>NC_136067.1:1987855508-1990443704 GCF_964261635.1 Lissotriton helveticus | reverse complement strand
TGACGTTGTGTTGATTAAACGCCAAGGCACGTAGTCTGAACGCAGATTTTGCAACGTCCAGCCAAGTTGTACAATAGAACGCAATTGGGACTGTCCTTGTTGTAACATTACTAAGTCCTGCTCTATTATATCAATAGCAGATGATACAATGCTGTCCAGTGAATATATTCTGGAGGACAGAGTCGTTAACCCATTGTCCACTACAGAAAGTGATTTTTCCAAAATAATACGATCAATTTCTCATATTTTTTCTGCTGTTTCAATTTGTGTTACTTTCCAAGCCTCGTTGTAAGCAGCGTATATACCGGCGTATATGAAACGTTTTTGACACTGTTTGCGTGGTCCCAGTATGAAATCAAGCAAGTCAGCACCGTCTTTAAGTAATTTCAAGTGTTGCTTAATTTCAGGAAGTGTGGATTTCTGTAGCGACTCAAGGCATAGTTTCCCTACACTGTATGTTGTAACTATCCCTGGATGTTGTCTCTGGGAGTATCTAGGGTCTGGCCTGTTCTGTTTAAACCCTTGTGTTTTGTTCAGGAATCTATCTTGACAATTAATATGGGATACGTCTATCTCCACATCTGTAGTGCTATTACTATCAGGTATGGGCTTTGGAATAGACGGTTTATTTAAGTCTTTTATCTTAGCTACGCCAAGACAAGTAGTTTGTTGAATTGTGTCATTCAGAAATATTATTTGTTCTGGGATCATGCAGGCTCTAAATATTGCTTCTAACCCTTGGACCTGCCATTCTTTTGTACCCCAGATGGTTTTTGTTTCAATGTTGTTTTTCCAGAATTCAATACCAAATGTAGTCATTTTTTCATAATTTTTTTCAGAATAAATCAATTTAGTATTAGTCAACATTGTTTTCCTTCCTGTCTTATTTAGCATTTTGAAATAAAACGTTTCTGCATCACTTGTGTTAAACCCTGAGAAGTATGGGAATCTCTCATAAAATGTTTTCGAGCTGCCTTTAGGCAGTGTTGCACAATGTTCCCATTGGTTATAATTAAAAACATTTCTAGGCTGAGCAATTTTATGCAAATAGTGATCACCAAAATGATTATACCAATATAACTCTTCATAATTTGATGAACCCTGTAAATAATCATGTTCTGTAAATTTTGCTGACATTACTAAATCTGACATCATATTATTAATGTTTTGAAAGTCCCAATCATCAGAGAAAGTACTTGGTGTCACAAAGTCACTTAAGGAAACCTTAAACTGGTGTGGATATTTCAAGAGCTCAATCGGGCCATAAATTTCATAATCAGTTTTGTCCCATACTACCCCACCGGGTATTGGATTGGCTGTTATGTTCACTGATGACAGTTCTCTTTCCTCGATGTGAGTGGATGTGTGAAGCTTTAGGACCAAGTTGATGTTCTGACTTGCTGTGTCCATAGTACTATATTTTCCATCAATACATTTTCCCAAACATAGAACCATGATGAGCCAAAGTAGGAGGAAAAGTATGCCTAACACAATCCAAAATTCAATCCATGGTGAAATCAGATATGTTTCTTTTAGTTGGTAAAAAAGTTCAGTTACTTTGTCTTTGAAAGTTTTTGTTGCTGGCATTTCTTCATGTTCACTTGGATCATCAGAAAAGTCATCGAAATTGATGAAGTAGCCAGATGCAGTTCGGTCAATTGTTGGAATTGCTTCTGAATGTTCATTTGCTTTTGGATTTTTCTTTGTTTCATTAGCATAGTCTGAAGTTACATCGTTGTAGACAGGTGTTTCTTGACAAACTGTTGCAATTTGGGTTTCAAGAGGCACAAGTTCCATGGCTTTGTTGCATAGTCCTTTTTTATTTACTGCATGTTTATCAAATGTGATTAGTCTTTCAGTTTGAACCTCTTAGATTGTAGCAAGATTTGGTCTTCTGCTATTTCTTGGGAGTCCACTGGGCCTACTACTTAAGATTGGCCACATGATTGTGGTTTTACCAGGTCGGTGGATACAACTCGGTTCTCCTTTTTATCAGCAAGGGGCGGTAGTACAACTGATCTTGTTCCGCTGACAGCTAAGACAGGTACTGCTTTTCTGTAAGAAGGCCCAAATTCCTTCTTCACCGCGATCTTTTCTCTGATCAGATCCCCAATCTTTGGAATCCAGACATGTCTTGCTGGGACAGGTGGTTTTTCTTCAGTGGCTGTTGGCTGTTGCTTTAATATTATATTACTCAGACTTCTTCTTGTTTCATTTAAGTCCTGTAAAACAGCCAAACGGTCTTTGATATCAAAGGCTTTTTCTTCTACCACTGAAGTGTGACAATCAAGATCCTGAATATGCATTCTAGTACCGAACAATAGTTCGTATGGAGTGAAACCTTTTACAGAATTTCTTGGCAGATTATTAAGACTACGTTGGACACTTGTTAAATTTTTGACCCACCCATCACCCGAACCTAATACCCTCGCCGTTATAGATTGCTTTATGTCCCGTTTTTTCTTTCCACTACCGCATTTCCCTCAGGATGGAATGGAGAAGAGTACCACAATGCAATGCCCATGCTGGCCATGGCCTCCTTGTAAGCCCAAGAGCTAAATGCAGGACCCTGGTCAGAATGTAGTATGCCAATTGCGTATGTGCCTCTGTGGTCTTTCTCTTTCTACTCCTGTTGCCTGATCTGAAGGCTCCCTACCTTGACACGCAGCGGCCGGGCTTGGCTCCGCCAGAACTCGCCAGACAAACCGACCGGCCGGGCTTGGCTCCACCGGCCGGACTACAGCCCCCAGCATCCCTAGGGGGGCTGCGACGACGCCAACAACCAGCGCTCCAGGCGGCGCATCATAAATCGCCAGCAGGGGCCGAGTTCCCCGTCTTTCTCTTTCTACTCCTGTTGCCTGATCTGAAGGCTCCCTACCTTGACACGCAGCGGCCGGGCTTGGCTCCGCCAGAACTCGCCAGACAAACCGACCGGCCGGGCTTGGCTCCGCCGGCAGGACTACAGCCCCCAGCATCCCCAGGGGGCTGCGACGACGCCAACAACGATCGCGCCAGGCGGCGCATCATAAAGCGCCGGCAAGCCCCTCGCCCCGCGGGGACGCGCGCGGGTCGCGCTGGACGAAGCCCGGACTAAGGGCGGACAGTCTAAGACAGTCCAAGACTGGCCACGACTGAACTGGACCAGGACCCTTGACATTTTCTACTACGAGGTACTTGTAATTTGCTGAATCCTCAGAGTCACTGCAATTGTTTGTTTAGTGTGAAAACAAATTCATACTGTGATTAGAAGTGGACAACTTGATCAGGACACTTCTCCTTAGTGGGTAGTTCTAGGTGATGTCTAAACAAAAATCACTGAGCGCTCCCTCAAACACAATGGACAATTATCTAGTCCAAGTGGTGGCCAAAATAAATAATGAGCGAAGGTCTTCTTTGGGACTTAGCCCTTCACCAATAGTCACCCAAACGGAGACGTCTCCTGTGAATGTATTTCATCTGGACCCAATGAATGAAGCTGTAGTTCTCTCCCAAAGCGATATTGACAGGCCTCTTTTAAACGTTTCTACTACTTCTAATTTGGATATAATAGTGGAGGATGATCTAGATGGGTTGCATGAAGACTTAGACCTAGTTGAGGAAGTTTTTTCCCCTTTAGCACCTGTCCCAGTGCTGAGGAAAGCTAGAGGGACCACTAAGTCCCAACCAAAAAGAGGAGTATTGCACTCTAGTAGAAAAAGAATAGCATCCCCTCCGTCAAAAAGTGCCACAGAGGACCCAGGGAGAGAAGACAAGGGTAACATGGGGTGGGATGATGCCAACATGGAAAAATGTATGGGAATGTTGAACTCAAAATTATGTCGGATTATTAAACCCTTGTTATCCAAGATTGACCATCTGACCGACAAAGTCAGTAAACTTGAAAGCCTGTTAAAAAGCACTAGTGGTAATGTGGAAGATATACCAGATCTGGTAGTAAGCAAGATCGAGCAAAAGCAAGGCAGGGTAAATCTTCTCGGGGAGGGAGTAGAGTCAATAGGTCTATTATTTGCGACCCACCCTCCCACACCAAAATCAGGCTTATGCACAAACATCCCTTTAGTTGATGGTCCCATAGCGAGCCCATTGAGGATTGAAGAAGATGGTTTAGGATTGAATTCAGGTCCGGTTGAACTAATTGTAGAAGCCTCCCCACTGATCCTGGTTCTCGTGAATGTTCCACCCTTGAAATCAGGCCAGACTGAATTTCCCCAATCTCTACTAAACAAAGCGTTGCTCTGGTTAAGTAACAACATGCATATTTCTCCAAGGGGTAAGCAAAAATTAGCAGAGGATTTGACATCAGCAAAAAGAGTAAAGTGGATAGGGAGCGGTACTAAGAAATTTATGGGCGACTGTGTGGTACTGAATCTTAAAGATCCTGAAGTACTGCCGGAAATTCTAGCTAACTTCTTCCCTCCCCAACGCAGAACAGCCGAACTAATCCCACTTACACTGGACTTCTTCTATAGTAGAAAAGGTCTCATAGCAAAACCAAGTGTATTAAGGACCAAATGGTCAGTTGTGGGTAATAGAAGGGTGAGGGGTTGCCCAACTTGTGATTGGGGGTTGAGCATGGAAAATAGATATTCTGCCTTGTCCAACCTAAATGAATGCGATTGACTCACACGGTCAAAAAATTTCCTAGATAAGATACAGGGGAGGACATAAAACTTATTAATTGAAAATAAAGTGGGCATACAAAGTAATATTCAGGCAGGAAGACGTAGGGGATCCCTAGATTTTACTGCAAGGGGGGAAGAAAATATTTTCCATGACAGACATAAAAATCTTCAATACATAGCGAGTAATGGTTGGCCTAATGATCAGGAAATATTTGATCCAAAAGATACCTCCAGAGCAAATCTGAAAGATGGATTGATCCCAATAGCCAAGCCTGTAGAAAGTGATGCAGGGCTGGGCCAGGCAGAGTTAAATACGGGTAAACCCAATCTGTCCTTTATGTCTTGGAATATTGCGGGCATAGCTAACAAAATCGTAACCCCAGAATGGAGCGATTTCATTGACCTCTACGATATCATTCTCTTACAAGAAACTTGGTCTACAAGTCCAGTTTTTCGACAGGGTTATATAAATTTTCATATTCCAGCAACAAAAAATCGAACAGGGCGCCCTTCAGGAGGCCTGCTGATCTGGTTACGTCAGTCGTTGAACTGTACAATACGTCAAAGATCACTACCATCCAACGATATCTTAGCACTCAATATCAAATGGGGCAATGGCCAAGAAATTGCTCTTTTTAATATATATGCCAGGGGGGTCGGGGTTGGTAAAACCTCAGAAGTAGTATGGACCCTTGAACAAGAGCTAGAGCTGCTACCCCTGGAATCACATATCATTGTAGGGGGGGACATTAATTCGACCTTCGAACCCCTGGGAGAGGAGGATAGGACCCTGTCAGAGGAGGAGGATAGTAAGTGGGGAATACCCCAGCTTGAGGTGCCTGCCATAAAAAAATGGAGTGCTGTGGCCATACAAGTTAAGAGCCTCTGCCTGGCAAAAGGTTTAAGAGCGGTTAATGGGCGTACACCCTCTGACCACAATGGAAAGAGTACTTTTGACAACGGTCAAGCGTCCAGTAGAATAGATTATTTCCTAGTTGATGTGAGGGATTGGAGTAAATTAATAGACATGTCTGTGGAAACAAGAATGGAAAGTGACCACAACCCCTTGTGTATGATATTCCACCCATATCAGGGGGTAGAGGGGCATAGCACTAAGGTTGAACGAGTGACCCAGGATGTAGTCTGTTCAAATAACCAGCGCCATCTGAAATGGAGAAGGCTGATAGAAGATTCCGGGGAAGCTAGATGTCCTCAAGAAAACAGTGGTAGAGGAAATAAATATTATAAAACAACATATTGGGAAGCCAAACTTCCAAGACCATATGATAGAGGCTCACGCAAAATTCTTCCACAGACTGCAAGGGTTTTTCCTAAAAACGGTAGACCTGAGTAAGGGCAAAAAAGACCCACCAAACCAGGGATGGTACGATAAAAGCTGCAGATTGGCACAACAAAACTTGAGCAGCGAGCTAAGAAGGGGTAACTCGGATACAGTTAGGAAGGCGAGGGATACATACAGACTAACCCAAAAACAAGCCAAGAGAAAGTGGGACGAGGAATGCTGGTGCGAGTTGAAACATGCTTGCGCAGCCAAAGATTCCAAGTTATTCTGGTCCACGGTAAAATGGGATAGGGGAGGAATAGCCGCCAACCCACAAAACCATGTTGCCAAACACAAATGGGTTGAGTTTTTCAAACCACAGTATGCCCGTAGCCCAACACAAGACATCGATATTCCCCCACCAACCGTTTATTTTAATTATAAAATATTTAACACAAAAGATGTAAATAGTGCTCTGGACTGTGTAACAGGGGGGAGGGCTCCGGGTATGGATGGCATACCGGCCGATCTGTTCTTAAGCGACCGGAATTCATGGTGTATGTATTTTTCATGGCTGGCTAACGCAGTGGCCATGGGAGGGGAAGTGCCACCCTCCGGGAAGGGTACGGAAATCATTCCTATATTTAAAAAAGGCGATAAATCCCTTCCCAATAATTATAGACCCATCAGCCTCATAGACACAGCACAGAAACTGATGGGCCGATTAGTACAGAATAAGCTGCAAACATGGATAGAGGACAATAACATCTTGTCGCCATACCAAGCAGGGTTTCGTCCCTTGACTAGTTCCATAGATCAGGTTTTCTATTTCATTGCCATCTATTGGAGAAATGTAATATTGAAAAAGGGCACTTTATATGCCGTGTTTGTGGACCTAAAAGCAGCCTTCGACCTAGTGCCTAGAGAAAAACTGTGGAGGACTTTGGCTGAAGCAGGTATTAGTCCAGATCTTCTCACTCTTCGTGTGCGCCTACATGATGATAATTATGCCAAAATTAGGTGGGGGGCACAGGGAGAAGTGACTGATCCATTTCCAGTGGAGCGGGGGGTGCGGCAAGGGTGTGTCCTGGCCCCAACGCTATTTTCCATTTATATTAATGGCATTGTGGACTACCTGAAAAAAAACCCAAGTGATGCTCCAATCATAGCAGGATCACATGTTCCAGTCCTTATGTTTGCGGATGACACGCTTATACTCTCACGCACACCGAGCAGTCTCCAAAAGGCTGTCAATGCATTTGGCGAATTTTGCGATCTCAGGGGCCTTGAATTGAACACAACGAAAACAAAATGTATGTGTTTAAACCGGCAATCCACATTCAAAGGTGTAATTACGTATAAGGGCACTCCCCTCGAGAAAGTAGAGGCTTTTTCCTATTTAGGAATAATTTTACAGGGCAATATGAAATGGAAATCACACATCAACACGGCAGTATTAAAGTTTAATCAGCTTGCAGGCACAGTCGCATTCAAACATAGAGCCTCGCTGACAAAACCAATAAACTGCGGCCCCGAAATTTACAATATGAAAGTCTTGAGTGCCTGCTTGTACGGTTCGGAATTGTGGGGTTTGTCAAATTTAGCAGACCTTGGTCGAGCGGAAAATAGATTTCTGCGAGGGCTGGTAATTGTTCCACAAAGCACACCTATAATTCCATTGAAACTAGACCTTGGGAGAAAAAATATCGAGGACATAGCCAGACTCAGACCATTATTGTATTGGAGGCGACTGATGGTGACCCCTGAGCTAGCTCACTACGCTGCAGCATTGTTAGATGTTGTTAAGTTTGATCGCTTTCACTGTATTGTATGGCTGAAAGATCTGAGGGGTCTATTGGTAAAGTTAAAATTGGATCATCTTTGGGGCAATAGGGATGTGTCTTGTTTTCCGACTAAAATGAAATTGAAAGAAATATACTGAGAGATGGTGTATTTCACAACTTATTGTTCTGGGCAAATAGCAAACTTGTCAGCCCGCTTTTTGAATATTAAAATGGTTCCATCTTGCGAAGCCTATTGGGACATAATTGAAAGCCCGCGTGACAGGAAGTTATATTTCCAATTTCGAGCTGGAACACTTCCAGTAAACGCCTTCAAGAGACACTGGTTCCCACCGCGAGACGAGCACTGCTATCACTGCAAAGAACAAACGGAGCATATGTAACATTTATTCTTTTGTTGCCCCTTATATGTTAGCCCAAGGCGGAAATGGCTTATTTATTTATTTATTTATTTATTTATTTGATTTGTATCGCGCGTTATAGCCACCGGGGCCTCTAAGCGCTGGTTGTCCAAGTTAACCAGTGGGGCTGAGCATCTTACTTGATCTTGGTGGGCGCTTAGTGGCTGCTCCATGCCTGTTTGAATAAAACAGTTTTTAGCTTTTTCCTTCAACCAGTCTGTCTAAATATTGGCACCCGTAGTCAATCAACTGCTCTTAGAATATTGGAATCAGATTGTTCCCCACTTTTTGCAATTGCTGTTGCTAAATTCCTCGGTTGGGCATGGGTGATCCGCACTCGCACTTTACTGGGTTATCCAACATAAGGAAATTTGGTTCATATGGGTACATTGTGTTTTTTATCAAATTTTTAAATTAATCATGCACTTTTATCTCTGTAGTGTATTCGACTGTCAAACTGTTTAATATGTATTTTAACATGATCATTTTAGATGTAGTATTTATTTGTATAGTGTTAGGGTGTAAAATGCTTTTATGACAAATGTCGAATAAAGCTTTGAAATTTGAATTTGAATTTGAAACCTTCAAGTAGTACGAGACACTACCTGGTAAGTGCAGTATGTGCCGATAAGGACTCGCACATCTTTTATAACAGTTCTGGTGTCAGCCGAGTGCTGGTGTCTGCATTTTAAGTGAATCTAGTCTTAATATTTATGGGATCGCATTTCTCCTGCTGGATTTTTGCGTATAGATAGCCTTATGCTTTCTAATAGAGGTGTCCTGCAACTAGTCTGGTCCGGTTCATGACTGCGATCTCGGTTGCAGTCTGGACAATCCTTTGCAAATTTGTAATGTTGCAAGCTCATCCCCGGCCACCAGTATTCTGATTGTAATTCTTTTAGAGATTTCACGATCTCTTGGTGCCTTAGACCCAATCCCATGTGTGCCGTCTCAATCAAGAAGACTCTCCTGTTCGTGTTTGGAATTACCCTATCCCCCACTCCAGGGATTTGAGCAAAAGGAACGGAGTTTGAATCTATTATGTATGTATAATTGAGTGGATAGCCGAGAGGTAATGCTGCATAGTCGCCTTTTAACCACTTGGCTGCTAAGGGTGTTCAAGGAGCTCCATTGACTTTCCATTGAAATCAATGGAAACTCCATGACGAGTTACCCTTGTCATTAGCGCTGAAGGGGTTAAAGAGGCTTTTACGCTAGCATGGTTTCTCCGTCTATGTATTTTTTAGAACGCTTTTATGTGGCTACGGAAGCCGGTTGAACCGCTTCCGCTGTGGCTTTGTTAGCCAATGAATTCCCTGCAATCGCGTTGATGATTCAGTGTATGTATCACGTGAGTCTTGTGTAGTTCTTTCTGTAAAATAACTACCTGTTCCCAAAGCTTTTTATGCTTTATTGTGGCACCTGTGTCATCTTTGTAATCGTTTTGAACCCAGTTCTACAAGTCATTATTGTAAGACCTGACGCAGAAATGCGAATCGCACACTATTAGTGTCGGGAATTCACGATCGGCATTTTCAAGCGCCATCTTTAAAGATCTTATTTCAGCTCGCTGAGCTGAACAGTTTCTGAGTGATTCAGTTTTGGTGACTATTGGTCTGAATTTACCAAAGCGCCAGCGATCTTTAACAATCGCGCACGCTGCGATGTGGGATTTTTTCTCTACATCGTAGTGTTGTGCAAATCTGGCTATGTAGATTACACATGTGTACTGTTCGAGAGGCAGAATTTCGATTGGCAGAGGATATTCTTCTTCATATTCTAGATCTTCTAGTTTTTTCATTTTCGGGTCAAAATTATATTTCACGTCTTCTGCAGCAAGAGAATTTTCACATTGTATACATTTTGGATTTAATGCCACTGCAGTCAAATTGCGTGGGCTTGTTAATGCCTCAAGGGCTGATTCTGCTGTTAAAACAGTTATTCTTCTGCCTTGGGCTTGGGCTCTTTCTTTTGCTACAGCAGTTTGAACTGCTATTAGAATTTTTTCAGTAGAACTGAATTTCATTTCAGCTTGTGTGTACAAGTGAGATTTTTATGTATGCTATTGGTACCGTTTCTCCCTCATTAGAGGTCAGGTACGTGAATCCACATCTTCCTGGGTTGACTCGGATTACAAGGTTGCGTACGTTTTCGCGTGTTTGTAATTTTGTTTTAGCTAACATGTCTGTTTGCAATGATCTTAACATTTCTGTGTGTTTCTGAGTCCAATTGATTGGTTTGAAATCAGGTTTTATTAATTCACAGAGAGGTTTAACCCTCTCTGCATAATTTAGAATGTATTTTCTTCCGAAATTCAGGAAACCTAGTATTGATTGTAAGTTCATCAGCGTTTTTGGTGCTTGGAGTACAGCACACTTCTCTAAAAAGTTGTCTGCTAGGCTTTTGCCTTCACTTGATAATTCATATCCTAAAACCAGGACAGTTAGATGGGCAATTTGTGACTTTTTTTTTTCAGAACAAAATTTTATTGGGTTTTGGCAGTTGACAGAATACAAAAGAAACACTGCTTCCATAGTAGCAGAAAGACAGTGAGCATATAAAGGCGATAGAGGTCAAGATATTCCATCAACATTTCCCTACATCCACCCCCCGCAATCCAACCCAGTTCCCACCCCCCACCCTGCACTGTGTTTACATTGCCCAGAAACAGGAGCCTAAACATCATAGTAACAGCGTGTGCTCCAGTTCACTCAGGGGCAGTACCGATGCAGTCCATATCAGTGGCTCGTGGCGCCCGAGGGTCCAATAAAAGGCCCCTGTAGTCTGCCCATCTCTTCCAGATCCGATAGTGTTTCCTGGGGCAGCCCCTGGCCTCAAATATCGGGCGTTCTAGTCCCATGTTGAAGTCCATGCCCCGTTTTCATACCCCCACCAGTGGAGCCTTGGGTGCCTTCCAGGTTTGGGCTATATCCCTTTTGGCCACTGTGAGGCCCAGAAGAAGCAAGTGACGTTTGTACATATTACCCCCCACTTGTTCCATAACATGAAGGAGGCCCAACTTCGGTGTGTGAGGGAGTTCCCATGCCAGCACTTCCTCTAGACAGTCCCACACTCCAGTCCAAAATCTCTGCAACTGCACACATCCCCATACCATATGCAAGAAGGATCCTATCGCACTTCCACACCTCAGGCAATCCGGAGAGGCTATCAGCCCCGCCCTCCACAGTTGTTCCCTCGTGTAATACGCCCTATGTAGGTATTTAAATTGGATGAAGCGCAGGCGCACCGCTATCGCTGCTCCCCTAGGGGCCTCCAGAGCTTCTCTCCAGTCCTCCTCTTCTAAATCCCCCAGTTCTCCCTCCCAAACCGCCCGGAGTTTATCAAGAGAAGGGGAACAGTGGGTAACCAACGTTTGATATATGGTTGACATTTTCTTTGTTTCCAATTCCCCCATTAATATCTTAGCCTCTAAGGGGCTGAATTCCGGCAAGGACGTTATGTCCGCTATTGCGGGGGTTAGGGCGTGTCGGAGCTGTAAATATCTGAAGAATTGGGTTTGGGGTATGTCGTATTCCTCCCGCAGAGCCTGAAACGACTTGAGGACTGAGCCCTTCATAACGTGGCCCAGCGCCGAAATACCAATAGCGTCCCAGCCCTCAAATCCCCGCAGGGAAGCTAAATCTGGTAATGCCACAACGGAGTTTCACCCGTTAGTCTGTTCCACCATCCCATACGGCGGAGAGCGTTGCGCCACACTCTGAAAACTACTTGAGTGACCATCGGGAGTCTTTTCCGGATAGTCGCCGAGTATAAGATTGTATGGAGCGTGTCCGGATCCATCATATACCTCTCTAGGGCATAGGCCGGGTCGCCTCGATCCCCGTACCACCATTCATTGAGAACAAGCAGATGTGACGCCTGATAGTAGGATTGGACATCAGATGTGGCCAGCCCCCCACAGTAGGTCGAGAGGAAGCAGGTGCGGAGTGCCACTCTCACCGCTCCCCCAGTCCACAGGAACCGACCCAAGGCAGAGTTCACCTGCCAAAACCACTGCGGCGGAACAGGGTACGGGTGATTCTGCAATTGGTACAGAATACGGGGCTGGGCCACCTCTTAAATAGACATTTAAGGGCATCCTGGACCACATCTGCATATCCGATCGAATCTTGTCCCAAACCGGCACTATGTTGCGGGACCACGAGACTCCCGGCACATCCATTACAAAGACACCTAAGTATTTAGGGCCTCCCGCTGCTACCTGAACGACCGAGGCCCAGGGACCCAAGGTCCCCCCATCGCCCAGGACCCACAATTTCGATTTATGTATGTTGAGCCTAAGGCCGGATACCTCACCAAAAATGCGCATTATATCAAGGACCCTCGGCCCCGATTTATTGAGGTCTGTAAGGAAGAAAAGCACGTCGTCGGCATAAAGTGCGATCCTGTCAGATGGGCCCCCCACCCATTCCACTCCGCGCAATTGGGCATTCATCCTCACCCAAGCCGAGAGCGGCTTCATAGCCAAGGCAAACAGGTAAGGTGAAAGAGGGCATCCCTGCCGAGTGCCTCGACCTATAGGGAATGAGCTGGAGACCGCCCCCGCTACCCTCACCGCCGCCGTCAGGTCCGTATACAGTAAGTGAATGTAAGACAGAAAACGTGGGCCCAGATTGAGTCGAAGAAGGAGTGCTCGAAGGTACGGCCAACTCAGGGAATCAAAAGCTCGATCTATATCCGCTAGCAGGAGGGCCGCAGGGATGCCCGCCGCCCGTACCGCCTCCACTACCAAGTGCGCGCGTCGTATGTTATGTCTCGTTGCCCTGTGGGGCATGAAGCCTGCCTGGTCCGCATGGATCAGGTCCGTAATGTATGGGAGAAGGCGGTTCACCAAAGCCTTTGCCAGTATTTTCGCCTCAAAATTGAACAACAAAATCGGACGATAGGACTCCGGGCTATCCTAGGGCCTCCCCGGTTTGCAAAAAACCACGATCTCAGCGTGGCGCCAGTCCGCCGGCAGTCTTCCATGGTCCCTAGCCGCCTCCAGGGCCTTCTTATAGTGCATCCCTAATGGGAGATGAAACATCTTCATAAATTCACAAGGGAACCCATTGGGCCCAGGGGCCTTGCCTGCATTTAGTCCGCCTAGAGCTTCTCCTAGCTCTCCAGCCGACAGCGGGAGATCCAGCCGGTCCCGAGCATCATCCGGGAGCGCCCAGGTGGAAGGTCCGCGAGGAACTTGTCAATCTCCTCCGCTGGGAGGGATTCCCGGGGGGCGTATTGTGACGCATAGTATTGGGCAAACGTCTGAGCCAGGACCTCGGGGGCCAAGATAGGACTGCCCGTGGCATCCCGGAGTCCCGGCAGGGGCTGGGCTTGGTAAGTATCCTGACATAGCCTATAGAGCATTGTGCCGGATTTGTCCCCCCATTGATAGATTCTGCTCTGCGTAGCGAGCCAAACCTGTCGGGCCTCGTCCAGCAATAAGGAGGTGTACGACCGCTGAAGGTGCAGTAGCTTCCCCACGGCGTCTCCACTCCCCCCTGACGTGCATTCCGCCTCTTGGCTTTGTACCTGGTCAGCCGCTTCCGTTATAGCCAGCTTGCGGGCCTTACGGATCGCAGTCCACCACGCGATGTCCATGCCCCGAAGCACTGTTTCAGGGCCTCCCACAGGGTCATGGCATCTACGCCCGGGGACGCCAGCAAAACGGCTGTCGCCTCACGCCTAGGCTTAATGTCAACGTGATCGGGGAGTGGTCCGACAGGCCCCTAGGAAGTATGGAGGTAGAGTCGACTCTCCCTATCCAGGGCTGCGGGACGAACAGGTAGTCCAGGCGAGAAAAGGATTTTTGGACTGCAGAGACAAACGTAAATTCGCGACTACATGCATGGTGATATCGCCAGGTATCAATCCATCCCATCCCCCGCACCATCCTGCTCAATTTTGTAGTAGCATCAGACAGCTGACCTCCCCCAGGCCTACAACGGTCCAGTCTCCCATCCATCACGTCGTTCCAATCACCACCCACTATCGTCAACACATGTGGGACGTCGGTCCATACATCAAACAGTCGTTCAATAAGAGCGTCTTGCAGCGGGGTGGAGCATATACACTGCCAAAGACCACGGGCTCACTCCCCAGCCTCCCCTTGATAAAGGCGTACCTCCCATACACATCCAGCCATTGTGTGTTGTGTGTATATGGGACCCTACGATGTACCAAGATTGCGACTCCCCTGGACCCTCTCGTGAACCCAGCATGGAACACCTGTTCATACCCGTACCTACGTAAACTAGGGACTTTGGTGCCCATAAGGTGCGTCTCTTTGAGTAGTAAAACATCCGCTTTTCAGTCTTCCCCAATCGTAGAACCGCACTTCGTTTAATTTTGTCAAGCATCCCTCTCACATTCCAGCTCAAGATGCGCATCGAGGCTCGCGGGAGGTCCGCCCCTTGACCATCAGCCGCCATCTATTACCCAAAATTGAGAGATTGTCGGGCCACCGAGGCCACACATGTATACATAGCTGCCTCCAGGTTTCTGCAAACACTGTGCTAAAGCCAGTCCCAACTCCCCCCCCCACGGTCCCCGGATCCCCCAACCCCCGCCCCCCCCTGCATACCCCCTGCCCCAAACTGTACCAACGACCCCCCCTCCAACCCCCCACCCCATACCTCAGCAACATTGAAGTACCTGTCGCGGTGCAGGCAATCTCAACCCTCCAATGGGAGGCCCAAGACCCACTACACCAATGGATCCCACCCAACTACCCACAAGGTATTCAACAACCCCCCACCCAACACGTGGGAATGAACTCCGGGAGTAGGCCCACTCTCGTGCAAGCGTCTCCCGACCTACAATCCACCCTTTGACAGGTAATCATGCAGTATATCAGCAAGTGGCATGTCCAATAACAGCGCCAGGCCCATTCCAGCCGTCAAGGCATCGCATCAACCCTTCAGGCCTATTACCAGAACCAATGCGAGCGTGAGGGTCTCAAGATTTCAAGGCGGAAGAATCTGTCGCCTCCGTTGCTTCAGCCGTCTCGTCGCGGGGAGGCGGGCGCTTCTGGGAGCGCGACCTCCAGTTGCTTCTGCTGCGTGATCTTCTAGGCGTCTTTGGGGGCCCCCCGTGGACGACGAATCCGAGCTCCTCCTAGGGGGGGTATTCACCTTGACTCGCACCGTTTCGTCCGTCCACTCAAATACTTCCTCCAGGGAATTGAAAAACTGGGTGCGAGATTGAAAGACCACACGCAGGCGGGCCGGGAAGAGCAGAGCATAAGGATTTTTAAGCTCCCGCATGTGTGCTTTTGCCGCAGTGAACGACTGTGTCTGCTGCTGGACCAGTTTGGTGTAATCCGGGAAGACGAGGATTTTGTGGTTCTCAAACATTAGGGGGTCCTTGGCGCGGGCTTGTGGTAGGATAACGTCCCTATCGTGATAATAGAGCGATTTGGCAATCACCGAGCGGGGACGAGCCCCCGTGGGTGGTTTGGGAAGAAGTGCACGATGCGCCCGCTCCACAACAAAGCAGCGCGATAGGGAGTCCGGGGGGAGCCACCCCTCCAGCCACTGGGTCAGGAAGGCCTCCATGTTTCCTTTCTCGCAGTCCTCCGGGAAGCCCACAAAGCGCAGGTTGTTTCTTCTGGCCCTCCCTTCTGCGTCCTCCACCCGCAGCGCAAGTCCCTTCTGGATCCCTTCCATGGCGGCAACTTTCTTTTTGAGACTCACCACATCGTCCTCGACTTCTGTGATCCTGGATTCTGTTTTCGTGATGCGAGTAACCGCATTGCGCAGGTCCTGTCGGAGCAGGGTCACGTCAGCTCTGACCGCTCCGATTTTCGCGTCCAGCATGTCCCTCGATTGCGTTATCGCCGCCATCAACGCTGCATTGTCCGGCCCAGAGCTCTGGGGACCTCCAGAAGCCCCGGCAACCCCATTGGGCCCAGCGAACTTGCCAATCGGGCCCTGCTTTGAAGTGTTTCCGCTGTTGCCCCCTCTCGTCATAGCGCGTGAAGGGTACTGATCTCGATCGTAGGGGAACCCGCGGCCCAGGGGTATTCCTTACTGTATGCGCGTTCTCAAGCGATGAGTAACCCCGAGACTGCCTGTATAGTCTGTGGTCCTATGTACTTCCAAGCGAGACGCACTCTCCGGTGGAGCAACTGCAAATCACTACATTCCCAGTGGTTAGGGAAGGCGCTGGGTCCACGCGGCTGAGCCCGCGCGTTTACAGGGGTCACTCACTCCGCCCTAGGGTCCACTGGAGGCGACCCAGAGCCTTTGCTGCGTCTCCCGGTGCCGAAGCTAATGTGACCCGGGGTGCCGTTGGCCAGCCAGTAAGCAAGCAAGTACTGGCGGGGGGCTCCTTCCAGTCCACCCCCCTCACCGCGGTCAGGTGCAACCGCCGATCAGAAGTGCACTGACTGTCCGGCGCCCTGGCCACGGAGAAAGTCCAGCAAGGTCACAACTTGAATGAGGGGGGGAGAGGGGGGGGAGATAAGTAGGAGAGCCGGTATTTCAGCCACCTCCACAATGCTCCAGCACCACTGCGCCCCGCAGCTCGAACCCACCACCGAGAGGGGCCAGGCACAATCACGGGAGCGTCCCCTCCCCAACTAGGCCTCACGCCTCGCTGCCACTCCTTACCCTGCCTCAGTCGCTGTCCGGGCGCCGACTTCGTCCCCCTCCAGACGTCGTTCACACCGCTGCTCCGGATGTCTAGACGCGGGTAGGGCAGCTCGTCCCCCACTACCGCTCCTCAGCGTCTCTCAGTTGGAGCGGCACCTTCCGCCAGCGCGCCCCGGCTCTCCTTCATTTCCGGGCGGGCAGCCCGGTAATCGAGGTCCCGGCTTCGGTGTGTGGTGAAGGCCTCGCCGCTGTCCGGGCGCCCCGCGGCTGTAACTCTCCGATCTCAGACCACCAGGACACCAAAATTGCCGTCGGGGTGTCCCCTCCGGAGCCGCATGCAGCCACTCGATTTAGGGTGCAATTCGGTCGGGGCAACACAGGATTTGATCAGGATAAGGAAACGGCGGCTACGTCCGCTATGCTCGCCGTCTTGGCCACGCCCCGCGATTTGTGACTTTTTAAAGTTGAATTTGGAACCCTCAGCTGCAAATCCAAGTATTATGGTGTTCACTCTTTTCAAGTGTGTCTCCAGGTCATCATCTGTGAGATAGATGTCATCGACATAAGATAATGCCTCATCATCATATATTTGTGTAACTCTGTTACTCTTGCTGAGAATAATCCTGGGCTGTTCTTGAATCCCTGTGGGAGTCCACAGACGTGTATTTGCGACCCCATTATTGAGAAAGCGGTCAAATACCTGCTTTCAGGTGCAATGTTTTGACAAAAGAATCCATTAGCGATGTCTAATTTTGTTTTATATTTTTTGCGCACGATGTTATTCATTAGTGCTGCACTGTGTGAGTTTTGTACTGCAAATGTTTTGCAACAGGAGTTTAGGTGTCTGTAGTCCAAAATTAGACGATATGAATCGTCTGGCTTGGAGACAGGAAACAAAGGATTGTTCATTTGTGAGGTGCATGTTTCAATCACCCCCTGATATTCAAGTTGATCTAAGATCTCCCTGACTTGCTTTTTAGCTTCTTGTTTAACTGGGTACTGCCTTTGTGCAGTGGGTTGACTGTTTAACTGGATTTTGTGGGGAGGAGAATCCTCATCCCATCCTACATGATTTTTGTATAATGCAGGAGCTTGGGCCACTGCCCATTTTCTTGCAAGTGTATATTTTTTATGAATTGGAATATGATTTGAGAAGGCAGGCATAAACATTTCTTTGCCATGAGGGCACTCCCTGAAAAACTCAGGTGGTCAGTCTTTCTCAGCTAACAGGATGTCATAGCCTTTCGAAAGGTTATCCCAAAAGAGACCCTTTACTTTCCTTGTCTTATCCCCCTCTATACGCAATGTTATTTCGTATAATTTATGGGGTTTGCTAACTCTGGTGTCTGCAGTTTCCACCTGAATGTATTCATTCCTGTCCACTGTCTCCAGAAGATTCATCAGGATCTTGCGAGCTATTGTCACTTCTGCTGCGCTGTCTAGCATTGTCTGGGCCCACTCTCCGTTTTTCAGTTGTGTCCTCAGTATCCTCTGCATGTATTATTATTTTAATACTGGCTACCTTCTTTCTTGGAAATTGTAATTTTTTACTTTGATGAGCAGGTTCCTTGTCTTTGGACCTGACGTGCTCTTCTTTGTGTTCTGACCGTCCTCTTCTTTCCGATTTCTGTGAGGAAGTCTGAAAAGATCGAGAGGGACGTGTATCAATATCTTGATATCTATCAGGTTTTCTCAACTTATCCCTATCTCTAAGGTTGTATCTTTTCTCAGAGGGCTCCCTCTGGGGAGATTTGTGTCCTCGGTCCGGAGATCTCTCTCTCCATTGAGGAGACCTTCCTCCGGACTGGAATCGTTTTTCTCTGGGAGTGGATAGTTTATTACCATCCCAACTCTTTTTTGGAGTATTTAGAATATTTTTAATAAAGGTTTTTTCAGGTTTTTCAGTTAGTTGGGGTTTTACTGGTTTCCCACCCAAACTATCTCTACCTAGTTCTTCATAGGATTTTTCTATGATTCTGGCAAGTTCAAATGGTTGTTATGCTATATCTGTTTCTTTCAATTTCTGGAGATATGTTATATCGTCCATTGCCAATTGAACTAATTCTCTATATGCCTTTGTTAATTCTTTTATTTTAACTAAGAGTTCTTCGCTTGACATTTTTTCAATGTCGGGATGTGGTGTGTAGCTGGCTAGAACTGGCCACGTGGGATTTCAACGTCCTCGAAAGGAGTGTATTCATCCGGAGGTTCCCCTTTTTTGTAATAGTTGAATTCGTGTGTCACAGCGTGTGCTGCTGGAAAATGTATCCATGAATAGAATACCTCTGTCTGCCGATATTCATGGGCCTCTACCAAGAATATGACTGTACCACCGCGTGAGGATACTCCATTTTCTATAAGTTTTTTAGTTATAGTTCTTCTTACATTTACCGGAATGATAATAGTATCCGGGTCATTGTCTTGAAGACTTGAGTCATCCGCTAAGAGCTGAGCTGCTATTCCAGCTCTCTCTGTTTCATCATCACTTTTCACCATTTTACTGACAGAAGGTTTTGTTGCAGATCGAATTTCAAGGAAACAAAGATTAGGTGCACAACATTTTGAAACACTGTATCCTTCAACGTTGACTAAACTAAAAACTATACATAGGAATCTCTTCCTACTAAGTTACGCCGGATATTAACCTTTTACCTACTCCAGACGTTTATTGGAGTTTTTACGGGAAAAAGGGTCTGTGTGAAAAAGCACGACTGAGTTAATCTAATGTCTTGCGTTAGATTATTGCCTTATCAAACGTTGGGCGCTATGTAGTGTAGTTCCTATATTCCCAATAGGCTCAGCGCATTGGAATAATATAAACAGTAGTGTAGACGTAGGACTGAGGTCGACTAGGTCTCTACTGACTATATTAGACTTAATTAGTTTTGCCAGCTAGCTCAGAGGTCACTAGAAACTTTCTCCAATGTTCAGGAAAGAGTTAACTCTCCTGATTTAGACAACATGGGATTAGCTTCTGACAAACCGCATAAACATGACAACTTTGCTCCCTCAGAATAAAGAGTGTATCTCTAGAGTCGTGTGAAAACAATAGACGGTTATTTCACTCAGTCAATCGTTCATACTTAGTTTCACCAGAGTGCAGAGAAATAAAGAGACGGGCGTTTTCAATAAAAGTTGTTATTTATTGAGCAGTCTTCTTTCTCATGCAAGAGAAATGAATTGCCACAATTGCAATACTTATCATGAAGTAAAGTGCGTACAGTAAAAGGAGTATTTTCTCGACTGGAGAAAAAGACAGCGTCTTTCTCAGTGCGTCAAAAGGGAGGGGCGGCGTCCTTCGGCTCCTCGCATCAGCTGGGCTTCCGGCAAGTAGTTAACCGCTCTGCTCCAAACCACTGTGTGTTTGCTTAAGGCAACGTTGGTATATTTATACTTGAAACGTGCTGGGTTTGACGTACGGTTGGACATAAGACGTCACTAAGAACTAACAGTTCTTTCTGACTCTAGGAGTTCTTGTGCAAATCAAAAAAAGAGCAGGAGGATTTCCAGGGTTGCTGGAGGTTTGGTTTGTTTAAAGAACGCGTTGTACTTTCTAGGAGTCTAGGGAAGTAGCCTTGCCGTATTTGGACTGCATGGGCTATTACTAAATATGGATATGATTCTAATGCCTTTTTAAGGATATTATTTAATATATGAAGAATATCAACTAGAGAGTGAGGGCATGAGTGGACACTCCTATACCCCTGTCAATATATAATAAAAATTATCTCTCATCCAGGATGGTCCGTAGATGTTCACTTCCAAACAAAAGGAGTCTAAGGGGGAAGAAGAACAGGGCACAGGCCGCCCCCCACTCGAACCATAACACACAACGATAGGCCTGTCACCCAAGACACTCTTAGGAAAATACTAATATGGCATGGATAATGGTGATGCAAATAAACTATATGTATTATCACCACCCCTCAATTTTTCTGGTGATTCAAATCCAGCCAGGTGGCAAACATTAATGCGGTACAGCCACAGTAAACAAACAATCTGTCGTGATACCACCACCCACCAGACACTACTTGTGGAAAAAGTGTGGAGAAGAGAGTGAGCCCCTTCCGGAAGAACTGCCAATCGAGATATCTGACTCACAATTGCCAGTCTACCCAATTATCATCATTGGTGACTCACTCTCATGACAGTGGGAAAAGGGAACAGAAAAAAACTAACAACATGTAACAGTGTTTTCTCGATATCAGCCCCACAATCTGCTGATAGTTCCTATCAAAACAAGTCAACGAATTGCCCTTGCTGTACTTTTGTGTACAAATAACACAAACCACAAAACCAAGAAACCCCCAGTGAGAAAGAAACGTGAATCTCACACAATTAAAACAGAAGAGTTCACTGGCCACTCTTGATTTATTCTGGGCTGTGAAACCTTCTGACATAAAAATGACTCACACCATATATACTCTTGGGTGGGTCATAGTGCCAACATGTTTCGTTGCTTGTACTTTCTGCAACTTCTTCAGGGCAAATGGGGGTGCCCACTGTTATTGCCACTGTATTTCAACACACACCTGTGATGGAAAACACGACAGATTTACAAAATACAATGAGCCATAGATTAAAAACTTCCCATCTTCATTGCTGAATTTGAGATTTAAACATAATCCCAGACTGTGGTACTTAAAAACGGATGTCAATGCACATAATCACCTGGGGTTAGCGTTTCTCACGCATACCTGCTACCCCTACAATCAGTATGCCCGTGTCCTCAAAAGATCACGTGTTGATTACGAAAACCCGCTATCGTCGGGCGTCCTGCACTCAGAAACAAGGAGAAGAGCCGATTTTAATCAAAATGACGCTTCACCGTCAACTAACACAAAATCCCCCGCATGTTACATAAAGCAGTGCTTATAGTTAGATTTTGAGGCAACAACTTTTTGCACGAAGGGAAAATCATTATTGTTTACATTATGCCCATCTCAATAAAGCACCACAAGTCACCGCCCGTATCAAGGCCCGGGACCCCCCTCCTTCATAACTCGTATCACGTCGCCTCGCCAGTTCTATGGCAAGGAGCTTACCCACGCTGGAACAACGGTCCTGCCGAGTAACAGCCGCGCCCCATCCTGACTCCAACCTGCCGGATATCGAAGGACGCGTGATGACGTGCGGGTCCTCGCAGGTCATGTGACACACTTACTACCCGTGTGGTGGCCATCTTGTAGTGTGTTCCACAACCTAGCGCAAAGGGCAAATAGCACTTCTGAATAAAACCAAACATTGCTAAACATCATTGGGGGGCTCAGATGAAAAAGGTAATATACCGTATATTCATAGGAAACTTCTCTTAGGGGAGCAACCAAGACAATTTCCAGGAACTACAAACCCAATTATGGCGTGTTTCACAAACTCACATATTGAACACAGACCACTTCTGAGCAAAGCAAAACATTGCTAAATGGCATTGGAGGGTACGAGGGGAGGAACTGATCTGCCATATAGTCATGGGGAACTACTCCTAGAGGGGCAGAAGGGACTATTTATAGTGAATGAAAGATCATTATTTTAAACTATAGAGTGTGAAGTGTGAACATGATAAAAATTGATATATTGAATTTAAAGAGCGTCTACTCCCCGAGTGAGAACCTGTATATCAAAAAGATCGAATAATCACAGGGGTCACAGATGGGTGATATAAACTGTGCTCTATATGTAGGACACACAGTCAAAACTGTCCATTAGGCTGCATAATCCAATGGTCAGGGATATACATAATCCATAAGGATCATCGTTTAGTTATTTTGTTCCATTCAATAAGGTCGTTCAACCCCTCGCGGTCGACCTGTTCCTGATAAATCCAGCGAGCTTCCTTTCTCGCCAAAATGCTGTCTACATTATGGCTCTCACACATCACCCTTTCAAGTACAACCCACTCTAGATCTTTAGGATCATGTCCCATCTCATTGAAGTGTTGCACGAATCTCGTTGTCAATTTTTTCGCCCTAAGGGTGCTAAGGTGTTCTTGAATGCGGACTTTCACCTTTCTGGATGTCAGTCCAATGTAATGCAGTCCACATTTACAAGTCAGTCTGTAGATTACATTTACAGTGTTGCAATTACTGAACTTGGTGAGATGCCAAATTCTGCCATTTCTCAGGGTCACCGCCTTCGTGGTCCTTGTCAAATTGCAAACTGAACAGCCCATACAAGGATGATGGCCAGGGGGTAGCCTTTCTGTGTAAACAGGAAATGAGGTCCTGGTGTGGACCAATTTGTCCTTTAGATTCGTAGCTCTTTTGAAGGCAAACCGTGGGGGTGGCATCTTGCCCATGGTGGTGTCAAGGATAGACCAGTGCTTTCTCACGATCTGCCTCAATTTGGTGGATAAGGGATCGAAAGTTGTTATCACCGGTATGCATTCCTGTTTGGTCTTTACATGACGTTCCAGTAGTGCTTCCCGGGGCGTGTTCAATGCACGTTTACGTGCTTGCCTAACCACCTTCTTAGGGTAAGCCCGTGCAGTCAATTTCACAGCCAATTCTTCTGATTGTTCCACAAATAACTCTGTAGTGGAGCAATTGCGCCTGTAGCGCAAAAATTGCCCCACGGGAAGGTTATCTCGTAGGGCTCTAGGATGGAAAGAGTTATAGTGGAGCAATGAGTTCTTATCGGTTTGCTTGTGATGTACGGTAGTCACCAATTTATGGTCAACCGCTACAATGTCAACATCCAAGTAAACTGCTGTGGTTCTGTTAATAGACCAAGTAAATTTGAGGCAGTCACTAATCTGGTTAAGCCATGAGAGGAATTCCAGAAGATGGTCCTCTGTACCTGTCCAGATACAGAGGACGTCGTCAATATATCTCCTCCATAGGGAGATACATTCCCTGAAGGGGTTGTTGTTCGGATGGAGGACCACATTCACCTCAAACTGGCCCACGTAAATGCAGGCCAGACTTGGAGCAAAAGTGGCCCCCATCGATGTCCCAGACACCTGTAGGTATAGTTGATTTTTATACTCGAAGGGTGGTGGTATCACGACAGATTTTTTGTTTACCGTGGCTGTACCGCATTAATGTTTGACACCTGGCTGGATTTGAATCACCAGAAAAATTGAGGGGTGGTGATAATACATATAGTTTATTTGCATCACCATTATCCATGCCATATTAGTATTTTCCTAAGAGTGTCTTGGGTGACAGGCCTATCGTTGTGTGTTACCGTAGATGTTCACTAACTGACAAAAGAGCGGTCTCGTTACTATGACCCGGTTGGAAACCATTCTGGTAGCGGTCTAAGGCACCAATGTTGTTTAGATAGCCTGAGAGAATGTTATTAGTATGGGCCTCAGCAATTTTTGTGATCCAGGGCAGGAGAAATATGGGTCAAAATGTTTCCGGTTTAGTTGGGATCAGTGACATTTCTTTCAGCAAGGGAACCAACCTTGCTTGTTTCCATGACAGGGGCACAACTGTCGTCGTGAAGGAGGCATTTATGATCTGACGTAAAGGTTTCAATAAGACAGGTAGAGCATCCCTGAATTGGGCAGGCCTCATGCGATCTATAGGGAGCCTGATTTGATCTTCTTACTCAGAGTAAGAACTTCATCCTAGGCGATAGGAGGGATGGCTGCCAGGGTAATGGTGGGATGAGGATCTAATGTGACTGCAAGGTCCATAGAGCTGATAGTGAAGGATTTATAGATTTATAGTGGCCAGATCCTCACATTGCTATTCAGACCTGATCCACGGAGTGGAAGGATCTTTACTAGTTTTGAACTCATTGAGTATTTTAAAAATGATTTTTTACAGGTTTTTTCCTAGACTTAATCTCGCTAGTGAGGTAGGCAGTTTGCGCCTGATGTATGGCCTTGTGGTCGTGTTTAATCACAACCTGGTACAACAACACAACCTATCAAGGTGGTCCTGACATGTAGATGTAGATGTAGATGTAGATGTAGCAGCTGCTCCCTCATGTGAGGCAGACTGGGTGCCTGACATTTCCTCCTTCGATCACGTGGAGAGGGGGTCTTTTAGAATCCAGATATGTAAAAATGTTGACTGTTAACAATGGCTTTTGTACAAGACCCCCCATGTCTCACCCCCCATTTCTGGACTGTGAGGTATGTGGGATGCTGAACTTCTTAATGCCCAGTATCCTCTGTGCTCATCTATCTTGTTATGGTTATTGTATTTTTGTAGTTGTTCAATATTGTATCATATGCTCCTGTTGTAGTATACTTGACTCAGTGATGAATGTTTATCATGCACAACAGATGGGATCTGCATAGCCTGCTTAATGAAAGATCATTTACATCCATACCAATTTGTTACTAAGGCATGAGCATGTGATGAAAGTAAGTGATGTTGAAATGTCTTGTGACTAGTGTATAGCTAAATGCATTTACCATATGCCACCAAATGCAGTTCCCTGTCTCTATCTTTTGTATGTGAGACATTGTTTTTGTTTTTAGATGTGTGTCTTCCTTTCCCAAGGTTTTGTATCATGAACCCTCCTTTATGTGCATGTAGTATTGAAGCATGCTCAGTGTGTACTCTTATTACTCTAGACCTTTTTGACTACTGTAACTCCAAGTAGGACATTTTGATACCAAGTCCTCACTGTACAGGTAGGGATCCTACCTCATGCCCTGTTAACTGGCCTCAGTAAACAGTGGTGAGGAATGCCACAGGTCCACCTGGGACATGTAAACAGGCCCTAACAAAGCATACAGGGTCCCAAGATAGTTGTGGCCCGATGTATTGTAGTAAGGTGGAGAAGTGTGGCTCACTGGTTAGAGGCGGTAGACCCTGAAGCAGAGATCAGGCCCGGGACCAGGGTTCAAATCCCGACGCGGCAGGGTCTAGGATCAATGTCCGCGGACTCGATAATTCTCGCTTCTGCGCCTTCTCTAATCATGGGCCCCACGCTGCAACTCTGGGCAATAGCTTGCCTATTCTCCACAACGGCCCCACCAGCGCTGGGATGCCTGGCTCCGCCCCTCACAGGGAGAGCCAGGAAGGGTTCCACAGCCTAAGCGCTGAGATACCCTCATGGGTGATTCAGCGCTATATAAATAAATAACTATAACTATAACGATAACTATAAGGTGTATGTGCATGCAGACCTGGGTGCATGATAGGGATATTATGGAAGGAATTCATTTGTCTGTGTCCTGCTCTGGATATGAGCTGGATCCTTCAAATGTTGTTATTACTGACACGTAAAACATCCCTTGCTGGTTGTGGCTCCCTATAGTGATCTGGCTACCTGCCCTGCGGTGAATATGGGATCATGAAGAGCAGCGTGTCAAAGCTGAGTACCTGAACCTTGCTCCCACAGGATGAGAAGATTTTTTCCCAACTCCCCAACTCCACTGCAGCCAATGCAATCAACTCGCAGTAAAGAGGGGGAAAGGGTAGAGGGAGTAAAGAGAGACTGTCACTGCGGAGTCACTTTTACTGAAAAACCTGACTGGGGCTTCCACACATCTGTAAACACAAAGCACAAAATTACTACATCTCACTGCCCCTGTAATTTCTTTGCTGAAGATGCAATGTTAATCTTGTCAGTATTAGTTCAGTCTTGTTGTTTCCCTACTAGATGCTGCCTCAGCAGACTTGGGTGATCAGAGAGATAATAACCTTGGTAAGTATAAATATATATTTTTATATCTACTCATAATTTTCCTGTGCTGGCTTAACTGTTAGTAGAAAATTGAATTAGTTGCGCTGCAAAAGAATCTCCCAACTGTGTGCTTTATGCTCCAAAAGGATGGTCTCTGTATTTGCTTCTTTCTGAACTTCTGAATGATTCGTCATACTCAAAAGTCACTGCCTGAACAAACGTAGAAGAAGAACTTACAAAATGTCCTTGTAGAACTGAATTGGGCTCTGCTTGTCTCCTAAGATCTCTGAAGCTTGTATAAATTCATGTGGGTTGAAGTGTTTGCAGTGGCAATAAAAGTATTGAAGTAACATTAAAATTGACATCAAACCAAAAAAATATATTTATGGTTATCGCTTGGTGTCAAACAATATAAAACAGTGCAACCGCTACCTGAATGAATTTGCGAACGTGCTTTTCTAGAAAGAGGGTCTACATGTTTCAGCATGACGATCATATTCCGATCTTGGCCTTCCTCAGGACCTAAAATCCAAATACATTACTAACAGGTAGGTTGAAAATAATAGGTAGGTGGAACGTTACAACCTACAATGACCTGTGGTCTTAATTGCAAAGAATCTACAGGATTTGTCTTGTCACCTGTGAAAAAATAAGCACAGTGACATTCTATTCAATATTAATACCTCAATCATATCAGTATGTACTCAAAAGAACTTTGTATCACTAAATAAGCTATTTCACCATATATGTTCCTATCATTTCTTGATCATTTGTGCATTCAAGATATTTATAAAGTTAATTTTCTTACCCGTTTATAAACGGGCGAAGTCCTCACCACTCCTGGCAGCAGCTCAGGGCGTGTTGCCCTGCTCTATGGGGCATACAAAATCTGGATTCATGGACCTGTTTGAATATACCATCAATCAATTTACCCTTCATTTAAAATCCACTCACTAGAAGTCTGAATCTGACAGATAGATTAAGGGTGAAGATAGCGCATCTATTTCTACAGAAAATGCCCATGTTTTTAGGGTATTATAGCCTATCGACGGCCCTAGTTAATATACATATTGTGGGCACCAACGACCGCTTTAGCAATCTCAGGCATTCCGTGGACACTGTTATAACAGATCTTTGAATAAACATCTATAATATGAAAAGGTATTTGGTGTACAGCAACCAAGATATACTGTGTGTCAGATATGTGAATTATGGATCTAACAATCTCCCTCTCCATTTGAATTGATTGACAAATAAAGGCACTTTGTTTGGGTGTATACTGTTTAAACAAAACCATTTTGCAGAACGTAGGTGAAAAGTATGGAAAAGCACATTACCCATGATCCTCCAGAATAAATGTAGTTTTGCGAAGAGATGTCGACAATGATTTGGGACACCCAATTTTGCACTACTGTTTTAGTTTTTAAGCTGGCAACTGCGCAATGATGCACTTTTCGAGGCCACAAAATCAGCACAGTCACTGTTCCGCACTCTTTCAGAAAGGCAAAACTACATTTCCTATGAGTCTTCGCCTTATTGTAGTTCTATAATGCAGCATCTACACTGGTTTTGTGAAATGTAGCTACGCAATGAATGGTGTTGATCATGTATTAGGACTAGGGTTGGGCGCAATTTGTGAAGTATTGCTAGACGAAGCTACGCAAAGTGCACTTCGCACTACGCGAGCTACGCTTAGCACTACGCAAACTGCGTAGTACCCTGTTCGCACTGTGCAAGATGCCGTTTTCAATGATTGCTTAGTGCGGACAAGCATCCGGCAATGTGCAATCATGGAAATGGCATCTTACACAGTGCGAGCTGTAGTTTTCGGCCACTCGAGTAGATTTTTACTCGAGCAGCAGCTTTCTCAACGCGGGCTGATAGTTTCTCATCGCGAGCGGTCGCGAGCATACGCGACCACTCTCAATGAGAAACCTGACCTCCCCGTGTTGAAAATCTCTCCGGGAGGTTGATTTTCCACGCTCACAATCAGCAACTGATCGCGAAGGAGGAAAAAGTCTCGCCTTGATGTTATTTTGCCTGCTCTAGGTCGCCAACTTGCCATTGAGGACTGCGAGCAAGCAATAAAACAGTTGTACTACGCTACCCTACGCATGTTTGCACTGTGCTACGTGCAGTTCACGTAGTGCGAAGTACTGCAAACTTCGCAAACTATGCAAGCGTAGCAATTTGCCCTGGCCTAATTAGGACACCACATTGTCGCATTGCTCTCTGAGCAATGATACGCTCAGAATGACATGAGTTTAGTACAGTCAAAGTTGTACTTCACCAGACTTTACGCAGTGAACACGGCTTACCCATGAGCCTTCATGATATTGTAGTCTACTTTTGTGTTTTCTACGGAGGTACGTGAGACCACATTTCCCATCGTTCCTCACTGTGTGGTGACCCATTCATGACGCGACAAAATTAATGAAGCCAGCTGCATCCACTTCTATAGTTAAACTGAATTTAAATAGCGTGGGTACTCTCCTGCTGGTAACCGCTTGGGACATCCAGAAGACGGTCCAGGGTTCCTACGGAGAGGTAAGTCAGGGAAAAATCTCTAAAAAATCTTTAGAACAGTCGATGGCCTGTAGTTAAGAACAAGGACTGTTTTCCTGGGCTTGCCCCTTCCTAGACGAAAACGCTATATCCAGCACGATGGATGGCTGGAAAGATACCAGTATCTCATTAAATTGCTTGGTACATGTTTGTGGCAAGATGGTAAAATTACTATTATTAGTGTTCTTGTGGTCTTTTGCCTGAGATTGCTACAGCGGTCGTTGGTGCCCGCAATATGTAAATTAACTAAGGCAGTCGATAGGGCATAGTACCCTAAAAAAAATGGGCATTTTCTGTAGAATCAGATGCGCTATCTTCACCCTTCATCTATCTGTCAGATTCAGTCTTCTTGTGAGTTGATTAAATGGGGGTAAATTGGTTGATGGTATATTCAAACAGTTCCATGAATCTAGATTTTTTACGACCCACAGAGAGGTGTCTCACCCCCTGAGCTGCTTCCAGGAGTGGTGAGGACTTTCCCCATATATGAACAGGTAAGAAAAAGAACTGTATAAATATCTTGAGTGCAAAAATGACTAAGAAATTATTGGAACATATATGGTGAAATAGTTTCTTTAGTGATGCAACATTGTTTTGAGTACTAACTGATATGAGTGAGGTATTAACATGGAATAGAATGTCACTGTGTTTATTTTTTTCAAGGTGACAAGACAAATCCTGTAGATTATTGCCATTGAAGACCACAGGTGATTGTAGGTTGTAACGTTCTACCTATATGTTATTACTGTATTTTGATTTTGTTCAGACACACTTTTTTGCAGTAGCATTATCATCTATATCCTGAGGAAGGACAATATCGGATGACGATTGTCATGGCTGAAACATGTAGACCATATTTCTAGCCCAGCATGTTTGCAAATTCATTCATATCACGGTTGCACTGTTTTTTATTGCTTGATACCAAGCTGAGACAAGAGGGACACAAAACCACAATGACTCAATGTTATGCTGAAATGGTGTGTTGTTTATTTGACCCAGTTAATAAATGAAATAAGCTTCCTGCAAACTTTTGAGTACTAGAATGAAACAATGAAGAAGCTCACCGTAAGTTTCCTTTAAAACAGTCTCTGTTAATTTCTTCACTAGGCTCTGGATTGGAGTGGAACAAAGGTGTCCTTAGAAAGGCTTTAAGTCAACAGGTTGCTTCTCTTTGTTTGTATGACTGTATTTATTCATTCCAAGAGTCCTTTGACTTATAATGTACTTCCTTTTCTCATTCCAGAAGAGAGTCCTGTGGGTGACTTCGCAATGCCCCTCGGAATGAGAAAACAAAAGAAACCAAGTAAGGAACTTAGTTATCCTTAATCGAACAATACACAGTGCATCCCAAATCACCTGTGCTGGGAAGAGAAGTTGAGGCCAGTGTGGAATGGAGAAAGGGAGGTGTAGGTTATGGGCCTCTGTCGGGCGTGAACATTAACGTTTTAACAGGGGGGAGAAAGTGTGAGGCTGATTAAACCGAGCTTGTTAGGAAGAGATGTGAGCATTCTACAAAACAAGTGCCTGTCGCTTATCTGGTGCCCCTACCTTAACCATCTATTTCCACCCCGTTTACCAAAAATACACCCTGTACCTGGATCAGCCATGTTTCTCCTGAAACGTGGCAGGTGTTGTCACAGTTAAAGGGGTCCCTTCTGCTGCGTTAGCCATCCGGCGTCTCTGCAGGCTCCCTGTCAGCAGGGATCTCCAGCTAGATGTGATGTTGGCTGTATTCGTTCCCCGGGTCACCCAGGTATACTTGTCTCTTGCAGACAGGTTAAATCCTCGAGAATGTTGGGCCTACCAGCTGCGACTGTATGTGGGTCGTGGGTCTTTCTGAGGAATTCCCTGTGTTGCCTCCTGTACTGTCTCCGCATCTTGTCCAGGATTTGCCTGTAATTTCCTCTCTTCCGTCTTCTCCTGTTGTAAAAGCCCTCCCTCATCGCTGATTGGACGCAGTGATGACGTAGGAGGCAGGTGAACTCCCTACCCTGGAACTAGATGTGCCTTGGTTTCGTGGTTGTGTGTGTAACTCTTCCATCTCAGCGTCGGTGCTTGGTTACGAAAATGAATGAAACGGGGAAGGTAAGTTGAATAAATGCCAGGGAAACGGTTGTCCATTGTCTAGGTCCTGTTCCCTTTCACCCATGCCCGTCTCTCCTTCACACAAGCGATAACCATTAAAAATATATTTTCTGTTAATACCTTTGTTGGCACTGCAAACACTTCACCCCACATAATTTTGTACATGCTTCAGAGATCGTTAGGAGATCAGGCCAACTGTCACTCTTGAAAATATCCGTGTGCTCCTCCCTCATAGTGAGGGGGTTGCAGCCCTTGGTTGCACTCAGATTTGCAACTAAGAGGATATCCCAGATGATGAAGTATGCCATCTCGGTGGGTGATGGGATTCCGTCCTCTTAAATAGGACTCCTTCCATGTTCTCACACTATATTCTTGTCAGTATCATTTGTACTATCGAATTACTCCTTGTAGGAGTATTATAGACCTGCAAATTTCATACGTTATAATAGTATTTAAGTGGGGATTGTGTCTGCGCAATTCTTGAAACTGTTATGTGGGAATCTAGGATCCTAGTGTAATTGTTCCCGATTCATGTCCATACATAGGTATAAACTGACGCCAGAACTGTTATAAAGGATTTGCGATTCTTTATCGGCACATACACAATTGGCATGCTACTCTGTGACCAGGGTCCTGCGTTTAGCTCTCGAGCTTACAAGGAGGCTATGGCTATCTTGGGCATTGCATTGCGGTATTCTAGTCCCTTCCATCCTGAGGGTAATGCGGTAGTGGAAAGAAAAAAACGTGACATAAAGCAATCCATAACAACTAAGGTATTAGGTTCGGGTGATGGGTGGGTCAAACATCTAACAAGTGTCCAACGTAGTCTTAGCAATTTGCCAAGAAATTCTCTGGGTGGAGTCACTCCGTATGGACTAATGTTTGGTACTAGAATGATAATCGAAGACCTCGATAGTCAGACTTCAGTGGTGGAACAAAAACCCTTTAATGTCAAAGATCGTTTGGCTGTTTTACAGGACTTAAATGAAACAAGAAGAAGACTGAGTAATACTATACAGAAGCAAACGCCCACTGAAGAGAAACCACCTGTCCCAGCAAGGCATCTCTGGATTCCAAAGATTGGGGATCTGGTCAGGGAGAAGATAGCGGTAAAGAAGGAATTTGGGCCTTCTTACAGAAAAGCAGTACCCGTCTTGGCCATCCAAGGAACAAGATCAGTAGTACTACAGCCCCTTGCTGGTAAAAGGGAGAACAGAGTTGTATTCATCGACCTGGTCAAACCACAATCATGTGGCCAATAATAAGTAGTAGGCCCAGTGTACTCCAGAGAAGTAGCAGGGGACCAAATCTTGCTACAATACAAGAGGTTCAAACTGAAAGACTTATCACTTTTGATAAACATGTAGTAAGAAAAGAAGGACTATGTAACAAAGCCATGGAACTTATACCTCTGGAAACCCAAATAACAGTTTGTCAAGAAACACCTGTCTACAATGATGTACTGTGCGAGTATACAAATATGACAAAGAAAGAGACAGCTCCAGTGATTTCGAGTAATCCTGATGCGATCCCAACACTTGACAGAACTGCTTCTGGCTACTTTATCAACTTCGATAACTTTTCTGAGGATCCCAGTGAACTTGATGAGCCAGCAAACAAAACTCTCAAGGAAAAAGTAACAGAAATCCCGCATCTACTAAATAGAACATATCTCGTTTCACCATGGGTGGAATTTTGGATTGGATTGGGTGTACATTTCCTCCTGGCTCGTGCTAGTATTCAGCTTGGGAAGGATGATTGATGGAAAATACAGTACTATGGACACAGCAAGTAAGAAAATCAACTTGGTCATGAAACCTTATAAATTATCTCATCGTGAAAAAAGAGGGATGTCAGCAGTAAACATCACAGCCGTTCCTATACCTGGTGATATAGCATGGGACAGAACTGATTATGATATCTATGGTCCAGTTGAGCTTTTGAAGCTTCTACACCAATTTAAGGTTTCTTTGAGTGACTTTGTCGCAGCCAGTGAATTTTCAGAGGATTGGGACTTTGAGACTATTAACAACATGATGAAAAATTTAGAAATATCATCTAAATTTACAGAACATGACTATTTAGAAGGGTCATCAGATTATGAACAAATGTATTATTTTAATCATTATGGTCATCATTATTTGCATAAATCTGCAAACCCTAGAAATGTGTTTTATTACAATCAATGGGAACACTGTCCAACACCGTCAAAAGGCAGTTCGAGAAAATTATTTGAAAAATGTCCATACTTTACAGGGTTTAATGTTACAAATCCAGGAAAGTTTTATTTTAAAAATATAAACAAGACAGGAATGAAGACAATGTTGACCAATACTAAACAAATGTATTCTGCAAACTTTTATGCTCAACTGTCTACTTTAAGGTTTGACTACTGGAAAGACAACATCAAGACAAAAACTGTCTGGGGAACTAAAGAATGGCAGGTACAAGGTTTAGAAGCACTATGCAGAGCCTGCACTATAGCAGAACACATTTTGTTTTTAAATGACACTGTTCAACAGACTACTTGTCTGGGCTTAGCTAAGATAAAAGATTTGAATAAACCGTCTTTACCTAAACCTGCACCAGACAGTAATAACGCTTCGGATGAGAAGGTAGACGTAACCTATGTATTAAAACAGAACAGAACTGATCCTAATTGGAAAAAATGGTTAATCTGGCAAACAGACACTAATAACTGTCATGAAAGATTCCTGAACAAATCACAAGGATTCAGATGGAATAGACCAGATCCAAGATATTCCCAGAGACTGTAGTGTAGTTCCTATTATCCCAATAGGCTCTGCGCATTGGAATAATACCTTCAATAGTATAGGCCTAGACCAGACGTTAACTAGGTCTACTACTGTCGATATTAGACTTAAAGTTTTGGGTTTGCCAGCTAGCTCAGAGTTCACTAGAAACTTTCTCGAATGTTCAGGAAGGAATTAACTTCCCTGATTAGACAAGAAGGGATTTAGTTTCTGACAACCATAGAACATGACAACTTTGCTCTCCCCTAATCAAGAGTGTATCTCGAGAGTCGTGTGAACAAAAGGCAATTTATTTTACTCAGTCAGTACGTGCATTCTTAGTCTCATCAGAATGTAGAGAAAAGGAAGAGACGGGCGTGTTCAATAAAAGATGTTATTTATTGATCAGTCTCTTTTCTCATACAAGAGAAATGGATCGATATTATTGCAATACTTATAGCTAAGTAAAGTGCATACATTAAAAGCAGAAGTATAAAATAATACTGTAAAAACATTGATATGGTTTCTAAGCCATATGAAGGTTTAAAATGAATAAAATATATTACATACACATATACATTTGACTAAACGTACTCAACTGGTGTTTATAAATACGCCTACCCCGTGTACCTGACCTAAGCCTAATACGTGGGCGGGAATAGAAAGTTACAGTTTAAGTTAAGTTTGTTTTTGCCAAGTGACTGACTAAAGAATTCTCTGCGAGGGGTTATTCAGTTCTGTACCTGGAATCTAGGATGGATGAGGGATGGTATCTCTCGTCTCTGGTCTCGATATTCTAGGCTGCCTGCGAGGGCTACCCAGAAACGCCGGTGCTGGATTTCTCGGCAGGAGAAAGCAGCGCGTCTCGTTCTCAGCACGTCAGGAAGGCGGGGCTGCGCCAGCGGGGTCTGCTCTGCTCTGGGCTTCGGCAAGTATGGCTGCTCCGTCTCGTCACCACCGCGTGTGTTTGCATAGGGCAATATCGGTAATATTTATACCTTTAAGGTGCCGAGATTGACGTAAGGATGGACATAGATACGTCAATAAAGATGTCATACGACCAGGTCGTTAGCACATTCTTTTGCTGAAGTTCTCGGTGAAATCAAAACAATGGCCGCAGGGTTTTTCCCAGGTTGTCATAGGTTTGATTTGTTTTGAGAACTCTGTATGCCTTATCAGGGGCTGGAGGAATATCGCTTGTCTAATTAGATCGCAAGCGTTATGACCTAATCAGATAACACGTTCCTGTGCCGTAGTGTGGCTTCGTCAGATAACGGTATCTGCATCATGGGGGTTTGCTGCCTCATGGGCTGACTGCTAATTAACTTGTTGGTTTGTTAACCAGAATAGGGTCAGGAATAGGGGGATCGATACAGAACCTATAGGAATACATCACACCCACTCCACGCTAACTATGGTCATATTTACTAATCTATGCATAGTAAAACATAATGTAGAGTATCGTGTATACCTTACCACCCCAAAATACATAAATGCATTTTGAAATTATCAAATATACGGAAAAAATGCAGTCATATGTATAGTATGCACTCAAGCTGTAGAATAATGCTAAAGTAATCACGCATTTGTATACATTATTGCTATTTTGTATATGAAAATTTACACATGAAATGGCTCTTAATACAGAAAAAAAGTTCGAGACCATTTCATCACAGAATATAATAACAATGAACATACCAGCGGGCAGCTAATGTCTATAAAGTATCTAAAAATAGAAATCTTAGTTCTCTAGGAACAGTTTCTTACTTTAAGCAGAAGATCAGTGTCCCGAAAAATTGTAACAAATAATTTGGGGCTGCTGAAAAAATTGCTGTCCGTGAACTGGAGGGAAAATTGTTCATGTGATCATGTGACTCTATTATTAAAGTTGAAGGCCAAATTCAGGGAACGCCGTGTGCGAGCTTGCTCAAAAGTCTCTATTTCTGCTCTGGTGAGAACATCATATCATTTAGGCTTTCGAAAAAGCTGTCAACAGCTTCCTGGGAGAGTTCCACTAACTCGGAAATAGGTGTAACCATGCATTCGTGCGCATGATTGTCTTCATTGACATTCTGATTTGGATTGCTGACAGAAGGTCGTACCTGATCGATGCTGCTTTCATCTTGTACTTCACTACCCCTTAATCGTAGTGGTGAAGCTTCCACGAATGCCGTCATCAGGATTGGTAGCCTTTGAGGGCAGCACAAAGCATGAGCCTTGATAGGACTCAACAATGTTTCTGCATCCATTGGCGCATCCGATTGTAGCGTCAGACAGGTGTCTAACACGCATTCTTCTCCGCATAGCAGGCACCTTAATACAGGTAAAACACATCGTTGCCACATTGGTCGAAATGATAGAAACCAAGTCATGTTCAGGTCTCTAAGCCGGGATAGACCCAGGATTTTTGATATCCGGTCCCGGTATCCAATGGCTAGGATTGTTTCTTCCCTTGTCGCAGGTGTTCTGTCTGTGACATGGTTTGCCATAACGAAATATAAGGACTAGGAATAGGATTCCTGCAATCAGTCCTAAAATGAGGGGAAGTCCGCCAAAAATCGAATGGACGAAATCTGGAAAAATACCCAGTATGGCTTTGAATGGTGTTAATGCCATCGAAAATACTGTCTTAAATACTTGTGAGACCCCACTGGTATCAGAAATATTTAAGATTCCATTCAGGATTTCTGCGAAATGTATGGGGGAATTAGTTGATAACAATGAATGTATCTCTGCAGTCGTCCTTGCGACTTGTAGATCATACGTTTCTTTTGATGACGTGAGCTTGGTCGGCGTCTGAAGAAGCACTGTTTTCATTCTGCTTAAAGTATCTATTCGAATAGAAGTAATTTTCAAGTTGGGCCATGCCCTTGCCTCCATGTCTGGAAAGGAGCTGGGGAACAATGAGTGTCCACAGCACTTGACCTTCGCAGTCGTAGTTACGAGATAAGGAGTCCCGGGCATAAGACTACAACATCTGCGATCTACAATTAGAATGTAACTCCCAGTATAGAGTCTTTGAAAGAATGGTTCAATCTCTGTTGCAGGTGCGCCTTGCTGGTGACATGAAAGGTTATTTGAGTTCCCTTCACAGGCTCCATGCAAACTAATTCCGTTACACAGAAGTGTGCCGCTTAGTGACATCGCACTATTATTGCCACTAAGAAACACTTTCTGTCCTTTATTACTGACACATGCATGTGAATAGGGCAGGTTCCATGTTGTTTTAATGTACCCCTTTCCCAATTTCTCGCACATGCCAGCCTGTATATATTTTTGGCAGTATTGAAACCTGAAGGTTGAAATTGGAATATTTATTATCCCATGTATTATCCATTCACTGACAGGTCGTTCTGACATTGTCACTGGTAATCTCTCAAGTTTCTCAATGCTCAGGATTGTATAATCAGCTCCCTTTTGGGCCATACTGATTTGTCTATCAGTAAGGTTAAAGATATAGAATAGTGACGTTGTGTTGATTAAACGCCAAGGCACATAGCCTGAACGCAGATTTTGTAACGTCCAGCCAAGCTGTACAATAGAACGCAATTGTGACTGACCGTGTTGTAACAACAGCAAGTCTTGCGATAATATGTCGATTGCTGAAGACACAATGCTGTCCAAAGAAAAAATTCTGGAGGACAGAGTCATTAACCCATTGTCCACTACAGAAAGTGATTTTTCCAAATTAATACGGTCAATTTCCCGTATCCTTTCTGCTGTTTCAATTTGAGTAACCTTCCGTGCCTCATTGTATGCTGCATATACAGAGGCTGCTATGAAACGTTTTTGACCCTGTTTGCGCGGTCCCATAATGAAATCACGCAAGTCAGCACCATCAGTAAGTAAAGTTAGGTGTTGCTTAATTTCTGCCAGTGTGGAAGTTTGTAGCCATTGAAGGCATAATTTGCCCACACTGTAGGTGGTTATTATTCCTGGGTGATGTCTTTGGGAATATCTAGGGTCTGGCTTGGTCATTTTGAACCTCTGTGTTTTGTTCAGGAATCTGTCTTGACAGTTATTAGTATCTGTGGGCCAGATCAACCACTGTTTCCAATCAGGATGTGTTCTGTTTTGGTTTAATACATAATTTACGTCTATCTCCTCATCTGTAGAGGTATTGCTGTACATTGTTGGCTTTGGAATAGGCGGTTTATTTAAGTCTTTAATTTTGGCTAGGCCAAGACAGGTAGTTTGTTGAACAGTGTCATTTAAAAATATAATTTGTTCTGGGATCATGCAGACTCTAAACAAAGATTCTATACCCTGTACTTGCCATTCTTTTGTGCCCCAAACACTTTTCAATTCAACATTTTTGTCCCAATAATCAAAACCAAAAGTATTCATTTGTTCAAAGAATGAATCTGAATATATCAATTTTGTGTTGGTTATCATGGTCTTTGTCCCTGTCTTATTTGACAATTTGAAATAAAATGTTTCAGCATTACTTGTGTTAAAACCTGAAAAATATGAATATTTGTCATAAAAGGTTCTTGAGCTTCCTTTTGGAGGGGTTGCACAATGTTCCCATTGATTATAATTTAAAACATTTCTAGGTTGTGCAGATCTATGTAGAAAATGGTTACCATAGTGGTTATAACAGTACATACTATCATAATTTGTAGAACCCTGCAAATAATCATGTTTGGTAAATTTAGCAGACATTACTAAGTCAGACCTCATATTATTAATGCTTTCGAAGTCCCAATCATCAGCAAATGAGCTTGGTTTTACAAAGTCACTCAATGAGATCTTAATTTGGTGTGGATATTTCAGGATTTCGACCGGACCATAAATTTCATAGTCAGTGTTGTCCCATGCTACCCCACCCGGTATAGGATTGGCTGTGAAGTTGGTTGAAGAAAGTTCTCTTTTCTTGACGTGTGAAGATGTGTGTGGTTTGAGGATCAAGTTGATTTTCTGACTTGCTGTGTCCATTTTAGCATATTTTCCCTCAATGAAGCGTCCCAATGTTAGTATCATGATGAGCCAAAGTATGAGGATAAATGCACCAAAACCCACCCAAAATTCAATCCATGGAGAAATCAGATATGTTTCTTTCAGTTGTTTCAAAAGTTCTTTAGCTTTATCTTTAAAGGTTTTTGATGATGGCTGTGTCTTTGATTCAGTGAAGCCTTCAGAGGAATCATCGAAGTTTATGAAGTAGCCGGATGCAGTTCTGTCAATAGTTCCAATTGCTTCAGGATTAATGTTTCTTGAATTATCATTTGGTACTTCATTGTAGATTGGTGTGTCTCTGCTAAATGTTTTTATTTGGGTTTTCAGAGGTCTAAGTTCCATTGCATTGTTGCATAGTCCTTGTTGTTCTTCTGTAGGCGTTTCGAATGTGATGAGCCTCTTAGTTAGGACCTCTGTACTGGTAGCACACCTTGGTGTTCTGCTACTTATTGGGAGTCCACTTGGCCTACTATTTGTTATCGGCCACATGATTGTGGTTTTACCAGGTCGATGGATACAACTCGGTTCTCCTTTTTACCAGCAAGTGGCGGTAGTACAACTGATCTTGTCCCGTTGACAGACAAGACAGGAACTGCTTTTCTGTAAGAAGGCCCAAATTCCTTCTTTACCGCGATCTTCTCCCTGACTAGATCCCCGACTTTTGGAATCCAGACAGGTCTTGCTGGGACAGGTGGTGGTTCTTCAGTGGTTGTTGGCTGTTGTTTCAACTTTATGTTGCTCAGGTCTTTTCTTGTTTTGTTTAAGTCCTGCAAAATAGCCAAACGGTCTTTGATATCAAAGCTTTTTTCTTTCACCACTGAAGTGTGACTATCAAGGTCAGAGATCAACATCCTAGTTCCAAATAATAATTCGTACAGACTGAATCCCTTCAGAGAATTTCTTGGCAAGTTATTTAGACTACGTTGGACACTTATTAGATGTTTGACCCACCCAGCTCCCGAACCTAATACCTTTGCCGTTATAGATTGCTTTATGTCACGGTTTTTTCTTTCAACAATTCCGTTCCCCTCAGGGTGAAATGGACAAGAGTACCGCAATGCCACGCCCATGCTGACCATGGCCTCCTTATAAGCCCGAGAGCTAAAGGCAGGACCGTGGTCCGAATGCAGCATGCCAATTGCGTATGTGCCGATAAAGACTCGCAAATCTTTTATAACAGTTCTGGCGTCAGCCGTTCGCTGGGGCCACATCCATATGAATCTCGTACATGAGTCCACTGCAACCAAGATATATTTATAGTTACCATCCCTTTGTAAGGGACCACAGTGGTCTAGGTAAACACAGGCTAATGGTTTATCCGAGATTAGAAGGGGCGTCTGCGCTGGACGTCTCACCGTTGATACTTTCATTTTTTGACATATTTCACATTCTAAAACATAATTCCTTGTTTGTCTTCTCATTTGTGGCCACCAGTATCTCTGTTTTAATAATTATACTGTGGCTGAGACGCCAGCATGTATAGAAGCAAGCCCTTCGTGTGCCGCTATTATAAGTCCTAACCTATGTTCCATGTTTGGAATTGCCCTATCCCCCACTCCAGGGATTCGAGCAAAAGGAACATTGTTTGTATCAGTTATGTATGAGTATTTTACAGGAAAGCCTTTCGGGAGTGTTTCTATCGAATCCTTTTCTGTAGCGCTGACAGCTTGTAATATTTTTCTGTCTATTTTTGTTTTTGACCGGGTGATGGCAGCTACGGAAGCTGTTTGCACAGCTGCCTTCGCGGCCTCATCAGCCAATGAATTCCCTGCAACGTGAACGCCATCACGTTGATGACTCAGCGTATGTATCACGTGAGTCTTTGGTAGTTCATTTTGTAAAAGAACTACTTGTTCCCAGAGCATTTTATGCTTGATTGTGCCACCTTTCGCATCCTTGAAACCATTCTGAAGCCAGATCTGCAAGTATTCATTGTGAGACTGAACGCAATAATACGAATCGCACACTATGAGTGTGGGGAATTCTCGATCGGTATTTTCAAGCGCCATCTTGAACGCCAGTAGTTCAGCTCGCTGAGCTGTACAATCTCCTAAAGATTGTGTTTTAGTGATTGCTGGTTTAAATTTTCCTTCGTGCCAGCGACCTTTAACGATCGCGCACGCAGCACTGTAAGCTTGCTTACCCCCCACTGCGGGTTGTGCTGATCCGTCTGTATATATTATACAGCCGTAGTGTTCTAGAGGCAGAATTTCGGTCGGCGGAGGACATTCAAATTCATATTGGAGAAATTCTTGTGTTTTTAAGTAAGGATCAAATTTGTACGCCACGTCTGTTGCAGCAAGAGAATTAGCCCATTATATCCATCTCGGATGGAGCGCTTTAGCATTCGGAATGCTTGCTTTTGTTACAGCCTCTAAGGCTGGTATCGGTGTCACGATTATTATTCGTTTACCTTGTGCCAGGGCTCGTTCTTTTGCTATAGCTGTCTGTGTTGCAGTTAGAATTTTTTCCGTTGGGCTGAATTTCATTTCAGCCTTAGTGTACAAGTGTGATTTGAATGCAATTGGTGCCTTTTCTCCCTCATTAGAGGTCAGGTATGTGAATCCGCATCTCCCTGGGATGACTCGAATCACAAAATTGCGTGTGTTATCACGTGTTTCTAATTTTGTTTTAATTAGCATGTCTGTTTGTAAGGATCTCAAAATTTCTGTATGTATTTGAGTCCAATTGGATCTTTTAAAATCTGGTTTTATCAGATCATAAAGGGGTTTGACCCTTTCTGCGTAATTTGCAATGTATGTTCTTCCGAAATTTAGGAAGCCTAGAATTGACTGTAGGTTTTTTAGTGTTCTAGGTGCTTGGAGTACGGCACATTTTTCTAGAAAATTGTCAGCCAGGCTTTTGCCTTCACTTGATAATTCATATCCTAAGAACAGGACAGTCAGATGGGCAATTCTGGATTTTTTGAAGTTGAATTTGTAACCCTCTGCTGCGAACCCAAGTATTATGGTGTTCACTCTCTTCAAGTGAGTCTCCAAGTCATCATCTGTTAAGTATATGTCGTCGACATATGATAATGCTTCGTCGTCATATATTTGTAGTAATTCTGTTACTCTCGCTGAGAATACTCCCGGGCTGTTCTTGTACCCCTGGGCTAACCGACAGAATTGTTTTTGAGTGCCATTTATTGAGAACGCAGACAAATATCTGCTCTCTGGTGCTATGTTTTGACAAAAGAATCCATTAGAGATGTCTAAGGTTGTTTTGTATTTTTTTGCGCACTATGTTATTCATTAGTGCAGCACTATGTGAGTTTTGCACTGCAAAAGTTTTGCAACATGAGTTAAGGTGTCGGTAATCCAAAACTAAACGATATGAATTGTCTGGTTTGGAGACCGGAAACAAAGGGTTGTTCATTTGTGAGGTGCAAGTTTCAATCACCCCCTGGTATTCTAGCTGATCTAGGATTTCTTTTACCTGTTTTTTAGCTTCTTGCTTAATTGGATACTGCCTTTGTGCAGTAGGTTGTGCTTTTAACTGGATTTTGTGAGGAGGAGAGTCCTCATCCCATCCTACGTGATTTTTATATAAAGCAGGAGCTAGAGCTACTGCCCACTTTCTAGCAAGTGTGTATTTTTTATGAATTGGGATGTGATTTGAGAAGGCAGGCATAATTACTTCTTCGCCATGAGGGCACTCCCTGACAAACTCTGGTGGCCAGTCTTTTTCAGCTAGAAGGATGTCATAGCCCTTGGAGAGATTATCCCAAAATAGTCCCCTTATTTTTCTAGTCTTATCTCCCTCTATACGTAATGTTATTTCGTATATTTTGTGAGGTTTGCTAACTCTGGTGTCTGCAGTTTCCACTTGAAGATATTCATTCGTGTCCACTGTCTCCAGATGATTCATAAGGACTTTGCGAGCTATGCTCACTTCTGCTGCGCTGTCTAGCATTGTCTGAGCCCATTCTCAGTTGTGTCCTCAGTATTCTCGGCATTGTTAACTACCTTGATACTGGCTACCTTCTTTTTAGGAAATTGTAATTTCTTTTTTAGCTGAGCAGGTTCCTTGTCTTTGGACTTGGCGTGCTCTTCTCTTTGTTCTGATCGTCCTCTTCTTTCCGATTTCTGCGAGAAAGTCTGAAAAGATTGAGAGGGACGTGTATCAATGTCTTGATATCTATCAGGTTTTTTATATTATCCCTATTTCTAAGGTTATATCTTTTCCCAGAGGGGTCACTCTGGGGTGACCTGTGTCTTTGGTTCGGAGATTTCTCTCTTCGCATAGGACACCTTCCTCTGGACTGGAATTTCTTTTCTTTGGGATTGGATTGTTTGTTTCCATCCCAGTTCTTTTTCTGTGATGTTGAATTATTATTAAAAAATATTTTTTCAGGACTTTCAATTAGTTGTGGTTTTACTGGTATTCCACCTAAACTATCTCTACCTAGTTCCTCATAGGATTTTTCTATGATTCTGGCAATTTCAGCTGGTTGGTCTGCTATATCTGTCTCCTTTAACCTTTGGCGGATCGCCACGTTTGCTGCTTCACCCTTTATGTTGGCTAATAATATAGCCGAGACCTGCTTGAAGTCTTTTAGTAATTTCATACCAAGAGTTAAAGCTGGTTCTGGACCATATTCATCTTGAATTTGTTTTAGCACATCTGGTATTACCGAAGTGGATGGAACACCGTGCGTTTTTGTGTAGATGGAAGCAAAGACTGTACCCCAAGTGTCACAGTCCTCAATGTGTGGTGCGATTCCCATTGGAAGACAGATAGTCAGAATCCTGTGTTTTTCTAACGGGGTGGTGTCGGGAAACACCGCCTCTATTTGGGTGATTTTCTGTGCCAACCAGAATGGTATTTGTTCCCGTTTAGCCGGTACTTTACCTAGGCAGGATTGTATGTTCTGTGGTGTAATTTTATTTGTGTTCCCCTGGTGAGGGGTCAGCTGTGGAATTTTAATTGCTGGTTGAATTGTAGAAGTCCGCATCACATATTGGACTAATTGTCTATGTATTTTTATTAATTGTTTTAACTGTGTTAAAAGGTTTTCTGCAGACATCCCGTCGATGTCTGGATGTGGTGTGTATCCGGCTAGGACCGGCCACGTTGCTCCTGGTCTACCTAAAGGACCGAGCCTGGTGATGTGATTATTATGTTTTAGGGCGCCATCAAATAAGAGCAGGTGCTCTTGAAATTTGAGTGGTACTTCCACCTCCTCGAAAGGAGTGTACGTTTCAGGAGGTTCCTCTATTTTGTAATAGTGGAAGTACTTTGTTACAGCATTTGCTGCTGGAAAATGTATCCATGAATAGTATACCTCTGTCTGCCGATATTCGTGTGCCTCAATTACGAATATGACTGTACCACCTCTAGGTGTCAGTCCATTTTCTATAAGTTTTAAGGTTATAGATTTCCTTTTGATGACCGGGATGAGTATTATATCCTGGTCTGCATCTTGTATAGCAGCATCAGCGGCTGCGAGTTCAGTTGCTAATCTAACTGCCTCTCTTTCTTCATCACTGTCTACCATTTTACTGACAGGACGGTTATTTTGTTTGTTTGCAGATCAGGTTTCTTATGGAAACAAAGATTAGATGCACAATATTTTGGAACAGTGTATCCTTCAACGTTGACTAAACCAAGAACCATACATAGGAGTTCCCTCCTGCGAGGTCTGGCGGATATAACCTTTCACCCACTCCAGACGTCTTTGGAGTATTATGGGAAAAGGGGTCTGAGTGAGAAAGCACGACTGAGTTACTCTAAATGTCGTACGTTAGTTTTATCGCCCTTTCCTAACGCGTTGGGCGCCATGTAGTGTAGTTCCTATTATCCCAGTAGGCTCTGCGCATTGGAATAATACCTTCAATAGTATAGGCCTAGACCAGACGTTAACTAAGTCTACTACTGTCGATATTAGACTTAAAGTTTTGGGTTTGCCAGCTAGCTCAGAGTTCACTAGAAACTTTCTTGAATGTTCAGGAAGGAATTAACTTCCCTGATTAGACAAGAAGGGATTTAGTTTTTGACAACCATAGAACATGACAACTTTGCTCTCCCCTAATCAAGAGTGTATCTCGAGAGTCCTGTGAACAAAAGGCAATTTATTTTACTCAGTCAGTACGTGCATTCTTAGTCTCATCAGAATGTAGAGAAAAGGAAGAGACGGGCGTGTTCATTAAAAGATGTTATTTATTGATCAGTCTCTTTTCTCATACAAGAGAAATGGATCGATATTATTGCAATACTTATAGCTAAGTAAAGTGCATACATTAAAAGCAGAAGTATAAAATAATACTGTAAAAACATTGATATGGTTTCTAAGCCATATGAAGTTTTAAAATGAATAAAATATATTACATACACATATACATTTGACTAAACGTACTCAACTGGTGTTTATAAATACGCCTACCCCGTGTACCTGACCTAAGCCTAATACGTGGGCGGGAATAGAAAGTTACAGTTTAAGTTAAGTTTGTTTTTGCCAAGTGACTGACTAAAGAATTCTCTGCGAGGGGTTATTCAGTTCTGTACCTGGAATCTAGGATGGATGAGGGATGGTATCTCTCGTCTCTGGTCTCGATATTCTAGGCTGCCTGCGAGGGCTACCCAGAAACGCCGGTGCTGGATTTCTCGGCAGGAGAAAGCAGCGCGTCTCGTTCTCAGCGCGTCAGGAAGGCGGGGCTGCGCCAGCGGGGTCTGCTCTGCTCTGGGCTTCGGCAAGTATGGCTGCTCCGTCTCGTCACCAACGCGTGTGTTTGCATAGGGCAATATCGGTAATATTTATACCTTTAAGGTGCCGAGATTGACGTAAGGATGGACATAGATACGTCAATAAAGATGTCATACGACCAGGTCGTTAGCACATTCTTTTGCTGAAGTTCTCGGTGAAATCAAAACAATGGCCGCAGGGTTTTTCCCAGGTTGTCATAGGTTTGATTTGTTTTGAGAACTCCGTATGCCTTATCAGGGGCTGGAGGAATATCGCTTGTCTAATTAGATCGCAAGCGTTATGACCTAATCAGATGACACGTTCCTGTGCCGTAGTGTGGCTTCGTCAGATAACGGTATCTGCATCATTGGGGTTTGCTGTCTCATGGGCTGACTGCTAGTTAACTTGTTGGTTTGTTAACCAGAATAGGGTCAGGAATAGGGGGATCGATACAGAACCTATAGGAATACATCACAAGACAACATCCAGGGATGGTAACTACTTACAGTGTAGGGAAGCTTTGCATTGAATGGCTTCAGAAATCTACACTCCCCGAAATAAAACAGCATTTATCTTTACTTAAAGAAAGCAATGATTTGCGAGATTTCTTAATGGGACCTCACAAGCCGAGGCAAAAACGTTTCATCTATGCTGGTATATATGCAGCTTACAACGAAGCTTGGAAATTGACGCAAATAGAAATTGCAGAAAAAATACGAGAAATTGATCGTATTAATTTGGAGAAAGCACTTTCTGTAGTAGACAATGGGTTAACGACTCTGTCCTGCAGAATATATTCTATGGACAGCATAATGTCATCTGCTGTAGACATCATAGAACAAGACTTACTAAAGTTACAACATGGTCAGTCTCAATTGCATTCTATATTGCTGTTAGGCTGGATGTTGCAAAATCTGCGTTCGGGCTATGGGCCATGGCATCTAATCAATACAACGTCATTGTTTGCTGTATTTAACCTTACAGATAAACAAATCTCTTTGGCACAAAAAGGAGCAGACTATACGTGCTGAGCATTGAAAAACTAGATAGATTACAATTGACAGTTTCCGAGAAACCTGTGATTGAGTGGATAATTCATGGCTCCATTTCAATTCCAGTCACGACATTCCAGTTTCAGTATTGGCTAGAGCATATACCAGCGGGCCTATATGAAAGGTTGGGTAAGGAATACATTAAATCGACCTGGGTTTTACCATATACACACAAGTGTAGGAATAGGGGACATGCAGTTTTCCTAAGTGGCAATAATTGCATAAAATCACTAAGTGGTACACTTCTGGGCAATGAAGTTAATTTACATGGAGCCTGTGATGGTTCTGCAAATAACCTTTCATGCCACCTGCACGCTTCACCCTGTCCTACGAAAATACCGGTTTTCAGGCAACTATCCAATGGCAGTTACGTTATGTTGAATGATCACAGCTGTTGTGGAATGTTGCCAGGAAAAAGTTATCTCGTAACTGTGTCACCCACGGTCACTTGTTGTATGCAAGTATTGTATCCAAAAACTGAGACAGAAAGGGAGACGGCTATATGGCCTTCACTGAATATCTCTTCTATTCGAATTGGTACTTTAAGCAGAATGAAAGCTATTCTTTTACAAATTATGTGCCACTGACCTCGTCTAGAGAAAAGTATGATCTGCAAGTAGCAAGGTCTTCCGCAGAGATACATGCATTATTATCAACAAACTGCCCAGTGCATTTCGCAGAAATGTTAAGCCAAATCCTAAACATGTCTGATACCAGCAGCATCACACATGTATTTAAGACGATTCTTTCGGGACTGTTAGCACCATTTGAAGCAGTCCTCTGCATTTTTCCTAATTTTGTGCACTCTATGTTCGGCGGCCTGCCTCCCATCAGGTGACTAGTGGCAGGAATTCAATATTTATTCCTTCTGCTCCGATATGGCAAGTCCGGTCACCAGCAACACTAAAACTACCATGGAACAATGCCTCCTTCCAATGAGATATCGTGAAAGGATTTCACATATTCTTGGCTTGGCTCGTTTAAGAGATCTGAACACAACCTGGTTTCTTTCATTCAAACCAATCTGGCAAGATTGCATCTTACCTGTTCTTTGATGCCTGCTTTGCGGACAGGAAGGCGTGTTGGACATTTGTCTTACACTTCCATCAGCATTTTAGTATTTCCAAGGTAGGTGTTGCCTCTATGTTGGAATGCTTTCCTACTCTTCCTCGGAGCTCCTGGCTCTGCGTAGGGACCCCTCACTTTGTCATCATATATTTCCGGGAGGGCGTGTTCTTAAGAGAGGTTGCGTGGGCTGTGGCTGGCGTCTTTCGAGCAACGGCACGAACCGGCCGCCCGTCTCACCTGCTCTAAATGAGTGCCTTCTCCTTAACACGAGATCTCTTGGCAGACACTCCCTCGATATTTGGAACCTACTGACAGAGTCTAATCCACCTTGTCTGTTTCTTACTGAGACATGGCTTGGAGAAGGCTCAGGTCCCGATCTCGCTAACGCTATCCCTCCCGACCATATCATATTTAGGAAGGATAGAGTGATAGGTAGAGGAGGAGGGGTCGCTTTGGTTGTTAATAAGTTCTTCTCCAGTACTACTTTCCCGATTGACAATATCCCTAACCGTGAGGCCCTCGGTTTCACTCTTACGTTGTCACCTCATCAAACGGTCATCGGGATTTTACTTTACAGAGCACCTGGACCTTTGGGCCCCTTCTTTGACGAATTGCAGGCGGCGCTCTCTGTGCTTTTTCTTAAATCAGATCACTGCATTTTATTGGGTGATCTGAACATCCATATGGATAATAACACCGACCCAGATGTTCTTAAGTTGCGAGACATTACCTCGCCTTTAGGGCTGGCTCCATATATTATGGGGCCAACTCATAACAAGGGCCACACCATTGACCAAGTTTTCTCCACGAATACGATTAGTGCATCCATGCCACTACCCGTTTTGTGGTCTGATAATTTTTTAATAAAGTTTACTATACCTCTCATCTCTGTGACTGCTCCGAGAGCACTGAAAGACCAGAGAGGAATTACCCGGCCTTTTCACCAGGTTTCCGCCGAAATGATATCTGATGCACTTTGTCGTCATCCCTACTTATTTTCTGGCAGTCTGGAGGAAAACCTTGAGTCGGTGCATAAGTGGATGACTGCTAGTTTTGAGGAGTTAGCCCCAGGGAAGTCAGCTAAGTCTGCCAATAAGCGTGCTTCAGCCCCTTGGTTTACCTCATCCTTGGGTGCGATGCGGTAGGAATGTAAGAAAGCCGAAAGGGCCTAGAGACGCCTGTATGACCCTGATCTTAAGATTAGTTATAGGGAAGCCATTAAGCTTCCCTATAACATCCTAGCAGGAAAAAAATGTCTACCTTGAGCGTAGAATAGATGACTCAGAGAGCACCAGCAAAGAGATATTCAGGATAGTTAAGGAGTTTACTTCCCCCCCCTCGGTGCTCCCTCCCATGTGCACACTGAAGTCTGGATTAGCCAGCTAGCGGACTTTTTCGTGAATATAATCAAAGCTATTCACGACTCCTTTCGTCATTTATGTCCTACGCCAGTGCCTGGCTTTACATCTAGCTTGTCCACATCTACAACTGCGGAAGGCCCACTCCTTTAGGAATTTCCGGTGATGTCTCCCGCGGTCTCTCTTGACCTTCTGTTGCGGCTCAAGTCCGGCTCTCCGCTTGACCCTTGCCCAGCGAAATGTTTGGGAAAAGTAGCGCCGGCTTTAAATGTGTTGCTTAATCCTCTGCTTAATGCTTCACTGAGCACGGGTGTCGTCCCTCGAGCGTGGAAGCATGCATTGATTCTTCCACTGATCAAGAAGACTAACCTTGATCCTCTTATCCATGCTAACTACAGGCCCATCTCTCTCCTCCCTGCTCTGGCTAAGGTGACCGAGAAGCACGTGCATGGCTCCATTTCCAACTTCATTGAGAGTAATAACATTCTTCATGACTCTCAATCGGGCTTTCGCACAAATCTTAGTACAGAGACCGCTCTTCTCGAGGTCACCGATGCCATCAGGGAGGTTTTGGATACTGGAGGGAAGGCCATTTTGGTTATGCTGGATTTGTCGGCGGCTTTTGACACCGTCCCTCATGAAGGTCTCCTTTTAAGACTCCAGGAGATCGGTTTTCGAGGGGCGGTGCTGAATTGGTTCAAGTCATTTCTGACCGGCCACAGGCAAGTGGTCTGGGCACCTCCAATTTCCGCTGAAATGCCGCCGCTGGAGGTGGGGGTGCCGCAGGTTTTCATCTTAAGCCTTACGCTTTTTAACATCTATATGGCCCCTCTGGCGGCGGTTGCGGAATCTTTCGGTGCCCAGATCATAACCTATGTTGATGACACCCAGTTGCTCTTTACATTTGATAAGGGCAAGGATTTCGACGGTCCTCGGATTAGAGACTGCTTGGGAGCTGTTTTTGCTTGGTTCCAGCGACACAGCCTAAAATGCAATTCAGATAAATCGGAATTGCTTTTTTTCGGATGCCCTCCTGATCCTGGTTGGAAGGCCTGGTGGCCTTTAGATATGTTTCCACCTGATGCCGCCTCTCACAAAGCAAAGAACCTGAGCTTTGTGATAGATGATGGCCTCGCCTTTGGTCCTCAGATCATTGGGCTGACTGGTAAACGCTTCGGCCGTTTGAAGATGCTGCGGAAATTTCTTCCGCTGCTGTCGCTGAAGCATAGAAAGATCATCGTGCAGGCCTTGATAGGTTCGCGTTTGGACTATGCGAATGTCCTCTATCATGGCCTGCCAAAATATCTTTTGGCTCGACTGCAGATTGTGCAAAATTCTGCGGCCAGAGCCATCTTTGGTCTCCAGCGTAGAGCTGGAGCCACAGAGTTGCTAAAAAAATTGCATTGGCCCCCAGTCGCCAAAAGGATCGCTTTTAAGGCGCTTACTTTTGCCTTCAAGGCCCTTCATCAGATAGGCCCCAAATATCTTCAGAAGCGCCTGGTTTTATATGTGCCCCGCAGGACTCTACGTTCCGCTTCTTTGTCTAAAGCTTTGATTCCCTCCATTCGCCTCGCTAGAATCGGAGGACGTTCCTTTAGTTTTCTCGCGCCTAAAAGTTGGAATGATTTGCCTGCCCTGCTTAGGAAAGCTGAGGACCTGCTTTCCTTTAGAAAAGGACTTAAAACCTGGCTTTTTGCTCAGTAACTGCTCTCCTGCTTTTTTCCATTCTGCCGTGTTATGTTTCTTTTTTTTTTCTTTTTTTTTTGTGTCCTCATCTGCCTTCCCCTTTAGACGGATAATGCCACCCACCTTGCACGACATTGCTGACGTGATGTGTTGTATTGGTGGGAGAGATATACAGACACTAAAAGTTAGGGGTGCTTTCTTTTGACTCCATCTAGGTATGTTTCAACCTGCCGGACCTTATTCGAAACTATCCTGGCCCCTGGTCCAAAAGAGTGTAGATGGCATAATCATCGGACCCGGGAAAAAAAAAGAAAAAAAAACCCGGATCATCTCCAGTTGGTCAGGAGGTCCCAAAAAGCCAAGTTTCTCTTACTAACAGATCTTTTTAGGTCGCTTTTGGATGTCTCGTATAAAGATGTGAGCCATGAACAATGTAAAGGAGGTGTCTTCTCTACCCATTGTATGCAGATCTGTCTTCTCGCTAATAGAATTGCGTAGAAAAGAAATGACTTCTCCTTGCCAATGATGTTGTCTTCCATCCCAAAGATGACAAGTGGGAGGGTTATTGACAGGGATGTATTTAGTATAGAATTTAGGGTGTTTTTCACGTCTTCCCAAAATTTTGCTATATTTGGACATTCTAGGAACATGTGTACATCACATGCATCCACTAAATTCCATTTGTTACATTTCTTGTCCGGTTGGTATTTAGAGAGTTTTCGTGGTGTTAAATATGCCCGATGTACCGAGAATATATGATTTTGTACTAGCCAAGAGGGCTTTAAGATTTTACGCAATAATCCAAAGGAGTTTATCCACCTCTCCTCGCATGGAAGCCCAATCTCTGCCCCCATAACTCATCCGGGAGTTTAAACTCCCCTTCACTTTCCTCCAACAGAAGCCAATACCATATGGCTACTTCTCTTCCTCCGGTTGGTCGTTCCACCATTTGTTGTTCCGTTTCACTTATCTTCCCAATATTACCATCTGTGCGGGTTTCAGATCTTGCCCAGCTATCCAGTTGAATATATATGAATCTGGAAAGCCCCGAGCCAACTAGATCATATAGCTCATCCCAAGTTATCAGTTTTTTTTCTTTAAATAATTGGCCCCATTTAGTAATGCCTGCTTGTTTTAATATAGTGGACAGATTGTCTCTCAGGCATGGGGGTAAACCGGGGGAGTCCCAAATTGGGGAATAATTTGAGTAATAAGATAACCCCAGTTTTTTCCTGATGTTAAACCAATTTTTGGCCCATGAGTGTAATATTTTCAATTTGATGTTTTTGAAAAATGTCTGACTTCCAAATTTAAACATAAAGCCATCTGCTGCTAGATTCGTCCCCCTTAGCATGGCCCCGTACATGGATGTATTAGGTAAATTAGATGGCATTTTGAGAATCATTCTAGAATAAGACATCTGAAAGGCCCATGAATAGTACATTAGGTCCGGCAATGCAAGGCCCCCTTTTTCTCTCCTTCCTCTAAGCTTCTTCCATGCTATTCTTGTGGTCTTATAATTCCATATAAAAGAGTGGATTTCTCTTTGACATTTTTCCATCATTTTTGTTTCCATGGGAATTGGGATAGTATTAAAAACAAAGGTGAATTTTGGGAGAATACACATTTTGACTAGATTTACCCTTCCTGTTATGTTGTGTCCAAGATTTCATAAGTCTTTTGCTTTCACTGTGTATTCTTTCCAAATTAGTTTTTGCAAGAATGCCCACATCTTGGGTTATTTTGATTCCCAGGTACCGCATTGAGGATGAGATGTTTATCCCAACATTTAGGTTGGGTAGATTCCATGCCATAATCTCGCTCTTACTCGAGTTTATGTCGTAGCCCGAGACATGGCCGAATTCTTTAGCCCTTTGTATGACCGCTGGGAATGCCCTGACTGGATCAGATGTAAACACTAAGATATCGTCTGCATATAATGCTACCCGTCTTTCCCACTCTCCGAAACAAAAAGATGGAATATTAGCCTCTTCTCTTAACACCTGGGTAAAAGGCTCGATGTACAAATCGAATAAGAGAGGGGAAAGCGGGCAGCCCTGCCTTGTTCCTCAAGTAATGTTAAGTGCTTCAGTCAGGGACCCGTTAACCAGCAGCTTAGCTGATGGTGCACTATATAACTGCTTAATAGTTCTACAGAACACTTCCCCACAATTAAATTTTTTTAAGATGTCATTAGGTAGAGCCAATTGACTCTATCAAACGCCTTAGTTGCGTCTAGAGTCAAAGTGGCCAAGGGCAGAGAGAAAGCGGTAGCAATATCTATAGCCCCAATTAACTCCCGCGTTAACTCAGCTAGTTGTCGCCCCTTTATAAACCCTTTCTGGTCATGATGGACTACAGTACCAATTACGCTAGCCAGTCTTGTGGCGATAATAGTTGTAAAAATTTTATAATCGTTGTTAAGTAACGATATCGGTCTGTATGACCCGCACTCTAATGGGGATTTCCCTGGTTTTGGAATGAGAACAATTGTGGCCTCCCCCCAAGACTTAGGCATTGGCTGTTCTTCCATTAAGATGCCATTAAAGAGTTCAGTTAGCACAGGTGTAATAGTGTTCTCAAAAGCTCTATAGATTTCTCCCGGCAAACCATCCGGGCCTGCTGCTTTCCCTTTCTTAGTTTGACTAATAGCTTTTTTCACCTCCTCTTCTGTAATGTCTGACTCTAATGATTTGGTCTGGATTGTTGAGAGAGTAGGTAGTGTGATGGCATCTAACCATCTGTCTCTTGCGTTTTGGTCATTGGGGAGATCCTCTTTGTAGATATCCTGAAAAAACTCAAGAAACGCTCTCCCTATCTCAGGACTGGTGGTTCTTGTCTCTGGCTCCGCTTCTATCTTGATTTCCCTGATGTAATTTAGGGCTTTATCAGATTTGATTTTCCAAGCCAGAATTTTTCCTGCACTTTCTCCAAACTCAAATTGAGAGGATTTACTCGCTTCCCACCTCTTATTTATTCTCTCCTGCAAAGTGTTCTCTAATTCAGCTTTCAATTCAGCCAGTCTTTCTTGCTCTTCAGCTGTTATTGAAGGCGAGACCATTTTTGACTCTAAAGTTTTCATATCTTGTTCTAATCTGTTTATCTTGTCAAAATATACCTTCCGCCTATAAGAGGCTCTATTAGTAATTTACCCTCTTAAAAAAGCTTTGAATGTCTCCCAAACGACTGTTGGGGTTGCAGAGTTTCTATTTATTTCAAAGAAAGTTATAGATTCTTTTACTAGGAAGTTGACCTCTTCTTCCTCGAGCAGGAGTGTCCTGTCAAAAGACCATGAAGGGTATTTGACAGTGGTGTCAGACTTAAGAGTAAACTCTAGCGCCAAATGGTCTGATAGATGTGATGGTAAATAATCTATTGATTCGAGAGTGTCTATTAGACAGTAACTAAAGAAGGCATAGTCTATTCTGGATTTATGTTTAAACCGGCTGTTCCTATAAGACACCCCCAACTTATTACCCACTCTTTCTCTCCAAAGATCTGCCAGAACCACATATGTCATTATTGCTTTAAGTGTTTCTCTAGATTTAATAGAGCCAGTAGTTTTGGACCTTGTTGATTTATCTAATTTGGGATCAAGAACAATGTTAAAATCTCCCATCCATATTATTGGCTCCTCCACTGTTATTAGTTGGGTCCTTATTGCGTCTAGATGTGATGGATCGTCCGAGTTTGGGCCATAATAGCCCACCAAAATTCTAATCTGACCATCAAGCGAAACTCTTACTATTAGCCATCTCCCTGTTTGGTCTTCCCTGCAATCTAGTATTTCTGCTTTTGCAGATGTTTTAAAAATAAACACTACCCCTCTTATATTAGCGCTATGATCTGTGGTACAAAATTTATCAATCCACCTATGTTTTTTTAAGTATAGTGTTTGCCTCTGTTCTGAGAAGGTGTGTTTCCTGCAACGCTATGACCTGCGCCCGTGAGTCTCTCAAGTATTGTAATATGCGCTCACATCTTCCTCCCACGCGCAGACCATTCACGTTCCAGGACAAAAATGTAGTGCATGTCATATTTTAGCTTCTATCCCTATCACCCTTCTTCTTTTGCTATTTATGTGGAAATTTCTTAGCCCTAGCATGGAAAAAACCTGTTTTTGTAAAAATTGTAAAGATTGGATAGTTAAAACAACAGAACAGGAGCACAGATGAGGATTTTTTATTTTTTTTGCTAATCTACCACCACCCCCCCTACCCTTACCCCGGGAAACCCCCCCTTATTTACTCTGGCTCGATCTTTAGCCAGGTTAACGCCCATCTACAGCCCATCCATGAGCCACTACTGCTACCTAGTCTTGAACAAAGAACATATTAGTCTATGAGCGGGTAAAGAAGAGATGAGACCACAAGTAGCTGACTTGTTGAGCTGTGTTGAGATAATCGTAGGCGGGAGTTATGTGTTATTATATATATATTTTTTTTTTATAGGAGCTGTTTCTTCTTTATTCGATCCCCCCCCCCTTTTTCTTTTTTTTTTTTTCCCTATGCATGGTGTCCCAGTGTATTTCCAATATATATCTATATTTATTATGTGTGGTTTTTTTTTCTCCCTTTTTGTGTTATCGGTTTCACCTATGTGATCATTTCCTTTTTTCTTTTGCTTATATATATCCCTTGTTTTTAGGTTCTACAATCTAGTTCTGGAAGACCTGAGGATCTATGTCTGCACTGATATCTAACTTTGATTTCTAAATCTTGTGAGAGTGAGCCTGGTCATGGGCTTGAGCTTGAGCATGATCTCGGATGGAATCTAACAGCTCATCTACAACTTACTTTGATTTCTAAATCTTGTGAGAGTGAGCTTGGTCATGGGCTTGAGCTTGAGCATGATCTCGGATGGAATCTAACAGCTCATCTGCATCCTGTACAGTACGAACATTATGCATCTTATTATTATACATAATGCGAAGGAATGCAGGGAATCTCATCTGCACCGTAGCCCCTTATGATCTAAATTTATCCATACGCTGATCCAATTCCCACTGTCTGTCCAATGTGGTTTTTGAGAGGTCAGAGCGGATCTCAAAAGAAAAGTCAGGACCTTTTATTGTACCAGCTTTCAGGGCTAAACTTATTTTCTCTTTAAGAGCATACGTCAGGAAATTAATTAGCACTTTCCTTGGTTTAGTCCTTGCTGGGTTCATGCGAAACAGGTCTCTATGTATCCGCTGGATGTCTTTGTTGAGTTCTTCAGCCGTTTCCTCCAGATTGAGTGCCTCTTTTATTAGTTTTATTATATATCCCTTGAGATCTCCACTTTCTTTCCCTTCCGGAATCTTTAGAAGTCGAATATTATTGCGTCTGGAAAAGTTTTCCAACACTTCTATTCGCTCTTTCATATTTTCACCATCCCTTTGGAGGTTATGTATTTTTGACCTGGCGCACTCCAGATTAGTGGTTAGAAGACCTACAGAGCTTTCTAGAGTCTCAGTCCTTACCTGAAGGCCATCGACCTTATGTCCTAGTTCCTCACAAGTTGATCTTATTTCATTTTGATTTAATTTAGAGACTACGAATTCCTGTCTGATCTCTTCTCGCATTGTTGCGATGGAGGAGACTATAGCCTCGAGCGATTCACCAAAATCTCGAGCTGTGTTTTGTTCGGCCTCCCTTCCAACTGATGCATCCAGGGACGCTTCCTCTAGAGATACTGCACTGTGAGTACCCTTCTCTGTAGAGGTTTCAGAGGCCAGAAGTGTGAGTAAAGTGGCTGGAGCTTCGGTCCCTTCCCCCTCATGTGGTGACAAAGCGACTGCAGTTGATAGTGAGTCAGGTTTGCTCTGCAGTTGCTTGTTGCTATCCATAGCAGCTGCTTCCATATCCTGCGTAATCTGCAAAACTTGGGGTAGAGCTCTGAAATAAGAGCGCAGTGATGGAGTTATGTCACCTGGGGCTTTTGAGCTCTTGCTTTTCGGTTTATTCTTGTTTCTTTGTTGCTTTTTACTCGTGTCTATCACTAATTCAGATTTTTTTTTTAGCTCCTGTGCTTTCCTGTGAACCTCCCTCCGGAGCACCCTGGGCCCTGTAGTTCGTTTTCTGAAGTTTCTAAAGTTCTAGCCTTGCTCCTTGTTATTCTCACTTGTGACTCCCTGGTTGACTCCTCGTTGCAGTCACTATTTACAAGACCCCTTGCATCAATTAATCCCACCTTACTTGAACGAACGTTGATGTCACCTTGATCCTCCAGCTCGGCCAGCTCTCTCTCAGCTCCCACAGCTCTCTCAGTTCTCTCAGCGTTTACCGCCTTGTGGCCCGTCGTGTGTGTCCCCTTTCTTTCAATCACTTCGCTCTGGTACTTCTTCCTGCTCCCCCCGCCACTCTCCGCCACCGTGTGTACTCTCCGTGCCACGGCCACCCGGCCGCGTATGATCTCTTCTGCTGCCCGCCCCCAACACAAACAAGAGGCGGAGATCAGCAGAGCAATCACTGCCGGTGGACACATCCACAAACACAAACCCAAACGGAAAGCCAGGAAAAAAGTGCCGGGTCAATATACGGCTTCAAGATTCTCAATGTAAGTCCTACCGGCGGACATATCCACAAATGAAAGCCGGTAAACACGAAGGGCTCCGCTCTTCTCCGTGCTCCGACCTCCGAGCACGATCACAATGTCAGAAATGTCAAAGAAAGCTGCCGAAAGCTGCGGGAAAAATGCCGGTTCAATGCATGACTTCAAGGGAAGCCGATTCTTTGCTTTCCCCCACTTTCCCCCGCTCACATCACAGTTGTAGCGGTAGCAGTGTAGGTTCCGGATCGGCTGTTCTCAGGAGCGTGCACGCCGCTCTAGCCTGCGGCCGCCATGTTTCCGTGTTATGTTTGTCTTCTTCCTAGGGCTCTTTGCCAAAGCGCCGGGACACTCCCAGGAGTAGCTGTGCGCTATAAAAGAGCATTTTTAAAATAACATAACATAACATAACATAACTGCCATCGGATGTCGACGCTTTGCTAGGTCCTGTAACGGCTCATGCATCGTGTTGCCCCCAACGGCTGCCAATTCTGATGACGGCAATCATTGAGGTCTCACCGGCAATTCTAACTGAAGGTGAGATACGAGAAACTACAGGCATACAGGTACCTTCTACTATGGATATTGCTAACGCATAAAAAGCTGCCGGCGATGCTCCACACTTCTGCACTTTTGATATGCTAAGTGAAGTGGTTCCACTTTCACCTACTACGGTAGACGGTTTCTTTGTGAGCCTTGAGAATCTGATGTTTTCCCCCAACTCTACTGACACTCTTGAGAATAACTTTTGATTATTTCACACAGTGTTCCCTGAACTCTGCAATTCGGCCTTCATTTTTTGAAAACATTCCACTGAATTGAACTTTTTTCCAAAAATAGAACTTTGGCACAGGGTAATCTGCTTGAAGTAGAAACTATTCTTAAAGATTTTGTGTGTGAACTTCCATATGACACAATTTGCCTTCAACCTCGACCCCCCCCCCCAAAAAAAAAGAAATTATACTATGGAACTGATCTCAGGTATCGATTAATGACTGTACTTTTGTTTTATATAATGTGAAGATATATGCTCATAGATTATATTTGATTTCATGATGCCTATGATTTTTAACATAATGTATGCTCCTTTCATGCAAACAAACCCATTCAAGAATGCATTTTTGTATTTTGGGGTGGGACTGTACACACTTTACTTTGAAATATGTTCCAGTGCTTATGTATGATTGAACTTAACATTCGTGGAGTGGGTGTTATGTGGGAATCTAGGACCCTAGTGTAATTTTTCCCGATTCATGCCCATATATAGGTATAAACCATCCAGTCCTTATATAGGCATAAAGAATCATTGCCTTTTTTAGTTGTAGCCTGCACAGCCCTAATACCGCATAGCTACTGCCACTAAACTCCAAGAATCCACATTGATTTTGTGGTAAAACCAGCATTCAGCAGTCAGGAACCTCCCCCTGCTTGAATACTGATTTTTCCAGGAAATCCGGGAGTTTTCAAGGAACTAAGGCACTAGTGACGATATTATGTCCAATCTTACGTCAAACTCAGCACCTTCAGGGGTATAAATATTCCTACGTTTGCTCAGTCAAACACACGGTAGTTCCGGAGCAGATCGACTAACTACTGGCCCGACGCCCTGCTGCTGCAAGTGCTGAAGGAAGCCGACCCTCCAAACTGACGCACTGAAAAGACGCTGTCTTTTCTCCTGCCGAGAAATCCAGCTCCAGTGTTTCGAGTCCTGAGAGAGAGATACAAGACCTCTATATTTCTAAAACCAAGGTACGGAGCTGATTATATCTTTAGAGAATTCTTGAACAGATTCTTGGCAGAGAAATACTAAAACTTAAACTACTCCTGACTTACTCCTTACATAGGTTAGGTACACCGGGGTAGGCGTATGTTAGAAGCACCAGTTGAGTACTTTTAGCCGCTATTTTATCATTGTATGTATTATATACATTTTATGTATTCTATGCTTATGGCTTAGAAACCATATCATGCTTTTACAGTACTACTTTATAATACTATTCGTATCATATGCATTGTACTTCTTAACTAGCATTTCAATTGTAGCAGTGCATTTCTTATGATTAAGAAATAAGACTGTTCAATAAATAATTTTATTGAAAACACCTGTCTCTCTATTTCTAAGCAACTCTGGTGAAATGAAGCATGCACATCTGACTGAGTGAAATAGCCGTCTTTTGTTTCCACGACTCTAGAGATATGTTTCATTCTGGGGAAACAAAGTTGTCATGTTATATGGTTGTGAGAAACTAATCCCTTCTTGTTTATTTGAGAAGGTTTCTAGTGACCTCTGAGCTAGCTGGCACTCACAATTAGGTCTAATATATTCGTCAGAGACCTAGTTGACTTAAGTCCTACGTCTAAGCTGCAGGATGTATTATTCCAATGCGCAGAGCCTATTGGGAATATAGGAACTACACTACAAAACTTTTCCCTAAGACCCTCTATTACCTGGTATGGTCTTTTGGTATGAGCAGCTATGGCTGCGGGTCTTTTTATGACTGCCACGTTATCTATTGACGTGCTAATGTAGCTCTACCAACTCACAATTCTCTAGAACCTGACAATGGATGACTTGACAGGCATAGTATTTGATGACGATGTAGCCCGCACTATGCTAACTAATACTCCTAGTATTATAGACTCAGTACAAAATCCCATGATTAATAATTATAATGATTGTAGTAAACTCTTGGTCTTAAAAAAAATCACACACATGTACCTAGATTCATGGAGCTACCATGACCAATTATCTTCATGGCAATTTTGCTCCTAATAGGTAATTGTCACAAATGCTCCTAGTCTCTTTTTGCAAGATAAAACATTTCTCAAGGATTGGTCTTTGAAAGCGTGGTGGTGTACGTGCTATTAGTTAATTTTAATCATCAGCACAGCCAAGCACATTGCTGACACCATTTTAATCGAAATAGAGACACTTGAAAGACAGATTAAAACATCCTTGTCAACAATTGTATATAAAAAGAACCTAGAGGAAAACAACAAAATGACTAAGGAAAATAAGGATAGTATCCTACTGACAAAGATCAAGAAATTTAAGAATCACCTGGAACATTTCTCTTTTGAAAGGGTATATCCATACACAACTGAGATTATGTGCCTTGGGAATACAACAAGAAGGGTAGACTGTATGGCTCCAATTGCTCCTCCTCTGGCTCAGATGGCTGGTCTAGTGACTCAGACTCAGCATACCAAAGTGAACAACAAAGCAGGAGTCAAGGTTGTAGCAACAGGCGACAATGGAGGCATACACCAAGAGGTCAACAACAGCCCTAGTGGTGGCCACCGGCCCCATGGAATTTTCAGAACATGTTTTCCATCCACAAATGTTATCATACAACCAACAGCCTCAATTGTACCTGAATCAGCCATTTTTAGGCCAGGGCCGAGGACGGTCCTGGGGACATAGGAGAAGAGAGCAGGTGCAGGTACAGTGGAGTCCACCTCCATAACCTCAGAGCATGTACAGTACAAAGAAAGGCCTCCAAAAACAACGAGGGACCAGAACAGAAAGGAAAACCTAGTGGTCAATTTGAGTGATCTACAACAGTACTCAATAGAGAACTTGAATTCGTCCCTACTTATTTTAGGGGCCCATTCCTCATTCAGTGTGAGGTGGCTCAATTCTTTAGAAAGATTCACCTCCACTTCTTCTTTAAAGATAAAGAAGGAGATAGCACTTCCTATGACACTGAAGACACCAATAGTGGCCTCAAATCTAGGTCTACCTTTAGGCCACGGAGTCACTTGGTTCCAGATCAAGTACTGCCTTTCGAGAAAGCAGTTAAACATGAAATCTCAATGATCAATACGACATAAAATCGCCAATACCAGAACCTTCCACAGATGGAGAAGAAGCACTTGAGATGCTCACAAAGAATGCATCAATAATGATCAAACCGTCTGAAAAGGGCGGTGCGATAGGCATAATGAATAATGAATACCTCTGACTATCGCACAGAGTGCCTTTGACAACGCACAGATATCCGGTTTTATCGACAACTAACAATTGATCCAACAGACAGACTAAGCAGGGAAATTGGGAAACTCATAGAAGAAGCCAAGAGTGAAGGGTGGGTGACTGCACAAGAGGCTAGTTTTCTCGTAACTCCACACCCGGTGATGCCTTATTTTTTTGCTTTACTGAAGATCCATAAAGCACAAATGCCACCACCAGGGAGGCCCATTATCTCGGGAACAAACTCTCTGTTGGAACCACTATCCACCTTTGCGGATCATTTTTTAAGACCATTAGTTAAAGAAATGCCCACGTAGCTTCAGGATACAAAGGAGATCCTAGGATTGCTTCCGAGATAGAATTTGATGTTTCACCTTATTTCCTTGTCTCTTGTGACGTTGAATCATTGTACACATGCATCCCCCAACATGAGACCTTGGATGCCATAAGATCACTATTGGTCAACAGACAAATGGATACTATTACACCTGTCCACTTCAATATGGAGTGTGCTAGGTTAGCTATGACTGAGTATTTCTTCAAATTTGAAGAAAAATGTACCTACAAATGTTGGGAACATCAATGGGGATCTTTTTCACCCCCAGTCTAGCTAAGCTGTATGTTCAACTTTTTGAACAACAGCACATACTGACAGCTGACAACCCTTTCCATGAACGGATTATTTTATGGAAACAATATATTGATTACATTTTTGTTGTCTGGAAGGGTGATTCCAACACCGTCAATACTTTCCACACCTGGCTAAACACAAGAAAATTAATTTCTTAACTTCACTCTGGAGTACATTAAAGACAACTTGCCCTTACTGGATCCTTGGATTTTTTCATTGTCTATGGGCTTAGGCAGTGAACTCTATATTAAACTCATGTCAAGAAATTCTCTACTGACATACAAAAGGTTTCACCCTAAGTGACCGCATGGCTTTACCATTTAGCCATTTCCTCCGGATTTGTAGGAATTGCTCTTCAAAAGAAAGTTATGAACACCATGCCAGCATCCAGTCTAAAAAACTATAGGAGAAACACTATCCAAAAAGACTGACGCAGCAGTTTAAGAAATGTGCTTCAAAATAACAACCATGAAGCACTGCTAGAATTCCCTGTTACAAAACCACCCATGACCAGATATACCAGTGTGAACACCTACAGTACTCTTTCAATGAGGATTCAGAAAAGCATAAGCAAACAATTGCACATTCTAAGTGTGGGAAAAGTGACGGTCCACTTACCCTTGTTTTCTTTCAAAAGAAGGTCCAATTTACGTGACTATCTAGTACACACTAGACCTAGAGTTGAAACTTCCAAGCGGCAAGAAAACCTATGGAAACCACCGCCTCTACAAGGACCCAATCCTTGCGGTACATGCTCTGTATGTCCACAAACGAAACACCGTACAGACCTAGATATAGGTACTGCCAAAACTAGGCGGCAAATAAAACATACAAACTGCAACAGTGAAAAAGTAATTTACCTCATCAGTTGCCCATGCCAACTGAACTATTTTGGGATGATGACCCGTCGCAGAACAAGTTCTGGGGAGCCTCAACAGGACTCGGGCAGCTGGGTTCTGGACACGCAAAAGGCGAGTAACTTCCGCCTCATTGGCGCCCAACATAAGTGAATTAGCATAGTCTAGCCGGGACAAAATAGTCGCCTGGACTATCAACTGGCAGGTAGGTGGATCAAAGAAGCACAAAATAGGTCTCAAGCCCCGGAGGAGACCAAAGCAATTGTCAGCGTTCTTCTTGGCATACTCCTGAAACCCAAGATTAGAGTCTAACCAGACCCTTGGAATTTTTTTCCACTGGCTTAGGGGAGGGGGCACCACCCAGAGACGTCAGCCACCAATGCTTGCTCCAGAGCCCCTTATCTCTCCCCACCAGCAGCACTTCAGACTTGTAGGCATTAGGTTGAAGGCAGTTGGTGGTCATCCAGTGCGTGACCACCGGTAAACCACCCCGAAAAAATGCATGATGCACCGAGTGTGGTCATCAGAGAGGGCCAAGAAAACAACGTATTCAAAAAGGGGATCTTTGGGGAAGGATTTTTAAAGACCTCGTGGTATCAAACCCCCCATTAACAATGTTTCACAACAAAAAGAATACCACTGGTCTATTGGTGCATGAACATATGAATAAGAAAATATGTCTGGTTGTGTTGCAAGAGAGAATGAAATGAATCGCATCAGACCACCCAATGGCAGAGCTTCATCATATGGGATTTGGGAAAGATGGTGGTCAGATATAGGCGACTCACTATTTATAGTCGTGTGTCACCTTAATCCAACATCTCCAGTGATGGACCATATCAAGAAAGTGTATGTATAGTGGAGGGCTACTAGTTTTGCAGTGAAAAAACAGTGTGAAAAAAAGGAAAAAGTGATTTAAAAATGGCTACCATAATATTGAGGAAGAATTTATTAGAAGAACATCATGGTGTCAATGATTAAAAACAGGTGCAAACAGTTTCAAATAATAACTGTTATTAGTTGGACAGAAGGGATCTACATGTTTCAGTCAACGTAGGAATATTTACTCCATTGGCTTTCGTCAGGACCGCTAAGGTACACTAGTGCAAAACAATATATATTAAAGTGAAAAACCATATATAAAAATATTTAAATGGGTACCATACATCCTACCATCCGCAGTTGTCTGGTGTGCAGGAAGTAAGTCCTCAACAATAGGAATATTTCGCAACTTGTCGTGGGAAAATGCCTCACCTCGCCTGGCAACAGCTCAGGTTTGGAGGCCCCGCTCTCTCCGTCGGTACCCCTAGCGAATCCTAAGCTGACCTACCTTCCCTTTAGGGCACCTAGGGGTTGGATCACTAACAAACTTAGCTACTTTATAAGGGGTATAATAAATCATATTAATAGGAAAAAAATGTTTTTTCTTCAAAGAAGCTGATTTTACAAACTTATAAAGGTTAGAGATAGATGGAAGATAAAACTCTGCAGCTCTAGTTTCTAAAATTGATTTTCTCCAAACCAGATGGGGAGGGGGGAGCTCAATATCTTCTCTATCTAGCAGGCTTCTGTACCATATCCCGACTTCCTTTTTAAGGGGTGTGGTGTTTTGGAGCTTAAACTCTATTTTCCAATTTCCGCCAATATTGTTCTTTTCTGCAATGTACCACGAGCATAGTTGTAAAAATTTAAATCGTGAAAAGAGTCTCCAATCCTTGCTTTCAAGACCTCCCAAGGTAAAACCCCATCTACTGAGATTAATTCGGACCATGTACTTATGCCTGCGAGTTCTATTGGCACTGCCAAGCTATCCTTCAAGCAGTCAGGAAGCCCTGGAGAGCCCCAGATTGGGGCGAAATCCAAATAATATTTTATACCCCACCTCGTTTTCAGATTCTGCCATGAGTTAAGTGCCGCCCTAATTACCTTTAGGCGGACTTTCTTGAAGAACCTTATAGATCCAAATTTGTACAAGAAACCATCACCGCCCCCCTCATGTTTCGCCATTGCCTTCAAGATCCTCCCCCAATTATTATCGTTAGGACGGGACAAAAGACTGCGGATATTTTTTAACTGAAAAGAAAGACAATAACAGAAGTTGTCAGGTAGTGCTAACTCCCCCTTAAGAAGTCTCCTCTTCAGCTTTTTCCAGGATAATCTGGAGTTCTTATTGGCCCATATAAAACTACCTATCTTACTCTGAATTTTCCCAATAAGCTTAGAGGAAAATTCAAGGGGGATGGCGCTAAAAAGGTATGTTAGCTTGGGTAAGATTACCATCTTTACTATATTTATTCGGCCATATATTGTGAGTTGGATGTTTCTCCATCTAAGGAAACGATGGTCAATTTCCTTTATTACTCTATTTAAGTTAGTCGAGGGGATGTTCAACAATTCTTGCTCTATACTAATTCCCAAGTATTTAAATCCAGATCTCCCTTGACTTTCCCAGCCTTCAACTCCCCAGCACATTATCTCGGTCTTAAGAGTATTCGTGGCCCAATGTATTGTAGTAAGGTGTATGTGCAAGCAGACCTGGGTGCATGATAGGGATAGTATGGAAGGAATTCATTTGTCTGTGTCCTGCTCTGGATATGAGCAGGATCCTTCAAAAGTTGTTATTACTGACATGTAAAACATCCCTTGCTGGTTGTGACTCCCTATAGTGACCTGGCTACCTGCCCTGCGGTGAATATGGGATCATGAAAAGCAGCTTGTCAAAGCTGAGTACTTGAACCTTGCTCCCACAGGATAAGAAGATGTTTTCCCAACTCCCCAACTCCATTGCAGCCGATGTAATCAACTCACAGTAAAGAGGGGGAAAGGGTAATGGGAGTAAAGAGAGACTGCCACTGCGGTGTCACTTCTTACTGAAAAACCTGACTGGGGCTTCCACACATCTGTAAACACAAAGCACAGAATTACTAATTATCACTGCCCCTTCCTTACCTACCTGCTCTCTTAAACTAATGTTCCCTCTCTCTCATCCTTTCTTTGATTCCTTACAGCTCTTTTACCTATAAAAAAATTGAATTTGCTTCTCTCATATTTATCTTAATATTGTAATTTCTTTGCTGAAGATGCAATGTTAATCTTGTCAGTATTAGTTCAGTCTTGTTGTTTCCCTACTAGATGCTGCCTCAGCAAACTCGGGTGATCAGAGAGATAATAACATTGGTAAGTATAAATAATTATTTTTATATCTACTCGTAATTTTCCTGTGCTGGCTTAACTGTTAGTAGTAGATTGAATTAGTTGCGCTGCAAAAGAGTGTCCAAACTGCGTGCTTTATGCTCCAAAAGGATAGTCTCTATATTTGGTTCTTTCTGCACTCCGGAATGAATCGTCATACTCAAAACTCACTGCCTGAACAAACGTTGAAGAAGAACTTTAACAAAAGCTCACAAAATGTCCTTGTAGAACTGAATTGGGCTCTGCTTATCTCCTAAGATCTCTGAAGCTTGTATAAAATTATGTGGGGTGAAGTGTTTGCAGTGCCAACAAAAATATTAAGTGACATTAAAATTGACTACCAACCAAAAAAATATGTTTAATGGTTATCGCTTGGTGTCAAGCAATATAAAACAGTGCAAATGCTACCTGAATGAATTTGCGAACGTTTTGGTCTAGAAAGAGGGTCTACATGTTTCTGCCATGACGATCGTATTCTGATCTTGGCCTTCCTCAGGACCTAGCTGATAATGCTACTGCAAAAAAGTGTGTGTAAAACGAAATCAAAATACATTAATAACAGGTAGGTGGAAAATAACAGGTAGGTGGAACGTTACAACCTACAATCACCTGTGGTCTTAAATGCGAAGAATCTAAAGGATTTGTCTCGTCACCTGATAAAAAATAAGCACAGTAACATTCTATTCAATGTTAATACCTCAATCATATCAGTATGTACTAAAAAGAACTTTGTATCACTAAAGGAGCTATTTCACCATGTATGTTCCTATCATTTCTTAATCATTTGTGCATTCAAGATATTTATAAAGTTACTTTTCTTATCCGTTCATATACGGGCGAAGTACTAACCACTCCTGGCAGCAGCTAAGGGCGTGAGGCCCTGCTCTGTGGGGAGTACAAAATCTGGATTCATTGACCTGCTTGTATATACCATCAATCAATGTACCCTCCATTTAAAATCAACTCACTAGAAGTCTGAATCTGACAGATAGATGAAGGGTGAAGATAGCGCATCTAATTCTACAGAAAATGCCCATGTTTTTAGGGTATTATAACCTATCGACTGCCCTACTTAATTACATTTGTTGCGGGGACCAACGACCGCTGTAGCAATCACAGGCATTCCGTGGACACTGTTATAATAGATCTTTGAATAAACATCTATATTATGAAAAGGTATTTGGTGTACAGCAACCAAGATATACTGTGAGTCAGATATGTGAATTATTGATCTAACAATCTCGCTCTCCATCTGAATTGATTGACAAATAAAGGTACTTTGTTTGGATGTATACTGTATGAACAAAACCATTTTGCAGGACGTAGGTGAAAAGTATGGAAAATCACATTACTCATGATCCTCCAGAATAAATGTAGTTTTCTGAAGAGGTGTCAACAATGATTTGGGACACCCAATTTTGCACTACTGTTTTAGTTTTTAAGCTGCTAACTCCGCAATGATACACTAATCGAGGACACAAAATCAGCACAGTCACTGTTTGCACTCTTTCAGAAAGGGAAAACTACATTTCCTATGAGTCTTTGCCTTATTGTAGTGCAATAATGCGGCATCTACACTGGTTTGGTGAAATGTAGCTTTGCAATGAATGGTGTCGATAATGTATTAGGACTAGTGCTGGACGCAAAGTACACTTCGCACTACGCGAGCTACTCTGAGCACTACACAAACTGCGTAGTACCCTGTTCGCACTGTGCAAGATGCCGTTTTCAATGATTGCTTAGTGCGGACAAGCATCCGGCATTGTGCAATCATTGGAAACGGCATCTTAAAGTGCGAGCTGTAGTTTTCTGCCACTCGAGTAGATTTTTACTCGAGTGGCAGCTTTCTCAACGTGGGCTGGTAGTTTGTCATCGCGAGCGGTCGCGAGCATACGCGACCACTCTCAATGAGAAATCTGACCGCCCCGTGTTGAAAATCTCTCCGGGAGGTTTATTTTCCACGATCGCGATCAGCAACTGATCGCGAACAAAGAAAAGGTCTCGCCTTGATCTCATTTTGCCTGCTCACGGTTGGGTTGCCAACTTGACATTGAGGACTGCGAGCAAGCAATAAATGACCGTTGCACTACGCTACCCTACGCGTGTTTGCACTGTGCTACATGCAGTTCACGTAGTGCGAAGTAGTGCAAACTTCGCAAACTATGCAAGCGTAGCGTTTTGCCCTAGCCTAATTAGGACACCACATTGTCGCACTGTTCTCTGTGCAATGATACGCTCAGAATGCCATGAGTTTAGTACAGTCAAAGTGGTACTTCACCAGACTTTACTCAGTGAACACGACATTTCCCATGAGCTTTCATGGTATTGTAGTCTACTTTTGTGTTTTGTACGAAGGTACGTGAGACCACATTTCCCATCGTTCCTCACTGTGTGGTGACGCGGTCATGACGCAATGAAATTAATGAAGCCAGCTGCATCCACTTCTATAGTTAAACAGAATTTAAATACCGTGCGCACTCTCCTGCTGCTTACCGCTTGGGACATCCAGAAGACGGTACGGAGTACCTATGGAGAGGTGAGTCAGGGAAAAATCTCTAAAAAATCTTTAGAACAATCGATGGCCTGTAGTTAAGAACGAGGACTGTTTTCCTGGGCTTGCCCCTTCCTAGACCAAAACACTGTATCCAGCATGATGGATGGGTGGGAAGATACCAGTATGTCATTAAATTTCTTGGTACATGTTTGTGGCAAGATGGGAACATTACTATTATTAGTGTTCTTGTGCTCTTTTGCCTGAGATTGCTACAACGGTCGTTGGTCCCCACAATATGTAAATTAACTAGGGCAGTCGATAGGGCATAATAGCCTAAAGAAATTGGCATTTTCTGTAGAATCAGATGCACTATCTTCACCCTTCATCTATCTGTCAGATTCAGACTTCATGTGAGTTGATTTTAAATGGGGGGTAAATTGATTGATGGTATATTCAAAAAGTTCCATGAATCTAGATTTTTTACGACCCACAGAGAGGTGTCTCACGCCCTGAGCTGCTGCCAGGCATGGTGGGGACTTTACCCATATATTAACGGGTAAGAAAATTAACTTTATAAATATCTTGAGTGCACAAATGACTAAGAAATGATTGGAACATATATGGTGAAATAGTTATTTTAGTGATACAACATTGTTTTGAGTACATACTGATATGATTGAGGTATTAACATGGAATAGAATGTCACTGTTTTTATTTTTTTCAAGGCGACAAGACAAATCCTGTAGATTATTGGCATTGAAGACCACAGGAGATTGTAGGTTGTAACGTTCCACCTACATGCTATCACTATATTTTGATTTTGTTTCAGACATAATTTTTGCAGTAGCATTATCATCTAGGTCTGAGGAAGGCCAATATCGGATTACGATCGTCATGGCTGAAACATGTAGACCCCCTCTCTAGACCAACACATTTTCAAATTCATTCATATCACGTTTGCACTGTTTTTATTGCTTGACACCAAGCTGTGACAAGCAGGACACAAAACAACAATGACTCGATGTTATGCTGACAGGGTGTGCTGTTTATTTGACCCAATAATAAATGAAATAAGATTGCTGCATAATTTAGAGTAATAGAATGAAACAATGAGGAAGCTCTCTGTAAGTTTCATTTGGAACAGTCTCTGTTAATTTCTTCACTAGACTCTGGATTGGCCAGTGGAACAAACGTGTCCTTAGAAAAGCTTTAAGTCAACAGCTTGCTTCAGAGCTGTCTTCTCTTTGTTTGTATGTCTGTATTTATTCATTCCAAGAGTCTTTTGACTTATAATGGCCTTCTTTTTCTCCTTCCGGAAGAGAGTCCAGTGGGTGACTTTCCAATGCCCCTCGTAAGGAGAAAACAAAAGAAACCAGGTAAGGAACCTGCTTGTCTTTAATTGAACAATATACAGTGCAGTCTAAATCACCTGTGCTGGGAAGAGAAATTGAGGCCAGTGTTGAAGGGAGAAAGAGAGGTGTAGGTTATGGGCCTCTATTGGGCTTGAACATTAATGTTTTAACAGGGGGGGAAGTGTGAGGCTGTTTAAACCGAGCTTGTTAGGAAGAGAGGTGAGCGTCCTACCAAAAAAGTGCTGGCCGGTTATCCGGTGCCCCTACCTTCACCGTCTATTCCCACCCCATTTACCAAAAATACGCCCGGTACCTGGCTCAGCTGTATTCATTCCCCAGGTCACCCAGGTATACTTGTCTCCTGCAAGCCAGTTAAATCCTCGAGGATGTTGGGATCACCAACTGCGACTGAGGGAGTACGTGGGTCATGGTTCTTTCTGAGGACTTCCCTGTGTCGCCTCCTGTACTGTCTCAGTCTCATCTCCTGGATTTTCCTGTAATTTCCTCTCTTCCGTCTTCCCTGGTTGAAAAAGCCCTCCCTCGTTGGTGATTGGACGTATCGATGACATAGGAGGCATATGAGCGCCAACCCTGCTCCCTACCACGGAACTAGATGTGCCTTGTTTACCAGGTCGTGAGTGTAATTCTTCTATCTCAGCGTCGGTGCTCGGCCACTGAAATAAAGGAGATGGGGCAAGGAAGTGGAATATAAGCCAGGGAAATGTATGTGCATCGTCTAGGTCCTGTTCCCCTTCACACATGCCCGTCTCTCCTTCACACAAGCGATAACCGTTAAATATATTTTTTCAGTTGGTAGTCAATTTTAATGTCACTTTAATTCTGTTGTTGGCACTGCTACAGGTTCACCCTACATAATTTTGTACATGCTTCAGAGTATTCTAAGGAGATCGGACTAACTGTCACTCTTGAAAATATCTGTGAGCTCCCCAATCATAGTGAGGGTGTTGCAGCCCTTGGTTGCACTCAGAATTGCAACTAAGAGGAGATCCAAGATGATGAAGCATGCCACCTCGGTGGGTGATGGGATTCGGTCCTCTTGAATAGGACTCCTTCCATGTTCTCACACTACATTCTTGTCAGTATCATTTGTACTATCGAATTCCTCCTTGTAGGAGTATTATAGACCCTCAAATTTCATTCATTTATAATAGTATTTAAGTGGGGATTGTGTCTGCGCAGGTCTTTAAACTTTTCCCTGTGACCCTCTATTACCTAGTATTATCGACTCAGTACAAAATCCCATGATTAATAATCGTAATGATTGGTCCAAACTCTTGGTCTTAAAAAAATCACCCACATGTACCTTGATTCATGGAGCTACCATTGTACTCCCACTCGGTTAATAGTCACAAATGCTCCTAGTCTCTTTTTCAAGATAAAACATTTCTCTAGGATTGGTCATTGATATAGTGGTACGCGCAATTAGTTAATTTTAATTATCAGCACAGCCAAGCGTGTTGCCAACACCATTTTAATCAAAATACAGACACTAGAAGGACAGATTAAAACAACCTTGTCAACTAGTGTATATAAGAAGAACCTAGAGGAAAACAACAAAACGAATAAGGAAAATAAGGATAGTATCCTATGGATAAAGGTCAAGAAATTTAAGAAAGACCTGGAAGCTTTCTCTTTTGAAAGTGTATATCCATACACAACTGAGATTATGTGCCTCGGGAATACAACAAGAATGGTATATGATATGGCTCCAATTACACCTCCTCTGGCTCAGATGGCTGGTCTAGTGACTCAGACTCAGCAGACCAAAGTGGACAACAAAGCAGGAGTCAAGGTCGTAGCAACAGGCAACAATAGAGGAATACACCAAGAGGTCAACAACAGCCCCAGTGGTGGCCACCGGCCCCATGGATTTTTCAGAACATGTTTTTCATCCACAAATGTTACAGTACAACCCACAGCCTCAATTCTACCCAAATCAACCTTTTTTAGGCCAGGGCGGAAGACAGTCCCGTGGACGTAGGAGAAGACAGCAGGTGCAGGTATATTGGAGTCCACATCCAGCACCTCAGAGCATGTACAGTGCAAAAAAAGGTCTCCAACAACAACCAGGGACTAGCACAGAAAGGAAAACCTAGTGGTCAGTTTGAGTGATCTACAACAGTACTCAATAGAGGACTAGAATTCGTCCCTACTAATAATGGGGACCCAATCTTCATTCAGTGTGAGCTGGCTCAATTCTTTAGAAAGATTCACCTCCACTTCTTCTTTAAAGATAAAGAAGGAGACAGCACTTCCTATGAAACTGAAGACACCAACAGTGGCCTCAAATCTAGGTCTACCTTTAGGCCACCAAGTCACTTGGTTCCAGATCAAGTACTGACTTTTGAGAAAGCAGTTAAACATGAAATCTCAATGATCAATACAACATCAAATCACCAATACAAGAACCTTCCACAGAAGGAGAAGAATCACTTGAGACGCTCACAAAGAATGCATCAATAATGATCAAACCGGCTGAAAAGATCGGTGAGATAGTCATGAGGAATAATGAATACCTCTGACTATCGCACTGAGTGCCTTAGACAATGCACATATATCCGGATTTATCGACAACTAACAATTGATCCAACAGACAGACTAAGCAGGGAAATTGGGAAACTCATAGAAGAAGCCAAGAGTGAAGGCTTGGTGACTGCACAAGAGGCAAGTTTTCCCGTAACTCCATACCTTATTTTTATGCTTTACTGAAGATCCATAAAGCACAAATGCCACCACCAGGGAGGCCCATTATCTCTGCAACAAACTCTCTGTTGGAACCATTATCCACATTTGTGGATCATTTCTTGAGATCATTGGTTAAAGAAATGCCCACGCAGCTTTAAGATACAAAGGACATCCTAGGATTGCTTCCGAGATAGAATTTGATGTATCACCTTATTTCCTTGTCTCTTTTGACGTTGAATCATTGTACACATGCATCTCCCAACATGAGATCTTGGATGCCATAAGATCACTACAGTTCAACAGACAAATGGAGACTATTACACCTGTCCACTTCGTCATGGAGTGTGCTTGGTTAGCTATGACTGAGAATGTCTTAAAATTTTTTCGAAAAAATGTTCCTACAAATGTCAGGAACATCACTGGGGAGCTTTTTCACCCCCAGTCTAGCTAACCTGTATGTTCAACGTTTTGAACAACAGTACATAATCACAGCTGACAACCCTTTCCATGAACGGAATAGTTTATGGAAACAATGCATTGTTTATATATGTTTGTTGTCTGGAAGTGTGATGCCAACACAGTCAATACTTTCCACACCTGACTAAACACAAGAAATTAATTTCTTAACTTCACTGTGGAGTACATTAAAGACAACTTACCCTTACTGGATCATTGGATTTTTTCGTTGTCTATGGGCTTAGGGAGTGAACTCTTTGCTAAACTCATGTCAAGAAGTTCTCTACTGACATACAAAAGGTTTCACCCTAAGTCCCTACGCATGAACTTACCATTCAGCCATTTCCTCCGGATTTGTAGGAATTGCTCTTCAAAAGAAAGTTATGAACACCATGCCAGCATCCTGTCTCAAAAACTATTGGAGAAACACTATCCAAAAAGACTGGCACAGCAGTTTAGGAAACGTTCTTCAAAATAACAACCGAGAAGCACTAGTAGAACTCCCAGTAACAAAACCACACATGACCAGATAAACCAGTGTGAACACCTACAGTACTCTATCAACGAGGATTCAGAAAAGCATATGCAAAGAATTGCGTATTCTAAATGTGGGAAAAGCGACTGTCCACTTACCTTTGTTTTCTTTCAAAAGAATTTCCAATTTCATGACTGTCTAGTACACACTAGACCTAGAGCGGAAACTTCCAAGCTGCAAGTAACTCTATGGAAACTATCGCCTCTACAAGGACACCATCCTTGCGGTACATGCTCTCTATGTCCACAAACGAAACACAGTACAGTACTAGATATAGGTACTGCCAAAACAAGGTGGCAAATACACATACAAACTGCAACAGTGAAAAAGTAATTTACGTCATCAGTTGCCCATGCCAATTTAAATATTTTGGGATGACGGCCCATCACAGAACAAGTTCTGGGGAGCCTCAACAGGACTCAGGCAGCTGCGTTCTGGACATGGAAAAGGCGAGTAACTTCCGCCCCATTGGTGCTCGACATAAGTGAATTAGCATAGTCTAGCCGAGACAAAATAGTCGCCTAGACTATCAACTGGCAGGTAGGTGGATCAAAGAAGCACAAAATGGGTCTCAAGCCCCCTAGGAGACCAACGCAAGTGTCAGCGATCTTCTTGGTATGCTCCTGCAACCCAAGATTAGAGTCGAACCAGACCACTGGAATTTCTTACTACTGGCTTAGGGGTGGCGTCACCACCCAGAGACGCCGGCCACCAATGCTTCCTACACAGCCCCTTATCTCTCCTCACCAGCAGCACGTCTGAATTGTAGGCATTAAGTTGAAGGCAGTTGGTAGTCATCCAGTGTGCGACCGTCGCTAAACCGCCCCGAAAATACACGGCACACCTAGTGCGGTCATCAGAGAGATCCATGCGTATTATCAGTGCACAAGACCATGTTGAAGCCATAATCCCTTGCCACCGCCGCCAAGGGTTGAACATAGAGATTAAACAGGACAGGGCTTAATGCCATGCCCTGAGGAATCCACTGATTTATGACATGAGCATGTGAGAGGAAGGGGGGGTCGAGAAGTAGAATGATCTATCAGATAGAAAAGAACAAAACCACTCCAGGACTGGACCTACCACACCCGCCTTCCCTAGGCGCTGCAGGAGGATCTGATGGGAGACCATGACGAACGCGGCGCTGAGGTCGAGCAGAATCAGAGGCTCAGTTTGTCCCTCATCCAGGATGGTCCGTAGATGTTCACTCACTCCCAAAAGCGCTGTCTCGGTACTGTGACCCCGGTGGAAACCATTCTGGGAGCGGTCTAAGGCACCAATGTTGTTTAGATAGGCTGAGAAAATGTTATTAGTATGGGCCTCAGCAATTTTTGTGACCCAGGGCAGGAGAAATATGGGTCTAAAATGTTCCAGTTTAGTTGGGTCTAGTGACGTTTTTTTCAGCAAGGGAACCACCCTTTCTTGTTTCCATGACAGGGGCACCACCGCCATGGTGAAGAAGGCATTTATGATCTCATGTAAAGGTGTGATTAAAACAGTTAGCGCATCTCTGTATTGGGCAGACCTCAAGCGATCTGTAGGGGAACCTGATTTGACCTTCTTACTCAGAGTAAGAAATTCATCCTGGGAGATAGGAGGGATGGCTGCCAGGGTAATGGTGTGTTGAGGATCTCATGTGACTGCAGGGCCCACAGAGCTGATAGTAAAGGATTTATAGATGGTTTCAACTTTCCGACAAAAAAAAGTGGCCAGATCCTCACATTGCTGTTCAGATGTGATCCACAGAGTGGAAGGATCTTTACTGGTTTTGAAATCATTGAGTATTTTAAAAATGCTTTTTACAGGATTTTTGCTAGACTTAATCTCGCTAGTGAGGTAGGCCATTTGCGCCTGATGTATGGCCTAGTGGTCGCGTTTAATCGCATCCTGGTACAACAACACGACCTATCAAGGTGGTCCTGATATGGCTAGATGAAGCAGCTGCTCCCTCATGTGAGGCAGACTGGGTGCCTGACATTTCCTCCTTCGATCATGTGGATATGGGGTCTCTTAGAATCCAGATATGCAAAAATGTTGACTGTTAACAATGGCTTTTGTACAAGAGGCCATGGTCTCACCCCCCCTTGTCTGGACTGTGAGGTATGTAGGATGTTGACCTTCTAAATGGCCAGGATCCTCTCTGCTCATCTATCTTGTTATGGTTATCGTGTTTTTGAAGTTGTTCAATATTGTACCATATGCTCTTGTTGTAGTATACTTGACTCAGTGATGAATGTTTGTTATGCACAGCAGATGGGATCTGCATAGCCTGCTGAATGAAAGATGATTTACGTCCATTCCAATTTGTTACTAAGACATGAGCATGTGATGAAAGTAAGTGATGTTGAATTGTCTTGTGACTATTTTATAGCTACATGCATTGATCCATATACAACCAAATGCAAATCCCTGTCTCTTTCTTTTGTATGTGAGACATTGTCTTTGTTTTTAGATGTGTGTCTGACTTTCCCAAGGTTTTGGATCATAAACCATCCTTTATGTGCATGTAGAATTGAAGAATGCTCAGTGTGTACTCTTATTACTCTAGACCTTTTTGACTACTGTAACTCCAAGTAGGACATTTTAATACCAAGTCCTCACTGTACAGGTAGGGATCATACCTCATGCTCTGCTGACTGGCCTCAGTGAACAGTGGTGGGGGAATGCCACAGGTACCCCTGGGACATGTAAACAGGACCTAACAAAGCATACGGGGTCCCAAGATAGCTTTGGCCCAATGTATTGAAGTAAGGTGTATGTGCATGCAGACCTGGGTACATGATAGGGATAGTATGGAAGTGATTAATTTGTCTGTGTCCTGCTCTGGATATGAGCTGGATCCTTCAAATGTTGTTATTACTGACATGTAAAACATCCCTTGCTGGTTGTGACTCCCTTTAGTGATCTGGCTACCTGCCCTGCAGTGAGGATGGGATCATGAAGAGCAGAGTGTCAAAGCTGAGTACCTGAAACTTGCTACCACAGGATCAAAAGAACGTTTCCTAACTCCCCAACTCCACTGCAGCTGATGTAAACCAACTCACAGTAAAGATTGAGAAAGGGGAATGGGAGTAAAGAGAAACTGCCACTGCGGTGTCACTTCTACTGAAAAACCTGACTGGGGCTTCCACACATCTGTAAACACAAAGCACAGAATTACTACTTCTCACTGCCCCTTCCCAACCAACCTGTTCTCTTAAACTAATGTTCCCTCTCTCTCATCCTTTCTTTGATTCCTTAGAGCACTTTTACCTGTAATAACAGTGGAATTTGCTTCTCTCATATTTTTCTTTTTATTGTAATTGATTTGCTTTAGATGCAATGTTAATCTTGTAAGTATTAGTTCAGTCTTGTTGTTTCCCTACTAGATGCTGCCTCAGCAAACGCGGGTGATCAGAGAGATAATAACGTTGGTAAATATAAATATATACATTTATATCTATTAGTAACTTTCCTGTGCTGACTTAACTGTTAGTAGGAGATTGAATTAGTTGGCTGCAAAAGATTGTCTTAACTGCGTGCTGTATGCTCCAAAAGGATAGTCTCTATATTTGGTTCTTTCTGCACTTTAGAATAACTCGTAATACTCAAAACTCACTGCCTGAACAAACGTTGAAGAAGAACTTTAACAAAAGCTGACAAAATGTCTTTGCAGAACTGAATAGGGCTCTGCTTACAATTGGCAGATCAATGAATACAACAACACACCAGGTAAAAGAGGGTCCCATGGAAAAGTTGCGCGAACACAATTCCTACTTCAATAACATTATAAACATATGAAATCCGCGGGTCTATAATACTCCCAATAGGAGCAATTTGAAAGCAAATATTATACTGACACGAATATAGTTTGAGAACATCAAAGGAGTCCCATATAATAAGATGGATTCCCATCACCCACAGAGGTGGGATTATATATCTTCTGGGATCTCCTCCTAGTTACAATTCCTAGTGCAACCAAGGGCTGCTTCCCCTTCACTATGAGGGAGGAGCTCAAGAGAGACAGTTGGTCTACTCTCCTAACATCTCTGAAGCATGTATAACATTATGTGGGGTGAAGCGACCACTGCGCCTCTGGCCTGGTTGCCCCCTCGCTCCTCCGCGCTCCTGCTCCAGAGCCCCTTGCGGAGCTAGATCTTCACCGACGCCGAGAGCAGCGCCCCAGCCGCCGCAGGGCCACCCGCTCAACCCGATCCCGTTTTCCTGCCGCTTCCTGCCTGCGGCCCCGCCCCCTCGCCACACGATTGGTGGACGCGACCCCGCCTCCCAGCTGACCCGCCCTCCCGGCTCCCCTCTTAAGGGGACCCTGCATGCACCTGGGAAGCGACCATTGCGCCTCTGGCCTGGTTGCCCCCTCGCTCCTCCGCGCTCCTGCTCCAGAGCCCCTTGCTGAGCTAGATCTTCACCGACGCCGAGAGCAGCGCCCCAGCCGCCGCAGGGCCGCCCGCTCAACCCGATCCCGTTTTCCCGCCGCTTCCTGCCTGCGGCCCCGCCCCCTCGCCACATGATTGGTGGACGCGACCCCACCTCCCAGCTGACCCGCCCTCCCGGCTCCCCTCTTATGTCGCCCCCTCAGCGACCGCGCAGCGGACGCGCGCAGCGGGAGCACCGATTGAGCGCCGAAGGTGCGCCAAAGGTAAGCCCGTCTGCGCCCGTCCGCGCCTGGACCGTGCCCAGTGCCAAGACCCCTGGCCCCCGCAGACCCCAGCCTACACACCGGACTTACGACGCCACCGAACTCTACGCACTCAACGCCGGAAGAATCCCGGGCTGCTACCGAGCCACCCCAAGACGCACCCACGGACCCTTCTGCTGCAACGCCTGCTAGTTCACCTGCATACGGACCTGCACCACTCCAGCAGCGCTCAAGACCTCGACGAGCCACAGCAGCAGCCACCTGAAATGCATCCTGCTCAACACCCGCTCCGTCCACAGACACGCCGTCGAGCTCTGGAACCTACTCGACACAACTTCACCTGACGTCGCCTTCCTCACGGAAACCTGGATGAACGCCTCTTCAGCGCCCGACATCGCCATCGCCATCCCAGACGGCTACAAGATCATCCGAAAGGACCGCATCAACAACACCGGAGGAGGCATCGCCATCTTCCACAGGAACACCATCCGCATCACGACCAAAACCGACGACACCCTGACAACCGCCGAACACCTTCACTTCCAGGTCCACATCAACCCCAAGACCACCCTCAGAGGCACCCTCATCTACAGACCCCCGGGACAACGCACACAATTCAGCGAAGACATCGCCGACTTCATCAGCCCGCACGCCCTCTGCTCCGCTGACTACATCCTCCTAGGGGACCTCAAATTCCACCTGGAGAACAACAACGACCGCAACACCACCACCCTGCTGGACAACCTTGCCAACCTGGGACTCAAGCAACTGGTGACCACCCCCACCCACTACGCCGGACACACACTCCACCCCGTCTTCTCATCCAGCAAGGACATCGCCTTCAGCCACGCCACCGGACTCCACTGGACGGACCACAGCTGCGTCCACTTCAGCTTCGGTAGGACCCCGATCCACCACCACCAGCTACAGGTTGCATGCAGGAGCTGGAACAAGATCGCAGCCGACCAGCTCACGACCTCCCTGAACATGTACCCTCCCACCAGCACAACGAACCCTAGCCAGGCGGCCACCAACCTCACGAAGTGGATCAGCGACTGCACAGACGAGCTCGCCCCCCTGAGGACCCCGCCCAGCAGACCCAGTAGCAAGAAAGCCCCATGGTTCACCGACGAACTCAAGAGCTCCAAGAAGAACTGCTGAGCCCTCGAGAGAACCTGGCGAAGAGACCCAACACCGGACAACATGACTGCCCTCAAGCTCGCCACCCGAAAGCACCACCAAATCATCCACGCCACCAAGAAAACTGCATTCAAGGAACGACTGGACAACAACGCACACAACAGCAAGGAACTCTTCAACATCGTCAAAGAGCTCTCCAACCCCAACGCCGGAAACAACGACATCACCCCTTCGCAAGACATCTGCAACTCCCTCGCCTCCTACTTCCACAACATGATCGCGGACATACACAACAGCTTCAGCACTCAACCGACGCACGCCACGACTGAACCACCGCCTCCCACCACCACCCTCCGCGCCTGGACCCCGATCAGCACCGAAGACACCGTCCGCACGATGAACTCCATCCACTCCGGATCTCCGACCGACCCCTGCCCTCACCACGTCTTGAACAAAGCCGACGCGGTCATCGCACCCCACCTGCGGGACATCATCAATACCTCCTTCGACACCGCCACCTTCCGGGAGAGCTGGAAGCACGCCGAACTCAGCGCCCTACTCAAGAAGCCATCGGCCGACCCGACCGACCTCAAGAACTACCGCCCCATCTCGCTGCTCCCGTTTCCAGGAAAAAGTCATCGAGAAGACCGTCAACAAGCAACTGGCCGCCTTCCTCGAAACGAATGGATCCCTCGACCCCTCGCAGTCTGGCTTCCGAGCCAACCACAGCACCGAGACCGCCCTGATTGCAGCCACCGATGACATCCGAGCACTACTCGACAACGGAGAAACAGCGGCCCTCATCCTCCTCGACCTCTCCGCGGCCTTCGACACTGTCTGCCACCGCACCCTAGTGCAGCGCCTCAGCAACGTCGGAGTCCAGGAGAAGGCACTGGAGTGGATCATCTCCTTCCTCGCCGGAAGGACACAGAGAGTCCGTCTCCCTCCGTTCAGTTCTGAAGCCACCGTAGTCATCTGCGGCGTCCCTCAAGGCTCCTCGCTCAGTCCAACCCTCTTCAACGTCTACATGAGCCCCCTCGCAGACATCGCACTCCAGCACAACCTCAACATCATCTCCTACGCCGACGACACCCAGCTGATCCTCTCCCTCACCAACGACCCCGCCACCGCCAGAGCCAACCTTCACGAAGGGATGAAAGAGGTAGCCGAATGGATGAAGAACAGCAGCCTGAAACTGAACTCAGACAAGACGGAAGTCCTCATCCTGGGATCCTCACCCGCCGCGTGGGACGACTCCTGGTGGCCCCCCGCCCTAGGCAGCGCACCCAAACCAACAGACCACGCCTGCAACCTAGGCTTCATCCTGGACTCCTCCCTCTCCATGACCAGACAAGTCAACGCCGTCTCCTCGTCGTGCTTCAACATACTGCGCATGCTACGTAAGATCTTCCGGTGGATCCCCACCGAGACCAGGAAGACGGTCACCCAGGCCCTCGTCACCAGCCGTCTGGACTACGGCAACTCCCTCTACGCCGGAACCACCGCCAAACTCCAAAAGAGACTCCAGCGGATCCAGAACGCCTCAGCGCGACTCATCCTGGACACCCCCCGTCGCAGCCACATCTCCGGACACCTGAGAGACCTGCACTGGCTCCCGGTCAGCAAGAGAATCACCTTCCGTCTCCTCACCCACGCACACAAAGCCCTACACAACCCAGGCCCAGTATACCTCAACAGCCGCCTCAACTTCTACGCTCCCAAACGCCAGCTTCGATCGACCAGACACGCCCTCGCCGCCGTCCCCCTCATCCGAAGAGCCACCACAGGGGGACGGTCCTTCTCCTACCACGCCGCCAAGACATGAAACTCCCTCCCCACCCACCTCCGCCTGACCCAGGACCACCTCACCTTCAGGAAGCTACTCAAGACCTGGCTGTTCGAGCAGTAGCGGACCCCCCCAGCGCCTTGAGACCCTCTGGGTGAGTAGCGCGCTATATAAATGCGATGATTGATTGATTGATTGATTGATTGAAGTGATTGCAGTGCCAACAAAGGTATTAAAGTGACATTAAAATTGACTACCAACCCAAAAAATATATTTAATGGTTCTCGCTTGGTGTCAAGCAATACAAAACAGTGCAAATGCTATCTGAATGAATTTGCAAACGCATTGGTATAGAAAGAGGGCCTAGGTATAGAAAGAGGGCCTACATGTTTCAGCCATGACGATCATACTCCGATCTTGGCCTTCCTCAGGACCTAGATAAAAATGCTACAGCAAAAAAGTGTGTGAAACAAAATTAAAATACAATAATAACAGGTAGGTGTAATGTAACAACCTACAATTACATGTCAGGGGTGTGGAATTTTTGAAAAACTGTACTTGTCCAAGGGACAAAGGGATACAATAATCTTCTAGCCCTGTAAAGAAATCCACTAGTCCCACGCACTCTATAAAACCAAAAGCTATACAGACTAGCAAGGACTTATTACTAGTCAACTATAAAACCCAAAGTATACATGACCATCTCTGCCTCTTTGCCCTTGCAAACTCTCCTATTATAAAGTATTACCTTCCACACTGTTTTCTTGCTATCAGCAGTAATTTGCCTTTCCACTAACTTGCCATAGGGCCCATACCAATTCCACATCTTCATCATAGGGTTCATAACCCGCCTGTTCTCTTTTCTCACAACAAGGGTTTCACACACTTACTGTTAAATTACACCACTCCCTTACTAAAAATATACCTTCACACTATATACATTGGAATGGATATGCCTCTCACTCCCCATCCCATGACCTTCTCTCCACTCCCTCATCACAAGCTCTGTACCCCTAGCACATTTCACTACAAGTTCTCCTCCCCTCTCATAAGAGGTTTTATTCCATCTTCAGTTTCACCATAGGCTTCATCCCTTCCAAAACCCTCTCTTGTCTACTGTTGCTACCTTGCCTCCACTTATCACAGGCTGCTCAGTCTTCTTTACCCCCTCTGCGATCTCATCTAAGCGCTCTGAGCAACCCTTTTACCTTAACCAGCTCACTTTGCTTCCTGCCTTCCATCAGCCCTGCCAACTGCCTCCACAGAAACAGAGGAAAGAGTCAAAATTGAGAAGCCTGCACAATACAGCTCTGAGAGTGGATATTTCAATAGCATAATACCCGAATCAATGAAGGGAATATTATGAGACTCACAGATGGCACGGAGGTAGACCTGAAGGGGACCAGGCTGGATTGAGGTTGAGAGAACAGACACCCAAGCTGTAAATTATTGAAAAAATTACCAGCCAATATTCAGTGAGCTATAAACTGGCATCAAGCACCTGCATGTAAACTGCAAGACATGGGTTTAGAACATTGTTTGTTCTCAATCTGTTATTATAAGGCTGCTAAATAGTTTTTTGAGCATTATTAATAGACTATCCAGGCAGTGTCATATTTTAAACCTCAACTTTCAATTTCTACTAGCTAAACAATCGTGGTATATAATCCCTACCAGTAAAGACTGTTTATGACACTACACACTTGTATGATTAATAGTCAGTGTATAATGTGTGTGAGATGTAAAGCGCTCTGGCACCTTACAGTGGGATAAGTACCGCTATGAAAGTATTAAATTAAAAAAGTTAGGAATTGCTATTTATTTTGTCATTCCTATAAATACTCATACGTACTTATACAGCTGAAATGTTTACAGTGCATGCATATGTGTTACATATAGGAGCTACAGAAAATCAAAAACCAGCCTCCAAATCTTAGCTTTTTTTACTTCAGTGATAACAAGCTGCGTGCCTTTGTTTCCCCCATTACTGTGGCATTTAGGTGTTAGGATCTAGATAGCTTCCACCCAGGATTATACTCGAACAGAAGGAGGGATGATGGCACTTTAAATGTTCTCTTAGTTTTGGGCTCGAGCTGGAAGAGAAGATTACTAAAACCCTGGCAGGGCAGCCTCTGTCATTCAGCCTTCTAAGGTGACTGATTATCATCTGATTAAGTAGTGGTAAAGTCTGTTTTTATAGTGCTTGAAAAGAACACGAGTGAAGTGTGAAGCACTATAATATCAACAACAAGTACTGGCTAGTAGGGGAGAACTTGTGAACGACTGAGATATAGCACTAGAATGTGGTGCTAAAAGTTCAGTGAATGTGGTGGGAGGAAGAGACAGGCTGGGCACAAGCAACTGAAGGATTCAAAGCAGATATGTGGGCACTAGAGAACAGCTTGAGGTGGGCATTTATGATTATGGTGTGGCATTAAACAAAAGAGGTATTTAGAGAAAAGGATCCCAATACCTGAGGAAAGTGGGGGAAAGCGCGCAGAGCAGGTCAGACTACTAGCGTTTCGCCCGGGGAGCCTGATCATCCCCATGAGAGTCTAGGCTCGGGCTCAGGATAAGTGAGCCACGCATGGTGAAACACAAATTGTAGCAGCTGATCAGATAGGGAACAGAAAACAGTGAAGTTAGAAAACTGGGGAAGACAGGGAGTAGGAGGAATGGGCACCTTAGGGGACACAGAGGGTGCATTAACCACCAAGAGCGAGCTCCCAATGAAGAAAGGTCAGTACCACTTCCATTGGGAAACATATGTCTTTAAGACAATGTAGTAAAAGAAGGATTGAGCATTTTGAAACATGCCCAATGTCCCACTCCGTTGCTTGCTGCCTGCCTCTTGGTTGGGATTTTGTTCCCACTAGTTGAGTTTTTTGCGCTTTCGGTAAGTGCCTCCTGGAAGCTCCTGCATTTCATATTTATCAACCTTGACACTAAGCCTACGCAAATGAGACAATCTATTCCCCTGGACAGAAACTGCTTTCCTGTGGAAAATGGCATCACAAATGGCAGCATGCATCTTTCTGCACAGTAAATAGAGGAATGTCCCAGCAGTTCCTTGAATCGGGGACTTCAGAACTCTCTACAAGTGCATCAAATATTTCCTGCATTACTGGTTTTAAGGCTCTCTGGTGTTCACACACAGCTGATTTCAGGGGCTTTTAAGCAGTGAGAATTCTGAATATGTTTATCAAACAAGTACATCTTATATCCGTAACCCTTTATGTAATTGAGGGCGTCCAGTGGCACCACATCCTCCTTGTTCAGCTTCCTTGCCTTCAACTTCAGCTCGCAGGGCTCCTCTGACTTCTTACTCTTTTCAAGAATTTGCATACACAGCATTCCTGTACACTCTCAAGGAATTGTAACGTACGACATGCACCTCCCCTGACCCCGCTCACGTAGGCATCTACCACTGCAGGGGAATCCACCCAGCACCACTATTGGCATATCTTTATTGTTTAACTAAGAGCGCATGTGCAGCAACTTTTAGCACCCGGAAGCATAACTAATATGGGAGCCGGTGTTCTAACACAGACCTCAGGGCCGGCTTTAGCATTGGTGGCGCCCTGTGTGACAATGTTTGTTGGCGCCCTCGAGTGACCATCTCCACCACAGATTCCTATTCCCTCACTACCAACAGTTAACAGTGCCCCTCAAATCTCCATAACCAGTCTCTCAGATTTATTTCGTTTTATAGCGCCACTCATACCAGTGTGAGATGTCAGAGCACTTTACATCATACACACATTTAATAGAGACAATCACGCGTGTAAATCAGTGTATAAGAAACACGTTACATAAGACAGAGGATTACAAGATGTAAGAGTCACATGTCATCCATACTTTACTGATAGGCAGATATAGTCCTTGGTCTGGAAAAGCACAAATTCAGAATTTAAAACATAACACTAATTGTTAGGGTTTTTCTTCAATAGTAATAATTCATTTCTACCCAAATGAACCTTTTTAGCTAGATCAGGTTAAGGAAAAGCCGGGCAAAAAAAGACATGTAGGTCTAATAAAAACCCTGCAGTTTGCATGCAGACCTTGGATGACAGTTAATACCTCATTGTTCTCTATTAGGATTCTAACTTATAAACTGCAAAATAACAAATATCTCTCTGACAATAGCAGTAACCTATTTACCTATCAATATTACATGCACTTTGCAATCTGCATGGCACACGTTTTTAGCAGCAGGCACAGTAACCCTCTGAGCTAACTTACGAGTAGTCAAACTTCCACTAGACAAAACTCCTTCTCTCTCTCCAGGAAGAACATTAATCACCGGAGTAATCTTGACATTTTTATTGATATCTGAAAACTGCTGGAGGGAAGGAACGAGGCAGCAGGTGGTTTTTAAGTCATAATATATTTGCGGTGGCACTGATCGCACCGCCCTAGAGCCAGCCCTGACGGACCTTACAGATACAGTGAGCAATAACCTTATTTTTTGGTTTTTTGGCAGGGCCGGCTGGGGAGCTCAGAAAGACATGCCAAAAGTTTATTTTTGCAAATGCACTTGCAGGGTTGAATAAGCGCGCAGATGCGAAGGGGAGATCATCCCGATGGGGAGATTAAAACAACGGAGGGGAGATTAAAACAACAGCACAAACTTTCTCACAGCTGCAGCCAGGCTTTTAGTTACCGTAATTACCTAAAAAAAGGCGTATTCACTAAGATTGCATATTCCAATCGGATAATAACTGCTTTGTGATTATATTAGAGGCACAAGGGTTAAAGAGAATGTCTACTTGTCCGGAGGACTAAGCAGACAATAAAACTTCTTGTCCGCAACAAAAATCCTCATGTCCAGGGCGTCGGGCGATACAAATTTCCCACCCCTGAATGTGGTCTTCACTGCGAAGAATCTACAGGATTTGTCTTGTCACCTGGGGAAAAATAAACACAATGACATTCTACTCAATATTAATTCCTCGATCAAATCAGTAAGTACTCAAAACAATGTTGTATCACTAAAGGAACTATTTCACCATATATGTTCCTCTCATTCCTAATCATTTGTGCATTCAAGATATTTTTAAAGTTCATTTTCTTACCCGTTCATTTACGGGCAAAGTCCTCACCATTCCTGACAGCAGCTCAGGGTGTGAGGCACCACTCTGTGGTGAGTAAGACATCTGGATCAATGGAACTATTTGAATATACCATCAATCAGTTTGGGTGACTTCGCAATGCCCCTCACAAGGAGAAAACAAAGGAAACCAGGTAAGGATCTTGCTTGTCCTTAATTGAACAATACACGGTGCACCCCAAGTCACCTGTGCTGGGAAGGGAAATCGAGGCCAATGTGGAAGGGAGAAAGGGAGGTGTAGGTTATTGGCCTCTATCGGGGCAAACATTAACGTTTCAACAGGGTGGGGGAAAGAATGTGTGAGGCTGATTAAACTGTGCTTATTAGAAGAGAGGTGAGCATCCGACAAGATAAGCGCTGGCTGATTATCCCGTGCCCCTACCTTCCCCATCTATTCCCACTCCGTTTACCATAAATACGCCCCACCTATCTTGCTCAACCACATTTCTCCTGGAACGTGGCAGGACATTGTCGCGCTTAAAGGACTCTCTTCTGCTGCGTCAGTCCTCGGGCGTCTCTGCCGGCTCCCCGTCAGCCAGGATCTCCAGCTGGATGTGGTGTTGGCTGTATTCGTTCCCGGGTCACGGAGGTATACTTGTCTACTGCAGGCCAGTTAATCCCTTGAGGATGTTGGGCCCACCAGCTGCCACTGATGAAGTACGTGGGTCGAGGTTCTTTCTGAGGACTTTCCTGTATCTCCTCCTGTACTGTCTCTGCGTCTTCTCCCGGATTTTCCTGTAATTTCGTCTCTTTCTTCGTCCCCGGTCGAAAACCCTCCCTCATCACTGATTGGCGTAGCGATGATGTAGGAGCCATGTGAGAGCCAACCCTGTTCCCTACCCTAGAACTAGATGTGCATTGGTTTCCTGGTCGTGAGTGTAACTTTCCCATCTCAGTGTCAGTGCTCGGCTACGGTAATGAAAGAGATGGGGCAGGTAAGTGGAATATATGCCAGTGAAATGTTTGTTCATGGTCTAGGTCCTGTTCCACTTTACACATTACCCTCTCTCCTTCTCATAAGCGATAACCATGAAATAATTTTTTTCAAATGGTGGTCAACTTTAGCGTCACTTTAATACCTTTGTTGGCACTGCAAACACTTCACCCACATACGTTTTTTACATGCTTCAGGGATCTTAGGAGATCAGACCAACTAACCCTCTTGAAAACATCTGTGAGCTCGTCCCTCATAGTGACGGGGTTGCAGCACTTGTTTGCACTAGGAATTGCAACTAAGAGGAGATCCCAGATGATGAAGCATGCCACCTCAGTGGGTGATGGGATTCCGTTCTCTTAAATAAGACACCTTCCATGTTCTCACACTATATTCATGTCAGTATCATTTGTACTTTCGAATTGCACCTTGTAAGAGTATTATAGACATGCACATTTCATATTTTTATAATAGTATTTAATTGGGGATTGTGTCCACGCAGGTCTTTAAACTTTTCCCTGAGACCCTCTATTACCTGGTGTGTTGTTTTGAAATGAGCAGCTACGGCGTTGGGTCTTTTTATGACTGTCACATTATCTATTGACTTGCTAATTAGGCTCTACCAACTCACAATTATCTAGCTCCTGACAATGGCTGACTTGACAGGCCTAGCATTTGATGACGATGTAGCCCGCGCTATACTAACTAATACTCCTAGTATTATCGACTCAGTACAAAATCCCGTGATAATTAATCGGGATGATTGGTCCAAACTCTTGGTTTAAAAAATATCACACACACGTACCTTGATTTATGGAGCTACCATGACCCAGTATCTTGGTGGCAATTGTACTCCTACTGGGTTAACTGTCACAAATGCTCCTAGACTCTTTTTGCAAGATAAAACATGTCTCAAGGATCGGTCATTGATTGTGTGGTGGTGTACAATGATTAGTTAATTTTAATTATCAGCACAGCCAAGCGTGTTGCCGACACCATTTTAATCAAAATACAGACACAGAAGGTCAGATTAAGACAACCTTGTCAACGAGTGTATATAAGAAGAACCTAGAGGGAAACAACAAAACGGATAAGGAAAATAAGGATAGTATCCTCCTGACAAAGATCGAGAAATTTATGAAAGACCTGCAATGTTTCTCTTTTGAAAGGGTATATCCATACACAACTGAGAATTATGTGCCACCAGAATACAACAAGAAGGGTAGACAATATGGCTACAATTACTCCTCCTCCTGCTCAGATGGCTAGTCTAGTGACTCAGACTCAGAAGACCAACGTGAACAACAAAGCAGGGTTCAAGGTCCTAGCAACAGATGGCAATGTAGGAATACTCCAAGAGGTCCACAACAGCTCCAGCGGTGGCCACCAGCTCCATTAAAATTTCAGAACATGCCATTCCATCCGCAAATATTACCGTACAACCCACAGCCTCAATTCTACCTGAATCAGCGTTTTTTTAGGCCTGGGCCGAGGACCGTCCCACAGAAGGAGGAGAGGACAGCAGGGGCAGGTACATTGGTGTCCACCTCCATTACCTCAGAGCATGCACAGTGCAAAAAATGTCTACAACAGCAACAGAAAGGATAACCTGGTGGTCAATTTGAGTGATCATATATTGTCTTGTGATGAACAAACGGTACTCAATAGAGGACTAGGATTCATCCCTACTATTAATGGGGACCCATTCCTCATTCAATGTGAGCTGGCTCAATTCTTAAGAAAGATTCACCTCCACTTCTTCTTTAAAGATAACGATGGAGACAGCACTTCCTATGACACTGATGACACTAACAGTGGCCTCAAATCTAGGTCTACCTTTAGGCCACGAGTCACTTGGTTCCAGATCAAGTACTGACTTTCGGGAAAGCATTTAAACATGAAATCTCAATGATCAATACAACATCAAATCGCCAATACCAGAACCTTCCCCAGAAGGAGAAGAAAACACTTGAGACGCTCACAAAGAATGCATCAATAATGATCAAAGCGGCTGACAAGGGCGGTGCATTTGTCATAATGATTACCTCTGACTATCGCACCGAGTTCCTTAGACATCTCACTGATTTTATCATGTATTATCGACAACTCACAATTGATCCAACGGACAGACTAAGCAAGGAAAATGGCAAACTCATAGAAGAAGCCAAGATTGAAGGCTGGGTGACTGCACAAGAGGATAGTATTCTCGTAACTCCACACCCAGTGCTGCTTTTTTTTATGCTTCACCGAAGATCCATAAAGTATAAAAGCCACCACCTGGGAGCCCCATCATCTCACGAATAAACTTTCTGTTGGAACCATTATCCACCTTTGTGGATCCTTTTTTCAGACCATTGGTTAAAGAAATACCCACGTAGCTTCAAGATACAAAGGATATCCTAGGATTGCTTCCCGAGATAGAATTTCATGTTTCAACTGATTTCCTTATCTCTTTTGACGTCGAATCATTGTACACATGCATCCCCCAACAGGAGACCGTGGACTCCATAATAGCACTACTGGACACCAGACAAATAGAGACTATTACACCTGTCCACTGCATCATGGAGTGTGCCAGGTTAGCTATGACTGAGAATGTACCTACAAATGTCGGGAACATCAATGGGGAGCGTTTTCAACCCCAGTCTAGCTAACATGTATGTTAACCTTTTTGAACAACAGCACATACTGACAGCTGACAAACCTTTCCATAAGCGGATTATTTTATGGAAACAATATATTGATTATATTTTTGTTGTCTGGAAGGGTGATGCCATCACCATCAATACTTTCCAGACCTGGCTAAACACAAGAAAGGAATTTCTTAACTTCACAGTGGAGTACAGTAAAGACAACTTGCCCTTCCTGGATCTTTGGATTTTTTTTGTCATCTATGGGCTTAGGCAGAGAACTCTACACTAAACCCATGTCAAGAAATTCCCTACTGACATTCAAAAGTTTTCACCCTAAGTCCCTACGCATGAACTTACCATCCAGTCATTTCATCCGGATTCTTAGGAATTGATCTTAGAAAGAAAGTTACGAACACCATGCCAGCATCCTGTCTCAAAAACTATAGGATTTACACTATCCAAAAAGACTGACACGGCAGTTTAAGAAACGTGATTCAAATAACAACTGTGAAGCACTGGTAGAGCACCCTGTAACAAAACCACCTATGCTCAGATAAACCTGTGTGAACACCTACAATACTCTATCAACGAGGATTCAGAAAAGCATATGCAAACAATGGCACATTCTAAATGTGGGAAAAGCGACAATCCAGTTACCCTTCTTTTCTTTTAAAAGAAGTTCCAATTTACGTGACTGTTTAGTACACACTAGACCTAGAGTGGAAACTTGCAAGTGCCAAGAAACCCTATGGAATCTACCGCCTGTTCAAGGACACCATCCTTGCGGTACATGCTCTGTATGTCCACAAATGAATCACGCAACAAAAGTAGATATAGGTACTGCCAAACCTTGGCAGCAAATAAAAATACTAACTGCAACAGTAAAAAAGTAATTTACCTCATCAGTTTCCCATGCCAAATGAAATATTTTGGGATGACGACCGGTCGCAGAACAAGTTCTGGGAAGCCTCAACAGGACTCGGGCAGCTGCATTCTGGACACGCAAAAGGCGAGTAACTTCCACCTTATTGTAAATGTATGTATACTTTTAAAGCGCACTATCACCTTTCAGGCATCCTGGCGTTGTATACTGCTGTGGAACCCTTCCTGGCTTTACCTGTGAGATGCCCCCTACAGGGCACCCCCAAGGTGAAGCCAGGCATCCTAGCGCTTTTGAGGCCGTTGTGGAGATTAAGCAAGCTATTGCCCAGAGTTGCAGAGTGGGACCCATGATTAGAGTAGGCACCGAGGCGAGAATTATCGAGTCCGTGGACATTGAGTCTAAGACCCTGCTGCGTCGGGAATTGAACCCTGGTCCCAGGCCAGACCTCTGCCTCAGGGTCTGCCGCTCTAATCGGTGAGCCACACTTCTCTTCTCTTCTTATTGGCGCCCAACATAAGGGAATTAGCATAGTCTAGCAGAGCAAAAGAGTTGCATGGACTATCAACTGGCAGGTAGGTGGATAAACGAAGCCCAACATGGGTCTCAAGAGACCAAAGTAAGTGCCAGCGATCTTCTTGGTATGCTCCTGAAACCCAAGATTAGAGTCGAACCAGACCCCTTGATATTTTAGGTACACAGTTAAAATATCGAGTTTGAAATCTCGACTTACAAAAATATCGTGTTGGAAATATCGAAGATACAGAATTTCGATGTCAAGAATATCGTTGGACAGAATATTGACCCTAAGGTAAGTAATATCGAATTTATTTATATCGATGTAAGTAATATCGATGTTAGTAATATCGATAGCATATATATCGATGTAACTAATTTCGATGTTACTAATCTTGATATTTTTATTATTTTTATGTTGTTAATTATGTATGTGTAATATGTTTTTGTTAAGTATTTACATTTTTTTAAATTATATGTGTATTATTTTTATATATTAATAATGTTATTTTTAAGTAAATGTTATGTTTTAGTACTTAAGCGGGTTGTGAGTTTATAGGGGAATAGGGTGGGAAGTATTTTGAAATACTAAATTAATTATAAATTTTTAGGAAATATAAATTAATTTTAAATAATTTATGTTTTTATTTCCGTAGCGGGTTGTGGGTTTATAGGGGAATTGGGTGGGAAGTAATTTAATTGTAATTAATAATTGTGTTTTTTTTCTATGGATAAATATTTAATTTTTAATTAATTATTAATTGGCAATTCATTATTTTAATTTATAGATTATTTATTTAATTGGTAATTAATGTTATTTTAAGTAAATGTTATGTTTTAGTACCGGAGCGGGTTGTGGGTTTATAGGGGAATTGGGTGGGAAGTAATGTAATTGTAATTAATTAATGACTTATACATTTTTTTGTTATGGATAATTAATGTATTTTTAATTAATTATTAATTGGCAATTAATTATATTAATTGATAATGTATTTATTTAATAGGTAATTAATGTTTTTAATTGTTAACTCATTTTCTAAATTGGTAATTCATGTTTGTAATTGGGAAATAATTTTTTAATTGGTAATTCATTTTTTAATAGGTAAATAATTGTGTTAATGGGCAATTAATATTTTAATTGGTAATTATTTCTTATTAATTGGAAAATATTTGTAATACATTGGTAATCAATGTTTTATAAAAAAGTATTATTTTGTATATTGTTTAATAATTTTTAATTGCGAATTTATTTTAAATACTATTTTGTTGTTATGAAAAATACTTTATTATTTAATATTTATTATTTGGTGAGTAATATTTAATAATTGACATTTATTGGTATTTGTTGTTAATATATTGTTAATTAATTATTCAAATGTAATTGCTTGTAATGATTATTAATTGTTTGTTATTTTTGTTGATGTATTTAACAATGTAATTATACATTATTTTAATTATACAATTTATTTATAAGTATGTTTAAATTCTACGCTATCAAACGCTTTCCCTACTGTTGCACCCTCTGGAGTTGGAATAGTAATTTTTACCCCTACGCTATCCAACGCTTTCCCTACTGTTGCACCCTCTGGAGTTAGAATAGTAATTTTGACCCCTACGCTATCCAACGCTTTCTCTACTGTTGCACTCACTGTAGTGCGAATAGTAATTTTTCCCCCTATGCTATCCAACGCTTTTCCTACTGTTGCACCCTCTGGAGTTGGAATAGTAATTTTTACCCTTACGCTATCCAAAGCTTTTCCTACTGTTGCACTCTCTGGAGTGGGAATGGTAATTTTTACCCCTATGCTATTTAACGCTTTCCCTACTGTTTAATTTTCTGGAGTGAGAATAGTCATTTTACATTCTACGCTATCCAATGTTTTCATTAGTGTAGTTTTTTGGGGATTTTAAATAGTCATTTTATTTATTTATGTATTTAATATTTTTTGTATTATTTTAGATAATGTTGTATTTAATTAACTTTTAAAATATTGAAAGTATATTTAATTGTTTTTTTTATTAAATATATATATTTTTATTTATGTTATTATTTTATGTGTGTAGATGTATTTGTAATTTATAGTATTTGTTAATCATTTTTAATTAATTAAAATAATTAATACATATTATTGTTAAGTACGTATATATTATGTATTGTTTGTTTAATTTTAATTAATGCTTTATTATTAAACATGTATTATTAATTTTAAACATTATAAAATATGTTTAAATATGTTTTATCTATGTATAAGTATTATTTTCAATTACAATATTTTTAACATCGATATTTTAGTTTCGATATTTTTGTACTTACCATGTTGTAGATAGGGTGTCGATATACTTGCCTTTGATATTCCAGCGTCGATGTTGCTGTAGGTTGATATTCTGTCCGTCGATATTCTGTCAGAGATTTGATTTTTTACTACCGGCTTAGTGGTGGGGTACCACCCAGAAATGCCGGCCACCAATGCTTGCTCCAGAGCCCCTTATCTCATCCCACCAGCAGCACTTCTGACTTGTTGGCATTAAGTTGAAGGCAGTTGGTGGTCATTCAGACCGCCGCTAAGCCGCCCCAAAAATGCGCAACGCTCCGAGATTGCTCATCAGAGAGGGCCACCACCATCTGGGTATCAATGGCATATGAGACCATGGTCAAGCCATAATCCCTCACCACCGCGGCCAAGGGATGAACATAGAGATTAACTAGGAGAGGGCTTATTGACGAGCCCTGAGGAACCCCCTGCTTGATGACATAAGCATGTGAGAGGAAGGGGGGCCGAGACCTGGAATGATCCGTCAGATAGAAAAGAACAAAACCACTCCAGGGCCAGACCTACCAGCCCCGCCTCCTCTAGGCGGCGAAGGAGGATCTGATGGGAAACCATGTCAAACGCGCCACTGAGGTCGAGAAGAATGAGAGCCGCGGTTTGTCCCTCATGCGGGATGGTCCGTAGATGTTGACTCACTTCAAAAAGCGCGGTCACGGTACTATGACCTGGCCGGAAACCATTCTGGGAGTGGTCTAAGTTACCAATGTTATTCAGATAGCCTGAGAGAATGTTATTAGTATGGGCCTCGGCAATTTTTGCATCCCAGGGCAGGAGAGATATGGGTAAAAAAAATTCCAGTTTAGTTGGGTTCAGTGACGTTTTTTTCAGCAAAGGAACCACCCTTTGCTTGCTTCCATGACAGGGGCACCACCACTGTGGTTAAGGAGTCATTTATGTTCTGACGTAAAGGTGCCATTAAAACAGGTAGGGCATCTCTGAATTGGGCAGGCATCATAGGATGTATAGGGGAACCTGATTTGACCTTCTTACACAGAGTAAGAAATTCTTCCTGGGAGATAGGAGGGATGGCTGCCAGGGTAATGGTGGGATGAGGATCTAATGTGACTGCAAGGTCCATAGAGCTGATAGTAAAGGATTTATAGATGGCTTCAACTTTCTGAAAAAATAAAGTGGCCAGATCCTCACATTGCTGTTCAGACATGATCCACGGAGTGGAAGGATATTTACTGATTTTGAAAATCATTGAGTATTTTAAAAATGCTTTTTACAGGATTTTTGCTAGACTTAATCTCGCTAGTGAGGTAGGCCATTTGTGCCTGATGTATGGCCTTGTGGTCGCGCTTAATCGCATCCTGGTACAACAACACGACCTATCAAGGTGGTCCTGACATGGCTAGATGAAGCAGCTGCTCCCTCATGTGAGGCAGACTGGGTGCCTGACATTTCCTCCTTCGATCACGTGGAGAGGGGGTCTCTTAGAATCCAGGTATGCAAAAATGTTCACTGTTAACTATGGCTTTTGTACAAGAGGCCATGGACTCACCCCCCCCCCATGTCTGGACTGTGAGGTATGTGGGATGTTGACCTTCGAAATGCCCACGATCCTCTGTGCTCTTCTATTTTGTTATGGTTATTGTGTTTTTGAAGTTGTTCAATATTGTACCATATGCTCTTGTTGTGTCATACTTGACTCAGTGATGACTGTTTGTTATGCACAGCAGAAGGGATCTGCATACCCTGCTTAATGAAACCTGATTAACAAAACATATCAACTTGTTACTTAGACATGATCATGTGATGAAAGTAAGTGATGTTGAAATGTTTTCTGACTTGTGTGTAACTACATACATTGGCCCATATGCCACCAAATGCAATTCCCTGTCTCTTTCTTTTTTATGTGAGACATTGTCTTAGTTTTTAGATGTGTGTCTTCCTTTCCCAATGTTTTGGATCATGAACCATCCTTTATGTGCATGTAGAATTGTAACATGCTCATTGTGTACTCTAGACCTTTTTGACAACTGCAGCTCCAAGTAGGACCTCATGCCCTGCTGACTGGCCTCAGTAAACAGTGGTGGGGGAATGCCACAGGTCGACGTGGGACATGTAAACGGGCCCTCCCATAACAAAGCATACTGGGTCCCAAGATAGCTGTGGCGCAATGTATTGAAGTAAGGTGTATGTGCGAGCTGGCTCCTTCAAATTTTGTTATTACTGACACGTAAAACATCCCTTGCTGGTTGTGGCTCCATATAGTGACCTGGCTACCTGCCTTGCAGTGATTATGGGATAATGAAGAGCAGAGTGCCAAAGCTGAGTACCTGAACTTTTCCCAACTCCCCAACTCCACTGCAGCCAATGTAAATCAACTTGCAGTAAAGAGGGGGGAAAGGTGAATGGGATTAAAGACAGACTGCCACTGCGGTGTCACTTCTACTAAAAAATCTGACTGGGGTTCCACACATCTGTAAACACAAAGCACAGAATTACTACTTCTCACTGCCCCTTCCCACCCTACCTGTTCTCTTAAACTCATTTTCCCTCCCTCTCACCCTTTCTTTGATTCCTTACAGCTCTTTTACCTATAATAACAGTGGAATTTACTTCTCTCATATTTGTCTTATTAATGTAATTTCTTTTCTTAAGATGCAATGTTTATCTTGTCAGTATTATTTTAGTCTTGTTGTTTCCCTACCAGACGCTGCCTCAGCATTCTCAGGTGATCAGAGAGATAACAACATTGGTAAGTATAAATATATATATTTATATCTACTAGTAATATTCCTGTGCTGGCTTAACTGTTAGTAGTAGATTGAATTTGTTGCGGTGCAAAAGATTGCCCCAACTGCGTGCTGAATGCTCCAAAAGGATAGTCTCTATATTTGTTTCTTTCTGCACTCCTGAATGACTCGTAATACTCAAACCTCACTGCCTGAACAAACGTTGAAGAAGAACTTTAACAAAAGCTCACAAAATGTCTTTGAAGAACTGGATTTGGCTCTGCTTACAATTGGGAGTTCACTGAATGCAACAACACACCAGGTAATAGAGGGTCTCAGGGAAATGTTTAAAGACCTGCGCGGACACAATCCCCACTGCAATACTATTATAAACATATAAAATCCGCGGGTCTATAATAGTCATACAAGGAGCAATTTGAAAGCAAAAATGATACTGACACAAATATAGTTTGGGAGCATAGAAATAGTCCTATTTAAGAGGACGGAACACCGTCACCACCGAGGTGGCATGCATCATCATCTGTGATCTCCTCTTAGTTGCAATTCCTAGTGCAACCAAGGGCTGCAACCCCCTCACTTTGAGGGAGGAGCTCATGGATATTTTCAAGAGGGACTGTTGGTCTGATCTCATAAGATCTTTGAAGCATGTAAAAAATTATGTGGGGTGAAGTGTTTGTAGTGCCAACAAAGGTATTAAAGTGACATAAAGATTGACTACCAACCCAAAAAATATATTTATTAGTTTTCGCTTGGTGTCAAGCAATAAAAAACATTGCAAACGCTATCTGAAGGAATTTGAGAATGCTTTGGTTGAAAGAGGGTCTACATGTTTCAGCCATGACGATCGTTCTCCGATCTTGGCCTTCCTCAGGACCTAGATGATAATGCTACTGCAAAAAAAGTGTATGTGAAACAAAATCAAAATACATTAATAACAGGTAGGGGGAACGTTACAACCTATAATCACCTGTGGTTTTCATTGAGAGGAAGCTACAGGATGTGTCTTATCACATGGGAAAAAATAAACACAGTGACATTCTATTCAATGTTAATACCTCAATCATATCAGTATGTATTCAAAACAATGTTGTATCACTAAAGGAACTATTTTACCATAAGTGTTCCTATAATTTCTTAATCATTTGTTCATTTAAGTTTATTTTAAAGTTCATGTTCTTACCATTTCGTATATGGGCAAAGTCCTCACCACGCCTGGCAACACCTCAGAGCTTGAGGCACCGCTCTGTGGGGAGTAAAAAATTTGGATTCATGGAACTGTTTGAATATACCTTCAATCAGTTTACCCCCAATTTAAAATCAAATCACAAGAAGTCTGAATATGACAGATAGCTGAAGGGTGTAGATAGCACATCTGATGCAATAGAAAATGCCCATTTATTTAAGATATTATGCGCTATTGACTGCCCTAGTTAATTTACATATTGCGTGTTGGTCTTGGAAGGCGTGAGCCCAGTGTGAGAAGTTAGCCTGGTATATGATGTTCACTATTCTAGTGGGCACCTTGCACCAGTCTAAACTATCCTTACGGTGGTGGTTATAAAGTCAACCTTATAGACAAGTTATCCTAGTGTTAGCATGGACCAGCAGTCTTAGGCTAAAACTTCAGAGAGCATGTGAAGCCAGTTGTTTTACCATATATAATCCCTTGAATACCAAATGAAAGGACACCACACAAGGTATATATCAAATATATATATGTATTCATTTCTAACACAACCACTCTGCACTCTTTATGAGGTCAGAGATCGAAATACATTACAAGTTACTCATTTAGCATACTTTAAGATGCACAAATACAATTGTGCCCTAGGGGCCTCACAAACCATATACTAAGCAAATGGTATAACAACCACTCCATGAACAGTGAATAGGCCTAGGGCCTAGGGAATCGCTGGGGCTACACTACAGTACAAAAGGTTAGGAAGTAGGAGACCAACGGGCAGCGCCTGCAGTGTCTAAACACGGGCGCGTTTTCTTATTGACTTCAATGGAGAACAAAGGAATCACAAAGTTACAGATTAAGGGCATTTCCGAGTGGACTACGATAAAACCCCTTTAAGCTAGGACACTGGGATAGTCAACAGCCACGGGAGCACTGGAGTACTTGAGTTACCTCACCCAGGGAAGCCGGGTGCATAGGTGTCTCTTCGTGTCGGGTTTCGGCAATGCTTTCAATGGAGACTTGTAAAAGAAGTGCTGCAGGCAGGCGAAGGAAGAGTGTCCGGGTGGATCCAAGAGTGGATCAAATCTGTGAAGAACCTGAAAGCAGAGGGGACAGAGTCTGGGTCACGAGCCAGTGACCAGGATGGAACCAGGTGATGTTGCGATGCAAACAGGTGAAGAGGTGAATCTTGTCTCTGCAGCCACGAGGACCAGGAGGCGTCGACAACAACCAGGAGCTGGATTTGAGCTGTCTCATTAAGGATCAAGTTGACTGCCATGTTGGTATCCGGATTGGACCCAACAAGCCTTGGTAACTACAACCCACGCAGGAAGTAAAGATTGGCTTCAGGTCAGACCAGCAAGGTCTGAGGCACTTCTCTTTTGGAGGGAAGCTGGAGAAAGCCCAGAGCAATTGGGAAAGCATTACAAAGTCAAAGGATCATCTTCAGAGGGCTCACTAGCCAATGGGCTAGCAACCGGGAAGATGCATCGAACTGAAATGCAGTGGCGGGCCCCACACGGCACTTGTGGAGTGAGGAGGGCTGAGCTCTGGTGCAAATGATGCTCTGTTCTGGGGCTTCTTTTACCCCAATGCACAACTATGAGGGTGCCTCGGTCATTGCACAATTAGCATAGTGCCAGTAGTCTAGGATAACCGGTCCCACGTCTCTAGTGTCCACCACGGGTCTCAGCTTTGCTATGGTTGTGGATCAAAGTCAGTGAAGTCTAAAAGTCTAGTTTCTGAGTCACTGAGTTGTTGGGTTCCCACTGGAGCATCGACAAAGTAAACTGGCAAGTTACTGGTGGTGCCTGTTTGAACAGGGTGGTCACACCTTGACCACAAGGGAGATCTTCTTCAATCTTCTAGTCAGCATAGAACGTCGAAGTCCAAGAGTTCTGTATCGTAGTTTCTTTCCAGGGTAATCTAATGTCTCTAGACACAGCTCCTAACTTTATACCAAACTAAGGGACTGGATTACCTGCTAGGTCCCTCCTATGGGTGGACCTGAGGAAGACAGTGGTTACACCCCTTTCCCTTTGTCCAGTTTCGGGCCAGAGCTGGGGCTGGAGTGCCCCAGCAACTGGTTTAAACCGGGCTATGCATGGAGCACCTTGTGTGCCCCAGGCAGTGTCTTTAAAAGCATCTTTCCATTCAACCCACCCTGCTCCAATACACTACTGGCTGTCTGGGCAGGTGCTAGCACCTCCCGCGACAGGAAACCTATTGTCCAGGCCTCCCTGTGGCAGCAGCATCCATATTGTGATGCTGAGGCTCTGTTTAACTTTAACCGGGTAAAACCGTAACACACATGTCTTTTCCCTCTAGAAGGGTGGAATGCTACCCCCGCCGCCAGAATTGGCGCGGGGGGGGGGTGGGGGGGTAGTATTCAAAAGCGTTTGACACCTTACACAACATGTTTTGATGAAGCCAAATTTGGCATTTAACCGCGAGGATTATAATGCACTTAAGAGTGTATGGTATGGCTACTGCAGGAGGTCAGACTCGTGTCTGTGGCAGCAGCATCCATTTTGTGATGCTGTGGCTATGTTTAACTTTAACCGGGTAAAGCAGTAACACACATGTCTTTTCCCTCTAGAAGGGTGGAATGCTACCCCCGCCTCCAGAATTGGCGTGGGGGGGGGGGTAGTATTCCAAAGCATTTGACACCTTACACAACATGTTTTGATAAAGCCAAACCAAAGTTAGCATTTATCCGCGAGGATTATAATGCACTTAAGAGTGTATGGTATGGCTATATCATAGAACAGCTATAAGGACACGGTTCTGAAATCTGCAGAAGGGCTCAGCTCATGCCAGAGCACCCTCCACATAAAACCAAGCACTCTGCCTCCAGGATTGACGAGGTCTGCCATAGGAGTGACTTTTAGGTGCATATGTGTCTATATATAAGGTTAGATTTAGGAATACTATATCTAAGTAAGGGGAGATTACACCACCTTACCAAAGCTGAATGATCAGCCTGTGGTGTCAGTTTGGATGGCCAGCCAGGGGTGGCATAATACATGCTGCAGCCCCTGGTAGGCCTTGGATGCACCTATGCCCTGGGTACCTATGGTACACTATACAGGGACTCATAGAGGTGACCCAATACCCAATCAGATATGTACCTAAAGTACATGGTATAAATTTAGAGAGAGAACAGCTGGGCTGGGGGGCTGATTAGCAGGCCCAGAGCCACCCTAAAGTCGAAAAAACAGTAAATCACATCAAAAAGTGGGGGTGACCATAGGAAGCAGACCCTACTCTCCTACACCCAGGAAAACAGTCCTCGTCATTAACTACGGGCCCTGACAGTTCTAGAGATTTTTGGGAGATTTTTTTCCCTGACTTACCTCTCTGTCTGTACAACAGACCGTATTCTGGCTGTCCCAAGCTGTAACCGGCAGGAGAGTTTGTGCGCTATTCAAACTCTGTTTAACGATAGAAGTGGATGCAGCTGGCTTCACTAATTTTGACGCGTCTTGAACGCGTCACCACACAGTGAAGAATGATGGGAACTGTAGTTTCAATTACCTCCGTATGCACCACATCAATAGACTGCAATATCATGAGGGCTTATTGGAAATGTAGTGTTCACTGAGTAAAGTCTGTTGAAGTACCTATGTGACTGTACTAAACTTGTGGCATTTTGAGCGCCTCATTGCGCAGAGAGCAGTGCGACAACGTGGTGTCATCAATACCATTCATTGCACAGCTACAATTTATCAAACCAGTGTAGACGCCGCATCATTGAATTACAATAAGGCAAAGACTCATAGGAAATGTGGTTTTCCCTTTCTGAAAGAGTGAAAAACATTGACTGCATTGATTTAGTGGCCTCTAATAGTGTATCATCGCACAGTTACCAGGTTAAAACCTACACCAGTAGAGCGAAATTTGGTGTCCCAAATCTTTGTCAACATCTCTTTGCAAAACTACTATTATCCTGGAGGATCATGGGTAATGTTGTTTTCCATACCTTGTACCTTCATTCTGTGAAATGGTTTTGTTTATATAGTATACATCTAGACAAATTGCCTTTATTCGTGCATCAATTCAGATGGAGAGCGAGATTTTTAGATCCATAATTCTTCAAATATCTGATTTGCACTAGATCTTGGTTGATGTATACCAAATACCTTTTGTTTTGATTTTAAACATTTTTTTTGGTCCTCTCCTACCTTTCAAGCCGCTGCGGAACTTATACAGCCATTTTCGCTAACTGTGGACCTCTCGGCTTACCGCACTCACTTGGGTCACCTGACCCATCCCTTTTTTTGTACGGAATGTGGTGTAATCATTGGACCAGCTAGATCAGTCTTAGGCTTCGTCCCCAACTCATTAGAAGATGCCAGATGTTAATCAGCTTATCCTCTACACCTTCATATTCTAGCCGGGCCATAACAAACAAGGCTTTGAGCCAGTCCTCTCTTTTTGGTGGGAGGTGGTCTTGCCATTTCCTGCAGATCTTTCCACGCACCAATAAGATCATATATAGTAAGAGTCCTCTGTCCCGCTGGGAAGCTGTCTGACAAAAGAGACCATCATCTCCAAATAAGACTAAGAAGAGATTAACCTCAACCCTGGTTTTAAAAACATCCAGAAGAGTATCCCCCAACTCTTTCTAAAACAATTCCAATTCTGTACATTCAAAAAAGATGTGGATGTCATTAGCTAGTGGAGTATGACATCTTGGACATTTGGGTGGAGGTGCTGGGGCGAATTTCGCTATCTTAGAAGGGGTGTGATAGAGTCTACTGTTTTATAGACTTGTATAGTATCTTTAAAGATGGCTCAAAAAGGGATTCTACTGAAGATCCAATGGAGGTTTGGTTCCATACCACTTCTGAGGGAGGAATTACAAGGTCTTCAGCTTCCAGTGATGGTACCATATTGAAATTTCCTTTTTGATTGGGAGGGCGGATTGACACAGCCTCTCAATCTCCCCATTTCCCTTTACCTCCTCCCGTTCCGCACCATACCAAGATGCTAGCTGGAAATATTTGAATCTGGATAGTCCAATCCCTATCTTTGCTCTCAGATATTCCCAAGGATGTACTCCTTCAGTGTCTGCCAATTCCATCCATGTGGTGATTCCCGTCCTCTTTATTGGCAATGCTAAGGTATCTCTCAGGCATTCCGGAGTTCCGGCCGAATCCCAAACAGGATTTGTAAGAGGAACATGGCGGCCGCCAGCAGAACTGCCGTGGCTCAGCTCCCCCAATAGATGTGGCAGCTAGGTTATCTACGAGGTTCCTGCTAGCATTCCCAGCTAATATAAATATTAAAATGATCTACACAACCGGCTAAAAGTATCTACAAACCCCTCTTTCCCCCTAATCTGGTATGCGGCAGGAGAACCCCATACCCGGTTTTGAGTCCTCGCCTGGAGAGGAGAACGCTCCGGTCAGCGAGGGGAGCGCGTACACGTGGCTGGTGTACGCGCTGGGTGGAGGCAGCCCGAGCACGAAGGAGAGGCGACTCGGCCCTGTTCCTGTTCCGGGTCGCGAGTGGCGGTGGCAGCTGAGGCAGTGAAGGAGGTGGTGTAGGCTCTCCATCGAGCGCTATCCCTGCGGTCCTGGTGGAGAGAGTAGTGAGTCTCTGTGAAGGAGGTAAAGCCGGTGCCGGTGCCATTGTAAAGGTGGGGAGTCGACGCCCCATTAGAAGGTACACTCTGAAGAGTACCTGCAGGAGAGTGCAGCTTATAGAGAGACTTACTGTGTTTAAGGAGAGGGGGGAGAGTGTCTCTGGGGGTACGGGCAGATGGATGGATGCAGACGGTGGGCTTAGCAGTCTTGCTGGACTGGAGGACATTGGAAGTATAGAAGTGGCTCTGCAAAAGGAGGTTCAGGTTCAGAGCCTTTAAAATTAACAGCTACGCCCTCCGAGCTAGGTTGGTTTTAGATCCCTTACGCGAGAAACCAGTCTATCTCCCACGTGTCTCCCCTCCTATCTCTGAAGTAAGAACCAGTAACAGACGGGGTAATGTTAAAGGTTGCCACTCCGACGAAGGTGCTGAGGCCAAAGCTAAAAAAAGCGACACTTTTGGAAGAAAGAAAGGGAAGGCCAAGAAGGGTTCACCTCCCAAGATAAAAGTTACCCCCTCACTTAAAACCTACTACAAAGTCATGGCTACTAGTACTGCCTCAATAACACCTACTGAATCAAATCTTGGTGATATAGCTAAATAGAAAGTAGACCCGGGGATCTCCATCACTGCTAACACTGGTAACAACATAAATTCAGTAAATGAAACAACTAATGAAAAAACTAGTGCTCAGCGAGCAGCGGATGCCCCGATGACGATGCACCGAGCAGTAAATCTGTCAAATAAATATTCAGTACTGGCAATTAACAACCCAGAAAGCTGCACCATGGATCGGCCCTGTGCTGGCGAGAGAGAACAACAAGGAGCGGCAGGATTAGTGGTAGATAATGGCACCACCATTGATGAAACTGCAGGAATAACTAGTAAATCTGATGTAACTTCATTTTCATTAGCGGATATCCTTTTGGCGATGAAGGAAGAAATAACTAGCGGATTTATAGTCTCAGAGAATAATCAAGCTGAGATGACCAGTAGATTTTTAACCTCAGAGGCAAATCAGGCAGCGATTCAAGCCTCCTGCGAAGCACTAACTAAAAGACTAGACAAAGTCACACTAAGAACTGAAGCCATAGAAAAAGAAGTCCCGAAGATGAAGGACTCGATGCGATCAACTGAAGCGGAGGTAGCTAAATTGTTTGTTCAGAATAGAGAGCTGAAAGAAGACAATGAACGCTTAGAAAACCATTCACGGCGGAACAACTTAAAATTGCTGAATGTCCCTGAAGCTTTGGAAGGGTACGATCTCAAGGTATATGTTATCTCGTTGCTGAAGGAAACAGTCCGGAAAGGAGTCGAAGATGTGGACCTAGTTCACGAAATCCAAAGAGTGCATCGTGACCCCTTTCGAAGGAACCCAGCCTAGCAAAAGCCAAGGAAGATTTGGTCAACTTTTTAACGTATTCAGCTAAGTAGCAGGTCCTGTCTTTGGCCCTAAAAGAAAGGTCTATCGCACATCAATAGCTCTAATCCTTTTTCCTTTCAAATTAGATTAGATGTCTCCCATGTAACTGTCACTAGACAGTGAGAGTTGGGAAAAGGTTGGAGGAGCTAAATGGGATGACGGCTAAGGTGCAACTTAAGTTCCCTGCATTGCTTCGGGTGATGTGGAATAACCGTATGCATCAGATAAAATCAGGAGAGAACGCCAACGCTCTCATTGGAAAGATTAGGGAGGAGCAGGGGGTGAAGAAGTAGGGGGAAGATTTTAAAAGAGATTAGTATAGAGGAAAAAAATGTGTTTGTAGAGTACACATCATCACTTAATAGAGATATTAGCAGGAACTTAGTTTAATTAGGATCTCGCATATTAGGTGGGGAGGAGGAGCCAAATAGGCTCTGCCTTTTGGAAGGGAGGGTTCCTCATGGGGTAAAGAGGCACAGGCACTGGGGGCCGGGGAGGGGGGTTGGGGGTCAGCCGGGTGGGGAGAATAGGGTAAAAAATAAAAAAACAATCTCATATCACTTTAGATTACAATATGCCATTTTGAGTCAAGGAGTTAGATATGCAGGCTATACAGTCGGACAGAAAAGATGGCAGGAAACCAAGGATTAAGGGATAGACGGACCATCTTCACCTCATGGAATGTTAATGGAATGAGGTGCTCTCGAAGGCAAAGGTAAATTCTTAAATATCTGGAATTGTCTAATGCCCATATCTGTCGTTTGCAGGAGACACATTTGAGCTTAACAGAAAGCTGTTCAATCTTTTCCATAGTGCACTGGTAAAATGTTTTAGTGTATCCCATCAGATCTCGCACAGTTGGGGCATAGCAATATTGGTGAAACAAGGTGCTTTTTGCTCTATTAAGAGAAATCAAACAGATTCCTCTGGGAGATGGTTAGTGGCCCAAATGAAATTAAATAACATAGACATAGTGTGTGCCTCGTTTTATGGTCCTAAAGTTGATGATTCTACCTACTTACTTAAGTTGCAATCAATATTGACATTGGAGTCACCGCCTTATATTCTTAGTGGAGATTTTAATGTCTTATTCGATCTTATAAAAGACAGGTCTAATCTAAGCCACTATATAGGAGCACCAAAGATACGTCGTACACTTTTAAACATGATCCATGATTTAAATCTGGCAGATGTGTGGAGATTTATGAAAGGTATAAAGTATTGCTTTACAATTTATAGTAAGAAATGTGGCCATTCCTCCAGGATTGATTATGTCTGTATAGATAAACAGGTTCTAAATGACATAGAGGAGATTACTGTTATGCCAAGTCATCTTTCAGACCATGCTCCATGGTAGTTTTTATTTTTGAGTAAAGGTTTGCAGCTACAGTCGAGATGGACGTTAAAGAGGGCCATGCTCTTTAACTTTGATGTTATTGAGTCCATGAAGTCCTTCTCGTTAGAATTTTTCCCGCTGAATATTGGTTCCTCAACTATGGATTTTTTTTGGGACGCCTCCAAACTTGTCAAAGGGGAAGATTACATGGCATCATATGTGCTAAGAATAGGGCAGAGGCCAGGATACTAAAAGATATTGAGGGAAGAACAAGCCAGTTAGAGGAGGAGAGGATTGGTTTGAATAGTGAAGACTCGGAGCGTCTCTTGCAAGTTCTGCAGGACCTGGATGAGGCACGTCAGGAGTATAGAGGGAAACTGGATGTGAGGTACAGAGCACAATGGGATACTAGAAGTATGGAAAAATTTGAGTACGGGGAAAAAGCAGGAGCATTACTGGCCTGGAAAGCTAGAGCAGACTGTGCCAGAAATAATATTAAAGAAATTATCGTTAATGGAAATGGGGAAACATTGAGTAAAGCTGAGGATATGCAAACCTGTCTACTTTCACTGTTGTCAGACCTTTATGAAGAAGATCTTGCTCCATCCCCATACACTATTCGTTTATGGTTGAGCAATACAATATTGTCTGAGGAGGGCAGGAACTTCTTAGATGCTCCCATTACATTGGAGGAAATCATAGAGCAGATTAAGAAATTGAAAAAAAATAAAGCTGCTGGGCCGGACTCACTTCCAAGTGAAGTTTATAAACATCTGGTAGAAGAGCTGTCTCCTGTTTTGGGCACTATTTTTAATTTGGTTTATTACCCTGCTGGCAGAGTGCCTAATTCATGGAAAGAGGGTATAATTGTCCTAATCTTGAAGCCAGGCAAGGACCCCTTAAGGGCAGACTCATATCGGCCAATCTCTCTGCTGAATGCGACTATAAGATCTTTATGGGCATTTTAGCGGGGAGATTGGCCAAACTGGCACCTAAGCTGAGTCATACAGACCAGAAGGGGTTTGTGGCTGGAAGGTACATGGAGGATCAGACTCATCTTTTAATTGGAAATATAGATCTCGCCACCCAAAGATCTGAACCCTTGGCCGTAGTCGCATTAGACGTGGCCAAGGCATTTGGTAGAGTCTGCTGGGTGAACCTTTGGGTGGTTCTGGAGGCAATGGGGTTTGGCCCCATTTTTATCCAGACCTTACGGAATTGCTATCAGGGAGATTCTGCGCGGATCCTCCTAAATGGTTTGTTAACATCAAGCATTAGTATACAGCGAGGTACCAGGCAGGGGTGCCCCATCTCCCTGTTATTATTCAATGTTTATATAGAACCCCTGGCACAAGCCATAAGGCTAAATGAATCAATCGCCACTTACAGGTCTGAGCTTTATACCTCTAAATTAGCCCTCTATGCAGATGACTTGATATTATATACAAGTGACCCGGAGGCGGCGATTCCACGGGTTGAGGAGTTGTTGGTCGGTTTCGGGTTTGTATCAGGCTATGCGGTAAATAGTTCAAAAACAGAGGTCATGTGTTGGAACCTGGAACAATGGAGGGGTCCAGTGAGCTCAGAGTTCAGATATCTAGGGATCTATATTGTGAAAGAGCTGGAAAAAATTCCCCAGTTAAATCTAAACAGAGTCACCAGAGAAATAGATCGTCTTTTCAGTAGATGGAGGAACCGTCCATTAACCATCTATGGGAAAATTAACCTTGTGAAGATGGTCATTCTCCCCAAGCTCTCCTATCTATTTTCCACTATACCTCTAACCTTTCCAAAAAAGAGTATCAGCAAGGTGCAGAGCAAGAGAGGAAGCTTCATATGGGGGGATAAAGGAGTACGACTAACTTGGAAAAAGCTCAGATGAAGACTAATTAAAGGAGGATGGCTCTTCCTGACATCAGCCTGTATGCAGTAGCATTCCACTTTAAGAGCATTCAGATGCTACTTGTGAAACCCGATGGGTCCGCCTGGGCTAGATTGCTGGGAGAAATGGTGAGAGTCGAAGGGGGAGGAGGAGGCGAGGCTTTCTTGTATAAGTTTGGGTCCCCAAGATTCTTCAAGCGGGTTCGGCTGAAGGTCCCGAGAGCAGCTCTGGTGTTGTGGCACAGGGCGAGGCTCAGTTGGCGGATAGGCTATTACCGAATACTTTTTCATAATATAGATGTTTATTCAATGGTCTGTTATAACAGTTCCCACGGAATGTCATTGTTCAAACCCATAGTATCACTATGTAGTTTGAAGACCCAGTGTTGCTCCTTCTTAAATGGAAATTTTGATATGTCCGGAAAGTGAGGAGGAACAAATGGTTGTTCTAGAACTGTCCACATTAAGTCGTCTGCTTTGTGTTGCTTTTCTAGAAAGTGGATCGGCAGTCTGGTGGTTTATTTCTTGCACTGAATTGTGCTTTTATGTATCTGAATATGCTTTTTAACCTTACTGGTCGTCATCCCACCTGTATAAGGACACAATCCTTGCGGTACATGCTCTGTATGTCCACAGATGAAACACACAACAGAAGTAGATATAAGTACTGCCAAATCTTGGCGGCAAATAAAACATACTAACTGCAACAGTGAAAAGTAATTTACCGTATCAGTTGCCCATGCCAATTGAAATATGTCGGGATGATGACCTGTAAGATTAAACAGCGTATTCTGGAAAATAAAAGCACGATTCGGTGCAAGAAATAATCCAACAAACTCGCAAACACTTTCTAGAAATACAACAGAGAGCAGACAACTTAAAGTGGACAGTTCTTGAGCAACCATTTGTTCCTCCTCACATTGCGGACATATCAACATTTCTATTTAAGAAGGAGCAACACTGGGACTTTAAGCTAGATAGTGATACTATGGGTTTGAACTATGACATTCCATGGACACTGTTATAACAGATCATTGAATAAACATTTATATTATGAAAAGGTATTTGGTATACAGCAACCAAGATCTAGTGTGAGTCAGATATGTGAACAATTATGAATTTAACAATCTCGCTCTCCATCTCAATTGATTGATGAATGAAAGCACTTTGTTTGGATGTATACTGTATAAACAAAACCATTTCGCAGAACGAAGGTGAAAGGTATGGAAAACCACATTACCCATGGTCCTCCAGGATAATTGTTGTTTTGCGATGAGGTGCTGACAACGATTTGGTACACCGAATTTTGAACTACTGTTGTACTTTTTAAACTGGTAACTGTGCAATGATACACTAATCAAGGCCACAAAATCAGCGCAGTCACTAGTTTGCACTCTTACAGAAAGAGAAAAGTACATTTCCTATGAGACTTCCCCTTATTGTAGTTCAATAATGCAACATCTACACCGGTTTGGTGAATTGTAGCTTTGCAATGAATGGTGTCGATAATGTATTAGGACATCACATTGTCACACTGCGCACTGTGCAATGAAACACTCGGAATGCGACAAGTTTAGTACAGTCAAAGTGGTACTTCACCAAACTTTACTCAGTGAACACTACATTTCCCATGAGATCTCACGATATTGTGGTCTACTCATGTGGTGTCAATGGAGGTATGTGAGACTACATTTCCCATCATTCCTCACTGAATGGTGACTCGTTCAAGTTGCGACAAAATTAGTGAAGCTAGCTGCATCCACTTCTACAGTTAAACAAAGTTTAAATAGCGGGCGCACTCTCCTGCCAGTTATCTCTTGGGACAGCCAGAAGACGGTCCGGGTTACCGACGGAGAGGTAAGTCAGGGATAAATCTCTAAAAAATCTCTAGAACAGTCGATGGCCCGTAGTTAAGAACGATGACTGTTTTCCTGGACTCGCCCTATCCTACACAAAAATGCTGTATCCAGAGCGATGAATGGGTGGGAAGATACTAGTATCTCATTAAATTCCTAGGTACATGTTTGTGGCAAGATGGGCACATTACTATTATTACTATTCTTGTGGTCTTTTGCCTGAGATTGCTACAGCGGTCTTTGGTCCCCGCAATATGTAAATTAACTAGGGCAGTGGATAGGGCATAATACTAATCATAGAATCAGATGCGCTACCTTCACCCTTCATCTATCTGTCAGATTCAGACTTCTTGTGGGTTGATTTTATATGGGGGGGAAACTGATTGATGGTATATTCAAATAGTTCCATGAATCTGTTCCACAGATTCATGTTCCAATAGTTCCTCAGAGCGGTGTCTCATGCCCTGAGATGCTGCTAGGAATGGTGAGGACTTCCCCGGTATATGAACTGGTAAGAAAATTAACTTTAAACATATCTTGAATGCTCAAAAGATTAAGAAATGATAGGAACATATATGGTGAAATAGATTCTTCAGTGATACAGCATTGTTTTGAGCACATACCGATATGATTGAAGTATTAACATGGAATAGAATGTCACTGTGATTATTTTTTCCCAGGTGACAAGACAAATCATGTAGATTCTTCGTATTGAAGACCACAGGTAGTTGAAGGTTGTAACATTCCACCTACATGTTATTACTGTATTTTGATTTTATTTCAAACAAACCTTTTTGCAGTAGCGTTATAATCTAACTCCTGAGGAAGGCCAAGATCGGATTACGATCGTCATGGCGGAAACATGTAGACCCTCTTTCTAGACCAACACGTTCACAAATTCATTCAGATCGCGTTTACACTTTTTTTTATTGCTTGACGCCAAGCTGTGACAAGTGGGACACAAAACCACTATGACTCGATGTTATGCTGAAAGGGTGTGTTGTTTATTCGACCCAGTAAATACATGAAATAAGCTTTCAGAAAACTTTAGGTTAATACAATGAAACAATGAAGAAGCTCTCAAGTAAGTTTCCTTTGAAACAGTCTCTGTTAATTTCTTCACTAGGCTCTGGATTGGCCAGTGGAACACAAATGTCCTTAGAAAGGATTTAAGTCAACAGCTTGCTTCAGCGTTGTCTTCTCTTTGTTTATATGTCTGTATTTAATCATTCCAAGAGGTTTTGACTTATATTGTCCTTCCTTTTCTAGTTCCAGAAGAGAGTCCTTTGGGTGACTTTGCAATGCCCCTCGGAAGGAGAAAACAAAAGAAACCAGGTAAGGAACTTGGTTGTCCTTAATTGACCAATACTCGGTGTGCCTTCAAATCACCTATGCTGGGAAGGGAAATCGAGGCCAATGTGGAAGGGAGAAAGGGAGGTGTAGGTTATGGGCATCTATCGGCTGTGAACATTAATGTTTCAACTGGGAGGGGGGGGAGAAAGTGTGAGGCTGATTAAAACCATGCTTATTAGGAAGAGAGGTGAGCATCTGACAAGATGAGTGCTGGCCGCTTATTCTTTGCCCCTACCTTCCCCGTCTATTCCCACCCCGTTTACCAAAAATACGCACCCCTATCTTGCTCAGCCCCGTTTCGCCTGAAACGTGGCAGGGTATTGTCACAGTGAAAAGGCTCTCTTCCGCTGTTTCAGCCCTTGGGCATCTCTGCAGGCACCCCATCAGCCGGGATCTCCAACTGGATGTGGTGTTGGCTAAATTCGGTCCCCGGGTCACGCAGGTATACTTGTCTCCTACAGGCCAGATAAATCTTCAAGGATATTGGGCCCACCAGCTGCGACTGTGTAAGTATGTGGGTTAAGGTTCTTTCTGAGGACTTCCCTGTGTCGCCTCCTTTACTGTCTCCGCGTCTTCTCATGGATTTTCCTGCAATTTCCTCTCTTCCGTCTTCCCCGGTTGAAAAAACGCTCAATCATCGCTGATTGGATGTAGCAATGACGTAGGGGGCATGTGAGTGCCAACCCTGCTCCCTACCCTGGAACTAGATGTGCCTTGGTTTCCTGGTCGTGAGTGTACCTCTTCCATCTCAGTGTCGGTGCTCGGCTACTGTAATGAAGGAGAAGGGGTAGGTAAGTGGAATATATGCCAGGGAAATGTTTATCCATCGTCTAGGTCCTGTTCTCCTTCACACCTGCCCCTCTCTCCTTCACACAAGCAAGAACCATTGAATATATTTTTTGGGTTGGGTAGTCAATTTTAATGTCACTTTAATACCTTTGTTGGCACTGCAAACACTTCACCCCACATACGTTTTTTACATGCTTCAGAGATCTTAGGAGATCAGACCAAGTAACCCTCTTGAAAACATCTGTGAGCTCCTCCCTCATAGTGACGGTGTTGCAGAACTTGGTTGCACTACGAATTGCAACAAAGAGGAGATCCCAGATGAGGAAGCATGCCACCTTAGTGGGTGATGGGATTCCGTCCTCTTAAATAGGACTCCTTCCATGTTCTCACACTTTAATTATATCAGTATAATTTGTACTTTCGAATTGCTCCTTGTAGCAGTATTATAGATTCGCAAATTTCAAATGTTTATTATAGTATTTAAGTGGGGATTGTGTCCGCGCAGGTCTTTAAACTTTTCCCTGAGACCCTCTATTAACTGGTGTGTTGTTTTGATATGAGCAGCTATAACTTTGTGTCTTTTAATGACTGTCACGTTTTCTATTGACAGGCTAATTAGACTCTACCAACTCACAATTCTCTAGAACCTGACAATGGCTAACTTGACAGGCCTAGCATTTGATGATGATGTAGCCCACGCTATACTAACTAATACTCCTAGTATTATCGACTCAGTACAAAATCCCATGATTAATAATGGGGATGATTGGTCAAAACTCTTAAAAAAATCACCCACACGTACATTGATTCACGGAGCTACCATGACCGAGCATCTTCGTAACTCCTACATTGGTAGTATATATGTATATATTTATATCTGCTAGTAACTTTCCTGTGCTGGCTTAACTGTTAGTAGTAGATTGAATTTGTTGCTCTGCGAAAGATTGCCCCAACTGTGTGCTGTATGCTCTAAAAGGATAGTCTCTATATTTGGTTCTTTCTGCACTCCTGAATGACTTGTAATACTCAAAACTCACTGTCTTAACAAACGTTGAAGAAGAACTTTAACAATAGCTCACAAAATGTCTTTGTAGAACTGAATTGGGCTATGCTTACAATTGGCAGTTCACTGAATGCAACAACACACCAGGTAATAGAGGTTCTTAGGGAAAAGTTTAAAGACCGGAGCGGACACAATCCCCCACTTCAATACTATTATAAACATGTGAAATCCACTGGTCTATGATACTCCTACAAGGAGCAATTTGAAAGCAAAAATGATGCTGACACTAATATAGTTTGAGAACATGGAAGGAGTCCTATTTAAGAGGACTGAATAACATCACCTTCCGAGGTGGAATACTTCATCATCTGGGATCTCCTCTTAGTTGCAATTCCTAGTGCAACCAAGGGCTGCAACCCCCTCACTATGAGGGAGGAGCTTACGGATATATTCAAGAGGGACAGTTGATCTGATCTTCTGAGATCTCTGAAGCATGTAAAAAATTACGTGGGATGAAGTGTTTGTAGTGCCAACAAAGTTATTAAAGTGACATTAAAATTGACTACCAACCAAAAAAATATATTTAATGGTTATCGCTTGGTGTCAAGAATAAAAAACATTGCAAACGCTATCTGAATGAATTTGCGAACACGTTGGTCGATAGAGGGTCCACATGTTTCAGCCATGACGATCGAACTACGATCTTGGCCTTCCTCAGGACCTAGATGATAATGCTTCTGCAAAAAAAGTGAGAGTGAAACAAAATAAAAATACATTAATAACAGGTAGGTGGAATGTTACAACCTACAATCACCTGTGGTCTTCATTGCAAAGAATCTACAGCATTTGTCTTATCACCTGGGAAAAAATAAACTCAGTGACATTCTATTGAATGTTAATACCTCAACCATATTAGTATGTACTCAAATTAATGTTGTATCCCTAAAGGAAGTAGTTCACCATATATTAGGAAGCGGATTGTTTTCTATGTGCCGCGGAGGGTGTTACGATCTGCCGATTTGGCTAAATTGGAGGTGCCCCCGGCTAAGCGTGTTCGGATGGGAGAACGATCCTTTCAATTTGCGGCAGCCCGATGTTGGAACGAGCTCCCTCTCCCTCTACGCAAAGCTACGAACCTCCTGGCTTTCAGGAAAGAGCTGAAGACTCTGCTCTTTTCTGTGTAATTTTGTGACAATTGTGCTGCTTCCCTTTGTGTTTGTAGATCTCAGGTCTCTTTGCCAAAGCGCCGGGACGCCCCTCGGGGAAGCCGTGCGCTCTAAAAGTACGGCCTTAACATAACATAACATAACATAACCATGTATGTTCCTAAAATTTCTTAATCATTTGTGCATTAAAGTTAATTTAAAAGTTCATTTTCTTACCCATTCGTATATGGGCAAAGTCCTCACCACTCCTGGCAGCAGCTCAGGGCGTGAGGCACCGCTCTTTGGGGAGTAAAAAATCTGGATTCATGGAACTGTTTGAATATACCATCAATCAGTTTACCCCCAATTTAAAATCAACTCACAAGAAGTCTGAATCTGACAGATAGATGAAGGGTGAAGAAAGGGCATCTGCTTCAATAGAAAATGCCCGTTTGTTTACAGTATTATGCCCTATTGACTGCCCTAGTTAATTTACATATTGCGGGAACCAAAGACCGCTGTAGAAGTCTCAGGCAAAAGAGCAGAAGAATAGTAATAATAATAATGTGTCTATCTTGCCACAAACATGTACCAAGCAATTTAATGAGATACTGGTATCTTCACACACATTCTTTGCCCTGGATACAGCGTGTCGGTCTAGTACGGGGTGAGCAAAGGAAAACAATTGTCGTTCTTAACTACGGGCCCTGACAGTTCTAGAGATTTTTTTGAGATTTTTCCCTCACTTACCTCTCTGTCTGCACAACGCACCGTCTTCTGGCTGTCCCCAGCAGTAACCGGCAAGAGAGTGCATGCGATATTTAAACTCTCTTTAACCATAGAAGTGAATGGAGATGGCTTCACTAATATTGTTGATTCTTGACCGCGTCACCGCACAGTGAAGAATGATGGGAACTGTAGTCTCACATACCTCCGTAGACACCACATCAATAGACTTCAATATCGTCAAGGCTCATGTCAAATGTAGTGTTCACTGAGTAAAGTCTGGTGAAGTACCCCTGTGACTGTACTAAACTCGTGGCATCCTGAGCGTGTCATTGCGCAGAGAGCAGTGCGACAATGTGGTGTCCTAATACATTATCAACACCATTCATTGGAAAGCTACATTTACCAAACCAGTGTAGTCGGCGCATCATTGGACTACAATAAGGTGAAGACTGATAGGAAATGTATTTTTCCCTTTCAGAAAGAGTGCAAAACATTGACTGCATTGATTTAGTGGCTTCTATTAGGTATCACCGCGCAGTTACCAGCTTAGAAACTAGAACAGTAGAGAAAAATTTGGTGTCCTAAATCTTTGTCTATATCTCTTCGCAAAACAACAATCATCCTGGAAGATCATAGGTAATGTCGTTTTCCATACCTTTTACCTTCATTCTGTGAAATGGTTTTGTTTATACAGTATACATCCAAACAAAGTGCCTTTATTCATGAATCAATTCAGATGGAGAGCAAGATTGTTAGATCCATAATTGTTCACATATGTGACTCGCACTAGATATTGGTTGCTGTATACCATATACCTTTTCATAATATAGATGTTTATTCAATGATCTGTTATAACAGTGTCCACGGAATGTCATCGTTCAAACCCATAGTTTCATTATGTAGTCTGAAGACCCAGTGTTGCTCCTTCTTAAATAGAAATTTTGATATGGCCTCAATGTGAGGAGGAACAAATGGTTGTTCTAGAACTGTCCACATTACGTCGTCAGCTTTGTTTTGTTTTTCTAGAAAGTGGTTCGTCAGTCGGGTGGATTGTTTCTTGCACCGAATCGTGCTTTTATGTTCCAGAATACGCTGTTTAACCTTTCAGTTCGTCATCCCATGCCCATGTCAATTTAAATATATAAAAATTGCCAGGAAAAGATACCGGAAGGCATTATCTACGGCTAGAGTTGAGCACGAAACACAATTTTGGACCGACCTAAAAGAGGCGAGCTACAGGAAAGACTCTAAGGGCTTTTGGGATCTGGTGAGACTGAAGACCAAACCCGATGCCTCCCTCTTGACTTGTAACATTACTGGGGAGGTGTGGTTTGCTCATTTCTTCCAGCTTTATTTCCAAACTGGGTGTTCTACGTCCAACCCCACGATCCAACTGCCTGGTGTTCGCTCCCACTTCAACAGCACAGTTTACATCGAGGCTGATCCTTTTTCAATCAAGGAAGTTGAGGGGGCAATTAAATGTCTGGTTCCGAATAAGGCTGCGGGGCCCGACGGTATCCCAGGCGACTTCTTAAGGACTAATACACGAGAATGGAGCAGTCTAATTGCCGCACTTCTGAATGCTGCTCTGGAGGGTGGAGCATTCCCGGACTCATGGAAGGGAGCGGAGGCCATCCCTATTTATAAAAAAGGGTCTCGGGACGACCCCGCAAACTATCGCCCAATCAGCTTGCTTGATTCCACGCAGAAGATAGCGGGTAGAGTAGTCCTAGGAAGGATCCAGCAGTGGATGGAGGACAATAATATCCTTTCGGACTACCAGGCGGGGTTTAGATCAGGCACTGGCACAATTGAGCAAACATTTCGGCTCTTAATGATCCTTTGGAAAGTGGTCGTCCAGAGTAAAAGCAGCTTGTACCTTGCGTTTATAGATCTACGCACTGCATTTGACTTAGTTCCACGAGACCAACTGTGGCGTGTACTGGACGCAATGGGCATTCCTCAGTACTTACTACATATGCTCATCCAATTACATGAGGATAATTTTGCTCAGATCAGGTGGGGAGACCAGGGCCAAAAAACACCTTGCATACCTGTGAATAGAGGAGTCCGCCAGGGCTGTGTGCTTGCCCCCACTCTAATTTCCCTATATGTCAATGGAGTGGTGGAGCATCTTCTTAAACATCCTGCTGACGCACCCTCCCTGGCTGGTAGGAAAATTCCTACTCTCCTCTTCGCAGACGACACCCTCCTGATCTCAAAAACACCAGCAGGTCTGCAACGCCTCCTTACCAGCTTTAAGGACTTCTGTGATGCAAGGGGTCTATCTATAAATGTTACCAAAACCAAGTTCCTGGTAATGAATGCCCGGAAGAAATCTGTCACTCCACCATCTTTGGATTCTGTTCCACTTGAAAGGGTAAAGGAGTTTGACTATTTGGGCATTCGTCTAAGTGATACAATGAGCTGGCAACCCCACCAACAAAAGGCATCACTGGGCCATAAGAAGGTGGTAGGGGCACTCATGAAAGAACAACGGGCCTCAGTTCTCAAACCCATCGGTCCTGTTTTGGACATCTACAGGGCAAGGGGAGTGAGTGCAGCCCTTTATGGATCCGCATTATGGAGCTTTCAGAACACAGACCTTTTGACCAGAGTGGAAAACAAATTTCACATAGACCTTATGGGATTGCCGCACAGCACTCCTGCCCTCCCAATCCTTCTAGACGCAGGTACTCGCCCAATAGGTGACCAGGCAAGGTTGCACCCCCTTCTCCTATGGGCACGCATCTGAAGGGTACCCGAATTGTCTAGTTATGCTGATGGGCTAAAGGAACTGCTCTTAACCCCAGGTTGGTCCAAGATCCGCTGGCTTAAGGAAGTTAAGCGTCTTCTTACAGAATTGGGCCTTGAGGATGCGTGGGCAAATAGATCTGCCCCGCCTAAACAGACACTTAAGACGCTGTATTGGTCATGGGTGACGAATGCCAGGAATTGTAATCCCACCCTCTGTAGAACCTCTGTTGAATTTCTTTTGTTCAAAGATGTCCCTTACTATGAACCATATCTGGACCAAATTAGCAAATCTTGGGACAGGGCACATTACATCAAATTTAGGTTGGGTCTATTGCCAGTGGGTAGACTGATTGCCAGCTGGAGGTTATCATCGCATTTATCTTTATATTGTCCTTTTTGAACCAGCAGGCCAGAGTCTGTGCCCCACCTACTTTTTGAGTGCCCAGCCTATATTGCCCCGCGCAGCACCTGGCTAAAACCTTTGTGTAGGAGTCTCGGAACCAGATCTCACCTTGAGGCTCTACGCATTTTAAGATCTGACCCCCGCCCCTTGTTTGCTTTCTGTCTAGCTAAATTTCTGGCTTGGGCCTGGCGGATCAGATCTCTTAAGCTATTAGTAGTATACCACTAGTAAATTGCATACCCTGTTCTACTGCCCATATCGGTTGCATGTAAATCATGAAATGAAATGTTTTTATATTGTACTTATTCATTTTTTTTTTTAAATATATACATGTGTGTTTGTAATGCTTTTTAAGATATGTGCAAAATATCGAAATAAAGCTTGTTTCTACTACTAAATATGTCGGGATGATGACCTGTAGGGTTAAACAGTGTATTCTAGAACATAAAAGCACCATTCGGTGAAGAAACAATCCACCAGACTAACAAACCACTTTCTAGAAAAACAACACAGAGCAGACAAGTTAATGTGGACAGTTCTAGAACACCCCTTTGTTCCTCCTCAGATTGCGGAAATATCAAAATGTCAATTTAAGAAAGAGCAACGCTGGGTCTTTAAAGTAGATAGTGATACTATGGCTTTGAACAATGACATTCCGTGGACACTGTTATAACATATCATTAAATAAACATCTATATTATGAGAAGGTATTTGGTATACAGCGACCAAGATCTAGTGTGAGTCAGATATGTGAACAATTATGGATCTAACAATCTTGCTCTCCATCTGAATTGATTGACGAACAAAGGCACTTTGTTTGGATGTATACTGTATAAACAAAACCATTTCGAAGAACGAATGTGAAAGTTATGGAAAACCACATGATCCTCCAGGATAATTGTAGTTTTGCGAAGAGGTGTCAACAACAATTTGGGACATCAAATTTTGAAATACTGTTGTAGTTTACTACGCAATGATACACTAATCGAGGCCACAAAATCAGCGTATCACTGTTTTGCACTATTTCAGAAAGGGAAAACTACATTTCCTATGAGTCTTCGCCTTATTGTAGTTCAATATTGTGGCATCATCCCGGTTTGGTGAAGTGTAGCTTTGCAATGAATGGTGATGATAATGTATTAGGACACCAAATCGTCGCACTACTCTACGCAATGACGTGCTCAGAATGCCACGAGTTTAGAACAGTCAAAGTGGTACTTTACCAGACTTTACTCAGTGAACACTACATTTCCCATGAGCCTTCACTGCATGGTGATGCGTTCAAGAACCAATGGAATTAGGGAAGCCAGCTGCATCCACTATAGTTAAAAAAAGTTTAAATAGAGTTGGCACTCTCCTGCCGGTTACCACTTGGGACAGCCAGAAGACGGTCCGCGGTACCGATTGAGAGATAAGTCAGGGAAAAAATCTCTAAAAAGTTTCTAGAACATTTGATGGCTGGTAGTTAAGAACAAGGACTATTTTCCTGTGTTCGCCCCATCCTAGACCAATACGTTGTATCCAGCATGATGGATGGGTGGGAAGATAACAGTATCTCATTAAATTGCTTGGTACATGTTTATGGCAAGATGGGCACATTACTATTATTACTATTCATGTGGTATTTTGCCTGAGATTCCTACAGTGGTTGTTGGTCCCCACAATATGTAAATTAACTAGGACAGTCAATAGGGCATAATACCCTAAAAAGATGGACATTTTCTATAGAATAAGATGTGCTATCTTCACTCTTCATCTATCTGTCAGTTTCAGACTTCTTGTGAGTTGATTTTAAATGGGGGGTAAACTGATTGATGGTATATTCAAACAGTTCCATGAATCCAGATTTTTTACTACCCACAGAGCGGTGTATCACGCCCTGAGCTGCTACCAGGAGTGGTGCAGACTCGCCTGTATATGAACGAGTAAGAAAATAAACTTTAAAAATACCTTGAATGCACAAATGATTAAGCAATGATAGGAACATATATGGTGAAATAGTTTCTTCAGTGATACAACATTGTTGTGAGTACATATTGATATAATTGAGGTATTAACATGGAATAGATTGTCACTGTGTTTATGTTTTTCCAGGTGACAAGACAAATCCTGTAGATTTTCGGCATTGAAGACCACAGGTGATTGTAGGTTGTAACGTTCCACCTACATGTTCTTACTGTATTTTGATTTTGTTGCAGACACACTTTTTTGAAGTAGCATTATCATCTAGGTCCTGAGGAAGGCCAATATCGGATTACGATCGATCGTCATGAATGAAACATGTAGACCCTCTTTCCAGACCAACACATTTGCAAATTCATTCATATCACTTTTGCACAGTTTTTTATTGCTTGACAACAAGCTGTGACAAGCGGGACACAAAACCACAATGACTCGATGTTATGCTGAAAAGTTGTGTTGTTTATTTGACTCAGTAAATAAATGAAATAAGCTTCCTGGAAACTTTAGAGTAATAGAATGAAACAATGAAGAAGCTCTTGGTAAGTTTCCTTTGAAACAGTCTCTGTTAAATGCTTCACTAGGCTCTATATTGGACAGTGGAACAAAGGTGTTCTTAGAAAGGCTTTAAGTCAACAGCTTGCTTCACAGTTGTCTTTGTTTGTATGTCTGTATTTATTCATTTCAAGAGTCCTTTGACTTACAATGTCCTTCCTTTTCTAGTTCCAGAAGAGAGTCCTTTGGGTGACTCCGTAATGCCCCTCAGAAGGGGAAAACAAAAGAAACCAGGTAAGGAACTTGCTTGTCCTTAATTGAACAATACCCGGTGCACCCCAAATCACCTGTGCTGGTAAGGGAAATCGAGACCAGTATGGAAGGGAGAAAGGGAGGTGTAGGGTATGGGCCTCTGTAGGGAGTGAACATTAATGTTTCAACAGGGAGAGGGGGAAGAAAGTGTGATGCTGTTTTATCCGAGCTTGTTAGGAAGAGAGGTGAACATCCAACAAAACAAGTGCTGGCCGCTTATCCAGTGCCCCTACCTTCCCAGTCTATTCCCACCCTGTTTACCAAAAATATGCCCCCCGTACCTGCCTCAGCCACGTTTCTCCTGAAATGTGGCAGGGCGTTGTTGTGGTGAAAGGGCTCCCTTCCGCTGCGTCAGCTCTCGGGCGTCTATGCAGGCTCACCGTCAGCCGGATCTCTAGTTGGATGTGGTGTTGGCTGTATTTGTTCCCAGGGTCACCCAGGTATACTTGTCTCCTGCAGCCGGTTAAATCCTCGAGGATTTTGGGCCACCCAGCTGCGACTGAGGAAGTTTGTTGGTCGTTGTTCTTTCTGAGGACTTCCCTGTATCACCTCCTGTACTGTCTCCGCATCTTCTCCCAGATTTTCCTGTAATTACGTCTTCCCCGGTTGAAAAAGCCCTCCCTCATTGCTGATTGCACATATCGATGACGTAGGAGGCATGTGAGCGTCAACCCTGCTCCCTACCCCAGAACTAGATGTGCCTTGGTTTCCTGGTCGTGAGTGTAACTCTTGCATCTCAGCGTCGGTGCTCGGCTACAGAAATGAAGGAGACAGGGCAGGTAATTGGAATACATGCCAGGGAAATGTTTGTCCATCGTCTAGGTCGTGTTCCCTTTCACACATGCTTGTCTCACCTTTACACAAGCACTAACAATTAAATAGATTTTTTCAGTGGGTAGTCAATTTTAATGTCACTTTAATACCTTTATTGGCAGTGCAAACACTTCATCCCACACATGTTTTTTACATGCTTCAGAGATCTTAGAGGATCAGACCAACTAACCCTCTTGAAAACATCTGTGAGCTCGTCCCTCAGAGGAGATCCCAGATGATGAAGCATGCCACCTCTGTGGGTGATGGGATTCTGTCCTCTTAAATAGGACTCCTTCCATGTTCGCACACTATATTTGTGTCAGTAACATTTGTACTTTCGAATTGCTCCTTGTAGGAGTATTATAGACCTGTGAATTTCATATGTTTATAATAGTATTTAAGAGGGTATTGTGTCTGCGCAGGTCTTTAAACTTTTCCCTTAGACCCTCTATTACCTGGTGTGTTGTTTTGAAATGAGCAGCTACGGCTGCGGGTCTTTTTATGATTGTCACGTTATCTATTGACATTCTAATTGAGCTCTACCAACTCTCAGTTCTCTAGAACCTGACAAAGACTGACTTGACAGGGCTAGCATTTGATGACGTTGTAGACCGCGCTATACTAACTAATGCGCTTAGAGTTATCGACTCAGTACAAAATCCCTTGATTAATAATGGGGATGATTGGTCCAAACTCTTGGTCTTAAAAAAATCACACTCAGGTACCGCAATTCATGGAGCTACCAGGACCGAGTATCTTCGTGGCAATTGTACTCCTACTGGGTTAATTGTCACAAATACTCCTAGACTCTTTTTGCAAGATAAAACATTCCTAATGGATTGGTAATTGATAGCATGGCGGTGTATGTGAGATTAGTTAATTTTAATTATCAGCACAGCCAAGCCCATTGCTGACACAATTTTTATCAAAATACAGACACTAGAAGGACAGATTAACACAACCTTGTCAACTAGTGTATATAAGAAGAACCTAGAGGAAAACAACAAAACGAATATGGAAAATAAGGATAATATCCTCCTGACAAAGATCGAGAAATTTAAGAAAGACCTGCAACGTTTCTCTTTTGAAAGGTATATCCATACACAACTGAAAATTATGTGCCACCGGAATACAACAAGAAGGGAAGACGATATGGCTCCAATTACTCCTCCTCCTGCTCAGATGGCTGGTCTAGTGACTCAGACTCAGCAGGCCAAAGTGGACAGCAAAGCAGGGGTCAAGGCCACAGCAACAGATGACAATGGAGGAATACACCAAGAGGTCAACAACAACCCCAGTGGTGGCCACCAGCTCCAATGATTTTTCAGAACATGCCATTCCATCCGCAAATGTTACCGTACAGCCCACAGCCTCAATTCTACCTGAATTAGCCTTTTTTAGGCCAGTGCCGAGGACTGTCCCGCGGACAGAAGAGAGCAGAGCAGGTGCTGGTACATTGGAGTCCACCTCCATTACCTCAGAGCATGCGCAGTGCAAAGAAAACACCTCCAACAACAACCAGGGACCAGCACAGAAAGGATAACCTGGTGGTCAATTTGAGTGATCATAAATTGTCTATTGATGAACAAACGGTACTCAATAGAAGACCAGGATTCACCCCTACTAATAATGGGGTCCTATTCCTCATTCAGTGTGAGCTGGCTCATTTCTTTAGAAAGAGTCACCTCCACTTCTTCTTTAAAAATGGCCTTAAATCATGGTCTACCTATAGGCCATGAGTCATTTGGTTCCAAATCAAGTTCTGCCTTTTGAAAAAGCAGTTAAACATGAAATTTCAATGATCAATACAACATCAAATTGCCAATATCAGAACCTTCCACAGAAGGAGAAGAAAGCACTTGGAACGCTCACAAAGAATGCATCAATAATGATCAAAGCGGCTGATAAGGGCGGTGGGATAGTCATAATGAATATCTCTGACTATCACACCAAGTTCCTTAGAGAACTCACAGATATAGTGTTTTATCGACAACTAACAATTGATCCAATGGACAGACTAAGCAGGGGAAATGGCAAACTCATAGAAGAAGCCAAGATTGAAGGCTGGGTGACTGCACAAGAGGACAGTTTTCTAGTAACTCCACATCCGGTGATGCCTTATTTTTATGCTTTACCAAAGATCCATAAAGCACAAATGCCAGCACCAAGGAGGCCCATTATCTTGGGAATAAACTCTCTGTTGGAACCATTATACGTCTTTGTGGATCCTGTTTTTGAGACCACTGGTTAAAGAAATGCCCACGTAGCTTCAAGATACAAAGGACATCCTAGGATTGCTTCCTGAGATAGAATTTGATGTTTCAACTGATTTCCTTGTCTCTTTTGACGTCAAATTATTGTACACATGCATCCCCCAACATGAGACCTTGGGTACCATAAGATCACTACTGGACAACAGACAAATGGAGACTATTACACCTGTCCACTTCATCATGGAATGTGCCAGGTTAGCTATAACTGAGAATTTCTTCAAATTTGAAGGTAAAATGAACCTACAAACATCGGGAACTACAATGGGTAGCATTTTCACCCCCAGTCTAGCTAACCTGCATGTTCACGTTTTTGAACAACAGCACATACTGACAGCTGACAACCTTTTCCATGAACTGATTATTTTATGGACACCATTTATTGATGATATTTTTGTTGTCTGGAAGGGTGATGCCAACACCATCAATACTTTCCACATCTGGCTAAACACAAGAAATGAATTTCTTAACCTCACGGTGGAGTACAGTAAATACAACTTGCCGTTCCTGGATCTTTGGATTTTTCCGTCGTCTATGGGCTTAGGAAGTGGACACTATACTAAACCCATGTCAAGAAATTCTCTACTGACATTCAAAAGTTTTCACCCTAAGTCCCTACGCATGAACTTACTATTCAGTCATTTCATCCAGATTCATAGGAATTGCTCTTCGAAAGAAAGTTATGAACACCATGCCAGCATCCTGTCTCAAAAACCACAGGAGAGACACTATCCAAAAAGACTGACACAGCTGTGTAATAAACATGATTCAAATAACAACCGTGAAGCACTGGTAGAGCTCCCTGTAACAAAACCACCTATGCCCAGATAAACCTGTGTGAACACCTACAGTACTCTATCAACGAGGATTCAGAAAAGCATATGCAAACAATTGCACATTCTAACTGGGGGAAAAGTGGCGGTCCAGTTACCCTTGTTTTCTTTCAACAGAAGTTCCAATTTACGGGACTGTCTAGTACACACTAGACCTAGAGTGGAAACATCTAAGCGGCAAGAAAGCCTATGGAATCTACTGCCTGTACAAGGACACCATCCTTGCGGTACATGCTCTGTATGTCCACAAATGAAACACACATCAGAAGTAGATATAGGTACTGCCAAACCTTGGAGGCAAATAAAATATACTAACTGCAACAGTGAAAAAATAATTTACCTGCCCATGCCAATTAAAATATTTCAGCATGACGACCCGTAAGGTTAACCAGAGTATTCTGGAGCATAAAAGCACGGTTCGACGCAACAAACAATCCACCAAACTGACAAACTACTTTCTAGAAAAGCAACACAAAGCAGAAAACTTAATGTGAACAGTTCTAGAACAACCATTTGTTCCTCCTCACATTGCGGACATATCAAAATTTCTATTTAAGAAGGAGCAACACTGTGTCATCAAACTGCATAGTAATAATATGGGTTTCAAAAATGACATTCCGTGGACACTGTTATAACAGATCATTGAATAAACATCTATATTATGAAAAGGTATTTTGTATACAGCACCCAAGATCTAGTGCGAGTCAGATATGTGAACAATTTTGGAACTAACAATCTTGCTCTCCTTCTGATTTGATTCATGATTAAAGGCTGGATGCATACTGAATAAACAAAACCATTTCGCAGAATGAAGGTGAAAGGTATGGAACACCACATTACCCATGATCCTCCAGGTTATTTGTAGTTTTGCGAAGAGGTGTCAACAACGATTTGGGACACCAAATATTACACTACTGTAACTGCACGAAGATACACTAATCGAGGCCACAAAATCAGCGCAGTCACTGTTTTGCTCTCTTTCAGAAAGGGAAAACTACATTTCTTATTAGTCTACGCTTTATTATATGGTTCGGTGAATTGTAGCTGTGCAATGAATTTTGTTGATAATGTATTAGGACACCACATTGTTGCACTGCTCTCTGCGCAATGACACGCTCAGAATGTCATGAGTTTAGTACAGTCAAAGTGGTACTTCACCAGACTTTACTCAGTGAACACTACATTTCCCATGAGCCTTCACGATATTGTAGTCTATTGATGCGGTGTCTACGGAGGTACTTAAGACTACATTTTCCATCATTCCTCACTGCGCGGTGACGGGCTCATGACGCAACAAATTTAGTGCAGCCAGTCGCATCCACTTCTATCGTTAAATATAGTTTAAATAGCGCGCGCACTCTCCTGCCGGTTACCGCTTGGGACAGCCAGAAGACGGACAGGGGTACCGATGGAGAAGTAAGTCAAGGAAAAATCTCTAAAACAGTTGTGGGCCTGTAGTTAAGAATGAGGACTGTTTTCCTGGGCTTGTCCCATCCTAGACCAACACACTGTGTTCAGCGCGATGGATGGGTGGGAAGAAACCAGTATCTCAGTAAATTGCTTGGTACATGTTTGTGGCAAGATGGGCACATTACTATTATCACTATTCTTGTGCTCTTTTGCCTGAGATTGCTACAGTGGTCGTTGGTCCCCGCAATATGTAAATTAACTAGGGCATAATACCATAAAAAAGGGAATTTTCAATAGAATGAGATGCGCTATCTTCACCTTTCATCCATCTGTCAGATTCAGACTTCTTGTGAGTTTATTTTAAATGGGGTTAAACTCATTGATGGTATATTCAAACAGTTCCATGAATCCAGATTTTTTCCTCCGCACAGTGTTGTCTCACGCTCTGAGCTGCTGCCAGGAGTGGTGAGGACTTTGCCCGTATATGAACGGGTAAGAAAATGAACTTTAAAAATATCTTGAATGCACAAATATTTAAGAAATGATAGGAACATATATGGTGAAATAGTTCCTTTAGTGATACAACATTGTTTTGAGTACATACTGACATGATTGAGGTATTAACATGGAATAGAATGTCACTGTGTTTATTTTTTCTCAGGCGACAAGACAAATCCTGTAGATTCTTAGCAATGATGACCACTATGTTCCTGCCAGTATAATTTTTGCTTTCAAATTGTTCCTTGTATGAGTATTATGGACCTGCGGATTTCATATGTTTATAAAACTTCACTGAATGCGGCAGAGATAATGAGCAACAGAATATTCCCCACAAAATACCTGAACTCTCCAGCGAGGGGTCTCGGGGAAAAACGACCTGACTGCCGACCTCTCGTAATGATACTAAGTCAGTCTATGAACAAGTGGAACAAGCGCTGCTCCACACTGGAACTCCTGAAAGAAAAAATTAATGTGTAGATTCCAAATGCTGTTTACCCTACCAGATAGACGGTTGAAGAGCGCAGCGCGCTGGGAGCGGGAGCGCAATAACGGTAATGCTTCTCTTCAACAAAAACAACCAGAATGCTAACCTTTAACTCAATAGGCGTCCACGATATTGGATTTCCTCTGAGAGCGGCTGCAGTAAAGAAAGACACAATATTACCATTCACCTCACCACCTACATAAGAGCCACATTAGTCTACTAGCAGGACTGCTCCAAATAAACAATCCTCTTCCCCATGGTGGTAGCACTTGTCGCTTCGAGACTTGATTATTGTAACGCCTTGTACACCGGCATGAATAAGAGCCTGATACAGCGTCTTCAGACTGCCCAAAATGCGGCAGCCAAATTTGTTCTGGATGCTCCTAGATTAGCTTCAGCAACGGCAGCCAGGAAGGCCTTACACTGGCTTCCTATTGAATCGAAGATCATCTTTAAAACGCTCTGCCTGACCTACGGTGCACTCTCCGGTAAGGGTGCGGGGGGTGTCAAGAAATTGCTGCTACCCTATGTACCGGGCAGAGACTTACGCTTCTCCTCAAGGAGAATGCTGGTGGTACCTCGCTTCTGTAGGAGTAAATGGGGAGGTAGGGCTTTCTCTTCAATTGCCCCTAAGTTATGGAATACCCTTCCTTGTGAAATTAAATCTCAGTCTTCCGTTTTGCTGTTTCGGAAGGCACTGAAAACATGGCTGTTTGCAAGGGCATACCCGTAGTTACTGTTGATTTGTTTTCATGGATTTGCTGTTAGGCGCCTTGATGCCTTCGGGCTTAGTTGCGCGTTACAAGATTCTTTTCATTTCATTTCATTATATTTCCATGGCAGGGTCATTGGGATTCATTCTCTGGGGAAAACAGAGGAAAATCCTTATTCAGAATCTATTGATTTTGCTGGAACTCTGGAATATATGGAATTTTGTTTCACATGTTTTGCTGCACCGTTGGAGCTATGAGCATATTCATATGGAACATCTCATCATTTTACATATTTTGCACAGAAGCTGGTAGGCCTGGTGGTACAGACTGCAACTCTACCATATTTGAACTGGATTCTGTCTACCTGCCCGCTTCCAGTGGTCAATTTTACTGCAGAAATAACAAGCAGTGCTGTTGTTCAGCCAATCAATATTAACATTATTAATTACTCCCCTTACGCGACATTGCACATGCACTATTTCATTTTCTATCCTCACTCCTTGCATCAAATGAACTCCTGTATTCCAGAATTGGTAAACAACTTAAAATCTATATCAGAATCTATCATCTGATTACTGAAATTTGTGTGAAACTGATTTGTCTGGGCAGCCATCAGCTTCTTCTTGATCTTTTTCTGCTTCACATCAAACCAATCAATACTATCCTTAGCATACTTCAGGATCTCATCAATACCCTTAGTTTCCTTGCACATTACACTCTGCTGAATATGCAAACTAAGCTCAGAACCCAACCTCATAACGAAGGCAGACACAAAACAACTAGCCTCTCATATTAAGCATGCACTGTTCTCAAAATCTTTGACTGATTAATTTTGTTCTCTGGCACTTTCTTTTTCAAATGCTCTTTCACTGCACTGTACTTGTCAGCAATCAACTCAGATGGAGCATTATCAGCCACGGACCTAGCTGGTTCTTTGGTTGGTTAAGCAACAGCAACCTTACATTCAGTCCATAAATCACTAGGAAAAACAATCTCAAACACGCATACAAATCAGTCTGAAGCACTTTCCTGTGTTTTGTTAATCTATGAACTTCCTTGCATTATTTCTCTGGTTCTTCTTGCAATTCTGGAAAATGTGTTGTAAAAGTATAAATAACACTTCTCGTCCAAGGCATATGTACATAACTCTCTCCATGTACTTCCCTCAGTGGAAATTCTGAAACTGCCACTAACTCTGAATCACTAACTGACTCCTATAATTTATTTTCTGCCTCTGAAGTTTTCTTTTCAGTAATAATCTTCTTCTTCCACCTTCCCGCCAGTCCAATATCAACCAGATCCTTAATGTGGGCTTGTTAAATTATTAAGTCCAGGTGTTCTATTTTATCATCGGTCAAATTCATTTTGCAATGTCTCTAAACATTTCTAATTTTACTGATATCAACCTCCCCCTCATTTGCTGGTTACTCAAGCCTATCATATGCCTAATTCATGCACCTTGCTGGTCTTTGTTTAAGTACCACTTCTCATCCATAATTTCTTTCATTGTCATCGACTTATTTGTGTGAATTGATCTCTGCAATATTTTTCCAAAATCATTCTATAAAAGCCAAATATTAATATCTCTTTTTCAGAGTATAAGTAGTAACGGCAATAGACCTTTCACATGAAACTGAAGAGAAAACAGAAGATTCTCTGCTAGTACTCAATTAAAATGCCAATGTATTACTTGTGAGGCACTCACTGATTCACACGAAAATGCACGTGGCGTCAATCACTGTGCTTGTACACTCATACCCTCTTCAGTTACTCCCATATCAAGTGCAACAGAACTCTGCTCCAGTCTTGGGATCCCATCAGTGTATGGAGGAGGTCTAGAATTCAAAAGATCATTTTAAAAAGTAATCCTCCTCATCTGCATCTCGTTTTCGGTTAAGCTTTTCTATTTTTCCATCATTGGTCTTCTTTTTGTCTGCTGTCTCTTTGACTATTGTGGGACAAACTCTCCCTCCCTGTATCATTTCCTCTATTCAGCATCTCTCATGATAATACCACTAGCCTCCCAGCTACTATCTAAATAAACCCTTCCCCTGCTTCTTAATTTTCTTTCTTTCCTTCTCTTTAGCCATTGTCTCCCATGTATTTAATGCTTCAAACTGTGTACGTCTAGGTAACAACTTTCTATCATTCATGGGATTCCTCAATAAACTGTATAATGTAAAAGGTACCTTCTGAAGGAAACTGTAAGTCATTTTCATGCCGGTCACACATCCTGGTTAACACATAAAAAACAATACTCATCATCATTCACCCTCGCTAGGTGATTAGGATTTTTCAACATAGCATCCCTTATTCTCACTCAAAATAATTCAGAAGGAAAATGAGACAAGGTAGGATACAACAGCCATTCACAGTGTGGCTATGCCAAAGTTCAGCCAATCGCAGCACAACTCTGACAGCAAGAAAGCAACAGCAACATGTTTCTGTGGTGACATCTCACAAATCCTCAGCTAACTAACCGTGAATCAATCAATCCATCATTGCACTTGTAAAGCACACTACTTACCCGTGAGGGACTCAAGGCGCTGGGGGGAGGGGAATGCTGCTACTGCTTGAAAAGTCAGTTATTGAGGAGACTTCTGAAGGTCAGCAGGTCTTGGGTCAGCCGTAGGTGGATGGGAGGGCGTTCCAAGTCTTTACGGTGAGGTGGGGGACGATCTGCCGCCGGAGGTTGCTCTTCGGATGAGGAGAACTGTGGTGAGGGTGAGGTCGGTGGAGAGTAGCTGGCAGGTAAAGGTGTAGAAGCTTAGTCGTTCATTGAGGTCCGCTGGTCCGCTGCTGTGGAGTGCTTTGTGTGCGTGAGAGAGGAGCTTGAAGGTTATCCTCTTGCTGACGGGGAGCCAGTGCAGGTCTCTCAGGTGGGGTGTGATGTAGCTGCGGTGAAGGATGTCGAGGATCAGGTGTGCAGAGGCATTCTGGATGCGTTGAAGCCTTTTCAGGATTTTGCCAAGGTTCCTGCGTAGAGTGTGTTTCTGTAGTCCAACATGCTGCTCACGAGGGCCTTGGTGACCGTTCTTCTCATTTGGGTGGGGATCCACTTGTAGATCTTGCGTAGCATGCGGAGGGTGTTGAAGCAGGAGGAAGTGACGGTGTTGACCTGGTTAGTCATGGAGAGGGTGGAGTCGAGGATGATCCCTAGGTTGCATGCATGGCTGCTGGGTGTTGGAGCTGTTCCCAGTGTGGTCGGCTACCAGGGTTCGTCCCAGGCCGAAGGGGTGGGTCCGAGGCAGAGGACCTCTGTCTTGTCCGAGTACAACTTCAGTCGACTGTTCCTCATCCATTTGGCTACGGCCTTCATTCCTTCATGGAGGTTGATTTTGGTGGTGTGGGGGGTTCCTTGGTGAGGGTGAGAATCAGTTGAGTTTAGTCAGCGTAGGAGATGATGTTGAGGTCGTGTAGTTGGGTGACGTGGGTGTTGAACAGCGTTGGGCTGAGGGATGAGCCCCAGGGTACGCTGCAGATGATCTTGGTGGCTTTGGAGCAGAAGGAGGGGAGGCGGATGCTCTGTGTTCTGCTAGAGAGTAAGGAGGTGGTCTAGTCCAGGGCCTTCTTTTGGACCGGCGTCGTGGAACCGTGTTCATAGTGTGAGAAGGCAGACTAAGTAGAAGGCAGCTGACAGGTCCAGGAGGATGAGGGCTTCAGTTTCTCCATTGTCTAGCAGGGTTCTGATGTCATCGGTGGTGCGCTGAGGGTAGTTTTGGTGCTGTGGTTGCTGCGGAACCCGGACTGGGACTGGGATGGGTCAAGCGTGTGGCCAGCGAAGTGGGTGGGTGTTGTGATGAGTCTGAGGTTGGCAAGGTTGGCGGTCAGGGTTGTGGAGTTGGTATTGTTGTTGTTCTCCAGGTGGAAGTTCAGGTCCCTGAGGAGGATGTAGTCCATGGAGGCAATGGTGTGAATGCTGACGCAGTCGGCGATGTAGTCGCTTAACTGTGGTCAGGGTCCGGGGGGTCTGTAGACGAGGGTTCCTCTGAGGGTGGTGTTGGGGTCGGTGTGGATCTGGAAGTGCAGGAGTTCGGTGGTGCTGAGCATGTCATCCGCGTAGATCGAGACTCTGGGAGTGTTCCTGTGGATGATGGTGATTCCTCCTCCTATTCTGTTGGTGCGGTCCCTGCGGGTGATCTTGTAGTCGTCCAGGATGGCTATAGCAATGTCGGGTGCCAAGGAGGGGTTCATCCAGGTCTCTTTCAGGAATGGAAAGTGTGGGGAGGTTGAGTCGAGTAGGTCCCAGAGTTCAACGGCATGTTTGCGGGCGGAGCGGGTGTTGGGAAGGATGTAACTGAGGTGGTTGTGATCTTTCCTGGTTGATGGGTTGTTGGGCTGGATGCTGTTAAAGCTCAAGTTCCAGCAGGAGAAGGACCCTAGGGTACTCTTTGTGGCGGCCATGTAGCAGGTACGTGCTCATTGAGTGTTGAGTGCGTGGAGGGTGTTGGAGTCGTAGCGGAGACGGGCACTGTGGCAGTCACGGGGGCCAGGGGTTCTGGCTCTGGGCGCGGTTCAGGTGCAGACGGGCGCAGATGGGCGCAGAGAGGCTTGCTTTAGGCACAGCGGTTGCCATTTGAAGGGGAGGGGGAGAGACGATGAGATGGGAGGCGGAAGTGGGGTGGGAAGGGAGGGGTCAGGGATAACAGCGATACCAGCGGGAAGCAGAATGGGAACACAAAGAGAAGAAAATTACAGTGGCAGTCAGGTAGAATACATTAAGAATAAATAAAACCAGAACCAGAACAGAGGCAAAATAGCAGGAACTTTGTACAGGAGGGCTGGCTGGGTATGAGGTGGCACAGAGCCCCGTTGAGCTGCTGGGGAGCTTGAGGGAGGAGTGAGATCCTTCGACCAAGGTCTGATGACTCACCACAGAAAACAATTGCACAGGCCATGTCAATGTACACAAATAGAGGAAATAAAAATGTAAATAAGAAAAAAACAGTAAGTTAAAAGAAAACAAATCTTGCAAACAATAAAAATAAAACCAGTACCTCTGTGGCATTTGTCACATTCAATTGACACTAAAGCAGACTCCTCTCCAGTGGCAATCTACTTTTGGCTATTGTATTTACTCGAGTGCACCAAAGGGCAAATGTCCCCAACCTAAATTAGGCACACAAACCACTGAAAAGGAAAACATGTTAATTTCGAAAAAGGCCCTATCTGTATGTATGTAGTGTCTTGAAAGTCACAGTATGTTTTTGTTGATAAGTTTAACAATAGTATTGTGAGATTTTGGATTTCTGCCAATTCGATAGCCGAACCAACACATAATTAACTAAAACTTCTCTAACGCAAATCACAAATAAGAATAGTACATCAAAATCACAGTAATCATACATCCAATTGAACCCAGAATCAACATTGCATAATCAAATACCTCACTCACAGCATAACAATCCATCACTCAACATAGACCTCAATATTCAGTACCACACCGGAACACTCTCAGTCTTCAAAATGCCACAATAATCATGTGACTCTATACATTCTTACATTCTGACTTGTTCAGGAGCAGCAACACAAACCAAGAACACAGCAAAATCCACTAGGAAAATCCACTTTGACTGGGGAGCGGGGCAAAAAGGGAAATTTCTAAAGCAGAAAGAATGTGTTCTTAAATTGCAACACTCCTCTGCTACCACAAATGTGTGGGTGTGGGGGACCCTGCAATTTTGACAGCCCAAAATTGTACCTTCACAGAACACCAATAATTTGATGAATTATAGACACTGATAAAACTCAATTTTAAGTGTTAATATGTCCCAGAGGTAAGGCTTCTCCCAATACAGCACAAACATCTGAAAAACAGTAAAAAATGCGAACAGCCTTCTCAAAAACTTTTAGTTGTAGATCAGATGAATTGTTAAAATGATTTATTACAAAAAAATTTAAATGCCGAACAGAATAATAGCCATGAAGGCTGTCAGAAAATATGGCATTACAGAGTAGTGTGCAATTAAAAATATTCTTAGTTCTAAGTGGGCAGCAAAATCAATACAGAAACAGACAGCATCCCTAGAAGCATTAAGGAATGCTCTCTCAGCCCCCAAAAACCGAGTTTTCTTTTTATTATCTTCAAATTGGAAATTAATACAACTACTGAATCATCATAGTATAATAAAATGTGTTGCTTTCTCTGCATATCAGAGCACAACTTGACTAAGTGTCATATTCTTATAGAACCTAAGCACTATCCTGCTACATGAATATTTATTTTGAAAACTCTATACTAATGCCATCCAGAGATGGTGGGAAAAAACTATATCCGGGGAGAGCAGGTTATTATGAATGAATAGTATACAGTGAGCTAATGGAACAACTTTGAATTAAAGTTACAGTTCAGAGACTAGGCGCAGGAGGGTTCATCGAGACCAGGAAGACAAATAACCATGGAAATAAACAAACATGATTCTGCTTGACTGTGTACTTCAGAAATGACAGATATTGAAATGTGCAGGGAAAAGGCATCCATTTTGAACAGTATGACCGCTACGCCTAAATCAAGGCCTACTTAACAAAGGTCTGGTCTATATGTCCTGGAAAATTAGTTTTAAAGACAATAGTACAATATTTGTGCGTACATATGTCATTGAGTGTAAAACCACATTCTGTATTCTGTTTATGCTGCACAAAAATATGAATGCATAATATTTCTAACCACATATCGGAGATAATTACTTATGGACTAAAAAATGTATACTTGAATCCATTGTATAGAGGTTGTGGGAAATGTATCAAAAGTTCACAGTCATTTTGATTATCCTGGGATTTCGAATGTGTCGGCAAAATTAAACAGTCCCACATCATGGCCAGTTTGGATGGAGTTCAATGCACTGCTACTTGAGGCCACTAGAGTTGGTGCAAGTATCTGTGGCAAGTATTGTGTGCAAAGAATTTAAAGTGTTTCAAGTCTTTCAAGTAAATATTTCCTTCTGAATGGTCACGTTGGTCAATTATGCATGTCTTGCATGCCTTTAATTGTTTGCAGTATTTATGATGTAAAAACCTCTAGCATAGGGGCACTGATTTCTAAACACCCTTGTGTACCTGGTAAATGTATTAATGAATAACTATGCTATTAGATAAACATGTTTTAGCCTGGGTATTATACTAGTGACGTAGCCCCTACAGGCCTCTTCCAACTAAATGAGCTTGTCTACTTTCAGGTGAAAATGTGGCCCCGCGTGGTCGAGCCACCCAATCAAGTATTCTTTTTGGACATTGGAATCTCCTAGGTGATCTGGGACTTGCATTCAACGCAATAGATGGAAATCTGGATTCTGATTATTTGCATGGATCCTGCTCCCGTACACATGAAGAGCTTAGTCCCTGGTGGAGGGTGGATTTATTGAGAAAATATAAAGTGGATTCCATTTCTATCACCTCCACAAAGGAGGCATCGGAAAATCTGAATGGAGCAGAAATTCTCATCGGGAATTCATTGAGGAACAATGGAAATATCAACGAAAGGTAAAGTTTGTTCACTTTTAGTTGCCATTTACACATAACAGATGCTTGTTAGTTAGATCTGTGTTGTGATATTTGTATTCCAACGTTTGCAGCTTCAAACCTACTTTCAATGAGAGTAATTCGTGCAGTCTCTAACTTGAAATTAAGTATTTACTTCCCCGATACATAATTTAAATGAATATTATGTGAAAAAAGCAGATCTCATATATTAGATACACTTCAGGCCATCAGTACTGGTTTAGGAGCTGTACCCTAATTTTCATGAGTTCAACTAACTATTTCCTTTATTGCATTAATTTTGTTCCATTGTGATCTAGGCTTTGTCACTAGATATGAAGTGGGCTGCTTTATGCCGCTCCACTCACAGATTATATATTTAGCGTTTATGACTGGTGCACTTCTAGATCCTATGCAATTCAGGGAACTGGGCCATATTTTGACAGTTCTATTTCAGGCCAAACATACTTATAAGAATTAGGCACTTACTAAGTGATGCTGTGGCACGTTTACTTGTTCTAAGAGTAAACCTGGCTGAATATGGCCCCCTTTAAACCTATCGATCAGATCAGATCATATTTTATTGTTTCGTATGCTTAAAACCATTTACAATGCAATACATTTATAAAAAATAAAAACAAACGGTTGTAGGACGTAACCACGCATACTATTACCACGTACGCCTTTACATTGCTGCTCGTACAACACGTGCGTCATCATCACGCTTGCATTTTGCACGATAATTTTTACAACGTACAGGCCTTTACCACGATGATATCATCATTAAGGCATGCTTGGTAAGGGCCTGTAGGTGCTCAATTAACATGCGTGGTAAAGGCATTTCCTTTGTCATGGCATGCGTGACGTTGCGACACACTAGCGTGAGCGTACCAGATTTTGTTTTGTTTCTCCCCACGTGATCCGTTCACAGTGCTAAATAGACACTGTGAACGGACTTACATTTTCTGACGAGACAGAGAGGGCAGTACCGGAGAAAACCTTCTACCGCAGTCCCATGCCCGGCGCTAGTTCCCAACCCATGACCATGACGGCCCTGAACCCTAAGTCTGTCCCTTTGCCTGCCCCTGATCCCTAAAGCCACTACCCCTGCTGCAGTCCGCCGCCCGGCCATGAGCTCCTAACCCATGACCCTTACCATCCATTACAACGAACAGGCCTTTACCGCGGCATATTTGTGGTAAAAGCTTTGTAGTTACGGCCTTGCCTGGTAAAGGCTTGTTCATTGTAATGTATGCCTGGTAATGGTCATGCGTGGTTAAGACCGCGCAATAATGGTTGTTTCACCTTTCAGTCGATTCTTACGAATGTCCAATAACTTGGGGCTTAAACCGATAATGTGTTGAAGTGTTTCCCTCTCCATGCTGCAAAGACGACACATGAGGTTTGTTCGTGAGGGGTTTTCCATCAGGTGTCAAACTGACAAAAAGGTAGAGGACTCTGAAGCATAAGAAAGATGATATTGTCTTTGTGCTGAAGCTGAAATCGTAGTATGATTTTTGTATTGTGCAAGACTCTAGAATATGTTTGTAGTTTTTCTCTTATGACACCCTCTCAGAGTCTAAGAGGCACCTTGTTATTTGGTTAAAACTTCGAAGTGGCTTTCGACATTTTGTGCAATTTATGATCGGCGGATTATACTTGGTCAGCGTGTCATGAACACAAGGCTCTGCCACTGGCACCTCACTGTGTGATTTTGAAACTTCTTTTTTAATGTTAAATCTTATGGTGTTATGAGTCGCCCCTTGACTGACCATGCAATTGTGGATACAGTTAATTGTAATCCGGACTGCAATCAGCATTAGTCCAAGTTCTCATTTTATTAGACTGTAGTGTAACTTTTCATTAATATATTTCTGATACCACTCATAAACACTGTTTCTACTTTCCTAATGGTTCCTGGAGGCCAACAAGTTTCACCATATCTACAAACTGGAATCAACTTGCCGTTCGATGGCACTCGCACCCTATTTAAATGCAGAGGGGCTTATTTACAAATAGGATCAATACATTGTATACACATTTTGACTTCTTTCGTCTCCTCTTCGGGTCGAGAAGTGTGGTTCCCAAAGGCTTCTTGCTGCAGCAACCTTGGCTGAGTTTCAACTGATTCATCATGGTTCCGGACTGGTTTGGGTGCGCTTGCACACAAGTCAGGTGGGATAGGGATTTCAGTCACCCTTCCAGGCCCAAATACAAACTAATAATAAGGTCAGAGAAAGACACGTTAGATTACAAAAATAAATGAATGCACTGTATACCACTTATTTCTACTCTAATCCCATTAACTTAGTTTAACATTTGCATTAGCAATTTAATAAAACGTGCGAGGTTTATTTTAAGCACAGCTTGTGCATTAGCATGTGGGTTTCAAGAAGCCGTTTTCATAGCTATTGCACAGCTGCAAAGTATTCCCACCAAAGCAAAGGACGTCATACTACATAGATTCAGTAGATGCATGCTCAGAAAATTTAAGTCACTCCGGTTACTTATTAGTAATACACATAGATAAGCTTCCTCTAGATTATGTATATAGAATGGAATGCAATATTAATATTTACGAAACATGTAGGTTACATTATTACACGTTATTCCAGAGGATTGCATCCGAGCAAGTCTCTTTCATACGAAATCTTGCTCCATCAATCCCCTGTCGGATGGCATTTTATGCCATTACTAATTTCAATCACTAAATCAAATGCCAAATTTTACATTTCAATTTCTTCTTCAACTCTTTCAATTTTTCCCTTCTATTTCTTAAATTGTAAACCTTTGGTTCTTTTATAAATATCTCCTCTAATTTCTTCAAGCTGGATTTCATTATATGTTCTCTTCTGTGCCTTCTCATTCACTTCATACCATTTTAGTTTCCTGCAACATTTGCACCAAAACATTATTGCCAAAACGAATAAGGTTATTCCCATTATTGGCATTATTATTTGACGGATCACTGACATAATATCGAGGGACAAAATATAGACTACTAAAAATATCAATGCCAAAATATCGACAGACAAAATATCGAAATCCTATCTACAAACAGGTAAGTACAAAAATATCAACTCCAAAATATCGTTTAAAAATATATACTTTGTAAAAATATCGAAGTTCTTAAAAATAATATAAAATTAAAAAAATATTAAACATAAATAACTAAAATATACTTAATAATACTTAAATTACCTTAAAATTAATAAATAATTAATTTTAATTATAAAAAAAGATAATACAATTGTATTTGTTAAAACATATATATATATATATATTAACATAATATTATTAAAAAATATACAATATTATTACCGTAGGATAGCGGGAGTGTAAAAATTACTATTCCTACTCTAGAGAGCGCAACAGTAGGGAAAGCATTGGATAGCGTAGGGGTAAACATTACTATTCCCACTCAGATGAGTGCAACAGTAGGGAAAGTGTTGGATAGTGTAGGGGTAAAAATTACTATTCCCACTCCAGAGAGTGCAACAGTAGGGAAAGCGTTGGATAGCGAAGGGGTAAAAATTACTATTCCCACTCCAGTGAGTGCAACAGTAGGGAAAGCATTGGATTGCGTAGGGGTAAAAATTACTATTCCCACTACAGAGAGTGCAACATTAGGGAAAGCGTTGGATAGCGTAGGGGTAAAAATTACTATTCCCACTCCAGAGAGTGCAACAGTAGGGAAAGCGTTGGATAGTGTAGGGGTAAAAATTACTATTCCCACTCCAGTGAGTGCAACAGTAGGGAAAGCGTTGGATAGCGTTGGGGTAAAAATTACTATTCCCACTGCAGAGAGTGCAACAGTAGGGAAAGCGTTGGATAGCGTAGGGGTAAAAATTACTATTCCCACTCCAGTGAGTGCAACAGTAGGGAACGCGTCGGATAGCGTAGGGGTAAAAATTACTATTCCCACTCCAGTGAGTGCAACAGTAGGGAAAGTAAATACTTCATATATTATTTAAAAATATATATATATATATTAATATCTATAAAAAAATGAATTAAAAGTAATTACCAATTTAATATAATATAATAATTAATCAATTAAAAATGCTAATTAAAATTAATTATTACAATTAGTTACCTATTAATACAAATTAATTACAAATTAACGATTAATTACTTAGCAATTAAAAATGAATTAACAATTAATTCAAAATAAATACAAATAAATACATTAAATTAGTTGATTATTTAGAATTAAATTACTTCCCACCCTATTCCCCTATAAACCCACAACCCGCTACAGAAAATAAATTAGTAACATTAACATAAATATCAATTAATCAATTAAATAAAAATAATTGGCAATTACAATTTATTTAATTACCAAATAAAAATGAATTAACAATTAATTCAAAAGAAATACCAATAAATAAATGTACATATTTAAATAATTAAAATTAAATTACTTCCCACCCTATTCCCCTACAAACCCACAACCCGCTACAAAATTAAATTATGCAAAAATTAAATAACATAAAATTCATTAATTAAAATAAATTATAGCATAAATACACACTTTTCACACATATAATAACATAAAAAACACTATAAAAATGAATATTATTAAAAATTCTATAATTTTAATAACCTATATTATATACTTTGATAAATTGACTTTCTACATTTTTTAAAATTCGATATTACATTACTTACCTAAAAATCAATATTTTTGATGACTATATTCTGTCCATTCGATATTTTGTCCATTCTATATTTTGAAATCAATATTTTGTCCATTCGATATTTTGAAGTCAATATTTTGTCTGTTTACCTATTTGACATATAATATTTTTACCTAGGTTAGAAAACCAACTACCTATGGTGGAAATATTATTTGTTCGTTTTTTCCATACACTGTCAACCTCCAATGTTGTAATATTTTTGATATAGCCTCCAGTTTCAACACTTTTGTCTGGAATATAAGTGCAACAATGTTACTCGTTCAACATTTTACAGACTGCCCTCTTTAGCCAATAATATATCAAGAGAACGACAATTTTGCAAAACCATAGATCTGATCGAAACCAATTCGGTGTTGATTAATAAAAAATTCCTTCAGCAGTGTCAGTTGATAACCGATCAACTACTGTAGAAAATTAAGATTTTTTGTGAATTCAAAACAACTCCAACTGAAGGTATCAATGCAATAAATATATCACCTACTATTTATGAAAAACAAGCTCTTTTGTTTAGTGTTAGTCCGTTATTATCTTTATTGCTTCCAGTGATTCTTTTAACATGATATACTTTAAGGAATACGATTCCAAAATAGCAACTCCTGTACCAATTGTCAGGCAGCTTAAAATAAGCTTTGTTTCCACACACATAATACATTCCAGGAAATACTGCATCTGTTCCACCTTTCAGTCCCCATCCCCAAATTGCTAAGAATTTGTGATCACATTCACTGGAACCAACAAATACATGCTTATACTCTGTTTTTAATCTATGGCGACAGATTTTCCATTTCTTCTCAAGGTCCAGGGACATAGCAGCATGAGTCTTGCCAGTTGCAATTAGGTATTCTCTCTCAGCCCATTTAGGTATCTGAGGTTTCAGTTCAGAGGCCCTAGTTTGGAAATCCTGTCTCATGTGCTCAACTAAATTCAAAAATTGATGTTCTTCTTCATGTAACTTACATGATAAATTGTGCTTATGTGCTTCAGCTATATCTGTTTTCATTGTTAGAAAATATTCACCCATGAATTGTGAGTCTCTAGAACTAAGGACTGGGTTCATGCTTTTACGCAGAGGAACTTCAGAAAAACTCACATCTATGTTAGAATAATAATAATAATGTAATTATCCAGTTCGATAAAATAAACCATCTTAAAACACTACATGAAATACCATATGTTAAAGGTAAATGATTATATGTCACACCTTCTGCTCCTGATGTTCACAATTATATACACACGTAACAATCGATAACTTCCATAGTTTCTACATAATGTACTAATATGTTTGCAAAAACCTTTAAATCTGTATCATTTTTATTCACAGTGTAATGGGGATCTGTCTCATCTGGTGCTTCTAAATCTTCTCTGTCCTGTTTAAGGTTAGCCACTCTTTCACGTGTATTAGTGCTGTTCTGTTTGTTTGTAACCATTAAATAGGGAATGGCTATTGTTAGTGCTATCCATATTGTGAGCACAAAAAATATGCTACATATACATATTCTACAACATTTCTTTACAACTGTTTTGTTGCGGTTATCCAGCAACTCTATCGTCAGTCATTTTGGGTTAAAAAAAAAATCTCCCTTCTTTAGAAATTTTGTACCAGATATAACCTAGGTAGTTGTCTTTTTTTCAACTTGGTCTCACTTCTTTGTCAATTTGTTCAGCATTTAATTCTTTATCACTTTCTCCACTTATTTCTAGATTCTCAAAATGTTTAAGAATTACGTATGTCCATTCAGGACCCTTGAATTCATTATTCAGTCGTTTCAATCTTGGACTTCTTCTTCTAGGCTATTTGTTGGATGGTTCAGATTGGCTGGATACTTCATTTACTTAGTCAGGTTCTTCATTTATAGTTGTAAGGCGGTATTTCAGTGTTAATACCACTAGGCCAATTATCACCTTTCCTGACTCTTTTAGCTTGCATTGTGCTTTCAATTTCTTCGAGAGTTCTTTTATTTTTATATATTTGTGGCACAGTTTAGTTATTTCTGTCTTAAGATTTCCTCTCTATCTGACCTTGTCCAGGGCTTATCACCTCAGCCATTTCTGCCTGGATGTGTTCTTCTTCCCTAATCTGACCCTGTTCAGGATTCGTTTTAAATTGTTCTTCTTCTTCCTGAACTTGTTTTTCTTTTCCTAACTGACTGCTCAGGTCTTTCATATTTCTTGACTTTCTTCTCCCTGGCCGTGTTCTCTAAGACCTATCTGTCCCTCCTCAGATTTGATGATGGGGTTGTTATTTTCTTCGGTATGAGTAACTTGTTCTTTCCTTATCTGGGCCTGCTCAGGTTCTTTTACAACTGTATTTTCACTTATATGAGCACGTTCTTCTATTCTTAACTCATCCTCACTCTCGTCCTGTCTTGATAATTGGGTTTGACTTCTTGTTCTTACAATCACTTCAGGTCTATCCACTATTGGGATCCAGTCATCCTCACTAGTGCTAGGTTGCTCTTGATCAGCTACTTCAGGATCTGTTATTTGTAATCCTTCAGCTGCCCACCCATCAACGACCTCAACTGCTCGAGTCAGTTGGGGCTCTACTTCGTCAGGTGCTGGTACTCTTTTTGTATGGCTTGTATGAATCCAATTAGGCAAGCCTGCACATTTTACAGCTGATGTTGTAACCAATATAACCTGATGTGGTTTTCCCCACCTTGGTTCTATGCACGATTTTCAAGTGTGATTCTTCACAACTACCCAGTCACCAGGATTCAGATCATGCGCTTGGTTTGGCTCCCTGGCAACTGTGTCTTCCCCAACCTGGTGAGAGATAGAACGCACTTGGTCAGCCAACTCTTTGCAATAATCCAGTACCAAATCATAAGATATATTCAACAGCTTGTGTCCTGGTATGCATGCTTGCCCTATTGCCCTTCCCATGAGCATTTCATGGGGACTAAACCAGTATTTTTATCTGGGATACTTTTGAGTCCCATCAGGACAAGAGGTAAAGCATCAGGCCACTCTAGTGGGGCGGATGGTGCCATTCAATTGTTGTCACTCAAGAAACCTCTGAGCGGTATGCACAAGCCAGTTTTTGTCCAATTCTAAATGCGTCACGAACAGGTAACTGAATGAAATCAAGTTGAAGCCTTACAATTGGACCTTCTGCTTTTCCAATTCTTCCCGTCTAACTATTGTTTATCTACCTGGATTCAGTTGTTGACATGTTAAGCATCTCTGGCAAAGACTCTCTGCGACATTCCGGAAACTTGCATTGAACCAATCTTCTTTGGAAAAGTCTGATCATAGCATCTCTGACTATGTGGGTGTCTCAATGATACATTCTAGCCATTGATGCAAGCGTACAGTCTGGCATCACTGGTCTTCCATCTAAATAGACCCACACACCATCTTCAGCTCTTCTTTGACAACCTATTTTCTCCCACTCCTCCTTTTCTCTTGTGTCTACTTCATCTTGTAGGTCTTTTATGCCTTCCCATGTCCCTATACCCCCAAGTAGCATAATTTGGCAACTGAATCCACATGTCTCAATTTTCTTATTTAATGGTATTTTGTATTTAGCACAGTGTTGGGCAACGTGGTCAGCATATTGATTACCGGCTGCCACTCGATCATCTCCTGACTGGTGAGCAGCACACTTGACCACTGCCACTTCTTTTGGCAATTGAATTGCTTCAATCAATTCTTTCACAAAATCTAAATTTTTAATGGGGGATCCTGAAGAAGTCCTGAAATCCCTCTGCATCCACAGCTGGCCAAAGTCGTGCGCAACCACATTAACCATACTGACTATCATTGTAAATGGTTGTTTACAATTTTTCCCAATTTTACACGCTTTCATTAAAGCTATTAATTTGGCTAATTGTGCAGACTTAACTGTTGGTAAATAGGATGCTTTGACTATTCAGCCAATGTACACACAGAAAAAGCAGCGCTCAATCCTCCATCTTCATGGTGAATACACTAGCAATCTACAAAGAGCTCATGTTCTGTATCTTTTGAGGGTTCTTCCTGTATGTCTGGACCGGGTTTAGTACTGAGTTCAGTAACGTTGAGACATTCATATTCAACTTCATCTTTCAGCTCTTCCTGGTATGGATCTGGTAACAAGGTAGCTGCGTTTAGAACAGTACACCTGACTATGGTCACGTTCTCAGCCCCCAGTATAATTCGCTCATATTTGGTCAATCTACTAGGAGTAAGATACTGAGGGGTATATTATCAAGGGGTTTATCTCCGCTTTTTTGGCTTTAAAAGCCAAGAAAGCGGAGATAAAATTATCTCCCTATTACCAAGCTGTCGCTAACACCAGTTAGTGACAGCTAATAGGAGATAGCGACCATCTTGGGCCCCGCTTTGCATGTCAGTGATATTTATCAATAATGACATGCAAAGTGGGCGTGCCAAGATGTTAGCGACTGGAAACAGTCGCTAACATCGCTATCTCCTATTACCAACTTTTGGAGATATTCGCGCTAAGCGCGAATATCTCCAAAAGCTAACACCTGCCCTGAGCAGTTCTTCACCATGTTATCCAATGGGAGGTGGATAACATGGCTAAGAGCATTTGCTCGATAATGCATGAATATCGCTGACTTTTCAGCGATATTCATGCATTGCGGCCGTTTTTTATCGCATTTGCGATAAACCTTGCTAATAGCAAGGTTTATCTGCGATAAAAATCGCCGATGTGCGGCGATAATTTTTGTCTCTAAACAAGTTAGAGACAAAAATTATCGCTAGTTGTTGGTAATATGCCCCTGAGTTTGTATTCTTGTCAAAAGAATTATTCCAGACTCATGCACGTTGCAGCTACAGCTTTTAGATAACCTGGCAATGCAGATGCCAAGCGGTCCAAAGTAGCAGAAAAATATGCCACAGAATGTCGCATTAGGCCATGTCTCTGGGCTAGGACTGAGAGTGCACAATTATCTCTCTCATAGCAGAATAATGCAAAGTCTTTTGAAAATTCTGGCTTACCAAGGGCAGGTGCTTCACACAAACATTTTTGTAACTTTAAGAAAGCTGTCATGCTTTTATCATCCCACACTACTTGAACTTTTGCTTGTTTCTTGGTCATTTGTATCAAAGGTGTGGCCAGTAATAAAAATCCTCAAATCCATTCCCTGCAATAACCTACGACTCCAAGAAACATCCTTATTTCTGTTTGAGTTTGTGGTAATCGCATTTGTCTTATTATGTTTATTCTTTCAGAGGCACTTTCCTAACTCCTCTTTCTATTTGTCCCAAATATTTGACTGAATTTCTGCAAAACTGTAATTTCTCTGGTGACACTCTATGTCCACCTTTAGCCAGATGCTTTAGCAAAGCAATTGAATCAGTAACACAGCCACTTCAGATTTTCAACGCGACCAATAAGTCGTCAATATATTGCACCGAGACTGTCTGGGCAACACCAGAGATTTAATACATCTTTTCAAATTTGGTTAAAAATGTTAGGACTTTCAGTGTACCCTTGAAGAACATGATTCCAAACATAAACACACTCCTCATATTTAAAATAAAATAAAAATTGACTATCAGGATGCAAATGAATGGAGAAAAAAGTATGCCATAAATCAATTACGGTAAACCCATCCTGCTGTCCATGGTATCTAGTATAGGATTACTGCTGGATTTGGCACTACAGGGCAACATGGTATGACAATCCTATTAATCTTTCTCAGATCTTGAACCACCCTATATTTCCAGTTTGTTTTCTTTATACCAATTATGGATGAGTTACAAGGACTACTCATTATTTTTCTCAGAATGCCTTGCTCAACCAAACGATCAATTTCTGCTGCAACACCAGCTTTAATTTCCAGACTCATTTTGTATTGTTGAGTATTTCGATAAACTGCACCTTCTTTCACAGTTACTTTTACTGGAGCTACATTTGCCATTAATCCTACTTCTTTTCCTCACACTCCAGGATTTACAGTAGTTTTGACCTCATCTGGTAGCTCGTCTTTTGTCATCATGGAAAACATTTCCTTCACCTCTGATCCTTTCTTGACTAACATGATTTTGTAGACTCTGTCTTCATCGGGGGTCTGAATTGCAACACCATCCGGTGATCAGAATATTGTGCAATTCATTTTGCAAAATAAATCCCTTCCCAGTAAGTTTACAGGACTTGAGACACACACCACGATCTTATGCATACATACCTGCATTCATTTTGTAATTGGGGTCCTAATTTGCTTATTAGAAACGCCCACTACTTGGATTGCTTCTTCCGAGAGGGGTAGGTCTGGGATGGCTGCTATTCTCACAGTAGAATGGGTAACACCAGTGTCCAACAAGAAGTTGATGTCATTCCCTTCAACCTTACCATCTATATATGGACCTCACTGATCAACCGGCAAGGATGCGCCAAATAGCACTCCTCCTCCTCCCCTCTTAGACACCGTCATTGCATATCATTGTCAAAATAGGAAGTCATTGTATATCATTGTCAAAATAGGAATCCTGCAAAAGAAAATGTGGTGATGCAAAAATGTTCTTACCACTTCCTTCCTGGAATCTGGTGTCCAAACTGTACTTGGCTTGATTCACAACATTTGGCATGGGGGCACGTGGCAATTGAGTCTGTAGATTAACAACCTGATGCTGTTGTCTTATTAACACCTCATTCTGCATCTGTGGGTTACAATTTTGATTTTTGGTGTTATTATTATGTATAATTTTACACTCATTTTTCCAATGCCCCAATTTCCCTTACCCGTGACAGGGAAACCTTTTCTTTGCCTCTTCTCTGCCCAATCGTCCTCTTCATTTACCCCCACTACTTTATCCTTGGCCTTGCTCTTTTCCTTGGTTTTCTGCCTCATTATTTATCTGGAGTTCTTGCTGTTCTTCTAATTTAACTTGGGACCACATTAGCTTTTCTTCTAAATTCCTTTGTCTGTTATCGATTTCATCTCCACAGTACTTTGCTTACTTGGGAATTCATCTATGGGTTCCGCTTGCCAGTACAACATGTGCTGCTTAATCATTTATGATATGTCCAACCTTAATCCAGACATAAATCGATACACACAATGTGTCATGTCTTTGTCTCCAATAATCTCAAACCCACTATACTGCTTGAACACCTGTAAACGGCGTTCGTAGTAGGCATGTACTGACCCTTCTTTTTCTTGGGTGCTTCTGTCTATTTCATCCAATCAGTTTCTTTTGGGGGAATCTTCCCTTTCAGGAAAGTAATTACCTGGTGATATTTTGTCATCACTTCTTCTGACGGGGCTCCTGTTTTTTCACCTCTCAGGTACTCATCATTGGGCCAATCTATCAAAATTTTACATTCTGTCCTCAAATTGTGAGATCGAACTATGTCAAATAGACCAGCCAACTCCTTCAACAACACTTTTGAAACCTTTACAAACCTTTCAACTTGCCTGTACCATTCCACAGTTTTTTTTCTCAACCGTGGGAAAATATTAGTAAAAGAGAAAATATCTTGTCGGGTCCATGGGACATGTACATAAACTCCTCCGGAAACTTCTCTCAATGGGCACAGTCTTTCAACCTTTTCTGTTTCTGTCATTAAATATTCATATAACTCTTTTATCTGTAATTTCCTTTCTGACACATTCATGTTTTCTGAATCCTTGTCAGAAAATTCTGCTCTATATGGTTTCTCCAAATACTATCCCTATGTCAATTCACATTTATGAGAACAAATTAATTAATTTTTCATTTAATATTTTTGTATTTCGGGTGCTGCATCTGCATATAAATAACAACTCTTGCTCACTAAAGGTTTTGAATTTATCCACTCCAACATTCATCTCTTACAATTCAACTCCTTATTTAAATTTATCTCATAATTTTGGTCGTGGTTTTGATCTATCTATTTCTTGTGCCCATCTTGCTATTTCTTCTGTGGTTACATTGTGGCACTTTTTGTTCCTGTAGATGTCTCAATTCGTACTTCTCTCGAACAACCTGGTGTGACTTTTCTGGGTGAATCATTTATTTGCCCTCTTATTGGCAAATCCATTAATGAAATTACCAATTCACATTCACTGGCTTGATCATCATTTATTATATTTTCTTTTCTGAGTTGCATGATTGGTGTAGTAATGACAGGTGTTTGGGACAATTTAGCTTATCTCCATTTAATGGAACAACAGGACCTATAGTCACTGGTATCGTTAGTGTTTCAGGATTTGTGTTCAGCTGGATTATTTTCTGAATTAATCCACTTCTATTTGTATTCATCGCTTCCTTTTCTCTTTCTAGAAGTACCCTTTCCATTGTAGTCTTGTGTACAACCTGCAGAACTAAAGGTGTTTTCAGAATCAGTGCACTTGGGGTAGTTCTATTTAACTCTTCTTGGTAAGGTGGAGGATTTTTCATAAAAATATCTTAAAATCTCAACTACCTGTCATTAAATGTTTTGTTTTCTCTGTACATTTACTTCCTGTCTGTTCTTCTGTGATTATTACAGGATATAATCCTTCCACCACCATGGTTTCTCCCCATTGTTTCATCTGACTATCTTGAGTTTCTCGAGGAAATTTGGGATGAAATTTACTCAGGTTCCCTATTAATTTGTGATCTATCACGCTCAAATGTTTGAGTCTCCCATTCTTCTAAAGCTTCGTACTGGGTCAATCTAGGTCTTGGTTCTAACTCATTCCTGCTAGTTTGTAAATTATGTAAAATTGACCCATTCAATATTCCGACCTCAGGAAATCCTAATATTCCATCATCTCTTTTTATATTCTATCCAATTTTCTAACCATACACAGATATGATAGCCTCTCTTCATCGTCATGTATGATGCAGGCGTTTTAGGGGGAGGAATACAAATTCCTTTTCTGGTTTTAATGGGTTTATCCTTTTTAAAATAATTTTAAATTTTCTGCATAAATGACATTTTTCTCTTTTCTCCGTACATTTTATGTTAATTTCCTTTAACATACTGTTTGTGGGCAAACCCTATAAATCCTCTATCTGGATGAGTCCCTATTATTGTCTGGTTGTGTCTCCACATACAAATCCCACTGTCTATATTATTATCAGGGCTTCTATTTTGATGACTAATCAAATGTCCTCTTTTACTCTAATGCTTCTCAAATACCAGAGCGTCTTCTATTCTTGTTTCCAATCAACTTCTGTTTTGCTTATTTGCTTAACCAATGTTTGCAAAGCTTTTTAGTGACGTCAGTATCGCTCCTCTCTACTGACCCTTCCTTTACAAATTCACATCAACTACACGCCCGCTGTCTCGACCAGTCCCAGCGTGGTTCCTAGTGATGTGAGTGCAGCACCCGCAACTGACCCCTCTTTTTACAAGGTAATGCAAAACTTAAATTTTTTTACAATTTTACATACACATTTCATTAATTACTAACGTAGAAACATTTGCTACTGTGCCTGATTTTCTAAATTCAAAGAAAAGTCAATTTCTTCAGCTGCGAGTAAAACTTCCCACTTACCCTTCACACACTCCGAGTAAAACCTCTTCCTCTTACTCTTCACTCAAGCATCAAAGAACCTGCTCTTCCTTCAGTATTACCCTTTCTTGGTAATATAACACCAAAGTTTCACCAGCAAACTCTTTTGCAATCAACCACTCTCACCTTTATACAAAGAAAATAATCCCTAAATCAGTGCTTCAAGTTCTGCATAACTTTTCACACTTTCTTCTTCATGGTAAATAACCTCACTGCAGTATGGCTTCCATTTACCACCCGCTATTCAATATTCCCAGGAATTTCCAGACAACATAAAACAATACATATGGGTTTTGGTTAATACATAAATCAATAATTCAATACACAATGTTTCTACCTAACTCACTAAAACCTAACCATAACTCTTCTACCAAGAAAAACTGATGCAGTGGGTTTACCAGCTTGAGTTACTTACAAACTACCATACTCACCTGGTGCCATTTATATATACACATAAGCCAGTAATTTACTGCTGCAATACATTTCAATATTTCTGCATGTTGAATCTACCTTTACCAATTCTTACCATCCATATCACCAATGGTCTGAATTTCCTCTGGTCAATAGATCTTGTTGATGGTAGAATAGGTACAAATGTTATTTACTTTATTCGTTGAATGTCCATAGACTCTAGATTGTTTTAAAAGTTGTATCTAATCAATAATTCTGGGAATCAAATACTAATACATGTCATACTCCTTTTTCTTGTGGAAAATAATCAAGAATAGGACAAATAAGTCTTGGTTACAATCTCATGATGACAGTAACTGGAAAGAGCTCTTTACATGAGTATCAAACCATAGTGGCAGTTTACATTGTTACAAAGGTTACACAGTTATTAGAACATGGCAACATAGTTACATGTAAGGTCGAGACAAACAAAAAAGGACATATACATAAGGGAAAAAGCAGGCAAGTCGAGAGATTCAGAGGAGAGGGTAGAAGCAGGGGAAGTAGAAAGCGAATGAAGGAGGGAAAGAGGGAAAGCGGAGGGGAGGGTGAGAGACACCATATGGGAAGAGGAGGGGAAGGGTGATCGGGACACAAACCGGTAGACAAGTCAAAGCTGCGTCCAAAGTCCAGTAAGCTGTGATCTCTGGGGAAGTGGTATCATTTCCCCATCTCTGTTCCGAGAGGCTCCCTATATGCAGTGGACTCTCTCAAAGGGGTCTCTGAGACTCCCAGGCCTACATACTGGATCCTTCCCAAAAAAGGGGAGAGGGAGTGCTTTGGCAAGGGGTGCCATACCATACCTCAACAGTGAGTGGATCCCTTAGTGCTGTGGACTCTCTCAGCGGGTTTGCTGAGACTGCAGAGTATAAATATTGGATCTTTCTCCAACAAGGGGAGAAGGAGTGCTTATTTAAAGGGCAGAAAAGGACAGGGGGCTAGATGGAGTAGCAGGGAAGGGGACAGATTCAGGGGAGAGGTGTTAGGAGCAAAGGCGATAGAAAAAGACAGAAAGTGTACTAAAAGGGAGCAAGCAGCATCAGTTTGGGGGACATAGTGTTTTCACACAGTGGCCATGAGTTTGCTCCATCTCTAAGGTAAAAGTCTAGCACAGACCATTCCAGAAGGTATGCCATCCAGGACATGAAGCACACAGTTAGTAATTTGAATTATTTTTTTACAGTTCGCAGAAGTTTATAGTATGTTGCACATTAACAATCCAGATTTTTCCATTAAGTTCCTGGGTGCAGAAGATGTTGCTCAGAACTAACAGTGTTTAACCCATTCATCATCCAGGGGAGATAGTTCAGAATCATGAGGCTGAGGGAAAAGATCATGATCCCAATGAAGGCCAACTCGTGGACTGCTGGGTTCTCTGTAGAGCACACATATGTCAGAGGGAGCAGGCATAGGCTCTCCAGGATGTTCAGGATGATGTTCAAGACGAGGTAAGTGCGTGTGGAACATGACGTGGCACGATAATGATTCCAGTAGGCCACAGCCACCAGGAAGCAGGGTGCAGAGTGGAAGCCTATGCAGAAGCGCCAAACATACCTTTGTGGGCTTTCTCCTCAATCAAAGCGCTAATGGAGGAGAGATAATCTAGAACCCCAACCTCATCAGATACCAACTGCGCTCCTCCGGTCCTGTACTCGCTGAAAATGCCTCTCCAATTTGGTGACTGCGGTCGACGTACACGGTTGAGACATGATGAATCACCCCAGGAGACAAAGAAATCTTCCTTCAGGTGCGCTATGCCACTATATTAGAGCCAGGCGAGATATCTCGTAGTGCGGCGACTTTCATTCCGGCGCACATCTATAAATAAAATTTTTATTTTTTTTCACACCGGAACTCAGATAACGACGATGTGGACACAAGGATTCGACCACAAGCAGGATGCAGAGTGACCTCATGTGCCCGCCCTAGCCTCCAGGAGAAAAAAGAAACACTCTGTCTGCCATTTTGGTTCACTGGGGAAGATCGCGACATCAACACGGTGAAAAGTCCTTAATTGCCGATATCCCATTCAGTATCATGGGTATAATTAGTTGCAGCAACCATTCCGATGTGAAATGCCACCTTTTTCAAGCATATATGGTGCCATCTTCATCTGCTGATGTTCCGCACTCAACAGAGCGACGGGATCAGCCAGCTATCATCCAAGCCACAACCCCGCATGATAATACGTTCTAGTTGTACACTTATACGGCAGTTCCTGCGAATTACACACCACATAGGATGCAGGAAATTCCAATTTCAGCATGGCAGCATCATATTTGGTTCAATGGCGCCCTCTTTTTACACAATACCTCCGGTTTCTGTCACGTCCGTTGCTCATCCCTGGGGCCACTTGGCCAGTCTTGGCAGGGTTCATACCTCATCCACGTTATTTTCTAGCCATGGTGGATGACTTACGTCAGCTACATACCGCCTTGATAGCGGTGTATAGGGCTTTGGTGCAATGCGTCTCACACATTCTCTAGGTGGGGGCACCTGGAGTTGCGACGCAACCAGTACGACCAGCCGGGATTTCTATTAGTCCTGTCATGGTTGATTTGGTAATGTGCAAGTGCCACCAGAATAAGGATGATGAGCCAGCTGAAAGCAGTATTTCCTAATACGACTCCTGTGGATAAACACAGGATTCTCACGATTAGTTTGTAGAAAGTCTATGGGCCCAATGTAGGTAATAGTGAAATACCAAATTCTAAATACCGAATTTTACCAATTTAAAAATCGGTATTCCAGATGCAGGTAAGAATTCAGTAAAAAATACAGAATTCTTAATATTTGTTATTTCCGAATCGGTAATTGAGAATCGGTAATAACTAATACCTACCCATTCAAATCCTATGGGCTTGGAGGCCCATAGGAATGAATGTGAAGACATTCGGTGTTACCAGGAGGTATTTCCAGGGTTCCAGGGTGTCCAAAGGACACCCTGTTGCACCCCTGAATTGTGAATGTGTGCACATGTGGCACACATGCATGCCCTAGGGGCATGGATGTCTGCTACATGGCACATGAACAAGCAAGAAAGTGTTTTTTAAAGGAATTCAGTAATTACCACCAACTTGAAGTTGGTGGTAGTTACCAATTCCTTAGGGCCCAAAAGCACTCTTTTATGTGCTATCTACATTTCCTTTAAGGAATCAGTATTACTGATCCTTAAATGCAAGGTCAATTAGCAATCGATATTAAGGAATCGGTATTTACCTATTCCTTAATACCGAATCTTTTCCTACATCACGAATGCCTAAATACCAGATTGTAAGAACTGGAGTAAAGTTTTTTCAGCAGTCTACGTGAAGTGCTTCGGCACACCGTCCAAGACTGTACTGCCCTCTATGATTAAGTGTGTTCAGGATGAGCATGGTCCGGAGGTGGTGGTCAAGTTGGCGTGTTTGATGTAGTTGCTGATCTCATCCTTGCTAATGTCAAGTGAGATGCGGTTAACTTTCAAGTGTCGAATGAGCTGGGCCTCGTCGCCAATGCCGATCAAACCCTGGAAGTTACCGATAATTATTGCAGAGGCTTATGAGAAAATTGGCCGAAATAGTTTGGGTGTTAAGCCTTTTGCTAAAATAAGAGCACAACCGCAAACTCAGATGGTTAAGTCTGCTAAAGATGACCATCCTGTTTTTCAAAATCAAAATTGGAAAACTAAAAAACAAGAGAAACAAGAAACAAGAGAAGCAGCAACAGAAATAAGGGTCACTGATACCTGTGTCTACGGAACGCACATGAGTTGCTCGATCAAGCAAGAATTAGGTCTCCTTATAGATTTCAGGTTCCTGATCAACGTTCTCCTTGCTATTTACAGGAAACATCGGTTTCACAAGCCGGTGGAGGTGAACGCAGCAGAGGTTGGGGTGCCCCTCAAGGCCGTTAGCATCCCCCCCCGCCTGAAGGTAAAGGCAAGCAGGATGAATATCCATGTCAACCTGATATGGGCACTAACGCTTCTAGACAGCGCAGCAGAGGTTACAATAGTGAAGCAAGCACTGCGTCCATAATTGAAGGTAACAGCAACTGAAATGTTCATTATCGTAGAAACTTCTGACACTAGAGTGGCTCCCCCTGAAAGACTATATGATATAGTAATTTTAATTGAAGGTGACATACAACGTACGATATAAGGGGTGTTTTGGGAAAATCTTACCTCTACGTATCACATTTTGTTAGCGGAGGCGCACTTGCCCCCGCCCTTAGTTGTGGCAGCTCTGAGAGGGGAGGAGGTAATCCTCCCGTCTTTCGCGCACACTGTGCCGAAGGAGCACACTCAGAACTTTGAAGAAGAATGGGCTCAGGTGCTTGCACTGGCGTTGTACTGTACTCAGGTTGGTTGGGATAAACTATCGCCTTGTCATGAGTTTCCATTGCGGTCAATGCCGCAGCTACAACCCCAATATCCCATGCGCCGAGAAGCGAGAGCTCACATTGCGGAAATCCTTGAACAATTGCAATTTAAAGGCAGAATTGAAACATGTGTGTCACCCATGAATAATCCTCTTTTCACTGTAACCAAACCTGATGGGTCATACCCCCGAGTTTGGGATTATCGGCATTTTGAACTCTCACTATGGAACGTGCGCAGTACAAAATACCCACAGTTCTGCCCTAGTTGATAGTCTGGTGAGGAAAAGGTTTAAAACCACACTTCACATTTCAAATGGCTTTTATAGTCATAACCTGTCCTCTATTAGTAGTCAATGGACAGCTTTTACTACTGGCGGCAAACAGATGCAGTTTATATGATTAGCCATGGGCTATAAAAACAGCCCAGGTGTCTTAGCAGCACGTGTTGTCTCTCCGTTAGAGAGCACTGACCCTGATGCGTACTCATATGTTGATGATATTTGACTCAGAGATGACGAATTATGGCCGCATCTGTGTAGCGTTGACTGCTTCATTGTTATGTTTGCGGACTTTGGTTACAAGTTTAACTTTGCAAAATCATACATTGCAGAATATACAGCGTTGTTTTTGGGCTGCAAACTCAACTACAAAGGACGAGGTTTAGCACCTCACTTCCTGGAGATATGTGCATGTTTGCGTGCCTTGACAACTCTGAAAAAAATACAATCCTTGCTGGATTTTTTTTATTTCGGGCGTACTTACATTTCCGATTATGCCCAGAGTATCAAACCGATATATGCCTTGGTACAACCTACTTATACCAAATCTTGCTGGCTGCCAGAAGATTCAGCTATTCTACACTCTTTGCAAGCTGATCTTCTTGCATCTAAATACTTATTGACATGTGATAACCACACAAACCTCATAATAAAAATTGTGCCTGGCACAGTGGGTTTCACGTACTTAACATTTAAGGAGTAAGACACAATCCCTATTGCTTACAAGTCACACATGTACACTTCGGCTGAAATGCGTTTTTACACTGTCGAGAAAGTGTTGACTGCTGTACAGATTGCAATTCTAAGAGAAAGAGCGCTGTCGCAGGGGAAACGCATGTAGGTTGTCACACCACATCCTGCCCTTGAGGCAGTGACGAAAGCCAGTGTACCTAATTCTAAAGCCTTACATCCACGTTGGATACAATGGACCACTTCTTTGATGTCTCCAGATATCATGTTTATCTTTGACTCCTCATTGCAAATTCAGGAGTACTTGCAGTATGAATTTGTTCATCCAGCTCCTTAGTCCATGCGCCTGCTTGAGGATTACCATTGTATCATTTATACTGATGGTTCAGCATAACTGGCGACCGAATCAAAACATGCTTATACAGCAGCCTGCGCAATAGTGGCTGGTACCATTGTGAATGGAGAATTCAAGTCCGATGTCGTGCACATGCAGACACTAGGGGACTGTACTGCCCAGTTGGCAGTCCTATGTGCTCTGGTGCTTACACTAGAGTTTGTTGATCCCTGTGTGACTACTCCTATTGTAAGTGACTCTTATTACTGTGTTAAGTCGTTCAACAACAATTTATTATTTTGGGCTCAGAATGAATATCAGGATTCCAAAGGTAGCACGATCAAACTTTAAATGCATTGGGTTTGAGTTGCAGAACTTAAAGAGCTTTTGCGTCTCGTGAATGTAATTCAAACTCTGGGTCACCAGCGTGTAGGAGTACAAGCTGTTGGTAACAGTTTAGCTGATGAACCAGTGAAAACTGCAGTGGCGACATATCTAGTAGCAGCGGTTACAAGATCCAAAAGTTAGATTGATGATGACATCATGGCAGCTATTGCTGCAGAGAAGGGAGATAATTACACTGGAGTTTTCCCTTCTAAATACTCATCATCTAAGTCCTGATAAAGTTCCCTATGTGAGAATTAACGACGTTTGTGACAGACTGATTACCAACGCAGACCGCAGGCTTTCTTTGATAAAAGCCGGTGACGAAGGTAGGGCCTCGGCTCATGCAGGTATCTCAACTACTGTTACTATCTTCCAACAACGTTACTGGAGGCCCAGATTGTATAAAAAGACTTGTGATTATGTCCTTACTTGTGACATTTGGCAGCATATTAAACATGCGCATCCACCTCAAACACAATTGTACATATATAATAAACCACTTGGGTGTGTTTATTTAGGTCACTGGTGTCCTTTCTCCTCTGATACGGTGTATACGTTAATTCTTAGTTGCAATAGATTTGTGCACACGCTTTCAATGGGTTTGGCCACAAAGGAGTGCTGATGCTCAAACTGTCATCAGGGATTTGCAAGTCCTTGTGGGAATTTCTGCATGTGGTACCCTCCATTTGGACCAGTGTCCGGCAATCACCTCTAAGGCGTACAAGGAAGCCATGTGGTAATTGGAGGTCCAAGTCAAGTTTTCGTCTCCATACCGGCCTGAGGGCAATTCTGTTGTGGAACAAATGAACCATGACTTAAAGCAATCCTTGACAGCTAGCGTTTTAGGTACTGACAGAAACTGGTTGGCCATTTGTATGGCGTACAACATGCACTTAATAATCTCCCTAGAAGGTCTCTGGGTGGGCTTGTGGTATATAAATAAATAATACCGGATCTAGGTTTTACTGGACATAGCAATAACAGATAGCTCAATAAATAAGAGTCAAGATTCGAGGTAGTAGGAGTTTGCAGGTTTAATACAGCATAAAGGACAGGAACAGGACAACCTGCACAGGAATAGGATGGCAGAGCCCGGCAGCTGCCGGGACAGGATCTGGGATGAGCGCGCTAACATTTAATAACAATACACAAGCATATATACTAAAACAGTTGCATTACAATGAATACAGTAGGCGGAGCAGTGGGTGTGGTCAATAGCAGTCGCGAAAGATAAGGGTGAAAGTAGGTGTAACAAGAGGCGTATACATAGACATGTGATGTAAACGTAACAGAATATGTCATAAATGGGGCGGAAACATGGAGGGGGCTACCTAAGGAGCCGGGACCTCTAACCTAATGGTGCGCGCAAACTGACAATGACGTGTTACTAGGAGAAGCTGGGGGCTATGAACTCTGTGCTAGGAGCAGAGACTGAAGTCTAGAGAGTCAGGGCAACATGTACCTACCACTATCTAGTATCTGATGTTTAGAGAACATGTTGATAGAATCCAAAAGTTATCGGGGTAAAGGCTAACAGACTCTAAGACTGGTGCATGCATTATTCTACATGTAGTGCGTGATGAAGAATATTAAATGACCATAAATACAGTATTTCTCTTACATGGAGACGTAAAGGCTAGACGATGACGGAAACTATTGATGCGATTCAGCAGCTTAGGAATGCAGAGAAGGAGGGCTGGACTGATAACTAGAATCATAACATACTCTTGGCAGACTCGTAGGCAGAGCCAGGCTGAACCGGGCACTGTGAGGCAGGAAGTAAGTGAAGGGTCAGGAATACAGGTGGGGGCTGTATCGCTCCTCAGCGAGGATTCAGGAGACAGGAGCTGAATCTGGTGTCCAGGCCCTTTTGAGGCCTAGAAACGGGGACTTTACAATGAAATAACGTGCACACTGGGAAACGTGGCAACGTAGCTTTACATAGGCCTGAAATTCGTAGTATTCACGAGAACTGGAAACTGGCATACTAGAGATGGACACAACTGTAATTGCGTCTTTAATCGAACATGGGGAATACATATGCATATTAATCATGCACACATAACATAGGATGGAGGACACGTAGGGACACAGAACATGGCAAAATTTACTTTTCCACATTCCCTCCTTGTCACTACGTTTCCATCAGGAAACATCAATATTCATGATACCATCTATCATTTCATACAGTATCATTTGCTCGTCTCGAATTTTCTTGGAACGGGATCTAGAACGGGACTTGGGACTAGGAATACAAGAGGTAGCACAAATGCCACAAATCGCAGGGCCACATTGTATACAGAGGCAGCAACTGAATATGATCGCTACTGCAATACCTAGAAAGGACAATACTTTCCATCCCCAGGCAGAAATTATATTCCAGAACCAACCGGACCATGTCCAGGTGCCTGGATCTTCGTGTAACATATGGGCAATTTTATGGAGTCTGGCTATAGCTGAATAAACAGACGGCGCGTTATTTGGAATGAAAATGCAGCAACTAGATCCGATGACTCTACAGGCCCCGCCCCTATCGGCCAGTATGACGTCAAGGACGAGACGATTCTGGAGCACGACAATTCCCATAAAGGATTGCTCTTCGGTTAAGTTACCTAGAGCGGAGGTAGTCTCAATCACTACTGCTTCAAGGGTTCTGGTTAATCTACGTATCAGTTTACTATTCACGACAGTACCTAAATAGGGGAAAACACCTTTATTGATATCTATATATTGTTCTAGAGCAGTTTCAGTATAATCAACAATCGGGAGGTCTCTCTTGTGTCTAGTATGTACTAGGTGGGAATTCCTATGATAATCAGGTGGGGCTAGAAAAACTGGTGGCAGTAGGAAGGCAATGTAACAGGTTCCCTCCCAATCGAGGGGCAGACGAACATATGCGGTCTGACCACAAACAAAATAAGAATGACGTGAAGCTTTGAAAATGGATTTCCTACTGTCACTATACTTGACAATAGTAGTACAATCACTATGGCCTACATGTACGGAACCATTATTTCGGACACATAATTCGCCTTTAACTGGTAGTACTGAAATAGCAGGTAAGTCTGGAGTAGTATCAGACTGAACATTCAGGACCATGAAATTCGAAGAATAATTACCTTAAATTATAAACTTCATTCTCTAGATCTAACCCTATTCTGTGGGGAAGACCTTGCTTGTCTGGAAAACATGTACTGTTAAGAAAAGACATATCTGTTGAGGATGACGTTAACGTGGACCATGCTCCACACGAACCATTATGTGAAAATGGATAAGGAAAGAGTGGCAGAACTCCCTTCGGTGTCTGGAAAGGGGGGAGTCGACCACACACCCAACAATTAGTGGCATTGCTGGTCTGGTGTGAATAATGTAGTATGCGGATAAAGGAATTATTACGCATAGCAAGACGATAAGAGAGTTCATGAGGAGGCAGATCACTAAACGTGTGCTCTACTGTAACAATAGAAGACTTATTTACATGAGAAACTGGAAAATACAAATAAAAAGCATAACTGGTGCAGGTAGTCATAAGGCTGAAAAACAATATGAAACTTAGAAAAACGATACATCGGATTGAGTTTTGACTAACTCTCTCACTATGGGGGTCTATTTTATACATGTCAGAAACCGGTCTAACCGTTTCACCTAGGGGAGGACTTAGACAATCAAACTGGCTGACTTATTTTACTAGACCTTAATTTTTGCTTATACTCCTGTTGCGGAGTTTTCTCTAACAGGGAGGGTTCAGTATCATTGTCTTTTGCGGGACAGTCCTTAAGAATAGTACTTTGGCAGTCTTTTGAATCCTGGGAAATGTTCTTAGAAACAGGCTTTAGTCCGTAAAATTTCTTCACATGAGACAAATGGACCCAGCCCTTCCTGCCTTCCAGCTTGACGGCAGTACGGGTGGCCAGGAGGACCTGTCTGGGTTCTTTCCAGCGAGGCTCCAGCGGACTTGAACGATCAAAGTTCCTCACGAGAACCATGCATCCGGGAACGATTTCATGCGGTGCCACCTCGGTATTGTCTGGAAATGCGGCAGCAACCTGTGAACGACAAGAGTTGAGGGCAGACATCAAGGAAGCTAGGTAATCTGTCAGCATATTACTTGAAACATCGGTAATACTTCGAAGTCTAGGTGTACCCCACATGTTAGGGGGGCGGCCGAATACGACCTCGTACGGGGACAGACCTGATCTGGAATGTGCGACCATGCGCATATAAAATAAAGCGACTGGTAGAGCTACTATCCAGTCCACACCTTTCTCTTTACATATTTTGGCGATACGGATTTTCAGGGTCTGATTATGTCTCTCTACGAGGCCAGCTGCTTCTGGATGGCGTACACAATGGAACTTCCACTGGTACCCTAACAACAGGGAAACATGTTTCATCAACTCAGATGAGAATGGCTGGCCGTTATCAGAATATACGACTCTAGGGAGTCCATAACGGGGGAAGAACTCACGAACCAACTGTTTGGCAGTGGTCGCGGCTGTGTAATCTGGGACTGGATATGCCTCTGTCCACCTGGACAAAGCGCATACAACTACGAGGACATACTTGAAACCTCGACATCGCTCCATCTGAATATAATCCATCTGGAGGACCTCAAAAGGGTGGTCAGGGGGCTGGAATCCACCTTGTTCCACCGGGACGCTTTTACCTGGATTAAACTGGCAACATATCATACAGGTACGGACTTTCTGCTTGGCTGCAGCTCGTAAATGCTTGTTAAACCAAATGTTCTGGATACTGTCTAACATAGCTTTTTCTCCTAGATGTGCTGGACTATGTGCGGTATTGATAATGACTTGAACCATAGAGTCGGGGAGAAACCATGTGGCTCTACCCTTCGTTACCCATCCTTGATCTGTCTGGACCCCTCCTTGTTCGGACCATTTCTTGATTTCATCGGGAGTAGCATGTAACTGGATATCTATGACATCTTGAGTAGGGTCCTTAACTGTCATACATGTAGTCGAATCTGGAGTATGTGTCTGTGTCGGATTAACTGGAATGTCTGGAGTCTGTGCTGTAAGCTTGGCTGTGCCATCTGCTAGATCATTACCTTGAGAAATAATGTCAGTAACTTTCGTATGTGCTTTGCACTTCATGATAGCAATAGATGTCGGTAAATGTATGGCATCTAACAGAGCCTGAATAAGGAGACCATGCTGAATCTTGGTTCCATGAGAAGTCATGAAACCTCTCTCCTGCCAGAGCACTCCGAAGTCGTGTACAACTCCGAATGCGTAGCGTGAATCTGTGTAAACATTAACTTTCAGGTTCTTGGCGTGTATGCAGGCTTGTGTCAGAGCAACTAGCTCTGCTGCTTGAGCAGACAGGGTGTCAATACGGTGTGTTTCAATTACTTCAGTGTCAGTAGTCACTGCATACGCGGCTACTAGTTCTCCTGTACTTGTTCTCATACATGAACCATCCACATAAAGTGTCAGGTCGGGATCTGGTAATGGAATATCTGTCAGATCTTGTCTTGGCTTAGTCATAATGTTAACTACTTCCACACAGTTGTGTGCGGCAGGATTTGAATTAACTGACGGTAACAGTGTAGCAGGATTTAGAACGTTGCAGCGTCTGATTTCTATGTGTGGCTGGAACAGTGTCAGTTCATAACCTGTTAAACGTGCAATTGTCAAGTGCTGAGTTTGTGTTCGGTTTAAAAGAACTTCCACGGAGTGTGGAACTTGTACTGTCAGGGAATGTCCTAATACTATGGAATCACTTTGTCTGATAGCTAGTGCTGTGGCTGCAACTGACTTGAGGCACGCAGGCAGAGCCTGGGCTACAGGATCTAATGTGCTCGAAAAATAAGCACAAGGCTTGTACTGTCCTGCTTGATCTTGTGTGAGAACAGATAATGCTGTACCTTCACGTTCTGTGACGAAAAGTGTAAAAGGCTTACTGTAGTTCGGTGTAGCTAGAACTGGAGCTTGGCATAAAGCTTTCTTTAACTCATTGAAACTAAGTGTATGTTCAGATGTCCAAGGGAGGACAGTCGATACGGCTGCCTCCTGTGTCGTTAACTGTATCAGTGGTTTAGCTAGAAATGCATACTGAGGAATCCATTGTCTACAATAAGAAGTAAGGCCGATAAAAGCACGTACCTCCTTCTGTGTCTTGGGCTGAGGAAGACTCGCTATTAACTGGATACGGTCGGGTGTCAACTGCCTACCCCACTTGGACAGTAAGTGGCCTAAGTAGATCACTTGCTGTACACAGAATTGAAGCTTCGAAGGGGACACCTTGTGCCCCATCTCGGCAAGGAAATACAAGACTGTAAGTGATGCTCGCTCGCAAGCACGTTCAGAACGGGCTGTGATCAGTAGATCATCGACATACTGGAGCAGGGCAGTGTCAGTTGGCATGTGAATGTTGTCTAGTTGTCTCTTAAGTGCTTGACTGTAAATACTAGGACTTTCTGTGAAACCTTGAGGAGCTCGTGTGAACATATAGCTCCTTCCATTTAAACAAAATCCAAAAAGAAACTGGCTGTCTGGATGAATGGGGACACTGAAAAACGCGTTCTTGAGGTCTATGACTGTGAAAAATGACGCTTCGGAATCAATGGCTGTCAATAGGGAAGAAATATCTGGGACAACTGGGTACTGGGGAATAATACATTTGTTGAGTTCTCGAAGGTCAATCACTAATCGATATACTGGGGGTGCATTGGGATCAGTACGTTTCATGACGGGAATGATCGGAGAATTACATACATTGGAGTCAGTTTCTACAACTACTCCTTGAGCCATGAGCTCGTCAATAATTTTGGATAAGGCTGCTACAGCCTCAGGTGGCAGTCTGTACTGTCTGATTCGTGGCAGGACTACACCTGGCTTGAGAGTCACACAATGGGGTGTGATTTGCATATAACCAACATCAGTTGGACCTTGCGCCCATAGATGCTGCGGAACATTAGACAATCTCGGATCAAAATCTCGTAATACATAGTGACCCTTGAAGTCACGTAGGAACAATCGTATTCCCTCTGGGGAGCAGCAAATAACTGCACCTAATTCTTTCAGTGTCTTAATTCCTAACAAATTTTCTGGGCATGACTTCGTAAGTAACAGATCAGTAGTGCGGGACAATGGACCTACTTCTAGAGTAACTGGCTTAGATATCTCGTTTACAATAGGCTTTCCTGAAAATCCAAGGGAAACATTTCTAGAGCCTGAGAGCGGAGCCCCTGGAACTTCGGCGTGACTGATGGTGGTCCTACTTGCCCCTGTATCAATCAGAAACTTTCTGTCTTTCCCTAGTACTTGACTATGAACATAGGGACCTTCTTGATCTACAGGTATCTCGATGAGAGGCAAGCCTACCTCCCTCTCTAGGCTGTTTCATGAATATGGCTGATACTCTGGATACTCGGACTGTGCATACTGGTACATCTGCTGTGTAACATGCTGTGTTGCAGCAATAGGCTGCGGTACTGTAACTGTCTGTGGTGCATTCTGTGGCTGAGAAGTCTGTGAAACTTGTTCTTGTCTAGGCGGACGTGGTCTTTCTTTAGTCTTACCAGTAGCTATATTGTGTTTCAGAACTGCACACTCATTTATGAAATGACCTGGCTGTTTACAATAATTGCATGTCCCTTTAACGGGAGCTGCAGGATGACTGGCTTGATTCGGACCCCTCTTCTGACTGTCTTGTGGAACAGATTGTGCAACTAGTACTTTCATTTTCGTGTCTTTCATACGTTTTCTCTCGTGTTCTTGCTCTTCTCTGATTCTATTCTGGTGGTACTGGAGCATCTGTAACATCTGGGACGGGGTACTAGCTTGCCACGTACTTTCGACTTTTAAAACTCGATTCTTAACTTGTGGACTTGAATTCTCGACTAATTTAGTAACAAAAAGATGAGGGTATGACTCGCTACTTGTCTTCAAGCCACTGTTTATAATAAAACATTTTTCAAATCTAGAATAAAAATCACTAGTGTCTTCGTCTTGTTTCTGTTTACAGGCTGAGATTGCATCCCAGTCTTCCTTTCTAGTGGCTAATAATCTGGGCAAAACTTGTATTAACAATTCAGGTAATTCTTTACATTTCTCTCCAAGAACGGTACCTGGTACTCGTATCTTATCTTCAGCTTCTAGAACTGCCCAATCGATCTTTTTCTCTCCCACCTCCCAATCTTTTTCCTTGAGTTTCTCGTATACCCCTGCGGGCAACAGGACTTTTAACATTTTAATTATATCTGGATATGTGTATTCTCCCATACGGAGCATGTCTTTTAATTCTCGGTGGAACCCTGCTGGATCTTTGTCGTGACAAGGAATTAGTTTCTTCATCTCTAAGAGTTCCATCTTTGTAATCGGGGTGTAAACAAACACTCGTTGCATTTCACCAGCTGTTGTCCTAACTGGGTGTACTTCTCGTAACGGATTCTGTCTGTCTATATGAAAGGGTTTACTCTCTGGGGGTGAGACATGAACAAAATGCGGGTTCAAAAACGTTCTATATTTGTGACGTTGTTCTAGAATGACACTAATTAAATCGGTACCTAAACCTTTCCATCTATACTGGAGTAACTCGTTCAGGACATCATGTAACGGACCTGGATCAGAATGTTGACCCTCATACAATGTAATGAGGTGCTGGATCATATACATACCCACCAGTCGTTGCTCGGCTGGGGGCAATTTCAGAAACATTTGTGCCACTATTTCGTCTGGAAAAGTGGTAGAATCAGTAATCCATCGGACTGCTGATCGGACTAGTTCTTGTTCATGCATAGTACTTAACTCACTATAACCGATTCGTGATTTCAGAATGTGATCGGTAGCTTGAAATACTTGTTCTAGAGAACCTTGTTCTGGTGCTGGATGATGGAAAACTGACTTGTGTTCTAGGCGTAAATGGCGGTCTAGAAATCTAGATTTTCCCACATACGCTATTCTGGCGGGATTCTCGTCCTCTACCTCTTCCGTAGGAGAGTCATTCTCTTTCTCGCTTACTTGTGCTGCTTTACGTTGGTCGTGTAACCTTATTATTTCTTTACGAATTTTCTTGTACATACTCTCTATACTACCGATAGCTCTATGCTTACCCTCGGCTATATTATCACTCCACCTTGTCAGGATTCTCATTTCGTTCGGATCTTTGGTCGGATAATCTTGTTCCCTTATTAAACAATTAATCAGAAATTTTAATAACATGAGCTGGATCTCAGCTTTTCTTTGAGACATGGCTTCGCCAATACTTTCTGGATCTTGTCCTGTACGGATGAAACGATATATTCTGTCTAGATCTTCCTTCATATCTGGTAGGGTGTCTAAAAACCCGAGCACCCGTCTTACACGGATGGAATATAGAACCGTACTATCATCACCTGCGACTGGATCATAGCGGCATTCAGTAAGAGCTCGTCGGATATCGGCAACGGACTTATATTTGGGCGTACGCTGTAACGCACATTCATGTAACTCGACTAACGTTAAACGTTGGTGTGGTGGCGGGGTACCAGGAGGACCTCCTCCTGCGGCCCCTAAACTGGAATCGTCGACTGATACTCTTCGTGCTGGCAGAGTGGGAAATTGAAATGCAGGCTGGACCGGGGGTACCGTAGCAGGTACTCCGGTGTCTGGAGGAACAGGAATTGCCTGATTTACAGGGACTGGCGGAACAGGATTTGCATATTCCGGAACTGTGTCGTCCAAATAGGACGAGATGAAAATATCAGCTGCGGTCGGTTTGTGACGTAGCTTGGTCGGAACTAAGGGTGGCGGAAAATTACTGGATGCCTCCGGGGTCGCTTTTGGCAAGCCCTCGGCAAGAAGAGGATACATACCCTTAATAAGGGCATGCCTCTGTCTGTCTGACTGTTCGGTTTTAACTCGTTCACCTATCTCGATTAATTCCCTTTCTTGGGCTCGTTCTAAGGATTCTCTACTTAATTCTGACTTCCTGATCTCTTTTTCGGTTCTTTTATGTGATTCTTTGCGCCATAACTCGATGGCATCTTTCTGTGACTGTCTGGCTTTCTTTTTCCATAATGCTTCTTCTACTCGCATGATGCACTCGGCATCCCACGTACCTGATACGGGCCATCTATACTTTTCTTCTAACTGTTTGGTATACTCTACCCATAAATCTAGATATAATATGGCACTTATGCCATGCTTCTGATACATAAAATGACCTGGACTGTCCCTAGGCGGGACAGGAACTGCTGCTTCTAGCAGACCTTTTCTGGTTTTTAACTGACGTAGTTTAGAAAATAAGGGCATGACTGAACTGTAACCTAGACACAATACGTAATTACAATACACAATGAACACGATAATTACTCCACATTCATACCACGACATTAAAATACATGAAGAACATTTAAAATAACAGTTCGAACAGAATACTACCTGGAATACGGAAAACAGAATACATGAATTTTCTCGAGAACAGAACTGACTAGAACAGAAACTAGATGCACTGCTAAAACAGTACGAAACTCACCGGTCTCATAAAGAGACACGTCAGGACCCGCATCCACCGAAGTGGACACTTCGTTTTGGGTCTTGTGTACCACCAAAACCCACGGACCAGAGTCAATTAGATTGACCCTGTCTAGATACTACCCCAGCAACGGTACTCACCGGGCAGCAAGAACGGAAGGCCTCGGACTGGACGGGACTGCTTCGACGCCGGACTGACGAACTTCGGACTTCTGTTACGGGTGGGCCTCCGGATACCTCGGACCTTGGACTCTCGGCTTGGGCTCTGGTCGGGACTCGACGCGTTCCTCCACCGCCTCGTCTGGATGCTGGACCGCAACCTCCGTCTCCTCCGTGGGCCTGAGGGATACTTGAAGCAGAAATATCTGCACGTGCACGGTATGGTTCCGTCACGGCTGCAGAGGATCAGGGGGCTGGCGTGGCTTCACCGGCGCGTGGGGAAAGGGCAAGTCCCTATTCGGGCGCCATTATGTGGTATATAAATAAATAATACCGGATCTAGGTTTTACTGGACATAGCAATAACAGATAGCTCAATAAATAAGAGTCAAGATTCGAGGTAGTAGGAGTTTGCAGGTTTAATACAGCATAAAGGACAGGAACAGGACAACCTGCACAGGAATAGGATGGCAGAGCCCGGCAGCTGCCGGGACAGGATCTGGGATGAGCGCGCTAACATTTAATAACAATACACAAGCATATATACTAAAACAGTTGCATTACAATGAATACAGTAGGCGGGGCAGTGGGTGTGGTCAATAGCAGTCGCGAAAGATAAGGGTGAAAGTAGGTGTAACAAGAGGCGTATACATAGACATGTGATGTAAACGTAACAGAATATGTCATAAATGGGGCGGAAACATGGAGGGGGCTACCTAAGGAGCCGGGACCTCTAACCTAATGGTGCGCGCAAACTGACAATGACGTGTTACTAGGAGAAGCTGGGGGCTATGAACTCTGTGCTAGGAGCAGAGACTGAAGTCTAGAGAGTCAGGGCAACATGTACCTACCACTATCTAGTATCTGATGTTTAGAGAACATGTTGATAGAATCCAAAAGTTATCGGGGTAAAGGCTAACAGACTCTAAGACTGGTGCATGCATTATTCTACATGTAGTGCGTGATGAAGAATATTAAATGACCATAAATACAGTATTTCTCTTACATGGAGACGTAAAGGCTAGACGATGACGGAAACTATTGATGCAATTCAGTAGCTTAGGAATGCAGAGAAGGAGGGCTGGACTGATAACTAGAATCATAACATACTCTTGGCAGACTCGTAGGCAGAGCCAGGCTGAACCGGGCACTGTGAGGCAGGAAGTAAGTGAAGGGTCAGGAATACAGGTGGGGGCTGTATCGCTCCTCAGCGAGGATTCAGGAGACAGGAGCTGAATCTGGTGTCCAGGCCCTTTTGAGGCCTAGAAACGGGGACTTTACAATGAAATAACGTGCACACTGGGAAACGTGGCAACGTAGCTTTACATAGGCCTGATATTCGTAGTATTCACGAGAACTGGAAACTGGCATACTAGAGATGGACACAACTGTAATTGCGTCTTTAATCGAACATGGGGAATACATATGCATATTAATCATGCACACATAACATAGGATGGAGGACACGTAGGGACACAGAACATGGCAAAATTTACTTTTCCACAGGCTGACCCCATAGGAAATCCTTTTTGGCATGGAAATGTTTGTACCGGACCTTAATGGTCTAGACATGGCGGCGTCAGCTGCACCATTTGACCAAGATGATCATTCTGCTGTGGTACAGAATCTGCAAGAGTCTAGAGACAGTCTTGCAGAGGAACACTTGCCCTCCACAATTGATGCTGCACTTCAGATTCAGGTAGTTGGCTGGCTACCTCAAGTCGGTGACCTGGTCCGTGAGAAGGTGGAGAGCAAGACGGAGTTTGGACACTCTTATCATGCACCTGTTCCAGTGCTTGGCATGCAGGGTACAAGAACAGTAATTTTACCTCCACTTCCTGGTCGCAAGTATAACAGGTACATCTCCATTGACAATGTCAAACTACAACGAGTGGCCAATTCTTCTCAGTATGACTCCAGCGGTCTCTTGTCCAGCAATGCTAAGAAATTCTGTTTTGGCTCTGGCAAATACAAACAGGCCTGCCATTGACATTGAGATGCATACAGTTACTAATCCTTTATTGACTTCACTGCCTGATGGTCCCCATGAAGATACTGAGTATACCTATCCCACAGATGTGTCGTAGCCTGGTGTGCAAAAGAGTGTAGTTGGCCAGTCACGCTTTTTATTTGACACTAACTCTACAACCCTGACTGCCCCATCAAAAATTTCTATTTTTGCTGTTTGGTTTAAAAGACATTTTTTAATTCCCCTCGGACTTACATTTGGCTGGTGCTCATCTCTATTTTTTTGTTCATGTCAATTCGGATTTGTGGTTGTCTTTTTTTTCTAGTGAACAGGCATTATCTCACAGTAACATGCAATTAGATTAATTGATGGAACTTTGGAAACCCACTCCTCATCACACATCATGAAGAGGGACCAACCTTTTGTTAATATTATTGCCTTGGCCGGTGTTAGATGGGATTGTATGGGATGCTGTCAAATTTCAAATTCATGGCCCTACAGAGGTGATTAATGTCCCCACTGTACTTCGTGTTTCTATGGGGGATGTTCTGAAACAAAATATACTCTCTGATAATTTGGGATGTCCAAGCTATTGAGGCTCTTTTTTCGGATTTGGAATATCATGCTGCTTTTGAGGCTGAAGATTTTTACTTAGACTCAGCAAAATATGGAGAGTTATTTTGTTACCAGCACTATGGTAATAATTTCCTGCATTAAGCATATACATTTAGAAATGTTGTTAATTATACACAATGAGAACATTGCCCAGCTCCCATTGAAGGTAGTTTGAAAATCCTATTGAAAACAGTACACATTTTACAGATTTCAGTGAATCCAATCTTGAACCATTTTATTTCAAAATATCTGCTAAATCCACTTTCAAAGTCAGACTTACACACACAAAATTACTGTATTCAAAGTCCTTTTATGGATGAATTAGCTAGAGGGGGCTATGAGCTGTGGAAAGATACAATTGACCTTAAATCTGTTGGTGCTCTAAAAGCTGGCAAGTGCAGGGCACTGAAGCTTTGTATCATGCATGGGTTATCCTGAACAACATGTTGTTTTTGCATTCTACTATTTTTCAAACCACTTGTTTTGGATTGGCTACTTCTAAAACAAATGAATGTCCCTAGCATTCCTGATCTAGGTGCTTATCCTACCTGGGAAAATCACACAGATATGTCCCTTTATGACTTTCAGTCACTAATTACTAATGCATCCTTCAATATGTTCAACTTAGATCCCCAAGGATGGTTATTATGGCAAAAAACTTCAGATCCATGAAAACATCATCTTCTGGGTCTTAGATCAGGCTATACACAGGTTAGGGCGGACCCCCGTTTTGAAACCTCCCATTCCGTTACTACCTAACTGGCTTAAACATTCCACCTTAGCATCAGCTTTTGTTAAGGGCCCTGTTGGAGGCAGGTCCAAGAGATTGGTATATGCTATTTACAATGAATTTATCTCAAATTGAAACTGTTTCTAGATTGAGGGCCATTGATCAAGCTAATTTGGAAAAAGTGGTGGTTGTCATTGATAATAGCATTAATACTCTTTCTTCCAGAATGTACACGTTAGATAATATAGTTTCATCTGTTGTGGATATTGTACAGAATAACATGTCTGTTTTATACCATGGTCAAAATCAATTGCGTTCTATAATGCAGTTTGCATTGACTTTAGAAACATTCCCTGGGACTAAATGAATGCACGATCTTTGTTTTTATCATTTAATCTGACAGATAAACATCAGTTTATGTCCATGAAGGATGCTATATTCAATTTTGCATATTGAGAAGTTGGAACCTTTACCATTTTCTGTGGCCGAATCAAACTCAGCTGTGTGACTTATTCATGGGTTCATCATGCTACCTTTTCCTTTGTTTAAGTTCAGTTCGTCTTAGGCAGATATGAACCATTGGGTAGTGCTTTTCTCCATGAAGTTTGGTCACTCCCATTCACAGACCTGATCACTCACTAGTTTGCAAGAATATACAATTGCATGGCACGTGCAATGTTCACAAACCGAATTTAGCTTCCATTTTAAAGGGTAATCCTGTGCCAGCTATTACAATAACTTTCACAACTAGGTAACGGTAGTTATTTACTTTTAAATAATGAAGCGTGTTGCAAAATGCTAGCAGGGATTCCGTACATTATAACTGTCTCCCAAAGTGTAGTTTGTTCTAAAAATTAGCTTTTACGGCCCACTTAGGAGACTCGACATATCCATCTGGCCTTCCATACCAACCTTAAAAGCAGAGTCCAACAAGATGAGCAGAATAAGGGTTCTATTGTCTCAAAACGAAGTCGCCCTAACTTCCTTTTGTGAAACATTTGTCCTACACATAGCTAACACCCGCACTGAGGTGCATGCACTTTTGAATTATGATCTCCCCCATCATTTCAGTGCTCTGATTCACACTGCAATTGTTCAAAGTTGTGGGCTCCGGCCTTTTGACTCCAATATTTGGTGAGATAGCAGCATTATTTCATTATATTTTTCCCAGCATCTTCGGCGGGCTTCCATTAATCCTCGCTTTGGCGGCTGGTGTGCAGCTGTTGAGTTGTTTGCTCCGCAATGGCTGCACAAACTGTGTCAGATGGCAGCCTGCCCCGGATGCTCCAACTACGCAACCGGATGCTTTAATACTATGGAACACTATCTTTGGCCTATGCATTGTCCTTCAGCTTCTCATACTTTACTTGCATGCAACCTTTTTAAATTGCCTAGATTGTTCATTTGAATGGGCCCTGGATTTGTGCCTCTCGAAACACAGCGTCTCCTGCACCGGATTATGATCGACTAATGAGTCTCTTAGTGGCGCATGAGTTGGACTGTTCTGGTATTGGGATTATGGCCTGTGACGCTGCTCATGGAATCCTAGGTAATTGGGATATATGTGCAGCGGCCCATGACTTACTGGCACAAAGTTATCTCAAAGAACACGCAAGTTGCCCTCAGATGGTGCTATAGGCTCCGCCGATCCAAGAACATGTATGTCCATTTACTTTATTAAATTGGATGTCTGAATCCTTTACTGATGATTTCAATGACTTCCTCTGTAAATTGAAGGATTAAATTGGCAATTGTCCATCTTCAACGTATACTAACTCAGGTATAATTTTACTATATTTGGCTCCAGAATGGGCTGTATACCCCCCTGCTTGGTCTTTCTTATTTATTTTTTTTTCACCTCACAACTTCGAACTTTTCACTATTGTTGGAATTGGGGGTCTCTAGTTGGCACAGGTAGGCACTTGTGACAAATAGGGACCCTCTCCTCTAATCAGAGTAAGGGGGGTATACTCCTAAAATAACCCCTGCTCACCCCCTTGGTAGCTTGGCACAAGCAACAAGGCTTTATCTCAGAGGCGTTGTAAGTTAAGCATTTGTGGACACATACAGTAACCAAGTGACAAGACTACAAATGGACACCACACAAGGTTTTGTATAAAAAAAGTATATTTTATATAGAGTTACAACAAGACCAATAAACAACAAAAATAATCCACAAATACTATTAGAATTCAAGAGTTCTGGTTAAAAAGGCTTTAAATCCGGGTTCTGTGTGAGTCTGTAGCCCTGTCCAGCTACAGCGTTGTTGAAATAACACAGAGTCTAACAAATCCAGCGGATCGCGTTGGTCCGGGCCCACTCAAATGTTGACAGAATAAGTCAGAGTGCCTTTTACTTGATGCGGCCGGCATGGATGTGCAAGTCGGTTCTGGTTTTCATTGCGGTGCAGAAAAGAAAGCGTTGCAGGAGAGTCGGTCACAGCTCCCTGCCTCTGTAGCCACTGAAACAGCATTTCCAGCAACAATTCACAAAGGCTGGTGAAGTCTACAGGTCCTGAGACTTCAGTAGGGGGCAAGCTCTCTTTAAAGCCCTTGGAGATATTTGCACAAGTTGAAAGTAAAGTACACAAAGTCCTTTCTCCTCTCTTTGGCAGTCAGGCAACCACTGCAGGCCAATCCCCCAAGTAGCACTTCAGCTTGGGAATAGTCTCTCCTCAGTTTCTTCAGGTTCCTCTCCTCATCAGAGGTTGTGTCTTATTAGTCAAGAAGTGATCTAATTTCTTGGGATCAGGGTCCTAATATTCTCTGAGGGGAGAGGGACCTGTGCCCAGTCCAAACCAGTTCTGCAGCACCCTGTATACCAGACTGCTCCTTACCTTTCACAGCGCAGGGCAGGCACATCAGACGCCCCACAGAAGGTGGAGCCAGCATTGTGGAAGGCAAGTACAGTCCTCGAGCGCTTTGTCGACAGTATTCCTTCTCTTCTTTCAGTATGCAGGGCAGAGACATCAGCTGCACCCCAGGAGGTGGAGCCAGCATTGTAGAGGGAAGGCCTGGCCCTATTCAGGTCCCAGGTGCAACTACTCCCTCCTAACTAGATGCAGATCTCTCAATTCACCACTGGGCTGCCCCAGCCTGTCTCATGGAACCCCTCAGCCCTGTCACTCACAAATCCCAGACAAAGGAATACTCAACCTCGCAGAGACAGGCTTGAAAGGTTAGGCAAGCAAATACCTACCTTCTAGAAGTGGTATTTGCAAACACAGAATGTTAAAACCCACTTTACTGAAAGATGTGTTTCAGCATTCTGAGTCCAGGCATACTAAACTCGAATTTCTACCATGTTCTCTGAGTCAGTTGGGATTATAAAATGTAATAACTCTACCAGCCCATTCCGGCCTATGGATCTCAGGTAGCCTTGCAATAGGGAAAAAAGAAAATGGCTGTAATTCACTATTAGGACATGCCACACACATCAGGGCTTGTCCTACCTTATACTTACAATGCACCCTGCCCGTGGGTGACGCACGGGCTGACCCAGGCTCAGCAACTTTAGGCTCACTATACAGGAGACCATTCTCCCAGTAGACCCAATGTGATCCAGACTGATCACCTGCTGCCTGGCTTGCAGCCTGTTGCCACAAGCCCACAACAGGAGGACACTCTCTCTGCTCCTTGCAAAATTCTTCCCTGGAGGTGCCTCCTTCTTGCTGCCGATGGGTCAGCTCAGGCAGGTTCCCCAGTTCAGCTACCTGTTTCCTGGTAGGCTCTAGGGCATCCCCTCGGGGTCTACCTCCTCCTAGGCCGTGGAAACTTTGGGGGCCAGTTTCCGTCAACCCTCGCCTCTTCTCTCTAAGGCAGGTTCCTGGGCCTCCCTCTCAGGCTCCAGGTCCTCTTGGGCACCCTTACTGTGCTCCATTGACCGGGTGGTCACACACGCCCAGTCAGGCAGATCCACCATCCTCAGTTGAGTATTCTTCTCCACCTTCTCCCAAGGGGAGCTCTCCAAATCGTTTCCCAAAAAACAGTCAACAGGCATGGCAGTCCTCACAGCTACCTGAAGAGTACCAGAGACCCCACCACTGAAACGGAACCTGAGCCATGGGACAATGACTCTCTGTGTTGTTGGTGTTAACAACTCGGCAACATGCATGAGGGACAACCTGCTCTTGAGACACCAGGTGACACCTGACAGCTGTCACAATGGCCCCTGTATCTCTAAGAGCCTCCACCTTGTGGCCATTGATGGTCACCCACTGCCCATATTTCTTAGTGTTCCTGGGCAGTTGGTTCTCTTGGACCACCTCACGGTCTCCTAAAGAGGCAAGGAACATTTCTACGGGACCCCACCCACCATGGACATGAATCTCCTCCCCAAAGGCTACACTTGCCATCTGCCGGGGCGGAGCACTAGTGGGTGCTGTTTTTCCAAATAGGCGGCACCTGGAATCACTTGCCTTGTGACCCAGGTCCCCACATTTGTAACATCTCAGGGGTCCCTGTGGAACAGGATTAACTGTCGGGACCCCTTGCTTTCTCTCAGGGGAAGGCTGGGAACCTTTATATTGGTTCCCTTAGGAATTACTTTAGGGCTCTCTGTGGAACTCCTTATGTTTACCCTTGTCCCACCCACTCTTCTACTGGTAACTCTGCCCACCTTTGGCTGAGTCTCTCACGTGACCCTTGTGGACCCTGGTACTGACCCAGCGGTCCGCCTCCTCAGCAAGCTTCCTAGGGTTAGTCAGCTAGCTGTCAATGAGGTACTTACGCAGCTCTGGAAACCACTTATCAGACAAGTGCTTCCATGCAATTAAACTCAAGAAACCTTGAAAATATTTAACTTTGCTGCCCTTCACCCAGCCATCCAATGCTCTGCAAAAGAAAGTGACTTATTCTACCCAGGTACTATTTTCTATCTTCTTGCACTTCCTGAACATCTGCTTATAGAGCTCAGGGGTCAAACCATATCTAGGCATGAGTGCTTCTTTCATGTGGCTATCGGAATTATGGACTTCAGAAGGCAAGTCCAGCAGTGTGTCCTGCCCCTCACTAAGGAACCTTCCACACAACCCCGCTCCCCAATCTCTCTTAGGGACCCAGTGGGAACACATGGCTACCTCATAGGCTCCAAACCACTGCCCAATATCAAAATAAAAAATAAAACTCTTTTACCACATCTTTGAGGATATGCACTCGACCTTCCACAGGCACTGACGGTGTGCTGCCACCAGAGAGAGTAATCTCTAGGCTCCTGGCTTTCAAATCCAACTCCCTAAAAACTTTGTCATGTCCCACTGCAATCTCTTTTCCTCTAGAGCCATTTTCTTGCTTTCTAGCTCCAGTTGCCCATTCAATTTGAGCTTGGCCATCTCCATTTCATGTATCTTGTTTTCTTTCCTGTCTGCCAACTCTTCTGGGGACAGACCTCGGGCAGAAACACTGCTACCCACTGGACAGGGTGCACCCCTACTTGAAAGACCCAGTGGTCCACCAAGCTGCTGGTCTGCATCCTCATACTCCACCAGATCTCCAGGGGCATTCCTTGCATCTATCCAGGCCCGCAGTGCCTTGTGGTACTGCTCCTTTGTGGAGATTCCGGTCAGAGGAATTTAAACATTTTGCAGAAGCTCCTGAGCTGCTTGTTGGTGTAGCTTTCTGTTTTCTCTTCCTCCCAATCACAGTCAGCAGATGCAATGGATGCTGCTTTTTCCACGATGAATGAGTCAGGCATTTTTTTTTGCAAAAATGCAGATCCCGGGCAAAAACAAGTATCAGAAATACGTGTTTGCGTTATGTTCTGCACTCACTAAGTAGTGTTCACAAATCACTGTATATGAGTCACAAATGCAAGTCCAAAATCCCTCCGCTGACCAACAATGTTAGAATCGGGGTCTCTAGTTGGCACAGGTAGGTACTTGTGACTAATAGGGACCCTCTCCTCTAGTCAGAGTAAGGGGGGTACACTCCTAAAATAACCCCTGCTCACCCCCTTGGTAGCTTGGCACGAGCAGCAAGGCTTTATCTCACAGGTGTTGTAAGTTAAGCATTGTGGACAAATACAGTAACTAAGTGACAACACTACAAATGGACACCACACAAGATTTTATATAAAAAAATAAGTATATTTTATATAGAGTTACCACAAGACCAATAAACGACAAAAATAATCAACAATACTATTAGAATTCAAGAGTTCTGGTTAAAAAAGCTATGAGTTTGGGTTCTGTGCGAGTCGGTAGCCCTGTCCGGCTACAGCGTTGTTGAAATAACACAGAGTTTAACAAATCCAGCGGACCGTGTCGGTACGGGCCCACTCAAATGTCAACACACTTAGTCACAGAGAGTTGACAGCTCTCTCAACTTCGCATACCAGGCAACCGTACTTTCAGCAACCTGTTACGGACTGATGTGAATGCTTTGTAAATGTATCCCTCTCCTTCCCCCTCAGGTGAGAAGGATAATAGTCCAAGCACTCATATTATGGATTACGGGAATGTTTTGTACCTTGGAGCTCCCCAGGCTACAATAAATAAACTGCAGGTAACCCAGAACTGTGCTGCATGAATGCTTCTTCAGACCCCACGATAGCATTCGGCAAGACCGGCACTGGGACAGCTACACTGGCTTTCGATCTCAGCAAGGGTACAGTTTAAAGCTATGTGTTTAGCACATAAGGCCATATAAAAGACTGGTCCACCGATCATGCACCCACTAATAACCCCTTACCTTCTGCATAGAACTTTACGTTCTAGTTCTTTACACCTGGCAACCATCAAGAAAATAAGGAAGGTGAGATGGGGCGGCCGCTCCTTCTCATTTACAAAGCTGTGGAACCCCCTTCCCCAGGCCATGCGGGGGAACAACAATCATTTGGTCTTCCGTAGACATTTAAAAACACTCCTGTTTGGAATGCTTGTCTAGCTTTGTGGGCCGGCCTCATTCTGTCCTTCTTTCCTCAGCGCTAAGAGGCCTCCGGGTAGTTAAGCGCTGTATAAATACTTTTTCATTCATTCATTCATTCACAGTACCTTTTACTTGATGCGGCCAGCACGGACGTACGAGCCAGTTCAAATGATTGTTGCAGTGCAGAAAAGAAAGCGTTGCAGGATGCGTTGTCCCTCACTGCAGTGCAGGCAACGGCACGTTGACAGAGTTGGTGGATCCTAGGCGTGCGTTGCAGGGCAAGACAGTGCTTTGATGCAGTGCTTGCAGCTTGCGGCGCGGCAAGAGAGCCGGAGTTCGGGAGCTGGCATCGATCAGTCCGGATAGCGGTGTGAGTTGGGCGGTGCGTCGTGAAGCATGCGAGGCGGTACCCAACTCTGCTGCATTCACAGGACTCAAAGTCAGCAGCAGTGACCGCGTTGGTCAGACCAGTACGAGTTGGTGAAGCGAGGCGTTGAATGTCGCGGTGTCCACAGGTTACGGTGCAGGCAACGGCTCGGTGACGGCGTCAGGACGGAGTCGGAGAGCTCAAAGCTTGCGTTGTTCAAGGCTGACGTTGGTCGATGAGGTGCCTATAGGACATCGGGCCAGTCGTGAGAGTCGGTAACAGCTCCCTGCGTCTATAGCCACTGAAACAGCATTTTCAGCAGCAATTCGCAAAGGCTGGTGAAGTCTACTGGTCCTGATACTTTGGTCAGGGGGCAAGCTCTCTTCCAAGCCCTTGGAGATCTTTTCACAAGTTGAAAGTAAAGTACACAAAATTCTTTCTCCTCTCGTTGGCAGTCAGGCAACCACTGCAGGCCAATCTCCCAAGCAGCACTTCAGCTTGGGAATAGTCTCTCCTCAGTTTCTTCAGGTTGCTTTCCTCAGCAGAGGTTTCGTCTTGTAAGTCCAGAAGTGATCTAATTTCTTGGGATCATGGTCCCAATATTTATACCCCAAAATCATTTGTTTTCTTAGGAGAGAGTGGTCTGCGCCCAGTCCAAACCCGTTCTGAAGCACTCTGTTTACCAGACTTCCCCTTTCCTTTCACAGCGCAGGGCATGCACATCAGATGCCCCACAGGAGGTGCAGCCAGCATTGTGGAAGGCAAGTACAGTCCTGGAGCACTATGTTGACAGTCTTCCTTCTCTTCTTTCAGTGTGCAGGGCAGAGACATCAGCTGCACCCCAGGAGGGGGAGCCAGCATTGTAGAGGGAAGGCCTGGCCCTATTCAGGTCCCAGGTGCAACTCCTCCCTCCTAACTAGATGCAGATCTCTCAATTCACCACTGGGCTGCCCCAGCCTGTCTCCTGGAATCCCTCAGCCCTGTCACTCACAAATCCCAGACAAAGGAATACTCAACTTCGCAGAGGCAGGCTTGAAAGTTTAGGCAAGCAATTACCTACTTTCTAAAAGTGGTATTTGCAAACACAGATTGTTAAAACCCACTTTACTAAAGGATGTATTTTATCATACTACACTCGAATTTCTACTATGTTCTCTGAGTCAGTTAGGATTATAAAATGTAATAACTTTAACAGTCCATTCTGGCCTATGGAGAACAGGTAGCCTTGCAATAGTAAAATACGAAAATGGCTGTAATTCTAATTTTAGGACATGCCACACACATCAGGGCTTGTCCTACCGTATACTTACAATGCATCCTGCCCTTAGGCCTACTATAGGGGTGTCTGATACGAAGAAAAGGGAAGGTTCAGGGACTGGCAAGTGGGTGCACTTGCCCAGTCAGCATGACAGTATCAGACTGTATGCAGACTCTGCAATGGCAGACCTTAGACACATTTTCCAAGGCCGCTTCTGTGGGTGCAACAACCAGTGCTGCAAGCCCACTACCAGCATTTGGATTTACACGCCCTGGGCACACTAAGTGCACTGTACTAGGGTCTGACAAGTAAACCAAATAGTCAATCATGGAATCACAAATGAATACATTAATTTACAATGGGGAGCACTCGCACTGTGGCACTGGACAGCAGTGGCACAATGCCCAAAGCATCTAACACCAGCAAAAACACATGAGGCAACAGCAAAAATGGAAGGGAGACCCACACCAATGGGGCCAGATCTAACAACTATCAATTATTCGGTTTGGCAAAATATGAACTTGGTTCTGTCTCACTCGCACTTGAACTCTGTGTTCCTCTATTGCTTACATATTTTGTTTGTGGTCCGATCAAGGGAGGGTGTTGTGAAGACAGGGTTCTGCCTGCACACATTGCTATGTTAGCATAAGCGTTTTAGAAGTTAAACGCCATCTTCCCACTTTGTCACTTTTGCAAACAACCCGACAAGTAACTGTTATTATAAGTAAAACTGCTTGCTTGCTTTTTCTTCACATGAGAATGGTCTGTTTTTCACATCCCTAGACTTACACAGCGACCCTAGTCCGAACACTGTGTGCAGAAGCCTTCAAGGTCAAATAACAATGTATGCTGTTGAATTCAGGTTGATCTGCCCACGCTCTTGACACAACAAGTAAACAGCCACAAATATCTGAAACTCTGTTGCCTTTAATATTGCATTGCATGCCTGATACTGACACTTGGAGAAAACCTTTCCATCTACTCTGAGCGTTGCTGATCCTGTGATTTGATTCACATAAGCTGATCTTGGAGGTATGGGGTTCCCCATTCAAACCTAGAGACCTCCTATTATTATAAAACTAGCTTCTAGCCAGGGGAGGGTGGTACACAAGGTACTATAGGATCCGTTTCCACTATCATTATAATATGATTTCTCCCTTTGTGTTTTATAGAATTATAACAATGCTGATGGTTTCATTTCTAATCATTTTTCTGCTTAAGTTAGCCAAAATACTGTATCTTAGAGCACATAGTTAAAATAAACATTTTAAACTTTTCCGTGTCTCTGTTTACTCATGTTGTGGACTGATATGAGAATAAAGACGAAAGAGTGTTCTTGATTCCCACCATTCCTAAGAGTAACCTAAGTCGATTGTTCTTGGTTGTCTAATCATAGGTAGCTTCACTGTAGTAAGGAGAACGAATGAGACACTGATGCTAGATGGATAGGGGTTCTGGGTACTGAGGTGAGTTGTTTGGTACACCACAATTCACTGAGGTCCTGGTTTCCTGAGCATAGTTCTGTGCATGAGCAGAATCCCTGCAACACAGTCTCTTTTCCCTCTCTCTCGAATCTTCTATCAGAGTGCTCTGACAGCGTCTCTGACATCCGTGGCATCCGCCGTCATCTGCGTCGGTGATGGGTCTGTGACGAGTTTGTGTCACCTGTGTTCTAACTGACTAAGCCCACCTTTGTTATACTATTCTATGCATATGTACCACCCCCCAATGTTTAAATGTTCGTGAAAACCCCTACACCTGATTGGGCAAGGAGATCGGGAGAGGTCATCACAGCACACTAATGTAATGTTTCTTTTCTTTAGTTAAATGTTCAATATTCCCCTTCCTTAATTTACTTTCCCAAGCATTATTCTCACCAGTATTTTACATTAGGTTTAGTACATTGTATATAGATTTTGACTTCTTTCTTACCCTCTTCGGGTCGAGAGGTGGGGTTCCCAAGCGCTTTGTGCTGGAGTGACCTTGGCTAAGTTTCAACTGATTCATCATGGTTCTGGACGGTTAGGGTGCGCTTGCGGACAAGTCAGGTGGGATAGGAATTTCAGTCACCCTTCTTGGCCCAAATACAAACTAATAATAAGGTCAGAGAAAGACATGTTAGAATACAAAAATAAATTAATGCACTGTATACCACTTATTTCTACTCTAATCCCATTAACCTATTTTAACTTTTGCAGTAGCAATTTAATAAAACGTGCACGGTTTAGTTTAAGCATAGCTTGTACATTAGCATGTGAGTTTCAAGTGGCCGTTTTCCTACCTATTTCGCAGCTGCAAAGTTTTCCCACCAACATAAAGGACGTCATACTACATAGATACAGTAGACGCATGCGCAGAAAATTCCCGCATTTTCGGCAGCCATTTTAAGTCACTCGGGTTACTTGTTAGTAATACACATAGGCAAGCTTCCCCTAGATTCTGTATATTAAATGTAATGCAATATTAATATTTACGAAACATGTTGTTTACAGTGTTACATGTTATTCGAGAGGATTGCATTCAAGCAAGTCTCTTTCATACGAAACCTTGCTCCATCACTTGCGCCGCCCGTAAGTCACTTTTTTCCCAACATTAAGTGACGCAATGGTGGCAGAACGGCCTCCTAAATAAGCCCCTTGTACCATCGGTGCATAATTTTTTGTTATGCCCGGGTGGAGTAGGAGACTGCACCATATTCACCAGGCAGCACTAAACCACTTTTTGGCTTAATGCTGCGTTGTAAATATTGTTCCCTTTGAAGCAGTTTTCTGCGTTAAAGGGGCGTGCAATGAGTGTTGCTGGGGGCGTTCCCAGCAACATCCATGGCTTTTTGACACAGTACCACATTTATGAGAACTCCCAACTCTGAGGCAGCGCCACAAACGTGACTTCCTTCACAAAAACTATTATCCCTGCAACATGGCTTGTTGCAAAGGTGGCGTTTGGCGCACAGCAGCCCATTGTGCGCTAGCGCTGGGGAAAAGGATAGGAATGCAATAGTGACAACACATTCCTAACCTTTTCTTTTGCCATAGGGCATGGCAGCGGCAAGGCTTGCAGCACTGACCTCTGGCAAAAACTCATACATGAGGCCTAAGGTTTTTTTATCGCTCCAGAGATTAAACTCAATTTCTGCAGCAGGTATTCCATATGAGCCTGCCAGTTTGATTTATTGTCCCAAGGTATGAATAAATGGACACCTGCTCAGTTTCATCTGTGCCAAACAACAGGTTCAAAACATGACTGTCATGTTGTTGATGTTAATCTGTAGGTCATGTTGTCCATGTTAAAGGCATGTAGCCTGGTGATCTGGGTTTGGACGCCGCAATGCAGTAGTTGATAAAATGACTAAGCCCTTGGCGTATGCCCAGAATTAATTTGGTGTTTGTTAGTTTATGGCCATCCTACCTAACTAGTTGCATCACCTCTGCAAGATCTGAAATATATAAGCTAAGCACTAGAGGGGCTTGAATGCAGACTTGTTTTCCTTAGCCTATTGTAGGTGTAGATTTATAGTGTCATTCCTCTACCTTGGGAAAGTCCCACTCTCAGCCACGTGCCATTGTAGAGATCAATAATGAGATTTGGTAGATTGTTCTTAATCCAGTTTAGCACTTAGTGGCTGATTAGGATGGCGGGCAGACATACCGCCTGACAGGCTGTCAGCGGTCATGACATAGGCATTATGATGCGTCTGCCACCATGACGGTTGCAATGCCTATAATTTGCCTTGCGGTGGGTGCTGATGTATGCAGCACCCGTCGCAATGCAAAAAAGGGACACCTGACATATCCCTGCACTACATGGCAGGCACCATGTGGTACCTTCCACATGGTTCAGGGATATGTAGGGGGGCACCATAGGTACCACCACCTCCCCCTGTATTTTTCAGTGGATTTCTAAGGTTGTTTAAATGCTAGTTTAGCTTGTGACCGGAACCTGTCTGCTGCGTGACATGAGCACACGCTAGGACAGCAGAGGCCTCGCTCTCAGTGATATTGGAAGCGGTTGTCAGTGTTTGCATGCACTCCAACGTGACTGGATGTTTTATTGTTTGTGAGGCGGGCACAGTATTCACTTGGTCAAAGAACTCAAGAGTTCTAGTACTGAAAATATTAATGGACTAGTTGGATCAGCATGCCTTATTGTACACGCCCACATTTGCGGGAGTCCATATTGAAAAGAGTCAGCTGTTCTTACTCCTGTTGCCTGCCTCCATATTGTCAGTGATCAAGGGCTTGCATGAGCTTGAAACGTATTTGGCGCTTGTACTGCATGCGCTCTGCTAACCTCACTGCCGCCTGCTGAGTGCTGTGCAGCAGTAACCCCGCAGTGTATGGCTTCTCTCTGGGGGCAAACTACTTTTTCTGCATATATATATATATATATTACCTACTGGCGGTCGCCAGTAGGTATATATAGTTAGGATTTTTTCTCTATGGGTTTTTTGAAAATTCTATGTCTAATAACTTTGGCGTTTGTGGACGGAATCGGCTGAAATGTTCAGGAAAATGGCACATTTTGTTTCTGAGCAGCCCTTGAAAATTTGGGGGGGGTTCGTCCAGTGGGGGCCGAGAAAAAAGGGGGGTCCCAAAACGTGTTTTTAACATTGAGTTTTCCATAGGGCGGTTGGCCTCACTTTTAGCCCGAACGGCTGAATGGATTTGCACGAAACTTGGCAAAATTGTAGGGACTGGTAGCCCGATGTGCCTTTTGTAGGTCTCAATATATGTGCTCCAGTGGATTTTGAGAAATTAACGTTTAAAAAAAGATATATATCTGTAACAGCGGACCGGTTAGCGCTCTGGTTCGCGGACTTTTCGCGCAACGGAGCTTTGTGAAGCGAAGCTGATTGGTTCTCCGGCGTCTGTCAACATTCCAAACAGTCCGTAGCGGCCGCCATCTTGTCTCTCGGTAGGATCGAGAGACAAGAGGAGGTCAAAACAAAGGGGGAAATAACTATAAGGGGGCATAGTAGATCCTCGCTGACCCCCTAGGTTTGATGTGGAGGTTTTAAAAGGGCCCCGCGGGGCAAAAAAAAATAATAATAATAATAATCGAACGGCTGAATGGATTTGCACGAAACTTGGCAAAATTGTAGGGACTGATAGCCCGATGTGCCTTTGCTAGGTCTCAATATATGTGCTTCAGTGGATTTTGAGAAATTAACGTTCAAAAAAAGATATATATCTGTAACAGCGCACCGCTTCGCGTACTTTTCGCGTTACGGAGCTTTGCGAAGCGAAGCTGATTGGCTCTCCGGTGTCTGTAAACATTCCAAACAGTACGTAGCGGCCGCCATCTTGTCTCTCGGTAGGATCGAGAGACAAGAGGAGGCCAAAGCGAAGGGGCAAATGACCATAAGGGGGCATAGTAGATCCTCGCTGACCCCCTAGGTTTGATGTGGAGGTTTTAAAAGGGCCCCGCGGGGCAAAAAAAAAAAATAATAATAATAATCGAACGGCTGATGACCATAAGGGGGCATAGTAGATCCTCGCTGACCCCCTAGGTTTGATGTGGAGGTTTTAAAAGGGCCCCGCGGGGCAAAAAAAAAAAAAAATAATAATAATCGAACGGCTGAATGGATTTGCACGAAACTTGGTAAAATATTAGGGACTGGTAGCCCGATGTGCCTTTGCTATGTCTCAATATATGTGCTTCAGTGCATTTTGAGAAATTAACGTTCAAAAACAAGATATATATCTGTAACAGCGCTCCGCTTCGCGGAGATAAAATTATATCTGTATTACCTAGCTGTTGCTAACACCAGTTAGCGACGGCTAGTAGGAGATAGCGACCATCTTGGGTCCCACTTTGCATGTGAGTGATATTTATCACTAATGACATGCAAAGTGGGCATGCCAAGATGTTAGCGACTGGAAACAGTCGCTAACATCGCTATCTCCTATTATCAACTTTTGGAAATATTCGAGATAAGCGCGAATATCTCCAAAAAGTAACAGCTGCCCTGAGCAGTTCTTAGCCATGTTATCCAATGGGAGGTGGATAACATGGCTAAGAGCATTAGCTCGGTAATGCATGAATATCGCGGAGTTTTCAGCGATATTAATGCATTGCGCTCGTTTTTTATCGTATTTGCGATAAACCTTGATAATAGCAAGGTTTATCTGCGATAATTTCTGACGGTAAAAAAATCTTTGCAATGCATCGTTAGGGATAAATATCGCTTAACTTTGGTAATATGCCCCAACGTCTGTTAACGTTCGATTCGAAGGAAATCAGGAATTGTTGAAAAACATTGTGTGCGCCATCTTGTCTTTTTTCAAATGCCACACTTTTGTCGTGCACGACAGCCATTTTAGATGCCTTGACCAGATCCACTCTGTGCACGCTGTCGATCCTTAGCATGGCTCCCCACCCTCGCAAGCATCTCCCCCAGGCAGTGGTCACCCCCGCTCTCTGTTTTATGCATGGGTAATAAACCTCCCCCCATCTGCGCTGTTCTTCCCTGAGAATCACACCCTGTGCCCGCCCGACACCTCCCTTTCGCCCTATTCACTACCGCACCCTCTGACACTCCTTTTCCTCTGTGTCCGATTGTCCAGGCTGGTCCTAGGCTATCAGCTAGCCCTGCAGATGTAGTTTATGGCCACAGCTGTAAAGAATCACCCGTCTTCAAAGGAGTTATAGTAGATCAAGGCCCACACTCTATGAGATCCGTCACAGCAGAAGCGTTGCTATTATCTGAAAATCATCCTGTATTGTGATTGGGGAGTGGACCGAGCGTGAAGCGGAAGATTCCAGGGATGACTCTTTGTACATCAAAGTTTTTACAATTATGTGTCACATTAAAAATATATAGCACTCCGACAAAGTAGTAAGATTATAAAACTTTAATAATTTATAAATATATACAAGAAAACAAAAATAGTAATAACATATAAACATTTTTAGAGAAAAACAACGAAGTAGCGGTCGGCTGTGCGAATAGTCCCAACGCAGCACAACGTCCAGATTTCCGGCGTGGGGCGTCGCGGGGGGTGGGTCATCAGTAGCAAACTGTTGTGCGAATAGTTCCAAGGCAGCAGAACGCGCCGAAATCTAGATGACACGAAAGTGATGTCTAGTAAGTTGCCACCCAGCAAATAACGGCATGGGGCGTCGCGGGGGGTGGGTCATCAGTAGCAAACTGTTGTGCGAATAGTTCCAAGGCAGCAGAACGATGGCACCAAGGTGATGTCCAGTAAGTTGCCGCACTGGTTTTGGTATCCTACAATGCTGCTCCGAATAACGGCGTGGAGCGCCCCGGGGGAGGCGGCGTCAACGGGCCTCTCCAGGTGGAGTCTCATCTGTTTTAGTGGGGCGCCCCTTTACCGTTTCAGTTGCCATTCCGTCCGCTTTTGGTCCACTGTGTCAAAATCCGCCATTCAGCTGAGTTGCGCCCACTCTTGCGGTGCAGCGATAGGCGGCTGTCACAGGACTCTCAAAATGGCGGCAGGCTGTTTCCTTTTTGGGCCTGGTCCACTGAAATGGCCCTGGGACACCTTGGAAATCGGACGCTTGTCTGCTAGGTCTTGGACCCCATTCTCGAAAGCGTCCCCTCCGCCTTGAGAATTCATCAAAAGTTTTGGGGGCCCCGAGTCCTGCAGGCTTCTGGTGGGGAGCGGCTGCCATGATTGCTCGCGGAATGACCACGACGGAGCTACGAGATGGTGGTGCTCTCATGGTGACGCCAGTTTAGTCTGAAACATCCAGAAACAAGGTGGGGCTTTCATCGTTTGGGGGAAAAAAAAAGTTTTCATCCAATGAAAAGTGTTGTTTTTAGGTCATATGATCAAGCCTTCCATCATTAGGAAACCAAAAGTAAAATGAACCAATGAAAAGTTTTATAAACAAGTCACATGACCTGTTATGCGGCATAGGGTATAAAATGCGGAGAAAATACGTTGGCACGTGAGGCGGCGTCAGTAGCGGACCGATGTGCGAATAGGCCGAAGGCAATACAACGCGCTAAGATCCGGATGGCACCGAGGTGGTGTCATAGTTGAGAGTTCTGAGCAGCGGTTGTAACACTGTCTGAAGCTTATTTGCAGCTGCTGCAGCTTCACTACGCGCCAAGATCCGGATGGCACCGAGGTGGTGTGTAGGAAGTTGCCGCACTGGTGTGGCCATCCTACAATGCTGAAAGTCGGCGTGGGGCGCCCCGTTGGCCTGTGAGTTTGCGTCAGTAGCGGACCGATGTGCGAATAGGCCGAAGGCAGCACAACGCGCCAAGATCCGGATGGCACCGAGGTGGTGTCTAGTAAGTTGTCGCACTTCTGTGGCCATCCTACAATGTTGAAAGTCGGCGTGGGGCGCCCCGTTGGCCTGTGAGATGGTGTCAGTAGCGGACTGATGTGTGAATGGGGCCAAAGGCAGCGCAACAATATTTTCTACTATATTTCCGGAGTAGAAGACACCACAAGGCGCTGAGATGCCAAGATCCGGATGGCACCGAGGTGGTGTGTAGCAAGTTGCCGCACTGGTGTGGCCATCCTACAATGCTGAAAGTCGGCGTGGGGCGCCCCGTTGGCCTGTGAGATGGCGTCAGTAGCGGACCGATGTGCGAATAGGCCGAAGGCAGCACAACAATATTTTCTGACTGACACCACAAGGCGCTGAGATGCCAAGATCTGGATGGCACCGAGGTGATGTCTAAGTTGCGGACTGATGTGCGAATGGGGCCAAAGGCAGCGTAACAATATTTTTTGTATGGAAGATACCACTAGGCGTTGAGATGCCAAGATTCGGATGGCACTGAGGTGATGTCTAGCAAGTTGGTGTGGTCATCCTACAATGCTGAAACTCGGCGTGGGTCGCCCCATTAGCCTGTGAGATGGCGTCAGTAGCGGACCGATGTGCGAATAGGCCGAAGGCAGCACAACGCGCCAAGATCCGGATGTCACCGTGGTGGTTTCATAGTTGAGAGGCACTTCATCTGCAGTGGGGCGCCGAGATCCGGATGGCACCGAGGTGATGTCTAGTAAGTTGCTGTACTGGTGTGGTCATCCTACAATGCTGAAACTCGGCGTGGGTCGCCCCATTAGCCTGTGAGATGGCGTTAGTAGCGGACCGATGTGCGAATAGGCCGAAGGCAACACAACGCGCCAAGATCCGGATGTCACCGTGGTGGTTTCATAGTTGAGAGGCACTTCATCTGCAGTGGGGCGCCGAGATCCGGATGGCACCGAGGTGATGTCTAGCAAGTTGCTGTACTTGTGTGGTCATCCTACAATGCTGAAACTCGGCGTGGGTCGCCCCATTAGCCTGTGAGATAGCTGTTCTTTGGATTTGGGCCTGGTCCACCAAAATGGCCCTGGGACACCTTAGAACTCGGACGCTCGATTTTTTTTTCCTTTCCTGTACATGCAAAAAAAGGTAAATGCCCGGTACGTTACACGCTTCATCTGCCACGATGAACTCTCCAGAGGAACCGAAAAAAAATATAGTTGTGGTAACTATACCATGCATCGTCATATGGAGAGGTGGCACCAATTAATTATAGTGCTGCATAAAAGAGAGATTTGGAGGAGAACCCCTGACCTGCTAGTACATTCATCAAAGAAGTGGCACTGAGAGCTTCAGAGGCAAGGGAAACGGTCCCAAATATTTAGAAGAACTTTGGAAAGATTAAAATGACATGTTTAGATTGTGGCAAATTAATTTCATGTGGACAGATGAGTGTTACTCTAATAAATACAGCATATGAACATCATCATAGTCGATGGTTGGTAGAGACATTTTGACTATATCCTGGACCTGCCCGTCCTCGCCCAAAATGGCGCCAGAATAAATGGGACTCGTAACTCCTTGTTGTGTACTGGTTGCAGAACCTTGAAATCACGAGATACGTATGCAGTTTTGAAGCACATGGCGGGCGGGGACGAGAATTGATTGAATATTTCGACATCCCTATTGATATTAAGTTCTGATGTGTTATTGATTACTGTACTGTTGAAAGTTCGAATTAACGTCACCCATGGTACTTGCCCGCAAATGTATATCTAGATAATTTTATTGTAACTGGCCCTGTCGTATTTTAATTATAAAATGTACGTCCACCGATTCCGTAACTGTTAGACACCTTAGTTCTTGCAACCTAATGGCCCGCCCGTTACGTTCCTCTACAGTGTAAATGTCTATTCATCATATACGATTACAGTTTGCTCCGTGGCCGGCCCACGTGGTTATAGGCTCGTATTTGTATAATGAAATTTTCACAATAAAGGTTTTTAAAAGAAAACATGGTAGTAGTATATACATTGGTAAAGTTTTTAATAATAGTCACTGTTTTAGAATCATTAAAAGGCAAGTGAAATAAAGCAGACCAATTACATGAAGGGTAAAAGGTATAATACGAAGGAACGCAGTAAAGATAAATGGTCAAGGGCTGTTGTGTTTTCTATTCCTGCAACATAAAGTGATCGATAAGAATCTCATATTCAGGCGTATCGGCGACTAAGACAGCAGGTCGACCCTCTTTTGCTCAACGGCTCCGTCATGGGACGAAGAAACGCTCTTTTTCTCGAAAAAAGAATATATTTTACTTGCAGGACAGTTGTAAAATTTCCGGGAAAGTACATTAGCCTGGAACATTATAACATATATTTAAGAAAAAATAATGTTCGGAAGTAATGAAAAGCGTAATTTTTAGGTCATATGACCAAGCCTTTCATCATTACAATAAGAAAAGTAAAATGAACCAATGAAAAGTTTTATTAACAAGTCACATGACTTGTTATGCTTACGTTACGCGCTGCGCGCCCCGGATGACTTCCGGATGCGCTAACGCGGCGCGTCATATGACGCATTACGCGACAACGCAGGTACAGAATATAGTCAAAATGTCTCCACCAACCAGCGGTCGGAACACAACCCCTTTCAGCAGGCTAAATAGTTCTGTTAAATGACAACAGAAGGGACAGGCAACAAGAACCATCAGTCAAAGAGGGGAGGGCTAGTTCTTCTCTACCGGGTTACATTGGGGCGCTACCGGAACTGATCGAATTGGTAGTCTACAGTGTTTCTGGATGTTTCAGACTGAAGCTGGGGTTAGCATGAGAGCAGCACCATTTCGTAGCTCCGTCGTGGTCATTCCGCAACCAATCATGGCAGCCGTTCTTTATCGTTATTTTGGGCGGGGTGGGTGGCGGAGCCGAGCTGTTTTGCAGCCATCATTGTGTGGAGTTCAGTTCATCTCACTAGTTTTGTATTTGTCATGAGGGGTTGTTCCTAATGTTTCTATTTTAGCGAGGTCAAAAAGAGATCCCATTAGTGGCCTACTGATTTTGCTCGATTCCTTTTCTTTTTTTTTACACGATTTTTCGTTATCTGCAAAGACTAAACAGAGTATTGCGACTCTGTGTTTGTTTGTAAATAGAGAATGAACCAAAGAGAACTAATTCTAAAACAGTAAATACTTGGATAACAATGAATCAAATGGAGAGAGAAGCAGGCACGACGGATTACAATGGGGGCAAAGACCTGCGTTAACTACCTTTCACTATCTGCAAAGAGAGAGTACTCCTAATAGAAATGAGGGGGGGGGGGCACCATTCAAAGCAGATCAGTGTGCATAAACACGAAAATGTTTTCACTTACCACGTACTTGACATTCGACAGCTTATGATATTTGCTATTAAAAAACCATTGAAATTCACTGAAAAAACCATAGGTTATAGACCATATATAGTTAGGAATTAGCATTTACAAAACCTTGAAAATTCACTGAAAAAACCATAGGTTATAGACCATATATAGTTAGGAATTAGCATTTAAAAAACCTTATTTTACTCACACAAAACCATTGAAATTCCATATATAGTTAGTTGCACTAACTATATATCGCGCACCTGCAATCCACTGCTGATGATGTCACATATTACATCATTCATGACATGGTCAGTGACATCACTGATGACATCACTGATGACATCTCAAATGACATCACTGATGATATCACTAATGACATCTCATTTGACATCATTCTTGTGCTAATACGATAAACCTCTTCAGACTCTAATATAATCTTAGATACACTCAGTGTATACAGACACTCACACACTTCCACTCATCCATGGAGTTACTCACACACCCAGTCAGTCATGCAAAGAAACAATCTCATCTCCATTTCTTCAACTATACAGTTAAACACACCTTACTTATTGAAACATATACTAACACATATTTACTCTCTTATACAATCCCTGATACAAGTTCACAATGATCGATACAACCACTCACTCATTCGGTGGCTCTCATGCACAGTTATTTATATATGCCAACTCTCACATGTACTGTGTTTTACATATGTACTTACTATGACATGTAGCATTGAGATATCCATTTACTCATCAATACACTCATGCACACAGTCAACTGCCCATGTAGCTGTTTCCACATGCACTCTTGAACTCATACACCTAGTGAATAAACTGTTCACACATCTATGCATAGAGTCACACACCTTTCAGCCACCCCCACACAAACTCAATCTCCCATAGAAATACTTGGGCAAGCAATTAATAACACATATAGCCTCTCGTATAGCTAATGATCAACACATGCAGCAGTTTACAGAACAACAGACATAATGATGCACAAATTAAGACAGTTTAGTCTCTAACCCATGCATTCAGTGAGACACATTTAATCACTCACTCATACAGTCAGTCACGCACCTACTAAATCCTTCATCCAGACACTTATACATCCACTCATTCTTCAATATGTAAGATATATTTTAACTTTACAGAAACATACAGTCACTGGATGTTGTCATCAGTGATGTCATCAGTGATGTCATTTGAGATGTCATCAGTGATGTCATCAGTGATGTCACTGACCATGTCATGAATGATGTAATATGTGACATCATCAGCAGTGGATTGCAGGTGCGCGATATATAGTTAGTGCAACTAACTATATATGGAATTTCAATGGTTTTGTGTGAGTAAAATAAGGTTTTTTAAATGCTAAATCCTAACTATATATGGTCTATAACCTATGGTTTTTTCAGTGAATATATATATATATATATATATTACCTACTGGCGGTCGCCAGTAGGTATATATAGTTAGGATTTTTTCCCTATGGGTTTTTTTAAAATTCTATGTCTAATAACTTTGGCGTTTGTGGACGGAATTGGCTGAAGTTTTCTGGAAAATGGAACATTTTGTTTCTGAGCAGCCCTTGAAAATTTGGGGGGTGTTCGTCAAGGGGGGGCCGAGAAAAAAGGGGGGTCCCAAAACGTGTTTTTAACATTGAGTTTTCCATGGGCGGTTGGCCTCACTTTTAGCACGAACGGCTGAATGGATTTGCACGAAACTTGGCAAAATTGTAGGGACTGGTAGCCCGATGTGCCTTTTGTAGGTCTCAATATATGTGCTCCAGTGGATTTTGAGAAATTAACGTTTAAAAAAAGATATATATCTGTAACAGCGGACCGGGCAGCTCCCCGGTTCGCGGACCGGGGCGCGTACCAGAACTTCGCGTAGCGAAGCTGATTGGCTCTCCGGTGTCTGTCAACATTCTAAACAGTCCGGAGCGGCCGCCATCTTGTCTCTCGGTAGGATTGAGAGACAAGAGGAGGCCAAAACAAAGGTGGAAATAACCACAAGGGGGCATAGTAGATCCTCCCTGACCCCCTAGGTTTAATGTGGAGGCTTTAAAAGGGCCCCGCGGGGCAAAAAAAAAAAAAATGTTTTTGTTTTTTTGGGTGGGTAGCGCCCGGTCCGCGAACCGGGAAGCGTTCTGGGCAGCGTACTACAATGAAAAATGAATGAGAGACTTTTCAAATGCAGTATGTTAATTGATTGTTGGTTTTGTTGATTATTTTTTATTTTCTTTATTTTTTAAGCATTTTTTTTATTGTGATTGTGTTTCATAATTTATTAAACTTTCTAACATTTCATTGTCAGAAATTTCATAATTATCATGGAATATACATTGTAGTCTCTGAGGGTGTAAAATGTCCTCATTTGCAAGGAGGTTATCTACTGCTTGTACACATTGCAGTAGTTCATTGTCCCAAGTTTCATCGAAAAATTCAATGTCAATTTGATCAATTGTATCAATCAATTCTTGGCTGCTCTCTTGCAGGTCCATTTCAAAAGAAACTTGGTTTTCGCCTTCCATTTTGCCTGAAATTTGGATTAAAAAAATATATATTAGTAGAGATAGGGCAATGTTGGGAATAATTTTAGATAGGCATTTTTTATCAGTGAATTTATCTTTGGGCAGTGTATAGTATCAGAGTGGAAGTAGGAATATAAAAAAGTGTATGTGATTTAACGTAAGTAAATTCATAATTATACAAGAGAAGCCTAACTCCATCCATAACTATAACAGAGAAGTCTCTCTAAATCTATAACTACTACAGAGGGATAGTATATATCTATCAGAAAAAGTTTACCATATTAACTTATAGTGCACAATGTACTTCAGTTTTAAAAATAAAAACTTACCTTTAAAAAGAAGTTGAAGGAATTAGTGAAAATACTATTGAAATGTACAGCAAGAAGTAGTAGTCAAAATGGCTGTGTTTTCTTCTCTTCCTTTATATATATTCAGGTATATAACCAATGAAATGTCAGGTAAAAAAAGTAGAAAATGAAAGTAACATTTTCATTGGTTGTCAATTCCAACACTTCAGATGTGTTTTGTGAAGTAATTTACCTCAGGGTATTTAGAGAGGTCTACAGGCTAAATGACTAAATGGAATTCCAATCAAATTTGTGAAAATGGTAGGGATTGGTATGTAGTATGAGCTAATCTATATTTTGAGAAATTGTCTCCAGTGGCTTTTCTGTGAACTACTTTCCCACCTTTTTTGATGGTGCGCTTCCCAGGGAGCGACCCGGTACGCGAACCGTTGAGCGCCCCGGTTCGCGAACCTTAAGCGTTCCGGGAGTCCACCATTTTGTGTTTCGGTCGAATTAAGATACAAGATGGAGGGCAAATAATGTTCAGAATGGGTAGAAGGGGGCACGGTAGAGTTATCTTGACCCCCTAGGTTTTCTGAGGGTGGCTGAGGAGGCTTATATGTGCGAAAAAAAAACATTTTTAAAAAAATTTCGCGAGGTTAGCTCCCGGTCCGCGTACCGGGTAGCGCCCCAGGGAGCGTACTTTGTTGAAAATTAGTGAAAAATGTTAGAGTAAAATAATAATTGTGAGTGATTAGATGTAGGGTAGCTCTGAGAAGAGCTTTTGGGTTTATGGTACATTTAGGTACTTATAAGTAGGTACCAATGCACATTCTTAAATTCAGAGTGAAAATTCTGTTGCCCTCATCTGAGAAGTGAACTCCATCTCCTCTGTAGATATCTTGCATGTAGTAACGCAAGTTATTGTTGTACAGGGAGCCCATTCCATGGTCTCTCATGTAAGCTGAAACAGATTTGTTTACATGCTTCCTCGACTTCTCAATTTGTGGACAAAATTGGTTTGACCACCTCCATTTCTGTCTTTGGCATATATTTGAATATACCAAGGCAGTCTGAGGAAAAAGTGCCATTAATTGCTCAAAGGTGTCCTTTAAAAGCATTTCCAGACCTACACCAGTCAAAGTGCCCAAGTCATTACCTCCACAGTGCACAATTAACAGGTCAGGTTTGGGCAAATGCATAAAGGTTTTCACCAATGGTATCAATTGGTGACATTTTAATCCTCTGTGGCCAAACCACTTAATTTCCACATCTTGTAAATTGAGGTTAGGTAATTTCCTGTTTTCAACGTACCTTTGAGCCCAGTGAATATAACTATGTCCAACAATCCAGACAGAAAACATGGTGAGAGAAGGTTCTCCTGCAGTCAGATGAAGTGTGGCAATGAAATGGCAGTTGAAAAAATGAGAGTTTAAAATGAAAAAAACTGTGGAGTTTCTGTGTTCATGAAGCAGTAACAGTGATTGGTGGATTTTGATTGCTGAAAACAGAAAGTTAGAGTGCACGGATGTGTTCTTTGAAAGATGTATTTTGAATGGTCAATAAAAAATCATTAAATGAAAGAATGCACTGGATATGCAGGTGCACTGAGAGTTCAGAGTTCAATTGCAACATTGTTGTGTGAACTTGCAAACACCAGAAGTCTTCCAAGAGGTGGTTGCCATGCAAAAAAGGCAGAAAGGGCAGAGGGGGGAAGGGTTTTCATTTGAAAAAAAGTGAGGGAAGAGTTTTGATTGGGTGACATGAGAGATATGTGTGAAGAATTACAGCATTTCTGTGCTTTTGATAGCTGCAGACTCTGGAGTGCATACCTTTTGCTCTGCTGAAGACAAATTGGTGTGTTTCTGAGACTGTTTTCAAACTCAAAGTATTTGCTAAGGTGAGAAAATATTTCTTTAATTTAGATAGAGAATAGTGTGCTTTAAGGAGAAAATTATGAATTATGTGGCGCAAATTGCTTGTAAATATGCTCCCACATGTGCATGGAAAATTTAGATTTTGAATGTTTGTGTTACATAGCCATGTTAAAAGTGATACAAACATGCTGCAAAGGCAATCAAAAAACGCTTTTATGTGTCTTAAGGACATTTTAAGTAATTTTCCCATGTGCAGTGTTTTGAAATTATGATTTGAAAATCGTTTTTGGGGAAAAGGAATTGTTTTTAAATTTATGACAAGGACATAATGGTGTATGCTTCTTTATACGGCAATTGACGGTCCCTGATGTTATTTTTCCCATTTTAATGTAAGACCTTTCTCTGTGGCGCAAGTTGCTTGTAAATATGCTCCGACCTGTGCATGGGAAATTTAGATTTTAAATGTTTGTGTTACATAGCCATGTTAAAAGTGACCCAACCATGCTGGAAAGGCAATAAAAAAACACTTTCATGTGTCTTAAGGACATTTTAAGTAATTTCCCTGTGGGCAGTGTTTTCAAATTATGAATTGAAAATCGTTTTTGAGGTAAAGGAATGTTGTTAAAATTTATGTGCGCCATATGCCCCCAAATTTCGTTTTCAGGGGTGCAGCAGGGTGTTCTTGAGACACCCCTGCACCTTTGGAAAAATTCCTAATTTGCGATGAGCTAATTGCTAATCGCAAATTGCACCTTCATTCCTATGGGCCTCCTGCTCCATGGAAATGAATGGGTAATTTGCAATTAGCAATTTGCTCATCGCAAATTAGGAATGGTAAAGAATCGCTATTTATTCCTTAAAATTCGCTATTTTGGAAATGCAAAATAGTTATATGATACATATGGCGGTTGATGTCTAACAAGATAAGAAGCTTAGGGATACATTTATGATGACTGGCGCAATGAAGTGGACATCACTTACTTCATTGGTAGAGCTTTACATGTATTATGTCCTCTGTATTCTTCATCAAGCGTAACTTTAATCTGCAATCCTGAGTAGGCCTCACCTTAAACAAACCTCTGGATAGGCCACACCTTATCGTCATCCTGAATTAATCATTTAAAATGCTAGGGACAGATTTATGATAGGTGTATGCCTCTTTTGCGCCACTTACAAAACACTGTCCACGGGGAAATGACTTAAAATGTCCTTAAGACACATGAATGTGTTTTTTTAAAGCGTTTGCAATTTTTTGGGGTGACTTTTAACATGGCTATGTGACTCAAACAGTCAAAATCTAAATTCACCATGCACAGGTGGGAGCATATTTACAAGGAATGTGCTCTATGGGGAAAGGTCTTATAATGTAATATGGGAAAAATGACATCAGAGACACTGAAATGCCTTATAGAGAAGCATACACCATTATGTCCTTGTCATAAATTTGCAAACCATTACTTTTCCCCAAAAACGATTTTCAAATCATAATTTGAAAACACTGCACATGTGGAAATTACTTAAAATGTCCTTAATTCAAAATTTGCTATTCCTTATTTTGCGATTGCACTGAAGGATTTGCAAATTTTGCGATTCCTTAAATGCAATGTATCAAACAAAAAATATGTAAAAAATGATATTAAGGATTTGGAAACTACCACCAACTTCTAGTTTGTGGTAATTTGCGAATTCTTTTCAAAAAGCATTTTTTTCCAAAAAACAAAAGGTGCCATATGACGCCTATACATGTCCTTAGGGCATGTATGTGTGCCATATGCCCCCAAATTTCTTTTTCAGGGGTGTAGCAGGGTGTTCTTGAGATACCCCTGCACGCTTGAAAAAATTCCTATTTTGTGATGAGCTAATTGCTAATCGCAAATTGCAACCTTCATTCCTATGAGCCTCCTAGCCCATGGAAATGAATGGGTAACTTGCAATTAGCAATTTGCTCATTGCAAATTAGGAATGGTAAAGAATTGCTATTTATTCCTTAAAATTTGCTATTTAGGAAATGCAAAATAGTTTGATGGTACATATGGTGGTTCATCTGTAACAAGATAAGAAGCTTAGGGATACATTTATGATGACTGGCGCAATAAAGTGGACATTACTTACTTCATTGGTAGGCCTTTACATGTATTATCTCCTCTGTATTCTTCATCAAGCGTAACTTTAATCTGCAATCCTGAGTAGGCCTAACCTTAAACAAACCTTTGGATAGGCCACACCTTATTGTCATCCTGGATTAATCATTTAAAATGCTAGGGACAGATTTATGATAGGTGTATGCCTCTTTTGTGCCACTGTGCGTCACTTTTATGATGCAGCGGCGGTGCTAATTTGCAATTAGCAATTTGCTCATTGCAAATTAGGAATGGTAAAGAATTGCTATTTATTCCTTAAAATTTGCTATTTAGGAAATGCAAAATAGTTTGATGGTACATATGGTGGTTCATCTGTAACAAGATAAGAAGCTTAGGGATACATTTATGATGACTGGCGCAGTAAAGTGCACATTACTTACTTCATTGGTAGGCCTTTACATGTATTATCTCCTCTGTATTCTTCATCAAGCGTAACTTTAATCTGCAATCCTGAGTAGGCCTCACCTTAAACAAACCTCTGGATAGGCCACACCTTATCGTCATCCTGGATTAATCATTTAAAATGCTAGGGACAGATTTATGATAGGTGTATGCCTCTTTTGTGCCACTGTGCGTCACTTTTATGATGCAGCGGCGGTGCAAAAGATTTGCTATGAGGCGACAACATTACAAATTGATGCATTTAGGCAGATATGTCATGGTGTAAAAAAAACGTACCACATGAAACCGATGCAGCAGTGATGCAAAAGATGCACCATGTCGCAAGACAGGCCTCACTTGGGGCCATATGTATCAAGCTAATTAGCATTCGCAAACATCAAAATTCTACGAATTTCGTCCTTTGCGAATGTTAATTAGACAAATGGTATGTATCAAACAAGTTTGATGCAAAATAAGGAGTAGCAAAATTTGCTATTCCTTATTTTGCAATTGCACTGAAGGATTTGCAAATTTTGTGACTACTTAAATGCAATGTATCAAACAAAAAATATGTAAAAAATGACATTAAGGATTTGGAAACTATTGTGGTAAATTGGTGGTAACTTGTGAATTCTTTTCAAAAAGCTTTTTTTCAAAAAAACAAAAGGTGCCATATGACGCCAACACATGCCCTTAGGGCATGTATGTGTGCCATATGCCCCCAAATTTCTTTTTCAGGGGTGCAGCAGGGTGTTCTTGAGACACCCCTGCACCCTTGGAAAAATTCCTAATTTGTGATGAGCAAATTGCTAATCGCAAATTAAACCTTCATTCCTATGAGCCTCCTAGCCCATGGAAATGAATGGGTAAGTTGCAATTTACAATTTGCTCATTGCAAATTAGGAATGGTAAAGAATTGCTATTTATTCCTTAAAATTCGCTATTTAGGAAATGCAAAATAGTTTGATGGTACATATGGTGGTTCATCTGTAACAAGATAAGAAGCTTAGGGATACATTTATGATGACTGGCGCAATAAAGTGCACATTACTTACTTCATTGGTAGGCCTTTACATGTATTATCTCCTCTGTATTATTCATCAAGCGTAACTTTAATCTGCAATCCTGAGTAGGCCTCACCTTAAACAAACCTCTGGATAGGCCACACCTTATCGTCATCCTGGATTAATCATTTAAAATGCTAGGGACAGATTTATGATAGGTGTATGCCTCTTTTGTGCCACTGTGCGTCACTTTTATGATGCAGCGGCGGTGCAAAAGATTTGCTATGAGGCGACAACATTACAAATTGATGCATTTAGGCAGATATGTCATGGTGTAAAAAAAACGTACCACATGAAACCGATGCAGCAGTGATGCAAAAGATGCACCATGTCGCAAGACAGGCCTCACTTGGGGCCATATGTATCAAGCTAATTAGCATTCGCAAAGATCAAAATTCTACGAATTTCGGCCTTTGCGAATGTTAATTAGACAAATGGTATGTATCAAACAAGTTTGATGCAAAATAAGGAGTAGCAAAATTTGCTATTCCTTATTTTGCAATTGCACTGAAGGATTTGCAAATTTTGTGACTACTTAAATGCAATGTATCAAACAAAAAATATGTAAAAAATGACATTAAGGATTTGGAAACTATTGTGGTAAATTGGTGGTAATTTGTGAATTCTTTTCAAAAAGCTTTTTTTCAAAAAAACAAAAGGTCCCATATGACGCCAACACATGCCCTTAGGGCATGTATGTGTGCCATATGCCCCCAAATTTCTTTTTCAGGGGTGCAGCAGGGTGTTCTTGAGACACCCCTGCACCCTTGGAAAAATTCCTAATTTGTGATGAGCAAATTGCTAATCGCAAATTAAACCTTCATTCCTATGAGCCTCCTAGCCCATGGAAATGAATGGGTAACTTGCAATTAGCAATTTGCTCATTGCAAATTAGGAATGGTAAAGAATTGCTATTTATTCCTTAAAATTCTCTATTTAGGAAATGCAAAATAGTTTCATGCTACATATGGCGGTTCATCTGTAACAAGATAAGAAGCTTAGGGATAGATTTATGATGACTGGTGCATCACCAGGGATGTGTCAGTCATCCTGCACCGCTGTTCCGCCACCCATGGTGTGCTGCATTTAGAATGCGGGGCATCATGGGGCAAAAATGGCACAGATGTGTGACGTATCTGTGCTGTAAAGGTAGTGATTGCTGGAGTTGTATCGCAAGTGCGATGCAGCTCAAGCAAGGCTCAGGGGTGCCCCATCTCCACAATGTTGCGTCAAGACCTATGCCTGCTTAAAGCAGGCGCAGGGTTTTGACGAAGCTTTCTCCTATCTGATTGTAAATACGGCACACCATGGGTGGCAGAGTAGTGGTGCACGTTAACTGGTGCATGCCTGGGGATGTGCCATTTAACATAAATCTGCCCCTTTACATTTAAGTATGTGCAGGACACACAGAGTCGGTGAGGCTTATCCAAGGTTAAGAAGAGATGAGTCCTGTTCACTGAAAATTTAGACATAGTCTTCACCTGCTCAGCATTGCTGGACATGGCTAAATAATAGCTGCAAAATATTACTCTTGTTAAACAATTTTACTATTATAATCTCTGAGATTTGTCTCTTACTCTGCAACATCTCATTGTTGTTATCTTTCTTTAAAGATAAAGACAACCTCAACATGAGCGACAATCTGCAATCAGTTGATTTTGACCTCATCATTGAACTTGTAATTGAAACATCAGTGGATGTTGATCCCTTGGATGATTTAAATCCTGAGGATGAAGAAGAGCGTGATGAGGATGCAGATTTGTCCGAATTATATGACATAGGATGGGAAGCTGACCTGCTTGAGCCTATGGAAATATAAACATTTATTTTTAAAATTTATAATTAATAAAAAGTAAAAAGGTAAACCGTTTAATTTAAAAATAAAGACTCCTTCAAAAGCAGGTTATGTGTAGTGTCTTCAATAAAATATTAAAATATGCTCATAAAATTAGATCAGATTCACATATAAAATAGCACAGGTAACATAAATATAAATGTCATTTCTTTTCTGCTATTTCTGTATTGTAAATTTGCAAGGACTAAAAAATCTTCTATTTAAAATGTCAAGTAGTGTGTTAAGTTTTTGATCACTGTTATTGTTTTACTGTTTGGTAATAATGGTTAATAACATTTTTTATTATATTTTACCACAGATTCAACTGCAGATCATTTCAAGATTTCACCATGCCAACAATAGAAAGACAGAGAAAGGCTGCAAAACGTCAAAGACAGCAGGTGAAAGAAAATAAGCAGCAGTCCTCTAACAAAAAGATTTGTCAAGTCACGAAGAAAGCACCGGGTAAGAGCACAAAATATTTCATAAGAAATATGTGTAGTAAAAAAAATATTACTACAGAAAATGTTTCAGTCCATAAAACAAGAAGGAATTCAAATGGAAAGGAAAGGCCAATCAAAAATGTTACTGCTAGAGCAAGAGATAACTCTGTGCATGATAGTAGAAGGAAACAACAGTTTAGGGAGATTCGTAAACGAATGTTCCGCAACAGGATAATTGGCAATTTGTTAAAAAATATTAGGAAAGGTCAACAGAAACTGGTTTTTTATAAGAGAAAAAAAAAAGTTGAGAAAGTTATTGATCAGGCATTTGAAATTAAACGTAAGTTATTTATTTTGATAATCAATAGAATTAGGAAGCTAAACAAGGCAATTTATGATTTCAAAAGAAATAGTAGATGGAAGAGAATAGTTAATCGTAGTAATTTTTGTGAAGTTTTTTCTGGAGAATGGATGCATAGTTCAAGCTGTGAGGCATTTTTTAATGAGGAGAGTTATTTCCAGGATAATGATTTGGTGCATGCAGTTGACACCAGTGGTCGTGCTTATGAAGTGAAAGATGGTTGTCCAGTTGAAAAAGAAAAACTTGTGACAACAGAGGCAGAAGAGGTGTTAGGTAATGAGGTTTTAGGAAGACGTGCTAAGGGTCCTGTGTACACCTGGAAGTGTAGTAGTATTTGCAGTGTGCGACAGGATTCCATCAATTTGCTTTGTGATTTTGTACGGTCATTTAATAAGAAAAGTTTGAAGCAGAAAATAAGGTTGTTGCAAGAATTAGATCCTTGCCGAGTAAGAGAAGTGACAGGTTTGCATGGTCATTCACTGGCTTGTCTTTCCAGGAGAGTATGCCAGAGTGTTTTTCATCATTTCAGGATGCTAGCAGTGCATCATAATAAAGTGAGGAAATTAGTTAGAATGTTGTATTATGCTAAGAGTCCAGCAATTATGCTTAAACAATTATGCGCTGCTCTTTTGCATGGTTCTGAAATAGATGTGAAGAATATATGTGAAGAAATTGAGTTTTGTTACTTTGGAAGTAAAGAGGAGAATGTTGAAATTGAGCAAGAAGAAGAGGGTCATGTGGAAGATAGTGTACAGGTTTCCAGTACAGATAATTTCCAGAGGGAAATTGCGACGTTTGAGGTGAAATCAAGTGAGAGGCCTAATTTCACTTGTGTGTGTTGTCGACGCACTTATTATAAGAATCAGACTAAGTTAGTGGATTTATATGCAAAAAGTGAAAGGGAAAATAATAGTGAATGGAAGGATTTCGCAACATACTTGATGGTAGAAAATTGTTTTGATTTGGGATTGGATCAACGTGTGTGTAGTGATTGTTGTTGCAAATTAAATCAAAACCTGATGCCTGCTAGAGCAGTTCATAATAATCTGGAATTGGTTGAGATTCCTTCTGAATTGAAGGATTTAAATACTTATGAATCTATTTTGATTCAAAGTATCCATCCCTTTCAGGCTATTGTAAGAATGGAGCCAAAGACAGGGAAATTGCCTCCATCAGATTTACAGAAAGGATTAAAGGAAAGAGTTGTTTATTTGCCTCTAGATTTGAAGAAAAACATTAACACAATTGGAGTAGAAAAAGTGGAAGAGGAACCTCTGGTTATCTTAGTTAATGGGGTTCCGACAAAGAATAAGAAAATATGGCAAGATTTAGTAGATGTTAGGAAAGTTAAAAAGGCAACATTGTATTTGAAAAAAAATAATAAATACTATAAGAATGTATATGTTGCAGAAGAGGAAGTAAGTGAGGAAGAGGATAGCGATGTGTGTGCTGGTCAAATTGAGAAAGTAGAACCCTCTTCTAGTGAAGAAATATATGAACATTATAGTGTTCATCCTTTGCATTCCAAGGAAGTCATGGGGAATGCTATTGAGTTGTTTCAAATGAAACAAGCCAAAGGGAGTCCCATTAGTGTTTGGGAGGAAAGTTTGGAAGCTCGGTGTTTCCCACAGCTTTTTCCAACAGGTCAGGGAGGAAGATATGATGAGCGACCTCATCAAATTCCTGCTTCTGAATACCGGACTTTGCGATTGTATGCAGGAGATGCTAGGTTTCGACAATGCATTCCTTATTTGTTTCATCTCCTGTTTGAAAGCGATCTGTCTGGACTGTCATATGCAGTGAACCACATCTTGAAAAGTGGTATACACATGCAAAACATCTCGGCAAGTGACTTTATGGATAAAGTCAATGTCCAAGACAGTATTTTGGATTAATGAGTACTGGTACCGTCGTCATGGTGATTTAAAATGTATGCTGAGGAACTTAGGTACTCCCACATGGTTCCTCACTCTGAGCTGTGCCGAGTATGGCTGGGAAGACTTACTTGAATTTCTACGAGAGGCAAATGCTAACGTAGATAACATCGAATTCAAGACACCCGGAGAACTGTGCTCTTTGGATCCAGTCAATGTATGTAGGTACTTCAATCATAGATTTGAAGCTATGATGTCTTTCATCATGAATAAGAAGAATCCACCTCTTGGAGAGGTGTTGGATTTCTTCTGGAGAAAGGAGTACCAAGCAAGAGGTGCTCCTCATATACATATGTTGCTGTGGATCAAGGATGCACCTAAATTTGGAACGGATCCAGAAGACTCAGTGATGAGTTTCATCCAACAGTATTCTACGTGTGCTGTTCCAAACGCAAAGGAGAAGAAAAGCCTAAGAGAAAAAGTTCTGCGTTTCCAAAGCCATCGATGTGGAAAGTACTGCCGTCGTAAATTCCGAAACAAGGACAAGTTCTACACTAAATGTCGTTTCGGCTTTCCACGACCGGTGATTTCTAAAGGAAGAGTAAACAGTTTGATGTCTTCGCTGCGACACAATGTCATGAAGAAATCACCTAAAAACACTTACAATTTGAAGAGGAACGAAGAGTCCAAGTACATCAACGACTACAACCCGGTGATTTTGTCCATGTGGAATGCTAACATGGATATACAGTTTGTGGCTGATAACTGTATGGCTGTGGCTCGGTATGTGACGTCTTACATCACCAAAAAAGAGAAGACAGAATTGAAGGATATGTGGGAGGACATTTCCCATGAAAAGAGCCTCAGCAAGAAGTTGTACAGTTTCAGTCTGAAGATGTTGTCGCATCGAGAAATCGGAGCGTACGAATGTTCTGACCGGTTGTCTTCAGCAAGTCTCTATGCCAAGTCCAGGAGTATCGTTTGGGCGAGTCTTGGTCTTGCTGCAACGCGTAATCGAGTTCTCAAACCTGTGTGGGAAATTGAGTATTTGGCGGAAAAGGAGCCAAACAGTACCGACATTTTGAAGACCAACATGTTGGATACATATTATCCAAATCGAAGCATTCACCTCGATAATGTTTGTCTGTATGAGGTTCTTCAAAATTACATATTCAAGAGGAACATCAAAGAAGATACTGAGAAAGGAGTGTATGCTGTAATAGGAAGTGAGGGATGTCTGGTCAAGCAAAGAAAATGCCACTTGGTAAACCATCGAAAATTGAGTGGCGAATCTCCTGAAAAAAAGGAGTTTTTCTATTTAGCACTTTTGCAACTTTTCAAGCCTTGGCGTGCAGAAGAGGAACTGCTTGGAGATTTCCTCTGTTACGAAGACTCTTTCAATGCCGCCAAGGAGACCATAGAATGTCCTGCTTTTCCCAAATATGTAGAAATGTTGAATGCGGAAATTGAGCAGGAAGCAACGATTGCAGCCGAGATTGCCAGAGACAGTTCTCAGGACAGTCAGAGTTCTGCTTCATTGAGTCAGGATCCACTAGGAGGACCTGTTATTGAAAATGAAGCTGCCACTGCTATGAATGAAGTGGAAAGAGCCATGGCACATGCTCAAGAGGATGCGGTTAACTTAGAAGAGTTGGAAAGACAACTCAACGTTGAGCAGAGGAAAATATATGACGAAGTTACCATGCAAATTGATCATGGATTAAGTCATGATAAGAAAGAGTGCTCATGTACGTCGTTGAAGCCTGTCCGACTGTACGTGAGTGGAGAAGCGGGAACTGGAAAAAGTTTCCTCATTAAAGCAATTTCATGCTATTTGCAGGAAAGGACAGAGTCATCGCTGTCTTGTGTTGTCACTGCTCCAACTGGACTGGCAGCACATAATATTAAAGGGATTACTTTACATCGTTTACTGATGCTGCCAGTGGAGCATGACAACAAATTACAATATCACAAGCTATCTGGAGATGCTTGTTTTGAAGTTTCAAGAATCTTGAGGAAAATGAAACTTCTTATCATTGACGAAGTAAGCATGGTTTCCAATGTCATGCTTGCCTTTGTGCATTTGAGGATGCAAGAAGTTCTCAAAACAGAGTATGATGTGTTATTTGGTGGCAAACACATCATTGTTTTCGGAGATCTTCTGCAGCTGACACCAGTGAAAGGGCAACCTGTGTTCAAAATGCTCACGCATGAAGATACCAGGAAGTGCCTAGGCAGCATTGGCAACGTCAATATATGGTTAAACTTCAATTATGCTGAACTGCATGAAAATATGCGTCAGGCGAAGGATGAAGTTTACAAGACTATTCTACAAGATGTTAGAATTGGAAAAGTGACCGAGCATGGGAAAGAAGCTTTACATGCACGATTACTGTCAAATTTATATCCAGAACAAGATGTTGTGCCTGAGAATATTTTTCAGAAAATTACTGAGAAGAAATCTGGAATATGTTTGATGCCAACTCTTGCAGAATGTGCCAAATTTAACAACAAAATGTTGCATTTAGAAAAGCAAGAGATTGTGAAACTGGAAGCTATTGATAGAGTAGAGCATATGGGATCAACAATTATTTTGTCTGAGAATCTGAAAACAAAATTGGATTCATTAGAGAAGAGTATATCTAAAACTGCAGGTTTTAAAAAGACTCTGAATGTGTGCTTGAACTGCCGTATAATTTTAAGAAGGAATTTACATGTTGAAAGAGGTCTGGTAAATGGATCAATGGGTAATATTGTTGATTTTGTGAAATACAGAAATAGAGATGGAATTGAATTTTTAAAAATTAAATTTGATGGCATTGAGGAAGTACAGCTAATTGGTCGTTGTTCTGCTAGATTTTTGCTTGTAAAAGACTTATATGTTCGCCGTAAGCAGTTTCCTGTTTGCTTGGCATATGCGGTGACAATTCATAAATCGCAAGGTTTAAGTGTAGACAGTGCATTGGTGAATATTGGCAGTTCTGTGTTCAAGGAGGGTATGGCATATGTGGCATTGTCACGAGTTAGAACTTTATCGGGATTGTACTTGATTGAGTGTGATGTCACACACATTTGTGCGGATCTAGATTGTGTTAAGGAATACAATAGGTTAAGAAGAGAGTATGCGCCACATTTGCCTCAGTATCCTTTGTTTGAGAAACGTGTGGTAGGCCGGAAACGAAGAAATGTGACCAATACTGGGGAGGTTGTAGCAAAAAGACAAAAAGTCAATGAACCTAAAATTACAAGCAGAAACAAAAAGGATTCTGTTGAAGATGTTGTTGGTTTTCAGTTTGAAAACAGTTCTGGTGTCAACTGCTATGCTAATGTAGTGGTTAATGTTTTGTTTTCTCTAGAAAATGTAAAAGAAGAGATTGTGGTCAATTCTGATCAAAGATTTTGCAGTTTGTTAAATTCTGTGTTAGAGAAATGTAGCACTGATAGAAGAAACATAGAAAGTGTGTCTGAAATTCGAAATCTGTTAGACAGATGTTCAGGGCAAATACAATTCTCTCAAAATATTCAGCAAGATTGTCAGGAGTTTTTAATGTATATGCTTGATGTATTACATGCTGAAGGTGTAGATGTAGATCAGCTGTTTGGGCTTTCTTATCAATGGCAGCATGACTGCGAGAACTGTATGGTATCAAGTACTACTAGTGTAGACTCAGAAAGATTTATATATTTAACTTTGCCAGACAGTAAATCAGTCTCTTTTAATAAGCTAGTAAAAGCAGCTGATCACAACATGGAGTGTAGCCAATGTAAATCTGAAATGATGTCCACATTATTTATACGAACATATGGCCAGTATGTAATTTTAATGTTCCAACGATGTAGGCCTGATGGAACAAAATTGACAACTTTAATTAAAAATTTTGTAGCTTCGCAGTTGTCAATATCAGGAAGGACTTTTGTAACTGCAGCAATTATATATCATGACGGCCCTTCAATAACATCAGGACATTACACAGCTTATTTAAAGTCTAGAAATGGCTGGTCATTCTGCAATGATTCTGTTTTAATTTTCAAAAAAAAATTGCCGTATGACCTTAAAAACTCTTACCTGGTGTTTTTAAAACCAAAATTTTAGCGAAATAATCTCAGGATGTGCTCTGTGGAATTTCAAGAAGTTCTAATGGCTCCTACACAATTTGGCCTTGAGGATAAGTGTAGTTCAGAGACATAACTTCTAACCATAAGACTGGACGTCATGGAGAAATACGTGCACTTTGAATGAGTTCAGAAAAACTGTTTCTTTTTATAAGCTAATTGAAGCAGCCAATCAAAACATGGAGTAGAGGGAATGTAAGTCTGCAATGCTGTCTACTGTTTTACATTGCTTTGTGATTAAAAGTGATGTAGAGAATTAAATAATTGTAGTAGTCATAGAGGTAGTGTAAGTCTGCTTCATAGTAAGCAGTATCAGTGTCATAGGAAATGTAGAACATGACTGAGCAAGAAGGGGAAGATATTACTATTCCAGGATTGTGAAAATGATCTTCAACATTTTAATTCTGAAAGTTGCGGAAATGCCAAATGACGGGATTGGCTTACAAGAAATCCAAGAGTTATAAATGGCTCTGACAAGATTTGGCCTTGTGGAAACTTGTGATAGAGAGCAAGAAGTCATTTATTGCATGTAACGTGTTTTTAAAAACGATGGAGATTTTCTTTCAGAAAGTGGCGGGCTGAAAGTAATAACAGCACAAAAGAGTGTAAGCTGTTCATAGGACATCCTTTGACGTCATGGAAAGTAAGTTAACTTTAAGGAGTTCTGAATTCTGATTTCTTATGTTGTATGGGTTTTTTAAACACAATCATTTTGATTGTGTATTTTTTCCCCGCTGTTACATGATGAATACCTTCAAGTCACTGATTTAAGTGAAATTTGATACATTCTGAGAACAGCAAAAATAAACCATTTAACATGTATAATTAATGTTCTACTTTTTGTACTTATGATATACATTTAGAAATGTGAGGTAGATATGGAGAAACTGAGGCTTCTGTAAGTGTCAAAGTTAATGCTTACAGTGCTGCACTTCTGGGTACTGTTTTTTTTTTAAAACTGAATAGGCCTCACCTTAAAGAAACCTCTTGAAAGGACACATCTTATTTGTATCCTGAAAGAATCATTTAAAATGTTAGACACAATTTTATGATGGCTTTACATCTTTTTTGCGCTGCTATTGCATCACTATTGTGAGACATCAGCAGTGCAAAAGATGCACCATGTTCCAAAATAGGCCTCACTTCATCAGCATCAAGATACTGTTTGTTTAAAATATATATCTTTAGGATTGTGTAGGGGACGTATAGCAGCAGAGGCTTCTGTAAATCTCAAAGTTTTTGAAAAACTGTTTCTTCTTGAACCTTTTCCCTTGTCTTTTCAAATTTTTAAATACATGTTTTAATATTTTTTAAATGTTTCTTCTCTCTTTTACAGATTGAAAGTATGAAAAAATATTTGAAAAAGTTAACAAGAATCATAAGGTAAATGTTTTCTACTCTTTTAACCCGCAATCCACTGCTGATGATGTCACTGACTATGTCATGAATGATGTAATAAGTGGACATGACTTACTTCATTGGTAGGCCTTCACATGTATTAATGCATACACTGCTGCACTTCTGCGTACTGTTTCATATGCTGAACTACATCTGCACTATGAGATACCTAAGCAAAGGCAACACAGGTGATGTGATTGTGAAATGAGCAAAAGAAACTCCACGTTTTTCAATTACATTACTTGTGTTTTCTACGTTTACGGATGACATTGTGCAGATGAACTTTAGGTCTGTCTATGGACACAGAAGAGGTCTGGCCGTTGTTCAAGAGTGAAGTGGACATGTTTTACTTCATTGGTAGGCCTTCACATGTATTATCTCCTCTGTATTCTTCAACAAGCATAAATTTGATATGCAACCCTGAGTAGGCCTCATCTTAAACAAACTTTTGGAGAGGACACACCTTATCGTCATCCTGAATCAATCATTTAATCTATCACATTTAACATCTATTAGTTCTACTGCTTCATTTCTTTAATCCTTACTTTCCTGCGTTTGCTACTTCTCTCATTCCTTTCTCTATTACTTAATTATTCTACTCCTTCCAGTATTTTTCTCAGTCCCTCTCTTCTCATACTTCTTCATTATTATTCACTCATTCTGTCTCTATTAATGTTACTGTTTCTGAATGATCTCAAATTTTTTTTAAAACAAGAACAGTAAGTATAAGGATAGGAAACAGACATTTATGTTACAAGAAAGACAGCTATAGGAAGTAAACAAAAGATACTGTTACTCGCAATCCACTGCTGATGATGTCACTGACCATGTCAAGAATGATATAATATGTGACATGATCAGAAGTGGATTGCGGGTAACAGTATGTTTTCTTTACTCCCTGTAGCTGTCTTTCTTGTAACATAACTGTCTGTTTCCTTCCCTTATACTTACTGTTCTTTTTTAAAAAAAAAATTTTTGGTTCGCTCCTGGTTCGCGTACCGGAGTGCGAACTGGAAGCGAACTAAAAGAAATAGAGGTTGGCAGAGTTTCAAAAATTCTACCAATTTTTTTTATAATGGGGAGGTTGTTCTGAAAAGAACTTTTTTTTTTGGTTTTTGTTGTTTTAAATTTTTTTTATTATTTTTCTGAACATTTTTTATATTTTTTTTGTTTTTTCTGAACATTTTGTAATTTTTTTTTTTTTTTGGGGGGGAGGGGGAAACAAAAATGATTCATTGAAAAGGGCTCAACAGGAGCAACGAAAAAAAAAAGAATTTATTTTTTGGGGCGTTTCGGGCAAACATGATTATTGATAGCTCTCATTATAAGAGTAATGCTACTTTCTCGGTAGCAAAGTGTTTGGCTGCACCACACGCACACTTGCTTTACTTCCCCCATGTCCATTTGAATGTTCGGGATCACCTCCCTCGCCTCTGGTCCCGATACTTCTTTGACAACAGATCTTCTCGCCATTGCCGGGGGATTTTGCTGTTCATCACGAAGCTGGGCAGCACTATAATTATTTGGGTGCCACCTACTCATATGCCTGTGCATCGTATAATTTCCGAAGCTGTATTTCTTGTCAGTGCCCCTTGAAAGTCGATCGTCGCAAATACGGCAAAACACATATCTGGCATTGACTTTTTTTTGCCCTGCTGGAAATTTAAAAAATTGGCAGATGTAGTTTTCTTTTCTATTGTACCTCCTGGGCTCCTCTGGCAAAAACTCAGGCTCTTCCTCCTCTTGCTCCTCTTCTTGATCTCCCTCTTCTTCTATGATTGCTTGAGCAGGTGGTCCTTTCTTCCCTTGAGGAGGTGGGGGTGGTGGTGGGGGAACACTAGCTGAAGCAACAATGGAAGCCATTTCTCTAGAATGTAAAAGGGTCTTTCTCTCACCAAGATGAAAGTCAGAGTGAGGAAAGAAGGAGGGGTTTTCATCATTTGGGAAAAGCAAAAGTTCTCAACCAATGAAAAGTGTTATCTTTAGGTCACCTGACCTAGCCTTCCATCATTATGAAACCAAAAGTGAAATGAACCAATGAAAAGTTTTATTACCAAGTCACATGACCTCTCACGCTCATGTTACGCGCTGCGGAACGCTCCCCGGTTAGCTTCCGGGTCGCTGCGCTTCGCGCCTCGGTCCGCGCCCCGGGACACTTCCGGGTGCGCTAACACGATACGTCACAAGACGCATTTCGCGGCAACGCGATACGTCGCGCTTTCGCGACGCGCCGCGGATCGCTTCCGGGGAGCTGCTTTTCGCGCCTCGGTCCACGCCCCGGGGCACTTCTGGGTGCGTTAACACAGTACGTCATAAGACGCATTACGCGGCAACGCGATACCGTCACTATGTTGATTTCTTATCGGTTCGCGGACCGGGTCGCGGCATCTATTTGAGCTAACGGAAATCTTCCCGGTTCGCGGACCGGGAGCGAAACAAAAAAAATATTTAAAAAAAATTATTAATAAACATATAAAATATATTTTTGTATTTAAAGAAGAATACATTTTACAGCTATAGATATTAGCTTTTAAAAAACCAATGAAATTCATTGAAAAAACCATAGGTTATAGACCATATATAGTTAGGAATTTGCATTTACAAAACCTTGAAAATTCACTGAAAAAACCATAGGTTATACACCATATATAGTTAGGAATTAGCATTTAAAAAACCTTATTTTACTCACACAAAACCAATGAAATTCCATATATAGTTAGTTGTACTAACTATATATCACGCACCCGCAATCCACTGCTGATCATGTCACATATGACATCATTCATGACATGGTCAGTGACATCACTGATGACATCACTGATGACATCTCAAATGACATCACTGATGACATCACTGATGACATCTCAAATGACATCACTGATGACATCACTGATAAAATCTCATTTGACATTAATGATCACATCACTGATGACATCATTCATGTGATAATACGATGAACCTCTTCAGACTCTAATATAACCTTAGATACACTCAGTGTAAACAGACACTCACAGACTGTCACTCATCCATGGAGTTACTTACACACCTAGTCAGTCATGCAAAGAATCAATCACAGCTCCATTTTCACAACTATACAGTTATACACACCTTACTTATTCAAACATATACTAAAACATATTTACTCACTTATACAATCCTGGATACAAGAGCACAATGATCCATACAGCCACTCACACATTCACTGGCTCTTATGCACAGTTATTTATATATGTCAACTCTCACATGTACTGTATTTTACATATGTACTTACTTTGACATGTAGCACTGAGATATCTATTCACTCACCAATACAGTCATGCACACAGTCAACCACCCATACAGCTGTTTCCACATGCACTTTTGAACCCATACATCTATGCACAGAGTTATACACCTCCCAGCCACCCACACACACTCTCAGTCTCCCATACAAATGCTTGGGCAACCAATCAACAACCCATATAGTTACTCATATAGCTACTGATCAACACATGCAGCAGTTTACAGAACAACAGACATAATGATGCACAAATTAAGACAGTTTAGTCACTAACCCATGCACTCAGTGAGACACATTTAACCACTCACTCATACAGTCAGTCATGCACCTACTAAATCCTTCATCCAGACACTTATACATCCACTCATTCTTAAATATGTAAGACATATTTTAACTTTACAGAAAAATACAGTCACTGGATGTTGTCATCAGTGATGTCATCAGTGATGTCATTTGAGATGTCATCAGTGATGTCATCAGTGATGTCATTTGAGATGTCATCAGTGATGTCATCAGTGATGTCACTGACCATGTCATGAATGATGTCATATGTGACATGATCAGCAGTGGATTGCGTGTGCGTGATATATAGTTAGTACAACTAACTATATATGGAATTTCATTGGTTTTGTGTGAGTAAAATAAGGTTTTTTAAATGCTAATTCCTAACTATATATGGTCTATAACCTATGGTTTTTTCAGTGAATATATATATATATATATATATATATTACCTACTGGCGGTCGCCAGTAGGTATATATAGTTAGGATTTTTTCTCTATGGGTTTTTTGAAAATTCTATGTCTAATAACTTTGGCGTTTGTGGACGGAATTGGCTGAAATTTTCAGGAAAATGGCACATTTTGTTTCTGAGCAGCCCTTGAAAATTTGGGGGGGGTTCGTCCAGTGGGGGCCGAGAAAAAAGGGGGGTCCCAAAACGTGTTTTTAACATTGAGTTTTCCATAGGGCGGTTGGCCTCACTTTTAGCCCGAACGGCTGAATGGATTTGCACGAAACTTGGCAAAATTGTAGGGACTGGTAGCCCGATGTGCCTTTTGTAGGTCTCAATATATGTGCTCCAGTGGATTTTGAGAAATTAACGTTTAAAAAAAGATATATATCTGTAACAGCGGACCGGGCAGCGGCCCAGGACGCGTACTTTTCGCGCAACGGAGCTTTGTGAAGCGAAGCTGATTGGTTCTCTGGCGTCTGTCAACATTCCAAACAGTCCGTAGCGGCCGCCATCTTGTCTCTCGGTAGGATCGAGAGACAAGAGGAGGCCAAAGCGAAGGGGCAAATGACCATAAGGGGGAATAGTAGATCCTCGCTGACCCCCTAGGTTTGATGTGGAGGTTTTAAAAGGGCCCCGCGGGGCAAAAAAAAAAAAATAATAATAATAATCGAACGGCTAAATGGATTTGCACGAAACTTGGCAAAATTGTAGGGACTGGTAGCCCGATGTGCCTTTGCTAGGTCTCAATATATGTGCTTCAGTGGATTTTGAGAAATTAACGTTCAAAAAAAGATATATATCTGTAACAGTGCACCGCTTCGCGTACTTTTCGCGTTACGGAGCTTTGCGAAGCGAAGCTGATTGGCTCTCCGGTGTCTGTAAACATTCCAAACAGTACGTAGCGGCCGCCATCTTGTCTCTCGGTAGGATCGAGAGACAAGAGGAGGCCAAAGCGAAGGGGCAAATGACCGAATGAGTTCAGAAAAACTGTTTCTTTTTATAAGCTAATTGAAGCAGCCAATCAAAACATGGAGTAGAGGGAATGTAAGTCTGCAATGCTGTCTACTGTTTTACATTGCTTTGTGATTAAAAGTGATGTAGAGAATCAAATAATTGTAGTAGTCATAGAGGTAGTGTAAGTCTGCTTCATAGTAAGCAGTATCAGTGTCATAGGAAATGTAGAACATGACTGAGCAAGAAGGGGAAGATATTACTATTCCAGGATTGTGAAAATGATCTTCAACATTTTAATTCTGAAAGTTGCGGAAATGCCAAATGACGGGATTGGCTTACAAGAAATCCAAGAGTTATAAATGGCTCTGACAAGATTTGGCCTTGTGGCAACTTGTGATAGAGAGCAAGAAGTCATTTATTGCATGTAACGTGTTTTTAAAAACGATGGAGATTTTCTTTCAGAAAGTGGCGGGCTGAAAGTAATAACAGCACAAAAGAGTGTAAGCTGTTCATAGGACATCCTTTGACGTCATGGAAAGTAAGTTAACTTTAAGGAGTTCTGAATTCTGATTTCTTATGTTGTATGGGTTTTTTAAACACAATCATTTTGATTGTGTATTTTTTCCCCGCTGTTACATGATGAATACCTTCAAGTCACTGATTTAAGTGAAATTTGATACATTCTGAGAACAGCAAAAATAAACCATTTAACATGTATAATTAATGTTCTACTTTTTGTACTTATGATATACATTTAGAAATGTGAGGTAGATATGGAGAAACTGAGGCTTCTGTAAGTGTCAAAGTTAATGCTTACAGTGCTGCACTTCTGGGTACTGTTTTTTTTTGAAAACTGAATAGGCCTCACCTTAAAGAAACCTCTGAACGGCTGAATGGATTTGCACGAAACTTGGCAAAATTGTAGGGACTGGTAGCCCGATGTGCCTTTTGTAGGTCTCAATATATGTGCTCCAGTGGATTTTGAGAAATTAACGTTTAAAAAAAGATATATATCTGTAACAGCGGACCGGGCAGCGGCCCAGGACGCGTACTTTTCGCGCAACGGAGCTTTGTGAAGCGAAGCTGATTGGTTCTCTGGCGTCTGTCAACATTCCAAACAGTCCGTAGCGGCCGCCATCTTGTCTCTCGGTAGGATCGAGAGACAAGAGGAGGCCAAAGCGAAGGGGCAAATGACCATAAGGGGGAATAGTAGATCCTCGCTGACCCCCTAGGTTTGATGTGGAGGTTTTAAAAGGGCCCCGCGGGGCAAAAAAAAAAAAATAATAATAATAATCGAACGGCTAAATGGATTTGCACGAAACTTGGCAAAATTGTAGGGACTGGTAGCCCGATGTGCCTTTGCTAGGTCTCAATATATGTGCTTCAGTGTATTTTGAGAAATTAACGTTCAAAAAAAGATATATATCTGTAACAGTGCACCGCTTCGCGTACTTTTCGCGTTACAGAGCTTTGCGAAGCGAAGCTGATTGGCTCTCCGGTGTCTGTAAACATTCCAAACAGTACGTAGCGGCCGCCATCTTGTCTCTCGGTAGGATCGAGAGACAAGAGGAGGCCAAAGCGAAGGGGCAAATGACCATAAGGGGGCATAGTAGATCCTCGCTGACCCCCTAGGTTTGATGTGGAGGTTTTAAAAGGGCCCCGCGGGGCAAAAAAAAAAAATAATAATAATAATCGAACGGCTGAATGGATTTGCACGAAACTTGGTAAAATATTAGGGACTGGTAGCCAGATGTGCCTTTGCTATGTCTCAATATATGTGCTTCAGTGCATTTTGAGAAATTAACGTTCAAAAACAAGATATATATCTGTAACAGCGCTCCGCTTCGCGGAGATAAAATTATATCTGTATTACCTAGCTGTTGCTAACACGAGTTAGCGACGGCTAGTAGGAGATAGCGACCATCTTGGGTCCCACTTTGCATGTGAGTGATATTTATCACTAATGACATGCAAAGTGGGCATGCCAAGATGTTAGCGACTGGAAACAGTTGCTAACATCGCTATCTCCTATTATCAACTTTTGGAAATATTCGAGATAAGCGCGAATATCTCCAAAAAGTAACAGCTGCCCTGAGCAGTTCTTAGCCATGTTATCCAATGGGAGGTGGATAACATGGCTAAGAGCATTAGCTCGGTAATGCATGAATATCGCGGAGTTTTCAGCGATATTAATGCATTGCGCTCGTTTTTTATCGTATTTGCGATAAACCTTGATAATAGCAAGGTTTATCTGCGATAATTTCTGACGGTAAAAAAATCTTTGCAATGCATCGTTAGGGATAAATATCGCTTAACTTTGGTAATATGCCCCAACGTCTGTTAACGTTCGATTCGAAGGAAATCAGGAATTGTTGAAAAACATTGTGTGCGCCATCTTGTCTTTTTTCAAATGCCACACTTTTGTCGTGCACGGCAGCCATTTTAGATGCCTTGACCAGACCCACTCTGTGCACGCTGTCGATCCTTAGCATGGCTCCCCACCCTCGCAAGCATCTCACCCAGGCAGTGGTCACCCCCGCTCTCTGTCTTATGCATGGGTAATAAACCTCCCCCCATCTGCGCTGCTCTTCCCTGAGAATCACACCCTGTGCCCGCCCGACACCTCCCTTTCGCCCTATTCACTACCGCACCCTCTGACACTCCTTTTCCTCTGTGTCCGATTGTCCAGGCCGGTCCTAGGCTATCAGCTAGCCCTGCAGATGTAGTTTATGGCCACAGCTGTAAAGAATCACCCCTCTTCAAAGGAGTTATAGTAGATCAAGGCCCACACTCGATGAGATCCGTCACAGCAGAAGCGTTGCTATTATCTGAAAACCATCCTGTATTGTGATTGGGGAGGGGACCGAGCGTGAAGCGGAAGATTCCAGGGATGACTCTTTGTACATCAAAGTTTTTACAATTATGTGTCACATTAAAAATATATAGCACTCCGACAAAGTAGTAAGATTATAAAACTTTAATAATTTATAAATATATACAAGAAAACAAAAATAGTAATAACATATAAACATTTTTAGGGAAAAACAACGAAGTAGCGGTCGGCTGTGCGAATAGTCCCAACGCAGCACAACGTCCAGATTTCCGGCGTGGGGCGTCGCGGGGGGTGGGTCATCAGTAGCAAACTGTTGTGCGAATAGTTCCAAGGCAGCAGAACGCGCCGAAATCTAGATGACACGAAAGTGATGTCTAGTAAGTTGCCACCCAGCAAATAACGGCGTGGGGCGTCGCGGGGGGTGGGTCATCAGTAGCAAACTGTTGTGCGAATAGTTCCAAGGCAGCAGAACGATGGCACCAAGGTGATGTCCAGTAAGTTGCCGCACTGGTTTTGGTATCCTACAATGCTGCTCCGAATAACGGCGTGGGGCGCCCCGGGGGAGGCGGCGTGAACGGGCCTCTCCAGGTGGAGTCTCATCTGTTTTAGTGGGGCGCCCCTTTACCGTTTCAGTTGCCATTCCGTCCGCTTTTGGTCCACTATGTCAAAATCCGCCATTCAGCTGAGTTGCGCCCACTCTTGCGGTGCAGCGATAGGCGGCTGCCACAGGACTCTCAAAATGGCGGCAGGCTCTTTCCTTTTTGGGCGTGGTCCACTGAAATGGCCCTGGGACACCTTGGAAATCGGACGCTTGTCTGCTAGGTCTTGGACCCCATTCTCGAAAGCGTCCCCTCCGCCTTGAGAATTCATCAAAAGTTTTGGGGGCCCCGACTCCTGCAGGCTTCTGGTGGGGAGCGGCTGCCATGATTGCTCGCGGAATGACCACGACGGAGCTACAAGATGGTGGTGCTCTCATGCTGACGCCAGTTTAGTCTGAAACATCCAGAAACAAGGTGGGGCTTTCATAGTTTGGGGGAAAAAAAAAGTTTTCATCCAATGAAAAGTGTTGTTTTTAGGTCATATGATCAAGCCTTCCATCATTCGGAAACCAAAAGTAAAATGAACCAATGAAAAGTTTTATAAACAAGTCACATGACCTGTTATGCGGCATAGGGTATAAAATGCGGAGAAAATACGTTGGCACGTGAGGCGGCGTCAGTAGCGGACCGATGTGCGAATAGGCCGAAGGCAATACAACGCGCCAAGATCCGGATGGCACCGAGGTGGTGTCCAGCAAGTTGCAGCACTGGTGTGGCCATCCTACAATGCTGAAAGTCGGCGTGGGGCGCCCCGTTGGCCTGTGAGTTTGCGTCAGTAGCGGACCGATGTGCGAATAGGCCGAAGGCAGCACAACGCGCCAAGATCCGGATGGCACCGAGGTGGTGTCTAGTAAGTTGTCGCACTTCTGTGGCCATCCTACAATGTTGAAAGTCGGCGTGGGGCGCCCCGTTGGCCTGTGAGATGGCGTCAGTAGCGGACCGATGTGCGAATGGGGCCAAAGGCAGCGCAACAATATTTTCTGACTGACACCACAAGGCGCTGAGATGCCAAGATCCGGATGGCACCGAGGTGATGTCTAAGTTGCGTACTGATGTGCGAATGGGGCCAAAGGCAGCGTAACAATATTTTTTGTATGGAAGATACCACTAGGCGTTGAGATGCCAAGATTCGGATGCCACTGAGGTGATGTCTAGCAAGTTGGTGTGGTCATCCTACAATGCTGAAACTCGGCGTGGGTCGCCCCATTAGCCTGTGAGATGGCGTCAGTAGCGGACCGATGTGCGAATAGGCCGAAGGCAGCACAACGCGCCAAGATCCGGATGTCACCGTGGTGGTTTCATAGTTGAGAGGCACTTCATCTGCAGTGGGGCGCCGAGATCCGGATGGCACCGAGGTGATGTCTAGCAAGTTGCTGTACTGGTGTGGTCATCCTACAATGCTGAAACTCGGCGTGGGTCGCCCCATTAGCCTGTGAGATGGCGTCAGTAGCGGACCGATGTGCGAATAGGCCGAAGGCAGCACAACGCGCCAAGATCCGGATGTCACCGTGGTGGTTTCATAGTTGAGAGGCACTTCATCTGCAGTGGGGCGCCGAGATCCGGATGGCACCGAGGTGATGTCTAGCAAGTTGCTGTACTGGTGTGGTTATTCTACAATGCTGAAACTCGGCGTGGGGCGCCCCATTAGCCTGTGAGATGGCGTCAGTAGCGGACCGATGTGCGAATGGGGCCAAAGGCAGCGCAACAATATTTTCTGAAGAGAAGACACCAAAAGGTGCTGACATTCCAAGATCCGGATGGCACCGAGGTGGTGTCTAGCAAGCTATGCAGTTGAGTTGTGTGCGCACTTGCGGCGAATAGGTCGAAGGCAGCATAACAATGTTTTCTGAATAGGAGACACCACAAGGCGTTGAGATTCGGTTACCACCGAGGTGATGTCTAGCAAGTTGCCGCACTGGTGTGGCCATCCTACAATACTGCTCCGAATAACGGCGTGGGGTGCCCGAAGGGGGGGGGAGCCGGCGTGAATGGGCCTTCCTAGGTGGAGGCTCGTCTGCTGTAGTGGGGCGCCCCTTTACCGTTTCAGTTGCCATTCAGCTGAGTTTCGGCTGCTCTTGATGCTACAGCGACAGGCGGCTGCAAGAGGACTCTCAAAATGGCGGCCTGTTCTTTGGATTTGGGCCTGGTCCACTAAAATGGCCCTGGGACACCTTAGAACTCGGACGCTCGATTTTCTTTTCCTTTCCTGTACATGCAAAAAAAGGTAAATGCCCGGTACGTTACACGCTTCATCTGCCACGATGAACTCTCCAGAGGAACCGAAAAAAAATATAGTTGTGGTAACTATACCATGCATCGTCATATGGAGAGGTGGCACCAATTAATTATAGTGCTGCATAAAAGAGAGATTTGGAGGAGAACCCCTGACCTGCTAGTACATTCATCAAAGAAGTGGCACTGAGAGCTTCAGAGGCAAGGGAAACGGTCCCAAATATTTAGAAGAACTTTGGAAAGATTAAAATGACATGTTTAGATTGTGGCAAATTAATTTCATGTGGACAGATGAGTGTTACTCTAATAAATACAGCATATGAACATCATCATAGTCGATGGTTGGTAGAGACATTTTGACTATATCCTGGACCTGCCCGTCCTCGCCCAAAATGGCGCCGGAATAAATGGGACTCGTAACTCCTTGTTGTGTACTGGTTGCAGAACCTTGAAATCACGAGATACGTATGCAGTTTTGAAGCACATGGCGGGCGGGGACGAGAATTGATTGAATATTTCGACATCCCTATTGATATTAAGTTCTGATGTGTTATTGATTACTGTACTGTTGAAAGTTCGAATTAACGTCACCCATGGTACTTGCCCGCAAATGTATATCTAGATAATTTTATTGTAACTGGCCCTGTCGTATTTTAATTATAAAATGTACGTCCACCGATTCCGTAACTGTTAGACACCTTAGTTCTTGCAACCTAATGGCCCGCCCGTTACGTTCCTCTACAGTGTAAATGTCTATTCATCATATACGATTACAGTTTGCTCTGTGGCAGGCCCACGTGGTTATAGGCTCGTATTTGTATAATGAAATTTTCACAATAAAGGTTTTTAAAAGAAAACATGGTAGTAGTATATACATTGGTAAAGTTTTTAATAATAGTGACTGTTTTAGAATCATTAAAAGGCAAGTGAAATAAAGCAGACCAATTACATGAAGGGTAAAAGGTATAATACGAAGGAACGCAGTAAAGATAAATGGTCAAGGGCTGTTGTGTTTTCTATTCCTGCAACATAAAGTGATCGATAAGAATCTCATATTCAGGCGTATCGGCGACTAAGACAGCAGGTCGACCCTCTTTTGCTCAACGGCTCCGTCATGGGACGAAGAAACGCTCTTTTTCTCGAAAAAAGAATATATTTTACTTGCAGGACAGTTGTAAAATTTCCGGGAAAGTACATTAGCCTGGAACATTATAACATATATTTAAGAAAAAATAATGTTCGGAAGTAATGAAAAGCGTAATTTTTAGGTCATATGACCAAGCCTTTCATCATTACAATAAGAAAAGTAAAATTAACCAATGAAAAGTTTTATTAACAAGTCACATGACTTGTTATGCTTACGTTACGCGCTGCGCGCCCCGGATGACTTCCGGATGCGCTATTGCGGCGCGTCATATGACGCATTACGCGACAACGCAGGTACAGAATATAGTCAAAATGTCTCCACCAACCAGCGGTCGGAACACAACCCCTTTCAGCAGGCTAAATAGTTCTGTTAAATGACAACAGAAGGGACAGGCAACAAGAACCATCAGTCAAAGAGGGGAGAGCTAGTTCTTCTCTACCGGGTTACATTGGGGCGCTACCGGAACTGATCGAATTGGTAGTCTACAGTGTTTCTGGATGTTTCAGACTGAAGCTGGGGTTAGCATGAGAGCAGCACCATTTCGTAGCTCCGTCGTGGTCATTCCGCAACCAATCATGGCAGCCGTTCTTTATCGTTATTTTGGGCGGGGTGGGTGGCGGAGCCGAGCTGTTTTGCAGCCATCATTGTGTGGAGTTCAGTTCATCTCACTAGTTTGTAGTTTTGTATTTGTCATGAGGGGTTGTTCCTAATGTTTCTATTTTAGCGAGGTCAAAAAAGAGATCCCATTAGTGGCCTACTGATTTTGCTCGATTCCTTTTCTTTTTTTTTTACACGATTTTTCGTTATCTGCAAAGACTAAACAGAGTATTGCGACTCTGTGTTTGTTTGTAAATAGAGAATGAACCAAAGAGAACTAATTCTAAAACAGTAAATACTTGGATAACAATCAATCAAATGGAGAGAGAAGCAGGCACGACGGATTACAATGGGGGCAAAGACCTGCGTTAACTACCTTTCACTATCTGCAAAGAGAGAGTACTCCTAATAGAAATGAGGGGGGGGGGCACCATTCAAAGCAGATCAGTGTGCATAAACACGAAAATGTTTTCACTTACCACGTACTTGACATTCGACAGCTTATGATATTTGCTATTAAAAAACCATTGAAATTCACTGAAAAAACCATAGGTTATAGACCATATATAGTTAGGAATTAGCATTTACAAAACCTTGAAAATTCACTGAAAAAACCATAGGTTATAGACCATATATAGTTAGGAATTAGCATTTAAAAAACCTTATTTTACTCACACAAAACCATTGAAATTCCATATATAGTTAGTTGCACTAACTATATATCGCGCACCTGCAATCCACTGCTGATCATGTCACATATTACATCATTCATGACATGGTCAGTGACATCACTGATGACATCACTGATGACATCTCAAATGACATCACTGATGACATCACTGATGACATCTCATTTGACATCATTCTTGTGCTAATACGATAAACCTCTTCAGACTCTAATATAACCTTAGATACACTCAGTGTATACAGACACTCACACACTGCCACTCATCCATGGAGTTACTCACACACCCAGTCAGTCATGCAAAGAAACAATCTCATCTCCATTTCTTCAACTATACAGTTAAACACACCTTACTTATTGAAACATATACTAACACATATTTACTCTCTTATACAATCCCTGATACAAGTTCACAATGATCGATACAACCACTCACTCATTCGGTGGCTCTCATGCACAGTTATTTATATATGCCAACTCTCACATGTACTGTGTTTTACATATGTACTTACTATGACATGTAGCATTGAGATATCCATTCACTCATCAATACACTCATGCACACAGTCAACTGCCCATGTAGCTGTTTCCACATGCACTCTTGAACTCATACACCTAGTGAATAAACTGTTCACACAACTATGCATAGAGTCACACACCTTCCAGCCACCCCCACACAAACTCAATCTCCCATAGAAATACTTGGGCAACCAATTAATAACACATATAGCCTCTCGTATAGCTAATGATCAACACATGCAGCAGTTTACAGAACAACAGACATAATGATGCACAAATTAAGACAGTTTAGTCACTAACCCATGCATTCAGTGAGACACATTTAATCACTCACTCATACAGTCAGTCACGCACCTACTAAATCCTTCATCCAGACACTTATACATCCACTCATTCTTCAATATGTAAGACATATTTTAACTTTACAGAAACATACAGTCACTGGATGTTGTCATCAGTGATGTCATCAGTGATGTCATTTGAGATGTCATCAGTGATGTCACTGACCATGTCATGAATGATGTAATATGTGACATGATCAGCAGTGGATTGCAGGTGCGCGATATATAGTTAGTGCAACTAACTATATATGGAATTTCAATGGTTTTGTGTGAGTAAAATAAGGTTTTTTAAATGCTAATTCCTAACTATATATGGTCTATAACCTATGGTTTTTTCAGTGAATATATATATATATATATATTCACTGAAAAAACCATAGGTTATAGACCATATATAGTTAGGAATTAGCATTTACAAAACCTTGAAAATTCACTGAAAAAAACATAGGTTATAGACCATATATAGTTAGGAATTAGCATTTAGAAAACCTTATTTTACTCACACAAAACCATTGAAATTCCATATATAGTTAGTTGCACTAACTATATATCGCGCACCCGCAATCCACTGCTGATGATGTCACATATTACATCATTCATGACATGGTCCGTGACATCACTGATGACATCACTGATGACATCTCAAATGACATCACTGATGACATCATCTAGTGTCTGTGTGTTTTTGTAAAGTTTAAATACGTTCTACATATTGAAGAATGACTGGATGTATGGAAGACTGAGTGTGTGTGTGGCTGGCTGGGAGGTGTGTGACTCTGTGCATATCAATGTGTACTTGTATCAGTGATTGTATAAGAGAGTAAGTATGTGTTAGTATATGTGTGAAAAGTATGGTGTTCTGTGTTTAACTATAGATGAGGAAATCGAAGTGTGATTGATTCTTCACAGGACTGACTAGGTGTATGAGTGCATATGATAGTGTTCTAATAATAACTGACTGTATGTATGAGTAATTGTATGGGTGAATGAGTGAATGTGTGTGTAGACGTACGAATCAGTGAGTGCGTATGTAGTAACTGGTATTGGTGTGTCATGATGTCATCAGTGATGTCATTTGAGATGTCATCAGTGATGTCATTTCAGATGTCATTAGTGATGTCATCAGTGATGTCACTGAAGTATGGTGTTCTGTGTTTAACTGTATAGATGAAGAAATGGAAGTGTGATTGATTCTTTACAGGACTGACTTGGTGTGTGAGTAACTCCATGGATGAGTGGCAGTGTGTGACTGTCTGCATAGGTGTATGAGTGCATATGATAGTGTTGTAATAATAAGTGACTGTATGTATGAGTCATTGTATGGGTGAATGAGTGAATGTGTGTGTAGACGTAGGAATCAGTGAGTGCGTATGTAGTAACTGGTATTGGTGTGTCATGATGTCATCAGTGATGTCATTTGAGATGTCATCAGTGATGTCATCAGTGATGTCATTTGAGATGTCATCAGTGATGTCATCAGTGATGTCACTGACCATGTCATGAATGATGTAATATGTGACATCATCAGCAGTGGATTGCGGGTGCGCGATATATAGTTAGTGCAACTAACTATATATGGAATTTCAATGGTTTTGTGTGAGTAAAATAAGGTTTTCTAAATGCTAATTCCTAACTATATATGGTCTATAACCTATGGTTTTTTCAGTGAATTTTCAAGGTTTTGTAAATGCTAATTCCTAACTATATATGGTCTATAACCTATGGTTTTTTCAGTGAATTTCATTGGTTTTTTAACAGCTAATATCTGTAGCTGTAAAATTTATTCTTCTTTAAATCCCAAAATATATTTTATATGTTTATGAAAAAAAAAATTTTTTAAATATTTTTTTTTCTTCGTTCCCGCTTCGCGAATCGGGAAGCTTCCCGTTAGCTGACCTTGATGCCGCGAAATAGACCGCGAGCCGGTAAACGTTTCTTTACCGCAAGTGCCGCGTTAGAAAACAACATCGTGACGCCTCCCGTCCGCATGACGTTTCACGTTGTCGCGTGATACGTCATATGACGTGCTACGTTAGCGAACTGGTACGCGAAGCGAGTCGCAAAGCGCAGGTTTCTGGAAGCAAACCGGGAGGCCCTGCAAAGCGCTTAACGTAAACACAGCAAGTCATGTGACTTGGTAATAACACTTTTCATTGGTTCATTTCACTTTTGGTTTCCTAATGATGTAAGACTAGGTCATATAATCTAAAATGAACACTTTTCATTGGTTGAGAACTCTTGTTTTTCCCAAATGATGAAAATCCCTCCTTCTTTCCTCACTCTGACTTTCATCATTGTGAGAGAAAGACCCTTTGTGATCACTGAGCAATGGCTTCTTTAGTAGCTTCAGCTGGTGCTTCCCCACCACCTCCACCACATCCAAGGAAGAGTGGACCACCTGCTCAAGTTATAATTCAGCAAGAAGAGGAAGAAGAGGAAGACGAGGAAGAGCAGGAAGAGAGGCAGTTTTTGCCTGAGGAACCCAGGACGTCTCACCGGAAAGAAAACTTCATTTGGCAATTTTTTAAAATTCCCAAAGGTCAGAACAAAGTAAATGCAAGATACGTAACATGCCTTATATGTCAAGATAGACTGTCCAGAGGAACCGAGAAAAAATACAGTTTCGGAAACTACACAATGCATCGCCATATGACTAGGTGGCATCCTAACAACTACAGTGCTGCACAGTTTCGGAACGACCTAGATAATCTCCCTATTATGGCCAGAAGATCTGTTGTACCGGAAGTAACGGGACCAGAGGGCAGGGAGATGGTGCCAAATATACAAATGAGATTTGGTGAAGTAAAACACATCTGCGTATTTTGCGATGGATTCATTTGCTACGGAGAAAGAAGCATCACTCTGATCAACAGAGCTATTGACTATCATATGCAAGTTTGTACGAAACGCCCAAAATAATAAATACTTTTTTTTTGTTTTGTTGCTCCTGTTGAGCCCTTTACAATGAATCGTTTTCATTGCCCCCTCCAAGAAAAACCCCCAAAAATATAAAACTGTTCAGAAAAATTCAAAAAAAGTAAAAAAAATGTTCTGAAAAATAATAAAAAAAATATAAAATAACAAAAACAATTAAAAAAAAGTTCTTTTCAGAACTACCTCCCCGTTATTAAAAAATTGGTACAATATTTGGAACTGTGCCAACCTCTATTTCTCTTAGTTCGCTTCCCAGTTCGCTCGCCGGTACGTGAACCGGAAGCGAACCAAAAACAGTAAGTATAAGGGAAGGAAACAGACACTTATGTTAAAAGAAAGACAGCTATAGGGGAGTAAACTAGAGATACTATTACCCGTAATCCACTGCTGATGATGTCACATATTACATCATTCATGACATGCTCAGTGACATCATCAGCAGAGGATTGCGGGTTTTTTGGCAACGTGCCTTAACCACGGTTTAATAACGCTGCCTTTTGCTTTATATAAGTTTTCAAATTGTATGAAATATATACCAATAGGTCGTTATGAACCTTTAGGTAGTGCTTTTCTTCATGAGGTCTGGTCGCTTCCATACACATACAGATGTTTCAAAGATGATCAAGAAGTTTATCTGAATGGAGAGGAATGCACTGAGACGCCAGCTCATTCACTAATGTGTAGGCACATACAGTTACACGGTTCATGCAACAAACACCGACCAAATATGGCTTGCGTGTTGCAAGGCACGCCAGTTCCTGCTATCATCCCCACGTTCAAGTTGTTGGAAAATGGTAGTTATTTGATGCTCAATAATGAAGATTGTTCTGAGTTAATTAAAAGTATTCCTTTTATCGTAACAGTAAGTGAACGGGTTATTTGCTGCAGAAATGTTCTATTTCCTCCCACACATGAACATAGGGAGTTTTCAATCTGGCCACAAATACCAACCTTGGGAGAGATTTCAACGGCATGGCAAGAATAAGAGCTCTTTTGTCTCAGAGAGAGGTGGCCTTGAGTTTGGCCCGTGAAACTTTCGTGCTTCACATAGCGAACACCCGTACAGAGGTGCAGACCCTTTTCAATTCAGATTTGCCTTTCAATTTCAGCAAGATGGTTCGGACTATCTTTAACGCATCCTCCACAAAGGCCCTGGCGCACTTTTTTAAAGTTGTTACCAGTGGTCTCGTGACTTCATTTGAGAAAATCTTTGGAGTCATCCCTGCTTTCTTTCATTCTATTTTCTCCACTCTGCTTCGTGGATTGGCATTTTTACTTGCATTACCAGCGGACGCTCTTGTGCTTTTTTACATTTTTAAATATGGATGTCCCTCCTATGCAACCTCCCACCCTGCAGCTGCTGACACTGTTCCGCAATCGCATGCTAGAATATTATGGCACAATGCCGTTGGCGATATTAAGCACGGCATATGGATTATCTTTTCGATTCTCCTACTTCACCTGTGTCCAGCCTGTATTTCACTGCCTGACCTGTGATTTCGATTGGGCCATTGATTTGTGTCTCTGCGGACCGGTTTCTCCTGACGCCGACTTTAATCAGCTGATGACTCCTATCATTACTCACGAGTTGGTTTGTCCTGGCGAAAGGATTATGGCTGTGGCATTGATGCATGGACTAATTGGTCCCTGGAATTTACTGGCGGCAGCACAGTCTTTCTTGGAACAGAGCTTTCTTGAAAACCCACCGAGCTGTCCTCTGATGGTGATAGAGGATCCAGTGCTGGGAGAGCACGTATGTTCTTTTCCGCTTTTAAATTGGATGGCTGAACTGTTTTCGGATGAAGACGGTGACTTCCTATTGGAGGCTGTTGCAGCTTATTTTGCATACACAGTTATGTCATAGACCTTTTTCATGTTTGATATGCTGAGTACTAGCATTTCATTGACAATTCATTGACTTATTTGTCAAGTTTTTATTATTTACCTTGCCTATTGGCTTAAGACTCGATAAAGTACTTGGCTGTTTTATTTTTCTTTAGCATTACATTTTCCTAGTTTTTAATGCTTTACCTTGCGGACCGTCCACATATAAACTTGCAATCTGCTCTCATGAGATGGCACTTCTATTATCTTATTCAGTTCGTTTCCGGATCATGGGGAGGTGTCATCTAGGTCCTGGATATCTTTACACCGTGTTAAGTTAGCATGGGCTCATTACCGGTTTAAACGCCATTTTTCCTTTTTTGCAACTTCTGCACACGACACTTAGTTGTTGCTTTAGCTTTCCACCTAGTAGTTCATCGTGGTTTACATGAGAATAATATGTTATTGCTCTACTATCTGCTTTGCTTGTTAAACTATATCTGTACAGCGAGTGCTAAAGTTTCAAGAACAACACGATACAGAATTGTTATGAGGTCTGATCTCCACGACTTCATACTCATAACATAAGTGCAACTTCTGCCAATTCTGGGCATGAGGCGAGTTTTATATTGCTTTGCCGAACACACATACACAACAGTTGATGCGGTTCACATGAAGAGAGAGCTGGTGTATGCTGATGTGATTCCTTCAAATCTAAGACACTAAAGTATGGGCACGCCCTAAACCAACACAAAGAGACCTTCTTAGCAAATAATATAATATGTGTATTAGGGAGGGTGAGATATAAGCAGCCGCGTGCCGTGGAGGGAGTTACGGTGAGGCAGGGAGGCGGGGAGGGGGAGAAGCAGGGTGGAGCCCTCTCTACCCTGCACCTCCCCCTCCCCGCCTCCCTGCCCCACCGTAACTCCCTCCACGGCCCGCGGCTGCTTATAAGTGTTGCTAACTCTTATTCATTTACAGCATGTTAACATACTATCACCATTCGCTTTTTATGTACTAGTAACTATGCTGGTAATTTTGCTACTGATAATATGTGTACTTGTATTATCTAAGATACTACGCCTGAGAAGACGGCATTAGTAAATAAACATTTCAAATACACATGTGTTCTTCTTAACTCCATGTTCTGGTTTCTAAGAAATATATAACGACCGACTGTTCATGAGTTCCACGTATCCTGAGGTACTATAAGTTCATATTCTGGATTGTCTAAACATTGAGAGTTTGTTATATCCAATGTGACACTGTACCTAGCTTGCTAAGGAGTTTTTGATTACTAACGTGAGTTTTGGGACACCCTAATTCGCCGAGGTTCCAATCCTCTGTCCACAGTTCTGTGTGAGAACAGAAACCCTGCGACAGGGGCACCCCCGACCCTTGCTGGAGCTTCATCACACTTGCGATACAACTCCAGCAATGCGCCACCTTTACGGCACAGATACATCACGCATCTGTGCTGTTTTTGCCCCATGATGCGCCGCATTGTAAATGCAGCACATCATAGGTGACGGAACAGCGGCACAGAATGACTAACACATCCCTGGTGATGCGCCAGTCATCATAAATGTATCCCTATGCTTCTTATCTTGTTAGAGATGAACCACCATATGTATCATCAAAGTTTTTTGCATTTCCTAAATAGCGAACTTTAAGGAATAAATAGCGATTCTTTACCATTCCTAGTTTGCGATTAGCTATTTGCTAATTACAAATTACCCATTCATTTCCTTCATTTCCATAGGGCGGTTGGACTCACTTTTAGCTCGAACGGCTGAATGGATTTCCACGAAACTTGGCAAAATTGTAGGGACTGGTAGCCCGATGTGCCTTTGCTATGTCTCAAGATATATGCTCCAGTGGTTTTTACGAAAATTAACTTTGAAAAATATATATTGGGCTACATTGGCCTATATATATGTTGGAGCCCAAATGTAGCCCAATGTAGCCCAATGAAGCCCAATGTAGCCCAATGTAGCCCAAAGATGGCCGCCAGACACACAAAAAAACAAATGTAGCCCAAATATCAGCCAGATGTAGCCCAACTATAGCCCAGTGACAGAATGACCAATCAGCTTCGCAAACCTCCGTTACGCGAAGTGGAGCGCTGTTACAGATATATTTTTTTTTTTTGGAACGTTAATTTCTCAAAATCCACTGGAGCACATATATTGAGACCTAGCAAAGGCACATCGGGCTACCAGTCCCTACAATTTTGCCAAGTTTCGTGCAAATCCATTCAGCCGTTCGATTATTATTATTTTATTTTATTTTGCCCCGCGGGGCCCTTTTAAAACCTCCACATCAAACCTAGGGGGTCAGCGACAATGTACTATGCCCCCTTATGGTCATTTGCCCCTTCGCTTTGGCCTCCTCTTGTCTCTCGATCCTACCGAGAGACAAGATGGCGGCCGCTACGGACTGTTTGGAATGTTGACAGACGCCGGAGAACCAATCAGCTTCGCTTCACAAAGCTCCGTTGCGCGAAAAGTACGCGTCCTGGGGCGCTGCCCGGTCCGCTGTTACAGATATATATCTTTTTTCAAACGTTAATTTCTCAAAATCCACTGGAGCACATATATTGAGACCTACAAAAGGCACATCGGGCTACCAGTCCCTACAATTTTGCCAAGTTTCGTGCAAATCCATTCAGCCGTTCGGGCTAAAAGTGAGGCCAACCGCCCTATGGAAATTAACATGGGAAAAACGCGTTTTGGGACCCCCCTTTTGTTCTCGGCCCCTCCTTGACGAACCCCCCCAAAATTTTCAGGGGCTGCTCAGAAACAAAATGTGCCATTTTCCTGAAAATTTCAGCCAATTCCGTCCACAAACGCCAAAGTTATTAGACATAGAATTTTCAAAAATCCCATAGAGAAAAAATCCTAACTATATATACCTACTGGCGACCGCCAGTAGGTAATATATATATATATATATATATATATATATATTACCTACTGGCGGTCGCCAGTAGGTATTTATGGTTAGGACCTAGTTTCCATAGGAAATCCTCAACATTCTATTTGGATTAACTTTGGCCCTGGTGGATGAATCTTTGCGAATTTCTCAAAGAAGATGGCTCGGTCCGCTCCGCTCCTTCCCTGAAAGTTTGGGGGGGATTGGTGAACTGGGGGCTGAGATAAAAGGGGGGTCCCAAAACGTGTTTCTCCATGTTATTTTCCATAGGACGTTTAGACACGGCTACAGGTCGAACGGCTGAATGGATTTATAAGAAATTTGGCAAAACTGTAGAGTCCGGCTTGCAGATTACGCTTTTTTTTTGGAATGGTGTAAATCCGTTCAGTAGTTGCTGAGAAAATTAAAGTTAAAGTCAATTATATATCTATAAGCGCGGACGGGTGCGCGCACTCAAGCGGCTGCGCGCGAGCGGAATTTTTTTTTGCTGCGTGACGTCTGTTAACGTTCGATTCGAAGGAAATCAGGAAGTGTTGACCGCCATTTTGTTACTGCGAGTAAATATATTGTCATTTCAAAGCGTTGGAACATGGAAAGGGGAGAAGGTAGAGATTGTTTTGCTGCGTAGGTTTTCTCAGGGTGTGCAGTAAGGTCCTTAAAGGCGAAAATATATATTTTTTTTGTTGAAAAAAGTTGCAGGGTGCGTGCACTCGGGCGCGGACACCTACTTACAAGAGTGTGAAAATGGAGATAATTCAGAAGTTTGAGTGCTTTGATATAAGGTGGCTCTGAAAAGAGCCCTTGTGTTAATTGAGTTGTTTCTGCATTTATAAGTAAGTACCGATGCAGAGTCTGATGTTGCAGAAGAAGATTTTGTTTCCCTCATCCGTGAAATGAACACCTTCTGTCCTCTAGATGTCTTGCATGTGGTAACGCAAGTTGTTGTGGTAAGTAGAACCCATGCTATAATCTCTGAGGAAAGCAGAAACAGATGTATTAACATGTCTCCTTGCTTTCTCAATTTGTGCACAATGTTGATTGGACCAATTCCATTTCTGTCTTTGGCATATATTGGAATATACCAAGACAGTTCGAGGAAAAAGTGTCATCAATTGTCTAAAGGTGTCTTTTAGAAGCATTTCCAGACCTACCCCAGTCAATATGCCTAGATCGTTCCCACCACAGTGCACAATTATACGGTCTGGTTCTGGGAGATGCATAAAAGTTTTCACCAATGGTATTAATTGGTGACATCTTAATCCTCTTTGCCCAGTCCACGTTATCTGCACATTTGGTAAATCAAGGTTGGAAATTTGTCTGCTTGCTGCATATTTTCCACTCCAGTGAATATAGCTGTGTCCTAAAAGCCAAACCTTCATTTTCAAGGCAGATGCACTCGTGCTCCGATGGGTTCTGGAAGTGGAATGGCAGTTAGAAGCTGAAATTCAGGATAAAAAAATGGATGAGGCTTGGTGTGGTTGAAAAACAAAAGATGATTGGTTGATTCTAATACGTGAAGATTGAAGACTACGTTGCATGTTAATGTTATGTAAAAGAAAAAGTAGTATTGGGTGTGAAAAAAATGACATGTAACAGAGCTGTGGATAGGCAGGTGTTTCTGGACGGAAAACAGTGTTGTTAGTTTGCTGTAGAACGTTGAGATATGAACTTTTGACCTGTGCCTTCAGCCAGGTGCAGAATGAGGTGTTACCATGGAAACAGCCAGAGATGGCAGTGGGTGATGGGTGACTTTTATGTGACATTGAAAATATTGTGAGGGACAACCAACTGAAATGTAAATTTGAATACAAAATTTTGCGGGAGGAAATATGATTGGCTGAAGAGACATATATGAGTCTGTATTGACTGGATATCTGTGCCATTGAATTTTGGTTGCAGTGATAGCAGCATAATTGAGACTTCCGTCAAACGAATATCTATTTTGTGACTGTCACTGTTGTACATCGTACAAAGCATTGGTAAAGGTAAGTCTGTAACTGTTTGTTTTGTCATGTACCATAAAAAAAAGGGTTCACGGGCTGTTATAGGCCTGTGGGTTCGAGTATGAGTAAATTAGGTCGACAAAAAAAAATATTAAGTTAGTACAGCTGAAGTTACGTGGAACACATGAATACTGTTTCAATATACAATCATTTTAGTTGAGATTATGGATTAAAAGAGAGAACGTGTATATTTGAAATGTTTATTCAGAAATGCACTGTTTTCAAGGCAAGTTTCTTATCTAATACGATTGCAGACATTGCAAAAAACAAAGTAATCGGTATTGCCACTAGTACATAAAATACAAACGGTATAGTTGATGAAAAATGAATATGGTTTAGCAAAATTAATTATACACTCTTATGAGGAAGTATATTGGGGCAGATTTATGAAGGCCTTGCGCCGCCGGTGCGTTACTTTTAACATAAATAAGGCTCATTATATGTTAATAAATGGATGAAGGTCTCTGGCCTTTCAGTTTAGGAACGATACATGAAAATGCTAGTGGTTAGACCAGTGTTTCCCAAACTGTGGTCCGCGGACCCCCAGGGGTCCTTGACCCATTCCCAGGGGGTCCGCAGGCAGCAGTTTTAAAAGCACTTCAAAGTTCCTTGCAGAATTATCAGTTTTGGAGCAACAATAAAAGTGTCAAGATAACACCAGTGATTAATGTACCTGCTGGAGAGAGAGAGAGAGGAGAGTTTTGTCCAGTGGCAACTTCAACTTATCTAATGTAGCACAGAGGGTTACTGCAAAGAACATGTACCATGTATTTAATTTTAAAAAATGTTATATGCATAGGTCAGTGGGTTACTTACTGCTTTTGTAAGTAACTTATTTTTCTACCCAGATTGTCGTATCCTTGTGCATAATAAGGTCTTCATTTACTATTCTTTGAAAGCTAATAAAATTCAATCTGTAATGATAACTGTGTTGTAGACTGCACCATTGTTTCCCAAAAACCTTTGGGGGAGAGCATTCCAAAGCCCCCTCTGTAGTGGTCAGGCTCACTCATTGCAATTGGTATGCACCGTATGGGGACTGGTCTGAAAACATTTTCTAGGGCTGCTTTTGGTTTCCAGACTGGCCCTTGCAGGAGCAGGAGCCTCGAACAGCAAAATAAAACCAGCCATGTAAAGGTTTGTCACTGGGATGCAGCACCAATCTTCCCATTAAATTATTTAGTTTTTTGTAAATTCACAGAAGTGGAGGAGCGTGTCGTTATCCTCCTTGGCTTAATGACACGGTCCACCACTTCGGAAACGAGGGGCTGCGCCATATTTACAAGAATATGGTGCAGCCCTGTGTTTCCCCCTGCGCTTGCGCTACACTTAACAGGGTAGCGCCAATGCAGGCACCCTTGCACCATAGTGCAAGTGTGACTGCGTGCAGGGGAAGATTGTTTATGTACAGGAAGATCCTCCTTCCTGAACATAAAAAATCCAAGGCGTTTTGCTTTTTCCATGTGTACTGCATAAGGCAGCACACATGAAAAAAGCAAAATCGAGGAGAAATAAAGCATTTATCCTCGTTTCGTCAAGTTAAGTCCAGGTGTTTCCTGGTTTTAATTATGGTGCAGTCTCCTATTTACGTTGCCCTTGTAAATAGGAGGCAGCGTTAAAAAATCAATGGCTGTTGCAGTGGAACGCCCATCGCAACACCCACTGCCCACCTCTTTCACGTTAAGTATTGCATGAAAGTGGGTCTTATTTGCAAAGCAGCGTTAAGCCACAGTAAGTGGCTCAACGGTGCCTTGTACATAGGGTAAAGCCCATATCGCCATGGGAATATCGCAAAAAGTGACGTTTCCATGGAGATAAGGGCTTGTAAATCTGCCCCAAAAATTGTTAGTAATTCGAGTTTTTCTTTTGTGTACACCTGTGTTTATTTTGTTCAAATTACTTTTTTAATGTTTAAAATTTAAATCCTACAAATTGCTTGCGGGTCCCCGGATTCCGGTGGTGACTCAATGGGGGTCCACAGGAGTGAAAAGTTTGGGAACCACTGGGTTAGACAATATGTCTTTATCAATGAGCTCTCTGCATGCGAAGCACTATCACGTTTCTGTTATGGTATTGTGTAAGGGAAAAAAAACGCGCCAAAACCGACAAAATGGCGAGAGGTGCATGTATGTAATGTGTTGGATCGTTCGCAAATCAGTGTTGGGTTCAGAGAGTGAGTCGTTTCTAAGTAAGGGAGTGTTATATCTATGCTTGTTCGTCGTAAACAAAGAGGCACCATGTTCAGACCCCCTCTTTCCCCATTCCAACGGTCGTTCGATCATCACTCAAGTTGTACAAAAACATCTCTCTTATCGAGTCAACGCGTGCAACGTATAGCCTGTCCAGTTGTACACATTTGGTCATACACGCGTGCATTCATATCACCCAAAGTCGTCATGTCCTCAGGGGCAGTCCCCATGGATAATGTATCATTTTTCCCCGCGGAACCATGGCTCGTTGCTTAGGTCTTCTCCATACCTTAGTCGATGTTCCGATGTGACCTGCAGTGAGAAGGGGAACAAGAGGGGTTGGGGGCAGCGTTTTAAGACACATCCGCGCGCATAAACCCAAAAAGGTTTTTACTTACCGCGTACTCGACCTATCTCCCCGGGGTGCAGTCCCTTCCATCTCGGCGTTTTAAGCCTAGAGGGACTGGTAGTGCGGGGGGCATAATCATTGATGGACTGTACATTGCATAGATCGTCCACGTGTGGTATTGCGGATCTTGTGTGGGGGGGGTCTTCGACACAAAAGGGCAGTCAGTGTAGGGTGAGGTTGAACTCGTGTTCTCCTTCGAGGAGGCGGGGTGGTCTACAGTGGTACCGGGTCTGGTTTAGGGACATCTGAAACAATTTCCCTGAGATATGTGGCATACAAGGTAAAACAGAACACCGGGACCTTTATCGATTGCCTTATGTTGCACAAAAGAAAAAAATACACGTAACAGACTTGGATCATTTACATTTTCACTATTTCTGGGCACTTTGCTTTTTGACCTTTCAGTAACCGACTTGCTTTATTGCCTGTATTTTACGTAGATCGGAAACAATGGCTATGTATTCGAACTTACCAATCCAAGAGCTACTATTATATTTGGTTTTCACAAAATCTTTATTAAAAAATGATGACATACAAATGCAGGCATACAACCACGTAAGTGATGACGCACAAATGCAGGCCTAAAACCACGTGGGCCAGCCACGGAGCAGACTGGGGCTGTACATGAGGGCATATTTATCTGAGGAAAACATAACTGAGTCGGTGGTCATTTTATTTCATCAAGGTACGATAAGTGCAATAGAATCATATCGAAAATTCATTGTGGGCAAGTACCATCAGTGTTGAAAAATCGACCTTTCAATATTACTGTAATTAATGATGCGTCAGAACTTAATATCAATTCATTGTCCGAATGTTCAAGCAATACTCATCCCCTCCCGCCATGTGCTTCAAGAACTGCATCCATATTTCATGATCTCAAGTCTGAGCATCCGGAACACAATGGGGAATTGCGAGTTTCGTTTATACCGGCGCAATTTTGGGTGGGGTCAGGCGGGCCCAAGTATAGTCAAAATGTCTCCACCAACTCGGGGTTGGACCAGAATCTCTTTCGGCAGTCCAGAAGTTCCGTTAAGGGGCAACAGAAGGGACCGGTGACATGAACCATCGATCAAAGAAAAGGGAGGGGCAACAATCTTTCCTACCGGGTCATACTGATGTTCCACCGGAACCGATCGAATCAGTAGTCTGCAGGATTTTTGGTCATTCAAACTGAGGCTGGCGTCAGCATGAGAGCGCCAACGTCTCGTGGCTACGCTTTGGTCGTTCTGCGGGCAATCATGGCAGTCCTTTCCCATCGGGGGCGGTCGGAGGCCCGCGGAGGCCGAGGGCCCTCCGCAGCTCTCGTAGAATATTCAAAGTTGAGGAGAACGCCTCTGGACAGGGGCCCATTTTCTGGTTAACAGGCGACCAGGCCAACTTTTCACGCCAGGCCCATTCTTGCAAAGTCGACCGCCATTTTTAGGAGATCTGCAACCACCGGCAGTCACTGGGTTGCAAGAGCAGATGGACTCCAGCCTGTCGGGCGAAGCATCGTTGCACCGCCACAGTGGACGAGACCCTGCTGGGTGAGTGGAGCGTCGCTGCACCGCAAGAGTGGACGAGTCCTTTGCCGGGTGCGTGGAGTGTCCCTATACCGCCACAGTGGACGAGTCCTTTGCCGGGTGCGTGGAGCGTCCCTATACCGCCACAGTGGATGAACCCTTTGTCGGGTGCGTGGAGCGTTGAGAGTGCAGCTGAGGGGCCTCCACCTGGGGAGGCGGGAGAGGCTTGTCCGCGCCGCCTCTCCCTCCCAGTGCACCCCACGGCGTCTTGCTGACATTTGTTATGGCCGGACCAGGCGATGAAGAGAGGGGGGGGTCGGAGGCATATGCAAGACATCCCCCCTCGTGGCCTGCAAGGCGCCGAAAGAGGAAGGGAATGGGAAGACAACTACATCTCGGGTCGGGCCCATGCCTTCTCCGACCGATGGCGGCCGGCCGCTCTTTGCCACGGCCCCAGGAACGGATCCCTCGGTTCATCCTGGGGACAGGCCTTGGCGCGTGGTGTCGCCTCCGGACTATTCGCGTAATGGTTCTCCACCCCAGGCCGTTGCCGACGGCTTTTGTAGACTTTCTGACGCTCAAAAACCCTACTAGAAAGCAGCCCAAAAGTAGCCCAACATTGCTACTCTGGGGAAGGAGGGACAGGGACGGCGTCAAGTAGACGGCGAAATGCATTGTGGGTTTGTTGCTGCGGCCGTTTGTCATGTAAATAGTTGTTTTAATATATTTTTGTTCAAGAATAAAAACGTTTTAACCTGTTATTTTGCTGTTGTGTGGTATATTTCTAATATTTGTCGCTCTGATGTTGTTTCCCCTCCCAAATGTAACATGTGTGATGTAATCTACAGCCGGACATTCCGACAGGACATGAGAGCAAAAGGGGGGGGTCAGATCTGAAGTTGCGTATTATGAGGAAGGGGTCCCAATGGGGTGAAGAACACAAATTATAACTCATTACAAAAAGCAATCACGTAGACATTGAATCAAGCCTCCATGTTTTAATCACAATGGGGATGTATAACAAATAACGACAGTAATCACGTATTAGAAATGGACAGGTGGAGCAAAGCCCCAAAAGGGAGGGGGGGAGTGCGTGATGATGTGAGGATATTGTGATGAGGAAGGGTTAGGATGACAGAATAATCAATACTTTGAACCACAATAGTTATGATGGTTACATATAGTGTACAAGGAAAAACAAAGTACTTTGGATTTCAAATCAAACTACATCATACTCCACACTGTACAACATATGAACGGTTAGGCCGTGGAGTTGACATTGTGAGAAAACCAAATAGTTGTCGACGTTTCGACCCTCTTAAAATTGCAGGTCCTATTAAATCCTTGCAGCGGGGTCTTCTTCAGGACAGGGGAGTTAGGGCAGACCACCTTGCTGGACACAGTTAGGAATCTGAAAAGATAGTGGGGGACATCCTGATCGATGTTCCCCGTCAGTTTGACGAAACTGTTCAGAGTCTGATTCGATCGTCGAGTATATCGGGAGCCGAATGAATCTGGCTGAAAGTCCGCTCGAATTGCAAACTGACGGGGAACATCGATCAGGATGTCCCCCACTATCTTTTCAGATTCCTAACTGTGTCCAGCAAGGTGGTCTGCCCTAACTCCCCTGTCCTGAACCCTACGCCGTCTCCTGGCGCAAGTATATGTGATGGTTGGACCAAGGCACCGCGCTGGAGGTGCGTTTTAGGGCCCAAGTAGGAGAGGCCGGGGGCTGTCGGGGCGCGGGGTGGGAGAGAGAAAGAGAGATGTAGGCTATTGGCAGTGATCAGAGAGGAAATGGCACACAAAATGGCTGCTATCTATGTTCGTGATGGGGCCTAAAAGGGGGCAAGATGGCAGGGCCACTGTGCCGTGACTTTCGCTTTAACTCCAACAGTGGTGAACACAAATGAACGCCGCTTATGTACATATACATTTTCATTTTCCACACCACATGAAACCTGCGTCAGGTTTCATATAGGCGTTTTGTTGCAGGTTGGGCATTCATTTGCATGAAAGCCCTGTAAAACTAACACAATGAAATTTAGAAGATTTCACTGAGTCAGCTTTATAGCATTGCTGAATCAAATCCTTACGCCTGTTTGAAACAGGCATAAGGAGTGATGCACCATGCAATGTGTGGCTTGCTCCTGTGCATTGAAGTAGACATGTCGCGCTTGCGATGTGATTCCTGCAATGTGCTGCTTTTGCGGCACAGATGCGTGACGCATCTGTGTTGTTTTTGCTCAATGGTGCTCCACATTGTAAATGCGGCACACCATGGGTGGCAGAGCAGCGGTGCACATTAACTGGTGCATCTCTGGGGATTCGCCAGTTAACATAAATCTGCCCCTTTACATTTAAGTATGAGCAGGGGACACAGAGTTGGTGAGGCTTATCCAAGGTTAAAAAGAGATGAGTCCTGTTCACTGAAAACTTGGACATAGGCCTCACCTCGTCAGCATCGCTGGACATGGCTTAATAATAGCTGCAAAATGTTACTCTTGTTAAACAATTTTACTGTTATAGTCTCTGAGATTTGTCTCTTACTCTGCAACATCTCATTGTTGTTCTCTTTGTTTAAAGATAACGACAACATCAACCATGAGTGATAATGAGCAATCCGTTGATCTCGATCTTATCGTTGAACTTGTCATTGAAACGTCAGTGGAAGTGGATCCCTTAGATGATTTAAATCCTGAGGATGATGAAGAACATGATGAGGATGCCGATTTGTCAGAATTGTATGACATAGGGTGGGAAGCTGACGTGCTTCAGCCTATGGAACTATAAACATTTATTTTTAAAATTTACTGGAAATAAAAAGTAAAAATGTAAACCGTTTCATTTAAAATTAAACATAACTTGAAAAACAGGTTATGTGTAGTGTCTTTAATAAAATAGTCAAATATGCTCATAAAAATATTTCTAAACCAATGAAAAGTTTTATTAACAAGTCACATGACCTGTTATGCTTACGTCACGCGCTCCACGCCCCGCCCCGCCCCGGATTGCTTCCTGGAAGCTGGGCTTCGTGTCTCGGAGCACTTCCGGGTGCGCTAACGCGGCGTGTCATATGACGCATTATGCAACAACGCGATACGTCATTGGGGCTCCACCGGAACTGATTGAATTGGTAGTCTACAGTGTTTCTGGAAGTTTCAGACTGAAGCTGGCGTTAGCATGAGAGCACCCCGTGGCTACGTCATGGCCATTCTGCGAGCAATCATGGCAGAAGCTCCCCACCGGAACTCTGCGGGAGTCGGGGGCCCCGGTGACTCTTGTAGAATCTTCAAGGCTGATGGGATGCTTTTGGGAATGGGGCCCATGCCGTAGCAGTGAAGCGTCTGAGTTCCAGGGTTGTCCAGAGCCATCCTTGCAGGCCAGGCCCAAGTCTGTGGAGCCGACCGCCATTTCCTGAGCTCCGTGGCAGCCGCCTGTCGCTGTACCGCAAGAGTGGGTGCAATTCAGCCGGATGGCGGGTGAGACGCTGTAATAGCAAGAGCAGGCGTAATTGAGCTGGCCGAGCAAGGCAATGTGCCGCAGGAGCGGGAGCAACTCATCTTGTCGAGTGAGGCGCTGGGGTGCAGCTGAGAAACCTCCACCTGGGGAGGTGGGGGAGGCTCGTTCGCGCCGCTTCTCCCTTCCAGTGCACCCCACGCCGTCTCCTGGCGCAGGTATATGTGATGGTTGGACCAGGGCACCGCAGGACGTGTCTTCAGGTCAAATGGATTGTGGGACAAGGTCCAGAATGGAAAAGTCACCAAAAGGCTAAAAGTACCGCCGGACCCCGGGAGCCAGACGCCTATGTCGAGTGAAGTGCTGGGGTGCAGCTGAGAAACCTCCACCTGGGGAGGGGGGGAGGTTCGTTCGCGCCGCCTCTCCCTTCCAGTGCACCCCACGCCGTCTCCTGGCGCAGGTATATGTGATGGTTGGACCAGGGCACCGCAGGACGTGTCTTCAGGTCAAACGGATTGTGGGACAAGGTCCAGAATGGAAAAGTCACTAAAAGGCTAAAAGTTCCGCTGGACCCCGGGAGCCGGCCGCCTATGTCGAGTGAAGTGCTGGGGTGCAGCTGAGAAATCTCCACCTGGGGAGGTGGGGGAGGCTCGTTCGCGCCGCCTCTCCCTTCTAGTGCACCCCACGCCGTCTCCTGGCGCAGGTATATGTGATGGTTGGACCAGGGCACCGCAGGATGTGTCTTTAGGGGTGTAGCTGGGAAACCTCCACCTGGGGAGGTGGGGGAGGCTCGTTCGCGCCGCCTCTCCCTTCCAGTGTACCCTACGCCGTCTCCTGGCGCAAGTATATGTGATGGTTGGACCAAGGCACCGCAGGATGTGTCTTTAGGTCAAACCCTCAAGTATGGCACCCAACATCCAGGACTTATGCCATTTGTGGATGGCAGTGACATCGAAGAATCTCAGGGACCAAGCATATCCAGAGTCTTCCCCGGGGTATTTGCACAACGGTCCTCCACCCCTAGGCCGCCAGCTATGCTACCTTGACAGGAACAGTGTCATGCATTTGGATCGATGTTGCAGCAGGCTGCCATGTAAATAGTTATTTAATGAAACGTTTTACCCTGTTACTTTGTTGGTGTGTTGTATATATTTATATTATTTGCATAGGGTTTGTCGTTATTTTGGGCGGGGTGGGCAGCGGAGCAAATTCACTGAAAAAACCATAGGTTATAGACCATATATAGTTAGGAATTAGCATTTAGAAAACCTTGAAAATCACTGAAAAAACCATAGGTTATCGACCATATATAGTTAAATATCTCAAGTCCATCTGTGCACTCGATGGAGATACAGGTCGTCGATCAGAAAATGTGCTGGCCACCTCTAATGGTAATAGCGTCGCCAGGGCTTTTGTCGATGCCTCTGCAAATGGCACAGGGTGCACTTGTTTGACATGCCGCACCATGGTATGTATGGAAAAGGAATATTTTTTTGTTGGATTTCCTCTTGAGAGAAACGAGTCACATATCGTGCAGGTTACTTTTGGTGCATTTACTTTCTTTTGATCTTTAGGATAAGTGAAAAATTGCCAGATGAAATTTTCTTCTTAAAGGTAGTCGATCATTTTGTTCAGATTCGGAAGATGAATGAGATACGGTAGCCATTTCACCAAAGTCTTCCGAAAAATGTAGGACGTTGTTCTCTCTTGAGAGTAGAAAAGATAATGAGAGAAGTGGGTGGAGTGCTGCGTGTAAATTCCAGAATAGAAACTAGTAAGAACCAATTGGAAGTGTTGTTTTCATGTTGCAGCAGGCTGCCATGTAAATAGTTATTTAATAAAACGTTTTACCCTGTTACTTTGCTGGTGTGTTGTATTTATTTATAATATTTGCATAGGGTTTGTCGTTATTTTGGGCGGGGTGGGCGGCGGCGCCGAGCTATGTTGCAGCCATCATGGCGTCGAGCTCGGTTTCTCTCACTAGTTTCATATTTCTCATGAGGGGTTGTTCCTAATGTTTCTATTTTAGCGAGGTCAAAAAGAGATCCTATCAGTGGCCTACTGATTTTGCTCGATTCCTTTTGTTTTCTCTAACGATTTTTAAGTTAAAGTTTGCTAGTACGATACAGCGGCTAGTTCGCATTTAATATATATGTCTTTTTTATTAGGGGTGTCCTCCGGTGGAGTCGGACGATCTACCTCTAATAAACGGTAAGTGTTCCTCTGAAGGAATGCATCTTGAAAGTGGCTGACTGTAATGTATGATATTTCACTCAGTGACTTTCAGGCCCATGCTGTTTCAAAAGTGTGCATGTGTTTGAAGCAGGCGTAGGTATTGACGCAGCATAGAAACTACTAAGAACCAATTGGAAGTGTTGTTTTCAAGTCACATGACTTCACATGCGCGTCTCAGGACGTGTACGCGGTGATAGTATCTGGTCACGTACGCCATTTGGAAGTAGCGGTCTAATTCAGCGAAGTTTCAAAACGTGAAAAGGAGTAAATCCAAACACATCCGGATTTAATATATCTTCTGAGCTCGAATCAAGCATACAATTGTTAAAGTATAAAACCTTTTATATATATTTTTTTTAAATACCAAGGTGTGTACATTCGGTCACGCACGAAAGTTTAAAAAGACATTCGGCTCCATTTAATGAAAATGTTCATACTAATAAAAAAGAAGCCTAGGTTTAGTGTCTTTGACGTAGTATAAGTTCTTTGATGGGTCTATGAAGAAATTAAATAAGTTGCAATTGTAAAGTTTTCACGAAATATATAGGCGGGTGCGCGCACACGGTCGCGCACGAACGAAAGCCAAAAAAGCGGAGATAACCCCCCTTTATAATATGCTGATGGAGCTCTTTTTGGTAGAATGAGTTAGTTCTGAAAATAACTTTTTTTTTTTAAACAAGTGTTATGTTGTTTTTGATTTTTTAAACTTGCAACAACATTTTCATGTGTGACACAGGATCGAAATGAAATGAAGAAATTTATCTTTTCTCGGGGCATTTATGACTCTCAATTTTTAGTTTAGTAAGAATGAGGCTCTGCTCTCCGTACAGAAGAATTTCTCCACACTCGTTGCATTTCATGTGCACCTTTGCAAGATATGGTCTCAAGTCCATCACAGCACTCGATGGAGATACAGGTCGTCCACCAGAAGATGTGCTGGCCACCTCTGATGGTAATAGCGTGGCCAGGGCTCTTGTCGATGCTTTTGCAAATTCCACAGGGTGCACTTGTTTGACATGCCACACCATGGTATGTATGGAAAATGAATATTTTTTTCTTGGATTTCCTCTTGAGAGAACCTAATTGCATATCGTGCAGGTAACTTTTGGCACATTCACTTTCTTTTGTTCTTCAGGATAAGTGAAAAATTGCCAAATAAAAAGATTCCTTTTTTCTTTTTAAAGGTAGTCGCTCATTTCCTTCAGATTCGGAAGATGAATGCGGGGCGGCAGCCATTTCAGCAAAGTCTTCCGAAGGGTGTTCAACGTCGTTCTCTTTTGAGAGTAGAAAACATAGTGAGAGAAGTGGGTGGAGTGCTCCGTGTAAATTGCAGAATGGAAACTACTAAGAACCAATTGGAAGTGTTGTTTTCAAGTCACATGACTTCACATGCGCGTCTCAGGACGTGTACGCGGTGATAGTATCTGGTCACGTACGCCATTTGGAAGTAGCGGTCTAATTCAGCGAAGTTTCAAAACGTGAAAAGGAGTAAATCCAAACACATCCGGATTTAATATATCTTCTGAGCTCGATTCAAGCATACAATTGTTAAAGTATAAAATCTTTTATATATTTTTTTTAAATACCACGGTGTGTACATTCGGTCACGCACGAAAGTTTATAAAGACATTCGGCTCCAAATTTTCATAATATTTAAAAAGAAGCCTAGGTTTAGTCTCTTTGACGTAGTATAAGTTCTTTGATGGGTCAATGAAGAAATTCAATAAGTTCAGATTGCAAAGTTTTCACGAAATATATAGGTGGGTGCGCGCACACGGTCGCGCACGAAAGCCTGGAAATGCGCTATCCATTTTATTGAGAACTGTTGCCGAGAGTGCGCACACCGGGTCGCGCACGAAAGTTTAGAAAGGCTATTTTTATTTACAGACAAATTTTAATGCGTTCAAAAAAAGGCAAGGTACAGACTTTCTAATTCTGTATCACTTTACAAGGAGTCTCTATGCAACTTGAACAGTGAAGAAAACGGCTTGTTTCCGAAAAAAATATTTCCAGAACTTTATTGACAAAAGTATAGGTTGTATACACGAGATATTTCTGAATTAGCATTTTAAAAACCAATGAAATTTACTGAAAAAACCATAGGTTTTACACACGTTATAGTTAGGAAGTAGCATTTACAAAACCTATGAAATTCACTGGAAAAACCATAGGTTTGACACCAGTTATAGTTAGCTGGAAATTTTACTGATATAAAACCAATGAAATTCCACGTTATAGTTAGTTGGACTCACTATAACTTACGCGTGTAATGCACTGCTGATGACGTCACATATTACATCACTCATGACATCACTGATGACACCATCCTTGTGACACAGTGACAGACCTCCTTTCACTGTAATCTAACCCTTGAAACACATATTCAAAAATAGAAACTAAAATTTTAAAAAAACATGGAGATACCCATACCAGTTACAACAACCAATTCAATAATTCCACCATCTATATACACATGCACTAATTCACCAACAGTTCTATATAGTCACTCATACATATATTCACTAATCATATGTAGTGATACACCTACACATCCTGTCACACACCGACAGTCATCCAAAAGTTATTCACACACATACTCACACATGCAAATAAACTATTGAACATCCATTTATTTGCATAAACAGCTATACACACACTACCACTTTACTTCTCAGGAAACTTACACATACTTACTCTCTTAAAAAATCACTTATAGAAACACATACTAATTTAAACAGGAACTCTTACAATCCCTCATTCTCACACATACTCACTTATATACATCAATATTCACATATACTAGATTAAAACATATGTAGTTACTGATAAAGACACTAATAAGACAGTCATTCACTCACTAACACAGACATATACACACTCATCCACCCATACAGTCCTGCACATATGCTGTCTTCAAAACACATACAAACAGAGACTCAGTCATTCTTGCATCTATGTACTAAGTAATACCCCCACCAAACCATGCAAACACTCATATTGATACTAAGAAAAACATCTAATAACCTATATACATACATATGTACCTACTCATCAACCCATGCAGCCACTTATACACAAAGTGAAACACTAATACATATATTTAAATATTTAAGTATTACTCAGTAATATATGTATTCACTAGGATATTCAATAATATATACATATATAACACATATTTATTTTTTAGAAAGACACACATTCACTGGATGGTGTCATCAGTGATGTCATGAGTGATGTAATATGTGACGTCATCAGCAGTGCATTACACGCGTAAGTTATAGTGAGTCCAACTAACTATAACGTGGAATTTCATTGGTTTTATATCAGTAAAATTTCCAGCTAACTATAACTGGTGTCAAACCTATGGTTTTTTCAGTGAATATATATTACCTACTGGCGGTCGCCAGTAGGTATATATAGTTAGGATTTTTTATCTACGGGATTTTTGAAAAGTCTATGTCTAATAACTTTGGCGTTTGTGGACGGAATTGGCTGAAATTTTCAGGAAAATGGAACATTTTGTGTCTGAGCAGCCCCTGAAAATTTGGGGGGGTTTCGTCAAGGGGGGGCCGAGAAAAAAGGGGGTCCCAAAACGTGTTTTTAACATTGAGTTTTCCATAGGGCGGTTGGCCTCACTTTTAGCCCGAACGGCTGAATGGATTTTCACGAAACTTGGCAAAATTGTAGGGACTGGTAGCCCGATGTGCCTTTGCTAGGTCTCAATATATGTGCTCCAGTGGATTTTGAGAAATTAACGTTCAAAAAAAGATATATATCTGTAACAGCGGACCAGGCAGCGCTCCAGTTCGCGTACTTTTCGCGTTACAGAGCTTTGTGAAGCGAAGCTGATTAGTTCTCCGGCATCTGTAAACATTCCAAACAGTCCGTAGCGGCCGCCATCTTGTCTCTCGGTAGGATCGAGAGACAAGAGGAGGCCAAAGTAAAGGGGCAAATGACCATAAGGGGGCATAGTAGATCCTCACTGACCTCTTAGGTTTGATGTACCATTTTGCCAAGTTTGGTGTAATTCCGTTCAGCCATTCAGGCTGTAGACGTATCTAAATGTCCTATGGAAAATTGCACGGGGAAAACACATTTGAAAGTGTTGAAATTTAGAACCAATTAAAATGTTACTTTGGTTTTGTATTTGTGTGTGATGAAAGTTAATTGGTTATGTATATATCAAAAATGAGAGGAAACCACAGCCATTTTGTGATACTACTGTCTGAGGTACATTTGTGAGGAATTTTTGGTGCTCAATTTCTGGTGTTTGATTTACACAGTACTAACACTTCTCCTACTTTCAAAAAGGTGAGTTGTTAATTTGTAAGGGGAACTATGTTGTACACTTTAAGATAATTTGAAAAATGTTTTCTGTTATTCATTTTCAGTCCTTCTGTTATACTAAATACTTGATAAAGTTAGTTTTATATTATGTATTACTAAAAACGATAAATGAAAGTGATTATTTTTTTCTGCAATTTACAGCAAGAAATTTCAAAATAAAATGGATCACAATGAAGAGACCGTGGCAATTTCTTTTGAATTATCCACTACATTTATTGAAATTGACAGCACCAATAATGAAATATTCTCACAAGGAGGAGATGACTTGAATGATTTTTTTGATCAATCTCTTGATGGCGAATTTATCGAATGTTTGGAGACCATAGAGTTACAAGAATCATCATTGCAGACTTTTCATGAGGAGATTTCTGATGAGATGATTGAAGAGGAAATTCCTGATGAGGACATGTTACTAGTTCTTTCAAATTATGAAAATTCAGAAGAATAAATTTATATTTAGAAATCAAAAATTGTTTGAGACATTATTCATTTTTATTTTTAATTTATGAGGTTGTAGCGAAGTGATTGTAGTATAAAAAAAGACTTATAGTATAGAGTGCAAAAATTGGTTCTTTTTGGAGGGGCAAAAAAAAAATAATTTTTTTTTGGTGGGGTGCGCCCGGTTAGCGTAACGGGAAGTGGACTGGGGAGCGTACTACAAGGAAAGAAGAATGATTGACTTTTAACTTATTGTATGTTTATAGACTTGTTTTTCTGCTGAGTGACGTGTCGGCCTATCTCCACGGGATGCAGTCCCTACCATCTCGGCGTTTAAGCCCAGGGGGACCGGTAGTGTGGGAGAGATAACGGGGCATATTATCAAGGGGGTTTATCTCCGCTTTTTTGGCTTTAAAAGCCAAGAAAGCGGAGATAAAATTATCTCCGTATTACGTAGCTGTCGCTAACACCAGTTAGCGACCGCTAGTAGGAGATAGCGACCATCTTGGGCTCCACTTTGCATGTCAGTGATATTTATCACTAATGACATGCAAAGTGGGCATGCCAAGATGTTAGCGACTGGAAACAGTCGCTAACATCGCTATCTCCTATTAACAACTTTTGGAGATATTCGCGCTAAGCGCGAATATCTCCAAAAAGTAACACCTGTCCTGAGCAGTTCTTAGCCATGTCATCCAATGGGAGGTGGATAACATGGCTAAGAGCATTAGCTCGGTAATGCATGAATATCTCTGACTTTTCAGCGATATTAATGCATTGCGGCCGTTTTTTATGGCATTTGCGATAAACCTTGATAATAGCAAGGTTTATCTGCGATAATTTCTGACAATGCTTAGCGGTAAAAAATTCGTTGCTAAGCATCGTTAGGGATAAATATCGCTTAACTTTGGTAATATGCCCCAACGTCTGTTAACGTTCGATTCGAAGGAAATGAGGAAGTGTTGAAAAACATTGTCTGCGCCATCTTGCCTTTTTTCAAATGCCACACTTTTGTCGTGCACGGCAGCCATTTTAGATGCCTTGACCAGACCCACTCTCTGCACGCTGTCGATCCGTAGTATGGCTCCCCACCCTCGCAAGCATCTTCCCCAGGCACTGGTCACCCCCGCTCTCTGTCTTATGCATGGGCAATAAACCTCCCCCCATCTGCGCTGCTCTTCCCTGAGAATCACACCCTGTGCCCGCCCGACACCTCCCTTTCGCCCTATTCACTACCGCACCCTCTGACACTCCTCTTCCTCTGTGTCCGATTGTCCAGGCCGGTCCCAGGCTATCAGCTAGCCCTGCAGATGTAGTTTATGGCCCCAGCTGTAAAGAATCACCCCTCTTCAAAGGTGTTATAGTAGATCAAGGCCCACACCCGATGAGATCCGTCACACCACACGCGTTCCTACTATCTGAAAACCATCCTGTATTGTGATTGGGGAGGGGACCGAGCCTGAAGCGGAAGATTCCAGGGATGACTCTTTGTACATCAAAGTTTTTACAATTATGTGTCACATTAAAAATATATAGCACTCCAACAAAGTAGTAGGAATATAAAACTTTAATAACTTATAAATATATACAACAAAACAAAAACAGTAAAAACATTTAAACAATGAAGAGACCGTGGTAATTTCTTTTGAATTATCCACTACATTTATTGAAATTGACAGCACCAATAATGAAATATTCTCACAAGGAGGAGATGACTTGAATGATTTTTTTGATCAATCTCTTGATGGCGAATTTATCGAATGTTTGGAGACTATAGAGTTACAAGAATCATCATTGCAGACTTTTCATGAGGAGATTCCTGATGAGATGATTGAAGAGGAAATTCCTGATGAGGACATGTTACTAGTTCTTTCAAATTATGAAAATTCAGAAGATGTTGCCTGGGTGCCGCACTGATTTGGGTATCCGGCGTGGGGCGTCCCGGGGGGTGAGTCGTCAGTAGCGGTCTGTTGTGCGAATAGTTCCAAGGCAGCAGAACGCGCTGAAATCTGGATGGCACCAAGGTGATGTCCAGTAAGTTGCCGCCCACCAAATAACGGCGTGGGGCGCCGCGGGGGGGGGGGAGGCAGTCCAAAGTTCCATTAAAAGGGCAAAGGAAAGGATCGGTGGTTTGAACCATCAGTCAAAAAGGGGAGGGGGTGCAACAATTTTTCCTACCGGGTCACACTGTGCTTTCACCAGAACTGAGGTCTGCAGGATTCTAGTCATTCAAACTGAGGCTGGCGCCAGCATGGGAACGCCGCCGTCCCGCGGCTACAGTTTCGTCACTCCACGGGCGATCATGGCAGTCATTCCCCATCGGGGGTGTCTGCGGGGGTCGGGGACTCCCGCGGCTCCTCTAGAATCTTCAAGGTCGTGGAGGACTACGGTGGTGGAGTCAACCAGTGACCGGGCCATTTCTTTATGCTGGGCCCGTTCTTGCCAGGTCGACCGCCATTTTTAGAGTTCGGTAGCTACCGTCGATCGCGGGGTCAAATGAGCGGACGGGCTCCACCCTGCCGGGCGAGACGTTGCAGCATCGCTACAGTGGAAGAACCCTTTTCCGGGCGCCTGGAGTGCTGAGGTTGCAGCTGGGAAGCCTCCACCTGGGGATGCGGGAGAGGCCTGTTCGCACCGTCTCTCCCACCCAGTGCACCCCACGGTGTCTCGCTTGACATTTGTTATGGCCGGACCAGGCGATGAGGACGAGGGGGGGGGTCGGAGGCATGTGCAAGACATCCCCCCTAGTGTTGTCGCAGCCATTATAAAAGAAAGAAGAAATGTCCCGTCCGTCTTTGGGCCGGACCTCCGGTGGATGGCGGCCGGACGCCCTTTGCTCTGGCCCCATGAACGGGTTCCTTGGCTCATCCGGTGGGGCAGGCCTTGGCGTGTGGTGCCTCTCCTGGGCCTTTCGTGCAGTGGCCTCTCCACTCCCAGGCCCTCCATGGATGCTGGCCCAGACTGGGAGAGAGAGGGTCTAACCTGCAATTCTCCAGGGTTACCGCCACCGCGGCCGGAACCCGTCGGCCTCGGCCTCTGGTTGATGGTGGCCGGACTGGGAGAGAGAGGGGAGGGTCGAGGACACAGACATTCCCCCCCTTGCAACTCTCCAGGGTGGTCGTAGCAATCCCCCTGGACGGGTGCCATTGGCCTCAGCCTTTCCTCCGGCTACACCCTACGTGATGATCTTCTGCCGACGGTTGGCAGCAGGACCCGCCTTATATGTGTTGCTTCCGGCTGGGCGTAGCCGGAAACCTGTTGCACTTTGGAAGTTTCCAGAATGGGGCGGATGTCTACTGACTTGTACCTTTCCCAGTTTGCCGTTATTTGGCCGTGGCAGGCGGTGGGACAGACACGTTTTGGGGCAGTGAGGGGCGATGAAGCCTCGTTGCCTTGTGGCCGTTGCAATGTCACACTTGGTTTCTCTTACTGTTTTCAGGTTTCTTATTACGGGTTTACTTCTAACGTTTCTTGTTTCTAGGACAATAATAGGTTTTATCATTACGTATTGTTATCGTTTCTTTGTTTGTTATTTAATAAAAAGTTCATCAGTGGCCTACTGATTTTTGTTTTCCTATTCCTTTCTTTCCAGGTTGTTTCATGCTAAAGTTTCTGTTAACAGGATACAGTGATGACTTCGTTATTATTGCATATGTCCTTTTCACTAGGGGTGCTCTCTGGTCGGGCCAGATGACCTATCTCTAGTAAATGGTCCGGGTGAAACAGGTGCATCAATCAGTGGGGAGTAGATAGGCATGACAGATTACAACGGGGGACAAAGGTCCGCATTACCTACCCTTTCACTACTTGCAAAGATTTTCCTACATTTATTTGCAAACAGGGAATACCTCCAAAAAGAACCAATTCCCAAACAGTCAATGTTCGGGCAAACAATCAATCAATGAGGAACGAAATAGGCACGATGTGTTAAAGGTTTGCGTTACCTACCCTTCACTATCTGCAAAGGGAGAGAGAATATTCCTATTCTTCCCCGTTTGCAGGCAGAGAAGATCCTTAAGAGAACCAACTTCGAACAATTCAATGCTCGATTCAATCAATCAATCAATGGGGAGAAAAATAGGTATGACGGATTACAATGGGGACAAAAGTCTGCATTTACCTATCCTTCACTATCTGCAAAGACTAAACAGAGTATGGCGATTCTGTGCTTGTTTGCAAATGCTTGGATAACAATCAATCAAATGGAGAGAGAAGCAGGCACGACGGATTAGAACGGGGGCAAAGGCCTGCGTTAACTAACCTTCACTATCTGGACAGAGAGAGTACTCCTAATAGAAATGAGGGGGGGGGCAGCATTGAAAGCAGATCAGTGTGCATAAACACGAAAATGTTTTTTCTTACCACGTACTTGACAATCGACAGCTTATGATATTTGCTATTAAAAAACCATTGACATTCACTGAAAAAACCATTGGTTATAGACCATATATAGTTAGGAATTAGCATTTACAAAACCTTGAAAATTCACTGCAAAAACCATAGGTTAGAGACCATATATAGTTAGCTGGACATTTTATTGACATAAAACCAATGAAATTCCATATATAGTTAGTTGCACTAACTATATATCGCGCACCCGCAATCCACTGCTGATGATGTCACATATTACATCATTCATGACATGGTCAGTGACATCACTGATGACATCACTGATGACATCTCAAATGACATCACTGATGTCCTAGAAACAAGAAAACGTTAAAATATGCCATTGGTGAGAGACCAGAAAAACAGTAAGAGAAACCAAATCACCCCTCGCTGTCCCACCGCCTGCCTGCCACGCCAAAAAAATCGATAGACTAGGGAAAATGCAAGTCAGTAGAACATCCGCCCCCACTCTGGAAACTTCCAAGGTGGGGCAGGGTTCCGGCTACGCCCAGCCGGGAGCAGCCCCATATAAGGCAGGTCCTGCTGCCACGCCTCGGCCAGGAGATCCTAACGTAGGGTGTAGCCGGAGGAGAGGCCGAGACCAGCGGGACCCGGCCAGGGGATTGCCTTTACAACGCTGAACAGTTGCAGGGGGGGGGAATGTCTCCTCGACCCTCCCCTCTCTCTCCCAGTCCGGCCGCGGTGGCCCTTGAGAGTTGCAGGTAGTCCCGCCACATGCTCTTCCGGTCCGGCCACCAACGGTCGGGGGGCCGAGGCCGACGGGATCCGGCTGCAGCCGATAAACCAAGAAACCCGTTCATGGGGCCAGAGCCAGGGGCGTCCGGCCGACATCTACCGGAAGCCCGGCCCGAAGACGGACGGGACACTTCTTCTTTCTTGTATAATTGCTGCAACAACCCTGGGGGGGGATGTCTTGCACATGCCTCCGACCCCCCCCCCTCGTCCTCATCGCCTGGTCCGGCCATAACAAATATCAAGCGAGACGCCGTGGGGTGCACTGGGAGGGAGAGACGGTGCGAACAGGCCTCTCCTGCCTCCCCAGTGGAGGCTTCCCAGCTGCACCCTCAGCGCTCCAGGCGCCCGGAAAAGAGTTCTTCCACTGTGGCCATGCTGCAACGTCTCGCCCGGCAGGGTGGAGCCCGTCCGCTCATTTGACCCCGCGATCGCCAGTAGCTACCGAACTCGCAAAATGGCGGTCGACCTGGCAAGAGCGGGCCCAGCATAAAGAAATGGCCCGGTCACTGGTTGACTCCACCACCGTAGTCCTCCACGACCTTGAAGATTCTAGATGTCGTGTTTTGGCAGCTCCTGAGTTAGCGTTTAGCACAGCTACACGGTCTTTTCTGTTAACTTGACCAAAACGAACGGGGGCCATTTTGAATCCCTCTGACTTCCGTTTCCTATGAACACGCTGCCTCGTGGTCAGTGTGCCCTTTTGTCCTTCCTTGATACCCATGGTCCCTATTCTGCTCGGCAACAGGCTATTTTTAGTACTGGTCAAGCGCACATGCGCACTATGCATCAACTGGTCACTCTTTAGGAATGTTAGCACTAACTGACCAGTGTTACTGAACTCCTCCCACTCGTTGGCTGTGTTCCAAAAATGACCTTATATGTACCTAAAATGTGTAACTTGTAACCGCCTATCTTTTTATTGCTATTAAAACTATATAAAAGAGGTCGCGCACCGATGTTCGGTGTGCTACTTCTTACATTGCCGAAGGGTGCTGTGGGAATGTATCACCACCCCATGGGGTCTTAATAAACTTGTCTTTTACCTTTTCCAGTGTCCGTGCCAACTTCTATACTAAGGTGTTCGAGAGTTAAGCAGAGTATGTAGGCCTGATTTGAACCCAACACCACAATTGGCGACCACGAAGGGACTCATCGGCGACTCGGATGCCCGAAGGAGAGGTCGTGACGAAGGTCAGGAAACTCGCCATGGACGCGTACGCTGCCACTGAGTGACCCGAGTCTCGGCACCCACGGTGTGTTTTCCCTTCCTTCCGATCTGACCTTCCAGGTGGCGCCGGTCTTCGACTGAGATTCTGATCTTGGATTGTCGTGATGTGCCGTTTTGGCTGATTTGACCACAGAACTTGGCAGTTGGACTTTGGACGTTTGAAAATATTTGGTAAGCTTTTGATTGGTGAGGTAGTCTACTGACACTTACTGTGGCCTTTGAATTTTGAATTTGAATTTGAATTTGTTAGCTAACGTTTGAATATGTGTATTTGAATTTGAATATGTGAAGTGCACCTCACATAGGCAGGCATGTAGGGATATTTCTCTGATTTATTTGATTTGAACGGTACACCGCGTTAGGTGTCATTTTTGTAGTATCATGCTTTCGTGGTACTTTTTGAAACATGCCTGTTTTTAGCACACTCCGTAGGATGTGCTGTTCTGAAAATGGTACCAATTATCGATTAAGTGAAAAACAGCCGGCTCCCCCAGAGGGGACTCCAAATCGTGAAATGTATGTCAAATTCGGTATTCCTCCAATAATGTATAGTGCATTATGGCATAAGTATACTAAGACTGATCGTGAACTACAGTGGCCACTATATGGGTCGTTTGACCTTCGAAAGGTACAATATGTAGAGCAGTGTTTGTTTCAGCGAAGGTCTAGACAAGATATGTTTGATTGTGTGCGTATGTGGGAGAAAGAGGTGCATGAACGAGCGAAGCGTGAGGAAGCCTTGGCGGAGAAAGTGCAGCGGAAGGCTGCACATGACAAAGCTTTACAGCTACAGGAGAAGGAATTACAGGAAAAGAAAGAGAGGGAGAGACGAGAACGCAATTTACAGGTTAATGGTCAATTCCCTATCAGGCGTCCTCTTTATCCAGTCCTTACTAATGAAACAGATGATTTTTCATTACTAGATCGCTGTCCGCCTCCGTACGTCGCACCTACGGCTCCGAACGAGGACTCAGATGAGGATAGTGATCGAACACAGCGTACCAGGTTACATGCAGAACAAGCTGCGGAATTACGTTCATTTGCACGACAGTTAAATATTAATACTGTTACTGTTTCTGACATTTCTGCAGAAATGGAACAGTGGCCTGATAAGGAACGACTGTATTTTTTAGATCATTTTGGAGATGAAGTTGTTGAGCGGTACAGAAAATATTCTTCCGAGTTAGAACCAAAGGAGATATCCAAGGGTCGTGAGAATTTTCGTAAAGGTCTTTTTGTTCTTTCAGATGCGGACGACTTCTTCAAGCGTTTGATTCAACTGCGAAATGAGGCGACACGACTACGGGAGTTGGAAAAGTCGAAGAATTCGTCTGCGTCCGGAGCGACGGGGATATCCAAAGAATGCCCTATCTTTGAAACAGATAAGATCGCTGCGATTAATGTTAGACCTATGCGAGAAGCTGCGCCTTTATATGTCCCTCATAAAGGGGATGGCACAGATGATGATAAAAGATCGAAAGATGCGAAAGGGTATTTTGTATATAATTGGGTTTATACGCCTTGGAATAGAGCAGATGTTATGGCGCTTAAGAATGCTTTACCTGATCCCCGTAAAAATCCTGCGGCTTTTTATGAAACTGTTGAAAGCGCAATTTCTTCGTGTATTATGACGTTAGTTGATATTGACCTATTTTTCGGGTTGATATTGCCTCCTGATATGTGGAGAGCGATTCGTAAGTTTGAAACCCTCACGACTCTTGGGGCCACTTGGAAAGATCTTGTTCAGGCTGACTTAGATAGGGAACCAGCATGTAAGCCGTGTCAATTAATATTAGACCTTCCAGGGGCCATACTAACAAAACTAAAGACTCTTGCTCCCGCTAAAAAGATTGATTGGACTATATTAGCCTCTTGTAAGCAGAAAGTGGATGAATCAGTTTCTGATTTTTTCTCTCGCTTCGAGGAAGCGTTCCATGATTACAGCGGTCAATTATTGACAGAAGATACTGGCAGGCATTTATTCGTTGATAAGTATGTGGCTAATCTCCTACCGGAGATTGCGAAACGATTGAAAACGAGTGAAAGTTCATGGACCACAGCAACCCCTGCTTCTTTATTGACTATGGCTCAATATTATGAACGACAGGAATTGGAGGCGAAAGAAAGTAGTGAAAAGAAGGCGAAGGATTTGAAGACGAAGGTAATGTTAGCTCAGGTTCAGGCTACGAGAGGAAACAATAGAGGAGGGCGAGGATCATACAGTAATGCTCCTCCCCCTCGTTCTGACATTTCTGTGAATCAATGTGCATACTGCAAACAGTTTGGGCATTGGATTGCAGACTGTCCGGTGTTTCGAGAGCAGCGTAATTTGAGGGGACGAGGAAGTGGGAGATCTAGGAATTATTATGGAGGGTCAAGAGGAGGTTATGGTACGAATGATCGTGGAGGATATGGAGCAAGGGGTCGTGGTCAGTCAGATTATAATACGTTTGATAATCGCAATCAATATCAGATAAATGAGGGTGGTCCTGCTGAACCACGGGATGAGCATTATGCATAGGATTGCGTAGGATGGGGTGTGGAATCGGTTGAGGTACCAGTTGATCAAAGGGGTCCATACATAGAAGCACATGTTCTGGGTTCTACTGATCAATTTCTGGTCGATACAGGAGCTACTCGTAGCGCTTTGTCCAAATACTTGGTTCCAAGGGCTCCCCTGTCTGGCGAGGTAATTACAGCAATAGGGTTCGATGGAACACCTACTTCTAGCCCACTGTCTCAACCAGTTGCATTTCATGTTGATAAATTTGCTGCCCCTTGTCCCTTTTTGTTGTCTCCAAATACACCAGATAATATTATTGGACTCGATATGTTAAAACACTTTCGAGCTACTATTCGCTGTGCCCCAGAAGGAGTGCGAGTTGTGTTGAATGAGAATTACCCAGACTTTGAGCGAGTATGTTTTCTCTATGAATCTGAAGTATTGGCCTCCTTACCAAACACGTTGTGGGCCACTTCTGACACGGATGTGGGGCAGATGTTAATCCCTCCAGTACGTATTACTGTAAAGGAGGGAGTATCTCTGCCACGTGTCCCACAATATAAGATTTCCAGAGAAGGAGAACTTGCTTTGATGCACATTGTGAACGATTTGATTTTGGCAGGAGTAGTTGAGGAAGTTCCCTACAATGTTTGCAATAGCCCAATTTTACCGATCCTTAAAAGAGATACAGATGCTAAGGTTTACCGTTTCATTATTGATTTGAGGGAAATAAACAAGATAGTAGTGCCTCAGTACCCGGTGGTGTCTGACATCACCACGTTGCTTACGTTGGTTCCATCGACGGCAACTACTTTTACAGTCATCGATTTGAAGAATGCCTTCTTTTCGATCCCTGTACACCCTGACAGTCGATATCTATTCGGCTTTACACTAAATAATAAATCGTACAGATTCTGTCGAGTTCCTCAAGGCTATACTGAAAGTCCTAGCATTTATAGTCAGGCATTAAAAAGACAGCTTGATTCCTTTGACTTACAAGAGGGAGTGGTTCTCATTCAATATGTAGACGATATCTTACTTGCTGCAGACACGCCAGAACAATGTGAGAAGAGTACCTTTTCCTTGCTTCCCTTCCTGGCCAAACATAATCATAAAGTTTCGAAGAAAAAGCTGCAATATTGTAGACCAAAGGTGACCTACCTCGGTCATCTTTTGTCTAAGGAGGGCCGTGCATTGACACCAGATCGAATTCAAGCAATCCTAGATACTCCAGTCCCTCGCACTCAGAAGGATGTTCGCGCCTTTATAGGTTTGACGTCTTTTTGTAGGCAATGGATATTGGGTTTTTCACATATCGTTAAACCATTGTTAGCATTGTTGTCTAAAGATACACCGATTCCCATTGAATGGACAGATGAATGTCAGAACGCTTTTGAACAATTGAGACAAGCTCTTTGTTCTGCACCAGTGTTAGGTACACCTGATTACACGAAGATTTTTACATTATATGTACACGAGAAGGATGGGTGTGCATTGTCAGTGTTAGTGCAGACACACGGAGACAAACAGAGGCCTTGTGCATACTTCTCGGCGGTACTCGACCCTGTGGCTCGAGGATTGCCTGGATGTTTTCGAGCAGTTGCAGCAACAGCAGTTGCGATACGACAAAGTGAGGGAATAGTTTTGTCACACAAATTGTTGGTGCTAGTTCCCCATGCGGTAGATGCGTTACTGAATCAAACAAAAACACAGCATCTAACCAGTGCCCGTTTGACAGGATATGAACTAACGTTGTTGGCGCCGCACATCACACTAAAACGATGTGCGACACTAAATCCTGCTACTTTACTGCCGGATCCTGTTGCTGAGACCCAGAAGGAAGAACAACATGATTGTGTTTTTCTGACTGAGGAACAGACAAAGGGTCGTATCGATTTACAGGATACGCCATTTCCAGATGTAGATGGGGAACTGTGGGTTGATGGATCGTGCGTGAGGTTACTAGATGGTACGACTTCTGCAGCTTATGCGATCACGACACTTAAGACCGTGGTAGAAGCAGCACGAATACCCCAGAAATCGGCCCAGGCAGCTGAATTGATAGCCTTAACGAAAGCATGTGAGTTAAGTGCTGGACTATGTGTGAACATTTACACGGATAGTCGTTACGCTTTTGGAGTAGTGCATGATTTTGGCCTACTTTGGAAGGAACGAGGATTCCTGACTTCACACGGAGTACACATCATGCATGGAGAATTGGTACGCGATCTCCTGAATGCACTGTTATGCCCAAAGAAAGTTGCAATAGTCAAGTGCAGTGCACATAAAAAGGTGACGGACAAAATAGGGCAAGGCAATGCTTTCGCAGACCGCATTGCGAGAGAGACCGCTATGCTGCAAAATAATTTCCCCATGTATGTGGTGAAGTCACAAGCTGAGCGGTGGCATGATGCTAGAGAAGAAATACTAGATATACAGAAGTCAGCATCTGAGGCAGAACTTATGAAATGGGCCACTGAAGGAGTATTGGATGATGAGGGTTGCTGGCGTAGTAAAGATATGGAGAGATGGAAACTACCCATGGCCTATTTACAAACAATGGTGCAAATGACACACGGGCTGGCACACATTGGAGCTCTCGCAATTACTAAATTGCTTACACGAGTTTGGGAAAATGCTGACATTGCTAGCACGGCTAAGAGAGTAGTGCAGACCTGTCTGATATGTTTGCAGCACAATCCTGGACAAGGGACTCATACTCCTAAAGGAGGGTTTGTTCCACCTACTGCACCATTCGAAGTACTACAAATGGATTACATCCAGCTGGAACGCTGGAACAATCTCAAGTATGTCCTAGTAGTGGTGTGTGCCTTCAGCAAATGGATTGAGGCTTACCCTACGAAAGACAATACAGCATTGACAACAGCTAAGGTGTTACTCAAGGAGTACTTCCCGCGCTACGGTGTTTGTAAACTTATGTGGAGTGATAATGGCCCTCATTTCATTGGAAAAGTAGTGGAATACGTCCTGAAAGGATTGGGAATCAAGCAACGATTCCATGCTGTTTTTCATCCTCAATCAGCAGGTTTAGTAGAACGATACAATGCAACTCTGAAGCTGAAGCTAGCAAAGATAGTGGCATCCACATCTCTGAAATGGCCGGACGCTTTGCCTCTGGCATTGCTGTCCATTCGGTCAGTGCCACATTCTCGATCTGGCCTCACACCCTACGAAGTGGTGTTTGGAAGGCCTATGAATATTTGGGGAGTTCCAAAACCTCGTTTGATACATGATATGCCTTGTATAATGATGAACGATTATCTGGCACGATTAACAAATGATTTGCTTTCTATTCATCAACAGGTTCGAGAGGCGCTCCCTGATAACTTCACTGGTGAGGCTCACGATCTCCGCCCTGGGGACCACGTGATGGTCAAAGTATTTGAGCGATCCAGCAGTTTGGAACCGAGATGGCATGGCCCTGAGCAAGTGCTGCTGGCTACGCGAACTGCTGTGAGAGTCACCAACAAGAAGCGGTGGATACATTCAACGCACTGCCGACGTGTCTCTCCGGATCTGGTGAGCCCTGTGGTGCTATCCGACTACAGAAAGATTTTGGATACAGAAAAGAGCCCAGCTGTCACGCCTGATGAATTGGAGGGAGCCTTCCCGGACCACGTTGTTTCTGATAAAGTGAAATACAATCTACGCTCCAGGAAATAAGATTCCTTTTGTGTTTTTGAAACTGGTTGGTAACCGCTCTGAGGTTTGTGAAACGGAAGCCGGGAATATCAAGGGGGGGGGATTAGTTCTGCCCAGTGTAGCGACACCCGTCTTGAATCCCGGAGAACAAATCAACGGCAGCCTCGGTTCAGAACCATCGTTTTATTTTTTCTCGCTTAGTGTTGCTTTTGAAGAGTATTGTTTTGTGAACTATGGCATCTCCTTCGACACGGAAAGGGAGAATTCTTGGTGCTGTTTTGTTTGTCTTGACCGTAGTGGTGATCGCAGTATTAGCTTGGACTATAGAACTGTTGTTTCCTGTACGAGAACATTTGCTGCCCACCACTCCAAGTCCATCTGAACATTTTCATTTCACTCTGCCTTTTCACGAAGAAAGACATAGGCAGACTTATTTGAATAACAGCTTTATTAAGATTTTGCATCATACTCATAACATGACCAACACGTCCAATTGTTGGGTATGTGGAATGTTGCCCGGACATCAGAAGAAGGGAGGAACACCACTCATTCCTCTCCCGTTTTCTCATAATGGTTCTTGTCATGCTTGGTACACTCTTCTTTTTACTCTGCGATGGCCAACGAAAGGTGGACTACTTTTTCGGTTGAATAAAATATGTTATAACGACAAAGATGGCTATCCACACGCTGAAGGAACTAAGTTTGAATGGGAAGAGTACCGTCCGGACAATGTTTCTACACCTCGTGTATATACGAATCAAAGACTTATAAATGTGACGAGCTCGTATATGATAACAGTCATTGATACAAAAGCAGATTTGTGTATTAGAAATAAAGGTACAATCCCTGTAGGCCGCAGTGAATGTAATATTACACTTACCTTTGATACACCAACTGGAATTGCATTTGTAGCTTCACGTAACACATATTTCATTTGTGGAAATAAGGGATACCATCGTCTACCGTTGGGATGGTTAGGAACATGTTATATTGCTTTTGTATTACCACCTGTGTTTATTGCTCCTCCCATGTACCACAATGATTACGTTCTGTACCATGATTTCATACTGAACAGAGTTAAAAGAACAGTAGATCTTGATGAAATAGACCAGACTGATACCACTTTACAACAATATGTAGATTTCAATTTGGGGTTATTTTCATTCGTAGGAGCTGCACTGAATAGCAGGAAGATAAGGCGGCTTACGCGTGTGGTGGAAGCTGTCGCTAATAAAACTGCCTCTGCTTTAGGGAATATTACTGAGGAATTGCAAATTACCAGAATTGTGGCGCTCCAGAATCGAATGGTTCTAGATGTGATACTAGCTGATAGGGGTGGAGCATGCCGCGTCATCGGAAGTAGTTGTTGCGTGTACGTACCAGATAACTCACCTTCTGTATATGATTCAATTACAAAATTACATAAGATAGCTGCTGAGATCCACCCAGAAAATGGAACATGGACCTTTTCTGGTTGGTTCTGGACCCTGCTTAGTACTTGGGGTTGGAAATTATTAACGATTCTCTGTGTTTTTATTGGAGTATTATTTTTCCTTTGTCTATGTATTCAGAAGGAAGAAAGGAAGAAAATGGCCGCTTGAGCCTTTCTCTCCTCCGTGGCGACTGGCTCATCGAAATTGTTGTAGCCTCTGCCGCAGACACTGGCAACACCAATTTGGCTGATGTGGTGTCGGAATGCATAGGGAATGAGGAGATGTGAACGGGACCACCTGAAACAGGAGAGAGCGGCTGGGGATCTGACCTGCCCCTGAGACCTGCCGACCAGAGACCATTACGGGACTCCGCCCAGTCCACGGCGAAGAAGACTACACTTGCTTCGGGGTAGCTGTGGAGAAGCGCACCCACCGCAAGCTGGATGGGCGTTGCTGACCAGGAGTCTGATCATCACTCCGTGTGCAGGGGTGGTGACTAGCGCCGGACTAACGATCTAAGGTACCGCGCTCCTCTGATTTAAAATGGCGGCCGCCACACTTTATCCCAGCCCGACACCGTAAACCCACACAGAAGGCTGCCGGCACTCGCTCATCCAAGCGCAGCTCACAGAAGAGACTCAAGCGCTTACGCGATATGGGGCATGTCCTGTAACCCTGAAAATAGCGCTCATATGCGCACGCTGTTGAGGGGAGACTCCTGATAATTAAAAATACCGGCGGGGCTCTGCCGATCTAAATACGACCCCATACCCTGAGAGGGATTGTTCCTATGTGGGCAAACAGCAATGGGATTGTGTGACTAATTATAACGATTAGGGTTGGCTACATAGCGCACAGAACTGGCAGGCTGTCTATCATCTAAATTGCCTGACCTCAAAATGGCCGACAATCGTGACGTTTCGTGACGAGGAATTCAAGCCGGAGGCTGAGTGCTGACTCTGAGGCCCTGACCAAAGACAAGGTGTACCCACTGGTGCTCACCTGATTAAGTAAAGCTGTGCTGAGGGGCCTAACAGAATCTGGATCTGTATGGGGATCGATACAATGCCTGACCCTTAACGCCTGACCCGCTGAGACAGCACATACTACTGCCGCACCGTCATTCTGCCTCTGGCTCCTGCCCGGAGACCGCAGACACCGCTGAACCGGCACATAGTACTGCCGCACCGTCATTCTGCGTCTGGCTCCCGCCCGAAGATCGCGGACACCGCTGAGCTTCCGCCCATGAGGGCGGCGTCCTTCGTTCCTCGCCCTGGCTGTCTACACTACTGCCCGGAGCCACCCTTCATCCCCCTTGAGGCTGCAGACCCCGCAAGGCTCCCACTGCATCGGGCGACGTCTCCCGCATCTTGCCGGCACCTTCATTGTCATACCGGCACCTACACGATCCGCGCTGCTGATCTAGGACATCAAGATACTCCCATTCAACCGAAAACTATGGCCCAAAATGGCCGGGGCCATAAAATACAGCAATAAACTGCCTTCATCTTCTACCAGGCACACACAAGCCTGAATAACAATCCCACTGGCTATAAGCTACATCAAAATAGAAATAGGACTTGCACTCCCCACCCAGTCACTCAGAAAGCTAGAAACTGGACTATCCTAACCGGCCCAGGATCAGGAAACAAACAGAGGACTACCTTATTCTTCTCCCCTACTATCTATAATCATAGAAACAAACAGAGGACTATCTGAGATGCCTTTGATTTTATTCAATAATCACCGTTGTTTATTCCCCATCACCTTAAATATTTTATCTATGACCCCCACTATCACTCTTACTCCGCTTTACATCTTACTACTCCCTGTCACTCTTTTCTATTTCAATTCTCCCCTATCTATATTCTTCACACGCAGTGAACTAACTACTACTTTTTATCCTGTTTATTAATCAAATTCTACCTATCATATATCTATCGCATTTTATCTATATTGTCTTATACCTATTTTACTCTCATTTTGTTATCTTGTTAGATATGCTACTGTATTGTGACGCCTCCTAATTCTTCTCATCGCTATTTGGAATGTTCATTGTGTTATTTACTATTTTACGTCATTATGTATAACTTCTATTCTTATCCGATTTATTAATCTACTCTACCTATCATATGCTATCACATCTATATTGTTTTATACTTATCTTGCTCTCATCTTGATATCATGTCAGATATGCTATTTTATCGTGACGCTGAGTTTAAAAATTGTCATTTTCTCTGTGCTTGATTTTAAAAAAGCATTGAGCATATTAGCACTGAAGCGCTGACTCTCACGCGCTAAAGCAGCAAAGTGATTTTGAAAACTGTCATTTTTCTCTATGTTTGATCTAAAAAGCTTTGAGTATACCTGCACTGAAGCGCTGACTTCTCACGCGCTGACACAGGGGAAAACGCCCACACCGCCAGCGCGGGCCCAAGGAGGAGCCACACCCTCTGCGAGGCCACGCCCATAACACTCACTACAAATGTGCAGGCCATATCAGCGCAGCGGACGAGCGCAGCGGGAGCGCCGTTTGCGCGCCGGAGACGCGCCTAAGGCAATCCCGTCTGCGCCCATCTGCGCACAGCCGGGCCTAGGGCCAGAACCCCTGTCGGATAAAACTGCCCCTAAGATAACCTACTCTCGTCGGGACCTCCTAAGTCTCAGACCCCCCATCGCCTCCTCTTGTGAGTTTGTTCACGATCTAGAGGGACCATTTATCAGCTGCACTTACTGCCACCCAGTCCTACTCAAACTCCCCATCCAACCCTACAAACCCCCAGCCCTCAAACTTGCGTCTCTGAACTGTCGTTCTCTCCCTAAACATGCGACGCTTATCAACCATCTTATAGAAGACCATGAGATCGACGTTCTATTTCTGACGGAAACGTGGCTTTCCACACACTCGGCATCAGACATGGTTCTAGCCACCCCTCCGGGCTTCCTCATTCAGTCCCTACCTCGCCCTTTAGGCAGAGGTGGTGGGGTCGCCATTATTCACCGGGACTATCTCCCCTGCAAATTCAACGACGCGCAGGTTCCCGACTCTGAAAGCCTACAGTTCACAATTAAGTTAGACCCGACTAACTCTCTCACAGGCATCCTACTGTACCGCCCCCCCGGTCACCCTGGTTCCTTTTCTAACGCTCTCCTGGACACGGTAGCAACTCAGGCCCACTCCATCACCAACTTCATGATACTAGGAGACCTGAACATTCATTTCGATGACCCTTTAGATACTGGGGCAGCCGACTTGATCACCGATCTAGCGGCTCTCGACCTCCACCTCCTAAACTCCGGAGCTACACACAACAAAGGTCACTTGCTGGACCCGGTGTTTACAAGCACCCCCACCATGCAATTCAACGAGTCCCTCCCCCTCCCCTGGACGGACCACTTTTTAGTCTCTTTCCAACTACTAGGACCTTTCAGGAAATCTCAAAAACCTTCCTCTTACACCAGGGACAGGGCCTGGTCCAAGCTCCCCACCGAAGACTGGGCCAGGACCCTAGAGTCAACTATCCCCGCCCATGCAGAAGACCCGGCTATCGCCGATAGTAAATTCAGAGACTGGATTACTACCTCCCTGGATTCCGTACTCCCATTTAGAACCCGGGAGGACAAAAACGGGAAACCAGGTTCCGCCCCGTGGTATACCCCGGAACTTCGATTACTACGTAAAAAATGCAAGACAGCCGAACGGCTATGGAGGAAAGACTGGCAGCACGCCAGCAAGGAAGCCTACCAGAACTCTGTTAGATTTTACAAAACCTCCATTAAGCACTCTAAAGCCTCCCACTACGACACTCGGATAAGAGAATCTACCAACTTAGCTAGGGAATCCTTCCTAATCGTAAAAGAGCTACTGAAAGTACCAACCACTCCTTCCTCCAACGCCCCCCCTGTTGACCGAAGCAACGAATTAGCCACCTATTTTAATGACAAAATTACCCGAATCTTAACATCCCTTCCCCCCCTGTCCCTCTAGTCACACGGACAATGAATCACCCTCCAGCCAACCAGGAAGCAGCATGCGCCCCCAACTAGCTACATTTAGGGCAGTAACCTGCAACGAGGTAGATGCAACCTTGGCCAAAATGAAAAGCGGATCACCTCTGGATCCAGCACCAATTAGATTCCTCAAAACCGTAGCCCCTGTCATAATTCCCACGATCACAGAGCTTATTAACAGCTCGCTTGCCCAAGGATCTGTCCCCGATAGCTGGAAGAGCGCAGTCGTGAAAGCACTCCTTAAAAAACCCCAGCTAGACCCAGCAGACATGGCAAACTACCGGCCAATCTCACTCCTCCCTGGCATCAGCAAGGTAGCTGAGAAATTGGTCAACGGACAATTGTCTCAGTTTCTCGAGGCAAATAACATCTTACGGCAATCCCAAACTGGGTTTCGCCCGGGTCATGGCACGGACACCGCCCTTCTGACCGTTATCGAGGAGGCAAGGCGCATTTTGGATTCAGGAGGGTCAGTGGCACTGATCCTCCTGGATCTTAGTGCAGCCTTCGACACAGTCAACCATCGTGTCCTCATCCAACGGCTGGCGGCAGCAGGGCTCACCGGGATGGCGCTCAGGTGGATAGAGTCCTTCCTTGACGGGCGCACGTTCCAGGTATGGGACAGCAATCACCACTCGTCCACCCTCCCCCTCACGAGCGGAGTCCCCCAGGGATCATCTCTAAGCCCTACGCTTTTTAATGCTTATATGGCCCCCCTTGAAGACGTGGTGACACCCTTCGGCATCAAAATTGTGAGTTACGCGGATGACACACAGCTGGTCGTCTCCCTATCCCAACTAGACGATCACCCAGACAATTTGGCAAATTGCCTTACGAAAATCTATAGCTGGATGTGTGAATCTTCACTCAAATTAAACGGGTCGAAGACCGAAGTGATGCTCATGGGAAAGCAATGGGTGACCATCCCCCCATCAGCCTGGCCAGACGTGTTCGGGGAAATTCCCACCCCGAAAAAAGAAATTAAGACCCTAGGAGTCTGGCTAGAACCCGAGCTATCAATGAAAACACAAGCGGCCAAAACTGCAGGAACCTGTTTTGGGCTTATGCGCACCACCCGCAAGATTCTTCCCCTACTCCCGCCCACCTCCAGAAAACTCCTAGTCCAAGGGCTAATATTGTCACGGCTGGACTACAGTAACATGGTTTACCTGGGTGCCCCTGAGGTCACCTTGGCTAAAATACAACGAACACAGAACGCTGCAGCCCGACTACTCATGAACCTTCCCTCCAGAGTGTCAGCTAAACCTGCCCTCAAAGCCCTGCACTGGCTCCCGGTGCGTCAAAGAGTGGAATTCAAAGCCATGTGCACGGCTTACAAACTGATTAATGGAGCTGGCCCCCCGATTCTCAGCGACCTGGTAACGCCTTATATAGCTCCCAGATCCCTGCGGTCCGAGAATGAACATCTAGCCATCATCCCCAAATTTAAAAAGACACGCACTGGTGGCCGACGCTTCTCTGTGAAAGCTTCCACCAGATGGAACTCACTCCCCCGTTCCCTCAGACTGGAACCCAGCTATCTTATTTTTAGAAAAAAATTGAAAACTCTTCTATTTCCGAAATAACGTCCCCCCCCTTTTTTCTTCCTTTTCTCCTCCATCTCATCTGGATATCAAAATCATTACAGCGCGGGGATGCCTTCGGGTCACCAGGCGCTCTACAAGTCGTTAAATAAATAAAATGTATTCAATGTGGCCCTACATTATGTTCTGTATGTATCACAGCCTGTATTCCGTCCAAACGAGCTATTGTCAAGCAAGAGAAACTGATCAATGATGAAGTATTGAAAATAATGGCTATTAACATTGAGGATGAACATTCTGACTACGTTCACTATGAGGTAGCTTTTGCTAAACGCTAAAAGGGCCGTCTGTCGTGTTTTGGCAGCTCCTGAGTTAGCGTTTAGCACAGCTACACGGTCTTTTCTGTTAACTTGACCAAAACGAACGGGGGCCATTTTGAATCCCTCTGACTTCCGTTTCCTATGAACACGCTGCCTCGTGGTCAGTGTGCCCTTTTGTCCTTCCTTGATACCCATGGTCCCTATTCTGCTCGGCAACAGGCTATTTTTAGTACTGGTCAAGCGCACATGCGCACTATGCATCAACTGGTCACTCTTTAGGAATGTTAGCACTAACTGACCAGTGTTACTGAACTCCTCCCACTCGTTGGCTGTGTTCCAAAAATGACCTTATATGTACCTAAAATGTGTAACTTGTAACCGCCTATCTTTTTATTGCTATTAAAACTATATAAAAGAGGTCGCGCACCGATGTTCGGTGTGCTACTTCTTACATTGCCGAAGGGTGCTGTGGGAATGTATCACCACCCCATGGGGTCTTAATAAACTTGTCTTTTACCTTTTCCAGTGTCCGTGCCAACTTCTATACTAAGGTGTTCGAGAGTTAAGCAGAGTATGTAGGCCTGATTTGAACCCAACACCACATAGAGGAGCCGCGGGAGTCTCCGACCCCCAATGGGGAATGACTGCCATGATCACCCGTGGAGTGACGAAACTGTATCCGCGGGACGTCGGCGCCAGCCTCACTTTGAATTACTAGAATCCTGCAGACCTCACTTCCGGTGAAAGCACAGTGTGACCCGGTAGGAAAAATTGTTGCACCCCCTCCCCTTCTTGACTGATAGTTCAAACCACCGATCCTTTCCTTTGCCCTTTTAACGGAACTTTGGACTGCCTCCCCCTCTTTTACATTTTCTAGAGAAAACAAAACATTAACCACTACATTAGCATGGCAGTTGACACCAGAACTGTTTTCAAATTGAAAACCAACAACATCTGCAACAGAATCCTTTTTGTTTCTGCTGTGACCCTGCTACAGCACAGGCATTGTCCCCAGCAGTAATTCTGCAATGCCGGTAAGAATAGCTGTGGTGCCTACTGGACTCACTCACCCCCGCGGCGCCCCACGCCGTTATGTGCTGGGCGGCAACTTGCTAGACATCACTTTCGTGCCATCTAGATTTCAGCGCGTTCTGCTGCCTTGGAACTATTCGCACAACAGACCGCTACTGACAAGAATATTTCATTATTGGTGCTGTCAATTTCAATAAATCTATTTGATAATTCAAAAGAAATTGCCACGGTCTCTTCGTTGTTTAAATGTTTTTACTGTTTTTGTTTTGTTGTATATATTTATATGTTATTAAAGTTTTATATTCCTACTACTTTGTTGGAGTGCTATATATTTTTAATGTGACACATAATTGTAAAAACTTTGATGTACAAAGAGTCATTCCAGGAATCTTCCGCTTCAGGCTCGGTCCCCTCCCCAATCACAATACAGGATGGTTTTCAGATAGTAGGAACACGTGTGGTGTGACGGATCTCATCGGGTGTGGGCCTTGATCTACTATAACTCCTTTGAAGAGGGGTGATTCTTTACAGCTGGGGCCATAAACTACATCTGCAGGGCTAGCTGATAGCCTGGACAATCGGACACAGAGGAAGAGGAGTGTCAGAGGGTGCGGTAGTGAATAGGGCGAAAGGGAGGTGTCGGGCGGGCACAGAGTGTGATTCTCAGAGAAGAGCAGCGCAGATGGGGGGAGGTTTATTGCCCATGCATAAGACAGAGAGCGGGGGTGACCAGTGCCTGGGGAAGATGCTTGCGAGGGTGAGGAGCCATGCTACGAATCGACAGCGTGCAGAGAGTGGGTCTGGTCAAGACATCTAAAATGGCTGCCATGCACGACAAAAGTGTGGCATTTCAAAAAAGGCAAGATGGCGCAGACAATGTTTTCCAACACTTCCTCATTTCCTTCGAATCGAACGTTAACAGACGTTGGGGCATATTACCAAAGTTAAGCGATATTTATCGCTAACGATGCTTACCAACGAATTTTTTACCGCTAAGCATCGTCAGAAATTATCGAAGATAAACCTTGCTATTATCAAGGTTTATCACAAATGCGATAATAAACGGCCGCAATGCATGAATATCGCTAAAAACTCAGCGATATTCATACATTACCGAGCTAATGCTCTTAGCCATGTTATCCACCTCCCATTGGATAACATGGCTAAGAACTGCTCAGGGCAGGTGTTACTTTTTGGAGATATTCGCGCTTAGCGCGAATATCTCCAAAAGTTGGTAATAGGAGATAGATATCTTGCATGTTGTAATGCAAGTTATTGTGGTATATGGAACTCATACCATAATCTCTCAGGAAAGCAGAAACTGATCCTTTTGGGACCGCCTAAAAAGGCCTAGGGGGTGAGGAGTACTCTACTTTGCCCCCTTTTCACGTTCCGAACTATTTTATTTTACTCTCTTCTGTAATTACACAAAATAGCAGAGATAAGATGCATCGGAGACACACAGTGAGAGAAAGGAGGCCGGAGATGAAGAAGAGATGTCAAATACACATTGGAGATAATATAGTGGCAGAAGGGAAGTAAATATGAGTAAACTTACCATGTAACATAAAAATGTTGCACTCTATACTATAAGTCTCATTTTATACTACAATCACTTCGCTACAACCTCATAAATTAAAAATAAAAATGAATAATGTCTCAAACAATTTTTGATTTCTAAATATAAATTTATTCTTCAGAATTTTCTAAATTTGAAAGAACTAGTAACATGTCCTCATCAGCAATGTCCTCATGAAAAGTCTGCAATAATGATTCTTGTAACTCTATGGTCTCCAAACACTCGATAAATTCGCCATCAAGAGATTGATCAAAAAAATCATTCAAGTCATCTCCTCCTTCTGACAATATTTCATTATTGGTGCTGTCAATTTCAATCAATGTAGTGGAATCATTCAAGTCATCTCCTCGTGACAATATTTCATTATTGGTGCTCTCAATTTCAATCAATGTAGTGGAATCATTCAAGTCATCTCCTCCTTGTGACAATATTTCATTATTGGTGCTGTCCATTTCAATCAATCTAATGGAATCATACAAGTCATCTCCTCCTTGTGACAATATTTCATTATTGCTGCTCTCAATTTCAATCAACGTAGTGGAATCATTCAAGTCATCTCCTTGTGACAATATTTCATTCTTGGTGCTGTCCATTTCAATCAATCTAATGGAATCATACAAGTCATGTCCTCGTTGTGACAATGTTTCATTATTGGTGCTCTCAATTTCAATCAATGTAGTGGACAATTCAAAAGAAATTGCCACGGTCTCTTCATTGTGAGCCATTTTATTTTGAAATTGCTTGCTGTAAATTGCAGAAAAAAATAATCACTTTCATTTATCGTTTTTAGTAATACATAATATAAAACTAACTTTATCAAGTATTTAGTATAACAGAAGGACTGCAAATAAATAACAGAAAACATTTTTCAAATTATCTTCAAGTGTACAACATAGTTCCCCTTACAAATTAACAACTCACCTTTTTAAAAGTAGGAAAAGTGTTAGTACTGTGTAAATCAAACACCAGAAATTCACCACCAAAAATTCCTCACAAATGTACCTCAGACAGTAGTATCACAAAATGGCTGTGGTTTCCTCTCATTTGACATATATACATAACCAATTAACTTTCATCACACACAAATACAAAACCAAAGTAACATTTTAATTGGTTCTAAATTTCAACACTTTCAAATGTGTTTTCCCCATGCAATTTTCCATAGGACATTTACATACGTCTACAGCCTGAATGGCTGAACGGAATTACACCAAACTTGGCAAAATGGTACATCAAACCTAAGAGGTCAGGAAGGATCTACTATGCCCCCTTATGGTCATTTCCCCCTTCGCTTTGGCCTCCTCATGTCTCTCAATCCTACCGAGAGACAAGATGGCGGCCGCTACGGACTGTTTGGAATGTTGACAGACGCCGGAGAACCAATCAGCTTCGCAAAGCTCCGTAACGCGAAAAGTACGCGAAGCGGAGCGCTGTTACAGATATATATCTTTTTTTGAACGTTAATTTCTCAAAATCCACTGGAGCACATATATTGAGACCTAGCAAAGGCACATCGGGCTACCAGTCTCTAATATTTTACCAAGTTTCGTGCAAATCCATTCAGCCGTTCGATTATTATTATTATTTTTTTTTTTTGCCCCGCGGGGCCCTTTTAAAACCTCCACATCAAACCTAGGGGGTCAGCGAGGATCTACTATTCCCCTTTATGGTCATTTGCCCCTTCGCTTTCGCCTCCTCTTGTCTCTCGATCCTACCGAGAGACAAGATGGCGGCCGCTACGGACTGTTTGGAATGTTGACAGACGCCGGAGAACCAATCAGCTTCGCTTCACAAAGCTCCGTTGCGCGAAAAGTACGCGTCCTGGGCCGCTGCCCGGTCCGCTGTTACAGATATATATCTTTTTTTAAACGTTAATTTCTCAAAATCCACTGGAGCACATATATTGAGACCTACAAAAGGCACATCGGGCTACCAGTCCCTACAATTTTGCCAAGTTTCGTGCAAATCCATTCAGCCGTTCAGGCTAAAAGTGAGGCCAACCGCCCTATGGAAAACTCAATGTTAAAAACACGTTTTGGGACCCCCCTTTTTTCTCGACCCCCCCTGGACGAAACCCCCCCCCAATTTTCAGGGGCTGCTCAGAAACAAAATGTGCCATTTTCCTGAAAATTTCAGCCAATTCCGTCCACAAACGCCAAAGTTATTAGACATAGAATTTTCAAAAAACCCATAGAGAAAAAATCCTAACTATATATACCTACTGGCGACCGCCAGTAGGTAATATATATATTACCTACTGGACTGGCGTGTCTGAGCAGCCCCAGGAAATTTGGGGGGGGGTTCGTCAAGGGGGGGCCGAGAAAAAAGGGGGGTCCCAAAACGCGTTTTTCCAATGTTAATTTCCATAGGGCGGTTGGCCTCACTTTTAGCCCGAACGGCTGAATGGATTTGCACGAAACTTGGCAAAATTGTAGGGACTGGTAGCCCGATGTGCCTTTGCTAGTTCTGAATATATGTGCTCCAGTGGATTTTGAGAAATTAACGTTTAAAAAAATATATATATCTGTAACAGCGCTCCGGGCAGCGCTCCGCTTCGCGTACTTTTCGCGTTACGGAGCTTTGTGAAGCGAAGCTGATTGGTTCTCCGGCGTCTGTAAACATTCCAAACAGTCCGTAGCGGCCGCCATCTTGTCTCTCGGTAGGATCGAGAGACAAGAGGAGGCCAAAGCGAGGGGCAAATGACCATAAGGGGGCATAGTAGATCCTCCCTGACCCCCTAGGTTTGATGTGGAGGCTTTAAAAGGGCCCCGCAGGGCAAAAAAAAAAAAAAAAAATAGTTTTTTTGCGTGGGGAGCGTCCGGTTCGCGAACCGGGAAGCGTTCTGGGGAGCGTACTAAAAGGAAAAAAGAATGATAGACTTTTCAAATACTGTATGTTAATTGATTGTTGGTTTTGTTGATTATTTTTTAATTTTTTCATTTTTTAAGCAATTATTTATTATTGTGATTGTGTTTCAAAATTTAATAACATTTCTAACATTTAACTAGTTTATGAATTACATATAAAAATGATTAAAGACTCAAACAATTTTTTAATATTACATATAATTTTATTTTTCGGATTGTTTTTCAAAATTTAATAGAACGTCTAAAATTTGACTGTCCGATATGTCCTCTTGTTGAGTGAACATAACTTCCCACATTTGACCGTCATCATAATGAAGTAAATGATCCACAGATTCTACACATTGTAGAAGTTCATGGTCTCGTGATTCATCCATGAATTCCAAGTCAATGGGTTCAATGATTTCCTCATTGTTCATGTCTAGGACAATTTCAAAGGAAACGTTCTGTTCTCCTTCCATTTTCTTGCTGTAATTTGCATAAAAAATAAATATATCAGTAGAGATAGGGCACTGTTGGGTTTAAGTTCAGACGGGTACTTTTTTCTGGCGTGAAGTAGGACTATTAAAAAGTGCTTGTGAAAAAGCCTAAGTAAATTCATAATTATACCACAGAAACCTAAATCAATCCATACTTATAATAAAGAAGCCTTTCTCAATGTCTAACTCTTACAGAGGGATAGTATATAACTATCTGAAAATGTTTTCAAATTTATAAAATAATATCTTACCTTCTAAAAACAAATTTAAGTTGTGAGTGACAATGATCTTGCAATGTAGTTCAGGAAGTAGTAGTCAAAGTGGCTGTGTTTCTCTCTCTTCCTTTATATATATTCAGGTACATAACCAATCAAATGTCAGGTAAAAAAAATAGAAAATGAAAGTAACATTTTAATTGGTTGTCAATTCCAACACTTCAGATGTGTTTTGTGAAGTAATTTACCTCAGGGTATTTAGAGAGGTCTTCAGGCTAAATGGCTAAATGGAATTTCAATCAAATTTGTGAAAATGGTAGGGATTGGTATGTAGTATGAGCTAATCTATATTTGGTGAAATTGTCTCCAGTCGCTTTTCTGTAAATTACTTTCCCACCTTTTTTGATGGTGCGCTTCCCAGGGAGCGACCCGGTACGCGAACTGGCGAGCGGTACGCGAACCTGAAGCGTTACGGGAGTCCACCATTTTGTGTTTCGGTCGAATTAAGATACAAGATGGAGGGCAAATAATGTTCAGAATGGGTAGAAGGGGGCACGGTAGACTTATCTTGACCCCCTAGGTTTTCTGAGGGTGGCTGAGGAGGCTTATATGTGCGAAAAAAAAACATTTTTTTAAAAAAATTCGCGAGGTTAGCTTCCGGTCCGCGTACCGGGTAGCGCCCCGGGGAGCGTACTTTGTTGAAAATTAGTGAAAAAAGTTAGAGTAAAATAATAATTGTGAGTGATCAGATGTAGGGTAGCTCTGAGAAGAGCTTTTGGGTTTATGGTACATTTAGGTACTTATAAGTAGGTACCAATGCACAGTCTTAAATTCAGAATGAAAATTCTGTTGCCCTCATCTGAGAAGTGAACTCCATCTCCTCTGTAGATATCTTGCATGTAGTAACGCAAGTTATTGTTGTACATGGAGCCCATTCCATGGTCTCTCATGTAAGCTGAAACAGATTTGTTTACATGCTTCCTCGACTTCTCAATTTGTGGACAAAATTGGTTTGACCACCTCCATTTCTGTCTTTGGCATATATTTGAATATACCAAGGCAGTTTGAGGAAAAAGTGCCATCAATTGCTCAAAGGTGTCCTTTAAAAGCATTTCCAGACCTACCCCAGTCAAAGTGCCCAAATCATTACCTCCACAGTGCACAATTAACAGGTCAGGTTTTGGCAAATGCATAAAGGTTTTCACCAAAGGTATCAATTGGTGACATTTTAATCCTCTGTGGCCAAACCACTTAATTTCCACATCTTGTAAATTGAGGTTAGGTACATTTCTGTTCTCAGCATACCTCTGAGCCCAATAGATGTAACTATGTCCAACAATCCAGACAGAAAACATGGTGAGAGAAGGTTCTGCTGCAGTCAGATGAAGTGTGGCAATGAAATGGCAGTTGAAAAAATAAGAGTTTAAAATGAAAAAAACTGTGGAGTTTCTGTGTTAATGAAGCAGTAACAGTGATTGGTGGATTTTGATTGCTGAAAACAGAAAGTTAGGGTGCATGGATGAGTTCTTTGAAAGATGTATTTTGAATGGTCAATAAAAAATCATTAAATGAAAGATTGCACTGGATATGCAGGTGCACTGAGAGTTCAGAGTTCAATTGAAACATTGTTGTGTGAACTTGCAAACACCAGAGGTCTTCCAAGAGGTGGTTGCTATGCAAAAAAGGCAGAGAGGGCAGAGGGGGGAAGGGTTTTGATTTGAAAAAAGTGAGGGAAGAGTTTTGATTGGGTGACATGAGAGATATGTGTGAAGAATCACAGCATTTCTGTGCTTTTGATAGCTGCAGACTCTGGAATGCATACCTTTTGCTCTGCTAAAGACAAATTGGTGTGTTTCTGAGACTGTTTTGAAACTCATAAAGTATTTGCTAAGGTGAGAAAAGATTTATTTAATTTAGATAGAGAATAGTGTGCTTTAAGGAGAAAATTATGAAGAAAGTTGTGTTTTTAAAATGTTGCTTTGTCTCAAGTGTTTTACAAATAGATTTTGTTTCTTTGAGAAAATGTAATTGGAGAAAATGTGAAGTATTAGTACTGACAGGGTGTTTTTGTGCATAGGAGCTGTGGAGTGTTTTCAAATTATGACTTGAAAATCGTTTTTGAGGCAAAGTAATGGTTTTAAAAATTATGACAAGGACATAATGGTGTATGCTTCTTTATAAGGCATTTCAGTGTCTCTGATGTTATTTTTCCCATTTTAATGTAAGACCTTTCCCTGTGGAGCAAATTGCTTGTAAATATGCTCCCACCTGTGCATGGCAAATTTAGATTATGATTGCTTGCATTACATAGCCATGTAAAAAGTGACCCAAACATGCTGCAAAGACAATCAAAAACGCTTTCATGTGTTTTAAGGACATTTTAAGTCATTTCCCCATGGGGAGTGTTTTCAAATTATGACTTGAAAATCGTTTTTGAGGAAAAGTATTGGTTTTAAAATATATGACAAGGACATAATGGTGTATGCATCTTTGTAAGGCATTTGAGTGTCTCTGATGTTATTTTTCCCATATTAAATTAAAAGAACTTTCCCCGTGGAGCAAATTCCTTGTAAATATGCTCCCACCTGTGCATGGTAAATTTAGATTTTGATTGTTTGCATTACATAGCCATGTAAAAAGTGACCCAAAAATGCTGCAAAGGCAATCAAAAAACGCTTTCATGTGTCTTAAGGACATTTTAAGTCATTTCCCCCATGTGGAGTGTTTTTAAATTATGACTTGAAAATCGTTTTTGGGGAAAAGGAATGCTTTTAAAATTTATGACAAGGACACAATGGTGTATGCTTCTTTATAAGGCATTTCAGTGTCTCTGATGTTATTTTTCCAATATTAAATTAAAGGACCTTTCCCCGTGGAGCAAATTCCTTGTAAATATGCTCCCACCTTTGCATGGTAAATTTAGATTTTGACTGCTTGAGTTACATAGCCATGTTAAAAGTGACCCAAAAAAGTTGCAAAGGCTTTAAAAAAACACTTTCATGTGTCTTGAGGACATTTTAAGTCATTTCCCCGTGGGCAGTGTTTTCAAATTATGACTTGAAAATCGTTTTTGAGGTAAAGGAATGTTTTTAAAATTTATGTGCGCCATATGCCCCCAAATTTCTTTTTCAGGGGTGCAGCAAATTGCTACTCGCAAATAAAGAACATGTAGGAATCGCTATTTCATTAGCAATTCCTACATGAATGCCGTTTTGCGTATCCTCAATAGCCACGCAAAACGGATTGTACATGAATCAGGCTGTAAGTCTTGCAACAACTTCACTTTCTGCTTTATACTTTTTTTGCTATATGTACGTAAGAAATTACAAAACAAATCAATTGATTCCTGTCGCACACTACAAATACTACTACACTTCTAAGTGTACACTGGACATTTAGTACGTCTCCCTAAAACTCCATCAGATAACACCTCTTCTGGTTCTCTAGGCACAAGTTTCTCTTTTTCAATCGGACAACCGTCTTTCACTTCATACGCTCGATCACTGGTGTCAACTGCATGCACTAAATCATTCTCCTGGAAGTAACTCTCCTCATTAAAAAATGTCTCACAACTTGAACTGTGCATCCACTCTCCAGAAAAAACTTTACAAAAATGAGTCCGATTAATTACTTTTTTCCATCTACTGTTTGATTTGAAAACATCAATTGTCTTGTTAAGTGTCCTAATTCTATTGATTATTAAAATAAATAATTTTTTCTTAACTTCAAAAGCCTGATCAACAATCTTCTTTACACTTTTCTTTTTCTTATAAAAAGCAGCTCTCTGTTTACCTTTCCTAATGTTTTTTAACAAATTTCAAACCACTCTATTGCGAAACATTCGTCTACGAATGTCTCTAAACTGATTCTGCCTTCTATTCCTATACATATTATTATCTCCTGCTCCAGTTTTAGGATTCTTTGAAGTTCTCTCCTTCCTTTTCAATTTTACTCTCTCATTTTCTTTTTCTACATGCTTTCCATCATTTTTTTGGGATGTACATATGTTACGTAAAAAAGACTTAGTTGTCTTACCAGGAGCTTTGTTCCTATTTTTTGAAGTATCTGTTGTGGAAGAATGCTGTAATTCCGTTGCTGTTTTTGATTTTTCCCGGTTACGTTGTTTAATTGACCTTTCCCTCTTTATTCTTGAAATAACGATTTCAATCTGTGTTAAAGAAAAAAATAGCACATTATAGACCACTATTACCAAACAACAAAGCAATGACAAAAAGCAAACAATCTATTCAAAATTACAGATCAGGTGAGGATTCTCCAGGGGTGCACAAAAGGTGAGGCATGTATTGAAGAGTATAGTGGAAGACAGCTCTGTCCACAAGTACAAAGAAGATGAGACCTATGTCTAAGTCCACTGCACTCTTATACACAGACTTCACCACCTATGCTTCCCGAGAAAGGCCTCTCTCCCACAACAGTCTTGATCATAAACCTCACCTCCACTATCCCTCTGGACATATCTCACCTCATCAGCACAATCTACTTCCTAATCTCAGGTAACGCAGATGACATAATTGATCCTCAGTTATAAATCCATGCGTCAGTTTTGCGCTACTGAAGCGTCACTTTTTGTGACGCATTGACGTCATAAAACATATGCCTTGTTGCACCATATGTAAAAAGTGATGCATATAGGTAAAAGCGTCATTTTTTAAACCTTTTGCACCACATTATACCTCTGTCAAGTGTAATGTACAGAGAGGGGTAATTTCTCCACAAACAGCCTCGTAATAAAGACACAGTTAAATCTATGCGATTTCATTGTGTCACTTTTACCACACTGTTTCATCAAAATCTTGCACCTGCCTCACAACAGGGCTAAGACTGAGGCAAACGCTTTCACATGGACCTTCACAATTTTACAAAATACAATTCCTCTATGCAAACAAATTCAATATACTTCCTACACTGAGTTAACACAGGTAACATCATTGTAAAAGGTTAAATTGACACCTGTGTCTAACAGTGCAGTCAGGGATAGGCTTCATGAAGCCTAGTCAACTGCACTCTTAGACACAAGCCTCATCACCTACGCTCCCCAGGAAAGCCCAAACATATACCTTTTTGCACCAGATTTAAAAAGAGACACATGTAATTAGATGCGTCACGTTTTAAACCTCTGCGCCACAATATACTCAAATATGTAAAAAACATTCATTTCCCCAAAATCGTTTTTGACATCACATTTAGGAAACACAGCACAGATCCTATGTATAACCATCTGCCTCACAGCAGGGATAAGACTAAGGCAAAAGCTTTCACATGAAGCTTCACAATTTTACAAATTACAATTCCTCTATGCAAAGAAACTCAATATGCTTCCTACACTGATTTAAAACACAGGTAAAATCACTGTAAAGAGTCAAATTGACACCTGTGTCTAACAGTGCAGTCAGGGATAGGCTTCATGAAGCCTAGTCCACTGCACTCTTAGACACAAGCCTCATCACCTACGCTCCCCAGGAAAGCCCAAACATGTACCTTTTTGCACCATATTTAAAAAGAGACCCATGTAATTAGATGCGTCACGTTTTAAACCTCTGAGCCACAATATACTCAAATATGTAAAAAACATAAATTTCTCCAAAATCGTTCTTAACATCACATTTAAGAAACACAGCACAGATCCTCTGTACAACCATCTGCCTCACACCAAGGATAAGACTAAGGCAAAAGCTTTCACATGAAGCTTCACAATTTTACAAATTACAATTCCTCTATGCAAAGAAACTCAATATGCTTCCTACACTGATTTAAAACACAGGTAACATCATTGTAAAGAGTCAAATTGACACCTGTGTCTAACAGTGCAGTCAGGGATAGGCTTCATGAAGCCTAGTCCACTGCACTCTTGGACACAAGCCTCATCACCTACGCTCCCCAGGAAAGCCCAAACATGTTCCTTATTGCACCATATTTAAAAAGAGACACATGTAATTAGATGCGTCACGTTTTAAACCTCTGCGCCACAATATACTCAAATATGTAAAAAACATTAATTTCCCCAAAATCGTTTTTGACATCACATTTAAGAAACACAGCACAGATCCTATGTACAACCATCTGCCTCACAGCAGGGATAAGACTAAGGCAAAAGCTTTCACATGAAGCTTCACAATTTTACAAATTACAATTCCTCTATGCAAACAAACTCAATATGCTTCCTACACTGATTTAAAACACAGGTAACATCATTGTAAAGAGTCAAATTGACACCTGAGTCTAACAGTGCAGTCAGGGATAGGCTTCATGAAGCCTAGTCCACTGCACTCTTAGACACAAGCCTCACCACCTACGCTCCCCAGGAAAGCACAAACATGTACCTTTTTGCACCATATTTAAAAGGAGACACATGCAATTAGATGCGTCACTTTTTAAACCTCTGCGCCACATTATACTCAAAAATGTAAAAACCAGGGATAAGACTGAGGCAAAAGCTTTCACATGGAGCTTCACAATTTTACAAAATACAATTACTCTATGCAAACAAACTCAATATGCTTCCTACACTGAGTTAAAACACAGGTAACATCATTGTAAAGAGTCAAATATATTTCTTTAAACATGGTCACATTCTTTATTCCTTTTTAAAAATGTGAAATCCATTTATTTTTTCCCAAAATCGTTTTTGACATCACATTTAAAAAACATAACCCATATCCTATGTAGAAGCATTCCATGTCACTACTAAAACTTCACAATTTTACAGAATACAATTACTCTATGCAGTAAAAACTTTTTACCAAGCATTATCAAAAAGCATGACATAAAGCAACATTAAAAAACCACCATTTGCTTTCAAATCTTCTCCATATAGTCTCTATGTATATTAAATTAATCATAACTCACCTTTACAAATGCTTTAGGAGATTCAGAACAGTGTCAGATACACACACCAATATTTCTTTAGCAGAGCAAAAGGTATGTTCTCCGGTCACTGCAAACCATAAAGGGTCAAACCTCTAATTCTACACACATATTGCTCATGGTAACCAATCAAAACTCTTCCCTCTGTATTTTCAAACCAACACCCTTCCCCCCTCAGCCCTTTCTACCTGTTACCATAGCAACTCCCTCCCTACTGACCTGCCAGGGTTAAAAGTTTATTCTACAATGTTGCAAATTACCTCTGCAAGGATGTTTGACCTGCAAATACACCAGCTTATCTGATGTAAGGTTTCTTTCAATGACTTTTTTTAACCATTCAAATTACTTCTTACACAGAACACAACCATGCACCCTAACTTTCAGTTGTCACCTATCTCATTCTACCAATCATTGCTTGTAATTCAAAAGCACTGAAACTCCACAGTTTTGTTTGCAAACTTCTATTGTTCCAACTGCCATTTCTTTTCCACACTTCATCTAACTGCACCAGAATCTCCTCTGACCATGTATTCTGTCTGGATTATTGGACATAGCTATATCCACTGGGCTCAAAGGTATGCAGCTACCAGAAATTTACAAAACCTTGATTTATCAAACGTGAACATAAAATGGATTGGCCACAGAGGATTAAAATGTCACCAATTGATTCCATTGGCGAAAACCTTTTTGCATTTGCCACACCCTGAACTGTTAATTGTGCACTGTGGAGGAAATGACTTGAGCACTTTGACTGGGGTAGGTCTGGAAATGCTTTTAAAGGACACCTTTGATCATTTGATGGCACTTTTTCCACAAACTGCCTTGGTATATTCCAATATATGCCAAAGACAGAAATGGAAGTGGTCCAATCAATTTTGTCCACAATTTGAGAAAGCACGGAAACATGTGAATAAATCTGTTTCTGCTTACATGAGAGACTATGGAATGGGTTCAATATACAACAACAACTTGCGTTACAACATGCAAGATATTTACAGAGAAGATGGTGTGCACTTTTCTGATGAGGGGAATAGAATATTCATCCTGAATTTAAGACTGTGCATTGGTACCTACTTGTAGGTACCTAAATCAGCCGCAGAACCCAAAAGCCCTTTTCAGGGCTACCCTATCTCTGATCACTCCAAATGATGATCTTATTTTAACTTTTTTCACTATTTTTCACCATAGTACGCTCCCCTGTACGCTCCCCGGTGCGCGTACCAGGCGCTTCCCCCGTGAAAATCGAAAAAAAAAATGTGTTTGCCCACGGGACCCTTTTATGGCCCCAACACCAAACCTAGGGGGTCAGGGGGTGTCTACCGTGCCCCCTTATACCCATTCCCAATGTTGTTTATCCTCCATCTTGTGTCTCAATTCTACCGAAACACAAAATGGAGGACTCCCGTTGCGCTTCCGGTACGCGTACCGTGACGCGCACCGGGAAGCGCTCCAAAAATTATAAAAGTTTATTTACATAAAAACCACTGGAGACACTATCACCAAATATAGAATAGGCCATACTACATACCAGTCCCTACCATTTTCCCAAATTTGGTGGAATTCCATTGAGCCATTTGGCCTGTAGCCCTGTCTAAATATCCTGAGGGAAATTTAGACAGGGCTACAGGCCAAATGGCTCAATGGAATTCCACCAAATTTGGGAAAATGGTAGGGAGTGGTATCTGGTAAACACCCAAACAACACAACAACTCTATTCAAAGATACCCTACCTCTAAGCACTTTAAATTATTATTTTAGTGTTTCACTTAGTTTTCCCCATGTGTAGATGTGGGGGAGGTGTGTGTGGGGGATGTGCGGAGGGTGTCTGTGAGGTGTGTATGTGTGTGTGTGTGTGTCTAGGGGGGTGAGGTGTATAGGTGTGTGGGGTATATGGATGTGGGTGGGGATATGGGTATTTAAGGTGCGTGTGTGGGTGTGAGTGTATGGGGTGTTCGAATGTAGGTGGGAGTGTGGGTGTGTGAGGTGTGTGTGGGGTGTGTGTGGGTGTGGGAGGTATGTGTGTAGGATGTGTATGTATGTGTGAGATGTGTGGATGTGTCTGTGAGTTGTCTCTGTGTGTGTGTGGGGGGAGATGTGTGTGTGGGATGTGTGAGGTGTGTCTGTGAGATATTTGTGTGTATGTGCATGTGTGTGTGTGGTGGAAGGGGTGTGAGGTGTGTGTTTGAGTGTGGGTGTGTGGGATGTGGGTGTGGGTGTGGATATGTAAGGTGTCGATGTGGGGGTGTGGGGTGTTTGACTGTGAGTGGAAGTGTGCATGTGTGAAGTGTGTGTGGGGAGTGTGTGGGTGTGTGGGTGTGGGGTTGTGTGCATGTGGGTGTGTGTGGGACACACTTGTAGGTACCTAAAACAGCCACAAAACCCAAAAGCTCTTTTCAGAGCTACCCTACCTGTAATCACTCAAAATGAATATTTTACACTATTATTTTCACTATTTTTCACCTAAGTACACTCCCTGGTACGCTCCCCGGTGCGCGTACCGGGCGCTCCCCCCGCGAAAATCGAAAAAAATAATTTTTTTTTTGTCCCACGGGACCCTTTTATGGCCCCCACATCAAACCTATGGTGTCAGGGGGGGTGTGCCCTGACCCCTTTTGCTCATTTCCCCCTTTGATTTTTGACACCTCTTGTATCTCAATCCTACCGAGACACAAGATGGCGGCCGCTGCTGAATGTTTCGAATGTTTACAGACACCCGAGAACCAATCAGCTTGCCGTGCGCAAGTCGCATAGCGCGCCTGGAGCGCTCCCCGGTACGCGTACCGGGGCGCGCTTACAGATATATAATTTTTTTTAAACCTAAATTACTCAAAATCCGCTGGAGCACATATCTTGAGACATAGCAAAGGCACATCGGGCTACCAGTCCCTACAATTTTGCCAAGTTTGGTGCAAATCCATTCAGCCGTTCGAGCTAAAACTGCGACAGACCGCCCTATGGAAATTAACATGGGGAAAACACGTTTTGGGACCCCATCTTTTATCTCAGCCCCCGCTTGACGAGTCCCCCCCAAACTTTCAGGGAAGGAGCGGAGAGCCACGAGGCAAAGTTGCTGAAAAATTCAGCCTGATTGCTCAACCGGCGCCAAAGTTATCCCAAATAGAATGTTGCGATTTCCCTATGGAAATCGATCCTAACTATATATACCTACTGGCGACCGACGCCAACGTCGCTTGAAGTTGCCTGTGGTAAACAAAGAGATGGAAGTGGACCCAGGTATTTGTGCCAATCAAAATATCGTTATTGTTGTTTGACCGGCCAGTCCGCCATATATATATTACCTACTGGCGGTCGCCAGTAGGTATATATAGTTAGGATTTTTTCTCTATGGGTTTTTTGAAAATTCTATGTCTAATAACTTTGGCGTTTGTGGACGGAATCGGCTGAAATTTTCAGGAAAATGGCACATTTTGTTTCTGAGCAGCCCTTGAAAATTTGGGGGGGGTTCGTCCAGTGGGGGCCGAGAAAAAAGGGGGGTCCCAAAACGTGTTTTTAACATTGAGTTTTCCATAGGGCGGTTGGCCTCACTTTTAGCCCGAACGGCTGAATGGATTTGCACGAAACTTGGCAAAATTGTAGGGACTGGTAGCCCGATGTGCCTTTTGTAGGTCTCAATATATGTGCTCCAGTGGATTTTGAGAAATTAACGTTTAAAAAAAGATATATATCTGTAACAGCGGACCGGTTAGCGCTCTGGTTCGCGGACTTTTCGCGCAACGGAGCTTTGTGAAGCGAAGCTGATTGGTTCTCCGGCGTCTGTCAACATTCCAAACAGTCCGTAGCGGCCGCCATCTTGTCTCTCGGTAGGATCGAGAGACAAGAGGAGGTCAAAACAAAGGGGGAAATAACTATAAGGGGGCATAGTAGATCCTCGCTGACCCCCTAGGTTTGATGTGGAGGTTTTAAAAGGGCCCCGCGGGGCAAAAAAAAATAATAATAATAATAATTGAACGGCTGAATGGATTTGCACGAAACTTGGCAAAATATTAGGGACTGGTAGCCCGATGTGCCTTTGCTAGGTCTCAATATATGTGCTCCAGTGGATTTTGAGAAATTAACGTTCAAAAAAAGATATATATCTGTAACAGCGCTCCGCTTCGCGTAACGGAGGTTTGCGAAGCTGATTGGTCATTCTGTCACTGGGCTATAGTTGGGCTACATCTGGCTGATATTTGGGCTACATTTGTTTTTTTGTGTGTCTGGCGGCCATCTTTGGGCTACATTGGGCTTCATTGGGCTACATTCGGCTAATTAGCAAATAGCTCATCGCAAACTAGGAATGGTAAAGAATCGCTATTTATTCCTTAAAGTTCGCTATTTAGGAAATGCAAAAAACTTTGATGATACATATGGCGGTTCATCTCTAACAAGATAAGAAGCATAGGGATACATTTATGATGACTGGCGCATCACCAGGGATGTGTTAGTCATTCTGTGCCGCTGTTCCGTCACCTATGGTGTGCTGCATTTACAATGCGGCGCATCATGGGGCAAAAACAGCACAGATGCGTGATGTATCTGTGCCGTAAAGGTGGCGCATTGCTGGAGTTGTATCGCAAGTGTGATGAAGCTCCAGCAAGGGTCGGGGGTGCCCCTGTCGCAGGGTTTCTGTTCTCACACAGAACTGTGGACAGAGGATTGGAACCTCGGCGAATTAGGGTGTCCCAAAACTCACGTTAGTAATCAAAAACTCCTTAGCAAGCTAGGTACAGTGTCACATTGGATATAACAAACTCTCAATGTTTAGACAATCCAGAATATGAACTTATAGTACCTCAGGATACGTGGAACTCATGAACAGTCGGTCGTTATATATTTCTTAGAAACCAGAACATGGAGTTAAGAAGAACACATGTGTATTTGAAATGTTTATTTACTAATGCCGTCTTCTCAGGCGTAGTACCTTAGATAATAAAAGTACACATATTATCAGTAGCAAAATTACCAGCATAGTTACTAGTACATAAAAAGTGAATGGTGATAGTATGTTAACATGCTGTAAATGAATAAGAGTTAGCAACACTTATAAGCAGCCGCGGGCCGTGGAGGGAGTTACGGTGAGGCAGGGAGGCGGGGAGGGGGAGAAGCAGGGTGGAGAATACAAGTACACATATTATCAGTAGCAAAATTACCAGCATAGTTACTAGTACATAAAAAGCGAATGGTGACAGTATGTTAACATGCTGTAAATGAATAAGAGTTAGCAACACTTATAAGCAGCCGCGGGCCGTGGAGGGAGTTACGGTGGGGCAGGGAGGCGGGGAGGGGGAGGGGCAAGGTAGAGAGGGCTCCACCCTGCTTCTCCCCCTCCCCGCCTCCCTGCCTCACCGTAACTCCCTCCACGGCCCGCGGCTGCTTATATCTCACCCTCCCTAATACACATATTATATTATTTGCTAAGAAGGTCTCTTTGTGTTGGTTTAGGGCGTGCCCATACTTTAGTGTCTTAGATTTGAAGGAATCACATCAGCATACACCAGCTCTCTCTTCATGTGAACCGCATCAACTGTTGTGTATGTGTGTTCGGCAAAGCAATATAAAACCCGCCTCATGCCCAGAATTGGCAGAAGTTGCACTTATGTTATGAGTATGAAGTCGTGGAGATCAGACCTCATAACAATTCTGTATCGTGTTGTTCTTGAAACTTTAGCACTCGCTGTACAGATATAGTTTAACAAGTAAAGCAGATAGTAGACCAATAACATATTATTCTCATGTAAACCACGATGAACTACTAGGTGGAAAGCTAAAGCAACAACTAAATGTCGTGTGCAGAAGTTGCAAAAAAGGAAAAATGGCGTTTAAACCGGTAATGAGCCCATGCTAACTTAACACGGTGTAAAGATATCCAGGACCTAGATGACACCTCCTCATGATCCGGAAACGAACTGAATAAGATAATAGAAGTGCCATCTCATGAGAGCAGATTGCAAGTTTATATGTGGACGGTCCGCAAGGTAAAGCATTAAAAACTAGGAAAATTCAATGCTAAAGAAAAATAAAACAGCCAAGTACTTTATCGAGTCTTAAGCCAATAGGCAAGGTAAATAATAAAAACTTGACAATTAAGTCAATGAATTGTCAATGAAATGCTAGTACTCAGCATATGAAACATGAAAAAGGTCTATGACATAACTGTGTATGCAAAATAAGCTGCAACAGCCTCCAACAGGAAGTCACCGTCTTCATCCGAAAACAGTTCAGCCATCCAATTTAAAAGCGGAAAAGAACATACGTGCTCTCCCAGCACCGGATCCTCTATCACCATCAGAGGACAGCTCGGTGGGTTTTCAAGAAAGCTGTGTTCCAAGAAAGACTGTGCTGCCGCCAGTAAATTCCAGGGACCAAGTAGTCCATGCATCAATGCCACAGCCATAATCCTTTCGCCAGGACAAATCAACTCGTGAGTAATGATAGGAGTCATCAGCTGATTAAAGTCGACGTCAGGAGAAACCGGTCCGCAGAGACACAAATCAATGGCCCAATCGAAATCACAGGTCAGGCAGTGAAATACAGGCTGGACACAGGTGAAGTAGGAGAACCGAAAAGATAATCCATATGCCGTGCTTAATATCGCCAACGGCATTGTGCCATAATATTCTAGCATGCGATTGCGGAACAGTGTCAGCAGCTGCAGGGTTGGAGGTTGCATAGGAGGGACATCCATATTTAAAAATGTAAAAAAGCACAAGAGCGTCCGCTGGTAATGCAAGTAAAAATGCAATCCACGAACCAGAGTGGAGAAAATGGAATGAAAGGGAGCAGGGATGACTCCAAAGATTTTCTCAAATGAAGTCACGAGACCACTGGTAACAACTTTAAAAAAGTGTGCCAGGGATTTTGTGGAGGATGCGTTAAAGATAGTCGGAAACATGTTGCTGAAATTGAAAGGCAAACCTGTGTACGGGTGTTCGCTATGTGAAGTACGAAAGTTTCACGGGCCGAACTCAAGGCCACCTCTCTGTGAGACAAAAGAGCTCTTATTCTTGTCATGCCGTTGAAACGTGTCCCAAGGTTGGTATTTGTGGCCAGATTGAAAACTCCCTATGTTCATGTGTGGGAGGAAATAGAACATTTCTGCAGCAAATAACCCGTTCACTTACTGTTACGATAAAAGGAATACTTTTAATTAACTCAGAACAATCTTCATTATTGAGCATCAAATAACTACCATTTTCCAACAACTTGAACGTGGGGATGATAGCAGGAACTGGCGTGCCTTGCAACACGCAAGCCATATTTGGTCGGTGTTTGTTGCATGAATCGTGTAACTGTATGTGCCTACACATTAGTGAATGATCTGGCGTCTCAGTGCATTCCTCTCCATTCAGATAAACTTCTTGATCATCTTTGAAACATCTGTATGTGTATGGAAGCGACCAGACCTCATGAACAAAAGCACTACCTAAAGGTTCATAAAGACCTATTGGTATATATTTCATACAATTTGAAAACTTATATAAAGCAAAAGGCAGCGTTATTAAACCGTGGATAAGGCATGTTGCCAAAAAACCCGCAATCCTCTGCTGATGATGTCACTGAGCATGTCATGAATGATGTAATATGTGACATCATCAGTAGTGGATTATGGGTAATAGTATCTCTAGTTTACTCCCCTATAGCTGTCTTTCTTTTAACATAAGTGTGTGTTTCCTTCCCTTATACTTACTGTTTTTGGTTCGCTTCCAGTTCGCGTACCAGCGAGCGAACTAGGAAGCGAACTAAGAGAAATAGAGGTTGGCACAGTTCCAAATATTGTACCAATTTTTTAATAACGGGGAGGTAGTTCTGAAAAGAACTTTTTTTTTTATTTTTCTGAACATTTTTTTACTGTAAGGTTCCCGATTCGCGAAGCGGGAACGAAGAAAAAAAAATATTTAAAAAAATAATTATTCATAAACATATAAAATATATTTTTGGATTTAAAGAAGAATAAATTTTACAGCTACAGATATTAGCTGTTAAAAAACCAATGAAATTCACTGAAAAAACCATAGGTTATAGACCATATATAGTTAGGAATTAGCATTTACAAAACCTTGAAAATTCACTGAAAAAACCATAGGTTATAGACCATATATAGTTAGGAATTAGCATTTACAAAACCTTATTTTACTCACACAAAACCATTGAAATTCCATATATAGTTAGTTGCACTAACTATATATCGCGCACCCGCAATCCACTGCTGATGATGTCACATATTACATCATTCATGACATGGTCAGTGACATCACTGATGACATCACTGATGACATCTCAAATGACATCACTGATGACATCACTGATAACAACATCCAGTGATTTTTTGTTTCTATAAAGTTTAAATATGTCTTACATATTGAAGAATGAGTGGATGTGTAAGTGTCTGGACGAAGGATTTAGTAGGTGCATGACTGACTGTATGAGTGAGTGATTAAATGTGTCTCACTGACTGCATGGGTTAGTGACTAAACTGTCTTAATTTGTGCATCATTATGTCTGTTGTTCTGTAAACTGCTGCATGTGTTGATCAGTAGCTATATGAGTAACTATATGGGTTATTGATTGATTGCCCAAGTATTTGTATGGGAGACTGAGTGTGTGTGTGGCTAGCTGGGAGGTGTGTGACTCTGTGCAGATCAATCTGTACTTGTATCAATGATTGTATAAGAAGGTAAGTATGTGTTAGTATATGTTTGAAAATGTAAGGTGCTCTATGTTTAACTGTATAGACAAGAAAATGGAAGTGTCATTGATTCTTTACAGGACTGACTAGGTGTGTGAGTAACTCCATGGATGAGTGGCAGACTGTGAGTGTCTGTATAGGTGTATGAGTGCATATGATAGTGTTGTAAAGATGAGTGATTGTATGTATGAATGATTGTATGGGTGAATGAGTGAAGGTGTGTGTAGACGTAGCAATCAGTGAGTGCGTATGTAGTAACTAGTATTGGTGTGTCAATGGTTTCAAAAATTATACTCTCTTTTTAACACTGGGTGAAACAGAGGTTATATTAAAATGTGAGGAGATGCATTGTATTGTCACATGAATGATATCATCAGTGATGTGGTCATTGATGTCAAATGAGATGTCATCAGTGATGTCATCAGTGATGTCATTTGAGATGTCATCAGTGATGTCATCAGTGATGTCACTGACCATGTCATGAATGATGTAATATGTGACATCATCAGCAGTGGATTGCGGGTGCGCGATATATAGTTAGTGCAACTAACTATATATGGAATTTCAATGGTTTTGTGTGAGTAAAATAAGGTTTTTTAAATGCTAATTCCTAACTATATATGGTCTATAACCTATGGTTTTTTCAGTGAATATATATATATTCACTGAAAAAACCATAGGTTATAGACCATATATAGTTAGGAATTAGCATTTAAAAAACCTTATTTTACTCACACAAAACCATTGAAATTCCATATATAGTTAGTTGCACTAACTATATATCGCGCACCCGCAATCCACTGCTGATGATGTCACATATTACATCATTCATGACATGGTCAGTGACATCACTGATGACATCACTGATGACATCTCAAATGACATCACTGATGACATCACTGATGACATCATCCAGTGACTGTGTGTTTCTGTAAAGTTTAAATATGTTTTACATATTGAAGAATGAGTAGATGTAGAAGTGTCTGGATGAAGGATTTAGTAGGTGCGTGACTGACTGTATGAGTGAGTGATTAAATGTGTCTCACTAAGTGCATGGGTTAGTGACTAAACTGTCTTAATGTGTGCATCATTATGTCTGTTGTTCTGTAAACTGCTGCATGTGTTGATCAGTAGCTATATGAGTAACTATATGGGTTATTGATTGATTGCCCAAATATTTGTATGGGAGACTGAGTGTGTGTGTGGCTGGCTGGGAGGTGTGTGACTCTGTGCAGATCAATGTGTACTTGTATCAATGATTGTATAAGAGAGTAATTATGTGTTAGTATATGTTTCAAAATGTAAGGTGCTCTATGTTTAACTGTATAGATTAGAAAATGGAAGTGTGATTGATTCTTTACAGGACTGACTAGGTGTGTGAGTAACTCCATGGATGAGTGACAGAGTGTGAGAGTCTGTATAGGTGTATGAGTGCATATGATAGTGTTGTAAAGATGAGTGATTGTATGTATGAATGATTGTATGGGTAAATGAGTGAATGTGTGTGTAAACATAGGAATCACTGAGTGCGTATGTAGTAACTAGTATTGGTGTGTCAATGGTTTCAAAAATTATACTCTGTATTTAACACTGGGTGTAACAGAGGTTATATTAAAGTGTGAAGAGATGCATTGTATTGTCACATGAATGATATCATCAGTGATGTGGTCATTGATGTCAAATGAGATGTCATCAGTGATGTCATCAGTGATGTCATTTGAGATGTCATCAGTGATGTCATCAGTGATGTCACTGACCATGTCATGAATGATGTAATATGTGACATCATCAGCAGTGGATTGCGGGTGCGCGATATATAGTTAGTGCAACTAACTATATATGGAATTTCAATGGTTTTGTGTGAGTAAAATAAGGTTTTTTAAATGCTAATTCCTAACTATATATGGTCTATAACCTATGGTTTTTTCAGTGAATTTTCAAGGTTTTGTAAATGCTAATTCCTAACTATATATGGTCTATAACCTATGGTTTTTTCAGTGAATTTTCAAGGTTTTGTAAATGCTAATTCCTAACTATATATGGTCTATAACCTATGGTTTTTTCAGTGAATTTCAATGGTTTTTTAATAGCAAATATCATAAGCTGTCGAATGTCAAGTACGTGGTAAGAATTTTTTTTTTCGTGTTTATGCACACTGATCTGCTTTGATTGCTGCCCCCCACCCCTCATTTCTATTAGGAGTACTCTCTCTTTGCAGATAGTGAAGGGTAGTTAACGCAGCCCTTTCCCCCTTTGTAATCCGTCGTGCCTGCTTCTCTCTCCATTTGATTGATTGTTCTCTTTGGTTCATTCTCTATTTACAAACAAGCACAGAGTCGCAATACTCTGTTTAGTCTTTGCAGATAGCGAAAAATCGTGTAAAAAAACAAAAGGAATCGAGCAAAATCAGTAGGCCACTAATGGGATCTCTTTTGACCTCGCTAAAATAGAAACATTAGGAACAACCTGTTGAAAATAGCAATGCGTATGTATATAAGCGGCGTTCATTTGTGTTCACAGTACCCCTTGTTGATTGTTTCAATCGAGCATTGAATTGTTCGAAGTTAATTCTCTTAACGATCTTCTCTACCTGCAAACGAGGAAGAATAGGAATATTCTATCTCCCTTTGCAGATAGTGAAGGGTAGGTAACGCAAGCCTTTAACACGTCGTACCTATTTCATTCCTCATTGATTGATTGATTGTCCGAACATTGACTGTTTGGGAATTAGTTCTTTTTGGAGGTATTCCCTGTTTGCAAATAAACGTAGGAAAATCTTTGCAAGTAGTGAAAGGGTACGTAATGCGGACCGTTCTCCCCCGTTGTAATCTGTCATGCCTATCTACTCCCCACTGATTGATGCACCTTTTTCACCCGGACCATTTACTAGAGATACGTCATCTGGCCCGACCAGAGAGCACCCCTAGTGAAAAGGACATATGCAATAATAACGAAGTGATCACTGTATCCTGTTAACAGAAACTTTACCATGAAACAACCTGGAAAGAAAAAAATAGGAAAACGAAAATCAGTAGGCCACTGATGAACATGAACTTTTATTAAACAACGAACAAAGAAACGATATCATAACGTAATGATAAAACCTATTAATGTCCTAGAAACAAGAAAACGTTAAAATATGCCAGTGGTGAGAGACCAGAAAAACAGTAAGAGAAACCAAATCACCCCTCGCTGTCCCACCGCCTGCCACGCCAAAAAAATCGATAGACTAGGGAAAATGCAAGTCAGTAGAACATCCACCCCCACTCTGGAAACTTCCAAGGTGGGGCAGGGTTCCGGCTACGCCCAGCCGGGAGCAGCCCATATAAGGCAGGTCCTGCTGCCACGCCTCGGCCAGGAGATCCTAACGTAGGGTGTAGCCGGAGGAGAGGCCGAGACCAGCGGGACCCGGCCAGGGGATTGCCTTTACAACGCTGAACAGTTGCAGGGGGGGGGAATGTCTCCTCGACCCTCCCCTCTCTCTCCCAGTCCGGCCGCGGTGGCCCTTGAGAGTTGCAGGTAGTCCCGCCACATGCTCTTCCGGTCCGACCACCAACGGTCGGGGGGCCGAGGCCGACGGGATCCGGCTGCAGCCGATAAACCAAGAAACCCGTTCATGGGGCCAGAGCCAGGGGCGTCCGGCCGACATCCACCGGAAGCCCGGCCCGAAGACGGACGGGACACTTCTTTCTTTTATAATGGCTGCGACAACACTGGGGGGGGATGTCTTGCACATGCCTCCGACCCCCCCCTCGTCCTCATCGCCTGGTCCGGCCATAACAAATCTCAAGCGAGACGCCGTGGGGTGCACTGGGAGGGAGAGACGGTGCGAACAGGCCTCTCCCGCCTCCCCAGGTGGAGACTTCCCAGCTGCACCCTCAGCGCTCCAGGCGGTGGCATCCTAACAACTACAGTGCTGCACAGTTTCGGAACGACCTAGATAACGGTTCTTCCACTGTGGCCATGCTGCAACGTCTCGCCCGGCAGGGTGGAGCCCGTCCGCTCATGTGACCCCGCGATCGCCGGTAGCTGCCGAACTCTCAAAATGGCGGTCGACCTGGCAAGAGCGGGCCCAACATAAAGAAATGGCCCGGTCACTGGTTGACTCCACCACCGTAGTCCTCCACGACCTTGAAGATTCTAGAGGAGCCGCGGGAGTCTCCGACCCCCGATGGGGAATGACTGCCATGATCGCCCGTGGAGTGACGAAACTGTATCCGCGGGACGTCGGCGCTCCCATGCTGGCGCCAGCCTCACTTTGAATTACTACAATCCTGCAGACCTCACTTCCGGTGAAAGCACAGTGTGACCCGGTAGGAAAAATTATTGCACCCCCTCCCCTTTTTGACTGATAGTTCAAACCACCGATCCTTTCCTTTGCCCTTTTAACGGAACTTTGGACTGCCTCCCCCTCTTTTACATTTTCTAGAGAAAACAAAACATTAACCACTACATTAGCATAGCAGTTGACACCAGAACTGTTTTCAAATTGAAAACCAACAACATCTTCAACAGAATCCTTTTTGTTTCTGCTGTGACCCTGCTACAGCACAGGCATTGTCCCCAGCAGTAATTCTGCAATGCCGGTAAGAATAGCTGTGGTGCCTACTGGACTCACTCACCCCCGCGGCGCCCCACGCCGTTTTTTGCTGGGCGGCAACTTACTAGACATCACTTTCGTGCCATCTAGATTTCAGCGCGTTCTGCTGCCTTGGAACTATTCGCACAACAGACCGCTACTGACAAGAATATTTCATTATTGGTGCTGTCAATTTCAATAAATCTATTGGATAATTAAAAAGAAATTGCCACGGTCTCTTCGTTGTTTAAATGTTTTTACTGTTTTTGTTTTGTTGTATATATTTATATGTTATTAAAGTTTTATATTCCTACTACTTTGTTGGAGTGCTATATATTTTTTATGTGACACATAATTGTAAAAACTTTGATGTACAAAGAGTCATTCCTGGAATCTTCCGCTTCAGGCTCGGTCCCCTCCCCAATCACAATACAGGATGGTTTTCAGATAGTAGGAACACGTGTGGTGTGACGGATCTCATCGGGTGTGGGCCTTGATCTACTATAACTCCTTTGAAGAGGGGTGATTCTTTACAGCTGGGGCCATAAACTACATCTGCAGGGCTAGCTGATAGCCTGGACAATCGGACACAGAGAAAGAGGAGTGTCAGAGGGTGCGGTAGTGAATAGGGCGAAAGGGAGGTGTCGGGCGGGCACAGAGTGTGATTCTCAGGGAAGAGCAGCGCAGATGGGGGGAGGTTTATTGCCCATGCATAAGACAGAGAGCGGTGGTGACCAGTGCCTGGGGGAGATGCTTACGAGGGTGAGGAGCCATGCTACGAATCGACAGCGTGCAGAGAGTGGGTCTGGTCAAGACATCTAAAATGGCTGCCGTGCACGACAAAAGTGTGGCATTTCAAAAAAGGCAAGATGGCGCAGACAATGTTTTTCAACACTTCCTCATTTCCTTCGAATCGAACGTTAACAGACGTTGGGGCATATTACCAAAGTTAAGCGATATTTATCGCTAACGATGCTTACCAACCAATTTTTTACCACTAAGCATCGTCAGAAATTATCGAAGATAAACCTTACTATTATCAAGGTTTATCGCAAATGCGATAATAAACGGCCGCAATGCATGAATATCGCTAAAAACTCAGCGATATTCATGCATTACCGAGCTAATACTCTTAGCCATGTTATCCACCTCCCATTGGATAACATGGCTAAGAACTGCTCAGGGCAGGTGTTACTTTTTGGAGATATTCGCGCTTAGCGCGAATATCTCCAAAAGTTGGTAATAGGAGATAGATATCTTGCATGTTGTAATGCAAGTTATTGTGGTATATGGAACTCATACCATAATCTCTCAGGAAAGCAGAAACTGATCCTTTTGGGACCGCCTAAAAAGGCCTAGGGGGTGAGGAGTACTCTACTTTGCCCCCTTTTCACGTTCCGAACTATTTTATTTTACTCTCTTCTGTAATTACACAAAATAGCAGCGATAAGATGCATCGGAGACACACAGTGAGAGAAAGGAGGCCGGAGATGAAGAAGACATGTCAAATACACATTGGAGATAATATAGTGGCAGAAGGGAAGTAAATATGAGTAAACTTACCATGTAACATAAAAATGTTGCACTCTATACTATAAGTCTCATTTTATACTACAATCACTTCGCTACAACCTCATAAATTAAAAATAAAAATGAATAATGTCTCAAACAATTTTTGATTTCTAAATATAAATTTATTCTTCAGAATTTTCTAAATTTGAAAGAACTACTAACATGTCCTCATCAGCAATGTCCTCATGAAAAGTCTGCAATGATGATTCTTGTAACTCTATGGTCTCCAAACACTCGATAAATTCGCCATCAAGAGATTGATCAAAAAAATCATTCAAGTCATCTCCTTCTGACAATATTTCATTATTGGTGCTGTCAATTTCAATCAATGTAGTCGAATCATTCAAGTCATCTCCTCGTGACAATATTTCATTATTGGTGCTCTCAATTTCAATCAATGTAGTGGAATCATTCAAGTCATCTCCTCCTTGTGACAATATTTCATTATTGGTGCTGTCCATTTCAATCAATCTAATGGAATCATACAAGCCATCTCCTCCTTGTGACAATATTTCATTATTGGTGCTCTCAATTTCAATCAATGTAGTGGAATCATTCAAGTCATCTCCTTGTGACAATATTTCATTCTTGGTGCTGTCCATTTCAATCAATCTAATGGAATCATACAAGTCATGTCCTCCTTGTGACAATATTTCATTATTGGTGCTCTCAATTTCAATCAATGTGTTGGACAATTCAAAAGAAATTGCCACGGTCTCTTCATTGTGAGCCATTTTATTTTGAAATTGCTTGCTGTAAATTGCAGAAAAAAATAATCACTTTCATTTATCGTTTTTAGTAATACATAATATAAAACTAACTTTATCAAGTATTTAGTATAACAGAAGGACTGCAAATAAATAACAGAAAACATTTTTCAAATTATCTTCAAGTGTACAACATAGTTCCCCTTACAAATTAACAACTCACCTTTTTAAAAGTAGCAGAAGTGTTAGTACTGTGTAAATCAAACACCAGAAATTCACCACCAAAAATTCCTCACAAATGTACCTCAGACAGTAGTATCACAAAATGGCTGTGGTTTCCTCTCATTTGACATATATACATAACCAATTAACTTTCATCACACACAAATACAAAACCAAAGTAACATTTTAATTGGTTCTAAATTTCAACACTTTCAAATGTGTTTTCCCCATGCAATTTTCCATAGGACATTTACATACGTCTACAGCCTGAATGGCTGAACGGAATTACACCAAACTTGGCAAAATGGTACATCAAACCTAAGAGGTCAGGAAGGATCTACTATGCCCCCTTATGGTCATTTCCCCCTTCGCTTTGGCCTCCTCTTGTCTCTCAATCCTACCGAGGGACAAGATGGCGGCCGCTACGGACTGTTTGGAATGTTGACAGACGCCGGAGAACCAATCAGCTTCGCTTCACAAAGCTCCGTTGCGCGAAAAGTCCGCGAACCAGAGCGCTGCCCGGTCCGCTGTTACAGATATATATCTTTTTTTAAACGTTAATTTCTCAAATCCACTGGAGCACATATATTGAGACCTACAAAAGGCACATCGGGCTACCAGTCCCTACAATTTTGCCAAGTTTCGTACAAATCCATTCAGCCGTTCGGGCTAAAAGTGAGGCCAACCGCCCTATGGAAAACTCAATGTTAAAAACACGTTTTGGGACCCCCCTTTTTTCTCGGCCCCCCCTTGACGAACCCCCCCCAAATTTTCAAGGGCTGCTCAGAAACAAAATGTGCCATTTTCCTGAAAATTTCAGGCAATTCCGTCCACAAACGCCAAAGTTATTAGACATAGAATTTTCAAAAAACCCATAGAGAAAAAATCCTAACTATATATACCTACTGGCGACCGCCAGTAGGTAATTCATTGAAAAAACCATAGGTTATAGACCATATATAGTTAGGAATTAGCATTTACAAAACCTTGAAAATTCACTGAAAAAACCATAGGTTATAGACCATATATAGTTAGGAATTAGCATTTAAAAAACCTTATTTTACTCACACAAAACCATTGAAATTCCATATATAGTTAGTTGCACTAACTATATATCAAGCACCCGCAATCCACTGCTGATGATGTCACATATTACATCATTCATGACATGGTCAGTGACATCACTGATGACATCACTGATGACATCTCAAATGACATCACTGGTGACATCACTGATGACAACATCCAGTGACTGTATTTTTCTGTAAAGTTAAAATATGTCTTGAGTGGATGTATAAGTGTCTGGATGAAGGATTTAGTAGGTGCATGACTGACTGTATGAGTGAGTGATTAAATGTGTCTCACTGAATGCATGGGTTAGTGACTAAACTGTCTTAATTTGTGCATCATTATGTCTGTTGTTCTGTAAACTGCTGCATGTGTTGATCATTAGCTATACGAGAGGCTATATGTGTTATTAATTGGTTGCCCAAGTATTTCTATGGGAGATTGAGTTTGTGTGGGGGTGGCTGGAAGGTGTGTGACTCTATGCATAGATGTGTGAGCAGTTTATTCACTAGGTGTATGAGTTCAAGAGTGCATGTGGAAACAGCTACATGGGCAGTTGACTGTGTGCATGAGTGTATTGATGAGTGAATGGATATCTCAATGCTACATGTCATAGTAAGTACATATGTAAAACACAGTACATGTGAGAGTTGGCATATATAAATAACTGTGCATGAGAGCCACTGAATGAGTGAGTGGTTGTATCGATCATTGTGAACTTGTATCAGGGATTGTATAAGAGAGTAAATATGTGTTAGTATATGTTTCAATAAGTAAGGTGTGTTTAACTGTATAGTTGAAGAAATGGAGGTGAGATTGTTTCTTTGCATGACTGACTGGGTGTGTGAGTAACTCCATGGATGAGTGGCAGTGTGTGAGTGTCTGTATACACTGAGTGTATCTAAGGTTATATTAGAGTCTGAAGAGGTTTATCGTATTAGCACAAGAATGATGTCAAATGAGATGTCATCAGTGATGTCATCAGTGATGTCATTTGAGATGTCATCAGTGATGTCATCAGTGATGTCACTGACCATGTCATGAATGATGTAATATGTAACATCATCAGCAGTGGATTGCGGGTGCGCGATATATAGTTAGTGCAACTAACTATATATGGAATTTCAATGGTTTTGTGTGAGTAAAATAAGGTTTTTTAAATGCTAATTCCTAACTATATATGGTCTATAACCTATGGTTTTTTCAGTGAATTTTCAAGGTTTTGTAAATGCTAATTCCTAACTATATATGGTCTATAACCTATGGTTTTTTCAGTGAATTTTCAAGGTTTTGTAAATGCTAATTCCTAACTATATATGGTCCATAACCTATGGTTTTTTCTGTGAATTTCATTGGTTTTTTAACAGCTAATATCTGTAGCTGTAAAATGTATTCTTCTTTCAAAACAAAAATATATTTTATATGTTTATGAATAATTTTTTTTTAAAATATTTTTTTTTCTTCGTTCCCGCTTCGCAAATCGGGAAGCTTCCCGTTAGCTGACCTTGATGCCGCGAAATAGACCGCGAGCCGGTAAACGTTTCTTTACCGCAAGTGCCGCGTTACAAAACAACATCGTGACGCCTCCCGTCCGCATGACGTTTCACGTTGTCGCGTGATACGTCATATGACGTACTACGTTAGCGAACTGGTACGCGAAGCGAGTCGCAAAGCGCAGGTTTCTGGAAGCAAACCGGGAGGCCCTGCAAAGCGCTTAACGTAAACACAGCAAGTCATGTGACTTGGTAATAACACTTTTCATTGGTTCATTTCACTTTTGGTTTCCTAATGATGTAAGACTAGGTCATATAATCTAAAATGAACACTTTTGATTGGTTGAGAACTCTTGTTTTTCCCAAATGATGAAAATCCCTCCTTCTTTCCTCACTCTGACTTTCATCATTGTGGGAGAAAGACCCTTTGTGATCACTGAGCAATGGCTTCTTTAGTAGCTTCAGCTGGTGCTTCCCCACCACCTCCACCACATCCAAGGAAGAGTGGACCACCTGCTCAAGTTATAATTCAACAAGAAGAAGAAGAAGAGGAACAGGAGGACGAGCACGAAGAGAGGCAGTTTTTGCCTGAGCAGCCCAGGACGTCTCACCGGAAAGAAAACTTCATTTGGCAATTTTTTAAAATTCCCAAAGGTCAGAAAAAAGTAAATGCAAGATACGTAACTTGCCTTATATGTCAAGATAGACTGTCCAGAGGGACCGACAAAAAATACAGTTTCGGAAACTACACAATGCATCGCCATATGACTAGGTGGCATCCTAACAACTACAGTGCTGCACAGTTTCGGAACGACCTAGATAATGTCCCTATTATGGCCAGAAGATCTGTTGTACCGGAAGTAACGGGACCAGAGGGCAGGGAGATGGTGCCAAATATACAAATGAGATTTGGTGATGTAAAACACATCTGCGCATTTTGCGATGGATTCATTTCCTACGGAGAAAAAAGCATCACTCTGATCAACAGAGCTATTGACTATCATATGCAAGTTTGTCCGAAACGCCCAAAATAATAAATACTTCTTTTTTTTTGTTTTGTTGCTCCTGTTGAGCCCTTTACAATGAATCGTTTTCATTGCCCCCTCCAAGAAAAACCCAAAAAAATATAAAGCTGTTCCGAAAAATTCAAAAACAGTAAAAAAATGTTCAGAAAAATAAAAAAAAAAGTTCTTTTCAGAACTACCTCCCCGTTATTAAAAAATTGGTACAATATTTGGAACTGTGCCAACCTCTATTTCTCTTAGTTCGCTTCCCAGTTCGCTCGCCGGTACGCGAACCGGAAGCGAACCAAAAACAGTAAGTATAAGGGAAGGAAACAGACACTTATGTTAAAAGAAAGACAGCTATAGGGGAGTAAACTAGAGATACTATTACCCGTAATCCACTGCTGATGATGTCACATATTACATCATTCATGACATGCTCAGTGACATCATCAGCAGAGGATTGCGGGTTTTTTGACAACATGCCTTATCCACGGTTTAATAACGCTGCCTTTTGCTTTATATAAGTTTTCAAATTGTATGAAATATATACCAATAGGTCGTTATGAACCTTTAGGTAGTGCTTTTCTTCATGAGGTCTGGTCGCTTCCATACACATACAGATGTTTCAAAGATGATCAAGAAGTTTATCTGAATGGAGAGGAATGCACTGAGACGCCAGATCATTCACTAATGTGTAGGCACATACAGTTACACGGTTCATGCAACAAACACCGACCAAATATGGCTTGCGTGTTGCAAGGCACGCCAGTTCCTGCTATCATCCCCACGTTCAAGTTGTTGGAAAATGGTAGTTATTTGATGCTCAATAATGAAGATTGTTCTGAGTTAATTAAAAGTATTCCTTTTATCGTAACAGTAAGTGAACGGGTTATTTGCTGCAGAAATGTTCTATTTCCTCCCACACATGAACATAGGGAGTTTTCAATCTGGCCACAAATACCAACCTTGGGACACGTTTCAACGGCATGGCAAGAATAAGAGCTCTTTTGTCTCAGAGAGAGGTGGCCTTGAGTTCGGCCCGTGAAACTTTCGTACTTCACATAGCGAACACCCGTACAGAGGTGCACACCCTTTTCAATTAAGATTTGCCTTTCAATTTCAGCAACATGTTTCCGACTATCTTTAACGCATCCTCCACAAAGTCCCTGGCGCACTTTTTTAAAGTTGTTACCAGTGGTCTCGTGACTTCATTTGAGAAAATCTTTGGAGTCATCCCTGCTTCCTTTCATTCTATTTTCTGCACTCTGGTACGTGGATTGGCATTTTTACTTGCATTACCAGCGGACGCTCTTGTGCTTTTTAACATTTTTAAATATGGATGTCCCTCCTATGCAACCTCCCACCCTGCAGCTGCTGACACTGTTCCGCAATCGCATGCTAGAATATTATGGCACAATGCCGTTGGCGATATTAAGCACGGCATATGGATTATCTTTTCGATTCTCCTACTTCACCTGTGTCCAGCCTGTATTTCACTGCCTGACCTGTGATTTCGATTGGGCCATTGATTTGTGTCTCTGCGGACCGGTTTCTCCTGACGTCGACTTTAATCAGCTGATGACTCCTATCATTACTCACGAGTTGGTTTGTCCTGGCGAAAGGATTATGGCTGTGGCATTGATGCATGGACTACTTGGTCCCTGGAATTTACTGGCGGCAGCACAGTCTTTCTTGGAACAGAGCTTTCTTGAAAACCCACCGAGCTGTCCTCTGATGGTGATAGAGGATCCGGTGCTGGGAGAGCACGTATGTTCTTTTCCGCTTTTAAATTGGATGGCTGAACTGTTTTCGGATGAAGACGGTGACTTCCTATTGGAGGCTGTTGCAGCTTATTTTGCATACACAGTTATGTCATAGACCTTTTTCATGTTTGATATGCTGAGTACTAGCATTTCATTGACAATTCATTGACTTATTTGTCAAGTTTTTATTATTTAACTTGCCTATTGGCTTAAGACTCGATAAAGTACTTGGCTGTTTTATTTTTCTTTAGCATTAAATTTTCCTAGTTTTTAATGCTTTACCTTGCGGACCGTCCACATATAAACTTGCAATCTGCTCTCATGAGATGGCACTTCTATTATCTTATTCAGTTCGTTTCCGGATCATGAGGAGGTGTCATCTAGGTCCTGGATATCTTTACACCGTGTTAAGTTAGCATGGGCTCATTACCGGTTTAAACGCCATTTTTCCTTTTTTGCAACTTCTGCACACGACACTTAGTTGTTGCTTTAGCTTTCCACCTAGTAGTTCATCGTGGTTTACATGAGAATAATATGTTATTGGTCTACTATCTGCTTTACTTGTTAAACTATATCTGTACAGCGAGTGCTAAAGTTTCAAGAACAACACGATACAGAATTGTTATGAGGTCTGATCTCCACGACTTCATACTCATAACATAAGTGCAACTTCTGCCAATTCTGGGCATGAGGCGGGTTTTATATTGCTTTGCCGAACACACATACACAACAGTTGATGCGGTTCACATGAAGAGAGAGCTGGTGTATGCTGATGTGATTCCTTCAAATCTAAGACACTAAAGTATGGACACGCCCTAAACCAACACAAAGAGACCTTCTTAGCAAATAATATAATATGTGTATTAGGGAGGGTGAGATATAAGCAGCCGCGGGCCGTGGAGGGAGTTACGATGGGGCAGGGAGGCGGGGAGGGGGAGAAGCAGGGTGGAGCCCTCTCTACCTTGCCCCTCCCCCTCCCCGCCTCCCTGCCCCACCGTAACTCCCTCCACGGCCCGCGGCTGCTTATAAGTGTTGCTAACTCTTATTCATTTACAGCATGTTAACATACTGTCACCATTCGCTTTTTATGTACTAGTAACTATGCTGGTAATTTTGCTACTGATAATATGTGTACTTTTATTATCTAAGGTACTACGCCTGAGAAGACGGCATTAGTAAATAAACATTTCAAATACACATCTGTTCTTCTTAACTCCATGTTCTGGTTTCTAAGAAATCTATAACGACCGACTGTTCATGAGTTCCACGTATCCTGAGGTACTATAAGTTCATATTCTGGATTGTCTAAACATTGAGAGTTTGTTATATCCAATGTGACACTGTACCTAGCTTGCTAAGGAGTTTTTGATTACTAACGTGAGTTTTGGGACACCCTAATTCGCCGAGGTTCCAATCCTCTGTCCACAGTTCTGTGTGAGAACAGAAACCCTGCGACAGGGGCACCCCCGACCCTTGCTGGAGCTTCATCACACTTGCGATACAACTCCAGCAATGCATTCGCCGAGGTTCCAATCCTCTGTCCACAGTTCTGTGTGAGAACAGAAACCCTGCGACAGGGGCACCCCCGACCCTTGCTGGAGCTTCATCACACTTGTGATACAACTCCAGCAATGCATTCGCCGAGGTTCCAATCCTCTGTCCACAGTTCTGTGTGAGAACAGAAACCCTGCGACAGGGGCACCCCCGACCCTTGCTGGAGCTTCATCACACTTGCGATACAACTCCAGCAATGCGCCACCTTTACGGCACAGATACATCACGCATATGTGCTGTTTTTGCCCCATGATGCGCCGCATTGTAAATGCAGCACACCATAGGTGACGGAACAGCGGCACAGAATGACTAACACATCCCTGGTGATGCGCCAGTCATCATAAATGTATCCCTATGCTTCTTATCTTGTTAGAGATGAACCGCCATATGTATCATCAAAGTTTTTTGCATTTCCTAAATAGCGAACTTTAAGGAATAAATAGCGATTCTTTACCATTCCTAGTTTGCGATGAGCTATTTGCTAATTAGCCGAATGTAGCCCAATGAAGCCCAATGTAGCCCAATGTAGCCCAAAGATGGCCGCCAGACACACAAAAAAACAAATGTAGCCCAAATATCAGCCAGATGTAGCCCAACTATAGCCCAGTGACAGAATGACCAATCAGCTTCGCAAACCTCCGTTACGCGAAGCGGAGCGCTGTTACAGATATATATCTTTTTTTGAACGTTAATTTCTCAAAATCCACTGGAGCACATATATTGAGACCTAGCAAAGGCACATCGGGCTACCAGTCCCTAATATTTTGCCAAGTTTCGTGCAAATCCATTCAGCCGTTCGATTATTATTATTATTTTTTTTTTTTTGCCCCGCGGGGCCCTTTTAAAACCTCCACATCAAACCTAGGGGGTCAGCGAGGATCTACTATGCCCCCTTATAGTTATTTCCCCCTTTGTTTTGACCTCCTCTTGTCTCTCGATCCTACCGAGAGACAAGATGGCGGCCGCTACGGACTGTTTGGAATGTTGACAGACGCCGGAGAACCAATCAGCTTCGCTTCACAAAGCTCCGTTGCGCGAAAAGTCCGCGAACCAGAGCGCTGCCCGGTCCGCTGTTACAGATATATATCTTTTTTTAAATGTTAATTTCTCAAAATCCACTAGAGCACATATATTGAGACCTACAAAAGGCACATCGGGCTACCAGTCCCTACAATTTTGCCAAGTTTCGTGCAAATCCATTCAGCCGTTCGGGCTAAAAGTGAGGCCAACCGCCCTAAGGAAATTAACATGGGAAAAACGCGTTTTGGGACCCCCCTTTTTTCTCGGCCCCCCCTTGACGAACCCCCCCAAAATTTTGCTCAGAAACAAAATGTGCCATTTTCCTGAAAATTTCAGCCAATTCCGTCCACAAACGCCAAAGTTATTAGACATAGAATTTTCAAAAAACCCATAGAGAAAAAATCCGCCAGTAGGTAATATATATATATTCACTGAAAAAACCATAGGTTATAGACCATATATAGTTAGGAATTAGCATTTAAAAAACCTTATTTTACTCACACAAAACCATTGAAATTCCATATATAGTTAGTTGTACTAAATATATATCGCGCACCCGCAATCCACTGCTGATCATGTCACATATTACATCATTCATGACATGGTCAGTGACATCACTGATGACATCACTGATGACATCTCAAATGACATCACTGATGACATCACTGATGACATCTCAAATGACATCACTGATGACATCACATCACAACTGAATGAGTGGATGTATAAGTGTCTGAATGAAGGTTTTAGTAGGTGCGTGACTGACTGTATGAGTGAGTGATTAAATGTGTCTCACTGAATGCATAGGTTAGTGACTAAACTGTCTTAATTTGTGCATCATTATGTCTGGTAATCTGTAAACTGCTGCATGTGTTGATCAGTAGCTATATGAGTAACTATATGGGTTATTGATTGATTGTCCAAGTATTTGTATGGGAGACTGAGTGTGTGTGTGGCTGGCTGGGAGATGTGTGACTCTGTGCAGATCAATGTGTTCTTGTATCAATGATTTATAAGAGAGTAAGTATGTGTTAGAATATGTTTGAAAATGTAAGGTACTCTATGTTTAACTGTATAGATTAGAAAATGGAAGTGTGATTGATTCTTTACAGGACTGACTAGGTGTGTGAGTAACTCCAAGGATGAGTGGCAGAGTGTGAGTGTCTGTAAAGGGTGTATGAGTGCATATGATAGTGTTGTAAAGATGAGTGATTGTATGTATGAATGATTGTATGGGTGAATGAGTGAATGTGTGTGTAGACGTAGGAATCAGTGAGTGCGTATGTAGTAACTAGTATTGGTGTGTCAATTGTTTAAAAAAATATATTCTGTATTTAACACTGGGTGTAACAGAGGTTATATTAAAGTGTGAGGAGATGCATTGTATTGTCACATGAATGATATCATCAGTGATGTGACCATTGATGTCAAATGAGATGTCATCAGTGATGTCATTTGAGATGTTATCAGTGATGTCATTTGAGATGTTATCAGTGATGTCATCAGTGATGTCATTTGAGATGTCATCAGTGATGTCATCAGTGATGTCATTTGAGATGTCATCAGTGATGTCATCAGTGATGTCATTTGAGATGTCATCAGTGATGTCATCAGTGATGTCACTGACCATGTCATGAATAATGTAATATGTGACATGATCAGCAGTGGATTGCGGGTGCGCGATATATAGTTAGAACAACTAACTATATATGGAATTTCAATGGTTTTGTGTGAGTAAAATAAGGTTTTTTAAATGCTAATTCCTAACTATATATGGTCTATAACCTATGGTTTTTTCAGTGAATTTTCAAGGTTTTGTAAATGCTAATTCCTAACTATATATGGTCTATAACCTATGGTTTTTTCAGTGAATTTCATTGGTTTTTTAAAAGGTAATATCTATAGCTGTAAAATGTATTCTTCTTTAAATCCAAAAATATATTTTATATGTTTATTAATAATTTTTTTTAAATATTTTTTTTGTTTCGCTCCCGGTCCGCGAAACGGGAAGCTTCCCGTTAGCTCAATTTGATTCCGCGACCCGGTCCGCGAACCGGTAAGAAATCAACATAGTGACGGTATCGCGTTGCCGCGTAATGCGTCTTATGACGTACTGCGTTAGCGCACCCGGAAGTGCCCCGGGGCGCGGACCGAGGCGCGAAACGCAGCTCCCCGGAAGCGATCCGCGGCGCGAAAGCGCGACGTATCGCGTTGCCACGAAATGCGTCTTGTGACGTATCGCGTTAGCGCTCCCGGAAGTGTCCCGGGGCGCAGACCGAGGCGCGAAGCGGAGCGACCCGGAAGCTAACCGAGGAGCGTTCCGCAGCGCGTAACATGAGCGTGAGAGGTCATGTGACTTGTTAATAAAACTTTTCATTGGTTCATTTCACTTTTGGTTTCATAATGATGGAAGGCTAGGTCAGGTGACTTAAAAATAAGACTTTTCATTGGTTGAGAAGTATTGTTTTTTCCCAAATGATGAAAACCCCTCCTTCTTTCCTCACTCTGACTTTCATCATTGTGAGAGGAAGACCTATTTTGCTTGTTGGAAAATGGCTTCATTGGTAGCTTCAGCTGGTGGACCCCCACCACCTCCTCATGGGAAGAGAGGACCACCTCCCCAGGTCCTGACCAACACTGAGGAGGAAGAGGAAGAAATGGATGAGGAGGGAGAAGAACCACCATTTTTAGAAGAGTTGCCCCGGGTTTCCAGAAAGAAAGCCAGTTTCATCTGGCAGTTTTTTTCAATACCTCGTGGCCAAAAAAAAGTCAATGCGAGGTATGTCACCTGCCTCATATGCAAGGAACAATTGTCCAGAGGGACGGACAAAAAATATAGCTATGGAAATCACACAATGCACAGGCACATGACAAGGAAACATCCCCTAAATTACAGCCGAGCGGAAATAAGGGATATGCACGACAATCCAAGACCAACTCCTGTGGCCAGACCAACAATACCGATTTCTCTAACACCAGAAGAGGCACGGGAAACTGTGCCAAATATTCAAGAAAATTTTGGGCACATGATTCACTTATGTATGCACTGTCGTGCATTATTAGCTTGTGGCAACATGAGCATCAATGCACTCAACCTGGCGTATGAACACCATGATTGCCCTAACCGCCCCCAGTAATTTTTTTTTGCTCCTGTTGAGCCCTTTTCAACGCCTGTTTTTTGTTGTTTCCCCCCCCCAAAAAACCCCCAAAAAATATAAAATCGTTCAAAAAATACAAAAAAAACTAAAAAAATTCAAAAAAAAAAAATATATAAAACAACAAAAATATTTAAAAAAAGTTCTTTTCAGAACTACCTTCCCTTTCCAAAAAAATTGCTAGAATGTTTAGCACTCTGGCAAGCTCTATTTCTTTTGGTTCGCTTCCGGGTTAGCTTCCCGGTACGCGGACCGGGAGCTAACCAAAAAAATTTACAAAAAAAGTGTAAGTATAAGGAAAGGAAACAGAGAGTGATGTTAAAAGAAAGACAGCTATAGGGAGTAAAGAAGAGATACTGTTTAATAGATCTATTTACCGAAGAAAAGACAGAAGAGGGTATAATTGTGAAAAAGAAAATAGATAACGAAGTGAAAGAAAAAAAAAGAGAGTATAACATTAACAAAGAAGAGTTTCTTGGAGAATGTGAGTGAATGTTCAAAATAAGATTAAAACATGAGGAATAACAGAGAGAAAAAATAGAAAACAGAAAACAAAAAATAACAGAAAAAGATTCATTGAAACAGCAAAGAAATGTAATTAACATAGAGCCATATCATCAACATAGGCAATAAAAGTTTTGCAGATTTTATTGGCAGAAATGTGTCGCTAAAGCTGCTTTTGTGGTAGAAAACTGCCACTAAAACCACTTTTGCACCAGTTTTCTGCCAATAAAAAGAGCAATAATTTTATTGGCTGTGTTCATAATATTCCCCTTAGTGTGCTTCAACTACACAGAGAAAGCATTATGAACAAGTAGTGATAGAGTGATCAGTCAAAGACACTAAGAGTAATAGAGACGCAGTGAGTGAACAAGAGTGAGGAACTATGAGAAGAGAGGGACTGAGAAAAAGAGTGGAAGGAGTTGAGTAAGTAGGTAATAGAGAAAGGAATGAGGGAAGTAGCAAAGGCAGGAAACTGAGGGTTAAAGAAATGAAGCAGTGGAACTAATAGTAGTTAAATGTGATAGAAATGTAACGAAAACAGTACAAAATATTTACCTTATAATTGTCGTTAAATTACTCACTTTTTGTTTTTATACTTTCAATCTGTGAAAGAGAGAACAAACATTTGAAAAATATTAAAACATGTATTTAAAAATTAGAAAAGACAAGGGAAAAGATTGAAGGACAAACAGTTTTTCAACAACTTTGACACTTACAGAAGCTTCTGCTTCTCCAGGCCCCCTACACAGTCCTAAAGATATACATTTTAAACTAACAGTATCTTGATGCAGATGAAGTGAGGCCTATCTTAAAACATGGTGCATCTTTTGCATTGCTGTTGTTTCAGGAAAGTGTCGCAAGACACTAAAATTTTAAATAATTGCTTCAGGATGCCAATAAGATGTCTACTATCCAGAGGTTTGTTTCAGGTGAGGCCTACTCAGGGTTGCAGATGAGATTTACACTTGTTGAAGAGTACAGAGGAGATAATACATGTGAAGGTCTACCAATGAAGTGAGTCATGTCCACTGCACTCTTCAACAAAGTCCAAACCTCCTATGTTTCCCTGGACAGACCTAAACTTGATCTGCACAATGTGATTCGTAATGATAGGAAACACAGGTGATGTAATTGAAATACGTGCAATTTATTTTGCTCATTTCACAATCACATCACTTGTGTTTCCTTTGCTTAGGTATCTCATTGTGCAGATGTAGTCTAGCATATGAAAGAATACGCAGAAGTGCAGCACTGCATGCAACAACTTTGACACTTACAGAAGCCTCACCTTCTCCATGCCTCCTACACAGTTCTACATATACATCATAAATGCAAACAGTACAGAATTAATTATACATGTTAAATGGTTTATTTTTGCTGTTCTCAGAATGTATCAAAATTCACTAAAAACAGTGACTTGAAGGTATTCATCATATAACAGCGGGGAAAAAAAAACACAATCAAAATGATTGTGTTTAAAAAACCCATACAACATCAGAAATCAAAATTCAGAACTCCTTAAAGTTAACTTACTTTCCATGACGTCCAAGGATGTCCTATGAACAGCTTACACTCTGTTGTGCTGTTATTACTTTCATCCCGCCACTTTCTGAAAGAAAATCTCCATCGTTTTTAAAAACACGTTACATGCAATAAATGACTTCTTGCTCTCTACCACAAGTTTCCACAAGGCCAAATCTGGTCAGAGCCATTTATAACTCTTGGATTTCTTGTAAGCCAATCCCGTCATTTGGCATTTCTGCAACTTTCAGAATTAAAATGTTGAAGATCATTTTCACAATCCTGGAATAGTAATATCTTCCCCTTCTTGCTCAGTCATGTTCTACATTTCCTATGACACTGATACTGCTTACTATGAAGCAGACTTACACTACCTCTATGACTACTACAATTATTTAATTCTCTACATCACTTTTAATCACAAAGCAATGTAAAACAGTAGACAGCATTGCAGACTTACATTCCCTCTACTCCATGTTTTGATTGGCTGCTTCAATTAGCTTATAAAAAGAAACAGTTTTTCTGAACTCATTCAAAGTGCTCGTATTTCTCCATGACGTCCAGTCCTATAGTTAGAAGTTATGTCTCTGAACTACACTTATCCTCAAGGCCAAATTGTGTAGGAGCCATTAGAACTTCTTGAAATTCCACAGAGCACATCCCGAGATTATTTCCCTAAAATTTTTGTTTTAAAAACACCAGGTAAGAGTTTTTAAGGTCATACGGCAATTTCTTTTTGAAAATTAAAACTGAATCATTGCAGAATGACCAGCCATTTCTAGACTTTAAATAAGCTGTGTAATGTCCTGATGTTATTGAAGGGCCGTCATGATATATAATTGCTGCAGTTACAAAAGTCCTTCCTGATATTGACAACTGCGAAGCTACAAAATTTTTAATTAAAGTTGTCAATTTTGTTCCATCAGGCCTACATCGTTGGAACATTAAAATGACATACTGGCCATATGTTCGTATAAATAATGTGGACATCATTTCAGATTTACATTGGCTACACTCCATGTTGTGATCAGCTGCTTTTACTAGCTTATTAAAGGAGACTGATTTACTGTCTGGCAAAGTTAAATATATAAATCTTTCTGAGTCTACACTAGTAGTACTTGATACCATACAGTTCTCGCAGTCATGCTGCCATTGATAAGAAAGCCCAAACAGCTGATCTACATCTACACCTTCAGCATGTAATACATCAAGCATATACATTAAAAACTCCTGACAATCTTGCTGAATATTTTGAGAGAATTGTGTTTGGCCTGAACATCTGTCTAACAGATTTCGAATTTCAGACACACTTTCTATGTTTCTTCTATCAGTGCTACATTTCTCTAACACAGAATTTAACAAACTGCAAAATCTTTGATCAGAATTGACCACAATCTCTTCTTTTACATTTTCTAGAGAAAACAAAACATTAACCACTACATTAGCATAGCAGTTGACACCAGAACTGTTTTCAAATTGAAAACCAACAACATCTTCAACAGAATCCTTTTTGTTTCTGCTAGTAATTTTAGGTTCATCGACTTTTCGTCTTTTTGCTACAACCTCCCCAGTATTGGTCACATTTCTTCGTTTCCGGCCTACCACATGTTTCTCAAACAAAGGATACTGAGGCAAATGTGGCGCATACTCTCTTCTTAACCTATTGTATTCCTTAACACAATCTAGATCAGCACAAATGTTTGTGACATCACACTCAATCAAGTACAATCCCGATAAAGTTCTAACTCGTGACAATGCCACATATGCCATACCCTCCTTGAACACAGAACTGCCAATATTCACCAATGCACTGTCTACACTTAAACCTTGCGATTTATGGATTGTCACTGCATATGCCAAGCAAACAGGAAACTGCTTACGGCGAACATATAAGTCTTTTACAAGCAAAAATCTAGCAGAACAACAAGCAATTAGCTGTACTTCCTCAATGCCATCAAATTTAATTTTTAAAAATTCAATTCCATCTCTATTTCTGTATTTCACAAAATCAACAACATTACCCATTGATCCATTTACCAGACCTCTTTCAACATGTAAATTCCTTCTTAAAATTATACGGCAGTTCAAGCACACATTCAGAGTCTTTTCAAAACCTGCAGTTTTAGATATACTCTTCTCTAATGAATCCAATTTTGTTTTCAGATTCTCAGACAAAATAATTGTTGATCCCATATGCTCTACTCTGTCAATAGCTTCCAGTTTCACAATCTCTTGCTTTTCTAAATGCAACATTTTGTTGTTAAATTTGGCACATTCTGCAAGAGTTGGCATCAAACATATTCCAGATTTCTTCTCAGTAATTTTCTGAAAAATATTCTCAGGCACAACATCTTGTTCTGGATATAAATTTGACAGTAATTGTGCATGTAAAGCTTCTTTCCCATGCTCGGTCACTTTTCCAATTCTAACATCTTGTAGAATAGTCTTGTAAACTTCATCCTTCGCCTGACGCATATTTTCATGCAGTTCAGCATAATTGAAGTTTAACCATATATTGACGTTGCCAATGCTGCCTAGGCACTTCCTGGTATCTTCACGCGTGAGCATTTTGAACACAGGTTGCCCTTTCACTGGTGTCAGCTGCAGAAGATCTCCGAAAACAATGATGGGTTTGCCACCAAATAACACATCATACTCTGTTTTGAGAACTTCTTGCATCCTCAAATGCACAAAGGCAAGCATGACATTGGAAACCATGCTTACTTCGTCAATGATAAGAAGTTTCATTTTCCTCAAGATTCTTGAAACTTCAAAACAAGCATCTCCAGATAGCTTGTGATATTGTAATTTGTTGTCATGCTCCACTGGCAGCATCAGTAAACGATGTAAAGTAATCCCTTTAATATTATGTGCTGCCAGTCCAGTTGGAGCAGTGACAACACAAGACAGCGATGACTCTGTCCTTTCCTGCAAATAGCATGAAATTGCTTTAATGAGGAAACTTTTTCCAGTTCACGCTTCTCCACTCACGTACAGTCGGACAGGCTTCAACGACGTACATTAGCACTCTTTCTTATCATGACTTAATCCATGATCAATTTGCATGGTAACTTCGTCATATATTTTCCTCTGCTCAACGTTGAGTTGTCTTTCCAACTCTTCTACGTTAACCGCATCCTCTTGAGCATGTGCCATGGCTCTTTCCACTTCATTCATAGCAGTGGCAGCTTCATTTTCGATAACAGGTCCTCCTAGTGGATCCTGACTCAATGAAGCAGAACTCTGACTGTCCTGAGAACTGTCTCTGGCAATCTCGGCTGCAATCGTTGCTTCCTGCTCAATTTCCGCATTCAACATTTCTACATATTTGGGAAAAGCAGGACATTCTATGGTCTCCTTGGCGGCATTGAAAGAGTCTTCGTAACAGAGGAAATCTCCAAGCAGTTCCTCTTCTGCACGCCAAGGCTTGAAAAGTTGCAAAAGTGCTAAATAGAAAAACTCCTTTTTTTCAGGAGATTCGCCACTCAATTTTCGATGGTTTACCAAGTGGCATTTTCTTTGCTTGACCAGACATCCCTCACTTCCTATTACAGCATACACTCCTTTCTCAGTATCTTCTTTGATGTTCCTCTTGAATATGTAATTTTGAAGAACCTCATACAGACAAACATTCTCGAGGTGAATGCTTCGATTTGGATAATATGTATCCAACATGTTGGTCTTCAAAATGTCGGTACTGTTTGGCTCCTTTTCCGCCAAATACTCAATTTCCCGCACAGGTTTGAGAACTCGATTACGCGTTGCAGCAAGACCAAGACTCGCCCAAACGATACTCCTGGACTTGGCATAGAGACTTGCTGAAGACAACCGGTCAGAACATTCGTACGCTCCGATTTCTCGATGCGACAACATTTTCAGACTGAAACTGTACAACTTCTTGCTGAGGCTCTTTTCATGGGAAATGTCCTCCCACATATCCTTCAATTCTGTCTTCTCTTTTTTGGTGATGTAAGACGTCACATACCGAGCCACAGCCATGCAGTTATCAGCCACAAACTGTATATCCATGTCAGTATTCCACATGGACAAAATCACCGGGTTGTAGTCGTTGATGTACTTGGACTCTTCGTTCCTCTTCAAATTGTAAGTGTTTTTAGGTGATTTCTTCATGACATTGTGTCGCAGCGAAGACATCAAACTGTTTACTCTTCCTTTAGAAATCACCGGTCGTGGAAAGCCGAAACGACATTTAGTGTAGAACTTGTCCTTGTTTCGGAATTTACGACGGCAGTACTTTCCACATCGATGGCTTTGGAAACGCAGAACTTTTTCTCTTAGGCTTTTCTTCTCCTTTGCGTTTGGAACAGCACACGTAGAATACTGTTGGATGAAACTCATCACTGAGTCTTCTGGATCCGTTCCAAATTTAGGTGCATCCTTGATCCACAGCAACATATGTATATGAGGAGCACCTCTTGCTTGGTACTCCTTTCTCCAGAAGAAATCCAACACCTCTCCAAGAGGTGGATTCTTCTTATTCATGATGAAAGACATCATAGCTTCAAATCTATGATTGAAGTACCTACATACATTGACTGGATCCAAAGAGCACAGTTCTCCGGGTGTCTTGAATTCGATGTTATCTACGTTAGCATTTGCCTCTCGTAGAAATTCAAGTAAGTCTTCCCAGCCATACTCGGCACAGCTCAGAGTGAGGAACCATGTGGGAGTACCTAAGTTCCTCAACATACATTTTAAATCACCATGACGACGGTACCAGTACTCATTAGTACCACGCTGACACGCCATGAGATTAATCAGGTGAGAATCCAAAATACTGTCTTGGACATTGACTTTATCCATAAAGTCACTTGCCGAGATGTTTTGCATGTGTATACCACTTTTCAAGATGTGGTTCACTGCATATGACAGTCCAGACAGATCGCTTTCAAACAGGAGATGAAACAAATAAGGAATGCATTGTCGAAACCTAGCATCTCCTGCATACAATCGCAAAGTCCGGTATTCAGAAGCAGGAATTTGATGAGGTCGCTCATCATATCTTCCTCCCTGACCTGTTGGAAAAAGCTGTGGGAAACACCGAGCTTCCAAACTTTCCTCCCAAACACTAATGGGACTCCCTTTGGCTTGTTTCATTTGAAACAACTCAATAGCATTCCCCATGACTTCCTTGGAATGCAAAGGATGAACACTGGGGTATGACCATGGTGTCATATGCCGATGACACCCAGCTAGCGGTCACGATCAGCGGGGATGCTGAAGTCGACGCCCCTAGGTTTCAACAAGGACTGAGGGCGGTCGCTAGCTGGATGACGCTCAATTGTCTCCAGCTAAACGCTAGTAAGACCGAGGTGATGGTATTTGGTAGGCAACCGGAACTGTGGGGAGAGAGATGGTGGCCGGAGGAGTTGGGTTCTGCTCCCATCCCAGTCGCCGAGCTTAAGAACCTCGGGGTCTGGTTGGACCCTTCCCTTACGTTTGCATGCCACACTAAACGCACGGCTGCTTGTTGCTTCGGCATCTTGCGTGGGCTCCGTCCGGTGCTAAAGTTCTTCGATGCCCCCACTCGGCAACTTATGATCCAAGCTACCGTCATCTCCAGGCTGGATTATGCTAGTTCTTTGCTGGCCGGGTTGAACGTGGCTGAGATCGGGCGCCTGCAACGGATCCAGAATGCAGCAGCGAGAGCGGTGGTAGGCCTTCCAAGATTCTGTCCTACCTCCAGCACCATACGAGCGCTGCATTGGCTCCCGGTGGCGCAGCGGATTCAGTTTAAGGTCCTCTGCGTCGCCTATAAGATCTTGAAGGGGTCCCCGGCAACGATCCTTACGACCCTCATGGCCAACTACATCCCAGCACGACCCTTAAGATCGGCAGACCTCGAATTGGCCGTGGTACCGCGCTTTAAGCGAGCCAGGGCCGGTGGACGCTCATTTCGAGTGCGGGCCGCTGCTTTGTGGAACTCCTTACCCCCGGCAATTCGCGCTATGAGCGATTTGCTTTCTTTTCGTCGCGCCGTGAAAACATTTTTATTCCCTTAGTCATTTTGCTTGTGCTGTTTTTATTTAGTTGTGTTGTGTAGCTGCCTTGTCGGGCGCCAGGACGCTCCTTAGCTGGATCATCTGTGCGCCTAATAAAAACCACATAACATAACATAACATAACATAACATAACACTATAATGTTCATATATTTCTTCACTAGTAGAGGGTTCTACTTTCTCAATTTGACCAGCACACAAATCGCTATCCTCTTCCTCACTTACTTCCTCTTCTGCAACATATACATTCTTATAGTATTTATTATTTTTTTACTAAATCTTGCCATATTTTCTTATTCTTCGTCGGAACCCCATTAACTAAGATAACCAGAGGTTCCTCTTCCACTTTTTCTACTCCAATTGTGTTAATGTTTTTCTTCAAATCTAGAGGCAAATAAACAACTCTTCCCTTTAATCCTCTCTGTAAATCTGATGGAGGCAATTTCCCTGTCTTTGGCTCCATTCTTACAATAGCCTGAAAGGGATGGATACTTTGAATCAAAATAGATTCATAAGTATTTAAATCCTTCAATTCAGAAGGAATCTCAACCAATTCCAGATTATTATGAACTGCTCTAGCAGGCATCTGGTTTTGATTTAATTTGCAACAACAATAACTACACACACGTTGATCCAATCCCAAATCAAAACAATTTTCTACCATCAAGTATGTTGCGAAATCCTTCCATTCACTATTATTTTCCCTTTCACTTTTGTCATATAAATCCACTAACTTAGTCTGATTCTTATAATAAGTGCGTCGACAACACACACAAGTGAAATTAGGCCTCTCACTTGATTTCACCTCAAACGTCGCAATTTCCCTCTGGAAATTATCTGTACTGGAAACCTGTACACTATCTTCCACATGACCCTCTTCTTCTTGCTCAATTTCAACATTCTCCTCTTTACTTCCAAAGTACCAAAACTCAATTTCTTCACATATATTCTTCACATCTATTTCAGAACCATGCAAAAGAGCAGCGCATAATTGTTTAAGCATAATTGCTGGACTCTTAGCATAATACAACATTCTAACTAATTTCCTCACTTTATTATGATGCACTGCTAGCATCCTGAAATGATGAAAAACACTCTGGCATACTCTCCTGGAAAGACGAGCCAGTGAATGACCATGCAAACCTGTCACTTCTCTTACTCTGCAAGGATCTAATTCTTGCAACAACCTTATTTTCTGCTTCAAACTTTTCTTATTAAATGACCGTACAAAATCACAAAGCAAATTGATGGAATCCTGTCGCACACTGCAAATACTACTACACTTCAAGGTGTACACAGGACCCTTAGCACGTCTTCCTAAAACCTCATTACCTAACACCTCTTCTGCCTCTGTTGTCACAAGTTTTTCTTTTTCAACTGGACAACCATCTTTCACTTCATAAGCACGACCACTGGTGTCAACTGCATGCACCAAATCATTATCCTGGAAATAACTCTCCTCATTAAAAAATGCCTCACAGCTTGAACTATGCATCCATTCCCCAGAAAAAACTTCACAAAAATTACTACGATTAACTATTCTCTTCCATCTACTATTTCTTTTGAAATCATAAATTGCCTTGTTTAGCTTCCTAATTCTATTGATTATCAAAATAAATAACTTACGTTTAATTTCAAATGCCTGATCAATAACTTTCTCAACTTTTTTTTTTCTCTTATAAAAAAACAGTTTCTGTTGACCTTTCTTCATATTTTTTAACAAATTGCCAATTATCCTGTTGCGGAACATTCGTTTACGAATCTCCCTAAACTGTTGTTTCCTTCTACTATCATGCACAGAGTTATCTCTTGCTCTAGCAGTAACATTTTTGATTGGCCTTTCCTTTCCATTTGAATTCCTTCTCGTTTTATGGACTGAAACATTTTCTGTAGTAATATTTTTTTTACTACACATATTTCTTATGAAATATGTTGTGCTCTTACCCGGTGCTTTCTTCGTGACTTGACAAATCTTTTTGTTAGAGGACTGCTGCTTATTTTCTTTCACCTGCTGTCTTTGACGTTTTGCAGCCTTTCTCTGTCTTTCTATTGTTATCATGGTGAAATCTTGAAATGATCTGCAGTTGAATCTGTGGTAAAATATAATAAAAAATGTTATTAACCATTATTACCAAACAGTAAAACAATAACAGTGATCAAAAACTTAACACACTACTTGACATTTTAAATAGAAGATTTTTTAGTCCTTGCAAATTTACAATACAGAAATAGCAGAAAAGAAATGACATTTATATTTATGTTACCTATGCTATTTTATATGTGAATCTGATCTAATTTTATGAGCATATTTTAATATTTTATTGAAGACACTACACATAACCTGCTTTTGAAGGTGTCTTTATTTTTAAATTAAACGGTTTACCTTTTTACTTTTTATTAATTATAAATTTTAAAAATAAATGTTTATATTTCCATAGGCTCAAGCAGGTCAGCTTCCCATCATATGTCATATAATTCGGACAAATCTGCATCCTCATCACGCTCTTCTTCATCCTCAGGATTTAAATCATCCAAGGGATCAACATCCACTGATGTTTCAATTACAAGTTCAATGATGAGGTCAAAATCAACTGATTGCAGATTGTCGCTCATGTTGAGGTTGTCTTTATCTTTAAAGAAAGATAACAACAATGAGATGTTGCAGAGTAAGAGACAAATCTCAGAGATTATAATAGTAAAATTGTTTAACAAGAGTAATATTTTGCAGCTATTATTTAGCCATGTCCAACAATGCTGAGCAGGTGAAGACTATGTCTAAATTTTCAGTGAACAGGACTCATCTCTTCTTAACCTTGGATAAGCCTCACCGACTCTGTGTGTCCTGCACATACTTAAATGTAAAGGGGCAGATTTATGTTAAATGGCACATCCCCAGGCATGCACCAGTTAACGTGCACCACTACTCTGCCACCCATGGTGTGCCGTATTTACAATCAGATAGGAGAAAGCTTCGTCAAAACCCTGCGCCTGCTTTAAGCAGGCATAGGTCTTGACGCAACATTGTGGAGATGGGGCACCCCTGAGCCTTGCTTGAGCTGCATCGCACTTGCGATACAACTCCAGCAATCACTACCTTTACAGCACAGATACGTCACGCATCTGTGCCATTTTTGCCCCATGATGCCCCGCATTCTAAATGCAGCACACCATGGGTGGAGGAACAGCGGCGCAGGATGACTGACACATCCCTGGTGATACACCAGTCATCATAAATCTATCCCTAAGCTTCTTATCTTGTTACAGATGAACCGCCATATGTAGCATGAAACTATTTTGCATTTCCTAAATAGCGAATTTTAAGGAATAAATAGCAATTCTTTACCATTCCTAATTTGCAATGAGCAAATTGCTAATTGCAAGTTACCCATTCATTTCCATGGGCTAGGAGGCTCATAGGAATGAAGGTTTAATTTGCGATTAGCAATTTGCTCATCACAAATTAGGAATTTTTCCAAGGGTGCAGGGGTGTCTCAAGAACACCCTGCTGCACCCCTGAAAAAGAAATTTGGGGGCATATGGCACACATACATGCCCTAAGGGCATGTGTTGGCGTCATATGGGACCTTTTGTTTTTTTGAAAAAAAGCTTTTTGAAAAGAATTCACAAATTACCACCAATTTACCACAATAGTTTCCAAATCCTTAATGTCATTTTTTAGATATTTTTTGTTTGATACATTGCATTTAAGTAGTCACAAAATTTGCAAATCCTTCAGTGCAATTGCAAAATAAGGAATAGCAAATTTTGCTACTCCTTATTTTGCATCAAACTTGTTTGATACATACCATTTGTCTAATAAACATTCGCAAAGGCCGAAATTCGTAGAATTTTGATCTTTGCGAATGCTAATTAGCTTGATACATATGGCCCCAAGTGAGGCCTGTCTTGCGACATGGTGCATCTTTTGCATCACTGCTGCATCAGTTTCATGTGGTACGTTTTTTTTACACCATGACATATCTGCCTAAATGCATCAATTTGTAATGTTGTCGCCTCATAGCAAATCTTTTGCACCACCGCTGCATCATAAAAGTGACGCAGAGTGGCACAAAAGAGGCATACACCTATCATAAATCTGTCCCTAGCATTTTAAATGATTAATCCAGGATGACGATAAAGTGTGGCCTATCCAGAGGTTTGTTTAAGGTGAGGCCTACTCAGGATTGCAGATTAAAGTTACGCTTGATGAAGAATACAGAGGAGATAATACATGTAAAGGCCTACCAATGAAGTAAGTAATGTCCACTTTATTGCGCCAGTCATCATAAATGTATCCCTAAGCTTCTTATCTTGTTACAGATGAACCACCATATGTACCATCAAACTATTTTGCATTTCCTAAATAGCAAATTTTAAGGAATAAATAGCAATTCTTTACCATTCCTAATTTGCAATAAGCAAATTGCTAATTGCAAATTAGCACCGCCGCTGCATCATAAAAGTGACGCACAGAGGCACAAAAGAGGCATACACCTATCATAAATCTGTCCCTAGCATTTTAAATGATTAATCCAGGATGACAATAAGGTGTGGCCTATCCAAAAGTTTGTTTAAGGTGAGGCCTACTCAGGATTGCAGATTAAAGTTACGCTTGATGAAGAATACAGAGGAGATAATACATGTAAAGGCCTACCAATGAAGTAAGTAATGTCCACTTTATTGCGCCAGTCATCATAAATGTATCCCTAAGCTTCTTATCTTGTTACAGATGAACCACCATATGTACCATCAAACTATTTTGCATTTCCTAAATAGCTAATTTTAAGGAATAAATAGCAATTCTTTACCATTCCTAATTTGCAATGAGCAAATTGCTAATTGCAAATTACCCATTCATTTCCATGGGCTAGGAGGCTCATAGGAATGAAGGTTGCAATTTGCGATTAGCAATTAGCTCATCACAAAATAGGAATTTTTTCAAGCGTGCAGGGATATCTCAAGAACACCCTGCTGCACCCCTGAAAAAGAAATTTGGGGGCATATGGCACACCTACATGCCCTAAGGGCATGTATGGGCGTCATATGGGACCTTTTGTTTTTTGGAAAAAAATGCTTTTTGAAAAGAATTCGCAAATTACCACAAACTAGAAGTTGGTGGTAGTTTCCAAATCCTTAATATCATTTTTTACATATTTTTTGTTTGATACATTGCATTTAAGGAATCGCAAAATTTGCAAATCCTTCAGTGCAATCGCAAAATAAGGAATAGCAAATTTTGAATTAAGGACATTTTAAGTCATTTCCACATGTGCAGTGTTTTCAAATTATGATTTGAAAATCGTTTTTTTGGAAAAGTAATGGTTTGCAAATTTATGACAAGGACATAATGGTGTATGCTTCTCTATAAGGCATTTCAGTGTCTCTGATGTCATTTTTCCCATATTACATTATAAGACCTTTCCCCATGTAGCACATTCCTTGTAAATATGCTCCCACCTGTGCATGGCGAATTTAGATTTTGACTGTTTGAGTCACATAGCCATGTTAAAAGTGACCCAAAAAAATTGCAAACGTTTTAAAAAAACACATTCATGTGTCTTAAGGACATTTTAAGTCATTTCCCCATGGACAGTGTTTTCTAAGTGGCGCAAAAGAGGCATACACCTATCATAAATCTGTCCCTAGCATTTTAAATGATTAATTTAGGATGACAATAAGATGTGGCCTATCCAGAGGTTTGTTTAAAGTGAGGCCTACTCAGGATTGCAGATTAAAGTTACGCTTGATGAAGAATACAGAGGACATAATACATGTAAAGCTCTACCAATGAAGTAAGTGATGTCCACTTCATTGCGCCAGTCATCATAAATGTATCCCTAAGCTTCTTATCTTGTTAGACATCAACCGCCATATGTATCATATAACTATTTTGCATTTCCAAAATAGCGAATTTTAAGAAATAAATAGCGATTCTTTACCATTCCAAATTTGCGATGAGCAAATTGCTAATTGCAAATTACCCATTCATTTCCATGGGCTAGGAGGCTCATAGGAATGAAGGTTGCAATTTGCGATTAGCAATTAGCTCATCACAAAATAGGAATTTTTCCAAAGGTGCAGGGGTGTCTCAATAACACCCTGCTGCACCCCTGAAAAAGAAATTTGGGGGCATATGGCGCACATAAATTTTAACAACATTCCTTTACCTCAAAAACGATTTTCAAATCTTAATTTCAAAACACTGCACATGGGAAAATTACTTAAAATGTCCTTAAGACACATAAAAGCGTTTTTTGATTGCCTTTGCAGCATGTTTGTATCACTTTTAACATGGCTATGTAACACAAACATTCAAAATCTAAATTTGCCATGCACAGGTGGGAGCATATTTACAAGCAATTTGCGCCACAGAGAAAGGTCTTACATTAAAATGGGAAAAATAACATCAGGGACAGTCAATTGCCTTATAAAGAAGCATACACCATTATGTCCTTGTCATAAATTTAAAAACAATTCCTTTTCCCCAAAAACGATTTTCAAATCAGAATTTCAAAACACTCCACATGGGAAAATTACTTAAAATGTCCTTAAGACACATAAAAGCGTTTTTTGATTGCCTTTGCAGCATGTTTGTATCACTTTTAACATGGCTATGTAACACAAACATTCAAAATCTAAATTTTCCATGCACAGGTGGGAGCATATTTACAAGCAATTTGCGCCACATAATTCATAATTTTCCCCTTAAAGCACACTATTCTCTATCTAAATTAAAGAAATATTTTCTCACCTTAGCAAATACTTTGAGTTTGAAAACAGTCTCAGAAACACACCAATTTGTCTTCAGCAGAGCAAAAGGTATGCACTCCAGAGTCTGCAGCTATCAAAAGCACAGAAATGCTGTAATTCTTCACACATATCTCTCATGTCACCCAATCAAAACTCTTCCCTCACTTTTTTCAAATGAAAACCCTTCCCCCCTCTGCCCCCTCTCTGCTTTTTTTGCATAGCAACCACCTCTTGGAAGACCTCTGGTGTTTGCAAGTTCACACAACAATGTTGCAATTGAACTCTGAACTCTCAGTGCACCTGCATATCCAGTGCATTCTTTCATTTAATGATTTTTTATTGACCACTCAAAATACATCTTTCAAAGAACACATCCGTGCACCCTAACTTTCTGTTTTCAGCAATCAAAATCCACCAATCACTGTTACTGCTTCATGAACACAGAAACTCCACAGTTTTTTTTCATTTTACACTCTCATTTTTTCAACTGCCATTTCATTGCCACACTTCATCTGACTGCAGGAGAACCTTCTCTCACCATGTTTTCTGTCTGGATTGTTGGACATAGTTATATTCACTGGGCTCAAAGGTACGTTGAAAACAGGAATTTACCTAACCTCAATTTACAAGATGTGGAAATTAAGTGGTTTGGCCACAGAGGATTAAAATGTCACCAATTGATACCATTGGTGAAAACCTTTATGCATTTGCCCAAACCTGACCTGTTAATTGTGCACTGTGGAGGTAATGACTTGGGCACTTTGACTGGTGAAGGTCTGGAAATGCTTTGAGCAATTAATGGCACTTTTTCCTCAGACTGCCTTGGTATATTCAAATATATGCCAAAGACAGAAATGGAGGTGGTCAAACCAATTTTGTCCACAAATTGAGAAGTCGAGGAAGCATGTAAACAAATCTGTTCAGCTTACATGAGAGACCATGGAATGGGCTCCCTGTACAACAATAACTTGCGTTACTACATGCAAGATATCTACAGAGGAGATGGAGTTCACTTCTCAGATGAGGGCAACAGAATTTTCACTCTGAATTTAAGAATGTGCATTGGTACCTACTTATAAGTACCTAAATGTACCATAAATCCAAAAGCTCTTCTCAGAGCTACCCTACATCTAATCACTCACAATTATTATTTTACTCTAACATTTTTCACTAATTTTCAACAAAGTACGCTCCCTGGGGCGCTACCCGGTACGCGAACCGGGAGCTAACCTCGCGAAATTTTTTAAAAAAATGTTTTTTTTTCGCACATATAAGCCTCCTCAGCCACCCTCACAAAACCTAGGGGGTCAAGATAACTCTACCGTACCCCCTTCTACCCATTCTGAACATTATTTGCCCTCCATCTTGTATCTTAATTCGACCGAAACACAAAATGGTGGACTCCCGGAACGCTTAAGGTCCGCGAACCGAGGCGCTCAACGGTTCGCGTACCGGGTCGCTCCCTGGGAAGCGCACCATCAAAAAAGGTGGGAAAGTAGTTCACAGAAAAGCCACTGGAGACAATTTCACCAAATATAGATTAGCTCATACTACATACCAATCCCTACCATTTTCACAAATTTGATTGGAATTCCATTGAGCCTTTTAGCCTGTAGACCTCTCTAAATACCCTGAGGTAAATTACTTCACAAAACACATCTGAAGTGTTGGAATTGACAACCAATGAAAATGTTACTTTCATTTTCTACTTTTTTTACCTGACATTTCATTGGTTATATACCTCAATATATATAAAGGAAGAGAAGAAAACACAGCCATTTTGACTACTACTTCTTGGTGTACATTTCAATAGTATTTTCACTAATTCCTTCAACTTCTTTCTAAAGGTAAGTTTTTATTTTTAAAACTGAAGTATATTGTGCACTATAAGTTAATATGGTAAACTTTTTCTGATAGTTATATACTATCCCTCTGTAGTAGTTATAGATTTAGATAGACTTCTCTGTTATAGTTATGGATGGAGTTAGGCTTCTCTTGTATAATTATGAATTTACTTACGTTAAATCACATACACTTTTTTATATTCCTACTTCCACTCTGATACTATACACTGCCCAAAGATAAATTCACTGATAAAAACTGCCTATCTAAAATTAATCCCAACAGTGCCCTATCTCTACTAATATATATTTTTTTAATCTAAATTTCAGGCAAAATGGAAGGCGAACAGAAAGTTGAATTTCAAATTGTCCTGCAAGAGAGCAGCCAAGAAATCATTGATGAAAATGATATTGAATTTTTCGATGAAACTTGGGACAATGAACTACTGCAATGTGTACAAGCAGTAGATAACCTCCTTGCAAATGAGGACATTTTACACCCTCAGAGACTACAATGTATATTCCATGATAATTATGAAATTTCTGACAATGAAATGTTAGAAAGTTTAATAAATTATGAAACACAATCACAATAAAAAAAAAATGCTTAAAAAATAAAGAAAATAAAAAATAATCAACAAAACCAACAATCAATTAACATACAGCATTTGAAAAGTCTATCATTCATTTTTCATTGTAGTACGCTGCCCAGAACGCTTCCCGGTTCGCGGACCGGGCGCTACCCACGCAAAAAAACAAACAAAAAAATTTTTTTTTTTGCCCCGCGGGGCCCTTTTAAAGCCTCCACATTAAACCTAGGGGGTCAGGGAGGATCTACTATGCCCCCTTATGGTTATTTCCCCCTTTGTTTTGGCCTCCTCTTGTCTCTCGATCCTACCGAGAGACAAGATGGCGGCCGCTCCGGACTGTTTAGAATGTTGACAGACGCCGGAGAACCAATCAGCTTCGCTACGCGAAGTTCTGGTACGCGCCCCGGTCCGCGAACCGGGGAGCTGCCCGGTCCGCTGTTACAGATATATATCTGTTTTTTAAACGTTAATTTCTCAAAATCCACTGGAGCAAATATATTGAGACCTACAAAAGGCACATCGGGCTACCAGTCCCTACAATTTTGCCAAGTTTCATGCAAATCCATTCAGCCGTTCGGGCTAAAAGTGAGGCCAACCGCCCTATGGAAAACTCAATGTTAAAAACACGTTTTGGGACCCCCCTTTTTTCTCGGCCCCCCTTGGACGAACCCCCCCCCCCAATTTTCAGGGGCTGCTCAGAAACAAAATGTCCCATTTTCCAGAAAATTTCAGCCAATTCCGTCCACAAACGCCAAAGTTATTAGACATAGAATTTTCAAAAATCCCATAGGGAAAAAATCCTAACTATATATACCTACTGGCGACCGCCAGTAGGTAATATATATATATTCACTGAAAAAACCATAGGTTATAGACCATATATAGTTAGGAATTAGCATTTACAAAACCTTGAAAATTCACTGAAAAAACCATAGGTTATAGACCATATATAGTTAGGAATTAGCATTTACAAAACCTTATTTTACTCACACAAAACCATTGAAATTCCATATATAGTTAGTTGCACTAACTATATATCGCGCACCCGCAATCCACTGCTGATGATGTCACATACTACATCATTCATGACATGGTCAGTGACATCACTGATGACATCACTGATGACATCTCAAATGACATCACTGATGACATCACTGACGACATCTCAAATGACATCACTGATAACATCTCAAATGACATCACTGATGACATCACTGATGACATCTCAAATGACATCACTGATGACATCACTGATGACATCATCCAGTGACTGTGTGTTTCTGTAAAGTTAAAATGTGTCTTACATATTGAAGAATGAGTGGAAGTATAAGTGTCTGGACAAAGGATTTAGTAGGTGCATGACTGAATGTATGAGTGAGTGATTAAATGTGTCTCACTGAGTGCATGGGTTAGTGACTAAACTATCTTAATTTGAGCATCATTATGTCTGTTGTTCTGTAAACTGCTGCACGTGTTGATCAGTAGCTGTATGATTAACTATATGGGTTACTGATTGATTGTCCAAGTATTTGTATGGGAGACTGAGTGTGTGTGTGGCTGGCTGGCTGCGAGGTGTGTGACTCTGTGCAGATCAATGTGTACTTGTATCAATGATTCTATAAGAAGGTAAGTATGTGTTAGTATATGTTTGAAAATGTAAGGTGCTCTATGTTTAACTGTATAGACAAGAAAATGGAAGTGTCATTGATTCTTTAACAGGACTGACTACGTGTGTGAGTAACTCCATGGATGAGTGGCAGACTGTGATTGTCTGTATAGGTGTATGAGTGCATATGATAGTGTTGTAAAGATGAGTGATTGTATGTATGAATGATTGTATGGGTGAATGAGTGAATGTGTGTGTAGACATAGGAATCAGTGAGTGCGTATGTAGTAACTAGTATTGGTGTGTCAATGGTTTCAAAAATTATACTCTGTATTTAACACTGGGTGAAACAGAGGTTATATTAAAATGTGAGGAGATACATTGTATTGTCACATGAATGATATCATCAGTGATGTGGTCATTGATGTCAAATCACATGTCATCAGTGATGTCATCAGTGATGTCATTTGAGATGTCATCAGTGATGTCATCAGTGATGTCACTGACCATGTCATGAATGATGTAATATGTGACATCATCAGCAGTGGATTGCGGGTGCGCGATATATAGTTAGTGCAACTAACTATATATGGAATTTCAATGGTTTTGTGTGAGTAAAATAAGGTTTTGTAAATGCTAATTCCTAACTATATATGGTCTATAACCTATGGTTTTTTCAGTGAATTTTCAAGGTATTTTCAATATATATATATATATATATTACCTACTGGCGGTCGCCAGTAGGTATATATAGTTAGGATTTTTTCTCTATGGGTTTTTTGAAAATTCTATGTCTAATAACTTTGGCGTTTGTGGACGGAATTGGCTGAAATTTTCAGGAAAATGGCACATTTTGTTTCTGAGCAGCCCTTGAAAATTTGGGGGGGTTCGTCCAGTGGGGGCCGAGAAAAAAGGGGGGTCCCAAAACGTGTTTTTAACATTGAGTTTTCCATAGGGCGGTTGGCCTCACTTTTAGCCCGAACGGCTGAATGGATTTGCACGAAACTTGGCAAAATTGTAGGGACTGGTAGCCCGATGTGCCTTTTGTAGGTCTCAATATATGTGCTCCAGTGGATTTTGAGAAATTAACGTTTAAAAAAAGATATATATCTGTAACAGTGGACCGGGCAGCGGCCCAGGACGCGTACTTTTCGCGCAACGGAGCTTTGTGAAGCGAAGCTGATTGGTTCTCTGGCGTCTGTCAACATTCCAAACAGTCCGTAGCGGCCGCCATCTTGTCTCTCGGTAGGATCGAGAGACAAGAGGAGGCCAAAGCGAAGGGGCAAATGACCATAAGGGGGAATAGTAGATCCTCGCTGACCCCCTAGGTTTGATGTGGAGGTTTTAAAAGGGCCCCGCGGGGCAAAAAAAAAAAATTATAATAATAATCGAACGGCTGAATGGATTTGCACGAAACTTGGTAAAATATTAGGGACTGGTAGCCCGATGTGCCTTTGCTATGTCTCAATATATGTGCTTCAGTGCATTTTGAGAAATTAACGTTCAAAAACAAGATATATATCTGTAACAGCGCTCCGCTTCGCGGAGATAAAATTATATCTGTATTAACTAGCTGTTGCTAACACCAGTTAGTGACGGCTAGTAGGAGATAGCGACCATCTTGGGTCCCACTTTGCATGTGAGTGATATTTATCACTAATGACATGCAAAGTGGGCATGCCAAGATGTTAGCGACTGGAAACAGTCGCTAACATCGCTATCTCCTATTATCAACTTTTGGAAATATTCGAGATAAGCGCGAATATCTCCAAAAAGTAACAGCTGCCCTGAGCAGTTCTTAGCCATGTTATCCAATGGGAGGTGGATAACATGGCTAAGAGCATTAGCTCGGTAATGCATGAATATCGCGGAGTTTTCAGCGATATTAATGCATTGCGCTCGTTTTTTATCGTATTTGCGATAAACCTTGATAATAGCAAGGTTTATCTGCGATAATTTCTGACGGTAAAAAAATCTTTGCAATGCATCGTTAGGGATAAATATCGCTTAACTTTGGTAATATGCCCCAACGTCTGTTAACGTTCGATTCGAAGGAAATCAGGAATTGTTGAAAAACATTGTGTGCGCCATCTTGTCTTTTTTCAAATGCCACACTTTTGTCGTGCACGGCAGCCATTTTAGATGCCTTGACCAGACCCACTCTGTGCACGCTGTCGATCCTTAGCATGGCTCCCCACCCTCGCAAGCATCTCACCCAGGCAGTGGTCACCCCCGCTCTCTGTCTTATGCATGGGTAATAAACCTCCCCCCATCTGCGCTGCTCTTCCCTGAGAATCACACCCTGTGCCCGCCCGACACCTCCCTTTCGCCCTATTCACTACCGCACCCTCTGACACTCCTTTTCCTCTGTGTCCGATTGTCCAGGCCGGTCCTAGGCTATCAGCTAGCCCTGCAGATGTAGTTTATGGCCACAGCTGTAAAGAATCACCCCTCTTCAAAGGAGTTATAGTAGATCAAGGCCCACACTCGATGAGATCCGTCACAGCAGAAGCGTTGCTATTATCTGAAAACCATCCTGTATTGTGATTGGGGAGGGGACCGAGCGTGAAGCGGAAGATTCCAGGGATGACTCTTTGTACATCAAAGTTTTTACAATTATGTGTCACATTAAAAATATATAGCACTCCGACAAAGTAGTAAGATTATAAAACTTTAATAATTTATAAATATATACAAGAAAACAAAAATAGTAATAACATATAAACATTTTTAGGGAAAAACAACGAAGTAGCGGTCGGCTGTGCGAATAGTCCCAACGCAGCACAACGTCCAGATTTCCGGCGTGGGGCGTCGCGGGGGGTGGGTCATCAGTAGCAAACTGTTGTGCGAATAGTTCCAAGGCAGCAGAACGCGCCGAAATCTAGATGACACGAAAGTGATGTCTAGTAAGTTGCCACCCAGCAAATAACGGCGTGGGGCGTCGCGGGGGGTGGGTCATCAGTAGCAAACTGTTGTGCGAATAGTTCCAAGGCAGCAGAACGATGGCACCAAGGTGATGTCCAGTAAGTTGCCGAACTGGTTTTGGTATCCTACAATGCTGCTCCGAATAACGGCGTGGGGCGCCCCGGGGGAGGTGGTGTGAACGGGCCTCTCCAGGTGGAGTCTCATCTGTTTTAGTGGGGCGCCCCTTTACCGTTTCAGTTTCCATTCCGTCCGCTTTTGGTCCACTGTGTCAAAATCCGCCATTCAGCTGAGTTGCGCCCACTCTTGCGGTGCAGCGATAGGCGGCTGCCACAGGACTCTCAAAATGGCGGCAGGCTCTTTCCTTTTTGGGCGTGGTCCACTGAAATGGCCCTGGGACACCTTGGAAATCGGACGCTTGTCTGCTAGGTCTTGGACCCCATTCTCGAAAGCGTCCCCTCCGTCTTGAGAATTCATCAAAAGTTTTGGGGGCCCCGACTCCTGCAGGCTTCTGGTGGGGAGCGGCTGCCATGATTGCTCGCGGAATGACCACGACGGAGCTACGAGATGGTGGTGCTCTCATGCTGACGCCAGTTTAGTCTGAAACATCCAGAAACAAGGTGGGGCTTTCATCGTTTGGGGGAAAAAAAAAGTTTTCATCCAATGAAAAGTGTTGTTTTTAGGTCATATGATCAAGCCTTCCATCATTCGGAAACCAAAAGTAAAATGAACCAATGAAAAGTTTTATAAACAAGTCACATGACCTGTTATGCGGCATAGGGTATAAAATGCGGAGAAAATACGTTGGCACGTGAGGCGGCGTCAGTAGCGGACCGATGTGCGAATAGGCCGAAGGCAATACAACGCGCCAAGATCCGGATGGCACCGAGGTGGTGTCCAGCAAGTTGCAGCACTGGTGTGGCCATCCTACAATGCTGAAAGTTGGCGTGGGGCGCCCCGTTGGCCTGTGAGTTTACGTCAGTAGCGGACCGATGTGCGAATAGGCCGAAGGCAGCACAACGCGCCAAGATCCGGATGGCACCGAGGTGGTGTCTAGTAAGTTGTCGCACTTCTGTGGCCATCCTACAATGTTGAAAGTCGGCGTGGGGCGCCCCGTTGGCCTGTGAGATGGCGTCAGTAGCGGACCGATGTGCGAATGGGGCCAAAGGCAGCGCAACAATATTTTCTGACTGACACCACAAGGCGCTGAGATGCCAAGATCCGGATGGCACCGAGGTGATGTCTAAGTTGCGGACTGATGTGCGAATGGGGCCAAAGGCAGCGTAACAATATTTTTTGTATGGAAGATACCACTAGGCGTTGAGATGCCAAGATTCGGATGGCACTGAGGTGATGTCTAGCAAGTTGGTGTGGTCATCCTAAAATGCTGAAACTCGGCGTGGGTCGCCCCATTAGCCTGTGAGATGGCGTCAGTAGAGGACCGATGTGCGAATAGGCCGAAGGCAGCACAACGCGCCAAGATCCGGATGTCACCGTGGTGGTTTCATAGTTGAGAGGCACTTCATCTGCAGTGGGGCGCCGAGATCCGGATGGCACCGAGGTGATGTCTAGCAAGTTGCTGTACTGGTGTGGTCATCCTACAATGCTGAAACTCGGCGTGGGTCGCCCCATTAGCCTGTGAGATGGCGTCAGTAGCGGACCGATGTGCGAATAGGCCGAAGGCAGCACAACGCGCCAAGATCCGGATGTCACCGTGGTGGTTTCATAGTTGAGAGGCACTTCATCTGCAGTGGGGCGCCGAGATCCGGATGGCACCGAGGTGATGTCTAGCAAGTTGCTGTACTGGTGTGGTTATTCTACAATGCTGAAACTCGGCGTGGGGCGCCCCATTAGCCTGTGAGATGGCGTCAGTAGCGGACCGATGTGCGAATGGGGCCAAAGGCAGCGCAACAATATTTTCTGAAGAGAAGACACCAAAAGGTGCTGACATTCCAAGATCCGGATGGCACCGAGGTGGTGTCTAGCAAGCTATGCAGTTGAGTTGTGTGCGCACTTGCGGCGAATAGGTCGAAGGCAGCATAACAATGTTTTCTGAATAGGAGACACCACAAGGCGTTGAGATTCGGTTACCACCGAGGTGATGTCTAGCAAGTTGCCGCACTGGTGTGGCCATCCTACTATACTGCTCCGAATAACGGGGTGGGGTGCCCGAAGGGGGGGGGGAGCCGGCGTGAATGGGCCTTCCTAGGTGGAGGCTCGTCTGCTGTAGTGGGGCGCCCCTTTACCGTTTCAGTTGCCATTCAGCTGAGTTTCGGCTGCTCTTGATGCTACAGCGACAGGCGGCTGCAAGAGGACTCTCAAAATGGCGGCCTGTTCTTTGGATTTGGGCCTGGTCCACTAAAATGGCCCTGGGACACCTTAGAACTCGGACGCTCGATTTTCTTTTCCTTTCCTGTACATGCAAAAAAAGGTAAATGCCCGGTACGTTACACGCTTCATCTGCCACGATGAACTCTCCAGAGGAACCGAAAAAAAATATAGTTGTGGTAACTATACCATGCATCGTCATATGGAGAGGTGGCACCAATTAATTATAGTGCTGCATAAAAGAGAGATTTGGAGGAGAACCCCTGACCTGCTAGTACATTCATCAAAGAAGTGGCACTGAGAGCTTCAGAGGCAAGGGAAACGGTCCCAAATATTTAGAAGAACTTTGGAAAGATTAAAATGACATGTTTAGATTGTGGCAAATTAATTTCATGTGGACAGATGAGTGTTACTCTAATAAATACAGCATATGAACATCATCATAGTCGATGGTTGGTAGAGACATTTTGACTATATCCTGGACCTGCCCGTCCTCGCCCAAAATGGCGCCGGAATAAATGGGACTCGTAACTCCTTGTTGTGTACTGGTTGCAGAACCTTGAAATCACGAGATACGTATGCAGTTTTGAAGCACATGGCGGGCGGGGACGAGAATTGATTGAATATTTCGACATCCCTATTGATATTAAGTTCTGATGTGTTATTGATTACTGTACTGTTGAAAGTTCGAATTAACGTCACCCATGGTACTTGCCCGCAAATGTATATCTAGATAATTTTATTGTAACTGGCCCTGTCGTATTTTAATTATAAAATGTACGTCCACCGATTCCGTAACTGTTAGACACCTTAGTTCTTGCAACCTAATGGCCCGCCCGTTACGTTCCTCTACAGTGTAAATGTCTATTCATCATATACGATTACAGTTTGCTCTGTGGCAGGCCCACGTGGTTATAGGCTCGTATTTGTATAATGAAATTTTCACAATAAAGGTTTTTAAAAGAAAACATGGTAGTAGTATATACATTGGTAACGTTTTTAATAATAGTGACTGTTTTAGAATCATTAAAAGGCAAGTGAAATAAAGCAGACCAATTACATGAAGGGTAAAAGGTATAATACGAAGGAACGCAGTAAAGATAAATGGTCAAGGGCTGTTGTGTTTTCTATTCCTGCAACATAAAGTGATTGATAAGAATCTCATATTCAGGCGTATCGGCGACTAAGACAGCAGGTCGACCCTCTTTTGCTCAACGGCTCCGTCATGGGACGAAGAAACGCTCTTTTTCTCGAAAAAAGAATATATTTTACTTGCAGGACAGTTGTAAAATTTCCGGGAAAGTACATTAGCCTGGAACATTATAACATATATTTAAGAAAAAATAATGTTCGGAAGTAATGAAAAGCGTAATTTTTAGGTCATATGACCAAGCCTTTCATCATTACAATAAGAAAAGTAAAATGAACCAATGAAAAGTTTTATTAACAAGTCACATGACTTGTTATGCTTACGTTACGCGCTGCGCGCCCCGGATGACTTCCGGATGCGCTAACGCGGCGCGTCATATGACGCATTACGCGACAACGCAGGTACAGAATATAGTCAAAATGTCTCCACCAACCAGCGGTCGGAACACAACCCCTTTCAGCAGGCTAAATAGTTCTGTTAAATGACAACAGAAGGGACAGGCAACAAGAACCATCAGTCAAAGAGGGGAGAGCTAGTTCTTCTCTACCGGGTTACATTGGGGCGCTACCGGAACTGATCGAATTGGTAGTCTACAGTGTTTCTGGATGTTTCAGACTGAAGCTGGGGTTAGCATGAGAGCAGCACCATTTCGTAGCTCCGTCGTGGTCATTCCGCAACCAATCATGGCAGCCGTTCTTTATCGTTATTTTGGGCGGGGTGGGTGGCGGAGCCGAGCTGTTTTGCAGCCATCATTGTGTGGAGTTCAGTTCATCTCACTAGTTTTGTATTTGTCATGAGGGGTTGTTCCTAATGTTTCTATTTTAGCGAGGTCAAAAAGAGATCCCATTAGTGGCCTACTGATTTTGCTCGATTCCTTTTCTTTTTTTTTTACACGATTTTTCGTTATCTGCAAAGACTAAACAGAGTATTGCGACTCTGTGTTTGTTTGTAAATAGAGAATGAACCAAAGAGAACTAATTCTAAAACAGTAAATACTTGGATAACAATCAATCAAATGGAGAGAGAAGCAGGCACGACGGATTACAATGGGGGCAAAGACCTGCGTTAACTACCTTTCACTATCTGCAAAGAGAGAGTACTCCTAATAGAAATGAGGGGGGGGGGGCACCATTCAAAGCAGATCAGTGTGCATAAACACGAAAATGTTTTCACTTACCACGTACTTGACATTCGACAGCTTATGATATTTGCTATTAAAAAACCATTGAAATTCACTGAAAAAACCATAGGTTATAGACCATATATAGTTAGGAATTAGCATTTACAAAACCTTGAAAATTCACTGAAAAAACCATAGGTTATAGACCATATATAGTTAGGAATTAGCATTTAAAAAACCTTATTTTACTCACACAAAACCATTGAAATTCCATATATAGTTAGTTGCACTAACTATATATCGCGCACCTGCAATCCACTGCTGATCATGTCACATATTACATCATTCATGACATGGTCAGTGACATCACTGATGACATCACTGATGACATCTCAAATGACATCACTGATGACATCACTGATGACATCTCATTTGACATCATTCTTGTGCTAATACGATAAACCTCTTCAGACTCTAATATAACCTTAGATACACTCAGTGTATACAGACACTCACACACTGCCACTCATCCATGGAGTTACTCACACACCCAGTCAGTCATGCAAAGAAACAATCTCATCTCCATTTCTTCAACTATACAGTTAAACACACCTTACTTATTGAAACATATACTAACACATATTTACTCTCTTATACAATCCCTGATACAAGTTCACAATGATCGATACAACCACTCACTCATTCGGTGGCTCTCATGCACAGTTATTTATATATGCCAACTCTCACATGTACTGTGTTTTACATATGTACTTACTATGACATGTAGCATTGAGATATCCATTCACTCATCAATACACTCATGCACACAGTCAACTGCCCATGTAGCTGTTTCCACATGCACTCTTGAACTCATACACCTAGTGAATAAACTGTTCACACATCTATGCATAGAGTCACACACCTTCCAGCCACCCCCACACAAACTCAATCTCCCATAGAAATACTTGGGCAACCAATTAATAACACATATAGCCTCTCGTATAGCTAATGATCAACACATGCAGCAGTTTACAGAACAACAGACATAATGATGCACAAATTAAGACAGTTTAGTCACTAACCCATGCATTCAGTGAGACACATGTAATCACTCACTCATAGAGTCAGTCACGCACCTACTAAATCCTTCATCCAGACACTTATACATCCACTCATTCTTCAATATGTAAGACATATTTTAACTTTACAGAAACATACAGTCACTGGATGTTGTCATCAGTGATGTCATCAGTGATGTCATTTGAGATGTCATCAGTGATGTCATCAGTGATGTCACTGACCATGTCATGAATGATGTAATATGTGACATCATCAGCAGTGGATTGCAGGTGCGCGATATATAGTTAGTGCAACTAACTATATATGGAATTTCAATGGTTTTGTGTGAGTAAAATAAGGTTTTTTAAATGCTAATTCCTAACTATATATGGTCTATAACCTATGGTTTTTTCAGTGAATTTTCAAGGTTTTGTAAATGCTAATTCCTAACTATATATGGTCTATAACCTATGGTTTTTTCAGTGAATATATATATATATATTACCTACTGGCGGTCGCCAGTAGGTATATATAGTTAGGATTTTTTCTCTATGGGTTTTTTGAAAATTCTATGTCTAATAACTTTGGCGTTTGTGGACGGAATTGGCTGAAATTTTCAGGAAAATGGCACATTTTGTTTCTGAGCAGCCCTTGAAAATTTGGGGGGGTTCGTCCAGTGGGGGCCGAGAAAAAAGGGGGGTCCCAAAACGTGTTTTTAACATTGAGTTTTCCATAGGGCGGTTGGCCTCACTTTTAGCCCGAACGGCTGAATGGATTTGCACGAAACTTGGCAAAATTGTAGGGACTGGTAGCCCGATGTGCCTTTGCTAGATCTCAATATATGTGCTCCAGTGGATTTTGAGAAATTAACGTTCAAAAAAAGGTATATATCTGTAACAGCGCACCGCTTCGCGTACTTTTCGCGTTACGGAGCTTTGCGAAGCGAGGCTGATTGGCTCTCCGGTGTCTGTAAACATTCCAAACAGTCCGTAGCGGCCGCCATCTTGTCTCTCGGTAGGATCGAACAGCTGAATGGATTTGCACGAAACTTGGCAAAATTGTAGGGACTGGTAGCCCGATGTGCCTTTGCTAGGTCTCAATATATGTGCTTCAGTGCATTTTGAGAAATTAACGTTCAGAAACAAGATATATATCTGTAACAGCGCTCCGCTTCGCGGAGATAAAATTATATGTGTATTACCTAGCTGTTGCTAACACCAGTTAGCGACGGCTAGTAGAAGATAGCGACCATCTTGGGCCCCACTTTGCATGTGAGTGATATTTATCACTAATGACATGCAAAGTGGGCATGCCAAAATGTTAGCGACTGGAAACAGTCGCTAACATCGCTATCTCCTATTATCAACTTTTGGAAATATTCGAGATAAGGGCGAATATCTCTGTAAATTCTTTGGTTGTATCGATTTTTCACAATATCCTTTTTTGGACTAGTAATTTTGTATTAAAACAAAGCGGCATGAAGAACAAGATTCCTAGAGTCATAATATTGAAAACACGCAGGACGACTAAGTCCGCTTTCTATTTTCATGAAAAACCCAATAATAACGACCCGGAAGGTCATCACTGCTACTTCCGGGTCGCAAGAGGCAGCAGAAGCGCAACGCGAAGCACGAGGACAGGAGCGTTAGGTATCTCCACGAGACGCTTCAGCAACTAAACCGCAAGTATACTGAGCCAGGCCTCACGCTAACAGTGCGTTATTCCTTCCGTCTAGCCCCCTCGAAGCCCTTGCCACACCCGAAGGAGGTATAACTAATATATATCTCAGGTATGTTTTGGGCGCGTAGGGCGCACAAAAGCACATCGGCATGATTGTTTTCGTCACTACGTTAAGCAACCATTATTAGCCCCACATAGTAATGTATTAGAGATTTCTTTCACGAATGAAGAATCCTGCATGTGATGTTTGAAATACAATGGCCACAGATCACGATCCATCACCTAAATCGTCCTAGTGGACAGGTACTATTTTACTGGCATAGCATTTTACATATGAGTATATATATGCCCCGGTTACAATGGAAGGAGGTGTAACTATTGTTTATTCCAGGTATGAATCTGACGCACAGAGCACGGCGGTATGAAAGATTTTCACTACGTGGGGCATTCCATTTCATACTAAAGATATTGGAAATTGCACTTGTGAATGAGTATTGACTGCATGCCACATGACAAACAATTACCACTTGTGACTTATCACGATAGTCCTCCAAGTGGTGGGGTTTCCTTAACCCAGAAAATTGGCATATGAGTATGCTTTACTATCTATGAACCACTTTTTGCATGCATTAGCCTGCTGGAGAAAGAGAGAGTTGACACTGCCAATTACTGGGGGTTATGAAGTATCGCTATTTTAAGTTGCAACAATCTGCATTGACTAGTAGTGAATTCACTACATTATGTGTCTCCCTTACCCTTTTTTATGTATTTGTGTATGTTTGTGTGTGTCTCTTATCATTATGTTTGAACTATAGGTACATCGCGACCTCGAGAACCAAGAAACAGGTTGAAAATTTCCCTTTTTCTACACACCTGCTTGCTATAAATTTAATAGTTTAGCATCACTATCACCTTTCACCACGGGTCCTGAAGAAAGCCCTAAAGTCCGACTCACGGCATAGAGGGCTGAAACATGTTGGCCATTTTAAATCATTTCTGAATGCTAGTGCGTCCTGAAAACTTAATTTTTTCAATAGAGCGCACATGATTGGAGCATTCCCCTAATGGGATCCACCCGAACCCAGATCTAATAAAAGTCCATTTACTGGGTCTCCGGGGGATTTTTATTGTCCTACACTCCCTCCACATCACTGGGTCACTACTGTTTTTACCGAGGGTAAGATCCTCCTGGTGGAGGCTGCATACCGAAAAACCCGATGATTATGCACACACGTGTCAGCAAAGCGGAGAATCAAGATATACCGCTTACCACGCTACGCTACCCTACACGTGCATGAGGGTTTAATTTTGGAGACACCGTTGTTCGATCTCCTGCATACCCTGGTTCACGCAGGACAAGTGATCCCTCCCTTTTGATTAATTGTAATTACCCAAGGAAACTGAGGGATCAGTACTTTCCTTCTCCCCCCCAATTGATTAGCATATTCTAAGCAGCGCACAGCTGTGGGAGAATTCTAAGATCCAGACTCTCTGGTAAACCTTACCAGATTGAGCCTACTGCCTTGGCACGAACCAACCATGGCTGAAAACTTCGGACTAAGCTATACAACCGAAGAGATCGACGCCATACTAGCAAAACCTCTACGTTTTTTGGACAGTGACCTCACTCAGACTCTAGCTAGCACTACAGACTGGGATGAACTAACCGAAGTAAAAAAGGAACAAGTAAGAACTGCCGTCCACGGCATTATCATGACGGAATACCTAAGGGTAAATGCAGCTCCCAGAGGCCTCTGGGTTACCAACGCCCCACGCATTTTTCTGAAAGACCTGGCCTTTAGAAAAGACTGGTCGGCCATATCTTGGAAGTGTACAAGAGACTATTTAGTCCTAATAATCAAAACAGCATCAAGACTGGCAGATGAACTCACTGTCAAAATTCAAATTCTTGAAACAAAACTGAACAATACGGTGAATGTAACCATCTATAAAAAAAGACTTGAAGAGATTAATAAAGAAATGGACGACACCCAAGAATATCTCACACAGACCAAGCTACAAAAACTAGCAAAAGAACTGAAGAGGTTTTCACTTGAACGCATCCATCCTTATAGTAATAAGGACCATAAATTTAATGACAATGCATCAAACTATGGGTCAACCAGTGGGTCCTCGGTTGATGGATCAGACCAGAGTGGAGATGACTCTTCCAATTACAACAGAGGAAGACCACAAAACAGGAGGAACAATCGACGAGGCAGGAGCACATGGCGTCCTCCTTTCTTCCAAGTAGATCACCAAGGAATCCCTTTCCAACCCTTCAACCCACATTTTCAAGGCTGGATGAACCCATTCTTCGCGGGCCCCCCGCCCATGAACCATCAAGGACCCCAACAACAAGGACAAAATTTCACACCCAGGGTTCCTTTTTTAGGGAGGGGCCAACAACAACAACGAGGAAAGAACCGAGGTGTAACCTGGTCGGACCAGACCCGACAGGTCCAAACGAGGAGTGTGACAAAAGCCAACACTGTTCCCTCATCGTAAATCTGACCGACAAAGTCTTAACTACAGAACAGGAGGATGTCCTTAATAAAGGTCTAGGATTCGTCCCTACCCCGAAAACAGACGTCTTTAAAATAAAATGCGAACTGGCAGAATTCTGCCGAACCTTAAAACTAAAAGCCTTTTTTAAGGATCAACCTAAGTACGTCCCCGAAGGAGATACCTCATTGAGGAACAAGTCCACTTTCTGCCCTTTGCCCTCTCAAGTTCCGATAGAAATCGCAACCTTTGAGCAGGCCATCATGAGAGAAGTAGATGATTTATCATCCGACCAAAGGAAACCGTTTCACAACATAACGAGAGCTGAACAGACAGCGTTGGACGAATTAAAAAACGACGGCCAAATCATTATCAAACCGGCCGACAAAGGAGGAGGGGTAGTCCTCCTGTCTGCAGAAGGCTATGACAAGCAGTGTCTTGATCTCCTCTCAGATGAGAAATTCTACATGAAACTATCCATGGATCCAACCCCGAGGCTACAGAGAGAAATACAAATGATGATCGAAGAAGCAGAAGCTCATGACTGGCTTTCCAAAAAAGAAGCTGATTTTCAAGTAGCAAAAAACCCGAAAATTCCTTACTTCTACTCACTGCCAAAAATTCATAAGGCCCGAATGCCACCCCCAGGACGACCTATAGTGTCAGGCATTGGGTCAGTTTTAGAGCCTCTCTCACAGTTTGCTGATCATTACCTCAAACCATTGGTCCAGAGTACACCCACCTACTTGAAAGACACGCGACATCTTCTGAACCTGCTGAAAGATGTAGAATATTCACCAGATACCATGATGCTTGTAGGACTCGATGTGGAAAGTCTTTACACGAGTCTACCACAACGAGAGACCCTAGATATGCTTGAACAAATTCTCTTTGAGAAGGACTGGACATACAAAACGCCTAGACACTTCGTCTTGGAATGTTGCCGCATGGCGTTGACAGAAAATCACTTTCTATACAAAGAGACACTATACCTACAACGCCATGGGACATCGATGGGTAGTACCTTTGCCCCGAGCGTGGCCGGGCTATATGTAAGCACCTTTGAGGGCATTCATATACACACAGAAACAAACCCTTATATCCGTCATATACTGCTTTGGAAGCGGTATATTGACGACATCCTGCTAATCTGGGCAGGCAGTGAGGAGGACCTAAAAGACTTCCACGAATGGCTGAACACAAAAGACAACTGTCTGAAGTTCACTTACAGTGCAGATAAAAAAAGCCTTGACTTCCTGGACATCACAATATATGCAGAAGAAGGGCATCTGCAAACACGCACCTTTTTCAAACAAACAGCAAAGAATAGTCTCCTCTCCTTTAAGAGCTTCCATCCGCGCCCTTTGAGGGAAAATCTTCCCTACAGCCAGTTCCTCAGATTGCGGAGGAACTGCAGCAAGAACACTGAATACCGGGCGCAAGCACAAGATCTTTGCACCAAACTCCAACATCGTGACTACCCAAGACGAGTGGTAAATAAATGCAAAAAAAGAGCCCAACATCAGAACAGAGAAAGCCTCCTAGAGACCTTTCCAAAAACAGAACCTGAAGATCTCACTACCTGTGTCACGACCTACAGCCCGGTAACTGACAAAGTCAAGAAAATTGTGAATAAGAATTGGAGAATCCTCACCTCTGGCGCTCTCTCTTGGCCAAAACCGAGATTCGCCAACAGGCGTTGTAGAAACCTAAAAGACATCCTGGTACACACGAGACCACCTGTAACAAAACGAGGACAACAATCCAACCTGTGGGAAAACCCCCCCGTTGTTGGACATTATCCCTGCGGTTCTTGTTCAGTGTGTAAATTGACCCAACCAACAAAGGAGTTACAACTACTCCCAAACCTTAAATGGAGAATGCTGAGACACACAAACTGCAACACGAGTCATGTAATTTACATGATCACCTGCCCTTGCCAACTGCATTATATTGGCATGACTTGCAGAAAAGTCAAACAAAGGATCGTTGAGCACAGAAGCAATGTCAAATGCAAAAAAACCACAACCAAGATGGCTAGTCACTTTTTGGAAAAAAACCATACAGTGGACGACCTCAGTTGGGTCATCCTGGAGACACTGGATACTAAGGACAGCAACGCAGAAAGAATCCTCTTTGAAAAAGAGCAACGTTGGGTCCACCGTCTGGGGACAGATACCAGGGGGCTCAATGATAATATCCCGTGGCTGAGTGTGCTGAAATAAGACTGCCTACCATGAAGCCTACTTCATAATGTGAGATACCGCCATGCCGTACTGTGAAGACAAAACATCAGGGATGAACTATATACCTAATGTGAACACATTCGGAATGAGAGACAACCCAAAACCTGCTCTGCGTAAAAAATACCAGAAATGATCAGTGCACTTTATGCTAATAAGTTGCTGGCCCCAAGAATTCACTAATTTAAAACTGTACAACTGATCACTACAAAATTGGTCCATTTTGCAATTTTTCAATCATTACCTTTTCATCCTCCAAGTTTTGAAATGAGAAGCGTAACCCCAAGAAGAGCGCCTCTCAGAACAATATCAACTACATCTCTAATACGAATCACGTAAACATCTTAGACGTATTCTGTGCCCCTTCATTACCTACTTTACCAATAAACTAACTATCCCGTTTTGAAAAGATATAATAAAAAAAATTTTTAAATTTTTTTATAATTACTTAGCCCCTTTGTAAATTCTTTGGTTGTATCGATTTTTCACAATATCCTTTTTTGGACTAGTAATTTTGTATTAAAACAAAGCGGCATGAAGAACAAGATTCCTAGAGTCATAATATTGAAAACACGCAGGACGACTAAGTCCGCTTTCTATTTTCATGAAAAACCCAATAATAACGACCCGGAAGGTCATCACTGCTACTTCCGGGTCGCAAGAGGCAGCAGAAGCGCAACGCGAAGCACGAGGACAGGAGCGTTAGGTATCTCCACGAGACGCTTCAGCAACTAAACCGCAAGTATACTGAGCCAGGCCTCACGCTAACAGTGCGTTATTCCTTCCGTCTAGCCCCCTCGAAGCCCTTGCCACACCCGAAGGAGGTATAACTAATATATATCTCAGGTATGTTTTGGGCGCGTAGGGCGCACAAAAGCACATCGGCATGATTGTTTTCGTCACTACGTTAAGCAACCATTATTAGCCCCACATAGTAATGTATTAGAGATTTCTTTCACGAATGAAGAATCCTGCATGTGATGTTTGAAATACAATGGCCACAGATCACGATCCATCACCTAAATCGTCCTAGTGGACAGGTACTATTTTACTGGCATAGCATTTTACATATGAGTATATATATGCCCCGGTTACAATGGAAGGAGGTGTAACTATTGTTTATTCCAGGTATGAATCTGACGCACAGAGCACGGCGGTATGAAAGATTTTCACTACGCGGGGCATTCCATTTCATACTAAAGATATTGGAAATTGCACTTGTGAATGAGTATTGACTGCATGCCACATGACAAACAATTACCACTTGTGACTTATCACGATAGTCCTCCAAGTGGTGGGGTTTCCTTAACCCAGAAAATTGGCATATGAGTATGCTTTACTATCTATGAACCACTTTTTGCATGCATTAGCCTGCTGGAGAAAGAGAGAGTTGACACTGCCAATTACTGGGGGTTATGAAGTATCGCTATTTTAAGTTGCAACAATCTGCATTGACTAGTAGTGAATTCACTACATTATGTGTCTCCCTTACCCTTTTTTATGTATTTGTGTATGTTTGTGTGTGTCTCTTATCATTGTGTTTGAACTATAGGTACATCGCGACCTCGAGAACCAAGAAACAGGTTGAAAATTTCCCTTTTTCTACACACCTGCTTGCTATAAATTTAATAGTTTAGCATCACTATCACCTTTCACCACGGGTCCTGAAGAAAGCCCTACATTCCGACTCACGGCATAGAGGGCTGAAACATGTTGGCCATTTTAAATCATTTCTGAATGCTAGTGCGTCCTGAAAACTTAATTTTTTCAATAGAGCGCACATGATTGGAGCATTCCCCTAATGGGATCCACCCGAACCCAGATCTAATAAAAGTCCATTTACTGGGTCTCCGGGGGATTTTTATTGTCCTACACTCCCTCCACATCACTGGGTCACTACTGTTTTTACCGAGGGTAAGATCCTCCTGGTGGAGGCTGCATACCAAAAAACCCGATGATTATGCACACACGTGTCAGCAAAGCGGAGAATCAAGATATACCGCTTACCACGCTACGCTACCCTACACGTGCATGAGGGTTTAATTTTGGAGACACCGTTGTTCGATCTCCTGCATACCCTGGTTCACGCAGGACAAGTGATCCCTCCCTTTTGATTAATTGCTTTCATGCTGACGCCAGCTTCAGTCTGAAACATCCAGAAACAAGGTGGGGCTTTCATCGTTTGGGGAAAAAAAAAAGTTTTCATCCTATGAAAAGTGTTGTTTTTAGGTCACATGATCAAGCCTTCCATCATTAGGAAACCAAAAGTAAAATGAACCAATGAAAAGTTTTATAAACAAGTCACATGACCTGTTATGCGGCATAGGGTGTAAAATTAGGAGAAAATACGTTGGCACGTGAGGCGGCGTCAGTAGCGGACCGATGTGCGAATAGGCCGAAGGCAACACAACGCGCCAAGATCTGGATGGCACCGAGGTGGTGTCCAGCAAGTTGCAGCACTGGTGTGGCCATCCTACAATGCTGAAAGTCGGCGTGGGGCGCCCCGTTGGCCTGTGAGTTTGCGTCAGTAGCGGACCGATGTGCGAATAGGCCGAAGGCAGCACAACGCGCCAAGATCCGGATGGCACCGAGGTGGTGTCTAGTAAGTTGTCGCACTGGTGTGGCCATCCAACAATGCTGAAAGTCGGCGTGGGGCGCCCCGTTGGCCTGTGAGTTTGCGTCAGTAGCGGACCGATGTGCGAATAGGCCGAAGGCAGCACAACGCGCCAAGATCCGGATGGCACCGAGGTGGTGTCTAGTAAGTTGCCGCACTGGTGTGGCCATCCAACAATGCTGAAAGTCGGCGTGGGGCGCCCCGTTGGCCTGTGAGTTTGCGTCAGTAGCGGACCGATGTGCGAATAGGCCGAAGGCAGCACAACGCGCCAAGATCCGGATGGCACCGAGGTGGTGTCTAGTAAGTTGCCGCACTGGTGTGGCCATCCTACAATGCTGAAAGTCGGCGTGGGGCGCCCCGTTGGCCTGTGAGTTTGCGTCAGTAGCGGACCGATGTGCGAATAGGTCGAAGGCAGCACAACGCGCCAAGATCCGGATGGCACCGAGGTGGTGTCTAGTAAGTTGTCGCACTTCTGTGGCCATCCTACAATGTTGAAAGTCGGCGTGGGGCGCCCCGTTGGCCTGTGAGATGGCGTCAGTAGCGGACCGATGTGCGAATGGGGCCAAAGGCAGCGCAACAATATTTTCTGATTTGAAGACACCACAAGGCGCTGAGATGCCAAGATCCGGATGGCACCGAGGTGGTGTCTAGCAAGTTGTGGCACTGGTGTGGCCATCGTACAATGGTAAAAGTCGGCGTGGGGCGCCCTGTTGGCCTGTGAGATGGTGTCAGTAGCGGACTGATGTGTGAATGGGGCCAAAGGCAGCGCAACAATATTTTCTACTATATTTTCGGAGTAGAAGACACCACAAGGCGCTGAGATGCCAAGATCCGGATGGCACCGAGGTGATGTGTAAGTTGCGGACGGATGTGCGAATGGGGCCAAAGGCAGCTCAACAATATTTTCTGAAGAGAATACACCACAAGGCGCTGAGATGCCAAGATCCGGATGGCACCGAGGTGATGTCTAAGTTGCGGACCGATGTGCGAATGGGGCCAAAGGTAGCGTAACAAGATTTTCTGTATGGAAGATACCACTAGGCGTTGAGATGCCAAGATTCGGATGGCACCGAGGTGATGTCTAGGAAGTTGTGCTACTGGTGTGGCCATCGTACAATGGTAAAAGTCGGCGTGGGGCGCCCTATTGGCCTGTGAGATGGTGTCAGTAGCGGACTGATGTGCGAATGGGGCCAAAGGCAGCGCAACAATATTTTCTGACTGACACCACAAGGCGCTGAGATGCCAAGATCCGGATGGCATCGAGGTGATGTCTAAGTTGCGGACTGATGTGCGAATGGGGCCAAAGGCAGCGTAACAATATTTTCTGTATGGAAGATACCACTAGGCGTTGAGATGCCAAGATTCGGATGGCACCGAGGTGATGTCTAGCAAGTTGGTGTGGTCATCCTACAATGCTGAAACTCGGCGTGGGTCACCCCATTAGCCTGTGAGATGGCGTCAGTAGCGGACCGATGTGCGAATAGGCCGAAGGCAGCACAACGCGCCAAGATCCGGATGTCACCGTGGTGGTTTCATAGTTGAGAGGCACTTCATCTGCAGTGGGGCGCCGAGATCCGGATGGCACCGAGGTGATGTCTAGCAAGTTGCTGTACTTGTGTGGTCATCCTACAATGCTGAAACTCGGCGTGGGTCGCCCCATTAGCCTGTGAGATAGCTGTTCTTTGGATTTGGGCCTGGTCCACTAAAATGGCCCTGGGACACCTAAGAACTCGAACGCTCAATTTTTTTTTCCTTTCCTGTACATGCAAAAAAAAGTAAATGCCCGGTATGTTACACGCTTCATCTGCCACGATGAACTCTCCAGAGGAACCGAAAAAATATATAGTTGTGGTAACTATACCATGCATCGTCATATGGAGAGGTGGCACCAATTAATTATAGTGCTGCATAAAAGAGAGATTTGGAGGAGAACCCCTGACCTGCTAGTACATTCATCAAAGAAGTGGCACTGAGAGCTTCAGAGGCAAGGGAAACGGTCCCAAATATTTAGAAGAACTTTGGAAAGATTAAAATGACATGTTTAGATTGTGGTAAATTAATTTCATGTGGGCAGATGAGTGTTACTCTAATAAATACAGCATATGAACATCATCATAGTCGATGGTTGGTAGAGACATTTTGACTATATCCTGGACCTGCCCGTCCTCGCCCAAAATGGCGCCGGAATAAATGGGACTCGTAACTCCTTGTTGTGTACTGGTTGCAGAACCTTGAAATCACGAGATACGTATGCAGTTTTGAAGCACATGGCGGGCGGGGACGAGAATTGATTGAATATTTCGACATCCCTATTGATATTAAGTTCTGATGTGTTATTGATTACTGTACTGTTGAAAATTCGAGTTAACGTCACCCATGGTACTTGCCCGCAAATGTATATCTAGATAATTTTATTGTAACTGGCCCTGTCGTATTTTAATTATAAAATGTACGTCCACCGATTCCGTAACTGTTAGACACCTTAGTTTTTGCAACCTAATGGCCCGCCCGTTACGTTCCTCTACAGTGTAAATGTCTATTCATCATATACGATTACAGTTTGCTCCGTGGCAGGCCCACGTGGTTATAGGCTCGTATTTGTATAATGAAATTTTCACAATAAAGGTTTTTAAAAGAAAACATGGTAGTAGTGTATACATTGGTAAAGTTTTTAATAATAGTCACTGTTTTAGAATCATTAAAAGGCAAGTGAAATAAAGCAGACCAATTACATGAAGGGTAAAAGGTATAATACGAAGGAACGCAGTAAAGATAAATGGTCAAGGGCTGTTGTGTTTTCTATTCCTGCAACATAAAGTGATCGATAAGAATCTCATATTCAGGCGTATCGGCGACTAAGACAGCAGGTCGACCCTCTTTTGCTCAACGGCTCCGTCATGGGACGAAGAAACGCTCTTTTTCTCGAAAAAAGAATATATTTTACTTGCAGGACAGTTGTAAAATTTCCGGGAAAGTACATTAGCCTGGAACATTATAACATATATTTAAGAGAAAATAATGTTCGGAAGTAATTAAAAGCGTAATTTTTAGGTGATATGACCAAGGCTTTCATCATTAGAATAAGAAAAGTAAAATGAACCAATGAAAAGTTTTATTAACAAGTCACATGACTTGTTATGCTTACGTTACGCGCTGCGCGCCCCGGATGACTTCCGGATGCGCTAACGCGGCGCGTCATATGACGCATTACGCGACAACGCAGGTCCAGAATATAGTCAAAATGTCTCCACCAACCAGCGGTCGAAACACAACCCCTTTCAGCAGGCTAAATAGTTCTGTTAAATGACAACAGAAAGGACAGGCAACAAGAACCATCAGTCAAAGAGGGGAGGGCTAGTTCTTCTCTACCGGGTAACATTGGGGCGCTACCGGAACTGATCGAATTGGTAGTCTACAGTGTTTCTGGATGTTTCAGACCGAAGCTGGGGTTAGAATGAGAGCAGCACCATTTCGTAGCTCCGTTGTGGCCATTCCGCAACCAATCATGGCAGCCGCTCTTTATCGTTATTTTGGGCGGGGTGGGTGGCGGAGCCGAGCTGTTTTGCAGCCATCATTGTGTGGAGTTCAGTTCATCTCACTAGTTTTGTATTTGTCATGAGGGGTTGTTCCTAATGTTTCTATTTTAGCGAGGTCAAAAAGAGATCCCATTAGTGGCCTACTGATTTTGCTCGATTCCTTTTCTTTTTTTTTACACGATTTTTCGTTATCTGCAAAGACTAAACAGAGTATTGCGACTCTGTGTTTGTTTGTAAATAGAGAATGAACCAAAGAGAACTAATTCTAAAACAGTAAATACTTGGATAACAATCAATCAAATGGAGAGAGAAGCAGGCACGACGGATTACAACGGGGGCAAAGGCCTGCGTTAACTACCTTTCACTATCTGCAAAGAGAGAGTACTCCTAATAGAAATGAGGGGGGGGGGGGGCACCATTCAAAGCAGATCAGTGTGCATAAACACGAAAATGTTTTCACTTACCACGTACTTGACATTCGACAGCTTATGATATTTGCTATTAAAAAACCATTGAAATTCACTGAAAAAACCATAGGTTATAGACCATATATAGTTAGGAATTAGCATTTACAAAACCTTGAAAATTCACTGAAAAAACCATAGGTTATAGACCATATATAGTTAGGAATTAGCATTTAAAAAACCTTATTTTACTCACACAAAACCATTGAAATTCCATATATAGTTAGTTGCACTAACTATATATCGCGCACCCGCAATCCACTGCTGATCATGTCACATATTACATCATTCATGACATGGTCAGTGACATCACTGATGACATCACTGATGACATCTCAAATGACATCACTGATGACATCACTGATGACATCTCATTTGACATCAATGACCACATCACTGATGATATCATTCATGTGACAATACAATGCATCTCCTCACATTTTAATATAACCTCTGTTTCACCCAGTGTTAAATACAGAGTATAATTTTTGAAACCATTGACACACCAATACTAGTTACTACATACGTACTCACTGATTCCTACGTCTACACACACATTCACTCATTCACCCATACAATCATTCATACATACAATCACTCATCTTTACAACACTATCATATGCACTCATACACCTATACAGACACTCACACTCTGCCACTCATCCATGGAGTTACTCACACACCTAGTCAGTCCTGTAAAGAATCAATCACACTTCCATTTTCTTGTCTATACAGTTAAACATAGAGCACCTTACATTTTCAAACATATAGTAACACATACTTACTTTCTTATACAATCATTGATACAAGTACACATTGATCTGCACAGAGTCACACACCTCCCAGCCAGCCACACACACACTCAGTCTCCCATACAAATACTTGGACAATCAATCAATAACCCATATAGTTAATTATATAGCTACTGATCAACACATGCAGTAGTTTACAGAACAACAGACATAATGATGCACAAATTAAGACAGTTTAGTCACTAACCCATGCACTCAGTGAGACACATTTAATCACTCACTCATACATTCAGTCATGCACCTACTAAATCCTTCGTCCAGACAGTTATACATCTACTCATTCTTCAATATCTAAAACATATTTAAACTTTACAGAAACACACAGTCACTGGATGATGTCATCAGTGATGTCATTTGAGATGTCATCAGTGATGTCATCAGTGATGTCATTTGAGATGTCATCAGTGATGTCATCAGTGATGTCACTGACCATGTCATGAATGATGTAATATGTGACATGATCAGCAGTGGATTGCGGGTGCGCGATATATAGTTAGTGCAACTAACTATATATGGAATTTCAATGGTTTTGTGTGAGTAAAATAAGGTTTTTTAAATGCTAATTCCTAACTATATATGGTCTATAACCTATGGTTTTTTCAGTGAATATATATATATATAAACACACAATCCCTGACAGCGCAGTGCCTTTTCCTCCCAGCAGGCACCAATCAGGAAACGGACCACAAAACGGCAAGTAGATATCTTGTGCTTTATTCCTTTTTAGCAGACATGACGCGTTTCGACCGGGAAACCCGGTCTTGGTCATATATATATACATATATATATATAAAACCTACTGGCGGTCGCCAGTAGGTAGTTATAGTTAGAACCTAGCTACCATATGCAAGTCGCAACAGTCTATTCCCAATAACTTTGGCACCAATCTACAAATTTTTGCAAAATTTTCAAAACTCGTGGCCCCCTCCGGTCCGCTCCTGTCTTAAATGTTTTGGGGTAATTCAGCAAGCGTGGGCTGAGAAAAAAGGGGGTCCCCATGCAATTTTCCGTAGGAAACTTTAGCCACAGCTACAGCCCGAATTGCTGAATGGAATTACACCAAATTTGGCACAAAGTTAGCTCTTGGTTCAGAAAGAACTCTTTTTTGTTAAATCCATTCAGTAGTTGCTGGGAAAATCAAAATTAAAAAAACATCGATACATAGCAGCACGGAGGATCCGCGGACCTTCCCGATCACGAGCTTCATGCTAATTGGCTGTCAACACTCCAAATCAGGAAGTTTTGGCAGCCATCTTGTGCCTCAGTAGAACTGAGGCACAAGAAAACAGAAAAACAAATGCAAAAAACAAGAAAAGGGGGCAGGGTAGAAACACCCTGACCCCTTAGGCCTGCTCTAGGGGGTCCCACAAGGACCCCCAGAGCCCCAAAATTTTTTTGTAAAAAATCACGGGATGCAGGGAGGCTCCGTGCGAAAAATATTAATTAGACCCCAGGTGGGCCATGTCCTGGGACAATGTTTATATTATAATTGGGGGCACAAAGGGGCTTTTCAAAAGTATTTGCGGGGGGCTCACGCACCCGTATCACCGGGGACCAGCACCCCTGGGGCTTTTATAATAAATGTGTAGGGGGCTCAAAGTACCCCCAAGCCCCAGGGACTGCCACCCCCTGGGGCTTTTAGGAAATATTGACAGAGACATTGCTGTTTGCTATGGCAGGGCAGGAGCCTTTCAGCTCCCCCCCTGCCATTGCAAACTGCTCTACCTTCCATAAACCAAAGCTGATTGCTTTCCCACATGGAGAGCTGCATCTTAGCAGCTTCCGGTGGAAACGGTGACGGGGCATGAGATGACGTGTACAAACACTCACTTTGTCGAATTTTAAGTTGCAAAAATAAATCCCCTTCAATCCTGAGTGCCCCAGGGGGCCAACTAGCCCACCAGGTTCTTCCAGGAAGCCCCACTGCGCTGCGTTGCAGAGAGGTGGTCTAGGCTATGCTCCTTTTTATACCTCTCTGCATCGCATCTCTGTGGCGCTTACTGGAGGTACCCAGTGGGCTAGCTGGACCCTGGGGATATTGGGATTGAAAGGGAGCTTAATCTACCAACTTAGAACGGCCACAGGACATGTTTACACAGTGGTGAAGGGAGTGGACGGGGCCTGAGGTGACGTGTGCAAACACGCCCTGTGGCACATTTTAACTTGGGGAAATAATTCCCCTTCAATCCTGAGGGCCCCTGGGGGCCAACAATCCCACCAGGTGCTTCCAGTAAGCGCCACTGCGCTTCCTTGCAGAGAGGTTGGCCCTAGTGTATGTAGGTGTTTTCACTGTATTCTAAGAGTCTTTTAGCATAGCACTGGCTCTAGGCCTGGTTACTCAGATTCAGTTACCATCAGTACCCGTCAGAAAAAGTTGTGGTTACAGGAGGACGTTTTATCTGTACATCTCTTCTTCTTCCTGCACTTTTCTTTGTCTTTCTGGACTTCTGTTGCTTCTTCCTCCATTTCTTTTTTTCTGTGCATTTTTTCTTCTTTCTTACATGTCCTACCTTTGTAGGCATTGTTAGAAATTAGCTTTTAAAAAACCTTTGACATTCACTAAAAAAAAACATAGTTTTCAGGCACGTTAGAGTTAGAAATTAGCATTCAAAAGAAAAAAAAATCACTGAAAAAAACATAGGTTTCAGGGGCATTATAGTTAGTTGGACATTTCACTTGTACAAAAGCATTGAAATTCTTCTGTTATAGTTAGTTCAGCTAACTATAACTCATGCACCCGCAATGCACTGCTGATGACGTCACATATTACATTACTCATGACATGGTCAGTGACATCACTCATGATATCACTGATGACATCTTAACTTACTTCACTGATGAAATCATCCTTGTGATAGAGTTACAGATCTCCGCTCACCCTAATATAACCTTTGATACACACACTCAAAAATAGAAACTAACATTTTCAAAAAAATTGACCTACCAAAACCAGTTACAACACACCTATTGAGTAATTCCAAGAGCTACACACATATCCACGTATTCAGCAACAGTCCTATACAGTCACTCATACATGTACTCACTCATCATATGTACTCATACACCTGTACATCCTGTTACACACTGCCACTCATCCATAAAGTTACTCACACACATAGTTACGCATGCAAACAAAGTATCAAAAACCCATTTACTTGCATATACAGTGATACACACATCACCACACTTACTTCTATAGAACCTTAAACATACTTACTCTATCTTTTATTCAAACACCTACTTATTTATACAGGAACTCTTCCAATCTCTCTCTCTCAAATATACTCATGGATATCACTTAATTACACCAATACCCACATATACTAGTTTAAAACATATGTAGTTACTCATTAAAACACTATTGAGACATTCACTTACTAACATACCTATACACACACTCATCCACCCATACAGTCCTGCACACATGCTGTCTTCAACACATACAAACAGTGAGTCACTCATTCATGCTTCTTTGCGCTAAGTAATACCTCCCACCGAACCATACAGACACTCATACTGATACTAAAAAAAACTAATAACCCATATAGATAATCATGAAGCTACTCACCAACCCATCAGCCACTTATACACAAAGTGAGAGACTGATACAGATATGTACATATTTAAACATTACTTGCTTATCCATGTATTCACTAAAATACATTTAGTCAGTCAGTTATACAATCAATTTTACACACAAAAATCATCTATGTAGCATTGACCTTGAGATACTACATATATAAAACATATGTGATATTAAAAAAAACACATATTCACTGGATGATGTCATCAGTGATGTCCTCAGTGATGTCATTTGAGATGTCATCAGTGATGACATGAGTGATGTCACTGACCATGTCATGAGTGGTGTAATGTGTGATGTCATCAGCAGTGCATTGCGGGCACGCAAGTTATAGTTAGCTGAACTAACTATAATGGGGACATTTCTATTGTTTTGTACAAGTGAAATGTCATACTAAGTGTAATGCCCCTGAAACCTATGTTTTTTTTTCAGTGAATATATATATGAATATATATATATATGTATATATATATATATAGATATATATATTACCTACTGGCGGTCGCCAGTAGGTAGTTATAGTTAGGATTGGCTACCATAGGAAATCCGCAACATTCTATTGGGAATAACTCTGGCCCCGGTTGAGGAATTTGCGTGTAATTTTCTAAAATTTTGGCCAGCTCCGCTCCGCTCCGTCCCTGGAAGTTTCGGGGGGATTCGTGGAGTGGGGGCTGAGAAAATAGGGGGGTCCCAAAACGTGTTTTCCCCATGTTAATTTCCATAGGACGGTCTGACAAGTTTACAGCCCGAACCGCTGAATGGAATTACGCCAAACTTGGCAAAATTGTAGGAACTGGTACGCTGATGTGCCTTTTCTATACTTGGTGAAAATTGCTCCAGTGGTTTTTTTGAAAATTAACTTAAAAAACACATATATATCTATAGGCGCTCTTGAGATGTCATCAGTGATGTCACTGACCATGTCATGAACGATGTAATATGTGACATCATCAGCAGTGGATTGTGGGTGCACGAGTTATAGTGAGTCCAACTAACTATAACGAGGCAATTTCAATGGTTTTGTATGAGTAAAATGTTAAGCTAACTATAACTGGTGTGAAACCTATGGTTTTTTCAGTGAATTTGAAAGGTTTTTTAAATGCTAATTCCTAACTATAACAAGTGTGAAACCTATGGTTTTTTCAGTGAATTTGAAAGGTTTTTTAAATGCTAATTCCTAACTATAACAAGTGTGAAACCTATGGTTTTTTCAGTGAATTTCAAAGGTTTTTTAAATGCTAATTCCTAACTATAACAATTGTGAAACCTATGTTTTTTTAGTGAATATATATATATATATATATATATATATATATATATATATATATATATATATATATATATATATATATATATATATATATATATATATATATATATATTACCTACTGGCGGTCGCCAGTAGGTATATATAGTTAGGATTTTTTCCCTATGGGATTTTTGAAAATTCTATGTCTAATAACTTTGGCGTTTGTGGACGGAATTGGCTGAAATTTTCAGGAAAATGGCACATTTTGTTTCTGAGCAGCCCCTAAAATTTTGGGGGGGTTCGTCAAGGGGGGGCCGAGAAAAAAGGGGGGTCCCAAAATGCATTTTTCCCATGTTAATTTCCATAGGGCGGTTGGCCTCACTTTTAGCCCGAACGGCTGAATGGATTTGCACGAAACTTGGCAAAATTGTAGGGACTGGTAGCCCGATGTGCCTTTTGTAGGTCTCAATATATGTGCTCCAGTGGATTTTGAGAAATTAACGTTTAAAAAAAGATATATATCTGTAACAGCGGACTGGGCAGCGGCCCAGGACGCGTACTTTTCGCGCAACGGAGCTTTGTGAAGCGAAGCTGATTGGTTCTCCGGCGTCTGTCAACATTCCAAACAGTCCGTAGCGGCCGCCATCTTGTCTCTCGGTAGGATCGAGAGACAAGAGGAGGTCAAAACAAAGGTGGAAATAACTATAAGGGGGCATAGTAGATCCTCGCTGACCCCCTAGGTTTGATGTGGAGGTTTTAAAAGGGCCCCGCGGGGCAAAAAAACAAAAATAATAATAATAATCGAACGGCTGAATGGATTTGCACGAAACTTGGCAAAATATTAGGGACTGGTAGCCCGATGTGCCTTTGCTAGGTCTCAATATATGTGCTCCAGTGGATTTTGAGAAATTAACGTTCCAAAAAAGATATATATCTGTAACAGCGCTCCGCTTCGCGTAACGGAGGTTTGCGAAGCTGATTGGTCATTCTGTCACTGGGCTATAGTCGGGCTACATCTGGCTGATATTTGGGCTACATTTGTTTTCTTTGTGTGTCTGGCGGCCATCTTTGGGCTACATTGGGCTACAGTGGGCTACATTTGGGCTCCAACATATATATAGGCCAATGTAGCCCAATATATATTTTTCAAAGTTAATTTTCGTAAAAACCACTGGAGCATATATCTTGAGACATAGCAAAGGCACATCGGGCTACCAGTCCCTACAATTTTGCCAAGTTTTGTGGAAATCCATTCAGCCGTTCGAGCTAAAAGTGAGTCCAACCGCCCTATGGAAATGAAGGAAATGAATGGGTAATTTGTAATTAGCAAATAGCTCATCGCAAACTAGGAATGGTAAAGAATCGCTATTTATTCCTTAAAGTTCGCTATTTAGGAAATGCAAAAAACTTTGATGATACATATGGCGGTTCATCTCTAACAAGATAAGAAGCATAGGGATACATTTATGATGACTGGCGCATCACCAGGGATGTGTTAGTCATTCTGTGCCGCTGTTCCGTCACCTATGGTGTGCTGCATTTACAATGCGGCGCATCATGGGGCAAAAACAGCACAGATGCGTGATGTATCTGTGCCGTAAAGGTGGCGCATTGCTGGAGTTGTATCGCAAGTGTGATGAAGCTCCAGCAAGGGTCGGGGGTGCCCCTGTCGCAGGGTTTCTGTTCTCACACAGAACTGTGGACAGAGGATTGGAACCTCGGCGAATTAGGGTGTCCCAAAACTCACGTTAGTAATCAAAAACTCCTTAGCAAGCTAGGTACAGTGTCACATTGGATATAACAAACTCTCAATGTTTAGACAATCCAGAATATGAACTTATAGTACCTCAGGATACGTGGAACTCATGAACAGTCGGTAGTTATATATTTCTTAGAAACCAGAACATGGAGTTAAGAAGAACACATGTGTATTTGAAATGTTTATTTACTAATGCCGTCTTCACAGGCGTAGTATCTTAGATAATACAAGTACACATATTATCAGTAGCAAAATTACCAGCATAGTTACTAGTACATAAAAAGCGAATGGTGATAGTATGTTAACATGCTGTAAATGAATAAGAGTTAGCAACACTTATAAGCAGCCGCGGGCCGTGGAGGGAGTTACGGTGGGGCAGGGAGGCGGGGAGGGGGAGGGGCAAGGTAGAGAGGGCTCCACCCTGCTTCTCCCCCTCCCCGCCTCCCTGCCTCACCGTAACTCCCTCCACGGCCCGCGGCTGCTTATATCTCACCCTCCCTAATACACATATTATATTATTTGCTAAGAAGGTCTCTTTGTGTTGGTTTAGGGCGTGCCCATACTTTAGTGTCTTAGATTTGAAGGAATCACATCAGCATACACCAGCTCTCTCTTCATGTGAGCCGCATCAACTGTTGTGTATGTGTGTTCGGCAAAGCAATATAAAACCCGCCTCATGCCCAGAATTGGCAGAAGTTGCACTTATGTTATGAGTATGAAGTCGTGGAGATCAGACCTCATAACAATTCTGTATCGTGTTGTTCTTGAAACTTTAGCACTCGCTGTACAGATATAGTTTAACAAGCAAAGCAGATAGTAGAGCAATAACATATTATTCTCATGTAAACCACGATGAACTACTAGGTGGAAAGCTAAAGCAACAACTAAGTGTCGTGTGCAGAAGTTGCAAAAAAGGAAAAATGGCGTTTAAACCGGTAATGAGCCCATGCTAACTTAACACGGTGTAAAGATATCCAGGACCTAGATGACACCTCCCCATGATCCGGAAACGAACTGAATAAGATAATAGAAGTGCCATCTCATGAGAGCAGATTGCAAGTTTATATGTGGACGGTCCGCAAGGTAAAGCATTAAGAACTAGGAAAATTTAATGCTAAAGAAAAATAAAACAGCCAAGTACTTTATCGAGTCTTAAGCCAATAGGCAAGGTAAATAATAAAAACTTGACAAATAAGTCAATGAATTGTCAATGAAATGCTAGTACTCAGCATATCAAACATGAAAAAGGTCTATGACATAACTGTGTATGCAAAATAAGCTGCAACAGCCTCCAATAGGAAGTCACCGTCTTCATCCGAAAACAGTTCAGCCATCCAATTTAAAAGCGGAAAAGAACATACGTGCTCTCCCAGCACCGGATCCTCTATCACCATCAGAGGACAGCTCGGTGGGTTTTCAAGAAAGCTCTGTTCCAAGAAAGACTGTGCTGCCGCCAGTAAATTCCAGGGACCAAGTAGTCCATGCATCAATGCCACAGCCATAATCCTTTCGCCAGGACAAACCAACTCGTGAGTAATGATAGGAGTCATCAGCTGATTAAAGTCGACGTCAGGAGAAACCGGTCCGCAGAGACACAAATCAATGGCCCAATCGAAATCACAGGTCAGGCAGTGAAATACAGGCTGGACACAGGTGAAGTAGGAGAATCGAAAAGATAATCCATATGCCGTGCTTAATATCGCCAACGGCATTGTGCCATAATATTCTAGCATGCGATTGCGGAACAGTGTCAGCAGCTGCAGGGTGGGAGGTTGCATAGGAGGGACATCCATATTTAAAAATGTAAAAAAGCACAAGAGCGTCCGCTGGTAATGCAAGTAAAAATGCCAATCCACGAACCAGAGTGGAGAAAATAGAATGAAAGGAAGCAGGGATGAGTCCAAAGATTTTCTCAAATGAAGTCACGAGACCACTGGTAACAACTTTAAAAAAGTGCGCCAGGGACTTTGCGGAGGATGCGTTAAAGATAGTCGGAACCATCTTGCTGAATTTGAAAGGCAAATCTGAATTGAAAAGTGTGTGCACCTCTGTACGGGTGTTCGCTATGTGAAGCACGAAAGTTTCACGGGCCGAACTCAAGGCCACCTCTCTCTGAGACAAAAGAGCTCTTATTCTTGCCATGCCGTTGAAATCTGTCCCAAGGTTGGTATTTGTGGCCAGATTGAAAACTCCCTATGTTCATGTGTGGGAGGAAATAGAACATTTCTGCAGCAAATAACCCGTTCACTTACTGTTACGATAAAAGGAATACTTTTAATTAACTCAGAACAATCTTCATTATTGAGCATCAAATAACTACCATTTTCCAACAACTTGAACGTGGGGATGATAGCAGGAACTGGCGTGCCTTGCAACACGCAAGCCATATTTGGTCGGTGTTTGTTGCATGAACCGTGTAACTGTATGTGCCTACACATTAGTGAATGATCTGGCGTCTCAGTGCATTCCTCTCCATTCAGATAAACTTCTTGATCATCTTTGAAACATCTGTATGTGTATGGAAGCGACCAGACCTCATGAAGAAAAGCACTACCTAAAGGTTCATAACGACCTATTGGTATATATTTCATACAATTTGAAAACGTATATAAAGCAAAAGGCAGCGTTATTAAACCGTGGATAAGGCACATTGCCAAAAAACCCGCAATCCTCTGCTGATGATGTCACTGAGCATGTCATGAATGATGTAATATGTGACATCATCAGCAGTGGATTACGGGTAATAGTATCTCTAGTTTACTCCCCTATAGCTGTCTTTCTTTTAACATAAGTGTCTGTTTCCTTCCCTTATACTTATTGTTTTTGGTTCGCTTCCGGTTCGCGTACCGGCGAGCGAACTGGGAAGCGAACTAAGAGAAATAGAGGTTGGCACAGTTCCAAATATTGTACCAATTTTTTAATAACGGGGAGGTAGTTCTGAAAAGAACTTTTTTTTTATTTTTCAGAACATTTTTTTACTTTTTTAGAATTTTTCGGAACAGTTTTATATTTTTTTGGGTTTTTCTTGGAGGGAGCAATGAAAACGATTCATTGTAAAGGGCTCAACAGGAGCAACAAAACAAAAAAAAGAAGTATTTATTATTTTGGGCGTTTCGTACAAACTTGCATATGATAGTCAATAGCTCTGTTGATCAGAGTGATGCTTTTTTCTCCGTAGGAAATGAATCCATCGCAAAATACGCAGATGTGTTTTACATCACCAAATCTCATTTGTATATTTGGCACCATCTCCCTGCCCTCTGGTCCCGTTACTTCCGGTACAACAGATCTTCTGGCCATAATAGGGAGATTATCTAGGTCGTTCCGAAACTGTGCAGCACTGTAGTTGTTAGGATGCCACCTAGTCATATGGCGATGCATTGTGTAGTTTCCAAAACTGTATTTTTTGTCGGTCCCTCTGGACAGTCTATCTTGACATATAAGGCAAGTTACGTATCTTGCATTTACTTTTTTCTGACCTTTGGGAATTTTAAAAAATTGCCAAATGAAGTTTTCTTTCCGGTGAGACGTCCTGGGCTGCTCAGGCAAAAACTGCCTCTCTTCGTGCTCGTCCTCCTGTTCCTCTTCTTTGTCTTCTTGTTGAATTATAACTTGAGCAGGTGGTCCACTCTTCCTTGGATGTGGTGGAGGTGGTGGGGAAGCACCAGCTGAAGCTACTAAAGAAGCCATTGCTCAGTGATCACAAAGGGTCTTTCTCTCACAATGATGAAAGTCAGAGTGAGGAAAGAAGGAGGGATTTTCATCATTTGGGAAAAACAAGAGTTCTCAACCAATCAAAAGTGTTCATTTTAGATTATATGACCTAGTCTTACATCATTAGGAAACCAAAAGTGAAATGAACCAATGAAAAGTGTTATTACCAAGTCACATGACTTGCTGTGTTTACGTTAAGCGCTTTGCAGGGCCTCCCGGTTTGCTTCCAGAAACCTGCGCTTTGCGACTCGCTTCGCGTACCAGTTCGCTAACGTAGTACGTCATATGACGTATCACGCGACAACGTGAAACGTCATGCGGACGGGAGGCGTCACGATGTTGTTTCTAACGCGGCACTTGCGGTAAAGAAACGTTTACCGGCTCGCGGTCTATTTCGCGGCATCAAGGTCAGCTAACGGGAAGCTTCCCGATTCGCAAAGCGGGAACGAAGAAAAAAAAATATTTAAAAAAAAAATTATTCATAAACATATAAAATATATTTTTGGATTTAAAGAAGAATACATTTTACAGCTACAGATATTAGCTGTTAAAAAAACAATGAAATTCACAGAAAAAACCATAGGTTATAGACCATATATAGTTAGGAATTAGCATTTACAAAACCTTGAAAATTCACTGAAAAAACCATAGGTTATAGACCATATATAGTTAGGAATTAGCATTTAGAAAACCTTATTTTACTCACACAAAACCATTGAAATTCCATATATAGTTAGTTGCACTAACTATATATCGCGCACCCGCAATCCACTGCTGATGATGTCACATATTCACATATACAATGATGTAATATGGACTTGGACAATCAATCAGTAACCCATATAGTTAATCATACAGCTACTGATCAACATGTGCAGCAGTTTACAGAACAACAGACATAATGATGCTCAAATTAAGATAGTTTAGTCACTAACCCATGCACTCAGTGAGACACATTTAATCACTCACTCATACATTCAGTCATGCACCTACTAAATCCTTTGTCCAGACACTTATACTTCCACTCATTCTTCAATATGTAAGACACATTTTAACTTTACAGAAACACACAGTCACTGGATGATGTCATCAGTGATGTCATCAGTGATGTCATTTGAGATGTCATCAGTGATGTCATCAGTGATGTCATTTGAGATGTTATCAGTGATGTCATTTGAGATGTCGTCAGTGATGTCATCAGTGATGTCATTTGAGATGTCATCAGTGATGTCATCAGTGATGTCACTGACCATGTCATGAATGATGTAATATGTGACATCATCAGCAGTGGATTGCGGGTGCGCGATATATAGTTAGTGCAACTAACTATATATGGAATTTCAATGGTTTTGTGTGAGTAAAATAAGGTTTTCTAAATGCTAATTCCTAACTATATATGGTCTATAACCTATGGTTTTTTCAGTGAATATATATATATATTACCTAGTAGGTAGTTATAGTTAGGACCTAGTTTCCATAGGAAATCCTCAACATTCTATTTGGATTAACTTTGGCCCTGGTGGATGAATCTTTGCGAATTTCTCGAAGAAGATGGCTCGGTCCGCTGCGCTCCTTCCCTGAAAGTTTGGGGGGGATTGGTGAAGTGGGGGCTGAGATAAAAGGGGGGTCCCAAAACGTGTTTTCTCCATGTTATTTTCCATAGGACGTTTAGACACGGCTACAGGTCGAACGGCTGAATGGATTTATAAGAAATTTGGCAAAACTGTAGAGTCCGGCTCGCAGATTACGCTGTTTTTGGAATGGTGTAAATCCGTTCAGTAGTTGCTGAAAAAGTTAAAGTTAAAGTCAATTATATATCTATAAGCGCGGACAGGTGCGCGCACTCGAGCGGCTACGCGCGAGCGGAATTTTTTTTTTGCTGCGTGACGTCTGTTAACGTTCGATTCGAAGGAAATCAGGAAGTGTTGACCGCCATTTTGTCACTGCGAGTAAATATATTGTCATTTCAAAGCGTTGGAACATGGAAAGGGGAGAAGGTAGAGATTGTTTTGCTGCGTAGGTTATATCAGGGTGTGCAGTAAGGCCCTTAAACGCGAAAATATATATAAAAAAAATATATTTTTTTTAATTGCGGGGTGCGCGCACTCGGGCGTGCACGCCTATTTACAAGTGTGAAAATGGAGATAAATCAGAAGTTTGAGTGCTTTGATATAAGGTGGCTCTGAAAAGAGCCCTTGTGTTAATTGAGCTTTTTCTGCATTTATAAGTAAGTACCGATGCAGAGTCTGATGTTGCAGAGGAAGATTCTGTTTCCCTCATCCGTGAAATGAACACCATCTGTCCTATAGATGTCTTGCATGTGGTAACGCAAGTTGTTGTGGTAAATAGAACCCATGCTATAATCTCTGAGGAAAGCAGAAACAGATTTATTTACATGTCTCCTTGCTTTCTCAATTTGTGCACAATGTTGATTGGACCAATTCCATTTCTGTCTTTGGCATATATTGGAATATACCAAGGCAGTTCGAGGAAAAAGTGTCATCAATTGTCGAAAGGTGTCTTTTAGAAGCATTTCCAGACCTACCCCAGTCAATGTGCCTAGATCGTTCCTACCACAGTGCACAATTATAAGGTCTGGTTCTGGTAGATGCATAAAAGTTTTCACCAATGGTATTAATTGGTGACATCTTAATCCTCTTTGCCCAATCCACGTTATCTGCACATTTGGTAAATCAAGGTTGGACATTCGTCTGCTTGCTGCATATTTTCCACTCCAGTGAATATAGCTGTGTCCTAAAAGCCAAACCTTCATTTTCAAGGCAGATGCACTCGTGCTCCGATGGGTTCTGGAAGTGGAATGGCAGTTAGAAGCTGAAATTCAGGATAAAAAAATGGATGAGGCTTGGTGTGGTTGAAAAACAAAAGATGATTGGTTGATTCTAATACGTGAAGATTGAAGACTACGTTGCATGTTAATGTTATGTAAAAGAAAAAGTAGTATTGGGTGTGAAAAAAATGACATGTAACAGAGCTGTGGATAGGCAGGTGTTTCTGGAGGGAAAACAGTGCTGTTAGTTTGCTGTAGAACGTTGAGATATGAACTTTTGACCTGTGCCTTCAGCCAGGTGCAGAATGAGGTGTTACCATGGAAACAGCCAGAGAAGGCAGTGGGTGATGGGTGACTTTTATGTGACATTGAAAATATTGTGAGGGACAACGAAGTGCGGACGGGTGCACGCACTCAAGCGGCAGCGTGCGAGCTGAATTTTTTTTTTGCTGCGTGACGTCTGTTAACGTTCGATTCGAAGGAAATCAGGAAGTGTTGACCGCCATGTTGTCACTGCGAGTAAATATATTGTCATTTCAAAGCGTTGGAACATGGAAAGGGGAGAAGATAGAGATTGTTTTGCTGCGTAGGTTCTCTCAGGGTGTGCAGTAAGGCCCTTAAACGCAAAAATATATATATATATATTTTTTTTTTAAGTTGCGGTATGTGCGCACTCGGGCGCGCACACCTATTTACAAGAGTGTGAAAATGGAGATAAATCAGAAGTTTGAGTGCTTTGATATAAGGTGGCTCTGAAAAGAGCCCTTGTGTTAATTGAGTTTTTTCTGCATTTATAAGTAAGTACCGATGCAGAGTCTAATGTTGCAGAGGAAGATTCTGTTTCCCTCATCCGTGAAATGAACACCATCTGTGCTATAGATGTCTTGCATGTGGTAACGCAAGTTGTTGTGGTAAATAGAACCCATGCTATAATCTCTGAGGAAAGCAGAAACAGATTTATTTACATGTCTCCTTGCTTTCTCAATTTGTACACAATGTTGATTGGACCAATTCCATTTCTGTCTTTGGCATATATTGGAATATACCAAGGCAGTTTGTGGAAAAAGTGTCATCAATTGTCGAAAGGTGTCTTTTAGAAGCATTTCCAGACCTAAATGTCCTAAAAGCCAAACCTTCATTTTCAAGGCAGATGCACTCGTACTCCGATGGGTTCTGGAAGTGGAATGGAAGTTAGAAGCTGAAAGTCAGGATAAAAAAAATGGATGAGGCTTGGTGTGGTTGAAAAACAAAATATGATTGGTTGATTCTAATACGTGAAGATTGAAGACTACGTTGCATGTTAATGTTATGTAAAAGAAAAAGTAATATTGGATATGACAAAAATGACATATAACAGAGATCTGGATAGGCAGGTGTTTCTGGAGGGAAAACAGTGCTGTTAGTTTGCTGTAGAACGTTGACATATGAACTTTTGACCTGTGCCTTCAGCCAGGTGCAGAATGAGGTGTTACCATGGAAACAGCCAGAGAAGGCAGTGGGTGATGGGTGACTTTTATGTGACATTGAAAATATTGTGAGGGACAACCAAGCGCAATGTAAATTTGAATAAAAAATTTTGCGGGAGGAAATATGATTGGCTGAAGAGACATATATGAGTCTGTATTGACTGGATATCTGTGCCATTGAATTTTGGTTGCAGTGATAGCAGCATAATTGAGACTTCCGTCAAACGAATATCTACTTTGTGACTGTCACTGTTGTACATCGTACAAAGCATTGGTAAAGGTAAGTCTGTAACTGTTTGTTTTGTCATGTACTGTAAAATATGGTTTACTTACAAACAATGATTGATTTTCCTCATAGTGTGAAACTAAACTCATTTTTGGCTGTCATAATGTGTTGTATTTCTAAAACTATTTTTAAATTAGATATGAAATATGAAGTATAAAATATGTTTAATATAAAGAGTAATTATTTGTGTGATTTTGAAGCTTTTATATATAATGAGAGAAGTTGTTTATGAAGTGAAAAAATGATATTAGCAGAGAGACAGATAATGCAGATAGAGAGAGAAATGGTAAATTACATGTGATATCGTCGTTAAAAAATGCTAATGGTTAATGAATTCGTAAACTTTCTGTCACACGACAAAATTAGAGTGCGGGTTCTGGACGCGGCCTGCATTGGTGGGTGTAGGGTGAGAGGGGCAGGTGGTTGAGTGAAATAAAATGAAAAGTTGGTACATTACATGTGATACCGTCTTGAAAAAGTGGTAATGTTTAATGAATTCTAAAAGTTTCTGTTAGACGACAAAATTATAGTGCGGTTTGTGGCCGCGGCCTGCGATGGTGGGCGTAGGGTGAGAAGGGCAGGTGGTCGAGTAAAATAAAATGAAAAGTTGGTACATTACATGTGATACCGTCTTGAAAAAGTGGTATTGCTTAATGAATTCTTAAAATTTCTGTCAGACGACAAAATTATAGAGCGGTTTGTGGCCGCGGCCTGCGATGGTGGGCGTAGGGTGAGAAGGGCAGGTGGTCGAGTAAAATAAAATGAAAAGTTGGTTCATTACATGTGATACCGTTTTGAAAAAGTGGTAATGCTTAATGAATTCTTAAACTTTCTGACAGACGACAAAATTACATTGTAGTTTGTGGCCGAGGCTTGCACTGGTGGGGTGAGAGGGGGAGGTGGTCGAGTAAAATAAAATGAAAAGTTCTGACCATGAGGTTGTACACAGATTTGTGCAGTAAATGTGTTCGTAAATTGAGGTACCAAACAGAGTATAAAAATATCTCTCACACTCCTGCTGTTTGACTGCATCTTCATCTCCCTTCTGTTTTCCGTCTACGTTGCCCTGTGTTATCTTATTGTGTGTGTGTCTGTCTGTGTGTGCCTTCAGTCCGGGCTGAGGAACTTTGCTGTGGAGGCACACACAGATAGTCTCATGAAAGTAGTTGGAACGTTTTCAAAAAACTATTTTATAATTGAAATGCTTTTTTGAAGCGCTAGTGAATGTTTTCTTTCACAATTACCGCTCGGTTGCTTCCATAGAGCAGAGGGTATGTTGTATTTCACTACTTAGTGCCTCTGCATCTGCACTCTGTTCTCTGGTGGCTGGCGGAGAAGTGTTTGTTATTGTGGAGATTAAAGTGTGATAAGGAGTGAAATACGACATAGCGTCTGGTCTGTAGAAGCGTGGGAGCAGTGATTAACACTGAGAGAAGCGGAACTGCGGCAGTCCTTGGTAAGAGTAATACATTATTTTTTTACAGAGGTACAACTGTCTGCATGGTGCGCGACCTACTAAGAAAGGGTTCACGGGCTGTTATAGGCCTGCGGGTTCTAGTATGAGTAAATCAGGTCGACAAAAGAAAATATTAAGTTAGTACAGCTGAAGTTACGTAGAACACATGAATACTGTTTCAGTATACAATCATTTTAGTTGAGATTATGGATTAAAAGAGAGAACGTATATATTTGAAATGTTTATTCAGAAATGCACTGTTTTCAAGGCAAGTTTCTTATCTAATACGAGTACAGACATTGCAAAAAACAAAGTAATCGGTATAGCCACTAGTACATAAAATACAAACGGTATAGTTGATGAAAAATGAATATGGTTTAGCCAAATTAATTATACACTCTTATGAGGAAGTATATTGGGGCAGATTTATGAAGGCCTTGCACCGCCGGTGCGTCACTTTTAACATGGGAAAAAGTGACGCACCGGCGGCGCAAGGCCTTCATAAATAAGGCTCATTATATTTTAATAAATGGAAGAAGGTCTATGGCCTTTCAGTTTAGGAACGATACATGAAAATGCTAGTGGTTAGACAATATGTCTTTATCAATTAGCTGTCTGCATGCGAAGCACTATCACGTTTCTGTTATGCTATTGTGTAAGGGAAAAAAAACGCGCCAAAACCGACAAAATGGCAAGAGGTGCATGTATGTAATGTGTTGGATCGTAAGCAAATCAGTGTTGAGAAGAACTACTGTATGAGATATCTTTTGAAGGTTGCAGTATTGCATTTGAAGTACAGTACGAAAAACAATGGAAATAATATTGATAGAACATATTTTTCTCTTATGTATTAAAAAATATTTTAGTTTATGGAAAATTAAAGGAGCAGAAGTGTGTGAGGCGGAAATAAGCAGTTCAAATGCGAAATGGCGTTTACAGTTATAAAAAACTCATTCTATATTTACACATTAATTAGGGCACATGTAGCATATATTAGCGAGTTTTGCTTCGAGTACGTTTGAAATAACTTAAGATAAGATATACAATAGAATTGTTGAGATTAGACTTTAATAAAAAATAAAGTTCAAAATCGAGTAGCTGAAGAAAAAAAATTTTGTCCACATAAAAGATCAAAATTTAACCAGTAGGAAATCATAATGTCCACTGTTAGTAAAGCCAATAGGTCTGTTCATGTTAAGAAAATATCCAAGAAAATGTGAAAAAGATAGGGAGGGAAAACGAAATGTGGACGTCAATGGCTTGCATAACAGTCATCCTAGGATTGTGTAGGCGAAGTAGGCAGCAACTGCTTCTAACAAGAAGTCACTGTTATGATCCGAAAACATGTCAGCCATCCAATTGAAAAGAGGAAAGCAGCATTCATGATCTGTTATTACCAGAGCCTCTAGTACCATCAGAGGACAGCTCAGTGGGTTTTCAATGTAGCTGTCTGTCAGGAAATCTTGCGCCGCTGCGAATATATCCCAATGACAAAGATATGCAACATTACAGGGTTTCCACTTAAATAAGTCATGTAATATGCAGCTTTGAAAAAAAACGTGCGTATGGTTCAAAAATAAAATGTAAAGGTTTAAAACAGGAGGTTCAGATGTATGGCAGATTAAAAACATTACTACATGTTTTTCAATTGAGTTTTAGTATTGCTGTGTCTTATACATTTTCAAGGGGCGGATCTAGGCTCATGGTGGCCGTGGGCAGGGAGCGTAGGTAGGGGGCCCTGTAACAGGGGGTCCGGGCGGGGCGGAGAGCGGAGCCCAGTGAAGAGGGGGGGGGGACGGGGTCAGGGTGTTTGGAAGTGGAACAGAGCCAGAGGACGCGTAATTCCTGGCATGGGCCATCACAGAAACATGTATCTATTGTCAGAGGATTATTACATTAAGGATATATATTGGCATGGTGGTACCTGGGTTTTGGTGATCCAGTGCAGGTGTACAGCTTGCATATGCCTAGGGCGAGCTCTGCATTTTCTGTGTATGCAGTTGTTGTCCGTTACATGGGTTTTTACAAAACGTGTGTGTGGTGAAAATTAAATGTAAAGGTTTAAAGCAGGATTTTCCCCAGATGCATGGCAGATAAAAAAAATTACTACATGTTTTTCAATGGGGTTATATTAAACATATGTTTCTTTATCTACTGTGCAGTTTTTCTGCATGTTGCCTATTCTTTGATTTTTACTGTTGCTGTGTCTTATACATTTTCCAGGGGCGGGTATAGGGTCATGGCAGCCCTGGGCAGGGAGCGTAGTTAGGAGGCTCTGTAACAGGGGGTTTGGGCGGGGCGGAGCGTGCAGCCCACTGAAGAGGGGGGGGTGGATCAAGGTGTTTGGAAGTGGAACAGAGCCAGAGCACGCCAAATTCCTGCCATGGGCCGCTACGCAAATATGTATGCATCCTTAGAGGATTAATATATTAAGGATATATATTAATATGGTGGCTCCTGGGGTTTGGTGGTCCTGTGCAGGTGTACTGCTTGCATATGCCCAAGGTTGGCCCTGTATTTTCTGTCTATGCACTTGTTCTCCGTCACATGGGCTTTTAGTCATAAAGGCCTTGTGTCGCTGGTGCATCAGTTTTAACATGGGAAAAAGTGACATATCTGTGGCGCAATGGTTTCATAAATGAGACATTTTGTATCTTATTGTAATGATAGAGAATCTTGGGGAATGTATCTGTTATGCTTGTTCTTTGCTATAATGGCTCTATGTTGTGTAAGAAATAAGTCTGTAATAAGTTAATTAAATTTTATTATTTTCTTTTTTACAGTGTTTGGTGTTGAAAAGCAACAACCTGCCTTCTGAATTACACAATTTGAGGAATTATATTATTTTTTTCAGGTGAGTTGGTATTTTTGCATAGGCAATTTTTGGATTCCACTTAAATAAGTCATGTAATTGAAAGTGCCTGCATGTGGACGACTAAATACATGTTTAGGCGTTTAATATGCAGCTTTGAAAAAAAACGTGCGTATGGTTCAAAAATAAAATGTAAAGGTTTAAAACAGGAGTTTGCAAAGCGGTCGTGGAGGGTCAGATGTATGGCAGATTAAAAAAATTACTACATGGTTTTCAATTGAGTTATCTAAAAAATATGTTTCATTATCTACTGTGTAGTTTTTCAGCATGTTGCTTATTGTTTGAGTTTTACTATTGCTGTGTCTTATACATTTTCAAGGGGCGGATCTAGGCTCATGGTGGCCGTGGGCAGGGAGCGTAGGTAGGGGGCCCTGTAACAGGGGGTCCGGGCAGGGCGGAGTGCGGAGCCCAGTGAAGAGGGGGGGGGGTCAGGGTGTTTGGAAGTGGAACAGAGCCAGAGGACACGTAATTCCTGGCATGGGCCATCACAGAAACATGTATCTATTGTAACAGGATTATTATATTAAGGATATATATTGGCATGGTGGTACCTGGGGTTTGGTGATCCAGTGCAGGTGTACAGCTTGCATATGCCTAAGGCCAGCTCTGCATTTTCTGTGTATGCAGTTGTTGTCCGTTACATGGGTTTTTACAAAACGTGTGTGTGGTGAAAATTAAATGTAAAGGTTTAAAGCAGGATTTTCTCCAGATGCATGGCAGATTAAAAAAATTACTGCATGTTTTTCAATGGGGTTATCTTAAACATATGTTTCTTTATCTACTGTGCAGTTTTTCTGCATGTTGCCTATTCTTTGATTTTTACTGTTGCTGTGTCTTATACATTTTCCAGGGGCGGGTATAGGGTCATGGCAACCCTGGGCAGGGAGCGTAGGTAGGAGGCTCTGTAACAGGGGGTTTGGGCGGGGCGGAGCGTGCAGCCCACTGAAGAGGGGGGGGTGGATCAAGGTGTTTGGAAGTGGAACAGAGCCAGAGCACGCCAAATTCCTGCATTGGGCCGCTACGCAAATATGTATGCATCCTTAGAGGATTAATATATTAAGGATATATATTAATATGGTGGCTCCTGGGGTTTGGTGGTCCTGTGCAGGTGTACTGCTTGCATATGCCCAAGGTTGGCCCTGTATTTTCTGTCTATGCACTTGTTCTCCGTCACATGGGCTTTTAGTTATGAAGGCCTTGTGTCGCTGGTGCATCAGTTTTAACATGGGAAAACGTGACATATCTGTGGTGCAATGGTTTCATAAATGAAACATTTTGTATCTTATTGTAATGATAGAGAATCTTGGGGAATTTATCTGTTATGCTTGTTCTTTGCTATAATGGCTCTATGTTGTGTAAGAAATAAGTCTGTAATAAGTTAATTAAATTTTATTATTTTCTTTTTTACAGTGTTTGGTGCTGAAAAGCAACAACCTGCCTTCTGAATTACACAATTTGAGGAATTATATTCTTTTTTTCAGGTGAGTTGGTATTTTTGCATAGGCAATTTTTTTGGGTGCACATGAAAATAATGAAGACGATTTTTTTAAATGTTTGTAAAATTTCATTTTGAAATATGATTTTATTTTGAATTATTCACATGGGTTGTATCTGCTTATACTAGATATGTATTTTGAGATATTCTCCAGTGACAGTTGAAATTATCTTTTAATGGGCTTGGTGCATGTGTTGTTTTTGATGGAGTTCAGATTTACGGATCATTGGGTTATAATTCTTTCATGTTTCCATTACTTAAATCTTGTGAAGTGCTCATGATTTCTGAAATCTTGTTGCATTATGTTTGTCAGTCTTTCTCCTTTATTTACAGAGAGGTATTATGATATGGTTCTAGGTGTGATGGGTATCTTTCCTGCATATCTGTGATTATACTATATATAGGTATTGTTTTACATATTCATGCAGAGGTTTATTATGAGGTTGTTCTTCATGCTTAGTATGACATTTTATATATGCTATGAGATTTACATGGTGAGTATGCTGTTGAAACATAAAAGGAACTGTCTCTGTGGAAAGTAGTAATCTGTTAAGTGAATGCTATGGTTTGTATAGTGTGAGCCTTCTCTTCAGAGTGCATATAGTTTACATAGCTCTTTGTACTGGTGAACTGAAAAAATGGGTCTCTAAAAAGTAATTCTACAGTTAATCAATATTTGTGATATCTAGAAAATCTAAAAAGAAATTTTACCGTAAAATGTCTTTTAAGAACAGTAATTATTTTATGGAAAAAAGACATCAGTGTTAATGTTTAGGGTTATATTGTCAATTTCTTTTCAAAACAAGCCGAACGTGGTATCTTAAAATATATACAGTTAATAAGTTAGAAATTATAAAAATATATGTAGTTTAAAAATTAGTAAAGGCACTTTTAAGTTATACATTTATGAAAAAATATATAATTTAGTCTCTATATTTTTTTAAAAGGATACAGAAGAATAAACTGAGTCTAGTTATGGAGAATTCCTTAGAAGAGATGGAGGAAATTTTAGATGCAGTCTTTGAAGAGGAAATAGATAAAAATAATGATTTTATGGACATGTCTTTAGACTCAGCTTACTTAGAGATGGTAGAAGGAGATGAGGACTTTGGACTTGAAGAAGTTCCTGATGATATAATGCTGGAAGTTCTACTAGATTATGAACTTTTCAATGAATAAAATTTGTTTTGATAGTAAAGCATTCTTGAAGACAGTTTTCTTGTCCTATTCGTCGATGATGTGCTTTATGAGAGTGATAAGACATGTTCTCATGAAGTGTAAAAGAGATTGTAGTAAAAAAGATTAAAACATCTACGATGACCCATAGTTCTTGAAAAAAGTGTACTGTTTGCATGCTTCAAAAATTAGAATTAAAAACTGTCTATAATGTTAAAACAGATATGGAGTGTGATAAATTTTGGGTTATTTTCTTTATTCTACTTAGAAAATGAATCTGTTGTTTAAATTTGTATGTTATATGCTAGTAGTCAACTATAATATTTGTTATGTTTGTGTTTTACAGATTGAGAATTTCATCAAAATCTTAAATTAAGATGCCGACCAGAAGTGAAAAAAGAAAGCTCTATAAACGGACTTACAATTTGAAGAAGAAAGGAATTGAAGAAGTATCAAAAGAACATAGGACGGATAAAAAGAAGAGTGCTCCTGGTAAGCAAACCAAAAAGTTTTTGAGAGCAATATGTGGAAGGAAAAATGTTAGTATTGAAGTGCACAAGGAAAAAAGTATACCAGTATCGAGAAGGAGACATGGAACCAAAGATAAAAATGTTTCTGGAATCAGCAGACAGAAAAATCTGTACAGTAAAACTCGGATGAATCAATTTAGCCAAATCAGGAAGCGTATGTTTTACAACAGAGTAATTTCGAATTTATTACAAAAGGAGAAAGTTTCTAAAAGAAGATCTGCTTTTCTTAAGAAGAAACAATATATAGAGGGTATTGTTGAGCACGCGTTTGAGACAAAAAGAAAATTATTTATTTTAGTACTTAATTGAATAAATACGCTAAATAAGGCAATACGAGTTTTAAAAGCTAAAAGTAAATGGAAGAGACACATAAATAGGAGTAATTTTTGTAAAGTGTTTTCTGGAAAGTGGATGCATACTTCAACTTCTGAACCATTTTTTAAAGAAGAGAGTTACTTTCAAAGTAACGATTTGTTGCATGCAGTTGACACCAGCGGTCGAGGATATGAGGTGAAGGAGGGATGTGTAATTGAGAAAGAGAAAATTGTGGTTAGAAATGCAGAAGAGGTGATGGCTGGAGAAGCTTCAGGGGGACGTCCTAATGTTCCTGTTTACAGTTGGAATTGTAGTAGCATTTGTAGTGTACGACAGGATTCAATTGATTTCTATCGCAATTTCTTACGTAAGTACATTAAAGAAAGTCTTAGAAAAAAAATTGTTATGTTGCAAGAATTAGATCATTGCAGAGTGCGAGAAAAAATAGGTCTGCAAGGTCATTCTCTGGCTTGTCTTTCTAAAAAAATATGCCAGAGTGTGTTTCATCACTTCAGGATGTTAGCAGTGCATCATACTAAAATGAGAAAATTAGTGAGAAAGATGTATTATGCAAAAAGTCCAGCACTTAAACTTAAACAGTTAAATAGTGCTCTTTTGCATGGATGTGAATTAGATGTTAAGAAGATTTGTGCAGAAATTGAGGTAAGTTATTTTGGTCCAGAGGAAGATAATGCAGAAACTGATATAATTATAGAAGGAAATGTGTTAGAAAATGTTGGACATGTTAATATTGAAAATTTTGAACAGGAAATAATAAAGTTTAAGGTAACTGCAGGTGAGAAACCACATTTTTCTTGTGTCTGTTGTCGACGCATTCATTACAAAAGTCAAACTAGGTTAGTTGATTTATATTTAAAAAGTGAAGATGAAAGTAATGGTCAATGGAAAGATTTTGCAACTTATTTGTTGGTGGAAAACTGTTTTGATTTGGGTTTTAAGCAACGTATTTGTAAATATTGTTATAATAAATTAAATGAAAATAACATGCCTGCTAGAGCTGTTCATAATAATCTAGAGTTGATAAATATTCCATCAGAATTGATGGATTTAAATACTTATGAGACTATTCTGATCCAATGTGTACATCCTTTTCAGGCTATTGTTCGTATGGAGCCTAAGACTGGTAAATTAAATCCTTCAGATTTACAAAGAGGATTAAAGGGTAGAGTTGTATATTTGCCACTTGATTTAAAAAAAAATATGGAAACAATTGTGTTGAAAATGTAGAAGAGGAACCTCTAGTTATTCTAGTTAATGGTGTACCTACAAAGAGTAAGAAAATCTGGCAAGATTTAGTGGATGTTAGAAAAGTCAAAAAGGCAACGTTGTATTTAGTTCAAAACAATAAGTACTATAAAGATGTATACGTAGAAGAAGAAGATGTAAGTGAAGAAGAGGAGAGTGATTTGTCTATTGGACAAATTGAAAAAGTTGACCTATCCAGAAGTGAAGAAATGTATGAACATTACAGTGTTCATCCACTGCATTCCAAAGAAGCAATAGGGAATGCTATTGAATTATTTCAGATGAAAAAGGCGAAAGGAAATCCTATTAGTGTGTGGGAAGAAAGTTTGGAAGGTCGTTGTTTCCCACAGTTATTCCCTACAGGTGAAGGTACACGATATGATGATCGACCTATGCAGATTCCTGCATCTGAATACCGGACAACAAGATTATATGCAGAAGATCCGAGGTTTCGCCAATGCATTCCATATTTGTTTCATCTTCTGTTTGAGAGTGACTTATCTGGTCTCTCTTATGCAGTAAACCATATTTTAAAAAGTGGAGTTCATCTGCATAATATTTCAGCAAAGGAATTTATGGATAAAGTGCAACAGAAAGATAGTGTTTTGGATTCACATCTAATTAATTTAATGGCTTGTCAGCGTGGTACTAATGAGTATTGGTACCGTTGTCATGGAGATTTGAAGTGCATGCTTAGAAACTTAGGAGCACCAACATGGTTTTTAACTCTAAGCTGTGCAGAGTATGCTTGGGAAGATTTACTTGAATTTCTTCAGGAGGCGAATGCAAACATAGAAAATATAAACTACAAGACACCCGGAGAACTGTGTTTGTTAGATCCGGTTAATGTTTGCAGATATTTTAATCATAGATTTGAAGCTATGAATTCTTTTCTTACAAACAAGAAAAATCCGCCTCTTGGTGAAGTACTGGATTTTTTTGGGAGAAAAGAATACCAAGCAAGAGGTGCTCCTCATATTCATATGCTGTTATGGATCAAGGATGCTCCTAAATTTGGAAGAGATTCGGATGAAACTGTACTGTCTTTTATTGAACAGTATGCAACTTGTGACATACCTAACATTACAACTGATAAGGACTTAAGAGGAAAAGTGTTACGCTTTCAAAGTCATCGTTGTGGAAAATATTGTCGGCGAAAATTCAAATCAAAGAGTAAATTCTACACCAAATGTCGTTTTGGATTTGCAAGACCAGTACTTTTAAAAGGAAGAGTCAACAATTTGATGTCATCTTTGCGACATAACATCAGAAGAAGGTCACCTAAAAATACGTACAATTTAAGAAGAGGTGAAGAATCCAAATATATAAATGACTATAACCCAGTCATTTTGTCCATGTGGAATGCTAACATGGACATACAATATGTTGCAGACAACTCTATTGCTGTGGCTCGATATGTAACGTCTTACATCACAAAATCTGAAAAGACGGAACTGAAGGAGATGTGGGAAGACATTTCTCATGAAAAGAGCCTAAGCAAGAAATTGTATACGTACAGTTTGAAGATGTTGTCTCATCGAGAAATTGGAGCATATGAATGTTGTGACCGATTATCATCAGCAAGTCTTTATGCTAAATCAAGGACTATTCTCTGGGTGAGTTTGGGTCTTGCAGAAACACGAAACCGTGTTCTAAAACCTGTGCAAGAAATTGAATATTTAGCCCAGAAAGAACCAAACAGTACAGACATTCTGAAAACAAATATGTTGGATACATACTATCCAAATAGAAGTAGTCTTCTAGAAAACATTTGTCTGTATGAAATACTTCAAAACTACACTTTTAAAAGGAATGTTACAGAGAACATTGATAAAGGTGTATACGCTGTAATTAGACAAGAAGGATGTCTGGTGAAACAAAGAAAAGGACACTTGATTAATCATCGGAAACTGAGTTGCAAAACACCTGACAAAAGAGAATTTTACTATTTTGCTCTTTTGCAACTCTTTAAACCATGGCGTAGAGAAGAGGAACTACTTGGAGAGTTTGATAGTTATGAAGATTCATTCAACGCTTCGAAAAGTAGTATTCAATGTCCTGTTTTTAGTAATTATCTCCAAATGTTGAATGATGAAATAGAGCAAGATGCGACAATTGCAGCGGAGATTGCTAGAGATAGTTCACAAGATAGTCAAAGTTCGGCTTCATTAAGTCAAGATCCACTGGGACTGGGAATGTTGAGCAAAGACAGATATATGATGAAGTGACAGAGCACATTGAGCATGGCTTTCGTCATGAGAGAAAAGATTGCTCATGTATGTCATTTCAACCTATTCGATTATATGTAAGTGGAGAAGCTGGAACTGGTAAAAGTTTCCTAATTAAAGGAATTACTACATATTTACAGCAAAGAACTCAGTCAACACTGTCGTGTGTTTTTACTGCTCCAACTGGATTGGCAGCACATAATATTAAAGGTATTACTTTACATCGTTTACTGATGCTGCCAGTTGAACATGAAAATAAATTACAATATCACCAGCTATCTGGAGAAGCTTGTTTTGAAGTTTCTAGAGTGCTTAAAAAAATGAAACTGCTTATTATTGATGAAGTAAGCATGGTATCTAATTTAATGCTTGCTTTTGTGCATTTAAGAATGCAACAGATACTTAAGACAGAGTATGATGTGTTATTTGGAGGTAAACATGTCATAGTTTTTGGAGATCTACTCCAACTAACTCCAGTGAAAGGACAACCTGTATTTGAAACTGTTACGCATGAGGAGACTAGAAAGTGCCTGGGCAGTATTGGAAATGTTAATATATGGTCACATTTCAAATATACTGAACTGATTCAAAATATGCGACAGGCAAAGGATACTAAATATGGTAATATTCTTCAAGATATAAGGATTGGAAAACTAACTGAAGATGCGAAACACACTCTACGAACACGATTACTTTCCAAGCTGTTTCCTAATGAAGATAATGTACCTGAGAAAATATATAGTAAAGAGGTAGCAGATAAATCAGTGATATGCTTGATGCCAACTGTGAAAGAATGTTCAGTTTTTAATGAGAAAATGTTGAATTTAGAAAATCAAGAAATTAGGAAACTGGAAGCTAAAGATAGAATAGAGCATGAAGGTAGTACTATTGTTTTGTCTGAAAAGTTGAAGTTAAAATTGGATTCTCTTCAAAAAAGTATATCTAAAACTGCTGGTTTAGAGAAAAATCTGTATGTATGTTTAAATGTCGGATAATTTTAAGGAGAAATTTACATGTAGAGAGAGGATTTGTAAATGGAGCAATGGGTAATGTTGTTGGTTTTGTCAATTATACAAATAGAGATGAGATTGAATTTTTAAGAATAAAATTTGATGGAATTGAGGAAGTTCAGCAAATTAGTCGCTGTTCAAATCGTTTTTTGCTTGTGAAAGACTTATATGTCCGTCGGAAGCAATTTCCAATTTGTTTGCCATATGCAGTGACTATTCACAAATCTCAATGTTTAAGTGTAGATTGTGCTTTGGTAAATATTGGAAGCACTGTATTCAAAGAGGGTATGGCATATGGTGCTTTATCGCGAGTTAGAACTGTATGTGGATTTTATTTAATTGATTATGATGAGACAAAGATTAGTGCAGATTTAAATTGTGTGAAAGAGTATAATAGGTTAAGAAGAGAATATGCTCCAAGTTTACCTCAATATCCTTTAATTGAAAGGTGTATGGTTGGTCAGAAAAGGAAAAATGAGGAGAAATGTGCTGAAGTAGTTGAGAAACGACGAAAAAAAGATGTAGCTGTTGTTGGTAGGCATAAGAAAACAGTTAGTATTGAAGAGATTGTTGGATTTAAGTTTGAAAACAGGTCTGGTGTCAACTGTTATGCAAATGTACTAGTTAATGTTGTTTTTTTTCTAAAAAAATGTTAAGGAACAGATTGTAGAAAATCAGGAGCAAACATTTTGCTATTCCTTAATTCTATATTTGAAAAATGTAGTAGTGGTGAAAGTGAAGTAGGAAGTGTTTCAGAACTAAGGAATGTTTTAGACATATGTGCAGGAGTAAATCAATTTTCACAGAATATTCAGCAAGATTGTCAGGAATTTATTATGTATATGTTTACAGTTTTGGAAGATGAAGGTGTAGATATTGATAATCTTTTTGGTCTTTCTTATAAATGGGAACATAAGTGTGATAATTGCTCATTTTCAAGTAGTACTGATATAAACAGTGAAAGATTTATATATTTATCATTACCAGACTGTAAAGAAGTGTCTTTTAATAAACTAGTTAAAGATGCGCATCAGAACATGGTCTGTTCTCAATGTAAGTCTGAAATGTTATCAACTTTATTTATCCATAGATATGGACAATATGTAATATTAATGTTTCAACGATGCAGAGCTGATGGGAGTAAATTGTCAACTTTAATTAAAAATTGTGTGGCTACTCAAGTATCTATTTCTAGAAGAACATTTGTAACTGTAGCCATAATTTTTCATGAAGGGCCTTCCACATCATCAGGACATTATACAGCTTATTTGAAGTGTGGAAGTGGCTGGACGCTTTGCAATGATACCCAATTGACTTTTAAGAAAAGTTTGCCTTTTGCCTTAACTAACTCCTATCTGCTATTTTTGGAACCCAAATTTCAGTAGAATCACTTTCTGTAGGAAGATTAATACTGTAAAGATATGAAACTTTCTTGTTTACAAATATCATGTGACTGAGTGTCTACAAATCTATAAATGAAATTTGTGTTTGGTATAGTGATAACATCAGGTAGAAATGTAGTTAATGTTTGATGGTATAAAACATGTTACACAATTTTACTGTAAAGGTTCACAAAAGAATAGATAAGATTCAGATTAAGAAATTTCAGAAAAAAACTACTTAACTCATAGTATTTGGCCATGTGGAAAAATATGAGAGAAGAAAATGAGTACTTTAGATAATTATTTTAGAACATATATGGACGCAAGTTTTTGGGAGAGGTATTTAAAAGATAATGAGTTAACTTATACAATTTGGCCACGCGGAAAGGTATGAGAGAAGAAAATGTATAGTTAAGATAGATTTTTATAGGAGATACTTGCACGGTGTTTTTTTGAGATATATTTAAAAATAGGTCGTATAGTTTAATTAGTTTTTAACTGTGGAAGATGTAGTGTGCTTACTCAAGAAATTGCGAATTTGAGAAAAACATTCAAGATATGTTTTTTTCAGGTATTTATAATATGTATGGAGATTTTGGATGTTTTTTTTAAACACAATCATTTTGATTGTGTTTTTTTTCCCCGCTGTTATATGATGATTAATATTGAAATCACTGTATATAGTGAAAATCAATGTATTCTGAGGACAGCAAAAATAAACCATTTAATATGTTGTTTCAGTTATTTTGTTACATTGAATTTAGAAATATGTATTAAAACATATTTTTTTACTGTCTTTCACAGATATTATATTTATTAGGTAAGTACAACTAATAACATCCAAGAGTTTTCTCTGCCTCTCTCTTATTGACTCCTACTTTTTTTTATTTTATGAAATGTACATTATATTCTTATTTTTACTTTTCTTCCACAGGTACTACGTTTTTAAAAGAAATTTAATTTACTTTTTTACTATTTTTTAGGTAAGTATAAAAAATAAAGAAACTTTTACATCACTGTGTCATTTCTTTGTCTATCCTGCTAAACGCAATGTCATGTTTAATATAAGCACTTCCACATAGAATTGGGTGCATTGTTATAAGGTATGCTTCAAAAGTGATTTAATGAAATGAGCGACATTTTACTGAGTGAGTTCAGCAACACTGATATATGAAAACATTGGTGGGAAATGATATTAAATGTTACATGTTGTTCTTTCGAGGAGTTTAAGTCCTTTGCTGCAGTGGCAATTCTGCCTCAGCATTAGGGGGCCGGGGGGCTGAGTGGTACTTCTATGCTCATGATAGAGCTACTCCTTCATGAGCCACGGTTGAGATCTGTTCATGATACAATGATTCTGTCATGGCTCTGCTTAGTCAATGGAACGTGTCATGGAGGCGCAATATTAGTGCTGTGCAAGCACAGCGGCAAGCTCATGACAAAACTGGTCCATCCTGAGGACAGCTGAGGCAATGCTCGTGATGGAGCGGCTCTGTCATGAGCATGGAAGGACTTAACAGGTGTTAAAAAAACCTGAGAGAGTGTTGGTTGTAATTTAAAGGGCACTTTAAAACACATTGTGGCAGCTTTATGTTGACGTTGCGTCTCTTTGCGCCACAATTTCGTCAGTTTATTTAATACAATGACAGTGGAAATAATGTACCATATTTACAACGTTATGGATCTAGGAGATATGTCACATTCTAAAGCCCTGCACCATAAGGAAGTTTTCCTCTGAAGGAATGCGTCTTGAAAGTGGCTGACTGTAATGCATGATATTTCACTCAGTAACTTTCAGACCTATGCTGTTTCAAAACTGTGCATGTGCTTGAAGCAGGCGTAGGTATTGACGCAGTATTGTGAATATAGTGCATTGGTGAGCCTTGCTGGAGCTGCATCACACTTGCAATGCAACTCTAGCAATGTATTACTTTTTCAGCACAGATGTGTTACGCATGTATGGTGTTTTTGTACCATGGTGCGCCACATTTCAAATGTGGCACACCATGGGTAACGGAGCACTAGCATACTGTGGTGCACATTAACTGGTGCATATCTGGGTATGAAGTAGTTAACATAAATCTGCCCCAAAGGTTACAAATCCACGTTTAGTAGACTGTTTGGCCTTTGTAGTTTTATGTTTTTTTCTGTTATTCTATGTAGGTATGTAATATTGCAATATTTTTGTCACGAAAAAGAAGCCATGAGTATTGCGTTTGTGAAAGATTGCAAGATTTTTTAAATTAAAAAGCAACAACCATGGCATTGTTTAATATAGTATTGTAAATACTTATCTTTAACAATGATGAGAGAGTAAAAAAAGGTTAATCTGATGTTTTAAAGTTATTCACAGGCTTCTTTAGAGGAAGTATTCTATATGATTGTAGCGTGGGTGTTTCAATTTTTTATAGGTAATACAATGCATTCTGTATGCTGTAGCAGGAGGAGTACTACATGCTTGAATATTCTTCAGTGCTTATTTTCATTTCGTAAGTGGTATTGAGACCGACACAGAACTTCAATGGATCGGAGGGGCTGTTCCTTTGCATCTGGAGGACTGCCAAGCCGTTGCAGCAGTGGGAGTGAGGCTTCTCACAGGGGCGTAGCGCAGCTCCTTTTGATGCTCACAATTGCAGATAATAGGGTAGAGATGTCTGTGGAATTTATAGATGGTTAGTCACACTAGAGTGTGGGCGGCGCCCCTAGCAGTTCATTACGGCACACAGGGGAGCCGTGTTGCACAGTTTGAGAATCAGAGACTTGGGAGATAAACCTTCATAATAGGAAGGCTTCTAAGTGATAAAAATCGCCGGTGCTCGGCGTTAAAAATATCACTGCTATCGGTGGAATTTTCCACGGTGTTAGTGCTTCAACAGAAATGGGAACACATATCTGATAGAAAATCCTGTAACAATCTCAGTATTTCACATTATCGCGTGAAAAGAAAGTCTTTCGAAAGATGTTGAACGTTGTTCTCTTTTGAGAGTAGAAAAGATAGTGAGAGAAGTGGGTGGAGTGTTCCGTGTAAATTGCAGAATAGAAACTACTAAGAACCAATTGGAAGTGTTGTTTTCAAGTCACATGACTTCACATGCGTGTCTCAGGACGTGTACGCGGTGATAGTATCTGGTCACGTACGCCATTTGGAAGTAGCGGTCTAATTCAGCGAAGTTTCAAAACGTGAAAAGGAGTAAATCCAAACACATTCGGATTTAATATATCTTCTGAGCTCGATTCAAGCATACAATTGTTAAAGTATAACACCTTTTATATATTTTTTTAAAATACCAAGGTGTGTACATTCGGTCACACACGAAAGTTTAAAAAGACATTCGGTTCCATTTAATGAAAATTTTCATAATATTAAAAAAGAAGCCTAGGTTTAGTCTCTTTGACGTAGTATAAGTTCTTTGATGGGTGTATGAAGAAATTCAATAAGTTCAGATTGCAAAGTTTTCACGAAATATATATGCGGGTGCGCGCACACGGTCACGCACGAACGAAAGCCAAAAAAGCGGCGATAAACCCCCTTTATAATATGCTCCTGGAGCTGTTTTTGGTAGAATGAGTTAGTTCTGAAAATAACTTTTTTTTTAAAATTTTTTTTTTTAAACAAGTGTTATGTTGTTTTTGATTTTTTAAACTTGCAACAACATTTTCATGTGTGACACAGGATCGAAATGAAATGAAGAAATGTATATTTTCTCGGGGCATTTATGACTCTCAATTTATAGTTTAGTAAGAATGAGGCTCTGCTCTCCGTACAGAAGAATTTCTCCACACTCGTTGCATTTCATGTGCACCTTTGCAAGATATGGTCTCAAGTCCATCACAGCACTCGATGGAGATACAGGTCGTCCACCAGAAGATGTGCTGGCCACCTCTGATGGTAATAGCATGGCCAGGGCTCTTGTCGATGCCTTTGCCAATTCCACAGGGTGCACTTGTTTGACATGCCGCACCATGGTATGTATGGAAAAGGAATATTTTTTTCTTGGATTTCCTCTTGAGAGAACCGAATTGCATATCGTGCAGGTAACTTTTGGCGCATTCACTTTCTTTTGTTCTTCAGGATAAGTGAAAAATTGCCAAATAAAAGATTCCTTTTTTCTTTTTAAAGGTAGTCGCTCATTTCCTTCAGATTCGGAAGATGAATGCGGGGCGGCAGCCATTTCAGCAAAGTCTTCCGAAGGGTGTTCAACGTCGTTTTTTTTTTAGAGTAGAAAAGATAGTGAGAGAAGTGGGTGGAGTGCTCCGTGTAAATTGCAGAATAGAAACTACTAAGAACCAATTGGAAGTGTTGTTTTCAAGTCACATGACTTCACATGCGCGTCTCAGGACGTGTACGCGGTGATAGTATCTGGTCACGTACGCCATTTGGAAGTAGCGGTCTAATTCAGCGAAGTTTCAAAACGGGAAAAGGAGTAAATCCAAACACATCCGGATTTAATATATCTTCTGAGCTCGATTCAAGCATACAATTGTTAAAGTATAAAATCTTTTATATATTTTTTTTAAATACCAAGGTGTGTACATTCGGTCACACACGAATGTTTATAAAGACATTCGGCTCCATTTAATGAAAATTTTCATAATATTAAAAAAGAAGCCTAGGTTTAGTCTCTTTGACGTAGTATAAGTTCTTTGATGGGTCAATGAAGAAATTGAATAAGTTCAGATTGCAAAGTTTTCACGAAATATATAGGCGGGTGCGCGCAGTCGGTCGCGCACGAAAGCCTGGAAATGCGCTATCCATTTTATTGAGAACTGTTGCCAAGAGTGCGCACACCGGGTCGAGCACGAAAGTTTAGAAAGGCTATTTTTATTTACAGACAAATTTTAATGCGTTGAAAAAAAGGCAAGGTACAGACTTTCTAATTCTGTATCGCTTTAAAAGGAGTCTCTATGCAACTTGAACAGTGAAGAAAACGGCTTGTTTCCGAAAAAAATATTGCCAGAACTTTATTGACAAAAGTATAGGTTGTATACACGAGATATTTCTGAATTAGCATTTTAAAAACCAATGAAATTCACTGAAAAAAACATAGGTTTTACACACGTTATAGTTAGGATGTAGCATTTACAAAACCTATGAAATTCACTGAAAAAACCATAGGTTTGACTCCAGTTATAGTTAGCTGGAAATTTTACTGATATAAAACCAGTGAAATTCCACGTTATAGTTAGTTGGACTCACTATAACTTGCGCGTGTAAAGCACTGCTGATGACGTCACATATTACATCACTCATGACATCACTGATGACACCATCCTTGTGACACAGTGACAGACCTCCTTTCACTGTAATCTAACCCTTGAAACGCATATTCAAAAATAGAAACTAAAATGTTCAAAAAAATGGAGATACCCATACCAGTTACAACAACCAATTCAATAATTCCACCATCTATATACACATGCACTAATTCACCAACAGTTCTATATAGTCACTCATACATATATTCACTAATCATATGTAGTGATACACCTACACATCCAGTTACACACCGACAGTCATCCAAAAGTTATTCACACACATACTCACACATGCAAATAAACTATTGAACATCCATTTATTTGCATAAACAGCTATACACACACTACCACTTTACTTCTAAGGAAACTTACACATATTAACTCTCTTAAAAAATCACTTATAGAAACACATACTAATTTAAACAGGAACTCTTACAATCCCTCACTCTCACATATAGTCACTTATATACATCAATATTCACATATACTGACGCGCTTACGCTATGCACCCGAGGGCGCGCCCCGGAGCGCGACTACGGCGCGCCCCGGGGCGCGTAGCGTAAGCGCGTCGGGTCATGTGACCAGAAAATAACACTTTCTATTGGTGCAGAACAGTTTTGGTTTCCAAATGAGTAAAGCCTGGGTCTTGTGATCTGACAATAACACTTCTGATTGGTTCAGGACAGTTTTTTTTTCCAAATGAGTAAAGCCTGGGTCTTGTGACCTGAAAATAACACTTCTGATTGGTTCAGGACAGTTTTTTTTTCCCAAATGATGAAAAACATTACCTTTCTTCCTTATTCTGACTTTGTCCTTTGACTGAGGAAGACCTGTTTCATCTACAGAGACAATTCTTTTGTACTTTGAAATGTCTACTGTAGCAGCAACAGCTGGAGCATCTGCACCACCACCACCACCACCACCATCATCAAGAGGACCACCACAACAATACATTGGTGGTGAAGAAGAGGAGGAGGAGGAAGAGGAGGAGGAGGAGGGGAAAAGATGGCTGCCTGAACAAAATACCCCATACAAGCCAAAAGAACACATTGTATGGGAGTTTTTTTCACTCCCAGGGGGAAAGAAAAAAGTGAATGCAGCCAAGGTAACTTGCCTAATCTGTGGTGAACAACTCTCAAGGGGCAATCCAGACAAAAAATATTCATTTGGTAATAATACCATGATTAGGCATATGACCCGGAAGCACCCTAACAACTATTCTCAGGCAGAGATCAGGGAACTGGCCAGTCACCTCCCCCAGTGTTCAAGGACCAGCTCCAAAAGAAAGGAACCCGCTCAATCAGGACCAGAAACATCAGAGACGATGCCTTGTATTCAGCAACGATTTGCGGATTTCAGAATCACATACATTCAATGTGGCAAGCTCATCGCCTATGGTGAAAAGAGCGTAAAGCTTGTCGTCCTTGCTGGTGACAATCACAATTGCCCCAAAAAAAAGTAATTTTTTCAATTTTTTGTTTTTTTGCTCCTGTTGAGCCATTTACAATTCCCTGTTTTTTGTTTCTCCCCATAAAAAAATACAAAAAAATATAAAACTGTTTTGAAAAGCCAAAAAAAGTACAAAATGTTAAAAACAACAAAAAGAAGAAAAAAAACAGTTCTTTTTAAAACTACCTTTCATTTGTAAAAGTAAACCTATATTTTTAATAAATCTCTGTCAATTTTTTTTTCTTAGGGTACGCGTACCGGGGCGCGCCCCCCCAAAAAATAGAAAAAACAAATGTAATGAAGGAGTTAGCATGAGGGAAGAACACAAAGAGAGTAATGTTAAGAGAAAGAGAGCTACAGGATGAACACAGAGGGATTGTTTATTACATAGTAAAAAACAGAGAAGGTGTAATAGGGTGAAAGTGAGAAAAGTAAAATGACTAAAGGAGCTAAAGAAGGGAAAAGAGAGAGGAAGAAGACTAAAGTAGAGATAGTGGGAGAATGTGAGTGGGTGTTGAAAGAAAAAGAGAGGACAGTAAAAAATTGAGAATGTAGGGTAGTGGCGTAACCGGGATGAATGAAGAACGGTGAGTGAGGTTAAGAAAAGATCAGTTAGTGTAAATAAAGAGGGGTGTAAGAAGGTGAAAAATTGAATTAGGATAAGACATGGGGAGTGACAAAGAGAAAGGACAAAGAGAGTAAAGAAAACAGTACCTGAATGGATTTGAGTGAAACAGCAAAGAAAGATAAGTAATGCAGGGTGTGTGACTTATAGGGAGTCAGTGGCTGTAGGTCGGGGTGTGGGTGTGTAAGGTGTGGCTGTGGGTGTGGCTGTGTGGGGTGTTTTGGTGTTGCTGGCGGTGAGGGTGTGTGAAGTATGTGTGAGGAGTGTATGGGTGAGGGATGTATATGTGTGCGATGTATGTGTGTGTATGGAATGTGTGTGTGTATGTGAAGAGTGTGTGTGGGTTTTTTTTGTGTATGAGGTGTGTGTGTGGTGTGTGTGGGGTATATGTTAGAGGTGTGTGTATGTGTTGAGAGGGGGATGAGGTGTGTGTGTAGGAGTAAGATAAATAATTAAGAAAAACAAAATGAGTAAAGAAGCAAAGGAAGGGAACAGAGGGAAAGTGAAGTAAAGAATAGGGATTGAAAGAAGTTGAATATGAGAGGGGAAATAGGGAAATTGGAGTAAACATGGAGAATAAGAATAAGTGTGGTAAGCAGAATAAAGACACAGGAGTGAGGTTGGATGAGAAAATATTAGTAAGCTTAAAGCAAAGGGTGATGACAAAGTATATTTTTTTAGTCATACTTACCATATAATAAATGTAACTTTAATTATTTTTTTACTGCACTTTGTATCTGTGAAAGAGAGAAGAAAAAATAAGTTATAATTAGTAAAATGTGTATTTTAAATTAAAATATGCAAATGAAAAGGTTAAAAATCATAACAGTGTATCTAGAAATAAAGTAAGAGTGAAGGACACAGAAAGGGAAATAAAGTAAGGTAGAAGGATAAAAAGAGAAAAAAAGAAATAGAATGAGAGCAAATTAAGGCATATAGATTCACTGACAGAGAGGAAGAGAAGAACAGAGAAATGAACTGAAGGTAAGAAACATACTAAAACAATGTGAGTTAGCAAAACTAAATCAGGAAACAGTAGTAAGTAAAAAGATAATAACTGAGACGGAAAACATAAACACAAGTGAACATAACACAAGGAGAGTAGGGCACTGAGGATATAGAAGTAGTGAACGAAAAATAGAGAGTAAAGGTCAAAAGTAAGGAGCAAACAAAGATAAGCGAAGGAGAGTGGGTGATTTATAGTGATAGAGTGAGATAATCAATCATAGCATTTATATAGCGCACTACTCACCCAGAGGGTCTCAAGGCGCTGGGGGGGGGTCCGCTACTGCTCGAACAGCCAGGTCTTGAGCTGCTTACTGAAGGCGAGGTGGTCCTGGGTCAGGCGGAGGTGGGTCGGAAGGGAGTTCCAAGTCTTGGCAGCCAGGTAGGAGAAGGACCTTCCTCCTGTGGTTGCTCTTCGGATGCGGGGGACGGCGGCGAGGGCGTGGCTGGTCGATCGAAGCTGGCGTTTGGGAGCGTAGAAGATGAGGCGGCTGTTGAGGTATCCTGGTCCTTGGTTGTGTAGGGCTTTGTGTGCGTGGGTGAGGAGCCGGAAGGTGATTCTCTTGTTGACCGGGAGCCAGTGCAGGTCTCTCAGGTGTCCGGAGATGTGGCTGCGGCGGGGGATGTCCAGGATGAGTCGTGCTGAGGTGTTCTGGATCCGCTGGAGTCTCTTCTGGAGTTTGGCGGTGGTTCCAGCGTAGAGGGAGTTGCCGTAGTCCAGACGGCTGGTGATGAGGGCCTGGGTGACCGTCTTCCTGGTCTCGGGGGGGATCCATCGGAAGATCTTACGTAGCATGCGCAGGATGTTGAAGCATGATGAGGAGACGGCGTTGACTTGTCTGGTCATGGAGAGGGAGGAGTCCAGGATGAAGCCCAGGTTGCGTGCGTGGTCTGTTGGTTCGGGTGCGCTGCCCAGGGTGGGGGGCCACCAGGACTCGTCCCAGGCGGAGGGTGAGGATCCCAGGATGAGGACTTCCGTCTTGTCTGAGTTCAGTTTCAGGCGGCTGTTCGACATCCATTTGGCTACGTCTGTCATCCCTTCGTGCAGGTTGGCTCTGGCGGTGGCGGGGTCGTTGGTGAGGGAGAGGATCAGCTGGGTGTCGTCGGCGTAGGAGATGATGTTCAGGTTGTGCTGGCGTGCGATGGCTGCGAGGGGGCTCATGTAGACGTTGAAGAGTGTTGGGCTGAGCGAGGAGACTTGAGGAACGCCGCAGAGGACTTCGGTGGCTTCCGATCTGAACGGGGGGAGGCGGACTCTCTGTGTCCTTCCGGCGAGGAAGGAGGTGATCCACTCCAGTGCCTTCTCCTGGATTCCGACGTTGCTGAGGCGCTGTACTAGGGTACGGTGGCAGACAGTGTCGAAGGCCACGGAGAGGTCCAGGAGGATGAGGGCCGCTGTTTCTCCGTTGTCGAGCAGGGCTCGGATGTCATCGGTGGCTGCGATCAGGGCGGTCTCGGTGCTGTGGTTGGCCCGGAAGCCAGACTGCGAGAGGTCGAGGGAGCCGTTCGTCTCGAGGAAGGCGGCCAGTTGCTTGTTGACGGTCTTCTCGATGACTTTAGCAGGAAACGGGAGCAGGGAGATGGGGCGGTAGTTCTTGAGGTCGGTTGGGTCTGCTGATGGTTTCTTGAGTAGAGCGCTGAGTTCGGCGTGCTTCCAGCTCTCCGGGAAGGTTGCAATGTCGAAGGAGGTGTTGATGATGTCCCGCAGGTGGGGTGCGATGACAGCGTCGGCCTTGTTGAAGACGTGGTGAGGGCAGGGGTCTGTCGGAGATCCGGAGTGGATGGAGTTCATCGTGCGGATGGTGTCTTCGGTGCTGATCGGGGTCCAGGCGCGGAGGGTGGTGGTGGGGGGCGGTGGTTCAGACGTGGCGTGCGTCGGTTGAGTGCTGAAGCTGTTGTGTATGTCCGCGCTCTTGTTGTGGAAGTAGGAGGCGAGGGAGTTGCAGAGGTCTTGCGAAGGGGTGATGTCAATGGTTCAGGCTTTGGGGTTGGAGAGCTCTTTCACGATGTTGAAGAGTTCCTTGCTGTTGTGTGCGTTGTTGTCCAGTCGTTCCTTGAATGCGGTTTTCTTGGTGGCGTGGATCAGCTGGTGGTGTTTTCGGGTGGCGAGCTTGAGGGCAGTCATGTTGTCCGGTGTTGGGTCTCTGCGCCAGGTTTTCTCGAGTGCTCTGCAGTTCTTCTTGGAGCTCTTGAGTTCGTTGTTAAACCATGGGGCTTTCTTGCTGCCGGGTCTGTTCGGCGGGGTCTTCAGCGGGGCGAGGTCGTCTGCTCAGTCGCTGATCCATTTCGTGAGGTTGGTGGCTGCTTGGCTGGGGTTCGTTGTGCTGGTGGGAGGGTTCTTGCTCAGGGAAGTAGCGAGCTGGTCTGCAGTGATCTTGTTCCAGCTTATGCGGGGAGCCTATTGCTGGTGATGGTGGCGCGTGGTCCTTCTGAAGCTGAAGTGTACGCAGCTGTGGTCCGTCCAGTGGAGTCCCGTGGCGTGGCTGAAGGCGATGTCCTTGCTGGAAGAGAAGACCGGGTCGAGCGTGTGTCCGGCGTAGTGGGTGGGGTGGTCACCAGCTGCTTGAGTCCGAGGTTGGTGAGGTTGTCCAGCAGGGTGGTGGTGTTGTGGTCGTTGTTGTTCTCCAGGTGGAAGTTGAGGTCCCCGAGGAGGATGTAGTCAGCGGAGAGGAGGGCGTGCGGGCTGATGAAGTCGGCGATGTCTTCGCTGAATTGTGTGCGTGGTCCTGGGGGTCTGTAGATGAGGGTGCCTCTGAGGGTGGTCTTGGGGTTGACGTGGATCTGGAAGTGCAGGTGTTCGGCGGGTGCGAGGGTGTCGTCGGTGTTGGTCGTGATGCGGATGGTGTTCCTGTGGATGATGGCGATGCCTCCTCCTGTCTGGTTGGCGCGGTCTCTCCGGGTGATCTTGTAGCCCTCTGGGATGGCGATGGCGATGTCGGGTGCTGAGGAGACGTTCATCCAGGTTTCCGTGAGGAAGGCGACGTCTGGGTCTGTGGTGTCGAGCAGGTTCCAGAGCTCGACGGCGTGTCTGTGGACGGAGCGGGTGTTGAGCAGGATGCACTTCAGGTGGGTGTTGCTGGTGGTCGGCTTGATGGGTGCTGGTGTGGTGTGGGTCCGGTTGCAGGTGAACTTGCAAGAGTGGCAGCTGAAGGGTCCGTGGGTGCGTCTCGGTGTGGCTCGGTAGCAGCCCGTGGTTCGGCCGGTGTTGAGTGCGTTGAGTTCGGTGGCGTCGTAGGTCCGTCGGGTCGGCTTCCGGCGGTGGGGGCCAGGGGTCCTGGCACTGGGCGCGGGCCAGGTGCGGACGGGCGCAGACGGGCTTACCTTTGGCGCACCTTCGGCGCTCAATCAGTGCTCCCGCTGCGCGCGTCCGCTGCGCGCGTCCGCTGCGCGGTCGCTCCGGGGGCGACCGCGCAGCCGGTAGGGAGGGTATGCGGGGAGGCGGGAGCGGGCCGACCAATCGGCTGGTGGGCGGGCGGGGCCGCGGGCTGGCAGCGGCGGGAAAATGAAGTCGGGCTTGGAGGGCGGCCCTGCGGCGTCTGGGGCAGCGGCGGGAAAAACAGGAGGCAGAGGCTTGGAAGGCGGCCCTGCGGCGTCTGGGGCAGCGGCAGAGAAAGCAGGTAGGCAGCGGGCAGCAGGTAGGCAGAGGGGGCGACCAGGCCAGAGGCGCAGTGGTCGCTGCTGAGTGAGTAAAGAGGAATTACTAAAAGAGCAAAGGAGGAAAATACGAAAAAGGGAAATAAAGCAGAGAGACTGAAAGCTGAAAAGTTATGCAAGGGAGAGAGGGGATGCAGACAGTTGAAATGAGAATGAGGGCTTGTCAAAGAAGTAGAGTAAAGGAACGGGGCTTACAGAGAGTGAGGAAAATACATTATAAGTGAGTAAAAAGAGCTGAAAGAGGATGGAAAAAGGAAAGTGAGTGTCAGAGAATGGGAATATAATTTAATTTACACAATCCAAAGTATAGAATAACTTGTACAACATGTTACATAGTTTATTTTTGCTGTTCTCAGAATATATTGAATTTCACTTAAAACAGTGAGTTCAAATTACTCATCATATGACAGCGGGAAAAAAAAAACACAATCTAAAAGATTTTGTTTTAAAAAAAAACTTAGATACTGACAAATGACAAATGAACACTAATCTTGGATTGACTTACTTTTCCTTGAGGCCAAATAGTATATCATGGAGGTCCTTTTCTCGTTGCAAAGTACTTTGCTGTTCAGTAAAAAATCCATTTCATCGACTTTCTAGAAGAAAAGCTCCAAGAACATCTGAAATATTTTCATTATTTTCATATACTCCTTTGTTTCAGTCATGACTCTTTACTCATTCCCGTACCTTTCCTTTTGGCCAAATAGTGTCAGATGTATGAGTATACTTTCAAATTAATTCAAAGAAAATCTGAAATGACCTTTTTTCCGACGTTCTGAAAGAAAGGCTCTACAACATTTTCACAATATTTAAGTATTTGTAAAAGCATCTCTGACTCACTCATGTTCATCATTTTCTATAATACTAATATCACTTACTATCAGATCCACTTACAGTACCTATATGACAAGTCAATTTTTAATATTACCTGGATCACTTTTACTCAGAATATATTTTTAAACAGCAAAATAACCTTTATTAACTGCTCCCGTCTTCATAGGCCAATTACCTTTACCTAAATTTTGGTTGTAAAAACACTAGGTATGAATTTTTTAAGCCAAAAGGCAAACGTTGTTTGAAAGTCAAATGAGTGTCGTTACATTGGGTCCAACCTTTACAACTTTTTAAATAGCATGTGTAATGCCCTGATGTTGTAGAAGGACCATCATGAAAAATAATAGCTGCAGTTGCAAAGGTTCTTCCTGATATAGATAACTGTGAAGCCACGAAATTTTTAATAGAAGTTGTCAATTTAGTTCCATCAGGTCTACATCGTTGGAACATTAAAATGACATACTGACCATAATTTTGTAGAAATAATGTGGACAGCATTGTAGACTTACATTGGGGACACACCATATTGTGATCCGCTGCTTTAACTAGATTATTAAAAGGCACTGATTTGCAGTCTGGTAAAGTCAAATATATAAATCTGTCAGTGTCTATTCTAGTAGTACTTGATAAAGTACAGTTGTGGCAGTCATGCTGCCATTGATAAGAAAGGCTAAAAAGATTTTTAATATCTACACCTTCATCTTCCAATACATCAAACATATACATTAAAAATTCCTGACAATCCTGCTGAATATTCTGTGAAAATTGATTTTGACCAGTAGATATGTCTAGAAGATTTCGAATTTCTGAAACACTTTCTATTTTTGCTCTATCACTGGTACATTTCTCAAACACGCAATTCAACAAACAACAGAATCTTTGATCCCGATTTTCAACAATCTTTTCTTGTATATTTTGAAAAAAAAAACAACATTAACCACTACATTAGCATAGCAGTTGACACCATAACTGTTTTCAAACTGAAATCCAACAACATCTTCAACAGAATCTTTTTTCCTACTGCTTACAATTACAGTTTCGTCTACTTTTTGTCTTTTTACTACTACCTCACTGCAATTACTCTCATTTCTTCTTTTTCGGCCTACCACACTTTTTTCAGTCAGAGGATATTGAGGCAAATGTGGAGCATGCTCTCTTCTTAACCTATTGTATTCTTTAACACAATGTAGATCTGCACAAATCTTTGTTTCATCTCACTCAATCCAGTACAATCCTGATAAAGTTCTGACTCGTGATAATGCCACATATGCCATACCCTCTTTAAACACAGAACTTCCAATGTTCACCAAAGCACTATCTACACTTAAACCTTGAGACTTATGAATTGTCACCGCATATGCCAAACAAATAGGAAACTGTTTTCGCCGAACATATAAGTCTTTCACGAGCAAAAATCTAGCTGAACAATGACAAATTTGTTCTATTTCATCAATGCCATCAAATATAATTTTTTAAATTTCAATTCCACCTCTATTTTTGTAATTCCCAAAACCAACAACATGACCCATTGCTCCATTTACCAGACCTCTTTCAACATTTAAATTCCTTCTCAAAATGATACAACAATTTAAACACACATTCAGAGTCTTTTCAAAACCAGCAGTTTTAGATATAGTCTTCTCTAATTAATCCAATTTTGATTTCAAATTTTCAGACAAAATAATTGTTGTTGAACATGGAACATTCTTTCAGAGTTGGCATCAAACATAATCCAGATTTCTTCTCGTTAATTTTCTTAAAAATATTCTCTAGAAGAATGTTTTCATTTGGGTACAAATTTGAAATTAATCGTCCATGTAAAGCTTCTTTCCCTTGCTGACTTACTTTTCTGATTCTTACATCTTGTAAAATATTTTTATAATCTTCATACTTTGCCTGCCGCATATTTTGAAGCAGTTCTGCATATTTGAAGTTTAACCATATATTAACGTTTCCAATGCTTCCTAAGCACTTCCTGGTATCTTCATGCGTGAGCATTTTGAACACAGGTTGTCCTTTCACTGGAGTCAACTGTAGTAGATCTCCAAAAACAATAATGTGTTTTCCTCCAAATAAGACATCATAGTCTGTTCTAAGAATTTCTTGCATTCTCAAATGCACAAACGCAAGGATTATATTTGACACAATGCTTACTTCATCAATGATAAGAAGTTTCATTTTCTTCAGGACTCTCGAAACTTCAGAACACGCATCTCCAGATAGCTTGTGATACTCCAATTTGTTATCATGCTCCACTGGCAGCATCAGTAAACGATGTAAAGTAATCCCTTTAATGTTATGTGCAGCCAGCCCAGTTGGAGCGGTAACAACACAAGACAGCGGTGATTCAGTCCTTTTCTGCAAATAAGTTGCAATTGCTTTAATCAGAAAACTTTTTCCATTTCCCGCTTCTCCACTCACGCACAGTTGGACAGGCTTAAATGATGTACATGAGCACTCTTTTTTCTCATGACTGAATCCATGTTCAATCTGTTCTGTGACTTCGTCATATATCTGTTTCTGCTCAAGGTTTAGTTGTTTCACCAAATCTTCTAAGTTAACTTCATCATCTTGAGCTTGGTCCATTGCTCTTTCCACCTCATCCATGGCAGTGACAGCTTCATTTTGTATAATTGGTCCTCCAAGTGGATCCTGACTCAATGAAGCAGAACTCTGACTGTCTTGAGAACTGTCTCTAGCAATCTCGACAGCAATTGTGGCTTATTGCTCTATTTCTTCGTTCAACATTTGCAGATAATTTGGAAAAACAGGGCATTCTATGGTATCCTTGATTGCATTAAAAGAATCTTCGTAACACAGAAAATCTCCAAGTAGTTCCTCTTCTGTACGCCATGGCTTAAAGAGTTGCAAAAGAGCTAAATAGTAAATTTCCCTTTTCTCTGGATTTTCGGAACTCAATTTTCGATGATTAATCAAATGGCCTTTTTTTGTCTCACTAGACATCCTTCACACCCAATGATAGCATATATTCCATTGTTGATATCTTCTCTGATGGTTCTCTTATAAATAGAGTTTTGCAGATCTTCATACAAACAACTGTTCTCAAGATGACTACTTCTATTTGGATAGTATGTATCCAACATGTTTGTCTTCAAAATATCTGTACTTTCTGGTTCTTTCTCTACCAAATACTCTATTTCTTGTACAGATTTCAAAACTGTGTTTCGTGTTGCAGCAAGACCTAGACTCACCCAAATGATGGTTCTAGATTTGGAATAGAGACTTGCTGACGACAATCGATCAAAACATTCACATGCTCCAATTTCTCGATGCGACAACATCTTCAGACTGTAACTGTATAATTTCTTGCTTAGACTCTATTCATGTGAAATGTCCTCCCACATTTCCTTCAGTTCTGTATTTTCTTTTTTTGTGATGTAAGACGTCACATATCGAGCCACAGCAATAGAGTTGTCAGCAACGAACTGAATATCCATGTTAGCATTCCACATGGACAAAATCACTGGGTTGTAGTCGTTGATGTACTTGGACTCTTCGTTTCTTTTTAAATTGTATGTATTTTTTGGTGATTTCCTCGTCACAGTATGTCGCAGAGAAGACATCAAATTATTTACTCTTCCTTTAGAAATCACTGGTCGTGGAAAGCCGAAACGACATTTTGTGTAGAACTTGTCCTTGTTTCTGAATTTTCGACGACAGTACTTTCCACAACGATGGGATTGAAAGCGTAAAACTTGTTGCCTTAAACTGTTTTCCTCTGTAGTTTTCGGAACAGCACATGTTAAATACTCTTCAATGAAACTCATCACTGTTTTATCCGAATCTGTTCCAAATTTGGGTGCACCTTTAATCCACAACAACATATGTATGTGAGGAGCACCTCTCGCTTGATACTCCTTTCTCCAAAAGAAATCCAAAACCTCTCCAAGGGGAGAATTTTTTTTGTTGGTAATAAAAGACATCATAGCTTCAAATCTATGATTGAAATATCTGCATACATTCACTGGATCCAAAGAACACAGCTCTCCAGGTGTTTTGATTTCTATATTTTGTATATTTGCATTTGCCTCTCGTAGAAATTGAAGTAAGTCGTCCCATGCATACTCGGCACAGCTAAGAGTGAGGAACCATGTAGGAGTTCCTAAGTTTCTTAGCATACATTTCGATTCCCCATGACGACGGTACCAATACTCATTTGTACCACACTGACATGCCATGACATTGATTAGATGAGATTCCAAAATATTATCTTGCAGATTCACTTTCTCCATAAAGTCCCTCGCCGAAATATTTTGCAGATGTGCTCCACTTTTCAGTATATGCTTTACTGCATAAGAAAGCCCAGACAAGTCACTTTCATACAGTAGATGAAACAAATAGGGAATGCATTGATGAAACCTTGGATCTTCAGCATATAATCTTACAGTTCGATATTCAGATGCAGGAATTTGAAGTGGACGATCGTCATATCGTCCACCTCGACCTGTTGGAAATAGCTGTGGAAAACAACAAGCTTCCAAACTTTCTTCCCATACACTAATGGGACTTCCTTTTGCTGCTTTCATTTGATACAATTCAATTGCATTCCCCATTACTTCTTTGGAATGCAAAGGATGAATAGCATAATGTTCATATATTTCTTCACTTCTAGACACATCAACTTTTTCAATTTGGCCGCCTGAACAATCACTGTCTTCATCTGCAGCTTTTTCCTCTGCTGCAACACATACATCTTTGTAATACTCATTGTTTTTGACTAAATACAACGTTGCCTTTTTGACTTTCCTAACATCTACTAAATCTTGCAAGATTTTCTTACTCTTTGTCGGAACCCCATTAACTAGAATAACTAAAGGTTCCTCTTCTACTTTTTCTATACCAATTGTATCAATATTTTTTTTTTAAATCAAGAGGCAAATAAACAACTCTTCCCTTTAATCCTCTCTGCAAATCTGTAGGAGGCAATTTCCCTATCTTAGGCTCCATGCGAACAATAGCCTGAAAAGGATGGACACATTGAATCAAAATAGACTCATATGTATTTAAATCCATCAATTCACAGGGAATGTCTACCAACTCCAGATTATTATGAACAGCTCTAGCCAGCATTCTGTTTTGATTTAATTTATCATAACAATATTTACAAATACGCTGATCAGAACTCAAACCAAAACAATTTTCCACCCACAAATAAGTTGCAAAATCCTTCCACTCATAATTATTCATCTTTTCACTTTTTACGTATAAATCAACTAATCTAGTTTGATGCTTATAATGACTTCTTCGATAACACACACAAGTACAATTCGGCCTTTCACTTGATTTCACCTTAAACCCGGTAATTTCCTGCTCAAACTTTTCTGTGCTTGAAATCTGTACATTGTCTTCCACATTACCTTGAATTGCTGTGTCAATTTCTACACTATCCTCTTGTTCACCAAAATAACAAATCTCAATTTCTTCACAAATCTTCTTCACATCTAATTCAGTTTCATGCAAAAGAGCACTGTTTAATTGTTTAAGCTTAAGTGCTGGACTTTTTGCATAATACAACATTCTCACTAATTTCCTCATTTTGGTATGATGCACTGCTAACATCCTAAAATGATGAAAAACACTCTGACAGACTTTTCTAGAAATACAAGCCAGTGAATGCCCTTGGAAACCTGTGTTTTCTCTCACTCTGCAAGGATCTAAGTCTTGCAACAACTTCACTTTCTGCTTTAGACTTTTCTTACTATATGTACGTAAGAAATTACAAAACAAATCAATTGATTCCTGTCGCACACTACACATACGACTACACTTCCAAGTGTACACTGGACCCTTAGTACGTCTCCCTAAAACTTCATCAGTTAACACCTCTTCTGGTTCTCTAGGCACAAGTTTCTCTTTTTCAACCGGACAACCGTCTTTCACTTCATACGCTCGACCACTGGTGTCAACTGCATGCACTAAATCATTCTCCTGGATGTAACTCTACTCATTAAAAAATGGCTCACAACTTGAACTGTGCATCCATTCTCCAGAAAAAACATTACAAAAATTAGTCTGATTAATTACTCTTTTCCATCTACTGTTTGATTTGAAAACATCAATTGTCTTGTTAAGTGTCCTAATTCAATTGATTATTAAAATAAATCATTTTTTCTTAACTTAAAAAGCCTGATCAACAACCTTCTCTACACTTTTCTTTTTCTCATAAAAAGCGGCTCTCTGTTTACCTTTCCTAATTTTTTTAAACAAATTTAAAACCACCCTATTGCGAAACATTTGTTTACGAATGTCTCTAAACTGATTCTGCCTTCTATTCCTATACATATTATTCTTTCCTGCTCCAGTTGTAGGATTCTTTGAGGTTCTCTCCTTCCTTTTCAAATTTACTCTCTCATTCTCTTTTTCTACATGCTGTCCAACAATATTTTTTGAAGTACATATGTTCCGTATGAAACACTTAGTTCTCTTACCAGGAGCTTGGTTCCTGTTTTTTGAAGTATTTGTTGTGGAAGAGTGCTGTAATTCCGTTGCTGTTTTGGTTTTTTAACGGTTATGTTGTTTTCTTCTCCTTTCCCTTGAGGGCATGTTTGCTTACTCTTGAAATCTTGATTTCAATCTGTGTTAAAGAAAAAAATAGCACATTATACACCGCTATTACCAAACAACAAAGCAATGACAAAAAGCAAACGATCTATTCAGGATTACAGATCAGGTGAGGATTCTCAAGGGGTGCACAAAAGGTGAGGCCTGTATTGAAGAGTATAAGGAAGACAACTCTGTCCACAGGTACAAAGAAGGTGAGGCCTGTGTCTAAGAGTCCAGTAGGGGATAGACTTCATGAAGTCTAGTCCACTGCACTCTTATACACAGGCTTCACCAACTATGCTTCCCAGGAAAGGCCTCTCTCCCACTACAGTCTTGATCATAAACCTCACCTCCTCTGTCCCTCTGGACATGTCTCACCTCATCTGCACAATCTACTTCCTAATCTCAGGTAACACAGGTGACATAATTGTGAAAAGGTCAAATGTGTTTATATAATCATGCACACAGTATTTATTCTTTCTCAAATATGTAGAATTCATTAATTAGTCCCAAAATCGATTTTTCAAAAACATTTTGGAAACTCAGTGCAGGTCCTACTATTTAAACTTTCTCAAAAATGTAAAACTCATTAATTTGCATCAAAAATATTTTAGTAGTGTAATGAAAAGCTTATACATATGACCTTTTCATTGTTTTTCAAATGTTATTCTAAAAAAAAATTATAAGGCCTAAGCAGGAATATTCATGTGATAAAGCCTGTCCAGGGGAGCACAAAACGTTAGGTTTGTGTCCAAGAGTGCAGTGGACAAGACTAAACTGGAGTAGTGTGCAAGAAAAAGATGAGCCTCATTTATAAAGCCCTGCGTCAGTTTTGCGCTACTGATGCGTCACTTTTTGTGACGCATTGGCGGCATAAAACATGTGCCTTGTTGCGCCATATTTAAAAAGTGATGCATGTAGGTAGATGCGTCATTTTTTAAACCTCTGCGCCACATTATACCTCTGTCAAATGTAATGTACACAGAGGGGTAATTTCTCCGCAAAAAGCCTCGTAATAATGACGCAGTGAAATCTATGAGATTTCACTGCGTCACTTTTAGGACACTGTTACATCAAAATCTTGCACCTGCCTCACAGCAGGGATAAGACTGAGGCAAACACTTTCACATGGAGCTTTCCCCATGTGATAGGATTCTGACACCTAAGCAGGACTGCAGATGAGATGAAGACTGTCCAGGGAAACACACAAGGTGAGGCTTGTGTCCAAGAGTGCAGTGGACAGGACTAAACTGGAGTAGTGTGCAAGAAAAAGATGAGCCTCATTTATAAAGCCCTGCGTCAGTTTTGCACTGCTGATGTGTCACTGTTTGTGACGCATCGGCGGCATAAAACATGTACCTTTTTGCGCCATATTTAAAAAGTGACGCATGTAGGTAGATGCGTCATTTTTTAAACCTCTGCGCCACATTATACGTCTGTCAGGTGTAATGTACACAGAGAAAGTGCATTCCCCGCCTTCAGGCAGTATGTAATTTTCCGCAGTGATGCCTGTTAGAGGTTAAACAACCTTACTAGTCGGCTCGTCATGTTTTATGTTTCTCTCCATATGTTAGGTACGATACCTGATTGCATGACAGGTCCTTCGAACGTCATAGGACCTTTTTTCTAGTATTGTCTAAATTTCGTTTTGTAGTGATTCCTTATTGGTTTCAGCAATACCATCATTTTCGCTGCTTATGGTATTCTTTAGTACCTCATCACCTTTGCACTCACTTTGCATGCTTGTTACAAGATCATCTATGAAGTTGTTTTTGTTCTCTCTTAGGACATATACTGGATCATCGGATAGCGACTACATTGTCCCCGGTTTCATGATGTTTTTAAAATCATCTGTGTCAGGCCAGCTTCTTGCACCACAAAATATCTTTTTGGATTCTGATCTGTGCTCTCCCATGTGTCACATTTAACGCGTCTTTTCACATCATATGGTCTCCACGTTCAGTAGGGTGATCTCCCCTCGCATACAGTCACCTATTTATCTTGTTTTGTTTTGTTTTTTGCCCCCCTCTTATTTGATTCTTCATTTGCCCCATTTTTCTCCTTTCTCATGTCCTTCCCCGCCCTGATGAGTCACATCAAGTACACGGTGTGACGAAACACATGTCGGTTGGCGATCTGTAATTGTACTGATCACGATTGAATGATAAATCTTTATCACAAGCAGAATCCGGAGTTTGACTATTATTCATTCACATGAACTTTGCCCTTACAGTGGAGTTCTGACACCAGAAGCTAATGTCAACTTAACATGTGCACAGGACTTTGTTCTCACTGTTCTAAAATGATGCCAGCAGAACAGTCAGAACAGTCACACAAATTCACTTCTGGTAGACCATGTTGGATGCTAGGAGCGGAGCCACTAGAGGCTATTCCTCTTCCATGGCAGTTAAGTCAAATGGGAACATATCCAACACCCACTTCATACAATGGCACTGGAAACACTTGTAACTATGCCAAAGTCCTTTCTAAGCCTCTTTGGTCGGCTTCTATCATCCATCAAATCTGCTTCCGTTGTCTTATTCCGCGTTGGGCCTCTTGATTCAGGCCTTCCATGAAAATAGTGCTTCTCAGTATCTGTTGGAGTGCCCTCCAGGCAAACACTCACAGCTCACTCGAAAGTCTCAATGTCTCAATGCAGTGCACCAGTGTCTCTCCTCTGTGGCAGACACTACAGATATTGTGCTCTTCGTTGGTCGTGGGCACAGATCATCTCGTGCAGACCCGGGTACTACTTAAACAGAAAAAGCAATAAAATGTCATGTTCAGCTGCATTCTCAGTCTCCAAAACTCATTATTCAGTGTCAGAGGATGGTCGGGCTGCTCTTTCATTTTATTTTTCCTTTCAACATGTGTACCACAATGGAGTGCCTTTTGTCAATCTTGGATCCTCCGGTGCACTGCCCTTCCATTGGAGCAAAGAAAAGGGGGGTGGCCAAAACTCAGGCCAAGGGGCTTAAGGGACTGCACGCTGTCAGAGGTTACCAGCACATGACAGGCAGAAAACTGAAGCCTCAAACCAGCCCTGCCATCAACAACAGGGATCCTTCTATTTCGCTCTTTTGTACTGAATCTCTGGTTCTGTGGTAAACAGGGAACCAGCTCCTCCTTCTTATCTGATGTCCAACGCTGTCTGATGGAGCAAGAACGATGCTTTGGAGATGCCATTAATGGAGCGCTGGCGGTCGCTGCCCAGCCTTGCTACTTTCTGGGTGCTGGGACTGTAGGTCCAAGACGTCTGACCTTCATCTGTAGCTTTCACTGACGGGACTTAGGACTCGTCTTTATCATCGTTCCGTTCTGCAGGTTATTATGACTCTTCCTTTCACTCTGGAAGATCCTGCAGAACCTAGTGATGTAGGAAATGTGACAAAGTTGTTAGTTTCCTTCAATTTAGTACAACAACAATTCATTGTATTACACAATGGGACTGCAAGCAGGTGGCCTGCAATCTGCGAGGGAGTGGCCATACACCATGGGATTACTCTGGTCTAGAATGCACTGTCACTCTCATAGGATACAAAGGCAAAGGCAGTACTTCTAGTCTCTTCAATTGGGTACCCTTCACTATCCTCACTAATTTCAATGTGGCAGCATTATCCTATGCATTTAAGGGTAGATAGCTACATGGGAAGTCTATCTGCTGAAAACTCTTAAAAAAGGATATGTTCTACACTTTTGCTCATACATTTTACATTACTTGTACAGGACTGCAGACACTTCTAAAATGATTTTTCTTAATAAAAAGCACCTAGATTGTGCATTTTAGGACCATGTTCTCATGTTATAGGAGCAGCAGGAAAAATCTAAAACTGCTAATTTCACAGGGGCTCTTATCAATAAAGCAACATTTTCTTCAAAACATTTTGCTAAGGATCACATGGGGATCTTCCCTTCGTTCTACTTTTCAATTATTCAAACGATATAACATCAGCTCTAACAAGGACTGTCAGTTTATTTACACAGACTAGCTAATAAAGAACTAGCAATGCCCTTGCAAACCTACAATAATACTAATGGTGTTATCACCTAAGACTTTTAGAGAAAAAAAAACCTACCCACATCTAATTTTCCTTAAAGATCAAAATAAGGGAACAACAATCTAGACTACTGACCCTGTCATTATTTCATCAAACATGATGGGCAGTAATAAAACCCATATATTTAATCCTTTTATTAATGCTAACCATGTTTAAAACAGTATTACTATACGTTTTTCTTTGCCAGTGTTATGATGAATGTGCAGCATTTAACAATGGTTTGGGGGTTGTCTTTTTTTTTCTTTCTGGTGCATACAGGAAGCTGGCTATTTATATAGATGACCAAAAAGAGGTACACTGTGTAAATCCCTACAGAATTACAGAGGCACAAATGACACCCCAAATGCTCGCTTTTGTGGTAGTGTGGGTGAGCAGTTACATTGGCATGACACACAGGAGTGTGTCATGTCATGTTTTCACTCATGGCTTGCACCATGTTACACAGCCTGCAATGGGCGTCCATGTGGAATGTGTGTGCTTGCCCCTTAGGATGGCATAAGAGATGAAGCAGCCCTTTGGGACTCTCTTTAACACTCAGGCCCTATGTACCTGGGGTACCAATTACTAGGGACTTACAGGGGTGCTAAAGTCAAAAAGCCACCTGTAGCATAACTAGACTAAATCTTGTTTTGGTAGCAGGCCTCAGTGCACTGTCAGAGTTGAAAACCAGCATCTAAAATCTAAAAAAAGTGGCAAAAGTGGGGAGATAAGTGCAAAAAAAAAAAACCCTACAGTACACCAGAAAGGGATGAGCATTTTCTCAATTTTCAAATATTCTTATCTGTTTCACAACTTTCTCAACCTGTAGTGTCGATGGTACCATTAAACTCTGTTTTTAATGAGAACTTTTAGCTGTGGAAGGAAGTATCACACTAGTCGTTTGCTACACAATGGGTGAATTAACTTGGACATACAGCGTTCTCATCAATGTTTATATATTTGTAAAATATTCTTGCCCCCTCAGATCATCTCTGTTCTGTGCTTTGTAAATCAATGACTGCTGAGATTTATTTTTAATTCATTCCGAGATGAAACCTGGATATCTTCCTGACTTTATAAAGCCTCTGACTTATTCAACAATATTTGTACTATGAGAATTTGTGAAAAGGAGAGAGCAACATACATATTACCTAGCCTTAATTTGTTGCAGAGCTAGCCTCCTTCCCCCATTTTGACATGAGGAAACCTGAAACAGGTTTCACTTCTGTTAACTCTATCGACCTATATTTGTAGCAAATAGGCATAAACAAAGTTATAGGAGGTACATAGCACTTTTGAGAGGGCTAAACATTCTTTTAGCAAAAGAGAAAGAAAGCTGGAAAGCACTTAGCCCCCTGTTTGTAGTTAAAAGAATAACTTCTGCTTGTTTTTCACACATTTTTTCAATTATAAGCATTGTGCATTATACTTGTCTAATAATATAGAAGTCAGCTAATTGTATTATACCTAAATGTATGCATTTGCTGAAGCCTAAAGCTGCTTTAAATGGCAAGAATACTGTTTAAACAGTGAAATGATGCCCAATTTTGACTTTGATATTTGGGGCACTTAAAAATGAATATCCTATAATTTCTTTGCATAATATTCATTATCAGAATGTTCATTACATAGCCCAGGAGTGAAATTCTATATGCAAATATCCTCATTATGCGGTACAACACAACTTAAATTCAATTTTAATGCTAGGAGTTCATAGTATGAGTATTAAGCTTCATAAATATTAAAGAACTAATTTAAAAGCACTTATTTTTTAAATAATTTTTATAATTTATTATTTCTATTTTTTAATAAAAACAATCATTTTGATAATTCCACATAGGAAAAGCAAGCTGCATCTCTTGCCGATCATATTTAGACGCATTAATTCTTAAGCCTAAACACAGAAGCCTAACTTGAAACATGACAAATGATTGCGCCACTTTTTTGTTTTTAAAGCACAATTATTATTTAGCAACAGAACCAAGAATATGCTTATAAAAAAACCTTTTAAGAATGGAAATCCCTACCGTAAACATTTTCCTCATATCTAAAACAATAAACCTGATTTATTTTTGTAACTTTTTTTAAAACAGCATTCTGAAATGCAAAGTTTCACCCGTGTTTAACTGACGAAGTCCTGGCTGAGTGAACATTCCTGTCTATTCGTGGCCTACAAAAACGACAGCTGTTTGCTTAGCGGCAGTAAAAGCTTTTCTCTGTGTTGAAACGTGAGCACGGTGGCTGTCTATTTAAAACTGAGACATTTCTAGTTTTAAAATGGGTGTGCAATGCAGCAAAATCCAATGTATTCCTTTCGTGGAATATCGCAGGGCTGTGCACTAGATTGCTGTCACAAAATTGGATAGATTTTGTCAACGGGTTTGAAATGTGTTTATTCCAGGAGACTTGGGCTTGCGACCCAATTTTCCTCCCAGGCTATTTAAATTTTTGTATACCAGCGAGTAGAGGCCCAAGGGGTAGACCTATGGGAGGTCTAACAGTTTGGATCAAGCAAACTTTACAAGTTAAAATAAAAGTGCTTGACCTTGGTTGCAAGGATATACAACTGCTCAGAATATTACCAGAGAAGGGGGGTGTGATAGACATATACAATATCTATGCTAGGGGTATGAGTGCTGGGAAATCCTCTACCCTAGAGGCTCTATCCTCCTTTCTAGAATCGCAGTCCCTGGGAAATAGAGTGGTTCTGGCTGGCGACTTTAATAGAACCTTCGAGCCGTTGGAAAATACTGAACACCCACTAGGGCAGGAGGAAGATGTCCATTGGGGTGTCCCAAACCTGAATCTTGTACCAGTTAAGCGGTGGACAAAATATATTTTGCTATTGAACGCGTTATGTTTGGAATATGGCTTGAGGGCCCTCAATGGAAGGACAAAGAGCGACCAGGGAGGCAATTGTACATTTGACAATGGTCATAGTAAAAGTAGAATAGACTATGTCATTTGTAGCCTTAATTTATGGTGTGGGGTGGGTGATATGGAAATTAAGGGTAGATTAGAAAGTGATCATAATCCCCTTTGTGTCACCCATTCCTGGTGGAGGGTCATGCCAGACGATCCAGAGTCGCGTACCGAAGTTGTACTGGTTATGGCCAATGATACCCGAAGAGTTAAATGGCCAAATGTGTTGGCAAATGTGGCTTCAATGAACTACATAGACTCGGAGGTGGATAAAGCAATTGCAGCCCTGGAGACAATAAATCCCGTAACACCTGGTTCCTCTTTAATAACAGCTATACACGATACACTCTTTTCTCTTATAAAACCACATTTTACTAGATTAAATAAGGTAAATAGAAAAGCCTCAGTTAAAATGGCGAGGTGGTTCGACAAACAGTGCAGGTCAGCCAGATTGGAATTGGGTAGGGCACTTAAAAGCAGAGACAAGGGTTTGATTAGTATAGCAAGGAAACACTACAATGTTAGTATCCGCAAGGCTAAGAAAAAGTGGGATGAGGAATATTGGGAAGAGTTGCTTGAAGCTTCTGGGTCAAGAAATTCTAGACTTTTTTGGCAAATTGTGAAGTGGGGCCGAGGTGGTACCCCTAATAGCCCAGATAACAATGTTAATGCGGCATCATGGGTTGAGTACTTTAAACCCCAGTACGCAGAAAACAAGGATATTGTGGCAATAGAACCTATCCCAGTGGTATTTTGCAAGGGAAACCTGTTTTCAAATAAAGAAGCAGAATTTGTAATTTCAACCCTACAAGGGGGAAAAGCACCAGGCTTAGATGGGATTCACTCAGACATTTTTAAGCACGACAAGGTACGGTGGGCTAGGTATGTGACCTCACTGGGGAATGCTCTAGCTAAAGGGGCTGAAATCCCAGAAATATGGAAGGGGGCCATAATTATACCGATATACAAGAAGGGTGATCGGTCACTCCCGGCCAATTACAGGACGATAAGTTTGATTGCCACTATCCAAAAAGTGGTTGGGAAGATGGTGGTCAATAAACTTATATTGGGTAGACGAGAACAATGCCCTCTCCCCCTACCAGGCAGGCTTTAGGCGGGCAACCAGCACGGTTGATCAAATATTTCGATTTACCATGTTGCGGTGGGGGACTGTACTCCTTGGCGAGGGCAACCTTTATGTCGCATTTGTAGACTTGAGGGCTGCCTTCGACCTGGTGCCAAGGAGTAAGCTTTGGGCAGTCCTGAAAAAAACAGGGGTCCCACTCGAGTTGCTTACTCTAATAGTGCGTCTCCACGAAAGCAACTTCGCCAAAGTCCAGTGGGGGAGTAATGGGGAATGTACCGTTGATTTTCCTGTTGGACGGGGTGTACGGCAGGGATGTGCAATGGCACCCCTGCTCTTCTCCCTGTTCATCAATGGTATCGTGGATAGGATGTTGGATGCAAGTGTGGATGCACCATCGCTAGCGGGCAACAGGGTCCCTATCCTGATGTTCGCTGACGATACCCTCATTGTATCCCCCCCAGGACTCCAGCAGGACTCCAGCGCGCGCTGAATATATTTGACATGTTTTGCGGGGAACATGGTCTCGAAGTTAATGCTAGCAAAACAAAGTTGATGGTTTTTGGTCAAAGGCGCCGATCCCAACCAAGGGTAACTCTGAATAATATCGAGCTTGAGGTAGTAAATGTTTTTACTTACTTAGGGGTAGAGATTTCAAGCAAGCCAGGTTGGTCACGACATATTGAGAAGGCGGTACTGAGACACCAGCAGATTTCAGGGGCGGTCCGGGCAGAACAAGTAAAATCAAAAATTCGGCCTGTAAAACCGGTCCTTATGGTTTATGATGCTAAAGCCCTGGGTGCAGCCCTGTATGTGGCAGAAGTATGGGGTTTTGAGAGGCTCCCCGCCCTACAAATATCAGAGAATAGGTTCTTGAGGGGAATAACGAGTCTCCCCCAGAGTACACCATTAATACCACTCGGCTTGGATCTAGGGAGGAGACTGGTTAGTGACCGCGCTCGATTAAGGCCTATCCTCTATTGGAGACAACTGTGGATGACTCCAGAGATCCGACACTATGCTGATGGGTTTTTAGCCCTAGTTAAATCAGACATATTCCACAAAATATCATGGTTGAAGACGCTCAGGGTGGTTCTTGTTGAGCTCGGTCTCTCTAACCTCTGGGAAAATCCGGTTGGGGAAGTATTCCCAAGTAAAAACATCATTAAGGCCATATATTGGGATTATATAGAACAAAAGCTATGGAGGAGTACACATGCAGAAACAATGGGGGGTAGATTCATGGAAATAAAAACGAGACCTGTACTAGAACAGCATTGGGACAGTATAACTGTCCCGATAGATAGGAAGTTATTTTTTCAATTAAGGTCAGGTTCTCTCCCATTGAGGTCATTGACGGGCAGATGGAGGAGTACTAATAGCTCGTGTTGCCCGGTATGTGGTGCCCTAAATGAAAGCATCACACACTTCCTATTTCTGTGTGAGGCCTATGCAAACCCAAGGAGAGTATGGCTAGCCCCAGTTTGCAGAAATCTTGGGGTATTAAGTGGTGTCGAGGGGTTGAGAATCATTTGTACCTCCACCGAAATGCCTATAGTGCTGGGAACAGCAAAATACTTGGGGTGGGCATGGTCCATCAGGAGGAGGGCTCTATCTTCCAATATGCACTAAATTTTACATTAATTTTAAAAATTCTTTTTGTCAAAGCTTGCACAATTGTTTAAAATGTATTTTAAGTGTATGTAATATGAATTTTAATTATAATGTATTTTAAAAAATGTATGAATTTTAAAATATATGTTTGTGCTTCTATGAGTGTATAACTCGAATAAAGCTTTTTCAATCAATCAACCAATTTATTCAGATGATGTGTTTGCCTGTTAATATCTAATACACTGTATTTAAGGAAAATGCTTTATAATTGTTTATTTATTACAAAACACACAATTTCGTTTTTGAGGCCTTTTATTCCTATTGGATGTGAATTTAAATTGTATCTTTTAAGCATTTAACAGTTTGTACATGTGCATAATTGCTTACTCTATAAATTAAAAAGCAACATATAGCTATTTTAGCATCTCATATGGTTAATTTCTAGTTTTTTATTTAATTTTTATTTAATATTAATTAAATGACATTTGGCATACTAGACTGATGACAACAAGTGTCATAAGGCTCCAATTACTTCGCAGAGGCAGTACGATGCTTGACCCAATCACCCTCCCACCAGTGTCTTCGCCTCAAGGGCAAATCCACTAGCAGAAGGAAAAAGGGGAAGTGGACAGAGAAGAGACACCTTGAGAACTTCTGGCACCTTCACCGATATGGTAGCTCAGTCTTGACCTTGGCGTTGGTCACTGTAGGTGCCTAATACACAGAATGAGGGGGAAAAGAATAAACAACAACAACCACCTACCAATATTCTCACTCTATGAAATAATCAAATCTTATCCCACCAGTGGTTCCCAAAGGTATTGCTACTCTTCATGAGGATGTGTAGTAACATTCAGGGAGCTTCATGCCTGTGAGATAGAAACTAACATTACTGTGGGACCTTGCCTATGATTTATGACCTACTTAACTAATACTCCCACTAATTACCTATAAGCTCTCTGTACTAGCCCCAACTAGGGTTCTGTTAGAGTCTTGATGCAAACATGTGGCTCGTAGGATTCTCACTGCTGAGTTGTCTTCTGTGCGCAAAAGGGTACAAGGGAGGAGAGAAGGGGGAAAGGAGAAAACAGGAAAAGCGCAAGAAGGGAATAGTTACTCAGTATCTTGTTTGCTGGCAAAAGGGGGAGGGAAAAGCCGCTGGCTTACTGTTCCTCTCACAACACTCCGCGAGAAGTCAATGGAGTCCGTGGAACCTTCCGCTGAGATATCCTGTCGAACTTCAGCGAAACGAAACTGGCTCCCACGACGACAGCGGATGAAGAGGACCGTAGACTCAGTCACTGCAGCCGACGGAAGATCCTTCCTTCAGGGACTAATAACAACTATTGACTACTAAACTTAAATGTGACTTTCAAGGATATTCCACTCTCTCGGCGAGTAGCCACATCGAGCGGACTCAAAGGGATTACTAAACTAACTCTGATAACTCCTGTCGTGAATGTAGACACGGAGCTTCGAACACTAGCTGCTACCTCAGAAACCCGAACAGTTGAAGTGCGCAGTTTGAAAGCAGCGCGAGGCGCATATCAACTAGCCCTCACGTACTAACTTCCAGGTTACTTCTATGGCCACAGCGGCGGCCATCTTGGGAGGGACAGAACACTCACTATTACCTGAACCTATTTACATAGTACTGAAAGGAACCTATTTAGTAATACACAGGTACCAAACATTAACCCGACAGGGCTTCACTATTGTCCTCGCACAATTCCCAGATTTGGGAACATAGGTGGATGCGATTTGCAAAACCCTGACAGTACCCCCTCTCAAAGACCGATTTATCGGTCCAGGTTTGAGAGGTTTCCGTGCATGGAATCTCTTAATGAGTTGTGGAGAGTGAATTTGGGATTCAGGCTCCCACGACCTTTCCTCCGGACCGTACTCCTTCCAATCCACCAGATAAAATAGTCTTCCTCTTTTGATTTTAGAGTCCAGAATGTCATGAACCTCGTACTCAGGGTGGCCAGAAATAACTAGGGGTTCTGGTGGTTTACCCAACCTCATGTGTGATTTAATCTTTTTTAATAAAGAGACATGAAAGACTGGATGGATCCCTAACGTAGCTGGTAACTTTAATCTCACTGTCACTGGACCCAAGACCTGCTCAACTGAATAGGGACCCACAAATCTTGGTTGGAATTTCCTATTCCCTTTTAAATGGAGGTTTTTTGTAGAGAGCCACACCTGATCTCCTACTTGATATTGCGGAGCGGGCTTCCTATGTCTGTCTGCACTCTTCTTGTAAGATTGCTTGGCTTTTATCAAATTTTCCTCTGCAGATTTATGTAATGCAGCCATATCGGTCAACATGGTCTTAACTGCTGGGACTTCTAAATCTTCCTGAGTGCAGAATGGATTGGGATGACGGCCAGAATTCAAATAAAATGGCGAGTAACCCGTAGAAACACTCTTAGCGTTATTACTAGCAAATTCTGCCATCCACAATTGATCTGACCACTCACCGCCCCGCTCAAGGAGAAACAAATGGAGATATTGTTCTAATTCTTGGTTAATTCTCTCCGTCTGTCTGTCCGATTCAGGATGATAACTGGTAGACAATCTACTCTCAATCCCCAAACCCTTGAGATAGGCTTGCCAGAAACGGGAAATAAACTGAGGACCTCGATCTGAGACCACTATTTTGGGGACCCCATGTAGTTTTACAATATTCTCGCTAAATGCTTGTGCTAGCTCAGGAGCAGTTGGGGTACCAGACATAGCAATAAAGTGACTCATCTTGGTGAAAGTATCCACAATCACCAAAATAGTATCGAACCCCTTACTAAGTGGTAAATCTACAATCAGATCCATGGATACTGTATGCCACGGATGGGTCAGAGTAGGGAGCGGTTGTAAAAACCCCTGTGGGGCCTGCCGACTAGGTTTACTCCTGGCACACAATTCACAGGACTGTACATATTGTTTGACATGAGAGGACAACCCAGGCCACCAAAAATAGCGCTGAACTAAATCCATGGTCTTAGAAACTCCTTTATGGCCCGCCAAAGGATGATCATGGCAACTTTTCAAGGCTCTTTGTTGAAGTGCGATTGTAGGAAGATACAAGGCCCCTTTAAAGTAAGGTAATTGCTGGTTTAACACTCTCTCCTCACTCGATTGAACCCACTTCAGGATTTCTTCTTTAGATAAACTTTTCTGAACTTCTTCTTGAAAGCTGCTCAAAGAAAGAGCACAAATGATCTTAGTTTCGGGAATGATAGGTTGAGGTTCAACAGGATGTTCAAAATCTTCCGTATTCAAATGGGAAAGTGCATCCGCCTTTCCATTCTTTGTTCCAGGGCGAAATGTGAGCACAAAATCAAAATCTGCAAAGTACAGGGACCAGCGTAGCTGTCGAGGAGTTAGGGTCTTCGCAGATTTCAAGAATTGTAGATTCTTATGATCAGTAAACACGGTCACAGTATGCTTAGCCCCCAGCAGATAATGCCTCCAATCCTCAAAGGCATCCTTTACCGCCAACAATTCTTTTTCTGCGATCGTGTAGTTCAGTTCAGCTGGATTTAATTTTCGGGATCGATACGCCACCGGGTGCAGCTGACCAGTTTTCAAATGTCGTTGGGAGAGAACACCTCCGATTGCCTGATCCGACGCATCTGCTTCTACAAAGAAAGGTTCTTCTGGATTGGCATGCAACAGAATTGGTGCAGACACAAATCTTTCTTTGAGATGAAAAAATGCCTGAGCAGCCTCTCTGGTCCACTCGAACCTTACCCCTTTCTTTAGTAATCGAGTAATAGGGGCGATCAATTGTGAAAAACTCTGAATGAAGCTCCAATAGAAATTTGCGAATCCCAGAAAACGCTGTATTTCCTTGACATTATGTGGTTCGGGCCAATTTTTCACTGCTTGCACTTTTCCTTGATCCATAGTGATTCCATGTGGCGAGAGGACGAATCCTAGAAACTCCACTGTAGTGGCATGAAAAACACACTTTTCCAATTTTACATATAAATGATGTGTTCTTAAACGTTCCAACACCATTCTGACATGCTTTGGATGGTCCTGTGTATTCTGAGAGTAGATCAAGATATCATCCAAATAGACAATAGCCACTTTGTCAATCAAATCACTCAAAATGTCATTATTGAAGTGTTGAAACACAGCAGGTGCGTTACACAACCCAAAGGGCATCACACAGTATTCGAAGAGGCCAAATTTGGTACGAAATGCGGTCTTCCACTCGTGTCCCTCTTTCATCCTCACCAAATGGTACGCCCCACGTAAATCAAGCTTGGTGAAAATCTGAGCTTCTTTAATTTGATCCAGAAGAACGGAAATTAAAGGCAGGGGGTATCGATTTTTGATTGTGACTAAGTTCAGAGCACGGTAATCGATACAAGTTCTCAGACTTCCCTCTTGCTTCTTTGGGATGAAAAAGAGCGGCGAGGATACCGGAGACTGCGAAGGTCTAATGAACCCATTGGCTAGTTAACGGTCAAGATACTCCTTGAGGTGGTTGTTCTCAGCTTCGGTTAGGGCATATATCCGACTGCAAGGAAGTACAGCTCCTGGAACCAGATCAATAGTACAGTCGTAAGAACGATGTGGTGGTAACACCTCTGCTTCCTGTTCACTGAAAACCATTTTCAAATCCTGATATTCCGGGGGAATTTCTCCAGAATCAACTACACAAATTGACTGACCTCCAAAGGATAGTAAAGACGCGGGAGATGGCTCCACTGAATTTTCTTGGTGCCCATAACAATATTCCAGACAGAAGCTTGACTGCATACTGACTGTTTGATTCTCCCAGTCAATTGTCGGATTGTGTGTAGCCAGCCAAGGTAACCCCAGGATCAATTGGAACTGGGGGGCGTCTATTAAATTGAATTGCAACACTTCTCTATGCCCATCCGCTTGAATCAGCTCCAAACTTTCAGTATGACTGACAATTGGCCCAGACGACAAATTTGTTCCATCTACGGCTTTGACAGGTTCTGGTCTTTCCTTCTTAATGGCTTGAATTCCCATGCTTCGGGCATACTTAATGTCACAAAAATTTCCTGTGGCCCCAGAGTCCAACATAATAGCCACTCCTGAAATCTGCTGTTCACGGAATTTTAATGTCATGTGAAGGATTACATGCGGAATACTCGACTGTAGGGTATTAAGGATTAGATGACATTCTGGAGTCGTCTTTTTCTCCTGCACCATCAGAGCGACTCCGCCTACTGATGGCTCACCTCGTTTCCCTTAAAAGGTAATTTTGGGCGCTTTAGGCATTCCTTCACAAAGTGGCCAGATGCTCCACAGTATAGAGACAATTTCTTCAAACGCCTCTGTTCCTTCTCCTCTTTACTTAATGGACCTCGAACTGCTCCAATTTGCATGGGTTCTGTCTCATTACTCCCTCCGGTACCTTTCTCTGTCCGAGCCCGATCAAACCGGGGAAAGTTAACTTTCCAATCTTTCCTCTTCTCTCCCTTCCGCTCAGAGTTGCGAAAATCCAATTCCAAAACTAAATCCACCAACGCTGACAACTCAGTAGGCCGATTCGGAACTTGTGCCAATGTGTCCTTGATCTCATCTCTTAGGCCTCGATAAAATAAAGCTGCCCATTTCTCCTCTGGCCAGTTGGTTTCCACTATTAACTTGTTAAATTGCGTCAGGTATGAGATCAAATCTTTAGAACCCTGCCGCAATTCCAGCAACTCTTTATCAGTGGCCTGAGAAATCCTCCTCCTGTCAAAAATTCTGAGGAACTCAGATTTAAATTTAGCGAAATCACAAAGGATTGGGTCATCTTCACTCACCAAAGGCATCGCCCAATTGGCAGCATCTCCACTGAGATAGGATAAAATAAATGCTACTCTAGATTGAGCATCGGGAAAAAGGGTTGAGCGGCACATAAAGTGCAGAGAACATTGAGTTAAAAAGAGTTGTGCCTTTTGTGGATCCCCAGAAAACCGCTCGGGAGCTGCTAGAGGAATTAAAGGAGAGACGGAGTGGATAACCTGAGCAACTGACTTAGGATCTGAACTTGCGGTACTGGTGTTAGACGTGGAAGGAACCTGAACTGGATTTCCCATAACTAAACCATCCATCTTCTGAGCCAAAACTCGATTTTCTTGTCGAGAAGCCTCTAGTTCTAATTTTAAACTTTTATTTTCCTCCCTTACAGCTCCTATCTCTCTCTGGATTCCCACTAAAATGTCTCCCAGATCCTTTAGGTTTAAGCCCTCAGCCATACTGCCCGGGCGAAGTGAATACTTGGGCACTTCAATCTGTCATAAGGCTGCAATTACTTCGCAGAGGCAGTACGATGCTTGACCCAATCACCCTCCCACCAGTGTCTTCGCCTCAAGGGCAAATCCACTAGCAGAAGGGAAAAGGGGAAGTGGACAGAGAAGAGACACCTTGAGAACTTCTGGCACCTTCACCGATATGGTAGCTCAGTCTTGACCTTGGCGTTGGTCACTGTGGGTGCCTAATACACAGAATGAGGGGGAAAATAATAAACAACAACAACCACCTACCAATATTCTCACTCTATGAAATAATCAAATCTTATCCTACCAGTGGTTCCCAAAGGTATTGCTACTCTTCATGAGGATGTGTAGTAACATTCAGGGAGCTTCATGCCTGTGAGATAGAAACTAACATTACTGTGGGACCTTGCCAATGATTTATGGCCTACTTAACTAATACTTCCACTAATTACCTGTAAGCTCTCTGTACTAGCCCCAACTGGGGTTCTGTTAGAGTCTTGATGCAAACATGTGGCTCGTAGGATTCTCACTACTGAGTTGTCTTCTGTGCGCAAAAGAGTACAAGGGAGGAGAGAAGGGGGAAAGGAGAAAACAGGAAAAGCGCAAGAAGGGAATAGTTACTCAGTATCTTGTTTGCTGGCAAAAGGGGGAGGGAAAAGCCGCTGGCTTACTGTTCCTCTCACAACACTCCGCGAGAAGTCAATGGAGTCCGTGGAACCTTCCGCTGAGATATCCTGTCGAACTTCAGCGAAACGAAACTGGCTCCCACGACGACAGCGGATGAAGAGGACCGTAGACTCAGTCACTGCAGCCGACGGAAGATCCTTCCTTCAGGGACTAATAACAACTATTGACTACTAAACTTAAATGTGACTTTCAAGGATATTCCACTCTCTCGGCGAGTAGCCACATCGAGCGGACTCAAAGGGATTACTAAACTAACTCTGATAACTCCTGTCGTGAATGTAGACACGGAGCTTCGAACACTAGCTGCTACCTCAGAAACCCGAACAGTTGAAGTGCGCAGTTTGAAAGCAGCGCGAGGCGCATATCAACTAGCCCTCACATACTAACTTCCAGGTTACTTCTATGGCCACAGCGGCGGCCATCTTGGGAGGGACAGAACACTCACTATTACCTGAACCTATTTACATAGTACTGAAAGAAACCTATTTAGTAATACACAGGTACCAAACATTAACCCGACAGGGCTTCACTATTGTCCTCGCACAATTCCCAGATTTGGGAACATAGGTGGATGCGATTTGCAAAACCCTGACAGTACCCCCTCTCAAAGACCGATTTATCGGTCCAGGTTTGAGAGGTTTCCGTGCATGGAATCTCTTAATGAGTTGTGGAGAGTGAATTTGGGATTCAGGCTCCCACGACCTTTCCTCCGGACCGTACTCCTTCCAATCCACCAGATAAAATAGTCTTCCTCTTTTGATTTTAGAGTCCAGAATGTCATGAACCTCGTACTCAGGGTGGCCAGATATAACTAGGGGTTCTGGTGGTTTACCCAACCTCATGTGTGATTTAATCTTTTTTAATAAAGAGACATGAAAGACTGGATGGATCCCTAACATAGCTGGTAACTTTAATCTCACTGTCACTGGACCCAAGACCTGCTCAACTGAATAGGGACCCACAAATCTTGGTTGGAATTTTCTATTCCCTTTTAAATGGAGGTTTTTTGTAGAGAGCCACACCTGATCTCCTACTTGATATTGCGGAGCGGGCTTCCTATGTCTGTCTGCACTCTTCTTGTAAGATTGCTTGGCTTTTATCAAATTTTCCTCTGCAGATTTATGTAATGCAGCCATATCGGTCAACATGGTCTTAACTGCTGGGACTTCTAAATCTTCCTGAGTGCAGAATGGATTGGGATGACGGCCAGAATTCAAATAAAATGGCGAGTAACCCGTAGAAACACTCTTAGCGTTATTACTAGCAAATTCTGCCATCCACAATTGATCTGACCACTCACCGCCCCGCTCAAGGAGAAACAAATGGAGATATTGTTCTAATTCTTGGTTAATTCTCTCCGTCTGTCCGTCCGATTCAGGATGATAACTGGTAGACAATCTACTCTCAATCCCCAAACCCTTGAGATAGGCTTGCCAGAAACGGGAAATAAACTGAGGACCTCGATCTGAGACCACTATTTTGGGGACCCCATGTAGTTTTACAATATTCTCGCTAAATGCTTGTGCTAGCTCAGGAGCAGTTGGGGTACCAGACATAGCAATAAAGTGACTCATCTTGGTGAAAGTATCCACAATCACCAAAATAGTATCGAACCCCTTACTAAGTGGTAAATCTACAATCAGATCCATGGATACTGTATGCCACGGATGGGTCAGAGTAGGGAGCGGTTGTAAAAACCCCTGTGGGGCCTGCCGACTAGGTTTACTCCTGGCACACAATTCACAGGACTGTACATATTGTTTGACATGAGAGGACAACCCAGGCCACCAAAAATAGCGCTGAACTATATCCATGGTCTTAGAAACTCCTTTATGGCCCGCCAAAGGATGATCATGGCAACTTTTCAAGGCTCTTTGTTGAAGTGCGATTGTAGGAAGATACAAGGCCCCTTTAAAGTAAGGTAATTGCTGGTTTAACACTCTCTCCTCACTCGATTGAACCCACTTCAGGATTTCTTCTTTAGATAAACTTTTCTGAAGTTCTTCTTGAAAGCTGCTCAAAGAAAGAGCACAAATGATCTTAGTTTCGGGAATGATAGGTTGAGGTTCAACAGGATGTTCAAAATCTTCCGTATTCAAATGGGAAAGTGCATCCGCCTTTCCATTCTTTGTTCCAGGGCGAAATGTGAGCACAAAATCAAAATCTGCAAAGTACAGGGACCAGCGTAGCTGTCGAGGAGTTAGGGTCTTCGCAGATTTCAAGAATTGTAGATTCTTATGATCAGTAAACACGGTCACAGTATGCTTAGCCCCCAGCAGATAATGCCTCCAATCCTCAAAGGCATCCTTTACCGCCAACAATTCTTTTTCTGCGATCGTGTAGTTCAGTTCAGCTGGATTTAATTTTCGGGATCGATACGCCACCGGATGCAGCTGACCAGTTTTCAAATGTCGTTGGGAGAGAACACCTCCGATTGCCTGATCCGACGCATCTGCTTCTACAAAGAAAGGTTCTTCTGGATTGGCATGCAACAGAATTGGTGCGGACACAAATCTTTCTTTGAGATGAAAAAATGCCTGAGCAGCCTCTCTGGTCCACTCGAACCTTACCCCTTTCTTTAGTAATCGAGTAATAGGGGTGATCAATTGTGAAAAACTCTGAATGAAGCGCCAATAGAAATTTGCGAATCCCAGAAAACGCTGTATTTCCTTGACATTATGTGGTTCGGGCCAATTTTTCACTGCTTGCACTTTTCCTTGATCCATAGTGATTCCATGTGGCGAGAGGACGAATCCTAGAAACTCCACTGTAGTGGCATGAAAAACACACTTTTCCAATTTTACATATAAATGATGTGTTCTTAAACGTTCCAACACCATTCTGACATGCTTTGGATGGTCCTGTGTATTCTGAGAGTAGATCAAGATATCATCCAAATAGACAATAGCCACTTTGTCAATCAAATCACTCAAAATGTCATTATTGAAGTGTTGAAACACAGCAGGTGCGTTACACAACCCAAAGGGCATCACACAGTATTTGAAGAGGCCAAATTTGGTACGAAATGCGGTCTTCCACTCGTGTCCCTCTTTCATCCTCACCAAATGGTACGCCCCACGTAAATCAAGCTTGGTGAAAATCTGAGCTTCTTTAATTTGATCCAGAAGAACGGAAATTAAAGGCAGGGGGTATCGATTTTTGATTGTGACTAAGTTCAGAGCACGGTAATCGATACAAGTTCTCAGACTTCCCTCTTGCTTCTTTGGGATGAAAAAGAGCGGCGAGGATACCGGAGACTGCGAAGGTCTAATGAACCCATTGGCTAGTTAACGGTCAAGATACTCCTTGAGGTGGTTGTTCTCAGCTTCGGTTAGGGCATATATCCGACTGCAAGGAAGTACAGCTCCTGGAACCAGATCAATAGTACAGTCGTAAGAACGATGTGGTGGTAACACCTCTGCTTCCTGTTCACTGAAAACCATTTTCAAATCCTGATATTCCGGGGGAATTTCTCCAGAATCAACTACACAAATTGACTGACCTCCAAAGGATAGTAAAGACGCGGGAGATGGCTCCACTGAATTTTCTTGGTGCCCATAACAATATTCCAGACAGAAGCTTGACTGCATACTGACTGTTTGATTCTCCCAGTCAATTGTCGGATTGTGTGTAGCCAGCCAAGGTAACCCCAGGATCAATTGGAACTGGGGGGCGTCTATTAAATTGAATTGCAACACTTCTCTATGCCCATCCGCTTGAATCAGCTCCAAACTTTCAGTATGACTGACAATTGGCCCAGACGACAAATTTGTTCCATCTACGGCTCTGACAGGTTCTGGTCTTTCCTTCTTAATGGCTTGAATTCCCATGCTTCGGGCATACTTAATGTCACAAAAATTTCCTGTGGCCCCAGAGTCCAACATAATAGCCACTCCTGAAATCTGCTGTTCACGGAATTTTAATGTCATGTGAAGGATTACATGCGGAATACTCGACTGTAGGGTATTAAGGATTAGATGAGATTCTGGAGTCGTCTTTTTCTCCTGCACCATCAGAGCGACTCCGCCTACTGATGGCTCACCTCGTTTCCCTTAAAAGGTAATTTTGGGCGCTTTAGGCATTCCTTCACAAAGTGGCCAGATGCTCCACAGTATAGACACAATTTCTTCAAACGCCTCTGTTCCTTCTCCTCTTTACTTAATGGACCTCGAACTGCTCCAATTTGCATGGGTTCTGTCTCATTACTCCCTCCGGTACCTTTCTCGGTCCGAGCCCGATCAAACCGGGGAAAGTTAAGTTTCCAATCTTTCCTCTTCTCTCCCTTCCGCTCAGAGTTGCGAAAATCCAATTCCAAAACTAAATCCACCAACGCTGACAACTCAGTAGGCCGATTCGGAACTTGTGCCAATGTGTCCTTGATCTCATCTCTTAGGCCTCGATAAAATAAAGCTGCCCGTTTCTCCTCTGGCCAGTTGGTTTCCACTATTAACTTGTTAAATTGCGTCAGGTATGAGATCAAATCTTTAGAACCCTGCCGCAATTCCAGCAACTCTTTATCAGTGGCCTGAGAAATCCTCCTCCTGTCAAAAATTCTGAGGAACTCAGATTTAAATTTAGCGAAATCACAAAGGATTGGGTCATCTTCACTCACCAAAGGCATCGCCCAATTGGCAGCATCTCCACTGAGATAGGATAAAATAAATGCTACTCTAGATTGAGCATCGGGAAAAAGGGTTGAGCGGCACATAAAGTGCAGAGAACATTGAGTTAAAAAGAGTTGTGCCTTTTGTGGATCCCCAGAAAACCGCTCGGGAGCTGCTAGAGGAATTAAAGGAGAGACGGAGTGGATAACCTGAGCAACTGACTTAGGATCTGAACTTGCGGTACTGGTGTTAGACGTGGAAGGAACCTGAACTGGATTTCCCATAACTAAACCATCCATCTTCTGAGCCAAAACTCGATTTTCTTGTCGAGAAGCCTCTAGTTCTAATTTTAAACTTTTATTTTCCTCCCTTACAGCTCCTATCTCTCTCTGGATTCCCACTAAAATGTCTCCCAGATCCTTTAGGTTTAAGCCCTCAGCCATACTGCCCGGGCGAAGTGAATACTTGGGCACTTCAATCTGTCATAAGGCTGCAATTACTTCGCAGAGGCAGTACGATGCTTGACCCAATCACCCTCCCACCAGTGTCTTCGCCTCAAGGGCAAATCCACTAGCAGAAGGGAAAAGGGGAAGTGGACAGAGAAGAGACACCTTGAGAACTTCTGGCACCTTCACCGATATGGTAGCTCAGTCTTGACCTTGGCGTTGGTCACTGTGGGTGCCTAATACACAGAATGAGGGGGAAAATAATAAACAACAACAACCACCTACCAATATTCTCACTCTATGAAATAATCAAATCTTATCCTACCAGTGGTTCCCAAAGGTATTGCTACTCTTCATGAGGATGTGTAGTAACATTCAGGGAGCTTCATGCCTGTGAGATAGAAACTAACATTACTGTGGGACCTTGCCAATGATTTATGGCCTACTTAACTAATACTTCCACTAATTACCTGTAAGCTCTCTGTACTAGCCCCAACTGGGGTTCTGTTAGAGTCTTGATGCAAACATGTGGCTCGTAGGATTCTCACTACTGAGTTGTCTTCTGCGCGCAAAAGGGTACAAGGGAGGAGAGAAGGGGGAAAGGAGAAAACAGGAAAAGCGCAAGAAGGGAATAGTTACTCAGTATCTTGTTTGCTGGCAAAAGGGGGAGGGAAAAGCCGCTGGCTTACTGTTCCTCTCACAACTCTCCACAAGAAGTCAATGGAGTCCGTGGAGCCTTCCGCTGAGATATCCTGTCGAACTTCAGTGAAACGAAACCGGCTCCCACGACGACAGCGGATGAAGAGGACCGTAGACTCAGTCACTGCAGCCGACGGAAGATCCTTCCTTCAGGGACTAATAACAACTATTGACTACTAAACTTAAATGTGACTTTCAAGGATATTCCACTCTCTCAGCGAGTAGCAACATCGAGCGGACTCAAAGGGATTACTAAACTAACTCTGATAACTCCTGTCGTGAATGTAGACACGGAGCTTCGAACACTAGCTGCTACCTCAGAAACCCGAACAGTTGAAGTGCGCAGTTTGAAAGCAGCGCGAGGCGCATATCAACTAGCCCTCACATACTAACTTCCAGGTTGCTTCTATGGCCACAGCGGCGGCCATCTTGGGAGGGACAGAACACTCACTATTACCTGAACCTATTTACATAGTACTGAAAGGAACCTATTTAGTAATACACGGGTACCAAACATTAACCCGACATGGCTTCACTATTGTCCTCGCACAATTCCCAGATTTGGGAACATAGGTGGATGCGATTTGCAAAACCCTGACAACAAGGAAAACCACAAACACACACTTTGAGCTTATTTAGACCTATACAGAAGGGTTCAAACACTCAGGACACATAGTCCAGCGCGCTTAATAGATATTATTTCGTAAATAGCTCAAACGCTATTTACTTACAGAAGACCACAAAAACCACAAACCACATAGACATTTAAACACAAATTTAACCCACAGATCAACATTTAAGACAAAAACAAAGGACAGCCCACAGACTGTACTTAAACCAAACCATTTGTAAATACTTGTTGTAAGTCATATTTACAAGAAGCGCTTCTCAATAGTATTTCAAAACAAAAACAGCCCAACAAACAGTTTTATTTCCAAGAAGCCAAAATACACTCAATTTACTAGCTTTGGCTGCCAGAACACCAAAAATCACTCTGCATATCTCCATTCATAACATTGCACAGAAAAAGGATCCTTGTTTATATTTTGTCATATTTTAATTCCCTGTGGATACAGAATCCCCAAGGAAGAAATATGTTTTTATACCTAAACCTATTTAGATATTCCCTCAAGTCAGCCGGATAATTGAATTCACATCTCACTATGGTCCCTCCAAAAAATATGCAGTATTATAATCAAAGTATCTCTTAAAGTACTCTTCGTACGTTGAACCGTTCAAATATTCTTAGAAGTAGAGAAAAATCTCCTAATTACCTGCCTATATGTATTGCAACACATACATTTACATATTCATAGGACTAACTCAATATTTGGCAAATACATATCAAAAATGCCACAGTAAGTGTTTCTAAAACTACCTTACAAATCCAAGGCTTCAAACTTACAACAAGTACTGTAAAACAGCGCTTAACAAACAAACGGTTGTCCAAATTCTAACTGCCAAGTTCTGAATGACATAAGGGTCTCTTTAAAATACTCAGGCAAAAAAGGTTCTCAGTCATGGGTGACATCATGTGGAGGATCAAAATCAGAAAGATCAGAAACATACTGGGCTGCAGAGACAGAGAATCCCCTGAATATCCGTGCACAGAGTACCTCCTTAGCAGAATCCTGTCCTGTCCTGCTCAGTAAATTTCTGTCTCCTGACAAGATCACTCCCACAGATAGCCACTTCTGATGAGGTCCACGTTGGAGCGCCAAACTGTAAAACAAAATCCACTTCTCAGGGGTTTCACTGATACTTGGTCCTTTTAAACTCACAAAGAAGAAATTGGCACTGAAGCTGAAATATAAAAGATCATATTTATTAACCTCAAATGACGTGAGTCTACGTCACACAGAAGCCTTAGCAACTGAATGAGGCAGTCTAAGGAGTACAGAAAACTGGGGCTTTTTATATGTTTAGGGTTACATAGTAAGCATAAATGCAAGGGGCAGTCCTGGCTCATGTAAGCATGCAAAATGACTAAGTTGGGCATACAAGATATACTTGCTCAACAAAGTGGGAGGAGAGTTACTTCTCCATACAGCAGCAAAAACAGCCTGACAGTTATACAAGAGAAGCAGGTGCATTCTACTAGCTAGGCCCCGCTGGGCATGTGCGAAGTGGAAGATGCTGAATATAGTTTGTCTCTAGGCAGATTTCAAGAGCAGTTAACACTGAGGGAGGACAGAGCACATGTCAAACAAAATGGTTGCTAGAAATACAAAATGGCTTTCACAAAGCGGATAAGATAACTTCTAAATACAAGATGGCCTCTGCTAATGCTAACCCATTGCTGCCAATTTACAACAGCAAAACTGTAATCATTCAGTCAGTATCCAACTAGTCATGCAGCAAAGAAGGTCTCAGGGCATGGACTGTTTCAGATCCCTATACACTATGCATGCACTCTTCTCTGCACCTGCAAACGTGTCTTTTATACCTTCAATAGCCCAGGCTGTATCCTTACACTCCCACCAAACACTCTGGCACTGCTCTTTCAGTATTGTAGTGAGCCATTCAGCAGTATGTGCTTATGTATGCACTGTGCTAAAGTGAAGCAGTTTATAAATTCACCCAGACACTCTCCTTGCAGAACTGTAATCATTCAGTCAGTACCCAAGTAGTCATGCAGGAAAGTAGGTCTTAGGGCATGGACTTCTTCAAAACCCTATATACTATGCATGCACTCTTCTTTGCACCTACAAACCTGTCTGTTATACCTTCAATTCCGCAGTCTGTATCCTTACACTTCCACCAAACACTCTACCACTGCTGTTTCAGTATTGTATTGAGCCATTCAGCAGTATGTGTTTATCTATGCACTGTGCTAAAAGTGAAGCAGTTATAAATCCAGCCAGGCACTCTCCTTGCAAAACTATAATCATTCAGTCAGTACCCAAGTAGTCATGCAGGAAAGTAGGTCTTAGGGCATGGACTTCTTCAAAACCCTATATACTATGCATGCACTCTTCTAAGCACCTGCATACTTGCGTTTTATACCTTCAATTGCCCAGTCTGTATCCTTACACTTCCACCAAACACTCTGCCAATGATCTTTCAGTATTGTAGTGAGCCATTCAGCAGTAAGTGTTTATCTATGCTCTGTGCTAAAAGTGAAGCAGTTATAAATTCAGCTAGACACTCTCCTTGCAGAACTGTAATTATTTAGTCAGTACCCAAGTAGTCATGCAGCATAGTAGGCCTTAGGGCATGGACTTCTTCAAACCCCTATATACTATGCATACACTCTTTTATGCACCTGCATACTTGCGTTTTATACCTTCAATTACCCAGTCTGTATCCTTCCACTTCCACCAAACACTCTGCCACTGCTCTTTCAATATTGTAGTGAGCCATTCAGCAGTATATGTTTATCTATGCACTGTACTAAAAGTGAAGCAGTTATAAATTCAGCCAAACATTCTCCTTGAAGAACTGTAATCATTCAGTCAGTACCCAAGTAGTCATGCAGCAAAGTAGGCATGAGGGCATGGACTGCTTCAAACTCATTTGCACTATGCATGCACTCTTCTATGCACCTGCAAACTTGTCTTTTATACCTTCAAGTACCCAGTCTGTATCCTTACATTTCCCCCAAACACCCTGCCACTGTTGTTTCAGTATTGTAGTGAGCCTTTCAGCAGTATGTGTTTATCTGTGCACTGTACTAAAAGTGAAGCAGTTATAAATTCAGCCAAACATTCTCCTTGAAGAACTGTAATCATTCAGTCAGTACCCAAGTAGTCATGCAGCAAAGTAGGCATGAGGGCATGGACTGCTTCAAACCCCTGTAGACTATGCTTGCAGCCTTCTATGCGCTTGCAAATTTGTCTTTTATACCTTCAATTCCCCAGTCTTTATCCTTACACTTCTAGCAAACAGTCTGTCTCTGCTGTTTCAGTGTTATAGTGAGCCATTCAGCAGTATGTCCTTATCTATGCACTGTGCTAATACTGAAGCGTTTATAAAATCAGTCAGACACTCTCATTGCTGAACTGTAATCATCCAGTCAGTACCCAAGTACTCATGGAGCAAAGTAGGCAATAGGCCATGGACTGTTTCAAACCACTTTGCACTATGCATGCACTCTTCTATAAACCTGCAAATTTGTCTTGTATACCTTCAATTGCCCAGTTTGTATCCTTACACTTCTACCAAACACTCTGCCACTGTTGTTTCAGTATTGTAGTGAGCCTTTCAGCAGTATGTGTTTATCTATGCACTGTACTAAAAGTGAAGCAGTTATAAATTGAGCTGGACATTCTCTTTTTTTAAGTTTTTTATTGAAGTCCTTTAGTGTTATTGCAAATTAATAATACAGAAAACAAAATACATAATATAACATATCCAGCCGGCAAATACAATCATAAATTACAGTTTGATTTTCATCCTGATATCCTATATACAAGTTAATCAAGGTAAAAGCCCCAAATTTTATCAAATTTCCTTACCTCCCCTACCCCTAGAGCATAACTTAGCTCGCTTTTCCTGACTCTCCGCATTTTCTGTAACCATTCCGGCAGGGATGGAGTCTGTTCCGACTGCCAATTCTGTAGTAACAAAGATCTAGCCACTGCCATCGCAATATACACTAATTTGGCCAACGGGTCAGAAAGCTTGAGATCGGGATCAAAACCATACAGCATCAATTTTACATTTAAGAAAATTATAATCTGATATTAAGTTTGTAAGAAAACAAAAATATCATCCCAGAATACCCTGATCTTAGTGTAGTGGACCATTACATGGGATCAGTTGGCCGGAGCGTGTTTTAAACATCTGAAACAATTCGGTGAATGGCTTATATACATTTTGGAAATAGCAGCAGGTATACGGTACAATATCCATTTGCCAAAAAATAACATTCTACACCAATTGGCACCCCTCAATGTGCTAAAATTAAATGTAATATTAGTCCTCCAGGTATTCAAGGATAATACATGATTCTCTTGTTCCTGCCATTTTTTAATTGCTTAAAGGCTTAATTCCACCACCCTACTCTGAGCGAAGCATCGTTTCCAATCCCCGGGTGTCCTTAACCCTTCATTCACGAAAAGGTCATTGGTCAGTGGGGATGACAGATTAAACTGTACGGGATCTAATTGCCCCCAAATTTTATAAATTATAATATGAGACCAGGCCAACAAAAAATTCCCATGGACTAAACGCTCCATCTCTTTTGGAGTTATTCACAGTCCATTTTTTAAGAAATCGGTTACTTTAATGAATCCTGCCTTGACCCAATTTTCGACTATCTCTGACCCTACTTTAATCCCTAAAAACGGAAATATGTTAGACAGCAAAGTTGTATAATTAAAGAGGGGAAGAGAATATCTTTTAAGCATAGCAGTGCGTTTCTTAAAAAAACCATACCAGTGTCTTATAACGTACTAATTTGGGAGATTTGAGTACCTACAGGGTATCTGAATTTTGAGGCAAATTAGATCAAAAAAGAAATTAATAAACAAGTTTTGATCTAGAGTTTTGTTTTTAAATTTTGACAGATACTGCGCAAAGTAAGCATTATAGTAATCCCTGATCCAATTCCTCATAGAGGGTGCCTATTGCAATTCGGGGTGTTTTTTTTGCCCAGACAAAAGCCGAGAACAGAGATTCAACTTTAGAAAAAAAAGCACCTGACAAAAAACAAGGGATAGTAGAGAACAAAAAATTGAATAAAGGAAGAACGGACATTTTTAACAAAGCGACCCGGCCAAGGCAATGGGTTCCACCGTGTGAACATTATACACATTTTTTGAACAAGGGGATCAAAGTTAAGACTATATAAGTCTTTGAATGAAGCTGAAAAGAAAACCCCAAGGCATCTTTTTGGTTTAATATTAATACAGCTGCATATGTCTGGATGCAATTCTGGATCTCTGCCTCCACATACCAAGATTTCCGTTTTCTTTTCATTGATCCGGTATCCCCCCAAAGCCTCAAATTCTTCGAAAAGCTGAAGTACCCGTACTTGTGATTGTGATTCGGGTTTGGTTAGCAACATAATATCACCCGCGTTTAGCTTAATCTGGGCCTTTAAGGGACGGGAGAGAGAATATCCACGCAGTTCCGAATTGCAACTGCTAAAGGCTCAATAAAAAACGCAAAAAGTACAGGTGATAGTGGGCAGCCTTGCCTCGTGCCCCGCTTAACTAAAACTGACCCAATCATAGCCGTATTTATAATAACATTGGCTTTAGCACCAGTATAAAGATTCCAAATCAACTTTATAATTTTATCAGGGATACCAAAATACTGCAAAATATTAAAAAGTGTCTCCCAAACCACCAAATCAAAAGTTTTTTCCGCATCTAATAACAAAATTAATGCTGGAATCCCCCGTGTCTCAAAGTAATATAAAGCTTCGGTCGAATAATGGGTATGCGTTATCAATTGCCTACCTGCAATGAAGCCATTTTGATCAGGATGGATAAATATATTGATATTTGGTTAAACCGAATTGAAAGTAGTTTGGTGGCGATTTTGTAATCAGAATTTAATAAAGTTATGGGTCGGTATGAATTTCGATCTTTGGCTTCTTTCCCCTTCTTCAAAAAGCTTACCACTGTTCCTTCCTGGAAGGAGTCTGGGATTGGACCTCCTTCCAGCATAGAATTTAATAATTGCAAAAAAATATCGGAAAAGGCACAAAAAAAGACTTTAAAAAACTTGGCGGGCAGCCCATCTGGGCCACAGGCCTTGCCATTCGGAAGGTCTTTCACTACCAACTCTATTTCTTCGAGGGAAAATGGACTCGTCATTTCCAGTCGTTCAACCTGGGAGAGAGAAGGCAGTGCATATTTTCCTAAGAAATCAATTAACTTTTGCTGATCTATTTTATGTTTCTGACTGTAAATATTATTATACAGGGTAAGCATTATCCTCCCTATCTCAGCCGAATCGGCTGTATTGACATAAGTCACTGGGCACTTTAAACCTCGGATCAAATTTGTAGCAGCTTGTTCTCTAACCTGCCAGGCTAAAAATTTCCCCGTAAAGTTGCACTCTTCATATATTTTTTGAGATTGAGTACGGAATATCTCTTCGCTTTGAGCATATAAGTTGGAACTAAGTTCCCGTTTTGCTTCGTTTAATTGTTTTTGAATACTGCTGGAGGGGTTCTGCTGCCTTAAGTCGCTTAAAGCCTGGATTCTTTGTTCCAGTGAGTTTTTGATGGATCTAGCGGCGGTCAAAACGGCTGCATCCTTCCCTATAACTATACCTCGGATAAATGCTTCAAAGCATCCCAGACGATATTAAGTGGAGCTGTTTCAATATTACGAGAAACAAAGTCTCTAATCTCTGATTTTAATGATGCAAAAGTCTCATCATTCAAATATGTTTTATTAAACACCTAACGTTTAGGAGTTCCAAAAATGTTCTCTAAAACAAATTCAATGACTAACATTGCATGGTCAGAGAACGCATTATGCACAGTCCTCTGGTGACGCAAATTGAGTTGTCTAGAGATGAGAAAAAAGTCAATCCGAGAGGATGACTTAAATCTCCCTGACCAACAAGTATATTCTTTTTTTTAATGGATTTTATGTACGCCAGGGATCACAGAGATCGAGTGTTATTTTACAGTTAAGAATAGTTTTGAATGATTTGGGTTTTAACTGCTTTCTCGATTGGGTAGTTGAGTCCAACTTTAAATTCATAAGGATATTAAAGTCGCCTCCGATAACGATATCACCATCAGTAAGGATTGAAACAGATCTTCATAGACTCTGGAGATATCTCGTACGGGTGCGTAAAAGCTGACAAACGTAATGGGTCTCTGTCTGTTTTTAATTTTACATGTAGCCCAGCACCAACGTCCTGAACTGCCCTCTTCTGTTTGAATAATTTCAGCATGTATATTCTTATTTAGGAATATCACGACTCCTCGCTGAGATTCAGTAAACAAAGAGAAGTCTCAATACGAAGCCCATGTTTTGAACATTAAAAACTCTTCGATTTTCGAAGAGGAAATGTGTGTCTCCTGTAGAAGTATTACAGAGGTGTTTTCTGACTTGATCCACATTTCTATTGCCCGCATTTTCTTCTTATTGTTTAAGCCATTAACGTTGAAAGAGATTATTTTCAAACACTCCCTACTAGACATTCAAAATTGAACCACATTTGTACATTTTCTGTCCTTCCAACCCTCTTTTTTTTTCATTTTTACGTACAGCCAGAAGCCTGTCGATAAGATAGTAAAACAAAATAACACCAAGGACTTTATTTTTTCTTTTCTTTTTTCACCCCCCTACCCATGAACCCGACCCCACCCACGCCCCCATCCTGTGGCCTATCTCCCCTCCACCACGCCGGCTACAGAGCCCTACTCCCTAACATTGGGGTGTCCTGTTATTACACCCCTTAACCCCCAGGACCCCTTGCCCCTCACCACCCCGTTACCCCCCAAACTTTCAAAGGCAATTCTTAAACTTAATACCGATATTCAAAATCATAAATAATTAACCTTGCGATTTCTAGCCCTTCTGACCATATGAAATTTCCTTAAGCAAATCCTGTGCTTCCTCTACATCTGATAACATATACAATTTGCCCTTAACCAACCCTTTCAGCTTGGACTGCTGGGCAATCATCGCTTGGGCACCCTTAGCCTTGAATAAATGAAGGATTTTCACAAACTCCTTCCTTCTGCGTGCAGCAACGGCGGACATGTCAGAAAAGATTCGGCATTTAACTGTCTCGTTCACTGCAAATTGTCTTTGCTGGATGGCCTTAGAAAGAATAGTTTCTTTTATGCGGATGTCTGAAAAATTTAACAAAATGATGCGAGGAAGCGTGGGGTTGGGGAAAGGCTGAGCGGGTACATGATGTGCTCTAGTAATTGTTAAATCCCCCTCATATTCTGGAAGCACTTTCTGTTTTATAAAAGAAGTAACCCACTGCACCGTGTTGGACCCCTCTATTCCTTCCGGAACCCCCACTATTAGAAGGTTTGATCTTCTTTTATAATTTTCCGGAACATCCAATTTTGTTTCCAGCGCCCTTTGGTCTTGGTGATTAGTTTAACATCTTTTTTAGCCTCGGTGATCTAGTCCTCCAAGTTTGAGATTCGACTCTCAGCTTCTTGAAGACGAACTGGGAAGGTAGAGACTAAATCCTCAATCTTTTGTAATCGCTGATGGATTGAGGCCAATTCTGCTTTTTGAAACCTTTTCATCTCCCACACCTCGTCTAGAATTAAATTCAACATATCCTTCACTGACATTTGGATTTCCCCCACAGTCTCAGTGTTCAAATCTAAGATGGGGCTAAATGGGTCAGCAAGGCACGCTGATCGGAGGTCATCTTGTGACATTACAGGCTTCCCCAAATCATCTCCTCCTTGTGCTGAAGATACCGGTGGTTTTTTCACTTGAGGTGAAGTCGTAGCGGGTATGGAAATAGTGTTAACCGTCGCACTTAATGCTGGGCCCAAGCTAGCGTGTCTGAAGGATGACTTGATGCAGAGAAACCAGCTGGTTGAACAGGACTGCTAATGAAATGCTTGCTTGGTTTTTTCTCAAACAAAGGGAATTGCTTGGGACCCTTTAGTGCGTTAACCTTTATAATAATAATAATAATAATCCACATTTGTAAAGCGCACAATCACCCATAAGGGTCTCTAGGCGATGGGGGCCGTCGGGAAGATTAAGCAAGCTATTGCCCAGAGTCACATGGTGCTGGGATAATCTGCCGCCGGTGCCAGGGATCGAACCGTGATCCCCAGATTCCGGAGTCAGTTGCCCTAGCCGCGGCGCCACACCTCTTCCCCTCACTTCGTTTAAACCTTCTTGAGCAGATTGGGTGAATTGAGAGCCCTCCAAGCCGGTATTCGCCTTTCCTGTCTCTTCTCCTAGGCTGATTTGAATAGGCAGTTCGGTGAGAGATCCCTCAAAGTCATCTGAGCTTTCGAAGGAGACATCTTCTTTGCGTTCGCCTTTAACCTGTAGCTTAGATGCATTGTCTGCTTCCTTAGCCAGCTGTCGGCGCGCTTTCGCCTTACGTGCATTAAGCAGTTTGCCATATTATTTTCCCAGAGGCAGTGAACCCTACTGCATAATACAGGAGCTGCCAGCCCCTCGCCACTTCAGCGTTCGCAGCACAAGGACAAATGAGGGAAGCAGAGTATGCTAGATATTGTAGTCCAACCGCCAGAAGGGGGAAAAATGCCTCTACTTGATCTGCTGGAGCCTGGACTTCCTCAAGTTCTCTGGGGCTTATACGGCGGATTTGAAATAAGAAGTATTTCACCCTTCATGCTTGTAAGTTCAGAGACTGCAAAGCCTCTAGCCAGGGAAAAATGCCTCACGGTACTCGTACCCTGAGCCTGCCGCCGCCTCCGCCGCCAGAGAGGAAAAAGTGTGGCAGAAGCAGAGGCTACGATCTGTCAGCAGGGAACAGGGGAAAGAAAACAGAGAGCGAGTCCGCAGGTTAACAGGTAAACAGGTCCGCAAGTTAGCGGGGCTCAGGCAGGGAGGAGGCTTAGCTTGCACTTCACATGCACTGACTAGAGTTTTTATCACTCTACTCCACTTCCCACTGTGAGCTCAAAACACCTTGCCTCACAGCAATGCCCAACCCTGAGCTTGTCGCTGCCGCTGGAAGGGGCTCACCCGCCACCGCTGCTGTGAAGAACTGAAAAAGCCCGAATCATGCTGCACTTAACGAAGGAGCGGGGAGCTGCGAAAACGCCAGAACGCCAGCTAGCTACCTGCCGCCATCAGCGTCGTGGGGGGGAGGAGCAAGGAGGCAGGGATACCAGGTCTCAGCCAGATATTCTCCTTGCAGACCTGTAATCATTCAGTCAGTACCCAAGTAGTCATACAGCAAAGTAGGCCCGAGGGCATGGACTGCTTCAAACCCCTATAGACTATGCTTTCAGTCTTCTGTGCACCTGCAAACTTGTCTTTTATTCCTTCATATCCCAAGTCTGTATCCTTACACTTCTAGAAAACAGTCTGTCTCTGCTGTTTCAGTGTTGTACTGAGCCATTCAGCAGTATGTCCTTATCTATTCACTGTGCTAATACTGAAGCAGTTGTAAATTTAGTCAGACACTCTCCTTGCAGAACTGTAATCATCCAGTCAGTACCCAATTACTCATGGAGCAAGGTAGGCCTTAGGCCATGGACTGTTTCAAACCCCTATGCATGCACTCTTCCATGTACCTGCAAACTTTTCTTAAATACCTTCAATTGGCCAGTCTGTATCCTTCCACTTCCACCAAACACTCTGCCACTGCTCTTTCAGTATTGTAGTGAGCCATTCAGCCTTATGTGTTTATCTATGCACTGTGCTAAAAGTGAAGAAGTTATAAATTCAGCCGGGCACTCTATTTGCAGAATTGTAATCATTCAGTCAGTACCTAAGTAGTCATGCAGCATAGTAGGCCTTAGGCCATGCACTGCTTCAAACCCCCATAGAATATGCTTACAGTCTTCTATGCACCTTCAAACTTGTCTTTTATACCTTCAATTCCCCAGTATGTATCCTTTCACTACCAGCAAACACTCTGCCTCTGCTGTTTCAGTATTGTAGTGAGCCATCAGCAGTATGTGTGTATCTATGCACTGTGCTAAAAGTGAAGCAGTCATAAACTCAGCCAGACACTCTCCTTGCAGAACTGTAATCATTCAGTCAGTATGAGTTGAGGTGTGGCGCCGCGGCCAGGGCGACTGTCGTTGGAATCTGGGGACCACGGTTCGATCCCCGGCTCCGGCGGCAGGTTAGCCCAGCACCATGTGACTCTGGGCAATAGCTCGCTTAATCTTCCCGACGGCCCCCCAGCGCCTAGAGACCCTTTCGGGTAATTGTGCGCTTTACAAATGTGGACTTTATTTTACCCAAGTAGTCATGCAGCAAAGTAGGTCTTAGGGTATAGACTGTTGCAAACCCCCATACACTATGCATGCACTCTTCTATGCACCTGCAAACTTGGCTGTTATACCTTCATTTGCCCAGTCTCTATCCTTACACTTCCACCAAACACTCTGAACCACCTGAATTGAGTAAAAGTGACCCCATTGCTTTTACGAGTTGGCTTGAGTTGGTATTGTACTACTTCAATGCTGTAATATTGTGCCTGGAGTGATAAATGGCTTTTGTCATTTTACAGCTCGACAAGCACAGCACTGTGCTAGTCCTATGCTTAAAGACTTTCCTGTAGAAATGGCAAAAGACTTTGTCATTTTCGATCTCGGCGGGCATGGCATTGTGCTAATCCTCTGCTTAAAGACTTTGATAGAAAAACAGACATTGCAGATGAGCAGATCTAGAGTGTCGCTGGTGTTTAGAATTCTCTAACAGGAGCTGCTTTTCACCTAAACTCAAGAGCCAACCAGAGTTCTCTCCTTTATATATATATATACGTATATACATATATACATATTCACTGAAAAAACCATAGGTTAGAGACCATATATAGTTAGGGATTAGCATTTACAAAACCTTATTTTACTCACACAAAACCATTGAAATTCCATATATAGTTAGTTGTACTAACTATATATCGCGCACCCGCAATCCACTGCTGATCATGTCACATATTACATCATTCATGACATGGTCAGTGACATCACTGATGACATCACTGATGACATCTCAAATGACATCACTGATGACATCACTGATGACATCTCAATGACATGACTGATGACATCACTGATGACATCTCAAATGACATCACTGATGACATCTCAAATGTCTTACATATTGAAGAATGAGTGGATGTATAAGTGTCTGGATGAAGGATTTAGTAGGTGTGTGACTGACTGTATGAGTGAGTGATTAAATGTGTGTCACTGAGTGCATGGGTTAGTCAGTAAACTGTCTTAATGTGTGCATCATTATGTCTGTTGTTCTGTAAACTGCTGCATGTGTTGATCAGTAGCTATATGAGTAAGTATATGGGTTATTGATTGGTTGCCCAAGTATTTGTATGGGAGACTGAGTGTGTGTGTGGGTGGCTGGGAGGTGTATGACTCTGTGCATAGATGTGTAAGCAGTTGATTCACTAGATATATGGATTCAAAAGTGCATGTGGAAACAGGTGTATGGGCGGTTGACTGAGTGCATTGGTGAGTGAATGGATATCTGAGTGCTACATGTCAAAGTAAGAACATATGTAAAACACAGTACATGTGAGAGTTGACATATATAAATAACTGTGCATAAGAGTCCGTGAATGTGTGAGTGGCTGTATTGATCATTGTGAACTTGTATCAGGGATTGTAAAAGAGAGTAAATATGTGTTAGTATATGTTTGAATAAGTAAGGTATGTATAACTGTATAGTTGAGGAAATGGAGGTGTAATTGATTCTTTGCATGACTGAGTAGGTGTGTGAGTAACTCCATGGATGAGTGACAGTCTGTGAGTGTCTGTTTACACTGAGTGTATCTAAGGTTATTTTAGAGTCTGAAGAAGTTCATCGTATTATCACATGAATGATGTCATCAGTGATGTCATCAGTAATGTCAAATGAGATGTCATCAGTGATGTCATCAGTGATGTCATTTGAGATGTCATCAGTGATGTCATCAGTCATGTCATTGAGATGTCATCAGTGATGTCATCAGTGATGTCATTTGAGATGTCATCAGTGATGTCATCAGTGATGTCACTGACCATGTCATGAATGATGTAATATGTGACATGATCAGCAGTGGATTGCGGGTGCGCGATATATAGTTAGTACAACTAACTATATATGGAATTTCAATGGTTTTGTGTGAGTAAAATAAGGTTTTGTAAATGCTAATCCCTAACTATATATGGTCTCTAACCTATGGTTTTTTCAGTGAATTTTCAAGGTTTTGTAAATGCTAATTCCTAACTATATATGGTCTATAACCTATGGTTTTTTCAGTGAATTTCAATGGTTTTTTAATAACAAATATCAAAACCTTTACAATGTATTCTTCTTTAAATCGAAAAATATTTTTTACATGTTTTTAATACAATTTTTTTTTAATTATTTTTATTGTTTCGCTCCCGGTACGCGAACCGGTTAGCTTCCCGTTAGCTCAATTCGGAGCCGCGACCCGGTCCGCGAACCGGTAAACGTTCCGTTTGCGCACCTCTCGCGTTAGAAAACAACATCGTGACGCGTCGCGTCAGCATGACGTTTCGCGTTCTCGCGTGATACGTCATATGACGTGCTACGTTAGCGTACCCGGAAGCGCAGCAATAACGCGAACCGGAAGCGATCCGCGGCGCGGCGCCGACCGCGTAACGTAAACACAGCAGGTCATGTGACTCGGTAATAACACTTTTCATTGGTTCATTTCACTTTTGGTTTCCTAATGATGTAATACTAGGTCATGTGATCTAAAATGAACACTTTTCATTGGTTTAGAACTTTTGCTTTTCCCAAATGATGAAAACCCCTCCTTCTTTCCTCACTCTGACTTTCATCTTGGTGAGAGAAAGACCCTTTATTTACACTTTGACATGGCTTCATTAGTAGCTTCAGCTGGTTCTAACCCACCACCTCCACCAAATCCAAACAAGAGAGGACCACCTGCTGAAGTAATTTTGCAAGAAGAGGAAGAACAGGAAGAGGAGGAAGAGGAGGAAGAGCCAAGGTTTTTGCCAGAGGAGCCCAGGAGGTACAATCGAAAAGAGAATTACATTTGGCAATTCTATAGATTTCCTGAGGGGCAAAAAAAAGTGAATGCACGCTACGTGTTTTGCCGTATATGCGGTGATAGATTGTCAAGGGGAACTGAAAAAAAATACAGTTACGGCAATCACACTATGCATCGGCATATGAGTAGGTGGCACCCAAATAATTATAGTGCTGCCCAGCTACGTGATGAGCAACAAAATCCCCTCCCAATGGCAAGAAGATCGGTTGTTCAAGAGGTGTCGGGACCAGAGGCGAGGGAGATGATCCCAAACATTCAAATGTTGTTTGGGCACGTGAAGCAAGTGTGCGTGCACTGCGGCGATTTCATCTGCTACAGGGAAAGTAGCATCATTTTGATTATGAGAGCTATTCAGAATCATGTTAATGTTTGTCCGAGACGCCCCAAAAAAAAGAACAGTAAGTATAAGGTAAGCAAACAGACAGTTATGTGAAAAGAAAGACAGCTCTAGGGAGTAAACAAGAGATACTGTTACCTACAATCCACTGCTGATGATGTCACATATTACATCATTCATGACATGGTCAGTAACATCATCAGCAGTGGATTGCGGGTAACAGTATCCTTAGTTTACTCCCTATAGCTGTCTTTCTTTTAACATAACTGTCTGTTTCCTTCCCTTATAGTTACTGTTCTTTTTTTTAAAAAATTTTTTTGATCAGTCAGAAACAGTGACATTAATAGAAACAGAGAGAGTGAACAAGAGTGAAGAACTATGGTCCTCCTCAGCCACCCTCAGAAAACCAAGGGGGTCAAGATACATCTACCGTGCCCCCTTCTACCCATTCTGAACATTATTTGCCCTCCATCTTGTATCTTGATTCGACCGAAACACAAAATGGTGGACTCCCGTAACGCTGCTGGTTTGCGAACCGGGCCACTTCCCGGGAAGCGGTCAAAAAAAAAAGGCGGGAAAGTAATTCACAGACACTAAGAGTAATAGAGACGGAGTGAGTGAACAAGACTGAGGAACTATGAGAACAGAGGGACTGAGAAAAAGAGTGGAAGGAGTTGAGTAAGTAGGTAATAGAGAAAGGAATGAGGAAAGTAGCAAAGGCAGGAAACTGAGGGTTAAAGAAGTGAAGCAGTGGATCTAATAGTAGGTGAATGTGATAGAAATGTAACGAAAAGAGTACAACTATTTACCTTATAATTGCCGTTAAATTACTCACTTTTTATTTTTATACTTTCAATCTGTGAAAGAGAGAACCAACATTTGAAAAATATTAAAACATGTATTTAAAAATTACAAAATACAAGGGAAAAGATTGAAGGACAAATAGTTTTTCAACAACTTTGACACTGACAGAAGCTTCTGCTTCTCCAGGTCCCCTATACAGTCCTAAAGATATACATTTTAAACTAACAGTATCTTGATACAGATGAAGTGAGGCCTATCTTAAAACATGGTGCATCTTTTGCATTGCTCTTGTTTCAGAAAAGTGTCGCTTCAGGATGCCAATAACATGTCTCCTATCCAGAGGTTTGTTTGAGGTGAGGCCTACTCAGAGTTCAAGATGAGATTTACACTTGTTGAAGTGTACAGAGGAGATAATATCTGTGAAAGTCTACCAATGAAGTGAGTCATGTCCACTGCACTCTTCAACAAAGTAGAAACCTCCTATGTTTCCCTGGACAGACCTAAACTTGATCTGCACAATGTGATTCATAATGATAGGAAACACAGGTGATGTAATTGAAATACGTGCAATTTATTTTGCTCATTTCACAATCACATCACTTGTGTTTCCTTTGCTTAGATATCTCATTGTGCAGATGTAGTCTAGCATATGAAAGAATACGCAGAAGTGCAGCACTGCATGCAACAACTTTGACACTTACAGAAGCCTCACCTTCTCCATGCCTTCTACACAGTTCTACATATACATCATAAATGCAAACAGTACAGAATTAATTATACATGTTAAATGGTTTATTTTTGCTGTTCTCAGAATGTATCAAAATTCACTAAAAACAGTGACTTGAAGGTATTCATCATGTAACAGCGGGGAAAAAAAAACACAATCAAAATGATTGTGTTTAAAAAACCCATACAACATCAGAAATCAAAATTCAGAACTCCTTAAAGTTAACTTACTTTCCATGACGTCCAAGGATGTCCTATGAACAGCTTACACTCTTTTGTGCTGTTATTACTTTCAGCCCGCCACTTTCTGAAAGAAAACCTCCATCGTTTTTAAAAACACGTTACATGCAATAAATGACTTCTTGCTCTCTACCACAATTTTCCACAAGGCCAAATCTAGTCAGAGCCATTTATAACTCTTGGATTTCTTGTAAGCCAATCCCGTCATTTGGCATTTCCGCAACTTTCAGAATTAAAATGTTGAAGATCATTTTCACAATCCTGGAATAGTAATATCTTCCCCTTCTTGCTCAGTCATGTTCTACATTTCCTATGACACTGATACTGCTTACTATGAAGCAGACTTACACTACCTCTATGACTACTACAATTATTTAATTCTCTACATCACTTTTAATCACAAAGCAATGTAAAACAGTAGACAGCATTGCAGACTTACATTCCCTCTACTCCATGTTTTGATTGGCTGCTTCAATTAGCTTATAAAAAGAAACAGTTTTTCTGAACTCATTCAAAGTGCACATATATCTCCATGACGTCCAGTCCTATGGTTAGAAGTTATGTCTCTGAACTACACTTATCCTCAAGGCCAAATTGTGTAGGAGCCATTAGAACTTCTTGAAATTCCACAGAGCACATCCCAAGATTATTTCCCTAAAATTTTGGTTTTAAAAACACCAGGTAAGAGTTTTTAAGGTCATACGGCAATTTTTTTTTGAAAATTAAAACAGAATCATTGCAGAATGACCAGCCATTTCTAGACTTTAAATAAGCTGTGTAATGTCCTGATGTTATTGAAGGGCCGTCATGATATATAATTGCTGCAGTTACAAAAGTCCTTCCTGATATTGACAACTGCGAAGCTACAAATTTTTTTATTAAAGTTGTCAATTTTGTTCCATCAGGCCTACATCGTTGGAACATTAAAATGACGTACTGGCCATATGTTCGTATAAATAATGTGGACATCATTTCAGATTTACATTGGCTACACTCCATGTTGTGATCAGCTGCTTTTACTAGCTTATTAAAGGAGACTGATTTACTGTCTGGCAAAGTTAAATATATAAATCTTTCTGAGTCTACACTAGTAGTACTTGATACCATACAGTTCTCGCAGTCATGCTGCCATTGATAAGAAAGCCCAAACAGCTGATCTACATCTACACCTTCAGCATGTAATACATCAAGCATATACATTAAAAACTCCTGACAATCTTGCTGAATATTTTGAGAGAATTGTGTTTGGCCTGAACATCTGTCTAACAGATTTCGAATTTCAGACACACTTTCTATGTTTCTTCTATCAGTGGTACATTTCTCTAACACAGAATTTAACAAACTGCAAAATCTTTGATCAGAATTGACCACAATCTCTTCTTTTACATTTTTTAGAGAAAACAAAACATTAATCACTACATTAGCATAGCAGTTGACACCAGAACTGTTTTCAAACTGAAAACCAACAACATCTTCAACAGAATCCTTTTTGTTTCTGCTTGTAATTTTAGGTTCATTGACTTTTTGTCTTTTTGCTACAACCTCCCCAGTATTGTTCTCATTTCTTCGTTTCCGGCCTACCACACGTTTCTCAAACAAAGGATACTGAGGCAAATGTGGCGCATACTCTCTTCTTAACCTATTGTATTCCTTAACACAATCTAGATCTGCACAAATGTTTGTGACATCACACTCAATCAAGTACAATCCCGATAAAGTTCTAACTCGTGACAATGCCACATATGCCATACCCTCCTTGAACACAGAACTGCCAATATTCACCAATGCACTGTCTACACTTAAACCTTGCGATTTATGGATTGTCACCGCATATGCCAAGCAAACAGGAAACTGCTTACGGCGGACATATAAGTCTTTTACAAGCAAAAATCTAGCAGAACAACAAGCAATTAGCTGTACTTCCTCAATGCCATCAAATTTAATTTTTAAAAATTCAATTCCATCTCTATTTCTGTATTTTACAAAATCAACAACATTACCCATTGATCCATTTACCAGACCTCTTTCAACATGTAAATTCCTTCTTAAAATTATACGGCAGTTCAAGCACACATTCAGAGTCTTTTCAAAACCTGCAGTTTTAGATATACTCTTCTCTAATGAATCCAATTTTGTTTTCAGATTCTCAGACAAAATAATTGTTGATCCCATATGCTCTACTCTATCAATAGCTTCCAGTTTCACAATCTCTTGCTTTTCTAAATGCAACATTTTGTTGTTAAATTTGGCACATTCTGCAAGAGTTGGCATCAAACATATTCCAGATTTCTTCTCAGTAATTTTCTGAAAAATATTCTCAGGCACAACATCTTGTTCTGGATATAAATTTGACAGTAATCGTGCATGTAAAGCTTCTTTCCCATGCTCGGTCACTTTTCCAATTCTAACATCTTGTAGAATAGTCTTGTAAACTTCATCCTTCGCCTGACGCATATTTTCATGCAGTTCAGCATAATTGAAGTTTAACCATATATTGACGTTGCCAATGCTGCCTAGGCACTTCCTGGTATCTTCATGCGTGAGCATTTTGAACACAGGTTGCCCTTTCACTGGTGTCAGCTGCAGAAGATCTCCGAAAACAATGATGTGTTTGCCACCAAATAGCACATCATACTCTGTTTTGAGAACTTCTTGCATCCTCAAATGCACAAAGGCAAGCATGACATTGGAAACCATGCTTACTTCGTCAATGATAAGAAGTTTCATTTTCCTCAAGATTCTTGAAACTTCAAAACAAGCATCTCCAGATAGCTTGTGATATTGTAATTTGTTGTCATGCTCCACTGGCAGCATCAGTAAACGATGTAAAGTAATCCTTTTAATATTATGTGCTGCCAGTCCAGTTGGAGCAGTGACAACACAAGACAGCGATGACTCTGTCCTTTCCTGCAAATAGCATGAAATTGCTTTAATGAGGAAACTTTTTCCAGTTCCCGCTTCTCCACTCACGTACAGTCGGACAGGCTTCAACGACGTACATGAGCACTCTTTCTTATCATGACTTAATCCATGATCAATTTGCATGGTAACTTCGTCATATATTTTCCTCTGCTCAACGTTGAGTTGTCTTTCCAACTCTTCTAAGTTAACCGCATCCTCTTGAGCATGTGCCATGGCTCTTTCCACTTCATTCATAGCAGTGGCAGCTTCATTTTCGATAACAGGTCCTCCTAGTGGATCCTGACTCAATGAAGCAGAACTCTGACTGTCCTGAGAACTGTCTCTGGCAATCTCGGCTGCAATCGTTGCTTCCTGCTCAATTTCCGCATTCAACATTTCTACATATTTGGGAAAAGCAGGACATTCTATGGTCTCCTTGGCGGCATTGAAAGAGTCTTCGTAACAGAGGAAATCTCCAAGCAGTTCCTCTTCTGCACGCCAAGGCTTGAAAAGTTGCAAAAGTGCTAAATAGAAAAACTCCTTTTTTTCAGGAGATTCGCCACTCAATTTTCGATGGTTTACCAAGTGGCATTTTCTTTGCTTGACCAGACATCCCTCACTTCCTATTACAGCATACACTCCTTTCTCAGTATCTTCTTTGATGTTCCTCTTGAATATGTAATTTTGCAGAACCTCATACAGACAAACATTCTCGAGGTGACTGCTTCGATTTGGATAATATGTATCCAACATGTTTGTCTTCAAAATGTCGGTACTGTTTGGCTCCTTTTCCGCCAAATACTCAATTTCCCACACAGGTTTGAGAACTCGATTACGCGTTGCAGCAAGACCAAGACTCGCCCAAACGATACTCCTGGACTTGGCATAGAGACTTGCTGAAGACAACCGGTCAGAACATTCGTACGCTCCGATTTCTCGATGCGACAACATCTTCAGACTGAAACTGTACAACTTCTTGCTGAGGCTCTTTTCATGGGAAATGTCCTCCCACATATCCTTCAATTCTGTCTTCTCTTTTTTGGTGATGTAAGACGTCACATACCGAGCCACAGCCATACAGTTATCAGCCACAAACTGTATATCCATGTTAGCATTCCACATGGACAAAATCACCGGGTTGTAGTCGTTGATGTACTTGGACTCTTCGTTCCTCTTCAAATTGTAAGTGTTTTAGGTGATTTCTTCATGACATTGTGTCGCAGCGAAGACATCAAACTGTTTACTCTTCCTTTAGAAATCACCGGTCGTGGAAAGCCGAAACGACATTTAGTGTAGAACTTGTCTTTGTTTCGGAATTTACGACGGCAGTACTTTCCACATCGATGGCTTTGGAAACGCAGAACTTTTTCTCTTAGGCTTTTCTTCTCCTTTGCGTTTGGAACAGCACACGTAGAATACTGTTGGATGAAACTCATCACTGAGTCTTCTGGATCCGTTCCAAATTTAGGTGCATCCTTGATCCACAGCAACATATGTATATGAGGAGCACCTCTTGCTTGGTACTCCTTTCTCCAGAAGAAATCCAACACCTCTCCAAGAGGTGGATTCTTCTTATTCATGATGAAAGACATCATAGCTTCAAATCTATGATTGAAGTACCTACATACATTGACTGGATCCAAAGAGCACAGTTCTCCGGGTGTCTTGAATTCGATGTTATCTACGTTAGCATTTGCCTCTCGTAGAAATTCAAGTAAGTCTTCCCAGCCATACTCGGCACAGCTCAGAGTGAGGAACCATGTGGGAGTACCTAAGTTCCTCAGCATACATTTTAAATCACCATGACGACGGTACCAGTACTCATTAGTACCACGCTGACACGCCATGAGATTAATCAGGTGAGAATCCAAAATACTATCTTGGACATTGACTTTATCCATAAAGTCACTTGCCGAGATGTTTTGCATGTGTATACCACTTTTCAAGATGTGGTTCACTGCATATGACAGTCCAGACAGATCGCTTTCAAACAGGAGATGAAACAAATAAGGAATGCATTGTCGAAACCTAGCATCTCCTGCATACAATCGCAAAGTCCGGTATTCAGAAGCAGGAATTTGATGAGGTCGCTCATCATATCTTCCTCCCTGACCTGTTGGAAAAAGCTGTGGGAAACACCGAGCTTCCAAACTTTCCTCCCAAACACTAATGGGACTCCCTTTGGCTTGTTTAATTTGAAACAACTCAATAGCATTCCCCATGACTTCCTTGGAATGCAAAGGATGAACACTATAATGTTCATATATTTCTTCACTAGTAGAGGGTTCTACTTTCTCAATTTGACCAGCACACAAATCGCTATCCTCTTCCTCACTTACTTCCTCTTCTGCAACATATACATTCTTATAGTATTTATTATTTTTTTCAAATACAATGTTGCCTTTTTGACTTTCCTAACATCTACTAAATCTTGCCATATTTTCTTATTCTTTGTCGGAACCCCATTAACTAAGATAACCAGAGGTTCCTCTTCCACTTTTTCTACTCCAATTGTGTTAATGTTTTTCTTCAAATCTAGAGGCAAATAAACAACTCTTCCCTTTAATCCTCTCTGTAAATCTGATGGAGGCAATTTCCCTGTCTTTGGCTCCATTCTTACAATAGCCTGAAAGGGATGGATACTTTGAATCAAAATAGATTCATAAGTATTTAAATCCTTCAATTCAGAAGGAATCTCAACCAATTCCAGATTATTATGAACTGCTCTAGCAGGCATCTGGTTTTGATTTAATTTGCAACAACAATAAGTACACACACGTTGATCCAATCCCAAATCAAAACAATTTTCTACCATCAAGTATGTTGCAAAATCCTTCCATTCACTATTATTTTCCCTTTCACTTTTTGCATATAAATCCACTAACTTAGTCTGATTCTTATAATAAGTGCGTCGACAACACACACAAGTGAAATTAGGCCTCTCACTTGATTTAACCTCAAACGTCGCAATTTCCCTCTGGAAATTATCTGTACTGGAAACCTGTACACTATCTTCCACATGACCCTCTTCTTCTTGCTCAATTTCAACATTCTCCTCTTTACTTCCAAAGTAACAAAACTCAATTTCTTCACATATATTCTTCACATCTATTTCAGAACCATGCAAAAGAGCAGCGCATAATTGTTTCAGCATAATTGCTGGACTCTTAGCATAATACAACATTCTAACTAATTTCCTCACTTTGTTATGATGCACTGCTAGCATCCTGAAATGATGAAAAACACTCTGGCATACTCTCCTGGAAAGACAAGCCAGTGAATGACCATGCAAACCTGTCACTTCTCTTACTCTGCAAGGATCTAATTCTTGCAACAACATCATTTTCTGCTTCAAACTTTTTTTATTAAATGACCGTACAAAATCACAAAGCAAATTGATGGAATCCTGTCGCACACTGCAAATACTACTACACTTCCAGGTGTACACAGGACCCTTAGCACGTCTTCCTAAAACCTCATTACCTAACACCTCTTCTGCCTCTGTTGTCACAAGTTTTTCTTTTTCAACTGGACAACCATCTTTCACTTCATAAGCACGACCACTGGTGTCAACTGCATGCACCAAATCATTATCCTGGAAATAACTCTCCTCATTAAAAAATGCCTCACAGCTTGAACTATGCATCCATTCTCCAGAAAAAACTTCACAAAAATTACTACGATTAACTATTCTCTTCCATCTACTATTTCTTTTGAAATCAAAAATTGCCTTGTTTAGCTTCCTAATTCTATTGATTATCAAAATAAATAACTTACGTTTAATTTCAAATGCCTGATCAATAACTTTCTCAACTTTTTTTTTTCTCTTATAAAAAACTAGTTTCTGTTGACCTTTCTTAATATTTTTTAACAAATTGCCAATTATCCTGTTCCGGAACATTCGTTTACGAATCTCCCTAAACTGTTGTTTCCTTCTACTATCATGCACAGATTTATCTCTTGCTCTAGCAGTAACATTTTTCATTGTCCTTTCCTTTCCATTTGATTTCCTTCTCGTTTTATGGACTGAAACATTTTCTGTAGTAATATTTTTTTTACTACAAATATTTCTTATGAAATATTTAGAGCTCTTACCCGGTGCTTTCTTCGTGGCTTGAGAAATCTTTTTGTTAGAGGACTGCTGCGTTTTTTTTTCACCTGCTGTCTTTGACGTTTTGCAGCCTTTATCTGTCTTTCTATTGTAGGCATGGTGAAATCTTGAAATGATCTGCAGTTGAATCTGTGGAAAAATATAATAAAAAATGTTATTAACCATTATTACCAAACAGTAAATCAGTAACAGTGATCAAAAACTTAACACACTACTTGACATTTTAATTAGAAGATTTTTTAGTCGTTGGCAAATTTACAATACAGAAATACCAGAAAAGAAATGACATTTATATTTATGTTACCTATGCTATTTTATATGTGAATCTGATCTAATTTTATGAGCATATTTTAATATTTTATTGAAGACACTACACATAACCTGTTTTTGAAGGTGTCTTTATTTTTAAATTAAACAGTTTACCTTTTTACTTTTTATTAATTATAAATTGTAAAAATAAATGTTTATATTTCCAAAGGCTCAAGCAGGTCAGCTTCCCATCCTATATCATATAATTCGGACAAATCTGCATCCTCATCACGCTCTTCTTCATCCTCAGGATTTAAATCATCCAAAGGATCAACATCCACTGATGTTTCAATTACAAGTTCAATGATGAGGTCAAAATCAACTGATTGCATATTGTCGCTCATGTTGAGGTTGTCTTTATCTTTAAAGAAAGATAACAACAATGAGATGTTGCAGAGTAAGAGACAAATCTCAGAGATTATAATAGTAAAATTGTTTAACAAGATTAACATTTTGCAGCTATTATTTAGCCATGTCCAGCGATGCTGAGCAGGTGAAGCCTATGTCTAATTTTTCACTGAACAGGACTCATCTCTTCTTAACCTTGGATAAGCCTCACCGACTCTGTGTCCCCTGCACATACTTAAATGTAAAGGGGCAGATTTATGTTAAATGGCACATCCCCAGGCATGCACCAGTTAACGTGCACCACTGCTCTGCCACCCATGGTGTGCCGCATTTACAATCAGATAGGAGAAAGCTGCGTCAAAACCCTGCGCCTGCTTGAAGCTGGCATAGGTCTTGACGCAGCATTGTGGAGATGGGGCACCCCTGAGCCTTGCTGGAGCTGCATCGCACTTGCGATACAACTCCAGCAATGCGCCACCTTTACGGCACAGATGCATCACGCATCTGTGCCGTTTTTGCCCCATGCTGCGCCGCATTGTAAATGCAGCACACCATGGGTGGCGGAACAGCGGCGCAGGATGACTGTCACATCCCTGGTGATGCGCCAGTCATCATAAATCTATCCCTAAGCTTCTTATCTTGTTAGAGATGAACTGCCATATGTATCATCAAAATATTTTACATTTTCTAAATAGCGAATTTTAAGGAATAAATAGCGATTCCTAATTTGCGATGAGCAAATTGCTAATTGCAAGTTACCCATTCATTTCCATGGGCTAGGAGGCTCATAGGAATGAAGGTTTAATTTGCGATTAGCAATTTGCTCATCACAAATTAGGAATTTTTCCAAGGGTGCAGGGGTGTCTCAAGAACACCCTGCTGCACCCCTGAAAAAGAAATTTGGGGGCATATGGCACACATACATGCCCTAAGGGCATGTGTTGGCGTCATATGGCACCTTTTGTTTTTTTGAAAAAAAGCTTTTTGAAAAGAATTCACAAATTACCACCAATTTACCACAATAGTTTCCAAATCCTTAATGTCATTTTTTACATAGTTTTTGTTTGATACATTGCATTTAAGTAGTCACAAAATTTGCAAATCCTTCAGTGCAATTGCAAAATAAGGAATAGCAAATTTTGCTACTCCTTATTTTGCATCAAACTTGTTTGATACATACCATTTGTCTAATTAACATTCGCAAAGGCCGAAATTCGTAGAATTTTGATCTTTGCGAATGCTAATTAGCTTGATACATATGGCCCCAAGTGAGGCCTGTCTTGCGACATGGTGCATCTTTTGCATCACTGCTGCATCGGTTTCATGTGGTACGTTTTTTTTACACCATGACATATCTGCCTAAATGCATCAATTTGTAATGTTGTCGCCTCATAGCAAATCTTTTGCACCACCGCTGCATCATAAAAGTGACGCACAGTGGCACAAAAGAGGCATACACCTATCATAAATCTGTCCCTAGCATTTTAAATGATTAATCCAGGATGACGATAAAGTGTGTCCTATCCAGAGGTTTGTTTAAGGTGAGGCCTACTCAGGATTGCAGATTAAAGTTACGCTTGATGAAGAATACAGAGGAGATAATACATGTAAAGGCCTACCAATGAAGTAAGTAATGTGCACTTTATTGCGCCACTCATCATAAATGTATCCCTAAGCTTCTTATCTTGTTACAGATGAACCACCATATGTACCATCAAACTATTTTGCATTTCCTAAATAGCAAATTTTAAGGAATAAATAGCAATTCTTTACTATTCCTAATTTGCAATGAGCAAATTGCTAATTGCAAATTACCCATTCATTTCCATGGGCTAGGAGGCTCATAGGAATGAAGGTTGCAATTTGTGATTAGCAATTAGCTCATCACAAAATAGGATTTTTTTCAAGCGTGCAGGGGTATCTCAAGAACACCCTGCTGCACCCCTGAAAAAGAAATTTGGGGGCATATGGCACACCTACATGCCCTAAGGGCATGTATGGGCGTCATATGGGACCTTTTGTTTTTTAGAAAAAAATGCTTTTTGAAAAGAATTCGCAAATTACCACAAACTAGAAGTTGGTGGTAGTTTCCAAATCCTTAATATCATTTTTTACATATTTTTTGTTTGATACATTGCATTTAAGGAATCGCAAATTTTGAATTAATGACAATTTAAGTCATTTCCACATGTGCAGTGTTTTCAAAATATGATTTGAAAATCGTTTTTGGGGAAAAGTAATGGTTTGCAAATTTATGACAAGGACATAATGGTGTATGCTTCTCTATAAGGCATTTCAGTGTCTCTGATGTCATTTTTCCCATATTACATTATAAGACCTTTCCCCATGGAGCACATTCCTTGTAAATATGCTCCCACCTGTGCATTGCGAATTTAGATTTTGACTGTTTGAGTCACATAGCCATGTTAAAAGTGACCCAAAAAAATTGCAAATGTTTTAAAATAACACATTCATGTGTCTTAAGGACATTTTAAGTCATTTCCCCATGGACAATGTTTTCTAAGTGGCGCAAAAGAGGCATACACCTATCATAAATCTGTCCCTAGCATTTTAAATGATTAATTCAGGATAACAATAAGATGTAGCCTATCCAGAGGTTTGTTTAAAGTGAGGCCTACTCAGGATTGCAGATTAAAGTTACGCTTGATGAAGAATACAGAGGAGATAATACATGTAAAGCTCTACCAATGAAGTAAGTGATGTCTACTTCATTGCGCCAGTCAGCATAAATGAATCCATAAGCTTATTATCTTGTTAGACATCAACCGCCATATGTATCATATAACTATTTTGCATTTCCAAAAAAGCGAATTTTAAGGAATAAATAGCGATTCTTTACCATTCCAAATTTGCGATGAGAAAATTGCTAATTGCAAATTACCCATTCATTTCCATGGGCTAGGAGGCTCATATAAATGAAGGTGCAATTTGCGATTAACAATTTGCTCATCACAAATTAGGAATTTTTTCCAAAGGTGCAGGGGTGTCTCAAGAACACCCTGCTGCACCCCTAAAAAAGAAATTTGGGGGCATATGGCGCACATAAATTTTAACAACATTTCTTTACCTCAACAACGATTTTCAAATCATAACTTCAAAACACTACACATGGGAAAATTACTTAAAATGTCCTTAAGACACATAAAAGCGTTTTTTGATTGGCTTTCCTGCATGGTAGGGTCACTTTTAACATGGCTATGTAACACAAACATTCAAAATCTAAATTTTCCATGCACATGTGGGAGCATATTTACAAGCAATTTGCGCCACAGAGAAAGGTCTTACACTAAAATGAGAAAAATAACATCAGGGACAGTCAATTGCCTTATAAAGAACCATACACCATTATGTCCTTGTCATGAATTTAAAAACAATTCCTTTTCCCCAAAAACGATTTTCAAATCATAATTTCAAAACACTGCACATGGGAAAATGACTTAAAATGTCATTAAAACACATGAAAGCGTTTTTTGATTGCCTTTCCAGCATGGTTGGGTCACTTTTAACATGGCTATGTAACACAAACATTCAAAATCAAAATTTTCCATGCACATGTGGGAGCATATTTACAAGCAATTTGCGCCACAGAGAAAGGTCTTACACTAAAATTAGAAAAATAACATCAGGGACAGTCAATTGCCTTATAAAGAAGCATACACCATTATGTCCTTGTCATGAATTTAAAAAAAATTCCTTTTCCCCAAAAACGATTTTCAAATCATAATTTCAAAACACTGCACATGGGAAAATGACTTAAAATGTCATTAAAACACATGAAAGCATTTTTTTGATTGCCTTTCCAGCATGGTTGGGTCACTTTTAACATGGCTATGTAACACAAACATTCAAAATCAAAATTTTCCATGCACATGTGGGAGCATATTTACAAGCAATTTGCGCCACATAATTCATAATTTTCTCCTTAAAGCACACTATTCTCTATCTAAATTAAAGAAATATTTTCTCACCTTAGCAAATACTTTGAGTTTGAAAACAGTCTCAGAAACACACCAATTTGTCTTCAGCAGAGCAAAAGGTATGCACTCCAGAGTCTGCAGCTATCAAAAGCACAGAAATGCTGTAATTCTTCACACATATTTCTCATGTCACCCAATCAAAACTCTTCCCTCACTTTTTTTCAAATGAAAACCCTTCCCACCTCTGCCCTTTCTGCCTATTTTCCATAGCAACCACCTCTTGGAAGACCTCTGGTGTTTGCAAGTTCACACAACAATGTTGCAATTGAACTCTGAACTCTCAGTGCACCTGCATATCCAGTGCATTCTTTCATTTAATGATTTTTTATTGACCACTCAAAATACATCTTTCAAAGAACACATCTGTGCACCCTAACTTTCTGTTTTCATCAATCAAAATCCACCAATCACTGTTACTGCTTCATGAACACAGAAACTCCACAGTTTTTTTTTCATTTTACACTCTCATTTTTTCAACTGCCATTTCATTGCCACACTTCATCTGACTGCAGGAGAACCTTCTCTCACCATGTTTTCTGTCTGGATTGTTGGACATAGTTATATTCACTGGGCTCAAAGGTACGTTGAAAGCAGGAATTTACCTAACCTCAATTTACAAGATGTGGAAATTAAGTGGTTTGGCCACAGAGGATTAAAATGTCACCAATTGATACCATTGGTGAAAACCTTTATGCATTTGCCAAAACCTGACCTGTTAATTGTGCACTGTGGAGGTAATGACTTGGGCACTTTGACTGGTGTAGGTCTGGAAATGCTTTTAAAGGACACCTTTGAGCAATTAATGGCACTTTTTCCTCAGACTGCCTTGGTATATTCAAATATATGCCAAAGACAGAAATGGAGGTGGTCAAACCAATTTTGTCCACAAATTGAGAAGTCGAGGAAGCATGTAAACAAATCTGTTTCAGCTTACATGAGAGACCATGGAATGGGCTCCCTGTACAACAATAACTTGCGTTACTACATGCAAGATATCTACAGAGGAGATGGAGTTCACTTCTCAGATGAGGGCAACAGAATTTTCACTCTGAATTTAAAAATGTGCATTGGTACCTACTTATAAGTACCTAAATGTACCATAAACCCAAAAGCTCTTCTCAGAGCTACCCTACATCTAATCACTCACAATTATTATTTTACTCTAACATTTTTCACTAATTTTCAACAAAGTACGCTCCCTGGGGCGCTACCCGGTACGCGAACCGGGAGCTAACCTCGCGAAATTTTTTTAAAAAATGTTTTTTTTTCGCACATATAAGCCTCCTCAGCCACCCTCACAAAACCTAGGGGGTCAAGATAAGTCTACCGTGCCCCCTTCTACCCATTCTGAACATTATTTGCCCTCCATTTTGTATCTTAATTCGACCGAAACACAAAATGGTGGACTCCCGTAACGCTTAAGGTTCACGAACCGGGGCGCTCAACGGTTCGCGTACCGGGTCGCTCCCTGGGAAGCGCACCATCAAAAAAGGTGGGAAAGTAGTTCACAGAAAAGCCACTGGAGACAATTTCACCACATATAGATTAGCTCATACTACATACCAATCCCTACCATTTTCACAAATTTGATTGGAATTCCATTTAGTCATTTAGCCTGTAGACCTCTCTAAATACCCTGAGGTAAATTACTTCACAAAACACATCTGAAGTGTTGGAATTGACAACCAATGAAAATGTTACTTTCATTTTCTACTTTTTTTACCTGACATTTGATTGGTTATGTACCTGAATATATATAAAGGAAGAGAGAGAAACACAGCCATTTTGACTACTACTTCCTGAACTACATTGCAAGATCATTTTCACTCACAACTTAAACTTGTTTTTAGAAGGTGAGATATTATTTTATAAATTTAAAAACATTTTCAGATAGTTATATACTATCCCTCTGTAAGAGTTAGACATTGAGAAAGGCTTCTTTATTATAATTATGGATTGATTTAGGTTTCTGTGGTATAATTATGAATTTACTTAGGCTTCTTCACAGGCACTTTTTAATAGTACTACTTCACGCCTGAAACCATACAGTGCCCATAGATTACTTCTCTGTTATAAACTCACAAGTACCTGTCTGAACTTAAACCCAACAGTGCCCTATCTCTACTGATATATTTATTTTTTATGCAAATTACAGCAAGAAAATGGAAGGTGAGCAGAATGTTTCCTTTGAAATTGTTCTAGAGAACAACACAGAAAAAGATATTGAGGACAATGATGACTCAGATTTCATGGATGAATCACGGGACCATGAATTAGTTCAATGTGTAGAATCTGTGGATCATTTACTTCATTATGATGACGGTCAAATGTGGGAACTTATGTTCACTCAACAAGAGGATATATCGGACAGTCAAATGCTAGACATTCTATTAAATTTTGAAAAACAATCCGAAAAATAAAATTGTATGTAATATTAAAAAATTGTTTGAGTCTTTAATCATTTTTATATGTAATTAATAAACTAGTTAAATGTTAGAAATGTTATTAAATTTTCAACCACAATCACAATAATAAATATTTGCTTAAAAAACAAAAAAAAAATAAAAAATAATCAACAAAACCAACAATCAATTAACATACTGCATTTGAAAAGTCTCTCATTCATTTTTCATTGCAGTACGCTGCCCAGAACGCTTCCCGGTTCGCGGACCGGGCGCTACCCACGAAAAAAAACAAAAAAAAAAAATTTTTTTTTTTGCCCCGCGGGGCCTTTTTAAAGCCTCCACATTAAACCTAGGGGGTCAGGGAGGATCTACTATGCCCCCTTATGGTTATTTCCCCCTTTGTTTTGGCCTCCTCTTGTCTCTCAATCCTACCGAGAGACAAGATGGCGGCCGCTCCGGACTGTTTAGAATGTTGACAGACACAGGAGAACCAATCAGCTTCGCTACGCGAAGTTCCGATACGCGTAAGGTCCGCGAACCGGGGCGCTGCCTGGTCCGCGCTTACAGATATATATCTTTTTTTAAACGTTAATTTCTCAAAATCCACTGCAGCACATATATTGAGACCTACAAAAGGCACATCGGGCTACCAGTCCCTACAATTTTGCCAAGTTTCGTGCAAATCCATTCAGCCGTTCGGGCTAAAAGTGAGGCTAACCGCCCTATGGAAAACTCAATGTTAAAAACACGTTTTGGGACCCCCCTTTTTTCTCGGCCCCCCCTGGACGAACCCCCCCCAAATTTTTAGGGGCTGCTCAGAAACAAAATGTTCCATTTTCCAGAAAATTTCATCCAATTCCGTCCACAAACGCCAAAGTTATTAGACATAGAATTTTCAAAAATCCCATAGGGAAAAAATCCTAACTATATATACCTACTGGCGACCGCCAGTAGGTAATATATATATATATATATATATATATTCACTGAAAAAACCATAGGTTATAGACCATATATAGTTAGGAATTAGCATTTACAAAACCTTATTTTACTCACACAAAACCATTGAAATTCCATATATAGTTAGTTGCACTAACTATATATCGCGCACCCGCAATCCACTGCTGATCATGTCACATATTACATCATTCATGACATGGTCAGTGACATCACTGATGACATCACTGATGACATCTCAAATGACATCACTGATGACATCACTGATGACAACATCCAGTGACTGTATTTTTCTGTAAAGTTAAAATATGTCTTGAGTGGATGTATAAGTGTCTGGATGAAGGATTTAGTAGGTGCATGACTGACTGTATGAGTGAGTGATTAAATGTGTCTCACTGAATGCATGGGTTAGTGACTAAACTGTCTTAATTTGTGCATCATTATGTCTGTTGTTCTGTAAACTGCTGCATGTGTTGATCATTAGCTATACGAGAGGCTATATGTGTTATTAATTGGTTGCCCAAGTATTTCTATGGGAGATTGAGTTTGTGTGGGGGTGGCTGGAAGGTGTGTGACTCTATGCATAGATGTGTGAGCAGTTTATTCACTAGGTGTATGAGTTCAAGAGTGCATGTGGAAACAGCTACATGGGCAGTTGACTGTGTGCATGAGTGTATTGATGAGTGAATGGATATCTCAATGCTACATGTCATAGTAAGTACATATGTAAAACACAGTACATGTGAGAGTTGGCATATATAAATAACTGTGCATGAGAGCCACTGAATGAGTGAGTGGTTGTATCGATCATTGTGAACTTGTATCAGGGATTGTATAAGAGAGTAAATATGTGTTAGTATATGTTTCAATAAGTAAGGTGTGTTTAACTGTATAGTTGAAGAAATGGAGGTGAGATTGTTTCTTTGCATGACTGACTGGGTGTGTGAGTAACTCCATGGATGAGTGGCAGTGTGTGAGTGTCTGTATACACTGAGTGTATCTAAGGTTATATTAGAGTCTGAAGAGGTTTATCGTATTAGCACAAGAATGATGTCAAATGAGATGTCATCAGTGATGTCATCAGTGATGTCATTTGAGATGTCATCAGTGATGTCATCAGTGATGTCACTGACCATGTCATGAATGATGTAATATGTGACATGATCAGCAGTGGATTGCAGGTGCGCGATATATAGTTAGTGCAACTAACTATATATGGAATTTCAATGGTTTTGTGTGAGTAAAATAAGGTTTTGTAAATGCTAATGTCGTGTATTTCTATAGGTTCTGATTCGATCCCCCTATTCCTGACCCTATTCTGGTTAAACTTACTAGCTAGTTAACTAACAGTCAGCCCATGAGGCAAGAAATCCCCCATGATGCAGATACCGTTATCTGACGCAGTCACACTACGGCACAGGAACGTGTTATCTGATTAGGTCATAACGCTTGAGATCTAATTAGACAAGCGATATTCCTCCAGCCCCTGATAAGGCATACGACGTTCTCATAACAAATCAAACCTATGACAACCTGGATAATCCGTGCGGCCATTGTTTTGATTTCACAGAGAACTTTAGTAAAGAATGTGCTAACGAGCAAGTCGTATGACATCTTTATTGACGTACCTATGTCCATCCTTACGTCAATCTCGGCACCTTTAAGGTATAAATATTGCCGACCTTGCCCTATGCAAACACACGCGTGGTGACAAGACGGAGCAGCCATACTTGCCGAAGCCGAGAGCAGAAGCAGACCCCGCAGGCAGCAGCCCCGCCTTCCTGACGCGCTGAGAGACGCGCTGCTATCTCAAGCCGAGAGACCCAGCACCGGCGCTTCTGGGCAGCCCTCGCAGGCAGCCTGGAATATCGAGAGCAGAGAAAGAGATACCATTCCTCATTCATCCTAAATTCCAGGTACAGAACTGAATAACCCCTCCTAGAGAATTCTTTAGTTATTCACTTGGCAAAAACAAACTTAAACTAAACTGTAACTTTCTATTCCCGCCCACGCATTAGACTTAGGTCAGGTACACGGGGTAGGCGTATTTAGAAACACCAGTTGAGTACGTTTAGTCAAATGTATATGTGTATGTAAATATATTTTAATCATTTTAAACATCATATGGCTCAGAAACCATATCAATGTTTTTACAGTATTATTTTATACTATTGCTTCTAATGTATGCACTTTACTTAACTATAAGTATCGCAATAATATCGATCCATTTCTCTTGTACGAGAAAAGAGACTGATCAATAAATAACATCTTTTATTGAACACGCCCGTCTCTTCCTTTTCTCTACATTCTGATGAGACTAAGAATGCACGTACTGACTGAGTAAAATAATTGCCTTGTGCTCACACGACTCTCGAGATTGACTCTTGATTAGGGGAGAGCAAAGTTGTCATGTTCTATGGTTGTCAGAAACTAAATCCCTTCTTGTCTAATCAGGGAAGTTAATCCTTCCTTGAACATTCGAGAAAGTTTCTAGCGAACTCTGAGCTTAGCTGGCAAACCCAAAAATTAAGTCTAGTTTCGACAGTAGTAGACCTAGTTAACGTCTGGCCTAGGCCTTTACTGCTGTAGGTACTATTCCAATGCGCAGAGCCTATTGGGAAAATAGGAGCTACACTACACTAATTCCTAACTATATATGGTCTATAACCTATGGTTTTTTCAGTGAATTTTCAAGGTTTTGTAAATGCTAATTCCTAACTATATATGGTCTATAACCTATGGTTTTTTCAGTGAATTTCATTGGTTTTTTAACAGCTAATATCTGTAGCTGTAAAATGTATTCTTCTTTAAATCCAAAAATATATTTTATATGTTTATGAATAATTTTTTTTTTTAAATATTTTTTTTCTTCGTTCCCGCTTCGCGAATCGGGAAGCTTCCCGTTAGCTGACCTTGATGCCGCGAAATAGACCGCGAGCCGGTAAACGTTTCTTTACCGCAACTGCCGCGTTAGAAAACAACATCGCGACGCCTCCCGTCCGCATGACGTTTCACGTTGTCGCGTGATACGTCATATGACGTGCTACGTTAGCGAACTGGTACGCGAAGCGAGTCGCAAAGCGCAGGTTTCTGGAAGCAAACCGGGAGGCCCTGCAAAGCGCTTAATGTAAACACAGCAGGTCATGTGACTTGGTAATAACACTTTTCAATGGTTCATTTCACTTTTGGTTTCCTAATGATGTAAGACTAGGTCATATAATCTAAAATGAACACTTTTCATTGGTTAAGAACTCTTGTTTTTCCCAAATGATGAAAATCCCTCCTTCTTTCCTCACTCTGACTTTCATCATTGTGAGAGAAAGACCCTTTGTGATAACTGAGCAATGGCTTCTTTAGTAGCTTCAGCTGGTGCTTCCCCACCACCTCCACCACCTCCAAGGAAGAGAGGACCACCTGCTGAAGTTATAATTCAGCAAGAAGAAGAAGAACAAGACCAGGAGGAAGAGCACGAAGAGAGGCAGTTTTTGCCTGAGCAGCCCAGGACGTCTCGCCGGAAAGAAAACTTCATTTGGCAATTCTTTAAAATTCCCAAAGGTCAGAAAAAGGTAAATGCAAGATACGTATTTTGCCTCATATGTCAAGATAGACTGTCCAGAGGAACCGACAAAAAATACAGCTTCGGAAACTACACAATGCATCGCCATATGACTAGGTGGCATCCTAACAACTACAGTGCTGCACAGTTTCGGAACGACCTAGATAATCTCCCTATTATGGCCAGAAGATCTGTTGTACCGGAAGTAACGGGACCAGAGGGCAGGGAGATGGTGCCAAATATACAAATGAGATTTGGTGATGTAAAACACATCTGCGCATTTTGCGATGGATTCATTTCCTACGGAGAAAAAAGCATCACTCTGATCAACAGAGCTATTGACTATCATATGCAAGTTTGTCCGAAACGCCCAAAATAATAAATACTTCTTTTTTTTGTTTTGTTGCTCCTGTTGAGCCCTTTACAATGAATCGTTTTCATTGCCCCCTCCAAGAAAAACCCAAAAAAATATAAAACTGTTCCGAAAAATTCAAAAACAGTAAAAAAATGTTCAGAAAAATAAAAAAAAAAGTTCTTTTCAGAACTACCTCCCCGTTATTAAAAAATTGGTACAATATTTGGAACTGTGCCAACCTCTATTTCTCTTAGTTCGCTTCCCAGTTCGCTCGCCGGTACGCGAACCGGAAGCGAACCAAAAACAGTAAGTATAAGGGAAGGAAACAGACACTTATGTTAAAAGAAAGACAGCTATAAGGGAGTAAACTAGAGATACCATTACCCGTAATCCACTGCTGATGATGTCACATATTACATCATTCATGACATGCTCAGTGACATCATCAGCAGAGGATTGCGGGTTTTTTGGCAACATGCCTTATCCACGGTTTAATAAAGCTGCCTTTTGCTTTATATAAGTTTTCAAATTGTATGAAATATATACCAATAGGTCGTTATGAACCTTTAGGTAGTGCTTTTCTTCATGAGGTCTGGTCGCTTCCATACACATACAGATGTTTCAAAGATGATCAAGAAGTTTATCTGAATGGAGAGGAATGCACTGAGACGCCAGATCATTCACTAATGTGTAGGCACATACAGTTACACGGTTCATGCAACCAACACCGACCAAATATGGCTTGCGTGTTGCAAGGCACGCCAGTTCCTGCTATCATCCCCACGTTCAAGTTGTTGGAAAATGGTAGTTATTTGATGCTCAATAATGAAGATTGTTCTGAGTTAATTAAAAGTATTCCTTTTATCGTAACAGTAAGTGAACGGGTTATTTGCTGCAGAAATGTTCTATTTCCTCCCACACATGAACATAGGGAGTTTTCAATCTGGCCACAAATACCAACCTTGAGACACGTTTCAACGGCATGGCAAGAATAAGAGCTCTTTTGTCTCAGAGAGAGGTGGCCTTGAGTTCGGCCCGTGAAACTTTCGTACTTCACATAGCGAACACCCATACAGAGGTGCAAAACCTTTTTCAATTAACATTTGCCTTTCAATTTCAGCAACATGTTTCCGACTATCTTTAACGCATCCTCCACAAAGTCCCTGGTGCACTTTTTTAAAGTTGTTACCAGTGGTCTCGTGACTTCATTTGAGAAAATCTTTGGAGTCATCCCTGCTTCCTTTCATTCTATTTTCTGCACTCTGGTTCGTGGATTGGCATTTTTACTTGCATTACCAGCGGACGCTCTTGTGCTTTTTTACATTTTTAAATATGGATGTCCCTCCTATGCAACCTCCCACCCTGCAGCTGCTGACACTGTTCCGCAATCGCATGCTAGAATATTATGGCACAATGCCGTTGGCGATATTAAGCACGGCATATGGATTATCTTTTCGATTCTCCTACTTCACCTGTGTCCAGCCTGTATTTCACTGCCTGACCTGTGATTTCGATTGGGCCATTGATTTGTGTCTCTGCGGACCGGTTTCTCCTGACGTCGACTTTAATCAGCTGATGACTCCTATCATTACTCACGAGTTGGTTTGTCCTGGCGAAAGGATTATGGCTGTGGCATTGATGCATGGACTACTTGGTCCCTGGAATTTACTGGCGGCAGCACAGTCTTTCTTGGAACAGAGCTTTCTTGAAAACCCACCGAGCTGTCCTCTGATGGTGATAGAGGATCCGGTGCTGGGAGAGCACGTATGTTCTTTTCCGCTTTTAAATTGGATGGCTGAACTGTTTTCGGATGAAGACGGTGACTTCCTATTGGAGGCTGTTGCAGCTTATTTTGCATACACAGTTATGTCATAGACCTTTTTCATGTTTGATATGCTGAGTACTAGCATTTCATTGACAATTCATTGACTTATTTGTCAAGTTTTTATTATTTACCTTGCCTATTGGCTTAAGACTCGATAAAGTACTTGGTTGTTTTATTTTTCTTTAGCATTAAATTTTCCTAGTTTTTAATGCTTTACCTTGCGGACCGTCCACATATAAACTTGCAATCTGCTCTCATGAGATGGCACTTCTATTATCTTATTCAGTTCGTTTCCGGATCATGGGGAGGTGTCATCTAGGTCCTGGATATCTTTACACCGTGTTAAGTTAGCATGGGCTCATTACCGGTTTAAACGCAATTTTTCCTTTTTTGCAACTTCTGCACAAGACACTTAGTTGTTGCTTTAGCTTTCCACCTAGTAGTTCATCGTGGTTTACATGAGAATAATATGTTATTGGTCTACTATCTGCTTTACTTGTTAAACTATATCTGTACAGCGAGTGCTAAAGTTTCAAGAACAACACGATACAGAATTGTTATGAGGTCTGATCTCCACGACTTCATACTCATAACATAAGTGCAACTTCTGCCAATTCTGGGCATGAGGCGGGTTTTATATTGCTTTGCCGAACACACATACACAACAGTTGATGCGGTTCACATGAAGAGAGAGCTGGTGTATGCTGATGTGATTCCTTCAAATCTAAGACACTAAAGTATGGGCACGCCCTAAACCAACACAAAGAGACCTTCTTAGCAAATAATATAATATGTGTATTAGGGAGGGTGAGATATAAGCAGCCGCGGGCCGTGGAGGGAGTTACGATGGGGCAGGGAGGTGGGGAGGGGGAGAAGCAGGGTGGAGCCCTCTCTACCTTGCCCCTCCCCCTCCCCGCCTCCCTGCCCCACCGTAACTCCCTCCACGGCCCGCGGCTGCTTATAAGTGTTGCTAACTCTTATTCATTTACAGCATGTTAACATACTGTCACCATTCGCTTTTTATGTACTAGTAACTATGCTGGTAATTTTGCTACTGATAATATGTGTACTTTTATTATCTAAGGTACTACGCCTGAGAAGACGGCATTAGTAAATAAACATTTCAAATACACATCTGTTCTTCTTAACTCCATGTTCTGGTTTCTAAGAAATCTATAACGACCGACTGTTCATGAGTTCCACGTATCCTGAGGTACTATAAGTTCATATTCTGGATTGTCTAAACATTGAGAGTTTGTTATATCCAATGTGACACTGTACCTAGCTTGCTAAGGAGTTTTTGATTACTAACGTGAGTTTTGGGACACCCTAATTCGCCGAGGTTCCAATCCTCTGTCCACAGTTCTGTGTGAGAACAGAAACCCTGCGACAGGGGCACCCCCGACCCTTGCTGGAGCTTCATCACACTTGCGATACAACTCCAGCAATGCATTCGCCGAGGTTCCAATCCTCTGCCCACAGTTCTGTGTGAGAACAGAAACCCTGCGACAGGGGCACCCCCGACCCTTGCTGGAGCTTCATCACACTTGCGATACAACTCCAGCAATGCGCCACCTTTACGGCACAGATACATCACGCATCTGTGCTGTTTTTGCCCCATGATGCGCCGCATTGTAAATGCAGCACACCATAGGTGACGGAACAGCGGCACAGAATGACTAACACATCCCTGGTGATGCGCCAGTCATCATAAATGTATCCCTATGCTTCTTATCTTGTTAGAGATGAACCGCCATATGTATCATCAAAGTTTTTTGCATTTCCTAAATAGCGAACTTTAAGGAATAAATAGCGATTCTTTACCATTCCTAGTTTGCGATGAGCTATTTGCTAATTAGCCGAATGTAGCCCAATGAAGCCCAATGTAGCCCAATGTAGCCCAAAGATGGCCGCCAGACACACAAAAAAACAAATGTAGCCCAAATATCAGCCAGATGTAGCCCAACTATAGCCCAGTGACAGAATGACCAATCAGCTTCGCAAACCTCCGTTACGCGAAGCGGAGCGCTGTTACAGATATATATCTTTTTTTGAACGTTAATTTCTCAAAATCCACTGGAGCACATATATTGAGACCTAGCAAAGGCACATCGGGCTACCAGTCCCTAATATTTTGCCAAGTTTCGTGCAAATCCATTCAGCCGTTCGATTATTATTATTATTATTTTTTTTTGCCCCGCGGGGCCCTTTTAAAACCTCCACATCAAACCTAGGGGGTGAGCGACAATGTACTATGCCCCCTTATGGTCATTTGCCCCTTCGCTTCGGCCTCCTCTTGTCTCTCGATCCTACCGAGAGACAAGATGGCGGCCGCTACGGACTGTTTGGAATGTTGACAGACGCCGGAGAACCAATCAGCTTCGCTTCACAAAGCTCCGTTGCGCGAAAAGTCCGCGAACCAGAGCGCTGCCCGGTCCGCTGTTACAGATATATATATTTTTTTAAACGTTAATTTCTCAAAATCCACTGGAGCACATATATTGAGACCTACAAAAGGCACATCGGGCTACCAGTCCCTACAATTTTGCCAAGTTTCGTGCAAATCCATTCAGCCGTTCGGGCTAAAAGTGAGGCCAACCGCCCTATGGAAAACTCAATGTTAAAAACACGTTTTGGGACACCCCTTTTTTCTCGGCCCCCCCTTGACGAACCCCCCCGAAATTTTCAGGGGCTGCTCAGAAACAAAATGTGCCATTTTCCTGAAAATTTCAGCCAATTACGTCCACAAACGCCAAAGTTATTAGACATAGAATTTTCAAAAAACCCATAGAGAAAAAATCCTAACTATATATACCTACTGGCGACCGCCAGTAGGTAATATACATATATTACCTACTGGCGGTCGCCAGTAGGTATATATAGTTAGGATTTTTTCTCTATGGGATTTTTGAAAATTCTATGTCTAATAACTTTGCCGTTTGTGGACGGAATTGGCTGCAATTTTCAGGAAAATGGCACATTTTGTTTCTGAGCAGCCTTTGAAAATTTGGGGGGGGTTCGTCAAGGGGGGGCCGAGAAAAAAGGGGGGTCCCAAAACGCGTTTTTCCCATGTTAATTTCCATAGGGCGGTTGGCCTCACTTTTAGCCCGAACGGCTGAATGGATTTGCACGAAACTTGGCAAAATTGTAGGGACTGGTAGCCCGATGTGCCTTTTGTAGGTCTCAATATATGTGCTCCAGTGGATTTTGAGAAATTAACGTTTAAAAAAAGATATATATCTGTAAGCGCGGACCGGGCAGCGGCCTAGGACGCGTACTTTTCGCGCAACGGAGCTTTGTGAAGCGAAGCTGATTGGTTCTCCGGCGTCTGTCAACATTCCAAACAGTCCGTAGTGGCCGCAAACAGTCCGTAGTGGCCGCCATCTTGTCTCTCGGTAGGATCGAGAGACAAGAGGAGGCCAAAGCGAAGGGGCAAATGACCATAAGGGGGAATAGTAGATCCTCGCTGACCCCCTAGGTTTGATGTGGAGGTTTTAAAAGGGCCCCGCGGGGCAAAAAAAAAAAATTATAATAATAATCTTACGGCTGAATGGATTTGCACGAAACTTGGCAAAATTGTAGGGACTGGTAGCCCGATGTGCCTTTGCTAGGTCTCAATATATGTGCTTCAGTGGATTTTGAGAAATTAACGTTCAAAAAAAGATATATATCTGTAACAGCGCACCGCTTCGCGTACTTTTCGCGTTACGGAGCTTTGCGAAGCGAAGCTGATTGGCTCTCCGGTGTCTGTAAACATTCCAAACAGTCCGTAGCGGCCGCCATCTTTTCTCTCGGTAGGATCGAGAGACAAGAGGAGGCCAAAGCGAAGGGGCAAATGACCATAAGGGGGCATAGTAGATCCTCGCTGATCCCCTAGGTTTGATGTGGAGGTTTTAAAAGGGCCCCGCGGGGCAAAAAAAATAAATAATAATAATAATCGAACGGCTGAATGGATTTGCACGAAACTTGGTAAAATATTAGGGACTGGTAGCCCGATGTGCCTTTGCTAGGTCTCAATATATGTGCTTCAGTGCATTTTGAGAAATTAACGTTCAAAAACAAGATATATATCTGTAACAGCGCTCCGCTTCGCGGAGATAAAATTATATCTGTATTACCTAGCTGTTGCTAACACCAGTTAGCGACGGCTAGTAGGAGATAGCGACCATCTTGGGCCCCACTTTGCATGTGAGTGATATTTATCACTAATGACATGCAAAGTGGGCATGCCAAGATGTTAGCGACTGGAAACAGTCGCTAACATCGCTATCTCCTATTATCAACTTTTGGAAATATTCGAGATAAGCGCGAATATCTCCAAAAAGTAACAGCTGCCCTGAGCAGTTCTTAGCCATGTTATCCTATGGGAGGTGGATAACATGGCTAAGAGGATTAGCTCGGTAATGCATGAATATCGCTGAGTTTTCAGCGATATTAATGCATTGCGGTCGGTTTTTATCGTATTTGCGATAAACTTTGATAATAGCAAGGTTTATCTGCGATAATTTCTGATGGTAAAAAAATCTTTGCAATGCATCGTTAGGGATAAATATCGCTTAACTTTGGTAATATGCCCCAACGTCTGTTAACGTTCGATTCGAAGGAAATCAGGAAGTGTTGAAAAACATTGTCTGCGCCATCTTGTCTTTTTTCAAATGCCACACTTTTGTCGTGCACGGCAGCCATTTTAGATGCCTTGACCAGACCCACTCTGTGCACGCTGTCGATCCTTAGCATGGCTCCCCACCCTCGCAAGCATCTCCCCCAGGCAGTGGTCACCCCCGCTCTCTGTCTTATGCATGGGTAATAAACCTCCCCCCATCTGCGCTGCTCTTTCCTGAGAATCACACCCTGTGCCCGCCCGACACCTCCCTTTCGCCCTATTCACTACTGCACCCTCTGACACTCCTTTTCCTCTGTGTCCGATTGTCCAGGCTGGTCCTAGGGTATCAGCTAGCCCTGCAGATGTAGTTTATGGCCACAGCTGTAAAGATTCACCCCTCTTCAAAGGAGTTATAGTAGATCAAGGCCCACACTCGATGAGATCCGTCACAGCAGAAGCGTTGCTATTATCTGAAAACCATCCTGTATTGTGATTGGGGAGGGGACCGAGCGTGAAGCGGAAGATTCCAGGGATGACTCTTTGTACATCAAAGTTTTTACAATTATGTGTCACATTAAAAATATATAGCACTCCGACAAAGTAGTAAGATTATAAAACTTTAATAATTTATAAATATATACAAGAAAACAAAAATAGTAATAACATATAAACATTTTTAGGGAAAAACAACGAAGTAGCGGTCGGCTGTGCGAATAGTCCCAACGCAGCACAACGTCCAGATTTCCGGCGTGGGGCGGGTCATCAGTAGCAAACTGTTGTGCGAATAGTTCCAAGGCAGCAGAACGCGCTGAAATCTAGATGACACGAAAGTGATGTCTAGTAAGTTGCCACCCAGCAAATAACGGCGTGGGGCGTCGCGGGGGGTGGGTCTTCAGTAGCAAACTGTTGTGCGAATAGTTCCAAGGCAGCAGAACGATGGCACCAAGGTGATGTCCAGTAAGTTGCCGCACTGGTTTTGGTATCCTACAATGCTGCTCCGAATAACGGCGTGGGGCGCCCCGGGGGAGGCGGCGTGAACGGGCCTCTCCAGGTGGAGTGTCATCTGTTGTAGTGGGGCGCCCCTTTACCGTTTCAGTTGCCATTCCGTCCGTTTTTGGTCCACTGTGTCAAAAGCCGCAATTCAGCTGAGTTGCGCCCACTGTTGCGGTGCAGCGATAGGCGGCTGTCACAGGACTCTCAAAATGGCGGCAGGCTCTTTCCTTTTTGGGCCTGGTCCACTGAAATGGCCCTGGGACACCTTGGAAATCGGACGCTTGTCTGCTAGGTCTTGGACCCCATTCTCGAAAGCGTCCCCTCCGCCTTGAGAATTCATCAAAAGTTTTGGGGGCCCCGACTCCTGCAGGCTTCTGGTGGGGAGCGGCTGCCATGATTGCTCGCGGAATGACTACGACGGAGCTACGAGATGGTGGTGCTCTCATGCTGACGCCAGCTTCAGTCTGAAACATCCAGAAACAAGGTGGGGCTTTCATCGTTTGGAAAAAAAAAAAGTTTTCATCCAATGAAAAGTGTTGTTTTTAGGTCATATGATCAAGCCTTCCATCATTAGGAAACCAAAAGTAAAATGAACCAATGAAAAGTTTTATAAACAAGTCACATGACCTGTTATGCGGCATAGGGTATAAAATGCGGAGAAAATACGTTGGCACGTGAGGCGGCGTCAGTAGCGGACCGATGTGCGAATAGGCCGAAGGCAACACAGCGCGCCAAGATCCGGATGGCACCGAGGTGGTGTCCAGCAAGTTGCAGCACTGGTGTGGCCATCCTACAATGTTGAAAATCGGCGTGGGGCGCCCCGTTGGCCTGTGAGTTTGCGTCAGTAGCGGACCGATGTGCGAATAGGCCGAAGGCAGCACAACGCGCCAAGATCCGGATGGCACCGAGGTGGTGTCTAGTAAGTTGCCGCACTGGTGTGGCCATCCTACAATGCTGAAAGTCGGCGTGGGGCGCCCTGTTGGCCTGTGAGATGGTGTCAGTAGCGGACTGATGTGCGAATGGGGCCAAAGGCAGCGCAACAATATTTTCTGACTGACACCACAAGGCGCTGAGATGCCAAGATCCGGATGGCACCGAGGTGATGTCTAAGTTGCGGACTGATGTGCGAATGGGGCCAAAGGTAGCGTAACAATATTTTCTGTATGGAAGATACCACTAGGCGTTGAGATGCCAAGATTCGGATGGCACCGAGGTGATGTCTAGCAAGTTGCTGCACTGGTGTGGTCATCCTACAATGCTGAAACTCGGCGTGGGTCGCCCCATTAGCCTGTGAGATGGCGTCAGTAGCGGACCGATGTGCGAATAGGCCGAAGGCAGCACAACGCGCCAAGATCCGGATGTCACAGTGGTGGTTTCATAGTTGAGAGGCACTTCATCTGCAGTGGGGCGCCGAGATCCGGATGGCACCGAGGTGATGTCTAGCAAGTTGCTGTACTGGTGTGGTCATCCTACAATGCTGAAAGTCGGCGTGGGGCGCCCCATTAGCCTGTGAGATGGCGTCAGTAGCGGACTGATGTGCGAATGGGGCCAAAGGCAGCACAACGCGCCAAGATCCGGATGGCACCGAGGTGGTGTCCAGCAACTTGCCGCACTGGTGTGGCCATCCTACAATGCTGCGCCGAAAGTCGGCGTGGGGCGCCCCGTTGGCCTGTGAGTTCGCGTCAGTCAGTGGGGGCTGTTTGAGGATCTGACTGCATTGGAAAGCAATGTGATGCTGTGCGTCGCCCCCAAGATGGAGGTTCCTCGGCTGCAGTGGGGCGCCCCTTGGTGTTTCACTCGCTATGCAGCTGAGTTGCGTGCGCACTTGTGGCGAATAGGCCGAAGGCAGCACAACGCGCCGAGATCTGGATGGCACCGAGGTGGTGTCCAGCAATTTGCCGCACTGGTGTGGCCATCCTACAATGCTGCGCCGAAAGTCGGCGTGGGGTGCCCCGTTGGCCTGTGAGGTGGCGTCAGTAGCGGACCGATGTGTGAATAGGCCGGAACCAGCACAAGGCGCCAAGATCCGGATGGCACCGAGGTGGTGTCATAGTTGAGAGTTCCGAGCAGCGCTTGTAACACTGTCTGAAGCTTATTTGCACCTGCTGCAGCTTCACTATTGCCCTGGTGTGGCCTAAGATCGCCCATGACATAGGCGGCCACCTCCCGGGGTCCGGCGGAACTTTTTTCCTTTTCCTTTGTGCATCTTGTCCCACAATCCGTTTGACCTGAAGACACGACCAGGTCCCTGAATGTGTGCAGGGGGACGCTATTGATTGAATCAAAATGGCGGCTTCACACAAAGCTGACTCAAGCGTTGCTGCTGATGCTATACAGAGAAAAACTGGTTTTCAGTTTGTACATTCTTCAGGATTTTTCCATCCAAGGCTGGTTGAGAGTTTGTATAACAATGGCTTCAGATTTTCAACATACTACTCTTCAACATTCTTCCTAAATGTAACAATGTGAGACTCACTAGGAGAACGGTGTAGTGAGGGCCACAAACGGCTGTTTGTCTTTCCTTTCAAAATGCTGCCAACAATATTTTCGGAATGGAAGACAACACAAGGCGCTGAGATTCGGTTGGCACCGAGGTGGTGTCCAGCAAGTTGCCGCACTGGTGTGGCCATCCTACAATGCTGCGCCGAAAGTCGGCGTGGGGTGCCCGAAGGGGGGGGGGGAGGCGGCGCAAACGAGCCTCTCCCGCTTCTCCATGTGGAGGCAGTTCATCTGCAGTGGGGCGCCGAGATCCGGATGGCACCGAGGTGGTGTCTAGCAAGTTGCCGCACTGGTGTGGCCATCCTACAATGCTGCGCCGAAAGACGGCGTGGGGTGCCCGAAGGAAGTGTCCTTATCCAGGGCATTATCGCTGTATCATGTCCTCCACTAAAATGGCCCTGGGACACCTTAGAACTCGGACGCTCGATTTTTTTTTCCTTTCCTGTACATGCAAAAAAAGGTAAATGCCCGGTACGTTACACGCTTCATTTGCCACGATGAACTCTCCAGAGGAACCGAAAAAAAATATAGTTGTGGTAACTATACCATGCATCGTCATATGGAGAGGTGGCACCAATTAATTATAGTGCTGCATAAAAGAGAGATTTGGAGGAGAACCCCTGACCTGCTAGTACATTCATCAAAGAAGTGGCACTGAGAGCTTCAGAGGCAAGGGAAACGGTCCCAAATATTTAGAAGAACTTTGGAAAGATTAAAATGACATGTTTAGATTGTGGCAAATTAATTTCATGTGGACAGATGAGTGTTACTCTAATAAATACAGCATATGAACATCATCATAGTCGATGGTTGGTAGAGACATTTTGACTATATCCTGGACCTGCCCGTCCTCGCCCAAAATGGCGCCGGAATAAATGGGACTCGTAACTCCTTGTTGTGTACTGGTTGCAGAACCTTGAAATCACGAGATACGTATGCAGTTTTGAAGCACATGGCGGGCGGGGACGAGAATTGATTGAATATTTCGACATCCCTATTGATATTAAGTTCTGATGTGTTATTGATTACTGTACTGTTGAAAGTTCGAATTAACGTCACCCATGGTACTTGCCCGCAAATGTATATCTAGATAATTTTATTGTAACTGGCCCTGTCGTATTTTAATTATAAAATGTACGTCCACCGATTCCGTAACTGTTAGACACCTTAGTTCTTGCAACCTAATGGCCCGCCCGTTACGTTCCTCTACAGTGTAAATGTCTACTCATCACATACGATTACAGTTTGCTCCGTGGCCGGCCCACGTGGTTATAGGCTCGTATTTGTATAATGAAATTTTCACAATAAAGGTTTTTAAAAGAAAACATGGTAGTAGTATATACATTGGTAAAGTTTGTAATAATAGTCACTGTTTTAGAATCATTAAAAGGCAAGTGAAATAAAGCAGACCAATTACATGAAGGGTAAAAGGTATAATACGAAGGAACGCAGTAAAGATAAATGGTCAAGGGCTGTTGTGTTTTCTATTCCTGCAACATAAAGTGATCGATAAGAATCTCATATTCAGGCGTATCGGCGACTAAGACAGCAGGTCGACCCTCTTTTGCTCAACGGCTCCATCATGGGACGAAGAAACGCTCTTTTTCTCGAAAAAAGAATATATTTTACTTGCAGGACAGTTGTAAAATTTCCGGGAAAGTACATTAGCCTGGAACATTATAACATATATTTAAGAAAAAATAATGTTCGGAAGTAATGAAAAGCGTAATTTTTAGGTCATATGACCAAGCCTTTCATCATTACAATAAGAAAAGTAAAATGAACCAATGAAAAGTTTTATTAACAAGTCACATGACTTGTTATGCTTACGTTTCGCGCTGCGCGCCCCGGATGACTTCCGGATGCGCTAACGCGGCGCGTCATATGACGCATTACGCGACAACGCAGGTCCAGAATATAGTCAAAATGTCTCCACCAACCAGCGGTCGGAACACAACCCCTTTCAGCAGGCTAAATAGTTCTGTTAAATGAGAACAGAAGGGACAGGCAACAAGAACCATCAGTGAAAGAGGGGAGGGCTAGTTCTTCTCTACCGGGTTACATTGGGGCGCTACCGGAACTGATCGAATTGGTAGTCTACAGTGTTTCTGGATGTTTCAGACTGAAGCTGGGGTTAGCATGAGAGCAGCATCATTTCGTAGCTCCGTCGTGGCCATTCCGCAACCAATCATGGCAGCCGCTCTTTATCGTTATTTTGGGCGGGGTGGGTGGCGGAGCCGAGCTGTTTTGCAGCCATCATTGTGTGGAGTTCAGTTCATCTCACTAGTTTTGTATTTGTCATGAGGGGTTGTTCCTAATGTTTCTATTTTAGCGAGGTCAAAAAGAGATCCCATTAGTGGCCTACTGATTTTGCTCGATTCCTTTTCTTTTTTTTTACACGATTTTTCGTTATCTGCAAAGACTAAACAGAGTATTGCGACTCTGTGTTTGTTTGTAAATAGAGAATGAACCAAAGAGAACTAATTCTAAAACAGTAAATACTTGGATAACATCAATCAAATGGAGAGAGAAGCAGGCACGACGGATTACAACGGGGGCAAAGGCCTGCGTTAACTACCTTTCACTATCTGCAAAGAGAGAGTACTCCTAATAGAAATGAGGGGGGGGGGCACCATTCAAAGCAGATCAGTGTGCATAAACACGAAAATGTTTTCACTTACCACGTACTTGACATTCGACAGCTTATGATATTTGCTATTAAAAAACCATTGAAATTCACTGAAAAAACCATAGGTTATAGACCATATATAGTTAGGAATTAGCATTTACAAAACCTTGAAAATTCACTGAAAAAACCATAGGTTATAGACCATATATAGTTAGGAATTAGCATTTAAAAAACCTTATTTTACTCACACAAAACCATTGAAATTCCATATATAGTTAGTTGCACTAACTATATATTGCGCACCCGCAATCCACTGCTGATCATGTCACATATTACATCATTCATGACATGGTCAGTGACATCACTGATGACATCACTGATGACATCTCAAATGACATCACTGATGACATCTCACTTGACATCAATGATCACATCACTGATGATATCATGCATGTGATAATACAATGCATCTCCTCACACTCTAATATAACCTCCGTTACACCCAGTGTTAAATACAGAGTATAATTTTTGAAACCATTGACACACCAATACTAGTTACTACATACGCACTCACTGATTCCTATGTCTACACACACATTCACTCATACAATCATTCATACATACAATCACTCATCTTGACAACACTATCATATGCACTCATACACCTATACAGACACTCACACTCTGCCACTCATCCATGGAGTTACTCACACACCTAGTCAGTCCTGAAAAGAATCAATCACACTTCCATTTTCTCATCTATACAGTTAAACACAGAACACCTTACATTTTTTAAACATATACTAACACATACTTACTCTCTTATAGAATCACTGATACAAGTATACATTGATCTGCACAGAGTCACACACCTCCCAGCCAGCCATACACACACTCAGTCTCCCATACAAATACTTGTGCAACCAATCAATAACCCATATAGCTACTTATATAGCTACTGATCAACACATGAAGCAGCTTGCACAACAACAGACATACTGATGCACACTTTCAGACAGTTTAGTCACTAACCCGTGCATTCAGTAAGACGCATTTAATCACTCACTCATACAGTCAATCACGCACCTACTAAAACCTTCATTCAGACACTTATACATCCACTCATTCTTCAATATGTAAAACATATTTAAACTTTACAGAAACACATAATCACTGGATGTTGTCATCAGTGATGTCATCAGTGATGTCACTGACCATGTCATGAATGATGTAATATGTGACATGATCAGCAGTGGATTGCGGGTGCGCAATATATAGTTAGTGCAACTAACTATATATGGAATTTCAATGGTTTTGTGTGAGTAAAATAAGGTTTTTTAAATGCTAATTCCTAACTATATATGGTCTATAACCTATGGTTTTTTCAGTGAATATATATATATATATATTCACTGAAAAAACCATAGGTTATAGACCATATATAGTTAGGAATTACCATTTACAAAACCTTGAAAATTCACTGAAAAAACCATAGGTTATAGACCATATATAGTTAGGAATTAGCATTTAGAAAACCTTATTTTACTCACACAAAACCATTGAAATTCCATATATAGTTAGTTGCACTAACTATATATCGCGCATCCGCAATCCACTGCTGATGATGTCACATATTACATCATTCATGACATGGTCAGTGACATCACTGATGACATCACTGATGACATCTCAAATGACATCACTGATGACAACATCCAGTGACTGTATGTTTCTGTAAAGTTAAAATATGTTTTACATATTGAAGAATGAGTAGATGTATAAGTGTCTGAATGAAGGTTTTAGTAGGTGCGTGGTTGACTGTATGAGTGAGTGATTAAATGCGTCCTACTGAATGCATAGGTTAGTGACTAAACTGTGTGAAAGTTTGCATCAGTATGTCTGTTGTTGTGCAAGCTGCTGCATGTGTTGATCAGTAGCTATATGAGTGGCTATATGGGTTATTGATTGGTTGGCCAAGTATTTGTATGGGAGACTGAGTGTGTGTGTGGCTGGTTGGGAGGTGTGTGACTCTGTGCAGATCAATGTGTACTTGTATCAGTGATTGTATAAGAGAGTAAGTATGTGTTAGTATATGTTTGAAAATGTAAGGTGCTCTATGTTTAACTGTATAGATTAGAAAATGGAGGTGTGATTGATTCTTTGCATGACTGACTAGGTGTGTGAGTAACTCCATGGATGAGCAACAGAGTGTAAATGTCTGTATAGGTGTATGAGTGCATATGATAGTGTTGTAAAGATGAGTGATTGTATGTATGAATGATTGTATGGATGAATGAGTGAATGTGTGTGTAGACGTAGGAATCAGTGAGTGTGTATGTAGTAACTAGTATTGGTGTGTCAATGGTTTCAAAAATTATACTCTGTATTTAACACTGGTTGTAACAGAGGTTATATTAAAATGTGAGGAGATGCATTGTATTGTCACATGAATGATATCATCAGTGATGTGGTCATTGATGTCAAATGAGATGTCATCAGTGATGTCATTTGAGATGTCATCAGTGATGTCATCAGTGATGTCACTGACCATGTCATGAATGATGTAATATGTGACATCATCAGCAGTGGATTGCGGATGCACGATATATAGTTAGTGCAACTAACTATATATGGAATTTCAATGGTTTTGTGTGAGTAAAATAAGGTTTTCTAAATGCTAATTCCTAACTATATATGGTCTATAACCTATGGTTTTTTCAGTGAATTTTCAAGGTTTTGTAAATGCTAATTCCTAACTATATATGGTCTATAACCTATGGTTTTTTCAGTGAATTTCATTGGTTTTTTAACAGCTAATATCTGTAGCTGTAAAATGTATTCTTCTTTAAATCCAAAAATATATTTTATATGTTTATGAATAATTTTTTTTTTTTATATTTTTTTTTCTTCGTTCCCGCTTCGCGAATCGGGAAGCTTCCCGTTAGCTGACCTTGATGCCGCGAAATAGACCGCGAGCCGGTAAACGTTTCTTTACCGCAAGTGCCGCGTTAGAAAACAACATCGTGACGCCTCCCGTCCGCATGACTTTTCACGTTGTCGCGTGATACGTCATATGACGTGCTACGTTAGCGAACTGGTACGCGAAGCGAGTCGCAAAGCGCAGGTTTCTGGAAGCAAACCGGGAGGCCCTGCAAAGCGCTTAACGTAAACACAGCAGGTCATGTGACTTGGTAATAACACTTTTCATTGGTTCATTTCACTTTTGGTTTCCTAATGATGTAAGACTAGGTCATATAATCTAAAATGAACACTTTTCATTGGTTGAGAACTCTTGTTTTTCCCAAATGATGAAAATCCCTCCTTCTTTCCTCACTCTGACTTTCATCATTGTGAGAGAAAGACCCTTTGTGATCACTGAGCAATGGCTTCTTTAGTAGCTTCAGCTGGTGCTTCCCCACCACCTCCACCACCTCCAAGGAAGAGTGGACCACCTGCTCAAGTTATAATTCAACAAGAAGAGGAAGAAGAGGAACAGAACGACGAGCACGAAGAGAGGCAGTTTTTGCCTGAGGAGCCCAGGACGTCTCACCGGAAAGAAAACTTCATTTGGCAATTTTTTAAAATTCCCAAAGGTCAGAAAAAAGTAAATGCAAGATACGTAACTTGCCTTATATGTCAAGATAGACTGTCCAGAGGAACCGAGAAAAAATACAGTTTCGGAAACTACACAATGCATCGCCATATGACTAGGTGGCATCCTAACAACTACAGTGCTGCACAGTTTCGGAACGACCTAGATAATCTCCCTATTATGGCCAGAAGATCTGTTGTACCGGAAGTAACGGGACCAGAGGGCAGGGAGATGGTGCCAAATATACAAATGAGATTTGGTGAAGTAAAACACATCTGCGTATTTTGCGATGGATTCATTTGCTACGGAGAAAGAAGCATCACTCTGATCAACAGAGCTATTGACTATCATATGCAAGTTTGTACGAAACGCCCCAAATAATAAATACTTTTTTTTGTTTAGTTGCTCCTGTTGAGCCCTTTACAATGAATCGTTTTCATTGCCCCCTCCAAGAAAAACCCCAAAAAATATGAAACTGTTCAGAAAAATTCAAAAAAAGTAAAAAAATGTTCAGAAAAATAAAAAAAAAAGTTCTTTTCAGAACTACCTCCCCGTTATTAAAAAATTGGTACAATATTTGGAACTGTGCCAACCTCTATTTCTCTTAGTTCGCTTCCCAGTTCGCTCGCCGGTACGGGAACCGGAAGCGAACCAAAAACAGTAAGTATAAGGGAAGGAAACAGACACTTATGTTAAAAGAAAGACAGCTATAGGGGAGTAAACTAGAGATACTATTACCCGTAATCCACTGCTGATGATGTCACATATTACATCATTCATGACATGCTCAGTGACATCATCAGCAGAGGATTGCGGGTTTTTTGGCAACGTGCCTTATCCACGGTTTAATAACGCTGCCTTTTGCTTTATATAAGTTTTCAAATTGTATGAAATATATACCAATAGGTCGTTATGAACCTTTAGGTAGTGCTTTTCTTCATGAGGTCTGGTCGCTTCCATACACATACAGATGTTTCAAAGATGATCAAGAAGTTTATCTGAATGGAGAGGAATGCACTGAGACGCCAGATCATTCACTAATGTGTAGGCACATACAGTTACACGGTTCATGCAACAAACACCGACCAAATATGGCTTGCGTGTTGCAAGGCACGCCAGTTCCTGCTATCATCCCCACGTTCAAGTTGTTGGAAAATGGTAGTTATTTGATGCTCAATAATGAAGATTGTTCTGAGTTAATTAAAAGTATTCCTTTTATCGTAACAGTAAGTGAACGGGTTATTTGCTGCAGAAATGTTCTATTTCCTCCCACACATGAACATAGGGAGTTTTCAATTTGGCCACAAATACCAACCTTGGGAGAGATTTCAACGGCATGGCAAGAATAAGAGCTCTTTTGTCTCAGAGAGAGGTGGCCTTGAGTTCGGCCCGTGAAACTTTCGTGCTTCACATAGCGAACACCCGTACAGAGGTGCAGACCCTTTTCAATTCACATTTGCCTTTCAATTTCAGCAAGATGGTTCGGACTATCTTTAACACATCCTCCACAAAGGCCCTGGCGCACTTTTTTAAAGTTGTTACCAGTGGTCTCGTGACTTCATTTGAGAAAATCTTTGGAGTCATCCCTGCTTTCTTTCATTGTATTTTCTCCACTCTGCTTCGTGGATTGGCATTTTTACTTGCATTACCAGCGGACGCTCTTGTGCTTTTTTACATTTTTAAATATGGATGTCCCTCCTATGCAACCTCCCACCCTGCAGCTGCTGACACTGTTCCGCAATCGCATTCTAGAATATTATGGCACAATGCCGTTGGCGATATTAAGCACGGCATATGGATTATCTTTTCGATTCTCCTACTTCACCTGTGTCCAGCCTGTATTTCACTGCCTGACCTGTGATTTCGATTGGGCCATTGATTTGTGTCTCTGCGGACCGGTTTCTCCTGACGTCGACTTTAATCAGCTGATGACTCCTATCATTACTCACGAGTTGGTTTGTCCTGGCGAAAGGATTATGGCTGTGGCATTGATGCATGGACTATTTGGTCCCTGGAATTTACTGGCGGCAGCACAGTCTTTCTTGGAACAGAGCTTTCTTGAAAACCCACCGAGCTGTCCTCTGATGGTGATAGAGGATCCGGTGCTGGGAGAGCACGTATGTTCTTTTCCGCTTTTAAATTGGATGGCTGAACTGTTTTCGAATGAAGACGGTGACTTCCTATTGGAGGCTGTTGCAGCTTATTTTGCATACACAGTTATGTCATAGACCTTTTTCATGTTTGATATGCTGAGTACTAGCATTTCATTGACAATTCATTGACTTATTTTTCAAGTTTTTATTATTTACCTTGCCTATTGGCTTAAGACTCGATAAAGTACTTGGCTGTTTTATTTTTCTTTAGCATAAAATTTTCCTAGTTTTTAATGCTTTACCTTGCGGACCGTCCACATATAAACTTGCAATCTGCTCTCATGAGATGGCACTTCTATTATCTTATTCAGTTCGTTTCCGGATCATGGGGAGGTGTCATCTAGGTCCTGGATATCTTTACACCGTGTTAAGTTAGCATGGGCTCATTACCGGTTTAAACGCCATTTTTCCTTTTTTGCAACTTCTGCACACGACACTTAGTTGTTGCTTTAGCTTTCCACCTAGTAGTTCATCGTGGTTTACATGAGAATAATATGTTATTGCTCTACTATCTGCTTTGCTTGTTAAACTATATCTGTACAGCGAGTGCTAAAGTTTCAAGAACAACACGATACAGAATTGTTATGAGGTCTGATCTCCACGACTTCATACTCATAACATAAGTGCAACTTCTGCCAATTCTGGGCATGAGGCGGGTTTTATATTGCTTTGCCGAACACACATACACAACAGTTGATGCGGTTCACATGAAGAGAGAGCTGGTGTATGCTGATGTGATTCCTTCAAATCTAAGACACTAAAGTATGGGCACGCCCTAAACCAACACAAAGAGACCTTCTTAGCAAATAATATAATATGTGTATTAGGGAGGGTGAGATATAAGCAGCCGCGGGCCTTGGAGGGAGTTACGGTGAGGCAGGGAGGCGGGGAGGGGGAGAAGCAGGGTGGAGCCCTCTCTACCCTGCCCCTCCCCCTCCCCGCCTCCCTGCCCCACCGTAACTCCCTCCACGGCCCGCGGCTGCTTATAAGTGTTGCTAACTCTTATTCATTTACAGCATGTTAACATACTGTCACCATTCGCTTTTTATGTACTAGTAACTATGCTGGTAATTTTGCTACTGATAATATGTGTACTTGTATTCTCCACCCTGCTTCTCCCCCTCCCCGCCTCCCTGCCTCACCGTAACTCCCTCCACGGCCCGCGGCTGCTTATAAGTGTTGCTAACTCTTATTCATTTACAGCATGTTAACATACTATCACCATTCGCTTTTTATGTACTAGTAACTATGCTGGTAATTTTGCTACTGATAATATGTGTACTTGTATTATCTAAGGTACTACGCCTGAGAAGACGGCATTAGTAAATAAACATTTCAAATACACATGTGTTCTTCTTAACTCCATGTTCTGGTTTCTAAGAAATATATAACGACCGACTGTTCATGAGTTCCACGTATCCTGAGGTACTATAAGTTCATATTCTGGATTGTCTAAACATTGAGAGTTTGTTATATCCAATGTGACACTGTACCTAGCTTGCTAAGGAGTTTTTGATTACTAACGTGAGTTTTGGGACACCCTAATTCGCCGAGGTTCCAATCCTCTGTCCACAGTTCTGTGTGAGAACAGAAACCCTGCGACAGGGGCACCCCCGACCCTTGCTGGAGCTTCATCACACTTGCGATACAACTCCAGCAATGCGCCACCTTTACGGCACAGATACATCACGCATCTGTGCTGTTTTTGCCCCATGATGCGCCGCATTGTAAATGCAGCACACCATAGGTGACGGAACAGCGGCACAGAATGACTAACACATCCCTGGTGATACGCCAGTCATCATAAATGTATCCCTATGCTTCTTATCTTGTTAGAGATGAACCGCCATATGTATCATCAAAGTTTTTTGCATTTCCTAGATAGCGAACTTTAAGGAATAAATAGCGATTCTTTACCATTCCTAGTTTGCGATTAGCTATTTGCTAATTACAAATTACCCATTCATTTCCTTCATTTCCATAGGGCGGTTGGACTCACTTTTAGCTCGAACGGCTGAATGGATTTCCACGAAACTTGGCAAAATTGTAGGGACTGGTAGCCCGATGTGCCTTTGCTATGTCTCAAGATATATGCTCCAGTGGTTTTTACGAAAATTAACTTTGAAAAATATATATTGGGCTACATTGGCCTATATATATGTTGGAGCCCAAATGTAGCCCAATGTAGCCCAATGAAGCCCAATGTAGCCCAATGTAGCCCAAAGATGGCCGCCAGACACACAAAAAAACAAATGTAGCCCAAATATCAGCCAGATGTAGCCCAACTATAGCCCAGTGACAGAATGACCAATCAGCTTCGCAAACCTCCGTTACGCGAAGCGGAGCGCTGTTACAGATATATATCTTTTTTTGAACGTTAATTTCTCAAAATCCACTGGAGCACATATATTGAGACCTAGCAAAGGCACATCGGGCTACCAGTCCCTAATATTTTGCCAAGTTTCGTGCAAATCCATTCAGCCATTCGATTATTATTATTATTTTTTTTTTTTGCCCCGCGGGGCCCTTTTAAAACCTCCACATCAAACCTAGGGGGTCAGCGAGGATCTACTATTTCCCCTTATGGTCATTTGCCCCTTCGCTTTCGCCTCCTCTTGTCTCTCGATCCTACCGAGAGACAAGATGGCGGCCGCTACGGACTGTTTGGAATGTTGACAGACGCCGGAGAACCAATCAGCTTCGCTTCACAAAGCTCCGTTGCGCGAAAAGTACGCGTCCTGGGACTCTGCCCGGTCCGCTGTTACAGATATATATCTTTTTTTAAACGTTAATTTCTCAAAATCCACTGGAGCACATATATTGAGACCTACAAAAGGCACATCGGGCTACCAGTTCCTACAATTTTGCCAAGTTTCGTGCAAATCCATTCAGCCGTTCGGGCTACAAGTGAGGCCAACCGCCCTATGGAAAACTCAATGTTAAAACACGTTTTGGGACCCCCCTTTTTTCTCGGCCCCCCCTTGACGAACCCCCCCCAAATTTTCAAGGGCTGCTCAGAAACAAAATGTGCCATTTTCCTGAAAATTTCAGCCAATTCCGTCCACAAACGCCAAAGTTATTAGACATAGAATTTTCAAAAATCCCATAGAGAAAAAATCCTAACTATATATACCTACTGGCGACCGCCAGTAGGTAATATTCACTGAAAAAACCATAGGTTATAGACCATATATAGTTAGGAATTAGCATTTACAAAACCTTGAAAATTCACTGAAAAAACCATAGGTTATAGACCATATATGATTAGGAATTAGCATTTAAAAAACCTTATTTTACTCACACAAAACCATTGAAATTCCATATATAGTTATTAGTACTAACTATATATCGCGCTCCCGCAATCCACTGCTGATCATGTCACATATTACATCATTCATGACATGGTCAGTGACATCACTGATGACATCACTGATGACATCTCAAATGACATCACTGATGACATCACTGATGACATCTCAAATGACATCACTGATGACATCACTGATGACATCTCAAATGACATCACTGATGACAACATCCAGTGACTGTGTATTTCTGTAAAGTTAAAATATATCTTACATATTGAAGAATGAGTTGATGTAGAAGTGTCTGGATGAAGGATTTAGTAGGTGCATGCCTGACTGTATGAGTGAGTGGTTAAATGTGTCTCACTGAGTGCATGGGTTAGTGACGAACTGTCTTAATTTGTGCATCATTATGTTTGTTGTTCTGTAAACTGCTGCATGTGTTGATCAGTAGCTATATGAGTAAGTATATGGGTTATTGATTGGTTGCTCAAGTATTTGTATGGGAGACTTAGTGTGTGTGTGGGTGGCTGGGAGGTGTATGACTCTGTGCATAGATGTGTGAGCAGTTGATTCACTAGATGTATGGGTTCAAAAGAGCATGTGGAAACAGCTGTATGGGTGGTTGACTGTGTGCATGAGTACATTGGTGAGTGAATGGATATCTCAGTGCTACATGTCAAAGTAAGTACATATGTAAAACATAGTACATGTGAGAATTGGCATATATAAATAACTGTGCATAAGAGTCAGTGAATGTGTGAGTGGCTGTATGGATCATTGTGAACTTGTATCAGGGATTGTAAAAGAGAGTAAATATGTGTTAGTATATGTTTGAATAAGTAAGGTGTGTATAACTGTATAGTTGAGGAAATTGAGGTGTGATTGATTCTTTGCATGACTGACTAGGTGTGTAAGTAACTCCATGGATGAGTGACAGTCTGTGAGTGTCTGTTTACACTGAGTGTATCTAAGGTTATATTAGAGTCTGAAGAGGTTCATCGTATTATCACATGAATGATGTCATCAGTGATGTGATCAGTAATGTCAAATGAGATGTCATCAGTGATGTCATTTGAGATGTCATCAGTGATGTCATCAGTGATGTCATCAGTGATGACATTTGAGATGTCATCAGTGATGTCATCAGTGATGTCATTTGAGATGTCATCAGTGATGTCATCAGTGATGTCATTTGAGATGTCATCAGTGATGTCATCAGTGATGTCACTGACCATGTCATGAATGATATAATATGTGACATGATCAGCAGTGGATTGCAGGTGCGCGATATATAGTTAGTACTACTAACTATATATGGAATTTCAATGGTTTTGTGTGAGTAAAATAAGGTTTTTTAAATGCTAATTCCTAACTATATATGGTCTATAACCTATGGTTTTTTCAGTGAATTTTAAAGGTTTTGTAAATGCTAATTCCTAACTATATATGGTCTATAACCTATGGTTTTTTCAGTGAATTTCAACGGTTTTTTAATAGCAAATATCATAAGCTGTCGATTGTCAAGTACGTGGTAAGAATTTTTTTTTCGTGTTTATGCACACTGATCTGCTTTCAATGCTGCCCCCCCCTCATTTCTATTAGGAGTACTCTCTCTTTCCAGATAGTGAAGGTTAGTTAACGCAGGCCTTTGCCCCCATTGTAATCCGTCGTGCCTGCTTCTCTCTCCATTTGATTGATTGTTATCCAAGCATTTGCAAACAAGCACAGAATCGCCATACTCTGTTTAGTCTTTGCAGATAGTGAAGGATAGGTAAATGCAGACTTTTGTCCCCATTGTAATCCGTCATACCTATTTTTCTCCCCATTGATTGATTGATTGAATCGAGCATTGAATTGTTCGAAGTTGGTTCTCTTAAGGATCTTCTCTGCCTGCAAACGGGGAAGAATAGGAATATTCTCTCTCCCTTTGCAGATAGTGAAGGGTAGGTAACGCAAACCTTTAACACATCGTGCCTATTTCGTTCCTCATTGATTGATTGTTTGCCCGAACATTGACTGTTTGGGAATTGGTTCTTTTTGGAGGTATTCCCTGTTTGCAAATAAACGTAGGAAAATCTTTGCAAGTAGTGAAAGGGTAGGTAATGCGGACCTTTGTCCCCCGTTGTAATCTGTTATGCCTATCTACTCCCCACTGATTGATGCACCTGTTTCACCCGGACCATTTACTAGAGATAGGTCATCTGGCCCGACCAGAGAGCACCCCTAGTGAAAAGGACATATGCAATAATAACGAAGTGATCACTGTATCCTGTTAACAGAAACTTTAGCATGAAACAACCTGGAAAGAAAGGAATAGGAAAATGAAAATCAGTAGGCCACTGATGAACTTTTTATTAAATAACAAACAAAGAAACGATAACAATACGTAATGATAAAACCTATTATTGTCCTAGAAACAAGAAACGTTAGAAGTAAGCCCGTAATAAGAAACCTGAAAACAGTAAGAGAAACCAAGTGTGACATTGCAACGGCCACAAGGCAACGAGGCTTCATCGCCCCTCACTGCCCCAAAACGTGTCTGTCCCACCGCCTGCCACGGCCAAATACCGGCAAACTGGGAAACATACAAGTCAGCAGACATCCGCCCCATTCTGGAAACTTCCAAAGTGCAACAGGTTTCTAGCTACGCCCAGCCGGAAGCAACACATATAAGGCGGGTCCTGCTGCCAACCGTCGGCAGAAGATCATCACGTAGGGTGTAGCCAGAGGAAAGGCCGAGGCCAATGGCACCCGTCCAGGGGGATTGCTACGACCACCCTGGAGAGTTGCAAGGGGGGGAATGTCTGTGTCCTCGACCCTCCCCTCTCTCTCCCAGTCCGGCCACCATCAACCAGAGGCCGAGGCAGACGGGATCCGGCCGCGGTGGCGGTAACCCTGGAGAATTGCAGGTTAGACCCTCTCTCTCCCAGTCTGGGCCAGCATCCATGGAGGGCCTGGGAGTGGAGAGGCCACTGCACGAAAGGCCCAGGAGAGGCACCACACGCCAAGGCCTGCCCCACCGGATGAGCCAAGGAACCCGTTCATGGGGCCAGAGCAAAGGGCGCCGGCCCAAAGACGGACGGGACATTTCTTCTTTCTTTTATAATGGGTGCGACAACACTGGGGGGGGATGTCTTGCACATGCCTCCGACCCCCCCCCCCTCGTCCTCATCGCCTGGTCCGGGCATAACAAATGTCAAGCGAAACGCTGTGGGGTGCACTGGGTGGCAGAGACGGTGCGAACAGGCCTCTCCCGCCTCCCCAGGTGGAGGCTTCCCAGCTGCACCCTCAGCGGTCCAGGCGCCCGGAAAACGGTTCTTCCACTGTGGCGATGCTGCAACGTCTCGCCCGGCAGGGTGGAGCCCGTCCGCTCATTTGACCCCGCGATCGCCGGTAGCTACGGAACTCTCAAAATGGCGGTCGACCTGGCAAGAGCGGGCCCAGCATAAAGAAATGGCCCGGTCACTGGTTGACTCCACCACCGTAGTCCTCCACGACCTTGAAGATTCTAGAGGAGCCGCGGGAGTCCCCGACCCCCGCAGACACCCCCGATGGGGAATGACTGCCATGATCGCCCGTGGAGTGACAAAACTGTAGCCGCGGGACGTCGGCGCTCCCATGCTGGCGCCAGCCTCAGTTTGAATGACTAGAATCCTGCAGACCTCAGTTCCGGTGAAAGCACAGTGTGACCCGGTAGGAAAAATTGTTGCACCCCCTCCCCTTTTTGACTGATGGTTCAAACCACCGATCCTTTCCTTTGCCCTTTTAACGGAACTTTGGACTGCCTCCCCCCCCCCCGCGGCGCCCCACGCCGTTATTTGGTGGGCGGCAACTTACTGGACATCACCTTGGTGCCATCCAGATTTCAGCGCGTTCTGCTGCCTTGGAACTATTCGCACAACAGACCGCTACTGACGACCCACCCCCCGGGACGCCGCACGCCGGATACCCAAATCAGTGCGGCACCCAGGCAACATCTTCTGAATTTTCATAATTTGAAAGAACTATTAACATGTCCTCATCAGGAATTTCCTCTTCAATCATCTCATCAGGAATCTCCTCATGAAAAGTCTGCAATGATGATTCTTGTAACTCTATGGTCTCCAAACATTCGATAAATTCGCCATCAAGAGATTGATCAAAAAAATCATTCAAGTCATCTCCTCCTTGTGAGAATATTTCATTATTGGTGCTGTCAATTTCAATAAATGTAGTGGATAATTCAAAAGAAATTACCACGGTCTCTTCATTGTTTGAATGTTTTTACTGTTTTTGTTTTGTTGTATATATCTATAAGTTATTAAAGTTTTATAATCCTACTACTTTGTTGGAGTGCTATATATTTTTAATGTGACACATAATTGTAAAAACTTTGATGTACAAAGAGTCATCCCTGGAATCTTCCGCTTCAGGCTCGGTCCCCTCCCCAATCACAATACAGGATGGTTTTCAGATAGTAGGAACGCGTGTGGTGTGACGGATCTCATCGGGTGTGGGCCTTGATCTACTATAACTCCTTTGAAGAGGGGTGATTCTTTACAGCTGGGGCCATAAACTACATCTGCAGGGCTAGCTGATAGCCTGGAACCGGCCTGGACAATCGGACACAGAGGAAGAGGAGTGTCAGAGGGTGCGGTAGTGAATAGGGCGAAAGGGAGGTGTTGGGCGGGCACAGGGTGTGATTCTCAGGGAAGAGCAGCGCAGATAGGGGGAGGTTTATTGCCCATGCATAAGACAGAGAGCGGGGGTGACCAGTGCCTGGGGGAGATGCTTGCGAGGGTGGGGAGCCATGCTACGGATCGACAGCGTGCAGAGAGTGGGTCTGGTCAAGGCATCTAAAATGGCTGCCGTGCACGACAAAAGTGTGGCATTTGAAAAAAGGCAAGATGGCGCAGACAATGTTTTTCAACACTTCCTGATTTCCTTGGAATCGAACGTTAACAGACATTGGGGCATATTACCAAAGTTAAGCGATATTTATCGCTAACGATACTTAGCAACGAATTTTTTACCGCTTAGCATCGTCAGAAATTATCGCAGATAAACCTTGCTATTATCAAGGTTTATCGCAAATGCGCTAAAAAACATCCGCAATGCATGAATATCGCTGAAAAGTCAGCGATATTCATGCATTACCGAGCTAATGCTCTTAGCCATGTTATCCACCTCCCATTGGATAACATGGCTAAGAACTGCTCAGGGCAGGTGTTAGTTTTTGGAGATATTTGCGCTTAGCGCGAATATCTCCAAAAGTTGGTAATAGGAGATATCTTCCATGTTGTAATGCAAGTTATTGTGGTATATGGAACTCATACCATAATCTCTCCGGAAAGCCGGAACTGATCCTTCTGGGACCGCCTGAGAAGGCCTAGGGGGTGAGGGGTACTCTACTTTGCTCCCTTTTCACGTTCTGAACTATTTTATTTTACTCTCTTCTGTAATTACACAAAATGGCAGCGATAGGATGCATCAGAGACAGACAGTGAGAGAAAGGAGGCCGGAGATGAAGACGAGATGTCAAATACACATTGGAGATAATATAGTGGGAGAAGGGAAGTAAATATGAGTAAACTTACTATGTAACATAAAAATGTTGCACTCTATACTATAAGTCTCATTTTATACTACAATCACTTCGCTACAACCTCAAAATTAAAAATAAAAATGAATAATGTCTCAAACAATTTTTGATTTCTAAATATAAATTTATTCTTCTGAATTTTCATAATTTGAAAGAACTAGTAACATGTCCTCATCAGGAATTTCCTCTTCAATCATCTCATCAGGAATCTCCTCATGAAAAGTCTGCAATGATGATTCTTGTAACTCTATGGTCTCCAAACATTCGATAAATTCGCCGTCAAGAGATTGATCAAAAAAATCATTCAAGTCATCTCCTCCTTGTGAGAATATTTCATTATTGGTGCTGTCAATTTCAATAAATGTAGTGGATAATTCAAAAGAAATTGCCACGGTCTCTTCATTGAGATCCAATTTATTTTGAAATTTCTTGCTGTAAATTGCAGAAAAAAATAATCACTTTCATTTATCGTTTTTAGTAATACATAATATAAAACTAACTTTATCAAGTATTTAGTATAACAGAAGGACTGTAAATAAATAACAGAAAACATTTTTCAAATTATCTTAAAGTGTACAACATAGTTCCCCTTACAAATTAACAACTCACCTTTTTGAAAGTAGGAGAAGCGTTAGTACTGTGTAAATCAAACACCAGAAATTGAGCACCAAAAATTCCTCGCAAATGTACCTCAGACAGTAGTATCACAAAATGGCTGTGGTTTCCTCTCATTTTAGATATATACATAACCAATTAACTTTCATCACACACAAATACAAAACCAAAGTAACATTTTAATTGGTTCTAAATTTCAACACTTTCAAATATGTTTTCCCCATGCAATTTTCCATAGGACATTTAGATACGTCTACAGCCTGAATGGCTGAACGGAATTACACCAAACTTGGCAAAATGGTACATCAAACCTAAGAGGTCAGTGAGGATCTACTATGCCCCCTTATGGTCATTTGCCCCTTCGCTTTGGCCTCCTCTTGTCTCTCGATCCTACCGAGAGACAAGATGGGGGCCGCTACGGACTGTTTGGAATGTTTACAGACGCCGGAGAACCAATCAGCTTCGCAAAGCTACGTAACGCGAAAAGTACGCGAAGCGGAGCGCTGTTACAGATATGTATCTTTTTTTAACGTTAATTTCTCAAAATCCACTGGAGCACATATATTGAGACCTAGCAAAGGCACATCGGGCTACCAGTCCCTACAATTTTGCCAAGTTTCGTGCAAATCCATTCAGCCGTTCGATTATTTATTTATTTTTTTTGCCCCGCGGGGCCCTTTTAAAACCTCCACATCAAACCTAGGGGGTCAGGGAGGATCTACTATGCCCCCTTATGGTCATTTGCCCCTTCGCTTTGGCCTCCTCTTGTCTCTCGATCCTACCGAGAGACAAGATGGCGGCCGCTACGGACTGTTTGGAATGTTTACAGACGCCGGAGAACCAATCAGCTTCGCTTCACAAAGCTCCGTAACGCGAAAAGTATGCGAACCGGAGCGCTGCCCGGTCCGCTGTTACAGATATATATCTTTTTTTGAACGTTAATTTCTCAAAATCCACTGGAGCACATATATTGAGACATAGCAAAGGCACATCGGGCTACCAGTACCTACAATTTTGCCAAGTTTCGTGCAAATCCATTCAGCCGTTCGATTATTATTATTTCTTTTTTTTTTTGCCCCGCGGGACCCCTTTAAAAGCTCCACATCAAACCTAGGGGGTCAGGGAGGATCTACTATGCCCCCTTATGGTCATTTGCCCCTTCGCTTTGGCCTCCTCTTGTCTCTCGATCCTACCGAGAGACAAGATGGCGGCCGCTACGGACTGTTTGGAATGTTTACAGACGCCGGAGAACCAATCAGCTCCGCTTCACAAAGCTCCGTAACGCGAAAAGTACGCGAACCGGAGCGCTGCCCGGTCCGCTGTTACAGATATATATCTTTTTTTGAACGTTAATTTCTCAAAATCCACTGGAGCACATATATTGAGACCTAGCAAAGGCACATCGGGCTACCAGTCCCTACAATTTTGCCAAGTTTCGTGCAAATCCATTGAGCCGTTCGGGCTAAAAGTGAGGCCAACCGCCCTATGGAAATTAACATTGGAAAAACGCGTTTTGGGACCCCCCTTTTTTCTCGGCCCCCCCTTGACGAACCCCCCCCCAAATTTCCAGGGGCTGCTCAGAAACAAAATGTTCCATTTTCCTGAAAATTTCTACCAATTCCGTCCACAAACGCCAAAGTTATTAGACATAGAATTTTCAAAAATCCCATAGAGAAAAAATCCTAACTATATATACCTACTGGAAAGTTTTCGATTCTTTATTCTTTTAAAACACCATGTGCAGATTGCAAGGAGAACGGCCTACGCGTTTCGACTATCCCTAGTTTTCAACTGGACCATAGAGTTCTCTGTGTCTAGAAGGTTTATAGTTTACTATGTGTTGGTTCCCTCTTCAGTTTCCATGCATTAAAAACAACTAGACCACCAACTTTCAAAACTGTAACATGGCTCATTTTGGTCGCCATTTTCCTATTAATCATTTCATCACTAATTTCCGTAAAGAACAAAAAAGAGTAAAAAGTGCATGATGTATGATTCAAGGAATACATGCTAGAATTAACAACTTTTCATGTCTCAATCAATTGCAGAGAATATGTATTATAATTTCCGTAAAGTACATTTTTTGTAGATTTTTCCATAAGCAGCATAAATAGGATAACGTCCAAACTAATTTAGAGATAGTTTTGTTGGTTAAAGTGCAAAGGTGCCAAGATCAAAAGTTCATTCCTCTCTGTTTCTTGCATTCATAATCTCAGTACAGTACATATTTCTTAGTGAATGCATGAACAGCACAATTTAAGAGTTAGTTGACTTAGTCAGCTATGAAGTTCCAAGGTTCATAATTCTATTAAACGGTACTGTGTGAATACGCCAACACATAATTCATTCCTTCAATTGATAATTATAAGTCTTAACTTCAGACCATTGCTCATATGCCAGGTATATTGTCCAAAGTCATTTCTCCCACCTTGCTGATCTTTTTCTTACTTGTGTGGGTTTCATTATCAATTTTTCGGGATGTGATCTTGTATATCTTATACTATGTTCCACAAATATGAACCCATTTTCAACTCCATCTTGTTGCATTTCACATTGGCCCCACAATATCTCCTCTTATACTGTTCAGCTCCATTTGTTTCCTCATTCTAGTTCTTATACAACTGCTGCTAACTCTTTTCTCATTATTATCCGAATCTTTGATTGGTTGGTATTTATTGTATTCCATCTTAGGGCTTCTCTTTTGCAGATATGTTCTTTTAAATCTTTTTCTTTGTTCTCTAATTGGGTTTTCATAGATTCCAATGCAGATGATTTTCTAGGAAGTTGATCGCTCAGTACTTCTGGTGGATCTTGTGTGAGAGGTTCATTTCTCAAGGTGTACATATTACTCTGCATCTGAATTGTGTCCATGAGGGGATTCTGTTCACATCCCCAAAATCATTCGGCTTTCCATCTTTCTTAATTTTAGTGTGCGGTCTCCTCTTCTTTCAGATTGTTTAGCGATTTTCAGCCCTGAGTATGTCAATTTTGTACAGTCCCCTTGATGTTGTTCATTAAAATGTTTCGCCATTGGGTAGTTTGGGTCATTGTTTTTTATCGCTCGCAGATGTTGGAGGATCAGCAGCTTTAGTTCATTGATGGTGCTTCCGACGTAGTCATTTTCGCATGGACAACTGAGTCGATAGATTATATACTTGGATTCACAAGTGATGTGATCCAGGACCTTTTCAGTTTTCCCACTTTGCAGTTTGTACTCCATGATATTGCGTCCATACTCACAGGCCTTGCACTTTGCGCACTTCTAAAAGCCTGGAGTGTTTTGCCAAGTCAGTTTTTCTGGTTGCCTGATAGCCAGATGACTTTGGGTTAGTATGTCTCTTAGGGACGAGGTCCTCCTGTAAGTTATACTTGGAACAGATGATAATTCTCCATTCAAGGTTTCATCTAGTAAAAGGATTCCCCAGTTCCTTTTTATGACCTACTTAAGTTCTCGACTTTGATTGTTAAAGTCCATAATGAGAGATACTTTATTTCGTGATTCATCCGTCTTTTCTCCATTGTTGGCTTCCTCGGTTTCCACTGTTGTCCCTTGTTCCCTGCGTGGGACAAGGAGTTCTGATCTGCTCTTTAGGTGCATCCGTGATTTTGCCGATGTTAATACTTCTAATGGATATCCTCTTGTCAGGAAACGACCAAACATTGCCCCAATTTCTAGTTCCAGATCTTCTGTCTCAGAGCAGTTTCTCTTCACTCTCAACATCTCTCCATATGGTATGCTTCATTTTAAGTTGGCCGGATGGCCACTGCTGGCATGGAGAATACTGTTACAGGTGGTCGGTTTGCGGTACATCTTTGTACAAATTCTGTTGTTGCAGATGTTGACTTCTACATCCAGATAGATTACCCTGGTGTTACTGATGCTTGACATGAATTTTAAGTTGTACCGATTATTATCCATGGAATCTATGAAGGCCTGTAGCTCTGATTGGTCTCCATCCCAAATGACGAACAAGTCGTCGATGTATCTTCACCAACATATTTTTTTTCGGTGTTTCTTGTTTTCTTCTGTTAGCACCTCTTCTTCCCAGATGGCCATTAATAAATTTGCATATGTGGGCGCAAAAGATGTCCCCATCACTGTCCCTTGTCTTTGCAGGTACAGTTTCCCTTGCAAAAGAAAGATGTTATGTGTTAGCCAATAGGCTAACATCTGAATGAGCATTGATGAATGTTCTAAAAGGCACACTGGTCTTTCTTTAAGGAATGTTTGGACTGCCTCAATGCCGTCCTTGTGTCTCATAGAAGTGTAAAGCCAAGAGACATCTATGTTTGCCATTAAATATCCTGTGTCCCATTTTATGTTCTTTAATTTATTCAGGAATTTCATGGTATCTCGTAGATACGATGGTAATCTCATCACATAAGTCATCAAAAATATGTTTATGAACCTGGAGGTAGTTTCCAAAAGGGATCCAATCGAGCTGACTATGGGTCGGCCAGGTGGTTTGTTTGTTGATTTATGTACTTTTGGCAAAAAGTAAATTGTCGCCGTGATAGGATTTTCAGTCTTCAAGTACATGTATTCATTAAAATCGATTAGTCCCCTCTCTTTCCATCCTAGTAGGAGGCTATGGTATTCCTCCATCCATTGCTCACTAGGATTCTCTATCATAGGTTCATAGTGCTCTATACAGCTCAGTTGTCTATTGACCTCTTCTACATAGTCTGTGATGTTTTGAACCACAATATTGCCCCCTTTGTCAGAGGCTTTTATTAATATGGTTCCGTCATAGCCCTGTATTCATTGCGTGTGAGGTTCCATTCCTTCTTCCTTTTGATTCTGCTCCTGTTCAGATTTTGATTCTTGGCTGATCTCACAGCCATTTGTGTGATTTCCTCCACCACAATCTCCTGGAATAAATCAATTTTGTTACCCGTTTGTAATTGTGGGCAGAATCTTGACTGTTTTTTTAATCCACTCTCACCTCCCCTGTTTGTGGCCAACCCTATTTGGTTGCAAAATTTTATGTCTGAGGCCAATGAATCTTGGGGTTCTTCAGTTTCGGATGATATTCCTTCACCCAGCAGGGTGAGTGTTTTTAAAGCTGGAAGTTCCTTTTATAAAATTGGCAATTGTTCCGTGCTTTCTCTCTGTTTATTTTCAGGCGGACGTTTTTTCTCCCCCAAAAATATTTTTTCAATTTCACTTTTCTGCAGAACTTATATCGAACTATCCGTGCGTTTGGGTAGTCCATTTCTTTGTTAGGGCAGTAAGATAGGCCCCTGTTCAGTAATTTTAATTGCGACTGTGTCAAGATCTTATTTGAGATGTTGTGAACCAGATTGTTGTTTATACATGCCTCTGTCTTCTGTAGGGCTATTTTTGTTTTCCTTTTCCTCTCTTTAGTTTTATTTCTTCTCCTGCCCCTCCTGGTGTTTTTGGCTGTCCCCTCCCCCGCGCGTTTGTTCTGCCTCTTCCTCGCTGCCGCGTTATTATTTGGGCTAGTTGCATTTCCCCCCGAAAATCCAACGGCATTGTGCTTGAGTCTTTGTCTGCAGAGCTCACCTCTGAGCTGTCCGCATTGTCTATATTTATTGCGGGGGTTCCTGCACATTTGTCCATCACCACCCCGCTTCTTAGGGTGTCGTATTTTCGGGCGAACGTATAGATACGCCCGTTGGCATAATCTAATCTGTCTCTTGTAAATTTGTGTGCCTTCCTATTTTCCACTGCTGTTTCATGTTTGTTCACTTTTTTCTCCATATTTTCAATTAGTTCTTTATTATCTTCTGATTTTGGAATTTTCGCCAGTTCAGATTCCAGTGCTTGGATAATGGCAGTGGTTTTCTCCAACTTCCTCTCTGCATGTATTATTAATGTTCTCATCAGTTTGAAGGAACATTTGTTGGTGTCCTGTTGCCACTGTTTGATCAGGTCTGGGTCCAAGTCATTTAGTGTGGGCATTATTAATATGCGGAGTCCCCTTTGGAACACGTTTGAATACGATATACTTTTCCAACGTTGTTTTTTCCCACCATTTGTTTACTTCCAGAATCCTGTTCTGTTGTAGCTCTCTCAGGACATGTACTATCGTTCTTTTCTCTTTGTCCCCTGCAGATCCCCTCGGGTTTGAACCCATGTTTGTACTTGTCGAGGGCTCTGCTTCATCATTCAGCAATTCGCTTGCCCTTTGTTGGCGATTCCTTGATTTGTCTGTCAGCCATGTTTGCAGTTTTCTAGTTGGTGTACTATATCAATCTTGCTATCAAACACTAGGTGTTGTTTTAGTTATTTTTCATCAAAGGATTGTCTGCCTGCTGTTTCCAAGCCTGGCAGTGTCCGAATGCTGTTACTGCACTTACCCTTACTGTCAGCAAGGTTTCCTGATTCACGATATACTTGTCGGCGTTCGTGTTTCTTACGTGCGAATTAGATCGGTCTTTTGTTTATTTTTTATTATTGATTACGAAGACGCTGTTTAAAACATTGGGCCATTTCGGAAATTTGGTGCGTTTAGTTCGGTATTATTCCTAGGCTGTCCTGCTCTCAGTGCTATGCTCTGAGCACCGTTTGCCACTCTCCGCCACCTTAGTTACTCACCCGGTGGTTTGTGCAAGAGCTAGAAGCTGCGAGCTCAAACTTCTCCCCGCGCCCCCTCCGCCGCGCAGCTGAGCAGTGAGAAACCCACCCACCCCCCGCCCTATGCACTCACCGCCGTGGCTTTCACCATCGATTTCCGGCGTTCTGTTCCACTTTTCGCTCTGGGATACACCTACCTGGCTCCAATGTTTTGAAGTAGAGGTATCAGTTCCGAATTCTTCCAATACATTACCTACTGGCGGTCGCCAGTAGGTATATATAGTTAGGATTTTTTCTCTATGGGTTTTTTGAAAATTCTATGTCTAATAACTTTGGCGTTTGTGGACGGAATTGGCTGAAATTTTCAGGAAAATGGCACATTTTGTTTCTGAGCAGCCCCTGAAAATTGGGGGGGGTTTCGTCCAGGGGGGGTTGAGAAAAAAGGGGGGTCCCAAAACGTGTTTTTAACATTGAGTTTTCCATAGGGCGGTGGCCTCACTTTTAGCCCGAACGGCTGAATGGATTTGCACGAAACTTGGCAAAATTGTAGGGACTGGTAGCCCGATGTGCCTTTTGTAGGTCTCAATATATGTGCTCCAGTGGATTTTGAGAAATTAACGTTTAAAAAAAGATATATATCTGTAACAGCGGACCGGGCAGCGGCCCAGGACGCGTACTTGTCGCGCAACGGAGCTTTGTGAAGCGAAGCTGATTGGTTCTCCGACGTCTGTCAACATTCCAAACAGTCCGTAGCGGCCGCCATCTTGTCTCTCGGTAGGATCGAGAGACAAGAGGAGGCGAAAGCGAAGGGGCAAATGACCATAAGGGGGAATAGTAGATCCTCGCTGACCCCCTAGGTTTGATGTGGAGGTTTTAAAAGGGCCCCGCGGGGCAAAAAAAAATAATAATAATAATAATCGAACGGCTGAATGGATTTGCACGAAACTTGGCAAAATATTAGGGACTGGTAGCCCGATGTGCCTTAGCTAGGTCTCAATATATGTGATCCAGTGGATTTTGAGAAATTAACGTTCAAAAAAAGATATATATCTGTAACAGCGCTCCGCTTCGCGTACTTTTCGCGTTACGGAGCTTTGCAAAGCTGATTGGTTCTCCGGCGTCTGTCAACATTCCAAACAGTCCGTAGCGGCCGCCATCTTGTCTCTCGGTAGGATTGAGAGACAAGAGGAGGCCAAAGCGAAGGGGGAAATGACCATAAGGGGGCATAGTAGATCCTTCCTGAACTCTTAGGTTTGATGTACCATTTTGCCAAGTTTGGTGTAATTCCGTTCAGCCATTCAGGCTGTAGACGTATGTAAATGTCATATGGAAAATTGCATGGGGAAAACACATTTGAAAGTGTTGAAATTTAGAACCAATTAAAATGTTACTTTGGTTTTGTATTTGTGTGTGATGAAAGTTAATTGGTTATGTATATATGTCAAATGAGAGGAAACCACAGCCATTTTGTGATACTACTGTCTGAGGTACATTTGTGAGGAATTTTTTGTGGTGAATTTCTGGTGTTTGATTTACACAGTACTAACACTTTTCCTACTTTTAAAAAGGTGAGTTGTTAATTTGTAAGGGGAACTATGTTGTACACTTGAAGATAATTTGAAAAATGTTTTCTGTTATTTATTTGCAGTCCTTCTGTTATACTAAATACTTGATAAAGTTAGTTTTATATTATGTATTACTAAAAACGATAAATGAAAGTGATTATTTTTTTCTGCAATTTACAGCAAGCAATTTCAACATAAATGGCTCACAATGAAGAGACCGTGGCAATTTCTTTGTAAGGGGAACTATGTTGTACACTTGAAGATAATTTGAAAAATGTTTTCTGTTATTTATTTGCAGTCCTTCTGTTATACTAAAAACTTGATAAAGTTAGTTTTATATTATGTATTACTAAAAACGATAAATGAAAGTGATTATTTTTTTCTGCAATTTACAGCAAGCAATTTCAAAATAAAATGGCTCACAATGAAGAGACCGTGGCAATTTCTTTTGATTTGTCCACTACATTGATTGAAATTGAGAGCACCAATAATGAAATATTGTCACAAGGAGGACATGACTTGTATGATTCCATTAGATTGATTGAAATGGACAGCACCAAGAATGAAATATTGTCACAAGGAGATGACTTGAATGATTCCACTACGTTGATTGAAATTGAGAGCAGCAATAATGAAATATTGTCACAAGGAGGAGATGACTTGTATGATTCCATTAGATTGATTGAAATGGACAGCACCAATAATGAAATATTGTCACAAGGAGGAGATGACTTGAATGATTCCACTACATTGATTGAAATTGAGAGCACCAATAATGAAATATTGTCACGAGGAGATGACTTGAATGATTCCACTACATTGATTGAAATTGACAGCACCAATAATGAAATATTGTCAGAAGGAGGAGATGACTTGAATGATTTTTTTGATCAATCTCTTGATGGCGAATTTATCGAGTGTTTGGAGACCATAGAGTTACAAGAATCATTATTGCAGACTTTTCATGAGGACATTGCTGATGAGGACATGTTACTAGTTCTTTCAAATTTAGAAAATTCTGAAGAATAAATTTATATTTAGAAATCAAAAATTGTTTGAGACATTATTCATTTTTATTTTTAATTTATGAGGTTGTAGCGAAGTGATTGTAGTATAAAATGAGACTTATAGTATAGAGTGCAACATTTTTATGTTACATGGTAAGTTTACTCATATTTACTTCCCTTCTGCCACTATATTATCTCCAATGTGTATTTGACATCTCTTCTTCATCTCCGGCCTCCTTTCTCTCACTGTGTGTCTCCGATGCATCTTATCGCTGCTATTTTGTGTAATTACAGAAGAGAGTAAAATAAAATAGTCCGGAACGTGAAAAGGGGGCAAAGTAGAGTACTCCTCACCCCCTAGGCCTTTTTAGGCGGTCCCAAAAGGATCAGTTTCTGCTTTCCTGAGAGATTATGGTATGAGTTCCATATACCACAATAACTTGCATTACAACATGCAAGATATCTATCTCCTATTACCAACTTTTGGAGATATTCGCGCTAAGCGCGAATATCTCCAAAAAGTAACACCTGCCCTGAGCAGTTCTTAGCCATGTTATCCAATGGGAGGTGGATAACATGGCTAAGAGCATTAGCTCGGTAATGTATGAATATCGCTGAGTTTTTAGCGATATTCATGCATTGCGGCCGTTTATTATCGCATTTGTGATAAACCTTGATAATAGCAAGGTTTATCTTCGATAATTTCTGACGATGCTTAGCGGTAAAAAATTCGTTGGTAAGCATCGTTAGCGATAAATATCGCTTAACTTTGGTAATATGCCCCAACGTCTGTTAACGTTCGATTCGAAGGAAATGAGGAAGTGTTGAAAAACATTGTCTGCGCCATCTTGCCTTTTTTGAAATGCCACACTTTTGTCGTGCACGGCAGCCATTTTAGATGTCTTGACCAGACCCACTCTCTGCACGCTGTCGATTCGTAGCATGGCTCCTCACCCTTGCAAGCATCTTCCTCAGGCACTGGTCACCCCCGCTCTCTGTCTTATGCATGGGCAATAAACCTCCCCCCATCTGCGCTGCTCTTCCCTGAGAATCACACTCTGTGCCCGCCCGACACCTCCCTTTCGCCCTATCCACTACCGCACCCTCTGACACTCCTCTTCCTCTGTGTCCGATTGTCCAGGCTATCAGCTAGCCCTGCAGATGTAGTTTATGGCCCCAGCTGTAAAGAATCACCCCTCTTCAAAGGAGTTATAGTAGATCAAGGCCCACACCCGATGAGATCCGTCACACCACACGTGTTCCTACTATCTGAAAACTATCCTGTATTGTGATTGGGGAGGGGACCGAACCTGAAGCGGAAGATTCCAGGAATGACTCTTTGTACATCAAAGTTTTTACAATTATGTGTCACATTAAAAATATATAGCACTCCAACAAAGTAGTAGGAATATAAAACTTTAATAACATATAAATATATACAACAAAACAAAAACAGTAAAAACATTTAAACAACGAAGAGACCGTGGCAATTTCTTTTGAATTATCCAATAGATTTATTGAAATTGACAGCACCAATAATGAAATATTCTTGTCAGTAGCGGTCTGTTGTGCGAATAGTTCCAAGGCAGCAGAACGCGCTGAAATCTAGATGGCACGAAAGTGATGTCTAGCAAGTTGCCGCCCAGCACATAACGGCGTGGGGCGCCGCGGGGGTGAGTGAGTCCAGTAGGCACCACAGCTATTCTTACCGGCATTGCAGAATTACTGCTGGGGACAATGCCTGTGCTGTAGCAGGGTCACAGCAGAAACAAAAAGGATTCTGTTGAAGATGTTGTTGGTTTTCAATTTGAAAACAGTTCTGGTGTCAACTGCTATGCTAATGTAGTGGTTAATGTTTGTTTTCTCTAGAAAATGTAAAAGAGGGGGAGGCAGTCCAAAGTTCCGTTAAAAGGGCAAAGGAAAGGATCGGTGGTTTGAACTATCAGTCAAGAAGGGGAGGGGGTGCAACAATTTTTCCTACCGGGTCACACTGTGCTTTCACCGGAAGTGAGGTCTGCAGGATTCTAGTAATTCAAAGTGAGGCTGGCGCCGACGTCCCGCGGATACAGTTTCGTCACTCCACGGGTGATCATGGCAGTCATTCCCCATCGGGGGTCGGAGACTCCCGCGGCTCCTCTAGAATCTTCAAGGTCGTGGAGGACTACGGTGGTGGAGTCAACCAGTGACCGGGCCATTTCTTTATGCTGGGCCCGCTCTTGCCAGGTCGACCGCCGTTTTGAGAGTTCGGTAGCTACTGGCAATCGCGGGGTCAAATGAGCAGACGGGCTCCACCCTGCCGGGCGAGACGTTGCAGCATGGCCACAGTGGAAGAACTCTTTTCCGGGCGCCTGGAGCGCTGAGGGTGCAGCTGGGAAGCCTCCACTGGGGAGGCGGGAGAGGCCTGTTCGCAGCGTCTCTCCCTCCCAGTGCACCCCACGGCGTCTCGCTTGATATTTGTTATGGCCGGACCAGGCGATGAGGACGAGGGGGGGGGGGGGGTCGGAGGCATGTGCAAGACATCCCCCCCCAGGGTTGTTGCAGCAATTATACAAGAAAGAAGAAGTGTCCCGTCCGTCTTCGGGCCGGGCTTCCGGTAGATGTCGGCCGGACGCCCCTGGCTCTGGCCCCATTAAAGGGTTTCTTGGTTTATCGGCTGCAGCCGGATCCCGTCGGCCTCGGCCCCCCGACCGTTGGTGGCCGGACCGGAAGAGCATGTGGCGGGACTACCTGCAACTCTCAAGGGCCACCGCGGCCGGACTGGGAGAGAGAGGGGAGGGTCGAGGAGACATTCCCCCCCCCTGCAACTGTTCAGCGTTGTAAAGGCAATCCCCTGGCCGGGTCCCGCTGGTCTCGGCCTCTCCTCCGGCTACACCCTACGTTAGGATCTCCTGGCTGAGGCGTGGCAGCAGGACCTGCCTTATATGGGCTGCTCCCGGCTGGGCGTAGCCGGAACCCTGCCCCACCTTGGAAGTTTCCAGAGTGGGGGCGGATGTTCTACTGACTTGCATTTTCCCTAGTCTATCGATTTTTTGGGCGTGGCAGGCGGTGGGACAGCGAGGGGTGATTTGGTTTCTCTTACTTTTTTTCTGGTCTCTCACCAATGGCATATTTTAACGTTTTCTTGTTTCTAGGACATTAATAGGTTTTATCATTACGTTATGTTATCGTTTCTTTGTTCGTTGTTTAATAAAAGTTCATGTTCATCAGTGGCCTACTGATTTTCGTTTTCCTATTCTTTTCTTTCCAGGTTGTTTCATGCTAAAGTTTCTGTTAACAGGATACAGTGATCACTTCGTTATTATTGCATATGTCCTTTTCACTAGGGGTGCTCTCTGGTCGGGCCAGATGACGTATGTCTAGTAAATGGTCCGGGTGAAACAGGTGCATCAATCAGTGGGGAGTAGATAGGCATGACAGATTACAACGGGGGAGAAAGGTCCGCATTACGTACCCTTTCACTACTTGCAAAGATTTTCCTACGTTTATTTGCAAACAGGGAGTACCTCCAAAAAGAACTAATTCCCAAACAGTCAATGTTCGGACAATCAATCAATCAATGAGGAATGAAATAGGTACGACGTGTTAAAGGCTTGCGTTACCTACCCTTCACTATCTGCAAAGGGAGAGAGAATATTCCTATTCTTCCTCGTTTGCAGGCAGAGAAGATCCTTAAGAGAACCAACTTCGAACAATTCAATGCTCGATTCAAACAATCAACAAGGGGTACTGTGAACACAAATGAACGCCGCTTATGTACATACGCATTGCTATTTTCAACAGGTTGTTCCTAATGTTTCTATTTTAGCGAGGTCAAAAAGAGATCCCATTAGTGGCCTACTGATTTTGCTCGATTCCTTTTGTTTTTTTACACGGTTTTTCGCTATCTGCAAAGACTAAACAGAGTATTGCGACTCTGTGCTTGTTTGTAAATAGAGAATGAACCAAAGAGAACAATCAATCAAATGGAGAGAGAAGCAGGCATGACGGATTACAAAGGGGGCAAAGGGCTGGGTTAACTACCCTTCACTATCTGCAAAGAGAGAGTACTCCTAATAGAAATGAGGGGTGGGGGGCAGCATTCAAAGCAGATCAGTGTGCATAAACACGAAAATGTTTTTACTTACCACGTACTTGACATTCGACAGCTTATGATAGTTGCTATTAAAAAACCATTGAAATTCACTGAAAAAACCATAGGTTATAGACCATATATAGTTAGGAATTAGCATTTACAAAACCTTGAAAATTCACTGAAAAAACCATAGGTTATAGACCATATATAGTTAGGAATTAGCATTTACAAAACCTTGAAAATTCACTGCAAAAACCATAGGTTAGAGACCATATATAGTTAGCTGGACATTTTATTGACATAAAACCAATGAAATTCCATATATAGTTAGTTGCACTAACTATATATCGCGCACCCGCAATCCACTGCTGATGATGTCACATATTACATCATTCATGACATGGTCAGTGACATCACTGATGACATCACTGATGACATCTCAAATGACATCACTGAATGAATGATCTGGCGTCTCAGTGCATTCCTCTCCATTCAGATAAACTTCTTGATCATCTTTGAAACATCTGTATGTGTATGGAAGCGACCAGACCTCATGAAGAAAAGCACTACCTAAAGGTTCATAACGACCTATTGGTATATATTTCATACAATTTGAAAACTTATATAAAGCAAAAGGCAGCGTTATTAAACCGTGGATAAGGCACGTTGCCAAAAAACCCGCAATCCTCTGCTGATGATGTCACTGAGCATGTCATGAATGATGTAATATGTGACATCATCAGCAGTGGATTACGGGTAATAGTATCTCTAGTTTACTCCCCTATAGCTGTCTTTCTTTTAACATAAGTGTCTGTTTCCTTCCCTTATACTTACTGTTTTTGGTTCGCTTCCGGTTCGCGTACCGGCGAGCGAACTGGGAAGCGAACTAAGAGAAATAGAGGTTGGCACAGTTCCAAATATTGTACCAATTTTTTAATAACGGGGAGGTAGTTCTGAAAAGAACTTTTTTTTTTATTGTTTTTGTTGTTTTATTTTTTTTTTATTATTGTTCGGAACATTTTTTTACTTTTTTTGAATTTTTCTGAACAGTTTTAGATTTTTTTGGGTTTTTCTTGGAGGGGGCAATGAAAACGATTCATTGTAAAGGGCTCAACAGGAGCAACAAAACAAAAAAAGAAGTATTTATTATTTTGGGCGTTTCGTACAAACTTGCATATGATAGTCAATAGCTCTATTGATCAGAGTGATGCTTTTTTCTCCGTAGCAAATGAATCCATCGTAAAATACGCAGATGTGTTTTACATCACCAAATCTCATTTGTATATTTGGCACCATCTCCCTGCCCTCTGGTCCCGTTACTTCCGGTACAACAGATCTTCTGGCCATAATAGGGGGATTATCTAGGTCGTTCCGAAACTGTGCAGCACTGTAGTTGTTAGGATGCCACCTAGTCATATGGCGATGCATTGTGTAGTTTCCGAAACTGTATTTTTTGTCGGTCCCTCTGGACAGTCTATCTTGACATATAAGGCAAGTTACGTATCTTGCATTTACTTTTTTCTGACCTTTGGGAATTTTAAAAAATTGCCAAATGAAGTTTTCTTTCCGGTGAGACGTCCTGGGCCGCTCAGGCAAAAACTGCCTCTCTTCGTGCTCGTCGTCCTGTTCCTCTTCTTCATCTTCTTGTTGAATTATAACTTGAGCAGGTGGTCCACTCTTCCTTGGATGTGGTGGAGGTGGTGGGGAAGCACCAGCTGAAGCTACTAAAGAAGCCATTGCTAAGTGATCACAAAGGGTCTTTCTCTCACAATGATGAAAGTCAGAGTGAGGAAAGAAGGAGGGATTTTCATCATTTGGGAAAAACAAGAGTTCTCAACCAATCAAAAGTGTTCATTTTAGCTTATATGACCTAGTCTTACATCATTAGGAAACCAAAAGTGAAATGAACCAATGAAAAGTGTTATTACCAAGTCACATGACTTGCTGTGTTTACGTTAAGCGCTTTGCAGGGCCTCCCGGTTTGCTTCCAGAAACCTGCGCTTTGCGACTCGCTTCGCGTACCAGTTCGCTAACGTAGCACGTCATATGACGTATCACGCGACAACGTGAAACGTCATGCGGACGGGAGGCGTCACGATGTTGTTTTCTAACGCGGCACTTGCGGTAAAGAAACGTTTACCGGCTCACGGTCTATTTCGCGGCATCAAGGTCAGCTAACGGGAAGCTTCCCGATTCGCGAAGCGGGAACGAAGAAAAAAAAATATTTAAAAAAAAAATTATTCATAAACATATAAAATATATTTTTGGATTTAAAGAAGAATACATTTTACAGCTACAGATATTAGCTGTTAAAAAACCAATGAAATTCACAGAAAAAACCATAGGTTATAGACCATATATAGTTAGGAATTAGCATTTACAAAACCTTGAAAATTCACTGAAAAAACCATAGGTTATAGACCATATATAGTTAGGAATTAGCATTTAGAAAACCTTATTTTACTCACACAAAACCATTGAAATTCCATATATAGTTAGTTGCACTAACTATATATCGCGCACCCGCAATCCACTGCTGATGATGTCACATATTACATCATTCATGACATGGTCAGTGACATCACTGATGACATCACTGATGACATCTCAAATGACATCACTGATGACATCACTGATGACATCTCAAATGACATCACTGATGACATCATGACACACCAATACCAGTTACTACATACGCACTCACTGATTCCTACGTCTAAACACACATTCACTCATTCACCCATACAATCACTCATACATACAGTCACTCATTATTACAACACTATCATATGCACTCATACACCTATGCAGACAGTCACACACTGCCACTCATCCATGGAGTTACTCACACACCAAGTCAGTCCTGTAAAGAATCAATCACACTTCCATTTCTTCATCTATACAGTTAAACACAGAACACTATACTTCAGTGACATCACTGATGACATCACTAATGACATCTGAAATGACATCACTGATGACATCTCAAATGACATCACTGATGACATCATGACACACCAATACCAGTTACTACATACGCACTCACTGATTCCTACGTCTACACACACATTCACTCATTCACCCATACAATTACTCATACATACAGTCAGTTATTATTAGAACACTATCATATGCACTCATACACCTAGTCAGTCCTGTGAAGAATCAATCACACTTCGATTTCCTCATCTATAGTTAAACACAGAACACCATACTTTTCACACATATACTAACACATACTTACTCTCTTATACAATCACTGATACAAGTACACATTGATATGCACAGAGTCACACACCTCCCAGCCAGCCACACACACACTCAGTCTTCCATACATCCACTCATTCTTCAATATGTAAAACGTATTTAAACTTTACAAAAACACACAGACACTAGATGATGTCATCAGTGATGTCATTTGAGATGTCATCAGTGATGTCATCAGTGATGTCACTGACCATGTCATGAATGATGTAATATGTGACATCATCAGCAGTGGATTGCGGGTGCGCGATATATAGTTAGTGCAACTAACTATATATGGAATTTCAATGGTTTTGTGTGAGTAAAATAAGGTTTTCTAAATGCTAATTCCTAACTATATATGGTCTATAACCCTGAGAAAATAACAAGTACAATTATAGCGATATCCAGAGATGGAGTACTGCACGTGTACGGAGATCCGTTCAATTACGAGCACAAGCTGCATGCTGATTGGATGTCAACTGTGTGTCAACACTCGAAACCAGGAAGTGTTAGTGGCCATCTTATGCCTTGGTAGAACTGAGTCAGAAAAACACGGTAAAAGAAAGTTGAAAAATAAGGAAAGGGGGCAGGGTAGAAACATCCTGACCCTGTAGGCCTGTTCAGGGCGTCCCATATGGATCCTTAGGTCCAAATGATTTTTTTTTTAGTTATTTGGTGATTTTTTTTTTTTTTAATAAGAAATCGCGGGGTACGTGTATTGTACGTGTATGCAGTGGAAAAGGAAAAAACAAAAGTAGAAGTCCATTTTAGGTGGGCCAAATACCGGGGGCATTTTCTTACCATAATGGGGGGCTTGTAAGGTCTCTGGAGTCCCAGGTAAAGGCACTCCCCGGGGTTTCATTTTGAAGTTTGTGGGGGGGCTTATGGTTGCCCTCCCCGTAGCCACGGGGACCGCTACCTTCTCGGGTCTTTTTTTAATCTATTTTTTTAAAGTATGTTTTCAGCTGCCCCCTCTCCACTCTCCCCATCCCCCAATGCGTACAGTAACTGTACCGAAAACCGTACAATTACGAGCACGAGCTGCATGTTGATTGGATGTTTACTGTGTGTCAACACTGAAAATCAGTGTTGGCAGCCATCTTGTGCCTCGGTAGAACCGAGTGACAAGAAAACAGTAAAAGAAAGTTGACAAATAAGGAAATGGGGCAGGGTAGAAACATCCTGCTTACATGGATCTCTAGGTCGCAATTTTTTATTTAAAGAAAACAAACAAATCGCGGGTACGTGTATCGTACGCGTACGTGGCAGAAAAGGACATAAAACTAGAAGTCCGTTTCATTCTTAATTAGCCCCCGGGGGGGCCCAAGTCCGGAGGGCTATTTTTTTCCATGATTGAGGGCTTGTAAGGCCCTCGGAGCCCTGGGAATGCCACCTTCCGGGGTTCTAGTTTGAAGTATGTGGGGGAGGGGGCTCACGGCTCCACCTTGTAGCCCCTGGGACTGCCACTCCCCCAAGCTTCTCCAGGGGCCTCATACTGCCATCGTCCTGCGTAGGCTCCTACCAGCTGCCCACACAGTTTCATGGACCTGACAATGAGTTCTACAGCGTAGCTTCCGTTGCAGTGTCCTTAGCCTTTGTGTTGTTTTGTTGACTTACCAGTTTGTGTTCAAGATTCACCGTCTTATTTGTGTAGCTTTCCTTTGTGTATGTTTTGTGTATATTCTTTTGTAGCTGAGTTTGTTTATTCAGTGCTTGATCCAGTGCTCTGAACATAGCAGTACATCTGTAGACATGGAGTTTACTCCTTTCCTTTCTGTCCCTACACCCTAATTGACAACGTAATGGGTGGAATGAAAGTAAGGCACTGTTGTCGTCACTTTTTTAAGTTTACAACACAGTAGCTAGGACACGGGTTAAGAAACCCATCCTCCACTACTCGTGGACCCTCCTGGTTCTTGTTGTCACTTCGTTTGCTCTGTCTTAAGTATTTATTCTTTGCACTTGAACGTGGTCGATCTATAGTGTATTCTCATCGAAGTCCAAGTACATACAATCCATTATTTTATCTGTTTTTGCCCTTTCTGTGTGGTGTTATCATCAACACTTATTGCACATTATAGGATTCCTTGAGTGTACACGCTTTTAAAACGTCTACAGTGGGTATTGTACATGGAGATCTTGGACCACCCTTTTCATCCAATTTTGCATCTTGAGATGTAACTTCTTATCTGTGTTCTTCACCTCTTACTTTACCCTTTTAAATATTCAAATGTTCTCGGAAAGATAGGAATATGTTACCTTTGATTGTTATGACATATACACCAAAACATGATAGAACACTGCAGCTAAAGCACATTAGATAATGGTACCAAGCATTTCATTGTAATGTTGGGTATTAGGATAACATACACAACTCACATATAAAATGATTTCAGAAACGTATTACTTTTTCGATGATGAGGATTATTAATGTATATGCTAAATAAAGCACTTGACACAATGCATAGTGACACTGTATTGTATTTATTTTTCGAATGTTTTCAAAATAATATACACTCAAGTACAAAATATGCTGATATTACAGTCAGGTTAGAATGAAGTGTTTATGTTTTTGTACAAGGACGTACAAGGACGTACAAAGTAAGAAAAACTGAATGGAAAATCAACAAAACAAGTTGGAAGACGGTTTTGAAATTAATAACAGTGTCATAGAAGAGCTGAACATACTATTTGTAAGTAGCTACAATGAAGAGGGAGAAATGAATGCTGCAGATACCACTTGTAATTTTGTAGATGAAAGCTTGGATGCTGATTTTGTGGAAGCATTAGATGACATTGAGTATGATTATATGCCTTTTGAAATTGATAATCAGGAAAATGAAGTACATGATGAAATTATTTTAGAAGTTCTATTAAATTATTAGATGTTACAAGAATACATTTATTATTATAAAATAATAATGGTTTGAGACACACTTCTTGCAGAATTTTAATCATTCAGGTAGTACTGAAGTACTCATGATGTAAAGTGGGCCTTAAGGCAGGGACTGCTTCAAACTCCTATAGACTATGTATGTACTCTTCCATGCACTATCAAACTCATAAAAAATGTTATGTGAGTACTACAAACATTGATATTACAGTAATGAAGTTGTGAAAATAGTTGCAGTGCAGCTTAAGATATTGAACGTGAGGAGAAATAAAACACTGTAACAACATACAACAGCAAAGAAGTTGTGAAAATAGTTTCAATATATCACAAAAAGTAATTTCACTTCACTGAGAACATGTTTCTTTTCTATTGACAGATTTTATATCTTAACAATGGAAAATGTCACTTACATAGTAAGCATTTTCTTTTTGGCAAGTAGTGCTGTAGATTTAGATGCCTTTCATAGTCCTGTCATGTCGTGTTGTGTGCACGTGTGCTCCATCTTTTTTATTGGTAGGGTCACTTGTGTAGTGGCGCATGTGCTAGATGGGTGCGGTGTGGGTGTATACCAACCATGAGGGAGTGTGTGTGTGCCATTTTGACAACTAGACCTGTAACTAAGAAATCAGTACAATGGAAATCTGGGCAATGTTTTTGTTTTTTCCTGGAAGCGTAAGCAGAGTGGGCTGGTGTGACGTATGCCAGTGCTGCATGAGAAGCTGAACCATGATTCCGGTGCTATGGGCGTGGTTCCGTTGAGTGTTATTTGAAAATTCAAGTGAATCGGGTGTCTGTTTTGTAGTGCTGACGTCACCCAGGTCTGAAACGCAAATGTATCATTATGTCTGTAAATTTCCACAAAATGGCCAATATAAAAGGTACGGGGTATCACTGTGTTGTACCTTCCCTTATATTACTCTCCCAAATATTTTATTATTGCCTAAGTGTTGCATTAGCGCAGTTGTATTTCTTCCCTTTCTGTGCTGAGACATCCATGTCAAAATGACTAACCATGGAACTCCCATTTGGTTTAAATGTGTACGGGGTATTACTGACTCTATATTCATTAATAGTTGCACACATAAAAGATGGTTTCATTTCTGTGATTATGAATGTTTGTTGTACATTCAGTGGAGTGTTGTAGCTGTAGTAATACAGGGCTGTGAAAGGTTTAAGTTGCAGTTTTTGGCACATGAAGGGCAGCTAATATATATACGTATGTGGTCATTCAGGTTAACTGTCGAACTTGGTGGTGGAAATCAATGTTCGAAGCTTGGAATTGCATTCACATCCTGATATAGTGAAGTAATGACGTTATCTATGCGTGCCTGAAAATGTACTGTAAATACGGTGCTCATGTAAATTGCTTATTTTTTTTTGGGTTGATTTTGCGCTGTATAAATACACTAAAAATGGTTGCATACACTATTTATAGCACAATATAATGTGGTAGGGCGCAGGAGCTGTATTGTAGAAACATAATAAATACACAGACACAGATAGATAGTTGAAATGGGTACGGGCACATGCGCTCGACTCCATTTTATTACGTTGCTGTTGGTAACAAGTAGAATAGTAATCATGATATCATACACAGATATTCAATCTTAAACGGTTTATGACTTCTGCTGTACTGAGGTAGGAGCACTATATGTGAAATAATAGACAGAAGATCCTATCGTAAAGTGTTCATGAGGTGTGGTACACTGAGGTAAGGGCGGTTTATGTAGAGCCTGCGATGATGCGTGGTTCAAGCAGAACGAACTGATAAAAATGTCTTTTGGCAACTGAATTTTGCCTTAATGGCAATTATTCATGGTGTACTCAGTTAGTGGTACGTGTGGTGCTCAGCGTGTGCTCAGCCTGCGATGATGCGTGGTTCGAGCGGTCTGCACTCAAAATATTGAGTGTTGCATACTGGTCTGCATGAATTTTGAGGTGAAAAATAAAACTATCATCAATGGTTATCAGTTGCTCTGCAAATTATGTCTACTGATTGCTCTCCATAAGAAATTAAACAATTGCATTTCACGCAGTGCATTCTAACTTTCTCAAAATGGGGACGTATGTCTGGTTGTAATGTTAAAGGTGATACCCCAGAGGTATTTGTTATTAACAGTGGTGCAGGTACATTTTGGCGATGTGTTGTACTTTCTTTGTAAACATAGTTCACCGGATGTAGGGATTAAAGGTGCTTGTGCATACTAGCAGTGGCACAGGAGTATTTTTTGTGTGTGCCTTAAATAAATCAAGGCTAAATTCTCTACTTTTTGTAGTATCGATACAAAGCTGAATTGAAGTTGTAAACCCTGTTGTCCTGAGTGTAGATCTTAGGGTGGACTGCATCATCTGCAATCATGATTGAAGTAGATATGCAGTGTACATTTTATTATTCAACTAAATCTATAAGTGAGATAAAATACGTTTTTCAAGTAAGCATAATAAAGGGATATTATGTGGGGTTTGATAGGTAATATAGTTAGTTTGGTTTACACTGAGTTAGTGGTATCTAAAACAACAAGGTTCTGTGGAGCCTGCGATGATGCGTGGTCCAGGCAGGTCGTACTGATTGTAATGTTTTTTGTGTTGTGAATTCTGCCTTAGTAAGGCCACGTGATAATAATTGTTGATGCACTGAGCTACTAGTACCTTTGGTACGTAGCGTTGTACATATTCTGCGATGATGCGCGGTCTGGGGGAGAGGGGGCACAGTAATTGGAGTAATGTCTTTTGTCGATTGGATTCTGCATGAATTCCACTTAGTGATAGTATGCCTCATTGCTGACATAAAACTGTTCACTCTTCTTCCTAATGATTTATGGTGCACCCCTCTTTTTGATTATGGTTGGAGATTATGACGTTTATATCAATGGAAGGGCAATAGATTCAGTTAAGTTAGACGTTTGTGAATTTAGAAAAATTTCCAGTTAGGCACTACACCCAATGATCCTGAAAATACTGGCTTCACTGTTACTATGTAAAAAAAAGCCCTGAATGTGGAATGTTATTTCCATTAAATTGTATGTCTTATAATGTCTTTGTCTTTTCTTTTTTCGTGATCTTACTCTTTCCATTCCCTCTCTTTCCTTTCACCTCCCTTCTATACCCACTCCTTTATTTTTCTCATGTCAGGTATGTTACTGAACGCTTAGGATAATAACTGCACGTAGCACCTTATGTTGTCGTGAGTTCTCTGAAAAACAGTAGGTCATATTTTTATAAAACACTTCATTTTTGGTGTTTCTGTTTGTGATCTATGCTTTCGCTAACCTGCCTATCTCACACTTTGACTTGGCGAGCAAGTTTGACTATTCTATTTATTGGGTTGTATCAAACCTTAAAATATGGCCGCCGTAGTCACTGCCGGTCGAAATTGGTGTTCAATACTTGACAGCTATTTATAGGTGATGATTTTTTGGTTACATACTCTGTGCCGTACAAATATAACTATTTGCTGTTATTGTGTTTTGCCTATTGGGGTCTGCAATTTCCGGTTGATTATTATTTTGTGCAACTTACATCTCAGTAGTCTGTTGTTTATACTTGTCGGGTACACCTTCAATCAATCAATCAATCAAACGCATTTATAGAGCGTGCTACTCACCCGCTAGGGTCTTAAGGAGCTGGGAGGAGAGGGGGGTGCTGCTACTGCTCGAAGAGCCAGGTCTTGAGTTGCTTCCTGAAGGAGAGATGGTCCTGGGTCAGCCATAGGTGGGTGGGGAAGGAGTTCCATGTCTTGGCCGCCAGGTAGGAGAAAGATCTTCCTCCGGTGGTGGTTCTGCGAATTTGTGGGACGATGGTGAGGGCGAGGCTGACGGAACAGAGCTGGCGGGTGGGTGTGTAGAACGTGAGGCGGTTGTTGAGGTATTTGGGGCCCATGTCGTGGAGAGCCTTGTGTGCATGGGTGAAGAGCCTGAACATGATCCTCTTGCTGACAGGGAGCCAGTGCAGGGCTCTCAGGTGAACAGAGATGTGGCAGTGACGGGGGATGTCCAGGATGAGTCGTGCAGAAATGTTCTGTATCCGTTGGGAGTCTTTTCTGTAGTTTGGCTGTGGTTCCAGCATAGAGGGCGTTCCCGTAGTCCAATCGGCTGGTGACGAGGGCCTGGGTGACCGTCTCTCTGGTTTCAATGGGGATCCACCGGAAGATTTTTCGGAGCATGCGCAGGGTGTTGAAACATGATGATGAGACAGCGTTGACTTGCTTGGTCATGGTGTGGGAGGAGTCCAGGATAAAACCAAGGTTGCGTGCGTGGTCCGTGGGAATGGGGGCGGTGTCCAGTGCAGGGGGCCACCAGGAGCCGTCCCACCTTGACCGTAGACGTCATCACATTAACGTGGGTGTCTATTTAGTTTCGAAACTATTGCGGCAAATCTGTCTCTCAGACGCCTGTGCAAGCCACCATGCTGCCCGACTTTTTATCACAGAGGTTCTGGTAAGTGCGCCTACGTGTGGTGGGGCCCGTTTACACTCATCGCTTGCATTTTTAACATTCTTAGAAGGAGATTAGCGGGAAGAGGGATGGTGCAATGATTGCTCCTATCTCCAGCGGGAGTCTTGCTTTGGTATATGTTTTTTAGTCACTGTGGCAAAAAGGGACACTGGCAATGACCTTTTTCTACTCATTCATGACATGGTCAGTGACATCACTGATGACATCTCAAATGACATCACTGATGACATTACTGATGACATCATTCAGTGAATGAGGTTTGCTTTGTTATTTAAATATGTATTATATATAGTAATTTGCATTGAAGAATGAGTGGATATATAAATAGAAATATCTGGATGGAGGATTTAGTAGCAGTGTGATTGACTGTTTAATTAACTAATTTAAAGTGTCTCTCTAAATATATTGGATAGTGACTAAACTGTGTGAACATCTGTATCACTTTGTCAGTTGTTGTAACAACTACTTCTCCAGTTGGTTACTAGCTATTTGAAAGTCTATATTAGTTATTGATTAGTTAATTGAGTATTTGCATGGGAGAGTGAATGTGTATGTGGTTTGGTGGTTGGTGTGTGACTGCCCAAAGATGTATGAATAGTTGATTTGATAGGTATATGACTTTAAGACTACATGTTATAACAGTTGTTTGGGTGAGTGAATATCTTTATGGGTGTGGTGATGAGCAAATATTTCAATTAATGGTACATGTCCAACAAAGTAGAAAAATAAAATGCAATGTATGTGTCAGTTGTTATTTATAAATAAGTATACATACGACTCAGTGATTGTATGCGTGACTATATCGATAACTGTATCCTTGTAATAGTGATTTTATAACACACTAAGTATAATTCACTATCTATATGAATAGATAAAGTGGTGTTTGTATAAGTGTATAGCTAAGTAAATGTAAGTATGATCCATTGTTTGCATAAATTAATAGGATGACTTTATAAGTGAATAAGATGTGTGCTGGTGTGTAATGTCGATATAGGTGAATAAGTAAATTTGATAGTGTTCTATTGATCATTGACTGCATGTATGAGTGAATCTGTAGGTAAGTGATTAGATGTGTGTATAGATCTAGGAATCACTGAGTGGGTTTTTAGAAACTTGTATTGGTGTGTCAATGGATTCAAATATGGTACTCTGTATTTTACAGTGAGTGATGAACGATTATACTAGTGTATAGTGAGTTTTTTTTTTTTTTATTCCTCATATACCAATGATGGGTATTCTAGATAGGATATCTCCTCCTCTCCATATTACGATGTACCGGCCTCAAGGATTAAATCTGAGGAATTCAATCCAGAATAGGAGAGGAAAGAGAATCCCCCTCCAGGCTAAGCTGTTTGCTATGTCCACTCCATACCCTTTAATCTGGAAGACTGGAAGCGCCAACAGTACCCAGGTGAAATCATAGGAATACTCTTATCTGTTCCGCCAAACCACTAGGACCGCCCAGGTCTTTACAAGGCTAGTGCTATCGCATGCAATGTCAGACTCACTGATATATATAATATATCTTAGGCAGTCAGCAAAGGTGGGAGCATTCTCTGACTTTCCCGTCTAGCTAAAATCATTACATAAAATATAAATGTGGTCCTCATCTCATTAAGCTGGTACTCCCCAAAAAATAATCATAGGAGTAATAACAAAATGTATACCCAAAACTTCTGTTATAAATTCTTCGATTTTAGACCAAAAGAGCGATAGTCTTGGTCACTCAACAAACATGTGCAAATCGTCCGCAGCGGAAGCCTTGCAACGTGGGCAACAATATTCAAGATTCGTAAACTTAACCAATTTTTGGGGGGATATGTACTCTCTATACAAGGTAAACAAATGATTTCGTTTTAAGGGGGCTGATTTCACCACTGTATATAGTAATTTAAAGGAATCTCCCCATAGAGCTGGTAAATTATCACATTGCAAAGCTACCGCTTCTCCCCATAGTTTATTTAGTTCAAGTTCTGTGACTTCATCTTTCTCATTTAGTGCCTCATACCAGAAGGAAATCTCTTTTTTCCAGCTCCCTTTTTCTTTACCAGTTCAAACTTGGGATTAGTTGTTAAACCCCAAGATATGGTACTCCACCAGCTAGATAACTGATAAAATTTGAACCTGGTGAGAGTTCCGTTTGTCAGCCGAGAAAGTGGATCCCACCCCAATAATTCTGAGTCATCAAGGAGATCCTGCCACTGCATAATACCAGCTGTTTTAAGGGGAAGCGATAAGACATTCGGGGGGTCTCGGGGAATCCCATATAGGGGCCAGGGGTGTATAATAAGGGATGCCTAGTTTTTTTCTGACAAACAACCAATTTCTCAGAGCCGTGCCCAAGACCTTTAATCTAACCTTCTTGTAGAATTTTGGGTCCCCAAAACTTAAATAAGAAGGATTCATGTCCTAGGAGGATACCATGTAATAGCGCCTGAAATAGCTGACCCAAGCAAGATGTATCAGCTTAATCGGCCATTAATCTAAAGTTTTTAAAATGAAAAGCATAGCAGTAGTGGAGAATGTCAGGCATAGCGAGTCCACCTGTATTCATTTTTCTTCTCAGTTTTTTCAGGGAAATTCTGGGTGATTTAGAGTTCCAGATGAAAGATCTTATTCGTCCCTGCAATTTGGCAATATCCTTGGGACTGAATGACAAAGGTATCGAGTTAAAAAGGAAAGTAATCTTGGGTAAAATAACCATTTTGATAAGGTTTACCCTCTCAAAAATGTTCAATCGCAGACCCGACCAATGATGTAGTAGTACACTGATGTCCTTGTAGACTCTATCCAGGTTTACTTTGGATGTCTCAGAAATGTGCTGAACCAGATGTATACCTAGATATCTCATCCGAGGCTTTGTTTCGAGGAATTGATTCTCCTGATTCCATTGCATGACCTCGGTTTTTTCTTTGTTGATTCTATATCCTGAGGCCTCTCCGAAGGCTTCTGTCTGATGAAATAATCGAGGGATTGATATTTCGGGATTAGATGTAAACATTAAAAGATCATCCGCATATAGAGCACATTTTAAATCTAGTTCATTCATGCGGAAAGGCTTAATTAGAGCATCCGATCTTAACTCGATACCTAGGGGCTCTAAATATAAATTGAACAATAAGGGAGAGAGGGGAAAACCCTGTCTGGTGCCGCCTGTTATTTGAACCCAGTCTGTAACTAAGTTGTTTACAAGAAACTTGGCCCTAGGATGGAGATATAGTGTTTTCACAGATGTTATGAAATTAGTTGGAATACCAAACTTTGACAAAGCTTCCCACAAATACAACCAGCTAACCTGGTCAAAGGCCTTGGCAGCTTCGATTGCTACGATAGTTAATGGAGATTTTTCCTCTGTAGCAAAATCGATTGTAGCAATTGCCTGGAAACTCAGCTCATTCAGCTGTCTGCCAGGCATGAAACCCCTCTTATCCTCATTGACCACAGACTTAATACTTTGGCCAATCTCGCTGCCAACACGCCCGCAAAGATTTTATAGTCTGTATTTAGCAGCGAGATCAGCCTGTAAGACTCGACGATTGTAGGGTCCCTATTCGGCTTCTGAACTAATGTGACCATAGCCTCTAACCAGGTCGGTGGAATAGGCTCTCCTGCTTGATGTATTTTATTAAATAAAGACGTAAGAATGGGAACTAACATCTCAGATCCTATTTAGTATACTTCCACTGGAGAGGTGTATCGTCACGTGGATGATGTAATCAGTGATGTCATTTGAGATGTCATCATTGATGTCACTGACCATGTCATGAATTATGTAATATGTGACATCATCAGCAGTGGATTGCGGGTGCACGAGTTATAGTTAGTACAACTAACTATTTCGGAGGAATTTCAATGGTTTTGTATGAGTGAAATGTCCAGCTAACTATAACACCCCTAAAACCTACAGTTTTTTCAGTGAATTTCTAAGGTTTTTTAAATGCTAATTCCTAACTATATCAGGCCTGAAACCTATGTTTTTTTCAGTGAATTTCAAATGTTTTAAATGCTAATTCCTAAATATATCAGGCCTGAAACCTGTGATTTTTTCAGTGAATTTCAAAGGTTTTTTAAATGCTAATTCCTAACTATATCAGGCCTAAAACCTTTGGTTTTTTCAGTGAATTTCGAAGGTTTTGTAAATGACAATTTTTAAATGTATTAATTGTTATATTCTTTTTTATACTGATTTACTACATTTTTTAAACTATTTATTTTAGATATTTTATTTTTTAAATTACATTGTAATTACATTATACATTATATTACAAAATATACTTTCTCAGAATGAATTACTTTAGTTTAAATGCTTTGCAAATAGGCAATAGACTTTTTTTTTAAGTTTAATTTTATTGAAAATAAGAGAAAAAGGGGGGAGGGGAGAGGAAAAGAAGAAACAGGAAGAAGGGTATGATAATACTTACAACTTAAGGGAAATTACAATATATATTAAAAGGCATGTACAATGAGCATGAAAATCATGAGCATATAAGGTACAAAAGATATAAATGCACTGTATGCTAGTAATGGAAATAACAATTAAGCAAAAGGCAAATTAAATTCAAGGTGGTTTGCGGACCTCGACAACATCAGGAGCTAAGGAGGAGCATGCAGGGGCAGTGGAGGAAAGATATGATACCAAAGGAAGCCATAAAAGGTACCGCTTAATGGCCAGTGAAACTGGAGATACGAAGTTTGTATCCAACCGGTGATGGAAACAAACCGCATTTCACCAGGAACGATAAGACACATTTGCGGCCTGTTTCCAGTTAGATGTAATAGTGTGGAAGGGAACCACAATTAAGAGATCGAGGAGTTGGTAATGGCTAGGGGATTGAGGAAGGTCAGGAGAGATGGAGCCCAGAAAAACTAGAACAGGGGAGAAGGGAATCTGAAAATGGAAAATCTTTTGAATTTGGGCCCATACGGAATTCCAGAACTTGGAAATGTGTGGACAATCAAAAAGCATGTGTTTGAGATCAGCTGAGGGAAAAGGGCAAGACCAGCAGGTAGAAGGTGTATCAGGAGAGAAACGTGAGAGGGAAAGAGGAGTAAACAAGGTTCTGTTATAAATAAAATATAAAGTTTGGGTAGTATTAGCAGCTCTAGAGGCCTTATGAAGTTTGGACCATACTTTATCCCAAAGAAGGACGGACCACTCCTGAGAGAAATCAGTTTCCCACGCAACCTCAAGTTTAGACTTCACTCTGTCAGCTACGAACCGGAGAGAATTGTAAAGAGAAGAGGCGGAGGGGGAAGATTCCAGCAAGGAGGAGGTGGTTTGACGATCAGCAGGTATTTCACAGGAGATTGGCAAGGCCTGAAGATAAGAGGTGAGGACAGGTAAAAGCTAATTATATTGAGAGTGAGCCCTGGAGGGTAGATGAAAAGAGGACTGTAAATCCGAGAAAGACAGAGGGACGCCATGAGAAAGTAATTGAGAGAGCCAGCACAAACCACGCGAGTGCCAGACCTTCCAAAAAATTGTGCGATTACGAATTTGAAGCCGAGAATTAAACCAGATAGGTTGATCTTGAAAAGATCAAAGTGAAGGGAAAGATGAATATAAAAAGGGAAGAAGAAGGGCACGGCAATGCGAGATAACAGGGGTGCGGAGACGAGCTGGGCAAGACGTAAAGGACATAACTTCACGGAAAGTGAAGGGAGAGATAAAGGAAGATTCCATGGTCAACCATACGGGAGGGTAAACAGGAGGATCATCCGAGAGCCACCGAGTAGTTTGCTTTATGGAAAAAGCGCGATGATATTGCCTGAAATCGGGAAAACGTACACCTGAATGAACTTTATCTTTTCGAAGGGTCGCAATGGCAATCCTGGAGCGCTTTCCGCGCCAAAGGAATTTTAAAAGTAGAGAATCAATTTTCCTGAAATATGAAGCAGGAATACGTATCAGGAGCATGGAAAGGGTGTACAGAAGGAGGGGTTGAGCATCATCTTGATAGAGTTAAGTCGGCCCCACCAGGACAAAAAGAGTGGGTGCCAACAGGTGATATTAGTTTCCAATTTTTTTGTAAGACAAGTAAAATTGAACTTAATAGAGTCCGAAAGAGTAGGAGCGAACAGGACACCTAAATACTTGATTTTGGAAGATTGCCATGAGAAACCAGATTGAGCAAAATTATGTTGTTGACAAAGAGAATTTAAAGGAAGGACCTCGCATTTGTCAACGTTTAATCAGTAGCCAGAGAGTGCGGAAAAAGAGGAGACTTGTTGCAAAAAGGGAGGTAGAGAGGAGAGAGGGTCAGAGCAATAAAAGAGGATATCATCCACATATACCGAGAGTTTAAACTGCTGGGAACCAAAGGGAAACCCGGAAATTTTATCATCTTGATGAATTTTAGTGAGAAAGGGCTCTAAAGCCATAACAAATAGGAGAGGGGAAAGAGGACATAGTCGGAAGTCATACCATTAACAAAAATGGAAGCTTGAGGGTTAGAGTAGAGTAAGGAAATGAGAGATATAAACTTGGAAGAGATGCCAAACCAACGAAGAGCCTGAAACATGAAATCCCAACCAATCCTATCAAAGGCCTTTTCCGCATCTAAAGAGATAGCTGCGAAAGGGAGATCCATCCGAGAAGCCTTGCTGAAAATATTAAGAAAGACACGTGAATTGTCTGAAGAGAGGCGGCCTTTCACAAACCCGGATTGTTCTGGACCAAGTAGGTCAGGCAGAAGGGGATCCATTCGGAGAACGAGAATTTTAGCTAGTATTTTGTAGTCCGTGTTAACCAGAGAAATCGGGCGGTAATTCTTGCAAAGAGAGTGATCTTTATCCTCCTTGGGAATCAAGCAGATTAAAGCCTGCTGAAAAGAACCGCTCGAGGAACTTTATGCAATGAAGGATTGGAAGAGAAGGAGAAGTTTAGGAAGAAGAAGAGAAGCAAAGTGAGAGTAGAACTCGACAGTGAAGCCGTCGGGTTCAGGAGCTTTTCCATGACGCAGCTTAGAAACCGCATGGGAGATCTCTGAAACGGATATATCAAGATCTAACGAGTCAAGGTTAACATGAGAAATTGAAGGAGAGGGGAGGGATTGGAAGTAGGTAGAAAGATCTGAAGGTGTGGGGACGCATTCAGGGGTGTATAAGGTATCATAAAATTTGACAAATGCAGAGAGGATTTCTTTATCTTTAAAGCAAGAATCACCTGAGGAGGTACGGATGAATTCAATTTTCGTAAGTTCATTCCGGATTTTTAAATAATTGGCAAGGAGTTTCCCCATTTTATTTTTACCACCGTAATATCTGGAATTGCATTTTAATAACAGGTTAGAGGCTGCTTCGGTTGTGAACTTGTTGAACAAGATCTTTGCTCCAATGAGACATTTATGGGAGGAGTCTGAAGTAGAGGAGTAATATTTGTGTTCTAACTGCTTAATGTCCGCCAGGATTTGAGTCAATTTGGCTTCTCGAAGTTTCTTCCGTCTTGCAACAAAGTTGATAATAAAACCCCTAGAGGCTGCTTTAAAGGATGACGAAGGATGAATTAGGAGAGTGATTAATAAGGAAGAACTCATTAGCAAAGGCAGGGAATTCAGAGCAGAAAGTGTGGTCTTGGAGTAGAGCGTTATTGAACCTCCATCTGCCGGAGGGTGGAGAAAAAGGGAGGAGGTCCAAATCTACAAAGACAGGGGCATGATCAGAAAGGAGAATAGAACCTATTTCAGAACGAATGGCATGTTGAGAGAGGGACTTGCTAAGGAAAATATGATCAATGCGAGATTGGGAGTGATGAGGGGGAGAGAAGAAGCTATATTCCCTGAGGTCTAGGTTGCACAGTCTCCATATATCTACTAGGGCGTTATTCTGGGAAGTTTTAACAAATTGAGAGTGCATTTTGGAGGGTATAAATCTGGTTTTGGAATGGCGGTCAAGGAAGGGGTCCATGATTTGGTTACAATCTCCACCGAAGAGAATATAATCCCCAGAGAGGGAAGCAAGCGTGTCCGAAACTGAAGGCCAAAAAGATTTATCAATCCAGTAGGGGCATATACATTAAAAAGAGTGAGGATAATGTTATCAATCAAGAGATTAACAATGACCCAACGCCCATTAACATCACATTCATGTGAAACTGAAGTAACATTTAACTTTTTGTGTAATAACATCACAACGCCATTCTTCTTATCAACAGTGGGGGAACAAAAAACATGACCCACCCAACAACGTTTTAGCTTAACAGCCTCCTCTTCGGAAAGATGAGATTCCTGGAGGAAGGCAACATCAGTATGAAGTCTAGCAAAGTGTGATAGTACCCTTTGCCTTTTAATGGGATTATTTAATCCCTTAACATTCCATGTTGTAACTCGGAATGAAACAGTGTAAAAAGAGTAATAATAAGAACATGCTCAATAAATGCAATAAACAAGATAAAACTGGTAAAAAGTAGAGAAGAAAGGAGAAAGCAAGTAGAGAAGAGAGAATAGACATAACCAAGAGATAACCACATGGTGATTGAAGAGAGAAAGTGGAGGAAGGCGAATAAGAACTTAGTGAAATCCAAAAGAGAAGAAAGAAAGATGCAGAAAGGAGGAAGAAAAAGAAGAAAAAGAGATAAAGGGGCAGAGAGGGTAATCGAGAACAATGCAAACATAGTGAAGAGGAGAAAAGGAAGAGGGAAGGAAAAGTAAGAAAGGAGAAAAGTGATGAATAGGCTGAAGAGGAAGAAAATAGAAAGAGAAAAATCACTGCTACATGGAAAATCTAGAAGTCGAAGAAGAGAAGGGAGAAGTAAGGGGAAATGAGAAAGGGAAGGGAGGGAAAGGAAAGAGAGAAGGACGGTTGTCAGGAGAACAAGTGTAGAAGAGCAGGTTAAAAGGACAGAAATGAGAACGAACAAGAAGACAGTACAAGTCCGAAATGAACGACTGAGGTACATACTTACGAAAAGGAAAAGACGCAAAAACGAGGATGGGGAGGTGACGCCGGGAGACAACAGCGACAACATCCAGAGCGCTCGTCAAACCTCTAAAATCATGAAGCCAGACGCAGCATATAGAACAGTATGGTACATCATTGTAAAAAGAGAAAGGGGAAACATCTGCAAGAAGAAAACAAGAGAAACAGACTAATGAGTAGAAGAATGTATCAGAAGAAAACAGGAAGTGAAAACTAAATCTGGGCAATAGGAACACAGAAGGACAAAATAACAATTCTAATGGGAAAAACATTAGGAAAGCACAACGTCAGCATCGATAAAGAGACAACCAGACCATAATAAACAAGAATAGAGAATCAACAGGTCCCGTCAACCAGGACCGGACACATCCATAACATCTGAACCATGTCGTCGAAGAAACGCCTGCAAAGCCGCTGGATCATCGTAGGTAGTCGTTCTGTCCTGATAAGTGACCTTGAATAGGCAGGGATGAAGGAGACCATATCTAGCATTGAGTGCCCTAAGTTGAGGTCTCAAGTCCAAAAATGCGAAAGAAACAGGCGGTGTCCTTGCCACACGATTTGCTTTTTAAGTTTGGCTGCTGAGAGGACCTGTAAAAGGTCAGTGAATTTCAGGAATAACATAATGACTCCTCTAGGTTTGCTAGCAACCCTGGGACCAAGGCGATTAGCCCGTTGGATATTGACGGAGGCTAAGGCCGGAGTATCCAAGATCTTGGCAAGAAAGGATTGGAAGAAAGTGGTGGGATTAGACCCCTCTGTAAGTTCTGGAAGTCCGTACACGCATAGATTATTCCTCCGGTTCCTATTTTTCCAAATCCTCTGTCTGTCGTTTAAGAAGGAGTATCTCTGCCTCCAGTGACGGGATGTGAGAACAAGAAGATTGCAAAGAGTCTGTTGTAAGTTCCCGAGTCTGGACACATGAGTCTAAAGAAGACCACTTTTCCTGCATAGCCTGCATGTTCTTGGTGGTGGCTTTCATAAAAGGTTTGAATGCACAGAGTTCTTCCAAAATGAGATCCATAGAGGAAGCTGATGAGTTGCTCCCTGGAGATGGAGGATCTTTCTTCAAACGTTTAGAGGAAGTTAAGGAAGATGGTGTCTTGACCTTGCTGCGCTCTTTCGGGATGGCTCCTCTTGTCGAAGACGCTTTTGACGACGCGTCGTCTTCCATATCTTGGTAAAGAGAATCCGAGTCCGAGCCAGCCGGTAAAGCAGGGGAGGCAGCCAGTTTTAAAGTGCGTAGTTTCCCCCCCAAAAAAAAAAAGTCACTTGGAAGCCAGAAAGGACGGTCTGATGTGGGCCAGACAGGATTTCGCATAAGCAATAGTGCTAGAAAATAATTTTAGCTCTACACACTGAAAGCTTGTAGTGGCAAACCCTGAAGCGACAAATTCCATTGACAAATAGTGCCTCAGCATGACTTAAAAAGGCGTTGGAGAAGGTATACATGTCAAAAAGCAGAGACCATAGAGACTCCAATGAGTTGAATGGAGAGAGAGGAACCAAGTAGCAGGAGGAGGCTGGCACTGGACGATTTGGCAATGTAATTAGTAACAGGTTAAACCGCTGAGCAGAAAGTCACTGGAGGATAGAAGGCCAGGGAAGCGACAGTCATCATCTTTGCCAAGACACCAACGTTTGCAAATGCAGGTTAGAATGTCTGAAGGATTATAAACATCACAGGCTCTGAGTAAAACATAGCCAGCTCATGAGAAGAGAATAAAAGGGCATAGATAGGATCCTTTACATAGCATGAAAGAACGCATTGAAGATAGCGAACAATGATGAATGATTCCAAAGAGAAAACGCTGTAAAGGCAGGCTCTAGTACCAGAGAGAACTAGTGGAAGGATGAGGAAATCCACAAAATGGCGGACGGGGCCGCAGGTGCTTAGTTAACCAAGCTTAGAGCAAGGAAAATGTCCAAAAGAACACCAGGCTGGATGCAGGCTCACTTTCTGTGGATGGCCGTATGCAGGATGCTGGGACAGAATTGCGGCATTACAGGAGCCTCACTGGAGCTTCTCGGCCCGCCGCTGTGAGGAAAAACGCGTCCGGCGCACAAAATGGCTGCCGCGAGATGACGGAATCGGCACCTCCGTAATTTAGGTGAATTTCGTTGCCGAACCGGGAAACAAAAAGAACATACAGCGCCTCTCACGTTCCGGTCCGCATATTCACCAGTAAGCAGCTCACGAACCCCTTCAGTGCTGCGGAAGAGAGTGTTGCAACGAGGCTTGTTGCGGAGCTCCGGGGCTACGCTGCCATCATGCCGGCGCTCAAGCCACGCCCCCCTGGCAATAGACTTTTAAGTACAGTAGTTACAGTTGTTGCAATGGGCAACACAATTTCTAACACAAAGCAACATTGGCCTCAATGTGTTTATCTAGTTAAATGCAATTAGTTACTTTACGGATTACTTTTCTAACCACAGGACTGAATCCTTGATTCAGTCCAATCAGCATGCAGCTCGTGCTCGGGAAGGTACAGAGTACAGTACAGAGTACAGTACAGAGTACGGTACTTCGTCTCTAGATATCACTATGATTTTTTGCCAAATTTGGTGTAATTCTGTTCAGCCATTCGGGTTGTAGCCCTGGCTAAAGGTCCTATGGAAAATTGCATGGGGAAAATAAGTTTTGGGACCCCCCTTTTGTCTCGGCCCCCCTTGACGAATCACCCCCAAACTTTCGGGGAAGGAGTGGAGCGGAGCAGGCCATTTTCTTGTAGAATTTTGCATGTATTTGTCCACCGGCACTAAAGTTATTCCAAATAGAATGCTGCAGATTACCTATGGAAACTAGGTCCTAACTATATCTACCTACTGGAGACCGCCAGTAGGTAATATGTACCCTTTGCGTGTTTTGCACATTTGTTTCACTGCTTTCTTGTGCCTCGGCACAAGATGGCTGCCAACACTTCCTGGTTTGGAGTGTTGACAGACAGTTGACATCCAATCAGCATGCAGCTCGAACTCGTGAAGGTACAGAGTACAGTACGGAGTACAGTACGGAGTACAGTACAGAGTACGGTACTTCGTCTCTAGATATCACTATGTATTTCATTTGATTTTCTCAGGAACTACTGAACGGATTTACACCATTAAAAAATAAAGCACAATATGCGAACCAAACTCTACCCTTTTGTCAAATTTGGTGTAATTCCATTCAGCCAATCGGGCTGTAGCCCTGGCTAAAGGTCCGATGGAAAATTGCAAGGGGAAAACACGTTTTGGGAACCCCCTTTTTTCCCGGTCCCTACTTGACTAATCACCCCCAAACTTTCAGGGAAGGAGCGGAGCAAAGCAGGCCATTTTCTTGGAGAAATTTGCGTGTATTCATCCACCGGCGCCAACGTTATTCCAAATAGAATGTTGCGGATTTCCTATGGAAACTAGATCCTAACTATATCTACCTACTGGCGACCGCCAGTAGGTAAAATATACCCTTTGCTTGTTTTGCACATTTGTTTCACTGCTTTCTGGTTTCTCGGTACTACTGAGGCACAAGACGACTGCCAACACTTCCTGGTTTGGAATGTTGACAGACAGTTGACATTCAATCAGCAGGCAGCTTGTGCTTAGGAAGGTACAGAGTACAGTACAGAGTACGGTACTTCGTCTCTAGATATCACTATGATTTTATTTTTGATTTTCTCAGGAACTACTGAATGGATTTACACCGTTTAACAGAAAGCACAATCTACGAACCAAGCTCTACCTTTTTGCCAAATTTGGTGTAATTCCGTTCAGGCTCTAGCCCTGGCTAAAGGTCCTATGGAAAATTGCATGAGGAAAACATGTTTTGGGACCCCCCTTTTTTCTCGGCTCCCACTTGACGAATCACCCCCAAACTTTTAGGGAAGGAGTGGAGCGAAGCAGGCCATTCTCTTGGAAAATTTCGGGGGTATTTATCTACCAGCGCCAAAGTTATTCCAGATAGAATGTTGCGCATTTCCTATGGAAAGTAGGTCCTAACTATCTCTACCTACTGGCGACTGCCAAGACGGAATATATACACTTTGCGTATTTTCCGAGGCACAAGATGGCTGCCAACACTTCCTGGTTTGGAGTGTTGACAGACAGTTGACATCCAATCAGCATGCAGCTCGTGCCCGGGACGGTGCAGAGTACAGTACAGAGTACAGTACAGAGTACGGTACTTCATCTCTAGATATCACTATGAATTTACTTTTGATTTTCTCAGGAAGTTCTGAATGGATTTACACCATTTAAGAGAAAGCACAATCTGCGAACCAAACTCTACCTTTTTGCCAAATTTGGTGTAATTCCGTTCAGCCGTTCAGGCTGTAGCCCTGGCTAAAGGTCCTATGGAAAATTGCATGGGGAAAACATGTTTTGGGACCCCCCTTTTTTCGCAGCCCCCACTTGATGAATCACCCCCAAACTTTCAGGGAAGGAGCGGAGTGGAGCAGGCCATTTTCTTGGTGAATTTCACATGGATTCGTCCACCGGCGCAAAAGTTATTCCAGATAGAATGTTGCAGATTTCCTATGGAAACTAGGTTCTAACTATATCTACCTACTGGCGACCGCCAGTAGGTAATATATACCCTTTGCGTGTTTTGCACATTCGTTTCACTTCTTTCTTGTGCCCGAGGCACAAGATGGCTGCCAACACTTCCTGGTTTGGAGTGTTGACAGACAGTTGACATCCAATCAGAATGCAGCTCGTGCTCAGGAAGGTACAGAGTACAGTACAGAGTACAGTACAGAGTACGTTACTTTGTCTCTAGATTTCCCTATGATTTTACTTTTGATTTTCTCAGGAACTACTGAATGGATTTACACCATTTAACAAAAAGCACAATCTGCGAACCAAACTCTACCTTTTTGCCACATTTGGTGTAATTCCGTTCAGCCGTTGGGCTGTAGCCCTGGCTAAAGGACTTATGGAAAATTGCATGGGGAAAACAGGTTGTGAGACCCCCCTTTTTTCTCAGCCCCCACTTGACTATTCACCCCCAAACTTTCAGGGAAGGAGTGGAGCAGACATTTTCTTGAAGACGTAATATATACACTTAGCGTATTTACCGAGGCACAAGATGGCTGCCAACACTTCCTGGTTTGGAGTGTTGGCAGACAGTTGACATCCAATCAGCATGCAGCTCGTGCCCGGGACGGTGCAGAGTACAGTACAGAGTACAGTACAGAGTACGGTACTTCATCTCTAGATATCACTATGAATTTACTTTTGATTTTCTCAGGAACTACTGAACGGATTTACACCATTTAACAAAAAGCACGATCCACGAACTGAATTCTACCTTTATGCCAAATTTGGTGTAATTCCGTCCAATCCAATGGAAAATTGTATTGGGAAAACACGTTTTGGGACCCCCATTTCTTCTCGGTCCCCACTTGACGAATCACCCCCAAACTTTCAGGGAAGGAGCGGAGCGGAGCAGGCCCTTTTCTTAGAGAATTGTGCGTGTATTCGTCCATCGGCGCCAAAGTTATTCCATATAGAATGTTGCGTATTTCCTATGGAAACTAGGTCCTAACAATATCTACCTACTGGCGACCGCCAGTAGGTAATATTGAGCAACATGTATTAGAACGTCCAGGAGCACCATTTTACAATAGCTATTTATACTTGTTTACAAAATTAACCATAAAGTGCTGTCATGGATGTCTCATCTTTGTGGTCGCCATCTTTAATCCATGCATATGAACTACTGTGTTCAATTCATCTATAACTATAAAGGTCCTGGGCTTTCATCAGGACTGAATTCCTATTGCCCCATTGTGTAGTTAGCTTTTCTACTGTCAAGATTGTCTCATTCTTACTGGTTAAAGTTTATGTTGTACATTACATGCATATAAACAGGTCTACTGCCTGTCCCTGGCTAATTTGATCTATGTTAATGCCTAATAGGTGTATATTTGCACCTTCAACAGGTTGATGGGGCATTTATTATTATTGTTTTTTTATTCATTTATTTATTAACAGTTTTCTATAGTGGAACATGACCCATGGGTATCAGAGCGCTTAACATCATATGGTATGGGTTAAAAACACAATGTACATAAAGCAATAAGATCTTACAGACTTAATTAGTGTCATTTTAGACCTAGCCTATAAATGCCATTCTCATGTTGGGTATCTAGTCATCAAATCAGTGATAAGTCTTAGGTGGCGCTTTGCCTTGCCTATGGGAGGAACTTACTCATAAGAAAGATCTTAATTTCTTTCTTAAATGTTGCAGTGTTTGTAATTTTTCTGATGTTTGCGGGAAGGGAGTTCCAAATTCTGGGAGTCACGCCTGAGAATGTCCTCTCATATGTTTTTTTCTTCTTGAAGATGGGTGGTTTCAGGAGCAGATAATTGGCACTCCTGACAGGTCTGTTTCTTCCTGAAATTTCTATTTTTTGGGCGAGATATTTAGGTGTGTTGTGATGACCCTATAATAAGCCTTGCCGCTGCATTGAGGCAAGCTTTTAGGGGTGCTGTGGACATTTTTGGTAGACCTGCAAGTGTTGTACATCCATATTCAATCCTTGATACAACCAGTGATTGCACAGCTAGTTTCAAGTCTGTCTCCGTTAAAAAAGATTTCATCTTTCTCAAATAGTTCATGTGGAAACAGGCGGTTTTTGCCATAGATTTAATGTGGGTTTTCATATCAAGGTTCTCATCCGAGAGATTTCGCCGAGTCAACTAGGGTAGGGATGTAATTTAATGCTGTGATCATTTTGGACCAGTCTTTCACTACGGATTGATTCTTTTGTGGTGTGATGAGTAAGAATTCTGTTTTATTAGCGTTAAGCTTGAGATGATTGTTAGTTAGCCATTTTAGCAATATTTTGAGGGCCTCATTCATTGTGGTTATGTCTTCTAGACTAGCACTCTGGATGTAAAGTTGCGTGTCGTCTGCATACATGTGGTAGGATATTTTTGATTTCCCCAGAATTTCTGTAAGAGGTTCGATGTATAAGTTAAACAGTGAAGGAGATAAGGTGGATCCTTGCGATACTCCGAGTGTGTTTGGGCATGAAGGCGATAGTGATTGGTTTACTAGGAATCTCTGAGTGCTGTTCTTTAAAAATGATTCGAACCATTTCAGTACAGTGCCAGGCATTCCCATCCTGTCGTGAAGTCTGTTCAGTAATTTAGACAAGATTGATTGTGATCTAGTGCTTAAAGTGCATCATCGACAATGTGTAGGATTGCTGTTTCCGTGCTATGATCTGCTCTGAATCCCGATTGCCAGTCATCTAACAATGCAAAGTTGTCGATTTGTTTACTCAGCTGATTCTGTACCCATTTCTCTATCAATTTGGCAAGAAAAGGGATGTTGGTCACTGGGTGATAATTATTTGGATCTGTTGGGTCCACTGTGGTTTTTTTTATGATCGGGACTACATGTCCAGTCTTCAGGCTTTCTGGGAGGCACCCCTGTGTGAGTGAGGCATTTATAATTTTTGTCCATATTGGAATCATAGTATGGCTGATTTCTTTCAGGCATTTCAATGGTATTGGGTCGTTATAATGGTTGTTGAGTTTCGTGGTCACAAGCGTTTTAGCAATTTCATTCTGGTCCAATAATTTGAAAGTGTCCCAGTGTGTCGTCTTGTCCGCATAATTCGGATCAGATTGTGAAGGAGGCGTATTGTCATTAATGTTATCTGCAGCTATCCTAAGTTCTTCTTCCAACTTATTGGCTTTGGTAATGAAAAAGGTAGAAAATTCTTCGCAACTAAGTTGCGTTTTAGTGACCTCTTGGACAGATTTTGCCATCTTGTTTGATTTTTTTAATGATTCCGAACAATTTTCATGGTCTGTTTTTGGCGTTATCCAATTCTGTTATGATAAATTCCTTTTTTGTGTTGATGTTCTTCTTGTTATATTCATTTCTGATTTTTCTGAGTGATTTCAATGTAGGGGAGGAGTGGTGTTGTCTCCATTTTCTTTCTGCTCGTCTCAAATTACGTCTTTCTTCATTCAATATTCCATTAAACCATGGATTTTTTGTCTTTTCCGTAACTCTTTTTAATTTGAGTGGTATGGTGGCATTGACTATTTCCGTTACTGTGGTAGTGTAATGGTTCGTTAGATCGTTCACATTTTTCAAGTTGTCAGGTGGGTTTAAGTCTCTCTTGCAACTTTCAGATAGCAAATCCATATTTGAGTCTCTGGTATCTCGGATCCATCTTTTCATTTTGTTAGTTTGAATGGTTTTTATCTTCTCCCGTGATGGTATTAGCAAGGTTATGGCATGGTGATCTGACCAGTCGCAAGGTTCAATGGAGAGGATTGAGATGTCCTTGTTCTTCGAGATAATCCAGTCCAGTGTTACTCCTTTTGAGTGTGTTGGTTGAAGACATGCTTCGGTTAGTTTTAGTTCATTAAAAAGTCTTTAAAGGCATTGACTTGTTTGTCGTTGTTGTCGTTCCAACGTAGATTGAAATCACCTAAAAATATATTATTAATGTCGGAGTTGGCGTTAGCAGTGATGATCTCCATCAGTTGGTCAATGAAGTTCAGATTGTTTCCAGGTGGGTGATATAGGGCATGTAAGTTGCAAATCTGTTTGTTTGCCGATCTTATATTGAGCCCTAGGTATTCGCATGATTCGAGGGGGTCGGATTGAGATTGGCCAACTTCTAAAATCGATCCAGGGATACAGGCAATACCTCCCCCTGTCTTTTTATGTCTGTCCCGTCTCAATATGTTATAGTGCGGTGGCACCAGAAGGTCCAAGACTGGGGACGAGGATTCAGATAACCAGGTTTCGGTAAGGATTGTTATGTCTATTTCTTGATTGATGATGATGTCAGCTATGTCAGAAGCATGTTTCGCTGCAGATCGACAGTTGAGCAATAGACATTTTAGAGATTTCTCCATTCTGGTTGTGATCATGTTTAGCGGATCCGTGGTTATTTGGATTTGTTGTAAGTTGTTGAGGTTTAGTTTCCTCTCATTCCTTGTGGATGTTCTGTTTGCGTCTATCGCTACTCTTTTGATTTCCTGTGCTATCATGGGGTCCGATGACGCGTATTCCCGGAGTAGTGATATTATGTCTTCTTCAGTTAGATAATTTTGATTCCTATCTGGTCTATTTTGTCTGTCTGAAAATGGTAGCGATCTCTTGTTGTTTAAAACTATGGATGTATTTACTAGCTCTCTGACGAGTGCTACTTCATTCTGAGTATTTTCTGTGATATCACATACTTTTCTATCCCTTTCATGGTGTTTTGTATTTCCTGTGATAGGTTGCTTATTTGTGTTTGTATCTCGCAGATTTTTCTCATGACCTTGGGTGCCGTAGTGTGAATAATCCTCCGAAAGTTTCCATTTTCACATTTTCTGTTCCTGAATTTCAGTTTAGAGCAATGTATCATTGACTTCTTGATACTTTCCTTAGGTCGATTATTTTCTCTATCATTGATTTCTGAGTTAGCCGTTCTATCACGCTTTGTTGAACCACGGCTATATTTGTTAATATTTGTATTTTGTGTTCTCTCTGATTCATTCTCGACTAACGTATTTTATGTTTCGCCTATGGCTCCTGGTTGAGAGACTTGTTCCCGTGGGTTTTTAGATGGGGTGCTGGTTTGTTCAGGTTCGTGTCGGTGTCTGGTTGGAGTAATATTTATAGGGTTGGTGTCGGATGAGCTTAGGTTGTCTGTTGGCGTATTCTGGAGTTGTATCTGCCTAGTATCTCCTATTTCATTCCTCCGGCCTATAACATCTTCCAGCAGGATAGAGGGAAGGGCAGGGGCGGTGGAGTAGCTGTGGTGGTAAGGAAGAACGTTTTCTGCTCAGTTCTCCCTCTGAATTCCATCGGGGGCTCGGAGTCCATTGCTTTTACGCTCAGATTGTCCCCGGTTCAAGCGCTTAAGGGGCTGTTGGTCTATAGGGCGCCCGGCCCGATGGGCTCCTTCCTGGAGGACTTGCAGATAGCGATATATGAGTTGGCGCTGACTACACAGCATTGTGTAGTGGCAGGCGACTTCAACTTCCATCTTGAAGCGACCAGTGACCCGGATACCATCAAACTGCTGGACATTACATCTCTGCTGGGCCTCGCACCGTTTGTGTCAGGTCCCACGCACGAGAAAGGGCATACCCTCGATCAGGTGTTTTCGTCAGTCCCGATTGATGATGTCGAAACTACGCCGGTGCTCTGGACGGATCATAGGCTGATCAGGTTTTCCGTGCTGGAGAGTGGGCGGCCGGCCAACAGCGCCCCCATGTTGCCTAGATCAGCCTCAAGAGAGCTGCATAGAGTGACGCCCGATATGTTGGAGCAGGCGCTCACGGAACATCCTTGTCATCTCTCGGGTGATCTGGAAAGAGACACGGAGGCTCTGCAGCGGTGGCTGACGGAAAGGCTTGACGATCTTGCCCCAAAGGCTGCCCCTCGGTCCACGGTATTTCGGCAATCCGTGCCGTGGTTCACGGAGGCGCTGCGGGTGGCCCGCAGCCAGTGCAAGGTTGCGGAGCGGGCCTGGCGTCTTCAGTATAATGAGGAGGCCAAACTGGCCTATAGAGCGGTGGTAAAGGCCTATCACCGGGACATCCTAGGTGCCAAGAAAGAATACCTTGCTCGGAGGATTGAGGCGGCGGCGAACTCTTGTAAGGAGATCTTCACTGTGGTGAAGGAGTTCACAATCTCCAGCTCCCACTCACCCCCGCCATTATCATCGGATGCGTGGGCGTGTGATCTCGCCAATTTCTTTACCAACAAGATCAAGGCAATTCAGGTTTCCTTCTCGGAGAGCTTGGAGGAGGGTGGCTGCGGCCCCGGGGCGGGACATGGGTCATCGTCCACGCCTGTCGCAGTGCTGGCAGACTTTCCTGCCGTCACTAGCGAGGCGTCCCGGGCGTTGCTGGCCAGCCTCAAATCAGGCTCGCCACTTGACCCCTGCCCTGCCAAATTTTTGGCAGGGATGGCGGCGGTGGTGAATCCCCTGGTTAATCCCATCCTCAATGCCTCTCTGAGGGAGGGGTGTGTCCCTCGCACCTGGAAAAGGGCGATGGTTATCCCCCTCCTGAAAAAGCCTGGTCTTGATGCCGATGTTTTGGCCAACTATAGGCCAATTTCACTCCTCCCGGCTCTGGCGAAGATCACTGAAAAACATGTCCATGGCGTCTTGTCGAGCTTTCTTGAAACTAACAATCTGCTCCATCCTTCCCAATCCGGATTCCGTCCTAATTTTAGCACGGAAACGGCGTTGTTGGAGGTCTCAGAGATCATCAGGGAGACCTTGGATGTTGGTGGCAAGGCCATGTTAGTCATGCTGGACCTGTCGGCGGCCTTTGACACCGTCCCCCATGTGGCGCTCCTCGCCAGGCTCCATGACATCGGCATTTGGGGGACGGTGTTCAAATGGTTCACATCCTTTCTTGAAGGCCGCCGCCAGACGATCTGGGTCTCCCAGAGCTCCGCCGAGATGCCGCCTTTGGGAGTTGGGGTTCCACAGGGTTCTGTGTTGAGCCCGTCGTTGTTTAACATCTTTATGTCCCCTCTGGCGGCGGCGGTGGAGGCTTATGGGGCCCAGATCGTGTCCTACGCTGACGACACGCAACTCCTCTTCACATGCGGTAAAGATCTGGCATTTGATGGAGAGAGTATTCGGGGCTGTCTGGGCATGGTCTTCGATTGGCTCCAGCGGAACAGCCTGAAGGCCAACTCCAGTAAGTCGGAGGTTTTATTCTTCGGCTGTGTCACCGACCCGGAGTGGCGGCTATGGTGGCCGTCTGAAATGTGCCCTCCCGCTCAGTCATCATTGGTCGCCAAACATCTTGGTGTTAAACTGGACAACAAGCTTTCGTTGAGAGCGCATGTCCTGGGTCTGGCCGGCACCTGTTTCGGCATTCTGAAAATGCTCCGCAAGTTCCTTCCATTGCTTTCTGCGGAGCATAGGCGGATTACCGTCCAGGCGCTTATCGGATCCAGGTTGGATTATGCCAACGCCCTTTTTCTTGGCCTCCCTGACTACCTAGTCCAGAGCCTGCAGGTGGCTCAAAATTCTGCTGCCCGTGCCATCTTTGGCTTGCATAGGCGAGCGCGAGCTTCTGCGCTGCTGCAAATGCTTCACTGGCTGCCCATCCGGAAGCGGATTATGTTTAAATCCCTGACGCTGATGCACAAAGCACTGTTCGGCTCAGGGGCCGGGTACTTAAGGCGTAGGCTGGCCTTCTATCGTCCAGCCCGCTTACTGCGGTCCGAATCTCTTTTTACAGCCGTGGTTCCGCGTGTGAGGAAGGCCCGCACTGGGGGCCGCTCCTTCAGCTGTAAGGCACCCCAGTTGTGGAACTCTCTTCCACTGGCGCTACGCAGTACCCCCAATCTGCTTCAGTTTAGGAAGAGCCTGAAGACTTGGCTTTTTAATCTCTAGTTTCTTTTTGGTGGGTTTTTTGTCTGTTTTCTTGTATTTGGCTTTCCTTGTTATGTTATTCTGTATTGAGCTGCTTGTGGAAAGCGCCGGGACACTCTTTTAGAGTAGCCGTGCGCTATATAAACTTATTTTAACATAACATAACATATTTGCATAGCTTGATCCGGTTCCAGTCGGACTCTGGTTGGGGTAATACTCATAGGGTTAGTGTCGGATGAGACTGGGTTGTCTGTTGATGGATTCTGGAGTTGTAAAGGCCTAGCGTCTTTTAGTTGTGTAGATTGATCCGGTTCCTGGTGGTCTCTAGTTGTTGAGCTACTTGTAGTGGGATTGTCGTGTGGGACAGGGTTGTCTTCTATGATACTCTGGTGAAGTAGTGGGTTCGTGTTCTCCACATTTCTTTTTAGGGAAGAGAAGATGTTGTCGAATATTTCCAGATCGTCGTTAGAGGCTTGGATAAACACTATTCCATTCTTAAAGATAGTTATGCAAATGTCCGCTCTGAGGTTAGGTGATGCTCTGGTCATAAATTTTGTTCCATGTGGAATGTTGGTAGTGGCTTTAATATATAGCACATTTGTAAATGCATTGCGCTATTTCGCCCTTCTTCTGGTGAAGAATATCAAATCTTTTATAATGATTCCTTTATCCATGCAAAAGAAAGTGTCAGAAATCAGTGTGTCAGGGTTTTTCCTCATGAAGTTATGCTTACATTTTTTGGCTGCATTTTTAGAGAGAGCGGTAGGGTATTGTATGTTATATGCGTTCCTGCCTATTCGTTCCAGGTAGTTGTCTTCCATCTTGTTATATGTGTTGGCGTAGTAGAAATTGGATGCCTTCTTCCTGGTGGTATTGGAATTCTCTTAAGATTAATTACTGAATAATAATTATTATAATTATACCAAGTATTATAATAATAATATTATCTTTAGTAACAGTAATTAATTAATAGATTCTGAGTATAGAATCCTCTTCCTGGTAATTTCTTCTGTATTCCACTAGAAAATGCTCTCTCCATACAAGTGATTAACTAGTAGTTATTATGTTCCTATGGTGTTTGAGTAGACTTTTCAAGATGTCCGCTGTTTTCGTTATTTTTCTATGGGCTGATGTCTTTCTCTCTTTCTACACTTTAAATTTGTCCTCTTTCCCTTTCCATCGTCTGTTTAAGATCTGGAGTTGGCTCCTTTCTCCATGTCTAGTAATTAATCAGTCCTCTTTCAGTTGCTCATCTGAAAGGCCACCATTTTGAAGTAGTATTCTATCTACAGTATGTTCTGCCACCATTGATCATCATAGGCAGCAAGAGCTACCTTCCCTTTTGTAGATTGAATGAGCGAATTGTCCTATGCGGCTGCCATTTTAAGGTCAGACGCGCCGCTTCGTAATTTCCCTTCAGCTTCACTATCTGGGCTTTATTATTTGTATTCTTATTTCAAACCCCACTTGCGTTAGGGAGAGCAGGGTCAATCTAATTTCTTTTCAAATGCCTCAACTTCGCTCCGCGTCCGCTCCCGTCCCTCTCCTCGGCTCGGTGCAGCGTCGGTGATCGGCGATCTCCACTTCCTCGCTCCGCTTCCTGGCGACTAGGCACGTCGCTCCGGTTGGGCTACGTTCCACATCCCCGGTTCCTGGGGGCAGCGCAGAGGATATCGTGGGGCAGCGCAGAGGATATCTTGGGGCCGTTGGAGTATCTCCCAAGGGGGGCCGAGCAGCCAGGGTCAAAGCGGCAATCTAACCTTCAGTGTCCCGTGTCATCCGATGTCTTCGACGTGGCGATCGACAGTGCCAGGAATGGATCGTCAGAGAGTCACCAGCCCACGTCCTTGAGTGCCCTCTGAAGCCGACGATGAGACAGGCTAGCTCGTAGTGCTGGACTGCAGTATCTTTCCAGGATAGGTCGCCATATTCTTTTTCTTCTATCCCCTGTATAATCCTATGTTCCGCTGTTAGTCGAGTGTTCGGGGGGGGTTTAATCAGGGATTTAAATTATTTGAGTTATCCCGAACCCCAGGAGCTCTTGCAAAGAGCTCGTACGACGCGGCCATGTTAGATTTGGGGGTCTCTGGTTGGCACAGGTGTACACTTGTGACAAGCAGGGACTCTCTCCTCTATTCAGGGCAAGGGAACTACTCCTCAGACTAACCCCTGCTCACCCTTTTAGGTGGCGTGAGCAGACAAGGCTAAACTTCGGGCGCAAGATCAGTTAAGCATTCATGATTATACACAGGAAGAATATTGATCCCACCACAAATGGACACCAGGCTGTAAGTCTGTATCAAAAATACGGGTACTTTAATGTAAATGATATAAAATATATGGCAGTAACTATCACAAGACAGATAATGTTATCACCATCTGGCCACAGTGCTTCATTAATCATAAGGGTTCTCTTGTTGGTTTTACCAGTGTTTGTTGGGGAGTCCCGGGTATTTCACAAGGGGGGACACAACCCTCATAGTTTTAGGTCCTTCAGGGAAAGAAAACGTTGCGGATCCTGTGTCCGGAAGAAGGCGAGGTGCACCAGTCTCGGTGGTGCAGATGCAGGGAAAGAAAACGTTGCGGACTCTGTGTCCGGAAAGAGGAGCGCGGTGCACCAGCCTCTGAAGAGATGCAGTGTGGATTTGAGCTGGCAGGTGGGAGAGGCGACATCAGGGGCCTCGAGAAGTCGTGGCTGAAGATTCCCACGGTGGGGGCTGAGCTAAGGAGCAGCAAGGAGAGGATGAGAGAAGCCTTAGGGAAAACCAAGGCCCTTTTCCAGAGGTGGGGGATGAGCTTCAGGAGCAGAGAGGAGAGGCGATGTCAGGGGCCTTGAGAAGCCTCGGTGACACCCAGGGCCTTTTCCAGAGGTGGGGGCTGAGCTTCAGGAGCAGGGAGTAGAGGCGATGAGAGAAGCCTTGGGGAAAGCCAGGGCCTTTCCAGAGGTGGGGGCTGAAAAGGGAGCGGTGCTCGGTGCTCCGAGGTAGAGTGCGGCAGGGCGGTCCGGCCGAGCGGGTCTGGCTCCTGGAGGGAGCAGTGGTAGGCTCAAGGCGGGGCAGCCGGGCACAGGTTGCCAGGTCAGGGGCAGGTGCAGGGCGATCCCCGAGCAGGGAGCCGTGGGGGCTCAAGGCGGGGGCCAGGCACAAGCTGCCAGGTCAAGGACAGGGTGCGGGCAATCCGACCGAGCAGGTCACGGCTCCTGGAAGGAGCGGTGGGGGCTCAAGGTGGGACCGGCCAGGCACCAGTTGCAGAGGGATTAGCTCAGCGGCAGGTCCTTGGAGATCGTCAGAGGCCTCAGGGGAGCAGAAAGAAGGTCAGGGGTCCTTGGAGGTTTCTTCTTGGGTTCTTCAGCAGCAAGGTCCTTCTTCTTCCTTTGATAGAGATTCTTCTTCGGGCTGACAGGATCTAGTTTCTTGGGAGCAGGGCTCCTACTTTTATACTGATTTTCTTTTGTTCTGACAGGCCAGGGGGGCCTCTGAATAACTTCTTTCAGTCTCTGAGCAATGTGTTGGATAAACTCGGGTCTCTCCTGTCAGGGAGCAGGGATGGCACATCAGACGCTTCACAGGAGGTGGAGCCAGCATTGTGTGAACAGGGGCAGCCAGGAGTACTTTGTTGACAGGCTTTCCCCTTCCTGGGCCAGGTGTCGGGCTGAGTCATCAGTCGCTCCCCAGGAGGTGGAGCCAGCATTGTGGTGGCAGAGCACAGCCCTATTCAGAGTCAAGGGGCACTCCCACCTCCCACCAAGGTGTAATCCTTGCATTCACCACCTGTCATCCCCCAGTCCTGTCACTCACACAACCCAGACAGTCAGATACACATCCTAGTAGAGGCGGGCTGAAATGGTTAGGCAAGCAAATGCTAGCTTTCTAAAAGTAGCATTTGCAAACACAGGATATTAAAATAAACGTTAATAAAAGAAGTATTTTATTATTCTGAGTTCAGGCATACTAAACTTGACCTTCTACCATGTTCCCTGAGCCTGCTGGGAATATAGAGTGTAATAATTCCAGCAGCCCATCTTGGCCTTACAATAGTGAAAAACGAAATTGGCTGTAATTCACTATCAGGACATGCCACAAACATCAGGGCATGTCCTGCCTTACACTTACAATGCACCCTGCCCTTGGGCCTACCTTAGGGGTGACTAATATGAAGCAAAGGGATGGTCTAGGGGCTGGCAAGTGTGTGCACTTGCCTAGCCAGCATGACAATACCAGACTGCACGCAGGTTCAGCAATGGCAGATCCTAGACACATTTTACAAGGCTGCTTCTGTGGGTGGCGCAACCAGCGCTGCAGGCCCACTAGCAGTGTTGGCATTTACAATCCCTGGCACTCCTGGTGCACTTTACTGGGGACTGACAGTAAATCCAATGGGCCAATCATGGAAATCAATTACAGGTACACCTTACATTGGGAGCACTTGCACTGCGGCACAGATTGGCCGTGGCGCAGTGCCCTGAGCAGCGCACACCAGCAAAAACATCTGAGGCACATCAGCAAAAAGTGGAAGGGAGACTCACGCCAAGGTGCCAGGACTAACACGTGTCCCCTCCAGCTGAAATGTGGGGAGAACTACCCTTCCACAGGGAGTTCCTCATCACTAAGGTGGAAAAATCTGGACAGACCGTCAGCATTGGCGTGATCTGTGCCAGGGCGGTCTTCCACCATGAAGTCCATACCCTGTAGGGAAATGGACCACCTCAACAGTTTTGGATTCTCACCCCTCATTTGCATTAACCATCTGAGGGGCCTGTGGTCTGTCTGAGCCCGGAAGTGAGACCCAAACAAGTAGGGTCTTAGCTTTTTCAATGCCCAAACCACAGCAAAAGCTTCTCGCTCTATTGCACTCCACTTCTGTTCCCGTGGAAGTAACCTCCTACTGATGAAGGCTACAGGTTGGTCCCAGCCCTCCTCAGTCATTTGTGAGAGAACAGCCCCTATACCATGCTCTGAAGCGTCTGTCTGCACTAGGAATTCCTTGGAGAAATCAGGAGCCAGGAGCATGGGCGCCGTGCACATGGCAGTTTTCAGAGTGTCAAAAGCTTCCTGACAGGTGTCAGTCCAGATCACTTTCCTGGGCTGCTTCTTAGAAGTTAGCTCTGTTAAGGGGGCAACAATGGTGCCATACCCCTTGACAAACCTCCTGTAGTACCCAGTGAGCCCCAGGCAGGCTCTCACCACAGTCTGGGTCTTTGGGGGTTCCCAAGCCAGGATGGTTTTAATCTTGGGCTGCAAGGTTGCCACCTTGCCACTCCCCACTTGGTGTCCCAAGTACACCACTGAGCCCTGCCCGATCTGGCACTTGCTTGCCTTGATCGTGAGGCTGGCCTTGCATAGTGCCATCAACACTTCCCAGAGGTGTCGCAGGTGTTCTTCCCATGTGCTGCTGAACACTGCGATGTCATCCAGATAGGTGGCGCGGAACTCAGCCAGTCCCGCCAACACCTGGTTGACCAATCTCAGGAAGGTGGCAGGGGCATTCTTCATCCCAAATGGCATAACCCGGAACTGGAAATGCCCATCTGGTGTGGAGAATGCTGACCTCTCTTTGGCCCCATCAGTCAGGGCGATCTGTACTCACCCCTCCCCTTGAATTAATTATGTATTTAACCATGCCAACTCTTGTGCCAGTCCCACAGAACCCTGCCACCCATCCCCATTCGGAAAAGAGGGAAGAAGTAGAAAAAATTAACAAGAAATCAGAGTTAAGAGACTAAGGCACACAAAAAACTAAAAGAAAAGTAAGGGCAGACATGATGCAGACTACAAGACAAAAATAATTGAACACAACCAAAAACAGAAATAAAAAAGCCCCAAAAAATACTACTGAGGAAGCTACTGGCCCGAAGACACTACTGGCAGTACATACTCATGGTATCACATCAGCACGCTCCTCAATGACTTTGAGACCACAGGCTCATCTTTTAATAAACACCCACATTCATAACATACTTAAAGGCTCTAAATACTTTTTCCTGAGGACTAGGTTGCCTTAAGAGCATGACAATCAAGTTACACATTGGTGGGGGTATGTTACACAGATGAAGATGGAGTATACTAACTGCCAGAGCTCCGCCGCATGAACCCACTTATTCAAAGTTTTTCCCCAGGACTGTCGCCAACCCCTTCCAAAACAGCAGGGGTAAGCAGCAGGGATGTGGGGGCACCAGCAGGCTCCCTTACTGTGTGCTGTATTCATCTCTAAACACCCACCAGGCACATGAATCCTGATTTGGATTAAGCATGGGACAAAAATCTGTTCCGCTCGCAAAATGTGCGGATTTTCGGCAATTTTGCGATCCGCGAATCTCGCTAATTCTTTTTTTGATGGCCAGCTCAATCAAGGGACCAAAGTTACAGGCACACACGGTCACTGGAGGCAAATCTTCTGCCCCTTTACGCAGCTGCAGTGTAGGAAAAGCACTATACATTTACCCAACGAGGTAGCACTTACTGATTAGCCAGTAGAAAGTACTCCAGTTGAGTAGAGGTATTGCACAAAACTGTGGCATCTTCGTGGATAACTATGCAGGGCAGAATTCATTCTGGCAAGAGGCTCCTGTCACAAAAATTAAACCTCAACAGGAAGCACTTAAATAAACCAGGTGCCCGGGTTGAAGCTCAAATTCAGTAACGTTTTAATCAGCCCAAAACATTAGTGAGCACAGTCGAGGCTTACAGATATAAATAAAGCAGATGCCCGAGTTGAAGCTCAAATCCAGTAACGTTTTAATCAGCCCAAAACATTAGTGAGCACGGTCGAGGCTGGGCAAGTGTGCTTTAACCCCATATCTGCAGTCGAAAATTAGCTGTAATACTCGAGGGAGGTCTTTGAATCCATGAGTTTCTCAAGCGCAATCCCCAAGTAGTTCCTGTGACCAGAAGGCTGCTTTCTCCTCACCTGCTGCCCTGCTCGCTCTCTGACCCTTTATACACAAGAGGCATGTTGACACGCATAGAAGCCCCGCCCGTTTGCCCCCGCACCACACACTAGCAGTATCAAATGTCTTCCCGCCCTTTCCCAATTATGATGGACACCTCACTCAGGGGACCTCGGCGCCTTTTGGCGCAGTGGAGACAAATCTCTTTACACAACTGCAGTGTAGGAACAGCACTATACATTTACCCAACAAGGTAGCACTTACTGAATTAGCCAGTAGAAGGTGCTCCAGTGCAAATCGCAAAAAAATCCGCAAGTTCGCAGGAAAATCCGCAAATTTCCTTTTTTTTGCGATTTTGCGCAAATTTGCGGACCGGAAATTCGCAAAATTCGACCATACTTAATTTGGATGAGCGCTGTGACACCGCTGCCGGGTCCACATTGCACCGACAGTACCCGAGGTGGCATTCTACTTGCGGACCACAACACTACCAGAAGGTCGCTAAGACACAACACTTCACTGCGGGTTACAATATCGAAGCGTCGGCCTCACTGCACAATGTACTCTGGGCCTGCTCCGCTCTGGATCCCCCCGATGAATGGCTTCGATCTAGGCTCCTGCCCCAGCCTGCAACACTGCTGTGCCTCAGCTGCATACTGCTGTAGACTCACTCTTGTTGCTGACGCACCGTGCAGACTGATGCCCAACCCTCCACCTAGCTGGCCTGAAGCAGAGTCTGCCCATTGCCTTGGCCACGGTGTGCGGCATCTGAACAGACCCCTGAACTCTGTGGAGACATAACACTTTCCTTGTGGGGACATCGTGGGGCCACGGCTGGGACCACAACAAACATTGAAGGTAGGCAGAACTTCCCTCCACCCCACGGCCTCCACTTCATGTGGGGACCCTGGTGGGGGTGCTGAATGCTGTGCGCAGCCCTCTACTGATGCCACAGGGCACAAGAGAAGGCCTCGAAAAAACGGAGGGGTCACCCCAGTCATGACTGGCCTGGACATACTCATCACACTACTGCTCGGAGCACTTTCTATGGTGGTGGCCTAGGGGTGTGGCCCGGGGCTACCCACCTCTGCATGGCCACACTGCCCTTAGTCCTTAGGGCGCACTGAGGACCCATCCATACAACCTCAGTGACAACTGCAACCCCCACTTGTCGCAGTGCACTGGGACTTACTGGAGCTGCTAGGTGTGAGGCTCCCACTCAGCCCAAGGATGACTGGCGTGCTGCCTGCGTTACCGCCATCATAAGGCCTGCATATTGACATTCTTTTTTGTGATTCTCTGCTGCTGGTGATGCCTGAGTTAATAGACACCTACAAGTGGGGCCGCGAACAGGCAACCTATGCCCAAACTATTCCTTGGATCTACACTAATCTACCTTCACAAACTGCAGACTCACTTGGCTGTGGCTGGCACTCACCAGCAGCTGCATGAATTTGTGTGACACTACTCACCCACTGGGAGCCAGCCTACCACCTCCACTCTGACACAGCAACCACCAAGGTGAGCTCAAAATTGCGGTACACCGGATAGACTTGCTAAATAGCCCCTACTGTCTGATGACAAATTGGATACAGTGCTGGCAGCTATAGAGAGGTTATGGGTGTCATTAAAAAATAAGATAGACATAGTGGCCACCTTATGTGGCTGCGAGATGACCACTGCAAGCTGACCGACTGCTTTTGTGCAACGTAACAGGACCTAGTGATCCTTAAGGCACAAACTCAAGAGATGCAGACCCAGCTATGTCAGCTGCAACACTTAAATATTAAATTGACCAGGCAGAAGATACTGAGGGTCGCTCACGCAGAAATAATGTACATGTTGTGGTGGTCCCTGAGGAGGCTGACGGCTGAGATACAAAGACCTACCCAGAAGCGTGCTTCTGTGGCTTCAAACCTGTAGCAGCCCATTTTCCATTCTTCTCAATTGAACAGGCATAGTGCATGCCAGCCGGGCACCCATCCCTGGCCCCCCAGGCCATTAATGGCTAGGCTTATGCACTATAAGGATCGGGATCTCATCCTGCGCGAGGTTACTGAGCAATATGCTCTCAAATTCAACATTGCACGAGTGATTGTTTTCCCCTGACTGTACACTCACAATCCAGTGGCAGCAGTACTCCTTTCTGGCTGTCAACCGCTAACTCCAATATCAGATACTCCCTTCTGTTCCCAGCCTGGCATTGGATCAGATGGCCTGACGCACTTCTTCACTGTTCCAAAAGAGGAGTGGGTCGAATCCTGCACCAGCCATCACCCCAGACATGACCTACACTCACTTACCAAAACCCTCCCTCTGCAGGTTAACACAATCAGGTAAGACAGGGGCAAATGAACTCTCTGCTATCCCATCCTCCTGACCTAGAACATCTGATTCGGGAGAGGCGAAAGGTTCTGCAGGTTGCTGTCGAGTTCCGTGACCCGCTTTCTGCACCAGGAACTAGAAGACAATGAGGGTACTGTCCAGGGAGGCTCCGGCTCCACAGTCCTGTTCCCTCTCACCATTGGTACACCTCCCAATGTCATCTGCCAGAACTCTGGTGACATAATCTAGCTGCCCCCCACACTCCCTTTCTCTAACTTCCTGCCTACTGCGGCACAGTACTTGGTCCAACTCGTCCCCGCATATGGGAAACCGATTCCCGGAGCTCTAATTAACTGATGCTCACCTGAGATCCTACCACCCACATCATAGATAACATGCTTACCAACCCTACATCAGCGACTATGTGATGGTAAGTTTTTTGTGCTGGTTTTAGCAAGACAATGTTCCGTCTTAGCTCCGTAGGGTATTGTCAGTTACGGTTGTTTGTATTGTATTAGACCACAGTTCAGGCTGGTACCTGCTTGTCACCCCTTTCCACACCAGCCCCTGCTCCTAGTAGTAAGGGCTAGGTTCTCCCACACACTAAGCACCATGGGGACCGACACAAACATCCTCACATTAAACGTTAGAGGGATGTGCACTCCTTCCTGTAGGTACTCCATTTTCCCATACTTGCGACACAGACACACCCATACTGCTTTTATCCAGGAGCCGCAACTCACACAAGTAGAGACTCTTTGTCTTCAGAATATGTCTGTTGGGCCAGGTCTACTCCACCAACTATGCTACCTATGTCTGTGGGTTCCTAGTGTAGGTCTGCACAGGGGTCCCATTCACAAGGGATGACATAGTCATAGATCCAGAGGACCAATATGTCTTTGTCGAAGGGTGCAAGCTAGTACATGGTGGCATATACGTCCCAACACTGAACAAGCAGAGTTTTGGCAGAACTTATCTGGGATACTTTTTCCACTGGGGTGGCCTCCCCGGCGTCCTTGATGGCGATTTTAACAGTGGCCTCGGTGTCAACTTAGACTGATCCTTCCCTCCACTCCCCCATTCTACCGCCCTATCAAATGTGCAAACACATCACATCTGGCTCCAGCACTGCCACCTAGTTGACGCCTGGCAGCAGGCATACCAGAATGTACTAATTTTAATACCACATACACAATTTACATCTTTGCATAGACCGTCTCCTCACTACAGTGGACATACAACCACATATTACATCCATCAACTACTTAGGCAGAACGCATTCTGACCACAATCTACAACACATGACTTTGTGCTCCGAATATCCTCCCCCCCAGTACCTACATGGCATCGCCAACCCTCTACACTCAATGATGCACCATTTCTAGCTTCCACACATAACTGCATTTCTGAATACTTTGACGTCAATGCAACAGTGCATCTTTCCACCAAATCCAAAGGGACGCCTTTAAAGTGACCATACATAGTCACAGCCTGGGTAATATCCTCAACATGTCACAGCAGCTGAGCAAAAGAGGTCACCAACATTGAACCGGAGTAGCTCCGCCTCAAGGGACAGGTGCAGCTAACACTTTCTGGGATGGAACACTTGGGTTGGGCAATCTCTGCGATGGCGGTTCTCCTGAAGCAATTAAAATGCCTCAATAATGCGGCGCACACTTCCTGAACACACTCTGATTGGGACAGGGGTGGCACACTGGTTGCCTGATTAATCCTCCAAGAGCAGCTGCATCTACCCATACTTGCCATCCATCTCAAGTCTGGTGATTGTGTACATACCCGGCAGCATATACACAAAGCATTTGCATGCTACTACACCTTTTAATACCAGTCAACATCACAGACCACATTGACAGACCTTGCCTCTTCCCTGGCTCCTATGGCACTCCCCAGTGCTACTTTGGAGCACCAGGAGAGCCTCAATGAGGAAATTAACATACATAAGATTAAGGAGATAATCAGTGATTTAGCATTCAGCAAGTCTCCTGGTCCTGACAGCCTCTCACCTGAGTCTTATAAAGCATACAACCCATAACTGGCCCCTCAACTAAAGACACACACAGCATTGACCGATGCACATCTTCTCCCTACACTGTGCAAATGCACGTAGGGACCCAGAGAGCTTAGCCTCCTATCGACAATTGACCCCTACTAAACACCGATAAAATATCAGCCAAGATACTCGCTGACCGGCTAGCCACTATAGTCCCACAATTGTTCCACATTGGCCACAATGGGTTTATACCCACCATGAACACCTCCCTTAACCTGCTGCGCTTTATCAGGGTGCTTGAACATGCTCAAACACAGTTACCTCGGTCAGGATGCATGGTTCTTGACCTGCAGAAGGCCTTTGACTGCTTGGAGTGGCCACACCTGTAAGAGGTGCTCACCCATTATGGCCTAGGCACCCGTTTTATTTGCCTCTTCAAACTCTTGTACCCCTGGCCCTACAGCCAAGGTCAAAACTGCACAGCTCATTTCGGACATGATCCTTGTACATAGGGGAACCCAACAAAGCTGTCTGCTGTGTCCGCTCCTATTCTCCCTAGCAATGTAACCACTGGCTCGTGTCCTACGTGCGCAGGGTTATCAGTGGCAGATTTTGTTTGGGGACGGCTTTCTACATGGTATTGTTGTGTGCAGATAACATGCTTTTATATCCCTGCAATGATGATACTGTCCAGACATCCATAGTGAATGCGCCATACCAATTTGCATTAGTCTCTGGTCTGAGAGTCAATTGGCCCTCGTCTTGTCTTTTTCCATTCTCGGTTACCACCCTGGATCCCGCTCTGCAGATTGGCGGCACTAAACTGCAGTGGCAACATGCCACTGTTGGAAATGGCTCTTTTTTCTGGGTTATCCCCTAACTTTTTGCTTCTTGCTTCTATTTTTTCCTGTCCTGCTGTTGTTAGTTTTAAGACTCTGGGCATTTTACCACTTCTATTCAGTGCTAAAGTGCAGATGCTCTCTATGTAATTTGTTTTATGGATTGGTGTTTCCATGATTGGCATATTTTATAAACTGGTGAGCCCCTATTAAAGTACACTGAGTATGCCAGGGTCTGTAAATCAACTGCTACAAGTAGGCCTGCAGTACTGATTGTGCCACCCACATGAGTAGCCCTGAAAAGATAAATCAGACCTGCCACTTCTGGGTCTGTGCGCAGTGTCGACTTGGCAAGTGCACCCACTTGCCAGGCTCTAACCTTCCCTTTTCTTATATGGGAGTCACTCCTGAGGAAGGCCCAAGGTACCCCTGTGGGAGGGTGCAGTGTATATGAAAGGTAGGACATGCCCTGATATGTATGGCATGTCCTGATAGTAAAATACTGCCATTTTTGTCACTATTGAAATGTTATTTGGCGCATATGAAAGCATGGGAGTTAATTAATTTATAACATCTTATAAATAGAACTTCTCATTGGGTCTAGATAGGAAAATATAGTTTGGTATGCCTGAACTCAGAAACTAAAGATGAATCTTTTAGTAGAGTGATTTTTACATTCTACTACTTTTAGTCAGTAGGTATTTTCTTGCTTAGCTATCCTGTGTGCCTCTGCTAGGATATGTATTGACTGTCTGGCTTTGTGATGACTGGAGGGGGAGGAACAGTGGCTCCTGAGAGTCTGGATGGGTCAAGGATGGGCTGAATTGACGTGGGCTGTTATATAGAGTAGAGGGAGGAGATTTCCCTTCACCTGAATGGGCCCGGTCTGCCTTCCACAATGCCATCTCCACCTCCTGCCAGGAAGATGCACCATAGAGGACAGAACTGTTTTGGACAAAGCACAGACACTGTCTGCCTGAGAGAACAAATGATTTTGTAGTATAATGACTGGGGCCCAGACCCCAGAACTTTAGATCTCTTTTGGACCAAGAAGACTACCTAGAAGGAGAGCTGGAGAAGCTGTGAGGAGGAACTACCACTTTGCTGAGTGCTTTGCTGTGTTGGCCTGCATTGGCTGCTTCTGTCTAGGACAGTGAAAGAACTGGACTGAACATTCTGCAACTTCTTTATTAGTAGTAAAATACTTTTATTTGATCTGTAAAAATCATAAAAAGCTTGGAACATACCACCATGATGAAAAGGTCATAAATCAGATACAGATAAAAATGACATTAAAACATTTTTAGTTATCATAACACTGGTATGGAATGGAACCAAAGAGCAGCAGATTATCAAAACAGCAATGTAAACATGTCCATGCTTTCTGTTGAAATTAATGTGTTAATGTCAATGGAAAATGGAGAGGGAGCAAAGCTCAAAACGTATTCTTAATTTCTGTCCAGTTTCTTAAGTCACTATAGTTTCATATCCTGGAACATTTACTGGTAAGATCATGCTTGTGCCTAGGGCTTGTCATAGAAAGGGGCTTTGGAAGAAAGGGAGTACAGAAACAGGTCTGAAAAAGACTTAGGCTGACTACTTTATACCCTACTGCCAGGTTCTTATTTTGGTGTTCCATTCTTTCCAAGGTTTTATGCTGTTCTGTTCTTTTCTAGTGGGAGAGGTGTGGCGCCGCGGCCAGGGCGACTGACGCTGGAATCTGGGGACCACGGTTCGATCCCCGGCTCCGGCGGCAGGTTAGCCCAGCACCATGTGACTCTGGGCAATAGCTCGCTTAATCTTCCCGACGGCCCCCAGCGCCTAGAGACCCTTACGGGTGATTGTGCGCTTTACAAATGTGGACTTTACTTTCTAGCTCTTGTGCTGCTAGGGACAAAAATCTGCAACTTCTTTATTGATTTTCTCCAAGGGCTTGAGGTAGGGCTTGTCCCCCATTAAAGAAGTCTCAGGAAGACTTCAAATGATTCTGCCATCAGCACTGGGGACAGTGTGTTTTGTGTTGCAACAAAAGAAAGAGCAACCCGACCCTGTCCATGACACTGCTGCTGACTCCATGTCCTGAGGCACCACAGAGGGCACCGCCGCACGCCACACCGCAACCCTGGTCTCACCGATTACGCCACCTGACGCTGCCACTGAGCTGTTGCTTGCACCGTGTCCTGTGGGCCCTGCACTTCGCACCACCTGTATACAGGATGATGCCCTGGTATCCCCGATGATGATGCTCCACTCCGACATCAATTCTGCAGCGTGCATCGTGGTTCAAGGGCACCCTTGTAAGTTACATAATGCTCCGTCCTCATCCTGCACCGCAGCCTTGTCCTACTGACGCCGGCGCCGTCGACTCCAGTCCATCAGCCGACTACAGCACTTCAGCAACGCCGCTGCCGCTGCTTTCATTGTGACCTGCCAGCACCACGACGAACCCCTCATCACTTCATACCACACCCTTGGTCTTATTGTCGCCGCTGGATGACCGTCAATGAGTCGCTTCCTGCACCATGACCTGAGGGCACTGCATGCCATACCGCTGCACTTCAGATGCAGTCCCAATGCCCGCCGACACCTGCACTCCCTACTTCAACCGCAAGGAGTATGATCTGCAACGCGTGTGACTTCAAGGGGCCGACGACTCCTGAACAGATCTCAGGAAGTGACGCCTGCGGACGCTGAGCCTTTTTGGGTTCATCGATAGGAACCCAACACCCTACATTTCTAAAGGTACTATTTTGCGTATATTCCAAACACCTTACCTGTCCCGCAGCGCCACCGGTCAAGCTAGAACTGTTTGAATTTGTTTTTCACAACGCCATGATAGCCCCAACGTGGCTATCAAGTTTTTTTTTGGTTTTGTTTTGGGTATATAAAAATATCTGATATTTTTCTAAACTGGTGTGGTGTCCTTTTATGTAGTGTCTTAACTATATTACTGTTGGTTATGTGCAAATGCTTTACACACTGCCTCTAAGATAAGCCCGACTGCTTGTGGCAAGTTACCAAGGGGGTGAGCAGGGCTTATTTTGGGAGTGTACACCCTTATCCTGACTAGGAAGAAGGGTCCCTACTTGGACAAGGGTTCTTAACTCTGCCAACTAGACCCCAATTTCTAACAGCCACTTTCTGCTATTTTTATATACGTATATATATATCACATCCCTTCTGACTTACTGGATGTCAACCTGACCTCTACCCCAGACAGATGGGGTGATGGCATTCTTTAGCACTTTGCATTTCTGCGGGTGTTTCGCTAACCTAGATGGTGGTGTTGCCTTGCCTCCCATGCTATTTCACCTACCTGCCTGTTTTACATTGCTAATCTCTTCTTTTGATAACTCAAATAACTCATCAGGGACTTCATATGGCATGCCACAAGGTGCAGATGTGCCATTGCTAAACTTCACCTGCTGAAAGATCAGGGTGGCCTAAGAATACTGAACTTTGAGCACTACTACCTGGCCTCCCAACTGCAGTGGGTGGTCAGAAAGCTGGTGGGTCGTCAGCTAGAGGATACAACCAATACCTAACTCCCTATAGCACCTGCCCTGACTTCTCCACCTATTCCACACTAGCACACAATTATGACAACCTCTTCCCTTATTCTACGAGTTGTGTACCACTGCTTCAAGAGGAGCCCATTTCTCACTCGAGCTATCCCACTCTATGCTCAGGCCCTGCCGCTTCTTGGTATTCCATGCAGAATGATGGTGACATCTGCTTTGGAGCGGAACTGCTGACATCAAGAGGGGTCACAAACACTGGGAAATCTCTATAGATACAGGGCATTCCTCACAATGAACAAGCCTATTGCAGACACCTGTGTTCCCCTGGACCAGTTCCTGCTTTACACTTCAATCACATGCTCACTGACAGACACTGGGGCAATATCCAACAGGAACCCCCACTGCATCACACTGTACAGAATATTCGTGTATTAGGAGATGGATGTCACCTGATGAGATTCCTGGCCAGCTCCCTGTGCTCCCATGGTGCTATGACTCTAACTACGCTGCATCACCATTGGGAAGTATACAACTGCAGGCCCTTAACCGATAGAGAATGGCAGCGAGCATTAGAATATCCTGCTTGGGTGTCCCGTAATGCCCCTTCTGCCTGATACTTTACTATGTCCTTCACAGAGCATATCTCACTCCTCCAAAGATCAATCTCTATTTTCAGTGCACTGATGCCATCTGTCCATGATGTAATAAGGAGTTTAAGTGTGAATAATAAAACTGGGGGTATCTCAAAGGGGTGTGGTCAATGTAATTAAGGGTGTGGCTTAAAAGCAGTAAGATACAAATCCATACTTAGCTTGGTGTGTTGCCTGACTGGTATTTTGCTACTTTAGTTATTGCATCCAGATGTACAATACAGCAAGTAACATTTAACCTACAACAAGCCAGGACAATTGGCTGTGCCAATGGTTAAAAAAGCAACAACTATGGCTTCATTGTAAATAATATTGAGAATGCTTTAGGACTGAAATGATGAGCTGTGCAAGTCTCTTTGAAGATCCATCAAAGGCAGTGAAGGGTGGTACTGCTGCAGCAGTAAGATTTTAGTTTTCACCCTGAGGGTGAGGGCAAAAACGGAGAGCCCGAAAGGGACCTATCTCGGCACCTGGGTTTTAGAACTGCCATTACTGAGCACCGGCAAGACCCGGCCCACTTATAGCCTTCCTTGAATATAACTGAAGCTGACCTATTACACATGTTTTGTCTCTGCCCATCCCTTGCGCAATCACCGCCCATCTGACTTGCTATACGGGACACGCCAGCCTGCACTCTTGGGAGGTGTGCCTCCTAGGTTTGGTACCTCACCCTAAAACATCTAAGGCATCCACACGCTTTGTAGACATGGCCCTCCTCCTTGATTAGCGCCAACTTACGCCTAGATAGAACTCTCCCAATCTGTCCACAGTTACTGGATGGGCCCTTTTCTTGGAGACTTGCGCCCAAGTTAAAAGTGCTGCACATCACCTAGAGGACTTCTGGGGGTTTGCATAAATATTGCATAGCTTCTGCCTGGGACAGACTCCTGCCGAAGCTATTTCCCAACATGCGTAATACTAGTGACTCTTCTATCAAGGATCTTTCGATGATTCCCCATTAATTCTGCCCTGGCCATTCCGCACGCCACACCCTACACAACTTACTCCCCTTATTGTTTGCCAGTCCTTACACTGCCATGAGGTTACTCCATTTTACCTGCCTTATACAGGTAGGTGCTGGCCAGTCCATTCTAAGATGTTACACTTGTTACATCGTTCTCACTATAGCAGCGACCACTACTTACTTGGCATCCTACACGTCAACTGCTTCACTCCAGAAGCAAGCCTCCCCACATTGGCAGTGATTGTATCCTTTGCCTTAATGACCTTTTGATAAACCGTACATATGGTGGAATGTATGACTATTATAAATGCAATCTTTAACGCCTGGTTGCTGCTGTACACACCTGTCTATTGGTCCTGGGTGACCGCAACATAACTCTCACCCCCAGTTCCTTGCCGCTCCCGCTGCCTCACCACCACCAGCGTGGGACGGACGAAGGACTGCAAGTCCCGGCATCCCTTGTGTGGTGCCTGCAATCTACGCCATCACCAAGCGCCAGGATGCGCTTGATAAAGCCGAGTGGGGCTGGAGCTCTCTGGGCATCTTTAACGCCTGGCGTTGTTGTACACACCTGTCTATCGGTCTTGGGTGACAGCGACGTAACTCTCACCCCTGGTTCCTTGCCGCTTCCGCTGCCTTGCCGCCACCAGCGCGGGACGGACGAAGGACTGCAAGTACCGGCATCCCTTGTGTGGCACCTGCAATTTACGCCATCACCAAGCGCCAGGAGGCGCTTGATAAAGCAGAGTAGGGCTCTCGCATCGCGGGACACGCGGGCACGCGCCAGGCAAAGCCCGGGCCAAGGGTGGGCCCATCTGAGCCTGTCCAAGACTGGATGAGACTGGACTGGGCCACCCCTCTGATAAGTTGTGTAAAGTGAGTCCTATTGTGGTTGCCTGAGTGATGTTAAGTTATTGTTATTTATCACAATCTGCTGAGGGGTCTACTAAGTGCACTTGTTAGTTGCTTCTAAGAGTATTACAGGGAGTGTACTTATTTTACTGTAATTCCCCGCTCTTCCCATTTTCTTTGAGAATTCCTTGTTACAGCTTAAGTATGGGGGAGAGTCCTCCCCTAATCTCAAGGCCAAATACGCAATACAAAGCTTCTGCGCGCACCCCTACTAATAAACCAACTGCTATTGACAAAATGTTAAGGCAGACGATAGGAGCAGTCTCTAATGAGATAGAGCACACAGAACGCAGGCTCTCTTTGACGCCAATAATTCCAAGCCCATCCTCGGTCCTGGAAATGTGAGTCTCTGATTCATCTCAGTTAGTAGATCTGTCTGTCACTCCTGACTCAATGCCACTTTTGGAAGGGGCTTCTCCTGTAACTGCTGTCAAATCTGCCTTTTGGGGGGGGGTTCCCAGGAAAGGCTCCCAAAGGAAGCAAAAGGCAAACAAGGGTGGGAAGCAAGCAAACTCCTCCTCGAGAGCAGCGCTAAAGATTCAGATTGTGGGTAATACACTTGTTGGAAGTAGCCAACTAGCACTGGAGTCTCTGCCAAGGGCTCCAAACTTGTCAAGAGAAATTAAAGAGCAATTGGAGATAGGAGCTCTTAGACAGTATCTAGAGAAGCTTACCTCGATGGTTGCTCATGGGAAAGTAACATTAATGTCCTTTCTAATACCTTGGGTGATTTGAAGATTGCTGAGCAGGCCCTTACACAACAGAGTAAGCAGGAGACCTTACACCCCAGTATTGCCAACAGAGAACTTAATACTGTAGTTGAGCCCCTCTCCCTAGTTAATCATTCTACGGTTTTGGAGGGGTCTCGACCTGGGGCAATAATGGTGTCAAAGGAGGGGCGGGAGGCCAAGGCTGGATTACAATGGTAACAACAATGGACACGTTAGTAGAATGTAACTTTTCTAGTAAAAGTAGAGGAAATTATAGGAACAATGTCGACTCCAATAGACCTACATCCAAACCTAGTCTCACATGTATAGACCTGCCCCCCGCCTCGACTCCTTATACTGTCATTCTAACTGGAGTCCCTGAACTGGAAATAGGTAGATCGGAGCTATACACAGAGTTAAAAAATAAAGTTATTTTCTGGCTAAACAAAAATAGACCATTGCCCCCTTTAATTCAGAGCAAAATCCTTTTTGCTAGGCGGGTTAGCTGGCTGGGACAAAAGAAGAAAGATATACAGGGGGATTGCATATTAATCAACTTTAGGGATTGTTGTATAGCATTTTAGGACCCTAGTGTAATTTACCCGATTTATGCCCTAATATAGGTATAAATCACCATATCCTTATATATGCATAGAAATCATAACCATTTTTAGACATAGCTCATGCAGTCCAAATACGGCACGGCTACTTCCACTGGTTCTGAAAATCCACAACGATTTCTTGGAAAACTTGGCTTCAGCAGCTAGGGACTTCCCCTTGCTTGAATATTGATGTGTCTAAGAACTCATGGAGCTGTCAAAGAACTAAGACTCTTTTATGTTGTTATTATGTCCACCTTTACGTCAAACTCGGCACCTTCAAGGGAAAAATATGCCCACACTTGCCATAGCAAACACACGGTGGTTTGGAGCAGTTCAACTCTCTACTTGCCCGACGCATCCTGCTACAGCAAGTGCCGAAGAAAGCAGACCCTCCAGCAGATGCACTGAGAGAGACACTGTCTTTTCTCCTCCCCAGAAATCCAGCTCCAGTGTTTCCAAGCTACCCTTGCTAGTTGTTAGGGAATTGAGTCCTGAGACTGACCTCCTTCATTCTAAATCAAGTTACGGAGATGATAAGGGACATTTTGGATAGATTCTTGGCAAAGAATACTACATTTCTGCTACACCTCACTTACTTCTCTCCCCGTACTAAACCTAGGCTAGGTACATTGGGGTAGGCGTATTTTAGAAGCACCAGTTAAGTACTTTTTAGCCTTTGTTACTTATGTATGTATTTATCTATGGTCTAGGAACCATGCAATGCTTTTACAGTACTATTTTATAATAATCTTCTTACTGTTCGCATTATACTTTGCAACCAGTATCACGATTTTAACAGTTAATTTCTTCTGCTTGAGAAAGAATGTAAATGTAAATGTATTTCGATTTATATAGCGCACGAATCACCCAGGGGTCTCAAGGCGCTTGCTTAGGGAACCCGTCCTGGTATTCCCCTGTGAGATACCCCGGCAGGGTATCCACAAGGTGAAAGCCAGGCATCCCGCCGCGAGGGGCCGTAGAGGAGATTAAGCAAGCTATTGCCCAGAGTCGCAGAGTGTGACCCCGTGAGTCGAGTAGGCACCAGAGCGAGAATTGTCGAGTCTGTGGAATTTTGAGCCCGAGACCCGCCGAGGGGGGGAATCGAACCCTGGTCCACGGCCGATCTCAGCTTCCGGGTCTGCCGCCTCTAACCACTGAGCCACGCTTCTCCACTGTTCAATAAATACTTAAAAACACCCATCTCTCTATTTCTCTGCACCTCTAGTGAAACGAAGCATTCACGAATGACTGAGTAAAATATCTATCTATTGTTTCCACTACTCTAAAGATAAGTTTTATCTTGTGGAAACAAAGTTGTCATGTTTATACGGTTGTCAGAAACGATATCCCTTCTTGTGAAGTCGAGAAAGTTTCTAGTGACCTCTGAGCTAGCTGGGACTCACAATTAAGTTTAATATATTCAATAGCGACCTAGTAGACATAAGCCCTACGTCACATCTATAGGATATATTATTCCAATGCGCAGAACCAATTGGGAATATAGGAACTACACTACATGGCGCCCAACATTTTGTAAGGCACTAATTTAACACTAGAAACTAGAGTAACTCAGTCGTTCCAATGTGCAGAGACTATTGGGAATATAGGAACTACACTACATGATACTAGGGCGGTTCACCACCATATTTTAAATTGGCATCACCCAAGGGAGAGCGGTGGTATAAGGAACCTTCCACTGGACTATTTCTATCCTCCCACCCCTTTGATAGAAAGAATGGGAGGTATATATAAAAAATGGGAAAAGAGAGCCCAGACTGACCTATCGATTATGAGACGGGACCTCAAAACATTGGCATCTTTTACTATCTCAGTTAATAACCGATTTAGCAGCTTAGATCTAATTGATTGACTGGATCCCCCAGTAGAAGCTGTTGAAGGTATGATGCAGGCACCATTGCCACACAAATGTGAAAGAACTGAGCAAGGGGTTTGCAACTCGAGGGACTTACTCGAGGTTATAGAAAATCCGGACAGACGGGGTGCCCCATTGAGTATACTGGGGGATTTTTCGGGAACTTTACAAGGTTATGAGGGGGCACCTTGTTTAACAACCCAGCAGGAGGTGGAAATTCCTGACCTCCTGACTGTAAATACATTAGGTCTATGCAACATAAAGGTCCTCTCATGAAATATAGCGGGTCTTGCCTCCAAGTTGGATCATCCTGATTGGGGAGCTTATATGTAAAAGCATGAGCTATGTGTCTTGCAAGACGCTATATAGGCTTGGATTCGCAGCTTATTCAATTCCAGCCTTACAGGGCCAAAGGGGAGACCCTCAGAGGGCCTTTGTATCTGGATTGCTACCCATTTGGTGTGTTCTATTAAAGTCCTCAATACTGGATCCTTGGACATACTTTTTATCCTCCTTTAGTTTAATGACCAATCTAAAATGGCTATTATAAATGTATACTCGCGCCCAGTGAAGTTGGGGCAAACCTCACAGACCTTAGACTCTTTGTCGTCCTTTCTTCTGACCTTTCCGGAGTCTGTCCACTTAGTTGTTGGGGGGATTTTAATTGCCACTTAGAACCTCTCAATGGCATAAGACCCAGTATTACATGTGAAGAAGATTCTGTTTGGTCAATCCCACATTGTAATACTTATCCAACAAGGGGGTGGTCTCTCCTTTTTCATCAGTTGACCTCACTTACACTCACTCCTTCGCTTAGGGCCTGTAATGGTCGATTCCCATCAGATAATCCGGGAAACCCAACTTTTAATAAAATAGGACAGGCTTCTATAATTGATTACATTTTTGTCGATCTTGAGAATTGGTCCAAGATGTGAAAGTGACCATAATCCATTGATACTTAACTTGTGTATTCCTCAACCTAGGAAAGTTCAAGGCCATCCCACCCAATCTCCTCCAAACCTAATTGCAAGAGAAGGTGGTAGAAGAGTTTGCTGGGGTACAATTGGCATAGCAGACAAGAAAATGGCCTCCCTGTATAATGAGATTATCCCTTTTTTAGAGTTTGCTTTTTCTGAAAATCACCAATACCAAAAATATGTGATGATGATGAAAAAAAATCAAACATGAAAATAATAAAAAGCTCGACCCAAATAAACCAAAACATCCATGGTTTAATAAGGCATGCAGGGAAGCCAAAACTGCACTGGTACATGGAGTTAAGAATAAGGATGTCCTAGGTACCAGACTAGCCAGGTCTCATTTTAAAAATACCCTGGATGAGGCTAAAGAAACCTGGGAGAATGAAAAATGGGAAGCCATCAGGAAAGCTTTGGACACTAGAGACATGTGTTGGTTTTGGAATCTAGTGAAGACTGGTCACACCGAAGGCAACCTGGCCATTGCTCCAAACCTAACGGAAGAAGCATGGAGATCGCATTTTAAAACTTTATACTCTAGATCCCTGATTTATACTGAATTGCAAGGGCAAGTGGATGTTCTCCACATTCCCCTAAATATGGCACCACCTCCCTGCACACTTTCGGAAGTTACCTTGGCACTGGGCAAGATACTCCCTAATAAGGCACCGGGCCTGGACAGAATCCCCAGTGACCTGTTCAGAACAGATCAGGTTGTTTGGACTCTCTACTTGCAGTATTTATTTAACACTATTATCCAAGGTATGGAGTTCCCCGCGACATGTGTTGGTACGGAGTTTATCCCGATTTCTAAAGAAGGTTCCCCATTAGATCCGGCAAACTATCGGCCTATTAGGCTTATCGATGTCACCCAAAAATATTTGCTCGTGTCCTTTTGGGGCAACTGCAATCATGGATGGATGAGTCAGACATCGTAATCCCCTTACAAGCAGGATTTAGGTCCAGAATTTCGACCATAGACCAAATCTTTTGATTACAACTAATTTACTGGCAGTCAGTAACCTTGGTAGGGGGCAGTCTCTATCTGACTTTTGTGGACCTCAAGTCCGCTTTTGATCTGGTCCATCGAGAGCAGCTATAGGGTCTCCTATTCGATCTGGTGGTGCCGGTTTACCTCTGCCAGCTTTTAAAGAGCCTTCATGAAGGCACTTATGCAAGGGTTAGGTTTGGCAAGAATGGAGAGCTGACTGCTCCTTTTCCTGTGGAGAAATGGGTGACGCAGGGATGTGTGCTAGCGCCAACCCTCTTCTCTCTTTTTCTCAATGGCTTAATTGACACACTTTTGGCCGTGAAGGACATAGACTCACCAAGATTAGAAAATAGGAAAATTCAAGCTCTAATGTTTGCTGATGACACACTGCTCCTGTCTAAATAATCTATGGGGATGCAGCACATTTTGGACGAGTTTAGTTCATTCTGTAGGAAAAGGAATATAAAAAAAATAAATATATGGTTTTCCATGCCAAAACAACTAAATGTCCACATCCCCAAATGGATGGTAGACCCCTAGAGAGAGTTCCCATCTTAGATCATTCGGGCATTTCATTGAATGATAAAATGAATTGGAGGACACAAATAATGAAGGCTAATATGAAACTAACACTGTCATCGGGAGGCATTCTTAAAGTGTATAAAAATTGCTCACAAAAGGTGATTGGTCCCCCTGCTGAAATCTATACAATACAAGCAAGGGGGGATCCCATTATGGTTCCAAACTCTGGGGACACTGCTCATCCCATCTCTTACAGGTGACTGAGAACACATTCATCAGACAATTGTTGGGTCTCCCAAAAAGCACGCCCCTAACTCCCCTCTGGATGGACTTGGGTATTAGCCCCATATCAGATCAAATCACCTCTCATCCTCTCCTTTTCTGGCGCCGTATTTGGAGCACGCCAGAGTTAATTAACTATAGGGAGGAACTGAGGGATGTTATGTGCAAACTGGGGGCCACAAATCTTCCATCGCTGTTCTATGTTAGGAATCTGTGTTTTTCATTGGGTTGTGGCAACTTGTGGTCAAATCCGGAGGACTCCTGCTCCAGTACCCCTAAAAAGTTCTAATTTTAGCCTTGAAGGAATTTAAACTTGCCAAATTAACTCAAAGCACTACTTTATGCTCCTTGACATCAAGGTTTCTTGATGCCAAGCAGCAGTATAAACTGGAAAAGAACTTGGACTGCATTCAACCATTCAAGGCAAAAAAACTGTTTATACAATTTAGGCATGGAACCCTTCCGCTAGGTGCATTTACGAACAAATGGATGGGTACAGCTAACTCAGTTTGCCCTGGTTGTTCTGCTTCGGAAGACACGGAACTCCGTGTAATGCTCTTTTGCCCTGCATACCATAGGTCTAGATCGAAGTGCGTTCTCCAGCTGTGCAGAAATTTGGGGCTACAAAATTATATTGAGGTTTTTAGACTACTTAAATACGAAACATTACCATTATTTGTAGTCGCTACGTCGAAATTTCTCTTTCCAATTTGGTGTGTACGAAGTGGAATTTTAAAGGGGAAAGAGCTGGGCAACAGTTGATGTTCCTCCTTATATCACCTCACCATTTCCCTTTGCTGCTACATATTACTGTTCGGAGAATGTGATGACAATAATTGTGTTTATCTTGTTTGTATAGTAATGCACATTTTTTACTTTATTCCTTTTAATTTATTTTTTCACCAAGTAGTTTAATTAATTTTGTATGTGAATTGATATTGTCTTTTAATATTTTTGAAAAAAACGTTTTAACTATGATATCTGGGCTATTTTCGATATCCTGCTTACCAATAATATGGGGGTCGGGTAGTCTTCTACTGTTTGTTATGGCTGTGGTATTGATGCAATTCATCTTTGTCTACTATTGATTGGCTGTTTTTGATCATCTACTCTTAATTGTCCTTTTTTGTAAAATTCAGATTTATTCTACCAATGTAAATTGTATTGTGGTTTTATTGCTGTACAGCCGAAAATAAAGTATGTTTGACTGACTGATAAATGCAATTTTCTGCACTGTATTATATTATTTGAAATGCATTCAAAAAGTTGTTAAAAAAAATCAAGTTACATATTTACAATCCTGTCAAACCAACAGCCAAATGGAGAGTTCCAGTTCACCTGATGCCTCTGGTCAATAATTACCTAGAAAAACGTGTAAATATGGGCATCATTAAAAAGGCTTAAGGGCCACCCCTCCTGGTCTCAGCCATCGGATTAACCACCAAACCCAAGCAATTTAACAAGATAGCCACCAAACAAAACATAAAGCAGGAACAAGGCATCACGCAGACCATAGGCAACATCATTGCTGACCTCTATAGGTTGCAACGGTCTTCTAAATGAGATCTGAATGCAGGTTTTGAACCGATTGCTTCTTCAACCTGCTATCATCGTCATGATGTTACTTAGCATATGGTTACTCCGCAGGTTTTTACTTCAAAGTTTTTACTTCGCAAATACCTTTACTGCGCATGAATTTAGTGTGCATGCTTTTACTTCACAAATAAATACAAATACATTAAAAATGCTTTTACTTCGCAGTTAATTATTTTGCATACCGTTACAACACGTTATCGGTACTTTAAAACATAAAATTAATCGTAATAGTAACCTATCCCCAGCACGCACCCTGAACCCTAAAAATACCCCCCAAAACCCTATCATACCCTGACCCCTAAAAATATCCCAGTACCTCAAAACCGAAACGTTCCCTGAACCCTAAAATTACCCACTATGCTCCAAAAGCTTAACCCACCATGAAACCTAAAATTACCCCAGCACCCCAAACCTAAATGCAACCTGAACCGCAAAAATACCCCAGGACCCAAAACATAAACACACCCTAAAGCCTCAAAATATCCCATGCTCCCCAAAACCCTAACCAACACTGACCTCTAAAATTACCTCAGCACCCCAAAATCTAAATGAACCCTGAACCCCAAAAATACCCCAGCACACCTAAACTTTAATTGCACCCTGAACCCTCAACCCTCAAAATACCCCATGATACCCCATGCACCCCAAAGCCCTAACCCACCGACACCTAAAATGTACCCTGAACCCCAAATATACCCCAGCCCCCCAAAACCTTAAACGCAACCTGACCCCTAACATTACCTCCTATACCCAAAACCATTGTCCACCTTGACACCTAAAATTACCCCGGCACCCCAAACCTAAAGGCAACCTGAACCGCAAAAATACCCCAGGACCCAAAGCATAAACACACCCTAAACCCTCAAAATATCCATGCTCCCCAAAACCCTAACCAACACTGACCTCTAAAATTACCTCAGCAACCTAAAACCTAAATGCACCCTGAACCCTAACATTACCCTCTATACCCCAAAACCATTGCCCACCTTGATACCTAAAACTACCCCGGCACCCCAAAACCTAAACCCACCCTGAACCCCAAAAATACCCCAGCATCCCAAAACCTTAAATGCACCCTGAACCCTGAAAATACCCCAACACCCCAAAACCATAACCGACTTTGACCCCTAAAACTACACTAGCACTGCAAAATATAAATATACCCGGAACCCAACAAATACCCCAGCACCCCAAAACCTTAAATGCACCCTGAACCCTAAAAATACCCCCACACCCCAAAACCCTAACCCACCCCGACTCCTAAAAATAACCCTGTACCCCCAAACTTAATTACACCCTGACCCCCAAAATAACCAGCAGCCCAAAACCTTAAATGTACCCTGAACCCTCCTCAAAATACCCCATGTACCGCAAAACCGTAAGGCACCCTGACCCCTAAAAATAACGCAGTACCCCTGTAGTGGGGATGGGCCTTGCATTCATACAGTGTTAAGTTAGCATGAGCTTATTAGAAGTTTAAACCCCATTTTACCTTTTTCTTCTTTTGCACACAGCACACACGTTAGCTATTGTTTAGATTTTTTTGCTTCACATGAGAATAACTTGTTTTTCTACATTGCTAGACTTGCTTCGTAAGCTTAGTCTGTACAGTGAGTGCCGAGGCCTTCAAGGTTATATCAACACTATAGCTGTTGTTCGAACTGATCAGTGCATGTTCAGCCATAATATATATGCAGCTGTGGCCAACTCAGATACTGACGCCTTTAACAATGCACTGTGTAGGCATGATTGAACACACTTGGAGAACATTTGCATGCTGAGAGCCTGTGCAGAACTCAATGTGATTCAGTCCTGCTAATCTTTGAGGTATGGGGTCGCCTACGCAAGCCTAAGAGACCTCCTTTAGTTATAATATAACCTACTAGCAAGGGAGGGTGAAATATAGGTATATATTGAACCTGTTTCCATTTAGCATTATAACATGCTTTCTCCCTTTGTATTTTATGGAATAGTAACTATGATGACAATCTTATTTCTTATCATATGTCTGCTTGTATTATCTAAGATGCTGCACCTGAGATCACAGCGTTAAAATAATTATTTTAAACTTGCATGTGTCTCCCTTTACTCCCTGTTCTAGACTGGTATGAGAGTATAACAAAAGAGTGCTCATGTTCCCACCTTACCTGAGGTATCAGTTACTGGGTTGAGTAATCATTGGTTACTTTGCTATAAGACGAAGAGCTAATGATACACTAATGATAGTCTTGTAGGGGATTTTGGGTACTAAGGTGAGTTTTTGGCACACCCTAATTCACTGAGGTCCAGAGTCTCTGTGCACAGTCTGTGTCTGAGCAGAATCCCTGCAACACCGCAAAACCTAAAAACACCCGAACCCTAAAATTACCCCCCACACCTCAAAACCCTAACCAACCCGACCCCTAAAATTACCCCAGCACACCAAAACCTAAACACACCCTAAACCCCCAAAATACCCCAGCACCCCAAAACCTTAAATGCACCCTAAAACATTAAAATACACCCTAAAACCCAAAACCCTAACCCACCTCGACCCCTAAAAATACCCCGGTACCTCAAAACTTGAATTGCACGGTAACTCCATTATGCGTTATAAGTGCATGCTAAGTAATGGAACATGCTTAGGAAATTCATGCTAAGTAAATGCATGCTAAGTAAGGACATCTGCAAACTAAAATATGTGTAGTAATGGTAATATGAAGTAATGATTGTGTACTAAAGGTAGAATACCTCTCTAGGTACATCACTACCTGCTCTACACATGTGAGGCATAAGAGATACAAAAGGCTGAATTTCAGCATCTCCTTGGATGCCCATGTATTTCAAAACCATCAGTCAGGGAAATACTGTCAGGATTAGAAGGCATTATCAACATCAGTGACGCAATCCTAATCTTTACCAAGACATTGGAATACACACAACAGGGTTTGAGCACTGTAAAGAGACACTGAGACCACAGGCTTACTTTTTAAGAAAAATGCAAATTCTTCAGGAACCAGTTTCAGTTTGTCAGATATGGCTTCCCAAAAGAAGGTGTCAGTCTCGACTAGAGGAAATCAAAAGATTTTTGAAATGCCCTAATTCTTACATCTCAACTGAAGAAGGAGTGTCAAAGATAAGAGGGACTGCTCATGTACCTACACGTAGCCTGCCCATGTTTATTCAGCATTTCTCTTCCATTACCTGTTGGCATCTAATGCTAATACCCTCCTATTTATGTGACTTTTATAGATAGTTTTTCTTAATGGATACTTTCAGCTAGGGTATACGTGACAGACACTCAGTTAGCAGGTGCACATCTTCTTGAGAGGAGAATAAACTAGCATTTGCAATGGAAATAGTTATCGCATTTGTTTATTGGCATTGTAAGTGACAATGCCTTTTAACCTTTTACCCTTGTAGTTTTTCAATCAAAGGTGGCTGCCCTGACCTTTCGTGTTGGGGGTCATAGCTGGAGGTCCCTTCCCTCCACCAATCCCAAAGTCAACAGAGTGCCTCCTGTTCTTCAGGTCCTTCCTTTCGTGGCTGTGTGAGAGTTGTTTGGGGGAGATCTGATTGGGGACCGCCTCGGGTCTTTTTCCGCTCTGGGAGGTGTTTGGCGGGGGTTGACAGGCCCTCCATATTGTCGCCCAGGTTTTAGGATGGATTTTTGTGTGCCACCGGGGGCCAGGTTCCGGGCTTCTCCTGTTCCCGGATCTCGAGTCCAGTGTTTGGCTCTTTTGGAGGGAGTTCAGTTCCTGGTTTCCAATGGGCCCATGGTTTTGGGACCTGTGGATCGGCTGGGTCGGAGGGGTTTACTCAATCCTTTTGCTGATATAATATCCCTATGGGGGCTTCAGTCCTGTTCTGGTTCTGAAGGCTATATGTTAGTGCATCCCTCCTCTGTCCTTTGGGCGGTTGTCTCTTCGGGTGGTTCTGCCCTTCCTGTCCGTAGGGGATTTGCTGGCTTCTCCGTCGCTCAAGGGCACCTACGTCATGTACCGTGCTTGTGGCATCCCAGGGGTTTCTAAGGTTTTATGGGGGCGGTGCTCATTACCAGTTCCTCTTCTTGCCCTTTGGTCTCTCCACCTCACCTAGGGTGTTTGCTACGGTTTAGCTTCCTGGGTGGGGTTGTTGCATGCTCAGAGGCTCTGGGTGTTCCTTCCTTGGATGGTTGGTTACTCTCCTCCTCTATTTCATTGAAGCTTGTTCACAGTCCCTGGAGGTCTGTCCTCCTGTGGCAGTTTGGATGGACTCTGACCTTGGTGAAGTCTCATCTGTGCCCCTCACGGGAACTGATGTTCATTGGACGGGCTTCATCACCTGGCTGGTTTGGTTTCTTGGCGGAGCCTCACTGTCTGTCCCTGGTGCACCAGCTGGGGGGTGTTGATTTCCCCTTCTTCCATGGCTCAGCAGTGGTTCCTGAGAGATTCCCTGTGACCTAGTGGTTAAGGTCTTACTCTCTTATTCTCAGGGTTCCTTCTTTGACCACTTGTATTTGGATGGTGCTGTTTCTTCAGTTCAAGGTGTAGGCTATGGTTTTTATTAAACTGTTGCACTTGTGCCCTCTGTTGTCTCATGTTATGGGGCTTTGGTGTACAGGGTCTCTGTCATATGCCCAATGTTTATGGGGTGTGTGGATATTTCCCAGGACTTGTCGTGTTGGCTGGAGGTTTGGTCCCTCTTGCTGAGCTCTCCCTTTGGGTCCCAGGAGCAGTTGGTGCTGCCTTGTGGTGCCTGCATGCTGGGTTGGGGGCTTTGTTGGCCCAGGAGTTTGTTCAAGGGGTCTGGTCAGTCCAGAAGACAGAGTTGTCATCAGCTTGGAGGGGATTGTTGGCGGATCTGTTGTCCTTGACTCTTTCTCTCTTGGGTCCTACATCGAAATTTGCTGGTGTGGTTGGATGACATAGTGGTTTCGTGGCAGGTCGACCACCAGCGGAGTGCTAATATGGCCTCCCTCATCTTGCTGGGGTGTCTCCCTTGCTGGTGGGTGGAGTTGGACTTGTTGACTCTGTGACCATTGCGTCTGGTGGAGGTTTTGGTGCCAGCGACGGATCGCCTGTGCTGGTTTTGTTTTCTCTTCCTGTTGGTCATGTGCTTCTCTGGTTCAGTCAGACTCAGATTTGTAAGGGGGTTTGATGTGTGCCTTCCCCCGATTGCCTTGGTTACATGGGTGCTGCTGGAGGTCTAGTTGGGCAAGGCTTCTTTTTTGCAGGTGGTGCTTACTTGGAGCTGGAAGTCTTGGTCCCCTCTGTTGTTGAGGTTGTGGGGACTGGCTGGCTGTTGCCGTGGTTCTGGGTCCCCTTTTGTGCCCTCTGTCCAGGGATTGTCTAGTCCGCTTGCGTCTAGCAGGTTGACTATTAGGAGGATGAACCTCATGGCTAGGGTGTGTTCACTGGATGGGCTCTGTTCTCCAGCAGTCCCTGCGCCCTTTGACTCTGGTGTCCTGTGCTCGGCATTGGGTGTCTTTCAGGGTTGGGGTATGGATCAGGACTGGTCTGCTTTGGTGGAGGATCTGTGCGTATCTCCGATTCCTTTGGGTTTGCATCCACTTGGGTCTCGCTGTGGACTCCTTGCAGGCTCTGAATTTGGCGGTGTGGGCCTTTCAGGGTCTGGCCTGTGAGCCTGCTGTTCCGTGAGGGTCCTGTCTGTTGTGGAGTTGTTTCCTCTTTTAGTCCTCAGGCTACGTCCTTTAGGCTTGATTAGGATCTTCCTCTGGTGCTGTGGCCTTTGCGGTCTGCACCCTTTGGGCCTCTGGTGGCGTGGCCTGTGTTTTCTGCCGATCTAGTTCGTTTTTCTGGTCGCTATTGCCTCAACCCAGTGAGTTGAGGTGTTGGGCTTGTTGCTTGTTCTGAGCCTTTTTTGGCGTTCTTTTTGAATGAGGTTGTTCTCTGGTCTAATCCTTCCTTTGTTCCTAGGGTCACTCCTCTTTTGTCTTGTCAGAGGTTCTAATTCTGCCTGTATTTTGTCCTAATCCTCTTTCAGGGGTTCTGGTGTGACTCCCAGTCGGTGGCTGTGGTGGGCGCAAGGGGCAACACGTGTGGCTCGTGGGGTGCTGGTGCCTGTGTCAGTGCAGAGACTCCTTCTTGGGCTTGTTTTCAGGAGGCTGCTGCTTGCAGTTCTCTTAGAGTGGTTATTTATTGAGGATGTATGTGACCAGTACATGCCCAGCACTGGGGCTCCCAATTGTTTAATGTAATAGAGCAAAGGAATTCCACTACTATTCTTTAGGCTAATGACCTCTGTTAATGCTGTGCTGTGTAAAGCTAGTTCCAGGGTTTACCAAAGGCTGAACCAGAATATATAGAGCAAAAAGTGTTGGGGCAAGAGCGTACCCCTGTCGCAGCCCACGAGTGGTGGGTATTCAATCAGTAAGCTCACCCCCAGCCCTCCATCCTATTTAGGCATAGCTTCTATCATGAAGCCTGATAAGGAAACCCATTCCGGAGCTTTCCACAATTTGTTTCTTGTAACCGGGGCCAAAGGCGTCCCTCAGATCAACAAATATTGCATAAAGATGATCATAAGAAAGCCCCTGGTATTTCCAGACTATAAAATTTAAGTGAAAGACCTGGTAAATTGTAATTATTTTAGAATGAAACCCTGCCTAAATTGGGTGAGAACCTTATATTTTTCCAACCAGTCGTGTAAGCAGTCAAGCACTTGATGGCAGAAAGCTTTCTGAAAGTTGTCAATCAAGCTGATTGGCCTATAGTTTCTAGGGAAGGTCCTATCACCTTTTTTTATAGATGGCGATGACTTCAGCCTGTAGGAAGCTGGCTCTCCATATAATGTTGTAATAAGAAGTACTCTGTGAAGAGAGTCCAGTCGGTCCCCAATTGGCTGACAGAGGCACAGTAGATAATGCTAATGCTCTCTTTTGTTGTAGTGTGAATGAGCAGTTAGGCATATCAGTGGGTAGTGCTAAGCATTTATTATACTCATGAAGGCAATAAATGAGACACAAACTCAAAGAATAAATACGAGACCAAATTAGAAAAATAACACTTCTTTTTATTTATCTTTTAAATATAAGAACTTCGTTCAAAAATAAGTACGCTTTTCCATATCAATTTTCACAATTGAGCAAACAGTTCAAACGTGTGCACATTTAGGCTCAATGCAGTCCTATGGAAGGAAAAGTCATGTCTGCATTATAGGGAACTACAGTCGGTTTCAGGGGTGCACCTTCTGGGTTTAGAGTTGTAGGGGGCCAAGGTCGAAAGCACAACCAGCACTTCTTCACGAACTGCCCGGTTTCCACCGGGAGCAGAATGCTCACGAAGTTGGTAGCTGGGTGCTGCGAAGAAGGGGGTGGTACAAAAGGGGGTGGCGATGGACGGAGCATCTGAACCAATCAAACACTGACACCCAGTCAAAAGATCTGGGTTTGATCCATCACTGTTCTTTAGCCCACTCTGCCACCCCAGTTCAGACATGGCTATATGCAAATCAGTCTGACCCTGACCCTCATGAGAACAGTCTAGCCCGAACTGCCAAGCCATGCCTTCCCTGGACCGGAAACAAGCTTCCGAGGACCGGTTTCTGGCATTCCAGCCGTCTTCAGCCCGGCTTGCTTGAATCCAGTGGCAAAGTGAGCAAGGGAATCACGTCTGAGCATACCCTGCCACACTTATGGCGGCCAAAAGCGGTACAAAAGGGGGTGGTGATGGACGGAGCATCTGAACCACTCAAACACTCACACACAGTCAAAAGATCTGGGTTTGATCCATCACCGTTCTTTAGCCCACTCTGCCACCCCAGTTCAGACATGGCTATATGCAAATCAGTCTGACCCTGTGCCTCATGGGAACAGTACAGCCCGAACTGCCAAGCCATGCCTTCCCTGGACCGGAAACAAGCCTCCGAGGATCGGTTTCTGGCATTCCAGCCGTCTTCAGCCCGGCTTGCTTGAATCCAGTGGCAAAGTGAGCAAGGGACTCACGTCTGAGCATACCCTGCCACACTTATGGCAGCCAAAAGCAGTACAAAAGGGGGTGGTGATGGACGGAGCATCTGAACCAATCAAACACTCACACCCAGTCAAAAGATCCGGGTTTGATCCATCACAGTTCTTTAGCCCACTCTGCCACCCCAGTTCAGACATGGCTATATGCAAATCAGTCTGACCCTGTGCCTCATGAGAACAGTCCAGCCCGAACTGCCAAGCCATGCCTTCCCTGGACCGGAAACAAGCTTCCGAGGACCGGTTTCTGGCATTCCAGCCGTCTTCAGCCCGGCTTGCTTGAATCCAGTGGGAAAGTGAGCAAGGGACTCACGTCTGAGCATACCCTGCCACACTTATGGCGGCCTAAAGCGGTACAAAAGGGGGTGGTGATGGACGAGGCATCTGAACCTATCATACACTCACACCCAGTCAAAAGATCTGGGTTTGATCCATCACCGTTGTTTAGCCCACTCTGCCACCCCAGTTCAGACATGGCTATATGCAAATCAGTCTGACCCTGTGCCTCATGGGAACAGTCTAGCCCGAACTGCCAAGCAATGCCTTCCCTGGACCGGAAACAAGCTTCCAAGGACCGGTTTCTTGCATTCCAGCCGTCTTCAGCCCGGCTTGCTTGAATCCAGTGGCTAAGTGAGCAAGGGACTCACATATGAGCAAACCCTGCCACACTTATGGCGGCCAAAAGCGGTACAAAAGGGGGTGGTGATGGACGGAGCATCTGAACCAATCAAACACTCACACCCAGTCAAAAGATCTGGGTTTGATCCATCACCGTTCTTTAGCCCACTCTGCCACCCCAGTTCAGACATGGCTATATGCAAATCAGTCTGACCCTGTGCCTCATGGGAACAGTCCAGCCCAAACTGCCAAGTGTTGCCTTCCCTGGACCGGAAACAAGCTTCAGAGGACCGGTTTCTGGCATTCCAGCCATCTTAAGCCCGGCTTGCTTGAATCCAGTGGGAAAGTGAGAAAGGGACTCACGTCTGAGCATACCCTGCCACACTTGTGGCGGCCAAAAGCAGTACAAAAGGGGGTGGTGATGGACGGAGCATCTGAACCAAACACTCACACCCAGTCAAAAGATCTGGGTTTGATCCATCACCGTTCTTTAGCCCACTCTGCCACCCCAGTTCAGACATGGCTATATGCAAATCAGTCTGACCCTGTGCCTCATGGGAGCACGTGAGTCCCGTGCTCTCCATGCGACTGGAATCAAGCTATCTAGGCTGATGAGGGCTGAAAGCCCGAAACTGGTCCTTGGATGCTTATTTCCAGTCCAGGGAGGACCTGGCTTGGCAGTTCAGGCTGGACTGTTCCCATGGGGCACAGGGTCAAGGCTGATTTGCATATAGCTGGGTTCAAACTGGAAAGGCATGGTGAGCAAAAAAACGATGGATTTAGGCCCAGATCTCTGTACTTGGGTGAACGTATGACATTGTTCTGCATTCTGTCCATCACCTGTTGTTTTTGCTCATGTCACCCCGAGTGGGACGGGTATGCTCAGACGTGAGTCTCGTGCTCTCCATGCCACTGGAATCAAGCTATCCAGGCTGATGAGGGCTGAAAGCCCGAAACCGGTCCTTGGATGCTTGTATCCAGTCCAGGGAGTACCTGGCTTGGCAGTTCGGGCTGGACTGTTCCCATGGGGCACAGGGTCAAGGCTGATTTGCATATAGCTGGGTTCAAACTGGAAAGGCATGGTGAGCAAAACAACGATGGATTTAGGCCCAGATCTCTGTACTGGGGTGAATGTATGACATTGTTCTGCATTCTGTCCATCACCTGTTGTTTTTACGAAGAAGGGGGTGGCATCTAAAAACAGGCTGCATAGGGGGTCTTGGGAACAAGTCTAAGAGCTGCCAAATGAATGCTTAGGTCACAAGGGCTTTTGGACCAAGGTGGCACAGCCAGTTTATCAGTCGCAAGGCTGGGCAGTTTGGGTGCAGATTTGTTTGGTCGGTTGGGCTGGATACCCATAGGTGATCCTAGCAGTTAGTGACAAACAGCTAGCAGGGGCAAAGCCAGGACAGCTGAGCCACTCCAGAAGGGGTCTCAGTGATGCTGACATCCCTTGATGGCTGCTCTGTTGTGGTGTAGTGGGAATCCAACTGGATGCTCACTGTTTATGTTTGGAGCAGAGTGACTCCGGTTGGTCCTGTTGTCTTCACACTCGATGGGGTGATATATCTGACCTTCCAGAGCAAGAGTACCTTATCTGGTCATTTTGGGCTTCGGTTGAGGTGGAGGACTGAAAGGTGGTGGAATGGACACTGCTTGCCGGTGCCTGCGAATTGCTGGGGAGTAGCTCTTCTACTCCAATGGAGATTGTAGATGTAGTGCCGGCAGGCTACCCAAGGCTTCAGTGGTTCTCCAACTTGTAGGTCGAGTCACTCCGTTGCGATTGTCAAGAGGGAAGTGAGCAACCTGGGTTTTGTGCCAAAAGTTCACTGGTCTTCTGCAGCTCCCGCCAGGCAGTGAGTCGTCTTCATCCATCTTCTCTTGATCTTTTGAATCCAAGTTCTTTGGTTCAGGGGTGCCACCTAAGCGTTGGGAGTGATAGGTAGTAGCCAATGGGTGCCTACCTTTAGACCACTTCCTGTGGGACTTGGGCATAACCCTGACCCTAGAAAGCTAAGTCCACCCAAATCAATATGGAGGAATCCGAAAAGCGGGGTTCGATTCATCTAGTCCCCTTGGTACCAAGCATCTGTGGGTAAAGTGGAGTCATCATGGAGCTGGGGAACTCATGATCACGAGTGTCCAGCCCATGTACTCATTATGGCTTCCTTGTGCACTAGGGATTTTGAGGGTTATGCTTAGATACTACATGGTATATAAGAAGGGGTCCCAGTTGGAACAACATAAGATAAACAAATCAGCAAAATTAACCTCATAAACATAGACTTCAAAGAATGTTATTTAATATACATCCTTTCATGTAAACCAATTATCATTTCTTTTCACAATATTACAATTCAAAACATTTCATGATAAGCCCAGAAGAAAAGGGGGGTGGGGGGGAGGTGAAGAAAGGAAATTGTGCAGCATAGATTTAGTCGTAAAGGAATAACATAATAAGTGGTCTCATTACTGTTTTAACATATAGTACCACATTGGATATATATACATCATCATATATCAACTCATAGGTTGAGGAAATCCTATCCTGTTACTGTCTGGCACAGTCCATAAGTGATCAGTTTGCCCACAGGTAAGAAAGAAAAACAATATGTCGACGTTTCGACCCCAATTTCGCAGGCGACGTTATTGCCCTACAGCGGGGTCTTCCTCAGGACGGGTGGTGGTGGGGTGTGGGAGTACAAAAAGGGCACCTACAAAAGGGGAAAAACTAAATTAGGAATGATATATTCTTACAAGGAAAGCTGAAGGCTAATTAAAGCCATGCCTAGTTACCTACACGAAGCACGGTGAATCTAGCGGCTCCGTCTGAAACTGATGTTGGGCCAAGGGCTCCTATTTCCAAGAGAGCGTAATCCTAAAAATAAATTAGGCATTTATAAGACAGTGGACCGTACTTGGCTATAATCCACGTCATATCATACTTAATATCAGCACAAGTGTACAATTTAGTTAAACATCATACACTACCCAGCCGGGTTAAAAACATAAGTTACCAAATCAAACGGCGGAGGACCAACCAAACCAACCAACCACGGGGCTAGCCCCCACCATTCCAGTCCATTCTCACTACACAAAAATACGTGAGTAACTGGTCTTAAGGCTCACCTATTCAAGCGGCGGCGCTCCTAGGTGCTGATTATGCATGGAAATACTTCTGTTCATGACAGAAAACGTATATCTGTAAATGACAAACAAGTGCCATTCAGAAGGCTTTAGTTTTGTAGCTAACAATTGCTCTCGGCACTGGATGGTGCTGGGGGTTGAGACGGCTGCTCACCAAGTGCAAACACTAACCCGTGAAATTGCAGATTTGAAGTCTGAGATTGCAGGTGATGCAACTCTGATTAATGCAAAAGAGGCTTTGGAAAAAGCAGCAAAAACTTTGAAGGATTTTGAAACGAATACACAACAGAGGAAACTTGAAAAGCTGGCTAAAGATATCAAGTTCTATGAGAAGAAGAACACATATCCATACCTGAACGAGGATTATTATAAACAAGACTCCCAAGGTCGTTTTTCAGGAAGGAGTAGGGGAGCGTCTCGTGGCCGGAGGAACTACACCACTTTCTCGGATTCTTCCTATAGTGGGGACAGTGACAGTGGTCAGGTAGCAACTACGTCAGGGTATAACTACCAAGACCAGTGGAACCAGCCGCAGGAACTATTCAATCAACCTCAGCCTTTTTTAGGAGGGGGCCAATGGCGGCCGCCACGTGGCAGAGGGAACTGGCAGAGAGGTTTTACGAGGGGCCAGAACACCAACTGGGACAAGGGTCGTGGGCAGACCCAGAAGCAGGTGCACTTTCCACAGGAGAGCCACGGCGAAATCTCGACCCGTCGCAAGGTATACCGGTGGTGAATACAGAACCCAGCCCGGTTGTAAACCTATCATCCTATGAACTCAATGAGAATGAATGCAGGATCCTGGAGAAGGGTCTGTCTTTTGTACCTACATCTCTCCCGAATATCTTTGCTATAAAAACAGAACTGATGAAATTTTTCAGGAAAGTACGACTGCGTTACTTCTTCCGAAACAGTACAGCCTACAACAGTCCATCGGTTACAGGCCTGAGAATACCATCAACTTTTGTACCACCTAGGAGTGCGATGACGAATCAAATCTTAGCCTACGAAGATATGGTGCTAAAAGAGGTTGAAAAAACATTATCAACACATAAGTACACCAAGTTCAATATCAATCAAAGTGAGAGGAGAGCTCTAACTACTCTGAAAGACAATAACAATATCGTAATTAAATCAGCGGATAAAGGGGGAGCAATTGTCATTCAAGATGTAGAGAAATATAAGAACGAAATCCTTCGACAGTTGGGCGACGGAGTGAGCTACCAGCCACTGAGATGTGATCCTACTAAAGATTTAGCTTTGGAGATCCTGGCAGTAACAACGGAGGGTAAGGACCAAGGTTTCCTGAGTGAGCTTGAATTTAATTATCTCAACCAAAAAGACCCAAGAATACCAACGATTTACACCCTCCCCAAAATTCACAAGTGTATGCTAGAACCCCCAGGCCGCCCTATCGTATCCGGGTGTGGATCAATTTTGGAACCCTTGAGTAAATACATTGATTTTTTCTTAAAACCAATTGCGGAAGGTACATCCACTTACCTGAGGGATACTATGCAGATCATAAATCTTGTGGATGGCTTGTCCTTTGACAAAGGTAAACAGAGGTTGGTGACATGCGATATAGTTTCGCTCTACACGAGCATTCCACAACTAGACGCACTTGAGGTCATACGTGTAGCACTTGATGAACGTACTGCACCAATGGTGGTACCTACTGAATTTATTATCCAATTGCTCACCATCGCAATGAGAAAGAACTTCTTCATGTTCCAGGGCAAATTCTATGTACAATCCAAGGGAGTGGCTATGGGGGCAGCATTTGCGCCGGATCTGGCCATTATCTATATGGCAGATTTTGAGCGCAAATTTGTCTTGAATCAAACTAACCCATACCAGACACAATTACAGATGTGGCGTCGATACATAGACGACGTCTTGATGATTTGGACTGGCTCTGAAGAAAACTTGAATTTGTTCCATCTCTGGTTGAATGAACAGAGTACGGACATTCAATTTACCATGCAGTCGCATCAAGAAAAAGTCGACTTCCTTGATATTACTATCTTCCATGAAGAAGGGTTACTATCCACAACATTATATCGGAAACCCACTGAACGGAATTCACTCTTATTGTATAATAGCCATCACCCAAGAGGCCTGAGGGACAACCTGCCAGTTGGTCAGTTTTTTAGGATAAGACGGAACTGTTCCAAAAAAGATGACTATTTCGTGCAGTCCGAGGCCCTTACTGCAAAATTGTTGGAAAGAGGGTACCCGAGGAGACTTGTGAAGAGAGCACAAAAACGAGCTTGGTACAGTCCCAGAGAGGAACTACTCACGCCCCGCACCAGAAGCGACAACACCAATGAGCGGATGATCTGTGTGACCACATATAACACGCAAAGTAACAGTGTCAAGAAAATTGTCAATAAGTATTGGCCAATGGTGTCTGAGGAGATTGGTCAACCACAGAAACCAATGCACTCATTCAAGAAATCAAGGAATGTAAAAGATCAGGTGGTTAGTTCCTACCTAACGGCACCTGATACTCCCACCTTACAATCTATGTGGAATTTGCCATCAGTGCTTGGCCATTACAGATGTGGCCATTGTAAAGTCTGCCCAATGTGTTTACAGACTAAACAGTTTAAATACAAAGAGCATTGTGTTGATCTGAAATCCTTTACGAATTGCAATACATCCTGTGTTATTTACTGCATCAAGTGTCCGTGTGGCTTGGCCTATGTGGGTCAAACACAACAGAAAATTAAGGTCCGAATTATGCAACATCAGAGCAGGATCAGATGTGAGGTAGTGGGTGCACCACTCGTAGACCACTACAGGAGTTTTGGACATACATTGAATGAACTTGAGTGGGTGGTCCTTGAAAAGGTGACCTTGGGACCCCGGGGAGGTAGTATATCCTCTATCCTCACTGTGAGAGAAAGTAAGTGGATGCACTTGTTGGACACTATAGTGCATGGTCTTAATGAACAGGAGAATAACTTTGCACAATTGGCATGTTTATAATATAGATTTCATGCAATACTGACATCGTCCTTTTTATTCTGTTTAATAGGACTCATTTGGCAAGGTTGTAATGCAAAATTATGATGTGAGGGCCCATTCAATTTGATTGTGTTATCTTTCATTTATATATACATGTTTTATTACTACATCTCTGTAACTTTTACATATTTGGAACGTAATACAATTGAGTAGTTCACACATGATGAAAAAGACCCCCTCCCAGTGCATCTATTAGGTTTGCCTTGACGAGTGCCCCATCGAATTTTACTTAACCAATGCATTTAATTTTAATTAACATTTATCTGGCTTTTAACAAGTCAACTGTTAAATAAAGACGTCTGTGTGCTTGCAGGTCCTCCTACCGCGCTAAGAAAGGAATTTAGCCCAAAGAGACACTAGTTTACTCCAGCGCTTAATTTCACCAGGGGCTGAGTCTGTCTACTATTTTCACTGGGCGCCCATTGGCCACATACAAGCAGTGACATTTAGCTGCTGCCCAGTTGATATATCTCGCTTCTTTTCCCTCGCGTCAGGTCACTAGAGCAATCGGTTTGCTGTCATGCGGAGATTTCAACACGCATCTTCTAAGGGGTAAGCTCGAGTAAATCAACAGCCGTCTCTTTCCTTTTGTGACTATGTGATTGTTGCGAGTGCAGACGCTAACACGCACCGCTGGTTGTTTATTTTTCTCAGAAACCCGAGTGAGATTTGAATGGGTTTGTCGCAAAGACACCAGGCATCCCACTTCGTGGCTCACTTCAAGCCAGTAAATTAATTGAGACGGATGCTCAGCGAGGAGTTTTTCCCGCTTTCTTCTAGATTCGGGTAAGCATGGGTTTACTTTAATCGTGCCCCGCTCTAGTAATGCGGCGAATGTCAAATGGTTTTGTAACACACGCCTCCATTCCAATCCCTAGATACACAGACGGACCTAGGAGGTCTTTTCAAAGGAAGTTTTTCCCGAGTGGCGTTTTTGGAAATAAGAAGCCACTGCCAGTTAATGGTTTTTTTGATTCCGTCTGTTTCACCTTCAGATATGGTGAGTAAACAGATGAAATGGTGGGTTAGAATGCAATGACGACATGTCAATTATGTTCTGAATGGCACTTGTTTGTCATTTACAGATATACGTTTTCTGTCATGAACAGAAGTATTTCCATGCATAATCAGCACCTAGGAGCGCCGCCGCTTGAATAGGTGAGCCTTAAGACCAGTTACTCACGTATTTTTGTGTAGTGAGAATGGACTGGAATGGTGGGGGCTAGCCCCATGGTTGGTTGGTTTGGTTGGTCCTCCGCCGTTTGATTTGGTAACTTATGTTTTTAACCCGGCTGGGTAGTGTATGATGTTTAACTAAATTGTACACTTGTGCTGATATTAAGTATGATATGACGTGGATTATAGCCAAGTACGGTCCACTGTCTTATAAATGCCTAATTTATTTTTAGGATTACGCTCTCTTGGAAATAGGAGCCCTTGGCCCAACATCAGTTTCAGACGGAGCCGCTAGATTCACCGTGCTTCGTGTAGGTAACTAGGCATGGCTTTAATTAGCCTTCAGCTTTCCTTGTAAGAATATATCATTCCTAATTTAGTGTTTCCCCTTTTGTAGGTGCCCTTTTTGTACTCCCACACCCCACCACCACCCGTCCTGAGGAAGACCCCGCTGTAGGGCAATAACGTCGCCTGCGAAATTGGGGTCGAAACGTCGACATATTGTTTTTCTTTCTTACCTGTGGGCAAACTGATCACTTATGGACTGTGCCAGACAGTAACAGGATAGGATTTCCTCAACCTATGAGTTGATATATGATGATGTATATATATCCAATGTGGTACTATATGTTAAAACAGTAATGAGACCACTTATTATGTTATTCCTTTACGACTAAATCTATGCTGCACAATTTCCTTTCTTCACCTCCCCCCCACCCCCCTTTTCTTCTGGGCTTATCATGAAATGTTTTGAATTGTAATATTGTGAAAAGAAATGATAATTGGTTTACATGAAAGGATGTATATTAAATAACATTCTTTGAAGTCTATGTTTATGAGGTTAATTTTGCTGATTTGTTTATCTTATGTTGTTCCAACTGGGACCCCTTCTTATATACCATTGATTACCCAGGTCCCAGTACTAGTGGGTTGACCCATTTATTATAACATTATCTGTGCAGGTGCACGCCTGCGAGGTCTTTTTTGTCTTTGAATTATCACTGTAAATATATTGTCACTATTTTCTACATAATGATAGAGAGCGAGACTTTGTCATACACGGAGGACTATATCAACCAGCTGATCAAGGACAGGTCCAATCAATTCTTGTCTTCAGATACACCCAACGTGGACTATACGTTGAATGACAAACTAGCACGCCTAGAGAGACTTGAAAAGAAACTAGTTAGAACACGCTTGCACGGCCACTTGTTGACCAAATATCTAGAGTCCAACATCATCCCAATTGGTCTGCAGGTTAAGAACGAGCCTGCCATTTTCGTGGACGTGCCAAAATTTAAGGAAGGCTTTAGTTTTGTAGCTAACAATTGCTCTCGGCACTGGATGGTGCTGGGGGTTGAGACGGCTGCTCACCAAGTGCAAACACTAACCCGTGAAATTGCAGATTTGAAGTCTGAGATTGCAGGTGATGCAACTCTGATTAATGCAAAAGAGGCTTTGGAAAAAGCAGCAAAAACTTTGAAGGATTTTGAAACGAATACACAACAGAGGAAACTTGAAAAGCTGGCTAAAGATATCAAGTTCTATGAGAAGAAGAACACATATCCATACCTGAACGAGGATTATTATAAACAAGACTCCCAAGGTCGTTTTTCAGGAAGGGGTAGGGGAGCGTCTCGTGGCCGGAGGAACTACACCACTTTCTCGGATTCTTCCTATAGTGGGGACAGTGACAGTGGTCAGGTAGCAACTACGTCAGGGTATAACTACCAAGACCAGTGGAACCAGCTGCAGGAACTATTCAATCAACCTCAGCCTTTTTTAGGAGGGGGCCAATGGCGGCCGCCACGTGGCAGAGGGAACTGGCAGAGAGGTTTTACGAGGGGCCAGAACACCAACTGGGACAAGGGTCGTGGGCAGACCCAGAAGCAGGTGCACTTTCCACAGGAGAGCCACGGCGAAATCTCGACCCGTCGCAAGGTATACCGGTGGTGAATACAGAACCCAGCCCGGTTGTAAACCTATCATCCTATGAACTCAATGAGAATGAATGCAGGATCCTGGAGAAGGGTCTGTCTTTTGTACCTACATCTCTCCCGAATATCTTTGCTATAAAAACAGAACTGATGAAATTTTTCAGGAAAGTACGACTGCGTTACTTCTTCCGAAACAGTACAGCCTACAACAGTCCATCGGTTACAGGCCTGAGAATACCATCAACTTTTGTACCACCTAGGAGTGCGATGACGAATCAAATCTTAGCCTACGAAGATATGGTGCTAAAAGAGGTTGAAAAAACATTATCAACACATAAGTACACCAAGTTCAATATCAATCAAAGTGAGAGGAGAGCTCTAACTACTCTGAAAGACAATAACAATATCGTAATTAAATCAGCGGATAAAGGGGGAGCAATTGTCATTCAAGATGTAGAGAAATATAAGAACGAAATCCTTCGACAGTTGGGCGACGGAGTGAGCTACCAGCCACTGAGATGTGATCCTACTAAAGATTTAGCTTTGGAGATCCTGGCAGTAACAACGGAGGGTAAGGACCAAGGTTTCCTGAGTGAGCTTGAATTTAATTATCTCAACCAAAAAGACCCAAGAATACCAACGATTTACACCCTCCCCAAAATTCACAAGTGTATGCTAGAACCCCCAGGCCGCCCTATCGTATCCGGGTGTGGATCAATTTTGGAACCCTTGAGTAAATACATTGATTTTTTCTTAAAACCAATTGCGGAAGGTACATCCACTTACCTGAGGGATACTATGCAGATCATAAATCTTGTGGATGGCTTGTCCTTTGACAAAGGTAAACAGAGGTTGGTGACATGCGATATAGTTTCGCTCTACACGAGCATTCCACAACTAGACGCACTTGAGGTCATACGTGTAGCACTTGATGAACGTACTGCACCAATGGTGGTACCTACTGAATTTATTATCCAATTGCTCACCATCGCAATGAGAAAGAACTTCTTCATGTTCCAGGGCAAATTCTATGTACAATCCAAGGGAGTGGCTATGGGGGCAGCATTTGCGCCGGATCTGGCCATTATCTATATGGCAGATTTTGAGCGCAAATTTGTCTTGAATCAAACTAACCCATACCAGACACAATTACAGATGTGGCGTCGATACATAGACGACGTCTTGATGATTTGGACTGGCTCTGAAGAAAACTTGAATTTGTTCCATCTCTGGTTGAATGAACAGAGTACGGACATTCAATTTACCATGCAGTCGCATCAAGAAAAAGTCGACTTCCTTGATATTACTATCTTCCATGAAGAAGGGTTACTATCCACAACATTATATCGGAAACCCACTGAACGGAATTCACTCTTATTGTATAATAGCCATCACCCAAGAGGCCTGAGGGACAACCTGCCAGTTGGTCAGTTTTTTAGGATAAGACGGAACTGTTCCAAAAAAGATGACTATTTCGTGCAGTCCGAGGCCCTTACTGCAAAATTGTTGGAAAGAGGGTACCCGAGGAGACTTGTGAAGAGAGCACAAAAACGAGCTTGGTACAGTCCCAGAGAGGAACTACTCACGCCCCGCACCAGAAGCGACAACACCAATGAGCGGATGATCTGTGTGACCACATATAACACGCAAAGTAACAGTGTCAAGAAAATTGTCAATAAGTATTGGCCAATGGTGTCTGAGGAGATTGGTCAACCACAGAAACCAATGCACTCATTCAAGAAATCAAGGAATGTAAAAGATCAGGTGGTTAGTTCCTACCTAACGGCACCTGATACTCCCACCTTACAATCTATGTGGAATTTGCCATCAGTGCTTGGCCATTACAGATGTGGCCATTGTAAAGTCTGCCCAATGTGTTTACAGACTAAACAGTTTAAATACAAAGAGCATTGTGTTGATCTGAAATCCTTTACGAATTGCAATACATCCTGTGTTATTTACTGCATCAAGTGTCCGTGTGGCTTGGCCTATGTGGGTCAAACACAACAGAAAATTAAGGTCCGAATTATGCAACATCAGAGCAGGATCAGATGTGAGGTAGTGGGTGTACCACTCGTAGACCACTACAGGAGTTTTGGACATACATTGAATGAACTTGAGTGGGTGGTCCTTGAAAAGGTGACCTTGGGACCCCGGGGAGGTAGTATATCCTCTATCCTCACTGTGAGAGAAAGTAAGTGGATGCACTTGTTGGACACTATAGTGCATGGTCTTAATGAACAGGAGAATAACTTTGCACAATTGGCATGTTTATAATATAGATTTCATGCAATACTGACATCGTCCTTTTTATTCTGTTTAATAGGACTCATTTGGCAAGGTTGTAATGCAAAATTATGATGTGAGGGCCCATTCAATTTGATTGTGTTATCTTTCATTTATATATACATGTTTTATTACTACATCTCTGTAACTTTTACATATTTGGAACGTAATACAATTGAGTAGTTCACACATGATGAAAAAGACCCCCTCCCAGTGCATCTATTAGGTTTGCCTTGACGAGTGCCCCATCGAATTTTACTTAACCAATGCATTTAATTTTAATTAACATTTATCTGGCTTTTAACAAGTCAACTGTTAAATAAAGACGTCTGTGTGCTTGCAGGTCCTCCTACCGCGCTAAGAAAGGAATTTAGCCCAAAGAGACACTAGTTTACTCCAGCGCTTAATTTCACCAGGGGCTGAGTCTGTCTACTATTTTCACTGGGCGCCCATTGGCCACATACAAGCAGTGACATTTAGCTGCTGCCCAGTTGATATATCTCGCTTCTTTTCCCTCGCGTCAGGTCACTAGAGCAATCGGTTTGCTGTCATGCGGAGATTTCAACACGCATCTTCTAAGGGGTAAGCTCGAGTAAATCAACAGCCGTCTCTTTCCTTTTGTGACTATGTGATTGTTGCGAGTGCAGACGCTAACACGCACCGCTGGTTGTTTATTTTTCTCAGAAACCTGAGTGAGATTTGAATGGGTTTGTCGCAAAGACACCAGGCATCCCACTTCGTGGCTCACTTCAAGCCAGTAAATTAATTGAGACGGATGCTCAGCGAGGAGTTTTTCCCGCTTTCTTCTAGATTCGGGTAAGCATGGGTTTACTTTAATCGTGCCCCGCTCTAGTAATGCGGCGAATGTCAAATGGTTTTGTAACACACGCCTCCATTCCAATCCCTAGATACACAGACGGACCTAGGAGGTCTTTTCAAAGGAAGTTTTTCCCGAGTGGCGTTTTTGGAAATAAGAAGCCACTGCCAGTTAATGGTTTTTTTGATTCCGTCTGTTTCACCTTCAGATATGGTGAGTAAACAGATGAAATGGTGGGTTAGAATGCAATGACGACATGTCAATTATGTTCTGAATGGCACTTGTTTGTCATTTACAGATATACGTTTTCTGTCATGAACAGAAGTATTTCCATGCATAATCAGCACCTAGGAGCGCCGCCGCTTGAATAGGTGAGCCTTAAGACCAGTTACTCACGTATTTTTGTGTAGTGAGAATGGACTGGAATGGTGGGGGCTAGCCCCGTGGTTGGTTGGTTTGGTTGGTCCTCCGCCGTTTGATTTGGTAACTTATGTTTTTAACCCGGCTGGGTAGTGTATGATGTTTAACTAAATTGTACACTTGTGCTGATATTAAGTATGATATGACGTGGATTATAGCCAAGTACGGTCCACTGTCTTATAAATGCCTAATTTATTTTTAGGATTACGCTCTCTTGGAAATAGGAGCCCTTGGCCCAACATCAGTTTCAGACGGAGCCGCTAGATTCACCGTGCTTCGTGTAGGTAACTAGGCATGGCTTTAATTAGCCTTCAGCTTTCCTTGTAAGAATATATCATTCCTAATTTAGTTTTTCCCCTTTTGTAGGTGCCCTTTTTGTACTCCCACACCCCACCACCACCCGTCCTGAGGAAGACCCCGCTGTAGGGCAATAACGTCGCCTGCGAAATTGGGGTCGAAACGTCGACATATTGTTTTTCTTTCTTACCTGTGGGCAAACTGATCACTTATGGACTGTGCCAGACAGTAACAGGATAGGATTTCCTCAACCTATGAGTTGATATATGATGATGTATATATATCCAATGTGGTACTATATGTTAAAACAGTAATGAGACCACTTATTATGTTATTCCTTTACGACTAAATCTATGCTGCACAATTTCCTTTCTTCACCTCCCCCCCACCCCCCTTTTCTTCTGGGCTTATCATGAAATGTTTTGAATTGTAATATTGTGAAAAGAAATGATAATTGGTTTACATGAAAGGATGTATATTAAATAACATTCTTTGAAGTCTATGTTTATGAGGTTAATTTTGCTGATTTGTTTATCTTATGTTGTTCCAACTGGGACCCCTTCTTATATACCATTGATTACCCAGGTCCCAGTACTAGTGGGTTGACCCATTTATTATAACATAGATACTACATGGACATATTCACTCACACAGATATGCCCAAACATGGGGTATAGTGCAAATTACCCTGGGGCTGTAAGGCCTTCTGTAGGTTGGCTTACCTATACCACATGCAAAGCTGTGCTGGAATGGCATACTGAGGTCTGTGCTATGTCTACTCTTCAGTTTTCTCTCCACCAAGACATTCCGTCTGTGATGGCAGTTTGCATGAGCTCGGAGGAGAGCCCCTTAGGGTGGCACAATTATTGATGCAGCCCTTAGGGGCCCTTTCTATTCCTGAGGCCTGGGGTACCAGGGGTACCATTACTAGAGACTTATATGGAGGCTAAATCGGTACCAATTGTGGAACAATGGTGCAGCTTAGGGAAAGAAAACTGGTACTGGGGACCTAGTTAGCATGAATTCAGCACACTTTCAGTCAATGTGCATGGGTAATACAACAAAAACCCAGTTTCCTACACAAGTCCTCCCCCCAGCCAACAGGCCAGGAGACTTCAGCCACAACCTGGGAGAGTCTTCTTAGTCTATCAGGGAGGGCAAGAAAACAGACTGGATTAAAGCAGGGCCTACTCTACCTTGCATCCTCCTGTCCAGGTCACTTTCTCTGGAAGCAGACCTACCTCAACAGTGTCAGGATCCTTGTTAAAATACACTTCTTTAGTTTCTTTTCCCATTCTTGTTGCTTTGGGATCAACTATGTCTACCTCCGCCAACCCTATCTTAGTTAGGGCAGCCCCCATCTTACCCAAAGAGGTTACCCACAACTTGTGTAACTCCACCATGACCAACAGGGTCAGGGGGCCTAGCTTTTTGGATATTCGGTCAGACCACCCTGCCAAGGACAGTGCAGCTCTAAAGGCTAATACCCAGAAGAGGCCACTGACACTGTCAGTGCCCAGAGCTACACCCTTAGCTCTTCTTAGCAAAGGGGCTAACTTACAGGCTTCTTTGGGTTCAAATTGTCTGTGTGAAGCTTTAGAATGAAGAGATTACTACATCCTGTAGCAAACACCTTCCTTCCACTCTCTCTTTCTGTTGACTGAGGAGCCACCTTCTCATGCTTAACAGATGCATGAATTGTCAGGACTTTTTGTGGCGCAGGTAGGGCTACAACAGTGCCACGATGGGAGTCCACTCTTCTGAAGCAGGAGCTCCATGGCTTACTGGAACTTGGCTAAAGGTTGCCCACCTTTTCTACACGGCCTTCCTTTTCTCTGCTTCTGGTGCTTAATTGCACTAGATGCAGGTTCAGCACCTCCAGAATCCTTGGGAGAGGACTGGCACTGGGCCAGTACCACTTTTGGGCTCAGACCAACCTCTAGGTTCATCATTTGCAAGGGGAAAATCAAGGTTGGAGGTCAGTACTGACTACCACTCTTCTCCATCTAAGGGGCCCAGCTATTTCAAGGGGTACTAAAGCCACAGGCCTAACAGTAACCTGCCCTGGGATAGCCCTGACTCTTCTAGTCTCACCTGGGATGTACTGTTTTAAGAGTACCAACCTGGTCTGCACCCTAATGTGATGGGGCCAGGTATACCTCAGGGCAATGGCTGGGATTCCATTCACCAGTGGGTGGTAGAAGTGTTTGGTTCCCTCTTGAATTTCCAACTCTCCTTTTGGTCCCATTTTCCAGCTGAAAGCTATAAGGACTTTCTCATCTGAGGAATCATCCTCAAGGCCTACAATGGCAACCCCTGGAGGTGTACCAGTGGGTTTGTTTTTAGGACAGGAAAGGTACTTGGCTTGGTACCCTGTGGGTTTACAGTTAAGGCACTAAGGGCCTGATTCACAAAGGTAAACTGAGACGAAAGTCTAACTTTACGACTTTCGTTGTTCATAACTGGCATTTACAAGCAGTAAAGTTTAAATTTTGTTTCAGTTAAACTTCAGTTTTGGTCTTAAGTTTAACTGAGACCAAAAGTAGAGTTTTTTGGATCCCATTTATTACACTGGTACGCAGTCTTGGTTAATGAGGTGTCTCGGGCACCACCCTACGGGCCTGGTTTTCAGGGGCCTGCAAATGAGACCTTCTGTTGGTTTTTGGAATGGCCTACCTTTTTCTCTTGAAAGGGCTTAGCAACCCCTTTCTTTTGGTCACCCGTGATTAGTTTAGGACACTCTTGTTTCGAGCCAATTATCAGCCTTCCTCCCCAACTCCTGAGGAGAGACTGGACCTGGGTCCACCAGGTATTAATGCAATTTTCAGAAGCACAGTTACTCAACAGATGTTCTTTCATAATCACATTATACAGCCGATCATAGTCTTGCACTTAGCTTCCTTTCAACCAACCGCCGAGTGTCTTAACTCAAAAATCTACAAAATCAACCCAGGACTGACACAAGGTTTTCTATTTAGTGGTGAGTCCAAAGCCCTCAAACATAGTACCCTTCCTTTAACCCCTTGCCTACGGGGCTAATTGCCCCGCTGTTCTGGGGGACGGGGGGAGCGTGCACAGTGCCCCGGTGCTCATGACGATCTGAGCTCATCACGGCCACACCCATTTCTTTATAACGCTCAGCACAGTAGGGAAATTAATACCCGCGTGCGAGCGTTGCAGCCGTTATGAGCACACAGCCACCGTGGCTCATGATGAGCTGAGCTCGTCATCAGCATGGAAGGGGTTAATCATAGGCCTCTACCTAGTTAAGTGTCAGGAATCTATCCCTGCACTAACTAGAGAACAGTTCCCATAAGAGAGAGCACCAATACTACTGGCTGACATTCCTCATTCTACAAGCTATCTCAAAAGCTGTGGACCATTTTGTGATGTCATCACCTTCTGTATATTTGAGGACTATCTCTTTGGCGATTTTAGGGTCAAAAGCTTCTTCTTTCTACCTATTTATACTTGGCTGCCACCAGAGATGGGTCCTAGGCCAAACTCAATTCTTTCTTTCGCCATAGTCAGGATTTTGGCTTCTAAAGCTGCCATCTTGGCTAGCTGTGACGGAGTAACCTGTTTGCCAGGATCTAAATTAGGCCCAATGTTTATGTCAGTTATAAACAAATTTTGTTCCAGTGTCAACCGTATGACATTATTATCACTATCTGTACAGGTATGAGACAATGTGGCAGAGGGTGAGGTCTAAGACAATATTGGAAATGTGTCGCTTACTATCTCCTCTTATAAAAGTGAGAGCAAGTTGGTAGTCGGACCTGAATTGACCATTGCAAAAATGCAAAACATGAGTCAGGGTAAGGGACAGTAACTGAATCGCAGCTGCTGACCCATTTTTAAGTGGTTTTGCCTCCACCCTCTGAATGCCCCTTGCCTCATCCTCCCTTTCTGCGATAAATGTTAACCATTCCAGGACCTAGCAATGCTTATCATTAGTGATTCAGTATTCCAAAGTATAGTGTGGTTATAGATATTGTACATATTTTCCATGCGGCTATTTTTGCCACTAATACTCAGGCCCAGTATATCATTGCTGCCAAGCTCTAGGCTTTTTTGTGTAATATTGGGCATGTTTTTACTCAGATAGATAGCCCACTGACAGTCGTCCCGCCCTCAATGGGACTGCCTCAAGGCAATAGTTAGTACACTGCAGCATAAAGAGTTATTCTAAAGCCCATGTCTCTTATATTAGAAACACATCAAATTTACTAATAAAAAGACTCCAATCTGCAAGTTTCCCTCGAAGGCCTGCTATGTTCCAAACTGTAAAAAGTAACATGCTTCTTTCGTCTAGGTATTGAGGTGTATTCGTAATAAAATGTTCTTGACTTGTCCCAACAAATTCTCTGGAATGCTCATCATCATCTGCGTGGGAAGCAGATAGCCCTGATATTATGATACACTGCTGGTGCTGAGCTAATTTGTCTATGTTACTTCCAGTGTGCTCACATATAGATAGAATGTGGACATTGCTATAGGTTGCTATTACATGGTCATGGACAGATGGACATGTGGTAATACTCAAATTAGTTAACCTAGTGGTTAATAATGGGCCATTCAGTCAATGAACCATTCTCAATGAAGATGTCTCGGAACCACTAGGAAATATTACCTTCCCAATGGCAGCTTCGACTCTTTCCTTCCCACCTTGGGCCTGTTTTCTGTGGAACATGCAAGGAAGGAGAGTGGGAGGTTGTTTTGATTAATGGCCCACCTAGCATTTGAATTGTATCTTGGAACATGCTGGGGGACATTAACAAGCTTCTATTTCTAATAGACCATCACCAAATTCCTCTTGCAGATTGACTGTGTTTCAAAAGTAGTTAACCAAAGGTATGCGTTGTGTTTCACTAGCCATCACCAAGGGTCATTAAAACAACACCTACCTATGTCTCAGATGTTGAGAGTCAGAAGAATCACATCCAACCAGACACAAACAGAGCTAAGACTCCAGGAAATGGGTAAAAGGTTCATCACAAGAGGTTATCCTGTACAGCTCATTGAAACAGCCAAGAAAAGAGCACTGGAAACGCCCAGAGAAACATAATTACTCAGAACTCAACGAGATAAGACGAATAGGACAGTCCTGGTATCAAAATTCTCTAACCTGAGTACCGCTTACAAAAGAATCATCCTACGACATTGCCCAATAATGAGCATTGAACCAGATTTTGGCACCACCTTTAGGGAACCCCCTATATTTGCCTATACCCGTAATGCCAACATAAGAGAAATCCTCAACAAAAAGCGTCCCAGCGCATTTCCAGCTAAAGGTACAAGACCTTGTAAGAATTGTGGAAATTGTCACAACGTCATTACTGGGAATGTGATTAACCACCCCATGAGAGGCACTCCCATGAAATTGCATGTGAATGCCACATGCGATACATCTCATGTAGTATATTTGATAAAATGTCCTTGTGGAATGTGTTACGTCGGTAAGACTGAAAGAAAAATAAAGATTCGCATCAACGAACATAAATCAAACATCAGACTTAAAAATACTAAATCCAACGTAGCAGTACATTTTAATGACAACAGACACAATGTATCCCAATTGAGATTTATGGTTCTGTAAGAAGTCCAGAAACGAGAGGGAGTTGACAACAACAAATGTCTATTACAGAGAGAAATGGCTTGGATATACAAGATGCAGTCCATGAAGCCGATGGGACTAAATGATCGCTTAGAATTTTCATGTTTTCTATAGGATATCAGGTCGATATCCACATGCCGTATTCTATAATTCCTGAAATGCGATTGTTATTATTTATGTTCACCCTTTGTTTGTGATTTCCAGTTCTTTTACCTCATTAATACCTCAGCGTTAGTACACTTTAATATGGCCGACACGATTCAGAGACACTTAGTCCTCTGTTTATGGTTATTTTTCCAACACACGCTTATACGTCACTTCCCACGCTACTTCCCCACACCAACTTATCTTACGATTGAAGCTAGCGAGCATGAACCACTAAGTAAGTCGATTCACTAATGTTCCGTGAACGTTCTTCACATTATCTCACCGCGTTCTGTTGGTAATTTTGTAAGCGCATGTGAGCGCGTGAAACCCGACCGCACCCTCTTTGTTCAAAAACCACCACGCACCCCTTTTGTTAACCATCACACTGACACCGCGTGCATAGCCTATTTTAATTCATCGAGCACTTCATCACAGCTTTTGCACGTTTATACTTTGAGCACAGTCGTCCGTCGTGTTACCTATGCTTCACAAACCACCGGAACCCACTCCTATCACGTCTTTAGCATTTTACTCACCCTGTATGCTGCACTCTCACATTTTGATACTAGGAAGTCAGCCGAACATTTTCTAGAGCTATGTTTTTGTTTGTTCATAGAGCTCCCAGACGAAGGGCACCCTGCCCGAAATGCATTGGAGCTGATTGGATAACAAGTCCAATATATGGATTTACATATACAAAAAGAAGGATTGTTAAACCATTTGGAACAATGGAATATTATCATGATATATAATGATGATGTGGAAATAAAATAATTATAAACCATCAACATCCGTGACGGAATCTTGTTTCACAAGAACCAAAGGAGTGCCCACAAATACAGGGATAAGACCACATCCCAGAGGTGTCACACACCAAGAACTAATCTAATATGTTACTTTGTTCACCATAGAGTCTGTAGGCTTTGTTTGGTTTAAGTCTTGGGATGTTGGTCATATATATACAGAGCATTGGCTTTTGTATACACCTGAGGTTGAAGTCAACAGATTAGCAACTGCGAAACCATTGCCCCAGTTCCTTCCTGACTATTGTATGTACCATAGTTAGTGTTAGCCATGGCATTTTAAAGTAACAAGTTTACTTGTACCTGGCGACAGGAGGAGAAATTATTGATCACGTTCTTAGCCTTGTGGTGTAGTAAAAGGGTTAGGAAACGTTAACCCATTTCTAGTAGTACGATGCGCTAGACAAGTTGCTCAGTCTAGAGTGTTGGCTGGCTGGGGGCTTCAGGTGGGTTGTCTCCTCCCATCTTCTTAGAATGGAGCTAAAAACCCTGATAACACTGGCAAGCCTCAGATTTTTCATTTGGTTGTTTTGCAAGTTCTCCTTTGAGGTCTGAGTTCAGCTAGTAGAGATCACATACATCCTGGTTAGTTATCTGCACAATGGGTTTAGGTGGTTTCCTTCCTTAGGTTCTCAATGAGCAGACATTTACTTTGAGCGCAGTTTGAGGATGACTGCAAATCTAGAGTATGAGGTGGTGGCAGATCATTTGTTAGGTCAACCAGTGAGGCAAAACGATTGCTGCATGTAATGTTGGGGGTTTGAGCAATTTGTTTGTATTTTGATTCTGGTACAAGTAGTGGTTCATTTCTATTGCATGGTGAGTTTATATTTGATTTAAGCTGTCAATTTGATTAAAGTCAGTGTTATTAACAATAGCAGTTGTAATTGGTGGGCAGGACATAAGCCAAGTTTTGACAGAGAATCCCATCTGCCAAACTCTAAATAAGGAGTCTCAGTCAGTAATCATTTCTCTGTATGGACATTTGGATAACATTACGAAAAAGGCCCATAGAGGTCATTGTGATGAAATTAATAATGCCAACTGCCCAAAAAAGGACTAAGATAATAACCAGGAATATTTCAGTGTTAAAAATTATTTCAAGGTACTGAGACTAAGTCAAACTGAACCTTTCACCCTAAGTCATGAGTATTTGAGTGGTTGTGCATCTGCAAACCATTGCCTGTACCAAGTCTATCAGCAAGTCAACCAGAGCCTCAGGTTGAAGGGAAGATGAGGTGCGACTTAACCCAATCGTGGACATCTTCAAGAACTGAGGAGCAACCTCCTCTCAAGGTATATGACTTGAGGCCAACTCCAATGGCCAGTCACAGATACAAAGACTATGGCTCTAATTTCAAGTTGCATGGTACTAAGACGATTTGTGATTTTACAGTTCCCGCTCAGTAAAATCGTCCAGTTCTGTCTTCTCACGATTGAAACTCAATGCAACAGGGCCATGAAACCAATCAGAATGCCCTGTTCCATGTGGATTTAGTACATTTACATTTACACCTGCTCTTAGCAGGTGGTAAATGTATGCAGGGTCAGTGCCTGAAGTCTGCTGTGAGGCAGTGGGTGTAGGAGAGGGAAGGTGAGTTTTCTTTTTAACAGAGGAAAGCACTGTATGCTTCCCCCTCTTAGAAAAAAGAAGCATGAGGATTGGCTGCTGTTGTAGCCAAAGTCTCATCTGATTTTTCAGCAGTTTTTTTCTGGCCCAAAAAATGTGGTTAGCTTCTTTCACACTGGTAAATCCAGACCTGGACCAGTCTAGCGTTGAGCTAGTAAAATTGGAGGTACCTGGTTCCCAAAAACACGAAAGCTCACAGGATTAAGCTTAAAACATGCGTAAATATGGAAAACCTGCATGTGTAAAATGATGGAAATTTAAACAAAAGGGTATCCCCTACTAATAAAATCTAATTCTAGTTACTATCTTCAAGCAACTCTTGGCCCCCGTGACTCTCTGGGGCTGCCGCGTTATGGTCTTCAGCGAAGCCATCCCCCGGGGCACAGAGGAAGAGCCTGTCTGGTACCTGCGGTGGGCATCGGCCGCGCCGCCTACGCACGCCTCCGGTGGGGCTGCTGGTTGAAGACCCCACCCTTGCATCCTAGCTGGGGACGGCGACCCCGCTACTTATACCCTTGTGGGTTCCAGCGCCCAAGATGCAGTGGACAGCACCTCCTGCTTGGGGCCCATGAGAGGAGCAGTTGGAGGACCCTGAGTGGTGTGGCACATCCTGGAGGGTGGCAGAGGCAAGAGGGAAGGCACAATCTACTTTGCCTGCCTTAGAGGACCCCTGTGTACCAGATTTGGCATCTACGGCTATGGGAGGTGAGCGCACGAGGCGGGGGTGTATGGTTGGGGCCGCCCGCTTGTTGGTCAGCGTGAGCTCCCTGAGGGGGGAGTAGGACAGTGCCCTGTGATCCTGTGGACCGGCACCCAACGCTAGCCAGCCAGATTTGCTCACAGTGTCCTGGTGGCCCCAGTGCCATGGCCTGACGCATTCACCACGCCACCCAATTCGGCTGCAGGGGTTCCTGGCCGGACCTGGCAACTCGGATCTCCACTCGGGTGTCATCTGCCCCCCATGCTGAGAGACTGGTGCTAACACCCAGGCCTCTAGTGTCAGGGTGTTAGCCTGGGTGTTAGCCTCTAGTGCCTAGATTGCACCTGCCTACTTCTCCGCACCCGGGATGACATGGGCCAGCAGGGGACCATGCAAGACTGCATGTAGAACTGTATAGCCTGCTCCTATGGACTGTGCCAACTCCTGGCATTTCACTGCTGCCCCATCTGTGTACCCCATTCCCATCCACGCAGCAAGCCCAGAACGTGCACCCGCTATGGCCGCCCCTGATCGCAGAAAGGGTCGCTCTATGACGGTCCTCCTGTTCAAGCCCATTCCACAGCCCAGAAGCCAGCCAGACCCGGGATGCACGGATGACCCTGAGGAGAATGAGGGCCCTGGGGCACCGTTAAACAGGTCGTCCCTGGAATCCATCTTTTCCTCTCTCCACAAAGATTTGACTGCAATGAAGCGCGATCTCCAGGTGGACCTAAAGGATGTCCGCCGCAACGTGGATTCCCTGGGGGAGAGGGTTCTTTCCTTGGAGGAACATGAGACAGGATGAGATGAAGAAACTGAGCACCTTCAACAGTAGGTCCTCTGCTTGCAGGAGCAGAACCTGGACAAGCAGGTTCACACCGAAGACCTAGAAAACAGGTCTTGTCAAAATAATGTTCGCATTAGAGGCATGGCGCACGGAGATGGCCAATGAAGATGACGAGGCCCTCGTAGCAGGCCTTTTCTTCTCTGTCCTCGAAGAACCTCCAGAATTTCAGATCAAGCGGGATTGCAGCCACAGGGTGGGCCCGTGGCGCATGTCCACCACCCCTCTGGCGGACATCCTTACATGTGTTCACGATTACCAACTGAAGGAGAGGATCCTCCAGGAGGCCCGATGCCGTCTTGACTTCACATTCCAGTGGCAGAAGCCTGTGCTCTTTCAGGATCTGGCTGCCTCTATCCTCCTTAAATGCAAGTCCTTCTGGCCGATCACACTTCATCTCCAGGAGATTGATATAAGATACTCATGGGGCCACCCGTTCAGACTGATTTTCATCTACAAAGGAGAACTGCAGCAATTCTTTTCACTTTCTGCAGCCTATAAACTTCTGGACATCACTGAGCCAGCTCCGGTCCAACCTAGTCAGCACCCGCACCCTCGCAGGCAACTGTTGTATGTTATGGGGTTTTCATTTTTTTCATTGTTGGAACCTGGTCCCCCTTGTAATACTCCTCCTAATGCACAAACAAGGTTGCAGTGTATATGTGATTTCGAGCTCGCACTTGGTCTGCATCTCACATGGGGCGTCTAAGTATCTACCAGCTCCTGCATAAGCATGAGCGCAAAATCCGCTCCGCTCGCGGATTTTGCGGATTTTCGGTAAATTCGCGATCCGAGAACTCCCGCGAATTTACCGCGAATCCACAAATCCGCGAGCGGCGGATTTCGGGGGCAAAAGTTCAAGCCTGCCTGGCCTGTTGTAACTAATTTACGATGGCGCCGGCAAGCTGCCAGCGCCATCCTAAAATATTTACTAAGTTAGCTTCAACAGGAAGCTCTAATAGATAAAACAAAGCAGGTGCTCGATTTTATCTATTAGAGTTTCCTGTTGAAGCTAATTTAGTAACTATTTTAGGATGGCGCTGGCAGCTTGCCGGCGCCATCGTAAAATAATTACAACAGGCCAGGCTGGTGTGCTGTCTCTTCATCTGCTGCTCTGATGGGGCCCAGACCCTTTGGAACCCCCGCCCACACACTCGCGCTGTGCACCGTCCTCCCGCCATTGACCCAGAATGATGGACAGCTCAACCAAGGGACCCCTGCGCCCCTCGGGGCGCTCGCATAGTAACACACACATGGTCGCTGGAACTAGTTGAAGCTCAAATGCAGTGACTCATTCATCAGCCAAAAAACAATCGTGAGCGTTGTCAAGGCTGGGCAGGTGTGCCTTCTTCCCAAATCTTCTACCGTCGAAATCAGCTGTGATGCTGGATAGAGGCCTATGCATCCTTGACTTTCACGAGCGCAATCCCAGTGCTGTTCCTGTGACCAGGAGCTTCTGTATCTTCATCTACTGGTCTGATCGGTCTCTGACCTTTTATACAGACAAGAGGCATGTGCACTCGCATGGAAGCCCCGCCCGTTTGTCCCCGCCCACACACTCGCTGTGTGCACCGTCTTCCCGCCATCTACCCACAATGATGGACAGCTCAACCAAGGGACCCCTGCGCCCCTCGGGGTGATCGCATAGTAACACACACATGGTCGCTGGAACTAGTTGAAGCTCAAATGCAGTGACTCATTCATCAGCCAAAAACAATCGTGAGCGTTGTCAAGGCTGGGCAGGTGTGCCTTCTTCCCAAATCTACAGTCGAAATTAGCTGTGATGCTGGATAGAGGCCTATGCATCCTTGACTTTCACGAGTGCAATCCCCGTGCTGTTCCTGTGACCAGGAGCTTCTGTATCTTCATCTACTGGTCTGATCGGTCTCTGACCTTTTATACAGACAAGAGGCATGTGCACTCGCATGGAAGCCCCGCCCGTTTGTCCCCGCCCACACACTCGCTGTGTGCACCGTCTTCCCGCCATCTACCCACAATGATGGACAGCTCAACCAAGGGACCCCTGCGCCCCTCGGGGTGATCGCATAGTAACACACACATGGTCGCTGGAACTAGTTGAAGCTCAAATGCAGTGACTCATTCATCAGCCAAAAACAATCGTGAGCGTTGTCAAGGCTGGGCAGGTGTGCCTTCTTCCCAAATCTACAGTCGAAATCAGCTGTGATGCTGGATAGAGGCCTATGCATCCTTGACTTTCACGAGTGCAATCCCCGTGCTGTTCCTGTGACCAGGAGCTTCTGTATCTTCATCTGCTGGTCTGATCGGTCGCATGGAAGCCCCGCCCAAATCCGCCGGTCGGCAATCCGCAAAATCCGCGGATTTTGCGGATCCACGATCCGCAAATCCGCAAATACGTGAATCGTGGATCCGCAAAATCCGCCCATGCTTACTCCTGCACTCTTCCCACCCGTCGCTTTCTCCCCTCTTCACTTGTCACACAGATGCTCTGTATGCTTAATGTAAAAAGGATCGACAACCCTGTTGAGCCATACTATCCTATTTGGATAACTCTGAGGCTCATATTTGCTGGCTTCAATAGACCCTCCTACTGGCTCGCGATACACATAGGACGCACTCTAGAGCCTTTTCGCTCCAGTACTCCTCCCTCCCTCCCTACCAAGAAGGCAGGAGTGGCTATCCTTGTTGCGTGCACATTCCCCAGGACTCTGAGGGCTTAGGTTTTGGAGATCAACGGGAGACTTTTAACGTACTCCATGACCTTGGGAGGGCATACATACACTGACACTTGCCACAATATAGTCCCGTAATGAGGGACAGGAGCATTTCCTGCATAGAGCCATACTAGACCTGACCCCTACATCTGACCCCCGGTCCTTATAGGGGGCTACCTGAATATAGTCTTTGATGGGCAGCTGGACTGCTCTGTACAACAACAGTAACAGACTGAGGTTCCCTCTGCTACACACTGCCAGTGGCTGCAGGACTTGGGGCTGGTAGACCTGTGGTGACACCTCGACCCTCGAACCCTTGACTTTACGTTTTACTCACATGCCCGGGAAACCTATGCGTACCTCAACTATTTTCTAGTGAAACACTCCCTCCTCTCGCTCACCAGGGATTTGAGAATCACAACCCAGGCACTCTCAGACCACGTGGCTCACACTGCGATGCTGCAATTTCCTCCACGCTTAGGCCATCCTATTCCTGGACACTAAGGGGTGTCATTTCTTCATCGCCATGTTGTGGTCACACGTCTCACCAAAACGTTAGAGTACTTCTTAGCCACTGATGACACACCAGATCCCTCCATCATCTCCCTCTGGAAAACTTTTAAATTGGTAGGTAGGGGCGACGTTATAGCGACGTCAGCTGTGGATAACAAGGTGTGTGAAGAAAAGAGGGACGCGCTATCCACGCAGGTCCTGAACTGGAAGGGATTCACAAACAGCTTGGGGCACCCCACATCTAGCGGAATCTGAAAGCAGGCAGGGCGCTGCTGGCTAACCTCAATCTCGACAGGGCAGAACATGCGGCCCTCTGCTTAAAGCATACCTTCTATGTCAAGGGGGACAAATGTGGACAGCTATTAGCCCATAAGCTGCGTACTCAGAGACAATCAGGCAACAGTCCCCCTCATCTTAACAGATACTGGTGTCGAGCGAACGCGTGGTGAGGTAGTTGCAAATGTGTTTCGGGACTTTTATGCAGATCTGCACAGAACTCCTTTGAGTACTGCCAAGGTGTGACCCATTCTAACCTCAACACTGATCAGTCATCGACTCTAGATAGTCCCATCAGAATAGAGGAGGTTATATCAGCCATAGCTTGACTAAAGTTACTCGAATCCTCTGGCCCGGATGGGTTCACCGCCCTTTTCTATAGAACCTTCTGCTCCCTCATAGTCTCACTGCTGACCAGACTCTTTCATGCCATAGATGATGCTACTGAGCTTCCCCCTATCATGTTATTCGTGTCAGTGGTCGTGCTACCCAAACCCAGCAAAGACGGCAGATGTTGTGCCTCGTGAAGGACGATATCTCTTTGGAATATCGATTTCAAGATTTTTACGGGCATTCTCGCTTCCCGGTTGGGGTCAATGATGCCCGGACTGATAGACCCCGACCATCCTGGATTTGTGGCAACTAGACAATATAGCGATAACACCAGGTGGCTGCTGCACCTTCTGTACAAATCCCACTGGCAGCAAGAGGAACAAGGCTTTCTGTCAATAGACGCCAAGAAGGCATTTGACAGAGTCCACTGGCCCTTCCAAGACACTATCCTGGAGAGGTTTGGCCTTGGACGTCCCTTTCAACAATAGGTCGTCTGTGAGTATCGTCGCTCCTCTGCCACTGTCCGGGTGAATGGCTTCACCTCCAACCCCATTCTTATCTCCAGGGGCACGCAACAGGGCTTTCTGCTCTCCCCTCTGTTGTTTGCCCTCTATATTGAACTGCTCGAACAAAGAGTATGTGATAATCAACGGATCCAGGGGGTTCTCTTCGGGGGAGAGTGGCATACTATGAGCCTATATGCTAACGATGATGTAGCTACACTTGAGTCCCCCCATACCTCTGTCGCAGCATTTATTAGCCAAATTGGAGAAGTTCTCAGCGGCCTCCGGATTTAGAGTTAATGTTACCAAGTCTCAGGCACTGGGCTTCTCCCTGTCACAGGCCACTATCACAACCCTTACCCATGCTTGACCTATTCCAAGGGATGAAAAGACCATGCCCTACCTGGGTATCACTCTCTCTACCTCTATTGCTGAGACGTCCTCTCTAAACTACTCCTGGCTGCTTCAACAAACCAGACGGGAACTCAGGCATTGGCGGCTGTTAAATCTTTTATGGTTGGGCAGAGTCGCAGCACTTAAAATGAACATACTCCCCAAGGTCCTCTACCTTTTTCAGACCCTACCTATTGAGCTACCAAGAGAGATCCTAAAACAACTCCAATCTGTGTTTATTGCTATGATTGGGTGGATACAAAACTGGGGATTACCAGGATTCTGGGCTTTCCTCCGCACGCAGAAAGCGGATTGGGGATTCCTGACTTAGAACGCTACTATCAGGCCGCCCAGTTATGCTCACTTTTTGAATGGGATCAACCCGAATCAGAAAAGAGCTGGCTGTTCATGGAGCGAGCCCTAGCACATATAGGTCTCTGGAAGGTCCCCTTCCTATGTAAGGCTTCCAAGCGGCCCGGCTTTTACGGCTCTCCAGTGGCCCGGGCCACGCTCAATGCCCCGGACACCACTGCTACTTGGCATGGCCTGACAACTTTGCTGTCGCCCCTAATTCCCATCACTGACAATCTGGACTTCTCCCCCGGTCTTGACTGGAACGCTTTCTGGTACTGGGATCTCCTGGGTCGCAGGTCATTGGGTTGCTTCTTTGACAAGGGGGGCCCTCATCCCTTCAAGGACTTTAAAACCAACTACGACATAGCTGAATCTGAACGTTACCACTACTTCTAAATATGAGATTAGGCCCTTTACCCCCACACTCGCACTAGCGCTGATAGGCCCCTCACGCAGTACTAGCGTTGGCTGCTTACAAGATGCCCTCCAAGACGTCTTATCACAGAACTATACCACATACTCCATCCTCCGGAACCAGCAGTTAAATCCCCTGGCCAAAAACGGTGGGAAGCCAAGCTCGGCTGGACCATGACACCTAGGAATGGTCAGACGTTTACTCTGGAGCATGACACAAAGCACGCAAAACCTCTAGCATTGAGACGGTCACGAAGGTCATGACGTATTGGTACCTCACCCCCTCCCCACTGCATACCTATGACCCAGACCACTTCCCTACCTGCTGGAGGGGATGTGATGTCAACGGCATATTCCTGCATCTCCTATGGGACTGTCCACTGGACTCAAGTGCTGGACGAGCGAGATAAACACTTTGAGACCACGCTCTTCTGCTTCCCCCCCTATGTGGTTCTAGGAGTGACAGACAGGCTTACATTTACCCTCAAATCATGTAAAGGGAAACAAAGGGGGCCACCCTACAACATATTCTCTCACACAGGGGCATGGATCGGATTCCGACCATGCAGGGATGCTTGTGCCGTCTATGATTTGTGCTTGGTAGGGAAAGCATTTCTTCTACTCTACAGGGAGGTGGGACTTCCTTTGCAGAGACTTGGAAGTCATTTCTTTCCTTGCTTTGCACTGGATTTTGTGAACTGACCTGCCCTCGTTACCTGGAGCTTAAACAAACTCCTTTCCCAAAAATAAAGAGAAATAAGTAGCACTGTTGACAGGATTGTACAGAAGGATACAGAAATGTTCAGTGGAAAACGTTCCTTTTGGAGAACAATTCAAGTCTTTCTGATAGTGCTGTTTCTCGTACCAAAGCCTTTAAGGGACTTCTGACCAATATTAATTCTGTGAAGTGGCAGCTGGTGACCTTTAAAAGTGGTGAAGCATAATCCTTGGCTCGAATTCCAGTGAGTGAGCGTGACTTCTTAAAGGATTCCCTCACACTCGCTTGCACTCAGGCTTATCTCTTCAATCAATTCTCACTCATTTTTCCTAATTCTTTTTATTTGCTCTTGCACTCACTTCTACTTACTCTAACTCAGTCCGACTGCCTCATACAGTTTTACTCCTTCTTACTCTGAACCACCTAGTCTCACTCATTCTCACACTGTCCTATTCATTCTGATTTACTTACTCTCACTGTTATGTTATGTTATGTTACATACATTGGTATTGCGCACAGCTGCCCCAGCTAAGGGGCGTCCTGGCGCATGGCAGGCAATATGCAACACCTACAGGGAAACACAACAGATAAAAAAGACACAGAGCTGGTTTATTAAAACAAAAAGGTTTTTAAAGCTTTACGAAAAGCTAACAGCTCGGCTGCTCTGACCCGGAAAGATCGGCCACCAACCCGACACAACCTGTATCGAGGGATCACAGTAAGTGCTTGGCCCAAAGATCTCAAGGACCGAGTAGGCACATACCAGGACAGAAGGTCCGCAAGAATTTGAGGACCCCCTCCCCTCAAAATCTTGAACGCCAGGCACAGCACTTTAAACTGGATTCTTGCCCTGATAGGCAGCCAATGCAGTGATCTCAATGTGCCGGAGACGGAACTTGTTAGGGGTAAGCCCACAATGGCTCTCGCCGCGGCGTTCTGAACGTGTTGGAGGCGGGTAACCTCAGCCAGATTGGAACCTACCAGGAGAGAGCTTGCATAGTCCAGGCGGGATAACACAGTAGCCTGGACTATCAGCTGCCTGGTACGATGGTCAAAGAACTTCAGGATGGGACGCAGCGACCGTAAGATGCCAAAGCAACAGGCCGCGGTTTTCTTCGAGTGGCCCACAAAACTGAGAGCAGGGTCCATCCATACTCCCAAGTTCTTTAATTCAGTGACCGGAAGGGGGGCCGGCCCCAGCTCAGCAGGCCACCACCTGTCCCCCCATAGTTCCGCCCTCCTACCGACGATCATGATCTCGGTTTTCTTGGCGTTGAGCTGGAGACAGTTGTTCTTCATCCAGCTTGCCACCGCCCTGAGTCCACTCTGAAACCTGGGGGCATCCCGGTCCGGATCCCCGCTGATCGTAACCGCTAGCTGAGTGTCGTCAGCATATGAGACCATGGTCATGTCCCACTGCTTGACGACCTCAGCCAGCGGTCTCACGTATAGATTGAACAACGTGGGGCTCAGCGAGGAGCCTTGCGGCACCCCCTGTCTCAAAGGATGGAATTGGGACTGGAACGGTGGCACGGCAACGCTAAAGAAACGATCATCAAGGAAGGACCGGAACCACTGGAGGGCAGGACCACCCAGCCCAATCTCCCCCAGGCGATGCAACAGGATGGGATGAGAGACAGTATCAAACGCGGCGCTCAGATCTAATAAAACGAGCGCCGCAGTCTGCCCCGCATCCATCACCGCGCGAAGATGTTCAGCCATGGAGAGAAGGGCAGTCTCCGTGCTGTGGCCAGCACGGAACCCGTTCTGGGTGGGATCCAAGATGTTAGCATGGATGAGGTGGGCCGAAAGAACTTTGTTGACATGGGCCTCCAACACTTTGGTCGGCCAAGGGAGCAGGGAGATAGGCCGATAGTTTTCCGGTTTATCTGGGTCCAGAGAAGGTTTCTTTAGGATGGGAGAAACCACCGCCCGCTTCCAGCTAGCGGGTACGGTGCCGGACTCCAGCGAGATGTTAATCAAGGAGTGTACCACGGCCCGACCCTCTAAAGAGAGTTGAGCTGAGCGGATCAGCGGGGGACCCAGATTTAACCTGCTGCGCCAGAAGGTCAAACCCTGCAGATGTCAACGGGGGAAGCTCATGCAAAACGGTATCTCCATAGATGTTAATCGGAGACTCAACTGGAGGCCCTATAAAGGGGAACGTCTTATAGATGTTTTCGACCTTTTCCCTAAAAAACGGAGCAAGGGCCTCACAGTGAGTGGTGGAACCAGTCGTCGAGGCACCGGCTCGTTTTGCTAAAAGATCCTTCATCAGTTTGAAGATGGTTTTAGAGGGGTTGGAGCTGTTGCAAACTTCAGCAGTATAATAAGCTGGCCGAACTTGGCAAACAGCCCGATGGTAAATTTTGACGGAAGCGAGATAAATAGCTTTTTTCCCAATATCGTACGCCTTCCGCCAAGCCCTCTCTGCTCGCCTACAACTACCCTTGAGTGTACGTAAGGCACCATCGTACCACGGACTTGAGTCCCTCGAGCTGATCTTCCAAGCGGTGATTGGAATAAGGGCGTCAAGCGCCTTAGAGATCCAAGCGCAGAACCCATCGTATCCTGCGTCAACAGTCACAAAAGGTTCTAATGGCTCCGCGGCGAGGACACGATGTAAGTCCTCCAGCCGTAATGTACTCCAATGCCGCCTCGCGACCAACTTAGCAGGGGGGATAATAATCCTTCCCGGCAAGGGGGTACAGATGGCAACCAAAGAGTGGTCTGTCCAGACAAGGGGTGAAACGGCGGTAACAGAAGCATCTACCAAGTTGGTGAAAAAAGGATCTAACATGTGGCCACCAGTATGAGTAGGCTGTCGAACCAATTGCGCAAGCTGAAGGGCCTCCAAATCCGCCAGAATACCGCTTACCGTAGGGATGTTAGGTTTATCGAAATGTAAGTTAAGGTCACCCATGATAGAGAAGTTGGGACAACCTACCACCAAGGATCTGACCACATCGGGGAAGGCAGCTCTAAACGCCACTTCGCTCCCAGGGGGACGATAAACCACCATCCCCGAGAGTGAAAAATGAGGGGTGACTAGAATCTTAAACATCGCACTTTCACACCCCGCAATGGTCAAACCCGACCAGCTGCAAGTAAAGCTGGATCGGATAGCAAGAGCAATACCCCCTCCCCTAGTAGATCGATTAAGGGTAAAGACAGTAAAGTCAGAGGGGAATGCCAGGTTGATAATAGCCGCATCGTCATCCTTCAGCCACGTCTCTGTGATGGCCACGATGTCCGGGGCCTCTTCCTGTAACAGGTCAAACACGGCCTGATAATGCAACACCAGAGACCTGGCATTGAGACTGAAGATGCGAAGGGCATGATCAGGGCGATTGCTACAAAGAGCAGCCGCAGGGTTAGCACGTAGGATAGAAGTAGGAGGATCCAAAGTCCACCTGCAGCAAGCGCAATGATAAGGGCCAGCTAAAGGATGTATAGGGGGAAGACTACAACTTACAGTCAGGAGTCCTATATCCCGCAGAGTATCACTGGAGTACACCAACATGGCAGGGAAAACCAGCTCCCTCTCCAAACCGACAGGGTCTGCCCTGAGCCCTGCGCGTCCTTAGCGCGGACGGGCGCAGACGGGCAGGACTCAGGCACGACTAAGCGACGGCGTCCCACTGCGCGTTCCCGCTGCGCGGAGAGGACGACTTTAAATAGGCGATCCTTGGAGCCGAGCGAGCGTCGATACGCTCCAAGATGGCACCCGCCAAAAACACCAAAGCCCCAATCCAAGATGGCGCCTAAAGCTGAAAAACTGGAACCACCCTCGGAACCCGGATCCGCCAAAACGGCAGTGCTTTGTAGGCTTTTATATGCGGTAAGAGGGAGGTGGGGAATCTTACCCAGGTCCTGCAGAAAGCAGGGGAAATCAAGAGCTGAATTACAGCTAATCTAAAACGAAGATTTTTTTAAAAACACAGCGCTCGTAGCAACGCGCTACACCCAGGTGGTAGAAGCAGTACCTGACCAGAGCCCAGGTGACCGAGTCCGCCTTAAATAGGCGTTCCTTGGAGCCGAGCGAGCGTCGATACGCTCCAAGATGGCGCCCGCCAAAAACGCCAAAGCCCCAATCCAAGATGGCGCCTAAAGCTGAAAAACTGGAACCACCCTCAGAACCCGGATCCGCCAAAACGGCGGTGCTTTGTAGGCTTTTATATGCGGTAAGAGGGAGGTGGGGAATCTTACCCAGGTCTTGCAGAAAGCAGGGGAAATTAAGAGCTGAATTACAGCTAATCTAAAACGAAGATTTTTTTAAAAACACAGCGCTCGTAGCAACGCGCTACACCCAGGTGGTAGAAGCAGTACCTGACCCACTCATTCTCATTTAGATTTATTCTAGTTCACTCATTCTCACTCAGTTTCCCTAATTCACTTGGGTTCACTGATTTATGCAGTCCACTCATTCTGATTCATCAATATCACTCTGACTCGCCCATATCCATGCAGTCACATTCATTCTAACTCATTTTCACTCACTCATTCTGAGTCAATCCTACCCATTCAATCTCTACTACTTTGTCTCACTCAGTCGCAATCACACCAACTCCATCAGTGTCACTGATTTTCATTCTAACTCACTCCGGCTCACTCCGATTCACTCAGTATCACACACAGTTGCACTCATTTACACTCAGTGTCACTCTCATTCACACACCATTGTTCATTCTTACTCATAAGCACTCTTCTTATGATTTATTCCAACTCACTTGATTCATTCCTTCACTGATTCCCTCACCTTCACTCACACACATCAAAAAGCTCACGCATTCAAATGTTCTCTCTCACATAAACACATTCTCAGGAATGTGCACACAAGCTTTTTTACTTACCTTGCGTAAGTGCTTATTCTTTTACAAATTACGTGCCTGATTTAGATCTCGGTGGACGTGCTACTTTGTCACAACGGTGAAGGACAACCCATCCACCGAAATATAAATCCCATAGGATGGATATAATGGGATTTAGATTTTAGAGGAAAGGCATCCCTTCACCGCTGTAATTGAGTAACCAATCCGTCAACACCAAGTCAGGCCCTAGTCTTTTTTTTTAAAAATATTTTTATTGTAAATGCACGAAAAACAAATGACAATACACATTGCAGAATTGATATTTAAACCCAGAAAAAGAAGCTTTGCAAAAAAGTAACATTACACATCCCTATAAACATTCTAATGAAGGCACTTATGTAGCGGTTAACAAAGTGAAGGTCAAGATCAACAACAGTGACTAAAGAATACAAAACAATCAATCTCCCATAGTACAATAAGTCTTTAACCAGCCCAATCTGCCACAGGGGCCCAAATCCTAGTTGCTAATTGCCGGCTTCTTCTCCCTTTGCAAGAAAATACAGAGAATTCTAGCTTATGCAGGGCTAATGATCTTGCTCGCCATTGTGCAAACGTTGGGGCTTCCGCAGATAACCACTGAGATGTAATACATAGACGTGCCTGGGACATAGCAATAAACAAAAAAGCGGATTCATTAAAAGAATGATGAATACCAGCTGAGCTATTGCCCATATCAACCCCGAATATTACTAATGCTGAAGTCAATAAGCAGTTTATCTTAAATTCTGAGTTGATAAAATGTTCGATATCATTAAGAAATCCTGCTAATACTGGACAAGCATAAAACATATGTACTATGTCCGCAGTCGTTGAATTACACCGAGCACATATATTACCCTTTCTAGCCCCCCATTTTGCAATTTTCATTGGCGTATAATAGGGATCTAACATAGCCATATAGCTTTGAGTCTTCAATGAACCTGATATAATGACCTTACTAGCAAATTCAATTACTGGAACTAAATTATTACCTGTCCGACCTAACTTAATTTCCCACTTGGCGTTTTGTGCTGCTAAGTCGTCGGGAAAAGTTGATACTATATATTGATACAGTACCCCTATTCTACTCTGTTTCCTAATTATATCAATAATTGGTAACTTATTAAGTATGGCTGGTAAGGTCTTCAATTGTTTATGAACAAAACTTTGTATTTGTAGATATTTAAAAAAGTCACGCTGGGGTATATTATATTTATTCCTAATGTCACTATATGTTAAGAGTTGCCCATCCTCCACTAGGTCCCCTAGCATACAGACATCCTTCCTTTGCCACCTAAGCATTACATGATTTTGAAAGATACTAGGAAAAACTCTACTGTTTTTAAATGGTGTGTAGAAGTTCAAATTTGGAATATCTAAGTTTTTCCTAATTTTCCGCCAAATTGAGCATGCAGCAATCAAAACTTTGAAGCGTGTCCTTTTATAATAACTAGGCTCCAAAACTTCCAACAGAATACCCTTGGCCGCTTCACCAAGCCCTAACTCATATATAGTAGGTTGAATAGCTACTGGGACAATCGCCCTATCTCCAGAAATCAGCACTCCCATAGTTTGCAACATTGCTGCCCAATAATATATAACAAGACTGGGGACCGCCCAACCCCCCCTATCTCGGGGAAGATACATCCACTTAGCGGCTCGCCGCGATCGCCTATATCCCCACAAAAACCTGTTGCACACCCTCTCTGCCTTAATTAAACTATTTTGAGAAAATATTAACGGTACAGTTCTGAACAAATATAAAAATTGCGGGAGAACTATCATTTTAATAACACTACAGCGTCCATATAAGGATAGATGTAAATTATCTAGTCTCTCAAGTTTGGTGTTGACTGCTTCTATCATTGGGAGAATATTTAGGTCCGGGATTCTGTCAACTCTCAAGCTTATCCGTACCCCTAAATACATAGCTTCAGATACAACTGGGGCATCAGATATAGACATGTCGGAAGTCTGAATCACCTGCGTTTTTGAGACATTGAGCTTATAGCCCGAAACTTATCCAAACTTATTGGATAATTCTTTCAATGCCACAAATGCAGATGGAACATCGGATGTTATCAGGCCCTAGTCAATGAATCCATCATATAGGTAGCCCGAAAATAAGCCTCAAGTTCAGGACCTCAAACATTCTTAAGATTGCTCTTAAGTTGTGGCACACCAGTATTACATACTTGGACTTACCTGAAGACAACTGTACCAATTTGAGAGTTATGGAATTTGTTAGCTACAGTTAAGACTTCCAGAGAATTTGTACATCACAGCAGTTATTGCATCTAAATATTAGATTGTGGGCTTTGAAATTATTATCCTCTTGCAATAGTCAAGTCAAGTCAAGTAAAAAAATAAAGTTTATTTAAACCATCTGGTCTTTAAACCACAGCACATACATTATCATTTTTAAAAAAAAGAAAGAAAAAATCTACATATTACAAAGTCATTTCTTTAAGCAATAAGAACATTAATAACCGTAAAACTATATTCCTACCAAATAAAAAAACCCAGATTTCATTTAAAATTACAAGGCGCCTTGCTTCTCATAGGCCTCTATTGGACCAGGGAACCTATAGGCACCCTGCATAAATATCCCAATGGCTATCGTGATATCTAAATGTTCCATATCAGCAAGAAGCTCCCATGCTTGTCAACGCGCCGTCACATCATACTTTAAAAAAATTGGACGAAGTATTAATTTACGTGAATATAAACATTTCCGACAGTCCAATAAAATATGTAAAATACTACATTTCATCCCTAGATTACACATGCATTTACCATCTTCTTGAATTAGGCCAGATTTTATTGCACTATTTATTACGGCCGGATTAATACCGTTTCTAATCCTAAATACCTCCATTCTTAACCAACAATTCGGTAATGTCTCAAGGTAGGGATATCTTAGGTCTTTCTCCCAGATGTTACTCATACATTTTACAGAGTCTTTCATACTCAAATACTTTCTGTCGACTGCTCGTGACAATTCTTTACCCTGCATTCTAAGTGCACTTGTTGTTACATTGATTTGCAATGTCTTGGGATCTATTTCCACATTCAGGTGATCACACATGGTCTTAAGATTGCATCTTGTGGCTTTAGCCCACTTTCGCTCACTTGATTGAATCTCTTTCATGCACCACTGAGACACCTTTGTGACCTCCCCATGACCCAAACGGTTCCAAAACCTAAGTAAATTTAGTTGCACCTGAATGTTTCATGCAGTCAGGCCGAGTTCCAGTCTAATTTCCTGGATCATTGCCGAGCTGGGGAGAGAGAGTAAAGATTTTAAGCATTTCCTTTCATCTCTATCCCAGGAACTTTTACCATCAATACATACAATTTCTGAACCATATTGGAGTTGCGGAGGGATCATTGCTTTATAGGCCATCAATAGAGGTTTATGGGACTTATCACCATAGCTACGATTCATTTTTTTCAGCCCACATATCGCCACGTGAGCTTTTACTTTCAGCGCCTCTAGGTGCATACCCCACTTCAAAGAATTTGTAAACCATATCCCGAGGTATTTATATTCATTTACAATGTCTAGTTTTGTTTGACCCAGGTACCAATTAAACTTCCGATTTATCTTACCAAAACACAGTATTTTTGTTTTGTCCATGTTTTTTTTTTTCTGAACAAAATTGTCCATGTTTACTGTAAGTCGTTTTGCCGTACAATATTCACTGAATTTATTCAGCTTCCTTTGTAAACCCACCTCGGTTTGGTCCAGTATGACTAGATCATCGGCATACAACAAACAGGACACATGCCTTCCAATTACCTTTGGACATGCGCATCTGGCAGACCCTAAAATAAGGGGCAAATCTGCTAGGAATATTGCAACAAGCATTTACAATGCAATGGCCTCGGCATTATTAAAGGTAGAGCTATTGGCATTGCTCATGACATTTTTTTTTTTTTTTTTTTTTTTAAATCATAAATAAATGGCATTGTCATTTACATTGCCAATAGCTTAATCGTTAAATACATGGCATTGTCATTTACAATGCCAATAGCTTAATAGCTCGCAAATGCATGACCTATTGCATTTACACCCACACAAAGCCACACATACAGAGCCACCCACACAGATCCACAGAAACACACACAGAGCCACACACACACTCACAGAGCCACACACACATACACAGAGCCACACACACACACAGAGCCACACACACACGCATATACCCAAAGCCACACACACACACACACCGAGAGCCACACACACACACCCAGAGCCACATACACACACACCCAGAGCCACACACACACAGAGCCACACACACACACCCAGAGCCACACACACACACCCAGAGCCACACACACCCAGAGCCATACACACCCAGAGCCACACACACCTAGAGCCACATACACACAGGAGAGCAAGCACAGCTAGGGGGCAGGAAAGCAAGCACAGCGAGGGGGCAGGGAAGCAAGAACAGCCAGGGGGCAGGGAAGCAAGCACAGCCAGGGGGCAGGGAAGCAAGCACAGCCAGGGGGCAGGGAAGCAAGCACAGCCAGGGGGCAGGGGAGCAAGCACAGTGATGGGGCAGGGGAGCAAGCACAGCAAGGGGGCAGGGGAACCAGGGGGCAGGGGAGCAAGCACAGCTAGGGGTCAGGAAAGCAAGCACAGCCAGGGGTCAGGGAAGCAAGAACAGCCAAGGGGCAGGTAAGCAAGCGCAGCCAGGGGGCAGGGAGGCAAGCACAGCCAGGGGGCAGGGGCGCAAGCACAGCCAGGGGGCAGGGGAGCAAGCACAGACAGGGGCCAGCTGCCAGCAGAGGTTCGCTTGGCCAGAGATCTCCCGCTCTGGCTCTGTGAAAGGCCTAATATCTGGCCGAAGATCTACTTCTTGATCTCAAGGAACTCAACAAGTCTGCCTTCCCGACAGCGAACCTACCCAGACATCCAACTGCACTAATGCTAAGTACTACAACTAAGGCAACCTCATCTGCCCAGGACCTCAAGATTCATAAAAGTGGTCCAACATGTTCTTGCTTTAGATCATCAATCCGAGCACACAAGTGGATAAACCACAAATCACACACTATCTATCTCAGAATGATCACTTTGACACACAAGCGCCAGCTGCCAACAACCTGGTCACTGTGTTCAACAATAAACCATCCCCATCTTCATGCCAAAACCACAAGCCTTGAAACAGCATACATGGAAAATCACAAAAGCTTGTGTGCATAACACTGTCCGTAATTATTGTAAACTGGATTTGCCAAGCTATTAGGACAGAAGCACATGTCCCGTAGTAGACAATATTACTCAAACAGAAGAATAACAGTTTTATAATTGTGTTCCTGATTGACACTTATGTTAGCTGAACTTGTTATTGGCTTGTCAGGGAAGTTGCACAGTATCAAACATATCAAGATTTGTGGAGTTATGAGAGAGAGAGAGAGTCTCTTTAGCTCTCTCTCTCTCTCTCTCTCTGAGTTTTGGTGTGTATGTGTGTGGCTGTTTTTTCATATGATTGCTGTTCGAATAATGAGGGTGAGAGGAATGTGAGGGAAACAGTTCGAGAAAAAAATGGATGAATCATAGCAGAAATTTAGGCCACAAGAAATGTATGGCAACGGAGGACCGACCACCTTGTGTGGCAGGATGAACTAAATTATGTGGCATGCCACTGGCAGCATCATGTGTGGCACTTTTCTTTTTTTATAGTAACTTTAAATGTGTGAATAAGAAACAAAGTTTTTGGTTATGATCTGCAAATTACGCACCAGAAGGCAGATTATGTTTCAATTGCACTAGATCCAAAATTACGTGGAAAAAAGCCAATCACAGTGACCCTGTGTATAACAGTACAACATGCCCGCCAAATGAACACATTAAATGACTTAACAAGCAACTTTGATTTCATGGAATTTCAAAGAGTGAAAATGAAGGCTTGTATAGCAGGCCATCATTAACCCCTCCAGGTTACTGCACACAAAGAGACAGCAAACACACACCATGGAGTTCTGCAAATGATTAAAACCTGCGGAGAAATGAAAGAGGAGAAGCTGCTCCAAGGCCATCCCCACTTCTAGGTTGCAGGCCCTGCCCAGCAACTGGCTACTGAAGATACTGTCTAATTTGGGATGCTAATCATATAATTTGCTGCATTCTACATAATTTACTGATTACAGGCCAGTGCGACACAACGCTACCGGGCTGCAATCAAGCAATTATGGAAATAACCTCACCAGGTCAGAGCAGGTATTCCGGCAGTTCATTCTTTACACTCTTTATGTACTAAATACTTTCGATGCTGTACCTCGCTGGGCGAACAAACGGGCAGCTAAAATGGCTCGTTTCTATGGCTTTTATCCTGAGTAAAAGGTGAATAGCCTGTGGATCGTGTGGTGATCGAGGCAAAGGAAAATACACCATTCTACAAAATTAACCTGTGGTACAGAACAAACATTAGCATATCACACTGGCAGGAAAGCAATCGAAAGTGATGATTCGTGGCCTGTTACACAGTAATATGGTTGCAGCTTTTCACTGTCGTAAGAAAAGCTGTAAAGTGCCACAAACTACCTGTGGAGCTTTTAACAATTTTTGTGAACATTAGTAAACATATGCATTTTTCCCATGGCAGGTGTGCGGTTTTGTCAGTTTTCCAGATGGGCAAAGCAGACATGAGGTAAGCGGTCAAGAGCAGCTGCAGAATTCCACAAACCAGGATCCCAGCTACAACCGTTCGGGTCTTGTTGAATCAGCAGTGAGCGTCCGGGGGTGAGGGGAGGGCAAGTCACCCACACGTGCTCACCGGAAACTTGTGCTGCACATGGCCCGGAAAGCACACCTACTTTCATCCCAGAAACCGGCCACTCGGCAATTTATCTAATTATAAGTGAGCATTGTGACGATGTTGGTGTTCAAAGGCAAGAATTACTGGGACGAAGGAGAGCTGCGGGTGAAGGGAAGGGGGGACGAGAGCGGGACGAAGGAGAGCTGCGGGCGGAGAGAAGGGGGGCGAGAGCGGGACGGAGGAAGGCTGTGGGCACAGAGGCAAGAAAAAGGGCACAAACAGGGTGGCAGAGGCAAGACAAGGGATAGTTACCTCATGTCCGACACTGCTCTCCTGGTTTTACTGAGGAGCAAAATGGCGGCCGCAAAGCTCCGAAAATTTCGGAATCGGGGGCGTGTTTTTTGCGTTCTGAGTGACAGATGACATCACAGGGCGAAAGAACGCAAACAACACGCCCCCACATCCGAAAGAGACGGGGCTTCAATGGAGTGATGCCCCTCTCCTCCAATGGCTGTCCTCCATTTAGGAAGCCAGCCAATGGAGGAGAGGGGCGGGTTCAAGCCCCCCTAACCTAAAAATATAAACTCTTCGGACTCCTCCCACTGCTTCGCAGTGCGACGGTCCTCGACCTAAACATGGCTGTTCACGCAATATCTGTAAGGTTTAACTTGCCCAAACTCAGTACTTGACTGCACAGCGCTGGGAAGCCTAAGAGCAGCTAAGCGCTTTACAAATCCTTCATTTGTTCATGTAGTCCTTGTTGCAGCAAGTCAATTAATGGGGTTCCCCGTGGGCTCCCCCCCCCTCCAAGCCCTTGGGGGTTAATGCTGTGCTCAATCTGGCCCCTTATTTTTTTTTATGACACAGGAACCATGTCTGAGTCCTGCCACAATAAATTGTTCCTGTTGTGGTCGGCCAATCAGGCCGACTTTTCCCCATTAAATTAGACAATTCCGAGCATATCTGGACAAAAAAGAATTCTCAAAAACAGCAGAAAAGATTTTCACAAAATCACAAAAAGCACACTAAGTAAAGGTCTAACATTGTGTCAAATCGGGATCAGCCATTTTTTCTGTACCAGAGAGTGAAGTTTCCTATTGTAATCAGCATGGGAAATAGTACTTTTTTAATCCCCCCTCACCCCGGCTCCCACTTGACGGTTTAGCATGAAAGTTTCCATTAAAGAGCCAGAGGTGGGTGAACTTTTTTTGTGCACATTTGAGAAAGGGTGGCTAAGTTATTAGCAAAACAGAAAAAACTCTTCCTATAGAAACTAACCTGACTTATTGCACAGTGGCAACTGCCACTATGTGTTTATATATGAGCAAGCAAGCAGATGTGCAGGGCCCCCCTGTTACTCCCATACACAGCATGGCCTACTACTGCACATAGGCACTAGCGACCTATCTTCTCACATCCAGGGTGCACATATGCTGTCACTGCAGCACTTCCCTCCCATAGCTCCTCCATGCAAAGCTACACAGACCGTTTCAAATGCTCATAGCAACTCGCATCCACCTCGCTGCTTTCTGCGTGCACTGCTAGGTCTGCTGCAATCTTAGTCGTTTAAGGCATGGGCTAAGTGGACTCTGACCTAGAGCCCCAGTCATTCAGGGGGACCACAGATAAAGCTAGCTCTGTTCTGCGTGGAGTCTTGCCCTGATGACACTGAATAATTCTCAGATTATTGTAAATGCTTTAGACATGAAAGAGCTCTCTGTTTCGGTGCCGGCAGAACTCGCCCGGTACCGACGTCAATTCCTTGCGCTTCCCGCACTTCCCCCACTTTCAGCGCTTCTCCTGGTATTGAAATTCTTGTTGTGATGTTAAGACTCTTCGTTAAGCAAGAGCATACGCGGGGCACCCGTCCTCGGTGCTTGCCGCTATCCCTCAGCCACTCTCTTGCTCTGCATAGTGCGTGCATCGTCAGGCTACCACGTCAGTCGCTCGTCAGTCACCGCCTCACAGGAGATTGGTCCACATGTGCATAACCTCTGTAAATCAAGCACCTACATCTCTTTTGAAAAATATTTAGATTTCCCAGAGTTCATTTTCTATAAAGTGGTATTTTTCTGGGCAAACTGAGGGCCGATTTAGGGCTCACATCGGTTGCAGGCAGCTTCCCCTGGGGCGCAGACTTCGGCCACCATCTTTGGTGAATTGCTGGGTTAGCGCACTAGTGTTCGGGTGAGTGGCAGCCTGGGCGCTACAAAATGAATGTCATATCCCGTCTGCGCAGCGGGCACGCCGGTGGCGCGCCAGAGGCGCGCCAGAGGCAAGCCCGTCTGGGCCCTTCCGGGCCAGCCCGGGCCTAGGGCCTGTTAATATGCCCGTGGCCATTAAACAACAGAGATCATATTCTAGGGAAGATCTTATTAGGCTACGAGATAAGGGAGGCTTACTATATGGCCAGCTTGAGAGTTTTGATAAACAATACAGGCGTTGTAAGTTGTTTCCTAATCCCATCTTAGTGAGGGAAACTGGCGAGCAGGTTCAAAGGGATCTCTGTATGGCACTCCTGAACTGCAGGTCCCTACCGAAGAACGCCGTAGAGATCAACCTAATGATTCAAGATGGTAATCTCGATGTATTGTTTTTAACCGAGACGTGGCTATCCCCAAATTCCGAGTTCGATATCGCTGTTGCCCTTCCAGATGGATTCCTTATTCAGTGTCAACATAGACAGCAAGGGAAAGGAGGTGGACTTGCTATAGTCTACAAAGACAAACTCACCTGTAGAATCAAAGACTGAGATATATTAGACTCAGAAAGCGTCCGCTTTAGTATTCAAATAACGCCTAATAATTCTCTCTCAGAACTTCTTATTTACCGCCCGCCGGGCTGCATAAGACAGTTTATAGGATCTCTACTGGACACTACTTTAGCTGCAGCTGCATCATCATCTAATTTTATGATTCTAGGAGATTTGAATTTACATTTTGATGACCCGAATGATAAAGTGGCCACAGACCTCTGCTCTGATCTTAAATCTTTCGAGCTGAATCTCATAAATAAAGAGGCCACTCACGTTAAAGGTCACCTTCTAGACCAGATATTTTCAAATAGTAGTCAGCTCAACCCTAGCCCCCCACTTCCTGTTCCGTGGTCCAATTATTTCCTAGTACCATTCTCTTGGAAAACCTGCACAGATGCGCGACGTGTAGCAGTACCCCGCACTTTAGAGAGGGCTTGGCCCAAGCTATCCCTGGAAAGTTTGACTCTTACACTTGAACACACTGCCCCTTCAATAGAGCCAGATCCATTGGTGGCAGATATAAGCTTTCGTAACTGGCTGAACAACTCCCTGGATGTGGTACTACCTCTTAAAAAAGTAACAAAGAAAAGTAGTACTTTTAATTCACCGTTGTACACTTCAGAGCTTAGAGATCTCAGAAAAAAATTGCAAAAAACTGGAACGCAGATGGAGGAAAGACTGGGCTGTTAATAATAAAGCGGCCTACCGATCTGCCCTAAGACTCTACAAAATCTCTCTGAAAAAAGCTCAGGTGGCATTCTTTGAAAATAAAATCAAATTGTCATCCAATTCCTCTAGTGAAACTTTTAAAATAGTTAAACAACTACTTAAGGTACCTTCTCCATTAAGCACACAGGAATGCACAGAAGTAAGATGTAACCAGCTAGTGGATTTCTTTGATTCCAAGATACAGAGAATCCTTGATAGTCTACCAAAGAATGTTTCTACTCTTGATGGTGACACTCACCTGGTGCCTACTTCTGGTCCCTCGTTGGACTCCTTCAGTTGTACTACGAGGGAAGACTTCTGTAAGGTTCTATCTTCCTTGAAAAGTGGCTCCCCGTCTGATCCTGCGCCCATGTATATCCTTAAGCGGATTGCAGATACCATTGCCTCTTTAGCAACGGAGCTTTTAAACGCCTCATTCACCTGCGGGGTCGTTCCACCTAGTTGGAAACAGGACATGGTCAAAACCCATTTAAAAAAAACGCGGCTTGATCCGTCGGACCTGGCCAATTTCCACCAGATCTCGCTGCTGCCAGGCCTTGCCAAAATTGCCGAAAAAATGGTTAACCAGCAGCTTTCTGGGTTTCTCGAAAACAATAAGCTGCTGAGTAATTCCCAAACGTATTTTTGCCCGGGGCAGGGCACTGATACAGCACTGATAGTGGTGGCGGAAGAGGCAAGGTGTATCTTAGATTCAGGAGGATCTGCTGTCGTGATCCTCCTGGATCTAAGTGCAGCATTTGATACGGTGGACCATGAAATCCTAACACACCGTCTCGCGAGACTGGGCGTAGTAGGAATGGCCTTGCAATGGCTTACATCCTTTCTGAATAATCGATCGTTTCAGATCTGGTAAGGCGGCGCACTGTCCAAATCTACCCCCCTCCAGTGTGGAGTCCCTCAGGGCTCTTCTTTGAGCCCTACTCTTTTCAACGTATATATGGCCCCACTGGAGGAGGTTGTTGCTCCTTTTGGGATCAAAACAGTCACCTATGCGGACGACACTCAACTAGTCGTCTCGCTAGCCCAACAAGAGGGATGTTTGGACAATATTTCTGCCTTCCTTGCCGAAATATTCTCCTGGATGACCAGTTCGCGGCTCAAACTAAATGGAGCAAAAACGGAGATCATGCTCCTGGGCCACCACTTTACATCTCTCCCCAAATCCACCTGGCCCTCCTGTTTGGGTGAATTGCCCGCACCTAAAGACAAAATTAAAAGCTTAGGGGTGTGGTTTGAGCCCGACCTAACCTTTAGGACGCAAGCACAGAAAACCGCAGGCATTTGTTTTGGCCTACTCCGATCTGTGTGGAAAGTTCTTCCACTCCTGCCCCCCCAGTCCAGGAAATTACTAATCCAGGGGCTAATACTATCCAGACTGGATTATAGTAATGCCCTGTTCTTAGCAGCTCCTGAAGCAACTATCAATATCCTTCAACGGGTTCAGAATGCAGCAGCCAGGCTGCTTACGGGTGCCTCAAGAAGATCTTCGCTACACCAGTCTTGAGAGCACTTCACTGGCTGCCAATACGCGAAAGAATCATCTTAAAATCGCTATGTATTACCCATAAGGCTCTCCAGGGTAAAGGACCCCCGATTCTCAGGAGTTTGATCTGCCCCTATAAGTCTTCCCGGGCTCTCCGTTCGGACTTCGGAAACCTGGCCAAGGTTCCCAGAGTTAGGAAGGTGCGCACGGGGGGACTCCGTTTTTCGGTAAATGCGGCAAAGATTTGGAATACCCTCTCTAGACGGATCCAAACCGAACCCTGTCATCTCAAATTTCGAAAGTTTCCTAAAACATTTCTTTTTCCCAAGGATCCCTAAGTAACGGTACCCTCTTCAGTGTGTTCTTTGTTCTTTTCTGTTAGCGCTGGGACGCTCTTGGGCAGCCATGCGCTTTATAAATCAAATTTAATTTCATTTCATTTCATTATGTTATCAGCTGTATTTGGGCACAAATATTAAATACATCAACCAATTTGTACAGAGCTGCTTGTCACCCATGAGGGTATCCAGTCACTGGCACGGACCAAGCGGTCGGTTGGACAGCCAGTCTCCAGTGTTCTGCAGGAATCCTGAAGGGTTAGGGAGATCCTCAGGTCCAGGGAGAGTTCATTTCATTCCAGTTCTTGGCTGTGAGGTTGGAGAAGGCATGTTCTCCCTTTATGCTGAGGGGGATGTAGTAGGTGTCGGTCAGCGTGAGGGTGGAGGAGCAGTGTTCTCTGGTGGGCATGTGGAATTTCAGGCAGTGGTTGATGTAGGCGGGACCATAGTCATGTAGGGCCTTGAATGTCAGTGCAGTTCTCTGAGGTGGGGGATGATGTATGACGTAGGAGGTCTAAGATGAGTTTTGCAATGGTGTTCTGGATGGTCTGGAGTCTTTGATGAGGTGTGCATTGATTTTCTAAGTAGACTGCATTTCCGTAGTCTAGATGGCTGGTGATGAGGACTTGGGAGATGGTGCATATAGTGCTTTGGGGAGACACTTGAAGCAGGCAGAGGCTACGGCTCTGACTTGAGATTTCATGGTGAGTTTGTTGTCCAAGATGATGCAGAGGTTCCTACCCTGTTGCGTTGTTGTTGGGGCATGTCTAAGTTTGTTAGGCCACCATGAGGCGTTCCACTGGGATTCTTTGGTGCAGAGGATGAAGATTTCAGTTGTGTCCATTTTGATTTTGAGGCAGCCAGTTCTTATTAAGCATGGGCGGATTTTGCGGATTGGCAATCCGCGAACTTGCGTATTTACGGATTCGCAATCCGCGAAGATCCGCGAACTCTAGCGGATTTGCGGATTTTTCCGTTTTTTGTGTTGGCGCGTGTTCGCGCCGATTTTGGGACAAGTTCGCAATTGCGAACTTACTTTTCGGCTTGCAACGGCCGCGACTATGTTGTTTCTACGTCTGGTTTATCATCACAGGTTCACAGCACCCTCTGTTTCACCACTGCCACCCTCTGGGACACCCATGCCACCCTCTAGTACATCCTCACTGGCACCTATTAGGTTTATTTATCACTGTAGATTATGGTGGTTGAAAAAAGCAAGCACACCTGCCCTTCTTCAACTGCCATCAATTAATTTGTGTTTCATTAATGTGTCAGTAATTTTGAAAGTTCCAGTCTGGCTGGCACCTGCTTCCTTCCTTATCTGTAATTTGCTTTTTGTTGCAGTGCAATTTTTTTTCCACAGGACCTTTATGGTGCTATTCTATGAGCCTGCTGTTTGGGTCATAGCAGGGTCATAGAATAGTTGCAAACTCTGGAGGGGCCCATCAGGAAGCACTACCTTGAATGTTACTAATGTTAAGTTTGAACTTTTGCACCTGCTCATTGCTTTCAGTTTAGCTAAAATCGTTTTTTCTGCAATTTCGCGCGTTTTTTGGGGCGCGAATCCGTGCGAGATCGATTTCGGAAGCCGCGAATACGTGCGAATACAAAATTGTTTTTGTTGCGACGTGTATGTTCGCGTGATCTTGCGCGTGTTCGCGAGGCGCTTCTAGCTATACGTTTGCCAAGTTACCCTATCGGTCGTACACGGGCGCGGCCATCTTGTTGGCGTGACGTAATTCCGTTTCCGCCCGCTATGTGTAATCTCGCAAAGTGTGCTGCTCGCTAGTACAATTTCGCGCGTACTCGCAAGGAAAATCTCGCGCGAACTTACCCACGCGGTCGTGAACGGGCGCGGCCATCTTGTTTCTCATTCATTGCTATGGTTCTGGGCATGCTTTCTCTATCCTCTCTCAATCTCTGCCATCCTTTGCTTGTTTGAAGTTTTTTTGATCTAATTTTACTTATTATCTAACCCTCTATTTTTCTAGCTCTATATTTTTGTGTTTTCTGCAGCTTTTAGTTACTTTTAAACTACTTTTTTAAACTCTTTTCTTTTCTTCTTCACTATTCTATTTCTTCTTTATCATTTAAGTTTATTTCTGCCCAGACCATGGTAAAGGGAGCCGGGAAGCACCCTGAGAAGGGGAAGGGTCCCGCACCCCGTGCCCGGCTCCCGTGCGGGCGTTTAAGGGGGGAGCAAGTGGTCCCGAGGGAGATCTTCAGCGCGGAGGAAGTGGCGGCACTGATCTTCCACGTCCAGCGCCGCCTCCCCAAGACGATCCTGGGAGGCGGCAAGATCGCGACCGGCTATGGCATCCGGGAGCGTCGCAAGCGGTGGGAGAAGGTGTGCCGGGCCATGTACAAGATCTCTGGGGTCCGGCGCACATATAACCAGGCCACCCACCGCTGGACCGATGTCATGGACCGGGAGCGGGACTTGCTGGACGCGCTCGGCGTAGAGGTCCCCGGGCTTGGTGAGTAGTAGTAGTAGTACATTTACAACTCTGTTTTATCCTGCTCTGTTATTTGCAAATCTTTGTTCTTTACCAAGAGCAATAATGCTGCCGATTACATTGAGGTAAATTATATTTCAAAATCTTCTATGCATTTCAGGTGCACTGCTCTCCTTCTCAGTAGCCTTGCTTGCTACTATGCTTCTTTGTTTTGTATGTTGTGTTCAGAAGCATTTCATTGGCCTGAGAAATGATGTATGAGTGTACTGTAAAGAAAAGAACTGCGTAATGCTAGACAGTAAGGGTCATATTTTCAATTACCGGCGCATCCTTGCAAAGTAGCAGGGATGCGGCAGTAATTGTGTGCCATGCCACCACCACCCATTGGCCCAAAACGTCACAGAAGCCTTACGCATCTGTGCCGTAAAGGCAGCGCATTGCTGGAGTTGCGTGCCAACGATGGCGCAGCTCCAGCAATGCTCTGGGGTACCCTATCTCCCCAATGCTGCATCAAGCCGTACGTCGGCTTCAAGCGCGCAGGGTTTGAGTCATGCATCATTGTCCTAAAAGTGACTGATTGACATCTTGTAGATTTCCCTCAGCCACTTTTAGGATTCGTTCCTGCGCAGGTACGCCCTCCCTTGCGCCGGAACGCCCCCTGATGGCGCAGGGCTTTACAACGTGATGCATCGCCCATATGCCCATATGTGTTTGTTTTTTTAATATATACGCCGCACCAACACCATGTCGAGTCTTTTGTTCTGCCGCTGCGTCAGAAAAGGCACGCAACAATGGAGGAAAATCAGCCGCAACTTCCGCAAGGGACTTATAAATCAGCCCCAACAGACTGAAGTCCAGTCCTTCCTTTAGACAGTCACATGGCTATCAGAAGAAATAGTGGCGGTGGTGGCGGGTGGATTGATAGTTTGAGTATTCACTGATCTGCAAGCAGGATGGACTTTGTCTGTCACGTGTTGCGCACTGCTGCCTGCAGTGCCAGGCCTAGGCAAACCTCTTTAGTAGTCTGTTTATTGAGTTACATAGGAACTTTCTAAGTCAACGTTCCGCAAATCAGGCAATACGAATAACGTAGTATACCACATGAGATAGATCCCGTGGAATAGTTGTCTATCTATTTGCTATTTTTCCAAAATATGTTGTTATTGTTCTTTTGAAATGTTTGATTTGGTTGAAAAATCTCATCCATGTTTTCTGGTTTTTCTTTCTTTCATGTTGTACATCAGCTCCCCCCAAGGGCAAGAGGACACAGGAGGAGGGTGCTGAGGATGCAGGCCAGGATCGGGCAGGCGAGGGCTCCTTTGCTGGCCCCAGTAAGTTTACATTTTAATAAACAGTACCTATTTTTTCCTAGCGTTCCTCATTCGATTTTTTCTAAATCGTCTTTGATCTTCTTGTAGACTGGATATAAATTCTTATCCTGCCTCGAATATGACTCCCTGTGGTATTACTAGACTATTCTTATTAGTCTGTCTGTGTAGCTAACTAAGATTGGACATTTGGCAATTCCATTGGACTCCCATTATATTCAGCAATACCTCTATGCACTGTCTCCTTACTGACTAGATAGTGTGGCAGAGTCATTCAGCTCCCGAAGTCACCGATTATAGATCCCCAATGATCTCTAGATTATCGTACGCAGGACAAGAGAGTAGTACGGAGTCACAGCACAGTCAAGAAGTGTCAGAGGCACTCATGCTTGCAAAAATTCCAAAACCTTTAGCTCATCCACTCTAGTCTAGAGGAACAAAAACCACAGAGTCTATTTAAGTGTAAAAGCTTTATTAAAAGTAAACACATTTATTAAAATCTACTTTGTCATAAAACTATTTAACTGTAAACGGAAAAGTGGTTAGTGCTGACGATTAATTGGACACATTTCTTGTGGTCGAGCCGAACTCTCACCTAGTTTGAACTTGATCCTGGTCGTGTTCTTAGGACTCAGGATTCAAGCTTCTGTCTGTTAGGAGAAAAAGTGGTGCGTGTTAAAAATCAAAAGCAAGCATTCATCAGTTGTGCATAAAAGTGCAGCAAGACAACAGCCTTCCCTGGAAAATGGGACATTTTTACTATGGAGTAGACAGTCACAAATTATTACATTGTATTCTGTTTTTTTAACATTTCTCCTAGACCAAATATTATATAGTAGTGAGTGGTGTATTAACATTCTTAAATGTACTTTGTAGGTGTAACATCTGGTGACGGGGCCAGCGCTGAGGTGGCTGTGTTGGACTTGGACTCGGAGGCCTCTGGGGAGGAGGCGGCGGTAGAAGAGCTGGTGGCCGTTCCTGTGGGGGATCAAACGGTGGTGGCGGAAACAGGTAAGCTATATATTCCTTACTTATTGAGATTGAAGACTGCATAGTGTGCTTTCTGCACGGGTGTATTACAATTACAAATCAACCAGGTAGTAGCCTCCTCGAAATGTACTTCGACTTAGCTGTGAAGTTTTTGGTGAGAAGAATCCCAATAAGTTCTTAGACGAACGTGATGGATGGGATGAACGAAAAGCGAAAGAAGGGTGTAAGTAAGTGGGACGCGAACTTGTATGATGGCTGGCAAAGAAGAACGATATGTGTTTGCTTGGCCCCCGAGGTGGCTGGGAAGGAAAGAATATGGTATGGTGCATGGCTGGGTCAATGATGAAGCAAGGATGGGTGGAAGGACAGCAGCCTGGGTGGGTGAAACAGAAACTGTATGTGTGCGTATACTTTGACTGAATGGATGCCTGGAGCATGGTATTCTCTGACTCTTACATAGCACATGTGTATCTAGAGAGAGTAGATGGTCGCCAGGTGAAGTAAGTGTTACCTTGAAGAGCATGTACCACCGCACCCGCACGTCCGTCCCAGTGCAGGGAAGGCAAGGAAAAGAAATTGTAAATGTGTCCAATACTACCATGAATAGTAGCAGTACTTTGTATTGCGTTTGCATCCAGAGCATATATCTGGTTATTACGGTGGACACTCCGTACCTCTCTTAATAACTTTAGTTTACTTGTAGTACGTCATTCATGTGTGGGTGTATCACTGTTCACTCAATATTAAGCAAAGCACCTAAAGTCATCTCATCTGTCATTAAATGCGTCCCATGTGAAGTGATAGATAATCAAATTAGTTAGCTTCTTCAGTTTCCTTTTCTAGTACTCATTTGCACTGTAGGGTGAAAGGTAAATTAATTAAGCAGTAGCCCTTGTAACAGAGTATTCTCAGTGCCACCCGTAATAGAAAAGTAATAGCTTCACCACCTGCATGTACTGGACCGGTACAGTAACGCAAGTCTGTCTCAATCATCATGGTGTGCAACTTTTTTTCTCGGGTGCAACTTCACTGTGCTGTGTCCATGTCATTCTGCCGGCTTGCATAAGATAACGTACCCATTTCCCTAAACAAGAGAGAAGAAGAAGAATAAGACTGGTGTACTGTCATAGTCGACTGTAATGGAAGTCCATAGTGGTCGTAGAATTAGTTCATTAAACTACCACTACTGTTAGAGCAAGGATGCAGAAGTGGGAGGTTACATAGATACTGTCCTCAATAGTTATGTACTGTGCTTTCAATTTGCTACTTGTACTCTGTGACCCAACTTTCGGCTCAATCACTTTGTGTTATTAATAAGGAGCATTGGTTACAGACTATGTCTTTCTTTCTTCATATAGTTGCTCCTTCCAAATCAACAACAAGGAGGGAGCAGGCTAGATTGGCCCGGCAACGGAGGCTGGAGGCCACAGTCGCCGAGTATCGGCGGCTGGTGGCCCTGGAGGAGGAGGAGGACATGCAGTCGAGCGGGGCAACATCCTCGACTGTTACACTGCATCCTCCTCCGTGACTAAGCCAGCGGGACCGAGCCGGGCTAAGAAAGCCGACCGCCACCGCCAAGCAACCGAAATACCAGCTGCCCCCCACAGGAGCTGCAAGGAACGCCAACGCCGCCTACGAGTCCGCATGTCCAACCTGGAGCAGGAGGTCCTGAGGTATAAGAACTTGGTTAAGTGCCTCCGCTCCGAGCTTGCCACCCTCCGCAAGGAGTATGATGCCCATGCCGCATCATGCACCAGCACCAGCACCCTCCAGTAGTGGAGTGTCCCTTGCCCTTTTTTTATAGACTTTTGGGGGGTGGGATTTGGGAGTTGGGATCGTTTTGGGACGTTTCAGAGACAATCGTTGGGGTTAGGGTGGGTGAGGGAGATTATTTTGTTAGGGCTAAATAAATATATTTTTCAACTTTATCTGACCATACCTGTTTTTTACTGCTTTTCAGTCTGGTGGGTGGGGGGCGGGGGTGTAACAGTAACTTTGTTTTCCTGAACAGTCGTAGGACTTTAGTAGTACAACCGTCAATCTCTTGTCTACTCCGAAATAATACTCCATTATACTACCTCCCACCAAACGCTTATCTTACCTGTAATTTGTGTTAGAAATTAGGGCTAGGCCCAGGGCTGGCTCCAGGTGAAATGGGGATTAACGTTGTCAATCCTGGGCGGGTGACATTTCCTCATTGCGGTGGTACTAGTGGTGTGACACAGTGGCAGTTGCATGCCTATGGAAAAAAAGAAAACGAAACCTTGTTTGTCCTCCTTACTGTAGCATTACAACGGTTACGGTACGATCGAGAAAATAGCAGGTGACAGTACACTAGAACAGTGCCATAATGTAGCCTAACAAATGGTAAAGTATTTGCTTGCAAGTATAACTAGTACTTGCGTTGAATTTATTTGACATTGGCTACTACTACTAGAAGATATAGTACTGAAGCTGAGTAAGTCTAGAAGATATCCTCGTATTCCTTCACCAGCCTGTTGCTGCTATCACCTTATCCTCCCCAGCAAGTGTGTGGAATTATTGATGTCATTTTAGTCAGACATCAAGCAAAACAACACAGCCCGGGGGAAGAGGGTTAGGGTTTGTAAAATGGATGGGAATGGGGGTTTCTTTTTGGGTAGGTTTTGTTGAGAGAAGAAAAAAAAAGCAGAGCATGGACAAACAATAATTGAAGATACAGAGTTTACAGACAATCTTTGGTTACAAACTAAAGGTAAGCACATGCAGTCACACTCATAGAATAAAAGACAACAATGGATACTGTATCTGTATTGCGTATGTTGTTGGAGTTGTCCTGTTGAAATTGGTAAGTAAGTTTCATGCAGCAAACAATTCCTCTTATTGGCGGCACTCCTCCATTCCAGCTGACGCTTCGTCCATCAATGTGGTGGTGACCACTGACAGAAGAGACACCCTGTCCACTGCCTGCCTGGCGGATGTTGACTGAAACCCGGCCTGTAATTATTGAACGGAAAACAGGAAGTGCTATTACAATACCACTGATAAATAAATAAAAGGTATGTACGCTGTGTGGTTCAAAAAGTGACACTTTGATTTCCCTAATAGACAGTACAATATTTTTGAAATTGCGTGCTCTGTCTGAGTCACCTTTTTAAGGATCAATAAGTATGGCCAAAATATTATAGCGGATCTTTCCCCTCAAGGTGGGTGTACTACTGTGTTTTAGAACAAAATTTGACCTTCCCAGCAATGCTCCCACCAAGACCCTTACTAAAGCCAGTCGCAAAAATGTAGAAGAACCCAATCATATCTCCAAAAACGATGCCTAGCAGAAAAATGGTTACAAAACGTACTTTGAAAGTAACAGTAGGCCCAAATACAGACCGTGGATTGTATTCAAACCACTTGCCTGCAAGCAAAAGTATCCATAGCCAGCATCGCTCCAACAGTGCTCTACAACAACAGAACCGCGTTGCAATAGAACCCCCCTAAACACATGCAATCCTGCTGCTAGGGCTAACCCTAACGAACCCTAACTTACAAAAAGTGCCAAAACTGGTGTTTCCTTATGGATTTTGTCCAACAAACTTCTAGCCGGTATTAGACCTTCCCAGGAATGCCCCAGGCAAGACCCGCCAACCCACCCGCAAAAAAACACCCGACACAACACCACCAAACAGCGAAAAAGCTAAATCTCATACTTACAATGTCTCTCGGCCTTCGGTCCAAACGCGGCGCTGTGCAGCTAGGTCGTCATCATCATCAATCATCTTAACTCCTGTTTTCCACCACGGATTTCCTGAAAAGCAAATGCAATCAAGATTAGACTGTCGCAGCAGTGCTTCGACAGAGACCCCGGCCGCAACCCACCCACGAACAGCAGGAAGCCCCCCAAAACGCTACATTGAGCAAGATGTCTGAAGAAATGGCAAAAAAAAGGCTGTTCCTTATGGATTTTGTCCAAAACACTTGTATCCGGTATTAGACCTTCCCAGGAATGCCCCAGGCAAGACCCGCCAACCCACCCGCAAAAAAACACCCGACACAACACCCCCAAACAGCGAAAAAGTTAAATCTCATACTTACAATGTCTCTCGGCCTTCGGTCCAAACGCGGCGCTGTGCAGCTAGGTCGTCATCATCATCAATCATCATAACTCCTGTTTTCCACCACGGATTTCCTGAAAAGCAAATGCAATCAAGATTAGACTGTCGCAGCAGTGCTTCGACAGAGACCCCGGCCGCAACCCACCCACGAACAGCAGGAAGCCCCCCAAAACGCTACATTGAGCAAGATGTCTGAAGAAATGGCAAAAAAAGGCTGTTCCTTATGGATTTTGTCCAAAACACTTGTATCCGGTATTAGACCTTCCCAGGAATGCCCCAGGCAAGACCCGCCAACCCACCCGCAAAAAAACACCCGACACAACACCCCCAAACAGCGAAAAAGCTAAATCTCATACTTACAATGTCTCTCGGCCTTCGGTCCAAACGCGGCGCTGTGCAGCTAGGTCGTCATCATCATCAATCATCATAACTCCTGTTTTCCACCACGGATTTCCTGAAAAGCAAATGCAATCAAGATTAGACTGTCGCAGCAGTACTTCGACAGAGACCCCGGCCGCAACCCAACCACGAACAGCAGGAAGCCCCCCAAAACGCTACATTGAGCAAGATGTCTGAAGAAATGGCAAAAAAAAGGCTGTTCCTTATGGATTTTGTCCAAAACACTTGTATCCGGTATTAGACCTTCCCAGGAATGCCCCAGGCAAGACCCGCCAACCCACCCGCAAAAAAACACCCGACACAACACCCCCAAACAGCGAAAAAGCTAAATCTCATACTTACAATGTCTCTCGGCCTTCGGTCCAAACGCGGCGCTGTGCAGCTAGGTCGTCATCATCAATCATCATAACTCCTGTTTTCCACCACGGATTTCCTGAAAAGCAAATGCAATCAAGATTAGACTGTCGCAGCAGTGCTTCGACAGAGACCCCGGCCGCAACCCACCCACGAACAGCAGGAAGCCCCCCAAAACGCTACATTGAGCAAGATGTCTGAAGAAATGGCAAAAAAAAGGCTGTTCCTTATGGATTTTGTCCAAAACACTTCTATCCGTTATTAGACCTTCCCAGGAATGCCCCAGGCAAGACCCGCCGGCGCCAACCCACCCGCAAAAAAACACCCGACAACACCCCCAAACAGCGAAAAAGCTAAATCTCATACTTACAATATCTCTCGGCCTTCGTTCCAAATGCGGCGCTGTTCAGCTAGGTCATCATCATCAATCATCATAACTCCTGTTTTCCACCACGGATTTCCTGAAAAGCAAATGCAATCAAGATTAGACTGTCGCAGCAGTGCTTCGACAGACACCAAAAATTACACACAAACCCCCGGAACCCCGCCAAAGAGCACCTCAAAGGCAAGCAAGTCAGCAAAAACGGCAAGAAATTTCCACCTCATATTTGGTCCAAAACACTTTTGTCCATTATTAGAGCTTCACAGCAATGGGCCCAAAACCGTCAACTCACCCGCAAAGAAGTACAACACCCCCACAAGTGCTGAGTCTTTCTTCATTGTGCGTAATCCAGCACTCTGCTTGGAGGGAAATCGCAGTCTGGAGGAGGAGGATAGAGGAGCATGTTCTTCAGAACTTGTGAACCTGAGGAATGTAGACTGCGGCACCTTCAAATCAATAAGCAAACAAGTGAAGACAGTTCTGATGATGGTCTTGTTTTTGGGATTAGGTGATTAAAGTTTGAATTAAATTAACTGTGCAAAACAAAGAAAGAGAGACACAAAGCACACAGGAATAAAAGTGAATAAGGACGAAAAAGAAAGTTCTTGATTGATTGTCTCATTTTCAGGGCTCGGTGTCAGGGAATAAGAACAAGATTTCGTCATCATACTCTGCGAATTCAGGCTGGATGAGGTCAGTGGCACCGAACAGAGAAAAAATCCCCTCATCTACATTGCTGTCCTCCTCGTCTTCATGCGGCGTGCTTTCTCGTACTTTGTAATCTGGTGGTATGAGGTGCTGATTCATCTTGATCATTGTCAGCCGCTCCACATTTTTGGGCGAGAGGCGGCTCCGTTTGGGAGTTACAATGCCACCAGCAGCACTGAAAACACGTTCAGAAGACACACTTGCGAGTGGGCAAGACAAATAGTTTATAGCCAGGTTGAAGATCTGTGGCCACAATTGTTTTTTGCCATGCCAATACTGCAATGGCTCCTCATTAAGGAAGACCTCTGTTGAGTCATTCAGATAGTCCTGCACCATCGACTCAAGGTCATCAACTGTTCCTCCACTTTGCTTACTTTTTGCTGTGCCTGTGACATTTTTTCGAGAACCATACCCCATCAAACTTAGCCAATCCTCCTCCCCAGCCACTGTTAGTGTTGTCATTGTGTGTGGTGCAGATGATCCAGTTGCCGGTGTCTTTAACGGCTGAGAGGTCACTTGTGCCCCAGCCACAGGTGCAGAAGTGGATTCTTGTGACTGCGGATGGCCTGCTGATGCTGATGCTGATGTACTGGCTTCTCCTTCAATAACCTGCCGTTCTTTTTCAAACCTCTTGGCTGACCAGGCTAACCAATGTTTGTACTTTTGAACATCTGCATCAGCGAAAGGAAAGAATGCGTTGTCTGCCAGCGCCTTTTTGTAGCGTGGATCCAGAATAGTAGCACAAATGTAATGCTGATCTGAGTTGATGTTTTGAAGACGTTCATCACCACGTAGGCGATGTAATAATTTCTCAGACAAAATGAAATGTTTTTTTTTTTTTCATCTTTTTCAAACTCAGAAGAAACCGCCATCAGTTGGTGCTCCAGTATGCACAACAATGGGATAGCTTTTCCCAAATTACAGTCCTCCTGGCTGACTGCACGCGTGAAGAACTCAAAAGGACGAAGCATGTCTGTCAGGCTTTTAACTATGTCCCATTGCGCCTTACTCATCCGCAGGTCCTCCTTCTGAGATGTAGCCTCTGTCAAGAAATAGTGATCGAGTACCGTATACTGCTCATGCAGACGCTCAAGCATGTAGAAGGTTGAGTTCCAACGTGTTGCCACCTCCTGGATGAGTGCTTTCACTGGCATTCCACGTTGAAGTAGCAGTCTCCGCAGATGCTTCCGGGCCTTAAAAGAATGGCTGAAATGGTTGCACATTTTGCAGCAGGTGGCCATTACCTCGAACGCTGGACTCTCTTTATCACTCAAGAATTTTTGAACTACCAGGTTGATACAGTGCGCCAAACACGGCACTCTAACATGGTCACCAAGGAACATGGCCTTAACTACATTGGCGCCATTATCCGTGGAAACATAACCAATCTTGCGTTTTAGGGGGGATAGCATTGTCAAGACCTTTTTGTCAAACTCTTCCAAAAGGTTTTCTGCTGTGTGACTTTTCTCCAAGCCAAACATGGCTAGTGTTGCATGTTTCCGAGCAGCTTTGAAAACTTGGTCCGGGTCAACACCTGCGTTTAGCTTTGCTTTAACACCTGAAAAAGAGACCCAGTGTGCAGTGATGCACATGTAATCATCGCCTGGGCCACTGGTCCACATGTCTGTTGTCAGATGTATTGTGTGAACAGCACTCTTCTGCAAAGCTGCCCCAATCGCCTGCAGCACATCTTCATGTAGTGCTGGAACCGCAACTCTGGCAAAATAGAACCGGCTCGGAACCTTCCATTTAGGGCAGAGCGTTGCAACTAATTCAAGAAAACCTACCGCTTCTACAAAAGAAAAAGGTAGAAGGTCCACAGCTAGCATTTTAGCCAGCTTAGTGTTATACAGACGCGTCAGTGGGTGGTTGCGTTCATATGGCACGTCTGAAGTAAGCATTGTTCTAATGTTGCCCTGGACCAAGCATTTACGGGCTGATAATGACTTCGTTGATCCAATTTTGCTCGCTGGTGAACTTTTGTGCGTTGGTGTCTCACTCGCTCCAACACTCTTAGTGTGCCTCACATTGGGTGTGCTGCTGACAGGGGTACTGGGTGTAAGGGAAGTGTTTGACACGTCTTCTTCCTGCTCGTCAACATCAGATGAAACATCAACGTTTCCTTGATTTTGGCCTTTCTTGATCGCAGCTAGGTGCGCAAACCATTTGACAGCGTGCTTTCTCTCAAGATGACCACTCTGGCCGCCGGTACCATAGTTGGTACCTGACTTACCACGACTAACTGCAAGCTTACAAAGGGTACAAATGGCAAACTTTGGATTTTTGGGACAAACAGTAAAGAAGTCCCAAACTGGGGACTTGAAGTGTCTGTGGGACCTGGAGGAGGCGGCGATACTGGTGGTGGTGGTCATGAAGCTAATGCCAGATGAAGTGGAGGATCTGGATTGCCCAACTTTTGTACATTTTCCACTTTCACCGCCACTAATTAAGGTTGAGGTTGACGAAGGTCTCTTCTTGCCAGAAAGAAATATGGAAGCGGGACGAGTTGGTGTACTACTTAACTCCAATGATTGTGGTGTTTCCACTGCCTCCTCATCGACAACATCATCATCATCATCATCACGCGCAGCAGCTCTTCGGGCTAGGGTCAAAATGTCTGTTTGCTGCATGCCCGCTGGTGCTGCAGTGACCTTTATGATGACTGGGTCGTCGTTGGCAGAGTCTTCATCAGCAGCAGTATCCGCCACTTCTTGTTGAGCCTCATCACACTCCATAAGTCTGAGACTTTGGACGAGCTTCCTTTTACGCTTAAGTACCTTTGTTGGATCATGGTGTGCCTCACTCTCAGACGGCTGTGGTGCTGGTTCCCAAGTTTGATCCGTATCATCAGAAGGAGGTGTGCTTGAAGAGGATGTAGACACCACCCTTGATCTCTTCCTTGCTAGGGTTGTGGAAGACAATGAAGGATCAGCAGGAGGAGTGGCTTCCTCAAATGATACCTCGCCTTGATTGTCGATTTCCTGATGTGCCCCTACTTCGGGAGGAACAACTATTGTGGGCACTTGTGACCCTCCATGCACCTCTGCTTGCGCATCTCCTTGCGCTGCCTCTCCTTCCACATGTACTTGGGCTTGTACTTGCACATGTGATTGTTGTTGCGGCTGTGGTTGTTCAACACTCGTCAGATGAGCTACAACAACCTGTGTTGATTGAGGGACATTGCTGCTGCTTTCTTGCGATGAGCCAACATCACTGGTCGATGGTGATTGAAGAACTATACTGGCTGCCTCTGCAGCACTCAAGGGCTTGGACTTAAGTTGGCGTGGTGGTGGTGGTGGCACTGAGCCCAATGGAGCGGGGGGGGGTGCTGCCAGCTTGGTCCCCAGCAGATCCCGCTGCTGCTGCTGCAGGCATACTTTTTTTTTTACTCCCAAAAAAAGGGGCGGGCGGCACACCAGTCTCCTTGGTAACTTGCTTCTTCTGCTCCTTACTGGCACCTTTCTTGCTAGAGGAGCTACGGGTTACTTTTTTTGGGGCCATCCTCTTCAGAGCAGGTCAGCAGGCAGCAGTTGCACGAGTTGCAGAGGGTTCTGTGTCCAGACGTGACGTCGCGTGACGTTATGCTGCACACACCGCTGCAGGACTTCTTCCTGGCACTGGTGGTTCTCTTGAGTCTTCTTGTGCACCTAAAAGCAATGGAAGACAGAGGAACATCAGTTCAGTTATACACCCCAAAAATTCGACAAAACACAGAAAAATGAGCACAATCCCATGCCATCCTTGATGTTTACATTGAAGACACCCCACAGAAAGACTACGGACATGCAAGTATGCAACACTCACTACCCCTGGGCATAATGGATGAAAAGTAGGCAAAATAAGTGCAGGCCTCAGACACTGCCTCTCCTCAAAATGGCCCCTTACACCCCAGGCACATGTTGCCTGTACCAGCCAGCACTCAAGATGGCCACCACCACCACCCACATGGCCAGTCCACATCAACAGTACACCCCCAAAAAACAGAAAAACAGCCAGAAATCACCACAATCCAACGCCATCCATGATGTTTACATTAAAGAGAGTGAGACCACACCACAGGCACACTCAGTCCATGCACCACCCACCACCCCTGGGCAAAAGGCCACACCAGCAGCCCCCCAAAAATGACAAAAAACAATAAAATAAGCCCAATCCCAGCCCATCCATGGCCTCAATTATGTTTAAATTCAAGAAGACACCCCACAGAAAGACTAGGCCCATGCAACACTCACCACCCCTGGGCAAAGGGCCCCACAAGCAGGCCCAAAAAAACGACAAAAAACAATAAAATCAGCACAATCCCAGCCCATCCATGGCCTCAATGGTGTTTAAATTCAAGAAGACACCCCTCAGAAATACTAGGCCCATGCAACACTCACTACCCCTGGGCATAATGGATGAAAAGTAGGCAAAATAAGTGCAGGCCTCAGACACTGCCTCTCCTCAAAATGGCCCCTTACACCCCAGGCACATGTTGCCTGTACCAGCCAGCACTCAAGATGGCCACCACCACCACCCACATGGCCAGTCCACATCAACAGTACACCCCCAAAAAACTGAAAAACAGCCAGAAATCACCACAATCCAACGCCATCCATGATGTTTACATTAAAGAGAGTGAGACCACACCACAGGCACACTCAGTCCATGCACCACCCACCACCCCTGGGCAAAAGGCCACACCAGCAGCCCCCCAAAAACGACAAAAAACAATAAAATAAGCCCAATCCCAGCCCATCCATGGCCTCAATTATGTTTAAATTCAAGAAGACACCCCACAGAAAGACTAGGCCCATGCAACACTCACCACCCCTGGGCAAAGGGCCCCACCAGCAGGCCCAAAAAAACGACAAAAAACAATAAAATCAGCACAATCCCAGCCCATCCATGGCCTCAATGGTGTTTAAATTCAAGAAGACACCCCTCAGAAACACTAGGCCCATGCAACACTCACTACCCCTGGGCATAATGGATGAAAAGTAGGCAAAATAAGTGCAGGCCTCAGACACTGCCTCTCCTCAAAATGGCCCCTTCTTACACCCCAAGCACATGTTGCCTGTAGCAGCCAGCACTCAAGATGGCCACCACCACCACCCACATGACCAGTCCACATCAACAGTACACCCCCAAAAAACAGAAAAACAGCCAGAAATCACCACAATCCAATGCCATCCATGATGTTTACATTAAAGAGAGTGAGACCACACCACAGGCACACTCAGTCCATGCACCACCCACCACCCCTGGGCAAAAGGCCACACCAGCAGCCCCCCAAAAACGACAAAAAACAATAAAATAAGCACAATCCCAGCCCATCCATGGCCTCTATTATGTTTAAATTCAAGAAGACACCCCACAGAAAGACTAGGCCCATGCAACACTCACCACCCCTGGGCAAAGGGCCCCACCAGCAGGCCCAAAAAAACGACAACAAACAATAAAATCAGCACAATCCCAGCCCATCCATGGCCTCAATGGAGTTTAAATTCAAGAAGACACCCCTCAGAAACACTAGGCCCATGCAACACTCACTACCCCTGGGCATAAGGGATGAAAAGTAGGCAAAATAAGTGCAGGCCTCAGACACTGCCTCTCCTCAAAATGGCCCCCTTACACCCCAAGCGCATGTTGCCTGTACCAGCCAGCACTCAAGATGGCCACCACCACCACCCACATGGCCAGTCCACATCAACAGTACACCCACAAAAAACAGAAAAACAGCCAGAAATCACCACAATCCAATGCCATCCATGATGTTTACATCAAAGAGAGTGAGACCACACCACAGGCACACTCAGTCCATGCACCACCACCACCCCTGGGCAAGCAAAAGGCCACACCAGCAGCCCCCCAAAAACGACAAAAAACAATAAAATAAGCACAATCCCAGCCCATCCATGGCCTCAATTATGTTTAAATTCAAGAAGACACCCCACAGAAAGACTAGCCCCATGCAACACTCACCACCCCTGGGCAAAGGGCCACACCAGCAGGCCCAAAAAAACGACAACAAACAATAAAATCTGCACAATCCCAGCCCATCCATGGCCTCAATGGTGTTTAAATTCAACAAAACAGTTGTATCATGCACCCATAACCAACCCTGGTCCTACTGGATACTGTGGCTACCCACAATATAATGTATTTAATTTTCTGAAAAAGTTCAAAAATTGTACTTGCAGCAACTGTAATGCCCCAAACAAACTTAATTGTGAAAGTTGATTTCTAATCCAAAAGTGATCCAAAGACAGTCAAAAAGGCCTCAAATCCAAATATCCAGCAGCACCCACAAAAAGTAATCCTTCCAGCTCCAGATCCAAATGAAAGTGACCAGGAGATGGACAAAGCACTGGGAGGAGCCTGCTGGACAGGAACAGGAAGTTGGAGACTGTGGGGCACTTCCTTCCTCCCCCCCCCCAAAATGGACTCCTTGCAAAAAAAAAGGCCATGCAAATGTCAACCTGAGGAGTGATTCTGATAAAAATCATAATTTTCTGAAGGTTTATCCTGTTTGCTGGTGATTTTCTTGTGCGAAATTGCAAAATCTCTATTTCGCAAGTGCGAGATTGTTCCTTTCCGCCGCAACTACGTGTTCGCAATTGCGAACTCTCGCGAGGTGTGCTGTGCAAGGTGGCAAGCCGCGAGTACGTATTCGCGGGCGACAAACTCCCGCGGGAACACGCAGCAAGATCTAAAATGGCGCGTCACTCGCAAAGAAAAACAACTCGGCAAACGCTAAAATGACGGAAAGTGAACGCCGTGCACCACGCCGCGCGCCGCAACCAAGCAAAAAATTCGCCGCGAGCGGATTCACGGATTTTCGACAAATTCGCGAGCGTTCGCGGATTGCGGATTTGCCGAAAATCCGAAAAATCCGCGAGCGGAGCGGATTTTACGCCCATGCTTAGTTCTTATCCAGTCAGTAATGCCCGTCATGGAGTTGAATAAAATTGATCTTTTAGAGGTGAAATGGCGGAGAGTATGATCTGTGTGCAATTGGCATATGAGACGGTCTTGAGTCCATGGGATCTGACAAGGTCTGCCAGGGCTATCATGTAGACATTGAAGAGGGTGGGGACGAAAGATAATCCTTGCAAGATGTTGCAGAAGGTAGGTTTGGGATTTGAGGTTTGGGTTGGGAGGCTGATTCATTGTGTTCTCTTGGTGAGGAAGGAGGCGATCCATTCGAGGGTCAGTCTTTGGATGCCTATGTTGTTCAGTATTGTGATTTGCCTAAGGTGGGAGTTGGTGTTAAAGGCTTCTGAGAGGTCCAGGAGGATGAGAGCCTCTGTCTTCCTTTGGTAAAAGAGTGTTTGAATGTTGTCAGTGGCTCCATTCAGTGTTGTGTCAGTGCTGCATTTGCTGGGAAGCTAGACTGGGAGCCATCAAGGAGGTGGTGCTGTTCAAGGTGGCTGGATAGTTGTTGGTTGCATGCATCCTCAATGATTGTGACTGGGAAGGAGAGCAGTGAGATGAGTCTGTAGTTGCTCAGTTCACTGGGGTTGGCTGTGGGCTTCTTGATTAAGGGCTTGACTTCTGTGTCTTTCCATTCTTCGGGGAAAGTTGCTGTGTCCATCAATGTGTTGAGTAGGGTGGTGAGTTGGCCAATCAGGGTTGCTCTTAGGTTGAAGATATTTTGGGGGCAGTGGTATAAGGGGGGCCCTTAGTAGATTGATTTCATGATAGTGATGGTTTCCTAAGTAGAAACTTGGCTCCAGGTGGTCATGTGAGGGTAGGCTCGAGGGGGCTTTTTTGTTTGTACAGTTCTTTTCATCAAAAAAGTCCTTGAGATTGGGTTGGGTGTCAAATTTGCTGTAGACCTTGGCAATCTTGTCATGGAAAAAGTTTGCGAGGTCGTCACAGAGGTTTTGTGATTGGGGTTATGTTGGTAGTTTGGCTGCGTGGTTGCTGAATTCCTTGATGAGGCAAAATAGTTCTATATTGCTGTTTGACCTGGCTTCTAAGCGTGATATCAGGGCTATCTTTTTGGTCTTACGTATTTTTAGAAGGTCAAGTTTGTGCGCCGAGTAGTGTCTTTAGTAGCACCAAATCTTTTTTCCAGGAGATTGCAGTTGCATTTGGCAGTTCCGATGTCCTCAGTTTACCAGCTATCCTGTTGAGGGGATCTTCTTTGTGTAGTTTTCTTGATGGGGTGATGATATTTGTGCAGTATATGATCCAGAAGTTGAAGCTTGTGATGTCTTGGTTCACATTGTGGTGGTGCTTATGTGGGTAGAGGGCAGGGGCATTAGTCAAATAACTTTTGGATGTTTTGTCCAACTGCGGCTTGCGTAGTTGGATCAGATGGGGGGGTGGAGGCTTGGGGTGGTGTTGGTCTAGTGGGCAATGGAGTGGGTAGTCCAGGTGAGTTCCGTGGTGTGGCTGTAGTGTACTAAAAGTGAAGATGCGGTTGAGAGTGTGTCCTCCACTGTGGGTTGGGTCCTTGACAATCTGGGTGAACCCAATGGTGTTGCGACTGTTGATAAGGTTGTTGGAGTTAGGTTAATGTTCAGCATTGCAGTGAACGTTGTGGTCACCTAGGAGGATGTGATCCTTGGAGTCAATGGCGAGAGTTGCGATAAAGTTGGTGATGAAACCGCAAAAGATGTTGCGAAGTCCTAGCGGGCGGAAGGGTAGGTTGCTCCTGGTGGTGTTTTTATTGTCTGTTTTGATTCTGAAGATGAGGTGTTTCTTGGAAGGTATGGTGTGGTAATTTGTTTGGTATGGTGGTGGCATTGTTTGGTGGCTTCTGGGTTGAGCCAGGTCTCGTGAGGAAGTTTTGTCAGGTGCAAGAGAGCTGATCAAGTCCCATACTTCGGTGGCACGTTTGTACAGCAAGCGGGTGTTGAGGAGAGTGCAGGGAAATTGGTTGTGGGAGAGCTATGTGGTAGTGTGTGAATGGGTGTGGTGTCACAGGGGAGGCAACAGCTAGCGCAGGACTGGTGCGGCAGCAATGTTCCGTTCTTTGAGGGCACGCAGTTATACCTGCATGGAGAGGTGAAAGGACTAGGATTCCGGACTTTTAGTGCCTTCTAGGCGAGGGCGAGCATAAAAGAATTTTCCTTTGGTGCGACATCTGCATGCCTGCTGTGCATGTCCTCTGTCTACCCACACTATGCAGATGTCTTTGACTGACCTCCGACTTTGTGTTTCTGTGATGCCTGATGTGGGACCACAACTACATGGCCAGACCTAAGTTCAAGGCAATTAACCCCAAAGCCATCCCCGCAGGGGCCATGAAGCTATTGGCCACTCATCTCATGACTCTGCGTGACTCCAGGTCCTGTTTGTGAGGGAGGTCTTGGGACAGCTGAGGGAGCTGTATTCTGTATGGTCTCCAACTGCGCTCAGCTGGCGGGTCCGCCCTTGGTGCTAGTCAGACCATCAAGATCCATTGGTAGGTCTTGAGAGCATTCCAGTAGCATTTGGAGCCAGACTGGTGTCTTCTGACATTAGCTCCGGGGTAGAACAGGCCAGCACAGCCTGAACTGGAGATGGAGCCCTATGGTCCTTACGTTCCCTCTGAGGAACATGAATATAGGGGATCTGAGGATCCCCAAACTACACACTTGCATAGTGACACCTAGCATGAGGACCTAGTAGATGCTGACCTTATCTCTCCTCCCACAGTGGCTATGGAGAAAGAGTCTCCTTTTGCGATGGTGGTCTAGATAGTGGCTGAAGTCCTGTAGCTAAACCTGCCCATGGTCAAGGTCAAGACCACTGTCTTGACAGAGGTGGGTCTGCCTGGGAAATCCTCATCAGAACCCTCACTCTCCTTAAGTGAACCCCTCACAGGTTTCCTGCTCAGGGCCTGAGCAAAGCCCTCCACAGGCAATCCTATGCAGAGGAACATCTCTCACCCCTATCGCCCTGCTCAAGGGATTCAGCCTTTCTCTGCCTGCAGGCCACCTCTGAGAGCCTGGTGGTCCAGGCCTTAACCTCCAGGATAAATCCTAAGGCATTCCCTATCACAACACTGGATATAGAATCCAAGAGGCTGGATAAGTTTGAAAAGAAAAGTTTATCTTCCACCAGCTTGGATGCAGTCTGTGAGCACCGCATGCTTAGTGAGCCATTATTCCCATACTGTGTTGGATAAAGTTGTGCAAGAGCTGTCCTTGGTCCCGGAGGAGGTGTAGGCCATACTCTCCGCAACTATTGCTGATGGGAGAGATGCGACAAAGTTCACCATCAGATGGAGACAACCAACTCGCTGGATAGAGTAGTTGCTTACATGGTAGTTCTTCAATGTCATGCCTGTTGTACACAACTGGCTTCTTGGAGGATGTCTAGGCATCCCTTATGGACATGCCCTTGGATGGGACTATTCTTTTCGGTGCTAAGGCGGATTTGGCTCTTGTCGAGTTAACAATAGTAGGTGCCACCTCCTAAATGACAGAGGAGAAAAACTCAGCTGTTGATGCCTGATGGATAATGAATGACTGAAGGGCTGCACACCCACCAACGTGGGATGTGTCCCCCAGGCTCCGTTAACTGTCCTTCAACAAGGAAGGTTTCTTCAAAGTAATCAAAAATATAAGAACAAAGTCTCTATGATGAAAATCTTTGTTTTTAAATCATCTCATTGTCATCACAAGATTTATGGTTTTATGTATGTCGGTTCATCCATACACAATTTTTAAACAATTTCACATTCCCAATGCATTTCGGCAATGTGAATGCCTTCTTCCGGGGATAATTCTGTAACAAAGAAAATTACAATGCACTCAGCATAACGAACAATGTTTTATCAGCTCAACATGTTAAACTTAAAAAAACTTAAAAAACAATATCATAACTGTATAATAGTCAAACAGTGCTATTCGTGAGTCAGTGTCATGTGTCTGCATGCGCTTATAGGAGCCTGATAGCTGAATTGTTTGGTGAATGATGGTTTTTCTAACGAACGGAAACGTGCAATAATAAGAAATTCGTGCTCGTTATAAAAAACAGAGTGTAAACGACGAAGCCTGCCTGGCTAGGTAGAAGTTCTAGGGATGGCACATCACTGACCAAAACCACGTGCTCTTAGACTCAATTCCCATATTAATCCAATGGTATACATAACGGGCTGTTTAACTCCCGGCCACGGTTTGTAAGTGTTTGTTAATGTACCTTTCGTTCATTAAACAAAAAGGTGAAATGGCCAAAGCCGGCAATATGTAAGGCGGGCTTACCGTGGTGTTCTCTGCTTCTCCACTCCGTTCATGAACCGGAAGTGGAGGGCGCAACCTAGGAAGTTGTTTTAACTTAGGGCGTTACTAAGCAACTTTAAAGTCTATACCGGAGTATACTCGTAGAAAAACCCACGCTGTATGAAATGGTGATTAGATGCCGGTCCTAATTAGGACATACAAATGTAAGGGATATGTTGCGTATAGGCTAAAGGTGAATGTAATAGAAACGTTGGAAGGTGTTGTTGTGACTCAGAATAATCAATAAAGATATTGTGATGTGAAAAAAATACTGAGGAAATGCTCGCTGACCTACATAGGCTATATTAGGAAAGTATTAAATGAAATAAATAAATGTAAACACCATATAATGACCCACAACAGAAAATTATATGTATACATTAATAAATAAACTCTTGCTGGCAGCCACTACATGGGCAAATGATCAAACAGATGTCATAGATAACAGCTGAATTCCATACGGTCATTGAGGGAAATTCCTAGACAAATATCTACAACTGATAGGCTACGCCTCCTCCTAAACAGCTGCTGTGGCAATCTCTGTGGTCTGGCATTAGGCAGGGGCAATCTAAAATTATCCGCAGCCACGACAGTCGCTTTCTTAAAGTAGGGGTTCAGGTTGGGCACCAGTCCTACACCCTGTGCAATATATATGCACCTAATAAGGCACAAGACCCCTACCTTTGCGCTCTCCTGAGGGAACACATGCTGAAGGCAGATTCCTCTCCTATCATAGGAGGTGACTTTAATCTGGTGTGGGATGCCGACCTGGATCGTAGTGACGGATCTTTCCACGGGGTGGGGGCTATGTCTTCTGCCTTGAAAAAGCAATTGGCGGACCTCACTCTACTCGACTCTTGGTGGTATCACTCTCCCAAGACTATTCATACTATTCGCATGTACATCGTTAGTACTCACATATCGACCACGTCTTTATATTGCACGCTCTGATAGGCGAGACGGTATCTGCCTCTATGTCTGACATCTCTGTCTCTGATCATGCTCAAGTGGAGCTTCTTTTGTGCCACTGCTCTTCAAACACTCCCCGACCCCCTCGCTGGAGCCTGCTCCGCTTGTCCTTCTTGATCCGGTGGATGTGGTGGAAATAAGAGCAGCCATTGACTCATACTTCGAGCTTAACAATCTCCCTGAAACCCACTTTCCTGTTGTGTGGGATGCCTTTAAGGCCACTATCTGTGGCCATATCACGTCCATAGCGATTGCACTGGCACGGGAAGTGCGCCTATTTGAGGATAATCTCTCTAGGGATATCAATGCCCTTGCAAAACTCAATCAGGAACGCCCTTTACTGGCTCACAAACGACACCTGGCCCTTCTTCATGGCCAGCTGTGGGCCCATAGAGCCAATAAAGCTGAGCGGTCTCTGTTAATGCTGAAGCAGCGTTATTATGAGGGGGGAGACAAGGTGGGCATGGTCCTGGCTGGGCGCCTGCGGGCGCGCGCAGCCAAAGCCCACATAGCCCACATTTGAATTGGAGATGGCACATGTGCCACCACAGAAGCTTCCAAATGTGAGGCTTTTCATGCGCACTATTCCCCCATACGCCCAAGCAAAGTCCTCCACTGACCAGATACAGGCTCTGTTGGACACCTAGCCCAGGACCCCGCTCAGTCAATACCATGCTCGACAACTGGAAGAACTGATTATACATGAAGAGATCACTGGGGCTCTCAAGGTCCTTCCTCTCAGAAAGTCCCCGGGATCGGATAGCCTTCTCCTCTCCTTTTATCGCATGTTTTTGCCACAGCTCTGAATCCACCTCGTCCGGCCTTTTAATTCTTTCGCTGCTAACGTAGAGCTGTCTCCGTCCATGGGGCTGGCCAAAATAGCCCTAATCCTTTTGCTCATCCTTCCATCCCATAGCTCTTTTGAATACAGACCTTAAACTCTACACCAAAATATTTGCTAAAGCTTGAGCCACTTTAGGTGGTCTCATTGAACTGGATCAGGTTGGTTTAATTCGCCATCATCAAGATATGAACAATGTGCACCTTATCATGCACCTGGTGGGAAAAGCCCCCACTGGAACATTCCTGCATGCCTTCTGTCGCTCGACGTTGAGAAGGCGTTCAACAGGGTGAACTGGAACTTCCTCTGGGATAGTCTTACTCAAAATTGGGGTGGTCCCCTTGAAGATAGCCTGGCTCATGGCCCCCTACCTTTCCCCGAAGGCCCAGGTGCGGGTCAATGGTCAACTCTCTGCCCTATCTCGATACACAGAGGCACTCAGCAGGAATGCCCTCTCTCGCCCCTGCTATTTACCTATGTTGTGGAACCCCTTGCCATCTTCATCCGCCAAACCCCCGACATTCATGGCATACCCTTGGAGGTCAGTGTCACAAGGTGGCCCTCTTTGCAGATGATCTTCTCCTCACATTATCACAGACGCACGCCTCTCTTCCGGCCCTTCTGACCCTCTTCGATCATTTGAGTCGGCCTCTGGTCTAAAAATTAACCACGAGAAATCTTGGGCCCTCAACATTACGGTCCCTCAGGATGAGATCCCCTTGCTCCAGACGCTAGTCCCTTATCAGTGGGCTCCCCATTCTGTTCGATACCTCAGGCTTCAGCTAACGCCCATTCTCTCCTCTTGGTCCCAAGCTATCTGGCAGGATTGTCGGAAGACTGTGCTCGAGGATCTGCAAGCCTGGAAACATCTTACTCTCTCTTGGTTAGGTTGTCTGCATGCAATTAAAATGTTGGTACTCCCCAAAATCCTATATCTCTTTAAGTCCCTTCTGACTCCCATCCTGAACCACCAGATCAGAAGCCTTCAACGCGAAATCACCAAATTAAACTGGGGGGGAGTAGGCCGGGCTTTTCCAATAAAATCCTCATGTCCCCTCGCAATAGAGGCGGTCTGGGTTGCCTCAACTTGTTGGAGTATTACTGGGCCTCTCACCGTTGCTTTATATCGGAGTGGATGGCGTGGAAAAGTGAGAAGGTGTGGTTCCATATGGACAGGGCGGTGACTGGGAGATCCATCTGGGAGCTTCCTTGGCTGCCCTGGGCTTCACGATCACGCAGTACCTATATGGCTCTTCCTACTAGGACTGTTCTTGACATCTGGGACAGAGTAGCTATCCCCATGGGCCTCACTTCTTTTTCATCCCCCCATACCTCTATCGCTGGGAATCTCCACATTCCACCAGCAGTACGCCCTCAGGTGTTTGTGGACCGGCTTGACGGTGGATGTTGGATGATTAGGGATCTCTTCCTGGATGATGTACTTAAAAGCTTTGACCAGTGCAAGGCAGACATCCAGCTTTCGGAGGGGGCCAGATTACAATATATTCAACTCTGGCATTGGATACACACGTCCTCTGTGGCCCAGGTGGCCACTCGGACACTTACGCCTTTTGAGCACCTAGTGCGTTATTTTGACAACTCTAAAGGGCTCATATTCCACACCTACTTTGTTTTACAACTTCCCCCACTTACCCCTTCCCACAACCAGCGGACACTTCGTTGGAAATAAACCCTGCTCAGTGGCATTGCTTGTGGCGCGATATCCCGAAGGGGTATCGCTGTATCTCTCAGCGGGAAACCGCATATAAGATTATGACCCAAAGGTACTACATGCCTCTCAGATTGCACAAAATGTTCCCCACAACCTCCCCTCTTTGTTGGAGGTGCTCAAGTTCCCCGGTCGACTTTCTTCATATTTGGTGGTCCTGCTCCTTCTTGACCTCGTACTGGAAAGAGATCCCCAGCCATATAAAAGTGGTGCTTGGCTTTGCCCTGCCTGCGACCCCAGCCACAGTCATCCTACGTCTCAAACCTGCCAGCCTGGGTGCACTAACATGCAAAGACTGGCACATTTCCCTTCACATGCTAGGTTTTGCTAAATAGTTCATTACCCTGCATTGGAGGAAGGTGGAGGCTCCTCCGGTCAGTGTTTGCTTTACACGTTTATGGCACACTACAACCATGGTATTGCTTACTGCACGCCTGCAATCCCGTGACTCTCACTTCACCAAATTGTGGCAACCACGAGTCACCCTCTTATGTAAACTGGAGCATACCCGCTTCCAACCTCTGAAACGCCGAGCCCTGTGCCTTTTTGATGACGCAGTCTATCCCCCTGATCCAGAATAGATCCCCGCACACCCCATTCGATCTGTCCTGGGGCTCAGTACATTCACATCACGGGATAAACCGGCTGCTGCATACCCTGTGCACCCTCTCGCCCCCTTCTTCTCACTGCTCGAGGCCATGTCCTTGTACCCACTGGAACTGTATCCCTGCCCCCCCCCCCCACCCCACTCTTCTATCTGTCTCTCTTTTTCTGTCAGGGGCCCCACAAGCCTTACCCTTTGCCTGTAGAGTAGTCTTGCAGGGATGATGTGAATAACCTCCACCGTCTCCCACCTGCTCCATTGTCCCACCTCAATAGTACTAGACTGGGGCGTGGGGAGAACCGGGGGAAGGAATCCTGGTAGGAATATGCCTGAAGGTAGGGTGAAACAATAATGGACCCGCCTGGGTGATTGTAGTCTTCCTGCCTTGGAGCCTGAAGGAAGTGAAGATCCCATGGTATGTAGGATAATAAGGGAGTACTATCCTGCAATATGGTGTGGTTGCTCCTGGCTGCAGAGTAGGAAGAATGGAACAATGTGCTCCAGCGCTTGGTACCAGGAAATAAAGACAAGAAGGCTTGGTGAAGCGCTCCTGCGCCCACCACGATTATAAGGGGAGGAAGGTAACAAGCACCAGTGTTACCACCAAGGGGAACAAGGTACAGAACGGTGTTGCGCTCCTGAGCTCACCATGATAGTACCAATTAGGGCAAAGGAAAGTTGAAACACTCCTGTGCTCACCGTGATGAACTTACGAGGCAATGTATGGTGTTGCGCTCCTGAGCTCACAGTAAGGAAACAAATGAGGCAATGTACGGTGTTGCGCTCCTCTGCTCCCAATAAGGAAACAAATGAGGCAATATATGGTGTTGCGCTCCTGCGCTCACTGTGATACCCAGAATACTGGGCAGGAAATGGTAACATGCTCCAGCGCTTACCGGGAGAAACAAGGCTATGGCTGGTCACGCGCTCCTGCACTCAACAATGATAATCAACAAGGCAAGGTACGGTGTTGTGCTCCAGCGCTCACTGTGATAAACAGCAAGGAAGGTATGGTGTTGTGCTACAGCACTCACCATGATAAACAGCAAGGCAAGGTACGGTGTTGCGCTCCAGCGCTCACCGTGATAAACAGAAAGGCAAGGTGCGGTGTTACGTTCCAGTACTCACCGTGATAACGTGGAACAAGAAAAGAACGGTAAAGCGCTCCAGCGCTTACCATGTGGGACAAGCCCCTCCACGTCTGATGTGGAATCAGAAGCACAGGCATTAAGGAAGTTGTTGGGTTTTGTAGTTGTTACCCGGAAGTGGACAAGTGGTGACCTGCGTTACTGCGCTGCTGTATGGCGCTAGACTGCCAACCTGCCATATTCACAGCTCGCTACGTTCAGGGACGTGACACTTTCTCTTTCCTTATGTCTCACTCTCCTCTTTTGATGTGCTATTTGCTCCTCTCACATTTGGGACTTGATTATGTGATTGCTTTCTTGTGCAGTCGTCCCGCTATAGGCTGGAAGGGGATAGCTGTGTAGCCCTGTTGCCGTGGTTCTTGGTTGGGCATACTATGGTTGCTCTTCGATAGGCTGTTTGAAGTGCATGCCGTGCTCATGAGTGGTGTCCCCCTGTCTTTTGTGAAGATTAAACAAACAGCTAAACAACACAATAGATTATGCATTGGGCTCTATCCTCTCACCCCTTTCTTTTCTCTACTCTGTGCCCTCTTCGTCTGCTCGACTCCTCCCCCTACCTATCTCTCACCTGTCTCTCACGGGGCCCTCTGGCCCCCCTCTTTTTCTTCTTCCTCTCTGCTGTATATCTTCCTCTGTTGGCGGTAATTTGTTTTCAGTTGGTCCTATTATATGAAAGACCTCTAAAGTTGCATTTACAAGGTACGATTGTTTCATGATGCGGCCGGCCCTGTTTGGGTTGTAGGCTGCTTGCTGTGTACTCCAACATTAATGCAATGTCCTATAATGTCTCTCTTATGCATATTGAATGCTCATCAAACTTCGCGGTGAGCCCATTGTAGTTTTGTAGGCGACTTGCTGTGTACACAATATTTCTCCTTCTACTCTTTAATTAAAAAAAGAATTGAACTAAAAGATGTAAATTCACACATATAATACATTTATTATATATATCAACATACGTGGAAAAATATAAATACATTTATATTTTAAATATTATTTTAATGTAAAAAAGCATACATAACATAATATTATCAAAATTATTTGTATACATATTTAACTATACTTAAAACTGAATATATTAAAAAAGGAAACAAATTTATTTTAAAATGAAAAGTAAAGTTATTTTTTTACAACTGAATTACAAATAATTTAGAAACGAAAAATATTGGCATTTTTAAATATTATTATAAAAAATAAGTTAAATAAATTACAACAATAATTAAATGACTAAAAAAAAGATGATCCTTGGAGTCAAATGTTTTAAAAAGAGTTTCAAATGTGCCGGGGTCCAGGTTTTCAGTAGATCAACTGTATATTCTGAAAACTTCAGAGCAAATATTAATTTTCGATAAAAGACGTATTTCCTTCATCAAAAACGTCCAGTTTTAGTAAAGCTCTTAAAGAACCTTGTTCAGCATTTAAGATGTTATACGCCCATTGAATGATACTAGTGATTCCTCTAGCGTATGTACTAGTTAGAGAAAACTCAAGGCTCAGGGCTTGCACAGGTACTGCTTGAGACATTTTGGTTAATTTCCAAAGAATCTTGCTTTCTTTAAGTTGTATTGGGTGCCATTGATTTGTAGGAATATGCTCAACAGAGTATGAAAGAACTGGAGGGATCTTGATACTAAAAACCTATAACAGGGTTGAAAAGTGCCTATGCCCGATAGAAGAATATAATCTTTGAAGCACCCCTACGAGAACATCAGCTTTGTAGACCAGGCGCTGCAGATGGGAATGATTTTTTATGGTTTGAGTAAAAATACGCCCTAAATAGATGTATTCATTCACTATTTCTAACGACCTAAGGTCCAAATATAGTTTACATATCTCTTACTCCCTCGGAAAGGAACTATTTTTGTTTTTGTTGTGTTAGGGATGAAACAATTTTGTTCTGCATAAGACTCAAGTGCGTACAAGTTCCTTTGAAGGCCAAATGAAGTAAGATTGAGGATATTCAGATCATCTGCATACATCAGAGTTTGAATTTTATGTAGTGATATTTTCTGTGGGAAATTATTTATCTGCATGAAACAATCTGGGAGGTGTCTAAGGTAGAGGGAAAATAATAGAGGAGCTAAAAGACACCCTTGTGTTAGGCCATTTGAAGTTTTCATTGGGGATGTGAGGCCCTTCTATTTCCCCATTAATACTTGACACCAAGTTTCGGAGTGGAGTGACACCATTATATGTAATAGGTTATCTGGGATTCCCAATTTCTTTAGCTTGCACCCCAGTGTCCACTCTGTCGAATGCTGTTAAAAAATCAACTAAGACAGAGTAGAGGGCCTGTGATTCCGAAACCACATATTTATCAATTATTGTTTGTAACATCGCAATGTTATCAGTTACAGAATGTTTTTTGCAAAACCCTGCTTGGTTAAATGGAATTGATCCAGTTGAGAAGGCCCACTCCTTAATACACTGGCCACGAAGATCTTTCCTGTTGCATCGAGCAGGGCGATCTGATGGTAGTTGCCGGGGGACAGTCGGGAGCACTTTTTGTAGAGAGTCATAATTATACTTCCTTTCCAAGATTTTGGAATTTCACCAGCGGCAAAGCTATGGCAAAAGAGGGGAGCTGAAAACAAACTCCACTCCTTTGGGTTCTTTTGGAGCACCTTTATTGGGCTGTGATCTGGGCCCATTGCTGCAGATGTTCTTGCATTTCATATTTGGAGTGCAAATTGGTGAAGGTGCAGGATGTTCGAGAGTAGTAACCGGTATCTTGCCCGATGGTCGTATCATAATTTCTTTCGTCTCATTTATTTTGTACGAATTTGCTAAATACACTTCCCATTCCCTTGGAGGGACTGGTGAGGCTTGCAAAGGTTTTTTTGTGCATGTTTCTCTTGCAATGAGGGTCCAGTATTCATGTATATTTCTTTGTTTAGCCACTATCTGAATGTCCATCCATTTTTTATCCTGTTGTACTTTTCTTTGCTTTTCTTTTTCCCTTCATTTGCGATTTGTGAGTTTTTTAATTTTTTGTTGTCTACTGTCAGAGAAACATAAGAATTGTGCCCTAATTAATTTGTTAAGTAATATTACATTTCTGTAAGGATTTTTCTTTTTGTGATTTCTTGATTGCAAACTTCGGGGATTATGGGACTGTTGCAGGAATTTCACTAATTTCTTTAAAGAAACTTCAAAATTTGTTATTGGGTCTGCGTAATGTATTCTCTCAAATATTTGCGTAAGTGCCTTTGTTACGTTGTTATAGTTGAGTGCTCTCATAATCCAAGTGATTCGTCCTAGTACTTGATTCTTTGAATTTCGTTGATTCATGTTAAAACCCACTGGGCTAGACTTTGCGATTAGGCCAGTTGGAAGATTAAGAATTGCATGGTGACTTCCCTGATTGAAGTTGAAGCTTAAGTGTTCTATCTTCCTAAACAAGTCCTGGCTACATATCATGTAGTCTAATATTGAGGAATTAAATATACCTGTTCTTGTACTTGTTGCCGGTATGTCTCCTTCTATGTTACCGTTTAAGATAACTCCATTGAAAGCTGGTAGCAAGGAAATTATTAGTTTCCCCCGTTTGTCTGCTTTGATCTCTGAAGGAAAAACTGGTGTTGAAATTAACTGCGCCTCATTGCGTAATACACATTCCCATTTCTCCAGCAAGTCATTGGAGATTTTCCTGTTAAAGTCTCCCATTAGGAAGACTGACAGGAATCATAAGGATTCTACCACTTCTCCCAATTCCTCAAATATTACATACATAAGGAAATCAAATTTGGAGTAAACCTGGGCAAAGCACTAAGCAACGTTCACGGAGTTTGCGAAGTTTGCGCTACTTCACACTACGCGAATTACATGTAGCACAGTGCAATCATGCGTAGCGTAGCAAAGCGTAGTGCAGCGGTCCTTTTTTTGCTTGCTCGCAGTCCTCAACGTCAAGTTGGCGACCACGAGCAAGCAAAATTAAATCCCAGTGAGATTTTTTACTTGTTCATGATCAGCAACATCAAGTTGCCGATTGCGAGCATGGAAAATAAACCTCCTGGTGAGATTCTCAATGTGGGGAGGTCAGGTTTCTCATCGCGAGCGGTCGCGTATGCTCGTGACCGCTCGCGATGAGAAACTACCCATCCACGTTGAGAAAGCTGCAGCTCGAGTAAAAATCTACTTGAGCGGCAGTAAAAGACAGCTCGCACTGTGCAAGATGCCATTTTCAATGATTGCACAGTGCGGACAAGCATCCAGCACTGTGCAATCATCCCGAACAGCGCACTACGCAGGCCGCATAATGCGAAGTGGACTGTGCGTAGCTAGGCGTAGCGCTACTGCGCAATCTACGCCCAGGGTTAATTTGGAGCCAGATGGAATATATAAGTTGTAAATGAGTAAATCCTTTGGAGTATTTGCTAGCTCCTTCCGGCACTTAACCTTTATACATTGGCTGTTTGGTGTTTTGTAATGATGATTTCTTGTTCCCATAAAAAAATCTTCTCTTAAATGTACTGCTAATTTGCCCTTAGAATGTCCCCGGCTGACTGGTTCTGCTGGAATATCATATACAATATAATTGAGTAAGTGAAAACTTGTAATTGACCATGTTTACTAAAGTGCCACAATCCCTGGGTCATCTTCCATAATCTTTGCAAATTTCTCATGAGTTTTCCACGCGATGTTCCAGAAGGTAATGCTGAGGCATTGGTTAGAAAGGGAGTATTTGTGCCCTTCCTTGTGTTTTGGCATTTAAGTTCAATGCAATCCAGGTCCATTGCTTTTCATCTGGTATTGTCTCCTCTTTAGGGAAAGGTTTGTTCCAGATCCTTATTTCACCATTTCTGATTGATATTGTTAGATTTTCATTTGTGGTGTTAATCAAGTCAGTGTGACCACTGTGGGATTGTGGGAGTGCGTAGTTTTTCCTATCAGTACTTTCTTTGGGATTATTCCGATTGTGGTATCCCTTGTAGTCAGCTGCTACTATGTCATATCCATTCTTAAACAGAATTTTTCTTTCCTTTAAAATAATACCCGGAATCACAGGAGGCCAAAACTCCACAGTGGCTACCGTAAGTTTGGGTTTTAACGGAAAGACTACTAATTTCAGAGAACATGAATCTCTTGCATAAGGTTTGTAAATCTCTCCCAGATAAGTGGATCATTCCCTGATGGGAAGAGATCAGTGAACTCCAAAGTATGCGGGTGAATCTGCTCTTCGTAAGGGGTCCGGAGTTTTTTATTGGTTGGGTGGACGCTGGTTGGGAACATTTATTACAGCTTAAGGTAGTTGAGAAAGTAACTGCCAAATGATTTAGAGCGTTATTGGTCTCTTTTAATTGTGTGTCAATGCGCTCCATTATATGATGATTTGAATTATTTTCCAAAAGATTATCCTGTTCAGATAATTGGAGTGCGGGAGAAGAAGATATTGGAAACTTTAGCACTCGTAATTTTTGTTTCGGAAATCTCCTTTTTATTCTTTTCTTCTGCCTTTTATTTTTGTTCTTAGTAATTCTCCTTTCCTTTTTGGCTAACAGAGTATCCGAGAGGAGTAATGCAGGCGATTCAGAAAATGTTCTTCTTTTTTGGTTTCAGTTGTCAAGGATTTATTAGTTTGATCAGCTGTGACTTTAGAGTTGATCTGATTGAAGAATGGATAATTTACTTTGATCAGTGTTAAGAGTTTATCGTTACATTATTCCTTAAAAAGTTTGTTAAGCCAAAACGTTTGAGTGATCTCCAACCATTTATGTGTTACTTTATGTTTGTTCCTCCCCATTTGGGTTGATTTATGCTTCATCTTTAATAGTGTTTCTTCATTTAAAAGAGTATCTTTGTGATTAGGAAGCATGTCCTCAGTTTTCCCATTCCTTTTTGGGGTGGTGACTGGCAGATACATTGCTGTTTCCTTTTTTTTGTTGACAAGATATTGCAAAATACCTATTTGTGTGTCCAGCATCTGATCTGAGTTATCCATCATATTCCCTAGAAGGGAATTGATTCTAGAATTTTTTGCAGGTAAAATAAAGAATTGAATACCGGTGTATAACCATTTGATGATTATAAATGCAATAAGGAAAGACATTTTGGTGATGGGGAGAAATTCCCTAGTGAAATTAAATTTGCATTTTTTCGGGGGGTACTATTTGTAATTGTCAAGTGATCCTTCATCTCTCTAGGTGCTGGGGTCAAGAGAGTGACGTTGATATCAGTTAACGTAAAGTCTGCAGTGGGAACTTGTTGTAAATTGTGTTCCAAGGGAGCTGATGATGTTGTTCCCTGGTCCTGCAATACTTCTATATTTACCAGACCTTGAGCGGTGGAGTTAATGTCTTTACTGTCCTTATGCCACTTAAGATTTTTTTGATTCTCACCAAGGTCAGTCAAAGTCACTTTAATGAAGTTTCCGATGGTGAGAGCGCCTCCTTGGTCATTGGAGTCTATCCTTTGTACTTTATGATTTATTTTTTTGAAAGAATGCAGTTATTTCAGAAGTCCCTGCCATGTGTCACACATGGACCTTCTTGAATGCATTTTTACGAATGTCTTGCTGTATTCCGATTCTTTTCTTAAACGATTGTACAAGATCTCATTTTTTGTAGGCCATTGTAGGATAAGTGATTACAATAATTACTTGTGGGTGGCTTTAGATATTTATCAGTCTTTTTTGGGAGGTCTTTTTGGTAATGGTGAGTGGTGTGATTAAGGTGAAGGTTGGACTTGGCCGTGAAAACCCAGAGGAAGGTCATTCACAGGTTATAATTACAAAATGTGCTGGGATAGCAAGCAACTTCACCGCTTGCTCACCTGGCTCTCAAGCAATAGGTTGTGCTCATTTGCTACAGGCCTATCTGGCCATCCTAAACCTTCCAGAATCAGGCCACCACAGCAATCCTTGCACAATTTCATTGCCGACCAAGTCTGTGGCCAGCACGGATGATATCGCAAAGAGACAACAGCAGCCAGGGTCAAATCAGCGCTCCCCACTGCAAAGTAAATCAGTAAATCAGGAGGCCTCACCATACAGCCCGTTGTATCCAGCACATCGTCTTCCATAGTCCTCTACCACTGGCACCTCTTCCGTTGCCCTCTGGACCCTGGTATCCCAGTTCCAGTCCCAGTACCAGCCCAGGGCCGCCTCTGCCGCCCAAGTGTCCTGCAACTATCGGCCCACAGGATGTCCTGCAAGAAAAAGCCCCAGCCCCCACGAAATTCCTGAAACTTTGAGATGTCCTCAGATGTCGCTGATAGATTAGTTAGAGTGTAATGTGCGGTAGCAGCTCCTGCAGCATTAGCGTTCATGGCTCCCAAACCGCACCAGGTGATGGCCTTGTGGCTCCCAACCAAACTGGAGGCCGAGCAGCAGGTTTGGGCGTGGTCAGCTGGCAGCCCTCAGGTCTCGCTGCACCAGACACCAGACAGTCACTCGTGGCTCAGAGTGGCACAGAGAGGCTGGTAGCCTCAGAGAGTTGTGGCACCATTGGGGGCCAAGCGGCGGCCAAGCCAGTCCCTGCTCTACGGCAGCACCTCCAGCTGCAGCGTTTCTGCAGCGGGCGGTGCTAGATGCCCAAAACGCCAATGGCAATGGCAATGCTGATGGGCTCTCGTAGTCTCTCTCAAAGCCTCTCGCAGCTCACTCTCCCTTCTCTGCTCCGCTGCTCTCCTCGCAAAATGTGGCACTGGACTTCGTCAGATTCACTGTTGCTCACAAAAAAACGATCGGAACATAACATATGACTCGACCAATTGTTTTGCACTCAGGTCAGTGCAAGAGTAGGGAAAGTGTTGGATTGGGGTAAAAAATGTAATATTCCCACTCCAGTCAGTGCAACAGTAGAAGACTGTTTGATTGTAAAGGGGTGACATCTACAATTCCATCTCCAGTCAGAACAACATTAAAAACAAATAAAATATCTTAAACAAAAGGAACATATTAAAAAATAAAATAATATGTATGTTAAATCAAAAAGACAAATATATTTAGCAAAAAAATTAAAAAAAAAAATTACTTCCCACCCATCCCTCTACAAAACCCAAAACGCATATCAAAATTAAAAAAGACTTACTTACAAAATTAACATAATACTTTATCAATTAAACACATATTGTTTATGACAAACTAAATATAAATTCATTAAAATTAATTCACTTCCCAGCCTTTACCCATATTATCCCCACATACCCCACCTAAAATATAACTAAAAACACAATTAGCACAATTAAATTAATTAATTTACAATTAAATAATTATTAGTATTTAACAAGTAAGTAACAAATAAAAAACATGTAAAAAATTAACAACATTATCAATCAATACTAATTAGCAATTAATTAATTAATACAAATAAACTACTTAATACCCTTTATCCCTATAAACCCCACATCTGAACCAATTATCTATACAATTAGCATAATTAGGTGTAAATTAGTCAATTCATGTTAATAACTAATTATTAATACATTACAAATCAATTACTTCCCACCCTTTAACCCTATAACCACACAGCCCATACCTAAAAATAAACAAAATTACACAATTAACAATGAATTACCAATGAATTAATTACTATTAATTTACAACTCATTAATATTTATTTAAAAACAAATTACTTTCCACCCTTCACCCCTATAAACACCACAACCCTTCCAAAAACATTTTTATGAAAAAATTAACACAATTAACAAACTTAAATATCAATTAAATAATATTAATAAAAAAATAATCATGAATTCATTATAATTAAATTACTACCCACCCTATAAACCCACAGCCCACTACAGAACTAAAAAACACATTTTAATTAAATAACATTTTAGAACTACTAAACTTTCAACTAATATAATAAGAAACAAACAATAACTAAACAAAAATATTATGTCATATACATTTAAAATATATACTAAAAAACAATAATGAAAAAATGTATTTTAAACAACCATATTTTCAACGATATTATTGACTTTTATATTTTAATAATCAATATCACTTAGCCTAAAATCGATATTCCTGACAACGATATTTTTGCACTCGATATTTCCATTCCACAATAATTTTCACTTGATATTATGGTTCATTCGACATTTCTGACTTGATGTTCTCTCTCACCACCTTTTGCAGGAACAGGGCAGGGCCTTGCACCTGAACCTACACACTCTCCACCTACATACATGAAGACTAAGCAGCAAAAGATGAGGGTGATTAAGCTCTCTCTTGAAGTGTGTGATATTATCTTGGCAGCCTTAAGTTCCCCCCTGAAAAATTATTTACACCTGCTGAAGGGACACATTTGTAGCTTGTGGTGTGGTACCAAACCTGTTGATCCTCTGTCTACATCCTTGTCTCAGAAGTCCTTTTGTTTGCTTCATCTTTTGCCTTGTAAGGCTTTGCTCTGAGCACATTTCAAGGGTACCTTTTTTGCCATTTCAAACTTCCTCTGGTCGCTGTAAATGCCTTTCCTGTTTAAGTCACCTGTTGCAAATCTTTGCCTAAAAGGTTTACAGCATGTTTCCTCCTACGTCCTTTATTCTGCCCAATGTGAGGTTCTGTAAGAATCGTAATGACGTTTTCGGGTATGAACGAATATGGACGAGTTTGGTATCAATGAACCGCAAATAACGAGTTTAGTGGGTGCATGCGTTTTCGCTGCGCTACTCGGAAGGGTTCAGGTTATTTCCTGGTTTCTTCATCTGAACCCTCGGGTTCCATTTTAGACACGGCATCCATTTTGTTTTCTTGCCCTCACGTAGTCGGCACACAGGCCAATGTTCGCTTCATGACCCTGGGTTTCCCAAGCCTTACTGAAGATGCATATCCCTTTTATGCGTCTTTTTATTACGAGGGGGATGACATTGCAAAGGCAGATGGCTCCGCTCGGGGGTAATCATGCCGTGTCGGTCTATTGTTTCAGCCTTGCGTCCGCCAGGCTCGAACGCTTTGATCCTGTGGTCCTGCTTCCGACATTACCCCCACACCCTTCGTCGAACTGTTGTCTGTCTTCCTTGCACCTGTTTTTGTCTCCCCCCTTTTTCTGTTTACAACTAGATTGGAATGTGCCTAATGGTGAGATAAAGTGCTTTTACAGTTGGGAACCGGCAAATGCTACTGTAATCATGTTCCGGGTTTCTGAAAGCACGAATGAAATCCTTTTTGAAGTTTACTGTGGGAACTGAGTTGTAACCTTTTGTTCGTTATGTTGTGTAATGACGAAAACGTGTATATAAGGAGCGATCCACATTTGCAATTTGAAGCAGACTCTCAGAACATACACTCTGTTGTACTTCTTGTGACTTTTGCCTCCCTGCAGTAATAAACGCTGATCTTTGACGCCGAAGGAAGTGTCCCATGTCTCTGTCATTTGTGCGCTGAACAGGTATCCCACGAAGGTTTCAGGTGTTGTTCCCTGGCACCGCTGGACCTAAGGAAAAGTCCAGTCCTTCAGTTGGCGCCCAACGCGGGGCGACATCAGCGGTACCGGTCCAAAGCCTGACGATTGTGAGGAACTTCGTGTGAAATCTCCGAGGGAAGGTGCACCCCGCTTCATCGATCCTGTTGTCGAAATAAGTGGTCCGAAGATTTTTCCCGCGAAGATTCCCGCCTCCTGACGGCTGCGACGGACCGATGCCCTGACTGTCGACCTGTTTTGGCGCCTGGCGTAGTCCTTTGTACGGCGAGACGATAAACGGGCCTTCCTGGTGACGCCATTGTACTCTCAGTTAAGTATTTGTGGGTCGCTCCCAGTATCCTTGGTTGTTGTTGAAGCTTAGTTGTTTTGCATGGTTCCATTGCATTTGTGGTGCTTAGTTGTTGGTTCTTAGTTGTTATTTGACAGTTGCAATTGCCAAAAACCGAGGGTTTTGTCTTTAACGAAGATTTAGCGCTTCGATAACCCTTGAAGTTTGATACTTGGTTAGTGAGCAAGATGCCTGGCCGTAGTGGTTTCTTTGGTTTCTTTAAATGTTATAACACTGATTCCCGGTTGGAGGACTCGTGTCCGATACCTCCAGTTGGAACTCCAATTTATGAGCTCTATAGTCGACATGGTGTAGGCCCTATTATATATAATGAATATTGGGTTCGTTATACGAAAAACGATGGTGACCTTAGTTGGCCACCGCATGGAAGTTTTGAAATTACGATTTTAGATAATCTTGAAGCTAAATTGTTTAAAAAGAAAGCTAGGCCTGCTATGTTTGATTCCTTTCGGTTATGGCGTAAAGAGGCCAAGCAGAAAGAAATCAAACAGCTTAAGAAAAATAAAAAAAAGGTATCATTACGATGATGCAAGGTGCAGAACAATATCAGCGAGATAAAGCAGAAAAAGAGATAGAAGTTTCTACTAGACTGCATCACATGCAGGTAGATAAATGTTATCCGGTTTTACCATCTAATCATGTTAAAAAGGAAGAAGATGTGAAGGAGGATCCCTTGTTAGCCTATTTATTGAAATCACCACCTCCTTATGCACAGGGTGCTACAGCCCCTGTAGTTCCTCCTGTGGTTCCTCCTGTAGTTCCTCCTGTTGTTCCAGTGGCTGCTGGTCGGCCTGTTGGTCCTGCGTTTGTCCCACCACCTGCTCCTATTCCTACTGCTCCTTTGCCTGTACCTCCTCAGTCCATTGTTCCTGTTACCTCAACTGTCCTGGCTACCTCTGCTGTCCCTATGTTCACTTCTAATGTTGTTGCTCCTGTTCTTCTTTCTCCTTCTGTTCGTAATCGTATCCCTAATACTGTTGCTACCCTTTACTTCCCACTTTCTGGATCGTTATTTCGATCCGATGTCTCTGAAACTCCCCAGAGACGAAGTCAAATCCCTGGTGGAAGGGAGAGTGCCACGTTGGTAACTATGGAGCGTAGATGGATAAGACACCCTGCTAACTACCCTCCGCGCATGGTTTTTGATACATTCTCTCAGTTTAATGAGCCCACTCAGAGATTCGTGTTTGAAGAAATGTGCAACTTTTTGAGAGAAGAATGGTATAATGATGACTTGGATAATGTACCGCCTGAGATGACGGAACTCCAGAGTCAGTTTTCGAACGGTATGATTGTGGGTGGAAATGTACGACGAGCATTAGAGCGATTGTTAGCCTTTAGATCCACAGTGCCTTCTCGTGTGTCATTTGATGATGACACCGATAATACGAAAACGAACTCTGGTCAATATCCTATGAGAGAGGTTCCGCCAGTATGGATGCCAGGTGCTCCTGCTGCCAATCCCCCAGTTTTGCCACATTTCCAACGTGTTTGGATACACCTCCCATGGAAGCGATCAGAAGTCTTGCAGGTGAAACAATCTTTGCCTGATCCGCGTAAGAATCCGGCGGGTTATTATAAGGAGTTGTCCCAATTGGTAGATGCTACTATTATGAACCTCGCTGACATCGACATGCTGTTTGGTAATGTCGTACCGCAACCGATTTGGGCGAAACTTTTCCAAACGAATCATGTGAATGAGTTAGGCGGTGATTGGCCTGCACTAATAGCGGCTGATGGACTACAAGTTGGTGGGGCTAAGCCTGAGCAGTTAATTTTGGATCTACCCCAGAAAATCATTACACTTATGAAAACACTCATGCCAGCGATGAGGGTGAATTGGGATAAATTATCGGCTTGCAAGCAAAAGAAAGACGAGAGTGTCTCCGATTTCTTTACTAGATTCGAGGAGGCATTTGTCGATCATGGTGGTCAGGACATGAGCACCGAAGGAGGCCAACGGTTGTTTGTTGATAAGTTTGTGTTAAATTTGTTGCCAGAGCTATGCAACAAATTGAAAAATTCGGAAAGTGCATGGGCTGTTTCAACCACTGCACAGATATTAGCGACGGCTCAATATTATGAGAATAGGGAAAAGGAAGAAAGTGATCGTTCAGACAAGAAAACGAAGGAGCTCAAAACAAAGGTTTTGTTGCAGCAGGCATATCCTCCACGTTCAAATGAAAATGATTTACAACAGCAGTATCGACCACGAGCCCAGTCCACTAGGATGCAGTCGCGCTCTGACTCCTCTGACTTTAGATCTACGCTTGGGTATAATCAGTGTGCATATTGTAGGAGAGAGTGCCATATAAAATTTGATTGTCCCGCTTTACGTGATCGTTATAATAATGTTTCGGCTCGGGGAGGTCGTGGTGGTCCTCAACAGGTCTCTCGAGGTAGAGGTCGAGGTTTCGTTCAAAATCATGAGCGCTCTACTGTTTTATCGGACGCGAATAATTGTTTCGGCCAGCGAAATGCGGGGTCCGATAAATCTGCACAGTACCATGTGGACGATTATTATGTTGAGCATGAGATTGTTGCAGACGACCGTTACTAGGACAGCCATCGACAAAGAGAGGGAGTAGTGTCAGTTCCGGTTGATCAGAGAGGGCCTTACGTCGCGGTTGCCACATCTGGCGTAGTTGAGCCTTTTCTGTTGGACACTGGTGCAGCAAAAAGTTCCATCATGCATTCCAAACTCCCTGGCGCACCTTTGTCTGGCTTAACAAATGTTTCCATTGGATTCTCTGGCGCCCCTGTTAGCAATCCTGTCTCTAGCCCTTTGTCCCTTGCGATTGGTCCTCGTGAGCTGGAGGCTCCATTGATTCTATCCACTGGGTGTGGTGAGAATCTTTTGGGTCTGGATTTGTTAAAACGGTTATATGCGACTTTGTATTGCTCTCCTGAAGGAGTGGAGCTTACGTTAGGTCAGAGGGTTATCTCTCCTATGTACCTATCAATGGATAAGTTCCCACCGGAATTGAGTTCTCTTCCTGCGTCTTTATGGGCAACAGGTCCCAATGATGTGGGCCTGTTAAACATTCCACCCTATGTGGTCCAGTTGAAAACGAATGTTCGATTACCACGTATACCTCAGTATCGTATCTCTCTTGATGGTGAGCGAGCGCTATTAGCGATCATTTATGACCTGATCGAAAAAGATTTCATCGAAGAAACTCGGGGAAATGTGTGTAATAGTCCTGTGTTACCTATTTTGAAACAAACGGATCCAACTAAACCTCCTGTGTATCGTTTTGTAATTGATTTAAGAGAGGTTAATAAAATAGTGATCCCACAGTTTCCTGTGGTGCCTGACATCACAGCTTTGTTAACCCTGATTCCAGCTTCTGCCTCCTGGTTTACGGTGATCGATCTGAAGAATGCGTTCTGTAGTATTCCGGTCGCTGGGGAAAGCAGAGACCTATTCGGATTCTCATTAGGTGGTCGCAGTTTTAGGTTTAAACGTGCACCACAGGGCTACTGTGAGAGTCCATCGATCTACAGCCAAGCCCTTAAAAGTCAACTTGATGCATTTGTGTTACCGACGGGTGCGGCTTTGATCTAATACGTTGACGACCTATTGGTGGCTGCAGATACCGAGGCTATTTGCAGATCTGCTACAGTATCATTGTTGCAACATCTATGTGACCTACATCACAAGGTGTCACCTTCTAAGCTGCAATATTGTTGTCAAGAAGTAACCTATTTGGGTCACTTATTGTCAAAAGAGGGGAGAAGGTTGACCCCAGAACGAATTGCAGCAATTGCTCGAATGACTGTGCCAAAAACTCAGAGAGATGTACGTGCCTTTCTAGGTATTACATCATACTGCAGACAATGGATTCCACATTTTTCATTGTTAGCAAAACCATTATTAGCCCTCACGTGTAAGGATGTTCCGACTCCTTTACCATGGACTGAAGAGTGTCAGAAAAGTTTTTCTGAATTGCGTGATGCGTTGTGTTCGGCTCCTGTGTTAGGTACCCCTGACTACAGTAAGCCGTTTACACTATACGTTCACGAGAGGGATGGTTGTGCGTTGAGTGTCTTGACGCAACAATTTGGTGACAAACAGCGTCCATGTGCATACTTTTCTTCGACCTTAGACCCAGTAGCTAGAGCATTGCCGAGTTGTTTAAGAGCAACAGCGGCAGCTGCGGTGTCCATTCGACAGTCCGCAGGTCTGGTCATGGATAATGTGCTTACGGTGATGGTTCCGCATGCAGTTGACACTCTCTTGAATCGAACAAAAACTCAACACTTGACGAGTGCAAGGTTGTCTGGGTATGAGTTAACCCTTTTGGCGAGTCATATACGGATAAAACGTTGCAATGTGTTGAACCCTGCAACATTGTTGCCGATCGGCATGGAATCAGGTGATACAGTACCACATGATTGCTATTCAAGAACTGAAGAAGAGACGAAGGGTCGTATTGACCTGAAAAATACTCCATTGGTAGATCCCGATGGTACTTTGTATGTTGATGGTTCATGTTTTAAATTGCCGAATGGTGATGTGACAACCGCGTATGCTATAGTGACATTGAGTACGGTTGTGAAATCTGCGAGATTGAGTCAGAATTCGGCCCAGGCGGCTGAATTAATTGCACTGACAAGAGCGTGTGTGTTGTCCAGAGGAAACCGAGTGAATGTGTTCACCGACAGTCAGTATGCATTTGGCGTAGCGCATAGTTTTTGTCGATTGTGGAGAGAAAGAGGATTTTTCACGTCGCATGGCACGAAGATCCAACACGGACAGCTCGTGAACAACCTTTTGGATGCACTTACATTGCCTAAGCAGGTGGCCATAATTAAATGTAGTGCGCATCGGAAAGTGACAGATGATGTGGGCCGTGGTAATGCATTTGCGGATGAGACTGCTAAGGAGACAGCCAGAGATCTGACAAATCGAATGTATGTTACGAGCTCAGTGAGATGGCCATCGGAGACTAGCATGTGTGAAGACACAATTGAAAGTGTGAAGGAAATACAGAACGAGGCCACTGAGATGGAAAAGACTAAGTGGAAAGAAAGCACGGGGAAGTTAGACGGGAATGGATGTTGGGTTGACTTGTCAGAAAAACAGAGATGGATGTTATCGGATGCATATGTGCTTGCTGTTGTTACAATGGCCCACGGCACGGCACATATTAGCGCGAAAGGCATATGCAAGTTGTTGTCTCCTGTATGGAAGAATGATGGGATTACTAAGTGTGCGGAGAGAGTGGTTAAGAACTGTATGGTATGTTTCATGTATAATCCTGGTAAGGGCACCCCCACTCCACCTGGTCACTTTGCTCCCCCTACATGTCCCTTTGAAGTTATCCAATTGGATTTCATCCATATGGAGAGATGCAATAATCTGAAATATGTTCTAGTTGTGGTTTGTGCGTTCTCCAGATGGATTGAGGCCTACCCACTTAAGGATAATACTGCCCTGTCAACAGCAAAAATCCTGCTCAAGGAATATTTCCCTAGGTATGGAATGCCACGGATTGTATGGTCAGATAACGGAAGTGAGTTTGTGGGAAGTGTGATGAAGAGTGTGTGTCGTGGCCTAGGCATAGTCCAGAAATTTCATAGCGCTAATCATCCTCTGTCGGCAGGTTTGGTGGAAGGATATAATGGCACCCTGAAACTGAAACTTGCCAAAATCCAGGCAACGACTGGTTTATCGTGGCCGGATGCTTTGCCTTTAGCTCTCTTATCGACCAGGGCAACCGTGCACTCTCGAGTAGGGCTTAGCCCATATGAGATTGTGTTCGGCCGTCCTGCGAATATTTGGGGAGTTCCGAGGCCTAAGGAGTTTAACAGAATTGAATATCCAATGTTGATTGACTATCTTTATGATCTGACTGCTAAATTGAGTTTGATTCATCAACAGGTCTTTGAAGCTTTACCGGCACAAACTGAGGGACCTGGTCATCGGCTCCAACCAGGTGACTGGGTGCTTACCCGAAATTTTGGACGAAAACGAAATCTTGAGCCAAGGTTCGTGGGTCCCCACCAGGTGTTACTGGCAACAAGGACGGCGGTTCGACTGGAAGGCAGAAAGCATTGGGTGCATGCCACCCACACCAAGAAAGTTCCGTTTCCTTTGCCAGCAGATGCATGGATCAAGAAAGGAGTCGCCTCGACAGAGACCAGTACGGTCCCGGGCTTTATGCCATTTAGTGATGCTCAGCCTGTAGAAAACGATACAGTCCGATCAGACATTTCTGTCGAATCATTTAAGACAAGACCTTCGTCAGCAACATTGGAGAGTTCGAGTTCTGAACTATTACCTGAACACTCGAATCCTGCTTTGCCATTTGAACCCTTGTTTGAAGAGCAGACTCAACCAGGAAGAAGTCGATATTTTCTTCGACCGCACAATAAGGACTAATAGTTTCATTTTTTTTTAATTTTTTTTTGAATTAGCAGTATCACCTTACTGTTGCCATCAACATTGTGGACATTTTATGTTATATGTGTATTTTCTTTTCCAGTACAGCTAGAAGACTGATATTAAACTGAATGCTCAAGTAGATAGAACCTTCCATCTGGGTTGACCGTAGGGCCGTGCGGGTACTTTCTTCTGTTTAGCAGGTTTCTGACACTAGGTCGATTCCTTTGTCGGTTTCTGGGAACTCCTGGAAATTGATAATCGCTACTCAGAACAAAGTGCGTCAAGAAGATGGGGTTTTCTAAGCTGTCGTAAATAGAGAGAGTAACGGCGCAAAGATCTAAATTGCATAAGATGTTCCGAACAAAATATTTCCTGTTGCAGGTTTTTATATTATTTCTAACTGTTTCTATGCTATTGGTGGGTGGAGTGTACTTTGGGAGTCAGTTACTATTGGATACCATTTCACCTACCTCTCCTTCTCATGATCTAAATTTTGTTCCCACTATTTCTCCACATTCTTTCCATCTCCTACCCCTACATGAACAGGTTAGACGTGCGGAATTTATTAACAATTCCTTTGTTCAACTCCTACATCAGCATCAGTTGGTGGTGAATACCACTAATTGTTGGGTGTGTGGGTTAATGCCACATACCATGGATAAGGGTATTCCGTATTTAGTTCTTCCTTATAGTCCCCAGGGGTCAGCTCGAGCATTCCAAAGTATGTTTCGCAGTGCCTTAGATTCCTACCCCCATCGAGAGCCACGCTCAGCAGGTTTTGGTCCTGGCCCGTACCACAAGTCTTTGGTGATAGCTATTACTGATTTAGATAGAGATATTTTTGACGTATCGCTTATCCCAGAGGAGGAAGTACGAGCATATAAGAATCTTAGTGACGCTGAGTATAGTGTATCAGTGGGTAACAGACAGCTTAAAAGCTCGTCTCCGATCTGGATCGTACCTCACTTGGGTCGTTTCTGTCTGCAAGGTCATGGTCGAAATCCGAGAGCTCAGCTTGGGAAGAGCGCTTGTGTTGACACGTACGTCTTACCGATGCTCTCTTCCCCTGTCTTTCTGACTGCCAAGGGTACCTACTTTGTGTGTTATGACCGCGCATACACATGGTTGCCCCATGACTTCTCGGGCACATGTTATATCGCAAATCTTTTACCTCCGACTTTTACCGTCGCCTCAGACTATCACAAGACCAGAGTTGTGAGAGGCGTTATTAGTAAAGAAGATACTGCCGGTCAAGAGGCAGGAGACTTCTTTAAGGGTTTCCTACCGTTTTGGGGTCCTATGATTAATAGTAGGAATTTGAGACAGTTAACTCGTGTGGTGGAATCGACCGCTAACATAACTGCAAGTGCCCTTGGTAACCTGACAGCAGAGCTTCAGGCGGATAGACTTATGACGCTACAGAACCGTATGGTTCTAGACGTTGTACCAGCAGATAGAGGTGGTGTGTGCAAGGTGATCCATTCGAGCTGCTGCATTTCCATACCTGATAACGCTCCAACCGTTTACCAAGCCATCTCAAAGTTGCATAAAATCTCAGAGTCCATACACGTGGACGAGGGAGATTGGACGCTTCTAGGATGGTTTTGGGGCCTAATGTCGACATGGGGTTGGAAGATTCTGATGAACATAGGGGTTGTTGTTACGTTTCTGTTCACGTGTTGTCTTTGTGTACAGTGTGGTCCTGCCTTATGTGGCCTTTGTGCTACAACGTGTATAAGAAGGCCACCTGCTACCAAAGAGACATTAATGGATAGAATAATGTTCCAGCAACATCTGAATGATCTGATGAACATCGAGATCGATTCCGACTTCGACTAGTTCTTGCCTACATGAGGGCAAAAGGAGCGTCTGAGGTTCTGTAAGAATCGTAATGACCTTTTCGGGTATGAACGAATATGGACGAGTTTGGTATCAATGAACCGCAAATAACGAGTTTAGTGGGTGCATGCGTTTTCGCTGCGCTACTCGGAAGGGTTCAGGTTATTTCCTGGTTTCTTCATCTGAACCCTCGGGTTCCATTTTAGACACGGCATCCATTTTGTTTTCTTGCCCTCACGTAGTCGGCACACAGGCCAATGTTCGCTTCATGACCCTGGGTTTCCCAAGCCTTACGGAAGATGCATATCCCTTTTATGCGTCTTTTTATTACGAGGGGGATGACATTGCAAAGGCAGATGGCTCCGCTCGGGGGTAATCATGCCGTTTCGGTCTATTGTTTCAGCCTTGCGTCCGCCAGGCTCGAACGCTTTGATCCTGTGGTCCTGCTTCCGACATTACCCCCACACCCTTCGTCGAACTGTTGTCTGTCTTCCTTGCACCTGTTTTTGTCTCCCCCCTTTTTCCGTTTACAACTAGATTGGAATGTGCCTAATGGTGAGATAAAGTGCTTTTACAGTTGGGAACCGGCAAATGCTACTGTAATCATGTTCCGGGTTTCTGAAAGCACGAATGAAATCCTTTTTGAAGTTTACTGTGGGAACTGAGTTGTAACCTTTTGTTCGTTATGTTGTGTAATGACGAAAACGTGTATATAAGGAGCGATCCACATTTGCAATTTGAAGCAGACTCTCAGAACCTACACTCTGTTGTACTTCTTGTGACTTTTGCCTCCCTGCAGTAATAAACGCTGATCTTTGACGCCGAAGGAAGTGTCCCGTGTCTCTGTCATTTGTGCGCTGAACAGGTATCCCACGAAGGTTTCAGGTGTTGTTCCCTGGCACCGCTGGACCTAAGGAAAAGTCCAGTCCTTCAAATGTGAATTAATTTAGTTCTCATCTTTCGCATGTATTCACCAGTTGAGTCTGTGTACAGCTGCCTTCTCATACTGGAGACACTAAAACAGTATTTCTTGTGGCAAGAACATCTGACTGCAGGGTTAGTAAGTTTTCCTCAAGACCCGTACCACTTGTTTACCAAAGGTGATTACCCCTTTTCATGTCTGGTAGACCATCACATTGGCTTCCTTTTTTGTTCCTCCTCATCCCACCAAGGAAGACAAGGGATTACACCTTTTCGGACCCAACAAGGGTGCTATCATTTTTCATTGATTACACCAAGAACTTCCAGGTCAATTCTTTGTGGGATTTTCAGGTATGAAGAAAGGCAAGACCGTTCGCAAAGGAACCATCTCTAGATAGATCATCTTCTCTACACCATGGCCAAGAAGCAACAATATGAGGGCATGCATATCTAAAGCTGCAATCACTACGTTAGCAAGAGGAGTCCCTGTTCTGTACACCTGTCAAGCAGCCATGTAGGCATCATTGCACACGTTTGTCAAACATTACAGCTTAGACAGTCAGGTCTAGCGGGATGAGCATTTTACCCATTCGGTCCTCCAGGACTTTTTAAGAAAATAATCAGCAGACCCACCTCTGGGGAGAGATTGCTTTGATATCTATTCTATGGTAAGGAATTTGTGGCTAGAAGTCTTTATCAGATGAACTAGTCACTTACCTTCAGTAATGCCTTTCTGGTAGAGACTATCTAGCTGCAGATTCCTTACCAGTTCTGTGAACTGTGTATCTAACACTTAAATAGATCATTTTGGACCCCATAATGGCACACTAGTCATTTATTTACAGTTTGTTCAATGCCTGTGGTGCGGAAAAACTGTCAAGAACTGAGGTCAGCATGCTGGAGTGGGGATTATTTAGTCACCCTGCATGTCACTTCCCTCATGTATGATGTAGACGATTCTACGCAGAGCCGAACGACACCACCTACAGGTGCGCATGGGGACTGCTAAAGTTTTTTGGCATTCAGTTTGACACCTGGGGAATATTTTAAGGTAAGGAATCTGCGGCTAGTTAGAGTCTCTACTATGTAAGACATTACCAAAGGTAAGTAACTTGTTCAATAGTTTGTATAATAATTTTACATCACACTTCAACCCCAATACACATTCACCAGGAGCTTCTACTGCTGCACACTGCATCACTCCATTCAGTGCTCCTCTGATGCACAAAACCCAGTGATCCTTATATGAAGTTTAGTGACCTTTGATGTGGCCATATGGCACAAAATTGTTACAGTGCTCCCCTGAAGCACATCGCTGTGTGCTACTCTAGATCACACCACCTAGTTCTCCTCTCAGATGCCTCTCCAGCTAAGCTTTCCTGTACATCCCCTTCTGCGCACCTGTTGTGACCCTCTGCTGCACTGCTGCATATCCCACAACTCCCCTGATGTCCCTTACTTTGTCTCCACTGCACATCATGCAATGCTTTGCTGATGCACTTTTTTAGCTGCATAGTAATGTAGGTTTATATGATTACTTACGGCTATCGGTCTCTTTGCAATGATCTCAGTAAATGTACTTGTGTGTGTGTAATTTCAAATGTATGCCAGTCAGGGTTGTATTCGCCTATAGGGCAACCAGGAAGTGCCCAAGTGGTTGGTCTGACATGTCAGTGTGTGGGCTGGTTTTTATGGTCTGGAATGACATTTTGACATTTCCAATGCTTGTTTGTTTGATTGTGGACCTGTTTTGTGGTATGCAGGGCCGGTTTTTACAGTTATTTCTCTGATTATAAAAGAAACATTGCCTGTAGTAAGCTCAAATCCATGCAATCTTGCACACCTTGTGAAACACTTACACAGCGTGTCTTTACAAGTTCCAAACGGCTTCAATTTACAAACGTGGGCCTCATTCTTTACCTATCTAATTCATTGATGGGGGATAAATTCTGTTTTGGTGCCAGTGCCTGTATATTTCACAGTTTGACCCTGATGTCACTTGAACTTGAAGAAAATGGTTTACATATGTTAGTCTATGGACGTGTGCCTGCTCTATGTGTGCATGTATGTCATGAGTCTCTCTGTATGAACAATTCAAAATCAAACCTAAACTCTTTGTCAATGCTTGTCCTCAAACAGCTTTTGGATAAATTGATGAACCATAGGAAGGAAGATTGTTTCAAACATCAATGAGTTAATTCAGATTTACTTTTTTATTGGTTTCTCAGGTGCGCCTACATTTCCAGTATCTCAGCTGGTACTACCCAGACCTTTTATTGCAATGGAATGGTGGGCCGTTATGTGAACATTGTTATACCAGGCCGAAAGCAGTTCATCACGCTTTGTGAAGTACAGGTCATTGCTGAACCGGAATCACAAAATCTAGGCAACTAAAGAGCTTTCATCAAATCAATATTAGCTATATTATATGAAACTTCCACAGAAAATTGCATATTAGGGAGTTATTGAATCAATATATTGAATACACATGAGTTGTTCTGCAATTGCTGAAACAAACTGCTAATTCAAATTACCGCACTAAAATATTTGTATTAATTTCCGTATTCTTCCTTTTTTCTTAATTTTATTAAAAAATATGTTGAAATATTTCTTTCAGTTTAATTCAATTCATATATAGCTATAACGAGTTTTCCATTGTATTAGATGTATTCTGCAATTCATGTATTCGTAATGTAACCACAAACTGAATAAAGAAATTAATAGAAAACTGAGACACTAAAACACCACTTTTTCAGTGACTATACTAGATGGTAATAAATGTTAACAGAATCACAACCTATTTGACTTGTCCTGTATGTGAGAACATGCCCCTTTTAGACTGCCACTCCATTTTCTACTGTTTTATTTCATGGTTCGTTTTTAAAATGAGATACTGCTGTCCAGAGGTTATGGTCTGACCAACCAAAGGGGCAAATTGGCTGAGCCATCATTGGCATAATATTAACTCTCCTGAAAGGCAATAGTTTGTGTAGCCCACAATTTTCCCATGGCGTGGAAAGCAAAATCGAATGCAGAACTACTTTACCATCCAGTAGTATGATCATGCAAACATGACTTCAGGCATACCACTGTAGCCTGGCCACTGTAGTTTAAAAAACTGCAGTCCATCCTGTCAAAATATCCCTTTTTGACAGGAGAAACTCTTCTTTTTTAGTATTAATAAGTCACCTTTACATAGGCCTTGTAGCCCACAAGGCAGGTTACAGGGTAGTTAAATGAAGGACATGTAGAAATATACCATTATCATGGCCTTACAGTGACAAGCACCTAAAAGCTATTTTCACTGTTTGGAGGCTGGCAGCGACATAGGGAAATGCTAAGGGCCCTACTACAATGGCTGGCTGACAAAGTCCGCCTGCCACCGTAACGGAATGCGGGACCATAAGCACAGGGTCCGGCGGTCCCGCACCTGAAATTAGGATGCCACGGTGGTGGTGGCAACCCCTATTCCCAGCATTGTGGTGGGCGGTGCTCACAAAACCGCCTGCCACAATGCTGGGAATGCATGTTGTGCATTTACATGCACAACGCGACAGGCAATGCGCAGTGCCTGCCACATTGTGCATGCAAATGCAGGTGCACCCCCCACCCCAACTGTCTGGGGGTCCGCTACCGGCCGCAAAGACAAAGACCACTTGCCTTTCCATGGCGGCAATGCCACCATGGAAAGGCTGGTCTCCTCATCCATCGTAATACAGATGGCGGTGTCTTGCAGACACTGCCACCATTTTAAACTCTGTTTTCCACCGGTTGACGAGTCGACCGGCGGAAGAGCGGCGGACGGTATTTTTGTCTGCCGTGGACACCCCAGCCATCATGATTTGGCGGGGGTCTTTGATGTGTGGATGGCGGGCCGTTCTCCTCCGCCGGTCCGACGGGGGAGAACCGCCCACCATTCTAATTTAGCCTGTAGGAAATATTATTAAATATTGATTCTCCTTTCTCCAGTTAGGAACCAGTTAAATAAATGGTTGACCAACTATGTTTAATATTTATTAAAAGTTCACTTAATGGTGATGTCAGACTTTTAATAAATATTATGGAAATGTCTTATTCCCCCATTCCTACATTGCAGAGATTAAATCCACAGGAGAAACCAAGGTCCCAGTCTACAGTGACCACAGATCATTGGTGTGTTGTGCCTCTTGGCACTATTTTTATTTAAATCTTCTACAATTCATATCTCTGTTTCACCTGATTGGATTTTTGTCATTTTGATATTAAAAGTAGACACTATTATTCTTATGTTGTGTTTTTTACTTGTAACTGTTTTGGTATTCCTAAATGCTTTGCATATTTTATCTAAGTAGAGCATGTCTGCTCTGTGTTATTGCCAGCATGGATTGAGTTCAAGTTTAAACTACAGAATACTTTAACTTGACCTAACAAGATAGAGAAAATATTACTTGTGCTGGACTACCATCAGCCTCAATTAATAAGTCCCTTTCCTACTTTTTACACTTTCTTTTTCTTTATGTGTATGTATTTGTGTGTGTCTGTGTATCATTTATACTGCTTTCAAACAATTATCCTGCTAGAGACAGCAACATATAATGTAACTTATATTTTCCAAGCTCTAGTAGCAGTCCACAGGGATTGGGCTGACATGACTAATCCTGCACAGACCCTTATATTGTCGTCATACCCGGCTAAACCCCTGCTCAAGGTGACTAATATTAAGGAAAAGTAACTTTTAGAGGGTAATTTTTATTAGCAATCCAGCCGAATCCCAGTGTGAATACTGCTCCCAGAACAGAGACAAAGGCTTGGGTGGTGAGGGGTGTTGTGTGTCTCTGGCAGGAAGACCAATTGGGTTCGCTAGCAGCAATCATGAGAGGATTGGCCTGACATGGGAAATCCTGCACCAACTCACCGTCTGGTACCTCATATATTGTCTTCATACCTGGCTAAGTCCACCTCCCTCATGGTAAATCTGCCCGAGCCCCACAGGACAGCTCGGGACATTTATTCAACATCTGCAATACTCCATATTTCTATAGCTGCTTTTTCTCTTTGCTGACATGCCCCTCACAAACGCATATGTGACTGTGCCTGAGACCTACTGCTTTGCAGAGACACTCATCTTAAATGACTGATTGCACCCTAGCCAGCAAGTATTCCAGAAGGAATAGAGGAGACCAATATCTCTTTCTCCAACCCACCCTCCCATCACATGGCCTAATATTTTCCTCAAAGATTGATCGAGCGGAAGACCCAAGTATTCAAGAGGTGTGCTGTGAATTGCACATGGGGATCACATACATTGCATACTTTTTTGGGACTTGCACAACATGCGTAAAACCAATAAAGCTTGCTACAGGTATTTTACTTACAAAACAGTTCACAACCTTGCATGGGCTAGGGATTGGAGACCCATGCCTCACAGAATACAGTCAGCCTAATATTCATTTTAATTGTAATATTTGACAATATTAATATTACTGTTTAAAAAAGGTGGCAGCTACTCAGAAAATGGCAATTTCAAATGACAGGTTCATCACTGAGCTGTACTGAACCTATATAATGGCATTCTTCATCTGGTCAGATCTTCCTACAGCCTGTAGCAGAGGCCTGTTGTCAAGATCCACAGTCAGGGATATTGAAGTTATATCTCATTAAGATAGGAAATGTATTATGAGCTCATCAGGTTTAGAGGAAAGACAGAAAATTGGAAAGTGGAACCGTTACATACAATCTTACCCACCGATAACCATTTAGAAATCTTTATGCAGAATAATGTAGAAATGTGTGGAGCACTTCACACTTCTCTGGGTTTTGGTGAACTTGCTTTCATTGTTGGACTCACATGCCTGGGAGGGAATACTATTGACCAGGTGTAAATCTTTAAGAACACCACTCCGTTAGTATTGGTTAGCGGAGTGTATTACCTCTGCCATCCTGACAGTCTTTTGTATCCCACATTTAGAGATGGTCGTCCACCAATCAGTCACCTCTGTACGTTGAAAGGGACCATCGTCAAAGTCAATGTACAAATAGTTTAGTAAATGTCCGGTATCGGTTTTGATGCCATCCACCAAACTTTAAAAACAAAATTGTCTTTTAGAAACAAACTCCCAAAGTGGGAGTTATTTAAAAAATTATAATAATAAACCCCATACCTTGAGAGTTTGTATTTACTTCCAGGTGTCAATGAGGGGACAACACTAAATTTTTTTACCCATGATAACGAATCAAGGGAGCCTCTCTGAAGAGCTCAGATAGGAGAAAAAACACCCTTTCCTTTTTTTAGTCCACTTGTTCCTGATCGAAGAATTCATTAACTGTGGGTAAGAGAAACATCAATTCACTCCCTGAGAACAAACCATCAACAAATCAAACCAACTGAGTCAAATACTAATTATCTAACTTCTGTGATGTGGGCTATTAACACTGAATTCAGCTGGAGGGGGTTAGGGAACACACTGCTAAAAAACAACTGTCTCAAATGTCTGTCGAGCCACAGCTTATAAATACAAGTCAGCACACGGAGTGCACAGGGATACCAGAAGATCCAGGCATTGATATAGGAAACTCCAGGAATGAAGAAGGCGGAGTCAGAAAAGATCCCAAATAATTAACAGATGGAACCCTTGTGTAATACTTGACCCTCCAACAGTGATTTCAGCAGCAACCACCACACTACCAATCTCATTTCCACTTAAAAAGGAAAGACTCTCTTCTACTTTCATGGTGCCAAAACCCAGAAATGTTTTAGGCCGATACCAGAAATTGGCGCAAAATGCAAGTTAGAAACTGAGGGAACATTACTTCAATAGATTTGGCAAACTTGGAGTCTAGATTAAAAGAAGATTACTGTTACAAATATTTTGAAAAGTGAAAAGAATCACTCAAAGGGTTTTGCACAGTACTCCTAGATAAATTAAAAAATGATTCTAAAGTACTTGGCTGTGATACTAGTAAGATCCACAAGAGCAGCCCTATTCAGTCCATGCACCCAGAGAACTGGGCACCAATTGTGCATATTGCACCCGAAGCACAAGGTGTAAATGCCATGAATTTATCATTGCAAGGAAGAAATGAACAGGTTGTTAGGAGGGCTTGTACTACACGTGATCAGTCCTTAAAATCCAGTTAGCAGTGTCTACCTCCAGCTCCCCCCAATAATGTACCCCTTATGTTATTGTCTTGGAGGAGGTTCCCATGCTGGCACAATTACCGATGGAAGACCATTTTGCTTTAAAAATTAAGTCTGCTTACTGTCTCAAAAAGATCTCGCAGTGGACATATGATCCATCTGCAGAAATACACTCCTTTAAAAGGATCATTGGATTGACAATCATGTGAAGAAATTCCCAGGGAACTGTGTGATAATAAACTTTAAAAATATTATTGCTGTCAGAATTTTACTTCAACTTCTGTCTACATTAGCCTACAAACACGGCTTCAACAAAGCTCTGCCATTAGGGAATTTTGAAAAGAAAATTAGTATGCCCACTGAATATCTTCTTGTTGCTGGTGTTAACAATGAACCCAATTCCCGAATTTTATACAAAATACAAACAAGAAACAAATACAAAGTTCTTGCTTCAACCTGGTAAAAAGACTGACAGATATATACTGGTATCCCTAATTCTATGCACCATATGGGAATTCAAGGTGTTTTGCTCGCAGAGTCCAACCCAAGTCCTGATTGTCAATTGCCTCTCCATCCTTAATTTATGTTCCTTTACACCACAGCATTAGGGTGCTTTCATGGGCTGTTGCAGGTATCTGCTCAAAACTGTTAAACCTAGATGGACTGTGCCTTGTGAATGACTATGACATCATTTGCTGTCAAGAGACATGGGACATAGATCATTTCTACCTAAATGGAACCTACTCATTGTGCAGTCCAGAAACTCTTTGAAATGCAGGCAGAACACAAGGAAGTTTTTGGGCACGCTGATTTCAGTTAAGCTGACCAAAATTGTTAATTATGTCCAATGCACCCCTTTTTATTAGCTGTTGCTATAAATGATTCCTGAAACGTTTGATTTTATGCTGATTCATTTTTATAATAATATTTTTAACGTCAGATCTATTTAAGTAATTGAAGATCTTAATTTTCACCTGGCTAAATTCCAGGATAAGCACTAAAAGAGGTCTTATGTTTATGAGTAGGAGATTTTAACATTTGCTTATGAAATCAAGGTAACACCATGACTTGTGGTTTATTGGACAGAGAGGGGCAGAGATGATACATTTTAGGCATGTCCCATATTGGGAGGTATTACATTTCAATGCCTAAGAACTTGCTTTTGAATATAATCCCTCAAATACAGAACCAACCCTTCATATAAAGGAAATAGAAATTGCAATACCATTGATGTTATGTTATTGGCTTTGAACATTACACCTTTGCTTTCAAAGTTCGACGTAATTTCTAGCTGTACTAGTGACCACGATTTGCTTACCACATTTTTCAGGCTCAATTTAACCAGTGGTAGTACCAAAGCTGAGGGACTCAAAATCAAATACACATGGAATAAGGAATCAGCACGCAGTCACACCAAGCACACATCAAGACGAAGATCCTCTTTTTCCTAGTGAGTCGTACAAAAACCGCTTAAGAGGACGGAATCGCATGGTTTGTGTAATCATGGGTGCACAGCTGCTCAGAAAAATCTAAAATTAGCCCTTAGTAAATGTCCACACTCTAAGGACAAAATCCTTACTACTAGATGAGTTTATATGTGTTAGAAATGGGGTCTCTAGTTGGCAGAGGGTTGCACCCTGTCCAAGTAGGGACCACCACTCTAGTCAGGGTAAGTCAGACACACACCTTAAATTAACCAGAGCTCACCCTGTGGTAGCTTGGCACAGATCAGTCAGCTTAACTTAGGATGCAATGTTTAAAGCATTTTTGCAACAATTAAATTACAGTAACACGGAGAAAACACAAAAAGACTCCACACCAGGTTAGAATATTTATCTTATCCAAAACAACAAAAATCCAATACGTAGAAGTCAACATGCAAATGTTTAAAGATTAAATGCAAAAACAGTGCAGAGAAGTTACTAGAGGTCAAAAGGTTACTTGAGGTCACAAGGGACCGGTGGAAATCCAAAGTTCAGGCTGACCCCGATCAATGGGAGGCTTGCTACAGGACCCAGACAGGTCCCAGTGACAAAGTACCTTGGATGGAGCAAAGCGTCCATGTGAAAGAGTCGAGTCAAACAGTCAAGAGGTGCCACTTTGTCAATGATCTAAGGGTGGAGGTGAGCATCTGGGCCAACCTGTGCCCGCAATGGAAGTTTCAGTGCCAAACCCCTTGTCGATACAGATGCTGCATCAATGTCGAGCTGAGCTATCATTGTCAAGCGGCTTCAGTGGTTGGCTGGGTATTGTTGATCGAGACTGCACTGGAAAAGTTGTTGCTGAGCAGCCGCTGTATCAGTGCTGCATCAACATCAAGGGTTAAAACTGTTGCAAAACCCACTTCTGAGACCCGGAATGGAGGGGGCACCACAGGCACAGATAGGACTCCCAGATCGCAGAAGGCAAACACAGCAGAGCAAGTTGAGATGTGCAGTTCATCCTGTAGCACAGTAATCAGCAGGCCAACACAGCAGAGCAAGCAGCAAAGCTGCAGTCCCTTTTACAGCACAACAGCTCTTCCCCAGGCAGAATACAATTGGTTACAGTAGAATGCTGATTTTGTGGTGTCAGGGGTCCTGTAGGTATACCCAAATGTTCCTTTGAAATGGGGGAGATATCGAAGAGGCTTTGACGATCACAAGGTCCTTTCCTGCCCCAGCTCCACAGATTCTACAGGGGGGTATGCAGCTCTTTGTGTGGGGACGGGCACAACCGTATTGAGATGCAAGTGTCAGATCCTTTCTCCCAATCAGCCTGGTGATGGGCCATCAGGATGGACATATCACACCTCAGCTCCCTCAATGTGACTGTCTAGAGGGAAAGCAGAAAGCACAGCTGTCATCCTAACCCATACGTGTATTCAGAGATAGGCAGAGGCATGGAATACATAAAGTAAGAAAATTCCATCTTTCCACAAGTCGCATTTTCAGACTTACAACTTAAAAATCAACTTCACTGTGAGTTGTGTTTTAAATCTGAGTCCAGACACACCACAATCTAACTCTCTATCTGCTCCCAATGGGAGATTACACTTAGCTGCTCAGGTGTGTTAGTCAATGTTGACGATCAAGTGATCCAGTGAAGAGTGGAGCAAGGCAAGAATGGAGAGCAGATTGCGGGCTGCAGAATTTAGCCCCTTCCATTCTGCTTCTCTGCCACCTCTGCCGTCAGCTATACATTGATATCTGAAAATATCCTCTCCCTCTTCTCAACAGAGCTGCTACAGTTTGCCAGTGGTCAACAGGAATTATCATACCATTATCATATCGCACCATTTCATAGCTCCACAGCTACAACACTAGATTTGTAGATTGCTGACTCATGCCACCCACACAGCTCACAGTGGCAGAACGGCTTTCCTTTTTTCTTCCTTTCCTCTGGGTTTAAGGATCCATGTAGCTATTTGATTCATAGAAAAACAGGAAGGCTGTGATCTCTGCCAATTAACGTCACCATTGTTACACAGGGTGAAAGGTGTTGTGAGGCAGTCTGAAGAATCGAAGAGCTACGGCGTCATGTGTTTCTGCCCTCTGCCCTTGCTTTCCTCCGAATTGGAGGTTTTTGCTGTATGAAGCGATAGCCACGAGATCATGAGGCAAAGTAGCTGTCCAATAGGCATAGTACAGCAGGGTCAAGGATCACGGTGTGCTGAAGCGGCTAGCCTAGATGCTGGTGGCAGCTTGCTCACCATTGTTCCTCCATTCCACTGTAAAATCCATCCTCTGTAGGAAAATGGGCCACCTCACCAATTTTGTATTCTCGCCCCTCATCTGCATGAGCCATCAGAGAGGTCTTTTGGTCAGTTTGAACTTTGAATTGAGTACCAAACAGGTATGGTTTCAACTTTAGGGAACAAAATACAGCAAAGGCTTCCCTCCCAATGCCACTCCATGTTTGTTCTCTGTGGAGTAGTTGTTTGCTAATGAAGGCACCAGGCTGATCTAGGCCCCCTTCTTTTACTTGTGGCAATCCTGCCCCAATCCCTTCTTCTGAATCATCGTTCTGAACCACAAATTCCTTTGCGTAGTCAGGGGCAGTAACACTGGTGCTGAACTAATAACCTTTCAAAGTGTCAAAGCCCGTCTAACACCCTGGAGTCCAATTTACTTTCTTGGGCTGCTTTTTAGAGTGACCAATCGAGTTACAGTGTCACCATAGTTTTGAACACATTTTCTATATACCCAGTTAGACCAAGGAATGCCCTGACCTGTGTCTGGGTTGCTGGGGCTACCCAATCTATAATAGTTTTGATTTTGGTTTAGACGGGTTGTACATGGCCTAAACCTACAAGGTGACCCAGGTACACCTCTGCCCTATATGGCACTTACTGGCCTTGATAGTTTGGTGTGTGATGTATTCCTATAGGTTCTGAATCGATCACCCTATTCCTGACCCTATTCTAGTTAAACAAACCAACAAGTTAACTAGCAGTCAGCCCATGAGGCAGAAAACCCCCATGATGCAGATACCGTTATCTGACGCAGTCACACTACGGCACAGGAACGTGTTATCTGATTAGGTCATAACGCTTGCGATCTAATTAGACAAGCGATATTCCTCCAGCCCCTGATAAGGCATACGGAGTTCTCATAACAAATCAAACCTATGACAACCTGGGCAAAACCCTGCGGCCATTGTTTTGATTTCACCGAGAACTTCAGTAAAAGAATGTGCTAACGAGCAAGTCGTATGACATCCTTATTGACGTATCTATGTCCATCCTTACGTCAATCTCGGCACCTTAAAGGTATAAATATTACCGATATTGCCCTATGCAAACACACGCGTGGTGACGAGACGGAGCAGCCATACTTGCCGAAGCGAAGAGCAGAGCAGACCCCGCTGGCGCAGCCCCGCCTTCCTGACGCGCTGAGAGAAGCTGCTTTCTCCTGCCGAGAAATCCAGCACCGGCGTTTCTGGGCAGCCCTCGCAGGCAGCCTGGAATATCGAGACCAGAGAGAGAGATACCATCCCTCATTCATCCTAACTTCCAGGTACAGAACTGAATAACCCCTCACAGAGAATTCCTTAGTTATTCACTTGGCAAAAACAAACTTAACTTAAACTGTAACGTTCTATTCCCGCCCACGTATTAGACTTAGGTCAGGTACACGGGGTAGGCGTATTTAGAAACACCAGTTGAGTACGTTTAGTCAAATGTATATGTGTATGTAATATATTTTATTCATTTTAAACATCTTATGGCTTAGAAACCATATCAATGTTTTTACAGTATTATTTTATACTATTGCTTTTAATGTATGCACTTTACTTAACTATAAGTATTGCAATAATATCGATCCATTTCTCTTGTATGAGAAAAGAGACTGATCAATAAATAACACCTTTTTATTGAACACGCCCGTCTCTTCCTTTTCTCTACAATCTGATGAGACTAAGAATGCACGTACTGACTGAGTAAAATAAATTGCCTTTTGTTCACACGACTCTCGAGATTTACTCTTGATTAGGGGAGAGCAAAGTTGTCATGTTCTATGGTTGTCAGAAACTAAATCCCTTCTTGTCTAATCAGGGAAGTTAATTCTTTCCTGAACATTCGAGAAAGTTTCTAGTGAACTCTGAGCTAAGCTGGCAAACCCAAAACTTTAAGTCTAGTATCGACAGTAGTAGACCTAGTTAACGTCTGGTCTAGGCCTTTACTGCTGTAGGTATTATTCCAATGCGCAGAGCCTATTGGGATGATAGGAACTACACTACATGGCGCCCAACGCGTTTGGAAAGGGCGCTAAAACTAACGTAAGACATTTAGAGTAACTCAGTCGTGCTTTCTCACTCAGACCCCTTTTCCCAAATACTCCAAAGACGTCTGGAGTGGGTGAAAGGTTATATCCGCCAGACCTCGCAGGAGGGAACTCCTATGTATGGTTCTTGGTACAAGTCAACGTTGAAGGATAAAAACAGTTCCAAAATATTGTGCATCTAATCTTTGTTTCCATAAGAAACCTGATCTGCAAACAAACAAAATAACCTTTTGGACAGTAAAATGTCAGACAATGAGGATGAAAGAGAGGCAGTTAGATTAGCAACTGAACTCGCAGCAGCTGATGCTACCATGCAGGCAGCGGACGAGGATATAATACTCATCCCGGTCATCAAAAGGAGATCTATAACTCTAAAACTTATAGAAAATGGACTGACACCTAGAGGTGGCACAGTCATATTCGTAATTGAGGCACACAAATATCGGCAGACAGAGGTATACTATTCATGGATACATTTTCCAGCAGCAAATGCTGTAACAAAGTACTTCCACTATTACAAAATAGAGGAACCTCCTGAAACGTATACTCCTTTCGAGGAGGTGGAAGTACCACTCAAATTTCAAGAGCATTTGCTCTTATTTGATGGCGCCCTAAAACACAATAATCACATCACCAGGCTCGGTCCTTTAGGTAGACCAGGAGCAACGTGGCCGGTCCTAGCCGGATACACACCACATCCAGACATCGATGGGATGTCTGCACCAAACCTTTTAACACAGCTAAAACAACTAATAAAAATACACAGACAATTAGTCCAATATGTGATGCGGGCTTCAACAATTCAGCCAGCGATTAAACTCCCACAGCTGACCCCTCACCAGGGGAACACAAATAAAATTACACCACAGAACATCCAGTCCTGCCTAGGTAAAGTACCGGCTAAACGGGAACAAATACCATTCTGGTTGGCACAGAAAATCACCCAAATAGAGGCGGTGTTTCCTGACACCACCCCATTAGAAAAACACAGGATTCTGACTATCTGTCTTCCAATGGGAATCGCACCACACATTGAGGACTGTGACACTTGGGGTACAGTCTTTGCTTCCATCTACACAAAAACGCACGGTGTTCCATCCATTTCGGTAATACCAGATGTGCTAAAACAAATTCAAGATGAATATGGTCCGGAACCCGCTTTAACTCTTGGTATGAAATTACTAAAAGACTTCAAGCAGGTCTCGGCTATACTATTAGCCAACATAAAAGGAGAAGCAGCAAACGTGGCGATCCGCCAGAGGTTAAAAGAGACAGATATAGCAGACCAACCAGGTGAAATTGCCAGAATCATAGAAAAATCCTATGAGGAACTAGGTAGAGATAGTTTAGGTGGAATACCAGTAAAACCGCAACTAATTGAAAGTCCTGAAAAAATATTTTTTAATAATAAATCTACATCACCAAAAAAGAACTGGGATGGAAACAAACAATCCAATCCCAAAGAAAAGAAATTCCAGTCCAGAGGAAGGTCTCCTAGGCGAAGAGAAAAATCTCCGAACCAAAGACACAGGTCACCTCAGAGTGACCCCTCTGGGAATAGATATAACCTTAGAAATAGGGATAATATAAAAAAGCCTGATAGATATCAAGACATTGATAGACGTCCCTCTCAATCTTTTCAGACTTCCTCGCAGAAATCGGAAAGAAGAGGACGATCAGAACAAAGAGAAGAGCACGCCAAGTCCAAAGACAAGGAACCTGCTCAACTAAAAAAGAAATTACAATTTCCAAAGAATAAGGTAGCCAGCATTAAAATAGTTAACAATGCCGAGAATACTGAAGACACAACTGAAAAACGGGGAATGGGCTCAGACAATGCTAGACAGCGCAGCAGAAGTGAGCATAGCTCGCAAAGTCCTTATGAATCATCTGGAGACAGTGGACACGAATGAATATCTTCAAGTGGAAACTGCGGACACCAGAGTTAGCAAACCTCACAAAATATACGAAATAACATTGCGTATAGAGGGAGATAAGACTAGGAAAATAAGGGGACTATTTTGGGATAATCTCTCCAAGGGCTATGATATCCTTCTAGCTGAAAAAGACTGGCCACCAGAGTTTGTCAGGGAGTGCCCTCATGGCGAAGAAATAATTATGCCTGCCTTCTCAAATCAAATTCCAATTCATAAAAAATACACACTTGCCAGAAAATGGGCAGTGGCTCTAGCTCCTGCTTTATATAAAAATCACGTGGGATGGGATGAGGACTCACCTCCTCACAAAATCCAGTTAAAATCACAACCTACTGCACAAAGGCAGTACCCAATTAAGCAAGAAGCTAAAAAACAGGTAAATGAAATACTAGATCAGCTAGAATACCAGGGGGTGATTGAAACTTGCACCTCACAAATGAACAACCCTTTGTTTCCGGTCTCCAAACCAGACAATTCATATCGTCTAGTTTTGGATTACCGACACCTTAACACATGTTGCAAAACTTTTGCAGTGCAAAACTCACATAGTGCTGCACTAATGAATAACATAGTGCGCAAAAAATACAAAACAACATTAGACATATCTAATGGATTCTTTTGTCAAAACATAGCACCAGAGAGCAGATATTTAACTGCATTCTCAATAAATGGCACTCAAAAACAATTCTGTCGGTTAGCCCAGGGGTACAAGAACAGCCCAGGAGTATTCTCAGCGAGAGTAACAGAATTACTACAACTATATGATGATAAAGCATTATCTTATGTCGATGACATTTACTTAACAGATGATGACTTGGAGACTCATTTGAAAAGAGTGAACACCATAATACTTGGGTTCGCGGCAGAGGGTTACAAATTCAACTTTAAAAAATCCAGAATTGCCCATCTGACAGTCCTGTTCTTAGGATATGAATTATCAAAAGAAGGCAAAAGCCTGGCGGACAATTTCCTAGAGAAATATGCCCTACTCCAAGCACCTAGAACACTAAAAAACCTACAGTCAATTCTAGGCTTCCTAAATTTCGGAAGAACATACATTGCAAATTACGCAGAAAGGGTCAAACCCCTTTATGATCTGATAAAACCAGATTTTAAAAGATCCAATTGGACTCAAATACACACAGAAATTTTGAGATCCCTACAAACAGACATGCTAATTAAAACAAAATTAGAAACACGTGATAACACACGCAATCTTGTGATTCGAGTCATCCCAGGGAGATGCGGATTCACATACCTGACCTCTAATGAGGAAGAAAAGGTACCAATTGCATTCAAATCACACTTGTACACTAAGGCTGAAATGAAATTTAGCCCAACGGAAAAAATTCTTACCGCAACACAGACAGCTATAGCAAAAGAACGAGCCCTGGCACAAGGTAAACGAATAATAATCGTGACACCAATACCAGCCCTAGAGGCGGTAACAAAGGCAAGCATTCCAAATGCTAAAGCACTCCATCCGAGATGGATACAATGGGCTAATTCTCTTGCTGCAACAGACGTGGCGTACGAATTTGATCCTTACTTAAAAACACAAGAATTTCTCCAATATGAATTTGAATGTCCTCCGCCGACCGAAATTCTGCCTCTAGACCACTACGGCTGTATAATATATACAGACGGATCAGCACAACCCGCAGTGGGGGGTAAGCAAGCTTACAGTGCTGCGTGCACGATCGTTAAAGGTCGCTGGCACGAAGGAAAATTTAAACCAGCAATCACTAAAACACAATCTTTAGGAGATTGTACAGCTCAGCGAGCTGAACTACTGGCGTTCAAGATGGCGCTTGAAAATACCGATCGAGAATTCCCCACACTCATAGTGTGCGATTCGTATTATTGCGTTCAGTCTTACAATGAATACTTGCAGACCTGGCTTCAGAATGGTTTCAAGGATGCGAAAGGTGGCACAATCAAGCATAAAATGCTCTGGGAACAAGTAGTTCTTTTACAAAAAGAACTACCAAAGACTCACGTGATACATACGCTGAGTCATCAACGTGATGGCGTTCACGTTGCAGGGAATTTATTGGCTGATGAGGCCGCGAAGGCAGCTGTGCAAACGGCTTCCGTAGCTGCCATCACCCGGTCAAAAACAAAAATAGACAGCGAAATATTACAAGCTGTCAGCGCTTCAGAAAAGGATTCGATAGAAACACTCCCGAAAGGCTTTCCTGTAAAATACTCATACATAACTGATGCAAACAATGTTCCTTTTGCTCGAATCCCTGGAGTGGGGGATAGGGCAATTCCAAACATGGAACATAGGTTAGGACTAATAATAGCGGCACACGAAGGGCTTGCTTCTATCCATGCTGGCGTCTCAGCCACAGTATCATTATTAAAACAGAGATACTGGTGGCCACAAATGAGAAGACAAACAAGGAACTATGTTCTAGAATGTGAAATATGTCAAAAAATGAAAGTATCGACGGTGAGACGTCCAGCGCAGACGCCCATTCTAATCTCGGATAAACCATTAGCCTGTGTTTATCTAGATCACTGCGGTCCTTTACAAAGGGACGGTAACTATAAATATATCTTGGTCGCAGTGGATTCATGCACGAGATTCATATGGATGTGGCCCCAGCGAACGGCTGACGCCAGAACTGTTATAAAAGATTTGCGAGTCTTTATCGGCACATACGCAATTGGCATGCTGCATTCGGACCACGGTCCTGCTTTTAGCTCTAGAGCTTATAAGGAGGCCATGGTCAGCATGGGCGTGGCATTGCGGTACTCTTGTCCATTTCACCCTGAGGGGAACGGAATTGTTGAAAGAAAAAACCGTGACATAAAGCAATCTATAACGGCAAAGGTATTAGGTTCGGGAGCTGGGTGGGTCAAACATCTAAGAAGTGTCCAACGTAGTCTCAATAACTTGCCAAGAAATTCTCTGAAGGGATTCAGTGTGTACGAATTATTATTTGGAACTAGGATGTTGATCTCTGACATTGATAGTCAGACTTCAGTGGTGAAAGAAAAAAGCTTTGATATCAAAGACCGTTTGGCTATTTTACAGGACTTAAACAAAACAAGAAAAGACCTGAGCAACATAAAATTGAAACAACAGCCAACAACCACTGAAGAACCACCACCTGTCCCAGCAAGACCTGTCTGGATTCCAAAAGTCGGGGATCTAGTCAGGGAAAAGATCGCGGTAAAGAAGGAATTTGGGCCTTCTTACAGAAAAGCAGTTCCTGTCTTGTCTGTCAACGGGACAAGATCAGTTGTACTACCGCCACTTGCTGGTAAAAAGGAGAACCGAGTTGTATCCATCGACCTGGTAAAACCACAACATGTGGCCGATAACAAACAGTAGGCCAAGTGGACTCCCAATAAGTAGCAGAACACCAAGGTTTGCTACCAGTACAGAGGTCCTAACAAAGAGGCTCATCACTTTCGAATCGGCTACAGAAGAACAACAAGGACTATGCAACAATGCAATAGAACTCAGACCTCTGAAAACCCAAATAAAAACATTTAGCAGAGACACACCAATCTATAATGAAGTACCAAGTGAAAATGCAAGAAACAAAAATCCTGAAAAAATTGGAACAATTGACAGAACTGCATCCGGCTACTTCATAAACTTCGATGATTCCTCTGAAGGCTTCAGTGAATCAAAGACACAGCCATCATCAAAAACCTTTAAAGATAAAGCTAAAGAACTTTTGAAACAACTAAAAGAAACATATCTGATTTCTCCATGGATTGAATTTTGGGTGGGTTTGGTGCATTTATCCTCATACTTTGGCTCATCATGGTACTAACTTTGGGACGCTTCATTGAGGGAAAATATGCTAAAATGGACACAGCAAGTCAGAAAATCAACTTGATCCTCAAACCACACACATCTTCACACATCGAGAAAAGAGAACTTTCTTCAGTCAACTTCACAGCCAATCCGATACCTGGTGGGGTAGCCTGGGACAACACTGACTATGAAATTTATGGTCTGGTCGAAATCCTGAAATATCCACACCAAATTAAGATCTCATTGAGTGACTTTGTAAAACCAAGCTCATTTGCTGATGATTGGGACTTCGAAAGCATTAATAATATGATGTCTGACTTAGTAATGTCTGCTAAATTTACCAAACATGATTATTTGCAGGGTTCTACAAATTATGATAGTATGTACTGTTATAACCACTATGGTAACCATTTTTTACATAGATCTGCACAACCTAGAAATGTTTTAAATTATAATCAATGGGAACATTGTGCAACCCCTCCAAAAGGAAGCTCAAGAACCTTCTATGACAAATATTCATACTTTTCAGGTTTTAACACAAGTAATGCTGAAGCATTCTATTTTAAATTGTCAAACAAGACAGGGACAAAGACCATGATAACCAACACAAAATTGATATATTCAGACTCATTTTTTGAACAAATGAATACTTTTGGTTTTGATTATTGGGACAAAAATGTTGAATTGAAAAGTGTTTGGGGTACAAAAGAATGGCAAGTGCAGGGTATAGAATCTTTGTTTAGAGCCCGCATGATCCCAGAACAAATGATATTTTTAAATGACACTGTTCAACAAACTACCTGTCTTGGCCTAGCCAAAATCAAAGATTTAAATAAACCGTCTATTCCAAAGCCAACAATGAACAGCAATAGTTCTACAGAAGAAGAGATAGACGTAAATTATGTATTAAACCAAAACAGAACACATCCTGATTGGAAACAGTGGTTGATCTGGCCCACAGATACTAATAACTGTCAAGACAGATTCCTGAACAAAACACAGGGGTTCAAAATGACCAGGCCAGACCCTAGATATCCCCAAAGACATCACCCAGGGATAATAACCACCTACAGTGTGGGCAAATTATGCCTTCAATGGCTACAAACTTCCACACTGGCAGAAATTAAGCAACACTTAACTTTACTTACTGATGGTGCTGACTTGCGTGATTTCACTATGGGACCACGCAAACAGCGTCAAAAGCGTTTCATAGCAGGCTCTGTATATGCAGCATACAATGAGGCCTGGAAGGTTACTCAAATTGAAACAGCAGAGAGAATACGGGAAATTGACCGTATTAATTTGGAAAAATCACTTTCTGTAGTGGACAATGGGTTAATGACTCTGTCCTCCAGAATTTTTTCTTTGGACACCATTGTGTCTTCAGCAATCGACATATTGTCGCAAGACTTACTGTTATTCCAAATCTTTAACCTTACTGATAGACAAATCAGTATGGCACAAAAGGGTGCTGATTATACAATCTTGAGCATTGAAAAACTCGAAAGATTACCAGTGACAATGTCAGAACGACCTGTCAGTGAATGGATAATACATGGGATAATAAATATTCCAATCTCAACCTTCAGGTTTCAATACTGCCAAAAATATATACAGGCTGGCATGTACGAGAAATTGGGAAAGGGGTACATTAAAACAACATGGAACCTGCCCTATTCACATGCATGTGTCAGTAATAAAGGACAGAAAGTGTTTCTTAGTGGCAACAATTGTGCGATGTCACTAAGTGGCACACTTCTGTGTAACGGAATTAGTTTGCATGGAGCCTGTGAAGGGAATTCATACAACCTTTCATGTCACCAGCAAGGCGCACCTGCAACAGAAATAGAACCATTCTTTCAAAGACTCTATAATGGGAGTTACATTCTGATTGTAGACCGCAGATGTTGTAGTCTTATGCCCGGGACTCCTTATCTAGTAACTACGACTGCGAAGGTCAAGTGCTGTGGACGCTCATTGTTCCCCAGCTCCTTTCCAGACAGGGAGGCAAGGGCATGGCCCAATTTGAAAATTACTTCTATTCGAATAGATACTTTAAGCAGAATGAAAACAGTGCTTCTTCAGACGCCTACAAGGCTCACGTCATCAAAAGAAACGTATGATCTACAAGTCGCAAGGACGACTGCAGAGATACATTCATTGTTATCAACTAATTCCCCCATACATTTCGCAGAAATCCTAAACGAAATCTTAAATATTTCTGATACCAATGGGGTCTCAAAGGTATTTAAGACAGTATTTTCGATGGCATTAACACCATTCAAAGCCATACTGGGTATTTTTCCAGATTTCGTCCATTCGATTTTTGGCGGACTTCCCCTGATTTTGGGACTAATTGCAGGAATCCTATTCTTAGTCCTTATTTTTCGTTATGGCAACCCATGTCACAGACAAAGCTCTTGCGACAAGGGAAGAAACAATCCTAGCCATTGGATACCGGGACCGGATATCAAAAATCCTGGGACTCTCCCGGCTTAGAGACCTGAACATGACTTGGTTTCTATCATTTCGACCAATGTGGCAAAAATGTGTTTTACCTGTATTAAGGTGTCTGCTATGTGGAGAAGAATGCGTGTTAGACACCTGTTTGACGCTACAATCGGATGCGCCAATGGATGCAGAAACATTGTTGAGCCCGATCAAGGTTCACGCTTTGTGCTGCCCTCAAAGGCTACCAATCCTGATGACGGCATTCGTGGAAGCTTCACCACTACGATTGATGGGTAGTGAAGTTCAAGATGAAAGCAGCATCGATCAGGTACGACCTTCTGTCAGCAATGCGAATCAGAATGTCAATGGAGACAATCATGCACATGAATGCATGATTACACCTATTTCCGAGTTAGTGGAACTTTCCCAGGAAGCTGTTGACAGTTTTTTCGAAAGCCTAAATGATGTTCTCGCCGGAACAGAAATAGAGACTTTTGAACAAGCTCGCACACGGCGTTCCCTGAATTCGGCCTTCAACTTTAAAAATAAAGTCACATGAACAATTTCCCTTCAGTTCACGGACAGCAATTTTTCAGCAGCCCCAGAATATTTTTGCATATTTTTCGGGACACTATCTTCTGCTTAAAGTAAGAACTATTCTTAGAGAAGTAAGGTTTCTAAAATTTAAATAGCTTATAGTCGTTAGCTGCCCGCTGGTATGTTCATTGTTATTTTATTCTGTGATGGAATGGTCTCAAACTTTTTTTCTGTATTAAGAGCCATTTCATGTGTAATTCTCATATACCAAATAGCAATAATGTATACAAATGTGATTACTTTGGCATTATTCTACAGCTTGAGTGCATACAATACATATGTCTGCAATTTTTCAGTATATTTGAAAATTTCAAAATGCATTTATGTATTTTGGGGTGGTAAGGTATACACTATACTCTATAGTATGTTGTACTATGTTATACTATGCATAGATTAGTAAATATGACCATAGTTAGCGTGGAGTGGGTGTGATGTATTCCCATAGGTTCTGAATCGATCCCCCTATTCCTGACCCTATTCTAGTTAAAGAAACCAACAAGTTAACTAGCAGTCAGCCCATGAGGCAGAAAACCCCCATGATGCAGATACCGTTATCTGACGCAGTCACACTACGGCACAGGAACGTGTTATCTGATTAGGTCATAACGCTTGCGATCTAATTAGACAAGCGATATTCCTCCAGCCCCTGATAAGGCATACGGAGTTCTCATAACAAATCAAACCTATGACAACCTGGGCAAAACCCTGCGGCCATTGTTTTGATTTCACCGAGAACTTCAGTAAAAGAATGTGCTAACGAGCAAGTCGTATGACATCCTTATTGACGTATCTATGTCCATCCTTACGTCAATCTCGGCACCTTAAAGGTATAAATATTACCGATATTGCCCTATGCAAACACACGCGTGGTGACGAGACGGAGCAGCCATACTTGCCGAAGCGAAGAGCAGAGCAGACCCCGCTGGCGCAGCCCCGCCTTCCTGACGCGCTGAGAGAAGCTGCTTTCTCCTGCCGAGAAATCCAGCACCGGCGTTTCTGGGCAGCCCTCGCAGGCAGCCTGGAATATCGAGACCAGAGAGAGAGATACCATCCCTCATTCATCCTAACTTCCAGGTACAGAACTGAATAACCCCTCACAGAGAATTCCTTAGTTATTCACTTGGCAAAAACAAACTTAACTTAAACTGTAACGTTCTATTCCCGCCCACGTATTAGACTTAGGTCAGGTACACGGGGTAGGCGTATTTAGAAACACCAGTTGAGTACGTTTAGTCAAATGTATATGTGTATGTAATATATTTTATTCATTTTAAACATCTTATGGCTTAGAAACCATATCAATGTTTTTACAGTATTATTTTATACTATTGCTTTTAATGTATGCACTTTACTTAACTATAAGTATTGCAATAATATCGATCCATTTCTCTTGTATGAGAAAAGAGACTGATCAATAAATAACACCTTTTTATTGAACACGCCCGTCTCTTCCTTTTCTCTACAATCTGATGAGACTAAGAATGCACGTACTGACTGAGTAAAATAAATTGCCTTTTGTTCACACGACTCTCGAGATTTACTCTTGATTAGGGGAGAGCAAAGTTGTCATGTTCTATGGTTGTCAGAAACTAAATCCCTTCTTGTCTAGTCAGGGAAGTTAATTCTTTCCTGAACATTCGAGAAAGTTTCTAGTGAACTCTGAGCTAAGCTGGCAAACCCAAAACTTTAAGTCTAGTATCGACAGTAGTAGACCTAGTTAACGTCTGGTCTAGGCCTTTACTGCTGTAGGTATTATTCCAATGCGCAGAGCCTATTGGGATGATAGGAACTACACTACAGGTGTGCCTGTTGAAGGGGCCTGAATTACTCCCTTCAGGTTACCCTGCAAGGTAGAACTGTACACAGCTATTCCTTCCAGGTAAACTGTACTGTACTGTTCCAGCCCAGACAGAACCCTGTTCACCAACCTTTGGAAGGTGGCGGGGCAATCTTTAGAACCAAAAGGCATTACTTTGAACTGGTAATATCCCTCTATGTGGAGATTGCTGCCCTCTCCTTTGCTCCTTGACTGAAGAAAATCTACCAGTAGCATGAGGTCCAACAGTAGGCATGGGTTGAAAATATCCCATCTCCTCCTGAGTTTGTCAGACAAACCCATGAACATGCCCTTCAGGGTCTTACTGAACCTTTCCACAAGTCTGGGAATGAAATGGTGCGGTGAACTTGTACATAACACCACATTCATCCCACATGGCTTTCAGACATGCAGACATGAAATTAGTGCCTCTATCCAAAACCACACCCTTTGGGAAACCTACTCTGGCGAATATAGTTGGGCCCAAGCCACTGAAGGAGCAATGACGGTCCTGAGGCTTATGGCCTCACGATACCTTGTGGCATGGTCCTATACCACCAAAATATATCTGTTTCCTAAAGCTTTGCATAGGTCTAGGTGACCAATCATGCCCATACCCACCCTATCAAAGGGAGACCCAGGGTGTAGGATAGTAGCAATCAACACCAGGGGGTGATCAAAAGAAAATAAAGGCAAACAAGTCCCCTCCCAGGGGAAAGCCCTGGACGTACACGATTAAAAAATAAAGAGTTCTCACAAAACCCACAAAAACCTACACAAGGAGGGGGTGGTGGAGCCACTCCATCTTTAAGGGGGGGATGTATCAGGGAAAGTCTTTTGACCCTGCAAAGGCAGGAAAGTCCTTTGACCCCTCAAATGTGGGGAGGTGCTTAAGGATGTCCGCAATGGGATTTTCAAATATGGGAGTAAGATTCTGCCTCCGTCCCTTCGAGCGCCAGGATTTATCCCTCCCAACTACTGAATTACCTCAAACAGGAGTAAACCACAGTATTTGGACTGGACCCTTTTCATCTTTAGGGCCAATTGAAATGATGTAATTTGTGAGAAAGTCAACCCTTTTGAAATAATTACCTCCATTTTGTGGGTTATACTTGTGGTTACTGACTCTGTTTGTGCCCTTGCCCTGGTCTCTGCTAACCAGCCCTAGAACCCATTCTCTGATTAAAAGGTAGATGCCAATTAAGTGTAATTACAATTGGTACTGACAACCTGCCTGTAAGTCCCTTGAATATGCTAGGGCATTTAGGTTTAGAGGCCCAGCAGATTTAATGCACTTAAGGTTGGTCTGCTGTGTGGCATTCTGTCACTTGAAAAGCTCGCCGTAGATTGCAGGATGCTTTTAACTTAAACTTATTTGTAAATTCGACTTTGGAATTAAAGGTACTTCAAAAGTCTTACACTACCTTCTTTTACCCTGAAGGTATGCACTAGGTGGCCTGGGGGTAGGGTGCATTGTAACTGAAAGCAGGTACATTGCAAAAGATGTGTTATATGTCGTGTTGAAGGAAAACTGCCAAGCTAGTTGTTCCCAATTGTAGTGATTTAGCTGCATAGGCTAACAAGGGAGGCTTTATTTAACTTTAGTAAAGTCTAACTAATGACAGGAGAGAACTAAAATTATATTCCAAAGTGTCTAAATATTAGTTTAAACAAATCTAACAGCTTGCCAAGGTTACACATTATAACCATGACAGAAAAGAAGTTACAGAACTTGCTTTTCTAATGTGACTAAATCCAGCTTTAACATGGTCTCTCCTGATTGGCCAGCCTGTGTCAGGCTAAGCCAAGCTGCTTGATGAGGTGTGAAGTGGCCTGAAAGAAAACAATGAGACAGCCTGTGAGGGGGAGATCTACGGTTGCCAAGCACAGGGCAGTAAGGGGGCTTGGTAGCCCAACTGGTCCTTAAAATAAGTATGGGCAGATTTTGCGAATTGGCAATCCGCGAAATTGCGTATTTACGGATTCGCAATCCGCAAAATCTACGAACTCTTGCGAATTTTGTGGATTCCTTTTGTGTGTAAGTGTTTCTGCCATTTCGCAAGGGTTTTTTACCAGTTCGCAAACGCGAACTTACTTGTCGGGTAGCAACGGTCGCGACCATGTTGTTTCTACGTCTGGTTCATCACAGCACCCTCCGTTTCACCACTGCCACCCTCTGTTTCACCACTGCCACCCGCTGGCTCACCCATGCCACCCTCTGGCTCACCCATGCCACCCTCTAGTTCATCACTGTAGATTATGGGGGGAAAAGCACACCTGCCCTGCCTCAACTGACATGAATGAATTAGGGGCTGATTAATGTGTCACTGAATTTGAACTTCCAGGCTGGCACCTGCTTCCTTATCTGTAATTGCTTTCTGTTGCAGTGTAATTTTTTTAACAGTACCTTTGTTGTATACTTGTAGCTATTCTCTGAGCCTGCTGTGAGGGTCAGAGCAGGGTCATAGAATAGTTGCAAGTAGGCAACTGAACTCTGAAGGGGGCCCTCAGGAAACACTACAGTGAATGGTTACTAATGATAAGATTGAACTTTTGCACCTGCTGAGTGCTTTCAGTTTTGCAAAAATCCATACATCCAGCAGCATCCACAAAAAGTAATCCTTCCAGGTCAAGATCCAAATCAAAGTGACCAGCACATGAAGAAAGCACTGGAAGGAGCCTGCTGGACAGGAACAGGAAGTTGGAGACTGTGGGGCACTTCCTTCCTCCCACCCCCCCCCCCAAAATGGACTCCTTGCAAAAAAAAAGTGCAGGCAAATGTCAACCTGAGGAGTTATTCTGATAAAAATCATAATTTTAAAGGTTTATGCTGCCTGCTGGTGGATTTCTTGTGCGAAATTGCAAATTTTGCAATCTCGCAATTGCGAGATTGTCGCTGCCCGCCGCATTTACATGTTCGCAAGTGTTTACTCCCGCGATGCGTGACCACGGGCCTTTATGACGTACTCGCATTGCCAAACTCTCGCTGTGCAAGGTGGCAAGCCGCGATGACGTCGACAAACTCCCGCGGGATCCCGCAGCAAGATCCAAAATGGCGCAGCACACGCAAACATGGAGGAAAACAACTCTGCAAACGCTGAATGACGGTAAGTGAACGCTGCGTGCCGCAAAATTGTATAGTATTCTAGTTGGCAAGTGCGACCAAGCAAAAAATCCGCTTTGTGCAGATTTGCGAGAGTTAGCGGTTTGCGAATTTGCTGAAAATCCGCAAAATCCGCGAGCGGAACGGATTTTATGCCCGTGCTTACTTTAAAAAGAGAATGACAGTAAGGACATAAACCAGGCACACCCCAACTTCCTGAACCTCCAGCCAGATGGGAGCCCCTGTAATTGAATTAGCAGAGGGGCTGGAAGGGGAGTGTTAGGGAATATTAGCCATAACTGTAGGTTGGGTTAGCCAGAGCCAATGCTCCAGGAGACATTGTCTCCATTTTCGACTTATGAGAACAGTGCTTTCTGGGACAAGAATTTGCCACACTTCACAGGAAGAGGTCATCAAAGAGTGTGCCAACCGCACCCGATTGGTCAGGGGTACCTCCTCATTGCCAGCAAAGAAGCTCACATAAATATCGGAGAGAGCTGACAAGCAACTCACATCCCTGCCTCAAGAAACAAGAATAAGAATGACTGCCCTGCTGGAACCCTGGCCTGCTCCAAGAGGACTGCACTTTGAATGACTACACCTATTACACACTTTGGAACTACAGCAAAAGAAGAACTTTGCTTTGCACAAAGAATTTAAGGAGTGGACTCCGTCAAAGTAACAGTTTAAAATAGCAGCACTTGCATTATATCCACCAAGAAGAACGCAGCTGACCACCTTCAGTTGTAATTTAAAGGATTTGGCCAGGTGCATTGTGGGAACAATAGTCCCAACTCTCCAAGGGGGAACTCAGAGCTTCTGGAACCGTAGCTGGTATTGTGGACCCAGCAAGAACCCAAAATACCTACTAGAGGCATCTCCAGAGGTTTGAGATAATTTGGAGCAGTCTGACCAAAAAACTCAATGAGTTGACCAACCCGCCATCAAGATGAAGCCAGTGATGCTGAACTGTGACCCAGACTGAAATTCAGGTTTGCCCTGCTGAAGCTGTGGGGCTTTTTGGCATGGAGGAGATTTCCCTTCCAGAAATTGACCTTGGCATCCCGCTGAAGGAAGCCACCATATTCAAACCCGAAGCCGACCTCCCGAAGAAACCTCTTTGACGTTGAGACAAAAAGAACCCAAAAAATCAATAAGTGCAAGGGTAAAATTTTGACTGGGCCCTCCTGATCATTGTACAGAACTGCGCTCCATAGCAGTCGGTCCCCAGGTGGCATTTCAGCTTTTCGAAACGAAAATTCTTTTTTTACATTTATTCTTTAAAAAATTCATATCTCCAGTTCCCTACTTTGGATTTTGGTTGTTTTAGTGTCATTTTAATAACAAAATTACGTTCTATGTTAATACATTGGTGGTGGAATTTTTTTTAGGTCGTGTCTCACTCATTTAATGTATTGGTGTTTTTGAAGATTTACACACCTGGTAGATATTGTGATTAAATTCATAGGTTGGGTATTACCTGACAACTTACTACCTGGTAAAAAAACAGAAGGTTTTATCCGAGATTCAATATGGCTGCAGGCCAGGCCAGGAGAACTATTGCACAGAATGTGAATCTACATTTGAAAATCTCCAAATATACAAGGGTGCAATTTACATGGCCTTTATGGACCTCAGCTTGGCATTTGATAGGGTTGAGGGAGCTAAGCTCTAGACTGTGCTGGGATCTATGGGGTTGAGCCTACTCTTGCCTTCCTGCGTGATTTACAGGGTGATCTTACTGCTTCAGTATGATATGGTGTAATGAAGGATGTACTCAGCACTCTAGTTTTAAGAGAGGGGTCCGCCAGGGCTGTATCCTGGCCCCCTTTCTTTTTATACTTTATAACAATTGGCTGGAGTGAGTTTTAACTGAACAAAGGGTGGATGTACTGAGTGCAGGTGGCCGCTTGCTGCCTCCATTTTTATTTGTGGATAATTCAATCCTAGTCAAACATAATGCCAAGGGTCTGCAATAACTCCTTGAAAAGTTTCATGGATGGTCTTAACCTCACAACAAACTAAACCAAATCTCATGTTATGTTGGATGGCTCTAAAAAAACCAGATCTAAAATATTTCCGGTCAAGGGGCAATTTACCAGTAGGGTTGAGCATTTTACTTATCTGGGCATCTTACTTCATTCTCAATTTGATTGGAAACCATTGCTCAATAAAAATATAATGAATTGTAAAAGGGCCACTTCTTGTATTAATGAATTTTTGAGAAGGCCTACGCATGCACAGATTAAGGCGGTGCTTAATGTTTATAATGTCAAATGAATCCCTATAACAAGTTTTGGATGTCAATTTTGGTGACATGTGCCCTGTACTTCGCTCCAGATAGTTGACAACATGTTCATGACAGGCTTTCTAAATGTCTCACAAGTTATTCCCAGTGAGACTGTTCATAAAGAATTGTGAATGATATTACCTACTGAAAATCGCGAGTAGGTAGTCATAGTTAGTACCTAGTTTTGATAGGAAAAGCAATTTTTGATTTGCTAATAACTTTGGTGTTGTTTGATGAATGTTCAGGAAATTCTCCCAAAAAAGGTCTATCCAGGTCAGGTCTTATCCTTAAAGTTTGGGGCTGATTCATCAATCGGGGGCTGAGAAACAGAGGGGTCCCAAAAAGTGTTTTCTTCATGTTAATTTACATAGGAGATTTTATTACAGGCTACAGCTCCAACTGCTGAACGGATTTACGCCAAATTTGGCAAAAAGGAAGAGCTTTGTTCAGAAAGCAACCTTATTTTATATGGTGTAAATCAGTTTAGTAATTGCTGAAAAATTAAAAAATAAAAGTTTTGGTATCTGGGGCAGCGATGGGTTTGTGCACCCTCCCGACCACGAGCTTCACTGTGATTGGCTGCTATAACCACAAGCTTCACTATGATTGTCTGCCAACACTGCAAACCAGGAAATGTTGGCAGCCATCTTGTGACTCGGCAGAACTAAGTCACAAGAAGACAGTCAAACAAGATTCAAAAAGAAGAAAAGGGGGCAGGGTAGAAACACACTGACCCCCACTGTATTTTTAAAATGTCCGAATGCCCACTGGGTGCACAATTCTGGACAATTGTTTTTTTTGTTTATGAAGCTGGGGCTCCCCCACTTGATTTAAATGAGCCCCAGGGTGGGCCAGGTTCCGGGGGTAATCATATAATTATATTGCAGGGGCCAGCGGGCCTCCACAGCCCCGGGGACTGCCACCCCACCCAGGGCTCTGTAAATTAGGTGGGGTTGTTTTGTAATTATTTGGGGGCCTCTGAGGCCCAACCAAGCCACGGGAACTGCCACTCCCTGGGCTTTAATTAAATATGCAGGGGGGCCTCACCGGCCCCACAAGGACTACACCTCCCTGGGGCTTTGAAAATAGAGGGAGGGGGCTGCGTGGCCCCCTCATGGTGCCCTTGATGGCCCTGGGGACCACCACCCCCAGGGCCGGCTCATGCAATGTCCTGGGGTACCACCCCTGGGACATCGCTGTTTGCTATGGCCGGGTGGGAGTATGGCTCCCTTCCTGTCATAGCAAACCCTTCTTTGCATCATTGAAGCAAGAGCAAGGAAACCTGCTCTCGCTTCAATGTAGCAAAGCAGTATTGCGTTTGGGCAAGGGGAGCTCAATGTTATAGGCTCCCCATGCCCAAAAGCAATGCCGGTTCCCCCAGGAGGTGGGGAGCCGTGTCAAGACCTCTGTGGCAACCACCTGTTCGGTAAGAATGCGAAATAAAAAGAATCTACGTTTGAAAACTAAATCCAAATATCCACAATGGAAAAGGCTTCATAGAGTGAGATAGTTATTCTTGAAATGATGTATATCCGCATTGGGAGTCCCCATCGTGGAAAATGGCAGTGGAATGAAGACGCGGCTGAACTCAATTTGCCGGTCTAGTCTTCCCGGGCTGGCGGACAGTTGCAGTGGTGAAGCACAAGTTCAACTAACGAACTACGCACTTCACCTGTACGATTCCAGGGCAAGCAGCGCTTCATTGGCAAGCTCGAACTTTCCTGAGAAATTCAGTCAGCAAAACTCTGGTGAGATAGAAAATGAATGCATGCACAACGAGGGATATTGAAAGCAAGTTTCCATGTGACTACAGAGACTGTTTTGCGAAGTGTAGTCACAGTTATGGAGAATCCTTAATTGACATTTGTAGAAAGCTGTCTAATTGCCTCCGAAGTTACAGTCAAATTATTTTTGTTCTGGAATGATAGTGAAATATTAACTGTCCTAAGTTCTGTTCTAAATTCATTCTTAGTTTACTCATAGTTAGAGAGTTCATTTAATATTGAGCATGGGAATACTTTTCCGTTTCTCATCACAATTGGAGTAATACAACATTGGGTATCTGTCAGTATCAGGTAAAATAGATAAATATAAATAGGTTAATCGTATCCAATGATTCATATAGAATAATACACTAAAAGCATTGTATTGTGCAGGTGCCTCCAAAGAATACTCATACTTCTAACTACTGAGAGAGAGAGGCTATAGCTCAGGTTCACAGGGTAAGAACTTTTCAGAGTGATTTACATATGTTATTTACAGTGTAGATGTATTGTGCTTATATGCAATGTTTGTCCACAGATGCCACAAGTCAGGGCACCAGTGAAAACCAACAGTGACAAAGAAAACTGTTCAACTGGAGGCTGTCTCTCTTTTTCTTCCACTTCCCCTTTCCCCCTGCTTTAAAAGTTACCTCAAATAAACTTCAGGTGACGGTTGAGGCGGAGGGGCGTTGGGACTATCTTCGACTCCTGTGGATTATCCAGGCCTTCTTGACAAGCCGGCAGGACCATGGGGGGGCATTGAGGCTCCCCCCACGGTCCCCAACGTAGACGCCAGACCTCGGGGGATGGGATCCCCGGGGCCAGAAGTGGACAAGGGAAGGGGGAACACGTGGCCCCCCTTCCTAATGATTAATAAAAACATAAAAAAATTGGGCATGGAGTCCTCAGGGTGAATATAAATTAATGCAAGTGGACATTTTTTTTTTTTTAGAAGAGTTTGGAGTGGCGATCCTAACGTGGCGCTCAGCACGACCCCCTAGTTTGAACTCGCCAGGTTTGTGGCTTTCAGCATGGCCCCCTTGTGTGAATAGGCTGGTCGCGCGGCTCTCAGCGCGGCACCAGAGTACTTCACAGGTCTTTAAAAGACCATTTACTTGTTAATGTGACTTTGTTGTATTGTCACCCCTTATTAGAGCCCCTGCTTCTCCACTTTGCCTATGATTGGAAGCATTAGCCCCCCCGAAATTTGTATCAGCCTCCCCCAATATTTGGCTCTAGTTGTGCCCCTGGCTGGTGTACTCCAGCTCTGCCCACTGCACGTAGGCTTACAGAATTCCATTGATTCGATCCATCATATGTCAGTGATCCAGCTGTGGGTCTGGTAATATCTTGGAGACAGGATTCTGGTCCTTTTATTTACCGGTGTTCCACGGACCCAGGAGCTTGCTTTAGGTGATCCAATGGGGATCCAACAGTCAGAATTCCTTCATCCAGAGATCAATGACTTGGGAGGGTGTCCAGTGAATGAGAATGCAGTATACCACAATGAGAATTCCAAACTCCTGGAGTAGTCGGCCATTTGGAGGAGAGGCAAGATGGTGTCTGCACGAGTGGACACGTAATCTGACCGCTCCTGCCTGAGCCTGCAAGTTGGAACACTGAAAGAACAGGAACAGAGACGACTATTGTGGTCAAAGATATTTTTGCTTATGGAGCACTATTGAAGAACTTGGTTTAGCGTAAAAAAAGCCGTGAGCCGAGAGATACTTACGTGAACTTTCTTTGCCGGCAGAAACGGCTGATGCTTGAAGCGCTGTTTCCTTTCGCTGTGGATCTCCACAAGTACCGATGGATTCGCTGGGCGGGCTCCCTCCTCAGAGTACAGATTCCCTCCACCTGGGATTGTTCTCACAATCGAGCTGAAGGACACGAGTGCAGTGTGGAGATGCTGCCGAAAGTCACTTGAGGAAGACCGCAAGCTCAAGAGGAACAGAGTTCAAGCGGGAAGACTGAGGTGAACGATAAGAATCTCGACAACCTGCTTAGAAATGCTAAAGCCGATTTGAAGGCTATAAAAGCTAAGGCGGGTGGCTCTGATAACAGAACTATTCCTGTATTTTTTTCTGTGACGAAAGAAAAGCAGAGGGGGGAAAAGTTGCTCTCTGATTCAGAAAATGGACAACAAGTACCAGAAGCAATACAAGTACCGGGAGCAATACCAGGAGATATGTTGAATAATTTAGAACCAACGGCTGAGTCGAGTTCACAGGTGCAGCAAGATATTAATTCTGTTACTTCTGAAGCTAATGCTGGAGGTGTCCTTGGCTCAAAGCAGGGTATTAAGCAATGTGCTAATCCTCCGCTTGGTATACCTCAGGGAGATGATCAAGTTCAAACACAGGACGCAGAATCAGGGGACTTTTACTCCCTATCAGAACAACCTGCATCATCTCTCTAAGATTTAGTTTCACAATATGACAAGCAGATGGCAGCGCTCATAGTAGCATCTGTTTGGATGATTCAGTAGATTTTGCTGATGGTGGCCCTCAAACAGTGCGCTAAAAAACCCTAAATGATAAATGATAATGGGTTAGAGCAAAGTCTGCATCACCCAACTGTTTTTGAACCAACTGATCATTCGGAAGAGGAAATTTCTTTATCATTGATATACCAGTCAATCATGTCTCTTCGCGCGGAAACATGGGAGGAGAGTCAAAGGGTCCAGAATCTGTGCAGCAAATTGCAGATTTCGGTCTGCCGGCTGGCTAAATCTAAGGCTGACCTTGCATCCAGGTTTATCAATGCAGAGACTCGAATAGTAAATTTAGAGGATGAACTCGCACAACAGAGGGCTATGACTGAATCACTTCGCATCATTAAGGAGGACACCCAATGAAAAATGGCCGATTTTGAAAATTGCGCGCGTAGGAATAACTTGAGAGTGTTACAGATTCCGGCAGGAAAAGAAGGACAGGGTCCTCGCAAGTTTATTGTGGATTTGTTTAAAAATGCTTTCACAGAGCTCAGCAAATGGGATTGGGATAGGGAGATTGAGCGAGCGCATAGGTTTGCCTTTAATATTCGACTTCAAGTTGGACAAGCTGATGACAAGCCCAGAGCATTTTTCATTTCCATTTACAGTTTTTTAGCTCGTGAGGAGGTCTTTAAGTTGGCCCGCCCGCTAAGAAGAGAGCGGGGGTTGGTTTTGAATTTTTTGTTAGGCCAGATTTTTGTAGATACACAATGGAGAATCGCTGGCAGCTACGCCAGCTAATTACTTCGTTTCAGGCAAAAGGGCCGCAGGAGTAGTTAATGAATCCTGCTAAGCTGAAGAACGCACTCGTTTTTCACTAGCGAGGGGCTTGCCAAGGAGTATTTCAATACCATTTATATGTAGCAGGGTCAAACAGGTATTATAAGTATATGAATACTTTTAGGGGTTTTCCTTTGTAGAGTGTTTGTTACTATGAAATAAATAATTTCTGTGAAAACAGATGTCCTACCAGTCTCGGCGGAGGGAAGGTTTACCCTCTGTCCCGACTGGAGAAACTTACAGGTAAGGGCAGGAGATCACGGCAGCCTGACATCTGCAGGACCATAAGTTCTATAGCCTTGTTAAAGGGGGGAATTGGGGGGAGGAGGAGGAGGAGTGGATGGGTTGGGTGGGGCGAAGGGTCACGGAGGTGGGGTAAAAAGGGGGAAAAATCCACAGTCTCAAGGAGGGAGAGAGAAGAGTAATAAAATAGAAATGCAGCTAAGAGATTGTCATTCATTTTGTGTTATAAAAATGATAATATGGTATCAACTACTGAATCTGCTCTGGCTCTCTAATGGTTTTTAGAGGGATTTAAATATGTTCATTAAATGTTTCAGGCCTCAATAAGATTAATATAAGGAAGTGAATAGCCGCTGAACTATGAAATATTCAGCTGGATTTTGTATGTCTCCTGGGAGCAAACGCTATCTTTTAACAGATTTAGGGTTGTCAGTAGCTGTGGTCACTCAGCAATCAGCAATGATTTGGGGGATAGAGATTTTAGTTAAAACTAATGCTCATACTGTAAGTCGTTGCCTGGCAGATAAGCTAGACCGGTGGGCCATAGCTGAATGTAGAGCTGGAAGTTGCAATTTCACCTTCTGTACTGTCTATGGGTCTAACCTAGATGAGGCCGCTATCCTGGAGGAACTAAATTTAGAGTTAGCGACTTGGGCAACACCACTGATTGTATGTGGGGATATAAATATTAACCTGACTAATCAGGAGCTGATGGGTGGATTTCAATGTTATACAGGGCGCAAACCCCGGGTCTTTAAGGCCCTTTACAACTTATTAAAGGATCACAGTTTAACAGATGCATGGACTAAATTATGTCCGATGGATCCAGGATATACATTGTATTCTTTCCCCCCAAAAAAAAATGTGAGATTGAATTACTTTTTTTTAACAACAACTTTTTTAGTGGTGGCTGGAATGCAAATATTTCCCAGGATTTCATTGGACCATGCCCATATTGTTTTGGAAATGGTAGGCCAGAAACTATGTGTAAAGGATCATTTTAGAGAACATATTTCAAATTGGCGTATGGAATTGTTCGATAATAATAGACAGTAGGGTCGAATAGACCCCTGACTACTCCGGTGGGGAACTACAAGTCTCAGCGCCCTTGCTGTAGAAGGGACTACAAAGGGAGGAGCGCCTTATGAGACGCGAGATTCCTGTTACACTCGAGGCGGGAGCCTGGTGCTTACTACTAGGCTGCTCCGGTCATTAGCACATAAATAATCCTTGCACCTGAGGCGGAAGCCGGGTGGTAGTCTGCCTGTATTTTTAAACGTTGTGTTATTATTTTTTCTTTTGCGGCGCATTTTGACATTTGTCATTCTTAAATATTCACCCCACTGCTTTAATAACATAGATTGCACCCCCTCCGAGCTCACAAATGAATAGGTATTGTGGCCGGTAATCGCGGGACCAGACCCCTGACTACTCCGGTGGGGAACTACAAGTCCCAGCGTCCTTGCTGTAGAAGGGACTACAAATACAGATGGCCACTGCTTCGCGCAGCGAACGCGAGCAGCGGGCGCGCCATTGTCGCGCCGGAGTCGAGTCTGAGTCTAGCCCGTATGCGCGCGTCCGCACCGAGGACGGGCCTAGGGCCACCCACTATACTCAGGTGACTCCTTTATCTAGAAATGCTATTTTAGCTTTAAATAATTCCTGTTCCCATTGCCATCATGCCCTTGACGTAGACAAGTGGGCAGGTCCCATTTGCTGTGCTATGTGTAGATATACACTAAAACCCTACCACCCTATTGTCAATCAACCGACTCCTAACTATCTGAAGGGTGGCCTGATAAATGCTCGCACAATGTGCAAAAACTCTCTTCACATATTTTATTTAGTTATTGAAAATGAGTTAGATTGTTTATTTATCACAGAAACTTGGCTTCGTGATTGGTCCAACCCTGACATAGTCCATGCCGTCCCCCCTGGCTACTCTATTTGCAGACAAGATCCCGCTGAACAGCGTGGTGGTGGCCTGGCTATCATTTATAGAGATATCTATAAATGTTCAATTAGAGAACTTCCTGATATTGAAGAAGCTGAGAGTATTTTGGTATTCAAGTGCATGACACTTTTACTTTTTCGGGAGAATTGCTCTATCGCCCTCCCCGAAATCCCACGCAGTTTCTTGTAAGTGTGGGGGAGGTTTTGAGCAACTTGACTCTCAGGTACTCCAACTTTACTATTGTAGGTGATCTGATCCTCCACTTGGACGACTATAATGACAATCACGCCTCCAACTTTACAGAAACTTTACAGATCCTGGGACTAACCCTCAGGACTTTTAAAGCCACTCACAAGGCTGGACACTCCCTTGACTGTATTAGTTCCAATTTGGATAAAATGACGGTTAATTATCCCATACCTCAGACCTGGACTGATCATTTTTTCATTGAATTCAACATTGAGCTCACAGGGAGCCAATTGAAGTCCAAAGAGGTAGCAAATACGGGAAATACTCTACCCAATTGGGCAAACATCATGAACCATCTTATCTTACTAGTTGGGCCAAGGAAAGCAAACCTACTCTTTCGGGGAATACTACTATAGACTATCAAAAATTTGAGAGATGGATGACTGACATTGGAAATAAATTTAGAAATACAGAAAGAACTAGCTACTCCATAGGAAAAAGGAAAGTTTCTGCCCCCTGGTTTTTAGACACTCTAAAAGAACAACCTTTAGAGCGCAAATGGCGACGGAACTATGAAAATGACGCTAAAATGATATATAAAAAAGCTAGGAGATCATATCACTCTTCCATCAAAGTTGCCAAAACTAATTATTTCACTTCCCGTATTGAAGCAGCTAATAACAAACAAAAATACATTTTTAAAATCGTCAACAGCTTCACTAAGCCCAAAATTGCAACTCAAGAGATTCCTCGGTCTCAGATTTTATGTAACGACATAGCCTCTTACTTCACCCAAAAAATAGAAACGCTTACTAAAGACTTCCCCCAATTTGTAACAACAGAATCTGCAAGTGAAACTGTTCTCAAGCCCCATCAACCCAGATGGGAAAAATTTTGCCACATTAGCCTTTATGACTCCTTACAGGGAATTTCTACCCTTAAGTCAGGATCCCCTTCCGACCCTTGCCCCCTTCACTTCTTAAATCCATAATACAGGAGGCCAACCCTTATATCAACGCCATTATCAATTCGTCCCTCCAATCTGGGGAGATTCCTCCTCAATGGAAGGTAGCAATAGTTAAACCACTACAGAAAAAGGTGTCACAAGACCCCACTATTCTCTCTAGCCTACGCCCCATCTCTCTTCTTCCGGCCATTTGCAAGATTGCAGAATCTTTTGCCAATAAACAACTTATGGCATTTTTGGAAGAAAATTACATATTACATTCTTGTCAAGCAGGTTTCAGGACCCATCATTCCACTGATTCTGCACTCCTGTCTTCCACTGAAACAATCCGTGCTGCATTGGATCAGGGCAAACTTGCTGTCCTGATCCTATTAGATCTCTCTGCAGCATTCGACGCGGTATCCCATGCTATCCTTTTACATCGCCTTACTAATGTAGGCATAGGAGGAACCGTGTTCGAATGGTTTAAAAACTATCTAGCACATAGGCGCCAGATTGTAAGGCTGGGCGACTTTTCATCAGAAGAAAAAACTATCAAAACAGGGGTCCCGCAGGGCTCCAGTTTAAGCCCTACCCTATTCAACCTTTACATGGTTCGCCTACTTAATTTAATTTCTTCCTTTAACATCAGTACTGTCGCCTACGCTGACGACACTCAGCTTGTTCTGACCCTTGACAAAAACCAATCTAACGCAGAACAAATATTGAAAGAATGTCTGTCAGCAACCTTCAAATGGATGTCACAGAACCATCTGAAGTGTAATTCATCAAAAACTGAAATTATTCCTTTCGGACCCAATAATTCCTTCTTGCCACAAGACTGGTGGCCTGAAAAGGCAGAAGCCCCCCCAAATACTATCAATGCTGCTCGTAACCTAGGCATAACGTTTGATAACACTCTGACATTTAACCAACAAGCCAAGGAAGTAGCAGGGGTATGCTTCGGCATCATCAGAAGCCTTAGAAAATGTTTTGATCTTCTTCCTCTGAGTGCCAGACGTACGGTAGCTGTTGCTCTTATAACATCTAGGCTGGACTATTGTAACAGCCTTTATGCAGGACTTAATAAATCAGCCCTGCATAAACTTCAAATGGTGCAGCATGCAGCTGCCAGACTGGTCCTCAGACTGCCTAGGAAATCTTCGGCTTCTGCAGCTTTGGATGCATTACACTGGTTCCCAATACACAAGCGCATACTTTTTAAAGTTCTTACCATTACTTACAGAGCCTTTCACCATCACGGCCCACTGTACCTGCGCAAATACTTCAAACAATACCATCCGTCAAGATCACTCAGGTCCTCTACAGCTAACCTACTGCATGTCCCCAGGTTCAAAATGTCAACTAGAGGAGGAAAATCCATTGCAGTCATTGGCGCGAAAGCATGGAACAAACTTCCCTCTTTCCTGCGTCAATCTACTACTGAACTAAAATTCAGAAAGTTTTTAAAAACATGGATTTATTCCTTGTCTAACTCCGAATGCATGGGATTTATATGATGTGCTTTATCGACAGGTAGCCCCTTTCACCTACTACCTGCTGCCTTTCTGGAATCCAAGCGCCAAGATACTCCCTGGAGTGGTAGCGCGCTATATAAGCTCCATTTCACATCACATCACATCATATGGGACTCTTTCAAGGCTGGTTTCAGAGGCAAAGTATTGAGCTATGGTTTATTCCATCAAAAGAAGTCCAGATTGGAGATGCAGGGATTATATTCTGTTTTAAGAATGGCAGAGGAGAAATTGACTCAGGCTATAGCATACCAGGGGAATATTCAGGATCTAGAGAACATCATTGGCATGAGTCATGCTAAAATAAGGGGAGTTTGGGATACAGAGAATTCAAGAAAATATCTGATTTATAAGAAGCAATGTCATGAGTATGGAGAAGCAGTTGGGAGATGTCTTGTACTTAAACTACATATGAAAGAAGCCGCCCACCGTATTGTAGCATTAAAAGATAGCTCAGAGATATTATGCTCTGATCCGCAAGGGATTTTGGCTATTTTTCATCAGTTTTATACAGAGCTTTAGCCATAGCAGAGAGGGGTGGCCAAGGGTGATAATTTAATGCAGAGGAGGGCTTCCCCTGAATTGGATTCAGAGGCAGCGGATCAGCTTGATGCCCTAATTACGATGGAAGAGTTAGAAAACGCAGTCAAGAGCTTAGCATTGGGAAAAGCGGCAGGCCCTGATAATATTCCTGGAGAGATTTATAAGCTTTTTTTGATCAATTGAAGGAAATGATGCTGGCCACTTTTAGGGCATCTTAAATAGGGTTGGCTCCTAAATCTTGGGATGAAGCCACTAAAGTGTTTTTTAGTAAGAAGGGTAAAGATCCAGAGGTGCCCGGCTCATATCGCCCGATTTCTTTATTGAACTGCTATGGCAAAATATACTCGAAAATCTTGGCTAACCATCTCTCTCAGGTCATTACTTCATTAGTATCACCAAATCAACAAGTATTTATTCCTGGCAAAGGTACAGTGGCACATGTTACAAAGTGGTGACTCTTTTTGATCGCCCATGTTGAGAAACGACAACTAGGGTTAATCTTATTGAACGGGGAAACAGCATTTGATTGAGTGCAATGGGATTATTTGTGGAGATTAATCAATAATGTGGGTTTTCAGAAAGGTTTTATGATTGCCTTACAGGTCCTGTATACTTCACCGGTCGCTAGAATAGCTGCCATGGGGATAACTTCAGATGTAGTAAAAATTACTAGAGGGACGAGTCAAGGATGCCCCTGTTCCCCTTTACTTTTTACTTTATACATAAACCTGTTTGTGGACATGCTATGTAAGAGTCATTTGATTAGTCCTTTCGTTGTACAGGATGTACCTCACTCAGTATTTGCATATGTAGATGATATAGCTATGACTTCTGATGATCCGGCTACAGCATCCCAAGTGATTGAGCCGTTAGCACCCGAATTTGGCCAGGTGTCTGGTTTTAAATTGAATGCTGCCAAAACAAAACTTTTATGTACTGATAACATTGTATTACAAGACCCCGGAGTGGTCAGTGAAGTCACATATGTAGGTATAAAAATTGGGACATCGATGACATAATTAGTGGATGCTAATTGGGAGGCATTAATGGATAATATTAGTGACTCTTTGGAGAGATGGGGTCGATTTCACTTTACTCTAATAAGTAGAGGTAATATTATAAAGATGAATGTCCTTCCTAGGCTACTATATTTATTTAAATGTATCCCCCTGAAAATATCGGTAACTCAACTGCATAACTTGCAATCGCTTTGTTCTAAATTTCTCTGAGCCCTCGGCAAACCTCGGCGTGCTAGTAGATTTATGACTCTTCCGATCGCAAGAGGAGGCTTGTCAATACCTGATTTTCCTTTTTATTATTATGGTTGCTTTTTACAAAAAATGCTTATATTACTGACTGGTGAGGATGTGGGTAACACAGCAGAGAACCCTTCAATATTTCAGTTAATTTTAGGGTCAGAGGCAAAACGATGTTTATTCAAAGAAATTGATGGTAGCTACTATAAAAGGACTAGGTTTAAAGTTTTGGAAGCCGCATTTAAAGTTAATTGATTTAGAAGGTCTAACATACTATACACCAACGAATGCTGTAAAGCTCCTCCCATCTATATTCTGGGATATGGTGGCCTTAGGTTGGAGACATAAGGGTATTGGCCAGATTGGAGATCTCTATGTGGGCGGGAGACTTATTATGCTATATGAAGATCTTGCAAGGCATTGTAGGTTTCCGAACTCTCCATTTTTTTTATTTCTCCTAATGCATGACTTTCTTAGTCGTAAACACTTGATATTGAAACCAAATTCACTTAATGAGAGTGTAAGGGCCCAGGGGAAAAAGGTATGTTATATAAAATATTAATTTCTTTCAGAATGGATGATCTGAAGAAACATAATGCTCAATGGGCTGCAACTTTGGGAGATTCTATAGAAGATGCAATTGATAGATCTAGCAATGTTTTTCTATCCGCGAACTTAAAAGTAACATTTTTCAAAACTGTATTTAATTGATATTATACCCCGTATGTTTAAATGGGAATACCGTTATGACGGTAAATGTTTTTGATGTGGGGTAGACAATGCAGATAGTATCCATATATTTTTCAGTTGTGTTAAGCTGAGTAATTATTGGAATTATATTGAATTTTTTTTATCGAATATCCTTGGGTCTTAATATTACACCGGCCTTAATGCTTTTAGGGATTGGCCATGTCTTAAAAAAGGGGAACTTCTTTTTATAAATATCGCTATTTTCTATTTGTTGCAATGATGGTAGCACAACTATGTATATTTACGATTGGTTACGGCCTGAGCCTCCAACGTTTGAGTGTTGGCGGTCCAAAATGTATAACTTAGCCAACTTAGAAACGAGCTTGTACTCTATAAAGGGGGCAAAAAAACGAAAACTAGGATTGTATATATGGGGGCATTTTCTGCTCATATGAATGCAAGATTCAATCTTTTTTTATTTCTTTTTTTATCGTTTTTGTATATTATTATGGCTGATTGGTCTATTTTGTCTGTTTCTTCTTGAGTTGATAATGTGGAAATATATATTTTTTTAAAAGAGAATTCCAAACTCCTGGACTCGGTTTGCCAGGTATCCATGCGGTATTTCCGCTATCCAGCGGCCCATATTTTAGTGGGTGGGAACCCAGGGTACTAGAGCAAAGGCAGTGGTGATCCCGAAGCAAAGAAGGTGAGTTCCTCAGGAATCGTCACAGTTGAACAAAGCACATTTCCAGCAACATAGCATTTTACAATTTAAGTGACTAAATCAATGCACCACAGTCATACCAGCGCTACACTCAACTCCACTGCTACACAGACATTTAGGTCTGCTGTGGTTGGTGTTGACTTGTTTACCTTTTATGCCACTCATGAAAAGTCCTGACTTATTATTCCATCAATCATCTCCGATACTTGTACTGAGTGACTGTGAAGATCGGCCTGCAGATTACCAGGCTGCAGTAGAAGTACACATTTCTTAATAAAAATTGTTGTAGAATGATGATTATCACATATAGTACACAATGAAATAACTTCATGCAGAACAAACAACAAAATCACTCAGTCTGCGTCCAATGCATGGCATCATTCATTACCTGTTCCATCTCATTTTAAGTTAATGGGCAGTCTCACTCGGCTCAGAAAGGAGGATAGCTATGGTAGTCACCATCATGTTCCACTTTTTTTGGAGGGACTGGGAAAGATTTTATTTTTTCTTCTATTTTGCATAATCCAATCATCATCTGTCTTGAGGGCAATGTTTTTAGGGAGATTCAGGAGGAGGGAGCGGAGGAGCAGGATTCAGAGGAATGTACTGTGAAATGCATACAGCTGAAACTCGTATATTGAAATAAAAAGAGTAGAAGATGGTGGTGATGGATTTGTTGTGATTCAAAGTTTGTAACCGGAAAGACTAACACACATAAAGGAAAAAAAGGGAGGAATACAGTAAGTGCAAGCCTAAATGTCAGGGAAGTATAGCTCGTCCTCAAACTCTGGGGGTTCAACTAGAAGTAGGTAATCATCATGTAACACACTAATTCTGTCACTTGAGCCTCTGTCCTCATCTTCCTTCCTTGATTCATGTTTTGTGTAATTCATTGGTATGAAGTGCTCATTAATTTTGATCATTGTTAACCTCTCCACGTTTTTGGGCGAGAGACTGGTCCTTCTCCCTGTTACAATGGAACCAGCAGCACTGAAAACATGTTCAGAAGAAACACTTGCGACAGGGCAAGCCAGATAGCTTATTGCCAGCCTGCTGAGCAGTGGCAATTGGTCCCTTTTCCAATACCAATACCTCAATGGGTTTTGATCAATTTAAACCTCTGTTGGGTCATCCAGATTGGCTTTGACCAACCGCTCAATGTTCAGGTGTGCTAAACTTATTTTGGGCTCTTTTCTCTGTGCATTAGCATTGCGTTTACCAATAGCTAAATAAAAATACCAATCCTGTAACAATGCTATTTGCCTAATGATCCAGTTATTGCTGTTGTCGATAGTGATGGTGAGTGTTCTGAGCCAAACGCACTGCCCTCAGCCTCCGAAGTTGTACTTGATGCCGGATGCCCTGCTGCAGTACTTGTTGTGGGTTGATGTTAGAATTGGGGGTCTCCGGTTGGCACAGGTAGGTACTTGTGAAAAGCAGGGACCCTCTCCTCTAGTGAGGGCAAGGGAATTACTCTCTTAAAATACTCCCTGCTGACCCTCCAGGCGGCGTGGCATGAGCAGTCAAGGCTTATTTCAGAGGCGATATAAGTTAAGCAGTTGTGACCACATACAGTAACCCAGTGACAACACTACAAATGGACACCACACAGGTTTTATATAAAAAAATACGTATACTTTATATAGAGTTATCAAAAGACCAATAAACGATAAATAGAATCCAGAGTACTATTAAGTTTCAAGAGTTCAGGTTAAAAAGGCTTAATTCAAGGTTCTGTGCGAGTCAGTAGCCTTGTCTGGCTACAACATTGCTGAAATGAACACAGAGTCTAACAAATTCAGCGGACCATAGCATTCCAGGCCCACTCAAACGTCGACAGTCTCAGTCACAGTACCTTTTCCTTGAAGCAGCCGGCATGGATGTGCGAGCCGGTTCCGCGCTTCATCGCGGTGTAGAAAAATAAAGCGTTGCAGGTCACGGTGTCCTTCCAGTCGCAATGCAGGCTATGGCTCATTGACAGCATCGAGACTGAGTCGGTGAGCTCAGAGCTTGCGTTGTTCTAGGCAGACGTTGCTCGTTGCTGTGCTTCCAGCTTTATGGTGCAGCGACAGAGCCGAAGTTAAGGAGCTGGCATCGGACAGTCTTGATAGTGGTGCAACTCGGGCAGTGCGTCGCGAAGCGTGCGAGGCGGTGCTCAACTCCGCTGCGATCACAGAACTCAAAGTCAGCAGCAGTGACCACGTCGGTCAGACCAGTTCGATTCGGTGTAGCACGGCGTTGCACGTCGCGGTGTCCTTCCAGTCGTGGTGCAGGCTAAGGCTCATTGACGGCGTCAGGACGGAGTCGGTGAGCACAGAGCTTGCATTCTTCTAGGCAAACGTTGCTTGGTGCAGCACCTACAGGACACCAGGATGGTCGTGATAGTCGGTCACAGCTCTCTGCCTCTATAGCCACTTGTTTACAGCAGCAATTCACCAAGGCTGGTGAAGTCCACTGGTCCTGGGACTTCGGTCAGGGGGCAAGCTATCTTCCAAGCCCTTGGAGATCTTTGCACAAGTTGAAAGAAAAGTCCAAAGTTCTTTCTCGTCTCTTTGGCAGTCAGGCAACCACTGCAGGCCAATCCCCCAAGCAGCACTTCAGCTTGGGAATAGTCTTCGCTCGGTTTCTTCAGGTTCCTTCTCCTCAGCAGAGGTTTTTGTCTTGCAAGTCCAGAAGTGATCTAATTTCATGGGATCAGGGTCCCAATACTTAGACCCCTAAATCCTTTAGTTAGTTGCTGACTATGGTTCCTTTTTTCAGAAAGTCTTGAACTATACTGTTTATGCAGTGCGCCAAACTTGGAACCCAGAAATAGGAACCAAGCTCCATGGCCTTAAGTACATTACTGCCATTATCTGAGGAAACAAACCCAATACTAAGCCCTCTTGGGCACAGCCATTCAATAACCTTGCTGAAAAACCCTTCCAAAATGTTTATAGCAGTATGAGATTTCTCCATGGCGAACATGCCTACAGTTGCATGTTTCCGAGTAGCTTTAAAAATCTCAGCTGTGTCAACAGCACTTATTTCAGATAGCTTGTCTCTATCCCCCACAAAAGAGACCCATTGTGCAGTGATGCACATGTAATCTGTGGCTTGGCAACTGGTCCACATGTCTGTTGTCAGGTGGATATTGTGAACAGCACTCTGCTGCAAAGTTTGTCCAACCAATTCCAGCACATCAATATGTAGTGCCGAAACAGAAATTCTTACAAAATTGGACCGGCTGGGACCCTTCCATATAGGGCAGATGGCTGAGACAAATTCAAGGAAACCCACCCCTTCCACAAATGAAAAAGGGAGAAGGTCCAGCTCTAAAATATTAGCCAGCTTCGCATTGTACATCCGTGTCATTGGGTGGTTGCATTGGAACTGCCCCTCCAACCTCAGCATACTCTCAATGGTAGGCTGGATTACTTTCCTTTGTGGTACAGTTGTTTTCATTAACCCACTTAGGCTCAACGACGCAGTACTCGGTCGCCTTGGTGTCTCAGCCTGACTCTGAGTATGGCTCTTACTGCGGTGCAACTGAGATGTTGGGGAACAGGATGTGGGCCGTACCACTACACTACTGGGGACAGGGCTAGAAATGCCTCCCTCTTCTTCACCTTCCACAGCGATAATATCGTCCCCTGATTCTTCATGCCCACATCAATGGGTTGAGTTTATTTACTTTGTTGTAAGGGAAGTAGGTGATCCTCCCACACGACAGTGTGGTGTATTTTCAGATGACTTGTTTGGACTCCGATACCATAGATTGTACCAAGCTTACCCCGCCGAACACCTTGTCAAAAAAATTGAGCATATAGCAACATTCACCTCCTTAGTGCTAACCAAAAAGAAGTCCCAAATTGGGGAGGAGAACTGTTAGATGTGCCACTTTCAATACCAGATGAACTGGAGGGTGTGCTCGGAATGTGACTCTGTGCAGCTACTGAGATGGTTGAATTGGATGTGGGTCCCTGCGGGGCCTTTGAAAATATGGCTGCTGGAGGTTGTGGTGGTGAAACCTGTGCTGGTGGTATCCGTGCTACATCCCACTCAGCAGCACTCTTTTTGGATAGGGTAATAATGTTGCTCTCCATGCCCTTTGAGGTAGAGTGATGTGCGTGATGACTGGCTCATCATTATCAACATCATCCCCCTCTTGTACATCTATCTCCATATCTCTAAGTCTTTCTGGAACCTTCCTTTTCACTAGCCTTGTCTTGTGGCATGCATCACTCTCAGACTGAGCTGGTGACTTCCAAGTGGCATCACGATCATCAGAAGCGGGGCTTGAAGAAGAAGATAATGGACTAAGCCTACTTTTCCTTGTTCGTGGTCTGGAAGAAAATAGATCATCCGAAACAGTGGTTTGCTCCACTTTGTCTGCAGGAAGCTCGATTTCCTGAAATATCCCTACTTCAGGAGCAACAACTACTATTGGGGGCTCTTCTTGCGGCTGCTGCTGTTCTTGCGGCTGCTGCCCACTTATCTGCTGAGTTTCCGCCTGCTTTGATAGTGTACTACTTTGCGATAATGACATTTCAACATCGCTGCTCGTTAGTAGACTGGCTACCTCTGCGACACTCAAGGGCTTGGGCCTAGATTGGCGGGATTGGACCCCTGGAGCGGAGGTGCTGCTCTCAGCTTGGTTCCCGGACAAAGCTGCTGCATGCATCATTTTTTTGGTCCCAAAAAAAACATTGGCCGGCACACCAGTCATGGTTAGTGGCACTTCCTTTTTCTGTTCCTTCTTCTCACCGGCAAATTTCTTGGTACTGGACCTGGTACCTTTCTTTTTTTTTTTTTTTTTCAGAGTTTTATATAGCGCAAACTAGACCCGAACCGGTATCAGAGCGCTTTACATAGCACCAGTTAAGTTACATGAGGACGGACACACATTCATTTTAGGCACGGGGGATTAAGTGATTTGCCCAGAATCACAGGAGGTTTTGGCGTCGTTACCGAGACTCGAACCCAGATCCCCAGGTCCGAGGTCCGAGGTCAAGCACCCTAGCCGTTAGGCCAACTCCTCTCCCTAAAACATCTTTGGGGCCATCTTCTTCAGATGTCAGGCAGGACGCAGGTGCACAAGTTGTGGTCACACGTGGACGTGATGCACAGCAGAACTTCTGTCCGGCAGTACAATGGGTGATGATGATGATGACACCTTTTTATGTTTTTTTTATTTTTTTTATTTTTAGAGTTTTCTATAGCGCTAGCCAGACTCAAGAAAAGGTATCGGAGCGCTTTACATAATGAACAATATAAGATATCACATATAGTGCACACGTAGAATCCAAAAACATGTTATGAAGTGATCAATACAGCTAACTTAGTTCAAAGTAAAAGCAGAAAGAAAGTAATTCTGAGCGATAAAAGTCAATTCGAGCCTAGGCAAGTCTTAGCATCAAACTATCTGTGGATGGCGAGTGTAGTTAAGTTTTGAGGTTGTGAGTTAGAGTGGTGATTGTCCAGGTTTAAGTGAGGAATTTGTTCATCAGGAATAGTTTTGCTTCCTTTTTGAAGAGAGGTATTGAGACGATTTTTCTGATTGATGGCGGAAGTGAATTCCAAATTCTTGGTGCCGCTCCCGAAAATGCTCTGTTGGATGTTTTAGTCTTGTTGAACCGCAATGGTTTCAGGAGTAGATTGTCTGCACTCCTAGAGTGTATGTTTCCTCCAGATAAGGTAAGTTTCTGAGCTAGGTATTATGGGGTGTTGTGGAGTAATGCCTTGTGCGTGATGTAAGCCATCTTTAAGTGAATACGAAATTCGCAAGGTAGCCAATTGAGTGCCTTTAGGTGTGGTGATATTTGGTCAAATTTTTTCGATCCTGTTATAAGTCTTGCTGCGGCGTTGAGACAGGCTTTTAGAGGGGCGGTTGAGATTTTTGGCAGCCCTGAGAGGGTAGAACATCCGTATTCCAGCCTTGATATAACTAAGGACTGGACTGCAGTTTTGAGGTCCGGGTTTTTGATGAATGGCTTCATTTTTCTGAGATAGCTGAGGTGGAAGCGAGCATTTTAAACCATCAGGTTGATGTGAGTTTGCATGTTAAGGTTCTTATCCAGTGTGATTCCAAGCGATATTGTAGAGTCCACCAATGTTGGTTTACAGTTCAGAGCAGTGATCATTTTGGTCAATTCCTTTGTTTCCTGGCAGTTGTTGGGGGGCGAGATTAGAAGGAATTCAGTTTTTTGTGAGTTTAGCTTGAGGAAGTTGTTTGCTAACCACTGGACTGTTTTTTCGAGAGCTATATTCATTGTCTTTATCTCTTCGATGGAGGTAATCTTTATGTAAAGTTGGGTATCATCCGCATACATGTGGTAGGAGATGTTCGCCTGCTGAAGTAGATCGGTAAGTGGTTCGACGTATAAGTTGAATAGAGTGGGGGATAGGGTGGGGCCTTGTGGTACTCCTAGTAAGTTAGGTGAGGAGAGTGAAAGAATCTTGTTGGACATGAACAATTGCGTTCTGTTTTCCAGAAAAGATTTGAACCATAGAAGGACTGTGCCAGATAGACCCATCCTCTTTTCTAGTCTTCTTAGGAGTTTGTCATGATTGACCGTGTCGAAGGCTGAGGAGAGGTCGAGTAGGACTAATAAGCAGGTTTTATTGCTGTCAAGGGCTAAGAGGGCGTCGTCTACTATATGCAGGATGGCTGTTTCAGTGCTATGACCAGATCTGAACCCTGATTAGTGGATGTTCAGTAGATTGAAATTTGTGATTCTTTGGTTCAGTTGATGCTGCACACATTTTTCCAAGACCTTAGCTAACATGGGAATGTTGGTTATATGTCGGAAGTTGTTGGGGTCTGAGGTATTGGCTGTCGTTTTTTTTTTTTATGAAAGGGGTGACTTGTCTGGTTTTAAGGCAGTCCGGGATGTGACCTTGTGTTAACAAGGCATTGATGATTTTGGTCCATAGAGGGGTGATGATATAGTAGATGTGGGGTAGGCAATTTGACGGGACAGGGTTGTTGGAGTGGTTGTTGAGTTTGGTGGTCGTAATAATTTTGCTGATGTCATGGGAATCGTAAAGTTTGAAAGTAGACCAGTGAGAGTTATTCTTGGGTAGGGTTCGGTCATGTTGTACCGGATTGACGTCTAGGGTGATCTTTATGGCAGCTGAATTGCTTGCCCCATACTTAGTTCGAGTAGGAGGGAATTTGTTTTTGCTGTGAAGAATGATGAGAACTCTTCACTACTGGGCTGTGCGGTTAAAGTTACGAGTGCAGATTTAGCAAATTTGTTTGATTGTTGTTTCAGAATTTCAAATCGTTTTTTTGGTCTATTTTTGGAATTCTCTAGTTCTGATTTGAAAAAGTCTTTTTTTGAGTGTAGAATGCTTTTATTGTATGAGTTTCTGGCTTTCCTGAGTAGTTTAAGATGGAGGCGGGAAGGGTGTTGCTTCCATTTTCGTTCCATTGATCTGAGTTTGCGTCTCTCTTCATTTAGGGCTCTGCTGAACCAAGGATTTTTATCTTTGTCCGGAATTCTTTTGAGTTTTAGCGGAGCGGCTTGGTCGAATACTTTGGTCATCGTGGAGTTTTAGTAAGCAGTGAGGGCATTAACGTCTGATATGTTAATGGGGGGTAAGAGTCTCCTCGCAGTGGGCGGCAAGGTTGTTCCAGTCGATATTCTTTGTGTCTCTTATACATTTTTGTTTCCGGCTTGATTTGCTGAGAGCAAATTTTTGTGATGTGGAGGGAATTTGGAAGGTGATAATGTGGTGGTCTGACCAGTCACAAGGGATGATCGAGATCGATTCAATAGTACTTTGTTTAGAGATGAGCCAGTCGAGAGTGGCACCCTTTATATGAGTAGGATCTGAAATAGTTTGGATCAGGGAGTGGTCTGCAAGAAAGGTTTTGAGGGCGATAACCTGTTTGTCCAGAGAGTTCTCCCAGTGGAGATTGAAATCTCCGAGGAATATGCCATTTGAATTAGGGGAAGAGTTTGCAGTGAGGATTTCCATGAGTTGTTCTGTGAAAATTATGCTCGAGCTTGGTGGATGGTAGAGTATATGTAGTTTGTGACAGTGGTTACTTGAGGGATTGACAGAGATTCCAAGGTATTCACATGATTCCATGTGTTCTGAATTAAACTTAGAGATGGAGATGTTAGACCGATGTATGCATGCTAGGCCTCCGCCTAATTTTTGTGGTCTGTCTAGTCTAATGATGAGGTAGTCTGGTGGGACAAGTAGGTCTAGGCAGGTTGAGGAAGAATCCTTGAGCCAAGTTTCTGTGAGGATGATAATGTCCATTTTCGCGTTAAGGATGAGGTCAGCGATGTCAGATGCGTGTTTAGTGGCCGATCGGCAGTTTAGTAGCAGGCAAGAGATCTGATTTGAGGAATCATTTGATGTAGGCTCCTGACTATCGTGGTTTGGTGTTATAGAGTGGAGATTATTCCTGTTTATTCCTCTATGGATAGGATGGGATGTTCTGCATGGGTTGATGGGGATTGAGAGAATCGGGTATTCCTCCTTCTTTGTGGTTGGGCAGGATGGAGCTTCATATAGCAATAGAAGTGATTGAATTTCCTGCTCTGATAAGTAGTTGGGGAGTTTGCGTGTGCACAAGAGTCGATTGGTTAGCGGCAGTGGGACAGTTATTGTCACGTTGTTTGCTACTAGCGAGTTTTGAAGATGCTTTAGTTTAGCAAGAGATTTTTCCGCGATTTGTAGACAGGTACTAAATTCTATGATAATGTTTTGAAGGTTCCTGGAGGTGAGGAAGGACTGGATTTTGGGGGATTTTTGTTTCGTCTGCTGCTGTGGATGTGGTGACCGGCTGTTTGTTGTTGCGGGAGTCATGATGATATTAGTTCTAGGTGAGGCTGTATTTTTGTGCACCTAAAAGCAAATAAGCAAGGAGAAGAATATCAGTGAAATGTTGTATTTGTTATTCTGGTTCAATTACTATTGTACTAGTACAAATAAACAAACAAACACAAGATATAATCTAGCTATTTCTGAGATTGTGTCAACAAGGGCTATGGTATACTACTGTGTACACACACTACACTCTCAGGAAGGATAGGAAAGATAATAAGAACCACCAAGATACAAATGTAATGGAAGTCGGGTGTACACTGTTTGGCATTAAATTATTTGAGCATCACATCATTTAGGGAGCTGATGCTGGCAAAGGGTATTTATGGATGGAAGCAGTAAGCCAATAGGAAAACCATGCAGGCCTATATGGCAAAAGCAGCACACTAATAACTCCCACCACAAAAGGCCACCAGCCACATGGACACTCACAAATCACAAACAACAAGCAGAAGGCCTGGGAAACACCATGAACTGACAAAATGCATATAAAAGCCAGGCAAAGGATGCATGCTAAAGCACACAGCTTTGCCTTTTTAATGCAACAAAATGCAAAAATGAAAAAATACAGGCCATAAAAAAGGTCTGCTGGGTTAATGCATTGCACACCAACACAACAGACACACATGACAAAGGCATTTCTTACACCCGACAACAGAACCCCCCCAAAAAACAAATTTCCTAACTCAATCTAATGCCATCCATGCCTTAAATGATGAAAATTTAATATATTCAAAACACACTAAAGGAACAGTTCCTTCATCATGCACCCACCCATGACTGGCTCTGGGCCTACTGACTACTACTACCCACAACAATTTTAAAAAAAAGGAATGATAAGTGCCAACATTAAATTGTGGTTGCAGCAACTGCAATGCCCCCAATCAAACAGACACAACACCAACTTACTTGTAAAACATCAAATTCAAAAGTCCTCAAATCCAATGATAATGATGCAGCAGGCACAAAGAGTGATCCTTCCAGCTCGGAATCCAAAGGAAGAATGAACAGGAGATGGACAAAGCACTGGGATGAGCCTGCTGGACAGGAACAGGAAGTTAAAGATTGTGTGGCACTTCCTCCCTCTCCCCCATTTTATAAAAGGACTCCTTGCAAAAAAAGGTCAGCCAAATGTCAATCTGAGGAGTTTTTTTCATCCTATTCATCATTTACAGAAGGTTTTATGCTGCTAGAGATGATATTTTTCTCCAGATTGAAAATTTTACGTGTTCGAGTTCGCGAGCTTCACCACACTTCCGGATGTCAATGGCGGGTCCAAAATGACATGTTCGCGTTCTCACACTCACTGTCACGTTGGATATTGACGTGTTCGCGTCCTCATGCTCCTGCTCGTGGTGGAGAATGATGTGTTCGAGATCTCATACTCCCGCAGTGTCCGATCGCGAGACGAATGACTTGATCACGGGTATGTACTCTCGCGAGATAGCGCAAACGGCTTCCAACATCTCGTGGAGCACGCAAACAGATCGGAAAACTCCTCAGCGATCGCTGGGATCCCGGTAAGGCGATCGCGCCCGCGAGAACGTATTTTTAAAGCACGAGCATGTAAAAATTCTCCGCTACGCTGCGGATCATGGAAATTTGGGCATTTTTGCGCTCTCTGCAGAACGCAAAAATGCCAAAATTTCGCAATTTACGCGAGCGGAACGGAATTTGACGCCCAACCCTAATGAGTAGTAGCTCTATGACGTGTGTTGGTCTTCAGATGTGGCTCTGAGCTGGGATCCCTTTCATACTGCAGGTAGTCATCCTGCTGTACACCAGTAAAAAGCAGATCTTAAATTCTCACTCTTAACGCAACTTATCACCTGTTTTTGGATGCATCGCAGATTTCGCTGACCGCTAAAAATATCAGGAAGTGGTGTTTTCATCTTGTATTTGCATGGGAACGCCTACTCCGCATATCATTCGAGTTAATTGTCGCTCTCATTCGTGCCGATTTGTTTTTTGCGGAAGCTATCACTGGAAAACTGGCGATATTTCAATTTTCACCAGTTTGAGTATGGGAAGATATTTCTTTCACCAGTTTTGCTGCGCTAAAGTGCTGATAACTTGGTGATAAGTTCTTGTGAATACGTCCCATTGTTTTTTTGTCATCTTCATTTGTGCTCCTAGCCGCATTTCTTAAAAACATTTAATAATTTGTTGGCACTGGGGCTTTTGTTGGGATCTCCTGAGCAGGCCTAGGGGGTCAAAGTGTTTGTACCCTGCCTACTTTTCTTGTTTTTTCATCTTTTTTCTTGTGATTCACAAGTAACTACAACAAAGTCCTAATAAACACAAGGGGTCGTTTTAGAGTCACCCTATAACCTGAAGAACCGGGTTATTTAGAACCCAGCGGTGCCAGGGGACGCACCCGAAGTCTCCGGATTCACCTGTCTCAGAACTACAGAAACGCGGAAACTTCTTGGTGACGTCAAAGATCAATTTATTGGCTGCAACCAGTAACAGAGGTCCACGAAGTACAATGGCTGTATATTCGTAGGAGACTGCTCAAATTTTACAAAGCAAACCATCCCTTTTATACCAAATATTGTGCTTCAGGCAAACATTCCTTATTTACAGTTGACCAATCCCATGTGTACACGACAAAAGCATTGCATGACAAACCCATATTTCATTGTCCCGCCCACCTTCAATTTCTCGGGAAGTCCTGACACTCTTCATCAGATAAATCGAGCGGACCCCTAATAAAAACGGGCACCTTCTCATTGTAAAACAGGTCATAAAGAAAGGAGCAGAGACAGGTGTAAGTAAGATAAGACATAGTTGTGTGCAATAAAGGGTTTATGATGTCCTGTGCCTTGATCCTCAATCTCGACCAGCTACTGGGAAAGGAACTGGCCTAACAAGTCCGGCCTCGGGCAACTGAGTCAGCTTGCCCAGGTCACACAGAAGTCAGCTGAAGGTGTACGTGTCCCAAGGACTCGTTCGGCCTTAGTCATTGGCCTATGTGAGGGCAACTACAAAATGGCTGCCGTGCACAAAATGGAACCCAAGGGTTCAGAATGGAATCCCTGATTTCGTGGTGATCTCGTCGATCGAACATGACGAAAACACTCGTACATCTTACACTCGCCATTTTCGGTCCACTGATACCAAAATCGTCATGATACGACGATAATTCTGAAACGGGTTCAGAATTCACGGAACCTCAGACCCTCCTTTTGCCCTTACATAGGAAATAACCTAAACCCATGTCAGTCTGAATCTAGGTCTATACTCATCAGATCATCAAGATGTTGCTGTAGCATCATCCTATTACTTAGCACGTCTCTTGATACAGGTTTCCTTACACATGATGTAGCATAGAGGCCACATATAGCAGGAGCACACTGTACACAAAGACAGAATAGGAAAAGGATGGCTAAGATCATCCCAATGACTATCAGAATCTTCCATCCCCAGACGGATAACAGTTCCCAAACCTATCCCATCAACGACCAATCTCCTTTATCCACGTGTATAGATTCGGAAATTTTATGCAGTTTGGAAATGGCCTGGTACACTGTCGGAGCATTGTCTGGAATGAAAACACAGCAACTTGATTGCATCACTTTACATACCCCTCCTCTATCTGCAAGTATGATGTCTAACGCAACTCTGTTCTGGAGAGTCATAAGACGGTCCGACTGGAGCTCAGCAGTCAAGTTACTAAGGGCACCGGCAGTTTCAACTACGGTGGACTCAACCACTCTCGTCAATTGCCGTATGTTCCTGCTGTTAACCATCGGTCCCCAAAACGGCAGAAAACCCTTCACGAAATCTCCAAATTCTTGTCCTGTAGTATCTTCCTTACTGAAGACACCTCTAACAATTCTCGTCTTGTGGTAATCTGCCACAGCTGTGTAAGTTGGAGGCAACAGGAACGAGACAAAACATGTACCCGAGAAATCAGGGGGCAACCATGTGTATGCCCTATCGTGACAGACAAAATAGGTACCCTTAGCTGCTAGAAAAGATGGGGAAGTCGGGGACGCAAAAACGTACGTCTCCGTGCAGATACTCTTCCCTAACTGAGCTCTCGGATTCTTGCCATTACCTTGCAGACAAAGATGACACTGATGGGGTACGATCCAGATCGGAGAGGATCTTTTCGTTTGCTGGTTCTCACTCAGACTAACTCCATATCCGGTCACGTTCCATCCAATATACGCTAGTGTCTCTTCTCTCGGGATCGTCTCATAGGAGTTAAACCCTCTAATCATATCGACTATTCCCTTAACTAGAGCACTATTCTTCGGATTGTCCTTTGCGGAACGTAGGGGGTGAACTTCTCGAGCATGGATAAACATCGTTCTGTACGCCCACACAGAACCATTGTAGCTAAATTGCAAGACCAGGTTAAGGAATACCTTTATCAGTAGTATGAGGCATAAGACCACACACCCAACAGTTAGTCGTGTTCACTAATAATTGGTGTTGGTGCAGAAGCTGAACGAAAGAGTAATTAGCAAATTCCAATCTTCTAGTGGACTCATGTTCAGGCAGAGGGTGAAAAGAATGTGAGGAAACAGTAGAAGGAGGTATGGGCTGTGTAGTGGGTGCGAACGTCACTTGAAAAGAGATTATTATATATCCCGTCAAAAACATCATTACGCTAAGCAACATACAAAGACACAATATTAAAAAACATTTTCTGCTCATGATTGTACACATTCTTGCTCTAAAATTAATTTCTTCAACAGGTCTCTCCATCTTGAAAAACTCCATCCTCTAACCGTGCTGCTCGCGGCTGTTGGGTGTTCCGTGCTAAGGAATGCGCCTGTCAGTCCAGGGAACGCCCTAGGACCAACCAGAAACGTCGACCTTGTGTCTTCGGCTTGCACTCCAAAGACTTGACACCGCGACCCTACAGCTGAACCCGGATGGCGGTTCGAAAAACAAAAATCGGTCAAAACAGTTTCTCAGATGGGAAAGCTGAATGTTCAAAAATAGCAAAGAAAAGGATTTTCATTTTTTTAGTCCCACAACTCTTGGTCGCAAATTATAACGGCCTTTCCCAGGCAATGCCTGGTCTCGGAACAAGAGTACAGGCTCAGTAGTGTCCAATCAAACTGACGGTGGCACAGCTTCTTGTAGAAGATCGTCGCTTTCTCGCTCAGAACTTGTCCCAATTAAACGTGCATCGCTAAAAGGCAGAAAACGAGATACAGTCTCAGTCTCAGAATCAGCAATACCCTCCTGGACCCACCGGTCGTACGGCAGAGGCAAAGGGAACCTCTTACAGTGTACGCCGTGGATCCAGTTCTTTTTTCCTTCCACTCGTACTGCAGATCACATTGACAACAGCACAAAGTAGGGACCAATCCAGCGGGGCTGATCGTTTTTCGTTCGCTGGAAGTTCTTGATCAGCACCCACGAGCCAGGATCGATGACGTGTCCTGGATCTTCAGAAGCCTGAGGCAGTGTATCATGAACCTGTTGGTGTAAGACACGCAATTTAGCCGTCAGATCATACAAGTAATCAAGCAATACGGGATGTTCAATCTCGCTAAATTTCGTCGGCCTCGGCACTCCACATATGTTGGCCGGGCGACCAAACACAATCTCATAAGAACTAAGTCCCACTCGAGAATGTACAGTCATCCTGGTTGACAATAGTGCTAATGGCAATGCGTCAGGCCATTTAAGACCAGAGCTCGCTTGTATCTTGGCCCGTTTCAGTTTAAGAGTACCATTATAGCATTCTACTAATCCAGCTGATTGGGGGTGATTTGCAGCATGGAACTTTTGGCAGATTCCTAGCCCTTCACATACTCTCTTCATCACTTGACCCACAAATTCACTCCCATTATCACTCCAGACCATTCTCGGCAACCCATATCTAGGGAAGAACTCCTTAATAAGGGCTTTGGCTGTGGAGAAGGCAGTGTTATCTTTTAGGGGATATGCTTCTACCCATCTCGAGAAGGTACAAACAACCACGAGTACGTATTTCAGGTTGTTGCATCTCTCCATGTGAATAAAATCTAGCTGCAAAACCTCAAACGGATACGTCGGAGGAGCAAAATGACCAGCTGGAGTTGGAGTTCCCTTACCAGGATTGTACTTCAGACAAAACATACAATTCTTGACCACGTTCTCTGCACACCTAGGAATTCCAGTATTCTGCCATACTGGAGCCAACAACTTACAAATCCCTTTCACACTGATATGAGCCATTCCATGTGCCATCGTAACCACTGCAAGCACGTACGCATCGGGTAACAACCATCGCTGATGCTCTGACAACTCAACCCAACAACCGTTCGCATCCAATTTACCCATGCTCTCTCTCCACACATTCAACTCTTTCTCTGTAGCTTCAGCTTGGATAGACCTCACACTTTCTATCGTATCCTCACACATGCCAATATCACCAATCCATCTTGCAGGGCCTGCAACATTCATTCGACTCATCACATCCCACGCCACATCTTTCCCAACTTCATCGGCAAACGCATTACCGCGACCAACATCATCGGTAACCTTCTTGTGTGCACTGCATTTCACAATCGCAACTTGCAACGGCAAGGAAAGTGACTCCAGGAGCTCATTCACCAACTGACCATGATGTATCTTCGTCCCGTGTGACGTGAGGAACCCACGTTCCTTCCACAAATGTCCAAAACTGTGAGCCACACCAAACGCATACTGGCTGTCGGTATATATGGTCACTTTCTTTCCTTTTGATAACACACACGCTCTCGTAAGTGCAATCAACTCTGCTGCTTGGGCTGAATTATGTGGGATACGTGCAGCTTCAACAATCGTATGCAAAGTCGTAACAGCATATGCCGCAGTCGTATCACCATTCGGAAGTTTGAAGCATAAACCATCCACCCATAAGGTACCATCACACTTCACAAGAGGAGTGTCCCTAAGATCTACTCTCCCTTTTGTTTCTTCCTCTGTCCTGAGAAAGCAATCATGTTGCTCAACAACATCTGTTTCTACTGAAATCGGCAATAACGTAGCTGTATTCAATGTATTGCATCTCTTTATGTGCACATGACTCGCTAAAAGTGTCAGCTCATAACCTGACAATCGAGCACTAGTTAAGTGCTGTGTCTTGGTCCTGTTCAACAAAGTATCCACTGCATGTGGAACCATCACGACCAGCGTATTATTCATCACCAAACCAGCAGACTATCAAACAGAAACAGCTGCTGCCGCTGTAGCTCTCAAACAACTCGGCAATGCCCTAGCTACCGGATCCAAAGTTGACGAGAAATACGCACATGGACGTTGCTTGTCCCCAAAAGATTGTGTCAACACTGACAACGCACATCCCTCTCTCTCGTGGACATAGAGCGTAAAGGGCTTACTGTAGTCGGGGGTACCCAACACAGGAGCCGAACATAATGCATCGCGCAATTCAGAAAAACTCTTCTGACAATCATCAAACCACGGGAGGGGATTCGGTGTGTCTTTACAGGTCAATGCCACCAGAGGTTTGGCCAGCAAAGAAAAATTTGCTATCCATTGCCTGCAATATGACGTAATATCCAAGAAAGCACGCACGTCTCTCTGCGTAACTGGCACACTCATGTTCGCAATCGCTTGAATTCATTCTGGGGTCAATCTTATTCCCTCCTTCGATAAGAGATGACCTAAGAAAGTCACTTCTTGTCGACAATACTGTAACTTCGAGAGGGACACTTTGCGATGAAAGGAAACCACCGCAATGGAGCGCACACCGCTAGCCTCTCCTCCGGATCGCCCCTCGGGACTCTGGTACTTGTAGTTCAATAGTGGATCACCCAGGTGGGTGCAAGTCGTTACTTATTGGACTGATGAATCTCTAAACCCGATACATGTCCCGGGTTTTTGGTTATCGCCCGAGACATGGCTCGGGTTTCGGGATAACTTCCCTCATCAGTTGAGAAATTGGTTAGGGGTGGAAGAGAAGGCCGCCAAACAACCGTCAATGGCCTCGATGCCCGAACCGGCACGCAGGGCAGCATCCAGGAGCCCGTCGGCTCAAAGCTTAAGGGAGCCAATTAATAGAAACCACCGCAATGGAGCGCACACCACTAGCTTCTCCTCCGGATCGCCCCTCGGGACTCTGGTACTTGTAGTTCAATAGTGGATCACCCAGGTGGGTGCAAGTCGTTACTTGTTGGACTGATGAATCTCTAGACCCGATACATGTCCCGGGTTTTTGGGTATCGCCCGAGACATGGCTCGGGTTTCGGGATAACTTCCCTCATCAGTAGAGAAATTGGTTAGGGGTGGAAGAGAAGGCCGCCAAACAACCGTCAATGGCCTCGATGCCCGAACCGGCACGCAGGGCAGCATCCAGGAGCCCGTCGGCTCAAAGCTCAAGGGAGTTAATTAGTAGAAACCACTGCAATGGAGCGCACACCGCTAGCCTCTCCTCCGGATCGCCCCTCGGGACTCTGGTACTTGTAGTTCAATAGTGGATCACCCAGGTGGGTGCGAGTCGTTACTTGTTGGACTGATGAATCTCTAGACCCGATACATGTCCCGGGTTTTTGGGTATCGCCCGAGACATGGCTCGGGTTTTGGGATAACTTCCCTCATCAGTAGAGAAATTGGTTAGGGGTGGAAGAGAAGGCCGCCAAACAACCGTCAATGGCCTCGATGCCCGAACCGGCACGCAGGGCAGCATCCAGGAGCCCGTCGGCTCAAAGCTCAAGGGAGCCAATTAATAGAAACCACCGCAATGGAGCGCACACCGCTAGCCTCTCCTCCGGATCGCCCCTCGGGACTCTGGTACTTGTAGTTCAATAGTGGATCACCCAGGTGGGTGCAAGTCGTTACTTGTTGGACTGATGAATCTCTAGACCCGATACATGTCCCGGGTTTTTGGGTATCGCCCGAGACATGGCTCGGGTTTCGGGATAAATTCCCTCATCAGTAGAGAAATTGGTTAGGGGTGGAAGAGAAGGCCGCCAAACAACCGTCAATGGCCTCGATGCCCGAACCGGCACGCAGGGCAGCATCCAGGAGCCCGTCGGCTCAAAGCTCAAGGGAGCCAATTAATAGAAACCACCGCAATGGAGCGCACACCGCTAGCCTCTCCTCCGGATCGCCCCTCGGGACTCTGGTACTTGTAGTTCAATAGTGGATCACCCAGGTGGGTGCAAGTCGTTACTTGTTGGACTGATGAATCTCTAGACCCGATACATGTCCCGGGTTTTTGGGTATCGCCCGAGACATGGCTCGGGTTTTGGGATAACTTCCCTCATCAGTAGAGAAATTGGTTAGGGGTGGAAGAGAAGGCCGCCAAACAACTGTCAATGGCCTCGATGCCCGAACCGGCACGCAGGGCAGCATCCAGGAGCCCGTCGGGACATGTATCGGGTCTAGAGATTCATCAGTCCAACAAGTACCGACTTGCACCCACCTGGGTGATCCACTATTGAACTACAAGTACCAGAGTCCCGAGAGGCGATCCGGAGGAGAGGCTAGCGGTGTGCACTCCATTGCGGTGGTTTCTATTAATTGGCTCCCTTGAGCTTTGAGCCGACGGGTTCCTGGATGCTGCCCTGCGTGCCGGTTCGGCCATCGAGGCCATTGACGGTTGTTTTGGCGGCTTCTCCTCCACCCCTAACCATTTCTCTACTGATGAGGGAAGTTATCCCGAAACCCGAGCCATGTCTCGGGCGATACCCAAAAATCCGGGACATGTATCGGGTCTAGAGATTCATCAGTCCAACAAGTACCGACTTGCACCCACCTGGGTGATCCACTATTGAACTACAAGTACCAGAATCCCGAGGGGCGATCCAGAGGAGGGGCTAGCGGTGTGCGCTCCATTGCGGTGGTTTCTATTAATTGGCTCCCTTGAGCTTTGAGCCGACGGGCTCCTGGATGCTGCCCTGCGTGCCGGTTCGGGCATCGAGGCCATTGACGGTTGTTTTGGCGGCCTTCTCCTCCACCCCTAACCATTTCTCTACTGATGAGGGAAGTTATCCCGAAACCCGAGCCATGTCTCGGGCGATACCCAAAAACCCGGGACATGTATCGGGTCTAGAGATTCATCAGTCCAACAAGTACCGACTTGCACCCACCTGGGTGATCCACTATTGAACTACAAGTACCAGAATCCCGAGGGGCAATCCGGAGGAGGGGCTAGCAGTGTGCGCTCCATTGCGGTGGTTTCTATTAATTGGCTCCCTTGAGCTTTGAGCCGACGGGCTCCTGGATGCTGCCCTGCGTGCCGGTTCGGGCATCGAGGCCATTGACGGTTGTTTTGGCGGCCTTCTCCTCCACCCCTAACCATTTCTCTACTGATGAGGGAAGTTATCCCGAAACCCGAGCCATGTCTCGGGCGATACCCAAAAACCCGGGACATGTATCGGGTCTAGAGATTCATCAGTCCAACAAGTACCGACTTGCACCCACCTGGGTGATCCACTATTGAACTACAAGTACCAGAATCCCGAGGGGCGATCCGGAGGAGGGGCTAGCGGTGTGCACTCCATTGCGGTGGTTTCTATTAATTGGCTCCCTTGAGCTTTGAGCCAACGGGCTCCTGGATGCTGCCCTGCGTGCCGTTCTGGCATCGAGGCCATTGACGGTTGTTTTGGCGGCCTTCTCCTCCACCCCTAACCATTTCTCTACTGATGAGGGAAGTTATCCCGAAACCCGAGCCATGTCTCGGGTGATACCCAAAAACCCGGGACATGTATCGTGTCTAGAGATTCATCAGTCCAACAAGTACCGACTTGCACCCACCTGGGTGTTCCACTATTGAACTACAAGTACCAGAATCCCGAGGGGCGATCCGGAGGAGGGGCTAGCGGTGTGCGCTCCATTGCGGTGGTTTCTATTAATTGGCTCCCTTGAGCTTTGAGCCGACGGGCTCCTGGATGCTGCCCTGCGTGCCGGTTCGGGCATCGAGGCCATTGACGGTTGTTTTGGCGGCCTTCTCCTCCACCCCTAACCATTTCTCTACTGATGAGGGAAGTTATCCCGAAACCCGAGCCATGTCTCGGGTGATACCCAAAAACCCGGGACATGTATCGGGTCTAGAGATTCATCAGTCCAACAAGTACCGACTTGCACCCACCTGGGTGATCCACTATTGAACTACAAGTACCAGAATCCCGAGGGGCGATCCGGAGGAGGGGCTAGCGGTGTGCGCTCCATTGCGGTGGTTTCTACACTTTGTGATGGAAGTCAGACAAATGATGCAACAATAACAAGGTAGCTTCTTTACAAATCTCTTCAGTATCGGCAGCGACTAACAAATCGTCAACGTACTGGAGAGGAGCAGCACCATCAGGTAAGACAATCGCATCAAGTTGTGATTTCTAAGCCTGACTAAAGATTGATGGACTCTCACAATAGCCTTGGGGAGCTCTTTTAAACCGAAATCTTCAACCTCCTAAAGAGAAACCAAAAATATCCCTACTCTCCTCTGCAATCGGGATGCTAAAGAAGGCATTCTTCAAATCAATCACCGAAAACCAAGTGGCCGAAGCTGGAATCATCGTCAATAAGGCAGTGATATCTGGAACAACAGGAAACTGTGGCACAACTATCTTATTCACCTCTCTAAGATTGATCACAAACCTGTAAACAGGTGGCTGAGAAGAATCAGTACGTTTCAAGACAGGCAAAACAGGGCTATTGCAAACATTACCTCTCGTTTCTTCAATCACATCTTTCTCGATCAGATCATAAATGATCGCTAGTAACGCTCTTTCATCATCACTAGAGATCCTATATTGGGGAATACGTTGCATTTTAACATTCGCTTTTAACGTCACAACATATGGCGGTATCTCCAGGAGACCCACGTCATTAGGACCAGTCGCCCAAATAATATCAGGAAGAGAAGACAATTCTGTCGGAAGTTGATCCCTCGACAAATACATCTGAGAGACCACTTTCTTACCCAGTGTAAGTTGTACTCCCGAAGGAGAACAATACAACGTCGCATACAATCTTTTTAACAGATCCAATCCCAACAAGTTCTCACCACAACCTGTCGTCAGAATAAGGGGTGCTTCGAATTCACGAGGTCCAACAGAAAGGGACAAAGGGTCAGAAATCGGGTTTCTAACTGAGGCACCAGAAAAACCTACTGAAACATTCGTTAAGCCAGACAAAGGTGCGCCAGGGAGCTTAGAGTGCATAATAGAACTCTTAGTAGCACCAGTATCCAACAGAAAAGGCTATGACACACCTGATGTAATCACTTCAACATAAGGTCCACTCTGATCTACTGGAACTGAAACAACTCCCTCTCTTTGTCCATGGCTGTCCTAGCAATCATTACCATCCATATTTTCACCTTCGATGTAGTAGTCATCAGCATAGTACTGAGTCGTCCTACCAGATGCACCATTCTGTTGATCAAAACTATTCATCGAATTTTGTGGAGGAAAGGAACGCGCATTCTGGGGAAAACCTCCACGTCCTCTACCTCTAGAAGCTTGCGGAACACACCGACCTCTTGTACCTGAAACACTATTCATACACTCTTTAGTCTTCTTGTCTGCTCTATCCTTCTCATCCTTACCCCTATTTTCGTAATATTGTGCAGTAGCCAATATCTTTGCTGAAGAGGAAACGCCCCAAGAACTCTCTGAATCCTTCAATTTCTTACATAATTCAGGAAGTAAATTATGCACAAACTTGTCAACGAACAAACGTTGACCACCTTCAGTACTCATGTCTTGACCACTATGGTCGATAAATGTCTCTTCAAACCTATTGAAGAAATCAGACACGGTTTCCTCTTTCTTCTGCTTACACGCAGACAATTTATCCCAATTTACACGCATCGCAGGCATTAAAGTCTTCATGTAAGTAACGATCTTACCAGGGAGTTCTGCTACCAAAGGCTCAGGTTTGGACCACCAATTTGTCGGCCATCAGCAGCAGCAATATTAACCCATGAATCACCTAACTCTTGCGCATGATCCGTATGGCGAATCAATCCCCATAAAGGCTGTGGAACCACATTTCCAAACAACATGTCTATATCAGCTAGATTCATAACACATGAGTCTGCGGTCTGTGATAATTCCTTGTAATATCCTGCAGGATTTTTATGGGGGTCAGGTAAAGTATGTTTAAGAGCCAAAACTTCTGCACGCTTCCATGGAACATGTACCCAAACACGTTGAAAATGAGCCGGTACGGCAGCAATGTTATTAGGGGCATCGGCTGCGACAGCGTCCTTCCATACAGGGGGAACTTCTCTCATCGGGTACTGTCTCACCTTTCTCCTAACGGAGGGATCAGGCTCAAACAGCGGCTGAGAAAGAGACTTGCTCCTAAACGACAACAACGCTGCAACTGCTTTCTCAACATCGGAACCCACAATCGTACCTTTCGCAAACTCAGATTGTATATGGAACAACTCAGACGGAGTCTGTCCCACGTCATCATCTTCCCAGTCTTCACGAAGGAAAGTACACACCTTATCGAAAACATATCTCTGCTTCTGTGCTTCCCATTGACGGAAGACATCCCTAACAGACTCTACATCGTATCTTAAAGGACGAGTAACCCATTTACGCGCCAATATTTCTCTCTCGAGAGAATCAGGCAGTTGGCTATGCAACTGTTTGCGTTCTGAAACAGGGGTCGTACAATGCGACCCAAAGAAAGGTGAGAAAAGACTAGTAACAGTGTTGGTCATTCTCTGTCGAACAGAAGGAGAGGTCGACAGGTCAGGAGATAAAGCAGACTGAGAAAAGGTCAACGTAGGAGCAGTAACAGAGGAGGTAGCAAAAACAGGTGAAAAGGGCGCAGGAATTAAAGGCGGAGCAGGTAGTGAAATTGGCGGCCCTTGAGAAGGCTGCACCGGAGGAATAGGAGCCACCTGAAGAGGAGCTGGTGGCTGTGCAAAAACTTGAGGCAAAACAGCCGGTTGTTGTGCAACTAAAGGTTGCGGGGTGCTGTAGCACTCTGCGCATAAGGGGGTGCTGAATTCAACAAATGTGACATCAAGGGATCTTTCACAAGATCCTTCATCGCATCTTGCTGAAGAGGCGGCAAAACTGGATAGCATTTATCTATCGCAATTTTACAGTGCCTATGCAACTGCTCACTCGCCTGTTCTTCTTCGTTATCTTTAAACTGCAAACTGCATAGCAGTTTGCATTATCGAGATACCCTTTTCTCTTTTATTCTTCTTCGCTAATTTGATTTCTTTCTGTTTGGCTTCCTTTTGCCACAGGCGGAAAGAGTCAAACATCGCCGGCCGGGCTTTCTTCTTAAAGAGTCTAACTTCTATATTGTCGAAACTACCATATTGGGGCCATTTAAGGACACCGTCTTTCCTGGTGTAACAAATCCATACTTCATTATATGTGATGGGGCCCACGCCATGTTTCACATTAAGCTCATAGGTTGGAGTTCCAATCGGAGGAACCGGACACTAGTCCTCCAATCGGGAATCCCTATTACGACCACAACAAAATATTCTTCCAAGTCTGCTAAAACCAGGCATCTTCGCTCTCTAGTCTAGCTTCAAACTTCAAGGGAGTATCGAATACGATAGTCTTGTGAATACACAAGTCCCTCGGCTTTGGTACTTGCAAGTTCCAAATCAAAGAACCCAAATCAAAGATCCCAAGGGATACCCAAAACTAAGGACTGGGAGACGCTCCACTCATACTTAACTGAGGTATCGATGACGTCACCAGAAGACCCGTCTATCGTCTCGCTCTACAAATCGTCTAAGGCTCCAAGACAGGGCGACAGTCAGGGCAGCAGTCCTTCGTAGCCGTCGGAAAGCGGGGAACCTCGCAGCAAAGACTTTCGTACCACGACGACATACAGGGGTTGATGAAGTGGCTGGCCTTCCTCCAGAATTTTCACACGAAGCTCCTCACGATCTTCAGGCTTGGACCGGTACCGCTGAAGTCGCCCCACGTTGGGCGCAAAATGAAGAACCGGGTTATTTAGAACCCAGCGGTGCCAGGGGACACACCCGAAGTCTCCGGATTCACCTGTCTCAGAACTACAGAAACGCGGAAACTTCTTGGTGACGTCAAAGATCAATTTATTGGCTGCAACCAGTAACAGAGGTCCACGAAGTACAATGGCTGTATATTCATAGGAGACTGCTCAAATTTTACAAAGCAAACCATCCCTTTTATACCAAATATTGTGCTTCAGGCAAACATTCCTTATTTACAGTTGACCAATCCCATGTGTACACGACAAAAGCATTGCATGACAAACCCATATTTCATTGTCCTGCCCACCTTCAATTTCTCGGGAAGTCCCGACACTCTTCATCAGATAAATCGAGCGGACCCCTAATAAAAACGGGCACCTCCTCATTGTAAAACAGGTCATAAAGAAAGGAGCAGAGACAGGTGTAAGTAAGATAAGACATAGTTGTGTGCAATAAAGGGTTTATGATGTCCTGTGCCTTGATCCTCAATCTCGACCAGCTACTAGGAAAGTAACTGGCCTAACAAGTCCGGCCTCGGGCAACGGAGTCAGCTTGCCCAGGTCACACAGAAGTCAGCTGAAGGTGTACGTGTCCTAAGGACTCGTTCGGCCTTAGTCATTGGCCTATGTGAGGGCAACCACAAAATGGCTGCCGTGCACAAAATGGAACCCAGGGGTTCAGAACGGAATCCCTGATTTGGTGGTGATCTCGTCGCTCGAACATGACGAAAACACTCGTACATCCTACACTCGCCATTTTCGGTCCACTGATACCAAAATCGTCATGATACGATGATAATTCTGAAACGGGTTCAGAATTCACAGAACCTCAAACCCAACTGTTAGATCTTGGGGTCTCTAGTTGACAATGGTATTCACCTTTGTCCAAATAGGGACCCTTACTTCTAAGTCAGGATAAGGAGATTACCTTCCTTATTAACCCCTGCTCACCCCCTTGTTAGCTTGGCATGCGCAAACAGGCTTATCTCAGAGGCAGTGTGTTAAGCATTTGTGAATATACAAAGCAATACAGTGAAACACTACAGATGTACACAAAACAAGTTTTATAAAAATAAATATTCTTTATATAGACTTAGCACAAGACCACAAACGACAAAAATGCAATGCGACAATTTTAGCTGCAGCGGCGATGCACTTCCTCTCGATGCGTTGCGCTTCCAGCTCCCAGAGACACGCAAATGCCTGGAGTCAGAATTCCCAACAAGTAAACTCAGAGGGGAGCTACAGATGAAGTCTTCTGTCACTGAGACATCAGCAGGAAGCAAGCACAGTTCAAGCCCTTGGAGAATATTCTATAAATGATGAAAGTCCTTTAAAAGGTCCTTCTCCTTTCCTTGGCAATGAAGCAACCGCTGCAGTCCAACGCAGAAAACAGCACACTGGCAGAGGGGCAGTCAAACTCCTGCAGCTACCTTGGTTCTTCTCCTTGGCAACAGGTTTCTTGTTCCAGAAGTGATCTAATTTCTTGGGATCAGGGTCCCAATATTTATACCTCAAAATCCTTTGTTCTTTGAAGGCAGAGAGGCCTCTGCCTAGTCCAAACCAGTTCCTGAGCACTTTGTTTACATGACTCTCTTCCTTTCACAGTGCTGGGAAGAGACATCAGACAAGCCACAGGAGGTGGAGCCAGCATTGTAGAGGGAAGGTCCAGCCCTATTCAGGTCCAAGTTTAACTCCTCCCTCCCATCTAGATGCAGATATCTCTATTCACCACTGGGCTACCCCCGCCTGTCTCCTGGAATCCCCCAGCCCTGTCACTCACAAACCCAGACAAGGAATACACAACATAGCAGAGGCAGGCCTAGACAGTTAGGCAAGAAAATACCTAGTGGTATTTTCAAACAAAGAATGTTAAAAAAACAACTTTACTAAAATATGTATTTTATTATTCTGAGTTCAGGCATACCAAATTCAAATTTCTACAATGTTTCCTGAGTCAGCTAGGATTATAAGAATGTAATAATCTAACTACCCATTTTGGCCTCTGGTGTACAGGTAGCCTTCAATAGAGAAAAAAAAATGGTCGTAATTAACTATTAGGATATGCTATACCCATAAGAGCATGCCCTAGCTTATACTCACAATGTACCCTGCCCTTGGGCCTTACATAGGGGTGTCTAATATGAAGCAAAGGGAAGTTTTAGGCACCGGCAAGTGGGTGCACTGGGCCAAGTCGACATGGCGATGCTAGACTGCCCATAAGTCTTGCAATGGCAGGCCTGAGACACACTTTACAAGCTGCTTCTGTGGGTGGCACAACCAGTGCTGCAAGCCCACCAGCAGCATTTGATTTACGAGCCCTGGGTATACATGGTGTACTGTACTAGGGGGTGACAGGTAAATCAAATAACCCAATCATGGAATAACCAATTAGTACATCAATTTAACATAGGGATCACGTGCACTGTGGCACTGATTAGCAGTGGCACAGTGCCCAAAGCATAAAACCAGTAAAAACATATCAAAACAGAGGAGGCAATCCGTCAAAATGGAAGGGAGACCCGAGCCAATAATGCCAGGTCTAACACGTGTCCCCTCCAGCTGAAATGTGGGGAGAACTCCCGTCCCCTTGGGAGTTTCCTTCACTAAGGGGGAAAAATCTGGACAGACTATCATCGTTGGCTTGTTCTGTACCAGGGCGGTGTTCCACCGTAAAGTCCATACCCTGTTGGGAAATGGAGCACCTAAACAACTTTGGGTTCTCACCCCTCATCTGCATCAGCCATCTGAGGGGCCTGTGTTCAGTCTGAATCAGGAAGTGAGTCCCAAACAATTATGGTCTCAACTTCTTCAGCGTCCAGACCACAGCAAATGCCTCATGCTCAATTGCACTCCACCTCTGTCCCATGGAAGTAACCTTCTACTGATAAAGGCTACAGGTATGTCTAGGCCCTCTTCAGTATTCTGTGATAGAACAGCCCCCACACCATGCTCTGAAGCGTCTGTCTAGACAATTAATTATTTTGAGAAGTTGGGCGACTGAAGCATGGGTGCTGTGCACATGGCAGACTTCAGGGTGTCAAAAGCCTTCCGACAGGTTATGTTATGTTATGATATTTATATAGCGCTCAGCTGCCCCAGCGAAGGGGCGTCCCGGCGCTTACAGTAGAAAAAGAAAGACAGCTATGAAGGCCCAGTAAGACAATACAATGAGAATTTTGTTTTATTTTTTGGTAGGGAAGAGATGAGTCTTAACTGCCTTCCTGAAGGAGAGTAGGTCATCCAGTGCTTGGATGTGGATTGGAAGCGAATTCCACAGTTTTGCTGCCAGATAGCGGAAGGAGCGACCCCCCGCTCCGCAGCGTTTAATACGGGGCACCATGACCAAGTGCTGTCTCATGGAGCGCAAAAGGCGAGATGGTACGTATGAACCAGCAGGTTGTCGAGAATTTTAGGAGTAGCCCGCTTCAGAATTTTAAAGGACAGACACAGCGTCTTAAATTGAATCCTTTGTGCCACCGGGAGCCAATGAAGCTTCCGGATGGTTTCGGTGGCAGAGCAGAGCTTTGGAAAGCCGACTAGGGCCCTTGCCGCTGCGTGCTGGATACGCTGCATCCGGATAATTTTCGGCTTGATTAGCCCCCAAAAGTAGGGAGCTGGCATAATCCAGATGATTGAGAATGGTGGACTGAATTATCAGCTGTCTAGTGGATGCTTCGAAGAATTGTAAAATCGGTTTAATGCCAAGCAGGATGCCGAAACCTGTGGCCGCAACTTTTTTGGTATGGCCACAGAAACTGAGAGAGGGGTCTAGCCATACCCCCAAGTTCCTAACCTCATTTCTGGTTATGGGGGTCTTACCTAAGATGGTGGGCCACCACTGGCCACCCCATAGCTTGGTGTTTTTACCTTACTAACTATCGGGACCTCAGTTTTATTAGCATTCAGATATAAGCAGTTAGATGTCATCCAGTCTGCCACCGCAGCCAGACCAATTTTAAACCTGGAAGCATCCTTGCTGGAGACATCTGAAAGAGCAACCACTAGCTGCGGGTCGTCAGCATATGAGACCATAGTGAGGTTCCATTGGTTGGCGACAGCAGCCAGTGGCTGGACATAAAGATTGAATATTGTGGGGCTCAGAGCCCAGCCCTGGGGGATGCCCTGCTCGATCGGATATGCTTGGGATTGGAAGGGAGGGGTAGAGACACAGAAGGATCTACCTGTCAGGAATGATCTGAACCATTTAAGGGCCAGGTCAGAGATCCCAACCTCCTCCATGCGGCGAAGCAAGACCTCATGTGAAACCGTATCAATGGCGGCACTGAGATCTAAAAGGATCAGTGCCGCCATTTGACCGGACTTAAGAATGGATCGGAGATGTTCTGTCATCGCAAGGAGGGCAGTCTCCGTGCTATGGCCAGCATGGAAGCCATGTTGGGAAACATCTAGAATGTTATTAGACTGTAGAAAATTGGTAAGTATGCTGTTAGCATGTGCTTCGGCCGCTTTTGCCAACCAAGGGAGGAGAGAAATGGGTCGATAGCTCTCAGGCTTAGTCGGGTCCAGAGTGGGTTTTTAAGGATGGGGGTAACCCAAGCCTGTTTCCACTTAGTTGGTACTATGGCAAATGAAAAGGAGGCATTAATTAACTGATATAAAGGTATCACGCAGAGCGATGTGGATTCTCTGATCTGAGCAGGCTTAAGCGGATCAGCAGGGGAGCCAGATTTGATTTTGACAAATAGTTTACTCAGTTCTTCGACGGAAATCTCTGGAAGAACGTTAAGGCATGAACTCGGTCTGGGTCTTGGGGCGGTGTACTCGCGAGATGAAGTTGCGGCAGGGAAGGAAAGGTAAATAGCCCTTACTTTTTCCAAGAAAAAGGAGGCTAGTTCTTCACAATGAAATTCTGAAGAAATTGCCTGCGTTGAGACTTTCTTAGTGCTAAGGTCTTTAAGGACTTTAAAAATGAATTTGGCAGGATTAGGACTAAGTCTAATCTCATAGGCCTAATAAGCTGCTCGCATCTTACAAATGGCTCTATGATAGGCTTTTTGTTCTGCCAGGTACAGTGCTTTTTTCTCTGGATCATAGTCTTTTCTCCAGTCTCTCTCCATTTTTTTGCATGTTTTCTTCTGTAATGTCAATGTATCGTTGTACCAAGGACTTGGTTCCTGAGAGCGGCATTTGCTCCAGGTTGCTGGGATAAGAGAATCGAGTGCCCTGGTAATCCAGGCGCAAAATATATCATACCCAGTCTCTACATCATCAAAGGGGCCTGGGGATCTTCTCTACGGAGATGGTGAAAGTCCTCAAGTTTGAGCTTCCTCCAAGGTCATTTAAAGACAGTTTGTTCTATATTTTTATGGAGTTGTTCTGAGACGGGAAGGGACAATTCAACCATCAGGTGGTCAGACCAGGCCACCAGGGTTGGGGTCTTTACCACTGCAGTCTCCATTTTTATAAAAATGGGGTCCTGCAGATGGCCACCTACATGAGTGGGACTGGTGACCACATGGTGGAGTTGAAAAGCCCCTAAAACAGCGAGCAAGCTGCTGATCGTCTGGGCCTGAGTAAGGTCGAAATGTAGATTTAAGTCGCCAAAGATACTGAAGTTGGCAGTTCAGTTCACTTTCTTGGGCTGCTTCCTGGAAGTCAGCTCAGTCAAGCGTGCAACAATGTTGCCATACCCCTTGGCAAACCTCCTGTAGTACACCATGAGTCCTAAGAAGGCTCTCACCTGTGTCTGAGTCTTTGGGGGTTCCCATTCCAGGATGGTAATAATCTTGGGTTGTAGAGGCGCCAACTGGCCGCTTCCTACCTGGTGACCGAAGTACACCACGGAACCCTGCCCAATCTGGCACTTACTCACCTTGACAGTGAGGCCTGCCTTGGCAGTGTTATCAACACTTCCCAGAGGTGCCGCAGATGTTCTTCCCAACTGGCGCTGAACACTGCAATGTCATCCAGGTAGGCAGCACTGAAATCCTCCAGTTCAGCCTACACCTGGTTGACCAACCTCTGAAAGGTGGCAGGGACATTCTTCATCCCAAAGGGCATAACTCGGAATTGGTAGTGCCCATCTGATGTTTAGAATGCTGACCTCTCTTTGGCCCCATCAGTCTAGGTGATCTGCCAGTACCCAAACATCAAATCAAATGTACTGAGGTACCTTGCAACCCCTAACAGATCAATGAGCTCATCAGCTCTGGGGATGGGGTGTGCATCAGTCCTGGTGACTGAATTGAGCCTTGTGTAGTCCACACAGAACCGACCCATGACCCAAACTTTCTGACCAGTTTGAAGCTCTATCAGAGTGGCATTCTGATCCTACCACTGCTTCATTTCCTCCTGGCTGGCTTCCAGATTCACCTGAGCGAGATCTCTGAAACGCAGAGTCTGGTTCCTGAAGGCTAGCATGTAACTATATACATCCTGGGGAGGTTTCCTGTGAGATTGCTCCCAGCTTTCCCTGACCAAACTCAAAGGTCCTCTTTCCGGGTGACCGTACAAAAGCTCAAAGGAGCTGAACCCTAGGGACTTTTGTGGCCCCTCATGGTAGCCAAACAGAAGGCATGGCAAGAGGACAGCCCACTTATGCCTCATTAGTTCCTCAAAACCAATGATCATGCCTTTAAGGGTCTAGTTCAATCTCTCGACCACCCCATTACTGTGTGGGTGGTAAGGAGTGGTGAACTTGTAGGGTACTCCACACTCCTTTCACAGAGACTTCATATAATTAGAAATGAAGTTTGTAGCTCAGTCAGACACCACCTCTCTAGGGATCCCCACATGAGAGACGATCCCCATCGGTGCATGTCCCACCATGGGGGCCTGAGCGGAATGGCTTCCGGGTACCGGGTAGCATAGTCCACCAAGACCAGGATAAACCAGTTGCCCATGGCTGTCTTGAGGTCCAGTGGCCCCACAATGTCAATTCCCACCTGTTCAAAGGGGGGTACTGACTACAGGGAAAGGTTGGAGAGGGGCCTTGTGCCTCCTTCCACTTTTCCCACTTGCCTGGCAAGTTTGACAGGTCCTACAATGAGTATATGAACGCTTCCGCATCTGGGGCCAATAACAGTGGGAGGCAAGCCTTTCAAAGGTCTTGTTATGCCCCAGATGACCCGCTAAAGGAACATCATGAGCCAAACCCAGTAGGAAGGCTCTGAAGCGCTGGGGTATCACCAGCACATGGGCTGACCCAGGTTTAACAACCTTAGGCTCGCTATACAGTTGACCGTTCTCCCAGTAGATCCAATGTGATCCAGACTGATCACCTCCTGTCTGGTTTGTGGCCTGTTGCCTCAAACCCACAAGAGAAGGGTACTTCTGGTGCTCTTCACAAAATTCCTCCCTGGAGGGACCCCCTTCTTGCTGCCAATGGGTCAGCTCAGGTAGGTTCCCCAGTTCCGAAACGTGCTCCCCTGTAGGTTCTAGGGCATCCCCCTCAAGGTCTGCCTCCTCCTGGACCGTGGGAACTGGTCCAGGAGGAGGGCTGGTTTCCTGTGCCCCCTAACTCTTCTCTTTAAGGCAGGTCTCTGGGCCATACTTTCAGGCTCCAGGGTCTCTTGAACACCCTTAGCTGCCGTAGACTGAATGGTCACACACCCCCACTCAGGCATACCCAGCATCTCTGAATGAGCCTTCCTCTCCACCTTAGCCCCAGGGGAGCTGTCTAAAGCATTGCCTAACAGACAATCAACAGGCATGGTTGGCTTCACAGCTACTTGAAGAGTACCAGAGACCCCCCTGAAAGGGAACTTGAGCTACCTTGCAATGGCTCTCTGTGTTGTCAGCGGCAACAACTGGGAAGAATGCATTGGGGACTACCTGCTCTCCAGACACCAAGTGACACATGACATCTGTCACACTGGCTCTGGTGTCTCTCAGAGCCTCCACTCAATGGACGTTGATGGTAACCCACTGCCTGTATTTCTTAGTGTGATCAGGCAGCTGAGTTCTAGGGACCATCTCAAAGTCTCCTAATGAGACTAGGGACATTTCTTTGGGACGCCACTTACCTTGGGTACCCATCTCCTCCCCACCCAGGACTACACTGGCCATCTGATGGGATGGTGCACAGGGTGGCACATACTGACCCTTTTGGGGACACTGGGGATCATATACATTTTGTCCCACCTGCTTACACTGAAAGCAGGTAACATGTCCCCTATGAACAGGTTTACCTGTTGTGTACCTTGGTTCCATTGGGAATTACTTTGGAGACCTTTCTGGAACTCCCTCTGTTTACCCTTGTCCCCTCCACTCTTCTCCGTGGGGACCCTGCCCACCTTTAGCAGAGTCTCCCACAAGAACCTTGTGGACCCTGGTACTGACCCAGTGGTCCGTCTCTTCAGCATGCTTTCTAGGGTTAGTCAACTTGCTATCAATAAGGTGCTGGCATAGCTCTGGAAAACAATTAGCAGACAAGTGCTCCCTAGCAATCAAATAACAGAGCGCTTGAAAATTATCTACATTGTTACCCCTCACCCAACCATCCATAGCTCTGCAAAAGAAAGACACATTTTCTACCCATGTGGTTCCCTCCAACTTCTTACTATTCCTGAGCCTCTGTCTATATAGTTCTGTAGATAACCCATACCTTGTCATCAGTGCTTCTTTCATGTGGGCATTTCTAAGGTTTTTTTAAAATCTATTCCCTAAGTATAACGTCCCTGTAACATTTGTTTTTCTCAGTGAAAAAAATAAATATATATTGATATATTTATATATTAATTCACTGAAAAAACCATAGGTTATAGACCATATATAGTTAGGAATTAGTATTTACAAAACCTTGAAAATTCACTGAAAAAACCATAGGTTATAGACCATATATAGTTAGGAATTAGCATTTACAAAACCTAGAAAATTCACTGCAAAAACCATAGGTTAGAGACCATATATAGTTAGCTGGACATTTTATTGACATAAAACCAATGAAATTCCATATATAGTTAGTTGCACTAACTATATATCGCGCACCCGCAATCCACTGCTGATGATGTCACATATTACATCATTCATGACATGGTCAGTGACATCACTGATGACATCACTGATGACATCTCAAATGACATCACTGATGACATCACTGATAACAACATCCAGTGATTTTTTGTTTCTATAAAGTTTAAATATGTCTTACATATTGAAGAATGAGTGGATGTGTAAGTGTCTGGACGAAGGATTTAGTAGGTGCATGACTGACTGTATGAGTGAGTGATTAAATGTGTCTCACTGAGTGCATGGGTTAGTGACTAAACTGTCTTAATTTGTGCATCATTATGTCTGTTGTTCTGCAAACTGCTGCATGTGTTGATCAGTAGCTATATGAGTAACTATATGGGTTATTGATTGATTGCCCAAGTATTTGTATGGGAGACTGAGTGTGTGTGTGGCTAGCTGGGAGGTGTGTGACTCTGTGCAGATCAATCTGTACTTGTATCAATGATTGTATAAGAAGGTAAGTATGTGTTAGTATATGTTTGAAAATGTAAGGTGCTCTATGTTTAACTGTATAGACAAGAAAATGGAAGTGTCATTGATTCTTTACAGGACTGACTAGGTGTGTGAGTAACTCCATGGACGAGTGGCAGACTGTGAGTGTCTGTATAGGTGTATGAGTGCATATGATAGTGTTGTAAAGATGAGTGATTGTATGTATGAATGATTGTATGGGTGAATGAGTGAAGGTGTGTGTAGACGTAGCAATCAGTGAGTGCGTATGTAGTAACTAGTATTGGTGTGTCAATGGTTTCAAAAATTATACTCTCTTTTTAACACTGGGTGAAACAGAGGTTATATTAAAATGTGAGGAGATGCATTGTATTGTCACATGAATGATATCATCAGTGATGTGGTCATTGATGTCAAATGAGATGTCATCAGTGATGTCATCAGTGATGTCATTTGAGATGTCATCAGTGATGTCATCAGTGATGTCACTGACCATGTCATGAATGATGTAATATGTGACATCATCAGCAGTGGATTGCGGGTGCGCGATATATAGTTAGTGCAACTAACTATATATGGAATTTCATTGGTTTTATGTCAATAAAATGTCCAGCTAACTATATATGGTCTCTAACCTATGGTTTTTGCAGTGAATTTTCAAGGTTTTGTAAATGCTAATTCCTAACTATATATGGTCTATAACCTATGGTTTTTTCAGTGAATTTTCAAGGTTTTGTAAATGCTAATTCCTAACTATATATGGTCTATAACCTATGGTTTTTTCAGTGAATTTCAATGGTTTTTTAATAGCAAATATCATAAGCTGTCGAATGTCAAGTACGTGGTAAGTAAAAACATTTTCGTGTTTATGCACACTGATCTGCTTTGAATGCTGCCCCCCACCCCTCATTTCTATTAGGAGTACTCTCTCTTTGCAGATAGTGAAGGGTAGTTAACGCAGCCCTTTGCCCCCTTTGTAATCCGTCGTGCCTGCTTCTCTCTCCATTTGATTGATTGTTCTCTTTGGTTCATTCTCTATTTACAAACAAGCACAGAGTCGCAATACTCTGTTTAGTCTTTGCAGATAGCGAAAAATCGTGTAAAAAAACAAAAGGAATCGAGCAAAATCAGTAGGCCACTAATGGGATCTCTTTTTGACCTCGCTAAAATAGAAACATTAGGAACAACCTGTTGAAAATAGCAATGCGTATGTACATAAGCGGCGTTCATTTGTGTTCACAGTACCCCTTGTTGATTGTTTCAATCGAGCATTGAATTGTTCGAAGTTAATTCTCTTAAGGATCTTCTCTACCTGCAAACGAGGAAGAATAGGAATATTCTCTCTCCCTTTGCAGATAGTGAAGGGTAGGTAACGCAAGCCTTTAACACGTCGTACCTATTTCATTCCTCATTGATTGATTGATTGTCCGAACATTGACTGTTTGGGAATTAGTTCTTTTTGGAGGTATTCCCTGTTTGCAAATAAACGTAGGAAAATCTTTGCAAGTAGTGAAAGGGTACGTAATGCGGACCTTTCTCCCCCGTTGTAATCTGTCATGCCTATCTACTCCCCACTGATTGATGCACCTTTTTCACCCGGACCATTTACTAGAGATACGTCATCTGGCCCGACCAGAGAGCACCCCTAGTGAAAAGGACATATGCAATAATAACGAAGTGATCACTGTATCCTGTTAACAGAAACTTTAGCATGAAACAACCTGGAAAGAAAAAAATAGGAAATCGAAAATCAGTAGGCCACTGATGAACATGAACTTTTATTAAACAACGAACAAAGAAACGATAACATAACGTAATGATAAAACCTATTAATGTCCTAGAAACAAGAAAACGTTCGAAATATGCCAGTGGTGAGAGACCAGAAAAACAGTAAGAGAAACCAAATCACCCCTCGCTGTCCCACCGCCTGCCACGCCAAAAAAATCGATAGACTAGGGAAAATGCAAGTCAGTAGAACATCCGCCCCCACTCTGGAAACTTCCAAGGTGGGGCAGGGTTCCGGCTACGCCCAGCCGGGAGCAGCCCATATAAGGCAGGTCCTGCTGCCACGCCTCGGCCAGGAGATCCTAACGTAGGGTGTAGCCGGAGGAGAGGCCGAGACCAGCGGGACCCGGCCAGGGGATTGCCTTTACAACGCTGAACAGTTGCAGGGGGGGGGGAATGTCTCCTCGACCCTCCCCTCTCTCTCCCAGTCCGGCCGCGGTGGCCCTTGAGAGTTGCAGGTAGTCCCGCCACATGCTCTTCCGGTCCGGCCACCAACGGTCGGGGGGCCGAGGCCGACGGGATCCGGCTGCAGCCAATAAACCAAGAAACCCGTTCATGGGGCCAGAGCCAGGGGCGTCCGGCCGACATCTACCGGAAGCCCGGCCCGAAGACGGACGGGACACTTCTTCTTTCTTGTATAATTGCTGCAACAACCCTGGGGGGGGATGTCTTGCACATGCCTCCGACCCCCCCCCCCTCGTCCTCATCGCCTGGTCCGGCCATAACAAATCTCAAGCGAGACGCCGTGGGGTGCACTGGGAGGGAGAGACGGTGCGAACAGGCCTCTCCTGCCTCCCCTGGTGGAGGCTTCCCAGCTGCACCCTCAGCGCTCCAGGCGCCCGGAAAAGGGTTCTTCCACTGTGGCCATGCTGCAACGTCTCGCCCGGCAGGGTGGAGCCCGTCCGCTCATTTGACCCCGCGATCGCCAGTAGCTACCGAACTCTCAAAATGGCGGTCGACCTGGCAAGAGCGGGCCCAGCATAAAGAAATGGCCCGGTCACTGGTTGACTCCACCACCGTAGTCCTCCACGACCTTGAAGATTCTAGAGGAGCCGCGGGAGTCTCCGACCCCCGATGGGGAATGACTGCCATGATCACCCGTGGAGTGACGAAACTGTATCCGCGGGACGTCGGCGCCAGCCTCACTTTGAATTACTAGAATCCTGCAGACCTCACTTCCGGTGAAAGCACAGTGTGACCCGGTAGGAAAAATTGTTGCACCCCCTCCCCTTTTTGACTGATAGTTCAAACCACCGATCCTTTCCTTTGCCCTTTTAACGGAACTTTGGACTGCCTCCCCCTCTTTTACATTTTCTAGAGAAAACAAAACATTAACCACTACAATAACATAGCAGTTGACACCAGAACTGTTTTCAAATTGAAAACCAACAACATCTTCAACAGAATCCTTTTTGTTTCTGCTGTGACCCTGCTACAGCACAGGCATTGTCCCCAGCAGTAATTCTGCAATGCCGGTAAGAATAGCTGTGGTGCCTACTGGACTCACTCACCCCCGCGGCGCCCCACGCCGTTATTTGCTGGGCGGCAACTTGCTAGACATCACTTTCGTGCCATCTAGATTTCAGCGCGTTCTGCTGCCTTGGAACTATTCGCACAACAGACCGCTACTGACAAGAATATTTCATTATTGGTGCTGTCAATTTCAATAAATCTATTGGATAATTCAAAAGAAATTGCCACGGTCTCTTCGTTGTTTAAATGTTTTTACTGTTTTTGTTTTGTTGTATATATTTATATGTTATTAAAGTTTTATATTCCTACTACTTTGTTGGAGTGCTATATATTTTTAATGTGACACATAATTGTAAAAACTTTGATGTACAAAGAGTGATTCCTGGAATCTTCCGCTTCAGGCTCGGTCCCCTCCCCAATCACAATACAGGATGGTTTTCAGATAGTAGGAACACGTGTGGTGTGACGGATCTCATCGGGTGTGGGCCTTCATCTACTATAACTCCTTTGAAGAGGGGTGATTCTTTACAGCTGGGGCCATAAACTACATCTGCAGGGCTAGCTGATAGCCTGGACAATCGGACACAGAGGAAGAGGAGTGTCAGAGGGTGCGGTAGTGAATAGGGCGAAAGGGAGGTGTCGGGCGGGCACAGTGTGATTCTCAGGGAAGAGCAGCGCAGATGGGGGGAGGTTTATTGCCCATGCATAAGACAGAGAGCGGGGGTGACCAGTGCCTGGGGAAGATGCTTGCGAGGGTGAGGAGCCATGCTACGAATCGACAGCGTGCAGAGAGTGGGTCTGGTCAAGACATCTAAAATGGCTGCCGTGCACGACAAAAGTGTGGCATTTCAAAAAAGGCAAGATGGTGCAGACAATGTTTTTCAACACTTCCTCATTTCCTTCGAATCGAACGTTAACAGACGTTGGGGCATATTACCAAAGTTAAGCGATATTTATCGCTAACGATGCTTACCAACGAATTTTTTACCGCTAAGCATCATCAGAAATTATCGAAGATAAACCTTGCTATTATCAAGGTTTATCACAAATGCGATAATAAACGGCCGCAATGCATGAATATCGCTAAAAACTCAACGATATTCATACATTACCGAGCTAATGCTCTTAGCCATGTTATCCACCTCCCATTGGATAACATGGCTAAGAACTGCTCAGGGCAGGTGTTACTTTTTGGAGATATTCGCGCTTAGCGCGAATATCTTCAAAAGTTGGTAATAGGAGATAGATATCTTGCATGTTGTAATGCAAGTTATTGTGGTATATGGAACTCATACCATAATCTCTCAGGAAAGCAGAAACTGATCCTTTTGGGACCGCCTAAAAAGGCCTAGGGGGTGAGGAGTACTCTACTTTGCCCCCTTTTCACGTTCCGAACTATTTTATTTTACTCTCTTCTGTAATTACACAAAATAGCAGCGATAAGATGCATCGGAGACACACAGTGAGAGAAAGGAGGCCGGAGATGAAGAAGAGATGTCAAATACACATTGGAGATAATATAGTGGCAGAAGGTAAGTAAATATGAGTAAACTTACCATGTAACATAAAAATGTTGCACTCTATACTATAAGTCTCATTTTATACTACAATCACTTCGCTACAACCTCATAAATTAAAAATAAAAATGAATAATGTCTCAAACAATTTTTGATTTCTAAATATAAATTTATTCTTCAGAATTTTCTAAATATGAAAGAACTAGTAACATGTCCTCATCAGCAATGTCCTCATGAAAAGTCTCCAATAATGATTCTTGTAACTCTATGGTCTCCAAACACTCGATAAATTCGCCATCAAGAGATTGATCAAAAAAATCATTCAAGTCATCTCCTCCTTCTGACAATATTTCATTATTGGTGCTGTCAATTTCAATCAATGTAGTGGAATCATTCAAGTCATCTCCTCGTGACAATATTTCATTATTGGTGCTCTCAATTTCAATCAATGTAGTGGAATCATTCAAGTTATCTCCTCCTTGTGACAATATTTCATTATTGGTGCTGTCCATTTCAATCAATCTAATGGAATCATACAAGTCATCTCCTCATTGTGACAATATTTCATTATTGCTGCTCTCAATTTCAATCAACGTAGTGGAATCATTCAAGTCATCTCCTTGTGACAATATTTCATTCTTGGTGCTGTCCATTTCAATCAATCTAATGGAATCATACAAGTCATGTCCTCCTTGTGACAATGTTTCATTATTGGTGCTCTCAATTTCAATCAATGTAGTGGACGATTCAAAAGAAATTGCCACGGTCTCTTCATTGTGAGCCATTTTATTTTGAAATTGCTTGCTGTAAATTGCAGAAAAAAATAATCACTTTCATTTATCGTTTTTAGTAATACATAATATAAAACTAACTTTATCAAGTATTTAGTATAACAGAAGGACTGCAAATAAATAACAGAAAACATTTTTCAAATTATCTTCAAGTGTACAACATAGTTCCCCTTACAAATTAACAACTCACCTTTTCAAAAGTAGGAAAAGTGTTAGTACTGTGTAAATCAAACACCAGAAATTCACCACCAAAAATTCCTCACAAATGTACCTCAGACAGTAGTATCACAAAATGGCTGTGGTTTCCTCTCATTTGACATATATACATAACCAATTAACTTTCATCACACAAAAATACAAAACCAAAGTAACATTTTAATTGGTTCTAAATTTCAACACTTTCAAATGTGTTTTCCCCATGCAATTTTCCATAGGACATTCACATACGTCTACAGCCTGAATGGCTGAACGGAATTACACCAAACTTGGCAAAATGGTACATCAAACCTAAGAGGTCAGGAAGGATCTACTATGCCCCCTTATGGTCATTTCCCCCTTCGCTTTGGCCTCCTCTTGTCTCTCAATCCTACCGAGAGACAAGATGGCGGCCGCTACGGACTGTTTGGAATGTTGACAGACGCCGGAGAACCAATCAGCTTCGCAAAGCTCCGTAACGCGAAAAGTACGCGAAGCGGAGCGCTGTTACAGATATATATCTTTTTTTGAACGTTAATTTCTCAAAATCCACTGGAGCACATATATTGAGACCTAGCAAAGGCACATCGGGCTACCAGTCCCTAATATTTTACCAAGTTTCGTGCAAATCCATTCAACCGTTCGATTATTATTATTATTATTTTTTTTTGCCCCGCGGGGCCCTTTTAAAACCTCCACATCAAACCTAGGGGGTCAGCGAGGATCTACTATTCCCCCTTATGGTCATTTGCCCCTTCGCTTTCGCCTCCTCTTGTCTCTCGATCCTACCGAGAGACAAGATGGCGGCCGCTACGGACTGTTTGGAATGTTGACAGACGCCGGAGAACCAATCAGCTTCGCTTCACAAAGCTCCGTTGCGCGAAAAGTACGCGTAGCGGAGCGCTGCCCAGTCCGCGGTTACAGATATATATCTTTTTTTGAACCTTAATTTCTCAAAATCCACTGAAGCACATATATTGAGACCTACAAAAGGCACATCGGGCTACCAGTCCCTACAATTTTGCCAAGTTTCGTGCAAATCCATTCAGCCGTTCGGGCTAAAAGTGAGGCCAACCGCCCTATGGAAAACTCAATGTTAAAAACACGTTTTGGGACCCCCCTTTTTTCTCGGCCCCCTCTTGACGAACCCCCCCCCAAATTTTCAGGGGCTGCTCAGAAACAAAATGTTCCATTTTCCTGAAATTTTCAGCCAATTCCGTCCACAAACGCCAAAGTTATTAGACATAGAATTTTCAAAAATCCCATAGAGAAAAAATCCTAACTATATATACCTACTGGCGACCGCCAGTAGGTAATATATATATATATATTCACTGAAAAAACCATAGGTTATAGACCATATATAGTTAGGAATTAGCATTTAAAAAACCTTATTTTACTCACACAAAACCATTGAAATTCCATATATAGTTAGTTGCACTAACTATATATCGCGCACCTGCAATCCACTGCTGATGATGTCACATATTACATCATTCATGACATGGTCAGTGACATCACTGATGACATCACTGATGACATCTCAAATGACATCACTGATGACATCACTGATGACATCTCATTTGACATCAATGACCACATCACTGATGATATCATTCATGTGACAATACAATGCATCTCCTCACATTTTAATATAACCTCTGTTTCACCCAGTGTTAAATACAGAATATAATTTTTGAAACCATTGACACACCAATACTAGTTACTACATACGCACTCACTGATTCCTACGTCTACACACACCTTCACTCATTCACCCATACTATCATTCATACATACAATCACTCATCTTTACAACACTATCATATGCACTCATACACCTATACAGACACTCACAGTCTGCCACTCATCCATGGAGTTACTCACACACCTAGTCAGTCCTGTAAAGAATCAATGACACTTCCATTTTCTTGTCTATACAGTTAAACATAGAGCACCTTACATTTTCAAACATATAATAACACATACTTACCTTGTTATACAATCATTGATACAAGTACACATTGATCTGCACAGAGTCACACACCTCCCAGCCAGCCACACACACACTCAGTCTCCCATACAAATACTTGGACAATCAATCAGTAACCCATATAGTTAATCATATAGCTACTGATCAAAACATGCAGCAGTTTACAGAACAACAGACATAATGATGCACAAATTAAGACACTTTAGTCACTAACCCATGCACTCAGTGAGACACATTTAATCACTCACTCATGCATTCAGTCATGCACCTACTAAATCCTTTGTCCAGACACTTATACTTCCACTCATTCTTCAATATGTAAGACACATTTTAACTTTACAGAAACATACAGTCACTGGATGTTGTCATCAGTGATGTCATCAGTGATGTCATTTGAGATGTCATCAGTGATGTCATCAGTGATGTCACTGACCATGTCATGAATGATGTAATATGTGACATCATCAGCAGTGGATTGCAGGTGCGCGATATATAGTTAGTGCAACTAACTATATATGGAATTTCAATGGTTTTGTGTGAGTAAAATAAGGTTTTTTAAATGCTAATTCCTAACTATATATGGTCTATAACCTATGGTTTTTTCAGTGAATTTTCAAGGTTTTGTAAATGCTAATTCCTAACTATATATGGTCTATAACCTATGGTTTTTTCAGTGAATTTCAATGGTTTTTTAATAGCAAATATCATAAGCTGTCGAATGTCAAGTACGTGGTAAGTGAAAACATTTTCGTGTTTATGCACACTGATCTGCTTTGAATGGTGCCCCCCCCCCTCATTTCTATTAGGAGTACTCTCTCTTTGCAGATAGTGAAAGGTAGTTAACGCAGGTCTTTGCCCCCATTGTAATCCGTCGTGCCTGCTTCTCTCTCCATTTGATTCATTGTTATCCAAGTATTTACTGTTTTAGAATTAGTTCTCTTTGGTTCATTCTCTATTTACAAACAAACACAGAGTCGCAATACTCTGTTTAGTCTTTGCAGATAACGAAAAATCGTGTAAAAAAAAAGAAAAGGAATCGAGCAAAATCAGTAGGCCACTAATGGGATCTCTTTTTGACCTCGCTAAAATAGAAACATTAGGAACAACCCCTCATGACAAATACAAAACTAGTGAGATGAACTGAACTCCACACAATGATGGCTGCAAAACAGCTCGGCTCCGCCACCCACCCCGCCCAAAATAACGATAAAGAACGGCTGCCATGATTGGTTGCGGAATGACCACGACGGAGCTACGAAATGGTGCTGCTCTCATGCTAACCCCAGCTTCAGTCTGAAACATCCAGAAACACTGTAGACTACCAATTCGATCAGTTCCGGTAGCGCCCCAATGTAACCCGGTAGAGAAGAACTAGCCCTCCCCTCTTTGACTGATGGTTCTTGTTGCCTGTCCCTTCTGTTGTCATTTAACAGAACTATTTAGCCTGCTGAAAGGGGTTGTGTTCCGACCGCTGGTTGGTGGAGACATTTTGACTATATTCTGTACCTGCGTTGTCGCGTAATGCGTCATATGACGCGCCGCGTTAGCGCATCCGGAAGTCATCCGGGGCGCGCAGCGCGTAACGTAAGCATAACAAGTCATGTGACTTGTTAATAAAACTTTTCATTGGTTCATTTTACTTTTCTTATTGTAATGATGAAAGGCTTGGTCATATGACCTAAAAATTACGCTTTTCATTACTTCCGAACATTATTTTTTCTTAAATATATGTTATAATGTTCCAGGCTAATGTACTTTCCCGGAAATTTTACAACTGTCCTGCAAGTAAAATATATTCTTTTTTCGAGAAAAAGAGCGTTTCTTCGTCCCATGACGGAGCCGTTGAGCAAAAGAGGGTCGACCTGCTGTCTTAGTCGCCGATACGCCTGAATATGAGATTCTTATCGATCACTTTATGTTGCAGGAATAGAAAACACAACAGCCCTTGACCATTTATCTTTACTGCGTTCCTTCGTATTATACCTTTTACCCTTCATGTAATTGGTCTGCTTTATTTCACTTGCCTTTTAATGATTCTAAAACAGTGACTATTATTAAAAACTTTACCAATGTATATACTACTACCATGTTTTCTTTTAAAAACCTTTATTGTGAAAATTTCATTATACAAATACGAGCCTATAACCACGTGGGCCGGCCACGGAGCAAACTGTAATCGTATATGATGAATAGACATTTACACTGTAGAGGAACGTAACGGGCGGGCCATTAGGTTGCAAGAACTAAGGTGTCTAACAGTTACGGAATCGGTGGACGTACATTTTATAATTAAAATACGACAGGGCCAGTTACAATAAAATTATCTAGATATACATTTGCGGGCAAGTACCATGGGTGACGTTAATTCGAACTTTCAACAGTACAGTAATCAATAACACATCAGAACTTAATATCAATAGGGATGTCGAAATATTCAATCAATTCTCGTCCCCGCCCGCCATGTGCTTCAAAACTGCATACGTATCTCGTGATTTCAAGGTTCTGCAACCAGTACACAACAAGGAGTTACGAGTCCCATTTATTCTGGCGCCATTTTGGGCGAGGACGGGCAGGTCCAGGATATAGTCAAAATGTCTCTACCAACCATCGACTATGATGATGTTCATATGCTGTATTTATTAGAGTAACACTCATCTGTCCACATGAAATTAATTTGCCACAATCTAAACATGTCATTTTAATCTTTCCAAAGTTCTTCTAAATATTTGGGACCGTTTCCCTTGCCTCTGAAGCTCTCAGTGCCACTTCTTTGATGAATGTACTAGCAGGTCAGGGGTTCTCCTCCAAATCTCTCTTTTATGCAGCACTATAATTAATTGGTGCCACCTCTCCATATGACGATGCATGGTATAGTTACCACAACTATATTTTTTTTCGGTTCCTCTGGAGAGTTCATCGTGGCAGATGAAGCGTGTAACGTACCGGGCATTTACCTTTTTTTGCATGTACAGGAAAGGAAAAAAAAATCGAGCGTCCGAGTTCTAAGGTGTCCCAGGGCCATTTTAGTGGACCAGGCCCAAATCCAAAGAACAGGCCGCCATTTTGAGAGTCCTGTTGCAGCCGCCTGTCGCTGTAGCATCAAGAGCAGCCGAAACTCAGCTGAATGGCAACTGAAACGGTAAAGGGGCGCCCCACTACAGCAGACGAGCCAGGCCCAAATCCAAAGAACAGCTATCTCACAGGCTAATGGGGCGACCCACGCCGAGTTTCAGCATTGTAGGATGACCACACAAGTACAGCAACTTGCTAGACATCACCTCGGTGCCATCCGGATCTCGGCGCCCCACTGCAGATGAAGTGCCTCTCAACTATGAAACCACCACGGTGACATCCGGATCTTGGCGCGTTGTGCTGCCTTCGGCCTATTCGCACATCGGTCCGCTACTGACGCCATCTCACAGGCTAATGGGGCGACCCACGCCGAGTTTCAGCATTGTAGGATGACCACACCAGTACAGCAACTTGCTAGACATCACCTCGGTGCCATCCGGATCTCGGCGCCCCACTGCAGATGAAGTGCCTCTCAACTATGAAACCACCACGGTGACATCCGGATCTTGGCGCGTTGTGCTGCCTTCGGCCTATTCGCACATCGGTCCGCTACTGACGCCATCTCACAGGCTAATGGGGCGACCCACGCCGAGTTTCAGCATTGTAGGATGACCACACCAGTACAGCAACTTGCTAGACATCACCTCGGTGCCATCCGGATCTCGGCGCCCCACTGCAGATGAAGTGCCTCTCAACTATGAAACCACCACGGTGACATCCGGATCTTGGCGCGTTGTGCTGCCTTCGGCCTATTCGCACATCGGTCCGCTACTGACGCCATCTCACAGGCTAATGGGGTGACCCACGCCGAGTTTCAGCATTGTAGGATGACCACACCAACTTGCTAGACATCACCTCAGTGCCATCCGAATCTTGGCATCTCAACGCCTAGTGGTATCTTCCATACAAAAAATATTGTTACGCTGCCTTTGGCCCCATTCGCACATCAGTCCGCAACTTAGACATCACCTCGGTGCCATCCGGATCTTGGCATCTCAGCGCCTTGTGGTGTCAGTCAGAAAATATTGTTGTGCTGCCTTCGGCCTATTCGCACATCGGTCCGCTACTGACGCCATCTCACAGGCCAACGGGGCGCCCCACGCCGACTTTCAGCATTGTAGGATGGCCACACCAGTGCGGCAACTTGCTACACACCACCTCGGTGCCATCCGGATCTTGGCATCTCAGCGCCTTGTGGTGTCAGTCAGAAAATATTGTTGTGCTGCCTTCGGCCTATTCGCACATCGGTCCGCTACTGACACCATCTCACAGGCCAACGGGGCGCCCCACGCCGACTTTCAACATTGTAGGATGGCCACAGAAGTGCGACAACTTACTAGACACCACCTCGGTGCCATCCGGATCTTGGCGCGTTGTGCTGCCTTCGGCCTATTCGCACATCGGTCCGCTACTGACGCAAACTCACAGGCCAACGGGGCGCCCCACGCCGACTTTCAGCATTGTAGGATGGCCACACCAGTGCGGCAACTTCCTACACACCACCTCGGTGCCATCCGGATCTTGGCGCGTAGTGAAGCTGCAGCAGCTGCAAATAAGCTTCAGATAGTGTTACAACCGCTGCTCAGAACTCTCAACTATGACACCACCTCGGTGCCATCCGGATCTTGGCGCGTTGTATTGCCTTCGGCCTATTCGCACATCGGTCCGCTACTGACGCCGCCTCACGTGCCAACGTATTTTCTCCGCATTTTATACCCTATGCCGCATAACAGGTCATGTGACTTGTTTATAAAACTTTTCATTGGTTCATTTTACTTTTGGTTTCCTAATGATGGAAGGCTTGATCATATGACCTAAAAACAACACTTTTCATTGGATGAAAACTTTTTTTTTCCCCCAAACGATGAAAGCCCCACCTTGTTTCTGGATGTTTCAGACTGAAGCTGGCGTCAGCATGAAAGCACCACCATCTCGTAGCTCAGTCGTGGTCATTCCGCGAGCAATCATGGCAGCCGCTCCCCACCAGAAGCCTGCAGGAGTCGGAGCCCCCAAAACTTTTGATGAATTCTCAAGGCGGAGGGGACGCTTTCGAGAATGGGGTCCAAGACCTAGCAGACAAGCGTCCGATTTCCAAGGTGTCCCAGGGCCATTTCAGTGGACCAGGCCCAAAAAGGAAACAGCCTGCCGCCATTTTGAGAGTCCTGTGACAGCCGCCTATCGCTGCACCGCAAGAGTGGGCGCAACTCAGCTGAATGGCGGATTTTGACACAGTGGACCAAAAGCGGACGGAATGGCAACTGAAACGGTAAAGGGGCGCCCCACTAAAACAGATGAGACTCCACCTGGAGAGGCCCGTTCACGCCGCCTCCCCCGGGGCGCTCCACGCCGTTATTCGGAGCAGCATTGTAGGATACCAAAACCAGTGCGGCAACTTACTGGACATCACCTTGGTGCCATCGTTCTGCTGCCTTGGAACTATTCGCACAACAGTTTGCTACTGATGACCCACCCCCCGCGACGCCCCACGCCGTTATTTGCTGGGTGGCAACTTACTAGACATCACTTTCGTGTCATCTAGATTTCGGCGCGTTCTGCTGCCTTGGAACTATTCGCACAACAGTTTGCTACTGATCACCCACCCCCCGCGACGCCCCACGCCGGAAATCTGGACGTTGTGCTGCGTTGGGACTATTCGCACAGCCGACCGCTATTTCGTTGTTTTTCTCTAAAAATGTTTATATGTTATTACTATTTTTGTTTTCTTGTATATATTTATAAATTATTAAAGTTTTATAATCTTACTACTTTGTCGGAGTGCTATATATTTTTAATGTGACACATAATTATAAAAACTTTGATGTACAAAGAGTCATCCCTGGAATCTTCCGCTTCACGCTCGGTCCCCTCCCCAATCACAATATAGGATGGTTTTCAGATAATAGCAACGCTTCTGCTGTGACGGATCTCATCGAGTGTGGGCCTTGATCTACTATAACTCCTTTGAAGACGGGTGATTCTTTACAGCTGTGGCCATAAACTACATCTGCAGGGCTAGCTGATAGCCTAGGACCGGCCTGGACAATCGGACACAGAGGAAAAGGAGTGTCAGAGGGTGCGGTAGTGAATAGGGCGAAAGGGAGGTGTCGGGCGGGCACAGGGTGTGATTCTCAGGGAAGAACAGCGCAGATGGGGGGAGGTTTATTACCCATGCATAAAACAGAGAGCGGGGGTGACCACTGCCTGGGGGAGATGCTTGCGAGGGTGGGGAGCCATGCTAAGGATCGACAGCGTGCACAGAGTGGATCTGGTCAAGGCATCTAAAATGGCTGCCGTGCACGACAAAAGTGTGACATTTGAAAAAAGACAAGATGGCGCACACAATGTTTTTCAACAATTCCTGATTTCCTTCGAATCGAACGTTAACAGACGTTGGGGCATATTACCAAAGTTAAGCGATATTTATCCCTAACGATGCATTGCAAAGATTTTTTTACCGTCAGAAATTATCGCAGATAAACCTTGCTATTATCAAGGTTTATCGCAAATACGATAAAAAACGAGCGCAATGCATTAATATCGCTGAAAACTCCGCGATATTCATGCATTACCGAGCTAATGCTCTTAGCCATGTTATCCACCTCCCATTGGATAACATGGCTAAGAACTGCTCAGGGCAGCTGTTACTTTTTGGAGATATTCGCGCTTATCTCGAATATTTCCAAAAGTTGATAATAGGAGATAGCGATGTTAGCGACTGTTTCCAGTCGCTAACATCTTGGCATGCCCACTTTGCATGTCATTAGTGATAAATATCACTCACATGCAAAGTGGGACCCAAGATGGTCGCTATCTCCTACTAGCCGTCGCTAACTGGTGTTAGCAACAGCTAGGTAATACACATATAATTTCATCTCCGCGAAGCGGAGCGCTGTTACAGATATATATCTTGTTTTTGAACGTTAATTTCTCAAAATGCACTGAAGCACATATATTGAGACATAGCAAAGGCACATCGGGCTACCAGTCCCTAATATTTTACCAAGTTTCGTGCAAATCCATTCAGCCGTTCGATTATTATTATTATTTTTTTTTTTTGCCCCGCGGGGCCCTTTTAAAACCTCCACATCAAACCTAGGGGGTCAGCGAGGATCTACTATGCCCCCTTATGGTCATCAGCCGTTCGATTATTATTATTATTTTTTTTTTTGCCCCGCGGGGCCCTTTTAAAACCTCCACATCAAACCTAGGGGGTCAGCGAGGATCTACTATGCCCCCTTATGGTCATTTGCCCCTTCGCTTTGGCCTCCTCTTGTCTCTCGATCCTACCGAGAGACAAGATGGCGGCCGCTACGTACTGTTTGGAATGTTTACAGACACCGGAGAGCCAATCAGCTTCGCTTCGCAAAGCTCCGTAACGCGAAAAGTACGCGAAGCGGTGCGCTGTTACAGATATATATCTTTTTTTGAACGTTAATTTCTCAAAATCCACTGAAGCACATATATTGAGACCTAGCAAAGGCACATCGGGCTACCAGTCCCTACAATTTTGCCAAGTTTCGTGCAAATCCATTCAGCCGTTCGATTATTATTATTATTATTTTTTTTTGCCCCGCGGGGCCCTTTTAAAACCTCCACATCAAACCTAGGGGGTCAGCGAGGATCTACTATGCCCCCTTATAGTTATTTCCCCCTTTGTTTTGACCTCCTCTTGTCTCTCGATCCTACCGAGAGACAAGATGGCGGCCGCTACGGACTGTTTGGAATGTTGACAGACGCCGGAGAACCAATCAGCTTCGCTTCACAAAGCTCCGTTGCGCGAAAAGTCCGCGAACCAGAGCGCTAACCGGTCCGCTGTTACAGATATATATCTTTTTTTAAACGTTAATTTCTCAAAATCCACTGGAGCACATATATTGAGACCTACAAAAGGCACATCGGGCTACCAGTCCCTACAATTTTGCCAAGTTTCGTGCAAATCCATTCAGCCGTTCGGGCTAAAAGTGAGGCCAACCGCCCTATGGAAAACTCAATGTTAAAAACACGTTTTGGGACCCCCCTTTTTTCTCGGCCCCCACTGGACGAACCCCCCCCAAATTTTCAAGGGCTGCTCAGAAACAAAATGTGCCATTTTCCTGAAAATTTCAGCCGATTCCGTCCACAAACGCCAAAGTTATTAGACATAGAATTTTCAAAAAACCCATAGAGAAAAAATCCTAACTATATATACCTACTGGCGACCGCCAGTAGGTAATATATATATATATATATTCACTGAAAAAACCATAGGTTATAGACCATATATAGTTAGGAATTAGCATTTACAAAACCTTGAAAATTCACTGAAAAAACCATAGGTTATGGACCATATATAGTTAGGAATTAGCATTTAAAAAACCTTATTTTACTCACACAAAACCATTGAAATTCCATATATAGTTAGTTGCACTAACTATATATCGCGCACCCGCAATCCACTGCTGATGATGTCACATATTACATCATTCATGACATGGTCAGTGACATCACTGATGACATCACTGATGACATCTCAAATGACATCACTGATGACATCACTGATGACATCATCCAGTGACTGTGTGTTTCTGTAAAGTTTAAATATGTTTTACATATTGAAGAATGAGTAGATGTATAAGTTTGAGTTTGAGTTTAAAAATTCTTATATAGCGCTCTTACACCAGCGGTTTCATGGCGCTGTAACTGGCAGATCTCCACGAAAGACAGGGAAGGGAGGTCGGGTAACAGGGAATTAAATGAAAATTTTACTGAAGAAGTAGGCTTTAAGTTTCTTTCGAAACTGGGAATATGGGGTTAAAGATCTAAGATCAAGGGGTAATGAGTTCCAAAGGGTTGGGGCAAGGGTCGCAAATTTTGAGCCCCCCCACTTTTTCCGGCGAAACCGGGGAACCATCAGAAGGGATTGAGAAGAAGATCGGAGCTCCCTAGCTGGCAGGTAGGGGATAATCTCCGAAGAAATAAATGCAGGGGCCGTACCCAATCGAGCCTGGTAAGTAATAGATGCAAGCTTGAATTGGATACGTTCCCGAACCGGAAGCCAATGTAAAAGTTTCAGAAGGGGGGTGACATGTGAGGATTTAGGAAGGTTAAAGACCAGCCGCGCCGCCTGGTTTTGGATCATCTGCAACCGCCTGAGACTATATGCAGGAATACCCGCATATAGGGCGTTGCCATAATCCAGGCGGGAGATGACCATCGCAAGGATGATCAACTTCAAGGCCTCAAAGGTGAAAAATCGAGAGACCTTGCGGATGGTACGAAGAGACAGGAAAGAGGAAGAAACCACAGAACTAACCTGGGAGTGAAGGGTAAGGTGAGAGTTGAGTTTAATACCAAGGGTTTTTACCGAAGAAGAGGGGACCGGAGAGGGACCAAGGGAAGGGGGCCAAAAAAGTGAAGACCAGGGACTGGAGCAACCACCTGTCAGCACCAACTCGGTCTTATCAGGGTTGAGTTTCAGGTGGTTGAAATCCATCCAGTCCCTGATGAAAATCATAGTAGACTGGAAATTAGAGATAGAGGCAGAAGAAGAGGACAGATTGAAGACAAGTTGAAGGTCATCCGCATAGTTGTATACGGTGACCTCCATTTGTTGTAAAGAAAAAATGAGGGGAGAAATGTAAAGATTAAACAGAAGCGGTGACAGGGAGGAGCCTTGGGGGACCCCGCACAGGACCTTCCGAAAGTCCGCAGTGAAGTCACCCAGGCGAACTGCCTGGGTGCGGTCCCTCAGGAAGGAGGACAGCCAAACCAGGGCCGTACCCCCGATCCCCGCCGCCGCGACACGGGAAAGTAAGATGGTATGATCCACCGTGTCGAAGGCGGCAGAGAGATCGAGGAGGACCAGAGCTTGGAATTGATTGGTGTCCCTCCCCTCCCTGAGGTTGTCAAGGACCGAGAGGACTACGGACTCCGTAGAGTGTGCGGGGCGAAAGCCAGCCTGGCGGGAAGCCAATACCCCATTTTCTTCCACAAAGGTGCCCAGCGACCTGGTGACATGGCGCTCGAGCACCTTTGCCAAAAAAGGTAGGAGCGAAATGGGGCGAAAGTTGGCTGGGATCGAAGGGTCTGCGCCAGGTTTTTTTAAAATGGGTAAGATAATAGCTGATTTCAAGGGGTTGGGGACAACCCCCTGAGAGAGTGAACTGTTTAGTAAATGAAGGGGAGGATCAGAGCAAGAGATGTAAATGTGACGGAGTATATGAGCGGGACAGGTGTCAAGGGGAGAGCCAGATTTTACAAGGGGGATTAAAGATGTGAAAGATTCCTTGGTCAGAAGGGGGAGAGAGTTTAATTGTCCTTGGGAAGGGGGGCACTGAGGATCAACAAAAGACGGGGAAGGTGCAGGGATATTAGCTTTAATGGCCGCAATTTTATCAATGAAAAAGCTATTCAGAGAGTGACAGAGGGCAAGGGAAGGAGAGGGCTTAAGAGAGGTACGATCTGAGAAGGCTAGGTTCTGAGCAATTGAGAAGATTTCCCTTGATTGGTTCTCGGCTGTGAGGATCCTGGAGGAGAAATAGGTCGTTTTAGCGGCCAAGATGGCATTCTTATATTGAGCTAATAGGGTGGTAAAATCAGCTCTTAAGATGGGACAGTAGTTTCTCCTCCAGGCCCTCTCAGCACGGCGTACCGATAATTTGATGGTTTTCAGGTCATCGGTAAACCACAAGTTAGCATCTTTCTCCCGCTTGGAGGTCAGACGTTTCAAGGGGGCAATGGACTCACTGGCTGAGGAGAGCCATTGTTCAAAGCTGTTAACCTGAGCCGAGGTGGAGAGCCCGTGTAGGGCGGGATAAGAAGCACTTAGAAGAGCTGATAAGTTCGCCGGGTCAACTCTACTCCACGAGCGGACCCAGACATTTTTGGGAAGGGGGGCCCTAACTGGAGAGCTGATAGAAAGAACAAAAGAAATCAGGTGATGATCAGACCAGGTGCAGGGAGAAATAAGAAGGGAGTCGACAGGGCAGTTCAAGGACCAGATCTGGTCCAAGATATGCCCCTTGACGTGAGTTGGGGAAGATACGTGGGAAACAAAATTAAGAGATAAAAGAGGTTCTGAAAACTCTCTAGAAGATGAACACTCTGCTGGGTCAGAGGGCCAAAAATTAAAATCACCCAGTAATAACACCGAAGAGTTGTTGACCGAGAGGGTGGCTAACACCTCCTGGAAGTCAGGGAGAAATCGTAGAGGCGACTGGGGGGGTCGATAAATGAGGAGACAAGTGAGAGGGGGGGATGTGGACGTGGTTCGGATGGCAAGATACTCTGTGGTGGCAATATCGGGGAGAGAAAGCAGTTGAAATGGAAGATCAGACCGGGCAATGACCGCAACGCCACCCCCCGCTCTGCCGGATGAACGATCGGCCCGAAGTGCATAGTAGGGGGCGGGCAATGTAGCTAGCAAGATGGGTAGGGAGTCATCACAGAACCATGTCTCGGTTAAAAGGAGAAGATCAGGTGCATGCTGATCTAACAACACTGATAGTTCATGTGAGTGAGCCACCGCCGATCTGGTGTTCAGATAATACGCCTTAAGGGTCTTAACTGGGGCAGTATTGACGGCTTCTATGGGAGGGGGGACCGGAGTAGGAGAAGTGAATGAACAGGAACAGTGAGAAGGAGGGGATATATCTAGCTGGGATATCCGTGAGTGTATAGAAGCAGATAGCACCCACGGACCCTGTAGCCTGTGAAGCTGGGAAGAGGTGTAAGAAATGATTTGGGCAGAGGATTGTGCCCCTAGCCCCGGTCGGCCGCGGACGGGCGCAGACGGGCTTAACTTAGGCGCAACTTCGGCGCGCCTTCGTCGCGCCCGCTGCGCCCGCCCGCTGCGCCGTCGGTGAGGGGAAGTGATTATATAGGGACACATGTGGGGGGAGTATTGAATGGGGCGTGGCAGGGGGTGGAGGAGCCAGAGTAGTGCACGCCCAGCCCAGACCCGCCCAAGGTGTACTGGCCGCCCGTCCCACTCCCCACGCGAGGCAAGGAGGGGGCGATCAGCGGAGGCGGTCTGGCTGTCTGGGTCGTGAAAGCAGGCGAAGGGGCAGCCAAGAAGTTGCTGGCGCTGGTTCCGGAGCACTGAGTGAAATGCGCAGGTAGGCACAAGTCAATAAAAACAAGACGTCAGGGAAGTAAAAGAAACACCGTTGCTCCCGGCGAAGCCTCGGGAGATCTGCAATCACTGCAGGTAGCCCACTGTCAGCCTTTTTGAGCCGTTAGCCAGGGGGGGAGGAGCCAGAGTAGTGCACGCCCAGCCCAGACCCGCCCAAGGTGTACTGGCCGCCCGTCCCACTCCCCACGCGAGGCAAGGAGGGGGCGATCAGCGGAGGCGGTCTGGCTGTCTGGGTCGTGAAAGCAGGCGAAGGGGCAGCCAGGAAGTTGCTGGCGCTGGTTCCGGAGCGCTGAGTGAAATGCGCAGGTAGGCACAAGTCAATAAAAACAAGACGTCAGGGAAGTAAAAGAAACACCGTTGCTCCCGGCGAAGCCTCGGGAGATCTGCAATCTGCAATAAGTGTCTGGACGAAGGATTTAGTAGGTGCATGACTGAATGTATGAGTGAGTGATTAAATGTGTCTCACTGAGTGCATGGGTTAGTGACTAAACTGTCTTAATTTGTGCATCATTATGTCTGTTGTTCTGTAAACTGCTGCATGTGTTGATCAGTAGCTATATGATTAACTATATGGGTTACTGATTGATTGTCCAAGTATTTGTATGGGAGACTGAGTGTGTGTGTGGCTGGCTGGGAGGTGTGTGACTCTGTGCAGATCAATGTGTACTTGTATCAATGATTGTATAAGAAGGTAAGTATGTGTTAGTATATTTTTGAAAATGTAAGGTGCTCTATGTTTAACTGTATAGACAAGAAAATGGAAGTGTGATTGATTCTTTACAGGACTGACTAGGTGTGTGAGTAACTCCATGGATGAGTGGCAGAGTGTGAGTGTCTGTATAGGTGTATGAGTGCATATGATAGTGTTGTAAAGATGAGTGATTGTATGTATGAATGATTGTATGGGTGAATGAGTGAAGGTGTGTGTAGACGTAGGAATCAGTGAGTGCGTATGTAGTAACTACTATTGGTGTGTCAATGGTTTCAAAAATTATACTCTGTATTTAACACTGGGTGAAACAGAGGTTATATTAAAATGTGAGGAGATGCATTGTATTGTCACATGAATGATATCATCAGTGATGTGGTCATTGATGTCAAATGAGATGTCATCAGTGATGTCATCAGTGATGTCATTTGAGATGTCATCAGTGATGTCATCAGTGATGTCACTGACCATGTCATGAATGATGTAATATGTGACATCATCAGCAGTGGATTGCGGGTGCGCGATATATAGTTAGTGCAACTAACTATATATGGAATTTCAATGGTTTTGTGTGAGTAAAATAAGGTTTTTTAAATGCTAATTCCTAACTATATATGGTCTATAACCTATGGTTTTTTCAGTGAATTTTCAAGGTTTTGTAAATGCTAATTCCTAACTATATATGGTCTATAACCTATGGTTTTTTCAGTGAATTTCATTGGTTTTTTAACAGCTAATATCTGTAGCTGTAAAATGTATTCTTCTTTAAATCCAAAAATATATTTTATATGTTTATTAATAACTTTTTTTTTTAATATTTTTTTTTCTTCGTTCCCGCTTCGCGAATCGGGAAGCTTCCCGTTAGCTGACCTTGATGCCGCGAAATAGACCGCGAGCCGGTAAACGTTTCTTTACCGCAACTGCCGCGTTAGAAAACAACATCTTGACGCCTCCCGTCCGCATGACGTTTCGCGTTGTCGCGTGATACGTCATATGACGTGCTACGTTAGCGAACTCGTACGCTTACCGAGTCGCAAAGCACAGGTTTCTGGAAGCAAACCGGGAGGCCCTGCAAAGCGCGTAACGAAAACACAGCAGGTCATGTGACTTGGTAATAACACTTTTCATTGGTTCATTTCACTTTCGGTTTCCTAATGATGTAAGACTAGGTCATATGATCTAAAATGAACACTTTTCATTGGTTGAGAACTATTTTTTTTCCCAAATGGTGAAAATCCCTCCTTCTTTCCTCACTCTGACTTTCATCATTGTGAGAGAAAGACCCTTTGTTACCAGTGAGCAATGGCTTCTTTACTAGCTTCAGCTGGTGCTTCCCCACCACCTCCACCACATCCAAGGAAGAGTGGACCACCTGCTAAAGTTATAATTCAGCAAGAAGAGGAAGAAGAGGAACAGGACGACCTAGATAATCTCCCTATTATGGCCAGAAGATCTATTGTACCGGAAGTAACGGGACCAGAGGGCAGGGAGATGGTGCCAAATATACAAACGAGATTTCGTGAAGTAAAACAAGTCTGCGTACATTGCAGTGGATTCATTTGCTACGGAGAAAGTAGCATCACTCTGATCAACAGAGCTATTGACAATCATGCTCATGTTTGTCCGACACTCCCCAAACAATAAATTCTTTTTTTTTGTTTTCTTGCTCCTGTTGAGCCCTTTACAATGAATCGTTTTCGTTGCCCCCTCCGAAAAAAAAACAAAAAAAATATAAAACTGTTCAGAAAAATTCAAAAAAAGTAAAAAAAGTTCCGAAAAATAATAAAAAAAATATAAAACAACAAAAACAATTAAAAAAAAAGTTCTTTTCAGAACTACCTCCCCGTTATTAAAAAATTGGTACAATATTTGCAACTGTGCCAACCTCTATTTCTCTTAGTTCGCTTCCCAGTTCGCTCCCCGGTACGCGAACCGGAAGCGAACCAACATTTTTTTTAAAAAAAGAACAGTAAGTATAAGGGAAGGAAACAGACAGTTATGTTAAAAGAAAGACAGCTATAGGGGAGTAAACTAGAGATACTATTACCCGTAATCCACTGCTGATGATGTCACATATTACATCATTCATGACATGCTCAGTGACATCATCAGCAGAGGATTGCGGGTAACAGTATCCCTAGTTTATTCCCTATAGCTGTGTTTCTTTTAACATAACTGTCTGTTTCCTTCCCTTATACTTACTGTTCTTTTTAAAAAAAAAATTTTAGATCAGTCAGAAACAGTGAAAGTAATGAAATATAAAAGACTACGTAGAATATGAGCACTGTATGCAACAACTTTGACACTTACAGAAGCCTCACCTTCTCCATGCCTCCTACACAGTTCTACATGTACATCATAAATGCAAACAGAACAGAATTAATTATACATGTTAAATGGTTTATTTTTGCTGTTCTCAGAATGTATCAAATTTCACTAAAACAGTGACTTGAAGGTATTCATCATATAACAGCGGGGAAAAAAAACCACAATCAAAATGATTGTGTTTAAAAAAACCAAAAAACATTACAAATCAGAATTCAGAACTCCTTAAAGTTAACTTACTTTCCATGACGGCCAAGGATGTCCTATGAACAGCTTACACTCTGTTGTGCTGTTATTACTTTCAACCCGCCACTTTCTGAAAGAAAACCTCCATCGTTTTCAAAAACATGTTACATACAATAAATGTCTTCTTGCTCTCTACCACAATTTTCCACAAGGCCAAATCTTGTCAGAGCCATGTATAACTCTTGGATTTCTTGTTAGCCAATCCCGTCTTTTCGCATTTCCGCAACTTTCAGAATTAAAATGTTGAAGATCATTTACACAATCCTGGACTAGTAATATCTTCCCCTTCTTGCTCAATCATGTTCTACATTTCCTATCACACTGATACTGCTTACTATGAAGCAGACTTACACTACCTTTATGACTAGTACAATTATTTTATTCTCTACATCACTTTTAATCACAAAGCAATGTAAAACAGTAGACAGCATTGCAGACTTACATTCCCTCTACTCCATGTTTTGATTGGCTGCTTCAAATAGCTTATAAAAAGAAACAGTTTTTCTGAACTCATTCAAAGTGCACGTATTTCTCCATAAAGTCCAGTGTTATGGTAAGAAGTTATGTCTCTGTACTACACTTATCCTCAAGGCCAAATCGTGTAGGAGCCATGAGAACTACTTGAAATTCCTCAGAGCACATCCCGAGATTCTTTCCCTAAAATTTTGGTTTTAAAAACACCAGGTAAGAGTTTTTAAGGTCATACGGCAATTTTTTTTTGAAAATTAAAACAGAATCATTGCAGAATGACCAGCCATTTCTACACTTTAAATAAGCTGTATAATGTCCTGATGTTATTGAAGGACCATCATGATATATAATTGCTACAGTTACAAAAGTCCTTCCTGATATTGACAACTGTGAAGCCACAAAATGTTTAATTAAAGTTGTCAATTTTGTTCCATCAGGCCTACATCGTTGGAACATTAAAATGACATACTGGCCATATGTTCGTATAAATAATGTGGACATCATTTCAGATTTACATTGGCTACACTCCATGTTGTGATCAGCTGCTTTTACTAGCTTATTAAAAGAGACTGATTTACTGTCTGGCAAAGTTAAATATATAAATCTTTCTGAGTCTACACTAGTAGTACTTGATACCCTACAGTTCTCGCAGTCATGCTGCCATTGATAAGAAAGCCCAAACAGGTGATCTACATCTACACCTTCATCATGCAATACATCAAGCATGTACATTAAAAACTCCTGACAATCTTGCTGACTATTTTGAGAGAATTGTGTTTGGCCTGAACATCTGTCTAACAGATTTCGAATTTCAGACACACTTTCTATGTTTGTTCTATCAGTGCTACATTTCTCTAACACAGAATTTAACAAACTGCAAAATCTTTGATCAGAATTGACCACAATCTCTTCTTTTACATTTTCTAGAGAAAACAAAACATTAACCACTACATTAGCATAGCAGTTGACACCAGAACTGTTTTCAAATTGAAAACCAACAACATCTTCAACAGAATCCTTTTTGTTTCTGCTTATAATTTCAGGTTCATCGACTTTTCGTCTTTTTGCTACAACCTCCCCAGTATTGGTCACATTTCTTCGTTTCCGGCCTACCACACGTTTCTCAAACAAAGGATACTGAGGCAAATGTGGCGCATACTCTCTTCTCAACCTATTGTATTCCTTAACACAATCTAGATCCGCACAAATGTTTGTGACATCACACTCAATCAAGTACAATCCCGATAAAGTCCTAACTCGTGACAATGCCACATATGCCATACCCTCCTTGAACACAGAACTGCCAATATTCACCAATGCACAGTCTACACTTAAACCTAGCGATTTATGGATTGTCACCGCATATGCCAAGCAAACAGGAAACTGCTTACGACGAACATATAAGTCTTTTACAAGCAAAAATCTAGCAGAACAACGAGCAATTAGCTGTACTTCCTCAATGCCATCAAATTTAATTTTTAAAAATTCAATTCCATCTCCATTTCTGTATTTCACAAAATCAACAACATTACCCATTGATCCATTTACCAGACCTCTTTCAACATGTAAAATCCTTCTTAAAATTATACGGCAGTTCAAGCACACATTCAGAGTCTTTTCAAAACCCGCAGTTTTAGATATACTCTTCTCTAATAAATCCAATTTTGTTTTCAGATTCTCAGACAAAATAATTGTTGATCCCATATGCTCTACTCTGTCAATAGCTTCCAGTTTCACAATCTCTTGCTTTTCTAAATGCAACATTTTGTTGTTGAATTTGGCACATTCTGCAAGAGTTGGCATCAAACATATTCCAGATTTTTTCTCAGTAAGTTTCTGAAAAATATTCTCAGGCACAACATCTTCGTCTGGATATAAATTTGTCAGTAATCGTGCATGTAAAGCTTCTTTCCCATGCTCGGTCACTTTTCCAATTCTAACATCTTGTAGAATAGTCTTGTAAACTTCATCCTTTGCCTGACGCATATTTTCATGCAGTTCAGCATAATTGAAGTTTAACCATATATTGACGTTGCCAATGCTCCCTAAGCACTTCCTGGTATCTTCATGCGTGAGCATTTTGAACACAGGTTGCCCTTTCACTGGTGTCAGCTGCAGAAGATCTCCGAAAACAATGATGTGTTTGCCACCAAATAACACATCATACTCTGTTTTGAGAACTTCTTGCATTCTCAAATGCACAAAGGCAAGCATGATATTGGAAACCATGCTTACTTCATCAATGATAAGAAGTTTCATTTTCCTCAAGACTCTTGAAACTTCAAAACAAGCATCTCCAGATAGCTTGTGATATTCTAATTTGTTGTCATGCTCCACTGGCAGCATCAGTAAACGATGTAAAGTAATCCCTTTAATGTTATGTGCTGCCAGTCCAGTTGGAGCAGTGACAACACAAGACAGCGATGACTCTGTCCTTTCCTGCAAATAACACGAAATTGCTTTAATAAGGAAACTTTTTCCAGTTCCCGCTTCTCCACTCACGTACAGTCGGACAGGCTTCAACGACGTACATGAGCACTCTTTCTTGTCATGACGTAATCCATGATCAATTTGCATGGTAAGTTCGTCATATATTTTCCTCTGCTCAACGTTGAGTTGTCTTTCCAACTCTTCTAAGTTAACCGCATCCTCCTGAGCATGTGCCATGGCTCTTTCCACTTCATTCATAGCAGTGGCAGCTTCATTTTCGATAAGAGGTCCTCCTAGTGGATCCTGACTCAATGAAGCAGAACTCTGACTGTCCTGAGAACTGTCTCTGGCAATCTCGGCTGCAATCGTTGCTTCCTGCTCAATTTCCACATTCAACATTTCTACATATTTAGGAAAAGCAGGACATTCTATGGTCTCCTTGGCACCATTGAATGAGTCTTCATAACAAAGGAAATCTCCAAGCAGTTCCTCTTCTGCACGCCAAGGCTTAAAAAGTTGCAAACGTGCTAAATAGAAAAACTCCTTTTTTTCAGGAGATTCGCCACTCAATTTTCGATGGTTTATCAAGTGGCATTTTCTTTGCTTGACCAGACATCCCTCACTTCCTATTACAGCATACACTCCTTTCTCAGTATCTTCTTTGATGTTCCTCTTGAATATGTAATTTTGCAGAACCTCATACAGACAAACATTCTCGAGATGACTGCTTCGATTTGGATAATATGTATCCAACATGTTGCTCTTCAAAATGTCGGTACTGTTTGGCTCCTTTTCCGCCAAATACTCAATTTCCCGCACAGGTTTCAGAACTCGATTACGCGTTGCAGCAAGACCAACACTCACCCAAACGATACTCCTGGACTTGGCATAGAGGCTTGCTGAAGACAACCGGTCAGAACATTCGTAAGCTCCGATTTCTCGATGCGACAACATCTTCAGACTGAAACTGTACAACTTCTTGCTGAGGCTCTTTTCATGGGAAATGTCCTCCCACATATCCTTCAATTCTGTCTTCTCTTTTTTGGTGATGTAAGATGTCACATACCGAGCCACAGCCATACAGTTATCAGCCACAAACTGTATATCCATGTTAGCATTCCACATGGACAAAATCACCGGGTTGTAGTCGTTGATGTACTTAGACTCTTCGTTCCTCTTCAAATTGTATGTGTTTTTAGGTGATTTCTTCATCACATTATGTCACAGCGAAGACATCAAACTGTTCACTCTTCCTTTAGAAATCACCGGTCGTGGAAAGCCGAAACGACATTTGGTGTAGAACTTGTCTTTGTTCCGGAATTTACGACGACAGTACTTTCCACATCGATGGCTTTGGAAACGTAGAACTTTTTCTCGTAGGCTTTTTTTCTCCTTTGCGTTTGGAACAGCACACGTAGAATACTGTTCTATGAAACTCATCACTGAGTCTTCTGCATCCGTTCCAAATTTAGGTGCATCCTTGATCCACAGCAACATATGTATATGAGGAGCACCTCTTGCTTGGTACTCCTTCCTCCAGAAGAAATCCAACACCTCTCCAAGAGATGGATTCTTCTTATTCATGATGAAAGACATCATACCTTCAAATCTATGATTGAAGTACCTACATACATTGACTGGATCCAAAGAGCACAGTTCTCCGGGTGTCTTGAATTCGATGTTTTCTACGTTAGCATTTGCCTCTCGTAGAAATTCAAGTAAGTCTTCCCAGCCATACTCAGCACAGCTCAAAGTGAGGAACCATGTGGGAGTTCCTAAGTTCCTTAGCATACATTTTAAATCACCATGACGACGGTACCAGTACTCATTAGTACCACGCTGACACGCCATGAGATTAATCAGGTGAGAATCCAAAATACTGTCTTGGACATTGACTTTATCCATAAAGTCACTTGCCGAGATGTTTTGCATGTGTATACCACTTTTCAAGATGTGGTTCACTGCATATGACAGTCCAGACAGATCGCTTTCAAACAGGAGATGAAACAAATAAGGAATGCATTGTCGAAACCTAGGATCTCCTGCATACAATCGCAAAGTCCGGTATTCAGAAGCAGGAATTTGATGAGGTCGCTCATCATATCTTCCTCCCTGACCTGTTGGAAAAAGCTGTGGGAAACACCGAGCTTCCAAACTTTCCTCCCAAACACTAATGGGACTCCCTTTCGCTTGTTTCATTTGAAACAACTCACTAGCATTCCCCATGACTTCCTTGGAATGCAAAGGATGAACACTATAATGTTCATATATTTCTTCACTAGTACAGGGTTCTACTTTCTCAATTTGACCAGCACACAAATCGTTATCCTCTTCCTCACTTACTTCCTCTTCTGCAACATATACATTTTTATAGTACTTATTATATTTTTTCAAATACAATGTTGCCCTTTTGACTTTCCTAACATCTACTAAATCTTGCCATATTTTCTTATTCTTTGTCGGAACCCCATTAACTAAGATAACAAGAGGTTCCTCTTCCACTTTTTCTACTCCAATTGTGTTAATGTTTTTCTTCAAATCTAGAGGCAAATAAACAACTCTTCCCTTTAATCCTCTCTGTAAATCTGATGGAGGCAATTTCCCTGTCTTTGGCTCCATTCTTACAATAGCCTGAAAGGGATGGATACTTTGAATCAAAATAGATTCATAAGTATTTAAATCCTTCAATTCAGAAGGAATCTCAACCAATTCCAGATTATTATGAACTGCTCTAGCAGGCATCTGGTTTTGATTTAATTTGTTACAACAATAAGTACACACACGTTGATCCAATCCCAAATCAAAACAATTTTCTACCATCAAGTATGTTGTAAAATCCTTCCATTCACTATTATTTTCCCTTTCACTTTTTCCATATAAATCCACTAACTTAGTCTGATTCTTATAATAAGTGCGTCGACAACACACACAAGTGAAATTTGGCCTCTCACTTGATTTCACCTCAAACGTCGCAATTTCCCTCTGGAAATTATCTGTACTGGAAACCTGTACACTATCTTCCACATTACTCTCTTCTTCTTGGTCAATTTCAACATTCTCCTCTTTACTTCCAAAGTAACAAAACTCAATTTCTTCACATATATTCTTCACATCTATTTCAGAACCATGCAAAAGAGCAGCGCATAATTGTTTAAGCATAATTGCTGGACTCTTAGCATAATACAACATTCTAACTAATTTCCTCACTTTATTATGATGCACTGCTAGCATCCTGAAATGATGAAAAACACTCTGGCATACTCTCCTGGAAAGACAAGCCAGTGAATGACCATGCAAACCTATCACTTCTCTCACTCTGCAAGGATCTAATTCTTGCAACAACTTCATTTTCTGCTTCAAACTGTTCTTACTAAATGACCGTATAAAATCACAAAGCAAATTGATGGAATCCTGTCGTACACTGCAAATACTACTACACTTCCAGGTGTACACAGGACCCTTAGGACGTCTCCCTAAAACCTCATTACCTAACACCTCTTCTATCTCTGTTCTCACAAGTTTTTCTTGTTCAACTGGACAACCATCTTTCACTTCATAAGCTCGACCACTGGTGTCAACTGCATGCACCAAATCATTATCCTGGAAATAACTCTCCTCATTAAAAAATGCCTCAGAGCTTGAACTATGCATCCATTCTCCAGAAAAAACTTCACAAAAATTACTACGATTAACTATTCTCTTCCATCTACTATTTCTTTTGAAATCATAAATCACCTTGTTTAGCTTCCTAATTCTATTGATTGTCAAAATAAATAACTTACGTTTAATTTCAAATGCCTGATCAATAACTTTCTCAACTATTTTTTTTCTCTTATAAAAAACCACTTTCTGCTGACCTTTCTTAATATTTTTTAACAAATTCCCAATTATCCTGTTGCGGAACATTCGTTTACGAATATCCCTAAACTCTTGTTTCCTTCTACTTTCATGCATAGAGTTATCTCTTACTCTAGCAGTAACATTTCTCATTGGCCTTTCCTTACCATTTGAATTCTTTCTCCTTTTCTGGACTGAAACATTTTCTGTAGTAATATTTTTTTTACTACACATATTTCTTATGACTGTTTTTCGACTCTTACCCGGTGCTTTCTTGGTGACTTGACAAATCTTTTTGTTAGAGGACTGCTGCATTATTCCATGGTCCTGCTGTCTTTGACGTTTTGCAGCCTTTCTTACTCTTACTTTGCTAGGCATCCTAAAATCTTGAAATAATCTGCAGTTGAATCTGTGGTAAAATATAATAAAAAATGTTATTAACCACTATTACCCAACAGTAAATTAATAACAGTCATCAAAAACTTAACACACTACTTAAGTATATAATATACTGAAGCCTATCTCCAATTTTTCACTGAACAGGACTCATCTCTTCTTAACCTTGGATAAACCTCACCTACTCTGTGTCCCCTGCACATAATTAAATGTAAAGGGGCAGATTTATATTAACTAGCACATCCCCAGGGATGCACCAGTTAACGTGCACCGCTGCTCTGCCACCCACGGTGTGCCGCATTTACAATCAGATAGGACAAAGCTACATCAAAACCCTGCGCCTGCTTGAAGCAGGCATAGATCTTGACGCAGGTAGGCTGAAAGCTAAAGCAACAACTAAGTATCGTGTGCAGAAGTTACAAAAAAGGAAAAATGGCGTTTAAACCAGTAATGAGCCCATGCTAACGTAACACAGAGTAAAAATATCCAGGATCTACATCAGTTTGGGGTTCACGAACCTGGCAGGTACAAGGCACTGAGGCTTTCCACCGTGCATGTCTCATCCCAAATCATATGTTGTTGGTGAATGAAACAATTTCCCAGACCAAATGCTTTGGATTGGCTACTTCTAAAAAATTAAACACCCCTACTATCCCGGAGTTAGAGGAATATGATGGTTGGAGTAATTTTACTCGTTGTCCATTAAAGATTTACAGGCCCTACTCCGTAATTCTTCCTTTAACATTTCCAGTATAAATCCAAAAGGTTGACTGCTTTGGCAACGTGCCTTATCCACGGTTTAATAACGCTGCCTTTTGCTTTATATAAGTTTTCAAATTGTATGAAATATATACCAATAGGTCGTTATTAACCTTTAGGTAGTGGTTTTCTTCATGAGGTCTGGTCGCTTCCATACACATACAGATTTTCAAAGATGATCAAGACCTTTATCTGAATGGAGAGGAATGCACTGAGACGCCAGATCATTCACTAATGTGTAGGCACATACAGTTACACGGTTCATGCAACAAACACCGACCAAATATGGCTTGCGTGTTGCAAGGCACGCCAGTTCCTGCTATCATCCCCACGTTCAAGTTCTTGGAAAATGGTAGTTATTTGATGCTCAATAATGAAGATTGTTCTGGGTTAATTAAAAGTATTCATTTTATCGTAACAGTAAATGAACGGGTTATTTGCTGCAGAAATGTTCTATTTCCTCCCACACATGAACATAGGGAGTTTTCAATCTGGCCACAAATACCAACCTTGGGAGCACATTTCAACGGCATGGCAAGAATAAGAGCTCTTTTGTCTCAGAGAGAGGTGGCCTTGAGTTCGGCCCGTGAAACTTTCGTGCTTCACATAGCGAACACCCGTACAGAGGTGCAGACCCTTTTAAATACAGATTCGACTTTGCATTTCAGCAAGATTACCCATTCATTTCCATGCAGCAGGAGGCCCATAGGAATGAAGGTGCAATTTGCGATTAGCAATTACCTCATCGCAAATTACGAATTTTTCCGACGGTGCAGGGGTGTCTCAAGAACACCCTGCTGCACCCCTGAAAAAAAAATTTGGGGTCATATGGCGCACATAAATTTTGAAAACATTCCTTTACCTCAAAAACGATTTTCAACTCATAATTTGAAAACACTGCACATGGGGAAATGACTTAAAATGTCCTTAAGACACATAAAAGCATTTTTTGATTGCCTTTGCAGCATGTTTCAGTCACCTTTAACATGCCTATGTAACGGAAACATTCAAAATCTAAATTTGCCATGCACAGGTGGGAGCATATTTACAAGCAATTTGCTCCACAGACAAACTTCTGACATTGAAATGGGAAAAATAACAACAGAGACTCTCAATTACCTTATAAAGAAGCAGACACCATTATGTCCTTCTCATCAATATTAAAACCATTGCTTTTTCTCAAAAACGATTTACAAGTCATAATTTGAAAACACTCCACAGCTCCTATGCACATAAAAGCCCTGTCAGTACTAATACTTCACATTTTCTCCAATTACAATTTCTCAAAGAAACAAAATCTATTTGTGAAACACTTGAGACAAAGCAACATTTGAAAAACACAACTTTCTTCATAATTTTCTCCTTAAAGCACACTATTTTCTATCTAAATTAAAGAAATTTTTTCTCACCTTAGCAAATACTTTGAGTTTCAAAACAGTCTCAGAAACACACCAATTTGTCTTCAGCAGAGCAAAAGGTATGCACTCCAGAGTCTGCAGCTATCAAAAGCACAGAAATGCTGTAATTCCTCACACAGATCTCTCATGTCACCCAATCAAAACTCTTCCCTCACTTTTTTTCAAAGCAAAACCCTTCCCCCCTCTGCCCCCTCTCTGCTTTTTCTGCATAGCAACCACCTCTTGCAAGACCTCTCACACAACAATGTTGCAATTGAACTCTGAACTCTCAGTGCACCTGCATATCCAGAGCATTCTTTCATTTAATGATTTTTTCTTCGCCACTCAAAATACATCTTTCAACGAACTCATCCATGCACACTAACTTTCTGTTTTCAGCAATCAAAATCCACCAATCACTCTTACTGCTTCATTAACACAGAAACTCCTCAGTTTTTTCATTTTACACTCTCATTTTTTCAACTGCCATTTCATTGCCACACTTCATCTGACTGCAGGAGAACCTTCTCTCGCCATGTTTTCTGTCTGGATTGTTGGACATAGCTACATCTATTGGGCTCAAAGGTACGCTGAAAACAGGAATTTACCTAACCTCAATTTACAAGATGTGGAAATTAAGTGGTTTGGCCACAGAGGATTAAAATGTCACCAATTGATACCATTGGTGAAAACCTTTATGCATTTGCCAAAACCTGACCTGTTAATTGTGCACTGTGGAGGTAATGATTTGGGCACTTTGACTGGGGTAGGTCTGGAAATGCTTTTAAAGGACACCTTTGAGCAATTGATGGCACTTTTTCCTCAGACTGCCTTGGTATATTCAAATATATGCCAAAGACAGAAATGGAGGTGGTCGAACCAATTTTGTCCACAAATTGAGAAATCGAGGAAGCATGTAAACAAATCTGTTTCAGCTTACATGAGAGACCATGGAATGGGCTCCCAGTACAACAATAACTTGCGTTACTACATGCAAGATATCTACAGAGCAGATGGAGTTCACTTCTCAGATGAGGGCAACAGAGTTTTCACTCTGAATTTAAGACTGTGCATTGGTACCTACTTATAAGTACCTAAATGTACCATAAACCCAAAAGCTCTTCTCAGAGCTACCCTACATCTGATCACTCACAATTATTATTTTACTCTAACTTTTTTCACTAATTTTCAAGAAAGTACGCTCCCCAGACCGCTTCCCGGTTCGCGAACCGGGCGCACTCCACGCAAAAAAACTAAAAAAACTGTATATTTTTTTTTTGCCCTGCGAGACCCTTTCAAAGCCTCCACATCAAACCTAGGGGGTCAGGGAGGATCTACTATGCCCCCTTATGGTCATTTGCCCCTTCGCTTTGGCCTCCTCTTGTCTCTCGATCCTACCGAGAGACAAGATGGCGGCCGCTACGGACTGTTTGGAATGTTTACAGACGCCGAAAAACCAATCAGCTTCGCAAACCTCCGTAACGCGAAAAGTACGAGAAGCGGAGCGCTGTTACAGATATATATATTTTTTTTTTGCCCTTTTAAAACCTCCACATCAAACGTAGGGGGTCACCGACGATCTACTATTCCCCCTTATGGTCATTTGCCCCTTCGCTTTGGCCTCCTCTTGTCTCTTGATCCTACCGAGAGACAAGATGGCGGCCGCTACGGACTGTTTGGAATGTTTACAGACGCCGGAGAGCCAATCAGCTTCGCTTCGCAAAGCTCCGTAACGCGAAAAGTACGCGAAGCGGTGCGCTGTTACAGATATATATCTTTTTTTGAACGTTAATTTCTCAAAATCCACTGGAGCACATATATTGAGATCTAGCAAAGGCACATCGGGCTACCAGTCCCTACAATTTTGCCAACTTTCGTGCAAATCCATTCAGCTGTTCGATTATTATTATTTTTATTTTTTTTTGCCCCTCGGGGCCCTTTTAAAACCTCCACATCAAACCTAGGGGGTGAGCGACAATGTACTATGCCCCCTTATGGTCATTTGCCCCTTCGCTTCGGCCTCCTCTTGTCTCTCGATCCTACCGAGAGACAAGATGGCGGCCGCTACGGACTGTTTGGAATGTTGACAGACGCCGGAGAACCAATCAGCTTCGCTTCACAAAGCTCCGTTGCGCGACAAGTACGCGTCCTGGGCCGCTGCCCGGTCCGCTGTTACAGATATATATCTTTTTTTAAACGTTAATTTCTCAAAATCCACTGGAGCACATATATTGAGACCTACAAAAGGCACATCGGGCTACCAGTCCCTACAATTTTGCCAAGTTTCGTGCAAATCCATTCAGCCGTTAGGGCTAAAAGTGAGGCCAACCGCCCTATGGAAATTAACATGGGAAAAATGCGTTTTGGGACCCCCCTTTTTTCTCGGCCCCCCCTTGACAATCCCCCCCAAAATTTTCAGGGGCTGCTCAGAAACAAAATGTGCCATTTTCCTGAAAATTTCAGCCAATTCCGTCCACAAACGCCAAAGTTATTAGACATAGAATTTTCAAAAAACCCATAGAGAAAAAATCCTAACTATATATACCTACTGGCGACCGCCAGTAGGTAATATATATATATATATATATATTCACTGAAAAAACCATAGGTTATAGACCATATATAGTTAGGGATTAGCATTTAAAAAACCTTATTTTACTCACACAAAACCATTGAAATTCCATATATAGTTAGTTGTACTAACTATATATCACGCACCCGCAATCCACTGCTGATGATGTCACATATTACATCATTCATGACATGGTCAGTGACATCACTGATGACATCACTGATGACATCTCAAATGACATCACTGATGACATCACTGATGACATCTCAAATGACATCACTGATGACATCACTGATGACAACATCCAGTGACTGTGTTTTTCTGTAAAGTTAAAATATGTCTTACATATTTATGAATGAGTCGATGTATAAGTGTCTGGACGATGGATTTAGTAGGTGCATGACTGAATGTATGAGTGAGTGATTAAATGTGTCTCACTGAGTGCATGGGTTAGTGACTAAACTGTCTTAATTTGTGCATCATTATGTCTGTTGTTCTGTAAACTGCTGCATGTGTTGATCAGTAGCTATATGAGTAACTATATGGGTTATTGATTGGTTGCCCAAGCATTTGTATGGGAGACTGAGTGTGTGTGTGGGTGGCTGGGAAGTGTATGACTCTGTGCATAGATGTATGGGTTCAAAAGTGCATGTTGGAAACAGCTGTATGGGCGGTTGACTGTGTGCATGACTGTATTGGTGAGTGAATAGATATCTCAGTGCTACATGTCAAATTAAGTACATATGTAAAATACAGTACATGTGAGAGTTGACATATATAAATAACTGTGCATAAGAGCCAGTGAATGTGTGAGTGGCTGTATGGATCATTGTGAACTTGTATCCAGGATTGTATAAGTGAGTAAATATGTTTTAGTATATGTTTGAATAAGTAAGGTGTGTTTAACTGTATAGTTAAGGAAATGGAGGTGTGATTGATTGTTTGCATGACTGTCTAGGTGTGTGTGTAACTTCATGGATGAGTGACAATCTGTGAGTCTGTGTTTACACTGAGTGTATCTAAGGTTATATTAGAGTCTGAAGAGGTTCATCGTATTATCACATGAATGATTTTATCAGTGATGTAATCAGTAATGTCATTTGAGATGTCATCAGTGATGTCATCAGTGATGTCATTTGAGATGTCATCAGTGATGTCATCAGTGATGTCATTTGAGATGTCATCAGTGATGTCATCAGTGATGTCACTGACCATGTCATGAATGATGTAATATGTGACATCATCAGCAGTGGATTGCGGGTGCGTGATATATAGTTAGTACAACTAACTATATATGGAATTTCAATGGTTTTGTGTGAGTAAAATAAGGTTTTTTAAATGCTAATCCCTAACTATATATGGTCTATAACCTATGGTTTTTTCAGTGAATTTTTAAGGTTTTGTAAATGCTAATTCCTAACTATATATGGTCTATAACCTATGGTTTTTTCAGTGAATTTCATTGGTTTTTTAATAGCTAATATCAAAACCTTTACAATGTATTATTCTTTAAAAAAGAAAAATATATTTTACATGTTTTTAATACAATTTTTTTTTTATTATTTTTTTTGTTTCGCTCCCGGTACGCGTACCGGTTAGCTTCCCGTTAGCTCAATCCGGAGGCGCGACCCGGTACGCGAACCGGTAAACGTTCCTTTTGCGCACCTCTCGCGTTACAAAACAACATCGTGACGCGTCGCGTCAGCATGACGTTTCGCGTTCTCGCGTAATACGTCATATTACGTGCTACGTTCGCGTACCCGGAAGCGCAGCGGTACGCGAACCGGAAGCGATCCGCAGCGCGGCGCCAACCGCGTAACGTAAACACAGCAGGTCATGTGACTCGGTAATAACACTTTTCATTGGTTCATTTCACTTTTGGTTTCCTAATGATGTAATACTAGGTCATGTGATCTAAAATGAACACTTTTCATTGGTTTAGAACTTTTGTTTTTCCCAAATGATGAAAACCCCTCCTTCTTTCCTCACTCTGACTTTCATCTTGGTGAGAGAAAGACCCTTTATTGAGACTTTGAGATGGCTTCATTAGTAGCTTCAGCTGGTGCTAACCCACCACCTCCACCAAATCCAAAAAAGAGAGGACCACCTGCAGAAGTAATTTTGCAAGAAGAGGAAGAACAGGAAGAGGAGGAAGAGGAGGAAGAGCCAAGGTTTTTGCCAGAGGAGCCCAGGAGGTACAATCGAAAGGAGAATTACAGAATTACAGAATTCCTGAGGGGCAAAAAAAAGTGAATGCACGCTACGTGTTTTGCCGTATATGCGGTGATAGATTGTCAAGGGGAACTGATAAAAAATACAGTTACGGCAATCATACTATGCATCGGCATATGAGTAGGTGGCACCCAAATAATTATAGTGCTGCCCAGCTACGTGACGAGCAACAAAATCCCCTCCCAATGGCAAGAAGATCGGTGGTTCCAGAGGTGTCGGGACCAGAGGCGAGGGAGATGATCGCAAACATCCAAATGTTGTTTGGGCACGTAAAGCAAGTGTGCGTGGAATGTGGCGATTTCATCTGCTACAGAGAAAGTAGCATCACTTTGATTTTGCGAGCTATTCAAAATCATGTTAATGTTTGTCCGAGACGCCCCAAAAAATAAATTCTTTTTTTTTTTTGCTCCTGTTGAGCCCTTTATAATGGATCGTTTTTGTTTCCCCCCCCCCCAAAAAAAACCAAAATTTTTTTAAAAACGTTCAGAAAATACAAAAAAAATAAAAAAATGTTCAAAAAATACTAAAAAAAAAGTTCTTTTCAGAACTACCTCCCCATTATAAAAAAATTGGTAGAATATTTGGAACTCTGCCAACCTCTATTTCTCTTAGTTCGCTCCCCGGGGCGCTACCCGGTACGCGTACCGGAAGCTAACCAAAAAAAATATTTTTTAAAAAAAAGAACAGTAAGTATAAGGTAAGCAAACAGACAGTTATGTGAAAAGAAAGACAGCGTTAGGGAGTAAACAAGAGATACTGTTACCTACAATCCACTGCTGATGATGTCACATATTACATCATTCATGACATGGTCAGTAACATCAACAGCAGTGGATTGTAGGTAACAGTATCCTTAGTTTACTCCCTATAGCTGTCTTTCTTTTAACATAACTGTCTGTTTCCTTCCCTTATAGTTACTGTTCTTTTTAAAAAAAAAATTTTTGGATCAGTCATAAACAGTGACATTAATAGAAACAGAGAGAGTGAACAAGAGTGAAGAACTATGGTCCTCCTCAGCCACCCTCAGAAAACCAAGGGGGTCAAGATACATCTACCGTGCCCCCTTCTACCCATTCTGAACATTATTTGCCCTCCATCTTGTATCTTGATTCGACCGAAACACAAAATGGTGGACTCCCATAACGCTGCTGGTTTGCGAACCGGGCAACTTCCCGGGAAGCGGTCCAAAAAAAAAGGTGGGAAAGTAATTCACAGACACTAAGAGTAATAGAGATGGAGTGAGTGAACAAGACTGAGGAACTATGAGAACAGAGGGACTGAGAAAAAGAGTGGAAGGAGTTGAGTAAGTAGGTAATAGAGAAAGGAATGAGGAAAGTAGCAAAGGCAGGAAACTGAGGATTAAAGAAGTGAAGCAGTGGATCTAATAGTAGGTGAATGTGATAGAAATGTAACGAAAAGAGTACAACTATTTACCTTGTAATTGCCGTTAAATTAATCACATTTTATTTTTATACTTTCAATCTGTGAAAGAGAGAACCAACATTTGAAAAATATTAAAACATGTATTTAAAAATTACAAAAGACAAGGGAAAATATTGAAGGACAAATAGTTTTTCAACAACTTTGACACTGACAGAAGCTTCTGCTTCTCCAGGTCCTCTACACAATCCTAAAGATATACATTTTAAACTAACAGTATCTTGATGCAGATGAAGTGAGGCCTATCTTAAAACATGGTGCATCTTTTGCATTGCTCTTGTTTCAGAAAAGTGTCGCTTCAGGATGCCAATAACATGTCTCCTATCCAGAGATTTGTTTGAGGTGAGGCCTACTCAGAGTTCAAGATGAGATTTACACTTGTTGAAGTGTACAGAGGAGATAATATCTGTGAAAGTCTACCAATGAAGTGAGTCATGTCCACTGCACTCTTCAACAAAGTAGAAACCTCCTATGTTTCCCTGGACAGACCTAAACTTGATCTGCACAATGTGATTCATAATGATAGGAAACACAGGTGATGTAATTGAAATATGTGCAATTTATTTTGCTCATTTCACAATCACATCACTTGTGTTTCCTTTGCTTAGGTATCTCATTGTGCAGATGTAGTCCAGCATATGAAAGAATACGTAGAAGTGCAGCACTGCATGCAATAAATTTAACACTTACAGAAAACTCACCTTCTCCATGCCTCCTACACAGTTCTACATATACATCATAAATGCAAACAGTACAGAATTAATTATACATGTTAAATGGTTTATTTTTGCTGTTCTCAGAATGTATCAAAATTCACTAAAAACAGTGACTTGAAGGTATTCATCATGTAACAGCGGGGAAAAAAAAACACAATCAAAATGATTGTGTTTAAAAAACCCATACAACATCAGAAATTAAAATTCAGAACTCCTTAAAGTTAACTTACTTTCCATGACGTCCAAGGATGTCCTATGAACAGCTTACACTCTTTTGTGCTGTTATTACTTTCAGCCCGCCACTTTCTGAAAGAAAACCTCCATCGTTTTTAAAAACACGTTACATGCAATAAATGACTTCTTGCTCTCTACCACTATTTTCCACAAGGCCAAATCTAGTCAGAGATATTTATAACTCTTGGATTTCTTGTAAGCCAATCCCATCATTTGGCATTTCCGCAACTTTCACAATTAAAATGTTGAAGATCATTTTCACAATCCTGGAATAGTAATATCTTCCCCTTCTTGCTCAGTCATGTTCTACATTTCCTATGACACTGATACTGCTTAATATGAAGCAGACTTACACTACCTCTATGAGTACTACAATTATTTAATTCTCTACATCACTTTTAATCACAAAGCAATGTAAAACAGTAGACAGCATTGCAGACTTACATTCCCTCTACTCCATGTTTTGATTGGCTGCTTCAATTAGCTTATGAAAAGAAACAGTTTTTCTGAACTCATTCAAAGTGCACATATATCTCCATGATGTCCAATCCTATGATTAGAAGTTATGTCTCTGAACTACACTTATCCTCAAGGCCAAATTGTGTAGGAGCCATTAGAACTTCTTGAAATTCCACAGAGCACATCCCGAGATTATTTCCCTAAAATTTTGGTTTTAAAAACACCAGGTAAGAGTTTTTAAGGTCATACGGCAATTTTTTTTTGAAAACTAAAACAGAATCATTGCAGAATGACCAGCCATTTCTAGACTTTAAATAAGCTGTGTAATGTCCTGATGTTATTGAAGGGCCGTCATGATATATAATGGCTGTAGTTACAAAAGTCCTTCCTGATATTGACAACTGCGAAGCTACAAAATTTTTTATTAAAGTTGTCAATTTTGTTCCATCAGTCCTACATCGTTGGAACATTAAAATGACGTACTGGCCATATGTTCGTATAAATAATGTGGACATCATTTCAGATTTACATTGGCTACACTCCATGTTGTGATTAGCAGCTTTTACTAGCTTATTAAAGGAGACTGATTTACTGTCTGGCAAAGTTAAATATATAAATCTTTCTGAGTCTACACTAGTAGTACTTGATACCATACAGTTCTCGCAGTCATGCTGCCATTGATAAGAAAGCCCAAACAGCTGATCTACATCTACACCTTCAGCATGTAATACATCAAGCATATACATTAAAAACTCCTGACAATCTTGCTGAATATTTTGAGAGAATTGTGTTTGGCCTGAACATCTATCTAACAGATTTCTAATTTCAGACACACTTTCTATGTTTCTTCTATCAGTGGTACATTTCTCTAACACAGAATTTAACAAACTGCAAAATCTTTGATCAGAATTGACCACAATCTCTTCTTTTACATTTTTTAGAGAAAACAAAACATTAATTACTACATTAGCATAGCAGTTGACACCAGAACTGTTTTCAAACTGAAAACCAACAACATCTACAACAGAATCCTCTTTGTTTCTGCTTGTAATTTTAGGTTCATTCACTTTTTGTCTTTTTGCTACAACCTCCCCAGTATTGTTCTCATTTCTTCGTTTCCGGCCTACCAGACGTTTCTCAAACAAAGGAAACTGAGGCAAATGTGGCGCATACTCTCTTCTTAACCTATTGTATTCCTTAACACAATCTAGATCTGCACAAATGTTTCTGACATCACACTCAATCAAGTACAATCCCGATAAAGTTCTAACTCGTGACAATGCCACATATGCCATACCCTCCTTGAACACAGAACTGCCAATATTCACCAATGCACTGTCTACACTTAAACCTTGCGATTTATGGATTGTCACCGCATATGCCAAGCAAACAGGGAACTGCTTACGGCGAACATATAAGTCTTTTACAAGCAAAAATCTAGCAGAACAACGAGCAATTAGCTGTACTTCCTCAATGCCATCAAATTTAATTTTTAAAAATTCAATTCCATCTCTATTTCTGTATTTCACAAAATCAACAACATTACCCATTGATCCATTTACCAGACCTCTTTCAACATGTAAATTCCTTCTTAAAATTATACGGCAGTTCAAGCACACATTCAGAGTCTTTTCAAAACCTGCAGTTTTAGATATACTCTTCTCTAATGAATCCAATTTAGTTTTCAGATTCTCAGACAAAATAATTGTTGATCCCATATGCTCTACTCTATCAATAGCTTCCAGTTTCACAATCTCTTGCTTTTCTAAATGCAACATTTTGTTGTTAAATTTGGCACATTCTGCAAGAGTTGGCATCAAACATATTCCAGATTTCTTTTCAGTAATTTTCTGAAAAATATTCTCAGGCACAACATCTTGTTCTGGATATAAATTTGACAGTAATCGTGCATTTAAAACTTCTTTCCCATGCTCAGTCACTTTTCCAATTCTAACATCTTGTAGAATAGTCTTGTAAACTTCATCCTTCGCCTGACGCATATTTTCATGCAGTTCAGCATAATTGAAGTTTAACCATATATTGACGTTGCCAATGCTGCCTAGGCACTTCCTGGTATCTTCATGCGTGAGCATTTTGAACACAGGTTGCCCTTTCACTGGTGTCAGCTGCAGAAGACCTCCGAAAACAATGATGTGTTTGCCACCAAATAACACATCATACTCTGTTTTGAGAACTTCTTGCATCCTCAAATGCACAAAGGCAAGCATGACATTGGAAACCATGCTTACTTCGTCAATGATAAGAAGTTTCATTTTCCTCAAGATTCTTGAAACTTCAAAACAAGCATCTCCAGATAGCTTGTGATATTCTAATTTGTTGTCATGCTCCACTGGCAGCATCAGTAAACGATGTAAAGTAATTCCTTTAATATTATGTGCTGCCAGTCCAGTTGGAGCAGTGACAACACAAGACAGCGATGACTCTGTCCTTTCCTGCAAATAGCATGAAATTGCTTTAATGAGGAAACTTTTTCCAGTTCCCGCTTCTCCACTCACGTACAGTCGGACAGGCTTCAACGACGTACATGAGCACTCTTTCTTATCATGACTTAATCCATGATCAATTTGCATGGTAACTTCGTCATATATTTTCCTCTGCTCAACGTTGAGTTGCCTTTCCAACTCTTCTAAGTTAACCGCATCCTCTTGAGCATGTGCCATGGCTCTTTCCACTTCATTCATAGCAGTGGCAGCTTCATTTTCAATAAGAGGTCCTCCTAGTGGATCCTGACTCAATGAAGCAGAACTCTGACTGTCCTGAGAACTGTCTCTGGCAATCTCGGCTGCAATCGTTGCTTCCTGCTCAATTTCCGCATTCAACATTTCTACATATTTGGGAAAAGCAGGACATTCTATGGTCTCCTTGGCGGCATTGAAAGAGTCTTCGTAACAGAGGAAACCTCCAAGCAGTTCCTCTTCTGCACGCCAAGGCTTGAAAAGTTGCAAAAGTGCTAAATAGAAAAACTCCTTTTTTTCAGGAGATTCGCCACTCAATTTTCGATGGTTTATCAAGTGGCATTTTCTTTGCTTGACCAGACATCCCTCACTTCCTATTACAGCATACACTCCTTTCTCAGTATCTTCTTTGGTGTTCCTCTTGAACATGTAATTTTGCAGAACCTCATACAGACAAACATTGTCTAGGTGACTGCTTCGATTTGGATAATATGTATCCAACATGTTTGTCTTCAAAATGTCGGTACTGTTTGGCTCCTTTTCCGCCAAATACTCAATTTCCCGCACAGGTTTGAGAACTCGATTACGCGTTGCAGCAAGACCAAGACTCGCCCAAACGATACTCCTGGACTTGGCATAGAGACTTGCTGAAGACAACCGGTCAGAACATTCGTACGCTCCGATTTCTCGATGCGACAACATCTTCAGACTGAAACTGTACAACTTCTTGCTGAGGCTCTTTTCATGGGAAATGTCCTCCCACATATCCTTCAATTCTGTCTTCTCTTTTTTGGTGATGTAAGACGTCACATACCGAGCCACAGCCATACAGTTATCAGCCACAAACTGTATATCCATGTTAGCATTCCACATGGACAAAATCACCGGGTTATAGTCGTTGATGTACTTGGACTCTTCGTTCCTCTTCAAATTGTAAGTGTTTTTAGGTGATTTCTTCATCACATTATGTCGCAGCGAAGACATCAAACTGTTTACTCTTCCTTTAGAAATCACCGGTCGTGGAAAGCCGAAACGACATTTGGTGTAGAACTTGTCTTTGTTTCGGAATTTACGACGGCAGTACTTTCCACATCGATGGCTTTGGAAACGCTGAACTTTTTCTCTTAGGCTTTTCTTCTCCTTTGCGTTTGGAACAGCACACGTAGAATACTGTTGGATGAAACTCATCACTGAGTCTTCTGGATCCGTTCCAAATTTAGGTGCATCCTTGATCCACAGCAACATATGTATATGAGGAGCACCTCTTGCTTGGTACTCCTTTCTCCAGAAGAAATCCAACACCTCTCCAAGAGGTGGATTCTTCTTATTCATGATGAAAGACATCATAGCTTCAAATCTATGATTGAAGTACCTACATACATTGACTGGATCCAAAGAGCACAGTTCTCCGGGTGTCTTGAATTCGATGTTTTCTACGTTAGCATTTGCCTCTCGTAGAAATTGAAGTAAGTCTTCCCAGCCATACTCGGCACAACTCAGAGTGAGGAACCATGTGGGAGTACCTAAGTTCCTCAGCATACATTTTAAATCACCATGACGACGGTACCAGTACTCATTAGTACCACGCTGACACGCCATGAGATTAATCAGGTGAGAATCCAAAATACTATCTTGGACATTCACTTTATCCATAAAATCACTTGCCGAGATGTTTTGCATGTGTATACCACTTTTCAAGATGTGGTTCACTGCATATGACAGTCCAGACAGATCGCTTTCAAACAGGAGATGAAACAAATAAGGAATGCATTGTCGAAACCTAGCATCTCCTGCATACAATCGCAAAGTCCGGTATTCAGAAGCAGGAATTTGATGAGGTCGCTCATCATATCTTCCTCCCTGACCTGTTGGAAAAAGCTGTGGGAAACACCGAGCTTCCAAACTTTCCTCCCAAACACTAATGGGACTCCCTTTGGCTTGTTTCATTTGAAACAACTCAATAGCATTCCCCATGACTTCCTTGGAATGCAAAGGATGAACACTATAATGTTCATATATTTCCTCACTAGTAGAGGGTTCTACTTTCTCAATTTGACCAGCACACAAATCGCTATCCTCTTCCTCACTTACTTCCTCTTCTGCAACATATACATTCTTATAGTATTTATTATTTTTTTTCAAATACAATGTTGCCTTTTTAACTTTCCTAACATCTACTAAATCTTGCCATATTTTCTTATTCTTTGTCGGAACCCCATTAACTAAGATAACCAGAGGTTCCTCTTCCACTTTTTCTACTCCAATTGTGTTAATGTTTTTCTTAAAATCTAGAGGCAAATAAACAACTCTTCCCTTTAATCCTCTCTGTAAATCTGATGGAGGCAATTTCCCTGTCTTTGGCTCCATTCTTACAATAGCCTGAAAGGGATGGATACTTTGAATCAAAATAGATTCATAAGTATTTAAGTCCTTCAATTCAGAAGGAATCTCAACCAATTCCAGATTATTATGAACTGCTCTAGCAGGCATCTGGTTTTGTTTTAATTTGTTACAACAATAAGTACACACACGTTGATCCAATCCCAAATCAAAACAATTTTCTACCATCAAGTATGTTGCAAAATCCTTCCATTCACTATTATTTTCCCTTTCACTTTTTGCATATAAATCCACTAACTTAGTCTGATTCTTATAATAAGTGCGTCTACAACACACACAAGTGAAATTAGGCCTCTCACTTGATTTCATGTCAAACGTCGCAATTTCCCTCTGGAAAATATCTGTACTGGAAACATGTACACTATCTTCCAAATGACCCTCTACTTCTTGCTCAATTTCAACATTCTCCTCTTTACTTCCAAAGTAACAAAACTCAATTTCTTCACATATATTCTTCACATCTATTTCAGAACCATGCAAAAGAGCAGCGCATAATTGTTTCAGCATAATTGCTGGACTCTTAGCATAATACAACATTCTAACTAATTTCCTCACTTTGTTATGATGCACTGCTAGCATCCTGAAATGATGAAAAACACTCTGGCATACTCTCCTGGAAAGACAAGCCAGTGAATGACCATGCAAACCTGTCACTTCTCTTACTCTGCAAGGATCTAATTCTTGCAACAACCTCATTTTCTGCTTCAAACTTTTTTTGTTAAATGACCGTACAAAATCACAAAGCAAATTGATGGAATCCTGTCGCACACTGCAAATACTACTACACTTCCAGGTGTACACAGGACCCTTAGCACGTCTTCCTAAAACCTCATTACCTAACAACTCTTCTGCCTCTGTTGTCACAAGTTTTTCTTTTTCAACTGGACAACCATCTTTCACTTCATAAGCACGACCACTGATGTCAACTGCATGCACCAAATCATTATCCTGGAAATAACTCTCTTCATTAAAAAATGCCTCACAGCTTGAACTATGCATCCATTCTCCAGAAAAAACTTCACAAAAATTACTACGATTAACTATTCTCTTCCATCTACTATTTCTTTTGAAATCAAAAATTGCCTTGTTTAGCTTCCTAATTCTATTGATTATCAAAATAAATACCTTACGTTTAATTTCAAATGCCTGATCAATAACTTTCTCAACTTTTTTTTTTCTCTTATAAAAAACTAGTTTCTGTTGACCTTTCTTAATATTTTTTAACAAATTGCCAATTATCCTGTTGCGGAACATTCGTTTACGAATCTCCCTAAACTGTTGTTTCCTTCTACTATCATGCACAGATTTATCTCTTGCTCTAGCAGTAACATTTTCCATTGTCCTTTTCTTTCCATTTGATTTACTTCTTGTGTTATGGACTGAAACATTTTCTGTAGTAATATTTTTTTTATTACAAATATTTCTTATGAAATATTTAGAGCTCTTACCCGGTGCTTTCTTCGTGGCTTGAGAAATCTTTTTGTTAGAGGACTGCTGCGTTTTTTTTTTCTCCTGCTGTCTTTGACGTTTTGCAGCCTTTATCTGTCTTTGTATTGTAGGCATATTGAAATCTTGAAATGATCTGCAGTTGAATCTGAGGAAAAATATAATAAAAAATGTTAATAAACATTATTATCAAACAGTAAATCAGTAATAGTGATCAAAAACATAACACACTACTTACAATCAGATAGGAGAAAGCTGCGTCAAAACCCTGCGCCTGCTTGAAGCTGGCATAGGTCTTGACGCAGCATTGTGGAGATGGGGCACCCCTGAGCCTTGCTGGAGCTGCATCGCACTTGCGATACAACTCCAGCAATGCGCCACCTTTACGGCACAGATGCGTCACGCATCTGTGCCGTTTTTGCCCCATGCTGCGCCGCATTGTAAATGCAGCACAACATGGGTGGCGGAGCAGTGGCGCAGGATGACTGTCACATCCCTGGTGATGCGCCACTCATCATAAATCTATCCCTAAGCTTCTTATCTTGTTACAGATGAACTGCCATATGTATCATCAAAATATTTTACATTTTCTAAATAGCGAATTTTAAGGAATAAATAGCGATTCTTTACCATTCCTAATTTGCGATGAGCAAATTGCTAATTGCAAGTTACCCATTCATTTCCATGGCCTAGGAGGCTAATATGAATGAAGGTTTAATTTGCGATTAGCAATTTGCTCATCACAAAGTAGGAATTTTTCCAAGGGTGCAGGGGTGTCTCAAGAACACCTGCTGCACCCCTGAAAAACAAATTTGGGGGCATATGGCACACATACATGCCTAAGGGCATGTGTTGGCGTCATATGGCACCTTTTGTTTTTTTGAAAAAAAGCTTTTTGAAAAGAATTCACAAATTACCACTAATTTACCACAATAGTTTCCAAATCCTTAATGTCATTTTTTACATAGTTTTTGTTTGATACATTGCATTTAAGTAGTCACAAAATTTACAAATGCTTCAGTGCAATCGCAAAATAAGGAATAGCAAATTTTGCTACTCCTTATTTTACATCAAAGTTGTTTGATACATACAATTTGTCTAATTAACATTCGCAAAGGCCAAAATTCATAGAATTTTGATCTTTGCAAATGCTAATTAGCTTGATACATATGGCCCCAAGTGAGGCCTGTCTTGCGACATGGTGCATCTTTTGCATTACTGCTGATTGGGTTTTATGTGGTACGTTTTTTTTTTACACCATGACATATCTGCCTAAATGCATCAATTTTTAATGTTGTCACCTCATAGCAAATATTTTGCACCACCGCTGCATCATAAAAGTGACGCACAGTGGCAGAAAAAAGGCATACACCTATCATAAATCTATCCCTAGCATTTTAAATGATTAATCCAGGATGACAATAAAGTGTGTCCTATCCAGAGGTTTGTTTAAGGTGAGGCCTACTCAGGATTGCAGATTAAAGTTACGCTTGATGAAGAATACAGAGGAGATAATACATATAAAGGACTACCAATGAAGTAAGTAATGTGCACTTTATTGCGCCAGTCATCATAAATGTATCCCTAAGCTTCTTATCTTGTTACAGATGAACCACCACATGTACCATCAAACTATTTTGCATTTCCTAAATAGCAAATTTTAAGGAATAAATAGCAATTCTTTACTATTCCTAATTTGCAATGAGCAAATTGCTAATTGCAAATTACCCATTCATTTCCATGGGCTAGGAGGCTCATAGGAATTAAGGTTGCAATTTGTGATTAGCAATTAGCTCATCACAAAATAGGATTTTTTTCAAGCGTGCAGGGGTATCTCAAGAACACCCTGCTGCACCCCTGAAAAAGAAATTTGGGAGCACATGGCACACCTACATGCCCTAATGGCATGTATGGGCGTCATATGGGACCTTTTTTTTTTTTGAAAAAAATGCTTTTTGAAAAGAATTCGCAATTTACCACAAACTAGAAGTTGGTGCTAGTTTCCAAATCCTTAATATCATTTTTTACATATTTATTTTTTGATACATTGCATTTAAGGAATCACAAATTTTGAATTATTGACATTTTAAGTAATTTCCACATGTGCAGTGTTTTCAAAATATAATTTGAAAATCGTTTTTGGGGAAAAGTAATGGTTTGCAAATTTATGACAAGGACATAATGGTGTATGCTTCTCTATAAGGCATTTCAGTGTCTCTAATGTCATTTTTCCCATATTACATTATAAGACCTTTCCCCATGAAGCACATTCCTTGTAAATATGCTCCCACCTGTGCATTGCAAATTTAGATTTTGACTGTTTCAGTCACATAGCCATGTTGAAAGTGACCCAAAAAAATTGCAAACGTTTTAAAATAACACATTCATGTGTCTTAAGGACATTTTAAGTCATTTCCCCATGGACAATGTTTTCTAAGTGGCACAAAAGAGGTATACACCTATCATAAATCTGTCCCTAGCATTTTAAATGATTAATTCAGGATGACAATAAGATGTGGCCTATCCAGAGGTTTGTTTAAGGTGAGGCCTACTCAGGATTGCAGATTAAAGTTACGCTTGATGAAGAATACAGAGGAGATAATTCATGTAAAGGCCTACCAATGAAGTAAGTGATTTCTACTTCATTGCGCCAGTCATCATAAATGTATCCGTAAGCTTCTTATCTTGTTAGACATCAACCGCCATATGTATCATATAACTATTTTGCATTTCCAAAAAAGCGAATTTTAAGGAATAAATAGCGATTCTTTACCATTCCAAATTTGCGATGAGAAAATTGCTAATTGCAAATTACCCATTCATTTCCATGGGCTAGGAGGCTCATATAAATGAAGGTGCAATTTGCGATTAACAATTTGCTCATCACAAATTAGGAATTTATTCCAAAGGTGCAGGGGTGTCTCAAGAACACCCTGCTGCAACCCTAAAAAAAAAATTTGGGGGCATATGGCGCACATACATTTTAACAACATTCCTTTACCTCAACAACGATTTTCAAATCATAACTTCAAAACACTACACATGGGAAAATTACTTAAATTGTCCTTAAGACACATAAAAGCGTTTTTTGATTGGCTTTCCTGCATGGTAGGGTCACTTTTAACATATCTATGTAACACAAACATTCAAAATCAAAATTTTCCATGCACAGGTGGGACCATATTTACAAGCAATTTGCGCCACAGAGAAAGGTCTTACATTAAAATGGGAAAAATAACATCAGGGACAGTCAATTGCCTTATAAAGAACCATACACCATTATGTCCTTCTCATGAATTTAAAAACAATTCCTTTTTCCCAAAAACGATTTTCAAATCATAATTTCAAAACACTGCACATGAGAAAATGACTTAAAATGTCATTGAAACACATGAAAGCGTTTTTTGATTGGCTTTCCTGCATGGTTGGGTCACTTTTAACATGGCTATGTAACACAAACATTCAAAATTAAAATTTTCCATGCACATGTGAGAGCATATTTACAAGCAATTTGCGCCACAGAGAAAGGTCTTACACTAAAATGAGAAGAATAACATCAGGGACAGTCAATTGCCTTATAAAGAACCATACACCATTATGTCCTTGTCATGATTTTATAAACAATTCCTTTTCCCCAAAAACGATTTTCAAATCATAATTTCTAAACACTGCACATGGGAAAATGACTTAAAATGTCATTAAAACACATGAAAGCGTTTTTTGATTGCCTTCCCAGCATGGTTGGGTCACTTTTAACATGGCTATTTAACACAAACATTCAAAATCTTAATTTTCCATGCACATGTGAGAGCATATTTACAAGCAATTTGCGCCACAGAGAAAGGTCTTACACTAAAATGAGAAAAATAACATCAGGGACAGTCAATTGCCTTATAAAGAACCATACACCATTATATCCTTGTCATGAATTTAAGAACAATTCCTTTTCCACAAAAACGATTTTCAAATCATAATTTCTAAACACTGCACATCAGAAAATGACTTAAAATGTCATTAAAACACATGAAATCATTTTTGGGTCACTTTTAACATGGCTATGTAACACAAACATTCAAAATCAAAATTTTCCATGCACATGTGAGAGCATATTTACAAGCAATTTGCGCCACATAAATCATAATTTTCTCCTTAAAGCACACTATTCTCTATCTAAAGTAAAGAAATATTTTCTCACCTTAGCAAATACTTTGAGTTTGAAAACAGTCTAAGAAACACACCAATTTGTCTTCAGCAGAGCAAAAGGTATGCACTCCAGAGTCTGCAGCTATCAAAAGCACAGAAATGCTGTAATTCTTCACACATATTTCTCATGTCACCCAATCAAAACTCTTCCCTCACTTTTTTTCAAATGAAAACCCTTCCCCCTCTGCCCTTTCTGCCTATTTTCCATAGCAACCACCTCTTGGAGAAACTCTGGTGTTTGCAAGTTCACACAACAATGTTGCAATTGAACTCTGAACTCTCAGTGCACCTGCATATCCAGTGCTTTCTTTCATTTAATGATTTTTTATTGACCACTCAAAATACATCTTTCAAACAACACATCTGTACACCCTAACTTTCTGTTTTCATCAATCAAAATCCACCAATCACTGTTACTGCTTCATGAACACAGAAACTCCACAGTTTTTTTCATTTCAAACTCTCATTTTTTCAACTGCCATTTCATTGCCACACTTCATCTGACTGCAGGAGAACCTTCTCTCACCATGTTTTCTGTCTGGATTGTTGGTCATAGTTATATTCACTGGGCTCAAAGGTACGTTGAAAGCAGGAATTTACCTAACCTCAATTTACAAGATGTGGAAATTAAGTGGTTTGGCCACAGAGGATTAAAATGTCACCAATTGATACCATTGGTGAAAACCTTTATGCATTTGCCCAAACCTGACCTGTTAATTGTGCACTGTGGAGGTAATGACTTGGGCACTTTGACTGGTGTAGGTCTGGAAATGCTTTTAAAGGACACCTTTGAGCAATTAATGGCACTTTTTCCTCAGACTGCCTTGGTATATTCAAATATATGCCAAAGACAGAAATGGAGGTGGTCAAACCAATTTTGTCCACAAATTGAGAAGTCGAGGAAGCATGTAAACAAATCTGTTTCAGCTTACATGAGAGACCATGGAATGGGCTCCCTGTACAACAATAACTTGCGTTACTACATGCAAGATATCTACAGAGGAGATGGAGTTCACTTCTCAGATGAGGGCAACAGAATTTTCACTCTGAATTTAAAAATGTGCATTGGTACCTACTTATAAGTACCTAAATGTACCATAAACCCAAAAGCTCTTCTCAGAGCTACCCTACATCTAATCACTCACAATTATTATTTTACTCTAACTTTTTTCACTAATTTTCAACAAAGTACACTCCCTGGGGCGCTACCCGGTACGCGTACCGGGAGCTAACCTCGCGAAATGTTTTAAAAAAATGTTTTTTTTCGCACATATAAACCTCCTCAGCCACCCTCAGAAAACCTAGGGGGTCAAGATAACTCTACCGTGCCCCCTTCTACCCATTCCGAACATTAATTGCCCTCCATCTTGTATCTTAATTCGACCGAAACACAAAATGGTGGACTCCCGGAACGCTTAAGGTCCGCGAACCGGGGCGCTCAACGGTTCGCGTACCGGGTCGCTCCCTGGGAAGCGCACCATCAAAAAAGGTGGGAAAGTAGTTCACACAAAAGCCACTTGAGACAATTTCACCAAATATAGATTAGCTCATACTACATACCAATCCCTACCATTTTCACAAATTTGATTGGAATTCCATTTAGCCATTTAGCCTGTAGACCTCTCTAAATACCGTGAGGTAAATTACTTCACAAAACACATCTGAAGTGTTGGAATTGACAACCAATTAAAATGTTACTTTCATTTTCTACTTTTTTTACCTGACATTTGATTGGTTATGTACCCGAATATATATAAAGGAAGAGAAGGAAACACAGCCATTTTGACTACTACTTCCTGGTGTACATTTCAATAGGATTTTCATTAATAACTTCAACTTCTTTTTAAAGGTAAGTTGTTATTTTTAAAACTGAAGTATATTGTGCACTTTAAGTTAATATGGCAAACTTTTTCTGTTAGTTATATACTATCCCTCTGTAGTACTTATAAATTTAGATACACTTTTTTATATTCCTACTTCCACTCTGATACTATACACTGCCCAAAGATAAATTCACTGTTAAAAACTGCCTATCTAAAATTAATCCCAACAGTGCCCTACCTCTACTAATATATATTTTTTTTATGCAAATTTCAGGGAAAATGGAAAGTGAACAAAACATTTCATTTGAAATTGTCCTTCCAGAGTCCAACACAGAAATCATTGATCCAAATGAGATGGAATTTATGGATGAAACTTGGGACCAAGAACTACTGCAATGTGTACAAGCAGTAGATAACCTCCTTGCAAATGAGGACATTTTACAACCTCAGAGACTACAATGTATATTCCATGATAATTATGAAATTTCTGACAATGAAATGTTAGAAAGTTTAATAAATTATGAAACACAATAAAAAATGCTTAAAAAATAAAAAAAAATAAAAAATAATCAACAAAACCAACAATCAATTAACATACAGCATTTGAAAAGTCTATCATTCATTTTTCATTGTAGTACGCTCCCCAGAACGCTTCCCGGTTCGCGTACCGGGCGCTAACCACGAAAAAAAACAAAAAAAAAAATTTTTTTTTTTTGCTTCGCGGGGCCCCTTTAAAACCTCCACATTAAACCTAGGGGGTCAGCGAGGATCTACTATGCCCCCTTATAGTTATTTCCCCCTTTGTTTTGGCCTCCTCTTGTCTCTCGATCCTACCGAGAGACAAGATGGCGGCCGCTCCGGACTGTTTAGAATGTTGACAGACACCGGAGAGCCAATCAGCTTCGCTACGCGAAGTTCCGTTACGCGTCAAGTACGCGAACCGGGGCGCTGCCTGGTCCGCGCTTACAGATATATATCTTTTTTTGAACGTTAATTTCTCAAAATCCACTGCAGCACATATATTGAGACCTACAAAAGGCACATCGGGCTACCAGTCCCTGCAATTTTGCCAAATTTCGTGCAAATCCATTCAGCCGTTCGGGCTAAAAGTGAGGCTAACCGCCCTATGGAAAACTCAATGTTAAAAACACGTTTTGGGACCCCCCTTTTTTCTCGGCCCCCCCTGGACCAACTCCCCCCAAATTTCCAGGGGCTGCTCAGAAACAAAATGTTCCATTTTCCTGAAAATTTCAGCCAATTCCGTCCACAAACGCCAAAGTTATTAGACATAGAATTTTCAAAAATCCCATAGGGAAAAAATCCTAACTATATATACCTACTGGCGACCGCCAGTAGGTAATATATATATATATATATATATATATATATATATATATATATATTACCTACTGGCGGTCGCCAGTAGGTAGTTATAATTAGGATTGTTTTCCGTAGGGAAATCGCAACATTCTGTTGGGAATAACTTTGGCGCCGGTTGAGGAATCTGCCTGAAATTTTCCACAAATTTGCCTCGCGGCTCTCCGCTCATTCCCTGAACGTTTGGGGGGATTCGTCAATCGGGGCTGAGATAAAAGAAGGGTCCCAAAACGTGTTTTCCCCATGTTAATTTCCATAGGGCGGTCGGACTCACTTTTAGCGCGAACGGGTGAATGGATTTTCACCAAACTTGGCAAAATTGTAGGGAATGGTAGCCCGATGTGCCTTTGCTATGTCTCAAGATATGTGCTCCAGAGGATTTTGAGTAATTTGGGTTTAAAAAAATATATATATCTATAGCCGCGCCCCGGTACGGCACCGGGGAGCGCACCGGGCACGCTAGGCGACTTGCGCACGGAAAGCTGATTGGCTCTCGGGTGTCTGTAAACATTCGAAACAGTCCGCAGCGGCCGCCATCTTGTGTGCCGGTAGGATCGAGACACTAGAGGAGGCAAAAAACAAAGGGGGAAATGATCAAAAGGGGGCAGGGTACACCCCCCTGACCCCCTAGGTTTGATGTGGGGGCCATAAAAGGGTCCCGTGGGGCATAAACAAAAAAAAAATTCGATTTTCGCGGGGGGAGCGCCCGGTACGCCCCGGGGAGCGTACTGGGGAGCGTACCACGGGGAAAATCCAGTGAAATAGGAAAATAATCATTTAAAGTGCTTAGAGGTAAGGTAGGTCTGCATAGAGTTGTTGTGTTGTTTGGCTGTTTTAAGTACCAATATGTAGGTACCAATGCTGAGTCTTAAATGTAATGTACACCGTTTCCTCTGTAGATATCTTGCATGTTGGTACAGAAGTTATTGTGGTATATGGAATCCATATCATAGACTGTCAGGAAAGCAGAAAGAACATGGAGGCAGGAGATGAAAAAGAGATGTCAAATACAGATTGAAGATAATAAAGTGGGAGAAAGGAAGTAACTATGAGCAAAATTACTATGTAACACAAATAGGTTGCACAGTATACTATAAGTCTGACTTTATATTATAATCAATTTGGTACTAGTTTATGAATTACATATAAAAATGAATAATGTCTCGAACAATTTTTGATTATTAAATATAAATTTATTTTTCTGATTGTTTTTCAAAATTTAACAGAACTTCTAACAACACACTGTTGGAAATGTCCTCATTTTCAATCAGTGAATCTACTGCTTCTACACACTGAACTAATTCATGCTCCAGTGACTCATCCATAAAATCAATGTCATCATTGTCATCAATAATGTTTTCAGCGTTGTTTTCCAGAACAATTTTGAAGTAAATATTCTGCTCTCCTTCCATTTTCTTGCTGTAATTTGCATAACAAATAAATATATCAGTAGAGATAGGGCACTGTTGGATTAAGTTCAGACAGGTAGTTTTGTTTTTTTAACAGTGAAGTTATCTTTGGGCAGTGTATGGTATCAGGCTGGAAGTAGAAATATAAAAAAGTGTATGTCATAAAGCCTAAGTAAATTCATAATTATACAAGACAAGCCTAACTCCATCCATAACTAACAGAGAAGCCTATCTCAATCTATAACTATTACAGAGGGATAGTATATAACTATCAGAAAATGTTCTCCAAATTAACTTAAAGTGCACAACATACTTCAGTTTTCCAAATAACATCTTACCTTTGAAAAAGCAGTTTAAGTTCTCAGTGAAAATCCTTTTGAAATGTACTTCAGGAAGTAGTAGTCAAAATAACTGTGTTTCCCTCTCTTTCTTTATATATAGTCATGTACATAACCAATCAAATGTCATGAAATAATAGTAGAAAATGAAAGTAACATTTTAATTGGTTGTAAATTCTAACACTTCAGATGTGTTTTTGTCATGTAATTTACCTCAGGATATTTAGACAGGGCTATAGGCCAAATGGCTCAATGGAATTCCACCAAATTTGGGAAAATGGTAGGGACTGGTATGTAGTATGGCCTATTCTATATTTGGTGAAAGTGTCTCCAGTGGTTTTTAAGTAAATTAACTTTTAAAAAAAATTGGGAGCGCTTCCCGGTGCGCGCCCCGGTACGCGTGCCGGCAGCGCTACAGCAGTCCTCCATTTTGTGTTTTGGTAGATTTGAGACAAAAAATGCAGGACAAACAACGTTGGGAATGGGTATAAGGGGGCACAGTAGGCACTCCCTGACCCCCTAGGTTTTATAAGGGGGTCTTAGGAGGCCCATATAGGCAAAAAAAAATATATATATATTTTTTGCGGGGTGAGCACCCGGTACGCGCACCGGGAAGCGTACCGGAGAGCGTACTTTGGTGAAAAATAGTGAAAAAAGTTAGAAAAAGATAATGATTTGGAGTGATCAGAGATAGGGTAGCCCTAAAAAGAGCTTTTGGGTTCTGTGGCTGATTTAGGTACCCACAAGTAGGTACCAATGCACAGTCTTAAATTCAGGAGGAATATTTTATTCCCCTCATCTGAGAAGTGCACACCATCTCCTCTGTAGATATCTTGCATGTTGTAACGCAAGTTATTGTTGTATATTGAACCCATTCCATATTCTCTCATGAAAGCAGAAACAGATTTATTCACATGTTTCCGTGCTTTCTCAAATTGTGGACAAAATTGGTTGGGCCAGTTCCATTTCTGTCTTTGGCATATATTGGAATATACCAAGGCAGTTTGTGGAAAAAGTGCCATCAATTGCCCAAAGGTGTCCTTTAAAAGCATCTCCAGACCTACCCCAGTCAAAGTGCCTAGGTCATTTCCACCACAGTGCAAAATTATGAGGTCAGGGTGTGGCAGATGGTAAAAGGTTTTCACCAATGGTATCAATTGATGACATCTCAATCCTCTTTGGCCAATCCATTTTATGTGCACATTTGGTAAATCAAGGTTGTGAAAACTTCTGGTAGCTGCATACCTTTGAGCCCAGTGAATGTAGCTATGTCCAATAATCCAGACAGAGTACATGGTGAGAGGAGGTTCTGGTGCAGTCAGATGAAGTGTAGGAATGAAATGGCAGTTGGAACAGTAGGAGTTTGCAAAAAAAATGAAGAGTGTTCAGTGCAAGCAAAGATTGGTGGACTCAGATAGTTGAAAACTGAAAGTTAGGGTGCATGGTTCTGTTCTGTGAAAGAAGTCATTTGAATGGTCAAGAAAAAGTCATTAAAAGAAAGATTGCACCTGATAAGCTGGTTTGTTGATAGGTCAAACATCCTTGATGAGTTCATTTGCAACATTGTAGAATAAACTTTTAACCCTAGGAGCTCAGTGAGGAGGGAGTTGCTATGGTCACAGGTAGAGAGGGCTGAGGGGGGGAAGGGTGTTGATTTGTAAATAGAGAGGGAAGAGTTTTGATTGGTTACCATGAGGAATATGTGTGTAGAATTAGAGGTTTTCTGTGCCATTAATGGTTGCAGTGCCTGGAGAACATACCTTTTGCTCTGCTAAAGAAATATTGGTGTGTGTATCTGACACTGTTCTCAATCTCCCAAAGCATTTGTAAAGGTGAGCTATGATTAAATCAATATAGAAAGAGAGTTCAGATTAAGAAGCACATTGACTTTCTTTGCTGTTGGTTTGTGTGATGCTGTTTGAAAATGCATGGGTTCAATATTTGCAAGATAGAGGATTTGTATTTTGTGAAATAGTGAGATTTCAGTAGTGAAGTTGAATGGTTGTACATAGGACCTGTACTCTGTATCTAAAATGTTAATTGAAAAACGATTTTAGTGCAAATCAATGAGTTTCAGTAGTGAAAATGAATGCTTGTAAATAGGATCTGTGCTCTGTTCGTAAAATGTTAATTAAAAAACGATTTTAGTGCAAATCAACGGGTTTCAGTAGTGAAAATGAATGCTTGTACATAGGACCTGTGTTGTGTTCCTAAAATGGTAACTGAAAAACGATTTTAGTGCAAATCAATGGGATAAAGTAGTGAAAATGAATGCTTGTACATAGGACCTGTGCTCTGTTTCTAAAATGTTAATTGAAAAACGATTTTAGTGCAAATCAATGGCTTTTACATTTTTAAGAAAGAATAAATAGTGTGTGCATAATTACATAAAAATATTTGAATCTTTTCCAAACATGTCACCTGTGTTACCTCAGATTGGGAAGTAGACTAAGTTTCTTTGCTGTTGGTTTGTGTCATTTTTTGGGTAATGCTTGGTAGGAATGTTTGCACCTTTTGTGCTCCCCTGGACAGGCTTCATCACATCTGCACTCCTGCTTAGGCCTCATAATCTTTTTTTAGAATAACATTTGAAAAACAGAGAAAAGGTCATATGTATAAGCTTTTCATTACACTACTAAAACATTTTTGGGGCAAATTAATGACTTTTACATTTTTGAGAAAGAATAAATAGTGTGTGCATGATTACATAAACAAATTTGACCTTTTCACAATCATGTCACCTGTGTTACCTCAGATTAGGAAGTAGATTGTGCAGATGAGGTGAGGCATGTCCAGAGGGACAGAGGAGGTGAGGCCTGTGTTCAAGACTGTAGTGGGAGAGAGACTTTTCTTGGAGAGCGTGGGTGGTGAGACCTGTGTCTAAGAGTGCAGTGGACTAGGCTTCATGAAGCCTATCCCCCACTGCACTCTTAGACACAGGTCTCAAGTTCTTTGCACCCGTGGACAGACCTCTCTTCTACTACACTCTTCAATAGAGGCCATACCTCTTGTGCACCCCTAGACAATCCTTACCTCATCTGCAACCCTGAATAGACTTCAACTAATTGGCATGCATAGACAGGCCTCAGCTTATTTACACCCTTGTCACGCGCCACCTCATCTGCACCTACTTACTATCAATTATACTCAATACATTGAGGCCTGAGATGAGGTAAGGCTTGTCCAAGGGTGAGAGGAGGTTAGTCCTCTCCACTGTAGTCATGGACACTGAATGCTAGTACATAGGACCTGTACTGTGTGTCTAAAATGTTATTTAAAAAACGATTTTGGTGAAAATCCATTACTTTTAGTTTTTTGAGAAGCAATAAATAGTGTCTGCATGATTAAATACATATATTTCATGCTTTCACAATAATGTCACCTGTGTTACCTTAGATTAGGAAGTAGATTGTGTAGATGAGGTGAGGCATGCCCAGAGGTACAGAGGAGATGAGGTCTATGTTCAAGACTGTAGTGGGAGAGAGGCCTTTCCTGGGAAGCATAGGTGGTGAAGCCTGTGTGTAAGAGTGCAGTGGACTAGACTTCATGAAGCTTATCTCCTACTGCACTCTTAGACACAGGTCTCACTTTCTTTGTACCTGTGGACATACCTCTCTTCCACTACACTCTTCAATACAGGTCTCACCTGTTCTGCACCCCTGGAGAATCCTCACTTGATCTGTAAACCTGAATAGTCCGTTTGCTTTTTGTCATTGCTTTGTTGTTTGATAATAGTGGTCTAAAATGCGCTATTTTTTTCTTTAACACAGATTGAAATCAAGATTTCAAGAGTAAGGAAAGATGCCCTCAAGGCAAAGAAGAAGGAAAAATTATATGCGGTTACAAACAAAAGCAGCATTGGAATTACAGCAGTACTCCACAACAAAGACTTAAAAAAACAGGAAAGAAGCTCCTGGTAAGATAACTAAGGGGCATATTACCAAGCAATAGCGATAATTATCGCTATTGCTTGGTTAGAGATAAAAATTTACCGCTGAGCTGCGGCGATTTTTATCGCAGATAAACCTTGGTATTACCAAGGTTTATCGCAAATGCGATAAAAAACGGCCGCAATGCATGAATATCGCTGAAAAGTCAGCGATATTCATGCATTACCGAGCGAATGCTCTTAGCCATGTTATCCACCTCCCATTGGATAACATGGCTAAGGACTGCTCAGGGCAGGTGTTAGCTTTTGGAGATATTCGCGCTTAGCGCGAATATCTCCAAAAGTTGGTAATAGGAGATAGCGATGTTAGCGACTGTTTCCAGTCGCTAACATCTTGGCACGCCCACTTTGCATGTCATTAGTGATAAATATCACTGACATGCAAAGTGGGGCCCAAGATGGTCGCTATCTCCTACTAGCTGTCGCTAACTGGTGTTAGCGACAGCTAGGTAATAGGGAGATCATTTTATCTCTGCTTTCTTGGCTTTTAAAGCCAAAAAAGCGGAGATAAACCCCCTTGATAATATGCCCAAAAGTCTTTCTTATGGAACATATGTAGATCAAAAAAAATGTTGGACAGCATGTAGAAAAAGAGAAGGAGAGAGTAAGTTTGAAAAGGAAGGAGAGGCCCTCAAAAAATCTTACTACTGGAGCAGGAGACAATAATATGTATCGGAATAGAAGGCAGAATCAGTTTAGAGACATTCGTAAACGAATGTTTCGCAATAGGGTGGTTTTAAATTTGTTAAAAAACATTAGGAAAGGAAAACAGAGAGCTGCTTTTTATAAGAAAAAGAAAAATGTAGGGAAGATTGTTGATCAGGCTTTTGAGGTTAAGAAAAAATTATTTATTTTAATATTCAATAGAATTAGGACACTTAACAAGACAAATGATGTTTTTTAAATCAAACAGTAGATGGAAAAGAGTAATTAATTGGACACATTTTTGTAAAGTTTTTTCAGGAGAATGGATGCACAGTTCAAGTTGTGAGCCATTTTTTAATGAGGAGAGTTACTTCCAGGAGAATGATTTAGTGCATGCAGTTGACACCAGTGGTCGAGCATATGAGGGGAAAGACGGTTGTCCGATTGAAAAAGAGAAACTTGTGCCTAGAGAACCAGAAGAGGTGTTAACTGATGAAGTTTTTAGGAGACGCACTAAGGGTCCAGTGTACTCTTGGAAGTGTAGTCGTATTTGTAGTGTGCGACAGGAATCAATTGATTTGTTTTGTAATTTCTAACGTACATATAGTAAGAAAAGTCTGAAACAGAAAATGAAGTTGTTGCAAGATTTAGATCCTTGCAGATTGAGAGAAAACACAGGTTTGCAAGGGCATTCACTGGCTTGTCTTTCTAGAAAAGTCTGTCAGAGTGTTTTTCATCATTTTAGGATGTTAGCAGTGCATCATACCAAAATGAGGAAATTAGTGAGAATGTTGTATTATGCAAAAAGTCCAGCACTTAACCTTAAGCAATTAAACAGTGCTCTTTTGCATGGAACTGAATTAGATGTGTAGAAGATTTGTGAAGAAATTAAGATTTCTTATTTTGGTGAAAAAGAGGACAGTGTAGAAATTGACACATAAATTCAAGGTATTGTGGAAGACAATGTACAGATTTCAAGTACAGAAAAGTTTGACCAGGAAATTACCAGGTTTAAGGTGAAATCAAGTGAAAGGCCGAATTTTACTTGTGTGTGTTTTCGACGAACTCATTATAAGCATCAAATTAGATTAGTTGATTTATACGTAAAAAGTGAAAAGATAAATAATTATGAGTGGAAGGATTTTGCTACTTATTTATGGGTGGAGATTTTTTTCGATTTGAGTTCTGATCAGCATATTAGTAAATATTGTTATGATAAATTAAATCAAAACAGAATACCTGCTAGAGCTGTTCATAATAATCTGGAGTTGGTAGACATTCCTTCTGAATTGATGGATTTAAATACATATGAGTCTATTTTGATTCAATGTGTCCATCCTTTTCAGGCTATTGTTCGCATGGAGCCTAAGATAGGGAAATTGCCTCCTTCAGATTTACAGAGAGGATTAAAGGGAAGAGTTGTTTATTTGCCTCTAGATTTCAAGAGAAATATTGATACCATTGGTGTAGAGAAAGTGGAAGAGGAACCTCTGGTTATTCTAGTTAATGGGGTTCGGACAAAGAGTAAGAAAATCTGGCAAGATTTAGTGGATGTTAGGAAAGTCAAAAAGGCAACGTTGTATTTGGTCAAAAACAATGAGTACTACAACCATGTATGAGTTGAAGCAGAGGAAACAGCTGCAGATGAAGACAGTGATTGTTCAAGTGGCCAAATTGAAAAAGTTGATGTATCAAAGAGTGAAGAAATATATGAACATTATACTGTTCATCCTTTGCATTCCAAAGGAGTGATGGGGAATGCAATTGACTTGTTTCAAATGAAAGCAGCAAAAGGAAGTCCCATTAGTGTATGGGAAGAAAGTTTGGAAGCTCGTTGTTTTCCACATTTATTTCCACAGGTTGAGGTGGACGATATGACGATCGACCACTTCAAATTCCTGCATCTGAATACCGAACTGTAAGATTATATGCTGAAGATCTAAGGTTTCGTCAATGCATTCCTTATTTGTTTCATCTACTGTATGAAAGTGACTTGTCTGGGCTTTCTTATGCAGTAAACCATATACTGAAAAGTGGAGCACATTTGCAAAATGTTTCGGCGAGGAGAAAGTGAATCTGCAAGATAATATTTTGGAATCTCATTTAATCAATCTCATGGCATGTCAGCGTGGTACAAATGAGTATTGGTTACGTCGTCATGGGGAATTGAAATGTATGCTAAGAAACTTAGGAACTCCTACATGGTTCCTCACTCTTAGCTGTGCTGAGTATGCATGGGACGACTTACTTCAATTTCTACGAGAGGCAAATGCAAATATTCAAAATATAGAATTCAAAACTGCTGGAGAACTGTGTTCTTTGGATCCAGTGAATGTATGCAGATATTTCAATCATAGATTTGAAGCTATGATGTCTTTTATTACCAACAAAAAAAATCCTCCCCTTGCAGAGGTTTTGGATTTCTTTTGGAGAAAGGAGTATCAAGCGAGAGGTGCTCCTCATATACATATGTTGTTGTGGATTAAAGATGCACCCAAATTTGGAACAGATTCGGATGAGACAGTGATGAGCTTCATTGAAGAGTATTCAACATGTGCTGTTCCGAAAACTACCGAAGAAAACAGTTTAAGGCAACAAGTTTTACGCTTTCAATCCCATCGTTGTGGAAAGTACTGTCGTCGAAAATTCAGAAACAAGGACAAGTTCTACACAAAATGTCGTTTCGGCTTTCCACGAACAGTGATTTCTAAAGGAAGAGTAAATAATTTGATGTCTTCTCTGCGACATACTGTGACGAGGAAATCACCAAAAAATACATACAATTTAAAAAGAAACGAAGAGTCTAAGTACATCAACGAATACAACCCAGTGATTTTGTCCATGTGGAATGCTAACTTGGATATTCAATTTGTTGCTGACAACTCTATTGCTGTGGCTCGATATGTGACGTCTTACATCACAAAAAAAGAAAAGACAGAACTGAAGGAAATGTGGGAGGACATTTCACATGAAAAGAGTCTAAGCAAGAAATGTTATACTCAGAAGATGTTGTTGCATCAGAAAATTGGAGCATATGAATGTTCTGATCGATTGTCATCAGCAAGTCTCTATGCCAAATCTAGAACCATCATTTGGATAAGTCTAGGTCTTGCTGCAACACGAAACCGAGTTTTGAAATCTGTACAAGAGATAGAGTATTTGACAGAGAAAGAACCAGAAAGCACAGATATTTTGAAGACAAACATGTTGGATACATACTATCCAAATAGAAGTCCTCACCTTGAGAACGCTTGTCTCTATGAAGTTCTGCAAAGATATATTTATAAGAGGAACATCAGAGAAGATATCAATAATGGAATATATGCTGTCATTGGATGTGTAGGATGTTTAGTGAAACAGAGAAAAGGTCATTTGATTAATCATCGAAAATTGAGTTGTGAAAATCCAGACAAAAGAGAATTTTACTATTTGGCTCTTTTGCAACTCTTTAAACCATGGCGTAAAGAAGAGGAACTACTTGGAGATTTTCTCTGTTATGAAGACTCTTTTAATGCAACTAAAATGAAGCTGCCACTGCCATGGATGAGGTGGAAAGAGCTATGGAGCAAGCTCAAGAGGATGTAATTAATTTAGAAGATTTGGTGAAACAATTAAACCTTGAGCAGAAACAGATATATGACGAAGTCACATAACAGGTTGAACATGGATTGAGTCATGAGAAGAAAGAGTGCTCACGTACATCATTTAATCCTGTCCGACTGTACGTGAGTGGAGAAGTGGTAACTGGAAAAAGTTTTCTGATTAAAGCAATTGCAACTTATCTGCAGAAAAGGACTCAATCACCGCTGTCTTGTGTTGTTACCGCTCCAACTGGGCTGGCAGCACATAATATTAAAAGGATTACTTTACATTGTTTACTGATGCTGCCAGTGGAGCATGATACCAAATTGCAATACCACAAGCTATCTGGAGATGCGTGTTCTGAAGTTTCGAGAATCCTGAAGAAAATGAAACTTCATATAATTGATGAAGTAAGCATGGTCTCAAATCTAATGCTTGCTTTTGTGCATTTGAGAATGCAAGAAATTCTTAGAACAGACTATGATGTCTTATTTGGAGGAAAACACATTATTGTTTTTGGAGATCTACTGCAGTTGACTCCAGTGAAAGGTCAACCAGTGTTTAAAATGGTCATGCATGAAGATACCAGGAAGTGCCTAGGAAGCATTGGAAACGTTAATATATGGTTAAATTTCAAATATGCAGAACTACTCCAAAATATGCGGCAGGCAAAGGATGAAGATTATAAAAATATTCTAGAAGATGTAAGAATCGGAAAAAAAAGTCTGCATGGGAAAGAAGCTTTACATGGACGATTAATTTCTAAATTGTACCCAAATGAAAACATTCTTCCAGAGAATATTTTTAAGAAAATGAATGAGAAAAAATCTGGCATATGTTTGATGCCTACTCTGAAAGAATGTTCCATGTTCAACAACAAAATGTTAAAGTTAGAACATGAAGAGATAGTGAAACTGGAAGCTATAGATAAAATAGAGCATATGGGAGCAACAATTATTTTGTCAGAAAATTTGAAATCAAAATTGGATTCATTAGAGAAGACTATATCTAAAACTGCTCTGAATGTGTGTTTAAATTGTCGTATCATTTTGAGAAGGAATTTAAATGTTGAAAGAGGGCTGGTAAATGGATCAATGGGTAATGTTGTTGATTTTGTGAAATACAGAAATAGAGATGGAATTGAATTTTTAAAAATTAAATTTGATGGCATTGAGGAAGTACAGCTAATTGCTCGTTGTTCTGCTAGATTTTTGCTTGTAAAAGACTTATATGTTCGCCGAAAACAGTTTCCTGTTTGTTTGGCATATGCAGTGACAATTCATAAATCTCAAGGTTTAAGTGTAGATAGTGCTTTGGTGAACATTGGAAGTTCTGTGTTTAAAGAGGGTATGGCATATGTGGCATTATCACAGGTCAGAACTTTATCAGGATTGTACTTGATTGAGTGTGATGAAAGAAAGATTTGTGCTGATCTAGATTGTGTTAAAGAATACAATAGGTTAAGAAGAGAGTATGCTCCACATTTGCCTCAATATCCTCTGTTTGAAAAACGTGTGGTAGGCCGAAAAAGAAGAAATTAGATTAATTGCAGTGAGGTACTAGAAAAAAGACAACAAGTAGATAAAACTGTAATTGTAAGCAGAAAGAAAAAAAATTCTGTTGAAGATATTGTTGGATTTCAGTTTGAAAACAGTTCTGGTGTCAACTGCTATGCTAATGTAGTAGTTAATGTTGTTTTTGTTCTTCAAAGTTTACAAGAACAGATTGTTGAAGATCGGGATCAAACAGTGTGCTGTTTATTGAATTCTGTGTTTGAGAAATGTCGCAGTGATAGAGCAAAAATAGAAAGTGTTTCAGAAATTAGAAATCTTCTAGACATATGTTCTGGTGAAAATCAATTTTCACAGATAATTCAGCAGGATTGTCTGGAATTTTTAATGTATATGTTTGTTGTATTGGAAGATGACGGAGTAGATATAAAAAATCTTCTTAACCTTTCTTATCAATGGCAACATTACTGTGATAACTGTACTTTATCAAGTACTACTAGAATAGACACTGAAAGATTTATATATTTGACTTTACCAGACTGCAAATCAGTGTCTTTCAATAATCTAGTTAAAGCAGCTGATCACAATATGGTGTGTACCCAATGTAAGTCTGCAATGCTGTCCACATTATTTCCACAAAGTTATGGTCACTATGTCATTTTAATGTTCCAACAATGTAGACCTGATGGAACGAAATTGACAACTTCTATTAAAAATGTTGTGGCTTCTCAATTATCAATTTCAGAAAGAACGTTTGGAACTGTAGCTATTATTTATCATGACGGTCCTTCAACAACATCAGGGCATTACACATGTTATTTAAAACGTTGTAAAGGTTGGACCCTTTGTAACGATACTCATTTGACTTTTAAACAACGTTTGCCTTTTGACTTAAAAAATTAATATCTAGTGTTTTTAGAACCGAAATTTAAGTAAAGGTAATTGGCCTATGAAGACGGGAACAGTTAATAAAGGTTAGTTTGCTATTTAAAAACGGTAATTTCAGAGTTTCTTTTAATTAATTTGAAAATATACTCATACATCTAACACTATTTGGCCTAAAGGAAAAGTTAAGGAATGAGCAAAGAGTCATGAGTGAAAAAAGGGAGTATATGAACATAATGAAAATATTTCAGATGTTCTTGGAGCTTTTCTTTTAGAAAGTCGATGAAATGGAATTTTTAGTGAACAGCAGAGTACTTTCCAACGAGAAACGGACCTTCATGATATACTATTTGGCCTAAAAGAAAAGTAAGTGAATCAAAGATTAGTGTACATTTGTTATTTTTAACTTTAGATGTTTTTTTTTAAAACACAATCTTTTTGATTGTGTTTTTTTTTCCCGCTGTAATATGATGAGTAGTTTGAATTCACTTTTTTAGGTGAAATTCAATATATTCTGAGAACAGCAAAAATAAACTATGTAACATGTTGTACAAGTTAAACTATAGTTCGTATTCTGTAATTTAAATTATATTGCCATTGTCTCACACTCACTTTTCTTTTTCCACCCTCTTTCAGCTTTTTGTATTCACTTTTAATGTCTTTCTTTCACTCTCTTTCAACCCCGTTCCTTTACTTCATTTCTTTCACAACCCCTCATTCTCATTTCACCTGTCTGCATCCCCTCTCTCCCTTGCATAACTTTTCAGCTTTCAGTCTCTGTGCTTTACTTCCCTTTTCCGTATTTTCCTCCTTTGCTCTTTAAGTAATTCCTCTTTACTCACTCAGCAGTATTGTCGCACTCTATCACTATAAATCACCCACTCTCCCTCGCTTATCTTTGTTTGCTCCTTCCTTTTGACCTCTTCTCTCTATTTTTCATTCACTACCTCTATGTCCTCAGTGCCTCACTCTCCTTGTGTTATGTTCACTTGTGTTTATCTATCTTCTATCATTTCTTTTACAACAACTTCACTGTTCCTCTGTCATCGTTCTTCATCCCATTTATTTTACTCTGGTTCCATTACTATCCCTCATTTCCTTTCTTTCAATGTCTTTCTCTTTACTTTCATCACCAAATTATTTTGTCTCAGTACCACTGTTTTAGTCATCTTCTCCTCTCTTTCCTTTTTTTGCTCCCTTACTCATTTCCTTTGCTCACTCTTTGTACTCCACCTGACTCAGTTTTTCTCTTAGTTTGTCTTTCTACTAACTTCCTCACTCCATTTCCCTCAATCATTGTATATTATCCTCTCTCCCTTCATCCCTTCACTCTGACTGTTCTTCACTTACTCTCAGTTATCTTCTATTCCTCATTCTTCTAAATGCATCCTTAATTAGACTCTTTTCCGTCTCTGTTATTATCTTTTTACTTACTACTGTTTCCTGACTTAGTTTTGCTAACTCACATTGTTTTAGTATCTTTCTTACCTTCAGTTCATTTCTCTGTTCTTCTCTTCCTCTCTGTCAGTAAATCTATATGCCTTACTCTTAGTAATTTGCTCTTCTTCTATTTCTTTTTTTCTCTTTCTATCCTTCTACCTTACTTTATTTCCCTTTCTGTGTCCTTCACTCGTACTTTATTTCTAAATACACTGTTATGATTTTTAACCTCTTCATTTGTATATTTTAATTTAAAATACATATTTTACTAAGTATACCTTATTTTTCTTCTCTCTTTCACAGATACAAAGTGTAGTAAAAAAAAATAATTAAAGTTACATTTATTATATGGTAAGTATGACTAAAAAAATGTATTTTGTCATCACCCTTTGCTTTAAGCTCACTTTCTCTTTGACACTCCCCATTTCTTATCCTAATACAATTTTTCACCCTCTTTCACCCCTCTTTACTTATACTAACTGGTCTTTTCTCACCCTCCCTCACCGTTCTTCATTTATCCCGGTTCCGCCACTACCCTTCATTCTCAATTTTTTACTGTCCTTTCTTTTTCTTTCAACATCCACTCAAATTCTCCCACTATCTCTACTTTAGTCTTCTTCCTCTCTCTTCCCTTCTTTCGCTCCTTTAGTCATTTTACTTTTCTCACTTTCACCCTATTACACCTTCTCTGTTTTTTACTATGTAATAAACAATCCCTCTGTGTTCATCCTGTAGCTCTCTTTCTCTTAACATTACTCTCTTTGTGTTCTTCCCTCATGCTAACTCCTTCATTAAATTTTTTCTCTTTTTTTTGGGGTGCGCGCCTGGTACGCGTACCCTAAGGAAAAAAAAGTTGACAGAGATTCTTCAAAAAATATAGGTTTATTTTTATAAATTAAAGGTAGTTCTAAAAAACTGTTTTTTTCTTCTTTTTGTTGTTTTATATGTTTTTTTAATGTTTTTTTGAACATTTTGTACTTTTTTTGGCTTTTCAAAACAGTTTTATAATTTTTTTGTATTTTTCATGGGGAGAAACAAAAAAAAGGGAATTGAAAATGTCTCAACTGGAGCAAAAAACAAAAAACTGAAAAAATTACTGTTTTTTGGGGCAATTGTGATTGTCACCAGCAAGGACGACGAGCTTTACGCTCTTTTCACCATAGGCGATGAGCTTGCCACAATCAATACATGTGATTCTAAAATCTGCAAATCGTGGTTGGATGCAAGGCATCATCTCCATTGTTTCTGGTCCCGATGAAGTGGGTTGCTTTCTTTTGGAGGTGGTCCTTGAAGACTGGGGGAGGTTACTGGCCAGTTCCCTGATCTCTGCAGCAGAATAGTTGTTAGGATGCTTGCAGGTCATATGTCTAATCATGGTATTATTACCAAAAGAATATTTTATGTTTGGGTTGCCCCTTGAGAGTTCCATGCCACAGATTAGGCAAGTTACCTTGGCCGCATTGACTTTTTTCTTGCCCTCTGGGATTGAAAAAAACTGCCATACAATGTGTGGCCTTGGCTGGTATGGGGTATTGTCTTCAGCCAGCCATCTTCTCCTCTCCTCCTCTTCCTCTTCCTCCTCCTCCTCTTCTTGACCACCAATGTACTGTTGTGGTGGTCCTCTTGGTGGTGGTGCAGATGCTCCAGCTGTTGCTGCTACAGTAGCCATTGTTGAAATAGGTCTTCCTCAGTCAAAGGACAAAGTCAGAATAAGGAAAAAAGGTGGAGTCTTTCATCATTTGGAAAACAGAACTGTTCTTGACCAATGAAAAGTGTTATTTTCAAGTCACATGATCCGGGCTTTCGTCATTTGGAAACCAAAACTGATCTGCACCAATGAAAAGTGTTATTTTCAGATCACATGACCCGACGTGCTTACACTATGCGCCCGTAGTCGCGCTCCTGGGCGCACCCGGGGGTGCGTAGCGTAAGCGCGTCAGGACGTTGCGTGATCGTATGCGCTCGCGTGCTTCCAGGTGCGCTTACGCAGTGCGTCATATGACGCATCACGCGGCTACGCGAAACATCACGATGTTGTTTTCGTTCGCGGGAATAGCGCTAACGGGACGCTCCCCGGTACGCGCCCCGGGGCAAAAAAATAAATAAATAAATAAATAAAATTACATAATTATACAATATAAAATTCGTTATAAAAAATATTACTTTTCATACCTATAGAGATTTGCTATTAAAAATCCATTGAAATTCACTGAAAAAACCATAGGTTTCACATCAGTTATAGTTATGAATTAGTATAAAAAACCTATTAAATTCACTGAAAAATCCATAGGTTTCACACCAGTTATAGTTAGCTGGAAATTTTACTCGCACAAAACCATTGAAATTCCCACGTTATAGTTAGTTGGACTCACTATAACTTGCGCGTGCAATGCACTGCTGATGACGTCACATATTACATCACTCATGACATGGTCAGTGACATCACTCATGACATCACTGATGACACCATCCTTGTGACAGAGTGACAGAGCTCCTTTCACTGTAATGTAACCCTTGAAACACATATTCAAAAATAGAAACTAAAATTTTCAAAAAAATGGAGATACCCATACCAGTTACAACAACCAATGCAATAATTCCACCATCTATATACACATGCACTCATTCACCAACAGTTCTATATAGTCACTCATATATATACTCACTCATCATATATAGTGATACACCTATACATCCTGTTACACACCGACAGTCATCCAAAAGTTACTCACACACATACTCACACATGCAAATAAACTATTGAACATCCATTTATTTGCATATACAGCTATACACACACTACCACTTTACTTCTAAGGAAACTTACACATACTTACTCTCTTAAACAATCACTTATAGAAACACATACTAATTTAAATAGGAACTCTTACAATCTCTTACTCTCAGATATACTCACTTATATACATAGATATTCACATACACTAGATTAAAACATATGTAGTTACTGATAAAGAAACTAGTGAAACACTCATTCACTCAGTAACACACACATATATACAGGCATCCACCCATACAGTCCTGCACATATGCTGTCTTCAAAACACATACAAAGAGAAAGTCAGTCATTCATGCATCTATGTGCTAAGTAATACCTCCACCAAACCATACAAACACTCATACTGATACTAAGAAAAACATCTAATAACATATATACATACACATGTACCTACTCACCAACCCATGCAGCCACTTATACACAAAGTGAAACACTAATACATATATTTAAATATTTAAATATTACTCACTAATATTTATTTTTCAAAAAGACACACATTCACTGGATGGTGTCATCAGTGATGTCATGAGTGATGTCACTGACCATGTCATGAGTGATGTAATATGTGACGTCATCAGCAGTGCATTGCACGCGCAAGTTATAGTGAGTCCAACTAACTATAACGTGGGAATTTCAATGGTTTTATGCGAGTAAAATTTCCAGCTAACTATAACTGGTGTGAAACCTATGTTTTTTTCAGTGAATATATATATATATTCACTGAAAAAACCATAGGTTTCTGGCACGCTATAGTTAGAAATTAGCATTTAAAAAACCTTAGAAATTCACTGAAAAAACCATAGGTTTCAGGGATGTTATAGTTAGTTGGACATTTCTCTCATACGAAACCCATGCATTCAGTAAGATGCATGTAATCGCTTACTTACACAGTCAGTCACGCACCTAATAAATCCTCCATCCAGACACGTATACCCCGACTCATTCTACAATGCACCGTGGCATATATTTAATACATATTTAAACTTTATTGAAAAACACAGTCACTGCATGATCGCATCAGTGATGTCATCAGTGATGTCATTTGAAATTTCATCAGTGATGTCACTGACCATGTAATAAATGATGTAATATGTGATATCATCAGCAGTGCATTGCGGTGGCACGAGTTATAGGTAGCTGAACTAATTATAACGGGGGAATTGTTATGGTTTTGTACAAGAGAAATGTCCAACTAACTATAACGTCCCTGAAACCTATGTTTTTCAGTGAATTTCTAAGGTTTTTTAAATCCTAATTTCTAACTATAACGTGCCTGAAACGTATGTTTTTTCAGTGAATAAATATTACCTACTGGCGGTCGCCAGTAGGTATATATAGTTAGGATTTTTTCCCTATGGGATTTTTGAAAATTCTATGTCTAATAACTTTGGCGTTTGTGGACGGAATTGGCTGAAATTTTCAGCAAAATGGAACATTTTGTTTCTGAGCAGCCCCTGGAAATTTGGGGGGAGTTGGTCCAGGGGGGGCCGAGAAAAAAGGGGGGTCCCAAAACGTGTTTTTAACATTGAGTTTTCCATAGGGCGGTTAGCCTCACTTTTAGCCCGAACGGTTGAATGGATTTGCACGAAACTTGGCAAAATTGTAGGGACTGGTAGCCCGATGTGCCTTTTGTAGGTCTCAATATATGTGCTGCAGTGGATTTTGAGAAATTAACGTTCAAAAAAAGATATATATCTGTAAGCGCGGACCAGGCAGCGCCCCGGTTCGCGTACTTGACGCGTAACGGAACTTCGCGTAGCGAAGCTGATTGGCTCTCCGGTGTCTGTCAACATTCTAAACAGTCCGGAGCGGCCGCCATCTTGTCTCTCGGTAGGATCGAGAGACAAGAGGAGGCCAAAACAAAGGGGGAAATAACTATAAGGGGGCATAGTAGATCCTCGCTGACCCCCTAGGTTTAATGTGGAGGTTTTAAAGGGGCCCCGAGAAGCAAAAAAAAAATTTTTTTTTTTTGTTTTTTTTCGTGGTTAGCGCCCGGTACGCGAACCGGGAAGCGTTCTGGGGAGCGTACCACAATGAAAAATGAATGATAGACTTTTCAAATGCTGTATGTTAATTGATTGTTGGTTTTGTTGATTATTTTTTATTTTTTTTTATTTTTTAAGCTTTTTTTATTGTGTTTCATAATTTATTAAACTTTCTAACATTTCATTGTCAGAAATTTCATAATTATCATGGAATATAGATTGTAGTCTCTGAGGTTGTAAAATGTCCTCATTTGCAAGGAGGTTATCTACTGCTTGTACACATTGCAGTAGTTCTTGGTCCCAAGTTTCATCCATAAATTCAATCTCATTTGGATCAATGATTTCTGTGTTGGACTCTGGAAGGACAATTTCAAATGAAATGTTTTGTTCACTTTCCATTTTCCCTGAAATTTGCATAAAAAAAATATATATTAGTAGAGGTAGGGCACTGTTGGGATTAATTTTAGATAGGCAGTTTTTAAAAGAGAATTTATCTTTGGGCAGTGTATAGTATCAGAGTGGAAGTAGGAATATAAAAAAGTGTATCTAAATTTATAAGTACTACAGAGGGATAGTATATAACTAACAGAAAAAGTTTGCCATATTAACTTAAAGTGCACAATATAATTCAGTTTTAAAAATAACAACTTACCTTTAAAAAGAAGTTGAAGTTATTAATGAAAATCCTATTGAAATGTACACCAGGAAGTAGTAGTCAAAATGGCTGTGTTTCCTTCTCTTCCTTTATATATATTCGGGTACATAACCAATCAAATGTCAGGTAAAAAAAGTAGAAAATGAAAGTAACATTTTAATTGGTTGGCAATTCCAACACTTCAGATGTGTTTTGTGAAGTAATTTACCTCACGGTATTTAGAGAGGTCTACAGGCTAAATGGCTAAATGGAATTCCAATCAAATTTGTGAAAATGGTAGGGATTGGTATGTAGTATGAGCTAATCTATATTTGGTGAAATTGTCTCAAGTGGCTTTTCTGTGAACTACTTTCCCACCTTTTTTGATGGTGCGCTTCCCAGGGAGCGACCCGGTACGCGAACCGTTGAGCGCCCCGGTTCGCGTACCTTAAGCGTTCCGGGAGTCCACCATTTTGTGTTTCGGTCGAATTAAGATACAAGATGGAGGGCAAATAATGTTCAGAATGGGTAGAAGGGGGCACGGTAGAGTTATCTTGACCCCCTAGGTTTTCTGAGGGTGGCTGAGGACGTTTATATGTGCGAAAAAAAAACATTTTTTTTAAAAATTTCGCGAGGTTAGCTCCCGGTACGCGTACCGGGTAGCGCCCCAGGGAGTGTACTTTGTTGAAAATTAGTGAAAAAAGTTAGAGTAAAATAATAATTGTGAGTGATTAGATGTAGGGTAGCTCTGAGAAGAGCTTTTGGGTTTATGGTACATTTAGGTACTTATAAGTAGGTACCAATGCACATTTTTAAATTCAGAGTGAAAATTCTGTTGCCCTCATCTGAGAAGTGAACTCCATCTCCTCTGTAGATATCTTGCATGTAGTAACGCAAGTTATTGTTGTACAGGGAGCCCATTCCATGGTCTCTCATGTAAGCTGAAACAGATTTGTTTACATGCTTCCTCGACTTCTCAATTTGTGGACAAAATTGGTTTGACCACCTCCATTTCTGTCTTTGGCATATATTTGAATATACCAAGGCAGTCTGAGGAAAAAGTGCCATTAATTGCTCAAAGGTGTCCTTTAAAAGCATTTCCAGACCTACACCAGTCAAAGTGCCCAAGTCATTACCTCCACAGTGCACAATTAACAGGTCAGGTTTTGGCAAATGCATAAAGGTTTTCACCAATGGTATCAATTGGTGACATTTTAATCCTCTGTGGCCAAACCACTTAATTTCCACATCTTGTAAATTGAGGTTAGGTAAATTCCTGCTTTCAACGTACCTTTGAGCCCAGTGAATATAACTATGACCAACAATCCAGACAGAAAACATGGTGAGAGAAGGTTCTCCTGCAGTCAGATGAAGTGTGGCAATGAAATGGCAGTTGAAAAAATGAGAGTTTGAAATGAAAAAAACTGTGGAGTTTCTGTGTTCATGAAGCAGTAACAGTGATTGGTGGATTTTGATTGATGAAAACAGAAAGTTAGGGTGTACAGATGTGTTGTTTGAAAGATGTATTTTGAGTGGTCAATAAAAAATCATTAAATGAAAGAAAGCACTGGATATGCAGGTGCACTGAGAGTTCAGAGTTCAATTGCAACATTGTTGTGTGAACTTGCAAACACCAGAGTTTCTCCAAGAGGTGGTTGCTATGGAAAATAGGCAGAAAGGGCAGAGGGGGAAGGGTTTTCATTTGAAAAAAAGTGAGGGAAGAGTTTTGATTGGGTGACATGAGAAATATGTGTGAAGAATTACAGCATTTCTGTGCTTTTGATAGCTGCAGACTCTGGAGTGCATACCTTTTGCTCTGCTGAAGACAAATTGGTGTGTTTCTTAGACTGTTTTCAAACTCAAAGTATTTGCTAAGGTGAGAAAATATTTCTTTACTTTAGATAGAGAATAGTGTGCTTTAAGGAGAAAATTATGATTTATGTGGCGCAAATTGCTTGTAAATATGCTCTCACATGTGCATGGAAAATTTAGATTTTGAATGTTTGTGTTACATAGCCATGTTAAAAGTGACCCAACCATGCTGGAAAGCCAATCAAAAAATGATTTCATGTGTTTTAATGACATTTTAAGTCATTTTCTGATGTGCAGTGTTTAGAAATTATGATTTGAAAATCGTTTTTGTGGAAAAGGAATTGTTTTTAAATTCATGACAAGGATATAATGGTGTATGGTTCTTTATAAGGCAATTGACTGTCCCTGATGTTATTTTTCTCATTTTAGTGTAAGACCTTTCTCTGTGGCGCAAATTGCTTGTAAATATGCTCTCACATGTGCATGGAAAATTTAGATTTTGAATGTTTGTGTTAAATAGCCATGTTAAAAGTGACCAAACCATGCTGGGAAGGCAATCAAAAAACGCTTTCATGTGTTTTAATGACATTTTAAGTCATTTTCCCATGTGCAGTGTTTAGAAATTATGATTTTAAAATCGTTTTTGGGGAAAAAGAATTGTTTATAAAATCATGACAAGGACATAATGGTGTATGGTTCTTTATAAGGCAATTGACTGTTCCTGATGTTATTTTTCTCATTTTAGTGTAAGACCTTTCTCTGTGGCGCAAATTGCTTGTAAATATGCTCTTACATGTGCATGAAAATTTTAATTTTGAATGTTTGTGTTACATAGCCATGATAAAAGTGACCCAACCATGCAGGAAAGCCAATCAAAAAACGCTTTCATGTGTTTCAATGACATTTTAAGTCATTTTCTCATGTGCAGTGTTTTGAAATTATGATTTGAAAATCGTTTTTGGGAAAAAGGAATTGTTTTTAAATTCATGAGAAGGACATAATGGTGTATGGTTCTTTATAAGGCAATTGACTGTCCCTGATGTTATTTTTCCCATTTTAATGTAAGACCTTTCTTTGTGGCGCAAATTGCTTGTAAATATGCTCCCACCTGTGCATGGAAAATTTTGATTTTGAATGTTTGTGTTACATAGCCATGTTAAAAGTGACCCTACCATGCAGGAAAGCCAATCAAAAAACGCTTTTATGTGTCTTAAGGACAATTTAAGTAATTTTCACATGTGTAGTGTTTTGAAGTTATGATTTGAAAATCGTTGTTGAGGTAAAGGAATGTTGGTAAAATTTATGTGCGCCATATGCCCCCAAATTTCTTTTTTAGGGTTGCAGCAGGGTGTTCTTGAGACACCCCTGCACCTTTGGAATAAATTCCTAATTTGTGATGAGCAAATTGTTAATCGCAAATTGCACCTTCATTTATATGAGCCTCCTAGCCCATGGAAATGAATGGGTAATTTGCAATTAGCAATTTTCTCAAAGCAAATTTGGAATGGTAAAGAATCGCTATTTATTCCTTAAAATTCGCTTTTTTGGAAATGCAAAATAGTTATATGATACATATGGCGGTTGATGTCTAACAAGATAAGAAGCTTACGGATACATTTATGATGACTGGCGCAATGAAGTAGAAATCACTTACTTCATTGGTAGGCCTTTACAATAAATTATCTCCTCTGTATTCTTCATCAAGCGTAACTTTAATCTGCAATCCTGAGTAGGCCTCACCTTAAACAAACCTCTGGACAGGCCACATCTTATTGTCATCCTGAATTAATCATTTAAAATGCTAGGGACAGATTTATGATAGGTGTATACCTCTTTTGTGCCACTTAGAAAACATTGTCCATGGGGAAATGACTTAAAATGTCCTTAAGACACATTAATGTGTTATTTTAAAACGTTTGCAATTTTTTTGGGTCACTTTCAACATGGCTATGTGTCTGAAACAGTCAAAATCTAAATTTGCAATGCACAGGTGGGAGCATATTTACAAGGAATGTGCTTCATGGGGAAAGGTCTTATAATGTAATATGGGAAAAATGACATTAGAGATACTGAAATGCCTTATAGAGAAGCATACACCATTATGTCCTTGTCATAAATTTGCAAACCATTACTTTTCCCCAAAAACGATTTTCAAATTATATTTTGAAAACACTGCACATGTGGAAATTACTTAAAATGTCAATAATTCAAAATTTGTGATTCCTTAAATGCAATGTATCAAAAAAAAAATATGTAAAAAATGATATTAAGGATTTGGAAACTACCACCAACTTCTAGTTTGTGGTAATTTGCGAATTCTTTTCAAAAAGCATTTTTTTCAAAAAAAAAAAGGTCCCATATGACGCCCATACATGCCATTAGGGCATGTAGGTGTGCCATGTGCTCCCAAATTTCTTTTTCAGGGGTGCAGCAGGGTGTTCTTGAGATACCCCTGCACGCTTGAAAAAAATCCTATTTTGTGATGAGCTAATTGCTAATCACAAATTGCAACATTAATTCCTATGAGCCTCCTAGCCCATGGAAATGAATGGGTAATTTGCAATTAGCAATTTGCTCATTGCAAATTAGGAATAGTAAAGAATTGCTATTTATTCCTTAAAATTTGCTATTTAGGAAATGCAAAATAGTTTGATGGTACATATGGTGGTTCATCTGTAACAAGATAAGAAGCTTAGGGATACATTTATGATGACTGGCGCAATAAAGTGCACATTACTTACTTCATTGGTAGTCCTTTATATGTATTATCTCCTCTGTATTCTTCATCAAGCGTAACTTTAATCTGCAATCCTGAGTAGGCCTCACCTTAAACAAACCTCTGGATAGGACACACTTTATTGTCATCCTGGATTAATCATTTAAAATGCTAGGGATAGATTTATGATAGGTGTATGCCTTTTTTCTGCCACTGTGCGTCACTTTTATGATGCAGCGGTGGTGCATAATATTTGCTATGAGGTGACAACATTAAAAATTGATGCATTTAGGCACATATGTCATGGTGTAAAAAAAAAACGTACCACATAAAACCCAATCAGCAGTAATGCAAAAGATGCACCATGTCGCAAGACAGGCCTCACTTGGGGCCATATGTATCAAGCTAATTAGCATTTGTAAAGATCAAAATTCTATGAATTTCGGCCTTTGCGAATGTTAATTAGACAAATGGTATGTATCAAACAACTTTGATGCAAAATAAGGAGTAGCAAAATTTGCTATTCCTTATTTTGCGATTGCACTGAAGCATTTGTAAATTTTGTGACTACTTAAATGCAATGTATCAAACAAAAACTATGTAAAAAATGACATTAAGGATTTGGAAACTATTGTGGTAAATTAGTGGTAATTTGTGAATTATTTTCAAAAAGCTTTTTTTCAAAAAAACAAAAGGTGCCATATGACGCCAACACATGCCCTTAAGGCATGTATGTGTGCCATATGCCCCTAAATTTGTTTTTCAGGGGTGCAGCAGGTGTTCTTGAGACACCCCTGCACCCTTGGAAAAATTCCTACTTTGTGATGAGCAAATTGCTAATCGCAAATTAAACCTTCATTCATATTAGCCTCCTAGGCCATGGAAATGAATGGGTAACTTGCAATTAGCAATTTGCTCATCGCAAATTAGGAATGGTAAAGAATCGCTATTTATTCCTTAAAATTCGCTATTTAGAAAATGTAAAATATTTTGATGATACATATGGCAGTTCATCTGTAACAAGATAAGAAGCTTAGGGATAGATTTATGATGAGTGGCGCATCACCAGGGATGTGACAGTCATCCTGCGCCACTGTTCCGCCACCCATGTTGTGCTGCATTTACAATGCGGCGCAGCATGGGGCAAAAACGGCACAGATGCGTGACGCATCTGTGCCGTAAAGGTGGCGCATTGCTGGAGTTGTATCGCAAGTGCGATGCAGCTCCAGCAAGGCTCAGGGGTGCCCCATCTCTACAATGCTGCGTCAAGACCTATGCCAGCTTCAAGCAGGCGCAGGGTTTTGACGCAGCTTTCTCCTATCTGATTGTAAGTAGTGTGTTATGTTTTTGATCACTATTACTGATTTACTGTTTGATAATAATGTTTATTAAAATTTTTTATTATATTTTTCCTCAGATTCAACTGCAGATCATTTCAAGATTTCAATATGCCTACAATACTAAGACAGATAAAGGCTGCAAAACGTCAAAGACAGCAGGAGAAAAAAAAACGCAGCAGTCCTCTAACAAAAAGATTTCTCAAGCCACGAAGAAAGCACCGGGTAAGAGCTCTAAATATTTCATAAGAAATATTTGTAATAAAAAAAATATTACTACAGAAAATGTTTCAATCCATAACACGAGAAGTAAATCAAATGGAAAGAAAAGGACAAATGAAAATGTTACTGCTAGAGCAAGAGATAAATCTGTGCATGATAGTAGAAGGAAACAACAGTTTAGGGAGATTCGTAAACGAATGTTCCGTAACAGGATAATTGGCAATTTGTTAAAAAATATTAAGAAAGGTCAACAGAAACTAGTTTTTTATAAGAGAAAAAAAAAAGTTGAGAAAGTTATTGATCAGGCATTTGAAATTAAACGTAAGTTATTTATTTTGATAATCAATAGAATTAGGAAGCTAAACAAGGCAATTTTTGATTTCAAAAGAAATAGTAGATGGAAGAGAATAGTTAATCGTAGTAATTTTTGTGAAGTTTTTTCTGGAGAATGGATACATAGTTCAAGCTGTGAGGCATTTTTTAATGAAGAGAGTTATTTCCAGGATAATGATTTGGTGCATGCAGTTGACATCAGTGGTCGTGCTTATGAAGTGAAAGATGGTTGTCCAGTTGAAAAAGAAAAACTTGTGACAACAGAGGCAGAAGAGTTGTTAGGTAATGAGGTTTTAGGAAGACGTGCTAAGGGTCCTGTGTACACCTGGAAGTGTAGTAGTATTTGCAGTGTGCGACAGGATTCCATCAATTTGCTTTGTGATTTTGTACGGTCATTTAACAAAAAAAGTTTGAAGCAGAAAATGAGGTTGTTGCAAGAATTAGATCCTTGCAGAGTAAGAGAAGTGACAGGTTTGCATGGTCATTCACTGGCTTGTCTTTCCAGGAGAGTATGCCAGAGTGTTTTTCATCATTTCAGGATGCTAGCAGTGCATCATAACAAAGTGAGGAAGTTAGTTAGACTGTTGTATTATGCTAAGAGTCCAGCAATTATGCTGAAACAATTATGCGCTGCTCTTTTGCATGGTTCTGAAATAAATGTGAAGAATATATGTGAAGAAATTGAGTTTTGTTACTTTGGAAGTAAAGAGGAGAATGTTGAAATTGAGCAAGAAGTAGAGGGTCATTTGGAAGATAGTGTACATGTTTCCAGTACAGATAATTTCCAGAGGGAAATTGCGACGTTTGACATGAAATCAAGTGAGAGGGCTAATTTCACTTGTGTGTGTTGTAGACGCACTTATTATAAGAATCAGACTAAGTTAGTGGATTTATATGCAAAAAGTGAAAGGGAAAATAATAGTGAATGGAAGGATTTTGCAACATACTTGATGGTAGAAAATTGTTTTGATTTGGGATTGGATCAACGTGTGTGTACTTATTGTTGTAACAAATTAAAACAAAACCAGATGCCTGCTAGAGCAGTTCATAATAATCTGGAATTGGTTGAGATTCCTTCTGAATTGAAGGACTTAAATACTTATGAATCTATTTTGATTCAAAGTATCCATCCCTTTCAGGCTATTGTAAGAATGGAGCCAAAGACAGGGAAATTGCCTCCATCAGATTTACAGAGAGGATTAAAGGGAAGAGTTGTTTATTTGCCTCTAGATTTCAAGAAAAACATTAACACAATTGGAGTAGAAAAAGTGGAAGAGGAACCTCTGGTTATCTTAGTTAATGGGGTTCCGACAAAGAATAAGAAAATATGGCAAGATCTAGTAGATGTTAGGAAAGTTAAAAAGGCAACATTGTATTTGAAAAAAAATAATAAATACTATAAGAATGTATATGTTGCAGAAGAGGAAGTAAGTGAGGAAGAGGATAGCGATTTGTGTGCTGGTCAAATTGAGAAAGTAGAACCCTCTACTAGTGAGGAAATATATGAACATTATAGTGTTCATCCTTTGCATTCCAAGGAAGTCATGGGGAATGCTATTGAGTTGTTTCAAATGAAACAAGCCAAAGGGAGTCCCATTAGTGTTTGGGAGGAAAGTTTGGAAGCTCGGTGTTTCCCACAGCTTTTTCCAACAGGTCAGGGAGGAAGATATGATGAGCGACCTCATCAAATTCCTGCTTCTGAATACCGGACTTTGCGATTGTATGCAGGAGATGCTAGGTTTCGACAATGCATTCCTTATTTGTTTCATCTCCTGTTTGAAAGCGATCTGTCTGGACTGTCATATGCAGTGAACCACATCTTGAAAAGTGGTATACACATGCAAAACATCTCGGCAAGTGATTTTATGGATAAAGTGAATGTCCAAGATAGTATTTTGGATTCTCACCTGATTAATCTCATGGCGTGTCAGCGTGGTACTAATGAGTACTGGTACCGTCGTCATGGTGATTTAAAATGTATGCTGAGGAACTTAGGTACTCCCACATGGTTCCTCACTCTGAGTTGTGCCGAGTATGGCTGGGAAGACTTACTTCAATTTCTACGAGAGACAAATGCTAACGTAGAAAACATCGAATTCAAGACACCCGGAGAACTGTGCTCTTTGGATCCAGTCAATGTATGTAGGTACTTCAATCATAGATTTGAAGCTATGATGTCTTTCATCATGAATAAGAAGAATCCACCTCTTGGAGAGGTGTTGGATTTCTTCTGGAGAAAGGAGTACCAAGCAAGAGGTGCTAAAACATAGTGCATCTTTTGCATTGCTCTTGTTTCAGAAAAGTGTCGCTTCAGGATGCCAATAACATGTCTCCTATGCAGAGATTTGTTTGAGGTGAGGCCTACTCAGAGTTCAAGATGAGATTTACACTTGTTGAAGTGTACAGAGGAGATAATATCTGTGAAAGTCTACCAATGAAGTGAGTCATGTCCACTGCACTCTTCAACAAAGTAGAAACCTCCTATGTTTCCCTGGACAGACCTAAACTTGATCTGCACAATATGATTCGTAATGATAGGAAACACAGGTGATGTAATTGAAATATGTGCAATTTATTTTGCTCATTTCACAATCACATCACTTGTGTTTCCTTTGCTTAGGTATCTCATTGTGCAGATGTAGTCCGGCATATGAAAGAATACGTAGAAGTGCAGCACTGCATGCAATAAATTTAACACTTACAGAAAACTCACCTTCTCCATGCCTCCTACACAGTTCTACATATACATCATAAATGCAAACAGTACAGAATTAATTATACATGTTAAATGGTTTATTTTTGCTGTTCTCAGAATGTATCAAAATTCACAAAAAACAGTGACTTGAAGGTATTCATCATGTAACAGCGGGGAAAAAAAAACACAATCAAAATGATTGTGTTTAAAAAACCCATACAACATCAGAAATTAAAATTCAGAACTCCTTAAAGTTAACTTACTTTCCATGACGTCCAAGGATGTCCTATGAACAGCTTACACTCTTTTGTGCTGTTATTACTTTCAGCCCGCCACTTTCTGAAAGAAAACCTCCATCGTTTTTAAAAACACGTTACATGCAATAAATGACTTCTTGCTCTGTACCACTATTTTCCACAAGGCCAAATCTAGTCAGAGATATTTATAACTCTTGGATTTCTTGTAAGCCAATCCCATCATTTGGCATTTCCGCAACTTTCACAATTAAAATGTTGAAGATCATTTTCACAATCCTGGAATAGTAATATCTTCCCCTTCTTGCTCAGTCATGTTCTACATTTCCTATGACACTGATACTGCTTACTATGAAGCAGACTTACACTACCTTTATGACTAGTACAATTATTTAATTCTCTACATCACTTTTAATCACAAAGCAATGTAAAACAGTAGACAGCATTGCAGACTTACATTCCCTCTACTCCATGTTTTGATTGGCTGCTTCAATTAGCTTATAAAAAGAAACAGTTTTTCTGAACTCATTCAAAGTGCACGTATTTCTCCATAAAGTCCAGTGTTATGGTAAGAAGTTATGTCTCTGTACTACACTTATCCTCAAGGCCAAACCGTGTAGGAGCCATGAGAACTTCTTGAAATTCCTCAGAGCACATCCCGAGATTCTTTCCCTAAAATTTTGGTTTTAAAAACACCAGGTAAGAGTTTTTAAGGTCATACGGCAATTTTTTTTTGAAAATTAAAACAGAATCATTGCAGAATGACCAGCCATTTCTACACTTTAAATAAGCTGTATAATGTCCTGATGTTATTGAAGGACCATCATGATATATAATTGCTACAGTTACAAAAGTCCTTCCTGATATTGACAACTGTGAAGCCACAAAATTTTTAATTAAAGTTGTCAATTTTGTTCCATCAGGCCTACATCGTTGGAACATTAAAATGACATACTGGCCATATGTTCGTATAAATAATGTGGACATCATTTCAGATTTACATTGGCTACACTCCATGTTGTGATCAGCTGCTTTTACTAGCTTATTAAAAGAGACTGATTTACTGTCTGGCAAAGTAAAATATATAAATCTTTCTGAGTCTACACTAGTAGTACTTGATACCCTACAGTTCTCGCAGTCATGCTGCCATTGATAAGAAAGCCCAAACAGGTGATCTACATCTACACCTTCATCATGCAATACATCAAGCATGTACATTAAAAACTCCTGACAATCTTGCTGACTATTTTGAGAGAATTGTGTTTGGCCTGAACATCTGTCTAACAGATTTCGAATTTCAGACACACTTTCTATGTTTGTTCTATCAGTGCTACATTTCTCTAACACAGAATTTAACAAACTGCAAAATCTTTGATCAGAATTGACCACAATCTCTTCTTTTACATTTTCTAGAGAAAACAAAACATTAACCACTACATTAGCATAGCAGTTGACACCAGAACTGTTTCCAAATTGAAAACCAACAACATCTTCAACAGAATCCTTTTTGTTTCTGCTTATAATTTCAGGTTCATCGACTTTTCGTCTTTTTGCTACAACCTCCCCAGTATTGGTCACATTTCTTCGTTTCCGGCCTACCACACGTTTCTCAAACAAAGGATACTGAGGCAAATGTGGCGCATACTCTCTTCTCAACCTATTGTATTCCTTAACACAATCTAGATCCGCACAAATGTTTGTGACATCACACTCAATCAAGTACAATCCCGATAAAGTCCTAACTCGTGACAATGCCACATATGCCATACCCTCCTTGAACACAGAACTGCCAATATTCACCAATGCACAGTCTACACTTAAACCTTGCGATTTATGGATTGTCACCGCATATGCCAAGCAAACAGGAAACTGCTTTTGACAGAGTAGAGCATATGGGATCAACAATTATTTTGTCTGAGAATCTGAAAACAAAATTGGATTTATTAGAGAAGAGTATATCTAAAACTGCGGGTTTTGAAAAGACTCTGAATGTGTGCTTGAACTGCCGTATAATTGTCAATAGCTTCCAGTTTCACAATCTCTTGCTTTTCTAAATGCAACATTTTGTTGTTGAATTTGGCACATTCTGCAAGAGTTGGCATCAAACATATTCCAGATTTTTTCTCAGTAAGTTTCTGAAAAATATTCTCAGGCACAACATCTTCGTCTGGATATAAATTTGTCAGTAATCGTGCATGTAAAGCTTCTTTCCCATGCTCGGTCACTTTTCCAATTCTAACATCTTGTAGAATAGTCTTGTAAACTTCATCCTTTGCCTGACGCATATTTTCATGCAGTTCAGCATAATTGAAGTTTAACCATATATTGACGTTGCCAATGCTCCCTAAGCACTTCCTGGTATCTTCATGCATGAGCATTTTGAACACAGGTTGCCCTTTCACTGGTGTCAGCTGCAGAAGATCTCCGAAAACAATGATGTGTTTGCCACCAAATAACACATCATACTCTGTTTTGAGAACTTCTTGCATTCTCAAATGCACAAAGGCAAGCATGACATTGGAAACCATGCTTACTTCATCAATGATAAGAAGTTTCATTTTCCTCAAGACTCTTGAAACTTCAAAACAAGCATCTCCAGATAGCTTGTGATATTCTAATTTGTTGTCATGCTCCACTGGCAGCATCAGTAAACGATGTAAAGTAATCCCTTTAATGTTATGTGCTGCCAGTCCAGTTGGAGCAGTGACAACACAAGACAGCGATGACTCTGTCCTTTCCTGCAAATAACACGAAATTGCTTTAATAAGGAAACTTTTTCCAGTTCCCGCTTCTCCACTCACGTACAGTCGGACAGGCTTCAACGACGTACATGAGCACTCTTTCTTGTCATGACGTAATCCATGATCAATTTGCATGGTAAGTTCGTCATATATTTTCCTCTGCTCAACGTTGAGTTGTCTTTCCAACTCTTCTAAGTTAACCGCATCCTCCTGAGCATGTGCCATGGCTCTTTCCACTTCATTCATAGCAGTGGCAGCTTCATTTTCGATAATAGGTCCTCCTAGTGGATCCTGACTCAATGAAGCAGAACTCTGACTGTCCTGAGAACTGTCTCTGGCAATCTCGGCTGCAATCGTTGCTTCCTGCTCAATTTCCACATTTAACATTTCTACATATTTAGGAAAAGCAGGACATTCTATGGTCTCCTTGGCACCATTGAATGAGTCTTCATAACAAAGGAAATCTCCAAGCAGTTCCTCTTCTGCACGCCAAGGCTTAAAAAGTTGCAAAAGTGCTAAATAGAAAAACTCCTTTTTTTCAGGAGATTCGCCACTCAATTTTCGATGGTTTATCAAGTGGCATTTTCTTTGCTTGACCAGACATCCCTCACTTCCTATTACAGCATACACTCCTTTCTCAGTATTTTCTTTGATGTTCCTCATGAATATGTAATTTTGCAGAACCTCATACAGACAAACATTCTCGAGATGACTGCTTCGATTTGGATAATATGTATCCAACATGTTGCTCTTCAAAATGTCGGTACTGTTTGGCTCATTTTCCGCCAAATACTCAATTTCCCGCACAGGTTTCAGAACTCGATTACGCGTTGCAGCAAGACCAACACTCACCCAAACGATACTCCTGGACTTGGCATAGAGGCTTGCTGAAGACAACCGGTCAGAACATTCGTAAGCTTCGATTTCTCGATGCGACAACATCTTCAGACTGAAACTGTACAACTTCTTGCTGAGGCTCTTTTCATGGGAAATGTCCTCCCACATATCCTTCAATTCTGTCTTCTCTTTTTTGGTGATGTAAGATGTCACATACCGAGCCACAGCCATACAGTTATCAGCCACAAACTGTATATCCATGTTAGCATTCCACATGGACAAAATCACCGGGTTGTAGTCGTTGATGTACTTAGACTCTTCGTTCCTCTTCAAATTGTATGTGTTTTTAGGTGATTTCTTCATCACATTATGTCGCAGCGAAGACATCAAACTGTTCACTCTTCCTTTAGAAATCACCGGTCGTGGAAAGCCGAAACGACATTTGGTGTAGAACTTGTCTTTGTTCCGGAATTTACGACGACAGTACTTTCCACATCGATGGCTTTGGAAACTTAGAACTTTTTCTCGTAGGCTTTTTTTCTCCTTTGCGTTTGGAACAGCACACGTAGAATACTGTTCTATGAAACTCATCACTGAGTCTTCTGCATCCGTTCCAAATTTAGGTGCATCCTTGATCCACAGCAACATATGTATATGAGGAGCACCTCTTGCTTGGTACTCCTTCCTCCAGAAGAAATCCAACACCTCTCCAAGAGGTGGATTCTTCTTATTCATGATGAAAGACATCATACCTTCAAATCTATGATTGAAGTACCTACATACATTGACTGGATCCAAAGAGCACAGTTCTCCGGGTGTCTTGAATTCGATGTTTTCTACGTTAGCATTTGCCTCTCGTAGAAATTCAAGTAAGTCTTCCCAGCCATACTCAGCACAGCTCAAAGTGAGGAACCATGTGGGAGTTCCTAAGTTCCTTAGCATACATTTTAAATCACCATGACGACGGTACCAGTACTCATTAGTACCACGCTGACACGCCATGAGATTAATCAGGTGAGAATCCAAAATACTGTCTTGGACATTGACTTTATCCATAAAGTCACTTGCCGAGATGTTTTGCATGTGTATACCACTTTTCAAGATGTGGTTCACTGCATATGACAGTCCAGACAGATCGCTTTCAAACAGGAGATGAAACAAATAAGGAATGCATTGTCGAAACCTAGGATCTCCTGCATACAATCGCAAAGTCCGGTATTCAGAAGCAGGAATTTGATGAGGTCGCTCATCATATCTTCCTCCCTGACCTGTTAGAAAAAGCTGTGGGAAACACCGAGCTTCCAAACTTTCCTCCCAAACACTAATGGGACTCCCTTTCGCTTGTTTCATTTGAAACAACTCAATAGCATTCCCCATGACTTCCTTGGAATGCAAAGGATGAACACTATAATGTTCATATATTTCTTCACTAGTACAGGGTTCTACTTTCTCAATTTGACCAGCACACAAATCGTTATCCTCTTCCTCACTTACTTCCTCTTCTGCAACATATACATTTTTATAGTACTTATTATATTTTTTCAAATACAATGTTGCCCTTTTGACTTTCCTAACATCTACTAAATCTTGCCATATTTTCTTATTCTTTGTCGGAACCCCATTAACTAAGATAACAAGAGGTTCCTCTTCCACTTTTTCTACTCCAATTGTGTTAATGTTTTTCTTCAAATCTAGAGGCAAATAAACAACTCTTCCCTTTAATCCTCTCTGTAAATCTGATGGAGGCAATTTCCCTGTCTTTGGCTCCATTCTTACAATAGCCTGAAAGGGATGGATACTTTGAATCAAAATAGATTCATAAGTATTTAAATCCTTCAATTCAGAAGGAATCTCAACCAATTCCAGATTATTATGAACTGCTCTAGCAGGCATCTGGTTTTGATTTAATTTGTTACAACAATAAGTACACACACGTTGATCCAATCCCAAATCAAAACAATTTTCTACCATCAAGTATGTTGTAAAATCCTTCCATTCACTATTATTTTCCCTTTCACTTTTTCCATATAAATCCACTAACTTAGTCTGATTCTTATAATAAGTGCGTCGACAACACACACAAGTGAAATTTGGCCTCTCACTTGATTTCACCTCAAACGTCGCAATTTCCCTCTGGAAATTATCTGTACTGGAAACCTGTACACTATCTTCCACATTACTCTCTTCTTCTTGGTCAATTTCAACATTCTCCTCTTTACTTCCAAAGTAACAAAACTCAATTTCTTCACATATATTCTTCACATCTATTTCAGAACCATGCAAAAGAGCAGCGCATAATTGTTTAAGCATAATTGCTGGACTCTTAGCATAATACAACATTCTAACTAATTTCCTCACTTTATTATGATGCACTGCTAGCATCCTGAAATGATGAAAAACACTCTGGCATACTCTCCTGGAAAGACAAGCCAGTGAATGACCATGCAAACCTATCACTTCTCTCACTCTGCAAGGATCTAATTCTTGCAACAACTTCATTTTCTGCTTCAAACTGTTCTTACTAAATGACCGTATAAAATCACAAAGCAAATTGATGGAATCCTGTCGTACACTGCAAATACTACTACACTTCCAGGTGTACACAGGACCCTTAGGACGTCTCCCTAAAACCTCATTACCTAACACCTCTTCTATCTCTGTTCTCACAAGTTTTTCTTGTTCAACTGGACAACCATCTTTCACTTCATAAGCTCGACCACTGGTGTCAACTGCATGCACCAAATCATTATCCTGGAAATAACTCTCCTCATTAAAAAATGCCTCAGAGCTTGAACTATGCATCCATTCTCCAGAAAAAACTTCACAAAAATTACTACGATTAACTATTCTCTTCCATCTACTATTTCTTTTGAAATCATAAATTACCTTGTTTAGCTTCCTAATTCTATTGATTGTCAAAATAAATAACTTACGTTTAATTTCAAATGCCTGATCAATAACTTTCTCAACTATTTTTTTTCTCTTATAAAAAACCACTTTCTGCTGACCTTTCTTAATATTTTTTAACAAATTCCCAATTATCCTGTTGCGGAACATTCGTTTACGAATATCCCTAAACTCTTGTTTCCTTCTACTTTCATGCATAGAGTTATCTCTTACTCTAGCAGTAACATTTCTCATTGGCCTTTCCTTACCATTTGAATTCTTTCTCCTTTTCTGGACTGAAACATTTTCTGTAGTAATATTTTTTTTACTACACATATGTCTTATGACTGTTTTTCGACTCTTACCCGGTGCTTTCTTGGTGACTTGACAAATCTTTTTGTTAGAGGACTGCTGCATTATTCCATGGTCCTGCTGTCTTTGACGTTTTGCAGCCTTTCTTACTCTTGCTTTGCTAGGCATCCTAAAATCTTGAAATAATCTGCAGTTGAATCTGTGGTAAAATATAATAAAAAATGTTATTAACCACTATTACCCAACAGTAAATTAATAACAGTCATCAAAAACTTAACACACTACTTAAGTATATAATATACTGAAGCCTATCTCCAATTTTTCACTGAACAGGACTCATCTCTTCTTAACCTTGGATAAACCTCACCTACTCTGTGTCCCCTGCACATAATTAAATGTAAAGGGGCAGATTTATATTAACTAGCACATCCCCAGGGATGCACCAGTTAACGTGCACCGCTGCTCTGCCACCCACGGTGTGCCGCATTTACAATCAGATAGGACAAAGCTACATCAAAACCCTGCGCCTGCTTGAAGCAGGCATAGATCTTGACGCAGGTAGGCTGAAAGCTAAAGCAACAACTAAGTATCGTGTGCAGAAGTTACAAAAAAGGAAAAATGGCGTTTAAACCAGTAATGAGCCCATGCTAACGTAACACAGTGTAAAAATATCCAGGATCTACATCAGTTTGGGGTTCACGAACCTGGCAGGTACAAGGCACTGAGGCTTTCCACCGTGCATGTCTCATCCCAAATCATATGTTGTTTGTGAATGAAAGAATTTCCCAGACCAAATGCTTTGGATTGGCTACTTCTAAAAAATTAAACACCCCTACTATCCCGGAGTTAGAGGAATATGATGGTTGGAGTAATTTTACTCGTTGTCCATTAAAGATTTACAGGCCCTACTCCGTAATTCTTCCTTTAACATTTCCAGTATAAATCCAAAAGGTTGACTGCTTTGGCAACGTGCCTTATCCACGGTTGTATGAAATATATACCAATAGGTCGTTATTAACCTTTAGGTAGTGGTTTTCTTCATGAGGTCTGGTCGCTTCCATACACATACAGATTTTCAAAGATGATCAAGACCTTTATCTGAATGGAGAGGAATGCACTGAGACGCCAGATCATTCACTAATGTGTAGGCACATACAGTTACACGGTTCATGCAACAAACACCGACCAAATATGGCTTGCGTGTTGCAAGGCACGCCAGTTCCTGCTATCATCCCCACGTTCAAGTTCTTGGAAAATGGTAGTTATTTGATGCTCAATAATGAAGATTGTTCTGGGTTAATTAAAAGTATTCATTTTATCGTAACAGTAAATGAACGGGTTATTTGCTGCAGAAATGTTCTATTTCCTCCCACACATGAACATAGGGAGTTTTCAATCTGGCCACAAATACCAACCTTGGGAGCACATTTCAACGGCATGGCAAGAATAAGAGCTCTTTTGTCTCAGAGAGAGGTGGCCTTGAGTTCGGCCCGTGACACTTTCGTGCTTCACATAGCGAACACCCGTACAGAGGTGCAGACCCTTTTAAATACAGATTCGACTTTGCATTTCAGCAAGATTACCCATTCATTTCCATGCAGCAGGAGGCCCATAGGAATGAAGGTGCAATTTGCGATTAGCAATTACCTCATCGCAAATTACGAATTTTTCCGACGGTGCAGGGGTGTCTCAAGAACACCCTGCTGCACCCCTGAAAAAAAAATTTGGGGTCATATGGCGCACATAAATTTTGAAAACATTCCTTTACCTCAAAAACGATTTTCAACTCATAATTTGAAAACACTGCACATGGGGAAATGACTTAAAATGTCCTTAAGACACATAAAAGCATTTTTTGATTGCCTTTGCAGCATGATTCAGTCACCTTTAACATGCCTATGTAACGGAAACATTCAAAATCTAAATTTGCCATGCACAGGTGGGAGCATATTTACAAGCAATTTGCTCCACAGACAAACTTCTTACATTGAAATGGGAAAAATAACATCAGAGACTCTCAATTACCTTATAAAGAAGCAGACACCATTATGTCCTTCTCATCAATGTTAAAACCATTGCTTTTTCTCAAAAACGATTTACAAGTCATAATTTGAAAACACTCCACAGCTCCTATGCACATAAAAGCCCTGTCAGTACTAATACTTCACATTTTCTCCAATTACAATTTCTCAAAGAAACAAAATCTATTTGTGAAACACTTGAGACAAAGCAACATTTGAAAAACACAACTTTCTTCATAATTTTCTCCTTAAAGCACACTATTTTCTATCTAAATGAAAGAAATTTTTTCTCACCTTAGCAAATACTTTGAGTTTCAAAACAGTCTCAGAAACACACCAATTTGTCTTCAGCAGAGAAAAAGGTATGCACTCCAGAGTCTGCAGCTATCAAAAGCACAGAAATGCTGTAATTCCTCACACAGATCTCTCATGTCACCCAATCAAAACTCTTCCCTCACTTTTTTTCAAAGCAAAACCCTTCCCCCCTCTGCCCCCTCTCTGCTTTTTCTGCATAGCAACCACCTCTTGCAAGACCTCTCACACAACAATGTTGCAATTGAACTCTGAACTCTCAGTGCACCTGCATATCCAGAGCATTCTTTCATTTAATGATTTTTTCTTCGCCACTCAAAATACATCTTTCAACGAACTCATCCATGCACACTAACTTTCTGTTTTCAGCAATCAAAATCCACCAATCACTCTTACTGCTTCATTAACACAGAAACTCCTCAGTTTTTTTCATTTTACACTCTCATTTTTTCAACTGCCATTTCATTGCCACACTTCATCTGACTGCAGGAGAACCTTCTCTCGCCATGTTTTCTGTCTGGATTGTTGGACATAGCTACATCTATTGGGCTCAAAGGTACGCTGAAAACAGGAATTTACCTAACCTCAATTTACAAGATGTGGAAATTAAGTGGTTTGGCCACAGAGGATTAAAATGTCACCAATTGATACCATTGGTGAAAACCTTTATGCATTGGCCAAAACCTGACCTGTTAATTGTGCACTGTGGAGGTAATGATTTGGGCACTTTGACTGGGGTAGGTCTGGAAATGCTTTTAAAGGACACCTTTGAGCAATTGATGGCACTTTTTCCTCAGACTGCCTTGGTATATTCAAATATATGCCAAAGACAGAAATGGAGGTGGTCGAACCAATTTTGTCCACAAATTGAGAAATCGAGGAAGCATGTAAACAAATCTGTTTCAGCTTACATGAGAGACCATGGAATTGGCTCCCTGTACAACAATAACTTGCGTTACTACATGCAAGATATCTACAGAGCAGATGGAGTTCACTTCTCAGATGAGGGCAACAGAGTTTTCACTCTGAATTTAAGACTGTGCATTGGTACCTACTTATAAGTACCTAAATGTACCATAAACCCAAAAGCTCTTCTCAGAGCTACCCTACATCTGATCACTCACAATTATTATTTTACTCTAACTTTTTTCACTAATTTTCAAGAAAGTACGCTCCCCAGACCGCTTCCCGGTTCGCGAACCGGGCGCACTCCACGCAAAAAACTAAAAAAACTGTATATTTTTTTTTTGCCCTGCGAGACCCTTTCAAAGCCTCCACATCAAACCTAGGGGGTCAGGGAGGATCTACTATGCCCCCTTATGGTCATTTGCCCCTTCGCTTTGGCCTCCTCTTGTCTCTCGATCCTACCGAGAGACAAGATGGCGGCCGCTACGGACTGTTTGGAATGTTTACAGACGCCGAAAAACCAATCAGCTTCGCAAACCTCCGTAACGCGAAAAGTACGAGAAGCGGAGCGCTGTTACAGATATATATCTTTTTTTGAACGTTAATTTCTCAAAATCCACTAGAGCACATATATTGAGACCCAGCAAAGGCACATCGGGCTACCAGTCCCTACAATTTTGCCAAGTTTCGTGCAAATCCATTCAGCCGTTCGATTATTATTATTATTATTTTTTTTGCCCTGCGGGGCCCTTTTAAAACCTCCACATCAAACGTAGGGGGTCACCGACGATCTACTATTCCCCCTTATGGTCATTTGCCCCTTCGCTTTGGCCTCCTCTTGTCTCTTGATCCTACCGAGAGACAAGATGGCGCCCGCTACGGACTGTTTGGAATGTTTACAGACGCCGGAGAGCCAATCAGCTTCGCTTCGCAAAGCTCCGTAACGCGAAAAGTACGCGAAGCGGTGCGCTGTTACAGATATATATCTTTTTCTGAACGTTAATTTCTCAAAATCCACTGGAGCACATATATTGAGATCTAGCAAAGGCACATCGGGCTACCAGTCCCTACAATTTTGCCAACCTTCGTGCAAATCCATTCAGCTGTTCGATTATTATTATTTTTATTTTTTTTTGCCCCGCGGGGCCCTTTTAAAACCTCCACATCAAACCTAGGGGGTGAGCGACAATGTACTATGCCCCCTTATGGTCATTTGCCCCTTCGCTTCGGCCTCCTCTTGTCTCTCGATCCTACCGAGAGACAAGATGGCGGCCGCTACGGACTGTTTGGAATGTTGACAGACGCCGGAGAACCAATCAGCTTCGCTTCACAAAGCTCCGTTGCGCGACAAGTACGCGTCCTGGGCCGCTGCCCGGTCCGCTGTTACAGATATATATCTTTTTTTAAACGTTAATTTCTCAAAATCCACTGGAGCACATATATTGAGACCTACAAAAGGCACATCGGGCTACCAGTCCCTACAATTTTGCCAAGTTTCGTGCAAATCCATTCAGCCGTTCGGGCTAAAAGTGAGGCCAACCGCCCTATGGAAATTAACATGGGAGAAACGCGTTTTGGGACCCCCCTTTTTTCTCGGCCCCCCCTTGACGAACCCCCCCAAAATTTTCAGGAGCTGCTCAGAAACAAAATGTGCCATTTTCCTGAAAATTTCTGCCAATTCCGTCCACAAACGCCAAAGTTATTAGACATAGAATTTTCAAAAAACCCATAGAGAAAAAATCCTAACTATATATACCTACTGGCGACCGCCAGTAGGTAATATATATAAATATATATATATTCACTGAAAAAACCATAGGTTATAGACCATATATAGTTAGGAATTAGCATTTACAAAACCTTGAAAATTCACTGAAAAAACCATAGGTTATAGACCATATATAGTTAGGAATTAGCATTTAAAAAACCTTTTTTTACTCACACAAAACCATTGAAATTCCATATATAGTTAGTTGCACTAACTATATATCGCGCACCCGCAATCCACTGCTGATCATGTCACATATTACATCATTCATGACATGGTCAGTGACATCACTGATGACATCACTGATGACATCTCAAATGACATCACTGATGACATCACTGATGACATCTCAAATGACATCACTGATGACTACATCCAGTGACTGTATAATTCTGTAAAGTTAAAATATGTCTTACATATTGAAGAATGAGTGGATGTATAAGTGTCTTGATGAAGGATTTAGTAGGGGCATGGCTGACTGTATGAGTGACTGATTAAATGTGTCTCACTGAGTGCATGGGTTAGTGACTAAACTGTCTTAATTTGTGCATCATTATGTCTGTTGTTCAGTAAACTGCTGCATGTGTTGATCATTAGCTATATGATTAACTGTATGGGTTATTGATTGGTTGCCAAAGCATTTGTATGGGAGACTGAGTGTGTGTGTGGGTGGCTGGGAGGTGTATGACTCTCTGCATAGATGTGTGAGCAGTTGATTGACTAGATGTATGGGTTCAAAAGTGCATGTGGAAACAGCTGTATGGGCGGTTGACTGTGTGCATGAGTGTATTGGTGAGTGAATGGATATCTCAGTGCTACATGTCAAAGTAAGTACATATGTAAAACACAGTACATGTGAAAGTTGACATATATAAATAACTGTGCATAAGAGCCAGTGAATGTGTGAGTGGCTTTATGGATTATTGTGAACTTGTATCAGGGATTGTATAACAGAGTAAATATGTTTTAGTATATGTTTGAATAAGTAAGGTGTGTATAACTGTATAGTTGAGGAAATGGAGGTGTGATTGATTCTTTGCATGACTGACTAAGTGTCTGAGTAACTCCATGGATGAGTGACAGTCTATGAGTGTCTGTTTACACTGAGTGTATCTAAGGTTATATTAGAGTCTGAAGAGGTTCATCGTATTATCACATGATTGATGTCATCAGTGATGTGATCAGTAATGTCAAATGAGATGTCATCAGTGATGTAATCAGTGATGTCATTTGAGATGTCATCAGTGATGTCATCAGTGATGTCATTTGAGATGTCATCAGTGATGTCATCAGTGATGTCACTGACCATGTCATGAATGATGTAATATGTGACATGATCAGCAGTGGATTGCGGGTGCGCGATATATAGTTAGTGCAACTAACTATATATGGAATTTCAATGGTTTTGTGTGAGTAAAAAAAGGTTTTTTAAATGCTAATTCCTAACTATATATGGTCTATAACCTATGGTTTTTTCAGTGAATTTTCAAGGTTTTGTAAATGCTAATTCCTAACTATATATGGTCTATAACCTATGGTTTTTTCAGTGAATTTCATTGGTTTTTTAAAAGCTAATATCTATAGCTGTAAAATGTATTCTTCTTTAAATCCAAAAATATATTTTATATGTTTATTAATAATTTTTTTTTAATATTTTTTTTGTTTCGCTCCCGGTCCGCGAACCGGGAAGCTTCCCGTTAGCTCAATTCGATTCCGCGATCCGGTCCGCGAACCGGTAACAAATCAACATAGTTACGGTATCGCGTTGCCGCGTAATGCGTCTTATGACGTACTGCGTTAGCGCACCCGGAAGTGCCCCGGGGCGCGGACCGAGGCGCGAAACGCAACTCCCCGGAAGCGATCCGCGGCGCGAAAGCGCGACGTATCGCGTTGCCGCGAAATGCGTCTTGTGACGTACTGCGTTAGCGCACCCGGAAGTGTCCCCGGGCGCGGACCGAGGCGCGAAGCGCAGCGAACCGGAAGCTAACCGGGGAGCGTTCCGCAGCGCGTAACATGAAAGTTAGAGTCATGTGACTTGTTAATAAAGCTTTTCATTGGTTCATTTCACTTTTAGTTTCATAATTATGGAAGGCTAGGTCAGGTGACCTAAAAATAACACTTTTCATTGGTTGAGAAGTATTGTTTTTTCCAAATGATGAAAACCCCTCCTTCTTTCCTCACTCTGACTTTCATCATTGTGAGAGGAAGACCTTTATTAATACTTGAGAAATGACTTCAGTACTTGCTTCAGCTGGTGGACCCCCACCACCACCTCCACCTCCTCATGGGAAGAGAGGACCACCTCCCCAGGTGATCACCAACACAGAGGAGGAAGAGGAAGAACTAGAGGAAGAGGAGAGAGAAGAACCACAGTTCTTGGAAGAGGTGCCCCGGGTTTCCCATAGGAAAGCCAGTTTCATCTGGCAGTTTTATTCAATCCCTCCAGGGCAAAAGAAAGTGAATGCGAGGTATGTGACCTGCCTCATCTGCAAAGAGAAATTATCAAGAGGGACTGATAAAAAGTATAGCTATGGGAACTATACCATGCATCGGCACATGACCAGGAAGCATCCACTTAATTACAGCCGGGCGGAAATACGGGATATGGAACAAAACCCAACAGCAACTCCTGTGGCCAGGTCAACATCGTCAATATCATTGACACCAGCAGAGGCACGGGAAACTGTGCCAAACATCCAAGAGAATTTTGGGCACATGAAACATACTTGTATGCACTGTGGAGCGTTGATATCATGTGGTAACATGAGTATTAATGCCATCAACCTGGCTTATGACAATCATAATTGCCCTAACCGCCCCCAGTAATTTTTTTTTGCTCCTGTTGAGCCCTTTTCAACGCCTGTTTTTTGTTGTTCCCCCCCCCCCAAAAAAACCCAAAAAAATATAAAATCGTTCAAAAAATACAAAAAAAACAAAAAATGTTCAAAAAATACAAAAAAAATATAAAACAACAAAAATATAAAAAAAAAAGTTCTTTTCAGAACTACCTTCCCTTTCCAAAAAAATTGCTAGAATGTTTAGCACTCTGGCAAGCTCTATTTCTTTTGGTTCGCTTCCGGTTTAGCTTCCCGGTACGCGTACCGGGAGCTAACCAAAAAAAAAACTTTTTTAAAAAAAAGAGTAAGTATAAGGAAAGTAAACAGAGAGTGATGTTTCAAGAAAGACAGCTATAGGGAGTAAAGAAGAGATACTATTTAATAGATCTATTTACCAAAGAACAGACAGAAGATGGTATAATTGTGAAAAACAAAATAGATAACGAAGTGAAAGAAAAACAAGCATTGGCATAGCCAATAGGTATCGACTTTTGGACCTTCTAAGTCTTTAGTTATGCAGCATAATATCCTTGGTGCAGCAACATCAACTGTTGCATGGCTAAACACGTATAAGGTCCCAAAGGCGAGACCTATTGTCTATGCCAATGCTTGTTTCTTAAGTAGAATTGCAATACGTATGGCTCTTCCATGTAAAAAAATCTTATCTTGTGCTCTAAAGATTGCTAAAGTCTCGACAGAGAACAGGCTAGATTGTAAGTAGGGTAAATTGCGCTTGGTGATCTGTTTGAGGGAGCGTCTGCTTTGCCTGGTGTCTTTGGAGAGCAATTTTGATTGTTATACTGGACAATATAGCCCTAATGTAAATAACATAGGGGCATATTATCAACATAGGCAATAAAAGTTTTGCAGCTTTTATAGGCAGAAATGTGTCGCTAAAGCTGCTTTTGCGGCAGAAAACTGCCGCTAAAGCCGCTTTTGCACCAGTTTTCTGCCAATAAAAAGAGCAATAATTTTATTGGCTGCATTCATAATATGCCCCTTAGTGTGCTTCAACTACACAGAGAAAGCATTATGAACAAATAGTGATACAGTGATCAGTCAAAGACACTAAGAGTAATAGAGACGGAGTGAGTGAACAAGAGTGAGGAACTATGAGAAGAGAGGGACTGAGAAAAAAAGTGGAAGGAGTTGAGTAAGTAGGTAATAGAGAAAGGAATGAGGGAAGTAGCAAAGGCAGGAAACTGAGGATTAAAGAAATGAAGCAGTGGAACTAATAGTAGTTCAATGTGATAGAAATGTAACGAAAAGAGTACAAAATACTTACCTTATAATTGTCGTTAAATTCCTCACTTTTTATTTTTATACTTTCAATCTGTGAAAGAGAGAACAAACATTTGAAAAATATAAAAACATGTATTGAAAAATTACAAAAGACAAGGGCAAAGATTGAAGGACAAACAGTTTTTCAATAACTTTGACACTTACAGAAGGTACACAGTCCTAAAGATATACATTTTAAAGTAACACTATCTTGATGCAGATGAAGTGAGGCCTATCTTAAAACATGGTGCATCTTTTGCATTGCTGTTGTCTCAGAAAAGTGTCGCAAGACACTAAAATTTAAAATAATTGCTTCAGGATGCCAATAAGATGTCTACTATCCAGAGTTTTGTTTCAGGTGAGGCCTACTCAGGGTTGCAGATGAAATTTCGAGTTGTTGAAGAGAATAGAAGACATAATACATGTGAAGGTCTACCAATGAAGTGAGTCATGTCCACTGCAATCTTCAACAAAGTCCAAACCTCCTATGTTTCCCTGGACAGACCTAAACTTGATCTGCACAATGTGATTCGTAATGATAGGAAACACAGGTGATGTAATTGAAATACATGCAATTTATTTTCCTCATTTCACAATCACATCACTTCTGTTTCCTTTGCTTAGGTATCTCATTGTGCAGATGTAGTCTAGCATATCAAAGAATACGCAGAAGTGCAGCACTGCATGCAACAACTTTGACACTTACAGAAGCCTCACCTTCTCCATGCCTTCTACACAGTTCTACATATACATCATAAATGGAAACATTACAGAATTAATTATACATGTTAAATGGTTTATTTTTGCTGTTCTCAGAATGTATCAAAATTCACTAAAAACAGTGACTTTAAGGTATTCATCATGTAACAGCGGGGAAAAAAAAACACAATCAAAATGATTGTGTTTAAAAAACCCATACAAGATCAGAAATCAAAAATCAGAACTCCTTAAAGTTAACTTACTTTCCATGACGTCCAAGGATGTCCTATGAATAGCTTATACTCTTTTGTGCTGTTATTACTTTCAGCCCACCAGTTTCTGAAAGAAAATCTCCATCGTTTTTAAAAACATGTTACATACAATAAATGACTTCTTGCTCTCTACCACAAGATTCCACAAGGCCAAATTTTGTCAGAGCCATGTATAACTCTTGGATTTCTTGTTAGCCAATCCCATCATTTGGCATTCCCGCAACTTTCAGAATTAAAATGTTGAAGATCATTTTCACAATCCTGGAATAGTAATATCTTCCCCTTCTTGCTCAGTCATGTTCTACATTTCGTATGACACTGATACTGCTTAATATGAAGCAGACTTACACTACCTCTATGAGTACTACAATTATTTAATTCTCTACATCACTTTTAATCACAAAGTAATGTAAAACAGTAGACAGCATTGCAGACTTACATTCCCTCTACTCCATGTTTTGATTGGCTGCTTTAATTAGCTTATGAAAAGAAACAGTTTTTCTGAACTCATTTAAACTGCACATACATGTCCATGATGTCCAATCCTATGATTAGAAGTTATGTCTCTGAACTACACTTATCCTCAAGGCCAAATTGTGTAGGAGCCATTAGAACTTCTTGAAATTCCACAGATCATATCCCGAGATTATTTTCCTAAAATTTTGGTTTTAAAAACACCAGGTAAGAGTTTTTAAGGTCATACGGCAATTTTTTTTTGAAAATTACAACAGGATCATTACAGAATGACCAGCCATTTCTAGACTTTAAATAAGCTGTGTAATGTCCTGATGATATTGAAGGGCCGTCATGATATATAATTGCTGTAGTTACAAAAGTCCTTCCTGATATTGACAACTGCGAAGCTACAAAATCTTTTATTAAAGTTGTCAATTTTGTTCCATCAGGCCTACATCGTTGGAACATTAAAATGATGTACTGGCCATATGTTCGTATAAATAATGTGGACATCATTTCAGATTTACATTGGCTACACTCCATGTTGTGATTAGCAGCTTTTACTAGCTTATTAAAGGAGACTGATTTACTGTCTGGCAAAGTTAAATATACAAATCTTTCTGAGTCTACACTAGTAGTACTTGATACCATACAGTTCTCGCAGTCATGCTGCCATTGATAAGAAAGCCCAAACAGCTGATCTACATCTACACCTTCAGCATGTAATACATGAAGCATATACATTAAAAACTCCTGACAATCTTGCTGAATATTTTGAGAGAATTGTGTTTGGCCTGAACATCTATCTAACAGATTTCTAATTTCAGACACACTTTCTATGTTTCTTCTATCAGTGGTACATTTCTCTAACACAGAATTTAACAAACTGCAAAATCTTTGATCAGAATTGACCACAATCTCTTCTTTTACATTTTTTAGAGAAAACAAAACATTAATTACTACATTAGCATAGCAGTTGACACCAGAACTGTTTTCAAACTGAAAACCAACAACATCTTCAACAGAATCCTCTTTGTTTCTGCTTGTAATTTTAGGTTCATTCACTTTTTGTCTTTTTGCTACAACCTGCCCAGTATTGTTCTCATTTCTTCGTTTCCGGCCTACCAGACGTTTCTCAAACAAAGGAAACTGAGGCAAATGTGGCGCATACTCTCTTCTTAACCTATTGTATTCCTTAACACAATCTAGATCTGCACAAATGTTTCTGACATCACAGTCAATCAAGTACAATCCCGATAAAGTTCTAACTCGTGACAATGCCACATATGCCATACCCTCCTTGAACACAGAACTGCCAATATTCACCAATGCAGTGTCTACACTTAAACCTTGCGATTTATGAATTGTCACCGCATATGCCAAGCAAACAGGGAACTGCTTACGGCGAACATATAAGTCTTTTACAAGCAAAAATCTAGCAGAACAACGAGCAATTAGCTGTACTTCCTCAATGCCATCAAATTTAATTTTTAAAAATTCAATTCCATCTCTATTTCTGTATTTCACAAAATCAACAACATTACCCATTGATCCATTTACCAGACCTCTTTCAACATGTAAATTCCTTCTTAAAATTATACGGCAGTTCAAGCACACATTCAGAGTCTTTTCAAAACCTGCAGTTTTAGATATACTCTTCTCTAATGAATCCAATTTTGTTTTCAGATTCTCAGACAAAATAATTGTTGATCCCATATGCTCTACTCTATCAATAGCTTCCACTTTCACAATCTCTTGCTTTTCTAAATGCAACATTTTGTTGTTAAATTTTGCACATTCTGCAAGAGTTGGCATCAAACATATTCCAGATTTCTTATCAGTAATTTTCTGAAAAATATTCTCAGGCACAACATCTTGTTCTGGATATAAATTTGACAGTAATCGTGCATGTAAAGCTTCTTTCCCATGCTCGGTCACTTTTCCAATTCTAACATCTTGTAGAATAGTCTTGTAAACTTCATCCTTTGCCTGACGCATATTTTCATGCAGTTCAGCATAATTGAAGTTTAACCATATATTGACGTTGCCAATGCTGCCTAGGCACTTCCTGGTATCTTCATGCGTGAGCATTTTGAACACAGGTTGCCCTTTCACTGGTGTCAGCTGCAGAAGATCTCCAAAAACAATGATGTGTTTGCCACCGAATAACACATCATACTCTGTTTTGAGAACTTCTTGCATCCTCAAATGCACAAAGGCAAGCATGACATTGGAAACCATGCTTACTTCGTCAATGATAAGAAGTTTCATTTTCCTCAAGATTCTTGAAACTTCAAAACAAGCATCTCCAGATAGCTTGTGATATTCTAATTTGTTGTCATGCTCCACTGGCAGCATCAGTAAACGATGTAAAGTAATCCCTTTAATATTATGTGCTGCCAGTCCAGTTGGAGCAGTGACAACACAAGACAGTGATGACTCTGTCCTTTCCTGCAAATAGCATGAAATTGCTTTAATGAGGAAACTTTTTCCAGTTCCCGCTTCTCCACTCACGTACAGTCGGACAAGTTTCAACGACGTACATGAGCACTCTTTCTTATCATGACTTAATCCATGATCAATTTGCATGGTAACTTCGTCATATATTTTCCTCTGCTCAACGTTGAGTTGCCTTTCCAACTCTTCTAAGTTAACCGCATCCTCTTGAGCATGTGCCATGGCTCTTTCCACCTCATTCATAGCAGTGGCAGCTTCATTTTCAATAAGAGGTCCTCCTAGTGGATCCTGACTCAATGAAGCAGAACTCTGACTGTCCTGAGAACTGTCTCTGGCAATCTCGGCTGCAATCGTTGCTTCCTGCTTAATTTCCGCATTCAACATTTCTACATATTTGGGAAAAGCAGGACATTCTATGGTCTCCTTGGCGGCATTGAAAGAGTCTTCGTAACAGAGGAAATCTCCAAGCAGTTCCTCTTCTGCACGCCAAGGCTTGAAAAGTTGCAAAAGTGCTAAATAGAAAAACTCCTTTTTTTCAGGAGATTCGCCACTCAATTTTCGATGGTTTATCAAGTGGCATTTTCTTTGCTTGACCAGACATCCCTCACTTCCTATTACAGCATACACTCCTTTCTCAGTATCTTCTTTGATGTTCCTCTTGAACATGTAATTTTGCAGAACCTCATACAGACAAACATTCTCTAGGTGACTGCTTCGATTTGGATAATATGTATCCAACATGTTTGTCTTCAAAATGTCGGTACTGTTTGGCTCCTTTTCCGCCAAATACTCAATTTCCCGCACAGGTTTGAGAACTCGATTACGGTTTGCAGCAAGACCAAGACTCGCCCAAACGATACTCCTGGACTTGGCATAGAGACTTGCTGAAGACAACCGGTCAGAACATTCGTACGCTCCGATTTCTCGATGCGACAACATCTTCAGACTGAAACTGTACAACTTCTTGCTGAGGCTCTTTTCATGGGAAATGTCCTCCCACATATCCTTCAATTCTGTCTTCTCTTTTTTGGTGATATACGACGTCACATACCGAGCCACAGCCATACAGTTATCAGCCACAAACTGTATATCCATGTTAGCATTCCACATGGACAAAATCACCGGGTTGTAGTCGTTGATATACTTGGACTCTTCGTTCCTCTTCAAATTGTAAGTGTTTTTAGGTGATTTCTTCATCACATTATGTCGCAGCGAAGACATCAAACTGTTTACTCTTCCTTTAGAAATCACCGGTTGTGGGAAGCCGAAACGACATTTGGTGTAGAACTTGTCTTTGTTTCGGAATTTACGACGGCAGTACTTTCCACATCGATGGCTTTGGAAACGCAGAACTTTTTCTCTTAGGCTTTTCTTCTCCTTTGCGTTTGGAACAGCACACGTAGAATACTGTTGGATGAAACTCATCACTGAGTCTTCCGGATCCGTTCCAAATTTAGGTGCATCCTTGATCCACAGCAACATATGTATATGAGGAGCTCCTCTTGCTTGGTACTCCTTTCTCCAGAAGAAATCCAACACCTCTCCAAGAGGTGGATTCTTCTTATTCATGATGAAAGACATCATAGCTTCAAATCTATGATTGAAGTACCTACATACATTGACTGGATCCAAAGAGCACAGTTCTCCGGGTGTCTTGAATTCGATGTTTTCTACGTTAGCATTTGCCTCTCGTAGAAATTGAAGTAAGTCTTCCCAGCCATACTCGGCACAACTCAGAGTGAGGAACCATGTGGGAGTACCTAAGTTCCTCAGCATACATTTTAAATCACCATGACGACGGTACCAGTACTCATTAGTACCACGCTGACACGCCATGAGATTAATCAGGTGAGATTCCAAAATACTATCTTGGACATTCACTTTATCCATAAAATCACTTGCCGAGATGTTTTGCATGTGTATACCACTTTTCAAGATGTGGTTCACTGCATATGACAGTCCAGACAGATCGCTTTCAAACAGGAGATGAAACAAATAAGGAATGCATTGTCGAAACCTAGCATCTCCTGCATACAATCGCAAAGTCCGGTATTCAGAAGCAGGAATTTGATGAGGTCGCTCATCATATCTTCCTCCCTGACCTGTTGGAAAAAGCTGTGGGAAACACCGAGCTTCCAAACTTTCCTCCCAAACACTAATGGGACTCCCTTTGGCTTGTTTCATTTGAAACAACTCAATAGCATTCCCCATGACTTTCTTTGAATGCAAAGGATGAACACTATAATGTTCATATATTTCCTCACTAGTAGAGGGTTCTACTTTCTCAATTTGACCAGCACACAAATCGCTATCCTCTTCCTCACTTACTTCCTCTTCTGCAACATATACATTCTTATAGTATTTATTATTTTTTTTCAAATACAATGTTGCCTTTTTAACTTTCCTAACATCTACTAAATCTTGCCATATTTTCTTATTCTTTGTCGGAACCCCATTAACTAAGATAACCAGAGGTTCCTCTTCCACTTTTTCTACTCCAATTGTGTTAATGTTTTTCTTCAAATCTAGAGGCAAATAAACAACTCTTCCCTTTAACCCTCTCTGTAAATCTGATGGAGGCAATTTCCCTGTCTTTGGCTCCATTCTTACAATAGCCTGAAAGGGATGGATACTTTGAATCAAAATAGATTCATAAGTATTTAAATCCTTCAATTCAGAAGGAATCTCAACCAATTCCAGATTATTATGAACTGCTCTAGCAGGCATCTGGTTTTGTTTTAATTTGTTACAACAATAAGTACACACACGTTGATCCAATCCCAAATCAAAACAATTTTCTACCATCAAGTATGTTGCAAAATCCTTCCATTCACTATTATTTTCCCTTTCACTTTTTGCATATAAATCCACTAACTTAGTCTGATTCTTATAATAAGTGCGTCGACAACACACACAAGTGAAATTAGGCCTCTCACTTGATTTCATGTCAAACGTCGCAATTTCCCTCTGGAAATTATCTGTACTGGAAACATGTACAGTATCTTCCAAATGACCCTCTATTTCTTGCTCAATTTCAACATTCTCCTCTTTACTTCCAAAGTAACAAAACTCAATTTCTTCACATATATTCCTCACATCTATTTCAGAACCATGCAAAAGAGCAGCGCATAATTGTTTCAGCATAATTGCTGGACTCTTAGCATAATACAACATTCTAACTAACTTCCTCACTTTGTTATGATGCACTGCTAGCATCCTGAAATGATGAAAAACACTCTGGCATACTCTCCTGGAAAGACAAGCCAGTGAATGACCATGCAAACCTGTCACTTCTCTCACTCTGCAAGGATCTAATTCTTGCAACAACCTTATTTTCTGCTTTAAACTTTTCATGTTAAATGTCCGTACAAAATCACAAAGCAAATTGATGGAATCCTGTCGCACACTGCAAATACTACTACACTTCCAGGTGTACACAGGACCCTTAGCACGTCTTCCTAAAACCTCATTACCTAACAACTCTTCTGCCTCTGTTGTCACAAGTTTTTCTTTTTCAACTGGACAACCATCTTTCATTTCATAAGCACGACCACTGATGTCAACTGCATGCACCAAATCATTATCCTGGAAATAACTCTCTTCATTAAAAAATGCCTCACAGCTTGAACTATGTATCCATTCTCCAGAAAAAACTTCACAAAAATTACTACGATTAACTATTCTCTTCCATCTACTATTTCTTTTGAAATCAAAAATTTCCTTGTTTAGCTTCCTAATTCTATTGATTATCAAAATAAATAACTTACGTTTAATTTCAAAAGCCTGATCAATAACTTTCTCAACTTTTTTTTTTCTCCTATAAAAAACTAATTTCTGTTGACCTTTCTTAATATTTTTTAACAAATTGCCAATTATCCTGTTGCGGAACATTCGTTTACGAATCTCCCAAAACTGTTGTTTCCTTCTACTATCATGCACAGATTTATCTCTTGCTCTAGCAGTAACATTTTCATTTGTCCTTTTCTTTCCATTTGATTTACTTGTCATATTATGGATTGAAACATTTTCTGTACTAATATTTTTTTTATTACAAATATTTCTTATGAAATATTTAGAGCTCTTACCCGGTGCTTTCTTCATGGCTTGAGAAATCTTTTTGTTAGAGGACTGCTGCATTTTTTTTTTCTCCTGCTGTCTTTCACGTTTTGCAGCCTTTTTCTCTCTTATTTTTGTAGGCATCTTGAAATGATCTGCAGTTGAATCTGAGGAAAAAGATAATAAAAAATGTTATTAAACATTATTATCAAACAGTAAATCAGTAATAGTGATCAAAAACATAACACACTACTTGACATTTTATTTTGAAGATTTTTTAGTCATTGCCATTTTTACAATACAGAAATACCAGAAAAGAAATGACATTTATATTTATGTTACCTATGCTATTTTATATGTGAATCTGATCTAATTTTATGAGCATATTTTAATATTTTATTGAAAACACTACACATAACCTGTTTTTGAAGGTGTTTTTATTTTTAAATTAAACGGTTTACCTTTTTACTTTTTATTGATTATAAATTTTAAAAATAAATGTTTATAATTCCAAAGGCTGAAGCAAGTCAGCTTCCCATCCGATATCATATAATTCAGACAAATCTGCATCCTCATCACGCTCTTCTTCATCCTCAGGATTTAAATCATCCAATGGATCAACATCCACTGATGTTTCAATTACAAGTTCAATGATGAGGTCAAAATCAACTGATTGCAGATTGTCGCTCATGTTGAGGTTGTCTTTATCTTTAAAGAAAGATAACAACAATGAGATGTTGCAGAGTAAGAGACAAATCTCACAGATTATAATAGTAAAATTATTTAACAAGAGTAACATTTTGCAGCTATTATTTAACCATGTCCAGCGATGCTGAGCAGGTGAAGCCTATGTCTAATTTTTCACTGAACAGGACTCATCTGTTCTTAACCTTGGATAAGCCTCAATGACTCTGTGTCCCCTGCACATACTCAAATGTTAAAGTGCAGATTTATATTAAATGGCACATCCCCAGGCATGCACCAGTTAATGTGCACCACTGTTTTACCACCCATGGTGTGCCGCATTTACAATCAGATAGGAGAAAGCTGCTTCAAAACCCTGCGCCTGCTTGAAGCTTGCATAGGTCTTGACGCAGCATTGTATAGATGGGGCACCCCTGAGCCTTGCTGGAGCTGCATCGCACTTACGATACAACTCCAGCAATGCGACACCTTTACAGCACAGATACGTCACGCATCTGTGCCATTTTTGCCCCATGCTGCGCCGCATTGTAAATGCAGCACACCATGGGTGGCGGAACAGCGGCGCAAAATGACTGGCACATCCACTGCTGCATCGGTTTCATGTGGCACGTTTTTTTTACACCATGACACATCTGCCTAAATGCATCAATTTGTAATTTTCTCGCCTCATAGCAAATCTTTTGCACCGCCACTGCGTCACAAAAGTGACGCACAGTGGCGCAAAAGATGCATACACCTATCATAAATCTGTCCCTAGCATTTTAAATGATTAATTCAGGATGACGATAAGGTGTGGCCTATGCAGAGGTTTGTTTAAGGTGAGGCCTACTCAGGGTTGCAGATCAAAGTTACGCTTGATGAAGAATACAGAGGAGATAATACATGTAAAGGCCTACCAATGAAGTAAGTAATGTCCACTTTATTGCACCAGTCATCATAAATGTATCCCTAAGCTTCTTATCTTGTTACAGATGAACCACCATATGTACATGACATTTTAAGTAATTTCCACATGTGCAGTGTTTTCAAAATATAATTTGAAAATCGTTTTTGGGGAAAAGTAATGGTTTGCAAAATTATGACAAGGACATAATGGTGTATGCTTCTCTATAAAACATTTCAGTATCTCTAATGTCATTTTTCCCATATTACATTATAAGACCTTTCCCCATGAAGCACATTCCTTGTAAATATGCTCCCACCTGTGCATTGCAAATTTAGATTTTCACTGTTTCAGACACATAGCCATGTTGAAAGTGACCCAAAAAAATTGCAAACGTTTCCCCATGAAGCACATTCCTTGTAAATATGCTCCCACCTGTACATTGCAAATTTAGATTTTGACTGTTGCAGACACATAGCCATGTTGAAAGTGACCCAAAAAATTTGCAAACGTTTAAAAAAAAAAAACATTCATGTGTCTTAATGACATTTTAAGTCATTTCCCCATGGAGAATGTTTTCTAAGTGGCACAAAAGAGGTATACACCTATCATAAATCTATCCCTAGCATTATAAATGATTAAATCAGGATGACAATAATATGTGGCCTATCCAGAGGTTTGTTTAAGGTGAGGCCTACTCAGGATTGCAGATTAAAGTTACGCTTGATGAACAAAACAGAGGAGAAAATTTTATTGTAAATGCCTACCAATGAAGTAAGTGATTTCTACTTCATTGCACCAGTCATCATAAATGTATCCATAACCTTACTTAAATTGTACTTAAGACACATAAAAGCGTTTTTTGATTGGCTTTCCTGCATGGTAGGGTCACTTTTAACATGGCTATGTAACATAAACATTCAAAATCAAAATTTTCCATGTACAGGTGGGAGCATATTTACAAGCAATTTGCGCCACAAAGAAAGGTCTGACATTAAAATGGCAAAAATAACATCAGGGACAGTCAATTGCCTTATAAAAAACCATACACCATTATGTCCTTCTCATGCATTTAAAAACAATTCCTTTTTCCCAAAAACGATTTTCAAATCATAATTTCAAAAAACTGCACATGAGAAAATGACTTAAAATGTAATTGAAACACATTAAAGCATTTTTTGATTGGTTTTCCTGCATTGTTGATTCATTTTTATCATGGCTATGTAACACAAACATTGATAATTAAAATTTTCATGCACATGTAAGAGCATATTTACAAGCAATTTGCGCCACAGAGAAAGGTCTTACACTAAAATGAGAAAAATAACATCAGGAACAGTCAATTGCCTTATAAAGAACCATACACCATTATGTCCTTGTCATGATTTTATAAACAATTCCTTTTCCCCAAAAACGATTTTAAAATCATAATTTCTAAACACTGCACATCAGAAAATGACTTAAAATGTCATTAAAACACATGAAAGCGTTTTTTGATTGCCTTCCCAGCATGGTTTGGTCACTTTTAACATAGCTATTTAACACAAACATTCAAAATCTAAATTTTCCATGCACATGTGAGAGCATATTTACAAGCAATTTGCGCCACATAAATCATAATTTTCTCCTTAAAGCACACTATTCTCTATCTAAAGTAAAGAAATATTTTCTCACCTTAGCAAATACTTTGAGTTTGAAAACAGTCTCAGAAACACACCAATTTGTCTTCAGCAGAGCAAAAGGTATGCACTCCAGAGTCTGCAGCTATCAAAAGCACAGAAATGGTGTAATTCTTCACACATATTTCTCATGTCACCCAATCAAAACTCTTCCCTCACTTTTTTTCAAATGAAAACCCTTCCCCCTCTGCCCTTTCTGCCTATTTTCCATAGCAACCACCTCTTGGAGAAACTCTGGTGTTTGCAAATTCACACAACAATGTTGCAATTGAACTCTGAACTCTCAGTGCACCTGCATATCCAGTGCTTTCTTTCATTTAATGATTTTTTATTGACCACTCAAAATACATCTTTCAAAGAACACATCTCTACACCCTAACTTTCTGTTTTCATCAATCAAAATCCACCAATCACTGTTACTACTTCATGAACACAGAAACTCCACAGTTTTTTTCATTTCAAACTCACATTTTTTCAACTGCCATTTCATTGCCACACTTCATCTGACTGCAGGAGAACCTTCTCTCACCATGTTTTCTGTCTGGATTGTTGGTCATAGTTATATTCACTGGGCTCAAAGGTACGTTGAAAGCAGGAATTTACCTAACCTCAATTTACAAGATGTGGAAATTAAGTGGTTTGGCCACAGAGGATTAAAATGTCACCAATTGATACCATTGGTGAAAACCTTTATGCATTTGCCCAAACCTGACCTGTTAATTGTGCACTGTGGAGGTAATGACTTGGGCACTTTGACTGGTGTAGGTCTGGAAATGCTTTTAAAGGACACCTTTGAGCAATTAATGGCACTTTTTCCTCAGACTGCCTTGGTATATTCAAATATATGCCAAAGACAGAAATGGAGGTGGTCAAACCAATTTTGTCCACAAATTGAGAAGTCGAGGAAGCATGTAAACAAATCTGTTTCAGCTTACATGAGAGACCATGGAATGGGCTCCCTGTACAACAATAACTTGCGTTACTACATGCAAGATATCTACAGAGGAGATGGAGTTCACTTCTCAGATGAGGGCAACAGAGTTTTCACTCTGAATTTAAAAATGTGCATTGGTACCTACTTATAAGTACCAAAATGTACCATAAACCCAAAAGCTCTTCTCAGAGCTACCCTACATCTAATCACTCACAATTATTATTTTACTCTAACTTTTTTCACTAATTTTCAACAAAGTACGCTCCCTGGGGCGCTACCCGGTACGCGTACCGGGAGCTAACCTCGCGAATTTTTTTTTTTTTTTTTTTTTTTCGCACATATGGGCCTCCTCAGCCACCCTCACAAAACCTAGGGGGTCAAGATAAGTCTACCATGCCCCCTTCTACCTATTCTGAACATTATTTGCCCTCCATCTTGTATCATAATTCGACCGAAACACAAAATGGTGGACTCCCGTTACGCTTAAGGTTCGCGTACCAGGGCGCTCACCGGTTCGCGTACCGGGTCGCTTCCTGGGAAGCGCACCATCAAAAAAGGTGGGAAAGTAGTTCACACAAAAGCCACTTGAGACAATTTCACCAAATATAGATTAGCTCATACTACATACCAATCCCTACCATTTTCACAAATTTGATTGGAATTCCATTTAACCATTTAGCCTATAGAACTCACTAAATACCGTGAGGTAAATTACTTCACAAAACACATCTGAAGTGTTGGAATTGACAACCAATTAAAATGTTACTTTCATTTTCTACTTTTTTTACCTGACATTTGATTGGTTATGTACCCGAATATATATAAAGGAAGAGAAGGAAACACAGCCATTTTGACTACTACTTCCTGCTGTACATTTCTATTAGAATTTTCATTAATAACTTCAACTTCTTTTTAAAGGTAAGTTGTTATTTTTAAAACTGAAGTATATTGAGCACTTTAAGTTAATATGGCAAACTTTTTCTGTTAGTTATATACTATCCCTCTGTAGTACTTATAAATTTAGATACACTTTTTTATATTCCTACTTCCACTCTGATACTATACACTGCCCAAAGATAAATTCTCTGTTAAAAACTGCCTATCTAAAATTAATCCCAACAGTGCCCTACCTCTACTAATATATATTTTTTTTATGCAAATTTCAGGAAAAATGGAAAGTGAACAAAACATTTCATTTGAAATTGTCCTTCCAGAGTCCAACACAGAAATCATTGATCCAAATGAGATTGAATTTATGGATGAATCTTGGGACCAAGAACTACTGCAATGTGTACAAGCAGTAGATAACCTCCTTGCAAATGAGGACATTTTACAACCTCAGAGACTACAATCTATATTCCATGATTATGAAATTTCTGACAATGAAATGTTAGAAAGTTTAATAAATTATGAAACACAATAAAAAAAACTTAAAAAAAAAAAAAAAAAAATAATCAACAAAACCAACAATCAATTAACATACAGCATTTGAAAAGTCTATCATTCATTTTTCATTGTGATACGCTCCCCAGAACGCTTCCCGGTTCGCGTACCGGGCGCTAACCACGAAAAAAAATAAAACATTTTTTTTTATTTTTTGCTTAGCGGGGCCCCTTTAAAGCCTCCACATCAAACCTAGGGGGTCAGGGAGGAGCTAGTATGCCCCCTTATGGTTATTTCCCCCTTTGTTTTGGCCTCCTCTTGTCTCTCAATCCTACCGAGAGACAAGATGGCGGCCGCTCCGGACTGTTTAGAATGTTGACAGACACCGGAGAGCCAATCAGCTTAGCTACGCGAAGTTCCGGTACGCTTAAGGTACGCGGACCGGAGCGCTGCCCAGAGCGCGCTTACAGATATATATCTTTTTTTAAACGTTAATTTCTCAAAATCCACTGGAGCACATATATTGAGACCTACAAAAGGCACATCGGGCTACCAGTCCCTACAATTTTGCCAAGTTTCGTGCAAATCCATTCAGCCGTTCGGGCTAAAAGTGAGGCTAACCGCCCTATGGAAAACTCAATGTTAAAAACACGTTTTGGGACCCCCCTTTTTTCTCGGCCCCCCCTGGACGAACCCCCCCAAAATTTTCAGGGGCTGCTCAGAAACAAAATGTTCCATTTTCCTGAAAATTTCAGCCAATTCCGTCCACAAACGCCAAAGTTATTAGACATAGAATTTTCAAAAAACCCATAGAGAAAAAATCCTAACTATATATACCTACTGGCGACCGCCAGTAGGTAATATAAATAAATATATAAATATATATTTTTTTTTTCACTGAGAAAAACAAATGTTACAGGGACGTTATACTTAGGGAATAGATTTTAAAAAAAAACTTAGAAATTCACAAAGAAAAATCAAAGGTTACAATAAAGTTATAGTTAGGCTGAAGTTTCACAGTTATAGTTAACTGCGCTAACTATCACGCCCCTGCAATGCACTGTTTATGCGCTCACATATTACATCACTTATGATGTGGTCAGTGACATCACTGATGACATCTCAAATGACATCACTGATGACCACTGCTGACATCAGTAATGACATCATCCAGTGATTGTGAGTGTTTTCTAAAAGTTACTGAGAGTTAAACATGTATATTAAGGTAACTTGCTTTGGAAGTGTATTATGTGTAATTGGGTGGATGTGTAAGTGGTGTTTAGAAGAGTGGCTGGGTATATAAGAGAATGTCTACATGAGAGAGTGGGTGTGTGAGTTTTTTAGAGGTTAATGAGTGGGTGTGTCAGTGTATGTATGAGTAAGTGAGTGGCTGTGAGTGTATCTGTATAGTTGACTCAATCAATCAATCAATCAGCGAATTTAAAGAGCGCACTACATACCCGCGAGGGTCTGAAGGCGCTGGGGGAGGGGGTCACAGCAGCTAGTGCTCAAAGAGCCAGGTCTTGAGTAGTCTCCTGAAGGACAGCGGGTCTTCAGTCTGTCGTAGTAGGAGAGGGAGGGAGTTCCAGGTCTTAGCGGCGAGGTAGGAGAAGGACCTACCCCCGTAAGTTGTTCCGCGGACGCGTGGGACGGCGGCCAGTGACAGGTAGGCGGGACGGAGTTTTCTGTTGGGTGCGTAGCGTGAGAGTCTGTCGTTGAGGTAGGGTGGGCCAGTGTTGTGGAGTGCCTTGTGTGAGCGGGTCAGGAGTTTGAATCTGATTCTTCTGTTGACGGGGACCCAGTGCAGGTTTCTGAGGTGGGGGTGATGTGGTCTCAGCGCGGTATGTCGAGGATCAGGCGTGCAGAGGCGTTCTTGATTCTTTGAAGTCTGTTGATGAGTTTGGACGGGGCTCCGGCGTAGAGGACGTTGCCGTATTCGAGTCTGCTGCAGATGAGGGCGTGGGTGACGGTTTTTCGCTTGTCTGTCGGGATCCATCTGTAGATTTTGCATGGCATGCGGAGGGTGTGGAAGCAGGTGGAGGATTGTGCGTTGACTTGGTTGGTCATGCTGAATCTTGAGTCGAGGATGACTCCAAGGTTGCGTGCGTGGTTTATAGGTGTAGGGGGAGCCCAGTGATGCATGCCACCAGGATCTCCGTCTTCTCCATCTTGTCCGTGTTCAGTTTGAGCCGGTTTTCTTTCATCCAGTCGGTGATGGCCTTCATGCCCCGGTGGAGGTTTGATTTGGCGGTGAGGGGATCTTTGGTGAGGGAGAGGATCAGCTGGGTGTCGTCGGCGTAGGAGATTATGTTGAGGTCGTGTAGTCTGGCGATGCGTGCGAGAGGTGCCATGTAGACGTTGAATAGGGTCGGGCTGAGGGGAGAGCCTTACGGGACGCCGCAGATGGTCTTGGTGATTCCGGAGTAGAACGGGGGGAGGCGGACTCTTTGCGTTCTGTCGGAGAGGAAGGAGGTAACCCAAGTCCAGGGCTTTGTCGTGTATTCCTGCGTCATGGAGGCGTGTGTGTAGTGTGTGATGGCAGACGGTGTCGAAGGCAGCGGAGAGGTCCAGGAGGATGAGGGCTGCTGTCTTGCTGTTGTCGAGCAGGATTCTGATGTCATCTGTGGCGGCAATGAGGGCAGTCTCGGTGCTGTGGTTCTTGTGAAAGCCTGACTGGGAGGGGTCGAGGAGGGGTCGAGGATGCGGTTGTTTTATAGGTAGAGGGTGCGTTGGGTGTTGACGATCTTCTCAATGACCTTAACTGGGAACGGAAGCAGGGAGATGGGCCGGAAGTTGTTGAGGTTGCTCGGGTTCGCCTTGGGTTTTTTCAGTAGGTCGTTGATCTCGCCGTGCTTCTAGCTCTATGGGAAGGTCGCCGTCTCGAAGGAGAGGTTGATGATGTTACACAGGTGGGGTGCGATGGAGCTGTCGGCTTTGTTGATGATGTGGTGGGGGAAAGGGTTGGATGGGGCACCTGAGTGGATGGTGCTCATGGTCTTGAAAGTGTCCTCGGTGTTTACGTTGGTCCAAGTAGTGAGGAGGTCGTAGTCGATGATGTTCGGTGGGTCTGGTATGGTGGGGTTAGCCGGGTTTGTTGAGGATTGAAGCTGTCATGGATGTCGGTAATCTTGCGGAGGAAGAAGGCAGCAAGGGTGTCGCACAGGGCAACGATGTTGAAGAGCTCCTTGCTGTTGTGTGCATTATTTTCGAGGCGGTATTTAAAGGAGGCCTTCTTGGTGGTCCTGATGAGGTGGTGGTGGTTGCGGATGGCATCTTTGTGGGCTGCGCGGCTGTCGGGCATCTTCTCTTTGTGCCAGATGTTTTCTAGTTTCCGACAGGTGCGTTTGGAGGCTAGTAGTTCCGGGGTGAACAAGCTGGCTCTCTGGCTGGTGTTTCTGTTTGCATGCTGTCTCAATGGGGCTAGCGTGTTGGCACAGTCTTCCAACCAGAGTCTGAGGGTGCGGGCCCCCTCCTCGGGGTTGGTGGGGTTGGTTGGTGGGTTGAGTGCGAGGTGTGTTTGTAGGGATTCCTTGGTGACCTTGCCCCAACGATGTCGGGGGATCTGCGAGGCGTGGTGACGTATGACGGGTTTCCGGAAGGTGAAGTGGGCGCAGTGGTGGTCGGTCCAGGTGAGTTCGGTGGCGTGGCCTAAGGCAACGTGGGGGCTGCAGGAGAAGATGGCGTAGAGCGTGTGACCGGCGATGTGGGTCGGTGTCGTGACGATCTGTTTCAGTCCGAGGGTAGCGAGGTTGTCAATCAGGGTGGAGGAGTTGCTGTTGTTGTTGTTTTCCAGGTGGCAGTTCAGGTCGCCGAGGAGGATGTAGTCGTAGGAGGTCAGTGCATGTGTGCTGATGAAGTCGGCGATGGAGTTGCAGAATTGGGGTCGGGGTCCGGATGTTCTGTAGATGAGGGTGCCTCTTAGGGTGGTCTTGGGGTCCGTGTGGATCTGGAAGTGCATGTGTTTGGCGGTGTTGAGGGTGTCGGCGGTGTTTGTGGAGATCCTGATGGTGTTCTTGTGGATGATGGCGATTCCTCCGCCAACTCCGTTTGTACGGTCTCTGCGGGTGATCTTGTAACCGTCAGGGATGTCCACTGCGATGTCTGGGGCGGAGGCTCCGTTCATCCAGGTCTCGGTCAGGAAGGCGATGTCTGGTGCTGTGGAGTCGAGCAGGTCCCAGAGCTCGACGGCCTGTTTGCGTGCGGAGCGGGTGTTGAGCAGGATGCATCAGAGTTGGTCCGGCTTTGTTGTTGCGGGAGCCTTTGCGTCTTTGATGCAGGAGAAGCTGCAGTTCTGGCAGGTGAAGGGGCCATGGGTGCGCTTAGGGGTGGCCTTGTGGCAGCTGAGTAGTCGTCCGTGGTTGAGTGCGAGGAGGCTGTTGGCATTGTACCGGATGCGGTCTTCGTGGATGGTGCATGGTCCAGGGTTTCTGGCGTTGGGCGCGGTCCAGGCACGGACGGGGGCAGACGGGCTTGCCTTAGGCGCGACCACTGCGCGCGACCGCTGCGCGCGTCCGCTGCGCGGCCTCGCAGCGGCTCGCATTTAAGGGAAATAGGGGAGGGAGGCTCAGCTGGGAGGCGGGAGGAGGTGTATTAGTGGTTGTAAATGGTGAATGAGAGGGTGCATGAGTGGCTGAATGGGTGCTTGAGCATATGCATAAGTGTCTGTTTGGGGCAGTGACAGTTTACATGAATGGCTGTCTCGTGCATTAATGGGTGTGTAGGTGGGTGTATTAGTGAGTCAGTGGGTGTATGAGTAGCTTTATGTGTGAGGGAATATATGTTTGAGTGGTTCTATGCATGAGTAAGTGAGTATGAGAGCAGTTGTATGGGAACATATGTGGTTCTCTCAGTCACTGTTTAGGTGAGTGAGTATATGTATTAGTATATGTATAAGTAAATGAGTGGCTGTGTGTCTGTGTGAGTAATTGTATAGGTGACTGAGTAGGTGTATGAAGAACTCATTTACTGTGTCTGTAGCTGTAGGGGTAAATGGCTGGATTTGTAAGTGTGTCTATGTTTCTATAACAGGATCAGTGACTGGCTGTATTGGTAAGTGAGTAGGTGCATGCGTGTCTGTATATGGAGTTAATGGTTCTGTTAGTGGCTCTTTGGGTGAGTTGATGTGTTACTGGCTGTATGGATAAGTGACAAGATGTATGTACGAGGATATATATGGGTTCCGTGAATGGGTTTGTTATTGATTGTGTGGGAATGGGTGCATGAGTGTCTGTATATGTAAGTTAATAGTTCTTTTAGTGACTCTATGGGTGAGTTGATGTGTTACTGGCTGTATGGATGAGTGACAAGATGTATGAGTGTTTGTATAGGTTCTGTGAATGAGTTTGTTAGTGATTGCTTGGGAGTGGGTGCATGACATGTTTTATGGGGTATAAGTGGGTGTGTCAGGGTTTCTCTAGCTGATGTCATCAGTGATGTCATTTAAGATGTCATCAGTGATGTCACTGAGCATGTCTTAAGTGTAGGAAAGCAGGATCTGCTTTCATGGTTACCTCTAATTTTTGCCTGGCGCTATGCTGTTTATGACTAGTCTGACTGGTATCCTGCTGACTAGGACCTCAGCCTATCTGCTCTCTACTCTAAACTTGGTATGGGAAGTACTTAGGTGCATCCCAGATTGGAAACTGGGGTACCCCTATAAGTTCCTAGTATATGGTACTAAGGTACCCAGGGCATAGGCACCCCAGGGGTCCCCAGTTGGCTGAAGCATGCATTATGCCACCCATGGGAGACCATTCAAACTGTAACTACAGGCATGCCATTGCAGCAGGCGTAAGCTGGTGCTAGAACCTCTTACGAAAGATATAGATTTCCTTATAGCTAGGTTCACTACACTGAAAACGTATAAGTTACCCCTACAGCAGGCCTTTTCAATCCTGAAGGCATTATTCTAGGTTCTAAGTGCGAGGGTGCCCCTGCAAGAGGAGGACACCGCTACAACCTATGGAGTCCATTCTCCCGGGTTGTAAGTAGGGCCACTACACTCAAAACCTATATGTTACCCCTACAGAAGGCCTTTTCAATTCTGAAGGCAATATGCTAGGTTCTAAGTGCGAGGGAGCACCTGCATGACGAGGACACCACTACAACCTATGGAGTCCATTCTCCCGGGTTGTAAGTGCAGTCGCCATAGGACATATAGAGGGTGCTGCATCATTACGAGATGACGATCTTGAAATTGGCTGACACATACCCTATCATGTTTGGTATCAAACAAGTTGGAATCATACCTCCCACACCATAAACAGTGTGGGAGGTATGACTCCAAATACTGTAAAGGCCCTCCCAGTGCCAGTCTTCTAGACCCAGACAGCACAACATGGGTGCTGCTGACCATAGACACAATCCTACCCTCCTGCTCCTGAGCAAGGTTTGAGCGGTGGAAGCAGGACAATAGGTTTCCTGTCACAAGGAGGTGTGACCTACTCCCAGATAGGATTTAGTGTATTGGGGCTGGGTAGGAGCACTTGCCAGCACCCCTCGGTCTACATGAGGGAAACACTTGGTGCCCTCCTTGAGTAGTACAGTTCAAACCAGCTCGGGGAGCAGTTGGCTCCCGCTCTGGCTCGAAACTGGACAAAGGACATGGAAGTATCCTCCCTGCTGTCTGATCCCTCCCCTGGGAGGGAACCCTGAATCATCCCATCCCTTTCCTTAGGGTACATAAGGGCTTACCTGAGAGTAGGTCCCGCGATTCGTCGTGGGATAGAATTCATTTCTGGGCACTCTGGACTTGGGCCTGACTAAGTCTCCCTGCTTATCTGCTGCATTGTCTGTGCCTGTACTCCATACAGAAACCTTCCACGGCCTGTGAGCTTACAAGACACCTAAGGAATCTTCCTTGAAGTGGAGTCACTTCCCTGCATCCAAAGGCACTGCAACTAAACTGACCGGTATGCAGATCCTGGGCTCCCACACACTACGAAATACTCAGCAACACAGGTCATGGTTCTTCACATCACTCGAGGCCTGCCCTGTACTCTTACCAAGTTTGAGACCAGTATCCCTCGTCAGAGCCACAGGAACCAAAACCCATGTGCACCGAGTCAACTTGAAGCTGCCATGGTTTGTTGGCTTCCTTCAAGTATCTTCAGTGCCCAGAATATTTGACCACAGTGCATCGCTTGCACCATGGCCTGCATCTTTTGGTGAGCTGCTCAAGATCCTCTTGCGACTCTAGTTCCTCCAGCCTTTGGGTCCTGTTGAGGACCCCCTTTGATTTTTGTGGGCTTCAATCATTGCTCAGGGCCTCCCCTGACTCCCCTTCATGTGGTGAGTTACCTGGACCGTGCTGGTTTCGACACTGCTGTTTTTCCGCTTTCCATGTTGTTTGCAGTTGCAAAGGCTTGTTGGTGCTCCTGGCGGACACTGACCCCTCAACTCTCGACACCCAACGTAGGACAGCTTTTGAATAGCACCTGGTCTTCCACAGCATTGCCTGGTCATTAAAGCTGCAGCTCCAAGGTCACCATCATCTCTCCTGCAACACCTGCCATTGGTGGGCATTCGTCTTCCAGGCCTCCTGGTCACTCCTGAGTGACATAGACTCTGTACCCTCTGCTTGCAGGTACTCTTTACCTTAAATCCACCTTTGGATTTCACCAGACACTTTCACCTTCTTCAGCAGCTGCATCTTCCTGAAGTCCTCCATTGGGTTTGACAGCGGTTTCTTATAAAACATCACACCTATGCACCTGGCTTCCCTGGTGTAGGTAACGTGAGTACTAGGGTATGAAATGAAATGAAAATGAAATGAAAAAGGGTTTTGTTAGGTGCTACAGTTGCCCTGAGGCATCCAGGCGCTGGGACTAGACCAAGGGTATCCACTGGTGGGGTGGCTCTCCAACCTTCTCTCTTCCACAGGGTTTCTTCAGGGTCCACTGGAAAGGGTCTGTCTTCTTTAAAATTGCAACCGCGATTTACCCGTTGACTTTTAGCGAGAACGCGGTCATGTTCCCACACTGCACACAACATCTTTGGGGTTCCTGGTACTGACATTGGGTGGTTCTTTTGAGCCCGAGCACCTCTATGTCCTATGGGTATTTTCTTGACTCGAGCCGTGGTTCGCATACCACTATTTTAATGTACTGTTTGGTCCGCCACTGAATTCTACTGTGTATTCTGTGCTACTTACGTGTTTCTATTGAAAAGTATTGTGTGCATTGTGAATAACTCCGGGTAGGAGATCAATATACACAAACATATATATAAATAAATAGGACCTACTGGCGGTCACCAGTAGGTAGTTATAGTTAGGACCTAGCTACCATAGGAAATCCGCAACATTCTATTGGGAATAACTTTGGCGCTGGTTGAGGAATTTGCGTGTAATTTTCCAAAATTTAGGCCAGCTCCGCTCAGCTCCTTCCCTGAAAGTTTCGGGGGGATTCATGAAGTGGGGGCCCGAGAAAAAAGGGGGGTCCCAAAACGTGTTTTCCCCATGTTAATTTCCATAGGACGAATTGACAAGGCTACACCCCGAACCGCTGAATGGAATGACACCAAACTTTGCAAAATTGTAGGGACTGGTACGCAGCTGTGTCTTTGCTATATATGGTGAAAATTGCTCCAGTGGTTTTTTTGAAAATTAACTTCAAAAACACATATATATCTATAGGCGCACTCCGAGCACTCACCGGTACGCGTACCGGGGAGCGCACCCGGCGCGCTACGGGAGTGCGCCAGCGGAAAACTGATTGGCTCTCGGATGTCTGTCAACATTCTAAACAGTCCGGAGAGTCCGCCATCTTGTGTCTCGGTAGAATCGAGACACAAGAGGTGAAAATAAAAAGAGGGAAATGATTAAAAGAGGGCAGGGTAGACACCGCCGGACCCCCTGGGTTTTCTGAGGGGGGCCTAGAAGGTCCTTGAAGGGCAAAAAACTATATATATTTTTTTTTTTAAATTCGCGGGGTAAGCGCTGGGTGCATTCCCATGTACGCTCCCCGGTACGCGCACCCTGAGCGCACCACGGGGAAAAACAGTGTAGAAAATTATAGTAAAAAAATAATTTAGAGTGCTTAGAGGTAGGGTAGCTCTGAAAAGAGCTGTTGTGTTATGTGGGTGTTTTTTGTACCTACAAGTAGGTACCAATGCAGAGTCTCAAATTCAAGAGGAAGACTCTATTCCCCTCATCTGTAAAATGTACACCATCTCTCCTATAGATGCCTTGCATGTTGTAACGCAAGTTATTGTGGTATATGGAACCCATACCATAGTCTCTGAGGAAAGCAGAAACAGATTCATTCACATGTTTCCTTGCTTTCTCAATCTGTGGACAAAATTGGTTGGAACAGGTCCATTTTTGCCTTTGGCATATATAAGAAAATACCAAGGCAGTTTTTGGAAAAAGTGACATCAATTGCCTAAAGATGTCCTTTAAAAGCATTTCCAGACCTACCCCAGTCAAAGTGCCCAGGTCATTGCCACCACAGTGCACAATTATGAGGTCAGGGTGTGGTAGATGCATAAAGGATTTCACCAATGGTATCAATTGGTGACTTCTCAATCTTCTCTGTCCAATCCATACAATGTCCACATTTGGTGAATCAATGTTGTAAATACCTCTGTTACTTGCAAATTTTTCACTCCAGTAGACAAAGCTATGACCCACAAACCAGACTTTTGGCATCTTGAAGGTAGATGTGCTTGTATTCAGATGTGTTGTGGAAATGAAATGGCAGTTTGAAAGTAGGAGTTACGAAAAAAAAGTGGTTGAGATTCAGTGCACTTTAAAAACAAGAAATGATTGGTGGTTTCTTTAAATTCTCCACTGTAAATTAGGGTGCATGCTTTTGTTTTTTGAAAGAAGTCATTTTAATGGTTGGGAAAAAGTAATTGAAAGAAACATTGCACATGATTAGCTAGTACATTGAGAGGTTAAACACCCTTGCTGGATTCTTTTGCAGCATAGTATGATGAACTTTTCAACTGTGTGCTGAGTTAGGTGGGAGTTACCATGGTAACAGAGTGAATGAGCACTGGGGGGATGGGTGAATATTATGTGAGTTTCAAAGTGTTGAAATGTACAACCAATTAAAATGTGCAGTTTGGTTTTTCAATTTGTGTGGGAAGAATTTTGATTGGTTATGTACAAGAATATGGGTCTGAAATGAGAGGGAATCTGTGCCATTATTCTGAGGCTGCAGTGACAGAAGCATTATTTAGAGATTCTGCTTAAGAAAATCTGGTGTGTTTGACTGACACTGTTTTAAATCTTCCAAAGCATTTTTAAAGGTGAGTAATGATTCTTTTAATAAACATAGACTGCTATATGCACTATGGGGAAGATTCAGAAGCATGTTGTGCTTCTTTATTCTTGCATTGTGTGTCATGTTTTTTTGTAATGCTGTTTAAAAAATGTGAATTGTGCATATTGGAAATGTATTTTGGAAATGAGTTAGGTTTCTCCTTTGTTTTGTAGTGGTCATTTAAATGGGATGTGCTCTGTGTTAAAAATGATTTACTATGGAAAATGTTTTCTGGTAAAATGTCTGGCTTTTAAATTTTGGTCAAGGATTACACTGAGTGTCTGTTGGAAATAAGGAACTATGTTTTGAAATTTTTCAATAATGTCACCTGTGTCTGCTGACATTTTTCCTCTCCTAGCTTAAAATGTACTCTGTGCCTGTGTCTCATGTCACTTTGCACGTGCATAATCTCTCTTTTTCTGTGTGTCATTTTTCTCTTTGTGTGTCATGACATGTATTTCATGTGCCTAAGATCACACTGTGAGTCAAGCTCAATTTTAAATGGATCTGGGTGAATAATTTGCTTAGTTGATGTGTTTGAAAATATGGAAATACATGCTTTCTTAAAGTCAGTTAGGCTTTAGCATATGTACTAGTAGGGAATCTTAGGCAGCATGTCTGTTAGGCCTCTTATTTCACAAATAGGCTCTAAGCTGTGCATTCAAGATTCAGGGTTTGCTGTTGAAATGAAAAATGAATGTTATATCTTGCTTATATATATGTGGTCTGTTTTTCTACCAGTAGAGACAGTGAAAAAGTATGCTCAGAGACACACATATTGCATGCAGAGACAGACATGGTAGATTACATGAAACATCCTGGTCATGAGCCTAAGATCACACTGTGAGTCAAGCTTGATTTTAAATGGATCTGGGTGAATAATTTGCATAGTTGATGTGTTTAAAAATATGGAAATACATGTTTTCTTAAAGTCAGTTAGACTTTAGCATATGTACTAGTAGGGAATCTTAGGCAGCATGTCTGTTAGGCCTCTTACTTCACAAATAGTCTCTAAGCTGTGCAATCAAAATCCAGGGTGTGCCGTTGAAATGAAAAAGGAATGTTATGTCTTGATTATTTATATGTGGTCTGTGTTTTGCCAGTAGACACAGTGAAATAGTATAAGCAGAGACACACATACTGCATGCAGAGACAGCCATGGTAGATTACATGTACCATCCTGGTCATGTGCCTAAGATCACACTTTAAGTCAAGCTTGATTTTAAATGGGTCTGGGTGAATAATTTGCTTAGTTGATGTGTTTAAAAATATGGAAATACATGTTTTCTTAAAGTCAGTTAGGCTTTAGCATACGTACTAGTAGGGAATCCTAGGCAGCATATCTGTTAGGCCTCTTACTTCACAAATAGGCTGTAAGCTGTGCAATCAAGATTCAAGGTGTGCCGTTGAAATGAAAAAGGAATGTTATGTCTTGCTTATATATATGTGGTCTGTTTTTTGCCAGTAGAGACAGTGAAAAAGTATGAGCACAGACACACATATTGCATGCAGAGACAGACACGGCAGATTACATGTAACATCCTGGTCAAGTGCCTCAGATCACAGTGTGAGTCAAGCTCGATTTTAAATGGATATGGGTGAATAATTTGCTTAGTTGATGTGTTTAAAAATATAGAAATACATGTTTTCTTAAAGTCAGTCACGCTTTAGCATATGTACTAGTAGGGAATCTTAGGCAGTATGTCTGTTATGCATCTTACTTCACAAATAGGCTCTAAGCTGTGCAATCAAGATCCAGGGTGTGCCGTTGAAATGAAAAAGGAATGTTATGTCTTGTTTATATATATGTGGTCTGTTTTTTGACAGTAGAGACAGTGAAATAGTATGAGCAGATACACACATACTGCATGCAGAGACAGACATGGTAGATTACATGTAACATCCTGGCCATGTGCCTAAGATCACATTGTGAGTCAAGCTTGATTTTAAATGGATATGGGTGAATAATTTGCTTAGTTGATGTGTTAAAAATATGGAAAAACATGTTTTCTTAAAGTCAGTTAGGCTTTAGCATATGTACTAGTAGGAAATCTTAGGCAGCATGTCTGTTAGGCCTCTTACTTCACAAATAGGCTCTAAGCTGTGCAACCAAGATCCAGGGTGTGCCGTTATAATGAAAAAGGAATGTTATGTCTTGCTTATATATATGTGGTCTGTTTTTTGCCAGTAGAGACAGTGAAATAATATGAGCAAGACACACATATTGCATGCAGAGACAGACATGGTAGATTACATGTAACATCCTGGTGATGTGCCTAAGATCACACTGTGAGTCAAGCTTGATTTTAAATGGATGTGGGTGAATAATTTGCTTAGTTGATGTGTTAAAAAATATGGAAAAACATGTTTTCTTAAAGTCAGTTAGGCTTTAGCATATGTACTAGTAGGGAATCTTAGGCAGCATGTCTGTTATGTATCTTACTTCACAAATAGGCTCTAAGCTGTGCAATCAAAATCCAGGGTGTGCCGTTGAAACGAAAAAGGAATGTTATGTCTTACTTATATATATGTGGTCTGTTTTTTGCCAGTAGAGACGGTGAAATAGTATGAGCAGAGACACACATATTGCATGCAGAGACAGACATGGTAGATTACATGTAACATCCTGGTCATGTGCCTAAGATCACACTGTGAGTCAAGCTTGATTTTAAATGGATCTGGGTGAATAATTTGATGAGAGTTAGAGAGATTTAAATTGTGAGCAGACACAGGTGACATTATTGAAAAATGTGAAAATATAATTCCTTATTTCATACAGACACTCAGTGTGATCCTTGTCAAAAATGTTAAAGCCATACTTTTTACCCTGAAACATTTACCAGAGTGAGATGAGACACACACAAACAGACAAATGATACATAAAAAAAGAGATAGAGAGATGGGGCAGGCACAGAGTGCGATGACACACAGGAACAGAGTGAGGTGAGACACAGGCACAGAGTACCCTTTTAGCTTAAAGATGCAAACTGTGAGCAGATGCAGGTGACATTATTGAAAAATGTGAAAATATAATAAGTTATTTCATATATAGACTCAGTGTGATCCTTGTCAAAAATGGTAAAAGCCATACTTTTACCATGAAACATTTACCAGAGTGAGATGAGACACACGCAAACAGACAAATGACACACAGAAAGACAGAGAGATGGGGCAGGCACAGAGTGAGATGAAGAAATGTTAGTTCATGCTATGCAAACATTATTAAACAAATTATTCAGATACTACATCTGGGTCAAATGACCCTAGTGTGTATAACCTTGTCAGCGTAATCAAAGTCTCACCTTAATTTGTAAATTAGCATGAACTAACATAATCACACTCATTTTTTGTGCACTGCTCACAGTTACGAATAAATCTAATCTACCAGACATCCACCCATCACTCTGTATCCCCAATACACATCTATGGAGATAGAGTGGTGGTGAAACTACTGTGGAGTAGACCAAATGATGTACTGGGTGCCTAAAATCGCGTAACTGATGGACATTTTTCACAGTGGTTAACTGTCCAGTCTGTCTTCTATCGTTTCAGTAGTAGCAGACACATAGCCAGCAATATTTAGCATGTTTTGAGCTCACTTTTTAGACCCACAGTTATTTGTTGTTCTTCAATACTTGTGTGGGGGGTATAACTGTGCTCTGGTCTCTAAATATTTCCCTTGAACCCTAGAAAAACTGTTTGTTGTTTACAGAGTGAGATGAGACACAGGCACAGACTGAGATGAGACACAGGCACAGAGTGACATAAGACACAGGCACAGAGTGAGATGGTGCAGGCAGAGAGTTAGATTAATAATGTAACTGTACTGCACTGTTACTGTGACACAGTTGCTGTGGTATAAAGTAACTGATGTTATAAACTAGTGTTTATATTGTTTACTTATTGTAATTGCTATGTAGTATGTTTGTAGTGGTCTATAATATGTTATTTTTTCTTTACCACAGATTATAATCATCTATAGAAAGATTAAAGAATATGCCGTCAAAGGAAAGACGTCACAAGAAATACAAACAGGATTTACGGTCCAAGAAAACAGAAATTCAAGACTCATCCTAAACACAATCTTCAGTGAAAAAAATAATGCTCCTGGTAAGCAAACTAAGGAATTTTTAAGGAAGTTATTGAAATGTCAAAAAAAAGTTGTTGTTTCAAAGAAGAATAACACATCTCTAAATACTAAGAAAAAACTGTGCCCCTCAAAAAATATTAGACCGGTAGAAGGAGATGATATTGTCTATAGCAATAGAAGGAGAAATCAATGTATTGAAATTCGTAGACGAATGTTTTATAACAGAATAGTTACAAATGTATTAAAAAATGTAAATATGTATAAAAAAAGACTGCTTTTTACAAGAAAAAAAAAGCATAGAGAAGATTGTGGATGAAGCATTTAAAGTAAAAAAAATTATAATCTTTAGTAATCAATAGAAATTGTACACTAGATAAGGTAATCAATGTGTTCAAATCAAAATGTAAGTGGAAAAGCATAATTAATCAGACTCATTTTTGTGATGTTTTTTCTGGGGAATGGAAGCATAGTTCAAGTTGTGAGCCATTTTTTAATGAAGAAAGTTACTTTCAGGATAATGATTTGGTGCATGCAGTTGACACCAGTGGTCGAGCATATGAGGTGAAGGACGGTTGTCCGGTTGAAAAAGAAAAAATTGTGCCTAGAAATACAGAAGAGGTGTTAGCTGATGAAGTTTTAGGGAGATGTCCTAAGGCTCCAGTGTATACTTGGAATTTTAGTAGTATTTGTAGTGTGCAACAGGATTCTATTGATTTGTTTCTCAGTTTCCTACGGACATATACTAAGAAAAGTCTAAAACAAAAAATGAAAATTTTGCAAGAGTTAGATCCTTGTAGAGTGAGAGAAAAAACAGGTTTGCATTGGCATTCACTGGCTTGTCTTTCAAGAAAAGTATGTCAGAGTGGTTTTCACCATTTTAGGATGTTAGCAGTGCATCAAAATAAAGTGAGGAAATTAGTGAGAAGGTTGTATTGTGCAAAAAGTCCAGCACTTAAGCTAAAACAGTTAAACAGTGCTCTTTTGCATGGAACTGAATTAGATGTAAGGAACATTTGTGAAGATATTGAGTTATGTTACTTTGGTGAAAAAGATGACATTGCAGAAACTGATACAGTAATAGAAGGTAATATGGAAGAGAATGTAGTGATTTCAAGTACAGAAAAATTTGACCACGAAATTACAAAGTTTAAGGTCAATTCAAGTGAAAGGCCTAATTTTACTTGTGTGTGTTATCAACGAACTCATTATAAGAATCAGACTAGGTTAGTTGATTTATATGTAAAAAGTGAAATGGAAAATAATAATGAGTGGAAGGATTTTGCCACTTATTTGTTGGTAGAAAATTGTTTTGATTTGGGTTCTAATCAACGTATTTGTAAATATTGTTATAATAAATTAAATGAAAACAGAATGCCTGCTAGAGCTCTTCATAATAATCTGGAGTTGGTAGACATTCCTTCTGAATTGATGGATTTAAATACCTATGAGCTGATTCAGATTCAATGTGTACATCCTTTTCAGGCTATTGTTCGCATGGAGCCTAAGACAGGGAAATTGCCTCCTTTAGATCTATCGAGAGGATTAAAGGGAAGAGTTGTTTATTTGCGTCTAGATTTTAAGAAAAATATTGATACAATTGGTGTAGAAAAAGTAGAAGAGGAACCTCTGGTTATTCTAGTTAATGGTGTTCCAACAAAGAGTAAAAAAATCTGGCAAGAATTAGAGGATGTTAGGAAAGTCAAAAAGGCAACGTTGTATTTGGTAAAAAATAATCACTACTACATAAATGTATATGTAGGAGAAGAGGAAACAACTGTAGAAGAGGATGGTGATTTCTCAGCTGGGCAAATTGAAAAAGTTGATGTCTCTAGAAGTGAAGAAATTTATGAACATTATAGTGTTCATCCATTGCATTCCAAAGAAGTAATGGGGAATGCTATTGACTTGTTTCAAATGAAAGAAGCAAAAGGAAGTCCCATTAGTGTATGGGAAGACAGTTTGGACGTTCGTTGTTTTCCTCAGTTATTTCCAACAGGTCAAGGTGGACGATATGACGACCGACCTGTTCAAATTCCTGCATCTGAATACCGGACTTCAAGATTATATGCAGAAGATCCAAAGTTTCGTCAATGTATTCCATATTTGTTCCATCTACTGTTTGAGAGTGACTTGTCTGGACTTTCTTATGCAGTGAAACATATACTGAAAAGTGGAGTACATCTACAAAATGTTTCGGCAAGGGACTTTATGGATAAAGTAAAACTGCAAGACAGTGTTTTGGAATCTCAGCTAATTAATCTCATGGCATGTCAGCGTGGTACTAACGAGTATTGGTACCGTTGTCATGGGGAATTGAAATGTATGCTAAGAAACGTAGGAACTCCTACATGGTTCCTCTCTCTTAGCTGTGCTGAGTATGCTTGGGAAGACTTACTTCAATTTCTACGAGAGGCAAATAAAAACATTTAAAATATTGAATAAAAGACACCTGGAGAACTGTGCTCTTTGGATCCAGTTAATGTATGCAGGTATTTCAATCATAGGTTTGAATCTATGATGTCTTTTATTACAAACAAAAAAAAATACTCCGCTTGGAGAGGTTTTGGATTTCTTTTGAAGAAAGGAGTATCAAGCAAGAGGTGCTCCTCACATACATATGCTGCTATGGATTAAAGATGCACCAACATTTGGAACAGATTCAGAGGAGAAAGTGATGAGTTTCATTGAACAGTATTCTACATGTGCTGTTCCGAAAAGGACAGAAGAAAACAATTTAAGACATCAAGTTTTACGCTTTCAAACCCATCGATGTGGAAAATACTGTCGTCGAAAATACAAATCCAAGGACAAGTTCTACACAAAATATCGTTTTGCATTTCCACGTCCAGTAACATCGAAAGGAAGAGTGAACAATTTTATGTCTTCTCTGCAACATACTGTGACAAGAAAATCACCTAAAAATACATACAACCTAAGAAGAAATGAGGAGTCCAAATACATAAATGACTACAACCCAGTCATTTTGTCCATGTGGAATGCTAACATGGATATTCAATATGTTGCTGACAACTCTATTGCTGTGGCTCGATATGTAACGTCTTACATTACAAAATCAGAAAGACGGAACTTAAGGAAATGTGGGAGGAAATTTCACATGAAAAGAGTCTAAGCAAGAAATTATACAGTTACAGTCTGAAGATGTTGTCGCATCGAGAAATTGGAGCATATGAATGTTCTGATCGGTTATCATCATCAAGTCTATATGCCAAATCTAGAACTATCATTTGGGTGAGTCTAGGTCTTGCTGCAACACGAAACCGAGTTTTGAAATGTGTACAAGAAATAGAGTATTTGGCAGAGAAAGAACTAAACAGTACAGATATTTTGAAGACAAACATGTTGGACACATACTATCCAAATAGAAGTAGTCATCTTGAGAACATTTCTCCCTATGAAGATCTGCAAACCTATACTTTTAAGAGGAACGTCACAGAAGATATCAATAAAGGTGTATATGCTGTAATTGGATGTGAAGGCTGTCTGGTGAAACAAAGAAAAGGTCATTTGATTAATCATCGAACCTTGAGTTGTGAATCTCCAGACAAAAGGGAATTTTATTACTTAGCTCTTTTGCAACTCTTTAAGCCTTGGCGTACAGAAGAGGAACTACTTGGAGATTTTGTTACTTATGAAGATTCGTTCAATGCAACCAAGGATACCATAGAATGTCCTGTTTTTTCAAATTATCTGCAAATGTTGAATGAGGAAATACAGCAAGAAGCTACAATTGCAGCAGAGATTGCTAGAGACAGTTCTCAAGACAGTCAGAGTTCTGCTTCATTGAGTCAGGATCCACTAGGAGGACCAATTATACAAAATAAAGCTGCCACTGCCATGGATGAAGTTGAAAGAGCCATGGAACAAGCTGAGGAGGATGTAGTTAACTTAGAAGATTTGGAAAAAGAACTAAACGTTGAGCAGAGACAAATATATGACGAAGTCACAGAACAGATTGAGCATGGTTTATGTCATGAGAAAAAAGAGTGCTCATGTACTTCATTTATACCTGTCCGACTGTACGTGAGTGGAGAAGCAGTAACTGGAAAAAGTTTTCTGATTAAAGCAATAGCAACTTATCTGCAGAAAAGAACGGATTCATCACTGTCTTGTGTTGTTACCACTCCAACTGGGTTGGCAGCACATAACATTAAAGGGATTACTTTACATCGCTTATTGATGCTACCAGTAGAGCATGATAATAAATTACAATACCACAAGCTATCTGGAGAAGCTTGTTGTGAAGTTTCCCGAGTCTTGAAGAAAATGAAACTTCTTATCATTGATGAGATAAGCATGGTATCAAATGTAATGCTTGCTTTTGTGCATTTAAGAATACAGGAAAATCTTAAAACAGAGTATGATGTGTTATTTGGAGGCAAACACATCATTGTTTTTGGAGATCTACAGCAGCTAACTCCAGTGAAAGGACAACCAGTGTTAAAAATGCTTGCACATGAAGATACAAGGAAGTGCCTAGGAAGCATTGGAAATGTTAACATTTGGTTAAATTTCAAATATGCAGAACTGCTACAAAATATGCGACAGGCAAAGGATGAAGATTATAAAAATATTCTACAAGATGTAAGAATTGGAAAAGTAAGTGAGCATGGGAAAACAGCTTTACATGCACGATTAATTTCACATTTGTTTCCAAACGAAAACATTCTCCCAGAGAATATTTTTAAGAAAATTCCAGAAAACAAATCTGTCATATGCTTGATGCCAACTCTGCAAGAATGTTCAATCTTCAACAACAAAATGTTAAAGTTAGAAAATCAAGAGATTGTGAAACCGGAAGCTATTAATAAAATAGAACATGAAGGAGCAACTATTATTTTGTCAGAAAAGTTGAAATCAAAATTGGATTCTTTAGAGAAAACAATATCTAAAACTGCTGGTCTTTAAAAGACACTGTACTCTTGTTTAAATTGTCGTATAATTTTACGACATAATTTACATGTGGAAAGAGGTTTAGTAAATGGAGCAATGGGTCATGTTGTTGATTTTGTGAATTACCGAAATAGAGATGGAATTGAATATATAATAATTAAATTTGATGGTATTGAAGAAGTACAACAAATCAGTCGTTGTTCTGCCCGATTTTTGCTTGTGAAAGATTTATATGTCCTCAGAAAACAGTTTCCTGTTTCTTTGGCATATGCAGTGACCATTCATAAATCTCAAGGTTTAAGTGTAGATAGTGCTTTGGTGAATATTGGAAGTTCTGTGTTCAGGGAGGGTATGGCATATGTTGCTTTATCTAGAGTCAGAACTTTATCTGGATTGTACTTGATTGATTTTGTTGAAACAAAGATTATTGCAGATCTAAATTGTGTAAAAGAATATAATAGGATGAGAAGAGAGTATGCTCCAAATTTACCTCAATACCCTCTATGTGAAAAGCGTGTGGTAGGCCGAAAAAGAAGAAATGAGAAAAATTGTTGTGAAGTTGTAGCAAAAAGAAAAAAGTAGATGAACCAGTAATTGTAAGCAGAAAGAAAAAGGATTCAGTTAAAGATGTTGTTGGATTTCCGTTTGAAAACAGTTCTGGTGTCAAATGCTATGCTAATGTAGTGTTTAATGTTGTTTTTTTCTCGAAACAGAACAGATTGCTGAAAATCGTGATCAAAGATTTTGTTGTTTGTTGAATTCTGTGTTTGAGAAATGTAGCAGTGATAGAACAAAAATACAAAGTGTTTCTGAAATTCGAAATGTTTTAGTCATATGTTCTGGGCTAAATCAATTTTCACAGAATATTCAGCAAGATTGTCAGGAATTTCTAATATATATGCTTGTTGTATTGCAAGATGAAGGTGTAGATGATCTTTTTGGCCTTTCTTATAAATGGCAGCATGACTGCGACAATTGTTCCTTTTCAAGTAGTACTTCAATAGACACTGAAAGATTTATATATTTGACTTTACCAGACTGCAAATCAGTGTCTTTTAATAATCTAGTTAGAGAAGCAAATCAAAACATGGTCTGTACTCAATGTAAATCTGCAATGCTATCAACATTATTTATACAAAGATATGGACAGTATGTAATTTTAATGTTCCAATGATGTAGACCTAATACAACTAAATTGACAACTTTAATTAAAATGTTTGTGGCTTCTCAATTATCAATTTCAGGAAGAACCTTTGCAACTGCAGCAATTATTTACCATGATGGTCCTTCAACAACATCAGGACATTACACAGCTTATTTAAAATGTAAAAAAGGCTGGAGTATTTGTATTGATACTCATTTGAATTTCAAACAACATTTGCCTTCTGACTTACAAAATTCTTACCTAGTGTTCTTACTGTAGTGTAGTTCCTATCTTCCCAATAGGCTCTGCGCATTGGAATAATACCTACAGCAGTAAAGGCCTAGGCCAGACGTTAACTAGGTCTACTACTGTCGATACTAGACTTAAGTTTTGGGTTTGCCAGCATAGCTCAGAGTTCGCTAGAAACTTTCTCGAATGTTCAAGGAGGAATTAACTTCCCTGATTAGACAAGAAGGGATTTAGTTTCTGACAACCATAGAACATGACAACTTTGCTCTCCCCTAATCAAGAGTCAATCTCGAGAGTCGTGTGAACAAAAGGCAAATTATTTTACTCAGTTAGTACGTGCATTCTTAGTCTGATCAGAATGTAGAGAAAAGGAAGAGACGGGCGTGTTCAATAAAAAGGTGTTATTTATTGATCAGTCTCTTTTCTCGTACAAGAGAAATGGATCGATATTATTGCAATACTTATAGCTAAGTAAAGTGCATACATTAAAAGCAATAGTATAAAGTAATACTGTAAAAACATTGATATGGTTTCTAAGCCATAAGATGTTTAAAATGAATAAAATATATTTACATACACATATACATTTGACTAAACGTACTCAACTGGTGTTTCTAAATACGCCTACCCCGTGTACCTGACCTAAGCCTAATACGTGGGCGGGAATAGAAAGTTACAGTTTAAGTTAAGTTTGTTTTTGCCAAGTGAATAACTAAAGAATTCTCTGTGAGGGGTTATTCAGTTCTGTACCTGGAAGTTAGGATGAATGAGGAATGGTATCTCTTTCTCTGGTCTCGATATTCCAGGCTGCCTGCGAGGGCTGCCCAGAAACGCCGGGGCTGGATTCTCGGCAGGAGAAAGCAGCGCGTCTCTCAGCGCGTCAGGAAGGCGGGGCTGCTGCCAGCGGGGTCTGCTCTGCTCTCGGCTTCGGCAAGTATGGCTGCTCCGTCTCGTCACCACGCGTGTGTTTGCATATGGCAAGATCGGTAATATTTATACCTTTAAGGTGCCGAGATTGACGTAAGGATGGACATAGATACGTCAATAAAGATGTCATACGACTTGCTCGTTAGCACATTCTTTTACTAAAGTTCTCGGTGAAATCAAAACAATGGCCGCAGGGTTTTGCCCAGGTTGTCATAGGTTTGATTTGTTATGAGAACTCCGTATGCCTTATCAGGGGCTGGAGGAATATCGCTTGTCTAATTAGATCGCAAGCGTTATGACCTAATCAGATAACACGTTCCTGTGCCGTAGTGTGACTGCGTCAGATAACGGTATCTGTATCATGGGGGTTTTCTGCCTCATGGGCTGACTGCTAGTTAACTTGTTGGTTTGTTTAACTAGAATAGGGTCAGGAATAGGGGGATCGATTCAGAACCGATAGGAATACATGACACCCACTCCACGCTAACTATGGACATATTTACTAATCTAGGCATAGTATAACATAGTACAACATACTATAGAGTAGTGTGTATACCTTACCACCCCAAAATACATAAATGCATTTTGAAATTTTCAAATATACTGAAAAAAATTGCAGACATATATATATGGTATGCACTCAAGCTGTAGAAAAATGCCAAAGTAATCGCATTTGTATACATTATTGCTTATTTGGTATGTGAGAATTACACATGAAATGGTTTCTGACAGAAAAAAGTTTCGAGACCATTCCATCACATAATAAAACATCTTTATGAACATGCCAGTGGGCAGCTAATGTCTATAAGCTATCTAAAATTTAGAAACCTTAGTTCTCTAAGAATAGTTCTTACTTTAAGCAGAAGATAGTGTCCCCAAAAATATGCAAAAATATTTGGGGCTGCTGAAAAAACTGCTGTCCGTGAACTGGAGCGAAAATGTTCATGTGACTTTATTTTTAAAGTTGAAGGCCGAATTCAGGGAACGCCGTGTGCGAGCTTGCTCAAAAGTCTCTCATTTAGGCTTTCGAAAAAACTGTCAACAGCTTCCTGGGAAAGTTCCACTAACTCGGAAATAGGTGTAATCATGCATTCTTGCGCATGATTGTCTCCATTGACATTCTGATTTGCATTACTGACAGAAGGTCGTACCTGTTCGATGCTGCTTTCATCTTGAACTTCACTACCCATCAATCGTAGTGGTGAAGCTTCCACGAATGCCGTCATCAGGATTGGTAGCCTTTGAGGGCAGCACAAAGCATGAACCTTAATCGGGCTCAACAATGTTTCTGCATCCATCGGCGCATCCGATTGTAGCGTCAGACAGGTGTCTAACACGCATTCTTCGCCGCATAGCAGACACCTCAATACAGGTAAAACACATCTTTGCCACATTGGTCGAAATGATAGAAACCAGGTCATGTTCAGGTCTCTAAGCCGGGAGAGTCCCAGGATTTTTGATATCCGGTCCCGGTATCCAATGGCTAGGATTGTTTCTTCCCTTGTCGCAAGAGTTTTGTCTGTGACATGGGTTGCCATAACGAAAAATAAGGACTAAGAATAGAATTCCTGCAATTAGTCCCAGGATCAGGGGAAGTCCGCCAAAAATCGAATGGACGAAATCTGGAAAAATACCCAGTATGGCTTTGAATGGTGCTAATGCCATCGAAAATACTGTCTTAAATACCCCTGAGATCCCATTGGTATCAGAAATATTTAAGATTTCATTCAGGATTTCCGCGAAATGTACGGGGGAATTAGTTGATAATAATGTATGTATCTCTGCAGTCGTCCTTGCGACTTGTAGATCATACGTTTCTTTTGATGACGAGAGCCTGGTAGGCGTCTGAAGAAGGACTGTTTTCATTCTGCTTAAAGTATCTATTCGAATAGAAGTAATTTTCAAATCGGGCCATGCCCTTGCCTCCCTGTCTGGAAAGGAGCTGGGGAACAATGAGCGTCCACAGCACTTGACCTTCGCAGTCGTAGTTACTAGATAAGGAGTGCCGGGCATAAGACTACAACATCTGCGGTCTACAATAAGAATGTAACTCCCATTATAGAGTCTTTGAAAGAATGGTTCTATTTCGGTTGCAGGTGCGCCTTGCTGGTGACATGAAAGGTTGTATGAATTCCCTTCACAGGCTCCATGCAAACTAATTCCGTTACACAGAAGCGTGCCGCTTAGTGACATCGCACAATTGTTGCCACTAAGAAACACTTTCTGGCCTTTATTACTGACACATGCATGTGAATAGGGCAGGTTCCATGTTGTTTTAAGGTACCCCTTTCCCAATTTCTCGTACATGCCAGCCTGTATATATTTTTGGCAGTATTGAAACCTGAAGGTTGAGATTGGAATATTTATGATTCCGTGTATTATCCATTCACTGACAGGTCGTTCTGACATTGTCATTGGTAATCTTTCTAGTTTTTCAATGCTCAAGATTGTATAATCAGCACCCTTTTGCGCCATACCGATTTGTCTATCAGTAAGGTTAAAGATTTGGAATAGTGACGTTGTGTTGATTAAACGCCAAGGCACATAGCCTGAACGCAGATTTTGTAACGTCCAGCCAAGCTGTACAATAGAACGCAATTGTGACTGACCATGTTGTAATAACAGTAAGTCTTGCGATAATATGTCGATTGCTGAAGACACAATGCTGTCCAAAGAAAAAATTCTGGAGGACAGAGTCATTAACCCATTGTCCACTACAGAAAGTGATTTTTCCAAATTAATACGGTCAATTTCCCGTATTCTCTCTGCTGTTTCAATTTGATTAACCTTCCAGGCCTCATTGTATGCTGCATATACAGAGGCTGCTATGAAACGCTTTTGACGCTGTTTGCGTGGTCCCATTATGAAATCACGCAAGTCAGCACCATCAGTAAGTAAAGTTAGGTGTTGCTTAATTTCAGGCAGTGTGGAAGTTTGTAGCCATTGAAGGCATAATTTGCCCACACTGTAGGTGGTAATTATCCCTGGGTGATGTCTTTGGGGATATCTAGGGTCTGGCCTGGTAATTTTGAACCCCTGTGTTTTGTTCAGGAATCTGTCTTGATAGTTATTAGTATCTGTGGGCCAGATCAACCACTGTTTCCAATTTGGATGTGTTCTGTTTTGGTTTAATATATGGTTTACGTCTATCTCTTCATCTGTAGAAGTGTTGCTAAACATTGTTGGCTTTGGGATAGACGGTTTATTTAAATCTTTGATTTTGGCTAGGCCAAGACAGGTGGTTTGTTGAACAGTGTCATTTAAAAATATCATTTGTTCTGGGATCATGCAGGCTCTAAACAGTGATTCTATACCCTGTACTTGCCATTCTTTTGTACCCCAAACACTTTTCAATTCAACATTTTTGTCCCAATAATCAAATCCAAAAGTATTCATTTGTTCAAAAAATGAGTCTGAATATAACAATTTTGTGTTGGTTATCATGGTCTTGGTTCCTGTTTTGTTTGACAATTTAAAATAAAATGTTTCATCATTACTTGTGTTAAAACCAGAAAAATATGAATATTTGTCATAAACGGTTCTTGAGCTCCCTTTTGGAGGTGTTGCACAATGTTCCCATTGATTATAGTTTAAAACATTTCTAGGTTGTGCAGATCTATGTAGAAAATGGTTACCATAGTGGTTATAGCAATACATACTATCATAATTTGTAGAACCCTGCAAATAATCATGTTTGGTAAATTTAGCAGACATTACTAAGTCAGACATCATATTATTAATGCTTTCGAAGTCCCAATCATCAGCAAATGAGTTTGGTTTTGCAAAGTCACTCAAGGAGATCTTAATTTGGTGTGGATATTTCAGGATCTCGACCGGACCATAAATTTCATAGTCAGTGTTGTCCCAGGCTACCCCACCAGGTATCGGGTTGGCTGTGAAGTTGGCTGAAGAAAGTTCTCTTTTCTCGACGTGTGAAGATGTGTGTGGTTTGAGGATCAAGTTGATGTTCTGACTTGCTGTGTCCATTTTAGCATATTTTCCCTCAATGAAGTGTCCCAAAGTAAGTACCATGATGAACCAAAGTATGAGGATAAATGCACCAAAACCCACCCAAAATTCAATCCATGGAGAAATTAGATATGTTTCTTTCAGTTGTTTCAAAAGTTCTTTAGCTTTATCTTTAAAGGTTTTTGATGATGGCTGTGTCTTTGATTCACTGAAGCCTTCAGAGGAATCATCGAAGTTTATGAAGTAGCCGGATGCAGTTCTGTCAATTGTTCCAATTGGTTCAGGATTTTTGTTTCTTGCATTGTCACTTGGTACTTCATTATAGATTGGTGTGTCTCTGCTAAATGTTTTTATTTGGGTTTTCAGAGGTCTGAGTTCTATTGCATTGTTGCATAGTCCTTGTTGTTCTTTTGTAGGCGTTTCGAATGTGATGAGCCTCTTCGTTAGGACCTCTGTACTGGTAGCAAACCTTGGTGTTCTGCTACTTATTGGGAGTCCACTTGGCCTACTGTTTGTTATCGGCCACATGTTGTGGTTTTACCAGGTCGATGGATACAACTCGGTTCTCCTTTTTACCAGCAAGTGGCGGTAGTACAACTGATCTTGTCCCGTTGACAGACAAGACAGGAACTGCTTTTCTGTAAGAAGGCCCAAATTCCTTCTTTACCGCGATCTTTTCCCTGACTAGATCCCCGACTTTTGGAATCCAGACAGGTCTTGCTGGGACAGGTGGTGGTTCTTCAGTGGTTGTTGGCTGTTGTTTCAACTTTATGTTGCTCAGGTCTTTTCTTGTTTTGTTTAAGTCCTGCAAAATAGCCAAACGGTCTTTGATATCAAAGGTGTTTTCTTTCACCACTGAAGTCTGACTGTCAAGGTCAGAGATAATCATCCTAGTTCCGAATAATAATTCTTACGGACTGAATCCCTTCAGAGAATTTCTTGGCAAGTTATTTAGACTACGTTGGACACTTATTAGATGTTTGACCCACCCAGCTCCCGAACCTAATATCCTTTCTGCTATAGATTGCTTTATGCCTTGGTTTTTTCTTTACACCATCCCGTACCCTCAGGAAGGAAGTGAGAAGATTCCCGCTGGACTGTGCTCATTCGGCCATGTTTCCCCCCAGGCTGGTGGGCTTGAGTGAAAACAATGGTCGAACGTAGCATGCTCTTAGCGTATATGCCATTTAGACTCGCAAATCTTTGTATAACAGTCCGGACGTCAGCCGAGTGCTGGTGATTTACATTATAAGTGGAAACTAGCCTGTATATGTTAATCGCAAGCCATTCTTTTTACTGGTAATATTATCTGCCGTAATACGACGAGGTATCAAACTGTTTCTCTCCCCACTGCGATCTCTATTGCAGTTTGGGCAGCGTTTTACAAACATGGTGTGACGCAGGCTCATGCCTGGCCACCAGTACCGTGATTGTAATTCTTCCAGAGAATCTTTTAATTTAAGGTGTCTGAGACCCACGCCCATGTGTGCGTCTGCGATTAACAAGTTTCTCCTGTCCATGTTTGGAATCACTCTATCCCCCACTCCAGGGATTCGAGCAAAAGGGACGAAGTTTGCATCGATTATGTATGTATAATTGAGTGGATAGTTGATCGGTAACGCTGAGCAGTCGCCTTTTGATGACGTTTTCACCGCCAGCACTGTTTCACCGTCAATGTGTTTTAATGTACGCTTTTTTTGAACTACGGGAGCCGATTTAGTGGCTGCCGCTGCGGCTGTTTCAGCCAATGAATTTCCTACAACGTGAACGCCATCACGTTGATGACTCAGTGAGTGTGTCACGTGAGTCTTTGGTAGTTCTTTTTGTAAAAGAGCTATTTGTTCCCAGAGCAGTTTCTGCTTTATTGGTGCATCTGTGTCATCTTTGTAACCGTTTTGAATCCATGCCTGCAAATCGCTGTTATATGATTTGACGCAGTAATATGAATCTGACACTATAAGTGTCGGGAATTCGCGATCCGCATTATCTAGCGCCATCTTCAATGCTATTATTTCAGTTTGTTTTTCTGAATTAGTTTCTACTGAGTGTGATTTTGTTAATAGAGCTTTTAGTTTACCTCCGCGCCACACTTCTTTTGTAATCTCACATGTGGGGTTGTATGCTTGTTCTCCCCAAACGGACGGTTGAGCATGTCCGTCTGTATAGATTACACAGGCGTAATGTCGTAGAGGCAGAATGTCGGATGGCAGAGGATATGTTTTTTCATATTCTAGATTTTCCATTTCTTCTAGTTCTGGATCAAAGTAGTAGTATACTTTGTCCGTTGTGATTCAATTTACCCATTGTAACCATTCTGGATCCAATGTTGTTGTTGGTAAATTACAAGGTGTTGTCAATGCCTCAAAGGCTGATTCAGCTGTTCTGACTGTGATATGTCTACCGTCAGCTATGTCTTTTTCTCTAGCTATTGCGGTTTGAACTGCATGAACAATTTTTTCTTTGTTGCTGAATCTCTGTTCAGCTTTTGTGTACAAGTGTGATTTGAATGCAATTGGTACCTTTTCCCCCTCATTAGAGGTCAGGTATGTGAATCCGCATCTCCCTGGGATGACTCGAATCACAAGATTGCGTGTGTCATCACGTGTTTCTAATTTTGTTTTAATTAGCATGTCTGTTTGTAGGGATCTCAAAATTTCTGTGTGTATTTGAGTCCAATTGGATCTTTTAAAATCCGGTTTAATTAGATCATAAAGGGGTTTGACCCTTTCTGCGTAATTTGCAATGTATGTTCTTCCGAAATTTTGGAAGCCTAGAATTGACTGTAAGTTTTTTAGTGTTCTAGGTGCTTGGAGTACGGCACATTTCTCTAGGAAATTGTCAGCCAGGCTTTTGCCTTCACTTGACAATTCATATCCTAAGAACAGGACTGTCAGATGGGAAATTCTGGATTTTTTAAAGTTGAATTTGTAACCCTCTGCTGCGAACCCAAGTATTATGGTGTTCACTCTTTTCAAGTGAGTCTCCAAGTCATCATCTGTTAAGTAAATGTCATCGACATAAGATAATGCTTCATCATCATATAGTTGTAGTAATTCTGTTACCCTCGCTGAGAATACCCCCGGGCTGTTCTTGTACCCCTGGGCTAACCGACAGAATTGTTTTTGAGTGCCATTTAATGAGAATGCAGTTAAATATCTGCTCTCTGGTGCTATGTTTTGACAAAAGAATCCATTGGAGATGTCCAAGGTTGTTTTGTATTTTTTGCGCACTATGTTATTCATTAGTGCAGCACTGTGTGAGTTTTGCATTGCAAAAGTTTTGCAACATGTGTTAAGGTGTCGGTAATCCAAAACTAGACGATATGAATTGTCTGGTTTGGAGACCGGAAACAAAGAATTGTTCATTTGTGAGGTGCAAGTTTCAATCACCCCCTGGTATTCTAGCTGATCTAGTATTTCATTTACCTGTTTTTTAGCTTCTTGCTTAATTGGGTACTGCCTTTGTGCAGTAGGTTGTGATTTTAACTGGATTTTGTGAGGAGGAGAGTCCTCATCCCATCCTACATGATTTTTATATAAAGCAGGTGCTAGAGCCACTGCCCACTTTCTAGCAAGTGTGTATTTTTTATGAATCGGGATATGATTCGAGAAGGCAGGCATAATTATTTCTTCGCCATGAGGGCACTACCTGACAAACTCTGGTGGCCAGTCTTTTTCAGCTAGAAGGATGTCATAACCCTTGGAGAGGTTATCCCAAAATAGTCCCCTTATTTTCCTAGTCTTATCTCCCTCTATACGTAATGTTATCTCGTATATCTTGTGGGGTTTGCTAACTCTGGTGTCTGCAGTTTCCACTTGAAGATATTCATTCGTGTCCACTGTCTCCAGATGATTCATAAGGACTTTGCGAGCTATGCTCACTTCTGCTGCGCTGTCTAGCATTGTCTGAGCCCATTCTCCGTTTTTCAGTTGTGTCCTCAGTATTCTCGGCGTTGTTAACTACCTTGATACTGGCTACCTTCTTTTTTGGAAATTGTAATTTCTTTTTTAGTTGAGCAGGTTCCTTGACTTTGGACTTGGCGTGCTCTTCTCTTTGTTCTGATCGTCCTCTTCTTTCCGATTTCTGCGAGGAATTCTGAAAAGATTGAGAGGGACGTGTATCAATGTCTTGATATCTATCAGGCTTTTTTATATCATCCCTATTTCTAAGGTTATATCTTTTCCCAGAGGGGTCACTCTGGGGTGACCTGTGTCTCTGGTTCGGAGATTTCTCCCTTCGCCTAGGAGACCTTCCTCTGGACTGGAATTTCTTTTCTTTTGGATTGGATTGTTTGTTTCCTTCCCAGTTATTTTTTGGTGAATTATTATTAAAAAATAATTTTTCTGGACTTTCAATCAGTTGCGGTTTTACTGGTATTCCACCTAAACTATCTCTACCTAGTTCCTCATAGGATTTTTCTATGATTCTGGCAATTTCAGCTGGTTGGTCTGCTATATCTGTCTCTTTTAACCTCTGGCGGATCGCCACGTTTGCTGCTTCACCTTTTATGTTGGCTAATAGTATAGCCGAGACCTGCTTGAAGTCTTTTAGTAATTTCATACCAAGAGTTAAAGCAGGTTCTGGACCATATTCGTCTTGAATTTGTTTTAGCACATCTGGTATCACCGAAATGGATGGAACACCGTGCGTTTTTGTGTAGATGGAAGCAAAGACTGTACCCCAAGTGTCACAGTCCTCAATGTGTGGTGCGATTCCCATAGGAAGACAGATAGTCAGAATCCTGTGTTTTTCTAACGGGGTGGTGTCAGGAAACACCGCCTCTATTTGGGTCATTTTCTGTGCCAACCAGAATGGTATTTGTTCCCGTTTAGCCGGTACTTTTCCTAGGCAGGACTGGATGTTCTGTGGTGTAATTTTATTTGTGTTCCCCTGGTGAGGGGTCAGATGTGGAAGTTTAATCGCTGGCTGAATTGTTGAAGTCCGCATTACATATTGGACTAATTGTCTATGAATTTTTAGTAATTGTTTTAGCTGTATTAACAGCTCTCCTGTAGACATCCCTTCGATGTCTGGGTGTGGTGTGTATCCGACTAAGACCGGCCACGTTGCTCCTGGTCTTCCTAAAGGACCGAGCCTGGTGATGTGATTATTATGTTTTAGGGCGCCATCAAATAAGAGCAAATGCTCTTGGAATTTGAGTGGTACTTCCACCTCCTCGAAAGGAGTGTACGTTTCAGGAGGTTCCTCTATTTTGTAATAGTGGAAGTACTTTGTTACAGCATTAGCTGCTGGAAAATTTATCCATGAATAGTATACCTCTGTCTGCCGATATTCGTGTGCCTCAATTACGAATATGACTGTGCCACCTCTAGGTGTCAGTCCATTTTCTATAAGTTTTAAGGTTATAGATTTCCTTTTGATGACCGGGATGAGTATTATCTCCGGGTCAGCGTCTTGTAGTGCAGTATCAGCTGCTGCGATTTCAGCTGCTAATCTAACTGCCTCTCTTTCTTCTTCATTGTCTGACATTTTACTGTCAGGATGGTTATTTTGTTTGTTTGCAGATCAGGTTTCTTATGGAAACAGAGATTAGATGCACAATATTTTGGAACTGTTTATCCTTCAACGTTGACTATACCAAGAACCATACATAGGAGTTACCTCCTGCGAGGTTTTGGAGGATATTACCTTTCACCCACTCCAGACGTCTTTGGAGTATTTGGGAAAAGGGGTCTGAGTGAGAAAGCACGACTGAGTTACTCTAAATGTCTTACGTTAGTTTTATCGCCCTTTCCAAACACGTTGGGCACCATGTAGTGTAGTTCCTATCTTCCCAATAGGCTCTGCGCATTGGAATTATACCTACAGCAGTAAAGGCCTAGGCCAGATGTTAACTAGGTCTACTACTGTCGATACTAGACTTAAGTTTTGGGTTTGCCAGCATAGCTCAGAGTTCGCTAGAAACTTTCTCGAATGTTCAAGGAGGAATTAACTTCCCTGATTAGACAAGAAGGGATTTAGTTTCTGACAACCATAGAACATGACAACTTTGCTCTCCCCTAATCAAGAGTCAATCTCGAGAGTCGTGTGAACAAAAGGAAAATTATTTTACTCAGTCAGTACGTGCATTCTTAGTCTCATCAGAATGTAGAGAAAAGGAAGAGACGGGCATGTTCAATAAAAAGGTGTTATTTATTGATCAGTCTCTTTTCTCGTACAAGAGAAATGGATCGATATTATTGCAATACTTATAGCTAAGTAAAGTGCATACATTAAAAGCAATAGTATAAAGTAATACTGTAAAAACATTGATATGGTTTCTAAGCCATAAGATGTTTAAAATGAATAAAATATATTTACATACACATATACATTTGACTAAACGTACTCAACTGGTGTTTCTAAATACGCCTACCTCGTGTACCTGACCTAAGCCTAATACGTGGGCGGGAATAGAAAGTTACAGTTTAAGTTAAGTTTGTTTTTGCCAAGTGAATAACTAAAGAATTCTCTGTGAGGGGTTATTCAGTTCTGTACCTGGAAGTTAGGATGAATGAGGAATGGTATCTCTTTCTCTGGTCTCGATATTCCAGGCTGCCTGCGAGAGCTGCCCAGAAACGCCGGGGCTGGATTCTCGGCAGGAGAAAGCAGCGCGTCTCTCAGCGCGTCAGGAAGGCGGGGCTGCTGCCAGCGGGGTCTGCTCTGCTCTCGGCTTCGGCAAGTATGGCTGCTCCGTCTCGTCACCATGCGTGTGTTTGCATATGGCAAGATCGGTAATATTTATACCTTTAAGGTGCCGAGATTGACGTAAGGATGGACATAGATACGTCAATAAAGATGTCATACGACTTGCTCGTTAGCACATTCTTTTACTAAAGTTCTCGGTGAAATCAAAACAATGGCCGCAGGGTTTTGCCCAGGTTGTCATAGGTTTGATTTGTTATGAGAACTCCGTATGCCTTATCAGGGGCTGGAGGAATATCGCTTGTCTAATTAGATCGCAAGCGTTATGACCTAATCAGATAACACGTTCCTGTGCCGTAGTGTGACTGCGTCAGATAACGGTATCTGCATCATGGGGGTTTTCTGCCTCATGGGCTGACTGCTAGTTAACTTGTTGGTTTGTTTAACTAGAATAGGGTCAGGAATAGGGGGATCGATACAGAACCGATAGGAATACATGACATTACAACCGAAATTTTAGAGAACGTAATTGGCCAATGAAGATTGCAGCAGTTAATAAAACTTAGTTTGCTGTTCAAAATTACTTTGCAAGTGAGAGTGATCAAGATAATAAAAAACTTGTAGTTGTCATAGAGGTAGTATAAGTGTATCACGTAGTGTGTGATGTGAGTATTATAGGAAATATTAATAATAAGTAAGCCAGAGGTGGAAATAAAACTATTGTTTCATAATGTAAAAGATGTTGGAGCTTTTCTTTCAGAAACTCGGGTAAATGGCAGATTAAGAATACTATTGAGTAATTTCCAAAGAAAAGGATTTTCCATATACTATTTGGCCTTGTGGAAAAGTACGTGGGTCAAAAGTGAGTTAAGATATGTTTTTTCTAAATTTTACATTATTTATTGAAACGTTGTATGGGTTTTTTAAACACAATCATTTTGATTGTGTTTTTTTTTTGCCCGCTGTCATATGATGAGTAGTATTGAAGTCACTGTTTTAAGTGAATTTCAATATATTCTGAGAACAACAAAAATAAACCATATAACATGTTGTACAAATTATTTTGTATTTTGTATTATCACATATATATTATTCTCCCCTTGTCTTATGCTCACTCACCTTTTTCCACCCTCTATCACTCCTCTTAACTCACCCTCACTGGCCTTCTCCCACTCTCCCTCACCTCCCTTCCCTTATTCCACTTCCCTCAGTTATCGTCATTCCCCATTCCTTCACTGCCCTTTCCTCTCTCCCATCTACCACTTTCCAGCTGTCAGTCACTCTACTTCACTCCCCTTCCCCTTCTTTCCTTTCTTTGCTCCCTCAATAATTCCCCTTCTCTCACTCAACTTACTCCACATCACTCACTCCTCTCACTCCCTCTGTCCTCCCACATCCTCACTCCCCTTCCCTCATTCCCTCTCTCTTAGCCTCACTCTCTCAGTCCTCTCGCTCTCTCATTCCTCTTCCATCACGCTCACTCCCTATAACTCACCCACACTCCCTCACTTACCTTTCTTTGCTCTCTCACTCAGTCCCTTTCTGACACTCTTTCCTTCACTACCTCTATGTCCTCACTCCTTCACTTCCCATGTCTCATGCTCACTTGCCTTTATCCTCCCCCTATCTTCCCTCTTTCCTCAACCTCACTGCCCTTCACTCACCCTCCCTCATTTTTGTTCCCTTACTCCGGTTCCCTCAATTATCCTCATTCATCATCCTTAACTCCCCTTCCTCTTTCTCTCCTCACGCACTCACCTTTTCCCAGTCCCTTTGCTTCACTTCTCTTCCCCTTCTTTCCTTCCTTTGCTCCCTCAGTCATTCCCCTTCCCTCACTCACCTTACTCCACTTTACTCACTCTTTCTCTCACTCCCTCTGTTCTCTCATATTCTCACTTGTCTTCCCTCACTCCCTCTCTGTTACCCTCACTACCATTGTCCCCTCACTGTCTTACAACCCTACATTCACCCTCACTCACCTTCCATCCCTCATTGTCATGAATCCACTGTCACTCACTCCTGCTTCCCTGTCACTCCCACCCCTTTCTTTACTCCCCTTTCTTCCTTTAGTTTTCCTAATGCACATTCCTTTAGTGTCTTACTCACCTTTACTTCATTTCTCTCTCCTGCTCTTCTTCTCTGTCACTGAATGTATCCATGTCATTATCCTTTTAGTAATTTCCTCTCCCTCTATTTCTTTTTCACTCTCTCTGACCTTCACCACTCCTTTGTTTTCCTTTCTGAGTCCTTCACTCCTACTTTATCTTTTACTACCCTTTTATGACTTTTAATCTCCTGCTTTGTCTCTTGTATTGTGAAATATATATTATAAATATTATAACTTACTTTTTTTTTCTCTTTCACAGATATTAAATTTACTGGAAATATGTAATTAAGTTTACATTACTTATAAGGTAAGTTTGACGTACAAAATTTACTTTATCAACACTCTTTCCCTTTACCTCACTACTCTTCTCTCACCCACCCACACCCCCGTTCCCTTACTGCGCTTCCCTCACTTATTCTCAATCTCCATGTTTACTCCCCTTTACCTCACTCCCCTCCCACACTCACCTTCTTTCAGACACTGTCCTTTACTTTCCTTCCTCTCTCTTTCCTTCCTTCACTCTTTTCCCTTCCCTTACTCTCCTTGCTCCACTTCACTAACTCCTTCCCTTACTCCCTCTGTCCTCTTACTTCTACACTCCCCTACCCTCATTCTCTCTCTGTTAGCCTCATTCTCACAATCCTCTTAGTCTCTCACTCCTCTTCTGTCACACTCACTCCCTATAACTCAGCCACACTCCCACACTCACTTTCTTTCAGATCTCCTGTTTTACTTCCCTTCCTCTCTCTTCCCTTCCTTCGCTCCTTTACTCTTTTCCTTTCCCTTACTCTCCTTACTCCACTTCACTAACTCCTTCTCTTACTCCCTCTGTCCTCTTACTTCTACACTCCCCTTCCCTCATTCTCTCTCTGTTAGCCTCATTCTCTCCGTCCTCTTAGTCTCTCACTCCTCTTCTGTCACGCTCACTCCCTATAACTCAGCCACTTTCCCTCACTTATCTTTCTTTGCTCCCTCAATGAGTCCCTTTCTGTCACTCTTTCTTTCAGTACCTCTATCCCCTCACTTCCTCACTCTTTGTCTTACCCTCACTCACTTTTATCCACCCTCTTTCATCCCACTTTACTCATGCTCTCTGCCGTTCTTTCACTCCCGTCCTCTTAGTCTGGTTCCCTCACTACCCCTCATTTCATATCTTTTTCTCCTTTTCCCTTTACGTTCATCCCCCACTCACCTTCTCTCAGTACCTATGCTTCAGTCCTCTTCCCCTCTATTCCCTTCCTTCGGTCTCTCACTCATTCCCCTTAGCTTACTCACCTTACTCCACTTCAGTCACTCTTTCTCTCACTACCTCTGTCCTGTCATATCCTCATTCTCTATCCCTCACTCCATCTCTCTTAGCTTCACTACCTCTGTCCCCTCACTCTCTCACTCCTCTTCCGTCACACTCACTTGTTCTGAGCGTTCTAGCGCTCATTTTCGACACAGGTGAGCCCTACTTAAGGCGAGCTAGGCAGTAGCTCTGCCTGGAGAAAGGTAGTAGCACGCACACGCGCTATTCTGCTGATTTGTCATTTTCAGCGCTGCTGTAATTTTTAAAAATACCGATTTTGTATCTTTGTTAATTTAATTTGTATTCACCCTGTTTTTAAAACTATCTGTGTCTGCCCTCTCACTTGCACCTTAAATTGGGCCCCCCACCGCGCTTTTCGCGGATCTATTTCATTTTTCTCTCAGCCTTCGTGTTTGGCGCCGGGCGCCATCTTGGGGGTGGTTGGAGCGAGTGTGCCACTTGTTTTGAGCGTTCTAGCGCTCATTTTCGACACAGGTGAGCCCTACTTAAGGCGAGCTAGGCAGTAGCTCTGCCTGGAGAAAGGTAGTAGCACGCACGCGCGCTATTCTGCTGATTTGTCATTTTCAGCGCTGCTGTAATTTTTAAAAATACCGATTTTGTATCTTTGTTAATTTAATTTGTATTCACCCTGTTTTTAAAACTATCTGTGTCTGCCCTCTCACTTGCACCTTAAATTGGGCCCCCCACCGCGCTTTTCGCGGATCTATTTCATTTTTCTCTCAGCCTTCGTGTTTGGCGCCGGGCGCCATCTTGGGGGTGGTTGGAGCGAGTGTGCCACTTGTTTTGAGCGTTCTAGCGCTCATTTTCGACACAGGTGAGCCCTACTTAAGGCGAGCTAGGCAGTAGCTCTGCCTGGAGAAAGGTAGTAGCATGCACGCGCGCTATTCTGCTGATTTGTCATTTTCAGCGCTGCTGTAATTTTTAAAAATACCGATTTTGTATCTTTGTTAATTTAATTTGTATTCACCCTGTTTTTAAAACTATCTGTGTCTGCCCTCTCACTTGCACCTTAAATTGGGCCCCCCACCGCGCTTTTCGCGGATCTATTTCATTTTTCTCTCAGCCTTCATGTTTGGCGCCGGGCGCCATCTTGGGGGTGGTTGGAGCGAGTGTGCCACTTGTTTTGAGCGTTCTAGCGCTCATTTTCGACACAGGTGAGCCCTACTTAATGCTCGCCACCTGCGCGCAGCGGTGACGCGCAGCGGGAGCGCCGGACTCGCGCCGGAGTCAAGCCAGAGTCCTGCCTGTCTGCGCCCGTCAGCGTCCCGGGAGCGGGCGGTGCGGCGGGTGGGACTCTACCACCAGGGATGTGTCCCCCTGTGACCCCCGTCTTGCGCTATTCCCCTAGCGAACTTCGCACTTTCTATCCCCATGGCTCGGGCTGTCGCACTGTGTTCCCTGGTCGTCATCATGGGAAATCCCGCTGCCCGGGCTGTGGCTGGTGCCCGACCCGCTCGCTCACCTCACGGCCGAGCAATAACACCTCCAGGATGGGCTTCGGATGCATGCTATTAAACACCAGGTCAGCATGCAAACATGCGCAGGACATCTATGAGCTTCTCGATATAGAGAAGCCACTATGCCTCATGCTTACTGAGACATGGTGGGCAGACTCTTCTAACCCTGACGTCGCTATGGCAATCCCGCCTGATTATAACATCTTCAGAAAGGATAGAGCCAAGGGAAGGGGAGGTGGAGTGGCGCTTGTGGTCCGGAAAGGAACCCCCTGTGCGATCCTGCCAGCTCTTGACATCCGAGGCTCTGAGACCCTAGCCTTCTCTATCACTCTATCGCCCCATCAATCCTTTAAGGGACTGCTCATATACAGGCCACCTGGTGCTCCCGGCACCTTCTTTGAAGATCTGGACTCGGTGCTGGTGGAGTTGGCCCTGAAAGCTGAACATTTTATCGTGGCAGGCGATTTCAACTTTCGGTTGGATGATCCTTCCGATCCGGCTGCCACCAAACTCTCTGAGGCGCTGACCCCTCTGGGACTTATCCCTTACCTTCAGGAGCCTACGCACGAGAAGGGGCACACCCTTGACCAAGTTTTCTCGTCTGTCCCTCTCGAGGGTATAGAGGTTACTCCTGTCCTTTGGTCAGACCACTTTCTTGCCAAATTTGTGATCAAGGGCATAGTGAAGTCAGTGCCTATCCTGGCACATCAACAGGGTCGTGTCCATAGGGCATTCCACTGAGTAACCCCAGAGATGCTGGCTCAAGCAGCTGTGGTCCATCCCTGCCTCCTCTCAGGCGATCTTGACAGGGATTTGCAGACTATGCAGGACTGGTTTTTGGACAGGCTAAACGATCTTGCCCCGGAAGTAACATCTCGCCCGACACCGAAACGGGTCTCCGCGCCTTGGTTTACCGCTGCACTGTCGGCTACGCGGCAGCAGTGCAAGGTAGCCGAAAGAGCTTGGCGGGCACAATATGACACTGTTGCCAAGTTGACCTACAAAACGGCGGTTAAGGCTTATCACCGGGACATTCGCCTGGAAAAAAAAGCTTATTTAGCCAGGAGAATTGACGCCGCCTCCAACTCCTGCAGGGAGATCTTCTCCATCGTGAGAGAATTCACCTCCCCCTGGTCTAACACCTCGGACCAAAAACCATCCGGTACCTGGGCTACGGACCTTGCTGACTTCTTTACGAGCAAGATCCAACGCATCCAGGAGTCATTCCTGGTACCAGTGTCGGTGGGCCAGACTGAACTGGACATCAGCACACCGCCACAGGCCGGGCCAGGGGTGACGCTGAGTGTGTTTCCTCCAATCTCTGCTCCGGACTCGCTGGCTCTAATGGGCAATTTAAAATCAGGTTCTCCCCTCGACCCATGCCCTGCTAAATTTTTAGCGAAAGTAGCGGAGGTGATTAACCCGCTGGCCAATCCGCTTTTGAATCTTTCGTTGAGGCTGGGTGTGGTCCCGCAAACCTGGAAACAGGCGATGGTGATTCCCTTGCTCAAAAAACCTGGCCTAGACCCGAAGGCCCCAGTTAATTATAGGCCCATCTCTTTGCTGCCGGCCCTCACGAAGATTCTGGAAAAGCACGTTCAAGGCGTGCTCTCCAATTTTCTTGAATCTAATGAGATCCTGCACGCCACCCAATCGGGCTTTCGTCCCCATCTTAGCACTGAGACAGCGCTCCTGCAGGTTTCGGAAACCATTAAAGGTGTTCTGGACTCTGGGGGCAAAGTCATGCTGGTGATGTTAGACCTGTCGGCGGCTTTCGACACCGTTCCCCATGCTGGTCTTCTCGCAAGACTTCGCGAGATAGGCATACGGGGGACGGTGTTCGACTGGTTTTCTTCCTTTCTTGCCGGCCGCCGGCAAACGATCTGGGCCCCGCCTGATTCCGCCGTGATGCCGCCTCTGGGAGTCGGGGTCCCTCAGGGCTCCATTTTGAGCCCGACCCTCTTTAACATCATTATGACCCCGTTGGCGGCGCTGGTGGAGTCGCATGGTGCCCAGATCGTATCTTACGCGGATGACACCCAGCTCATCTTCTCTTGTAAGAGAGGAGGTGACTTTGACGGGGACAGTATTCGGGATTGCCTTGGGGCTGTTTTTCACTGGTTCCATCTAAACAGCCTTAAGTGCAATTCCGACAAATCCGAAGTACTTTTCTTTGGGTGTGACACCGAGCCTGACTGGCAGACTTGGTGGCCACTGGATATGTTCCCTCCATCCTGCTCCTCTCAGGTTGCAAAGAATCTAGGGGTGAAGATGGATAACAGGTTAACCCTGAAATCTCAGATACTGGGGGTGTCGGGCATGTGCTTTGGCATCCTTAGGATGCTGCGGAGGTTCCTTCCTCTGTTATCCGTGGAGCATAGGACGCTGACAGTTCAGGCTCTGATTGGGTCCAGGTTGGATTATTCCAACATTCTTTACCTGGGCCTTCCAGAGTACTTGCTGCAGCGGCTTCAAGTGGTGCAGAACGCCGCGGCCAGGGCAATCTTCGGCCTTAGTAGGCGCTCCAGTGCCTCTGGCCTGTTGGCAACTTTACATTGGTTGCCCATCCGCAAGAGGATCGCCTTTAAGGCGCTGACTTTGGCCTATAAAGCTCTGCACAAGGGGGGAGCTAAGTACCTCCAAAAGAGACTGGTCTTTTACCATCCGACCAGATCTCTGAGGTCGGAATCCCTGCACCTGGCTGCTGTCCCTCGGGTAAAGAAAACGCGCCTTGGCGGCCGCTCTTTTGGATTGCTGGCATCTCAGCTATGGAACTCTTTGCCACTGGCCCTGCGGGGAGCCACTAGCTTGCTGGCTTTTAGGAAAGGCCTTAAAACGTGGCTGTTTACTCAGTAGCCGGTCTCTTTCGAATCCTTGGATCACTTCTCTTTTAGTCTTTTTTTTGGTGTTATGTTATTATGTTGCAGCTTTTTCTTTCTCCAATAAAAGCGCCGGGACACTCTTTTTGAGTAGCCGCGCGCTATAAAAATGATTAATTAACATAACATAACATAACATAACTTACTCACTATAACTCACCTATACTCCCTCACTTATCTTTCTATGCTCCCTCACTCAGTCCTCTTCTCTCACTCTTTCTTTCACTAAGATTCCCTACTAGTACATATGCTAAAGTCTAACTGACTTTAAGAAAATATGCATTTCCATATTTTTAAACACATCAACTAAGCAAATTATTCACCCAGATCCATTTACAATCGAGCTTGACTCACAATGTGATCTTAGGCACATGACCTGGATGTTACATGTAATCTACCATGTCTGTCTCTGCATGCAGTATATGTGTCTCTGCTCATACTATTTCACTGTGTCTTCTGGCAAAAAGACCACATATATTTAAGCAAGACATAACATTCCTTTTTCATTTCAACGGCACACCCTGGATCTTGATTGCACAGCTTAGAGCCTATTTGTGAAGTAAGATGCAAAACAAAGATATGCTGCCTAAGATTCCCTACTAGTACATATGCTAAAGCGTAACTGACTTTAAGAAAACATGTATTTCCATATTTTTAAACACATCAACTAAGCAAATTATTCACCCAGATCCATTTAAAATCGAGCTTGACTCACATTGTGATCTTAGGCACATGACCAGGATGTTACATGTAATCTACCATGTCTGTCTCTGCCTGCAATATGTGTGTCTCTGCTCATACTATTTCACTGTGTCTACTGGCAAAAAGCAGACTACATATATATATAAGCAAGACATAACATTCCTTTTTCATTTCAAGGGCACACCCTGGATCTTGATTGCACAGCTTAGAGCCTATTTGTGAAGTAAGAGGCCTAGCAGACATGCTGCCTAAGATTCCCTACTAGTACATATGCTAAAGCCTAACTTACTTTAAGAAAACATGTATTTCCATATTTTTAAACACATTAACTAAGCAAATTATTCACCCAGATCCATTTAAAATCGAGCTTGACTCACAGTGTGATCTTAGGCATATGACCAGGATGTTACATGTAATCTTCCAGGTCTGTCTCTGCATGCTACATGTGTGTCTCTGCTCATGCTATTTCACTGTGTCTACTGGCAAAAAACAGACCACATATATATAAGCAAGACATAACATTCCTTTTTCATTTCAACGGCACACCCTGGATCTTGATTGCACAGCTTAGAGCCTATTTATGAAGTAAGAGGCCTAACAGACATGCTGCCTAAGATTCCCTACTAGTACATATGCTAAAGACTAACTGACTTTAAGAAAACAAGTATTTCCATATTTTTAAACACATTAACTAAGCAAATTATTCACCCAGATCCATTTAAAATCGAGCTTGCCTCACAGTGTGATCTTGGGCATATGACCAGGATGTTACATGTAATCTACCAGGTCTGTCTCTGCATGCAATATGTGTGTCTCTACTCATATTATTTCACTGTGTCTACTGGCAAAAAACAGACCACATATATATAAGTAAGACATAACATTCCTTTTTCATTTCAACGGCACACCGTTGATTTTGATTGCACAGCTTAGAGCCTATTTATGAAGTAAGAGGCCTAACAGACATGCTGCCTGAGATTCCCTACTAGTACATATGCTAAAGCCTAACTGACTTTAAGAAAACCTGTATTTCCATATTTTTAAACACATCAACTAAGCAAATTATTCACCCAGATCCATTTAAAATCGAGCTTAACTCACACTGTGATCTTAGGCACATGACCAGGATGTTACATGTAATCTACCATGTCTGTCTGCATGCAATATCTGTGTCTCTGCTCATACTTTGTCACTGTCTCTACTGGCAAAAAGCAGAACACATATATATAAGCAAGACATAACATTCCTTTTTCATTTCAACGGCACACCCTGAATCTTCATTGAACAGCTTAGAGCCTATTTGTGAAGTAAGAGGCCTAGCAGACATGCTGCCTAAGAGTCCCTACTAGTACATATGCTAAAGCCTAACTTACTTTAAGAAAACATGTATTTCCATATTTTTTAACACATCAACTAAGCAAAGTATTAACCCAGATCCCTTTCCACAGGTTCTGTCCCTAAGCAGTGGAAACAAGCTTTGGTCAGACCAATCAGGAAAAAAACCACAACTCCTTGGACCGACCTGTCTAACCTTAGACCTATTTCGTTGCTGCCATATCTGGGTAAGCTAGCTGAGAAGCATGTTAATCGTCAACTATCTAGCTACATTGAGGAAGCTGGCGGCCTAGACTTCTCTCAATCTGGGTTTAGGCCGAAACACAGTACAGAGTCCACCCTCCTGTCTGTGTCTGACGATCTGCACATGTTTCAAGACAAAGGCTACTCAGTAATTTTGGTGTTATTAGACCTTTCAGCCGCGTTCGACACCGTGTCACATAACATCCTCATTGACCGGTTGTCGAACGTAGGGGTTAAGAACAACGCCCTTGCCTGGCTAAGGAGTTTCCTTACAGATCGGACCCAGACTGTCATCATGGGTAAATACAGATCAACTGAGGTGGGGATTACGAAAGGGGTGCCACAGGGCTCCTGCTTGAGCCCAACACTTTTTAACATCTATGTGGCACCCCTGGCAAGAGTGATGCGCAAATATGGTTTCATCCCCGTGTCATATGCGGATGACACGCAGCTCCTCTTCCCATTTCGTAACCTCACCACAGAAACAAGAAACTCCTTCTCCGCTGGCATGAAAGCCGTCGCACTGTGGATGTCCACCAACTTCCTACAGTGCAATGTCAGCAAGACGGAAGTAATGCTGTTTGGAGACGCCAAATTACTGTGGACCCCTGACTGGTGGCCCTCTGATCTCGGTGTCGTTCCAGAGCCTAAACAGATTGTCAAAAATCTGGGGATACGCCTTGATCAGGACCTTTCGCTCAAACAGCACAGCAATATGGTAGCTGGCGCATGCTTCCACATCATAAGCATGATGCGTAGAATTTTTCCACTGCTACCGGACTCCTCCAGAAGAACATTGGTGCAAGCCCTTATATTGAGTCGTATTGACTATTGTAACGGGCTACTCCTTTCTGCCAATGAAGGAGTTCTAGACAGGCTTCAGGTGGTCCAGAACACGGCAGCCCGCCTTGTTCTAAATGCTCCCCCCAGAACAGCATCAAAACCTCTGCTGCAGAAACTACACTGGTTGAGCATTAGACAAAGAGCCAAGTTCAAGATATGTTGTATCATTCATAAATGCCTGAATGGAAATGGCCCTACATATCTGGAGCAGAAATTTACCTTCTATACTCCCTCCAGATCGTTGAGATCTAGTGAGAATTTTCTGCTGACTGTACCTCGTGTAAAAAAAACTAGACATGGAGGGAAAGCCCTATCTGTTGCGGGGCCCACACTGTGGAACAAACTGCCCCTGACCCTTAGGCTCTGCACAGATCATTTAAAGTTTAGGAAGCAACTCAAAACTCTGCTATTCACCGATAAAATCTAGACCCATTCTCTCATCTGCATAGTGTTGGACTCTATCTGGTATCACAGCGCAGAGATACTCCGGTTGGAGTCGATTCCAGCGCTATAGAAACCCATAAATAAATAAAATCGAGCTTGACTCACAGTATGATCTTAGGCACATGACCAGGATGTTACATGTAATCTACCATGTCTGTCTCTGCATGCAATATGTGTGTCTCTGCTCATACTTTTTCACTGTCTCTACTGGCAAAAAACTGTCCACATATATATAAGCAAGACATAACATTCCTTTTTCATTTCAAGGGCACACCCTGAATCTTAATTGCACAGCTTAGAGCCTATTTGTGAAGTAAGAGGCCTAACAGAAATGCTGAAAACACAGTTGATGGACAGAATGTAGAACAATGTCATACATTAATCCCAGTACAAGGATCTGGGTCTAAATCCATCGTTTTTTTGCACACCACACCACCCTGGGTTAGACACTGGCTATATGCAAATCAGCTCTGACCCTGTGCCTCATGGGAACAGTCCAGTCCGAACTACCAAGCCATGTCTTTCCCAGACCGGAATCAAGCATCCAAGGACCGGTTTCTGGCTATCAGCCTTCATCAGCCTGGATAGATTGACTTCAGTGGTGTGGAGAGCCTAGAACTCACGTCTGAGCATACCCAGCCGACTCGGGGTGAAAATTGCAAAAAACACAGTTGATGGACAGAATGTAGAACAATGTCATACATTCACCCCAGTGCAAGGATCTGGGTCTAAATCCATCGTTTTTTTCCACTCCACACCACCCTGGGTTAGACACTGGCTATATGAAAATCAGCTCTGACCCTGTGCCTCATGGGAACAGTCCAGTCCGAACTACCAAGCCATGTCTTTCCCAGACCGGAATCAAGCATCCAAGGACCGGTTTCTGGCTATCAGCCTTCATCAGCCTGGATAGCTTGATTCCAGTGGTGTGGAGAGCCTGGGAGTCACGTCTGAGCATACCCAGCCCACTCGGGGTGAAAATTGCAAAAAACACAGTTGATGGACAGAATGTAGAACAATGTCATACATTTACCCCAGTACAAGGATCTGGGCCTAAATCCATCGTTTTTTTCCACTCCACACCACCCTGGGTCAGACACTGGCTATATGCAAATCAGCTCTGACCCTGTGCCTCATGGAAACAGTCCAGTCCGAACTACCAAGCCATGTCTTTCCCAGACCGGAATCAAGCATCCAAGGACCGGTATCTGGCTATCAGCCTTCATCAGCCTGGATAGCTTGACTCCAGTGGTGTGGAGAGCCTGGGACTCACGTCTGAGCATACCCAGGCCACTCGGGGTGAAAATTGCAAAAAACACAGTTGATGGACAGAATGTAGAACAATGTCATACATTCACCCCAGTACAAGGATCGGGGCCTAAATCCATCGTTTTTTTGCACTCCACACCACCCTGGGTTAGACACTGGCTATATGCAAATCAGCTCTGACCCTGTGCCTCATGGGAACAGTCCAGTCCGAACTACCAAGCCATGTCTTTCCGAGACCGGAATCAAGTATCCAAGGACCGGTTTCTGGCTATCAGCCTTCATCAGCCTGGATAGCTTGACTCCAGTGGTGTGGAGAGCCTGGGACTCACGTCTGAGCATACCCAGCCCACTCGGGGTGAAAATTGCAAAAAACACAGTTGATGGACAGAATGTAGAACAATGTCATACATTCACCCCAGTACAAGGATATGGGCCTAAATCCATCATTTTTTTGCACTCCACACCACCCTGGGTTAGATACTGGCTATATGCAAATCAGCTCTGACCCTGTGCCTCATGGAAACAGTCCAGTCCGAACTACCAAGCCATGTCTCTCAAAGACCGGAATCAAGCATCCAAGGACCGGTTTCTGGCTATCAGCCTTCATCAGCCTGGATAGCTTGACTCCACTCGGGGTGAAAATTGCAAAAAAACACAGTTGATGGACAGAATGTAGAACAATGTCATACATTCACCCCCATACAAGGATCTGGGCCTAAATCCATCGGTTTTTTCCACTCCACACCACCCTGGGTTAGACACTGGCTATATGCAAATCAGCTCTGACCCTGTGCCTCATGGGAACAGTCCAGTCCGAACTACCAAGCCATGTCTTTCCCAGACCGGAATCAAGCATCCAAGGACCGGTTTCAGGCTATCAGTCTTCATCAGCCTGGATAGATTGACTTCAGTGGTGTGGAGAGCCTGGGACTCACGTCTGAGCATACCCAGCCGACTCGGGGTGAAAATTGCAAAAAACACAGTTGATGGACAGAATGTAGAACAATGTCATACATTCACCCCAGTGCAAGGATCTGGGCCTAAATCCATCGTTTTTTTGCACTCCACACCACCCTGGGTTAGACACTGGCTATATGCAAATCAGCTCTGACCCTGTGCCTCATGGGAACAGTCCAGTCCGAACTACCAAGCCATGTCTTTCCCAGACTGGAATCAAGCATCCAAGGACCCGTTTCTGGCTATCAGCCTTCATCAGCCTGGATAGCTTGATTCCAGTGGTGTGGAGAGCCTGGGAGTCACGTCTGAGCATACCCAGCCCATTCGGGGTGAAAATTGCAAAAAACACAGTTGATGGACAGAATGTAGAACAATGTCATACATTCACCCCCATACAAGGATCTGGGCCTAAATCCATCGTTTTTTTCCACTCCACACTACCCTGGGTTAGACACTGGCTATATGCAAATCAGCTCTGACCCTGTGCCTCATGGGAACAGTCCAGTCCGAACTACCAAGCCATGTCTTTCCCAGACCGGAATCAAGCATCCAAGAACCGGTTTCTGGCTATCAACATTCATCAGCCAGGATAGCTTGACTCCAGTGGTGTGGAGAGCCTGGGACTCACGTCTGAGCATACCCAGCCCACTCGGGGTGAAAATTGCAAAAAACACAGTTGATGGACAGAATGTAGAACAATGTCATACATTCACCCCAGTACAAGGATCTGGGCCTAAATCCATCATTTTTTTGCACTCCAAACCACCCTGGGTTAGACACTGGCTATATGCAAATCAGCTCTGACCCTGTGCCTCATGGAAACAGTCCAGTCCGAACTACCAAGCCATGTCTTTCAAAGACCGGAATCAAGCATCCAAGGACCGGTTTCTGGCTATCAGCCTTCATCAGCCTGGATAGCTTGACTCCACTCGGGGTGAAAATTGCAAAAAACACAGTTGATGGACAGAATGTAGAACAATGTCATACATTCACCCCAGTACAAGGATCTGGGCCTAAATCCATTGTTTTTTTACACTCCACACCACCCTGGGTTAGACACTGGCTATATGCAAATCAGCTCTGACCCTGTGCCTCATGGGAACAGTCCAGTCCGAACTACCAAGCCATGTCTTTCCGAGACCGGAATCAAGCATCCAAGGACCGGTTTCTGGCTATCAGCCTTCATCAGCCTGGATAGCTTGACTCCAGTGGTGTGGAGAGCCTGGGACTCACGTCTGAGCATACCCAGCCCACTCGTGGTGAAAATTGCAAAAAACACAGTTGATGGACAGAATGTAGAACAATGTCATACATTCACCCCAGTACAAGGATCTGGGCCTAAATCCATCGTTTTTTTGCACTCCACACCACCCTGGGTTAGACACTGGCTATATGCAAATCAGCTCTTACCCTGTGCCTCATGGAAACAGTCCAGTCCGAACTTCCAAGCCATGTCTTTCCCAGACCGGAATCAAGCATCCAAGGACCGGTTTCTGGCTATCAGCCTTCATCAGCCTGGATAGCTTGACTCCAGTGGTGTGGAGAGAATGGGACTCACGTCTTAGCATACCCAGTCCACTCGGTGTGAAAATTGCAAAAAACACAGTTGATGGACAGAATGTAGGACAATGTCATACATTCACCCCCATACAAGGATCTGGGCCTAAATCTATCGTTTTTTTGCACTCCACACCACCCTGGTTTAGACACTGGCTATATGCAAATCAGCTCTGACTCTGTGCCTTATGGGAACAGTCCAGTCCGAACTACCAAGCCATGTCTTTCCCAGACCGGAATCAAGCATCCAAGGACCGGTTTCTGGCTATCAGCCTTCATCAGCCTGGATAGCTTGATTCCAGTGGTGTGGAGAGCCTGGGAGTCACGTCTGAGCATACCCAGCCCACTCGGGGTGAAAATTGCAAAAAACACAGCAGATGGACAGAATGTAGAACAATGTCATACATTCACCCTAGTACAAGGATCTGGGCCTAAATCCATCATTTTTTTGCACTCCACACCACCCTGGGTTAGACACTGGCAATATGCAAATCAGCTCTGACCCTGTGCCTCATGGGAACAGTCCAGTCCGAACTACCAAGCCATGTTTTTCCCAGACCGGAATCAAGCATCCAAGAACCGGCTTCTGGCTATCAGCCTTCACCAGCCTGGATAGCTTGACTCCAGTGGTGTGGAGAGCCTGGGACTCACGTCTGAGCATACCCAGCCCACTCGGTGTGAAAATTGCAAACAACACAGTTGATGGACAGAATGTAGAACAATGTCATACATTCACCCCAGTACAAGGATCTGGGCCTAAATCCATCATTTTTTTGCACTCCACACCACCCTGGGTTAGACACTGGCTATGTGCAAATTAGCTCTGACCCTGTGCCTCATGGGAACAGTCCAGTCCGAACTACCAAGCCATATCTTTCCCAGACCGGAATCAAGCATCCAAGGACCGGTTTCTGGCTATCAGCCTTCTTCAGCCTGGATAGCTTGACTCCAGTGGTGTGGAGAGCCTGGGACTCACGTCTGAGCATACCCAGCCCACTCGGGGTGAAAATTGCAAAAAACACAGTTGATGGACAGAATGTAGAACAATGTCATACATTCCTCCCAGTACAAGGATGTGGGCCTAAATCCATCGTTTTTTTGCACTCCACACCACCCTGGGTTAGACACTTGTTATATGCAAATCAGCTCTGACCCTGTGCCTCATGGGAACAGTCCAGTCCGAACTACAAAGCCATGTCTTTCCCAGACCGGAATCAAGCATCCAAGGACCGGTTTCAGGCTATCAGACTTCATCAGCCTGGATAGCTTGACTCCAGTGGTGTGGAGAGCCTGGAACTCACGTCTGAGCATACCCAGCCCACTCGGGGTGAAAATTGCAAAAAAAACAGTTGATGGACAGAATGTAGAACAATGTCATACATTCACCGCAGTACAAGGATCTGTGCCTAAATCCATAGTTTTTTTGCACTCTACACCACCCTGGGTTAGACACTGGCTATATGCAAATCAGCTCTGACCCTGTGCCTCATGGGAACAGTCCAGTCCGAACTACCAAGCCATGTCTTTCCCAGACCGGAATCAAGCATCCAAGGACCGGTTTCTGGCTATCAGCCTTCATCAGCCTGGACAGCTTGACTCCAGTGGTGTGGAGAGCCTGGGACTTATGTCTGAGCATACCCAGCCCACTCGGGGTGAAAATTGCAAAAAACACAGTTGATGGACAGAATGTAGAACAATGTCATACATTCACCCCAGTACAAGGATCTGGGCCTAAATCCATCATTTTTTTGCACTCCACACCACCCTGGGTTAGACACTGGCTATCTGCAAATTAGCTCTGACCCTGTGCCTCATGGGAACAGTCCAGTCCGAACTACCAAGCCATGTCTTTCCCAGACCGGAATCAAGCATCCAAGGACCGGTTTCTGGCTATCAGCCTTCATTAGCCTGGAGAGCTTGACTCCAGTGGTGTGGAGAGCCTGGGACTCACGTCTGAGCATACCCAGCCCACTCGGGGTGAAAATTTCAAAAAACACAGTTGATGGACAGAATGTAGAACAATGTCATACATTCACCCCAGTACAAGGATGTGGGCCTAAATCCATCGTTTTTTTGCACTCCACACCACCCTGGGTTAGACACTTGCTATATGCAAATCAGCTCTGACCCTGTGCCTCATGGGAACAGTCCAGTCCGAACTACCAAGCCATGTCTTTCCCAGACCGGAATCAAGCATCCAAGGACCGGTTTCTGGCTATCAGCCTTCATCAGCCTGGATAGCTTGACTCCAGTGGTGTGGAGAGCCTGGGGCTCACGTCTGAGCATACCCAGTCCACTCGGGGTGAAAATTGCAAAAACCACAGTTGATGGACAAAATGTAGAACAATGTCATACATTCACCGCAGTACAAGGATCTGTGCCTAAATCCATAGTTTTTTTGCACTCTACACCACCCTGGGTTAGACACTGGCTATATGCAAATCAGCTCTGACCCTGTGCCTCATGGGAACAGTCCAGTCCGAACTACCAAGCCATGTCTTTCCCAGACCGGAATCAAGCATCCAAGGACCGGTTTCAGGCTATCAGCCTTAATCAGCCTGGATAGCTTGACTCCAGTGGTGTGGAGAGCCTGGGACTTATGTCTGAGCATACCCAGCCCACTCGGGCTGAAAATTGCAAAAAATACAGTTGATGGACAGAATGTAGAACAATGTCATACATTCACCCCAGTACAAGGATCTGGGCCTAAATCCATAATTTGTTTGCACTCCACACCACCCTGGGTTAGACACTGGCTATATGCAAATCAGCTCTGACCCTGTGCCTCATGGGAACAGTCCAGTCCGAACTACCAAGCCATGTCTTTCCCAGACCGGAATCAAGCATCCAAGGACCGGTTTCAGGCTATCAGCCTTCATCAGCCTAGATAGCTTGACTCCAGTGGTGTGGAGAGCCTGGGACTCACGTCTGAGCATACCCAGCCCACTCGGGGTGAAAATTGCAAAAACCACAGTTGATGGACAGAATGTAGAAGAATGTCATACATTCACCGCAGTACAAGGATCTGTGCCTAAATCCATAGTTTTTTTGCACTCCACACCACCCTGGGTTAGACACTGGATATATGCAAATCAGCTCTGACCCTGTGCCTCATGGGAACAGTCCAGTCCGAACTACCAAGCCATGTATTTCCCAGTCCGGAATCAAGCATCCAAGGACCGGTTTCTGGCTATCAGCCTTCATCAGCCTAAATAGCTTGACTCCAGTGGTGTGGAGAGCCTGGGACTCACGTCTGAGCATACCCAGCCCACACGGGGTGAAAATTGCAAAAAACACAGTTGATGGACAGAATGTAGAACAATGTCATACATTCACCCCAGTACAAGGATCTGGGCCTAAATCCATCGTTTTTTTGCACTCCACACCACCCTGGGTTAGACACTGGCTATATGCAAATCAGCTCTGACCCTGTGCCTCATGGAAACAGTCCAGTCCGAACTACCAAGCCATGTCTTTCCCAGACCGGAATCAAGCATCCAAGGACCGGTTTCAGGCTATCAGCCTTCATCAGCCTGGATAGCTTGACTCCAGTGGTGTGGAGAGCCTGGGACTCACGTCTGAGCATACCCAGCCCACTCGGGGTGAAAATTGCAAAAAACACAGTTGATGGACAGAATGTAGAACAATGTCATACATTCACCCCAGTACAAGGATCTGGGCCTAAATCCATCGTTTTTTTGCACTCCACACCACCCTGGGTTAGACACTGGCTATATGCAAATCAGCTCTGACCCTGTGCCTCATGGAAACAGTCCAGTCCGAACTACCAAGCCATGTCTTTCCCAGACCGGAATCAAGCATCCAAGGACCGGTTTCTGGCTATCAGCCTTCATCAGCCTGGATAGCTTGACTCCAGTGGTGTGGAGAGCCTGGGACTCACGTCTGAGCATACCCAGCCCACTCGGCGTGAAAATTGCAAAAAACACAGTTGATGGACAGAATGTAGAACAATGTCATACATTCACCCCAGTACAAGGATCTGGGCCTAAATCCATCGTTTTTTTGCACTCCACACCACCCTGGGTTAGACACTGGCTGTATGCAAATCAGCTCTGACCCTGTGCCTCATGGGAACAGTCCAGTCCGAACTACCAAGCCATGTCTTTCCCAGACCGGAATCAAGCATCCAAGGACCGGTTTCTGTCTATCAGCCTTCATCAGCCTGGATAGCTTGACTCCAGTGGTGTGGAGAGCCTGGGACTCACGTCTGAGCATACCCAGCCCACTCGGGGTGAAAATTGCAAAAAACACAGTTGATGGACAGAATGTAGAACAATGTCATACATTCACCCCAGTACAAGGATCTGGGCCTAAATCCATCGTTATTTTGCACTCCACACCACCCTGGGTTAGACACTGGCTGTATGCAAATCAGCTCTGACCCTGTGCCTCATGGGAACAGTCCAGTCCGAACTACCAAGCCATGTCTTTCTGAGACCGGAATCAAGCATCCAAGGACCGGTTTCTGGCTATCAGCCTTCATCAGCCTGGATTGCTTGATTCCAGTGGTGTGGAGAGCCTGGGACTCACGTCTAAGCATACCCAACCCACTCGGGGTGAAAATTGCAAAAAACACAGTTGATGGACAGAATGTAGAACAATGTCATACATTCACCCCCATACAAGGATCTGGTCCTAAATCCATCATTTGTTTGCACTCCACACCACCCTGGGTTAAACACTGGCTATATGCAAATCAGCTCTGACCCTGTGCCTCATGGGAACAGTCCAGTCCGAACTCCCAAGCCATGTCTTTCCCAGACTGGAATCAAGCATCCAAGGACCGGTTTCTGGCTATCAGCCTTCATCAGCCTGGATAGCTTGACTCCAGTGGTGTGGAGAGCCTGGGACTCACGTCTGAGCATACCCAGCCCACTCGGGGTGAAAATTGCAAAAAACACAGTTGATGGACAGAATGTAGAACAATGTCATATATTTACCCCAGTACAAGGATCTAGGCCTAAATCCATCATTTTTTTGTACTCCACACCACCCTGGGTTAGACACTGGCTATATGCAAATCAGCTCTGACCCTGTGCCTCATGGAAACAGTCCAGTCCGAACTACCAAGCCATGTCTTTCAAAGACCGGAATCAAGCATCCAAGGACCGGTTTCTGGCTATCAGCCTTCATCAGCCTGGATAGCTTGACTCCACTCGGGGTGAAAATTGCAAAAAACACATTTGATGGACAGAATGTAGTACAATGTCATACATTCACCCCATACAAGGATCTGGGCCTAAATCCATCATTTTTTCCACTCCACACCACCCTGGGTTAGACACTGGCTATATGCAAATCAGCTCTGACCCTATGCCTCATGGGAACAGTCCAGTCCGAACTACCAAGCCATGTCTTTCCCAGACCGGAATCAAGCATCCAAGGACCGGTTTCTGGCTATCAGCCTTCATCAGCCTGGATAGCTTGACTCCACTCGGGGTGAAAATTGCAAAAAACACAGTTGATGGACAGAATGTAGAACAATGTCATACATTCACCCCCATACAAGGATCTGGGCCTAAATCCATAGTATTTTGCCACTCCACACCACCCTGGGTTAGACACTGGCTATATGCAAATCAGCTCTGACCCTGTGCCTCATGGGAACAGTCCAGTCCGAACTACCAAGCCATGTCTTTCCCAGACCGGAATCAAGCATCCAAGGACCGGTTTCAGGCTATCAGTCTTCATCAGCCTGGATAGATTGACTTCAGTGGTGTGGAGAGCCTGGGACTCACATCTGAGCATACCCAGCCGACTCGGGGTGAAAATTGCAAAAAACACAGTTGATGGACAGAATGTAGAACAATGTCATACATTCACCCCAGTGCAAGTATCTGGGCCTAAATCCATCGTTTTTTTGCACTCCACACCACCCTGGGCTAGACACTGGCTATATGCAAATCAGCTCTGACCCTGTGCCTCATGGGAACAGTCCAGTCCGAACTACCAAGCCATGTCTTTCCCAGACCGGAATCAAGCATCCAAGGACCGGTTTCTGGCTATCAGCCTTCATCAGCCTGGATAGCTTGGTTCCAGTGGTGTGGAGAGCCTGGGAGTCACGTCTGAGCATACCCAGCCCACTCGGGGTGAAAATTGCAAAAAACACAGTTGATGGACAGAATGTAGAACAATGTCATACATTCACCCCCTTAGAAGGATCTGGGCCTAAATCCATTGGTTTTTTCCACTCCACACCACCCTGGGTTAGACACTGGCTATATGCAAATCAGCTCTGACCCTGTGCCTCATGGGAACAGTCCAGACCGAACTACCAAGCCATGTCTTTCCCAGACCGGAATCAAGCATCCAAGGACCGGTTTCAGGCTATCAGTCTTCATCAGTCTGGATAGATTGACTTCAGTGGTGTGGAGAGCCTGGGACTCACGTCTGAGCATACCCAGCCGACTCGGGGTGAAAATTGCAAAAAACACAGTTGATGGACAGAATGTAGAACAATGTCATACATTCACCCCAGTGCAAGGATCTGGGCCTAAATCCATCATTTGTTTGCACTCCACACCACCCTGGGTTAAACACTGGCTATATGCAAATCAGCTCTGACCCTGTGCCTCATGGGAACAGTCCAGTCCGAACTCCCAAGCCATGTCTTTCCCAGACTGGAATCAAGCATCCAAGGACCGGTTTCTGGCTATCAGCCTTCATCAGCCTGGATAGCTTGACTCCAGTGGTGTGGAGAGCCTGGGACTCACGTCTGAGCATACCCAGCCCACTCGGGGTGAAAATTGCAAAAAACACAGTTGATGGACAGAATGTAGAACAATGTCATATATTTACCCCAGTACAAGGATCTAGGCCTAAATCCATCATTTTTTTGTACTCCACACCACCCTGGGTTAGACACTGGCTATATGCAAATCAGCTCTGACCCTGTGCCTCATGGAAACAGTCCAGTCCGAACTACCAAGCCATGTCTTTCAAAGACCGGAATCAAGCATCCAAGGACCGGTTTCTGGCTATCAGCCTTCATCAGCCTGGATAGCTTGACTCCACTCGGGGTGAAAATTGCAAAAAACACATTTGATGGACAGAATGTAGTACAATGTCATACATTCACCCCATACAAGGATCTGGGCCTAAATCCATCATTTTTTCCACTCCACACCACCCTGGGTTAGACACTGGCTATATGCAAATCAGCTCTGACCCTATGCCTCATGGGAACAGTCCAGTCCGAACTACCAAGCCATGTCTTTCCCAGACCGGAATCAAGCATCCAAGGACCGGTTTCTGGCTATCAGCCTTCATCAGCCTGGATAGCTTGACTCCACTCGGGGTGAAAATTGCAAAAAACACAGTTGATGGACAGAATGTAGAACAATGTCATACATTCACCCCCATACAAGGATCTGGGCCTAAATCCATAGTATTTTGCCACTCCACACCACCCTGGGTTAGACACTGGCTATATGCAAATCAGCTCTGACCCTGTGCCTCATGGGAACAGTCCAGTCCGAACTACCAAGCCATGTCTTTCCCAGACCGGAATCAAGCATCCAAGGACCGGTTTCAGGCTATCAGTCTTCATCAGCCTGGATAGATTGACTTCAGTGGTGTGGAGAGCCTGGGACTCACATCTGAGCATACCCAGCCGACTCGGGGTGAAAATTGCAAAAAACACAGTTGATGGACAGAATGTAGAACAATGTCATACATTCACCCCAGTGCAAGTATCTGGGCCTAAATCCATCGTTTTTTTGCACTCCACACCACCCTGGGCTAGACACTGGCTATATGCAAATCAGCTCTGACCCTGTGCCTCATGGGAACAGTCCAGTCCGAACTACCAAGCCATGTCTTTCCCAGACCGGAATCAAGCATCCAAGGACCGGTTTCTGGCTATCAGCCTTCATCAGCCTGGATAGCTTGGTTCCAGTGGTGTGGAGAGCCTGGGAGTCACGTCTGAGCATACCCAGCCCACTCGGGGTGAAAATTGCAAAAAACACAGTTGATGGACAGAATGTAGAACAATGTCATACATTCACCCCCTTAGAAGGATCTGGGCCTAAATCCATTGGTTTTTTCCACTCCACACCACCCTGGGTTAGACACTGGCTATATGCAAATCAGCTCTGACCCTGTGCCTCATGGGAACAGTCCAGACCGAACTACCAAGCCATGTCTTTCCCAGACCGGAATCAAGCATCCAAGGACCGGTTTCAGGCTATCAGTCTTCATCAGTCTGGATAGATTGACTTCAGTGGTGTGGAGAGCCTGGGACTCACGTCTGAGCATACCCAGCCGACTCGGGGTGAAAATTGCAAAAAACACAGTTGATGGACAGAATGTAGAACAATGTCATACATTCACCCCAGTGCAAGGATCTGGGCCTAAATCCATCGTTTTTTTGCACTCCACACCACCCTGGGTTAGACACTGGCTATATGCAAATCAGCTCTGACCCTGTGCCTCATGGGAACAGTCCAGTCCAAACTACCAAGCCATGTCTTTCCCAGACCGGAATCAAGCATCCAAGGACCGGTTTCTGGCTATCAGCCTTCATCAGCCTGGATAGCTTGATTCCAGTGGTGTGGAGAGCCTGGGAGTCACGTCTGAGCATACCCAGCCCACTCGGGGTGAAAATTGCAAAAAACACAGTTGATGGACAGAATGTAGAACAATGTCATACATTCACCCCCGTACAAGGATCTGAGCCTAAATCCATCTTTTTTTGCACTCCACACCACCCTGGGTTAGACACTGGCTATATGCAAATCAGCTCTGACCCTGTGCCTCATGGAAACAGTCCAGTCCGAACTACCAAGCCATGTCTTTCCCAGACCGGAATCAAGCATCCAAGGACCGGTATCTGGCTATCAGCCTTCATCAGCCTGGATAGCTTGACTCCAGTGGTGTGGAGAGCCTGGGTCTCACGTCTGAGCATACCCAGCCCACTCGGGGTGAAAATTGCAAAAAACACAGTTGATGGACAGAATGTAGAACAATGTCATAAATTCACCCCAGTACAAGGATCTGGGCCTAAATCCATCGTTTTTTTGCATTCCACACCACCCTGGGTTAGACACTGGCTATATGCAAATCAGCTCTGACCCTGTGCCTCATGGGAACAGTCCAGTCCGAACTACCAAGCCATGTCTTTCCCAGACCGGAATCAAGCATCCAAGGACCGGTTTCTGGCTATCAGCCTTCATCAGCCTGGATAGCTTGACTCCAGTGGTGTGGAGAGCCTGGGACTCACGTCTGAGCATACCCAGCCCACTCGGGTGAAAATTGCAAAAAACACAGTTGATGGACAGAATGTAGAACAATGTCATACATTCACCCCAGTACAAGGATCTGGGCCTAAATCCATCATTTTTTTGCACCCCACACCACCCTGGGTTAGACACTGGCTATATGCAAATCAGCTCTGACCCTGTGCCTCATGGAAACAGTCCAGTCCGAACTACCAAGCCATGTCTTTCAAAGACCGGAATCAAGCATCCAAGGACCGGTTTCTGGCTATCAGCCTTCATCAGCCTGGATAGCTTGACTCCACTCGGGGTGAAAATTGCAAAAAACACAGTTGATGGACAGAATGTAGAACAATGTCATACATTCACCCCCATAGAAGGATCTGGACCTAAATCCATTGTTTTTTTCCACTCCACTCCACCCTGGGTTAGACACTGGCTATATGCAAATCAGCACTGACACTGTGCCTCATGGGAACAGTCCAGTCCGAACTACCAAGCCATGTCTTTCCCAGACCGGAATCAAGCATCCAAGGACCGGTTTCAGGCTATCAGTCTTCATCAGCCTGGATAGATTGACTTCAGTGGTGTGGAGAGCCTGGGACTCACGTCTGAGCATACCCAGCCGACTCGGGGTGAAAATTGCAAAAAACACAGTTGATGGACAGAATGTAGAACAATGTCATACATTCACCCCAGTGCAAGGATCTGGGCCTAAATCCATCGTTTTTTTGCACTCCACACCACCCTGGGTTAGACACTGGCTATATGCAAATCAGCTCTGACCCTGTGCCTCATGGGAACAGTCCAGTCCGAACTACCAAGCCATGTCTTTCCCAGACCGGAATCAAGCATCCAAGGACCGGTTTCTGGCTATCAGCCTTCATCAGCCTGGATAGCTTGATTCCAGTGGTGTGGAGAGCCTGGGAGTCACGTCTGAGCATACCCAGCCCACTCGGGGTGAAAATTGCAAAAAACACAGTTGATGGACAGAATGTAGAACAATGTCATACATTCACCCCCGTACAAGGATCTGAGCCTAAATCCATCTTTTTTTGCACTCCACACCACCCTGGGTTAGACACTGGCTATATGCAAATCAGCTCTGACCCTGTGCCTCATGGGAACAGTCCAGTCCGAACTACCAAGCCATGTCTTTCCCAGACCGGAATCAAGCATCCAAGGACCGGTTTCTGGCTATCAGCCTTCACCAGCCTGGATAGCTTGATTCCAGTGGTGTGGAGAGCCTGGGAGTCACGTCTGAGCATACCCAGACCATTCGGGGTGAAAATTGCAAAAAACACAGTTGATGGACAGAATGTAGAACAATGTCATACATTCACCCCCGTACAAGGATCTGGGCCTAAATCCATCTTTTTTTGCACTCCACACCACCCTGGGTTAGACACTGGCTATATGCAAATCAGCTCTGACCCTGTGCCTCATGGGAACAGTCCAGTCCGAACTACCAAGCCATTTCTTTCCCAGACCGGAATCAAGCATCCAAGGACCGGTTTCAGGCTATCAGTCTTCATCAGCCTGGATAGATTGACTTCAGTGGTGTGGAGAGCCTGGGACTCACGTCTGAGCATACCCAGCCCACTCGGGAGAAAATTGCAAAAAACACAGTTGATGGACAGAATGTAGAACAATGTCATACATTCACCCCCGTACAAGGATCTGGGCCTAAATCCATCTTTTTTTGCACTCCACACCACCCTGGGTTAGACACTGGCTATATGCAAATCAGCTCTGACCCTGTGCCTCATGGGAACAGTCCAGTCCGAACTACCAAGCCATGTCTTTCCCAGACCGGAATCAAGCATCCAAGGACCGGTTTCAGGCTATCAGTCTTCATCAGCCTGGATAGATTGACTTCAGTGGTGTGGAGAGCCTGGGACTCACGTCTGAGCATACCCAGCCGACTCGGGGTGAAAATTGCAAAAAACACAGTTGATGGACAGAATGTAGAACAATGTCATACATTCACCCCATTGCAAGGATCTGGGCCTAAATCCATCGTTTTTTTGCACTCCACACCACCCTGGGTTAGACACTGGCTATATGCAAATCAGCTCTGACCCTGTGCCTCATGGGAACAGTCCAGTCCGAACTACCAAGCCATGTCTTTCCCAGACCGGAATCAAGCATCCAAGGACCGGTTTCTGGCTATCAGCCTTCATCAGCCTGGATAGCTTGATTCCATTGGTGTGGAGAGCCTGGGAGTCACGTCTGAGCATACCCAGCCCACTCGGGGTGAAAATTGCAAAAAACACAGTTGATGGACAGAATGTAGAACAATGTCATACATTCACCCCCGTACAAGGATCTGAGCCTAAATCCATCTTTTTTTGCACTCCACACCACCCTGGGTTAGACACTGGCTATATGCAAATCAGCTCTGACCCTGTGCCTCATGGAAACAGTCCAGTCCGAACTACCAAGCCATGTCTTTCCCAGACCGGAATCAAGCATCCAAGGACCGGTATCTGGCTATCAGCCTTCATCAGCCTGGATAGCTTGACTCCAGTGGTGTGGAGAGCCTGGGTCTCACGTCTGAGCATACCCAGCCCACTCGGGGTGAAAATTGCAAAAAACACAGTTGATGGACAGAATGTAGAACAATGTCATACATTCACCCCAGTACAAGGATCTGGGCCTAAATCCATCGTTTTTTTGCACTCCACACCACCCTGGGTTAGACACTGGCTATATGCAAATCAGCTCTGACCCTGTGCCTCATGGGAACAGTCCAGTCCGAACTACCAAGCCATGTCTTTCCCAGACCGGAATCAAGCATCCAAGGACCGGTTTCTGGCTATCAGCCTTCATCAGCCTGGATAGCTTGACTCCAGTGGTGTGGAGAGCCTGGGACTCACGTCTGAGCATACCCAGCCCACTCGGGTGAAAATTGCAAAAAACACAGTTGATGGACAGAATGTAGAACAATGTCATACATTCACCCCAGTACAAGGATCTGGGCCTAAATCCATCATTTTTTTGCACCCCACACCACCCTGGGTTAGACACTGGCTATATGCAAATCAGCTCTGACCCTGTGCCTCATGGAAACAGTCCAGTCCGAACTACCAAGCCATGTCTTTCAAAGACCGGAATCAAGCATCCAAGGACCGGTTTCTGGCTATCAGCCTTCATCAGCCTGGATAGCTTGACTCCACTCGGGGTGAAAATTGCAAAAAACACAGTTGATGGACAGAATGTAGAACAATGTCATACATTCACCCCCATAGAAGGATCTGGACCTAAATCCATTGGTTTTTTCCACTCCACTCCACCCTGGGTTAGACACTGGCTATATGCAAATCAGCACTGACCCTGTGCCTCATGGGAACAGTCCAGTCCGAACTACCAAGCCATGTCTTTCCCAGACCGGAATCAAGCATCCAAGGACCGGTTTCAGGCTATCAGTCTTCATCAGCCTGGATAGATTGACTTCAGTGGTGTGGAGAGCCTGGGACTCACGTCTGAGCATACCCAACCGACTCGGGGTGAAAATTGCAAAAAACACAGTTGATGGACAGAATGTAGAACAATGTCATACATTCACCCCAGTGCAAGGATCTGGGCCTAAATCCATCGTTTTTTTGCACTCCACACCACCCTGGGTTAGACACTGGCTTTATGCAAATCAGCTCTGACCCTGTGCCTCATGGGAACAGTCCAGTCCGAACTACCAAGCCATGTCTTTCCCAGACCGGAATCAAGCATCCAAGGACCGGTTTCTGGCTATCAGCCTTCACCAGCCTGGATAGCTTGATTCCAGTGGTGTGGAGAGCCTGGGAGTCACGTCTGAGCATACCCAGACCATTCGGGGTGAAAATTGCAAAAAACACAGTTGATGGACAGAATGTAGAACAATGTCATACATTCACCCCCGTACAAGGATCTGGGCCTAAATCCATCTTTTTTTGCACTCCACACCACCCTGGGTTAGACACTGGCTATATGCAAATCAGCTCTGACCCTGTGCCTCATGGGAACAGTCCAGTCCGAACTACCAAGCCATGTCTTTCCCAGACCGGAATCAAGCATCCAAGGACCGGTTTCAGGCTATCAGTCTTCATCAGCCTGGATAGATTGACTTCAGTGGTGTGGAGAGCCTGGGACTCGCGTCTGAGCATACCCAGCCCACTCGGGTGAAAATTGCAAAAAACACAGTTGATGGACAGAATGTAGAAAAATGTCATACATTCCCCCCAGTACAAGGATCTGGGCCTAAATCCATCATTTTTTTGCACCCCACACCACCCTGGGTTAGACACTGGCTATATGCAAATCAGCTCTGACCCTGTGCCTCATGGAAACAGTCCAGTCCGAACTACCAAGCCATGTCTTTCAAAGACCGGAATCATGCATCCAAGGACCGGTTTCTGGCTATCAGCCTTCATCAGCCTGGATAGCTTGACTCCACTCGGGGTGAAAATTGCAAAAAACACAGTTGATGGACAGAATGTAGAACAATGTCATACATTCACCCCCATAGAAGGATCTGGACCTAAATCCATTGTTTTTTCCACTCCACTCCACCCTGGGTTAGACACTGGCTATATGCAAATCAGCACTGACCCTGTGCCTCATGGGAACAGTCCAGTCCGAACTACCAAGCCATGTCTTTCCCAGACCGGAATCAAGCATCCAAGGACCGGTTTCAGGCTATCAGTCTTCATCAGCCTGGATAGATTGACTTCAGTGGTGTGGAGAGCCTGGGACTCACGTCTGAGCATACCCAGCCGACTCGGGGTGAAAATTGCAAAAAACACAGTTGATGGACAGAATGTAGAACAATGTCATACATTCACCCCAGTGCAAGGATCTGGGCCTAAATCCATCGTTTTTTTGCACTCCACACCACCCTGGGTTAGACACTGGCTATATGCAAATCAGCTCTGACCCTGTGCCTCATGGGAACAGTCCAGTCCGAACTACCAAGCCATGTCTTTCCCAGACTGGAATCAAGCATCCAAGGACCGGTTTCTGGCTATCAGCCTTCACCAGCCTGGATAGCTTGATTCCAGTGGTGTGGAGAGCCTGGGAGTCACGTCTGAGCATACCCAGACCATTCGGGGTGAAAATTGCAAAAAACACAGTTGATGGACAGAATGTAGAACAATGTCATACATTCACCCCCGTACAAGGATCTGGGCCTAAATCCATCTTTTTTTGCACTCCACACCACCCTGGGTTAGACACTGGCTATATGCAAATCAGCTCTGACCCTGTGCCTCATGCGAACAGTCCAGTCCGTACTACCAAGCCATGTCTTTCCCAGGCCGGAATCAAGCATCCAAGGACCGGTTTCAGGCTATCAGCCTTCATCAGCCTGGATAGCTTGATTCCAGTGGTGTGGAGAGCCTGGGTGTCACGTCTGAGCATACCCAGCCGACTCGGGGTGAAAATTGCAAAAAACACAGTTGATGGACAGAATGTAGAACAATGTCATACATTCACCCCAGTACAAGGATCTGGGCCTAAATCCATTGTTTGTTTGCACTCCACACCACCCTGGGTTAGACACTGGCTATATGCAAATCAGCTCTGACCCTGTGCCTCATGGAAACAGTCCAGTCCGAACTACCAAGCCATGTCTTTCTCAGACCGGAATCAAGCATCCAAGGACCGGTTTCTGGCTATCAGCCTTCATCAGCCTGGATAGCTTGACTCCACTCAGGGTGAAAATTGCAAAAAACACAGTTGATGGACAGAATGTAGAACAATGTCATACATTCACCCCCATACAAGGATCTGGGCCTAAATCCATAGTTTTATTCCACTCCACACCACCTTGGGTTAGACACTGGCTATATGCAAATCAGCTCTGACCCTGTGCCTCATGGGAACAGTCCAGTCCGAACTACCAAGCCATGTCTTTCCCAGACCGGAATCAAGCATCCAAGGACCGGTTTCAGGCTATCAGTCTTCATCAGCCTGCATAGCTTGACTCCAGTGGTGTGGGGAGCCTGGGAATCACGTCTGAGCATACCCAGTCCACTCGGTGTGAAAATTGCAAAAAACACAGTTGATGGACAGAATGTAGAACAATGTCATACATTCACCCCCATACAAGGATCTGGGCCTAAATCCATCGTTTTCTTGCACTCCACACCACCCTGGGTTAGACACTGGCTATATGCAAATCAGCTCTGACTCTGTGCCTCATGGGAACAGTCCAGTCCGAACTACCAAGCCATGTCTTTCCCAGACCGGAATCAAGCATCCAAGGACCGGTTTCTGGCTATCAGCCTTCATCAGCCTGGATAGCTTGATTCCAGTGGTGTGGAGAGCCTGGGAGTCACGTCTGAGCATACCCTGCCCACTCGGGGTGAAAATTGCAAAAAACACAGTTGATGGACAGAATGTAGAACAATGTCATACATTCACCCCAGTACAAGGATCTGGGCCTAAATCCATCGTTTTTTTGCACTCCACACCACCCTGGGTTAGACACTGGCCATATGCAAATCAGCTCTGACCCTGTGCCTCATGGGAACAGTCCAGTCTGAACTACCAAGCCATGTCTTTCCCAGACCAGAATCAAGCATCCAAGGACCTGTTTCTGGCTATCAGCCTTCATCAGCCTGGATAGCTTGATTCCAGTGGTGTGGAGAGCCTGGGAGTCACGTCTGAGCATACCCAGCCCACTCGGGGTGAAAATTGCAAAAAACACAGTTGATGGACAGAATATAGAACAATGTCATACATTCACCCTCAGCAGGCACACCTACCTGCAAGGGATCCACGTTCCTGTTCTTAGAATTCTTCTAGATTTGCTGGGGTCAGTGGTGGAAGTGGTGGGCTTTAAGGCTGGCGCCACTCACCGTTATAAGGATTTGGAAAGTTGCTGTTCATTTGTGCCTGGAGCGGGATCTCTATCCTTGTTTACTGACTGTATCCCGTTTTCGCTGTGCCTGGGTTGACGCTTTCTGTCAATACTGCTCCGTGGTCCGGCTCCCCTTGACTCGCTGGTGTGAGCGTGAGCTGCAATCCGCACGCTCTGTCAATCGCTCCCAGCTGGAGTCAGAAGGGTTGAGCCCAGGGTAATCAACCACAGCGCGCCTAGCCCGGGGGACTGCGAGGACCAGAAATCCCAGCTGGGGTCAGCTGGTTCCTCTTCCCCCAGGCGACACGCCCACGGTCACGCCCACCAACGAAACGTACAAAAATTGACTCACTTCCCGCGACGCGGGACGCGCGCGGGACCAAGCGCGGGACTAAGCCCGGACAAAGGGCGGGCCGTCTGTGGCCGTCCGGGGATCATTTAGATTATGAAACGGACCCTATACATCATAATCTAGGTAAGCAAGATTCTCATTGCCTGTTCATATCTAGGAGTTGACGAAAAACTGAGGATCCTATATCGTAATATAAGGATAAGTATTGGAAAATAAAAAATTTTCACCCACATCAAATATTCTTTACATCAATATTCGTAATAAATTTATCTAAACATCTGATAATCAGTTGAGACGACCATAATCAACAACGGACACCCGGCCCCAACATGAGGGCACTAAAACAATTACGCTCACGTACAATCTACATGAGACGCATGGGTACTGACGCAGCTGTTAGGAAATCAACTGATAAATCAACGAAACCGGGACAATTATCATATACTCCAGCCATAAATAAATATTTTTCTACTCTTTCCACAAAAAATCATTCATTTGTTTTTACATCAGAAGAACAAGATAAGTCAGACCTCATAATGGATAGGGTACAGCATGAAATGTCACTCTCCTCCGTTCAGAGACATCACGAACAAGAATTCCTAATTACAGAGAACAGTTTGGCAAAAACTCCTTCTCTTGTAGAGTGCCAAACATCGCCCATAGATATGTCTCAAATAAAGTCTATAACACCAACAAAACTACAAGACAATGTGCAAACTTTGGAGGTATCGGTAAGTAACAACATGAAAGGAGAACACGAAAGATCAGAAATATTACTCAGTCAAAATCAGCCATTTACCAGCTCACCAGAAAAATCACCTAAACCCTTCTTCAATTATGCTAATTCCATTGACTCTAACTTTACAAATTTAAATTTAAATTCTGTAAACAGTGTTCCTCCTTTGTCAAAAGCATTATTTTCACTGCAGGAAATCCTAGAATCAGTACTTACCCATCTTGGACAAATTTTAGCCAATTCTGATGATACACTAGATGTTCAAATAGGAATCCTAAAATTTTTGGTCGAAGAAAAAAGGAAAAAAGATTTATCCAAAGCAACACCTAACGATCATGAATCAGTCAAAACTTCTCTAATAGAAGACCGTCATTTTAATGGGATAAAAAACCTAAATCAACTGGAAGCAAGCACTCAAACAACTGATGTGGTAATAATTGAGACCAAAACTAAGGAAATAAAAAATAAGAAACGACATCCTATTACCTATTCACTTAAAAAATTGTTTAAAGAAGAACCGGAAGCTACCGGCGAAAACGATATTAAGAACTATCCCATCTTCTCTAGTAAAGAAAATAACAACAATTCAGATCGGATAACTTGGGATACAAAACTAGCGTCATCAGGAGTTATTACTGATCAGGAACCCAGTCAGATAGAAAAGACCGGAAAAAGTAATGAGCGGGAAAAAGCAAAAGGGAAGAAAAGGAGAAGAAAGTCTTTGAGAAGAATACAGAAGAAAAAAGGGAATAAACTTAAATTTCAAAAATCTATACCATCAAGTTTTGAGAGTTCTCAAATAATTAATAATACAACTCAAGCAATAATTCCATTGGCGAACTCATTGAACCCAAAAGCAGAAGAATACCGTCCGATGATAGAAAATCGATCATATCCGCACAAGTCTATGGCCATAAATAACTTAGACGAACTGCAATCTCAACATTGGGAAGAAGTCTCATCAAAACTCATCATAATAGAAGAACTCTTTCCAACAGACAAAACGCCACTCAATCGCAGTAGAATAATTAATCTTTTGCAAGAAATTTCATCCTTGAACTCTCTCACAAGCAAAGAAATCGACCTGGTACTTTTTCCAAAGAAAGAAAATAATAAATTAGCACAGGTATCCTTTTTTTCTCCAGTTCTTCCTAGAATAATCATTAGAGAGAAGGAAATTCTCCATAGAAATGGCTACGATGTATATTCAGTATCAGACTTCAAAACCAACGTACAAATTAATTGCACAACTGGACAAATTCAGAGAAGAAATGATGATTATGGTTTAAAAAGGGGAGAAGGTGTACTAAATAACAATAGAAAGGACACACTCCAAATACAAGTAATGCATGGTGAGAGGTCAGTTTGGTCTCGGGAACCAAGAATAAGTGACACAGAGAACCCTATAACATCCTGGGCATGGCTATCAGAGACTCTAAATAGCAAAAAATTGGATAAACCGCAACAGCATCAGGTTTAGCAAAGGACTGTCGTTATTAACTTGGAATCTGGCAGGGAAATCTGTTAAAAAAATTAAAATTGCAATTAAGGATTCCCCAGACATTATAGCCTTTCAGGAAACATGGTCGACTGATCCCTTTATACAAAAAGGGTATTATGTTCATGAAATTCCGGCAAAAAAATCAAAAAGAGGACACGCCAAGGGAGGTCTGGCCATTTTATTAAAAGAAGAATACTCCTGGTCACAAGTAATAATAAATACTAACACTGATAATCTGCAATGTATAAAGGTATCACTTAAACCTCAATCATCAGCCACGAATGAAAAAATACTACTTTTCAATATTTATGCGCCCCCCAATAGTAATTATGACTCGCTGTTTGACCATCTGATGGAGACTATTTTGCATATTATTGAAGACCATCTCTACATACCATATATCATCATGGGAGATTTAAATGCTAAAATTTCAAATAGTGAACTCAAGAAATGGGCACTCTTATTTAAAGAGGAATCTCTGGAAACATCTCTCCCAGAGTTACCGAAAGGAGTTAAATCAGATAAGAGAGGACGCTCATTTTTATCAATTCTTCCGATAATAAATGGGACAATATTAAATGGTAACACCAACGGAGATAGACCGGCATCTTACACGAGGCGGGGAAATGGATGTCCCTCTATCCTCGATTATTTTATATGTGGGACTGGAGAGAAAGAACAATTTATCCAACTCTCGATTCAATTTAACGAGGAAAGCGACCATGCACTATTATATTTAACAACTAACTGGAATGCCCCGACCTCTTTTCAGAACCAGTCAATATTTCATAAACCCAATACGGAAGTTAGCGCAAAAAAGCGCTGTATATATTGGAGCATTGAAAATTTAGACCATTTGAGTACTCTACTTCTTCATACTCAATTATTGACTACTATCTATTCAGATGATCCTATAGAGAATTTTGAACTTATCATCGACAAGCTTAAGCTCGCCTTACAAAATAAACTACAAACAGAGACACAGATAAAAAGTAAACGTAACAGTAAAAATAAAAATTGGAATCAACCAAATATAAAAAAACTTAATAGGCTGATCCGAGCCCAGTATTTGAATTTCTCGTCTGAAATAAAAACGGAAATCAATAGATTAAAGAACCAAATACGGCGAGAAAAAATCAAACAGAAAAAAATGAAACAGGACGCTAACTGGATAGATATCCAACTGGCAGCCAAGCAAAAAAATCAACGCAAATACTGGTCCTTGATTGCGAAATTTACTGGAACCAAAAAAAAGCTGGAAGCAACTCCTGTTTCAGAGGAAGACTGGGATACATACCTCAGCGAGCTGTACAGACCAAATCAGCTCAATAAGGTAAGAGAGGCAGAAGAACGACTTATGGAAACGAATGATTTTAAAATCAATAAAACTTCGCCAGTATCTATCGCTATGAATATAAGAACAGCAAGAAGCACGGGTGCTTCTGGCCCTGACCAAATCCCTATTAAAATTTATCAACTTGATCAAAAAAAGTGGGGTCTGGCGCTTTCACCGCTTTTTAACTATATATTCGACACCGGCAAAATGCCAAACTCCTGGAAGGGAAGTATAATTATCCCGATTTACAAGAAAGGGAAAAAATCTACACCAGGGAATTATAGACAAATAGCACTCATGGACGCGGCTGGGAAGATATTTGCAGCAGAAATTCTGGACAGATTGAAAGCTTGGGCATTTACAAACGGACAAATCCCGATGTTTCAGTCTGGATTTCGTCCGAACCACTCTGTTACAGACAATATAGCGATCTTCCAGACAATTTTAGATAAATATACATCGGGGAAAAAACAACCCATTTATGCAGCGTTCATCGACTATTCGACGGCTTTTGACCGAGTCGATAGACCGACACTGTGGTCAAAATTAAGAAGGATGGGCATTCCAGAATCACTACTACAACTCATAGTGAACTTACACAGCAATACCTGGTGTCGGGTTCAAATGGGGCGTGATAAGGGCCTGACGAAGAAAATATTGACATTTAATGGCCTAAAGCAAGGGTGTCTTTTGGCTCCAATTTTATTCTCCTTGTATATAAGTGATTTACCATCCCAACTTCAACTAGGATTATGTACTCCTCCAAAGATTGCCACCGAGTGCATTCATACACTGTTGTATGCGGATGATATTGTCCTCTTTGACCTCACTCCGTTTGGACTCCAGAATCTCCTAGATATCCTACATAACTACTCGAGGAAAAACTATCTTATCCCAAACACAAATAAAACCAAAGTGGTTGTATTTTCAAAAAAGAAGAAATGTGTAAGGTATGAATGGAAGCTAGGAGGTGAGAAACTAGAGCAGGTAAAGGAGTATACATACCTTGGCAGAATTTTTTCACATAACATGAACAATACCAAACAAATAGAACATCTTAAAAAGAAAGCGGATTTACATGCTGGGGCTTTGTCTCGTTTATACTCAGCCGCTGGGAACAGACACTTCTTTGCACTATTACAAGTCTATAAAGCTAAGATTCCACCACTTTTGTCATACGCCTCGGAATATATCCTTACAAAACAATGGGTATATATGGACCAACAAGAAGGCAAAATATTAAAAAAATTAATGAAAGTTTCTACATCTACACCGGTACAGGCGTTGAGAATAGAATGTTCCATCACGAGTGCATATGCCACAGCGATAACAAGTATTATCAGGTGGGCTTACAATTTACTTCATTCAAAAGAAGGAACTTTAAGAAACTTGTTAAAAGCTGAGACATTCAAAAAGGATTCCGCCCACCTCACCTTTTCTATAAACATGAAAGAGGCATTCCAGCTTGCGAAAATTAGTCTGGAAATTTTGTCAACATGGACACCGGCACAATTAAAACTCTTTTTAAAAAACTTTTCGCCCAAACTGAGTTATGAGCTTGACCATAATCACTGTAAAAAACTATCTGTGTACAGGACCTATGCAGACTCCCAGGAATACAAACAAAAACAGCTGTACTTAGGATACACTTTGGCACACGGTGCAAGGCGAGCGATCTTGATGCTGCGTCTAGGTATACTCCCAGTATTAACTTTTAGTTCTTCCTGGAGTCCGGATAGAGCTGTGTTATGCACCCTCTGTCAAGGGGGCATACAGAATTTGGTACACCTTCTTTTTATTTGTCCAAATGAGAAAATTGTAAATGCAAGGTTAACATGTATTGAACCCATCTTCCGGTCCTGCAGGATTGCTAACACTAAGGATTTCTTAACACTATGTAAAAATCCACCTAACGAATATGTCTGTTACAGAATTTTTAAGTTTTTGAAAATTTCACTGAAAATGTATTAATTGTAGGAAAATTTAACTGTATTTTTATATTTTATCAAATTTGTGGTCCTCAATAGAGTACCGTAACAAATAAAAACTTTTTGACTTTTTGACTCATACATTCACCCCCGTACAAGGATCTGGGCCTAAATCTATCTTTTTTTGCACTCCACACCACCCTGGGTTAGACACTGGCTATATGCAAATCAGCTCTGACCCTGTGCCTCATGGGAACATTCCAGTCCGAACTACCAAGCCATGTCTTTCCCAGACCGGAACCAAGCATCCAAGGACCGGTTTCAGGCTATCAGTCTTCATCAGCCTGGATAGATTGACTTCAGTGGTGTGGAGAGCCTGGGACTCACGTCTGAGCATACCCAGCCCACTCGGGTGAAAATTGCAAAAAACACAGTTGATGGACAGAATGTAGAACAATGTCATACATTCACCCCAGTACAAGGATCTGGGCCTGAATCCATTGTTTTTTTGCACTCCACACCACTCTGGGTTAGACGCTGGCAATATGCAAATCAGCTCTGACCCTGTGCCTCATGGGAACAGTCCAGTCCGAACTACCAAGCCATGTCTTTCCCAGACCGGAATCAAGCATCCAAGGACCGGTTTCAGGCTATCAGCCTTCATCAGCCTGGACAGCTTGACTCCAGTGGTGTGGAGAGCCTGGGACTTATGTCTGAGCATAACCAGCCCACTCGGGGTGAAAATTGCAAAAAACACAGTTGATGGACAGAATGTAGAACAATGTCATACATTTACCCCAGTACAAGGATCTGGGCCTAAATCCATCATTTTTTTGCACTCCACACCACCCTGGGTTAGACACTGGCTATGTGCAAATTAGCTCTGACCCTGTGCCTCATGGGAACAGTCCAGTCCGAACTACCAAGCCATGTCTTTCCCAGACCGGAATCAAGCATCCAAGGATCGGTTTCTGGCTATCAGCCTTCATCAGCCTGGATAGCTTGATTCCAGTGGTGTGGAGAGCCTGGGAGTCACGTCTGAGCATACCCAGCCCACTCGTGGTGAACATTGCAAAAAACACAGTTGATGGACAGAATGTAGAACAATGTCATACATTCACCCCAGTGCAAGGATCTGGGCCTAAATCCATCGTTTTTTTGCACTCCACAACACCCTGGGTTAGACACTGGCTATATGCAAATCAGCTCTGACCCTGTGCCTCATGGGAACAGTCCAGTCCGAACTACCAAGACATGTCTTTCCCAGACCGGAATCAAGCATCCAAGGACCGGTTTCAGGCTATCAGTCTTCATCAGCCTGCATAGCTTGACTCCAGTGGTGTGGAGAGCCTGGGACTCACGTCTGAGCATACCCAGTCCACTCGGTGTGAAAATTGCAAAAAACACAGTTGATGGACAGAATGTAGAACAATGTCATACATTCACCCCCATACAAGGATCTGGGCCTAAATCCATCGTTTTCTTGCACTCCACACCACAATGGGTGAGACACTGGCTATATGCAAATCAGCTCTGACTCTGTGCCTCATGGGAACAGTCCGGTCCGAACTACCAAGCCATGTCTTTCCCAGACCGGAATCAAGCATCCAAGGACCGGTTTCTGGCTATCAGCTTTCATCAGCCTGGATAGCTTGATTCCAGTGGTGTGGAGAGCCCAGGAGTCACGTCTGAGCATACCCAGCCCACTCGGGGTGAAAATTGCAAAAAACACAGTTGATGGACAGAATATAGAACAATGTCATACATTCACCCCCGTACAAGGATCTGGGCCTAAATCCATCTTTTTTTGCACTCCACACCACCCTGGGTTAGACACTGGCTATATGCAAATCAGCTCTGACCCTGTGCCTCATGGGAACAGTCCAGTCCGAACTACCAAGCCATGTCTTTCCCAGACCGGAACCAAGCATCCAAGGACCGGTTTCAGGCTATCAGCCTTCATCAGCCTGGATAGCTTGATTCCAGTGGCGTGGAGAGCCTGGGAGTCACGTCTGAGCATACCCAGCCCACTCGTGGTGAACATTGCAAAAAACACAGTTGATGGACAGAATGTAGAACAATGTCATACATTCACCCCAGTGCAAGGATCTGGGCCTGAATCCATCGTTTTTTTGCACTCCACACCACCCTGGGTTAGACACTGGCTATATGCAAATCAGCTCTGACCCTGTGCCTCATGGGAACAGTCCAGTCCGAACTAACAAGCCATGTCTTTCCCAGACCGGAATCAAGCATCCAAGGACCGGTTTCTGGCTATCAGCCTTCATCAGCCTGGATAGCTTGACTCCAGTGGTGTGGAGAGCCTGGGACCTACGTCTGAGCATACCCAGCCCTCTCTGGGTGAAAATTGCAAAAAACACAGTTGATGGACAGAATGTAGAACAATGTCAACATTCACCCCAGTACAAGGATCTGGGCCTAAATCCATCATTTTTTTGCACTCCACACCACCCTGGGTTAGACACTGGCTATATGCAAATCAGCTCTGACCCTGTGCCTCATGGGAACAGTCCAGTCCGAACTACCAAGCCATGTCTTTCCCAGACCGGAATCAAGCATCCAAGGACCGGTTTCAGGCTATCAGTCTTCATCAGCCTGCATAGCTTGACTCCAGTGGTGTGGAGAGCCTGGGACTCACGTCTGAGCATACCCAGTCCACTCGGTGTGAAAATTGCAAAAAACACAGTTGATGGACAGAATGTAGAGCAATGTCATACATTCACCCCCATACAAGGATCTGGGCCTAAATCCATCGTTTTCTTGCACTCCACACCACCCTGGGTTAGACACTGGCTATATGCAAATCAGCTCTGACTCTGTGCCTCATGGGAACAGTCCAGTCCGAACTACCAAGCCATGTCTTTCCCAGACCGGAATCAAGCATCCAAGGACCGGTTTCTGGCTATCAGCCTTCATCAGCCTGGATAGCTTGATTCCAGTGGTGTGGAGAGCCTGGGAGTCACGTCTGAGCATACCCAGCCCACTCGGGGTGAAAATTGCAAAAAACACAGTTGATGGACAGAATGTAGAACAATGTCATACATTCACCCCAGTACAAGGATCTGGGCCTAAATCCATCGTTTTTTTGCACTCCACACCACCCTGGGTTAGACACTGGCCATATGCAAATCAGCTCTGACCCTGTGCCTCATGGGAACAGTCCAGTCCGAACTACCAAGCCATGTTTTTCCCAGACCGGAATCAAGCATCCAAGAACCGGTTTCTGGCTATCAGCCTTCATCAGCCTGGATAGCTTGACGCCAGTGGTGTGGTGAGCCTGGGACTCACGTCTGAGCATACCCAGCCCACTCGGTGTGAAAATTGCACAAAAACACAGTTGATGGACAGAATGTAGATCAATGTCATACATTCACCCCCATACAAGGGTCTGGGCCTAAATCCATCGTTTTTTTGCACTCCACACCACCCTGGGTTAGACACTGGCTATATGCAAATCAGCTCTGACCCTGTGCCTCATGGGAACAGTCCAGTCTGAACTACCAAGCCATGTCTTTCCCAGACCAGAATCAAGCATCCAAGGACCTGTTTCTGGCTATCAGCCTTCATCAGCCTGGATAGCTTGATTCCAGTGGTGTGGAGAGCCTGGGAGTCACGTCTGAGCATACCCAGCCCACTCGGGGTGAAAATTGCAAAAAACACAGTTGATGGACAGAATATAGAACAATGTCATACATTCACCCCCGTACAAGGATCTGGGCCTAAATCTATCTTTTTTTGCACTCCACACCACCCTGGGTTAGACACTGGCTATATCCAAATCAGCTCTGACCCTGTGCCTCATGGGAACAGTCCAGTCCGAACTACCAAGCCATGTCTTTCCCAGACCGGAACCAAGCATCCAAGGACCGGTTTCAGGCTGTCAGCCTTTATCAGCCTGGATAGCTTGATTCCAGTGGTGTGGAGAGCCTGGGAGTCACGTCTGAGCATACCCAGCCCACTCGTGGTGAACATTGCAAAAAACACAGTTGATGGACAGAATGTAGAACAATGTCATACATTCACCCCAGTGCAAGGATCTGGGCCTAAGTCCATCGTTTTTTTGCACTCCACACCACCCTGGGTTATTCACTGGCTATATGCAAATCAGCTCTGACCCTGTGCCTCATGGGAACAGTCCAGTCCGAACTACCAAGACATGTCTTTCCCAGACCGGAATCAAGCATCCAAGGACCGGTTTCAGGCTATCAGTCTTCATCAGCCTGCATAGCTTGACTCCAGTGGTGTGGAGAGCCGGGGACTCACGTCTGAGCATACCCAGTCCACTCGGTGTGAAAATTGCAAAAAACACAGTTGATGGACAGAATGTAGAACAATGTCATACATTCACCCCCATACAAGGATCTGGGCCTAAATCCATCGTTTTCTTGCACTCCACACCACCCTGGGTTAGACACTGGCTATATGCAAATCAGCTCTGACTCTGTGCCTCATGGGAACAGTCCGGTCCGAACTACCAAGCCATGTCTTTCCCAGACCGGAATCAAGCATCCAAGGACCGGTTTCTGGCTATCAGCTTTCATCAGCCTGGATAGCTTGATTCCAGTGGTGTGGAGAGCCCAGGAGTCACGTCTGAGCATACCCAGCCCACTCGGGGTGAAAATTGCAAAAAACACAGTTGATGGACAGAATATAGAACAATGTCATACATTCACCCCCGTACAAGGATCTGGGCCTAAATCCATCTTTTTTTGCACTCCACACCACCCTGGGTTAGACACTGGCTATATGCAAATCAGCTCTGACCCTGTGCCTCATGGGAACAGTCCAGTCCGAACTACCAAGCCATGTCTTTCCCAGACCGGAACCAAGCATCCAAGGACCGGTTTCAGGCTATCAGCCTTCATCAGCCTGGATAGCTTGATTCCAGTGGCGTGGAGAGCCTGGGAGTCACGTCTGAGCATACCCAGCCCACTCGTGGTGAACATTGCAAAAAACACAGTTGATGGACAGAATGTAGAACAATGTCATACATTCACCCCAGTGCAAGGATCTGGGCCTGAATCCATCGTTTTTTTGCACTCCACACCACCCTGGGTTAGACACTGGCTATATGCAAATCAGCTCTGACCCTGTGCCTCATGGGAACAGTCCAGTCCGAACTAACAAGCCATGTCTTTCCCAGACCGGAATCAAGCATCCAAGGACCGGTTTCTGGCTATCAGCCTTCATCAGCCTGGATAGCTTGACTCCAGTGGTGTGGAGAGCCTGGGACTTACGTCTGAGCATACCCAGCCCTCTCTGGGTGAAAATTGCAAAAAACACAGTTGATGGACAGAATGTAGAACAATGTCAACATTCACCCCAGTACAAGGATCTGGGCCTAAATCCATCATTTTTTTGCACTCCACACCACCCTGGGTTAGACACTGGCTATATGCAAATCAGCTCTGACCCTGTGCCTCATGGGAACAGTCCAGTCCGAACTACCAAGCCATGTCTTTCCCAGACCGGAATCAAGCATCCAAGGACCGGTTTCAGGCTATCAGTCTTCATCAGCCTGCATAGCTTGACTCCAGTGGTGTGGAGAGCCTGGGACTCACGTCTGAGCATACCCAGTCCACTCGGTGTGAAAATTGCAAAAAACACAGTTGATGGACAGAATGTAGAGCAATGTCATACATTCACCCCCATACAAGGATCTGGGCCTAAATCCATCGTTTTCTTGCACTCCACACCACCCTGGGTTAGACACTGGCTATATGCAAATCAGCTCTGACTCTGTGCCTCATGGGAACAGTCCAGTCCGAACTACCAAGCCATGTCTTTCCCAGACCGGAATCAAGCATCCAAGGACCGGTTTCTGGCTATCAGCCTTCATCAGCCTGGATAGCTTGATTCCAGTGGTGTGGAGAGCCTGGGAGTCACGTCTGAGCATACCCAGCCCACTCGGGGTGAAAATTGCAAAAAACACAGTTGATGGACAGAATGTAGAACAATGTCATACATTCACCCCAGTACAAGGATCTGGGCCTAAATCCATCGTTTTTTTGCACTCCACACCACCCTGGGTTAGACACTGGCCATATGCAAATCAGCTCTGACCCTGTGCCTCATGGGAACAGTCCAGTCCGAACTACCAAGCCATGTTTTTCCCAGACCGGAATCAAGCATCCAAGAACCGGTTTCTGGCTATCAGCCTTCATCAGCCTGGATAGCTTGACGCCAGTGGTGTGGTGAGCCTGGGACTCACGTCTGAGCATACCCAGCCCACTCGGTGTGAAAATTGCACAAAAACACAGTTGATGGACAGAATGTAGATCAATGTCATACATTCACCCCCATACAAGGGTCTGGGCCTAAATCCATCGTTTTTTTGCACTCCACACCACCCTGGGTTAGACACTGGCTATATGCAAATCAGCTCTGACCCTGTGCCTCATGGGAACAGTCCAGTCTGAACTACCAAGCCATGTCTTTCCCAGACCAGAATCAAGCATCCAAGGACCTGTTTCTGGCTATCAGCCTTCATCAGCCTGGATAGCTTGATTCCAGTGGTGTGGAGAGCCTGGGAGTCACGTCTGAGCATACCCAGCCCACTCGGGGTGAAAATTGCAAAAAACACAGTTGATGGACAGAATATAGAACAATGTCATACATTCACCCCCGTACAAGGATCTGGGCCTAAATCTATCTTTTTTTGCACTCCACACCACCCTGGGTTAGACACTGGCTATATCCAAATCAGCTCTGACCCTGTGCCTCATGGGAACAGTCCAGTCCGAACTACCAAGCCATGTCTTTCCCAGACCGGAACCAAGCATCCAAGGACCGGTTTCAGGCTGTCAGCCTTTATCAGCCTGGATAGCTTGATTCCAGTGGTGTGGAGAGCCTGGGAGTCACGTCTGAGCATACCCAGCCCACTCGTGGTGAACATTGCAAAAAACACAGTTGATGGACAGAATGTAGAACAATGTCATACATTCACCCCAGTGCAAGGATCTGGGCCTAAGTCCATCGTTTTTTTGCACTCCACACCACCCTGGGTTATTCACTGGCTATATGCAAATCAGCTCTGACCCTGTGCCTCATGGGAACAGTCCAGTCCGAACTACCAAGACATGTCTTTCCCAGACCGGAATCAAGCATCCAAGGACCGGTTTCAGGCTATCAGTCTTCATCAGCCTGCATAGCTTGACTCCAGTGGTGTGGAGAGCCGGGGACTCACGTCTGAGCATACCCAGTCCACTCGGTGTGAAAATTGCAAAAAACACAGTTGATGGACAGAATGTAGAACAATGTCATACATTCACCCCCATACAAGGATCTGGGCCTAAATCCATCGTTTTCTTGCACTCCACACCACCCTGGGTTAGACACTGGCTATATGCAAATCAGCTCTGACTCTGTGCCTCATGGGAACAGTCCAGTCCGAACTACCAAGCCATGTCTTTCCCAGACCGGAATCAAGCATCCAAGGACCGGTTTCTGGCTATCAGCCTTCATCAGCCTGGATAGCTTTATTCCAGTGGTGTGGAGAGCCTGGGAGTCACGTCTGAGCATACCCAGCCCACTCGGGGTGAAAATTGCAAAAAACACAGTTGATGGACAGAATGTAAAACAATGTCATACATTCACCCCAGTACAAGGATCTGGGCCTAAATCCATCGTTTTTTTGCACTCCACACCACCCTGGGTTAGACACTGGCCATATGCAAATCAGCTCTGACCCTGTGCCTCATGGTGTGGAAAAGTAAATTTTGCCATGTTCTGTGTCCCTACGTGTTCCCCATCTTATGTTATATGTGCATGATTAATATGCATATGTATTCCCCATGATCGATTAAAGACGCAATTACAGTTGTGTCCATCTCTAGTATGCCAGTTCCCAGTTTTCGTGAATACAACGAATATTAGGCCTATGTAAAGCTACGTTGCCACGTTTCACAGTGTGCACGTTATTTCATTGTAAAGTCCCCGTTTCTAGGCCTCAAAAGGGCCCGGACTCAGATTCAGCTCCTGTCTCCTGAACCCTCTCCGAGGAGCGATACAGCCCCCACCTGTATTCCTGACCTTTCACTTACTTCCTGCCTCACAGTGCCCGGCTAGGCCTGGCTCTGCCTGCTGGTCTGCCAAGAGTATGTTATGATTCTAGTTATCAGTCCAGCCCTCCTTCTCTGCATTCCTAAGCTACCGAATCGCATCAATAGTTTCCGTCATGGTCTAGCCTTTACGTCTCCATGTAAGAGAAATACTGTATTAATGGTCATTTAATATTCCTCAACACGCACTACATGTAGAATAATGCATGCACCAGTCTTAGAGTCTGTTAGCCTTTACCCTGATAACTTTTGGATTCTATCAACATGTTCTCTAAACATCAGATACTAGATAGTGTTTAGGTACATGTCGCTCTGACTTTCCAGACTTCAGTCTCTCCTTCTAGCGCAGAAGTCACAGCCCCCAGCTTCTCCCTAGTAACACGTCATTGTTAGTTTGCGCGCACCAGTAGGTTAGAGGTCCCGGCTCCTTAGGTAGCCCCCTCCATGTTTCCGCCCCATTTATGACATATTCTGTTACGTTTACATCACATGTCTATGTACACGCCTCCTGTTACACCCACTTTCACCCTTATCTTTCGCGACTGCTACTAACCCCACCCACTGCTACGCCTACTGTATGTACTGTAATGCAATTGTTTTAGTATATATACTTGTGTACTGTTATTAAAAAGCTAGAGCGCGCTCATCCCAGATCTTGCCCGTGCAGGTTGTCCTGTTCCTGTCCTTTATGCTGTATTAAACCTGCAAACTCCTACTACCTCGAATCTTGACTCTTATTTATTGAGCTATCTGTTATTTTATATCTAGTCAAAAATAGAGGTATTATTTATTTATTTACCACATAATGGCGCCCGAATAGGGACTTGCCCTTTCCCCACGCACCGGTGAAGCCACGCAAGCCCCCTGATCCTCTGCAGCCGTGACGGAACCATACCGTGCACGTGCAGATATTTCTGCTTCAAGTATCCCTCAGGCCCACGGAGGAGACGGAGGTTGCGGTCTAGCATCCAGACGAGGCGGTGGAGGAACGCGGCGAGTCCCGACCAGAGCCCAAGCCGAGAGTCCAAGGTCCGAGGTATCCGGAGGCCCACCCGTAACAGAAGTCCGAAGTTCATCCGTCCGGCGTCGAAGCAGTCCAGTCCAGTCCGAGGCCTTCCGTTCTTGCTGCCCGGTGAGTACCGTTGCTGGGGTAGTATCTAGACAGGGTCAATTGCATTGTCTCTGGTCCGTGGGTTTGGGTACACAGATCCAACACGAAGTGTCCACTTAGGTGGATGCGGGTCCTGACGTGTCTCTTTATGAGACCGGTAAGTTTCGTACTGTTTTAGCAGTGCATCTAGTTTCTGTTCTAGTCCATTCTGTTCTCGAGAAATTCTGAATTCTGTCCTCAGTATTCCAGGTGGTATTTTGTCAGAACTGTTAATTTAAATGTCATTCATGTATTTTAATGTCGTGGTATGAGAGTGGTGTATTTTCAGTAATTATCGTGTTCATTGTGTATTGTATTGTGTCTAGACTACAGTTCAGTCATGCCGCTGTTTTCAAAACTACGTCAGTTAAAAACTAGAAAAGGTCTGTTAGAAGAAGCAGTTCCTGTACCGCCTAGGGACAGTCCAGGTCATTTTATGTATCAAAAGCATGGCATAAGTGCCATATTATATCTAGATTTATGGGTGGAGTACACCAAACAGTTAGAAGAAAAGTATAGATGGCCCGTATCAGGTACGTGGGATGCCGAGTGCATCATGCGAGTAGAAGAAGTATTATGGAAAAAGAAAGCCAGACAGTCACAGAAAGATGCCATCGAGTTATGGCGCAAAGAATCTCATAAAAGAACCGAAAAAGAAATCAGAAAGTCAGAATTAAGTAGGGAATCCTTAGAAAGAGCCCAAGAAAGGGAATTAATCGAAATAGGTGAACGAGTTAAAACCGAACAGTCAGACAGACAGAGGAATGCTCTCATTAAGGGTATGTATCCTCTTCTTGCCGAGGGCTTGCCAAAAGCAACCCCGGAAGCATCTAGTAATTTTCCGCCACCTTTAGTTCCGACCAAGCTACGTCACAAACCGACCGCAGCTGATATTTTTATCTCGTCCTATTTGGACGACACAGTCCCAGAATATGCAAATCCTGTTCCACCAGCTCCTGTAAATAATGTAATTCATGGTCTTCCAGACACCGGGGCACCTTTTGCAGTACCTGTTACGGTACCCCCGGTCCAGCCCGTAGTACAACTTCCCGCCACATCAGTCACTCTGCCAGCACGAAGAGTATCAGTCGACGATTCCAGTTTAGGGGCCGCGGGAGGAGGTCCTCCTGGTACCCCGCCGCCAAGTAGACGTTTAGGGCCAGTCGAGTTACATGAACGTGCGTTACAGCGTACGCCCAAATATAAGTCCATTGCAGAAATCAGGCGAGTTCTTACTGAATGCTGTTATGATCCAGTAGCCCAGGCTCTGCCTGCGTGCCTCAAGTCAGTTGCAGCCACAGCACTAGCTATCAGACAAAGTGATTCCATAGTGTTAGGACACTCCTTGACAGTTCAAGTTCCACACTCCGTGGAAGTTCTTTTAAACCGAACTCAGACTCAGCACTTGACAATTGCACGTTTGACAGGTTATGAACTGACACTGTTCCAGCCACACATAGAAATCAGACGCTGCAACGTTCTAAGTCCTGCTACACTGTTACCGTCAGTTATTTCAAATCCTGCCACACACGACTGTGTGGAAGTTGTTAACACTATGACTAAGCCAAGACAAGATCTGACAGATATTCCATTACCAGATCCTGACCTGACACTTTATGTGGATGGTTCATGTATGAGAACAAGTACAGGAGAACTAGTAGCCGCGTATGCAGTGACTACTGACACTGAAGTTATTGAAACACACTGTATCGACACCTTGTCTGCCCAAGCAGCAGAGCTAGTTGCTCTGACACAAGCCTGCATACATGCCAAGAACCTGAAAGTTAATATTTACACAGATTCACGTTACGCATTCGGAGTTGTACACGACTTTGGAGTGCTCTGGCAGGAGAGAGGTTTCATGACTTCTCATGGAACCAAGATTCAGCATGGGTTCCTTATTCAAGCTCTGTTAGATGCAATACATTTACCGACATCCATCGCTATCATGAAATGCAAAGCACATACGAAAGTTACCGACATTATTTCTCAAGGTAATGATCTAGCAGATCGAACAGCCAAGCTTACAGCACAAACACCAGACATACCAGTTAACAAGACACCGACATCCACTCTAGAACAGACTACTTGTATGACAGTTAAGGACCCTACTCAAGATGTCATAGATATCCAGTTACATGCTACTCCTGAAGAAATTAAGAAATGGTCCGAACAAGGAGGGGTCCAGACAGATCAGGGATGGTTGACGAAGGGAAAAGCAACATGGTTTCTCCCCGACTCTATGGTTCAAGTCATTATAAATACCGCACATAGTCCAGCACATTTAGGAGAAAAAGCCATGTTAGACAGTATCCAGAACATTTGGTTCAACAAGCACTTGCGAGCTGCAGCCAAGCAGAAAGTCCGTACCTGTATGATATGTTGCCAGTTCAATCCAGGTAAAAGTGTCCCGGTGGAACAAGGTGGATTCCAGCCCCCTGACCACCCTTTTGAAGTCCTCCAGATGGATTATATTCAGATGGAGCGATGTCGAGGTTTCAAGTATGTCCTTGTAGTTGTATGCGCTTTGTCCAGGTGGACAGAAGCATATCCAGTCCCAGATTACACAGCCGCGACCACTGCCAAGCAGTTGGTTCGTGAATTCTTCCCCCGTTATGGACTCCCTAGGGTCGTATATTCTGATAACGGCCAGCCATTCTCATCTGAACTAATGAAGCACGTTTCCCTTTTGTTAGGGTACCAGTGGAAGTTCCATTGTGTACGCCATCCAGAAGCAGCCGGTCTCGTAGAGAGACACAATCAAACCTTGAAAATCCGTATTGCCAAAGTGTGTCAAGAAAAAGGTGTAGACTGGTTAGTTGCCCTGCCAGTTGCCCTGTTCTATATGCGCATGGTCGCACATTCCAGATCAGGCCTGTCCCCTTATGAGGTCGTATTTGGCCGCCCCCCGAATATGTGGGGTACACCTAGACCCCGAAGTATTATAGATGTTTCCAGTAATATGCTGACAGATTACCTAGCTTCCTTGATGTCTGCCCTACACTCTTGTCGTTCACAGGTTGCCGCCGCATTTCCAGACAATACCGAGGTGAAACCGCATGAAATCGTTCCAGGAAGCTTGGTTCTCGTCCGGAATTTTGATCGTTCAAGTCCGCTGGAGCCTCGCTGGAAGGAACCGAAGTTAGTCCTTTTGACCACCCGTACTGCCGTCAAGTTGGAAGGCAGGAAGGGGTGGGTGCATCTGTCACACGTCAAGAAATTTCACGGACTCCGACTACAAACTGTTTCCAAGAATAATTCCAAGGATTGTCAAGATTTTAAAGACTGCCAAGATACTATTCTTAAGGACTGTCCCGCAAATGACATTGATACCAAGCCTCCCCTGTTAGAGGAAACTCCGCAGCAGGAGTATAAAAAGAAGCTCCGGTCTAGTAAAATAAGTCAGCCAGTTTAATTGTCTAAGTCCTCCCCTAGGTGAAACGGTTAGACAGGTATCTGACATGTATGAAATAGACCCCCATAGTGAGAGAGTTAGTCAAAACTCAATCCGATGTATCGTTTTCCTAAGTTTCATATTATTTTTCAGCTTGATGGTTACCTGCACGAGTTATGCATTTCATTTATGTTTTCCAATTTCTCATGTAAATAAGTTTTCTAATGCTACAGTAGAGCACACCTTTAGTGATCTGCCTCCTCATGAACTATCTTATCGTCTTGCTATGCGCAACAATTCATTTATCCGTATGTTACATTATTCACACCAGACCAGCAATGCTACTAATTGTTGGGTGTGTGGTCGACTCCCCCCTTTCCAGACACCGAAGGGAGTCCTGCCACTGTTTCCTTATCCATTTTCACATAACGGTTCATGTGGAGCCTGGTCCATGTTAACGTCATCCTCAAATGATATGTCCCTTCGGAATAGTACATGTTTTCCAGACAAGCAAGGTCTTCCCCACAGAACAGGGTTAGATCTAGAAAATGAAGTTTATAATTTGGGTAATTATTCTTCGAATTTTATGGTCCTGAATGTTCAGTCTGATCCTACTCCAGACTTACCTGCTATTTCAGTACTACCAGTCAAAGGCGAATTATGTGTCAGAAATAATGGTTCCGTACATGTAGGACATAGTGATTGTACTACTATTGTCGAGTATAGTGACAGTGGGAAATCTATTTTCAAAGCTTCACGTCATTCTTATTTTGTTTGTGGTCAGACCGCATATGTTCGTCTGCCCCTCGATTGGGAGGGAACCTGTTACATTGCCTTCCTACTGCCACCAGTTTTCCTAGCCCCTTCTGATTATCACAGAAATACACATCTAGTACACATTAGACATAGAAGGGAGATCGAGTCCCCAATTGTCGATCAAACTGAAACTGCTCTAGAACAGTATACAGATTTCAATAGAGGTTTCTTTTTCTTCATAGGACCTATCCAGAATAGTAAGTTAATACGTAGATTAACCAGAACCCTCGAAGCAGTAGTGAATGAGACTGCCTCCGCTCTAGGTAACTTAACCGAAGAGCAATCTGCTATGAGATTTGTCGTGCTCCAGAATCGTCTCGTTCTTGACGTCATACTGGCCGATAGAGGAGGAGCATGTAGAGTCATCGGATCTAGTTGCTGCATTTTCATTCCTAATAACGCGCCGTCTGTTTATTCAGCTATAACCAGACTTCATAAAATTGCCCATCAGTTACACCAGAATCCAGGCACCTGGACATGGTCCGGTTGGTTCTGGAGTATAATTTCTGCCTGGGGATGGAAAGTATTGTCATTTCTAGGTATTGCAGTAGCAATCATATTCAGTTGCTGCCTCTGTATACAATGTGGCCCTGCGATTTGCGGCATTTGTGCTACCTCTTGTATTCCTAGTCCCAAGTCCCGTTCTAGATCCCGTTCCAAGAAAATTTGAGACGAGCAAATGATACTGTATGAAATGATAGATGGTATCATGAATATTGATGTTTCCTGATGGAAACGTAGTGACAAGGAGGGAATGTGGAAAAGTAAATTTTGCCATGTTCTGTGTCCCTACGTGTTCCCCATCTTATGTTATATGTGCATGATTAATATGCATATGTATTCCCCATGATCGATTAAAGACGCAATTACAGTTGTGTCCATCTCTAGTATGCCAGTTCCCAGTTTTCGTGAATACAACGAATATTAGGCCTATGTAAAGCTACGTTGCCACGTTTCACAGTGTGCACGTTATTTCATTGTAAAGTCCCCGTTTCTAGGCCTCAAAAGGGCCCGGACTCAGATTCAGCTCCTGTCTCCTGAACCCTCTCCGAGGAGCGATACAGCCCCCACCTGTATTCCTGACCTTTCACTTACTTCCTGCCTCACAGTGCCCGGCTCGGCCTGGCTCTGCCTGCTGGTCTGCCAAGAGTATGTTATGATTCTAGTTATCAGTCCAGCCCTCCTTCTCTGCATTCCTAAGCTACCGAATCGCATCAATAGTTTCCGTCATGGTCTAGCCTTTACGTCTCCATGTAAGAGAAATACTGTATTAATGGTCATTTAATATTCCTCAACACGCACTACATGTAGAATAATGCATGCACCAGTCTTAGAGTCTGTTAGCCTTTACCCTGATAACTTTTGGATTCTATCAACATGTTCTCTAAACATCAGATACTAGATAGTGTTTAGGTACATGTCGCTCTGACTTTCCAGACTTCAGTCTCTCCTTCTAGCGCAGAAGTCACAGCCCCCAGCTTCTCCCTAGTAACACGTCATTGTTAGTTTGCGCGCACCAGTAGGTTAGAGGTCCCGGCTCCTTAGGTAGCCCCCTCCATGTTTCCGCCCCATTTATGACATATTCTGTTACGTTTACATCACATGTCTATGTACACGCCTCCTGTTACACCCACTTTCACCCTTATCTTTCGCGACTGCTACTAACCCCACCCACTGCTACGCCTACTGTATGTACTGTAATGCAATTGTTTTAGTATATATACTTGTGTACTGTTATTAAAAAGCTAGAGCGCGCTCATCCCAGATCTTGCCCGTGCAGGTTGTCCTGTTCCTGTCCTTTATGCTGTATTAAACCTGCAAACTCCTACTACCTCGAATCTTGACTCTTATTTATTGAGCTATCTGTTATTTTACATCTAGTCAAAAATAGAGGTATTATTTATTTATTTACCACAATGGGAACAGTCCAGTCCGAACTACCAAGCCATGTTTTTCCCAGACCGGAATCAAGTATCCAAGAACCGGTTTCTGGCTATCAGCCTTCATCAGCCTGGATAGCTTGACTCCAGTGGTGTGGAGAGCCTGGGACTCACGTCTGAGCATACCCAGCCCACTCGGTGTGAAAATTGCAAAAAACACAGTTGATGGACAGAATGTAGAACAATGTCATACATTCATCCCCATACAAGGATCTGGGCCTAAATCCATCGTTTTTTTGCACTCCACACCACCCTGGGTTAGACACTGGCTATATGCAAATCAGCTCTGACCCTGTGCCTCATGGGAACAGTCCAGTCCGAACTACCAAGCCATGTCTTTCCCAGACCAGAATCAAGCATCCAAGGACCAGATTCTGGCTATCAGCCTGGATAGCTTGATTCCAGTGGTGTGGAGAGCCTGGGAGTCACGTCTGAGCATACCCAGCCCACTCGGGGTGAAAATTGCAAAAAACACAGTTGATGGACAGAATATAGAACAATGTCATACATTCACCCCCGTACAAGGATCTGGGCCTAAATCCATCTTTTTTTGCACTCCACACCACCCTGGGTTAGACACTGGCTATATGCAAATCAGCTCTGACCCTGTGCCTCATGGGAACAGTCCAGTCCGAACTACCAAGCCATGTCTTTCCCAGACCGGAACCAAGCATCCAAGGACCGGTTTCAGGCTATCAGCCTTCATCAGCCTGGATAGCTTGATTCCAGTGGCGTGGAGAGCCTGGGAGTCACGTCTGAGCATACCCAGCCCACTCGTGGTGAACATTGCAAAAAACACAGTTGATGGACAGAATGTAGAACAATGTCATACATTCACCCCAGTGCAAGGATCTGGGCCTGAATCCATCGTTTTTTTGCACTCCACACCACCCTGGGTTAGACACTGGCTATATGCAAATCAGCTCTGACCCTGTGCCTCATGGGAACAGTCCAGTCCGAACTAACAAGCCATGTCTTTCCCAGACCGGAATCAAGCATCCAAGGACCGGTTTCTGGCTATCAGCCTTCATCAGCCTGGATAGCTTGACTCCAGTGGTGTGGAGAGCCTGGGACGTACGTCTGAGCATACCCAGCCCTCTCTGGGTGAAAATTGCAAAAAACACAGTTGATGGACAGAATGTAGAACAATGTCAACATTCACCCCAGTACAAGGATCTGGGCCTAAATCCATCATTTTTTTTGCACTCCACACCACCCTGGGTTAGACACTGGCTATATGCAAATCAGCTCTGACCCTGTGCCTCATGGGAACAGTCCAGTCCGAACTACCAAGCCATGTCTTTCCCAGACCGGAATCAAGCATCCAAGGACCGGTTTCAGGCTATCAGTCTTTATCAGCCTGCATAGCTTGACTCCAGTGGTGTGGAGAGCCTGGGACTCACGTCTGAGCATACCCAGTCCACTCGGTGTGAAAATTGCAAAAAACACAGTTGATGGACAGAATGTAGAGCAATGTCATACATTCACCCCCATACAAGGATCTGGGCCTAAATCCATCGTTTTCTTGCACTCCACACCACCCTGGGTTAGACACTGGCTATATGCAAATCAGCTCTGACTCTGTGCCTCATGGGAACAGTCCAGTCCGAACTACCAAGCCATGTCTTTCCCAGACCGGAATCAAGCATCCAAGGACCGGTTTCTGGCTATCAGCCTTCATCAGCCTGGATAGCTTGACTCCACTCGGGGTGAAAATTGCAAAAAACACAGTTGATGGACAGAATGTAGAACAATGTCATACATTCACCCCCATACAAGGATCTGGGGCTAAATCCATAGTATTTTGCCACTCCACACCACCCTGGGTTAGACACTGGCTATATGCAAATCGGCTCTGACCCGGTGCCTCATGGGAACAGTCCAGTCCGAACTACCAAGCCATGTCTTTCCCAGACCGGAACCAAGCATCCAAGGACCGGTTTCAGGCTATCAGTCTTCATCAGCCTGGATAGATTGACTTCAGTGGTGTGGAGAGCCTGGGACTCACATCTGAGCATACCCAGCCGACTCGGGGTGAAAATTACAAAAAACACAGTTGATGGACAGAATGTAGAACAATGTCATACATTCACCCCAGTGCAAGTATCTGGGACTAAATCCATCGTTTTTTTGCACTCCACACCACCCTGGGTTAGACACTGGCTATATGCAAATCAGCTCTGACCCTGTGCCTCATGGGAACAGTCCAGTCCGAACTACCAAGCCATGTCTTTCCCAGACCGGAATCAAGCATCCAAGGACCGGTTTCAGGCTATCAGCCTTCATCAGCCTGGATAGCTTGACTCCAGTGGTGTGGAGAGCCTGGGACTTACGTCTGAGCATACCCAGCCCTCTCTGGGTGAAAATTGCAAAAAACACAGTTGATGGACAGAATGTAGAACAATGTCAACATTCACCCCAGTACAAGGATCTGGGCCTAAATCCATCATTTTTTGCACTCCACACCACCCTGGGTTAGACACTGGCTATAATCAAATCAGCTCTGACCCTGTGCCTCATGGGAACAGTCCAGTCCGAACTACCAAGCCATGTCTTTCCCAGACCGGAATCAAGCATCCAAGGACCGGTTTCAGGCTATCAGCCTTCATCAGCCTGGATAGCTTGACTCCAGTGGTGTGGAGAGCCTGGGACTCACGTCTGAGCATACCCAGCCCACTCGGTGTGAAAATTGCAAAAAACACAGTTGATGGACAGAATGTAGAACAATGTCATACATTCACCCCCATACAAGGATCTGGGGCTAAATCCATAGTATTTTGCCACTCCACACCACCCTGGGTTAGACACTGGCTATATGCAAATCAGCTCTGACCCTGTGCCTCATGGGAACAGTCCAGTCCGAACTACCAAGCCATGTCTTTCCCAGACCGGAATCAAGCATCCAAGGACCGGTTTCAGGCTATCAGTCTTCATCAGCCTGGATAGATTGACTTCAGTGGTGTGGAGAGCCTGGGACTCACATCTGAGCATACCCAGTCCACTCGGTGTGAAAATTGCAAAAAACACAGTTGATGGACAGAATGTAGAGCAATGTCATACATTCACCCCCATACAAGGATCTGGGCCTAAATCCATCGTTTTCTTGCACTCCACACCACCCTGGGTTAGACACTGGCTATATGCAAATCAGCTCTGACTCTGTGCCTCATGGGAACAGTCCAGTCCGAACTACCAAGCCATGTCTTTCCCAGACCGGAATCAAGCATCCAAGGACCGGTTTCTGGCTATCAGCCTTCATCAGCCTGGATAGCTTGACTCCACTCGGGGTGAAAATTGCAAAAAACACAGTTGATGGACAGAATGTAGAACAATGTCATACATTCACCCCCATACAAGGATCTGGGGCTAAATCCATAGTATTTTGCCACTCCACACCACCCTGGGTTAGACACTGGCTATATGCAAATCAGCTCTGACCCTGTGCCTCATGGGAACAGTCCAGTCCGAACTACCAAGCCATGTCTTTCCCAGACCGGAATCAAGCATCCAAGGACCGGTTTCAGGCTATCAGTCTTCATCAGCCTGGATAGATTGACTTCAGTGGTGTGGAGAGCCTGGGACTCACATCTGAGCATACCCAGCCGACTCGGGGTGAAAATTGCAAAAAACACAGTTGATGGACAGAATGTAGAACAATGTCATACATTCACCCCAGTGCAAGTATCTGGGACTAAATCCATCGTTTTTTTGCACTCCACACCACCCTGGGTTAGACACTGGCTATATGCAAATCAGCTCTGACCCTGTGCCTCATGGGAACAGTCCAGTCCGAACTACCAAGCCATGTCTTTCCCAGACCGGAATCAAGCATCCAAGGACCGGTTTCAGGCTATCAGCCTTCATCAGCCTGGATAGTTTGACTCCAGTGGTGTGGAGAGCCTGGGACTTACGTCTGAGCATACCCAGCCCTCTCTGGGTGAAAATTGCAAAAAACACAGTTGATGGACAGAATGTAGAACAATGTCAACATTCACCCCAGTACAAGGATCTGGGCCTAAATCCATCATTTTTTGCACTCCACACCACCCTGGGTTAGACACTGGCTATAATCAAATCAGCTCTGACCCTGTGCCTCATGGGAACAGTCCAGTCCGAACTACCAAGCCATGTCTTTCCCAGACCGGAATCAAGCATCCAAGGACCGGTTTCAGGCTATCAGCCTTCATCAGCCTGGATAGCTTGACTCCAGTGGTGTGGAGAGCCTGGGACTCACGTCTGAGCATACCCAGCCCACTCGGTGTGAAAATTGCAAAAAACACAGTTGATGGACAGAATGTAGAACAATGTCATACATTCACCCCCATACAAGGATCTGGGCCTAAATTCATCGTTTTTTTGCACTCCACACCACCCTGGGTTAGACACTGGCTATATGCAAATCAGCTCTGACCCTGTGCCTCATGGGAACAGTCCAGTCCGAACTACCATGCCATGTCTTTCCCAGACCAGAATCAAGCATCCAAGGACCTGTTTCTGGCTATCAGCCTTCATCAGCCTGGATAGCTTGATTCCAGTGGTGTGGAGAGCCTGGGAGTCACGTCTGAGCATACCCAGCCCACTCGGGGTGAAAATTGCAAAAAACACAGTTGATGGACAGAATATAGAACAATGTCATACATTCACCCCCGTACAAGGATCTGGGCCTAAATCCATCTTTTTTTGCACTCCACACCACCCTGGGTTAGACACTGGCTATATGCAAATCAGCTCTGACCCTGTGCCTCATGGGAACAGTCCAGTCCGAACTACCAAGCCATGTCTTTCCCAGACCGGAACCAAGCATCCAAGGACCGGTTTCAGGCTATCAGCCTTCATCAGCCTGGATAGCTTGACTCCAGTGGTGTGGAGAGCCTGGGACTCACGTCTGAGCATACCCAGCCCACTCGGGGTGAAAATTGCAAAAAACACAGTTGATGGACAGAATGTAGAACAATGTCATACATTCACCCCAGTACAAGGATCTGGGCCTAAATCCATCTTTTTTTGCACTCCACACCACCCTGGGTTAGACACTGGCTATATGCAAATCAGCTCTGACCCTGTGCCTCATGGGAACAGTCCAGTCCGAACTACCAAGCCATGTCTTTCCCAGACCGGAACCAAGCATCCAAGGACCGGTTTCAGGCTATCAGACTTCATCAGCCTGGATAGCTTGATTCCAGTGGCGTGGAGAGCCTGGGAGTCACGTCTGAGCATACCCAGCCCACTCGTGGTGAACATTGCAAAAAACACAGTTGATGGACAGAATGTAGAACAATGTCATACATTCACCCCAGTGCAAGGATCTGGGCCTGAATCCATCGGTTTTTTGCACTCCACACCACCCTGGGTTAGACACTGGCTATATGCAAATCAGCTCTGATCCTGTGCCTCATGGGAACAGTCCAGTCCGAACTAACAAGCCATGTCTTTCCCAGACCGGAATCAAGCATCCAAGGACCGGTTTCTGGCTATCAGCCTTCATCAGCCTGGATAGCTTGACTCCAGTGGTGTGGAGAGCCTGGGACGTACGTCTGAGCATACCCAGCCCTCTCTGGGTGAAAATTGCAAAAAACACAGTTGATGGACAGAATGTAGAACAATGTCAACATTCACCTCAGTACAAGGATCTGGGCCTAAATCCATCATTTTTTTGCACTCCACACCACCCTGGGTTAGACACTGGCTATATGCAAATCAGCTCTGACCCTGTGCCTCATGGGAACAGTCCAGTCCGAACTACCAAGCCATGTCTTTCCCAGACCGGAATCAAGCATCCAAGGACCGGTTTCAGGCTATCAGTCTTCATCAGCCTGCATAGCTTGACTCTAGTGGTGTGGAGAGCCTGGGACTCACGTCTGAGCATACCCAGTCCACTCGGTGTGAAAATTGCAAAAAACACAGTTGATGGACAGAATGTAGAGCAATGTCATACATTCACCCCCATACAAGGATCTGGGCCTAAATCCATCGTTTTCTTGCACTCCACACCACCCTGGGTTAGACACTGGCTATATGCAAATCAGCTCTGACTCTGTGCCTCATGGGAACAGTCCAGTCCGAACTACCAAGCCATGTCTTTCCCAGACCGGAATCAAGCATCCAAGGACCGGTTTCTGGCTATCAGCCTTCATCAGCCTGGATAGCTTGACTCCACTCGGGGTGAAAATTGCAAAAAACACAGTTGATGGACAGAATGTAGAACAATGTCATACATTCACCCCCATACAAGGATCTGGGCCTAAATCCATAGTATTTTGCCACTCCACACCACCCTGGGTTAGACACTGGCTATATGCAAATCAGCTCTGACCCTGTGCCTCATGGGAACAGTCCAGTCCGAACTACCAAGCCATGTCTTTCCCAGACCGGAATCAAGCATCCAAGGACCGGTTTCAGGCTATCAGTCTTCATCAGCCTGGATAGATTGACTTCAGTGGTGTGGAGAGCCTGGGACTCACATCTGAGCATACCCAGCCGACTCGGGGTGAAAATTGCAAAAAACACAGTTGATGGACAGAATGTAGAACAATGTCATACATTCACCCCAGTGCAAGTATCTGGGCCTAAATCCATCGTTTTTTTGCACTCCACACCACCCTGGGCTAGACACTGGCTATATGCAAATCAGCTCTGACCCTGTGCCTCATGGGAACAGTCCAGTCCGAACTACCAAGCCATGTCTTTCCCAGACCGGAATCAAGCATCCAAGGACCGGTTTCAGGCTATCAGCTTTCATCAGCCTGGATAGCTTGACTCCAGTGGTGTGGAGAGCCTGGGACTTACGTCTGAGCATACCCAGCCCTCTCTGGGTGAAAATTGCAAAAAACACAGTTGATGGACAGAATGTAGAACAATGTCAACATTCACCCCAGTACAAGGATCTGGGCCTAAATCCATCATTTTTTGCACTCCACACCACCCTGGGTTAGACACTGGCTATAATCAAATCAGCTCTGACCCTGTGCCTCATGGGAACAGTCCAGTCCGAACTACCAAGCCATGTCTTTCCCAGACCGGAATCAAGCATCCAAGGACCGGTTTCAGGCTATCAGCCTTCATCAGCCTGGATAGCTTGACTCCAGTGGTGTGGAGAGCCTGGGACTCACGTCTGAGCATACCCAGCCCACTCGGTGTGAAAATTGCAAAAAACACAGTTGATGGACAGAATGTAGAACAATGTCATACATTCACCCCAGTACAAGGATCTGGGCCTAAATCCATCGTTTTTTTGCACTCCACACCACTCTGGGTTAGACACTGGCAATATGCAAATCAGCTCTGACCCTGTGCCTCATGGGAACAGTCCAGTCCGAACTACCAAGCCATGTTTTTCCCAGACCGGAATCAAGCATCCAAGAACCGGTTTCTGGCTATCAGCCTTCATCAGCCTGGATAGCTTGACTCCAGTGGTGTGGAGAGCCTGGGACTCACGCCTGAGCATACCCAGCCCACTCAGGGTGAAAATCGCAAAAGAATACAGTTGATGGACAGAATGTAGAACAATGTCATACATTCACCCCAGTACAAGGATCTGGGCCTAAATCCATCATTTTTTGCACTCCACACCACCCTGGGTTAGACACTGGCTATGTGCAAATTAGCTCTGACCCTGTGCCTCATGGGAACAGTCCAGTCCGAACTACCAAGCCATGTCTTTCCCAGACCGGAATCAAGCATCCAAGGACCGGTTTCTGGCTATCAGCCTTCATCAGCCTGGATAGCTTGACTCCAGTGGTGTGGAGAGCCTGGGATTCACGTCTGAGCATACCCAGCCCACTCGGGGTGAAAATTGCAAAAAACACAGTTGATGGACAGAATGTAGAACAATGTCATACATTCACCCCAGTACAAGGATGTGGGCCTAAATCCATCGTTTTTTTGCACTCCACACCACCCTGGGTTAGACATTTGCTATATGCAAATCAGCTCTGACCCTGTGCCTCATGGGAACAGTCCAGTCCGAACTACCAAGCCATGTCTTTCCCAGACCGGAATCAAGCATCCAAGGACCGGTTTCAGGCTATCAGCCTTCATCAGCCTGGATAGCTTGACTCCAGTGGTGTGGAGAGCCTGGGACTCACGTCTGAGCATACCCAGCCCACTCGGTGTGAAAATTGCAAAAAACACAGTTGATGGACAGAATGTAGAACAATGTCATACATTCACCCCCATACAAGGATCTGGGGCTAAATCCATAGTATTTTGCCACTCCACACCACCCTGGGTTAGACACTGGCTATATGCAAATCAGCTCTGACCCTGTGCCTCATGGGAACAGTCCAGTCCGAACTACCAAGCCATGTCTTTCCCAGACCGGAATCAAGCATCCAAGGACCGGTTTCAGGCTCTCAGTCTTCATCAGCCTGGATAGATTGACTTCAGTGGTGTGGAGAGCCTGGGACTCACATCTGAGCATACCCAGTCCACTCGGTGTGAAAATTGCAAAAAACACAGTTGATGGACAGAATGTAGAGCAATGTCATACATTCACCCCCATACAAGGATCTGGGCCTAAATCCATCGTTTTCTTGCACTCCACACCACCCTGGGTTAGACACTGGCTATATGCAAATCAGCTCTGACTCTGTGCCTCATGGGAACAGTCCAGTCCGAACTACCAAGCCATGTCTTTCCCAGACCGGAATCAAGCATCCAAGGACCGGTTTCTGGCTATCAGCCTTCATCAGCCTGGATAGCTTGACTCCACTCGGGGTGAAAATTGCAAAAAACACAGTTGATGGACAGAATGTAGAACAATGTCATACATTCACCCCCATACAAGGATCTGGGGCTAAATCCATAGTATTTTGCCACTCCACACCACCCTGGGTTAGACACTGGCTATATGCAAATCAGCTCTGACCCTGTGCCTCATGGGAACAGTCCAGTCCGAACTACCAAGCCATGTCTTTCCCAGACCGGAATCAAGCATCCAAGGACCGGTTTCAGGCTATCAGTCTTCATCAGCCTGGATAGATTGACTTCAGTGGTGTGGAGAGCCTGGGACTCACATCTGAGCATACCCAGCCGACTCGGGGTGAAAATTGCAAAAAACACAGTTGATGGACAGAATGTAGAACAATGTCATACATTCACCCCAGTGCAAGTATCTGGGACTAAATCCATCGTTTTTTTGCACTCCACACCACCCTGGGTTAGACACTGGCTATATGCAAATCAGCTCTGACCCTGTGCCTCATGGGAACAGTCCAGTCCGAACTACCAAGCCATGTCTTTCCCAGACCGGAATCAAGCATCCAAGGACCGGTTTCAGGCTATCAGCCTTCATCAGCCTGGATAGCTTGACTCCAGTGGTGTGGAGAGCCTGGGACTTACGTCTGAGCATACCCAGCCCTCTCTGGGTGAAAATTGCAAAAAACACAGTTGATGGACAGAATGTAGAACAATGTCAACATTCACCCCAGTACAAGGATCTGGGCCTAAATCCATCATTTTTTGCACTCCACACCACCCTGGGTTAGACACTGGCTATAATCAAATCAGCTCTGACCCTGTGCCTCATGGGAACAGTCCAGTCCGAACTACCAAGCCATGTCTTTCCCAGACCGGAATCAAGCATCCAAGGACCGGTTTCAGGCTATCAGCCTTCATCAGCCTGGATAGCTTGACTCCAGTGGTGTGGAGAGCCTGGGACTCACGTCTGAGCATACCCAGCCCACTCGGTGTGAAAATTGCAAAAAACACAGTTGATGGACAGAATGTAGAACAATGTCATACATTCACCCCCATACAAGGATCTGGGCCTAAATCCATCGTTTTTTTGCACTCCACACCACCCTGGGTTAGACACTGGCTATATGCAAATCAGCTCTGACCCTGTGCCTCATGGGAACAGTCCAGTCCGAACTACCATGCCATGTCTTTCCCAGACCAGAATCAAGCATCCAAGGACCTGTTTCTGGCTATCAGCCTTCATCAGCCTGGATAGCTTGATTCCAGTGGTGTGGAGAGCCTGGGAGTCACGTCTGAGCATACCCAGCCCACTCGGGGTGAAAATTGCAAAAAACACAGTTGATGGACAGAATATAGAACAATGTCATACATTCACCCCCGTACAAGGATCTGGGCCTAAATCCATCTTTTTTTGCACTCCACACCACCCTGGGTTAGACACTGGCTATATGCAAATCAGCTCTGACCCTGTGCCTCATGGGAACAGTCCAGTCCGAACTACCAAGCCATGTCTTTCCCAGACCGGAACCAAGCATCCAAGGACCGGTTTCAGGCTATCAGCCTTCATCAGCCTGGATAGCTTGACTCCAGTGGTGTGGAGAGCCTGGGACTCACGTCTGAGCATACCCAGCCCACTCGGGGTGAAAATTGCAAAAAACACAGTTGATGGACAGAATGTAGAACAATGTCATACATTCACCCCAGTACAAGGATCTGGGCCTAAATCCATCTTTTTTTGCACTCCACACCACCCTGGGTTAGACACTGGCTATATGCAAATCAGCTCTGACCCTGTGCCTCATGGGAACAGTCCAGTCCGAACTACCAAGCCATGTCTTTCCCAGACCGGAACCAAGCATCCAAGGACCGGTTTCAGGCTATCAGTCTTCATCAGCCTGGATAGATTGACTTCAGTGGTGTGGAGAGCCTGGGACTCACATCTGAGCATACCCAGCCGACTCGGGGTGAAAATTGCAAAAAACACAGATGATGGACAGAATGTAGAACAATGTCATACATTCACCCCAGTGCAAGTATCTGGGCCTAAATCCATCGTTTTTTTGCACTCCACACCACCCTGGGCTAGACACTGGCTATATGCAAATCAGCTCTGACCCTGTGCCTCATGGGAACAGTCCAGTCCGAACTACCAAGCCATGTCTTTCCCAGACCGGAATCAAGCATCCAAGGACCGGTTTCAGGCTATCAGCTTTCATCAGCCTGGATAGCTTGACTCCAGTGGTGTGGAGAGCCTGGGACTTACGTCTGAGCATACCCAGCCCTCTCTGGGTGAAAATTGCAAAAAACACAGTTGATGGACAGAATGTAGAACAATGTCAACATTCACCCCAGTACAAGGATCTGGGCCTAAATCCATCATTTTTTGCACTCCACACCACCCTGGGTTAGACACTGGCTATAATCAAATCAGCTCTGACCCTGTGCCTCATGGGAACAGTCCAGTCCGAACTACCAAGCCATGTCTTTCCCAGACCGGAATCAAGCATCCAAGGACCGGTTTCAGGCTATCAGCCTTCATCAGCCTGGATAGCTTGACTCCAGTGGTGTGGAGAGCCTGGGACTCACGTCTGAGCATACCCAGCCCACTCGGTGTGAAAATTGCAAAAAACACAGTTGATGGACAGAATGTAGAACAATGTCATACATTCACCCCAGTACAAGGATCTGGGCCTAAATCCATCGTTTTTTTGCACTCCACACCACTCTGGGTTAGACACTGGCAATATGCAAATCAGCTCTGACCCTGTGCCTCATGGGAACAGTCCAGTCCGAACTACCAAGCCATGTTTTTCCCAGACCGGAATCAAGCATCCAAGAACCGGTTTCTGGCTATCAGCCTTCATCAGCCTGGATAGCTTGACTCCAGTGGTGTGGAGAGCCTGGGACTCACGCCTGAGCATACCCAGCCCACTCAGGGTGAAAATCGCAAAAGAATACAGTTGATGGACAGAATGTAGAACAATGTCATACATTCACCCCAGTACAAGGATCTGGGCCTAAATCCATCATTTTTTGCACTCCACACCACCCTGGGTTAGACACTGGCTATGTGCAAATTAGCTCTGACCCTGTGCCTCATGGGAACAGTCCAGTCCGAACTACCAAGCCATGTCTTTCCCAGACCGGAATCAAGCATCCAAGGACCGGTTTCTGGCTATCAGCCTTCATCAGCCTGGATAGCTTGACTCCAGTGGTGTGGAGAGCCTGGGATTCACGTCTGAGCATACCCAGCCCACTCGGGGTGAAAATTGCAAAAAACACAGTTGATGGACAGAATGTAGAACAATGTCATACATTCACCCCAGTACAAGGATGTGGGCCTAAATCCATCGTTTTTTTGCACTCCACACCACCCTGGGTTAGACATTTGCTATATGCAAATCAGCTCTGACCCTGTGCCTCATGGGAACAGTCCAGTCCGAACTACCAAGCCATGTCTTTCCCAGACCGGAATCAAGCATCCAAGGACCGGTTTCTGGCTATCAGCCTTCATCAGCCTGGATAGCTTGATTCCAGTGGTGTGGAGAGCCTGGGACTCACGTCTGAGCATACCCAGCCCACTCGGGGTGAAAATTGCAAAAAACACAGTTGATGGACAGAATGTAGAACAATGTCATACATTTACCCCAGTACAAGGATCTGGGCCTAAATCCATCATTTTTTTGCACTCCACACCACCCTGGGTTAGACACTGGCTATGTGCAAATTAGCTCTGACCCTGTGCCTCATGGGAACAGTCCAGTCCGAACTACCAAGCCATGTCTTTCTCAGACCGGAATCAAGCATCCAAGGACCGGTTTCTGGCTATCAGCCTTCATCAGCCTGGATAGCTTGACTCCAGTGGTGTGGAGAGCCTGGGACTCACGTCTGAGCATACCCAGCCCACTCGGGGTGAAAATTGCAAAAAACACAGTTGATGGACGGAATGTAGAACAATGTCATACATTCACCCCCGTACAAGGATCTGGGCCTAAATTCATCTTTTTTTGCACTCCACACCACCCTGGGTTAGACACTGGCTATATGCAAATCAGCTCTGACCCTGTGCCTCATGGGAACAGTCCAGTCCGAACTACCAAGCCATGTCTTTCCCAGACCGGAATCAAGCATCCAAGGACCGGTTTCAGGCTATCAGCCTTCATCAGCCTGGATAGCTTGATTCCAGTGGTGTGGAGAGCCTGGGGGTCACGTCTGAGCATACCCAGCCCACTCGGGGAAAAATTTGCAAAAAACACAGTTGATGGACAGAATGTAGAACAATGTCATACATTCACCCCAGTACAAGGATCTGGGCCTAAATCCATCGTTTTTTTGCACTCCACACCACTCTGGGTTAGACACTGGCAATATGCAAATCAGCTCTGACCCTGTGCCTCATGGGAACAGTCCAGTCCGAACTACCAAGCCATGTCTTTCCCAGACCGGAATCAAGCATCCAAGGACCGGTTTCTGGCTATCAGCCTTCATCAGCCTGGATAGCTTGATTCCAGTGGTGTGGAGAGCCTGGGACTCACGTCTGAGCATACCCAGCCCACTCGGGGTGAAATTTGCAAAAAACACAGTTGATTGACAGAATGTAGAACAATGTCATACATTCACCCCAGTACAAGGATCTGGGCCTAAATCCATAGTTTTTTTGCACTCCACACCACCCTGGGTTCGACACTGGCTATATGCAAATCAGCTCTGACCCTGTGCCTCATGGAAACAGTCCAGTCCGAACTACCAAGCCATGTCTTTCTCAGACCGGAATCAAGCATCCAAGGACCGGTTTCTGGCTATCAGCCTTCATCAGCCTGGATAGCTTGACTCCACTCGGGGTGAAAATTGCAAAAAACACAGTTGATGGACAGAATGTAGAACAATGTCATACATTCACCCCCATACAAGGATCTGGGCCTAAATCCTTAGTTTTTTTCCACTCCACACCACCCTGGGTTAGACACTGGCTATATGCAAATCAGCTCTGACCCTGTGCCTCATGGGAACAGTCCAGTCCGAACTACCAAGCCATGTCTTTCCCAGACCGGAATCAAGCATCCAAGGACCGGTTTCAGGCTATCAGTCTTCATCAGCCTGGATAGATTGACTTCAGTGGTGTGGAGAGCCTGGGACTCACATCTGAGCATACCCAGCCGACTCGGGGTGAAAATTGCAAAAAACACAGTTGATGGACAGAATGTAGAACAATGTCATACATTCACCCCAGTGCAAGGATCTGGGCCTAAATCCATCGTTTTTTTGCACTCCACACCACCCTGGGTTAGACACTGGCTATATGCAAATCAGCTCTGACCCTGTGCCTCATGGGAACAGTCCAGTCCGAACTACCAAGCCATGTCTTTCCCAGACCGGAATCAAGCATCCAAGGACCGGTTTCTGGCTATCAGCCTTCATCAGCCTGGATAGCTTGACTCCAGTGGTGTGGAGAACCTGGGACTTACGTCTGAGCATACCCAGCCCTCCCTGGGTGAAAATTGCAAAAAACACAGTTGATGGACAGAATGTAGAACAATGTCAACATTCACCCCAGTACAAGGATCTGGGCCTAAATCCATCATTTTTTTGCACTCCACACCACCCTGGGTTAGACACTGGCTATATGCAAATCAGCTCTGACCCTGTGCCTCATGGGAACAGTCCAGTCCGAAATACCAAGCCATGTCTTTCCCAGACCGGAATCAAACATCCAAGGACCGGTTTCAGGCTATCAGTCTTCATCAGCCTGCATAGCTTGACTCCAGTGGTGTGGAGAGCCTGGGACTCACGTCTGAGCATACCCAGCCCACTCGGTGTGAAAATTGCAAAAAACATAGTTGATGGACAGAATGTAGAACAATGTCATACATTCACCCCCATACAAGGATCTGGGGCTAAATCCATAGTATTTTGCCACTCCACACCACCCTGGGTTAGACACTGGCTATATGCAAATCAGCTCTGACCCTGTGCCTCATGGGAACAGTCCAGTCCGAACTACCAAGCCATGTCTTTCCCAGACCGGAATCAAGCATCCAAGGACCGGTTTCAGGCTCTCAGTCTTCATCAGCCTGGATAGATTGACTTCAGTGGTGTGGAGAGCCTGGGACTCACATCTGAGCATACCCAGTCCACTCGGTGTGAAAATTGCAAAAAACACAGTTGATGGACAGAATGTAGAGCAATGTCATACATTCACCCCCATACAAGGATCTGGGCCTAAATCCATCGTTTTCTTGCACTCCACACCACCCTGGGTTAGACACTGGCTATATGCAAATCAGCTCTGACTCTGTGCCTCATGGGAACAGTCCAGTCCGAACTACCAAGCCATGTCTTTCCCAGACCGGAATCAAGCATCCAAGGACCGGTTTCTGGCTATCAGCCTTCATCAGCCTGGATAGCTTGACTCCACTCGGGGTGAAAATTGCAAAAAACACAGTTGATGGACAGAATGTAGAACAATGTCATACATTCACCCCCATACAAGGATCTGGGGCTAAATCCATAGTATTTTGCCACTCCACACCACCCTGGGTTAGACACTGGCTATATGCAAATCAGCTCTGACCCTGTGCCTCATGGGAACAGTCCAGTCCGAACTACCAAGCCATGTCTTTCCCAGACCGGAATCAAGCATCCAAGGACCGGTTTCAGGCTATCAGTCTTCATCAGCCTGGATAGATTGACTTCAGTGGTGTGGAGAGCCTGGGACTCACATCTGAGCATACCCAGCCGACTCGGGGTGAAAATTGCAAAAAACACAGTTGATGGACAGAATGTAGAACAATGTCATACATTCACCCCAGTGCAAGTATCTGGGACTAAATCCATCGTTTTTTTGCACTCCACACCACCCTGGGTTAGACACTGGCTATATGCAAATCAGCTCTGACCCTGTGCCTCATGGGAACAGTCCAGTCCGAACTACCAAGCCATGTCTTTCCCAGACCGGAATCAAGCATCCAAGGACCGGTTTCAGGCTATCAGCCTTCATCAGCCTGGATAGCTTGACTCCAGTGGTGTGGAGAGCCTGGGACTTACGTCTGAGCATACCCAGCCCTCTCTGGGTGAAAATTGCAAAAAACACAGTTGATGGACAGAATGTAGAACAATGTCAACATTCACCCCAGTACAAGGATCTGGGCCTAAATCCATCATTTTTTGCACTCCACACCACCCTGGGTTAGACACTGGCTATAATCAAATCAGCTCTGACCCTGTGCCTCATGGGAACAGTCCAGTCCGAACTACCAAGCCATGTCTTTCCCAGACCGGAATCAAGCATCCAAGGACCGGTTTCAGGCTATCAGCCTTCATCAGCCTGGATAGCTTGACTCCAGTGGTGTGGAGAGCCTGGGACTCACGTCTGAGCATACCCAGCCCACTCGGTGTGAAAATTGCAAAAAACACAGTTGATGGACAGAATGTAGAACAATGTCATACATTCACCCCCATACAAGGATCTGGGCCTAAATCCATCGTTTTTTTGCACTCCACACCACCCTGGGTTAGACACTGGCTATATGCAAATCAGCTCTGACCCTGTGCCTCATGGGAACAGTCCAGTCCGAACTACCATGCCATGTCTTTCCCAGACCAGAATCAAGCATCCAAGGACCTGTTTCTGGCTATCAGCCTTCATCAGCCTGGATAGCTTGATTCCAGTGGTGTGGAGAGCCTGGGAGTCACGTCTGAGCATACCCAGCCCACTCGGGGTGAAAATTGCAAAAAACACAGTTGATGGACAGAATATAGAACAATGTCATACATTCACCCCCGTACAAGGATCTGGGCCTAAATCCATCTTTTTTTGCACTCCACACCACCCTGGGTTAGACACTGGCTATATGCAAATCAGCTCTGACCCTGTGCCTCATGGGAACAGTCCAGTCCGAACTACCAAGCCATGTCTTTCCCAGACCGGAACCAAGCATCCAAGGACCGGTTTCAGGCTATCAGCCTTCATCAGCCTGGATAGCTTGACTCCAGTGGTGTGGAGAGCCTGGGACTCACGTCTGAGCATACCCAGCCCACTCGGGGTGAAAATTGCAAAAAACACAGTTGATGGACAGAATGTAGAACAATGTCATACATTCACCCCAGTACAAGGATCTGGGCCTAAATCCATCTTTTTTTGCACTCCACACCACCCTGGGTTAGACACTGGCTATATGCAAATCAGCTCTGACCCTGTGCCTCATGGGAACAGTCCAGTCCGAACTACCAAGCCATGTCTTTCCCAGACCGGAACCAAGCATCCAAGGACCGGTTTCAGGCTATCAGTCTTCATCAGCCTGGATAGATTGACTTCAGTGGTGTGGAGAGCCTGGGACTCACATCTGAGCATACCCAGCCGACTCGGGGTGAAAATTGCAAAAAACACAGATGATGGACAGAATGTAGAACAATGTCATACATTCACCCCAGTGCAAGTATCTGGGCCTAAATCCATCGTTTTTTTGCACTCCACACCACCCTGGGCTAGACACTGGCTATATGCAAATCAGCTCTGACCCTGTGCCTCATGGGAACAGTCCAGTCCGAACTACCAAGCCATGTCTTTCCCAGACCGGAATCAAGCATCCAAGGACCGGTTTCAGGCTATCAGCTTTCATCAGCCTGGATAGCTTGACTCCAGTGGTGTGGAGAGCCTGGGACTTACGTCTGAGCATACCCAGCCCTCTCTGGGTGAAAATTGCAAAAAACACAGTTGATGGACAGAATGTAGAACAATGTCAACATTCACCCCAGTACAAGGATCTGGGCCTAAATCCATCATTTTTTGCACTCCACACCACCCTGGGTTAGACACTGGCTATAATCAAATCAGCTCTGACCCTGTGCCTCATGGGAACAGTCCAGTCCGAACTACCAAGCCATGTCTTTCCCAGACCGGAATCAAGCATCCAAGGACCGGTTTCAGGCTATCAGCCTTCATCAGCCTGGATAGCTTGACTCCAGTGGTGTGGAGAGCCTGGGACTCACGTCTGAGCATACCCAGCCCACTCGGTGTGAAAATTGCAAAAAACACAGTTGATGGACAGAATGTAGAACAATGTCATACATTCACCCCAGTACAAGGATCTGGGCCTAAATCCATCGTTTTTTTGCACTCCACACCACTCTGGGTTAGACACTGGCAATATGCAAATCAGCTCTGACCCTGTGCCTCATGGGAACAGTCCAGTCCGAACTACCAAGCCATGTTTTTCCCAGACCGGAATCAAGCATCCAAGAACCGGTTTCTGGCTATCAGCCTTCATCAGCCTGGATAGCTTGACTCCAGTGGTGTGGAGAGCCTGGGACTCACGCCTGAGCATACCCAGCCCACTCAGGGTGAAAATCGCAAAAGAATACAGTTGATGGACAGAATGTAGAACAATGTCATACATTCACCCCAGTACAAGGATCTGGGCCTAAATCCATCATTTTTTGCACTCCACACCACCCTGGGTTAGACACTGGCTATGTGCAAATTAGCTCTGACCCTGTGCCTCATGGGAACAGTCCAGTCCGAACTACCAAGCCATGTCTTTCCCAGACCGGAATCAAGCATCCAAGGACCGGTTTCTGGCTATCAGCCTTCATCAGCCTGGATAGCTTGACTCCAGTGGTGTGGAGAGCCTGGGATTCACGTCTGAGCATACCCAGCCCACTCGGGGTGAAAATTGCAAAAAACACAGTTGATGGACAGAATGTAGAACAATGTCATACATTCACCCCAGTACAAGGATGTGGGCCTAAATCCATCGTTTTTTTGCACTCCACACCACCCTGGGTTAGACATTTGCTATATGCAAATCAGCTCTGACCCTGTGCCTCATGGGAACAGTCCAGTCCGAACTACCAAGCCATGTCTTTCCCAGACCGGAATCAAGCATCCAAGGACCGGTTTCTGGCTATCAGCCTTCATCAGCCTGGATAGCTTGATTCCAGTGGTGTGGAGAGCCTGGGACTCACGTCTGAGCATACCCAGCCCACTCGGGGTGAAAATTGCAAAAAACACAGTTGATGGACAGAATGTAGAACAATGTCATACATTTACCCCAGTACAAGGATCTGGGCCTAAATCCATCATTTTTTTGCACTCCACACCACCCTGGGTTAGACACTGGCTATGTGCAAATTAGCTCTGACCCTGTGCCTCATGGGAACAGTCCAGTCCGAACTACCAAGCCATGTCTTTCTCAGACCGGAATCAAGCATCCAAGGACCGGTTTCTGGCTATCAGCCTTCATCAGCCTGGATAGCTTGACTCCAGTGGTGTGGAGAGCCTGGGACTCACGTCTGAGCATACCCAGCCCACTCGGGGTGAAAATTGCAAAAAACACAGTTGATGGACGGAATGTAGAACAATGTCATACATTCACCCCCGTACAAGGATCTGGGCCTAAATTCATCTTTTTTTGCACTCCACACCACCCTGGGTTAGACACTGGCTATATGCAAATCAGCTCTGACCCTGTGCCTCATGGGAACAGTCCAGTCCGAACTACCAAGCCATGTCTTTCCCAGACCGGAATCAAGCATCCAAGGACCGGTTTCAGGCTATCAGCCTTCATCAGCCTGGATAGCTTGATTCCAGTGGTGTGGAGAGCCTGGGGGTCACGTCTGAGCATACCCAGCCCACTCGGGGAAAAATTTGCAAAAAACACAGTTGATGGACAGAATGTAGAACAATGTCATACATTCACCCCAGTACAAGGATCTGGGCCTAAATCCATCGTTTTTTTGCACTCCACACCACTCTGGGTTAGACACTGGCAATATGCAAATCAGCTCTGACCCTGTGCCTCATGGGAACAGTCCAGTCCGAACTACCAAGCCATGTCTTTCCCAGACCGGAATCAAGCATCCAAGGACCGGTTTCTGGCTATCAGCCTTCATCAGCCTGGATAGCTTGATTCCAGTGGTGTGGAGAGCCTGGGACTCACGTCTGAGCATACCCAGCCCACTCGGGGTGAAATTTGCAAAAAACACAGTTGATTGACAGAATGTAGAACAATGTCATACATTCACCCCAGTACAAGGATCTGGGCCTAAATCCATAGTTTTTTTGCACTCCACACCACCCTGGGTTCGACACTGGCTATATGCAAATCAGCTCTGACCCTGTGCCTCATGGAAACAGTCCAGTCCGAACTACCAAGCCATGTCTTTCTCAGACCGGAATCAAGCATCCAAGGACCGGTTTCTGGCTATCAGCCTTCATCAGCCTGGATAGCTTGACTCCACTCGGGGTGAAAATTGCAAAAAACACAGTTGATGGACAGAATGTAGAACAATGTCATACATTCACCCCCATACAAGGATCTGGGCCTAAATCCTTAGTTTTTTTCCACTCCACACCACCCTGGGTTAGACACTGGCTATATGCAAATCAGCTCTGACCCTGTGCCTCATGGGAACAGTCCAGTCCGAACTACCAAGCCATGTCTTTCCCAGACCGGAATCAAGCATCCAAGGACCGGTTTCAGGCTATCAGTCTTCATCAGCCTGGATAGATTGACTTCAGTGGTGTGGAGAGCCTGGGACTCACATCTGAGCATACCCAGCCGACTCGGGGTGAAAATTGCAAAAAACACAGTTGATGGACAGAATGTAGAACAATGTCATACATTCACCCCAGTGCAAGGATCTGGGCCTAAATCCATCGTTTTTTTGCACTCCACACCACCCTGGGTTAGACACTGGCTATATGCAAATCAGCTCTGACCATGTGCCTCATGGGAACAGTCCAGTCCGAACTACCAAGCCATGTCTTTCCCAGACCGGAATCAAGCATCCAAGGACCGGTTTCTGGCTATCAGCCTTCATCAGCCTGGATAGCTTGACTCCAGTGGTGTGGAGAACCTGGGACTTACGTCTGAGCATACCCAGCCCTCCCTGGGTGAAAATTGCAAAAAACACAGTTGATGGACAGAATGTAGAACAATGTCAACATTCACCCCAGTACAAGGATCTGGGCCTAAATCCATCATTTTTTTGCACTCCACACCACCCTGGGTTAGACACTGGCTATATGCAAATCAGCTCTGACCCTGTGCCTCATGGGAACAGTCCAGTCCGAAATACCAAGCCATGTCTTTCCCAGACCGGAATCAAACATCCAAGGACCGGTTTCAGGCTATCAGTCTTCATCAGCCTGCATAGCTTGACTCCAGTGGTGTGGAGAGCCTGGGACTCACGTCTGAGCATACCCAGCCCACTCGGTGTGAAAATTGCAAAAAACATAGTTGATGGACAGAATGTAGAACAATGTCATACATTAACCCCCATACAAGGATCTAGGCCTAAATCCATTGTTTTTTGCACTCCACACCACCCTGGGTTAGACACTGGCTATATGCAAATCAGCTCTGACCCTGTGCCTCATGGGAACAGTCCAGTCCGAACTACCAAGCCATGTATTTCCCAGACCAGAATCAAGCATCCAAGGACCAGTTTCTGGCTATCAGCCTTCATCAGCCTGGATAGCTTGATTCCAGTGGTGTGGAGAGCCTGGGAGTCACGTCTGAGCATACCCAGCCCACTCGGGGTGAAAATTGCAAAAAACACAGTTGATGGACAGAATATAGAATAATGTCATACATTCACCCCCGTACAAGGATCTGGGCCTAAATCCATCTTTTTTTGCACTCCACACCACCCTGGGTTAGACACTGGCTGTATGCAAATCAGCTCTGACCCTGTGCCTCATGGAAACAGTCCAGTCCGAACTACCAAGCCATGTCTTTCTCAGACCGGAATCAAGCATCCAAGGACCGGTTTCTGGCTATCAGCCTTCATCAGCCTGGATAGCTTGACTCCACTCGGGGTGAAAATTGCAAAAAACACAGTTGATGGACAGAATGTAGAACAATGTCAAACATTCACCCCCATACAAGGATCTGGGCCTAAATCCATAGTATTTTGCCACTCCACACCACCCTGGGTTAGACACTGGCTATATGCAAAACAGCTCTGACCCTGTGCCTCATGGGAACAGTCCAGTCCGAACTACCAAGCCATGTCTTTCCCAGACCGGAATCAAGCATCCAAGGACCGGTTTCAGGCTATCAGTCTTCATCAGCCTGGATAGATTGACTTCAGTGGTGTGGAGAGCCTGGGACTCACATCTGAGCATACCCAGCCGACTCGGGGTGAAAATTGCAAAAAACACAGTTGATGGACAGAATGTAGAACAATGTCATACATTCACCCCAGTGCAAGTATCTGGGCCTGAATCCATCGTTTTTTTGCACTCCACACCACCCTGGGTTAGACACTGGCTATATGCAAATCAGCTCTGACCCTGTGCCTCATGGGAACAGTCCAGTCCGAACTAACAAGCCATGTCTTTCCCAGACCGGAATCAAGCATCCAAGGACCGGTTTCTGGCTATCAGCCTTCATCAGCCTGGATAGCTTGACTCCAGTGGTGTGGAGAGCCTGGGACGTACGTCTGAGCATACCCAGCCCTCTCTGGGTGAAAATTGCAAAAAACACAGTTGATGGACGGAATGTAGAACAATGTCATACATTCACTCCCGTACAAGGATCTGGGCCTAAATCCATCTTTTTTTGCACTCCACACCACCCTGGGTTAGACACTGGCTATATGCAAATCAGCTCTGACCCTGTGCCTCATGGGAACAGTCCAGTCCGAACTACCAAGCCATGTCTTTCCCAGACCGGAATCAAGCATCCAAGGACCGGTTTCAGGCTATCAGTCTTCATCAGCCTGCATAGCTTGATTCCAGTGGTGTGGAGAGCCTGGGACTCACGTCTGAGCATACCCAGCCCACTCGGGGTGAAATTTGCAAAAAACACAGTTGATGGACAGAATGTAGAGCAATGTCATACATTCACCCCCATACAAGGATCTGGGCCTAAATCCATCGTTTTCTTGCACTCCACACCACCCTGGGTTAGACACTGGCTATATGCAAATCAGCTCTGACTCTGTGCCTCATGGGAACAGTCCAGTCCGAACTACCAAGCCATGTCTTTCCCAGACCGGAATCAAGCATCCAAGGACCGGTTTCTGGCTATCAGCCTTCATCAGCCTGGATAGCTTGACTCCACTCGGGGTGAAAATTGCAAAAAACACAGTTGATGGACAGAATGTAGAACAATGTCATACATTCACCCCCATACAAGGATCTGGGGCTAAATCCATAGTATTTTGCCACTCCACACCACCCTGGGTTAGACACTGGCTATATGCAAATCAGCTCTGACCCTGTGCCTCATGGGAACAGTCCAGTCCGAACTACCAAGCCATGTCTTTCCCAGACCGGAATCAAGCATCCAAGGACCGGTTTCAGGCTATCAGTCTTCATCAGCCTGGATAGATTGACTTCAGTGGTGTGGAGAGCCTGGGACTCACATCTGAGCATACCCAGCCGACTCGGGGTGAAAATTGCAAAAAACACAGTTGATGGACAGAATGTAGAACAATGTCATACATTCACCCCAGTGCAAGTATCTGGGACTAAATCCATCGTTTTTTTGCACTCCACACCACCCTGGGTTAGACACTGGCTATATGCAAATCAGCTCTGACCCTGTGCCTCATGGGAACAGTCCAGTCCGAACTACCAAGCCATGTCTTTCCCAGACCGGAATCAAGCATCCAAGGACCGGTTTCAGGCTATCAGCCTTCATCAGCCTGGATAGCTTGACTCCAGTGGTGTGGAGAGCCTGGGACTTACGTCTGAGCATACCCAGCCCTCTCTGGGTGAAAATTGCAAAAAACACAGTTGATGGACAGAATGTAGAACAATGTCAACATTCACCCCAGTACAAGGATCTGGGCCTAAATCCATCATTTTTTGCACTCCACACCACCCTGGGTTAGACACTGGCTATAATCAAATCAGCTCTGACCCTGTGCCTCATGGGAACAGTCCAGTCCGAACTACCAAGCCATGTCTTTCCCAGACCGGAATCAAGCATCCAAGGACCGGTTTCAGGCTATCAGCCTTCATCAGCCTGGATAGCTTGACTCCAGTGGTGTGGAGAGCCTGGGACTCACGTCTGAGCATACCCAGCCCACTCGGTGTGAAAATTGCAAAAAACACAGTTGATGGACAGAATGTAGAACAATGTCATACATTCACCCCCATACAAGGATCTGGGCCTAAATCCATCGTTTTTTTGCACTCCACACCACCCTGGGTTAGACACTGGCTATATGCAAATCAGCTCTGACCCTGTGCCTCATGGGAACAGTCCAGTCCGAACTACCATGCCATGTCTTTCCCAGACCAGAATCAAGCATCCAAGGACCTGTTTCTGGCTATCAGCCTTCATCAGCCTGGATAGCTTGATTCCAGTGGTGTGGAGAGCCTGGGAGTCACGTCTGAGCATACCCAGCCCACTCGGGGTGAAAATTGCAAAAAACACAGTTGATGGACAGAATATAGAACAATGTCATACATTCACCCCCGTACAAGGATCTGGGCCTAAATCCATCTTTTTTTGCACTCCACACCACCCTGGGTTAGACACTGGCTATATGCAAATCAGCTCTGACCCTGTGCCTCATGGGAACAGTCCAGTCCGAACTACCAAGCCATGTCTTTCCCAGACCGGAACCAAGCATCCAAGGACCGGTTTCAGGCTATCAGCCTTCATCAGCCTGGATAGCTTGACTCCAGTGGTGTGGAGAGCCTGGGACTCACGTCTGAGCATACCCAGCCCACTCGGGGTGAAAATTGCAAAAAACACAGTTGATGGACAGAATGTAGAACAATGTCATACATTCACCCCAGTACAAGGATCTGGGCCTAAATCCATCTTTTTTTGCACTCCACACCACCCTGGGTTAGACACTGGCTATATGCAAATCAGCTCTGACCCTGTGCCTCATGGGAACAGTCCAGTCCGAACTACCAAGCCATGTCTTTCCCAGACCGGAACCAAGCATCCAAGGACCGGTTTCAGGCTATCAGACTTCATCAGCCTGGATAGCTTGATTCCAGTGGCGTGGAGAGCCTGGGAGTCACGTCTGAGCATACCCAGCCCACTCGTGGTGAACATTGCAAAAAACACAGTTGATGGACAGAATGTAGAACAATGTCATACATTCACCCCAGTGCAAGGATCTGGGCCTGAATCCATCGTTTTTTTGCACTCCACACCACCCTGGGTTAGACACTGGCTATATGCAAATCAGCTCTGATCCTGTGCCTCATGGGAACAGTCCAGTCCGAACTAACAAGCCATGTCTTTCCCAGACCGGAATCAAGCATCCAAGGACCGGTTTCTGGCTATCAGCCTTCATCAGCCTGGATAGCTTGACTCCAGTGGTGTGGAGAGCCTGGGACGTACGTCTGAGCATACCCAGCCCTCTCTGGGTGAAAATTGCAAAAAACACAGTTGATGGACAGAATGTAGAACAATGTCAACATTCACCTCAGTACAAGGATCTGGGCCTAAATCCATCATTTTTTTGCACTCCACACCACCCTGGGTTAGACACTGGCTATATGCAAATCAGCTCTGACCCTGTGCCTCATGGGAACAGTCCAGTCCGAACTACCAAGCCATGTCTTTCCCAGACCGGAATCAAGCATCCAAGGACCGGTTTCAGGCTATCAGTCTTCATCAGCCTGCATAGCTTGACTCCAGTGGTGTGGAGAGCCTGGGACTCACGTCTGAGCATACCCAGTCCACTCGGTGTGAAAATTGCAAAAAACACAGTTGATGGACAGAATGTAGAGCAATGTCATACATTCACCCCCATACAAGGATCTGGGCCTAAATCCATCGTTTTCTTGCACTCCACACCACCCTGGGTTAGACACTGGCTATATGCAAATCAGCTCTGACTCTGTGCCTCATGGGAACAGTCCAGTCCGAACTACCAAGCCATGTCTTTCCCAGACCGGAATCAAGCATCCAAGGACCGGTTTCTGGCTATCAGCCTTCATCAGCCTGGATAGCTTGACTCCACTCGGGGTGAAAATTGCAAAAAACACAGTTGATGGACAGAATGTAGAACAATGTCATACATTCACCCCCATACAAGGATCTGGGCCTAAATCCATAGTATTTTGCCACTCCACACCACCCTGGGTTAGACACTGGCTATATGCAAATCAGCTCTGACCCTGTGCCTCATGGGAACAGTCCAGTCCGAACTACCAAGCCATGTCTTTCCCAGACCGGAATCAAGCATCCAAGGACCGGTTTCAGGCTATCAGTCTTCATCAGCCTGGATAGATTGACTTCAGTGGTGTGGAGAGCCTGGGACTCACATCTGAGCATACCCAGCCGACTCGGGGTGAAAATTGCAAAAAACACAGTTGATGGACAGAATGTAGAACAATGTCATACATTCACCCCAGTGCAAGTATCTGGGCCTAAATCCATCGTTTTTTTGCACTCCACACCACCCTGGGCTAGACACTGGCTATATGCAAATCAGCTCTGACCCTGTGCCTCATGGGAACAGTCCAGTCCGAACTACCAAGCCATGTCTTTCCCAGACCGGAATCAAGCATCCAAGGACCGGTTTCAGGCTATCAGCTTTCATCAGCCTGGATAGCTTGACTCCAGTGGTGTGGAGAGCCTGGGACTTACGTCTGAGCATACCCAGCCCTCTCTGGGTGAAAATTGCAAAAAACACAGTTGATGGACAGAATGTAGAACAATGTCAACATTCACCCCAGTACAAGGATCTGGGCCTAAATCCATCATTTTTTGCACTCCACACCACCCTGGGTTAGACACTGGCTATAATCAAATCAGCTCTGACCCTGTGCCTCATGGGAACAGTCCAGTCCGAACTACCAAGCCATGTCTTTCCCAGACCGGAATCAAGCATCCAAGGACCGGTTTCAGGCTATCAGCCTTCATCAGCCTGGATAGCTTGACTCCAGTGGTGTGGAGAGCCTGGGACTCACGTCTGAGCATACCCAGCCCACTCGGTGTGAAAATTGCAAAAAACACAGTTGATGGACAGAATGTAGAACAATGTCATACATTCACCCCCGTACAAGGATCTGGGCCTAAATCCATCTTTTTTTGCACTCCACACCACCCTGGGTTAGACACTGGCTATATGCAAATCAGCTCTGACCCTGTGCCTCATGGGAACAGTCCAGTCCGAACTACCAAGCCATGTCTTTCCCAGACCGGAACCAAGCATCCAAGGACCGGTTTCAGGCTATCAGCCTTCATCAGCCTGGATAGCTTGACTCCAGTGGTGTGGAGAGCCTGGGACTCACGTCTGAGCAGACCCAGCCCACTCGGGGTGAAAATTGCAAAAAACACAGTTGATGGACAGAATGTAGAACAATGTCATACATTCACCCCAGTACAAGGATCTGGGCCTAAATCCATCGTTTTTTTGCACTCCACACCACTCTGGGTTAGACACTGGCAATATGCAAATCAGCTCTGACCCTGTGCCTCATGGGAACAGTCCAGTCCGAACTACCAAGCCATGTTTTTCCCAGACCGGAATCAAGCATCCAAGAACCGGTTTCTGGCTATCAGCCTTCATCAGCCTGGATAGCTTGACTCCAGTGGTGTGGAGAGCCTGGGACTTACGTCTGAGCATACCCAGCCCTCTCTGGGTGAAAATTGCAAAAAACACAGTTGATGGACAGAATGTAGAACAATGTCAACATTCACCCCAGTACAAGGATCTGGGCCTAAATCCATCATTTTTTGCACTCCACACCACCCTGGGTTAGACACTGGCTATAACCAAATCAGCTCTGACCCTGTGCCTCATGGGAACAGTCCAGTCCGAACTACCAAGCCATGTCTTTCCCAGACCGGAATCAAGCATCCAAGGACCGGTTTCAGGCTATCAGCCTTCATCAGCCTGGATAGCTTGACTCCAGTGGTGTGGAGAGCCTTGGACTCACGTCTGAGCATACCCAGCCCACTCGGTGTGAAAATTGCAAAAAACACAGTTGATGGACAGAATGTAGAACAATGTCATACATTCACCCCCGTACAAGGATCTGGGCCTAAATCCATCTTTTTTTGCACTCCACACCACCCTGGGTTAGACACTGGCTATATGCAAATCAGCTCTGACCCTGTGCCTCATGGGAACAGTCCAGTCCGAACTACCAAGCCATGTCTTTCCCAGACCGGAACCAAGCATCCAAGGACCGGTTTCAGGCTATCAGCCTTCATCAGCCTGGATAGCTTGACTCCAGTGGTGTGGAGAGCCTGGGACTCACGTCTGAGCATACCCAGCCCTCTCTGGGTGAAAATTGCAAAAAACACAGTTGATGGACAGAATGTAGAACAATGTCATACATTCACCCCAGTACAAGGATCTGGGCCTAAATCCATCGTTTTTTTGCACTCCACACCACTCTGGGTTAGACACTGGCAATATGCAAATCAGCTCTGACCCTGTGCCTCATGGGAACAGTCCAGTCCGAACTACCAAGCCATGTCTTTCCCAGACCGGAATCAAGCATCCAAGGACCGGTTTCAGGCTATCAGCCTTCATCAACCTGGATAGCTTGACTCCAGTGGTGTGGAGAGCCTGGGACTCACGTCTGAGCATACCCAGCCCACTCGGTGTGAAAATTGCAAAAAACACAGTTGATGGACAGAATGTAGAACAATGTCATACATTCACCCCCGTACAAGGATCTGGGCCTAAATCCATCTTTTTTTGCACTCCACACCACCCTGGGTTAGACACTGGCTATATGCAAATCAGCTCTGACCCTGTGCCTCATGGGAACAGTCCAGTCCGAACTACCAAGCCATGTCTTTCCCAGACCGGAACCAAGCATCCAAGGACCGGTTTCAGGCTATCAGCCTTCATCAGCCTGGATAGCTTGACTCCAGTGGTGTGGAGAGCCTGGGACTCACGTCTGAGCAGACCCAGCCCACTCGGGGTGAAAATTGCAAAAAACACAGTTGATGGACAGAATGTAGAACAATGTCATACATTCACCCCAGTACAAGGATCTGGGCCTAAATCCATCGTTTTTTTGCACTCCACACCACTCTGGGTTAGACACTGGCAATATGCAAATCAGCTCTGACCCTGTGCCTCATGGGAACAGTCCAGTCCGAACTACCAAGCCATGTTTTTCCCAGACCGGAATCAAGCATCCAAGAACCGGTTTCTGGCTATCAGCCTTCATCAGCCTGGATAGCTTGACTCCAGTGGTGTGGAGAGCCTGGGACTCACGCCTGAGCATACCCAGCCCACTCAGGGTGAAAATCGCAAAAGAATACAGTTGATGGACAGAATGTAGAACAATGTCATACATTCACCCCAGTACAAGGATCTGGGCCTAAATCCATCATTTTTTGCACTCCACACCACCCTGGGTTAGACACTGGCTATGTGCAAATTAGCTCTAACCCTGTGCCTCATGGGAACAGTCCAGTCCGAACTACCAAGCCATGTCTTTCCCAGACCGGAATCAAGCATCCAAGGACCGGTTTCTGGCTATCAGCCTTCATCAGCCTGGATAGCTTGACTCCAGTGGTGTGGAGAGCCTGGGATTCACGTCTGAGCATACCCAGCCCACTCGGGGTGAAAATTGCAAAAAACACAGTTGATGGACAGAATGTAGAACAATGTCATACATTCACCCCAGTACAAGGATGTGGGCCTAAATCCATCGTTTTTTTGCACTCCACACCACCCTGGGTTAGACATTTGCTATATGCAAATCAGCTCTGACCCTGTGCCTCATGGGAACAGTCCAGTCCGAACTACCAAGCCATGTCTTTCCCAGACCGGAATCAAGCATCCAAGGACCGGTTTCTGGCTATCAGCCTTCATCAGCCTGGATAGCTTGATTCCAGTGGTGTGGAGAGCCTGGGACTCACGTCTGAGCATACCCAGCCCACTCGGGGTGAAAATTGCAAAAAACACAGTTGATGGACGGAATGTAGAACAATGTCATACATTCACCCCCGTACAAGGATCTGGGCCTAAATCCATCTTTTTTTGCACTCCACACCACCCTGGGTTAGACACTGGCTATATGCAAATCAGCTCTGACCCTGTGCCTCATGGGAACAGTCCAGTCCGAACTACCAAGCCATGTTTTTCCCAGACCGGAATCAAGCATCCAAGAACCGGTTTCTGGCTATCAGCCTTCATCAGCCTGGATAGCTTGACTCCAGTGGTGTGGAGAGCCTGGGACTCACGTCTGAGCATACCCAGCCCACTCAGGGTGAAAATCGCAAAAGAATACAGTTGATGGACAGAATGTAGAACAATGTCATACATTCACCCCAGTACAAGGATCTGGGCCTAAATCCATCATTTTTTGCACTCCACACCACCCTGGGTTAGACACTGGCTATGTGCAAATTAGCTCTGACCCTGTGCCTCATGGGAACAGTCCAGTCCGAACTACCAAGCCATGTCTTTCCCAGACCGGAATCAAGCATCCAAGGACCGGTTTCTGGCTATCAGCCTTCATCAGCCTGGATAGCTTGACTCCAGTGGTGTGGAGAGCCTGGGATTCACGTCTGAGCATACCCAGCCCACTCGGGGTGAAAATTGCAAAAAACACAGTTGATGGGCAGAATGTAGAACAATGTCATACATTCACCCCAGTACAAGGATGTGGGCCTAAATCCATCGTTTTTTTGCACTCCACACCACCCTGGGTTAGACACTTGCTATATGCAAATCAGCTCTGACCCTGTGCCTCATGGGAACAGTCCAGTCCGAACTACCAAGCCATGTCTTTCCCAGACCGGAATCAAGCATCCAAGGACCGGTTTCTGGCTATCAGCCTTCATCAGCCTGGATAGCTTGATTCCAGTGGTGTGGAGAGCCTGGGACTCACGTCTGAGCATACCCAGCCCACTCGGGGTGAAAATTGCAAAAAACACAGTTGATGGACAGAATGTAGAACAATGTCATACATTTACCCCAGTACAAGGATCTGGGCCTAAATCCATCATTTTTTTGCACTCCACACCACCCTGGGTTAGACACTGGCTATGTGCAAATTAGCTCTGACCCTGTGCCTCATGGGAACAGTCCAGTCCGAACTACCAAGCCATGTCTTTCTCAGACCGGAATCAAGCATCCAAGGACCGGTTTCTGGCTATCAGCCTTCATCAGCCTGGATAGCTTGACTCCAGTGGTGTGGAGAGCCTGGGACTCACGTCTGAGCATACCCAGCCCACTCGGGGTGAAAATTGCAAAAAACACAGTTGATGGACGGAATGTAGAACAATGTCATACATTCACCCCCGTACAAGGATCTGGGCCTAAATCCATAGTTTTTTTGCACTCCACACCACCCTGGGTTAGACACTGGCTATATGCAAATCAGCTCTGACCCTGTGCCTCATGGAAACAGTCCAGTCCGAACTACCAAGCCATGTCTTTCTCAGACCGGAATCAAGCATCCAAGGACCGGTTTCTGGCTATCAGCCTTCATCAGCCTGGATAGCTTGACTCCACTCGGGGTGAAAATTGCAAAAAACACAGTTGATGGACAGAATGTAGAACAATGTCATACATTCACCCCCATACAAGGATCTGGGCCTAAATCCTTAGTTTTTTTCCACTCCACACCACCCTGGGTTAGACACTGGCTATATGCAAATCAGCTCTGACCCTGTGCCTCATGGGAACAGTCCAGTCCGAACTACCAAGCCATGTCTTTCCCAGACCGGAATCAAGCATCCAAGGACCGGTTTCAGGCTATCAGTCTTCATCAGCCTGGATAGATTGACTTCAGTGGTGTGGAGAGCCTGGGACTCACATCTGAGCATACCCAGCCGACTCGGGGTGAAAATTGCAAAAAACACAGTTGATGGACAGAATGTAGAACAATGTCATACATTCACCCCAGTGCAAGGATCTGGGCCTAAATCCATCGTTTTTTTGCACTCCACACCACCCTGGGTTAGACACTGGCTATATGCAAATCAGCTCTGACCCTGTGCCTCATGGGAACAGTCCAGTCCGAACTACCAAGCCATGTCTTTCCCAGACCGGAATCAAGCATCCAAGGACCGGTTTCTGGCTATCAGCCTTCATCAGCCTGGATAGCTTGACTCCAGTGGTGTGGAGAGCCTGGGACTTACGTCTGAGCATACCCAGCCCTCCCTGGGTGAAAATTGCAAAAAACACAGTTGATGGACAGAATGTAGAACAATGTCAACATTCACCCCAGTACAAGGATCTGGGCCTAAATCCATCATTTGTTTGCACTCCACACCACCCTGGGTTAGACACTGGCTATATGCAAATCAGCTCTGACCCTGTGCCTCATGGGAACAGTCCAGTCCGAAATACCAAGCCATGTCTTTCCCAGACCGGAATCAAACATCCAAGGACCGGTTTCAGGCTATCAGTCTTCATCAGCCTGCATAGCTTGACTCCAGTGGTGTGGAGAGCCTGGGACTCACGTCTGAGCATACCCAGCCCACTCGGTGTGAAAATTGCAAAAAACATAGTTGATGGACAGAATGTAGAACAATGTCATACATTCACCCCCATACAAGGATCTAGGCCTAAATCCATTGTTTTTTGCACTCCACACCACCCTGGGTTAGACACTGGCTATATGCAAATCAGCTCTGACCCTGTGCCTCATGGGAACAGTCCAGTCCGAACTACCAAGCCATGTATTTCCCAGACCAGAATCAAGCATCCAAGGACCAGTTTCTGGCTATCAGCCTTCATCAGCCTGGATAGCTTGATTCCAGTGGTGTGGAGAGCCTGGGAGTCACGTCTGAGCATACCCAGCCCACTCGGGGTGAAAATTGCAAAAAACACAGTTGATGGACAGAATATAGAATAATGTCATACATTCACCCCCGTACAAGGATCTGGGCCTAAATCCATCTTTTTTTGCACTCCACACCACCCTGGGTTAGACACTGGCTGTATGCAAATCAGCTCTGACCCTGTGCCTCATGGAAACAGTCCAGTCCGAACTACCAAGCCATGTCTTTCTCAGACCGGAATCAAGCATCCAAGGACCGGTTTCTGGCTATCAGCCTTCATCAGCCTGGATAGCTTGACTCCACTCGGGGTGAAAATTGCAAAAAACACAGTTGATGGACAGAATGTAGAACAATGTCAAACATTCACCCCCATACAAGGATCTGGGCCTAAATCCATAGTATTTTGCCACTCCACACCACCCTGGGTTAGACACTGGCTATATGCAAAACAGCTCTGACCCTGTGCCTCATGGGAACAGTCCAGTCCGAACTACCAAGCCATGTCTTTCCCAGACCGGAATCAAGCATCCAAGGACCGGTTTCAGGCTATCAGTCTTCATCAGCCTGGATAGATTGACTTCAGTGGTGTGGAGAGCCTGGGACTCACATCTGAGCATACCCAGCCGACTCGGGGTGAAAATTGCAAAAAACACAGTTGATGGACAGAATGTAGAACAATGTCATACATTCACCCCAGTGCAAGTATCTGGGCCTAAATCCATCGTTTTTTTGCACTCCACACCACCCTGGGTTAGACACTGGCTATATGCAAATCAGCTCTGACCCTGTGCCTCATGGGAACAGTCCAGTCTGAACTACCAAGCCATGTCTTTCCCAGACCGGAATCAAGCATCCAAGGACCGGTTTCTGGCTATCAGCCTTCATCAGCCTGGATAGCTTGACTCCAGTGGTGTGGAGAGCCTGGGACTCACGTCTGAGCATACCCAGCCCACTCGGGGTGAAAATTGCAAAAAACACAGTTGATGGACGGAATGTAGAACAATGTCATACATTCACCCCCGTACAAGGATCTGGGCCTAAATCCATCTTTTTTTGCACTCCACACCACCCTGGGTTAGACACTGGCTATATGCAAATCAGCTCTGACCCTGTGCCTCATGGGAACAGTCCAGTCCGAACTACCAAGCCATGTCTTTCCCAGACCGGAATCAAGCATCCAAGGACCGGTTTTAGGCTATCAGCCTTCATCAGCCTGGATAGCTTGATTCCAGTGGTGTGGAGAGCCTGGGTGTCACGTCTGAGCATACCCAGCCCACTCGGGGTGAAATTTGCAAAAAACACAGTTGATTGACAGAATGTAGAACAATGTCATACATTCACCCCAGTACAAGGATCTGGGCCTAAATCCATAGTATTTTTGCACTCCACACCACCCTGGGTTAGACACTGGCTATATGCAAATCAGCTCTGACCCTGTGCCTCATGGAAACAGTCCAGTCCGAACTACCAAGCCATGTCTTTCTCAGACCGGAATCAAGCATCCAAGGACCGGTTTCTGGCTATCAGCCTTCATCAGCCTGGATAGCTTGACTCCACTCGGGGTGAAAATTGCAAAAAACACAGTTGATGGACAGAATGTAGAACAATGTCATACATTCACCCCCATACAAGGATCTGGGCCTAAATCCTTAGTTTTTTTCCACTCCACACCACCCTGGGTTAGACACTGGCTATATGCAAATCAGCTCTGACCCTGTGCCTCATGGGAACAGTCCAGTCCGAACTACCAAGCCATGTCTTTCCCAGACCGGAATCAAGCATCCAAGGACCGGTTTCAGGCTATCAGTCTTCATCAGCCTGGATAGATTGACTTCAGTGGTGTGGAGAGCCTGGGACTCACATCTGAGCATACCCAGCCGACTCGGGGTGAAAATTGCAAAAAACAGAGTTGATGGACAGAATGTAGAACAATGTCATACATTCACCCCAGTACAAGGATGTGGGCCTAAATCCATCGTTTTTTTGCACTCCACACCACCCTGGGTTAGACACTGGCTATATGCAAATCAGCTCTGACCCTGTGCCTCATGGGAACAGTCCAGTCCGAACTACCAAGCCATGTCTTTCCCAGACCGGAATCAAGCATCCAAGGACCGGTTTCTGGCTATCAGCCTTCATCAGCCTGGATAGCTTGACTCCAGTGGTGTGGAGAGCCTGGGACTTACGTCTGAGCATACCCAGCCCTCCCTGGGTGAAAATTGCAAAAAACACAGTTGATGGACAGAATGTAGAACAATGTCAACATTCACCCCAGTACAAGGATCTGGGCCTAAATCCATCATTTTTTTGCACTCCACACCACCCTGGGTTAGACACTGGCTATATGCAAATCAGCTCTGACCCTGTGCCTCATGGGAACAGTCCAGTCCGAAATACCAAGCCATGTCTTTCCCAGACCGGAATCAAACATCCAAGGACCGGTTTCAGGCTATCAGTCTTCATCAGCCTGCATAGCTTGACTCCAGTGGTGTGGAGAGCCTGGGACTCACGTCTGAGCATACCCAGCCCACTCGGTGTGAAAATTGCAAAAAACATAGTTGATGGACAGAATGTAGAACCATGTCATACATTCACCCCCATACAAGGATCTGGGCCTAAATCCATTGTTTTTTTGCACTCCACACCACCCTGGGTTAGACACTGGCTATATGCAAATCAGCTCTGACCCTGTGCCTCATGGGAACAGTCCAGTCCGAACTACCAAGCCATGTCTTTCCCAGACCAGAATCAAGCATCCAAGGACCAGTTTCTGGCTATCAGCCTTCATCAGCCTGGATAGCTTGATTCCAGTGGTGTGGAGAGCCTGGGAGTCACGTCTGAGCATACCCAGCCCACTCGGGGTGAAAATTGCAAAAAACACAGTTGATGGACAGAATATAGAATAATGTCATACATTCACCCCCGTACAAGGATCTGGGCCTAAATCCATCTTTTTTTGCACTCCACACCACCCTGGGTTAGACACTGGCTATATGCAAATCAGCTCTGACCCTGTGCCTCATGGAAACAGTCCAGTCCGAACTACCAAGCCATGTCTTTCTCAGACCGGAATCAAGCATCCAAGGACCGGTTTCTGGCTATCAGCCTTCATCAGCCTGGATAGCTTGACTCCACTCGGGGTGAAAATTGCAAAAAACACAGTTGATGGACAGAATGTAGAACAATGTCAAACATTCACCCCCATACAAGGATCTGGGCCTAAATCCATAGTATTTTGCCACTCCACACCACCCTGGGTTAGACACTGGCTATATGCAAAACAGCTCTGACCCTGTGCCTCATGGGAACAGTCCAGTCCGAACTACCAAGCCATGTCTTTCCCAGACCGGAATCAAGCATCCAAGGACCGGTTTCAGGCTATCAGTCTTCATCAGCCTGGATAGATTGACTTCAGTGGTGTGGAGAGCCTGGGACTCACATCTGAGCATACCCAGCCGACTCGGGGTGAAAATTGCAAAAAACACAGTTGATGGACAGAATGTAGAACAATGTCATACATTCACCCCAGTGCAAGTATCTGGGCCTAAATCTATCGTTTTTTTGCACTCCACACCACCCTGGGTTAGACACTGGCTATATGCAAATCAGCTCTGACCCTGTGCCTCATGGGAACAGTCCAGTCTGAACTACCAAGCCATGTCTTTCCCAGACCGGAATCAAGCATCCAAGGACCGGTTTCTGGCTATCAGCCTTCATCAGCCTGGATAGCTTGACTCCAGTGGTGTGGAGAGCCTGGGACTCACGTCTGAGCATACCCAGCCCACTCGGGGTGAAAATTGCAAAAAACACAGTTGATGGACGGAATGTAGAACAATGTAATACATTCACCCCCGTACAAGGATCTGGGCCTAAATCCATCTTTTTTTGCACTCCACACCACCCTGGGTTAGACACTGGCTATATGCAAATCAGCTCTGACCCTGTGCCTCATGGGAACAGTCCAGTCCGAACTACCAAGCCATGTCTTTCCCAGACCGGAATCAAGCATCCAAGGACCGGTTTTAGGCTATCAGCCTTCATCAGCCTGGATAGCTTGATTCCAGTGGTGTGGAGAGCCTGGGTGTCACGTCTGAGCATACCCAGCCCACTCGGGGTGAAATTTGCAAAAAACACAGTTGATTGACAGAATGTAGAACAATGTCATACATTCACCCCAGTACAAGGATCTGGGCCTAAATCCATAGTTTTTTTGCACTCCACACCACCCTGGGTTAGACACTGGCTATATGCAAATCAGCTCTGACCCTGTGACTCATGGAAACAGTCCAGTCCGAACTACCAAGCCATGTCTTTCTCAGACCGGAATCAAGCATCCAAGGACCGGTTTCTGGCTATCAGCCTTCATCAGCCTGGATAGCTTGACTCCACTCGGGGTGAAAATTGCAAAAAACACAGTTGATGGACAGAATGTAGAACAATGTCATACATTCACCCCCATACAAGGATCTGGGCCTAAATCCTTAGTTTTTTTCCACTCCACACCACCCTGGGTTAGACACTGGCTATATGCAAATCAGCTCTGACCCTGTGCCTCATGGGAACAGTCCAGTCCGAACTACCAAGCCATGTCTTTCCCAGACCGGAATCAAGCATCCAAGGACCGGTTTCAGGCTATCAGTCTTCATCAGCCTGGATAGATTGACTTCAGTGGTGTGGAGAGCCTGGGACTCACATCTGAGCATACCCAGCCGACTCGGGGTGAAAATTGCAAAAAACAGATTTGATGGACAGAATGTAAAACAATGTCATACATTCACCCCAGTACAAGGATGTGGGCCTAAATCCATCGTCTTTTTGCACTCCACACCACCCTGGGTTAGACACTGGCTATATGCAAATCAGCTCTGACCCTGTGCCTCATGGGAACAGTCCAGTCCGAACTACCAAGCCATATCTTTCCCAGACCGGAATCAAGCATCCAAGGACCGGTTTCTGGCTATCAGCCTTCATCAGCCTGGATAGCTTGACTCCAGTGGTGTGGAGAGCCTGGGACTTACGTCTGAGCATACCCAGCCCTCCCTGGGTGAAAATTGCAAAAAACACAGTTGATGGACAGAATGTAGAACAATGTCAACATTCACCCCAGTACAAGGATCTGGGCCTAAATCCATCATTTTTTTGCACTCCACACCACCCTGGGTTAGACACTGGCTATATGCAAATCAGCTCTGACCCTGTGCCTCATGGGAACAGTCCAGTCCGAAATACCAAGCCATGTCTTTCCCAGACCGGAATCAAACATCCAAGGACCGGTTTCAGGCTATCAGTCTTCATCAGCCTGCATAGCTTGACTCCAGTGGTGTGGAGAGCCTGGGACTCACGTCTGAGCATACCCAGCCCACTCGGTGTGAAAATTGCAAAAAACATAGTTGATGAACAGAATGTAGAACAATGTCATACATTCACCCCCATACAAGGATCTGGGCCTAAATCCATTGTTTTTTTGCACTCCACACCACCCTGGGTTAGACACTGGCTATATGCAAATCAGCTCTGACCCTGTGCCTCATGGGAACAGTCCAGTCCGAACTACCAAGCCATGTCTTTCCCAGACCAGAATCAAGCATCCAAGGACCAGTTTCTGGCTATCAGCCTTCATCAGCCTGGATAGCTTGATTCCAGTGGTGTGGAGAGCCTGGGAGTCACGTCTGAGCATACCCAGCCCACTCGGGGTGAAAATTGCAAAAAACACAGTTGATGGACAGAATATAGAATAATGTCATACATTCACCCCCGTACAAGGATCTGGGCCTAAATCCATTGTTATTTGCACTCCACACCACCCTAGGTTATACAATGGCTATATGCAAATCAGCTCTGACCCTGTGCCTCATGGAAACAGTCCAGTCCGAACTACCAAGCCATGTCTTTCCCAGACCGGAATCAAGCATCCAAGGACCGGTTTTAGGCTATCAGCCTTCATCAGCCTGGATAGCTTGATTCCAGTGGTGTGGAGAGCCTGGGTGTCACGTCTGAGCATACCCAGCCCACTCGGGGTGAAATTTGCAAAAAACACAGTTGATTGACAGAATGTAGAACAATGTCATACATTCACCCCAGTACAAGGATCTGGCCCTAAATCCATAGTTTTTTTGCACTCCACACCACCCTGGGTTAGACACTGGCTATATGCAAATCAGCTCTGACCCTGTGCCTCATGGAAACAGTCCAGTCCGAACTACCAAGCCATGTCTTTCTCAGACCGGAATCAAGCATCCAAGGACCGGTTTCTGGCTAACAGCCTTCATCAGCCTGGATAGCTTGACTCCACTCGGGGTGAAAATTGCAAAAAACACAGTTGATGGACAGAATGTAGAACAATGTCATACATTCACCCCCATACAAGGATCTGGGCCTAAATCCTTAGTTTTTTTCCACTCCACACCACCCTGGGTTAGACACTGGCTATATGCAAATCAGCTCTGACCCTGTGCCTCATGGGAACAGTCCAGTCCGAACTACCAAGCCATGTCTTTCCCAGACCGGAATCAAGCATCCAAGGACCGGTTTCAGGCTATCAGTCTTCATCAGCCTGGATAGATTGACTTCAGTGGTGTGGAGAGCCTGGGACTCACATCTGAGCATACCCAGCCGACTCGGGGTGAAAATTGCAAAAAACAGAGTTGATGGACAGAATGTAAAACAATGTCATACATTCACCCCAGTACAAGGATGTGGGCCTAAATCCATCGTTTTTTTGCACTCCACACCACCCTGGGTTAGACACTGGCTATATGCAAATCAGCTCTGACCCTGTGCCTCATGGGAACAGTCCAGTCCGAACTACCAAGCCATGTCTTTCCCAGACCGGAATCAAGCATCCAAGGACCGGTTTCTGGCTTTCAGCCTTCATCAGCCTGGATAGCTTGACTCCAGTGGTGTGGAGAGCCTGGGACTTACGTCTGAGCATACCCAGCCCTCCCTGGGTGAAAATTGCAAAAAACACAGTTGATGGACAGAATGTAGAACAATGTCAACATTCACCCCAGTACAAGGATCTGGGCCTAAATCCATCATTTTTTTGCACTCCACACCACCCTGGGTTAGACACTGGCTATATGCAAATCAGCTCTGACCCTGTGCCTCATGGGAACAGTCCAGTCCGAACTACCAAGCCATGTCTTTCCCAGACCAGAATCAAGCATCCAAGGACCAGTTTCTGGCTATCAGCCTTCATCAGCCTGGATAGCTTGATTCCAGTGGTGTGGAGAGCCTGGGAGTCACGTCTGAGCATACCCAGCCCACTCGGGGTGAAAATTGCAAAAAACACAGTTGATGGACAGAATATAGAATAATGTCATACATTCACCCCCGTACAAGGATCTGGGCCTAAATCCATTGTTATTTGCACTCCACACCACCCTAGGTTATACAATGGCTATATGCAAATCAGCTCTGACCCTGTGCCTCATGGAAACAGTCCAGTCCGAACTACCAAGCCATGTCTTTCTCAGACCGGAATCAAGCATCCAAGGACCGGTTTCTGGCTATCAGCCTTCATCAGCCTGGATAGCTTGACTCCACTCGGGGTGAAAATTGCAAAAAACACAGTTGATGGACAGAATGTAGAACAATGTCGAACATTCACCCCATACAAGGATCTGGGCCTAAATCCATAGTATTTTGCCACTCCACACCACCCTGGGTTAGACACTGGCTATACGCAAAACAGCTCTGACCCTGTGCCTCATGGGAACAGTCCAGTCCGAACTACCAAGCCATGTCTTTCCCAGACCGGAATCAAGCATCCAAGGACCGGTTTCAGGCTATCAGTCTTCATCAGCCTGGATAGATTGACTTCAGTGGTGTGGAGAGCCTGGGACTCACATCTGAGCATACCCAGCCGACTCGGGGTGAAAATTGCAAAAAACACAGTTGATGGACAGAATGTAGAACAATGTCATACATTCACCCCAGTGCAAGTATCTGGGCCTAAATCCATCGTTTTTTTGCACTCCACACCACCCTGGGTTAGACACTGGCTATATGCAAATCAGCTCTGACCCTGTGCCTCATGGGAACAGTCCAGTCTGAACTACCAAGCCATGTCTTTCCCAGACCGGAATCAAGCATCCAAGGACCGGTTTCAGGCTATCAGCCTTCATCAGCCTGGATAGCTTGACTCCAGTGGTGTGGAGAGCCTGGGACTTACGTCTGAGCATACCCAGCCCTCTCTGGGTGAAAATTGCAAAAAACACAGTTGATGGACAGAATGTAGAACAATGTCAACATTCACCCCAGTACAAGGATCTGGGCCTAAATCCATCATTTTTTGCACTCCACACCACCCTGGGTTAGACACTGGCTATAATCAAATCAGCTCTGACCCTGTGCCTCATGGGAACAGTCCAGTCCGAACTACCAAGCCATGTCTTTCCCAGACCGGAATCAAGCATCCAAGGACCGGTTTCAGGCTATCAGCCTTCATCAGCCTGGATAGCTTGACTCCAGTGGTGTGGAGAGCCTGGGACTCACGTCTGAGCATACCCAGCCCACTCGGTGTGAAAATTGCAAAAAACACAGTTGATGGACAGAATTGAGGTTCCGTAAAAATTATTACGATGTTCTGGGCATTGCCGAATATGGACAAGTTTGGTATCTATGAACCGCAAATGACGAGTTCGGCAAGTGTGTGTATTTTCGCTACACTACCTGCCAGGGTTCGTCTAATATTACGTGTTCTTCATCTGAACCCTCGGGTTCCATTTTAGATACGGCATCCATTTTGTTTCTTGCCCTCACGTAGTCAGCGAGCAGGTAACTGTTCGCCCCTTGACCCTCTAGTTCCCAAGCCTTGCGGAAGACGCATATTCCTTTCATGCATCTTTATTCCCGGAGGAATGACACAGCAAAGGCAGATGGCTCAGCTTGAGGGTAATCTGGCCGTGCCGGCCTATTGTGACAGCCGTGCAGGCGATGGGATCCAACTCTTTGATCCTACGATCATGCTTCCGATATTACCCCCACACTCTTTTCTCTACACGTGTCTGACTTCCTTGCAGCTGCTCTTGTCTCTTCTTCTTTGTCATTTACAACTCTAATGGGTGTGCCTAATGGTGGGATTGTACTTTTACAGTTGGGAACCGGCATGGCTATTGTAATTATGTTCCGGGATTCTAAACACATGAAAGCGACCCTTTTGAAGTCTACTGTGGGAACTGGATTGTAATCTTTTGTCCACATGTTATGCAATGGCAACATTCTGTATAAAAGAGAGCGATCTACATACACAATTCGAAGCAGACTCGCAGAACCTACATGTTCATGTACTTCTTATGACTCCTGTTTCCCTGCAGTAATAAAAGCTGATCTTTGACGCCGAAGGAAGTGTCCCGTGTCTCTGTAATTTGTGCGCCGAAACAGGTATCCCATGAAGGTTATAGGTGTTGTTCCCTGGCACCGCTGGTACTGTTAAAAGTCCAGTCCTTCAGTTTGGCGCCCAACGTGGGCGACTTCAGCGGTACCGGTCCAAAGCCTGATGATCGTGAGGAACTTCGTGTGAAATCTCCGAGGGAAGGTGCACCCCGCTTCATCGATCCTGTTGTCGAAACAAGTGGCCCGAAGTTTTTCCCTGCGAAGATTCCCGCCTCCTGACGGCTGCGACGGACCGATGCCCTGACTGTCGACCTGTCTTCGACGCCCGGTGCAGACCTTACGTACAAGCTAGACGACAGACGGGCCTTCCTGGTGACGCCATTGAAGTTCCGAGTTAAGTATTTGTGGGTCGCTCCCAGTCCTTAGTGGTTGTTCTAGCTTTTTGAAAGCTTTGTTGTTAGCCTTTAAGGCTTTGTTGTAATAGCTCACTGAGCTTTGTAATAGCCTCCTCAGGCTTTGTGGTTAGCTCTTCGAGCTTTGTAATAGCCTTAAGGCTTTGTTGTATTGCATGGTTCCATTGCATTTGTGGTTCTTAGTATTGGTTCTTAGTATTATTTGACAGTTGCAATTGCCAAAAACCGAGGGTTTTGATTTACACGAGGTTTTATTGCTTCGGTAATCCTTGAAGTTTGATACTAGGTTAGTGTGCACGATGCCTAGCCATAGTGGTTTGTTTCGTATTTTCAAATGTTGCGCAATGGATTCCCGGTTGGAGGACTCATGTCCGATACCTCCAGTTGGAACTCCGATACATGATCTTTATAGTCGACATGGGGTGGGTCCTATAATATATAATGATTACTGGGTCCGCTATACAAAGAAAGACGGTGATCTTAGATGGCCACCGCATGGAACTTTTGAACTTTCGATTTTAGATAATCTTGAGGCTAAATTATTTTTAAAGAAAGCTAGGCCAGCTATGTTTGATTCCTTTCGGATATGGCGTAAAGAGGCCAAACAGAAAGAAATCAAACAACTTAAAAAGGATCAAAAGCAAGGGTTCGTTCCTGTAATGCAAGCTATAAAAGAATGTAGACAGGACAAAGAAGAAAAGGACATGGAAATCGCTACTAGATTGCATCACATGAAAATAGATAAATGTTACCCAGTTTTACCGAATAAACTAGAAACGAAAGAAGAAGATTTAAAGGAGGATTCCTTGCTGTCATACTTGATGAAATCACCACCTCCTTATGTACAGGGTGCTACTGCTCCTGTAGTTCCTCCTGTAGTTCCTCCTGTTGTACCCCTTGTTGCTCCAGCGGCTGCGGGTCAGCTCGCTGTTAACCCTACGTTTGTTCCACCACCTGTCCTTGTTCCTACTGCTCCTGTACCTGTACCTTCACAGACTGTTGTTTCTGCTACTCCGACTACCTTGTCCGTTCCTACTACGCCTGCCTTCACCTCTGGTGTTGTTGCCCCTGTTTTTCTTTCCCCTTCTGTCCGTAAGCGTGTTCCTAACTCTGTTGCTACCCTTTATTCACCTCTTTCTGGTCCATTATTTTCGTCTGATTCATCTGAAACTCCTCAGAGACGGAGTCAGATCCCTAGTGGTAGGGAGAAAGAGACGTTAATAACCATGGCACATAGGTGGATGAAACATCCTGCTAATTACACTTCACGTGTAGTCTTTGATACGTTTTCTCAGTTTAATGAGCCTACGCAGAGATTCGTATTTGAGGAGATGTGTAACTTTTTGAGGGAAGAATGGTATAATGATGATGTAGAAAATGTACCGTCCGACATAATTGAACTTCAGAGCCACTTTTCGAACGGTATGATTATAGGAGACGATGTACGACGTGCCGTGGAACGCTTATTAGCGTTCAGACCCACAGCACATTCTCGGGTGTCATCAGATGATACCACCGAGAATTGGAAAGCGGTTCCTGGTCAGTATCCCATGAGAGAGTTTCCGCCAATGTGGGTGCCTGGTGATCCGCAAGGTAACCCTGTGGTTCTACCACATTTTCGAAGAGTGTGGATACATCTTCCATGGAAACGATCGGAAGTTTTGCAAGTAAAGCAATCCTTGCCCGATCCACGTAAAAACCCGGCTGGTTATTATAAGGAGTTATCACAACTGGTGGAAGCTTCTATTATGAACCTTGCCGACATCGACATGTTGTTTGGCAATGTTGTACCGCAACCAGTTTGGGCTAAAATTCGTCAAGCCAATCACGCAGTTGAATTAGGGGGTGATTGGGCTGCACTGCTAGCAGCTGATGCATTACAAGTTGGTGGGGCCAAGCCTGAACAGCTGATTTTGGATTTGCCTCAGAAAATCATTACGCTCATGAAAACTCTCATGCCAGCGATGAAGGTGAACTGGGATAAGTTATCAGCTTGTAAGCAAAAGAAAGACGAGAGTGTCTCAGATTTCTTTACAAGGTTTGAGGAAGCGTTTGTCGACCACAGCGGCCAGGACATGGGCGCTGAGGGAGGCCAGCGGTTATTCATTGACAAATTCGTGTCGAATTTGTTGCCTGAACTAAGCAACAAACTAAAGAATTCAGAGAGTGCGTGGGCAGTTTCAACCCCTGCGCAAATACTAGCAACGGCACAGTATTATGAGAATAGGGAAAAAGAAGAAAGTGATCGTGTAGAAAAGAAAACGAAGGAGCTCAAAACGAAGGTTTTGTTGCAGCAAGCATATCCTCCACGATCAAACCAAAATGATTTACAACAGCAGTATCGACCACGAGCACAGCCCGATAGGACACAGCCGCGCTCTGACAACTTTGATTATAGATCTTCACTTGGGTATAATCAGTGCGCATATTGTAGGAAAGAGGGACACCTAAAATATGATTGTCTTGCCTTACGGGACCGTCTGAATGGTGTGTCGACACGTGGAAACCGTGGTGGTGGTCCTCAACAGACACCACGTGGTAGAGGTCGTGGTTCTTCCCACAATCAGATTGATCGTCATCAAAATCAATCGGATGCGAATAATTATTTTGATCAGCGAAATACGGGGTCTGTTCGATCTGCACAGTATAATGTGGATGATTATTACGTAGAGCATGAGACTGTTGTAAATGACCATTACTAGGACAGCCAACGACAAAGAGAGGGAGTAGTGTCAGTTCCGGTCGATCAGAGTGGGCCTTATGTTGCAGTGGCTACATCAGGTGTAGTTGAGCCTTTTCTGTTAGACACTGGTGCGACGAAAAGTTCCATCATGCATTCAAAACTCCCTGGCGCACCTTTGTCTGGCTTAACGAACGTTTCCGTTGGATTCTCTGGCGCCCCTGTTAGTAACCCAGTCTCTAATCCTTTGCCTCTTATGATTGGACCTCGTGAGCTAACAGCTCCACTGATTCTATCTACTGGTTGTGGTGAAAATCTTTTGGGCCTGGATTTGTTGAAACGATTATATGCAACATTGTACTGTTCCCCCGAAGGAGTGGAGCTTACATTGGGACGGAGAGTGATCTCTCCCATGTATTTATCGGTCGATAAATTCCCACCGGAATTGAGTTCCCTCCCTGCGTCCTTATGGGCCACAGGTCCTAATGATGTGGGCCTGTTAGACATTCCACCTTATGTGATTCAATTGAAACCAAATGCGCGATTACCGCGCTTACCTCAATATCGTATTTCTCTTGAGGGCGAACGAGCGTTGTTAGCAATAGTTCATGATCTCATTGGAAAAGGTGTTGTTGAAGAAACTCGTGGAAATGTATGTAATAGCCCTGTATTGCCAATTCTGAAACGAACTGACCCAACTAAACCTCCTGTGTATCGTTTCGTTATAGATTTGAGAGAGGTAAATAAAATAGTAGTTCCACAATTTCCTGTGGTCCCTGACATTACGGCTTTACTAACAATGATTCCGGCATCTGCCTCCTGGTTCACAGTGATCGATCTAAAGAATGCTTTCTTTAGCATCCCGATTGCCGAGGAAAGCAGAGACCTATTCGGATTCTCATTAGGTGGTCGCAGTTTTAGGCTAAAACGCGCTCCACAGGGCTACTGTGAGAGTCCGTCAATCTACAGCCAAGCACTTAAAGGTCAGCTTGATGCCTTTGTATTACCTAGAGGTGCAGCTTTGATTCAGTACGTTGACGATCTTTTAGTGGCAGCTGATACAGAAGCTATTTGCAAAACGGCTACAGTATCATTGTTACACTATCTACATGACTTACACCACAAGGTATCGCCTTCAAAGCTACAGTATTGTTGTCAAGAAGTTACCTATCTAGGTCACTTATTGTCAAGAGAAGGGAGAAGGTTGACCCCAGAAAGAATTGCAGCAATTTCCCAAATGACTGTGCCAAGAACTCAGAGAGATGTTCGCGCCTTTTTAGGTATTACGTCCTATTGCAGACAATGGATTCCCAATTTTTCATTGTTGGCGAAACCATTGATAGCTCTTACGTGCAAAGATATTCCATCCCCAGTACCTTGGTCTGAAGAATGTCAGAAAAGTTTTTCGGAATTACGTGATGCGTTGTGTTCGGCTCCTGTGTTGGGCACTCCTGACTACAGTAAACCGTTTACACTATACGTCCACGAAAGGGATGGTTGCGCGTTGAGTGTTCTGACACAACCTTTTGGTGGTAAGCAACGCCCATGTGCCTATTTTTCTTCGACTTTAGACCCAGTAGCAAGAGCCTTGCCAAGTTGTTTAAGGGCAACAGCGGCAGCTGCAGCGTCCATTCGACAGTCCGCAGGTTTAGTTATGGATAATATGCTCACGGTAATGGTTCCGCATGCAGTTGACACTCTATTAAATAGAACGAAAACTCAACATCTGACAAGCGCAAGATTGTCTGGATATGAGTTGACGTTGCTGGCCAGTCACATACGGATAAAACGATGTAATGTGTTGAATCCAGCAACATTGCTGCCGATCGACACAGAATCAAGTGGTGAAGCAGTACATGACTGCTATCTCAGAACTGAAGAGGAAACTAAGGGTCGTATTGACCTAAAAGATACTCCATTGACAGATCCCGATGGTACTTTGTATGTGGATGGTTCTTGTTTCAAGTTGCCGAACGGTGATGTGACAACTGCGTATGCTGTAGTAACATTGAAAACGATTGTAGAAAGCGCAAGATTAAGTCAGAAATCGGCTCAGGCTGCCGAGTTGATTGCTTTGACGAGAGCGTGTGTGTTGTCTAAAGATAAACGGGTGAATGTGTTTACAGATAGTCAGTATGCGTTTGGTGTGGCACATAGTTTTGGACGACTGTGGAGAGAGAGAGGATTCCTTACATCACATGGTACGAAGATTCAACATGGTCAGCTTGTAAATGATCTTTTAGATGCACTCACATTGCCTAAACAGGTGGCCATAGTCAAATGTAGCGCACATCAGAAAGTAACGGATGATGTGGGTCATGGAAATGCGTTTGCGGATGAAACGGCTAAAGAGACGGCTAAAGATTTGACGAACAGAATGTATGTTACGAGCTCAGTAAGATGGCCAACAGAGACTGGTATGTGTGAAGACACATTTGAAAGTGTGAAAGCAATACAGAATGAAGCCACTGAGACGGAAAGGACAAAATGGAGAGAGAGCACGGGAAGATTGGATGAGAATGGATGTTGGGTTGATCTATCAGAGAAGCAGAGATGGATGTTACCGGATGTATATGTGCTCGCTGTTGTTACAATGGCTCATGGTATGGCACACATCAACACAAAAGGCATATGCAAGTTATTGTCTCATGTATGGAAGAATGATGGGATTACTAAGTGTGCCGAGAGAGTGGTCAAGAATTGTATGGTGTGTTTGATGCACAATCCTGGTAAGGGCACCCCCACTCCACCTGGCCATTTTGCCCCTCCTACGTACCCTTTCGAAGTTATCCAGTTGGACTTTATCCACATGGAGAGATGTAATAATTTGAAGTATGTGTTGGTTGTGGTGTGTGCATTCTCTAGGTGGATTGAGGCCTACCCCCTTAAGGATAATACGGCTTTATCCACGGCAAAAATTTTGCTCAAAGAATATTTTCCCCGCTACGGAATGCCTCGGGTCGTATGGTCGGACAACGGAAGTGAGTTTGTTGGGAGTGTGATGAAGAGTGTGTGTCGCGGGTTAGGGATTGTACAAAAATTTCATAGTGCAAATCATCCACAATCAGCAGGATTGGTGGAAGGATATAATGGCACTTTAAAACTGAAATTGGCTAAAATTCAGGCAACAACTGGTTTATCATGGCCCGACGCTTTGCCTCTGGCTCTCCTGTCGACCAGGGCAACTGTACACTCTCGAGTAGGGCTCAGCCCATATGAGATTGTGTTCGGTCGTCCTGCTAATGTATGGGGAGTTCCAAGACCGAAGGAATTTGACAGAATTGAATACCCTATGTTGATTGATTATCTCTATGATCTGACTGCTAAATTGAGTTTGATTCATCAACAGGTCTTTGAGTCTCTGCCATCACAAACAGAGGGTCCTGGTCATCGACTTCAACCAGGGGACTGGGTCCTTGTTAGAAACTACGGGCGAAAACGGAACCTTGAACCAAGATTTGTGGGCCCGTTTCAAGTACAGCTGGCTACAAGGACGGCGGTTCGATTACACGGACGTCGGAACTGGGTACATGCTACCCACACGAAGCGAGTCCCACTTCCTCTGCCGTCGGACATCTGGATGAGAAGAGGTCTTTCTTCTTCTGAGACCGATACTCCACCACATTTCGTTCCATTCAGCGAAGCTCGGCTTGTATCTGACACCATTGCTGACTCCTCTCAAACAATTTCCTCCACGTCAACTTTGGAAAACTTGACTGTTGAACAATCACCTGAACAATCGAACACTCCTTTGCCGTCCAATCCGTTATTCGAAGATCAGACTCGCCCTGGAAGTAGCCGATATTTTCTTCGTCCACGAACAAGTCATAAATAAAAAGATTTTTTTGTTTCTAGGTTCTACATTGCTCTGAAAATAGTGGACATTATATATTGTGTATCTTTTTCTTTTCCGTACAGCCAAGAACATTATTTAGTTAGAACCTACCATCCAGGTTGACCGTAAGGCCGAGCGGGTACTTCCTTCTGTTTAGCAGCTATCGACACAAGGTTGGTTTCTATTATCAATTTCTGGGAACTCCTGGGAATTGATAACCGCTACTCAGAACGAAGTGCGTCAAGAACGTCGCGGACGGTCGTTAGGGGATGGAATCATCATTTGAGCTGCCGAAAAGAGAAGAAATGTTGGCGCAAAGATCTACATTACAGAAAATATGTCATACAAAATGGTTTCTCTCACAAATAATCATACTGTTTCTCACCATATCTATGCTATTGGTAGGAGGAATATATTATGGGTCTCAGTTCTTATTGTCTTCTGCTACACCTACTCTTCCATCTCATGATCAATATTTCGTTTCTACTGTTTCTCCACATTCCTTTTATCCTTTGCCTCAACACGAACAAGTCAGACGTGCGGAATTCAGAAACAACTCTTTTATCCAACTCTTGCATCAGCATCAGTTAGTGGTAAACACTACCAACTGTTGGGTGTGTGGGTTATTGCCACATACCATGGATAGGGGTATTCCGTACTTAGTTCTGCCTTATAGTGCACAAGGGTCAGCTCGAGCATTACAAACTATGTTCCGTAGCGCACTAGATTCCTACCCCCATCGAGAACCACGCTCAGCAAACTCTGGTCCTGGCCCGTACCACAAGACTCTGGCGAGAGCTATTGCAGACTTAGATAGAGATATTTTTGACGCATCGCTCATCCCAGAGGAAGAGGTGCGAGCATATAAGGAACTAAGTGAAGCTGAGTACAGCTTATCAGTGGGTGAGAGGCAGCTTAAAAGCTCGCCACCGATATGGATTGTACCTCACCTTGGTAATTTCTGCTTGAAAGGTCTTGGTCGAAATCCGAGAGCTCAGTTTGGGGAGAGTGCTTGTACCGAGACGTATGTCTTACCGATGCTCTCTTCCCCTGTCTTCCTGCCTGCCAAGGGTACTTACTTTTTATGTTATGATCGAGCCTATACGTGGTTACCTCATGACTTCTCGGGAACCTGTTATATTGCGAATCTTTTGCCTCCGACTTTCACTGTGGCCTCTGATTACCACAGAACTAGAATTGTAAGAGGTGTGATTAGCAAAGAAGATACTTCCGGACAAGAAGCGGGAGACTTCTTTAAGGGTTTCCTACCGTTTTGGGGACCGATGGTTAATAGCAGGAACCTGAGGCAGTTAACTCGTGTAGTAGAATCAACTGCCAACATAACTGCAAATGCCCTTGGTAATTTGACAACCGAGCTCCAAGCGGATAGATTGATGACGTTGCAGAACCGAATGGTTCTAGATATCATTCTAGCAGATAGAGGTGGGGTTTGTACAGTCATCCATTCGAGCTGCTGCATATTCATACCTGATAACGCTCCAACGGTTTATCAAGCCATCTCTAAGTTGCACAAAATTTCGGAGTCCATACACGTGGACGAAGGAAATTGGACACTTCTGGGATGGTTTTGGGGTCTGATATCGACTTGGGGTTGGAAGATTCTGATGATCATAGGGGTTGTTGTGACATTTCTGTTCTCATGTTGTCTTTGTGTGCAATGTGGTCCTGCCTTATGTGGCCTTTGTGCTACGACGTGTATAAGACAGCCTGTTGTCACCAAAGAGGCATTGAAGGATAGAATGATGTATCAACAACATCTGAGTGATCTGATGAGTATCGAAATCGATTATGATTCCGACTAGTGCTTGCCTACATGAGGGCAAAAGGACCGTCTGAGGTTCCGTAAAAATTATTACGATGTTCTGGGCATTGCCGAATATGGACAAGTTTGGTATCTATGAACCGCAAATGACGAGTTTGGCAAGTGTGTGTATTTTCGCTACACTACCTGCCAGGGTTCGTCTAATATTACGTGTTCTTCATCTGAACCCTCGGGTTCCATTTTAGATACGGCATCCATTTTGTTTCTTGCCCTCACGTAGTCAGCGAGCAGGTAACTGTTCGCCCCTTGACCCTCTAGTTCCCAAGCCTTGCGGAAGACGCATATTCCTTTCATGCATCTTTATGGCCGGAGGAATGACACAGCAAAGGCAGATGGCTCAGCTTGAGGGTAATCTGGCCATGCCGGCCTATTGTGACAGCCGTGCGGACGATGGGATCCAACTCTTTGATCCTACGATCATGCTTCCGATATTACCCCCACACTCTTTTCTCTACACGTGTCTGACTTCCTTGCAGCTGCTCTTGTCTCTTCTTCTTTGTCATTTACAACTCTAATGGGTGTGCCTAATGGTGGGATTGTACTTTTACAGTTGGGAACCGGCATGGCTATTGTAATTATGTTCCGGGATTCTAAACACATGAAAGCGACCCTTTTGAAGTCTACTGTGGGAACTGGATTGTAATCTTTTGTCCACATGTTATGCAATGGCAACATTCTGTATAAAAGAGAGCGATCTACATACACAATTCGAAGCAGACTCGCAGAACCTACATGTTCATGTACTTCTTATGACTCCTGTTTCCCTGCAGTAATAAAAGCTGATCTTTGACGCCGAAGGAAGTGTCCCGTGTCTCTGTAATTTGTGCGCCGAAACAGGTATCCCATGAAGGTTATAGGTGTTGTTCCCTGGCACCGCTGGTACTGTTAAAAGTCCAGTCCTTCAGAATGTAGAACAATGTCATACATTCACCCCCATACAAGGATCTGGGCCTAAATCCATCGTTTTTTGCACTCCCCACCACCCTGGGTTAGACACTGGCTATATGCAAATCAGCTCTGACCCTGTGCCTCATGGGAACAGTCCAGTCCGAACTACCAAGCCATGTCTTTCCCAGACCAGAATCAAGCATCCAAGGACCTGTTTCTGGCTATCAGCCTTCATCAGCCTGGATAGCTTGATTCCAGTGGTGTGGAGAGCCTGGGAGTCACGTCTGAGCATACCCAGCCCACTCGGGGTGAAAATTGCAAAAAACACAGTTGATGGACAGAATATAGAACAATGTCATACATTCACCCCCGTACAAGGATCTGGGCCTAAATCCATCTTTTTTTGCACTCCACACCACCCTGGGTTAGACACTGGCTATATGCAAATCAGCTCTGACCCTGTGCCTCATGGGAACAGTCCAGTCCGAACTACCAAGCCATGTCTTTCCCAGACCGGAACCAAGCATCCAAGGACCGGTTTCAGGCTATCAGCCTTCATCAGCCTGGATAGCTTGACTCCAGTGGTGTGGAGAGCCTGGGACTCACGTCTGAGCAGACCCAGCCCACTTGGGGTGAAAATTGCAAAAAACACAGTTGATGGACAGAATGTAGAACAATGTCATACATTCACCCCAGTACAAGGATCTGGGCCTAAATCCATCGTGTTTTTGCACTCCACACCACTCTGGGTTAGACACTGGCAATATGCAAATCAGCTCTGACCCTGTGCCTCATGGGAACAGTCCAGTCCGAACTACCAAGCCATGTCTTTCCCAGACCGGAACCAAGCATCCAAGGACCGGTTTCAGGCTATCAGCCTTCATCAGCCTGGATAGCTTGACTCCAGTGGTGTGGAGAGCCTGGGACTCACGTCTGAGCAGACCCAGCCAACTCGGGGTGAAAATTGCAAAAAACACAGTTGATGGACAGAATGTAGAACAATGTCATACATTCACCCCAGTACAAGGATCTGGGCCTAAATCCATCGTTTTTTTGCACTCCACACCACTCTGGGTTAGACACTGGCAATATGCAAATCAGCTCTGACCCTGTGCCTCATGGGAACAGTCCAGTCCGAACTACCAAGCCATGTCTTTCCCAGACTGGAATCAAGCATCCAAGGACCGGTTTCAGGCTATCAGCCTTCATCAGCCTGGATAGCTTGATTCCAGTGGTGTGGAGAGCCTGGGTGTCACGTCTGAGCATACCCAGCCCACTCGGGGTGAAAATTGCAAAAAACACAGTTGATGGACAGAATGTAGAACAATGTCATACATTCACCCCAGTACAAGGATCTGGGCCTAAATCCATCGTGTTTTTGCACTCCACACCACTCTGGGTTAGACACTGGCAATATGCAAATCAGCTCTGACCCTGTGCCTCATGGGAACAGTCCAGTCCGAACTACCAAGCCATGTCTTTCCCAGACCGGAACCAAGCATCCAAGGACCGGTTTCAGGCTATCAGCCTTCATCAGCCTGGATAGCTTGACTCCAGTGGTGTGGAGAGCCTGGGACTTACGTCTGAGCATACCCAGCCCTCTCTGGGTGAAAATTGCAAAAAACACAGTTGATGGACAGAATGTAGAACAATGTCAACATTCACCCCAGTACAAGGATCTGGGCCTAAATCCATCATTTTTTGCACTCCACACCACCCTGGGTTAGACACTGGCTATAATCAAATCAGCTCTGACCCTGTGCCTCATGGGAACAGTCCAGTCCGAACTACCAAGCCATGTCTTTCCCAGACCGGAATCAAGCATCCAAGGACCGGTTTCAGGCTATCAGCCTTCATCAGCCTGGATAGCTTGACTCCAGTGGTGTGGAGAGCCTGGGACTCACGTCTGAGCATACCCAGCCCACTCGGTGTGAAAATTGCAAAAAACACAGTTGATGGACAGAATTGAGGTTCCGTAAAAATTATTACGATGTTCTGGGCATTGCCGAATATGGACAAGTTTGGTATCTATGAACCGCAAATGACGAGTTCGGCAAGTGTGTGTATTTTCGCTACACTACCTGCCAGGTTTCGTCTAATATTACGTGTTCTTCATCTGAACCCTCGGGTTCCATTTTAGATACGGCATCCATTTTGTTTCTTGCCCTCACGTAGTCAGAGAGCAGGTAACTGTTCGCCCCTTGACCCTCTAGTTCCCAAGCCTTGCGGAAGACGCATATTCCTTTCATGCATCTTTATGGCCGGAGGAATGACACAGCAAAGGCAGATGGCTCAGCTTGAGGGTAATCTGGCCGTGCCGGCCTATTGTGACAGCCGTGCAGGCGATGGGATCCAACTCTTTGATCCTACGATCATGCTTCCGATATTACCCCCACACTCTTTTCTCTACACGTGTCTGACTTCCTTGCAGCTGCTCTTGTCTCTTCTTCTTTGTCATTTACAACTCTAATGGGTGTGCCTAATGGTGGGATTGTACTTTTACAGTTGGGAACCGGCATGGCTATTGTAATTATGTTCCGGGATTCTAAACACATGAAAGCGACCCTTTTGAAGTCTACTGTGGGAACTGGATTGTAATCTTTTGTCCACATGTTATGCAATGGCAACATTCTGTATAAAAGAGAGCGATCTACATACACAATTCGAAGCAGACTCGCAGAACCTACATGTTCATGTACTTCTTATGACTCCTGTTTCCCTGCAGTAATAAAAGCTGATCTTTGACGCCGAAGGAAGTGTCCCGTGTCTCTGTAATTTGTGCGCCGAAACAGGTATCCCATGAATGTTATAGGTGTTGTTCCCTGGCACCGCTGGTACTGTTAAAAGTCCAGTCCTTCAGTTTGGCGCCCAACGTGGGCGACTTCAGCGGTACCGGTCCAAAGCCTGATGATCGTGAGGAACTTCGTGTGAAATCTCCGAGGGAAGGTGCACCCCGCTTCATCGATCCTGTTGTCGAAACAAGTGGCCCGAAGTTTTTCCCTGCGAAGATTCCCGCCTCCTGACGGCTGCGACGGACCGATGCCCTGACTGTCGACCTGTCTTCGACGCCCGGTGCAGACCTTACGTACAAGCGAGACGACAGACGGGCCTTCCTGGTGACGCCATTGAAGTTCCGAGTTAAGTATTTGTGGGTCGCTCCCAGTCCTTAGTGGTTGTTCTAGCTTTTTGAAAGCTTTGTTGTTAGCCTTTAAGGCTTTGTTGTAATAGCTCACTGAGCTTTGTAATAGCCTCCTCAGGCTTTGTGGTTAGCTCTTCGAGCTTTGTAATAGCCTTAAGGCTTTGTTGTATTGCATGGTTCCATTGCATTTGTGGTTCTTAGTATTGGTTCTTAGTATTATTTGACAGTTGCAATTGCCAAAAACCGAGGGTTTTGATTTACACGAGGTTTTATTGCTTCGGTAATCCTTGAAGTTTGATACTAGGTTAGTGTGCACGATGCCTAGCCATAGTGGTTTGTTTCGTATTTTCAAATGTTGCGCAATGGATTCCCGGTTGGAGGACTCATGTCCGATACCTCCAGTTGGAACTCCGATACATGATCTTTATAGTCGACATGGGGTGGGTCCTATAATATATAATGATTACTGGGTCCGCTATACAAAGAAAGACGGTGATCTTAGATGGCCACCGCATGGAACTTTTGAACTTTCGATTTTAGATAATCTTGAGGCTAAATTATTTTTAAAGAAAGCTAGGCCAGCTATGTTTGATTCCTTTCGGATATGGCGTAAAGAGGCCAAACAGAAAGAAATCAAACAACTTAAAAAGGATCAAAAGCAAGGGTTCGTTCCTGTAATGCAAGCTATAAAAGAATGTAGACAGGACAAAGAAGAAAAGGACATGGAAATCGCTACTAGATTGCATCACATGAAAATAGATAAATGTTACCCAGTTTTACCGAATAAACTAGAAACGAAAGAAGAAGATTTAAAGGAGGATTCCTTGCTGTCATACTTGATGAAATCACCACCTCCTTATGTACAGGGTGCTACTGCTCCTGTAGTTCCTCCTGTAGTTCCTCCTGTTGTACCCCTTGTTGCTCCAGCGGCTGCGGGTCAGCTCGCTGTTAACCCTACGTTTGTTCCACCACCTGTCCTTGTTCCTACTGCTCCTGTACCTGTACCTTCACAGACTGTTGTTTCTGCTACTCCGACTACCTTGTCCGTTCCTACTACGCCTGCCTTCACCTCTGGTGTTGTTGCCCCTGTTTTTCTTTCCCCTTCTGTCCGTAAGCGTGTTCCTAACTCTGTTGCTACCCTTTATTCACCTCTTTCTGGTCCATTATTTTCGTCTGATTCATCTGAAACTCCTCAGAGACGGAGTCAGATCCCTAGTGGTAGGGAGAAAGAGACGTTAATAACCATGGCACATAGGTGGATGAAACATCCTGCTAATTACACTTCACGTGTAGTCTTTGATACGTTTTCTCAGTTTAATGAGCCTACGCAGAGATTCGTATTTGAGGAGATGTGTAACTTTTTGAGGGAAGAATGGTATAATGATGATGTAGAAAATGTACCGTCTGACATAATTGAACTTCAGAGCCACTTTTCGAACGGTATGATTATAGGAGACGATGTACGACGTGCCGTGGAACGCTTATTAGCGTTCAGACCCACAGCACATTCTCGGGTGTCATCAGATGATACCACCGAGAATTGGAAAGCGGTTCCTGGTCAGTATCCCATGAGAGAGTTTCCGCCAATGTGGGTGCCTGGTGATCCGCAAGGTAACCCTGTGGTTCTACCACATTTTCGAAGAGTGTGGATACATCTTCCATGGAAACGATCGGAAGTTTTGCAAGTAAAGCAATCCTTGCCCGATCCACGTAAAAACCCGGCTGGTTATTATAAGGAGTTATCACAACTGGTGGAAGCTTCTATTATGAACCTTGCCGACATCGACATGTTGTTTGGCAATGTTGTACCGCAACCAGTTTGGGCTAAAATTCGTCAAGCCAATCACGCAGTTGAATTAGGGGGTGATTGGGCTGCACTGCTAGCAGCTGATGCATTACAAGTTGGTGGGGCCAAGCCTGAACAGCTGATTTTGGATTTGCCTCAGAAAATCATTACGCTCATGAAAACTCTCATGCCAGCGATGAAGGTGAACTGGGATAAGTTATCAGCTTGTAAGCAAAAGAAAGACGAGAGTGTCTCAGATTTCTTTACAAGGTTTGAGGAAGCGTTTGTCGACCACAGCGGCCAGGACATGGGCGCTGAGGGAGGCCAGCGGTTATTCATTGACAAATTCGTGTCGAATTTGTTGCCTGAACTAAGCAACAAACTAAAGAATTCAGAGAGTGCGTGGGCAGTTTCAACCCCTGCGCAAATACTAGCAACGGCACAGTATTATGAGAATAGGGAAAAAGAAGAAAGTGATCGTGTAGAAAAGAAAACGAAGGAGCTCAAAACGAAGGTTTTGTTGCAGCAAGCATATCCTCCACGATCAAACCAAAATGATTTACAACAGCAGTATCGACCACGAGCACAGCCCGATAGGACACAGCCGCGCTCTGACAACTTTGATTATAGATCTTCACTTGGGTATAATCAGTGCGCATATTGTAGGAAAGAGGGACACCTAAAATATGATTGTCTTGCCTTACGGGACCGTCTGAATGGTGTGTCGACACGTGGAAACCGTGGTGGTGGTCCTCAACAGACACCACGTGGTAGAGGTCGTGGTTCTTCCCACAATCAGATTGATCGTCATCAAAATCAATCGGATGCGAATAATTATTTTGATCAGCGAAATACGGGGTCTGTTCGATCTGCACAGTATAATGTGGATGATTATTACGTAGAGCATGAGACTGTTGTAAATGACCATTACTAGGACAGCCAACGACAAAGAGAGGGAGTAGTGTCAGTTCCGGTCGATCAGAGTGGGCCTTATGTTGCAGTGGCTACATCAGGTGTAGTTGAGCCTTTTCTGTTAGACACTGGTGCGACGAAAAGTTCCATCATGCATTCAAAACTCCCTGGCGCACCTTTGTCTGGCTTAACGAACGTTTCCGTTGGATTCTCTGGCGCCCCTGTTAGTAACCCAGTCTCTAATCCTTTGCCTCTTATGATTGGACCTCGTGAGCTAACAGCTCCACTGATTCTATCTACTGGTTGTGGTGAAAATCTTTTGGGCCTGGATTTGTTGAAACGATTATATGCAACATTGTACTGTTCCCCCGAAGGAGTGGAGCTTACATTGGGACGGAGAGTGATCTCTCCCATGTATTTATCGGTCGATAAATTCCCACCGGAATTGAGTTCCCTCCCTGCGTCCTTATGGGCCACAGGTCCTAATGATGTGGGCCTGTTAGACATTCCACCTTATGTGATTCAATTGAAACCAAATGCGCGATTACCGCGCTTACCTCAATATCGTATTTCTCTTGAGGGCGAACGAGCGTTGTTAGCAATAGTTCATGATCTCATTGGAAAAGGTGTTGTTGAAGAAACTCGTGGAAATGTATGTAATAGCCCTGTATTGCCAATTCTGAAACGAACTGACCCAACTAAACCTCCTGTGTATCGTTTCGTTATAGATTTGAGAGAGGTAAATAAAATAGTAGTTCCACAATTTCCTGTGGTCCCTGACATTACGGCTTTACTAACAATGATTCCGGCATCTGCCTCCTGGTTCACAGTGATCGATCTAAAGAATGCTTTCTTTAGCATCCCGATTGCCGAGGAAAGCAGAGACCTATTCGGATTCTCATTAGGTGGTCGCAGTTTTAGGCTAAAACGCGCTCCACAGGGCTACTGTGAGAGTCCGTCAATCTACAGCCAAGCACTTAAAGGTCAGCTTGATGCCTTTGTATTACCTAGAGGTGCAGCTTTGATTCAGTACGTTGACGATCTTTTAGTGGCAGCTGATACAGAAGCTATTTGCAAAACGGCTACAGTATCATTGTTACACTATCTACATGACTTACACCACAAGGTATCGCCTTCAAAGCTACAGTATTGTTGTCAAGAAGTTACCTATCTAGGTCACTTATTGTCAAGAGAAGGGAGAAGGTTGACCCCAGAAAGAATTGCAGCAATTTCCCAAATGACTGTGCCAAGAACTCAGAGAGATGTTCGCGCCTTTTTAGGTATTACGTCCTATTGCAGACAATGGATTCCAAATTTTTCATTGTTGGCGAAACCATTGATAGCTCTTACGTGCAAAGATATTCCATCCCCAGTACCTTGGTCTGAAGAATGTCAGAAAAGTTTTTCGGAATTACGTGATGCGTTGTGTTCGGCTCCTGTGTTGGGCACTCCTGACTACAGTAAACCGTTTACACTATACGTCCACGAAAGGGATGGTTGCGCGTTGAGTGTTCTGACACAACCTTTTGGTGGTAAGCAACGCCCATGTGCCTATTTTTCTTCGACTTTAGACCCAGTAGCAAGAGCCTTGCCAAGTTGTTTAAGGGCAACAGCGGCAGCTGCAGCGTCCATTCGACAGTCCGCAGGTTTAGTTATGGATAATATGCTCACGGTAATGGTTCCGCATGCAGTTGACACTCTATTAAATAGAACGAAAACTCAACATCTGACAAGCGCAAGATTGTCTGGATATGAGTTGACGTTGCTGGCCAGTCACATACGGATAAAACGATGTAATGTGTTGAATCCAGCAACATTGCTGCCGATCGACACAGAATCAAGTGGTGAAGCAGTACATGACTGCTATCTCAGAACTGAAGAGGAAACTAAGGGTCGTATTGACCTAAAAGATACTCCATTGACAGATCCCGATGGTACTTTGTATGTGGATGGTTCTTGTTTCAAGTTGCCGAACGGTGATGTGACAACTGCGTATGCTGTAGTAACATTGAAAACGATTGTAGAAAGCGCAAGATTAAGTCAGAAATCGGCTCAGGCTGCCGAGTTGATTGCTTTGACGAGAGCGTGTGTGTTGTCTAAAGATAAACGGGTGAATGTGTTTACAGATAGTCAGTATGCGTTTGGTGTGGCACATAGTTTTGGACGACTGTGGAGAGAGAGAGGATTCCTTACGTCACATGGTACGAAGATTCAACATGGTCAGCTTGTAAATGATCTTTTAGATGCACTCACATTGCCTAAACAGGTGGCCATAGTCAAATGTAGCGCACATCAGAAAGTAACGGATGATGTGGGTCATGGAAATGCGTTTGAGGATGAAACGGCTAAAGAGACGGCTAAAGATTTGACGAACAGAATGTATGTTACGAGCTCAGTAAGATGGCCAACAGAGACTGGTATGTGTGAAGACACATTTGAAAGTGTGAAAGCAATACAGAATGAAGCCACTGAGACGTAAAGGACAAAATGGAGAGAGAGCACGGGAAGATTGGATGAGAATGGATGTTGGGTTGATCTATCAGAGAAGCAGAGATGGATGTTACCGGATGTATATGTGCTCGCTGTTGTTACAATGGCTCATGGTATGGCACACATCAACACAAAAGGCATATGCAAGTTATTGTCTCATGTATGGAAGAATGATGGGATTACTAAGTGTGCCGAGAGAGTGGTCAAGAATTGTATGGTGTGTTTGATGCACAATCCTGGTAAGGGCACCCCCACTCCACCTGGCCATTTTGCCCCTCCTACGTACCCTTTCGAAGTTATCCAGTTGGACTTTATCCACATGGAGAGATGTAATAATTTGAAGTATGTGTTGGTTGTGGTGTGTGCATTCTCTAGGTGGATTGAGGCCTACCCCCTTAAGGATAATACGGCTTTATCCACGGCAAAAATTTTGCTCAAAGAATATTTTCCCCGCTACGGAATGCCTCGGGTCGTATGGTCGGACAACGGAAGTGAGTTTGTTGGGAGTGTGATGAAGAGTGTGTGTCGCGGGTTAGGGATTGTACAAAAATTTCATAGTGCAAATCATCCACAATCAGCAGGATTGGTGGAAGGATATAATGGCACTTTAAAACTGAAATTGGCTAAAATTCAGGCAACAACTGGTTTATCATGGCCCGACGCTTTGCCTCTGGCTCTCCTGTCGACCAGGGCAACTGTACACTCTCGAGTAGGGCTCAGCCCATATGAGATTGTGTTCGGTCGTCCTGCTAATGTATGGGGAGTTCCAAGACCGAAGGAATTTGACAGAATTGAATACCCTATGTTGATTGATTATCTCTATGATCTGACTGCTAAATTGAGTTTGATTCATCAACAGGTCTTTGAGTCTCTGCCATCACAAACAGAGGGTCCTGGTCATCGACTTCAACCAGGGGACTGGGTCCTTGTTAGAAACTACGGGCGAAAACGGAACCTTGAACCAAGATTTGTGGGCCCGTTTCAAGTACAGCTGGCTACAAGGACGGCGGTTCGATTACACGGACGTCGGAACTGGGTACATGCTACCCACACGAAGCGAGTCCCACTTCCTCTGCCGTCGGACATCTGGATGAGAAGAGGTCTTTCTTCTTCTGAGACCGATACTCCACCACATTTCGTTCCATTCAGCGAAGCTCGGCTTGTATCTGACACCATTGCTGACTCCTCTCAAACAATTTCCTCCACGTCAACTTTGGAAAACTTGACTGTTGAACAATCACCTGAACAATCGAACACTCCTTTGCCGTCCAATCCGTTATTCGAAGATCAGACTCGCCCTGGAAGTAGCCGATATTTTCTTCGTCCACGAACAAGTCATAAATAAAAAGATTTTTTTGTTTCTAGGTTCTACATTGCTCTGAAAATAGTGGACATTATATATTGTGTATCTTTTTCTTTTCCGTACAGCCAAGAACATTATTTAGTTAGAACCTACCATCCAGGTTGACCGTAAGGCCGAGCGGGTACTTCCTTCTGTTTAGCAGCTATCGACACAAGGTTGGTTTCTATTATCAATTTCTGGGAACTCCTGGGAATTGATAACCGCTACTCAGAACGAAGTGCGTCAAGAACGTCGCGGACGGTCGTTAGGGGATGGAATCATCATTTGAGCTGCCGAAAAGAGAAGAAATGTTGGCGCAAAGATCTACATTACAGAAAATATTTCATACAAAATGGTTTCTCTCACAAATAATCATACTGTTTCTCACCATATCTATGCTATTGGTAGGAGGAATATATTATGGGTCTCAGTTCTTATTGTCTTCTGCTACACCTACTCTTCCATCTCATGATCAATATTTCGTTTCTACTGTTTCTCCACATTCCTTTTATCCTTTGCCTCAACACGAACAAGTCAGACGTGCGGAATTCAGAAACAACTCTTTTATCCAACTCTTGCATCAGCATCAGTTAGTGGTAAACACTACCAACTGTTGGGTGTGTGGGTTAATGCCACATACCATGGATAGGGGTATTCCGTACTTAGTTCTGCCTTATAGTGCACAAGGGTCAGCTCGAGCATTACAAACTATGTTCCGTAGCGCACTAGATTCCTACCCCCATCGAGAACCACGCTCAGCAAACTCTGGTCCTGGCCCGTACCACAAGACTCTGGCGAGAGCTATTGCAGACTTAGATAGAGATATTTTTGACGCATCGCTCATCCCAGAGGAAGAGGTGCGAGCATATAAGGAACTAAGTGAAGCTGAGTACAGCTTATCAGTGGGTGAGAGGCAGCTTAAAAGCTCGCCACCGATATGGATTGTACCTCACCTTGGTAATTTCTGCTTGAAAGGTCTTGGTCGAAATCCGAGAGCTCAGTTTGGGGAGAGTGCTTGTACCGAGACGTATGTCTTACCGATGCTCTCTTCCCCTGTCTTCCTGCCTGCCAAGGGTACTTACTTTTTATGTTATGATCGAGCCTATACGTGGTTACCTCATGACTTCTCGGGAACCTGTTATATTGCGAATCTTTTGCCTCCGACTTTCACTGTGGCCTCTGATTACCACAGAACTAGAATTGTAAGAGGTGTGATTAGCAAAGAAGATACTTCCGGACAAGAAGCGGGAGACTTCTTTAAGGGTTTCCTACCGTTTTGGGGACCGATGGTTAATAGCAGGAACCTGAGGCAGTTAACTCGTGTAGTAGAATCAACTGCCAACATAACTGCAAATGCCCTTGGTAATTTGACAACCGAGCTCCAAGCGGATAGATTGATGACGTTGCAGAACCGAATGGTTCTAGATATCATTCTAGCAGATAGAGGTGGGGTTTGTACAGTCATCCATTCGAGCTGCTGCATATTCATACCTGATAACGCTCCAACGGTTTATCAAGCCATCTCTAAGTTGCACAAAATTTCGGAGTCCATACACGTGGACGAAGGAAATTGGACACTTCTGGGATGGTTTTGGGGTCTGATATCGACTTGGGGTTGGAAGATTCTGATGATCATAGGGGTTGTTGTGACATTTCTGTTCTCATGTTGTCTTTGTGTGCAATGTGGTCCTGCCTTATGTGGCCTTTGTGCTACGACGTGTATAAGACAGCCTGTTGTCACCAAAGAGGCATTGAAGGATAGAATGATGTATCAACAACATCTGAGTGATCTGATGAGTATCGAAATCGATTGTGATTCCGACTAGTGCTTGCCTACATGAGGGCAAAAGGACCGTCTGAGGTTCCGTAAAAATTATTACGATGTTCTGGGCATTGCCGAATATGGACAAGTTTGGTATCTATGAACCGCAAATGACGAGTTTGGCAAGTGTGTGTATTTTCGCTACACTACCTGCCAGGGTTCGTCTAATATTACGTGTTCTTCATCTGAACCCTCGGGTTCCATTTTAGATACGGCATCCATTTTGTTTCTTGCCCTCACGTAGTCAGCGAGCAGGTAACTGTTCGCCCCTTGACCCTCTAGTTCCCAAGCCTTGCGGAAGACGCATATTCCTTTCATGCATCTTTATGGCCGGAGGAATGACACAGCAAAGGCAGATGGCTCAGCTTGAGGGTAATCTGGCCGTGCCGGCCTATTGTGACAGCCGTGCAGGCGATGGGATCCAACTCTTTGATCCTACGATCATGCTTCCGATATTACCCCCACACTCTTTTCTCTACACGTGTCTGACTTCCTTGCAGCTGCTCTTGTCTCTTCTTCTTTGTCATTTACAACTCTAATGGGTGTGCCTAATGGTGGGATTGTACTTTTACAGTTGGGAACCGGCATGGCTATTGTAATTATGTTCCGGGATTCTAAACACATGAAAGCGACCCTTTTGAAGTCTACTGTGGGAACTGGATTGTAATCTTTTGTCCACATGTTATGCAATGGCAACATTCTGTATAAAAGAGAGCGATCTACATACACAATTCGAAGCAGACTCGCAGAACCTACATGTTCATGTACTTCTTATGACTCCTGTTTCCCTGCAGTAATAAAAGCTGATCTTTGACGCCGAAGGAAGTGTCCCGTGTCTCTGTAATTTGTGCGCCGAAACAGGTATCCCATGAAGGTTATAGGTGTTGTTCCCTGGCACCGCTGGTACTGTTAAAAGTCCAGTCCTTCAGAATGTAGAACAATGTCATACATTCACCCCCATACAAGGATCTGGGCCTAAATCCATCGTTTTTTTGCACTCCCCACCACCCTGGGTTAGACACTGGCTATATGCAAATCAGCTCTGACCCTGTGCCTCATGGGAACAGTCCAGTCCGAACTACCAAGCCATGTCTTTCCCAGACCAGAATCAAGCATCCAAGGACCTGTTTCTGGCTATCAGCCTTCATCAGCCTGGATAGCTTGATTCCAGTGGTGTGGAGAGCCTGGGAGTCACGTCTGAGCATACCCAGCCCACTCGGGGTGAAAATTGCAAAAAACACAGTTGATGGACAGAATATAGAACAATGTCATACATTCACCCCCGTACAAGGATCTGGGCCTAAATCCATCTTTTTTTGCACTCCACACCACCCTGGGTTAGACACTGGCTATATGCAAATCAGCTCTGACCCTGTGCCTCATGGGAACAGTCCAGTCCGAACTACCAAGCCATGTCTTTCCCAGACCGGAACCAAGCATCCAAGGACCGGTTTCAGGCTATCAGCCTTCATCAGCCTGGATAGCTTGACTCCAGTGGTGTGGAGAGCCTGGGACTCACATCTGAGCAGACCCAGCCCACTCGGGGTGAAAATTGCAAAAAACACAGTTGATGGACAGAATGTAGAACAATGTCATACATTCACCCCAGTACAAGGATCTGGGCCTAAATCCATCGTGTTTTTGCACTCCACACCACTCTGGGTTAGACACTGGCAATATGCAAATCAGCTCTGACCCTGTGCCTCATGGGAACAGTCCAGTCCGAACTACCAAGCCATGTCTTTCCCAGACCGGAACCAAGCATCCAAGGACCGGTTTCAGGCTATCAGCCTTCATCAGCCTGGATAGCTTGACTCCAGTGGTGTGGAGAGCCTGGGACTCACGTCTGAGCAGACCCAGCCAACTCGGGGTGAAAATTGCAAAAAACACAGTTGATGGACAGAATGTAGAACAATGTCATACATTCACCCCAGTACAAGGATCTGGGCCTAAATCCATCGTTTTTTTGCACTCCACACCACTCTGGGTTAGACACTGGCAATATGCAAATCAGCTCTGACCCTGTGCCTCATGGGAACAGTCCAGTCCGAACTACCAAGCCATGTCTTTCCCAGACTGGAATCAAGCATCCAAGGACCGGTTTCAGGCTATCAGCCTTCATCAGCCTGGATAGCTTGATTCCAGTGGTGTGGAGAGCCTGGGTGTCACGTCTGAGCATACCCAGCCCACTCGGGGTGAAAATTGCAAAAAACACAGTTGATGGACAGAATGTAGAACAATGTCATACATTCACCCCAGTACAAGGATCTGGGCCTAAATCCATCGTGTTTTTGCACTCCACACCACTCTGGGTTAGACACTGGCAATATGCAAATCAGCTCTGACCCTGTGCCTCATGGGAACAGTCCAGTCCGAACTACCAAGCCATGTCTTTCCCAGACCGGAACCAAGCATCCAAGGACCGGTTTCAGGCTATCAGCCTTCATCAGCCTGGATAGCTTGACTCCAGTGGTGTGGAGAGCCTGGGACTTACGTCTGAGCATACCCAGCCCTCTCTGGGTGAAAATTGCAAAAAACACAGTTGATGGACAGAATGTAGAACAATGTCAACATTCACCCCAGTACAAGGATCTGGGCCTAAATCCATCATTTTTTGCACTCCACACCACCCTGGGTTAGACACTGGCTATAATCAAATCAGCTCTGACCCTGTGCCTCATGGGAACAGTCCAGTCCGAACTACCAAGCCATGTCTTTCCCAGACCGGAATCAAGCATCCAAGGACCGGTTTCAGGCTATCAGCCTTCATCAGCCTGGATAGCTTGACTCCAGTGGTGTGGAGAGCCTGGGACTCACGTCTGAGCATACCCAGCCCACTCGGTGTGAAAATTGCAAAAAACACAGTTGATGGACAGAATTGAGGTTCCGTAAAAATTATTACGATGTTCTGGGCATTGCCGAATATGGACAAGTTTGGTATCTATGAACCGCAAATGACGAGTTCGGCAAGTGTGTGTATTTTCGCTACACTACCTGCCAGGTTTCGTCTAATATTACGTGTTCTTCATCTGAACCCTCGGGTTCCATTTTAGATACGGCATCCATTTTGTTTCTTGCCCTCACGTAGTCAGCGAGCAGGTAACTGTTCGCCCCTTGACCCTCTAGTTCCCAAGCCTTGCGGAAGACGCATATTCCTTTCATGCATCTTTATGGCCGGAGGAATGACACAGCAAAGGCAGATGGCTCAGCTTGAGGGTAATCTGGCCGTGCCGGCCTATTGTGACAGCCGTGCAGGCGATGGGATCCAACTCTTTGATCCTACGATCATGCTTCCGATATTACCCCCACACTCTTTTCTCTACACGTGTCTGACTTCCTTGCAGCTGCTCTTGTCTCTTCTTCTTTGTCATTTACAACTCTAATGGGTGTGCCTAATGGTGGGATTGTACTTTTACAGTTGGGAACCGGCATGGCTATTGTAATTATGTTCCGGGATTCTAAACACATGAAAGCGACCCTTTTGAAGTCTACTGTGGGAACTGGATTGTAATCTTTTGTCCACATGTTATGCAATGGCAACATTCTGTATAAAAGAGAGCGATCTACATACACAATTCGAAGCAGACTCGCAGAACCTACATGTTCATGTACTTCTTATGACTCCTGTTTCCCTGCAGTAATAAAAGCTGATCTTTGACGCCGAAGGAAGTGTCCCGTGTCTCTGTAATTTGTGCGCCGAAACAGGTATCCCATGAAGGTTATAGGTGTTGTTCCCTGGCACCGCTGGTACTGTTAAAAGTCCAGTCCTTCAGTTTGGCGCCCAACGTGGGCGACTTCAGCGGTACCGGTCCAAAGCCTGATGATCGTGAGGAACTTCGTGTGAAATCTCCGAGGGAAGGTGCACCCCGCTTCATCGATCCTGTTGTCGAAACAAGTGGCCCGAAGTTTTTCCCTGCGAAGATTCCCGCCTCCTGACGGCTGCGACGGACCGATGCCCTGACTGTCGACCTGTCTTCGACGCCCGGTGCAGACCTTACGTACAAGCGAGACGACAGACGGGCCTTCCTGGTGACGCCATTGAAGTTCCGAGTTAAGTATTTGTGGGTCGCTCCCAGTCCTTAGTGGTTGTTCTAGCTTTTTGAAAGCTTTGTTGTTAGCCTTTAAGGCTTTGTTGTAATAGCTCACTGAGCTTTGTAATAGCCTCCTCAGGCTTTGTGGTTAGCTCTTCGAGCTTTGTAATAGCCTTAAGGCTTTGTTGTATTGCATGGTTCCATTGCATTTGTGGTTCTTAGTATTGGTTCTTAGTATTATTTGACAGTTGCAATTGCCAAAAACCGAGGGTTTTGATTTACACGAGGTTTTATTGCTTCGGTAATCCTTGAAGTTTGATACTAGGTTAGTGTGCACGATGCCTAGCCATAGTGGTTTGTTTCGTATTTTCAAATGTTGCGCAATGGATTCCCGGTTGGAGGACTCATGTCCGATACCTCCAGTTGGAACTCCGATACATGATCTTTATAGTCGACATGGGGTGGGTCCTATAATATATAATGATTACTGGGTCCGCTATACAAAGAAAGACGGTGATCTTAGATGGCCACCGCATGGAACTTTTGAACTTTCGATTTTAGATAATCTTGAGGCTAAATTATTTTTAAAGAAAGCTAGGCCAGCTATGTTTGATTCCTTTCGGATATGGCGTAAAGAGGCCAAACAGAAAGAAATCAAACAACTTAAAAAGGATCAAAAGCAAGGGTTCGTTCCTGTAATGCAAGCTATAAAAGAATGTAGACAGGACAAAGAAGAAAAGGACATGGAAATCGCTACTAGATTGCATCACATGAAAATAGATAAATGTTACCCAGTTTTACCGAATAAACTAGAAACGAAAGAAGAAGATTTAAAGGAGGATTCCTTGCTGTCATACTTGATGAAATCACCACCTCCTTATGTACAGGGTGCTACTGCTCCTGTAGTTCCTCCTGTAGTTCCTCCTGTTGTACCCCTTGTTGCTCCAGCGGCTGCGGGTCAGCTCGCTGTTAACCCTACGTTTGTTCCACCACCTGTCCTTGTTCCTACTGCTCCTGTACCTGTACCTTCACAGACTGTTGTTTCTGCTACTCCGACTACCTTGTCTGTTCCTACTACGCCTGCCTTCACCTCTGGTGTTGTTGCCCCTGTTTTTCTTTCCCCTTCTGTCCGTAAGCGTGTTCCTAACTCTGTTGCTACCCTTTATTCACCTCTTTCTGGTCCATTATTTTCGTCTGATTCATCTGAAACTCCTCAGAGACGGAGTCAGATCCCTAGTGGTAGGGAGAAAGAGACGTTAATAACCATGGCACATAGGTGGATGAAACATCCTGCTAATTACACTTCACGTGTAGTCTTTGATACGTTTTCTCAGTTTAATGAGCCTACGCAGAGATTCGTATTTGAGGAGATGTGTAACTTTTTGAGGGAAGAATGGTATAATGATGATGTAGAAAATGTACCGTCCGACATAATTGAACTTCAGAGCCACTTTTCGAACGGTATGATTATAGGAGACGATGTACGACGTGCCGTGGAACGCTTATTAGCGTTCAGACCCACAGCACATTCTCGGGTGTCATCAGATGATACCACCGAGAATTGGAAAGCGGTTCCTGGTCAGTATCCCATGAGAGAGTTTCCGCCAATGTGGGTGCCTGGTGATCCGCAAGGTAACCCTGTGGTTCTACCACATTTTCGAAGAGTGTGGATACATCTTCCATGGAAACGATCGGAAGTTTTGCAAGTAAAGCAATCCTTGCCCGATCCACGTAAAAACCCGGCTGGTTATTATAAGGAGTTATCACAACTGGTGGAAGCTTCTATTATGAACCTTGCCGACATCGACATGTTGTTTGGCAATGTTGTACCGCAACCAGTTTGGGCTAAAATTCGTCAAGCCAATCACGCAGTTGAATTAGGGGGTGATTGGGCTGCACTGCTAGCAGCTGATGCATTACAAGTTGGTGGGGCCAAGCCTGAACAGCTGATTTTGGATTTGCCTCAGAAAATCATTACGCTCATGAAAACTCTCATGCCAGCGATGAAGGTGAACTGGGATAAGTTATCAGCTTGTAAGCAAAAGAAAGACGAGAGTGTCTCAGATTTCTTTACAAGGTTTGAGGAAGCGTTTGTCGACCACAGCGGCCAGGACATGGGCGCTGAGGGAGGCCAGCGGTTATTCATTGACAAATTCGTGTCGAATTTGTTGCCTGAACTAAGCAACAAACTAAAGAATTCAGAGAGTGCGTGGGCAGTTTCAACCCCTGCGCAAATACTAGCAACGGCTCAGTATTATGAGAATAGGGAAAAAGAAGAAAGTGATCGTGTAGAAAAGAAAACGATGGAGCTCAAAACGAAGGTTTTGTTGCAGCAAGCATATCCTCCACGATCAAACCAAAATGATTTACAACAGCAGTATCGACCACGAGCACAGCCCGATAGGACACAGCCGCGCTCTGACAACTTTGATTATAGATCTTCACTTGGGTATAATCAGTGCGCATATTGTAGGAAAGAGGGACACCTAAAATATGATTGTCTTGCCTTACGGGACCGTCTGAATGGTGTGTCGACACGTGGAAACCGTGGTGGTGGTCCTCAACAGACACCACGTGGTAGAGGTCGTGGTTCTTCCCACAATCAGATTGATCGTCATCAAAATCAATCGGATGCGAATAATTATTTTGATCAGCGAAATACGGGGTCTGTTCGATCTGCACAGTATAATGTGGATGATTATTACGTAGAGCATGAGACTGTTGTAAATGACCATTACTAGGACAGCCAACGACAAAGAGAGGGAGTAGTGTCAGTTCCGGTCGATCAGAGTGGGCCTTACGTTGCAGTGGCTACATCAGGTGTAGTTGAGCCTTTTCTGTTAGACACTGGTGCGACGAAAAGTTCCATCATGCATTCAAAACTCCCTGGCGCACCTTTGTCTGGCTTAACGAACGTTTCCGTTGGATTCTCTGACGCCCCTGTTAGTAACCCAGTCTCTAATCCTTTGCCTCTTATGATTGGACCTCGTGAGCTAACAGCTCCACTGATTCTATCTACTGGTTGTGGTGAAAATCTTTTGGGCCTGGATTTGTTGAAACGATTATATGCAACATTGTACTGTTCCCCCGAAGGAGTGGAGCTTACATTGGGACGGAGAGTGATCTCTCCCATGTATTTATCGGTCGATAAATTCCCACCGGAATTGAGTTCCCTCCCTGCGTCCTTATGGGCCACAGGTCCTAATGATGTGGGCCTGTTAGACATTCCACCTTATGTGATTCAATTGAAACCAAATGCGCGATTACCGCGCTTACCTCAATATCGTATTTCTCTTGAGGGCGAACGAGCGTTGTTAGCAATAGTTCATGATCTCATTGGAAAAGGTGTTGTTGAAGAAACTCGTGGAAATGTATGTAATAGCCCTGTATTGCCAATTCTGAAACGAACTGACCCAACTAAACCTCCTGTGTATCGTTTCGTTATAGATTTGAGAGAGGTAAATAAAATAGTAGTTCCACAATTTCCTGTGGTCCCTGACATTACGGCTTTACTAACAATGATTCCGGCATCTGCCTCCTGGTTCACAGTGATCGATCTAAAGAATGCTTTCTTTAGCATCCCGATTGCCGAGGAAAGCAGAGACCTATTCGGATTCTCATTAGGTGGTCGCAGTTTTAGGCTAAAACGCGCTCCACAGGGCTACTGTGAGAGTCCGTCAATCTACAGCCAAGCACTTAAAGGTCAGCTTGATGCCTTTGTATTACCTAGAGGTGCAGCTTTGATTCAGTACGTTGACGATCTTTTAGTGGCAGCTGATACAGAAGCTATTTGCAAAACGGCTACAGTATCATTGTTACACTATCTACATGACTTACACCACAAGGTATCGCCTTCAAAGCTACAGTATTGTTGTCAAGAAGTTACCTATCTAGGTCACTTATTGTCAAGAGAAGGGAGAAGGTTGACCCCAGAAAGAATTGCAGCAATTTCCCAAATGACTGTGCCAAGAACTCAGAGAGATGTTCGCGCCTTTTTAGGTATTACGTCCTATTGCAGACAATGGATTCCAAATTTTTCATTGTTGGCGAAACCATTGATAGCTCTTACGTGCAAAGATATTCCATCCCCAGTACCTTGGTCTGAAGAATGTCAGAAAAGTTTTTCGGAATTACGTGATGCGTTGTGTTCGGCTCCTGTGTTGGGCACTCCTGACTACAGTAAACCGTTTACACTATACGTCCACGAAAGGGATGGTTGCGCGTTGAGTGTTCTGACACAACCTTTTGGTGGTAAGCAACGCCCATGTGCCTATTTTTCTTCGACTTTAGACCCAGTAGCAAGAGCCTTGCCAAGTTGTTTAAGGGCAACAGCGGCAGCTGCAGCGTCCATTCGACAGTCCGCAGGTTTAGTTATGGATAATATGCTCACGGTAATGGTTCCGCATGCAGTTGACACTCTATTAAATAGAACGAAAACTCAACATCTGACAAGCGCAAGATTGTCTGGATATGAGTTGACGTTGCTGGCCAGTCACATACGGATAAAACGATGTAATGTGTTGAATCCAGCAACATTGCTGCCGATCGACACAGAATCAAGTGGTGAAGCAGTACATGACTGCTATCTCAGAACTGAAGAGGAAACTAAGGGTCGTATTGACCTAAAAGATACTCCATTGACAGATCCCGATGGTACTTTGTATGTGGATGGTTCTTGTTTCAAGTTGCCGAACGGTGATGTGACAACTGCGTATGCTGTAGTAACATTGAAAACGATTGTAGAAAGCGCAAGATTAAGTCAGAAATCGGCTCAGGCTGCCGAGTTGATTGCTTTGACGAGAGCGTGTGTGTTGTCTAAAGATAAACGGGTGAATGTGTTTACAGATAGTCAGTATGCGTTTGGTGTGGCACATAGTTTTGGACGACTGTGGAGAGAGAGAGGATTCCTTACGTCACATGGTACGAAGATTCAACATGGTCAGCTTGTAAATGATCTTTTAGATGCACTCACATTGCCTAAACAGGTGGCCATAGTCAAATGTAGCGCACATCAGAAAGTAACGGATGATGTGGGTCATGGAAATGCGTTTGCGGATGAAACGGCTAAAGAGACGGCTAAAGATTTGACGAACAGAATGTATGTTACGAGCTCAGTAAGATGGCCAACAGAGACTGGTATGTGTGAAGACACATTTGAAAGTGTGAAAGCAATACAGAATGAAGCCACTGAGACGGAAAGGACAAAATGGAGAGAGAGCACGGGAAGATTGGATGAGAATGGATGTTGGGTTGATCTATCAGAGAAGCAGAGATGGATGTTACCGGATGTATATGTGCTCGCTGTTGTTACAATGGCTCATGGTATGGCACACATCAACACAAAAGGCATATGCAAGTTATTGTCTCATGTATGGAAGAATGATGGGATTACTAAGTTTGCCGAGAGAGTGGTCAAGAATTGTATGGTGTGTTTGATGCACAATCCTGGTAAGGGCACCCCCACTCCACCTGGCCATTTTGCCCCTCCTACGTACCCTTTCGAAGTTATCCAGTTGGACTTTATCCACATGGAGAGATGTAATAATTTGAAGTATGTGTTGGTTGTGGTGTGTGCATTCTCTAGGTGGATTGAGGCCTACCCCCTTAAGGATAATACGGCTTTATCCACGGCAAAAATTTTGCTCAAAGAATATTTTCCCCGCTACGGAATGCCTCGGGTCGTATGGTCGGACAACGGAAGTGAGTTTGTTGGGAGTGTGATGAAGAGTGTGTGTCGCGGGTTAGGGATTGTACAAAAATTTCATAGTGCAAATCATCCACAATCAGCAGGATTGGTGGAAGGATATAATGGCACTTTAAAACTGAAATTGGCTAAAATTCAGGCAACAACTGGTTTATCATGGCCCGACGCTTTGCCTCTGGCTCTCCTGTCGACCAGGGCAACTGTACACTCTCGAGTAGGGCTCAGCCCATATGAGATTGTGTTCGGTCGTCCTGCTAATGTATGGGGAGTTCCAAGACCGAAGGAATTTGACAGAATTGAATACCCTATGTTGATTGATTATCTCTATGATCTGACTGCTAAATTGAGTTTGATTCATCAACAGGTCTTTGAGTCTCTGCCATCACAAACAGAGGGTCCTGGTCATCGACTTCAACCAGGGGACTGGGTCCTTGTTAGAAACTACGGGCGAAAACGGAACCTTGAACCAAGATTTGTGGGCCCGTTTCAAGTACAGCTGGCTACAAGGACGGCGGTTCGATTACACGGACGTCGGAACTGGGTACATGCTACCCACACGAAGCGAGTCCCACTTCCTCTGCCGTCGGACATCTGGATGAGAAGAGGTCTTTCTTCTTCTGAGACCGATACTCCACCACATTTCGTTCCATTCAGCGAAGCTCGGCTTGTATCTGACACCATTGCTGACTCCTCTCAAACAATTTCCTCCACGTCAACTTTGGAAAACTTGACTGTTGAACAATCACTTGAACAATCGAACACTCCTTTGCCGTCCAATCCGTTATTCGAAGATCAGACTCGCCCTGGAAGTAGCCGATATTTTCTTCGTCCACGAACAAGTCATAAATAAAAAGATTTTTTTGTTTCTAGGTTCTACATTGCTCTGAAAATAGTGGACATTATATATTGTGTATCTTTTTCTTTTCCGTACAGCCAAGAACATTATTTAGTTAGAACCTACCATCCAGGTTGACCGTAAGGCCGTGCGGGTACTTCCTTCTGTTTAGCAGCTATCGACACAAGGTTGGTTTCTATTATCAATTTCTGGGAACTCCTGGGAATTGATAACCGCTACTCAGAACGAAGTGCGTCAAGAACGTCGCGGACGGTCGTTAGGGGATGGAATCATCATTTGAGCTGCCGAAAAGAGAAGAAATGTTGGCGCAAAGATCTACATTACAGAAAATATGTCATACAAAATGGTTTCTCTCACAAATAATCATACTGTTTCTCACCATATCTATGCTATTGGTAGGAGGAATATATTATGGGTCTCAGTTCTTATTGTCTTCTGCTACACCTACTCTTCCATCTCATGATCAATATTTCGTTTCTACTGTTTCTCCACATTCCTTTTATCCTTTGCCTCAACACGAACAAGTCAGACGTGCGGAATTCAGAAACAACTCTTTTATCCAACTCTTGCATCAGCATCAGTTAGTGGTAAACACTACCAACTGTTGGGTGTGTGGGTTAATGCCACATACCATGGATAGGGGTATTCCGTACTTAGTTCTGCCTTATAGTGCACAAGGGTCAGCTCGAGCATTACAAACTATGTTCCGTAGCGCACTAGATTCCTACCCCCATCGAGAACCACGCTCAGCAAACTCTGGTCCTGGCCCGTACCACAAGACTCTGGCGAGAGCTATTGCAGACTTAGATAGAGATATTTTTGACGCATCGCTCATCCCAGAGGAAGAGGTGCGAGCATATAAGGAACTAAGTGAAGCTGAGTACAGCTTATCAGTGGGTGAGAGGCAGCTTAAAAGCTCGCCACCGATATGGATTGTACCTCACCTTGGTAATTTCTGCTTGAAAGGTCTTGGTCGAAATCCGAGAGCTCAGTTTGGGGAGAGTGCTTGTACCGAGACGTATGTCTTACCGATGCTCTCTTCCCCTGTCTTCCTGCCTGCCAAGGGTACTTACTTTGTATGTTATGATCGAGCCTATACGTGGTTACCTCATGACTTCTCGGGAACCTGTTATATTGCGAATCTTTTGCCTCCGACTTTCACTGTGGCCTCTGATTACCACAGAACTAGAATTGTAAGAGGTGTGATTAGCAAAGAAGATACTTCCGGACAAGAAGCGGGAGACTTCTTTAAGGGTTTCCTACCGTTTTGGGGACCGATGGTTAATAGCAGGAACCTGAGGCAGTTAACTCGTGTAGTAGAATCAACTGCCAACATAACTGCAAATGCCCTTGGTAATTTGACAACCGAGCTCCAAGCGGATAGATTGATGACGTTGCAGAACCGAATGGTTCTAGATATCATTCTAGCAGATAGAGGTGGGGTTTGTACAGTCATCCATTCGAGCTGCTGCATATTCATACCTGATAACGCTCCAACGGTTTATCAAGCCATCTCTAAGTTGCACAAAATTTCGGAGTCCATACACGTGGACGAAGGAAATTGGACACTTCTGGGATGGTTTTGGGGTCTGATATCGACTTGGGGTTGGAAGATTCTGATGATCATAGGGATTGTTGTGACATTTCTGTTCTCATGTTGTCTTTGTGTGCAATGTGGTCCTGCCTTATGTGGCCTTTGTGCTACGACGTGTATAAGACAGCCTGTTGTCACCAAAGAGGCATTGAAGGATAGAATGATGTATCAACAACATCTGAGTGATCTGATGAGTATCGAAATCGATTATGATTCCGACTAGTGCTTGCCTACATTAGGGCAAAAGGACCGTCTGAGGTTCCGTAAAAATTATTACGATGTTCTGGGCATTGCCGAATATGGACAAGTTTGGTATCTATGAACCGCAAATGACGAGTTTGGCAAGTGTGTGTATTTTCGCTACACTACCTGCCAGGGTTCGTCTAATATTACGTGTTCTTCATCTGAACCCTCGGGTTCCATTTTAGATACGGCATCCATTTTGTTTCTTGCCCTCACGTAGTCAGCGAGCAGGTAACTGTTCGCCCCTTGACCCTCTAGTTCCCAAGCCTTGCGGAAGACGCATATTCCTTTCATGCATCTTTATGGCCGGAGGAATGACACAGCATAGGCAGATGGCTCAGCTTGAGGGTAATCTGGCCGTGCCGGCCTATTGTGACAGCCGTGCAGGCGATGGGATCCAACTCTTTGATCCTACGATCATGCTTCCGATATTACCCCCACACTCTTTTCTCTACACGTGTCTGACTTCCTTGCAGCTGCTCTTGTCTCTTCTTCTTTGTCATTTACAACTCTAATGGGTGTGCCTAATGGTGGGATTGTACTTTTACAGTTGGGAACCGGCATGGCTATTGTAATTATGTTCCGGGATTCTAAACACATGAAAGCGACCCTTTTGAAGTCTACTGTGGGAACTGGATTGTAATCTTTTGTCCACATGTTATGCAATGGCAACATTCTGTATAAAAGAGAGCGATCTACATACACAATTCGAAGCAGACTCGCAGAACCTACATGTTCATGTACTTCTTATGACTCCTGTTTCCCTGCAGTAATAAAAGCTGATCTTTGACGCCGAAGGAAGTGTCCCGTGTCTCTGTAATTTGTGCGCCGAAACAGGTATCCCATGAAGGTTATAGGTGTTGTTCCCTGGCACCGCTGGTACTGTTAAAAGTCCAGTCCTTCAGAATGTAGAACAATGTCATACATTCACCCCCATACAAGGATCTGGGCCTAAATCCATCGTTTTTTTGCACTCCCCACCACCCTGGGTTAGACACTGGCTATATGCAAATCAGCTCTGACCCTGTGCCTCATGGGAACAGTCCAGTCCGAACTACCAAGCCATGTCTTTCCCAGACCAGAATCAAGCATCCAAGGACCTGTTTCTGGCTATCAGCCTTCATCAGCCTGGATAGCTTGATTCCAGTGGTGTGGAGAGCCTGGGAGTCACGTCTGAGCATACCCAGCCCACTCGGGGTGAAAATTGCAAAAAACACAGTTGATGGACAGAATATAGAACAATGTCATACATTCACCCCCGTACAAGGATCTGGGCCTAAATCCATCTTTTTTTGCACTCCACACCACCCTGGGTTAGACACTGGCTATATGCAAATCAGCTCTGACCCTGTGCCTCATGGGAACAGTCCAGTCCGAACTACCAAGCCATGTCTTTCCCAGACCGGAACCAAGCATCCAAGGACCGGTTTCAGGCTATCAGCCTTCATCAGCCTGGATAGCTTGACTCCAGTGGTGTGGAGAGCCTGGGACTCACGTCTGAGCAGACCCAGCCCACTCGGGGTGAAAATTGCAAAAAACACAGTTGATGGACAGAATGTAGAACAATGTCATACATTCACCCCAGTACAAGGATCTGGGCCTAAATCCATCGTGTTTTTGCACTCCACACCACTCTTGGTTAGACACTGGCAATATGCAAATCAGCTCTGACCCTGTGCCTCATGGGAACAGTCCAGTCCGAACTACCAAGCCATGTCTTTCCCAGACCGGAACCAAGCATCCAAGGACCGGTTTCAGGCTATCAGCCTTCATCAGCCTGGATAGCTTGACTCCAGTGGTGTGGAGAGCCTGGGACTCACGTCTGAGCAGACCCAGCCAACTCGGGGTGAAAATTGCAAAAAACACAGTTGATGGACAGAATGTAGAACAATGTCATACATTCACCCCAGTACAAGGATCTGGGCCTAAATCCATCGTTTTTTTGCACTCCACACCACTCTGGGTTAGACACTGGCAATATGCAAATCAGCTCTGACCCTGTGCCTCATGGGAACAGTCCAGTCCGAACTACCAAGCCATGTCTTTCCCAGACTGGAATCAAGCATCCAAGGACCGGTTTCAGGCTATCAGCCTTCATCAGCCTGGATAGCTTGATTCCAGTGGTGTGGAGAGCCTGGGTGTCACGTCTGAGCATACCCAGCCCACTCGGGGTGAAAATTGCAAAAAACACAGTTGATGGACAGAATGTAGAACAATGTCATACATTCACCCCAGTACAAGGATCTGGGCCTAAATCCATCGTTTTTTTGCACTCCACACCACCCTGGGTTAGACACTGGCTATATGCAAATCAGCTCTGACCCTGTGCCTCATGGAAACAGTCCAGTCCGAACTACCAAGCCATGTCTTTCTCAGACCGGAATCAAGCATCCAAGGACCGGTTTCTGGCTATCAGCCTTCATCAGCCTGGATAGCTTGACTCCACTCGGGGTGAAAATAGCAAAAAACACAGTTGATGTACAGAATGTAGAACAATGTCATACATTCACCCCCATACAAGGATCTGGGCCTAATTCCATAGTATTTTGCCACTCCACACCACCCTGGGTTAGACACTGGCTATATGCAAATCAGCTCTGACCCTGTGCCTCATGGGAACAGTCCAGTCCGAACTACCAAGCCATGTCTTTCCCAGACCGGAATCAAGCATCCAAGGACCGGTTTCAGGCTATCAGCCTTCATCAGCCTGGATAGCTTGACTCCAGTGGTGTGGAGAGCCTGGGACTTACGTCTGAGCATACCCAGCCCTCTCTGGGTGAAAATTGCAAAAAACACAGTTGATGGACAGAATGTAGAACAATGTCAACATTCACCCCAGTACAAGGATCTGGGCCTAAATCCATCCTTTTTTGCACTCCACACCACCCTGGGTTAGACACTGGCTATATGCAAATCAGCTCTGACCCTGTGCCTCATGGGAACAGTCCAGTCCGAACTACCAAGCCATGTCTTTCCCAGACCGGAACCAAGCATCCAAGGACCGGTTTCAGGCTATCAGCCTTCATCAGCCTGGATAGCTTGACTCCAGTGGTGTGGAGAGCCTGGGACTCACGTCTGAGCAGACCCAGCCCACTCGGGGTGAAAATTGCAAAAAACACAGTTGATGGACAGAATGTAGAACAATGTCATACATTCACCCCAGTACAAGGATCTGGGCCTAAATCCATCGTGTTTTTGCACTCCACACCACTCTTGGTTAGACACTGGCAATATGCAAATCAGCTCTGACCCTGTGCCTCATGGGAACAGTCCAGTCCGAACTACCAAGCCATGTCTTTCCCAGACCGGAACCAAGCATCCAAGGACCGGTTTCAGGCTATCAGCCTTCATCAGCCTGGATAGCTTGACTCCAGTGGTGTGGAGAGCCTGGGACTCACGTCTGAGCAGACCCAGCCAACTCGGGGTGAAAATTGCAAAAAACACAGTTGATGGACAGAATGTAGAACAATGTCATACATTCACCCCAGTACAAGGATCTGGGCCTAAATCCATCGTTTTTTTGCACTCCACACCACTCTGGGTTAGACACTGGCAATATGCAAATCAGCTCTGACCCTGTGCCTCATGGGAACAGTCCAGTCCGAACTACCAAGCCATGTCTTTCCCAGACTGGAATCAAGCATCCAAGGACCGGTTTCAGGCTATCAGCCTTCATCAGCCTGGATAGCTTGATTCCAGTGGTGTGGAGAGCCTGGGTGTCACGTCTGAGCATACCCAGCCCACTCGGGGTGAAAATTGCAAAAAACACAGTTGATGGACAGAATGTAGAACAATGTCATACATTCACCCCAGTACAAGGATCTGGGCCTAAATCCATCGTTTTTTTGCACTCCACACCACCCTGGGTTAGACACTGGCTATATGCAAATCAGCTCTGACCCTGTGCCTCATGGAAACAGTCCAGTCCGAACTACCAAGCCATGTCTTTCTCAGACCGGAATCAAGCATCCAAGGACCGGTTTCTGGCTATCAGCCTTCATCAGCCTGGATAGCTTGACTCCACTCGGGGTGAAAATTGCAAAAAACACAGTTGATGTACAGAATGTAGAACAATGTCATACATTCACCCCCATACAAGGATCTGGGCCTAATTCCATAGTATTTTGCCACTCCACACCACCCTGGGTTAGACACTGGCTATATGCAAATCAGCTCTGACCCTGTGCCTCATGGGAACAGTCCAGTCCGAACTACCAAGCCATGTCTTTCCCAGACCGGAATCAAGCATCCAAGGACCGGTTTCAGGCTATCAGCCTTCATCAGCCTGGATAGCTTGACTCCAGTGGTGTGGAGAGCCTGGGACTTACGTCTGAGCATACCCAGCCCTCTCTGGGTGAAAATTGCAAAAAACACAGTTGATGGACAGAATGTAGAACAATGTCAACATTCACCCCAGTACAAGGATCTGGGCCTAAATCCATCCTTTTTTGCACTCCACACCACCCTGGGTTAGACACTGGCTATAATCAAATCAGCTCTGACCCTGTGCCTCATGGGAACAGTCCAGTCCGAACTACCAAGCCATGTCTTTCCCAGACCGGAATCAAGCATCCAAGGACCGGTTTCAGGCTATCAGCCTTCATCAGCCTGGATAGCTTGATTCCAGTGGTGTGGAGAGCCTGGGAGTCACGTCTGAGCATACCCAGCCCACTCGGGGTGAAAATGGCAAAAAACACAGTTGATGGACAGAATATAGAACAATGTCATACATTCACCCCCGTACAAGGATCTGGGCCTAAATCCATCTTTTTTTGCACTCCACACCACCCTGGGTTAGACACTGGCTATATGCAAATCAGCTCTGACCCTGTGCCTCATGGGAACAGTCCAGTCCGAACTACCAAGCCATGTCTTTCCCAGACCGGAACCAAGCATCCAAGGACCGGTTTCAGGCTATCAGCCTTCATCAGCCTGGATAGCTTGACTCCAGTGGTGTGGAGAGCCTGGGACTCACGTCTGAGCAGACCCAGCCCACTCGGGGTGAAAATTGCAAAAAACACAGTTGATGGACAGAATGTAGAACAATGTCATACATTCACCCCAGTACAAGGATCTGGGCCTAAATCCATCGTTTTTTGCACTCCACACCACTCTGGGTTAGACACTGGCAATATGCAAATCAGCTCTGACCCTGTGCCTCATGGGAACAGTCCAGTCCGAACTACCAAGCCATGTCTTTCCCAGACCGGAACCAAGCATCCAAGGACCGGTTTCAGGCTATCAGCCTTCATCAGCCTGGATAGCTTGACTCCAGTGGTGTGGAGAGCCTGGGACTCACGTCTGAGCAGACCCAGCCCACTCGGGGTGAAAATTGCAAAAAACACAGTTGATGGACAGAATGTAGAACAATGTCATACATTCACCCCAGTACAAGGATCTGGGCCTAAATCCATCGTTTTTTTGCACTCCACACCACTCTGGGTTAGACACTGGCAATATGCAAATCAGCTCTGACCCTGTGCCTCATGGGAACAGTCCAGTCCGAACTACCAAGCCATGTCTTTCCCAGACCGGAATCAAGCATCCAAGGACCGGTTTCAGGCTATCAGCCTTCATCAGCCTGGATAGCTTGATTCCAGTGGTGTGGAGAGCCTGGGTGTCACGTCTGAGCATACCCAGCCCACTCGGGGTGAAAATTGCAAAAAACACAGTTGATGGACAGAATGTAGAACAATGTCATACATTCACCCCAGTACAAGGATCTGGGCCTAAATCCATCGTTTTTTTGCACTCCACACCACCCTGGGTTAGACACTGGCTATATGCAAATCAGCTATGACCCTGTGCCTCATGGAAACAGTCCAGTCCGAACTACCAAGCCATGTCTTTCTCAGACCGGAATCAAGCATCCAAGGACCGGTTTCTGGCTATCAGCCTTCATCAGCCTGGATAGCTTGACTCCACTCGGGGTGAAAATTGCAAAAAACACAGTTGATGGACAGAATGTAGAACAATGTCAACATTCACCCCAGTACAAGGATCTGGGCCTAAATCCATCATTTTTTGCACTCCACACCACCCTGGGTTAGACACTGGCTATAATCAAATCAGCTCTGACCCTGTGACTCATGGGAACAGTCCAGTCCGAACTACCAAGCCATGTCTTTCCCAGACCGGAATCAAGCATCCAAGGACCGGTTTCAGGCTATCAGCCTTCATCAGCCTGGATAGCTTGACTCCAGTGGTGTGGAGAGCCTGGGACTCACGTCTGAGCATACCCAGCCCACTCGGTGTGAAAATTGCAAAAAACACAGTTGATGGACAGAATGTAGAACAATGTCATACATTCACCCCCATACAAGGATCTGGGCCTAAATCCATCGTTTTTTTGCACTCCACACCACCCTGGGTTAGACACTGGCTATATGCAAATCAGCTCTGACCCTGTGCCTCATGGGAACAGTCCAGTCCGAACTACCAAGCCATGTCTTTCCCAGACCAGAATCAAGCATCCAAGGACCTGTTTCTGGCTATCAGCCTTCATCAGCCTGGATAGCTTGATTCCAGTGGTGTGGAGAGCCTGGGAGTCACGTCTGAGCATACCCAGCCCACTCGGGGTGAAAATTGCAAAAAACACAGTTGATGGACAGAATGTAGAACAATGTCATACATTCACCCCAGTACAAGGATCTGGTCCTAAATCCATCATTTTTTGCACTCCACACCACTCTGGGTTAGACACTGGCAATATGCAAATCAGCTCTGACCCTGTGCCTCATGGGAACAGTCCAGTCCGAACTACCAAGCCATGTTTTTCCCAGACCGGAATCAAGCATCCAAGAACCAGTTTCTGGCTATCAGCGTTCATCAGCCTGGATAGCTTGACTCCAGTGGTGTGGAGAGCCTGGGACTCACGTCTGAGCATACCCAGCCCACTCGGGGTGAAAATTGCAAAAAAATACAGTTGATGGACAGAATGTAGAACAATGTCATACATTCACCCCAGTACAAGGATCTGGGCCTAAATCCATCATTGTTTGCACTCCACACCACCCTGGGTTAGACACTGGCTATATGCAAATCTGCTCTGACCCTGTGCCTCATGGGAACAGTCCAGTCCGAACTACAAAGCCATGTCTTTCCCAGACCGGAATCAAGCATCCAAGGACCGGTTTCAGGCTATCAGCCTTCATCAGCCTGGATAGCTTGACTCCAGTGGTGTGGAGAGCCTGGAACTCACGTCTGAGCATACCCAGCCCGCTCGGGGTGAAAATTGCAAAAAAAAACAGTTGATGGACAGAATGTAGAACAATGTCATACATTCACCGCAGTACAAGGATCTGTGCCTAAATCCATAGTTTTTTTGCACTCTACACCACCCTGGGTTAGACACTGGCTATATGCAAATCAGCTCTGACCCTGTGCCTCATGGGAACAGTCCAGTCCGAACTACCAAGCCATGTCTTTCCCAGACCGGAATCAAGCATCCAAGGACCGGTTTCTGGCTATCAGCCTTCATCAGCCTGGACAGCTTGACTCCAGTGGTGTGGAGAGCCTGGGACTTATGTCTGAGCATACCCAGCCCACTCGGGGTGAACATTGCAAAAAACACAGTTGATGGACAGAATGTAGAACAATGTCATACATTTACCCCAGTACAAGGATCTGGGCCTAAATCCATAATTTTTTTGCACTCCACACCACCTTGGGTTAGACACTGGCTATGTGCAAATTAGCTCTGACCCTGTGCCTCATGGGAACAGTCCAGTCCGAACTACCAAGCCATGTCTTTCTCAGACCGGAATCAAGCATCCAAGGACCGGTTTCTGGCTATTAGCCTTCATCAGCCTGGATAGCTTGACTGCAGTGGTGTGGAGAGCCTGGGACTCACGTCTGAGCATACCCATCCCACTCGGGGTGAAAATTGCAAAAAACACAGTTGATGGACAGAATGTAGAACAATGTCATACATTCACCCCAGTACAAGGATCTGGGCCTAAATCCATCATTGTTTGCACTCCACACCACCCTGGGTTAGACACTGGCTATGTGCAAATTAGCTCTGACCCTGTGCCTCATGGGGACAGTCCAGTCCGAACTACCAAGCCTTGTCTTTCCCAGACCGGAATCAAGCATCCAAGGACCGGTTTCTGGCTATCAGCCTTCATCAGCCTGGATAGCTTGACTCCAGTGGTGTGGAGAGCCTGGGATTCACGTCTGAGCATACCCAGCCCACTCTGGGTGAAAATTGCAAAAAACACAGTTGATGGACAGAATGTAGAACAATGTCATACATTCACCCCAGTACAAGGATGTGGGCCTAAATCCATCGTTTTTTTGCACTCCACACCACCCTGGGTTAGACACTTGCTATATGCAAATCAGCTCTGACCCTGTGCCTCATGGGAACAGTCCAGTCCGAACTACCAAGCCATGTCTTTCCCAGACCGGAATCAAGCATCCAAGGACCGGTTTCTGGCTATCAGCCTTCATCAGCCTGGATAGCTTGACTGCAGTGGTGTGGAGAGCCTGGGTGTCACGTCTGAGCATACCCAGCCCACTCGGGGTGAAAATTGCAAAAAACACAGTTGATGGACAGAATGTAGAACAATGTCATACATTCACCCCAGTACAAGGATCTGGGCCTAAATCCATCGTTTTTTTGCACTCCACACCACCCTGGGTTAGACACTGGCTATATGCAAATCAGCTATGACCCTTTGCCTCATGGAAACAGTCCAGTCCGAACTACCAAGCCATGTCTTTCTCAGACCGGAATCAAGCATCCAAGGACCGGTTTCTGGCTATCAGCCTTCATCAGCCTGGATAGCTTGACTCCACTCGGGGTGAAAATTGCAAAAAACACAGTTGATGGACAGAATGTAGAACAATGTCAACATTCACCCCAGTACAAGGATCTGGGCCTAAATCCATCATTTTTTGCACTCCACACCACCCTGGGTTAGACACTGGCTATAATCAAATCAGCTCTGACCCTGTGACTCATGGGAACAGTCCAGTCCGAACTACCAAGCCATGTCTTTCCCAGACCGGAATCAAGCATCCAAGGACCGGTTTCAGGCTATCAGCCTTCATCAGCCTGGATAGCTTGACTCCAGTGGTGTGGAGAGCCTGGGACTCACGTCTGAGCATACCCAGCCCACTCGGTGTGAAAATTGCAAAAAACACAGTTGATGGACAGAATGTAGAACAATGTCATACATTCACCCCCATACAAGGATCTGGGCCTAAATCCATCGTTTTTTTGCACTCCACACCACCCTGGGTTAGACACTGGCTATATGCAAATCAGCTCTGACCCTGTGCCTCATGGGAACAGTCCAGTCCGAACTACCAAGCCATGTCTTTCCCAGACCAGAATCAAGCATCCAAGGACCTGTTTCTGGCTATCAGCCTTCATCAGCCTGGATAGCTTGATTCCAGTGGTGTGGAGAGCCTGGGAGTCACGTCTGAGCATACCCAGCCCACTCGGGGTGAAAATTGCAAAAAACACAGTTGATGGACAGAATGTAGAACAATGTCATACATTCACCCCAGTACAAGGATCTGGTCCTAAATCCATCATTTTTTGCACTCCACACCACTCTGGGTTAGACACTGGCAATATGCAAATCAGCTCTGACCCTGTGCCTCATGGGAACAGTCCAGTCCGAACTACCAAGCCATGTTTTTCCCAGACCGGAATCAAGCATCCAAGAACCGGTTTCTGGCTATCAGCGTTCATCAGCCTGGATAGCTTGACTCCAGTGGTGTGGAGAGCCTGGGACTCACGTCTGAGCATACCCAGCCCACTCGGGGTGAAAATTGCAAAAAAATACAGTTGATGGACAGAATGTAGAACAATGTCATACATTCACCCCAGTACAAGGATCTGGGCCTAAATCCATCATTGTTTGCACTCCACACCACCCTGGGTTAGACACTGGCTATATGCAAATCTGCTCTGACCCTGTGCCTCATGGGAACAGTCCAGTCCGAACTACAAAGCCATGTCTTTCCCAGACCGGAATCAAGCATCCAAGGACCGGTTTCAGGCTATCAGCCTTCATCAGCCTGGATAGCTTGACTCCAGTGGTGTGGAGAGCCTGGAACTCACGTCTGAGCATACCCAGCCCGCTCGGGGTGAAAATTGCAAAAAAAAACAGTTGATGGACAGAATGTAGAACAATGTCATACATTCACCGCAGTACAAGGATCTGTGCCTAAATCCATAGTTTTTTTGCACTCTACACCACCCTGGGTTAGACACTGGCTATATGCAAATCAGCTCTGACCCTGTGCCTCATGGGAACAGTCCAGTCCGAACTACCAAGCCATGTCTTTCCCAGACCGGAATCAAGCATCCAAGGACCGGTTTCTGGCTATCAGCCTTCATCAGCCTGGACAGCTTGACTCCAGTGGTGTGGAGAGCCTGGGACTTATGTCTGAGCATACCCAGCCCACTCGGGGTGAACATTGCAAAAAACACAGTTGATGGACAGAATGTAGAACAATGTCATACATTTACCCCAGTACAAGGATCTGGGCCTAAATCCATAATTTTTTTGCACTCCACACCACCCTGGGTTAGACACTGGCTATGTGCAAATTAGCTCTGACCCTGTGCCTCATGGGAACAGTCCAGTCCGAACTACCAAGCCATGTCTTTCTCAGACCGGAATCAAGCATCCAAGGACCGGTTTCTGGCTATTAGCCTTCATCAGCCTGGATAGCTTGACTGCAGTGGTGTGGAGAGCCTGGGACTCACGTCTGAGCATACCCATCCCACTCGGGGTGAAAATTGCAAAAAACACAGTTGATGGACAGAATGTAGAACAATGTCATACATTCACCCCAGTACAAGGATCTGGGCCTAAATCCATCATTGTTTGCACTCCACACCACCCTGGGTTAGACACTGGCTATGTGCAAATTAGCTCTGACCCTGTGCCTCATGGGGACAGTCCAGTCCGAACTACCAAGCCTTGTCTTTCCCAGACCGGAATCAAGCATCCAAGGACCGGTTTCTGGCTATCAGCCTTCATCAGCCTGGATAGCTTGACTCCAGTGGTGTGGAGAGCCTGGGATTCACGTCTGAGCATACCCAGCCCACTCTGGGTGAAAATTGCAAAAAACACAGTTGATGGACAGAATGTAGAACAATGTCATACATTCACCCCAGTACAAGGATGTGGGCCTAAATCCATCGTTTTTTTGCACTCCACACCACCCTGGGTTAGACACTTGCTATATGCAAATCAGCTCTGACCCTGTGCCTCATGGGAACAGTCCAGTCCGAACTACCAAGCCATGTCTTTCCCAGACCGGAATCAAGCATCCAAGGACCGGTTTCTGGCTATCAGCCTTCATCAGCCTGGATAGCTTGACTGCAGTGGTGTGGAGAGCCTGGGACTCACGTCTGAGCATACCCAGCCCACTCTGGGTGAAAATTGCAAAAAACACAGTTGATGGACAGAATGTAGAACAATGTCATACATTCACCCCAGTACAAGGATGTGGGCCTAAATCCATCGTTTTTTTGCACTCCACACCACCCTGGGTTAGACACTTGCTATATGCAAATCAGCTCTGACCCTGTGCCTCATGGGAACAGTCCAGTCCGAACTACCAAGCCATGTCTTTCCCAGACCGGAATCAAGCATCCAAGGACCGGTTTCTGGCTATCAGCGTTCATCAGCCTGGATAGCTTGACTCCAGTGGTGTGGAGAGCCTGGGACTCACGTCTGAGCAGACCCAGCCCACTCGGGGTGAAAATTGCAAAAAACACAGTTGATGGACAGAATGTAGAACAATGTCATACATTCCCCCCAGTACAAGGATCTGGGCCTAAATCCATCGTTTTTTGCACTCCACACCACTCTGGGTTAGACACTGACAATATGCAAATCAGCTCTGACCCTGTGCCTCATGGGAACAGTCCAGTCCGAACTACCAAGCCATGTCTTTCCCAGACCGGAACCAAGCATCCAAGGACCGGTTTCAGGCTATCAGCCTTCATCAGCCTGGATAGCTTGACTCCAGTGGTGTGGAGAGCCTGGAACTCACGTCTGAGCATACCCAGCCCGCTCGGGGTGAAAATTGCAAAAAAAAACAGTTGATGGACAGAATGTAGAACAATGTCATACATTCACCGCAGTACAAGGATCTGTGCCTAAATCCATAGTTTTTTTGCACTCTACACCACCCTGGGTTAGACACTGGCTATATGCAAATCAGCTCTGACCCTGTGCCTCATGGGAACAGTCCAGTCCGAACTACCAAGCCATGTCTTTCCCAGACCGGAATCAAGCATCCAAGGACCGGTTTCTGGCTATCAGCCTTCATCAGCCTGGACAGCTTGACTCCAGTGGTGTGGAGAGCCTGGGACTTATGTCTGAGCATACCCAGCCCACTCGGGGTGAACATTGCAAAAAACACAGTTGATGGACAGAATGTAGAACAATGTCATACATTTACCCCAGTACAAGGATCTGGGCCTAAATCCATAATTTTTTTGCACTCCACACCACCCTGGGTTAGACACTGGCTATGTGCAAATTAGCTCTGACCCTGTGCCTCATGGGAACAGTCCAGTCCGAACTACCAAGCCATGTCTTTCTCAGACCGGAATCAAGCATCCAAGGACCGGTTTCTGGCTATCAGCCTTCATCAGCCTGGATAGCTTGACTGCAGTGGTGTGGAGAGCCTGGGACTCACGTCTGAGCATACCCATCCCACTCGGGGTGAAAATTGCAAAAAACACAGTTGATGGACAGAATGTAGAACAATGTCATACATTCACCCCAGTACAAGGATCTGGGCCTAAATCCATCATTGTTTGCACTCCACACCACCCTGGGTTAGACACTGGCTATGTGCAAATTAGCTCTGACCCTGTGCCTCATGGGGACAGTCCAGTCCGAACTACCAAGCCTTGTCTTTCCCAGACCGGAATCAAGCATCCAAGGACCGGTTTCTGGCTATCAGCCTTCATCAGCCTGGATAGCTTGACTCCAGTGGTGTGGAGAGCCTGGGATTCACGTCTGAGCATACCCAGCCCACTCGGGGTGAAAATTGCAAAAAACACAGTTGATGGACAGAATGTAGAACAATGTCATACATTCACCCCAGTACAAGGATGTGGGCCTAAATCCATCGTTTTTTTGCACTCCACACCACCCTGGGTTAGACACTTGCTATATGCAAATCAGCTCTGACCCTGTGCCTCATGGGAACAGTCCAGTCCGAACTACCAAGCCATGTCTTTCCCAGACCGGAATCAAGCATCCAAGGACCGGTTTCTGGCTATCAGCGTTCATCAGCCTGGATAGCTTGACTCCAGTGGTGTGGAGAGCCTGGGACTCACGTCTGAGCAGACCCAGCCCACTCGGGGTGAAAATTGCAAAAAACACAGTTGATGGACAGAATGTAGAACAATGTCATACATTCCCCCCAGTACAAGGATCTGGGCCTAAATCCATCGTTTTTTGCACTCCACACCACTCTGGGTTAGACACTGACAATATGCAAATCAGCTCTGACCCTGTGCCTCATGGGAACAGTCCAGTCCGAACTACCAAGCCATGTCTTTCCCAGACCGGAACCAAGCATCCAAGGACCGGTTTCAGGCTATCAGCCTTCATCAGCCTGGATAGCTTGACTCCAGTGGTGTGGAGAGCCTGGGACTCACGTCTGAGCAGACCCAGCCCACTCGGGGTGAAAATTGCAAAAAACACAGTTGATGGACAGAATGTAGAACAATGTCAACATTCACCCCAGTACAAGGATCTGGGCCTAAATCCATCATTTTTTGCACTCCACACCACCCTGGGTTAGACACTGGCTATAATCAAATCAGCTCTGACCCTGTGACTCATGGGAACAGTCCAGTCCGAACTACCAAGCCATGTCTTTCCCAGACCGGAATCAAGCATCCAAGGACCGGTTTCAGGCTATCAGCCTTCATCAGCCTGGATAGCTTGACTCCAGTGGTGTGGAGAGCCTGGGACTCACGTCTGAGCATACCCAGCCCACTCGGTGTGAAAATTGCAAAAAACACAGTTGATGGACAGAATGTAGAACAATGTCATACATTCACCCCCATACAAGGATCTGGGCCTAAATCCATCGTTTTTTTGCACTCCACACCACCCTGGGTTAGACACTGGCTATATGCAAATCAGCTCTGACCCTGTGCCTCATGGGAACAGTCCAGTCCGAACTACCAAGCCATGTCTTTCCCAGACCAGAATCAAGCATCCAAGGACCTGTTTCTGGCTATCAGCCTTCATCAGCCTGGATAGCTTGATTCCAGTGGTGTGGAGAGCCTGGGAGTCACGTCTGAGCATACCCAGCCCACTCGGGGTGAAAATTGCAAAAAACACAGTTGATGGACAGAATGTAGAACAATGTCATACATTCACCCCAGTACAAGGATCTGGTCCTAAATCCATCATTTTTTGCACTCCACACCACTCTGGGTTAGACACTGGCAATATGCAAATCAGCTCTGACCCTGTGCCTCATGGGAACAGTCCAGTCCGAACTACCAAGCCATGTTTTTCCCAGGCCGGAATCAAGCATCCAAGAACCGGTTTCTGGCTATCAGCCTTCATCAGCCTGGATAGCTTGACTCCAGTGGTGTGGAGAGCCTGGGACTCACGTCTGAGCATACCCAGCCCACTCAGGGTGAAAATCGCAAAAAAATACAGTTGATGGACAGAATGTAGAACAATGTCATACATTCACCCCAGTACAAGGATCTGGGCCTAAATCCATCATTGTTTGCACTCCACACCACCCTGGGTTAGACACTGGCTATGTGCAAATTAGCTCTGACCCTGTGCCTCATGGGGACAGTCCAGTCCGAACTACCAAGCCTTGTCTTTTCCAGACCGGAATCAAGCATCCAAGGACCGGTTTCTGGCTATCAGCCTTCATCAGCCTGGATAGCTTGACTCCAGTGGTGTGGAGAGCCTGGGATTCACGTCTGAGCATACCCAGCCCACTCGGGGTGAAAATTGCAAAAAACACAGTTGATGGACAGAATGTAGAACAATGTCATACATTCACCCCAGTACAAGGATGTGGGCCTAAATCCATCGTTTTTTTGCACTCCACACCACCCTGGGTTAGACACTTGCTATATGCAAATCAGCTCTGACCCTGTGCCTCATGGGAACAGTCCAGTCCGAACTACGAAGCCATGTCTTTCCCAGACCGGAATCAAGCATCCAAGGACCGGTTTCTGGCTATCAGCGTTCATCAGCCTGGATAGCTTGATTCCAGTGGTGTGGAGAGCCTGGGACTCACGTCTGAGCATACCCAGCCCACTCGGGGTGAAAATTGCAAAAAACACAGTTGATGGACAGAATGTAGAACAATGTCATACATTCACCCCCGTACAAGGATCTGGACCTAAATCCATCTTTTTTTGCACTCCACACCACCCTGGGTTAGACACTGGCTATATGCAAATCTGCTCTGACCCTGTGCCTCATGGGAACAGTCCAGTCCGAACTACAAAGCCATGTCTTTCCCAGACCGGAATCAAGCATCCAAGGACCGGTTTCAGGCTATCAGCCTTCATCAGCCTGGATAGCTTGACTCCAGTGGTGTGGAGAGCCTGGAACTCACGTCTCAGCATACCCAGCCCGCTCGGGGTGAAAATTGCAAAAAAAAACAGTTGATGGACAGAATGTAGAACAATGTCATACATTCACCGCAGTACAAGGATCTGTGCCTAAATCCATAGTTTTTTTGCACTCTACACCACCCTGGGTTAGACACTGGCTATATGCAAATCAGCTCTGACCCTGTGCCTCATGGGAACAGTCCAGTCCGAACTACCAAGCCATGTCTTTCCCAGACCGGAATCAAGCATCCAAGGACCGGTTTCTGGCTATCAGCCTTCATCAGCCTGGACAGCTTGACTCCAGTGGTGTGGAGAGCCTGGGACTTATGTCTGAGCATACCCAGCCCACTCGGGGTGAACATTGCAAAAAACACAGTTGATGGACAGAATGTAGAACAATGTCATACATTTACCCCAGTACAAGGATCTGGGCCTAAATCCATAATTTTTTTGCACTCCACACCACCCTGGGTTAGACACTGGCTATGTGCAAATTAGCTCTGACCCTGTGCCTCATGGGAACAGTCCAGTCCGAACTACCAAGCCATGTCTTTCTCAGACCGGAATCAAGCATCCAAGGACCGGTTTCTGGCTATCAGCCTTCATCAGCCTGGATAGCTTGACTGCAGTGGTGTGGAGAGCCTGGGACTCACGTCTGAGCATACCCATCCCACTCGGGGTGAAAATTGCAAAAAACACAGTTGATGGACAGAATGTAGAACAATGTCATACATTCACCCCAGTACAAGGATCTGGGCCTAAATCCATCATTGTTTGCACTCCACACCACCCTGGGTTAGACACTGGCTATGTGCAAATTAGCTCTGACCCTGTGCCTCATGGGGACAGTCCAGTCCGAACTACCAAGCCTTGTCTTTTCCAGACCGGAATCAAGCATCCAAGGACCGGTTTCTGGCTATCAGCCTTCATCAGCCTGGATAGCTTGACTCCAGTGGTGTGGAGAGCCTGGGATTCACGTCTGAGCATACCCAGCCCACTCGGGGTGAAAATTGCAAAAAACACAGTTGATGGACAGAATGTAGAACAATGTCATACATTCACCCCAGTACAAGGATGTGGGCCTAAATCCATCGTTTTTTTGCACTCCACACCACCCTGGGTTAGACACTTGCTATATGCAAATCAGCTCTGACCCTGTGCCTCATGGGAACAGTCCAGTCCGAACTACGAAGCCATGTCTTTCCCAGACCGGAATCAAGCATCCAAGGACCGGTTTCTGGCTATCAGCGTTCATCAGCCTGGATAGCTTGATTCCAGTGGTGTGGAGAGCCTGGGACTCACGTCTGAGCATACCCAGCCCACTCGGGGTGAAAATTGCAAAAAACACAGTTGATGGACAGAATGTAGAACAATGTCATACATTCACCCCCGTACAAGGATCTGGACCTAAATCCATCTTTTTTTGCACTCCACACCACCCTGGGTTAGACACTGGCTATATGCAAATCTGCTCTGACCCTGTGCCTCATGGGAACAGTCCAGTCCGAACTACAAAGCCATGTCTTTCCCAGACCGGAATCAAGCATCCAAGGACCGGTTTCAGGCTATCAGCCTTCATCAGCCTGGATAGCTTGACTCCAGTGGTGTGGAGAGCCTGGAACTCACGTCTCAGCATACCCAGCCCGCTCGGGGTGAAAATTGCAAAAAAAAACAGTTGATGGACAGAATGTAGAACAATGTCATACATTCACCGCAGTACAAGGATCTGTGCCTAAATCCATAGTTTTTTTGCACTCTACACCACCACCATGGGTTAGACACTGGCTATATGCAAATCAGCTCTGACCCTGTGCCTCATGGGAACAGTCCAGTCCGAACTACCAAGCCATGTCTTTCCCAGACCGGAATCAAGCATCCAAGGACCGGTTTCTGGCTATCAGCCTTCATCAGCCTGGACAGCTTGACTCCAGTGGTGTGGAGAGCCTGGGACTTATGTCTGAGCATACCCAGCCCACTCGGGGTGAACATTGCAAAAAACACAGTTGATGGACAGAATGTAGAACAATGTCATACATTTACCCCAGTACAAGGATCTGGGCCTAAATCCATAATTTTTTTGCACTCCACACCACCCTGGGTTAGACACTGGCTATGTGCAAATTAGCTCTGACCCTGTGCCTCATGGGAACAGTCCAGTCCGAACTACCAAGCCATGTCTTTCTCAGACCGGAATCAAGCATCCAAGGACCGGTTTCTGGCTATCAGCCTTCATCAGCCTGGATAGCTTGACTGCAGTGGTGTGGAGAGCCTGGGACTCACGTCTGAGCATACCCATCCCACTCGGGGTGAAAATTGCAAAAAACACAGTTGATGGACAGAATGTAGAACAATGTCATACATTCACCCCAGTACAAGGATCTGGGCCTAAATCCATCATTGTTTGCACTCCACACCACCCTGGGTTAGACACTGGCTATGTGCAAATTAGCTCTGACCCTGTGCCTCATGGGGACAGTCCAGTCCGAACTACCAAGCCTTGTCTTTCCCAGACCGGAATCAAGCATCCAAGGACCGGTTTCTGGCTATCAGCCTTCATCAGCCTGGATAGCTTGACTCCAGTGGTGTGGAGAGCCTGGGATTCACGTCTGAGCATACCCAGCCCACTCGGGGTGAAAATTGCAAAAAACACAGTTGATGGACAGAATGTAGAACAATGTCATACATTCACCCCAGTACAAGGATGTGGGCCTAAATCCATCGTTTTTTTGCACTCCACACCACCCTGGGTTAGACACTTGCTATATGCAAATCAGCTCTGACCCTGTGCCTCATGGGAACAGTCCAGTCCGAACTACCAAGCCATGTCTTTCCCAGACCGGAATCAAGCATCCAAGGACCGGTTTCTGGCTATCAGCGTTCATCAGCCTGGATAGCTTGACTCCAGTGGTGTGGAGAGCCTGGGACTCACGTCTGAGCAGACCCAGCCCACTCGGGGTGAAAATTGCAAAAAACACAGTTGATGGACAGAATGTAGAACAATGTCATACATTCCCCCCAGTACAAGGATCTGGGCCTAAATCCATCGTTTTTTGCACTCCACACCACTCTGGGTTAGACACTGACAATATGCAAATCAGCTCTGACCCTGTGCCTCATGGGAACAGTCCAGTCCGAACTACCAAGCCATGTCTTTCCCAGACCGGAACCAAGCATCCAAGGACCGGTTTCAGGCTATCAGCCTTCATCAGCCTGGATAGCTTGACTCCAGTGGTGTGGAGAGCCTGGGACTCACGTCTGAGCAGACCCAGCCCACTCGGGGTGAAAATTGCAAAAAACACAGTTGATGGACAGAATGTAGAACAATGTCATACATTCACCCCAGTACAAGGATCTGGGCCTAAATCCATCGTTTTTTTGCACTCCACACCACTCTGGGTTAGACACTGGCAATATGCAAATCAGCTCTGACCCTGTGCCTCATGGGAACAGTCCAGTCCGAACTACCAAGCCATGTCTTTCCCAGACCGGAATCAAGCATCCAAGGACCGGTTTCAGGCTATCAGCCTTCATCAGCCTGGATAGCTTGATTCCAGTGGTGTGGAGAGCCTGGGTGTCACGTCTGAGCATACCCAGCCCACTCGGGGTGAAAATTGCAAAAAACACAGTTGATGGACAGAATGTAGAACAATGTCATACATTCACCCCAGTACAAGGATCTGGGCCTAAATCCATCGTTTTTTTGCACTCCACACCACCCTGGGTTAGACACTGGCTATATGCAAATCAGCTATGACCCTGTGCCTCATGGAAACAGTCCAGTCCGAACTACCAAGCCATGTCTTTCTCAGACCGGAATCAAGCATCCAAGGACCGGTTTCTGGCTATAAGCCTTCATCAGCCTGGATAGCTTGACTCCACTCGGGGTGAAAATTGCAAAAAACACAGTTGATGGACAGAATGTAGAACAATGTCATACATTCACCCCCATACAACGATCTGGGCCTAAATCCATAGTATTTTGCCACTCCACACCACCCTGGGTTAGACACTGGCTATATGCAAATCAGCTCTGACCCTGTGCCTCATGGGAACAGTCCAGTCCGAACTACAGAGCCATGTCTTTCCCAGACCGGAATCAAGCATCCAAGGACCGGTTTCAGGCTATCAGCCTTCATCAGCCTGGATAGCTTGACTCCAGTGGTGTGGAGAGCCTGGGACTTACGTCTGAGCATACCCAGCCCTCTCTGGGTGAAAATTGCAAAAAACACAGTTGATGGACAGAATGTAGAACAATGTCAATTTTCACCCCAGTACAAGGATCTGGGCCTAAATCCATCATTGTTTGCACTCCACACCACCCTGGGTTAGACACTGGCTATAATCAAATCAGCTCTGACCCTGTGACTCATGGGAACAGTCCAGTCCGAACTACCAAGCCATGTCTTTCCCAGACCGGAATCAAGCATCCAAGGACCGGTTTCAGGCTATCAGCCTTCATCAGCCTGGATAGCTTGACTCCAGTGGTGTGGAGAGCCTGGGACTCACGTCTGAGCATACCCAGCCCACTCGGTGTGAAAATTGCAAAAAACACAGTTGATGGACAGAATGTAGAACAATGTCATACATTCACCCCCATACAAGGATCTGGGCCTAAATCCATCGTTTTTTTGCACTCCACACCACCCTGGGTTAGACACTGGCTATATGCAAATCAGCTCTGACCCTGTGCCTCATGGGAACAGTCCAGTCCGAACTACCAAGCCATGTCTTTCCCAGACCAGAATCAAGCATCCAAGGACCTGTTTCTGGCTATCAGCCTTCTTCAGCCTGGATAGCTTGATTCCAGTGGTGTGGAGAGCCTGGGAGTCACGTCTGAGCATACCCAGCCCACTCGGGGTGAAAATTGCAAAAAACACAGTTGATGGACAGAATGTAGAACAATGTCATACATTCACCCCAGTACAAGGATCTGGTCCTAAATCCATCGTTTTTTTGCACTCCACACCACTCTGGGTTAGACACTGGCAATATGCAAATCAGCTCTGACCCTGTGCCTCATGGGAACAGTCCAGTCCGAACTACCAAGCCATGTTTTTCCCAGACCGGAATCAAGCATCCAAGAACCGGTTTCTGGCTATCAGACTTCATCAGCCTGGATAGCTTGACTCCAGTGGTGTGGAGAGCCTGGGACTCACGTCTGAGCATACCCAGCCCACTCAGGGTGAAAATCGCAAAAAAATACAGTTGATGGACAGAATGTAGAACAATGTCATACATTCACCCCAGTACAAGGATCTGGGCCTAAATCCATCATTGTTTGCTCTCCACACCACCCTGGGTTAGACACTGGCTATGTGCAAATTAGCTCTGACCCTGTGCCTCATGGGGACAGTCCAGTCCGAACTACCAAGCCTTGTCTTTCCCAGACCGGAATCAAGCATCCAAGGACCGGTTTCTGGCTATCAGCCTTCATCAGCCTGGATAGCTTGACTCCAGTGGTGTGGAGAGCCTGGGATTCACGTCTGAGCATTCCCAGCCCACTCGGGGTGAAAATTGCAAAAAACACAGTTGATGGACAGAATGTAGAACAATGTCATACATTCACCCCAGTACAAGGATGTGGGCCTAAATCCATCGTTTTTTTGCACTCCACACCACCCTGGGTTAGACACTTGCTATATGCAAATCAGCTCTGACCCTGTGCCTCATGGGAACAGTCCAGTCCGAACTACCAAGCCATGTCTTTCCCAGACCGGAATCAAGCATCCAAGGACCGGTTTCTGGCTATCAGCGTTCATCAGCCTGGATAGCTTGATTCCAGTGGTGTGGAGAGCCTGGGACTCACGTCTGAGCATACCCAGCCCACTCGGCGTGAAAATTGCAAAAAACACAGTTGATGGACAGAATGTAGAACAATGTCATACATTCACCCCCATACAAGGATCTGGGCCTAAATCCATCTTTTTTTTGCACTCCACACCACCCTGGGTTAGACACTGGCTATATGCAAATCTGCTCTGACCCTGTGCCTCATGGGAACAGTCCAGTCCGAACTACAAAGCCATGTCTTTCCCAGACCGGAATCAAGCATCCAAGGACCGGTTTCAGGCTATCAGCCTTCATCAGCCTGGATAGCTTGACTCCAGTGGTGTGGAGAGCCTGGGACTTACGTCTGAGCATACCCAGCCCTCTCTGGGTGAAAATTGCAAAAAACACAGTTGATGGACAGAATGTAGAACAATGTCAACATTCACCCCAGTACAAGGATCTGGGCCTAAATCCATCATTGTTTGCACTCCACACCACCCTGGGTTAGACACTGGCTATAATCAAATCAGCTCTGACCCTGTGACTCATGGGAACAGTCCAGTCCGAACTACCAAGCCATGTCTTTCCCAGACCGGAATCAAGCATCCAAGGACCGGTTTCTGGCTATCAGCCTTCATCAGCCTGGACAGCTTGACTCCAGTGGTGTGGAGAGCCTGGGACTTATGTCTGAGCATACCCAGCCCACTCGGGGTGAACATTGCAAAAAACACAGTTGATGGACAGAATGTAGAACAATGTCATACATTTACCCCAGTACAAGGATCTGGGCCTAAATCCATAATTTTTTTGCACTCCACACCACCCTGGGTTAGACACTGGCTATGTGCAAATTAGCTCTGACCCTGTGCCTCATGGGAACAGTCCAGTCCGAACTACCAAGCCATGTCTTTCTCAGACCGGAATCAAGCATCCAAGGACCGGTTTCTGGCTATCAGCCTTCATCAGCCTGGATAGCTTGACTGCAGTGGTGTGGAGAGCCTGGGACTCACGTCTGAGCATACCCATCCCACTCGGGGTGAAAATTGCAAAAAACACAGTTGATGGACAGAATGTAGAACAATGTCATACATTCACCCCAGTACAAGGATCTGGGCCTAAATCCATCATTGTTTGCACTCCACACCACCCTGGGTTAGACACTGGCTATGTGCAAATTAGCTCTGACCCTGTGCCTCATGGGGACAGTCCAGTCCGAACTACCAAGCCTTGTCTTTCCCAGACCGGAATCAAGCATCCAAGGACCGGTTTCTGGCTATCAGCCTTCATCAGCCTGGATAGCTTGACTCCAGTGGTGTGGAGAGCCTGGGATTCACGTCTGAGCATACCCAGCCCACTCGGGGTGAAAATTGCAAAAAACACAGTTGATGGACAGAATGTAGAACAATGTCATACATTCACCCCAGTACAAGGATGTGGGCCTAAATCCATCGTTTTTTTGCACTCCACACCACCCTGGGTTAGACACTTGCTATATGCAAATCAGCTCTGACCCTGTGCCTCATGGGAACAGTCCAGTCCGAACTACCAAGCCATGTCTTTCCCAGACCGGAATCAAGCATCCAAGGACCGGTTTCTGGCTATCAGCGTTCATCAGCCTGGATAGCTTGACTCCAGTGGTGTGGAGAGCCTGGGACTCACGTCTGAGCAGACCCAGCCCACTCGGGGTGAAAATTGCAAAAAACACAGTTGATGGACAGAATGTAGAACAATGTCATACATTCCCCCCAGTACAAGGATCTGGGCCTAAATCCATCGTTTTTTGCACTCCACACCACTCTGGGTTAGACACTGACAATATGCAAATCAGCTCTGACCCTGTGCCTCATGGGAACAGTCCAGTCCGAACTACCAAGCCATGTCTTTCCCAGACCGGAACCAAGCATCCAAGGACCGGTTTCAGGCTATCAGCCTTCATCAGCCTGGATAGCTTGACTCCAGTGGTGTGGAGAGCCTGGGACTCACGTCTGAGCAGACCCAGCCCACTCGGGGTGAAAATTGCAAAAAACACAGTTGATGGACAGAATGTAGAACAATGTCATACATTCACCCCAGTACAAGGATCTGGGCCTAAATCCATCGTTTTTTTGCACTCCACACCACTCTGGGTTAGACACTGGCAATATGCAAATCAGCTCTGACCCTGTGCCTCATGGGAACAGTCCAGTCCGAACTACCAAGCCATGTCTTTCCCAGACCGGAATCAAGCATCCAAGGACCGGTTTCAGGCTATCAGCCTTCATCAGCCTGGATAGCTTGATTCCAGTGGTGTGGAGAGCCTGGGTGTCACGTCTGAGCATACCCAGCCCACTCGGGGTGAAAATTGCAAAAAACACAGTTGATGGACAGAATGTAGAACAATGTCATACATTCACCCCAGTACAAGGATCTGGGCCTAAATCCATCGTTTTTTTGCACTCCACACCACCCTGGGTTAGACACTGGCTATATGCAAATCAGCTATGACCCTGTGCCTCATGGAAACAGTCCAGTCCGAACTACCAAGCCATGTCTTTCTCAGACCGGAATCAAGCATCCAAGGACCGGTTTCTGGCTATAAGCCTTCATCAGCCTGGATAGCTTGACTCCACTCGGGGTGAAAATTGCAAAAAACACAGTTGATGGACAGAATGTAGAACAATGTCATACATTCACCCCCATACAAGGATCTGGGCCTAAATCCATAGTATTTTGCCACTCCACACCACCCTGGGTTAGACACTGGCTATATGCAAATCAGCTCTGACCCTGTGCCTCATGGGAACAGTCCAGTCCGAACTACAGAGCCATGTCTTTCCCAGACCGGAATCAAGCATCCAAGGACCGGTTTCAGGCTATCAGCCTTCATCAGCCTGGATAGCTTGACTCCAGTGGTGTGGAGAGCCTGGGACTTACGTCTGAGCATACCCAGCCCTCTCTGGGTGAAAATTGCAAAAAACACAGTTGATGGACAGAATGTAGAACAATGTCAATTTTCACCCCAGTACAAGGATCTGGGCCTAAATCCATCATTGTTTGCACTCCACACCACCCTGGGTTAGACACTGGCTATAATCAAATCAGCTCTGACCCTGTGACTCATGGGAACAGTCCAGTCCGAACTACCAAGCCATGTCTTTCCCAGACCGGAATCAAGCATCCAAGGACCGGTTTCAGGCTATCAGCCTTCATCAGCCTGGATAGCTTGACTCCAGTGGTGTGGAGAGCCTGGGACTCACGTCTGAGCATACCCAGCCCACTCGGTGTGAAAATTGCAAAAAACACAGTTGATGGACAGAATGTAGAACAATGTCATACATTCACCCCCATACAAGGATCTGGGCCTAAATCCATCGTTTTTTTGCACTCCACACCACCCTGGGTTAGACACTGGCTATATGCAAATCAGCTCTGACCCTGTGCCTCATGGGAACAGTCCAGTCCGAACTACCAAGCCATGTCTTTCCCAGACCAGAATCAAGCATCCAAGGACCTGTTTCTGGCTATCAGCCTTCTTCAGCCTGGATAGCTTGATTCCAGTGGTGTGGAGAGCCTGGGAGTCACGTCTGAGCATACCCAGCCCACTCGGGGTGAAAATTGCAAAAAACACAGTTGATGGACAGAATGTAGAACAATGTCATACATTCACCCCAGTACAAGGATCTGGTCCTAAATCCATCGTTTTTTTGCACTCCACACCACTCTGGGTTAGACACTGGCAATATGCAAATCAGCTCTGACCCTGTGCCTCATGGGAACAGTCCAGTCCGAACTACCAAGCCATGTTTTTCCCAGACCGGAATCAAGCATCCAAGAACCGGTTTCTGGCTATCAGACTTCATCAGCCTGGATAGCTTGACTCCAGTGGTGTGGAGAGCCTGGGACTCACGTCTGAGCATACCCAGCCCATTCAGGGTGAAAATCGCAAAAAAATACAGTTGATGGACAGAATGTAGAACAATGTCATACATTCACCCCAGTACAAGGATCTGGGCCTAAATCCATCATTGTTTGCTCTCCACACCACCCTGGGTTAGACACTGGCTATGTGCAAATTAGCTCTGACCCTGTGCCTCATGGGGACAGTCCAGTCCGAACTACCAAGCCTTGTCTTTCCCAGACCGGAATCAAGCATCCAAGGACCGGTTTCTGGCTATCAGCCTTCATCAGCCTGGATAGCTTGACTCCAGTGGTGTGGAGAGCCTGGGATTCACGTCTGAGCATACCCAGCCCACTCGGGGTGAAAATTGCAAAAAACACAGTTGATGGACAGAATGTAGAACAATGTCATACATTCACCCCAGTACAAGGATGTGGGCCTAAATCCATCGTTTTTTTGCACTCCACACCACCCTGGGTTAGACACTTGCTATATGCAAATCAGCTCTGACCCTGTGCCTCATGGGAACAGTCCAGTCCGAACTACCAAGCCATGTCTTTCCCAGACCGGAATCAAGCATCCAAGGACCGGTTTCTGGCTATCAGCGTTCATCAGCCTGGATAGCTTGATTCCAGTGGTGTGGAGAGCCTGGGACTCACGTCTGAGCATACCCAGCCCACTCGGCGTGAAAATTGCAAAAAACACAGTTGATGGACAGAATGTAGAACAATGTCATACATTCACCCCCATACAAGGATCTGGGCCTAAATCCATCTTTTTTTTGCACTCCACACCACCCTGGGTTAGACACTGGCTATATGCAAATCTGCTCTGACCCTGTGCCTCATGGGAACAGTCCAGTCCGAACTACAAAGCCATGTCTTTCCCAGACCGGAATCAAGCATCCAAGGACCGGTTTCAGGCTATCAGCCTTCATCAGCCTGGATAGCTTGACTCCAGTGGTGTGGAGAGCCTGGAACTCACGTCTGAGCATACCCAGCCCGCTCGGGGTGAAAATTGCAAAAAAAAACAGTTGATGGACAGAATGTAGAACAATGTCATACATTCACCGCAGTACAAGGATCTGTGCCTAAATCCATAGTTTTTTTGCACTCTACACCACCCTGGGTTAGACACTGGCTATATGCAAATCAGCTCTGACCCTGTGCCTCATGGGAACAGTCCAGTCCGAACTACCAAGCCATGTCTTTCCCAGACCGGAATCAAGCATCCAAGGACCGGTTTCTGGCTATCAGCCTTCATCAGCCTGGACAGCTTGACTCCAGTGGTGTGGAGAGCCTGGGACTTATGTCTGAGCATACCCAGCCCACTCGGGGTGAACATTGCAAAAAACACAGTTGATGGACAGAATGTAGAACAATGTCATATATTTACCCCAGTACAAGGATCTGGGCCTAAATCCATCATTTTTTTGCACTCCACACCACCCTGGGTTAGACACTGGCTATGTGCAAATTAGCTCTGACCCTGTGCCTCATGGGAACAGTCCAGTCCGAACTACCAAGCCATGTCTTTCTCAGACCGGAATCAAGCATCCAAGGACCGGTTTCTGGCTATCAGCCTTCATCAGCCTGGATAGCTTGACTCCAGTGGTGTGGAGAGCCTGGGACTCACGTCTGAGCATACCCATCCCACTCGGGGTGAAAATTGCAAAAAACACAGTTGATGGACAGAATGTAGAACAATGTCATACATTCACCCCCGTACAAGGATCTGGGCATAAATCCATCTTTTTTTGCACTCCACACCACCCTGGGTTAGACACTGGCTATATGCAAATCAGCTCTGACCCTGTGCCTCATGGGAACAGTCCAGTCCGAACTACCAAGCCATGTCTTTCCCAGACCGGAATCAAGCATCCAAGGACCGGTTTCAGGCTATCAGCCTTCATCAGCCTGGATAGCTTGATTCCAGTGGTGTGGAGAGCCTGGGTGTCACGTCTGAGCATACCCAGCCCACTCGGGGTGAAAATTGCAAAAAAACACAGTTGATGGACAGAATGTAGAACAATGTCATACATTCACCCCAGTACAAGGATCTGGGCCTAAATCCATAGTTTTTTTGCACTCCACACCACCCTGGGTTAGACACTGGCTATATGCAAATCAGCTCTGACCCTGTGCCTCATGGAAACAGTCCAGTCCGAACTACCAAGCCATGTCTTTCTCAGACCGGAATCAAGCATCCAAGGACCGGTTTCTGGCTATCAGCCTTCATCAGCCTGGATAGCTTGACTCCACTCGGGGTGAAAATTGCAAAAAACACAGTTGATGGACAGAATGTAGAACAATGTCATACATTCACCCCCATACAAGGATCTGGGCCTAAATCCATAGTTTTTTTCCACTCCACCCCACCCTGGGTTAGACACTGACTATATGCAAATCAGCTCTGACCCTGTGCCTCATGGGAACAGTCCAGTCCGAACTACCAAGCCATGTCTTTCCCAGACCGGAATCAAGCATCCAAGGACCGGTTTCAGGCTATCAGCCTTCATCAGCCTGGATAGCTTGACTCCAGTGGTGTGGAGAGCCTGGGATTCACGTCTGAGCATACCCAGCCCACTCGGGGTGAAAATTGCAAAAAACACAGTTGATGGACAGAATGTAGAACAATGTCATACATTCACCCCAGTACAAGGATGTGGGCCTAAATCCATCGTTTTTTTGCACTCCACACCACCCTGGGTTAGACACTTGCTATATGCAAATCAGCTCTGACCCTGTGCCTCATGGGAACAGTCCAGTCCGAACTACCAAGCCATGTCTTTCCCAGACCGGAATCAAGCATCCAAGGACCGGTTTCTGGCTATCAGCGTTCATCAGCCTGGATAGCTTGACTCCAGTGGTGTGGAGAGCCTGGGACTCACATCTGAGCAGACCCAGCCCACTCGGGGTGAAAATTGCAAAAAACACAGTTGATGGACAGAATGTAGAACAATGTCATACATTCACCCCAGTACAAGGATCTGGGCCTAAATCCATCGTTTTTTTGCACTCCACACCACTCTGGGTTAGACACTGACAATATGCAAATCAGCTCTGACCCTGTGCCTCATGGGAACAGTCCAGTCCGAACTACCAAGCCATGTCTTTCCCAGACCGGAACCAAGCATCCAAGGACCGGTTTCAGGCTATCAGCCTTCATCAGCCTGGATAGCTTGACTCCAGTGGTGTGGAGAGCCTGGGTGTCACGTCTGAGCATACCCAGCCCACTCGGGGTGAAAATTGCAAAAAACACAGTTGATGGACAGAATGTAGAACAATGTCATACATTCACCCCAGTACAAGGATCTGGGCCTAAATCCATCGTTTTTTTGCACTCCACACCACCCTGGGTTAGACACTGGCTATATGCAAATCAGCTATGACCCTGTGCCTCATGGAAACAGTCCAGTCCGAACTACCAAGCCATGTCTTTCTCAGACCGGAATCAAGCATCCAAGGACCGGTTTCTGGCTATAAGCCTTCATCAGCCTGGATAGCTTGACTCCACTCGGGGTGAAAATTGCAAAAAACACAGTTGATGGACAGAATGTAGAACAATGTCATACATTCACCCCCATACAAGGATCTGGGCCTAAATCCATAGTATTTTGCCACTCCACACCACCCTGGGTTAGACACTGGCTATATGCAAATCAGCTCTGACCCTGTGCCTCATGGGAACAGTCCAGTCCGAACTACCAAGCCATGTCTTTCCCAGACCGGAATCAAGCATCCAAGGACCGGTTTCAGGCTATCAGCCTTCATCAGCCTGGATAGCTTGACTCCAGTGGTGTGGAGAGCCTGGGACTTACGTCTGAGCATACCCAGCCCTCTCTGGGTGAAAATTGCAAAAAACACAGTTGATGGACAGAATGTAGAACAATGTCAACATTCACCCCAGTACAAGGATCTGGGCCTAAATCCATCATTTTTTGCACTCCACACCACCCTGGGTTAGACACTGGCTATAATCAAATCAGCTCTGACCCTGTGACTCATGGGAACAGTCCAGTCCGAACTACCAAGCCATGTCTTTCCCAGACCGGAATCAAGCATCCAAGGACCGGTTTCAGGCTATCAGCCTTCATCAGCCTGGATAGCTTGACTCCAGTGGTGTGGAGAGCCTGGGACTCACGTCTGAGCATACCCAGCCCACTCGGTGTGAAAATTGCAAAAAACACAGTTGATGGACAGAATGTAGAACAATGTCATACATTCACCCCCATACAAGGATCTGGGCCTAAATCCATCGTTTTTTTGCACTCCACACCACCCTGGGTTAGACACTGGCTATATGCAAATCAGCTCTGACCCTGTGCCTCATGGGAACAGTCCAGTCCGAACTACCAAGCCATGTCTTTCCCAGACCAGAATCAAGCATCCACGGACCTGTTTCTGGCTATCAGCCTTCATCAGCCTGGATAGCTTGATTCCAGTGGTGTGGAGAGCCTGGGAGTCACGTCTGAGCATACCCAGCCCACTAGGGGTGAAAATTGCAAAAAACACAGTTGATGGACAGAATGTAGAACAATGTCATACATTCACCCCAATACAAGGATCTGGTCCTAAATCCATCGTTTTTTTGCACTCCACACCACTCTGGGTTAGACACTGGCAATATGCAAATCAGCTCTGACCCTGTGCCTCATGGGAACAGTCCAGTCCGAACTACCAAGCCATGTTTTTCCCAGACCGGAATCAAGCATCCAAGAACCGGTTTCTGGCTATCAGACTTCATCAGCCTGGATAGCTTGACTCCAGTGGTGTGGAGAGCCTGGGACTCACGTCTGAGCATACCCAGCCCACTCAGGGTGAAAATCGCAAAAAAATACAGTTGATGGACAGAATGTAGAACAATGTCATACATTCACCCCAGTACAAGGATCTGGGCCTAAATCCATCATTGTTTGCACTCCACACCACCCTGGGTTAGACACTGGCTATGTGCAAATTAGCTCTGACCCTGTGCCTCATGGGGACAGTCCAGTCCGAACTACCAAGCCTTGTCTTTCCCAGACCGGAATCAAGCATCCAAGGACCGGTTTCTGGCTATCAGCCTTCATCAGCCTGGATAGCTTGACTCCAGTGGTGTGGAGAGCCTGGGATTCACGTCTGAGCATACCCAGCCCACTCGGGGTGAAAATTGCAAAAAACACAGTTGATGGACAGAATGTAGAACAATGTCATACATTCACCCCAGTACAAGGATGTGGGCCTAAATCCATCGTTTTTTTGCACTCCACACCACCCTGGGTTAGACACTTGCTATATGCAAATCAGCTCTGACCCTGTGCCTCATGGGAACAGTCCAGTCCGAACTACCAAGCCATGTCTTTCCCAGACCGGAATCAAGCATCCAAGGACCGGTTTCTGGCTATCAGCGTTCATCAGCCTGGATAGCTTGATTCCAGTGGTGTGGAGAGCCTGGGACTCACGTCTGAGCATACCCAGCCCACTCGGGGTGAAAATTGCAAAAAACACAGTTGATGGACAGAATGTAGAACAATGTCATACATTCACCCCCGTACAAGGATCTGGGCCTAAATCCATCTTTTTTTTGCACTCCACACCACCCTGGGTTAGACACTGGCTATATGCAAATCTGCTCTGACCCTGTGCCTCATGGGAACAGTCCAGTCCGAACTACAAAGCCATGTCTTTCCCAGACCGGAATCAAGCATCCAAGGACCGGTTTCAGGCTATCAGCCTTCATCAGCCTGGATAGCTTGACTCCAGTGGTGTGGAGAGCCTGGAACTCACGTCTGAGCATACCCAGCCCGCTCGGGGTGAAAATTGCAAAAAAAACCAGTTGATGGACAGAATGTAGAACAATGTCATACATTCACCGCAGTACAAGGATCTGTGCCTAAATCCATAGTTTTTTTGCACTCTACACCACCCTGGGTTAGACACTGGCTATATGCAAATCAGCTCTGACCCTGTGCCTCATGGGAACAGTCCAGTCCGAACTACCAAACCATGTCTTTCCCAGACCGGAATCAAGCATCCAAGGACCGGTTTCTGGCTATCAGCCTTCATCAGCCTGGACAGCTTGACTCCAGTGGTGTGGAGAGCCTGGGACTTATGTCTGAGCATACCCAGCCCACTCGGGGTGAACATTGCAAAAAACACAGTTGATGGACATACATTTACCCCAGTACAAGGATCTGGGCCTAAATCCATCATTTTTTTGCACTCCACACCACCCTGGGTTAGACACTGGCTATGTGCAAATTAGCTCTGACCCTGTGCCTCATGGGAACAGTCCAGTCCGAACTACCAAGCCATGTCTTTCTCAGACCGGAATCAAGCATCCAAGGACCGGTTTCTGGCTATCAGCCTTCATCAGCCTGGATAGCTTGACTCCAGTGGTGTGGAGAGCCTGGGACTCACGTCTGAGCATTCCCATCCCACTCGGGGTGAAAATTGCAAAAAACACAGTTGATGGACAGAATGTAGAACAATGTCATACATTCACCCCCGTACAAGGATCTGGGCCTAAATCCATCTTTTTTTGCACTCCACACCACCCTGGGTTAGACACTGGCTATATGCAAATCAGCTCTGACCCTGTGCCTCATGGGAACAGTCCAGTCCGAACTACCAAGCCATGTCTTTCCCAGACCGGAATCAAGCATCCAAGGACCGGTTTCAGGCTATCAGCCTTCATCAGCCTGGATAGCTTGATTCCAGTGGTGTGGAGAGCCTGGGTGTCACGTCTGAGCATACCCAGCCCACTCGGGGTGAAAATTGCAAAAAAACACAGTTGATGGACAGAATGTAGAACAATGTCATACATTCACCCCAGTACAAGGATCTGGGCCTAAATCCATAGTTTTTTTGCACTCCACACCACCCTGGGTTAGACACTGGCTATATGCAAATCAGCTCTGACCCTGTGCCTCATGGAAACAGTCCAGTCCGAACTACCAAGCCATGTCTTTCTCAGACCGGAATCAAGCATCCAAGGACCGGTTTCTGGCTATCAGCCTTCATCAGCCTGGATAGCTTGACTCCACTCGGGGTGAAAATTTCAAAAAACACAGTTGATGGACAGAATGTAGAACAATGTCATACATTCACCCCCATACAAGGATCTGGGCCTAAATCCATAGTTTTTTTCCACTCCACCCCACCCTGGGTTAGACACTGACTATATGCAAATCAGCTCTGACCCTGTGCCTCATGGGAACAGTCCAGTCCGAACTACCAAGCCATGTCTTTCCCAGACCGGAATCAAGCATCCAAGGACCGGTTTCAGGCTATCAGTCTTCATCAGCCTGGATAGATTGACTTCAGTGGTGTGGAGAGCCTGGGACTCACATCTGAGCATACCCAGCCGACTCGGGGTGAAAATTGCAAAAAACACAGTTGATGGACAGAATGTAGAACAATGTCATACATTCACCCCAGTGCAAGGATCTGGGCCTAAATCCATCGTTTTTTTGCACTCCACACCACCCTGGGTTAGACACTGGCTATATGCAAATCAGCTCTGACCCTGTGCCTCATGGGAACAGTCCAGTCCGAACTACCAAGCCATGTCTTTCCCAGACCGGAATCAAGCATCCAAGGACCGGTTTCTGGCTATCAGCCTTCATCAGCCTGGATAGCTTGACTCCAGTGGTGTGGAGAGCCTGGGACTTACGTCTGAGCATACCCAGCCCTCCCTGGGTGAAAATTGCAAAAAACACAGTTGATGGACAGAATGTAGAACAATGTCAACATTCACCCCAGTACAAGGATCTGGGCCTAAATCCATCATTTTTTTGCACTCCACACCACCCAGGGTTAGACACTGGCTATATGCAAATCAGCTCTGACCCTGTGCCTCATGGGAACAGTCCAGTCCGAACTACCAAGCCATGTCTTTCCCAGACCGGAATCAAACATCCAAGGACCGGTTTCTGGCTATCAGCCTTCATCAGCCTGGATAGCTTGACTCCAGTGGTGTGGAGAGCCTGGGACTTACGTCTGAGCATACCCAGCCCTCCCTGGGTGAAAATTGCAAAAAACACAGTTGATGGACAGAATGTAGAACAATGTCAACATTCACCCCAGTACAAGGATCTGGGCCTAAATCCATCATTTTTTTGCACTCCACACCACCCTGGGTTAGACACTGGCTATATGCAAATCAGCTCTGACCCTGTGCCTCATGGGAACAGTCCAGTCCGAACTACCAAGCCATGTCTTTCCCAGACCGGAATCAAGCATCCAAGGACCGGTTTCTGGCTATCAGCCTTCATCAGCCTGGATAGCTTGACTCCAGTGGTGTGGAGAGCCTGGGACTTACGTCTGAGCATACCCAGCCCTCCCTGGGTGAAAATTGCAAAAAACACAGTTGATGGACAGAATGTAGAACAATGTCAACATTCACCCCAGTACAAGGATCTGGGCCTAAATCCATCATTTTTTTGCACTCCACACCACCCAGGGTTAGACACTGGCTATATGCAAATCAGCTCTGACCCTGTGCCTCATGGGAACAGTCCAGTCCGAACTACCAAGCCATGTCTTTCCCAGACCGGAATCAAACATCCAAGGACCGGTTTCAGGCTATCAGTCTTCATCAGCCTGCATAGCTTGACTCCAGTGGTGTGGAGAGCCTGGGACTCACGTCTGAGCATACCCAGTCCACTCCGTGTGAAAATTTAAAAAAATCACAGTTGATGGACAGAATGTAGAACAATGTCATACATTCACCCCCATACAAGGATCTGGGCCTAAATCCATCGTTTTCTTGCACTCCACACCACCCTGGGTTAGATACTGGCTATATGCAAATCAGCTCTGACTCTGTGCCTCATGGGAACAGTCCAGTCCGAACTACCAAGCCATGTCTTTCCCAGACCGGAATCAAGCATCCAAGGACCGGTTTCTGGCTATCAGCCTTCATCAGCCTGGATAGCTTGATTCCAGTGGTGTGGAGAGCCTGGGAGTCACGTCTGAGCATACCCAGCCCACTCGGGGTGAAAATTGCAAAAAACACAGTTGATGGACAGAATGTAGAACAATGTCATACATTCACCCCAGTACAAGGATCTGGGCCTAAATCCATCGTTTTTTTGCACTCCACACCACCCTGGGTTAGACACTGGCCATATGCAAATCAGCTCTGACCCTGTGCCTCATGGGAACAGTCCAGTCCGAACTACCAAGCCATGTTTTTCCCAGACCGGAATCAAGCATCCAAGAACCGGTTTCTGGCTATCAGCCTTCATCAGCCTGGACGGCTTGACTTCAGTGGTGTGGAGAGCCTGGGACTCACGTCTGAGCATACCCAGCCCACTCGGTGTGAAAATTGCAAAAAACACAGTTGATGGACAGAATGTAGAACAATGTCATACATTCACCCCCATACACGGGTCTGGGCCTAAATCCATCGTTTTTTTGCACTCCACACCACCCTGGGTTAGACACTGCCTATATGCAAATCAGCTCTGACCCTGTGCCTCATGGGAACAGTCCAGTCCGAACTACCAAGCCATGTCTTTCCCAGACCAGAATCAAGCATCCAAGGACCTATTTCTGGCTATCAGCCTTCATCAGCCTGGATAGCTTGACTCCAGTGGTGTGGAGAGCCTGGGACTCACGTCTGAGCAGACCCAGCCCACTCGGGGTGAAAATTGCAAAAAACACAGTTGATGGACAGAATGTAGAACAATGTCATACATTCACCCCAGTACAAGGATCTGGGCCTAAATCCATCGTTTTTTTGCACTCCACACCACTCCGGGTTAGACACTGGCAATATGCAAATCAGCTCTGACCCTGTGCCTCATGGGAACAGTCCAGTCCAAACTACCAAGCCATGTCTTTCCCAGACCGGAATCAAGCATCCAAGGAAAGGTTTCAGGCTATCAGCCTTCATCAGCCTGGATAGCTTGATTCCAGTGGTGTGGAGAGCCTGGGTGTCACGTCTGAGCATACCCAGCCCACTCGTGGTGAACATTGCAAAAAACACAGTTGATGGACAGAATGTAGTACAATGTCATACATTCACCCCAGTGCAAGGATCTGGGCCTAAATCCATCGTTTTTTTGCACTCCACACCACCCTGGGTTAGACACTGGCTATATGCAAATCAGCTCTGACCCTGTGCCTCATGGGTACAGTCCAGTCCGAACTACCAAGACATGTCTTTCCCAGACCGGAATCAAGCATCCAAGGACCGGTTTCTGGCTATCAGCCTTCATCAGCCTGGATAGCTTGACTCCACTCGGGGTGAAAATTGCAAAAAACACAGTTGATGGACAGAATGTAGAACAATGTCATACATTCACCCCCATACAAGGATCTGGGCCTAAATCCATAGTTTTTTTCCACTCCACCCCACCCTGGGTTAGACACTGACTATATGCAAATCAGCTCTGACCCTGTGCCTCATGGGAACAGTCCAGTCCGAACTACCAAGCCATGTCTTTCCCAGACCGGAATCAAGCATCCAAGGACCGGTTTCAGGCTATCAGTCTTCATCAGCCTGGATAGATTGACTTCAGTGGTGTGGAGAGCCTGGGACTCACATCTGAGCATACCCAGCCGACTCGGGGTGAAAATTGCAAAAAACACAGTTGATGGACAGAATGTAGAACAATGTCATACATTCACCCCAGTGCAAGGATCTGGGCCTAAATCCATCGTTTTTTTGCACTCCACACCACCCTGGGTTAGACACTGGCTATATGCAAATCAGCTCTGACCCTGTGCCTCATGGGAACAGTCCAGTCCGAACTACCAAGCCATGTCTTTCCCAGACCGGAATCAAGCATCCAAGGACCGGTTTCTGGCTATCAGCCTTCATCAGCCTGGATAGCTTGACTCCAGTGGTGTGGAGAGCCTGGGACTTACGTCTGAGCATGCCCAGCCCTCCCTGGGTGAAAATTGCAAAAAACACAGTTGATGGACAGAATGTAGAACAATGTCAACATTCACCCCAGTACAAGGATCTGGGCCTAAATCCATCATTTTTTTGCACTCCACACCACCCAGGGTTAGACACTGGCTATATGCAAATCAGCTCTGACCCTGTGCCTCATGGGAACAGTCCAGTCCGAACTACCAAGCCATGTCTTTCCCAGACCGGAATCAAACATCCAAGGACCGGTTTCAGGCTATCAGTCTTCATCAGCCTGCATAGCTTGACTCCAGTGGTGTGGAGAGCCTGGGACTCACGTCTGAGCATACCCAGTCCACTCCGTGTGAAAATTTAAAAAAATCACAGTTGATGGACAGAATGTAGAACAATGTCATACATTCACCCCCATACAAGGATCTGGGCCTAAATCCATCGTTTTCTTGCACTCCACACCACCCTGGGTTAGATACTGGCTATATGCAAATCAGCTCTGACTCTGTGCCTCATGGGAACAGTCCAGTCCGAACTACCAAGCCATGTCTTTCCCAGACCGGAATCAAGCATCCAAGGACCGGTTTCTGGCTATCAGCCTTCATCAGCCTGGATAGCTTGATTCCAGTGGTGTGGAGAGCCTGGGAGTCACGTCTGAGCATACCCAGCCCACTCGGGGTGAAAATTGCAAAAAACACAGTTGATGGACAGAATGTAGAACAATGTCATACATTCACCCCAGTACAAGGATCTGGGCCTAAATCCATCGTTTTTTTGCACTCCACACCACCCTGGGTTAGACACTGGCCATATGCAAATCAGCTCTGACCCTGTGCCTCATGGGAACAGTCCAGTCCGAACTACCAAGCCATGTTTTTCCCAGACCGGAATCAAGCATCCAAGAACCGGTTTCTGGCTATCAGCCTTCATCAGCCTGGATAGCTTGACTCCAGTGGTGTGGAGAGCCTGGGACTCACGTCTGAGCATACCCAGCCCACTCGGTGTGAAAATTGCAAAAAACACAGTTGATGGACAGAATGTAGAACAATGTCATACATTCACCCCAGTGCAAGGATCTGGGCCTAAATCCATCGTTTTTTTGCACTCCACACCACCCTGGGTTAGACACTGGCTATATGCAAATCAGCTCTGACCCTGTGCCTCATGGAAACAGTCCAGTCCGAACTACCAAGCCATGTCTTTCTCAGACCGGAATCAAGCATCCAAGGACCGGTTTCTGGCTATCAGCCTTCATCAGCCTGGATAGCTTGACTCCACTCGGGTTGAAAATTGCAAAAAACACAGTTGATGGACAGAATGTAGAACAATGTCATACATTCACCCCCATACAAGGATCTGAGCCTAAATCCATAGTATTTTGCCACTCCACACCACCCTGGGTTAGACACTGGCTATATGCAAATCAGCTCTGACCCTGTGCCTCATGGGAACAGTCCAGTCCGAACTACCAAGCCATGTCTTTCCCAGACCGGAATCAAGCATCCAAGGACCGGTTTCAGGCTATCAGTCTTCATCAGCCTGGATAGATTGACTTCAGTGGTGTGGAGAGCCTGGGACTCACATCTGAGCATACCCAGCCGACTCGGGGTGAAAATGGCAAAAAACACAGTTGATGGACAGAATGTAGAACAATGTCATACATTCACCCCAGTGCAAGGATCTGAGCCTAAATCCATCGTTTTTTTGCACTCCACACCACCCTGAGTTAGACACTGGCTATATGCAAATCAGCTCTGACCCTGTGCCTCATGGGAACAGTCAAGTCCGAACTACCAAGCCATGTCTTTCCCAGACGGGAATCAAGCATCCAAGGACCGGTTTCTGGCTATCAGCCTTCATCAGCCTGGATAGCTTGATTCCAGTGGTGTGGAGAGCCTGGGAGTCACGTCTGAGCATACCCAGCCCACTCGTGGTGAACATTGCAAAAAACACAGTTGATGGACAGAATGCAGAACAATGTCATACATTCACCCCCGTACAAGGATCTGGGCCTAAATCCATCTTTTATTGCACTCCACACCACCCTGGGTTAGACACTGGCTATAATCAAATCAGCTCTGACCCTGTGCCTCATGGGAACAGTCCAGTCCGAACTACCAAGCCATGTCTTTCCCAGACCGGAATCAAGCATCCAAGGACCGGTTTCAGGCTATCAGCCTTCATCAGCCTGGATAGCTTGACTCCAGTGGTGTGGAGAGCCTGGGGCTTACGTCTGAGCATACCCAGCCCTCTCTGGGTGAAAATTGGAAAAAACACAGTTGATGGACAGAATGTAGAACAATGTCAACATTCACCCCAGTACAAGGATATGGGCCTAAAACCATCATTTTTTGCACTCCACACCACCCTGGGTTAGACACTGGCTATAATCAAATCAGCTCTGACCCTGTGCCTCATGGGAACAGTCCAGTCCGAACTACCAAGCCATGTCTTTCCCAGACCAGAATCAAGCATCCAAGGACCTGTTTCTGGCTATCAGCCTTCATCAGCCTGGATAGCTTGATTCCAGTGGTGTGGAGAGCCTGGGAGTCACGTCTGAGCATACCCAGCCCACTCAGGGTGAAAATTGCAAAAAACACAGTTGATGGACAGAATATAGAACAATGTCATACATTCACCCCCGTACAAGGATCTGGGCCTAAATCCATCTTTTTTTGCACTCCACACCACCCTGGGTTAGACACTGGCTATATGCAAATCAGCTCTGACCCTGTGCCTCATGGGAACAGTCCAGTCCGAACTACCAAGCCATGTCTTTCCCAGACCGGAACCAAGCATCCAAGGACCGGTTTCAGGCTATCAGCCTTCATCAGCCTGGATAGCTTGACTCCAGTGGTGTGGAGAGCCTGGGACTCACGTCTGAGCAGACCCAGCCCACTCGGGGTGAAAATTGCAAAAAACACAGTTGATGGACAGAATGTAGAACAATGTCATACATTCACCCCAGTACAAGGATCTGGGCCTAAATCCATCGTTTTTTTGCACTCCACACCACTCTGGGTTAGACACTGGCAATATGCAAATCAGCTCTGACCCTGTGCTTCATGGGAACAGTCCAGTCCGAACTACCAAGCCATGTTTTTCCCAGACCGGAATCAAGCATCCTAGAACCGGTTTCTGGCTATCAGCCTTCATCAGCCTGGATAGCTTGACTCCAGTGGTGTGGAGAGCCTGGGACTCACGTCTGAGCATACCCAGCCCACTCAGGGTGAAAATCGCAAAAAAATACAGTTGATGGACAGAATGTAGAACAATGTCATACATTCACCCCAGTACAAGGATCTGGGCCTAAATCCATCATTTTTTTGCACTCCACACCACCCTGGGTTAGACACTGGCTATGTGCAAATTAGCTCTGACTCTGTGCCTCATGGGAACAGTCCAGTCCGAACTACCAAGCCATGTATTTCCCAGACCGGAATCAAGCATCCAAGGACCGGTTTCTGGCTATCAGCCTTCATCAGCCTGGATAGCTTGACTCCAGTGGTGTGGAGAGCCTGGGACTCACGTCTGAGCATACCCAGCCAACTCGGGGTGAAAATTGCAAAAAACACAGTTGATGGACAGAATGTAGAACAATGTCATACATTCACCCCAGTACAAGGATGTGGGCCTAAATCCATCGTTTTTTTTGCACTCCACACCACCCTGGGTTAGACACTTGCTATATGCAAATCAGCTCTGACCCTGTGCCTCATGGGAACAGTCCAGTCCGAACTACCAAGCCATGTCTTTCCCAGACAGGAATCAAGCATCCAAGGACCGGTTTCTGGCTATCAGCCTTCATCAGCCTGGACAGCTTGACTCCAGTGGTGTGGAGAGCCTGGGACTTATGTCTGAGCATACCCAGCCCACTCGGGGTGAAAATTGCAAAAAACACAGTTGATGGACAGAATGTAGAACAATGTCATACATTTACCCCAGTACAAGGATCTGGGCCTAAATCCATCATTTTTTTGCACTCCACACCACCCTGGGTTAGACACTGGCTATGTGCAAATTAGCTCTGACCCTGTGCCTCATGGGAACAGTCCAGTCCGAACTACCAAGCCATGTCTATCTCAGACCGGAATCAAGCATCCAAGGACCGGTTTCTGGCTATCAGCCTTCATCAGCCTGGATAGCTTGACTCCAGTGGTGTGGAGAGCCTGGGACTCACGTCTGAGCATACCCAGCCCACTCGGGGTGAAAATTGCAAAAAACACAGTGGATGGACAGAATGTAGAACAATGTCATACATTCACCCCCGTACAAGGATCTGGGCCTAAATCTATCTTTTTTTGCACTCCACACCACCCTGGGTTAGACACTGGCTATATGCAAATCAGCTCTGACCCTGTGCCTCATGGGAACAGTCCAGTCCGAACTACCAAGCCATGTCTTTCCCAGACCGGAATCAAGCATCCAAGGACCGGTTTAAGGCTATCAGCCTTAATCAGCCTGGATAGCTTGACTCCAGTGGTGTGGAGAGCCTGGAACTCACGTCTGAGCATACCCAGCCCACTCGGGGTGAAAATTGCAAAAAAAACAGTTGATGGACAGAATGTAGAACAATGTCATACATTCACCGCAGTACAAGGATCTGTGCCTAAATCCATAGTTTTTTTTGCACTCTACACCACCCTGGGTTAGACACTGGCTATATGCAAATCAGCTCTGACCCTGTGCCTCATGGGAACAGTCCAGTCCGAACTACCAAGCCATGTCTTTCCCAGACAGGAATCAAGCATCCAAGGACCGGTTTCTGGCTATCAGCCTTCATCAGCCTGGACAGCTTGACTCCAGTGGTGTGGAGAGCCTGGGACTTATGTCTGAGCATACCCAGCCCACTCGGGGTGAAAATTGCAAAAAACACAGTTGATGGACAGAATGTAGAACAATGTCATACATTTACCCCAGTACAAGGATCTGGGCCTAAATCCATCATTTTTTTGCACTCCACACCACCCTGGGTTAGACACTGGCTATGTGCAAATTAGCTCTGACCCTGTGCCTCATGGGAACATTCCAGTCCGAACTACCAAGCCATGTCTTTCTCAGACCGGAATCAAGCATCCAAGGACCGGTTTCTGGCTATCAGCCTTCATCAGCCTGGATAGCTTGATTCCAGTGGTGTGGAGAGCCTGGGACTCACGTCTGAGCATACCCAGCCCACTCGGGGTGAAAATTGCAAAAAACACAGTTGATGGACAGAATGTAGAACAATGTCATACATTCACCCCCGTACAAGGATCTGGGCCTAAATCCATCTTTTTTTGCACTCCACACCACCCTGGGTTAGACACTGGCTATATGCAAAGCAGCTCTGACCCTGTGCCTCATGGGAACAGTCCAGTCCGAACTACAAAGCCATGTCTTTCCCAGACCGGAATCAAGCATCCAAGGACCGGTTTCAGGCTATCAGCCTTAATCAGCCTGGATAGCTTGACTCCAGTGGTGTGGAGAGCCTGGAACTCACGTCTGAGCATACCCAGCCCACTCAGGGTGAAAATCGCAAAAAAATACAGTTGATGGACAGAATGTAGAACAATGTCATACATTCACCCCAGTACAAGGATCTGGGCCTAAATCCATCATTTTTTTGCACTCCACACCACCCTGGGTTAGACACTGGCTATGTGCAAATTAGCTCTGACTCTGTGCCTCATGGGAACAGTCCAGTCCGAACTACCAAGCCATGTCTTTCCCAGACCGGAATCAAGCATCCAAGGACCGGTTTCTGGCTATCAGCCTTCATCAGCCTGGATAGCTTGACTCCAGTGGTGTGGAGAGCCTGGGACTCACGTCTGAGCATACCCAGCCAACTCGGGGTGAAAATTGCAAAAAACACAGTTGATGGACAGAATGTAGAACAATGTCATACATTCACCCCCGTACAAGGATCTGGGCCTAAATCTATCTTTTTTTGCACTCCACACCACCCTGGGTTAGACACTGGCTATATGCAAATCAGCTCTGACCCTGTGCCTCATGGGAACAGTCCAGTCCGAACTACCAAGCCATGTCTTTCCCAGACAGGAATCAAGCATCCAAGGACCGGTTTCTGGCTATCAGCCTTCATCAGCCTGGACAGCTTGACTCCAGTGGTGTGGAGAGCCTGGGACTTATGTCTGAGCATACCCAGCCCACTCGGGGTGAAAATTGCAAAAAACACAGTTGATGGACAGAATGTAGAACAATGTCATACATTTACCCCAGTACAAGGATCTGGGCCTAAATCCATCATTTTTTTGCACTCCACACCACCCTGGGTTAGACACTGGCTATGTGCAAATTAGCTCTGACCCTGTGCCTCATGGGAACATTCCAGTCCGAACTACCAAGCCATGTCTTTCTCAGACCGGAATCAAGCATCCAAGGACCGGTTTCTGGCTATCAGCCTTCATCAGCCTGGATAGCTTGATTCCAGTGGTGTGGAGAGCCTGGGACTCACGTCTGAGCATACCCAGCCCACTCGGGGTGAAAATTGCAAAAAACACAGTTGATGGACAGAATGTAGAACAATGTCATACATTCACCCCCGTACAAGGATCTGGGCCTAAATCCATCTTTTTTTGCACTCCACACCACCCTGGGTTAGACACTGGCTATATGCAAAGCAGCTCTGACCCTGTGCCTCATGGGAACAGTCCAGTCCGAACTACAAAGCCATGTCTTTCCCAGACCGGAATCAAGCATCCAAGGACCGGTTTCAGGCTATCAGCCTTAATCAGCCTGGATAGCTTGACTCCAGTGGTGTGGAGAGCCTGGAACTCACGTCTGAGCATACCCAGCCCACTCGGGGTGAAAATTGCAAAAAAAACAGTTGATGGACAGAATGTAGAACAATGTCATACATTCACCGCAGTACAAGGATCTGTGCCTAAATCCATAGTTTTTTTTGCACTCTACACCACCCTGGGTTAGACACTGGCTATATGCAAATCAGCTCTGACCCTGTGCCTCATGGGAACAGTCCAGTCCGAACTACCAAGCCATGTCTTTCCCAGACAGGAATCAAGCATCCAAGGACCGGTTTCTGGCTATCAGCCTTCATCAGCCTGGACAGCTTGACTCCAGTGGTGTGGAGAGCCTGGGACTTATGTCTGAGCATACCCAGCCCACTCGGGGTGAAAATTGCAAAAAACACAGTTGATGGACAGAATGTAGAACAATGTCATACATTTACCCCAGTACAAGGATCTGGGCCTAAATCCATCATTTTTTTGCACTCCACACCACCCTGGGTTAGACACTGGCTATGTGCAAATTAGCTCTGACCCTGTGCCTCATGGGAACAGTCCAGTCCGAACTACCAAGCCATGTCTATCTCAGACCGGAATCAAGCATCCAAGGACCGGTTTCTGGCTATCAGCCTTCATCAGCCTGGATAGCTTGACTCCAGTGGTGTGGAGAGCCTGGGACTCACGTCTGAGCATACCCAGCCCACTCGGGGTGAAAATTGCAAAAAACACAGTGGATGGACAGAATGTAGAACAATGTCATACATTCACCCCCGTACAAGGATCTGGGCCTAAATCTATCTTTTTTTGCACTCCACACCACCCTGGGTTAGACACTGGCTATATGCAAATCAGCTCTGACCCTGTGCCTCATGGGAACAGTCCAGTCCGAACTACCAAGCCATGTCTTTCCCAGACCGGAATCAAGCATCCAAGGACCGGTTTCAGGCTATCAGTCTTCATCAGCCTGGATAGATTGACTTCAGTGGTGTGGAGAGCCTGGGACTCACGTCTGAGCATACCCAGCCGACTCGGGGTGAAAATTGCAAAAAACACAGTTGATGGACAGAATGTAGAACAATGTCATACATTCACCCCAGTGCAAGGATCTGGGCCTAAATCCATCGTTTTTTTGCACTCCACACCACCCTGGGTTAGACACTGGCTATATGCAAATCAGCTCTGACCCTGTGCCTCATGGGAACAGTCCAGTCCGAACTACCAAGCCATGTCTTTCCCAGACCGGAATCAAGCATCCAAGGACCGGTTTCTGGCTATCAGCCTTCATCAGCCTGGATAGCTTGATTCCAGTGGTGTGGAGAGCCTGGGAGTCACGTCTGAGCATACCCAGCCCATTCGGGGTGAAAATTGCAAAAAACACAGTTGATGGACAGAATGTAGAACAATGTCATACATTCACCCCCGTACAAGGATCTGGGCCTAAATCCATCTTTTTTTGCACTCCACACCACCCTGGGTTAGACACTGGCTATATGCAAATCAGCTCTGACCCTGTGCCTCATGGGAACAGTCCAGTCCGAACTACCAAGCCATGTCTTTCCCAGACCGGAATCAAGCATCCAAGGACCGGTTTCTGGCTATTAGCCTTCATCAGCCTGGATAGCTTGACTCCAGTGGTGTGGAGAGCCTGGGACTCACGTCTGAGCATACCCAGCCCACTCGGGGTGAAAATTGCAAAAAACACAGTTGATGGACAGAATGTAGAACAATGTCATACATTCACCCCAGTACAAGGATGTGGGCCTAAATCCATCGTTTTTTTGCACTCCACACCACCCTTGTTTAGACACTTGCTATATGCAAATCAGCTCTGACCCTGTGCCTCATGGGAACAGTCCAGTCCGAACTACCAAGCCATGTCTTTCCCAGACCGGAATCAAGCATCCAAGGACCGGTTTCTGGCTATCAGCCTTCATCAGCCTGGATAGCTTGATTCCAGTGGTGTGGAGAGCCTGGGACTCACGTCTGAGCATACCCATCCCACTCGGGGTGAAAATTGCAAAAAACACAGTTGATGGACAGAATGTAGAACAATGTCATACATTCACCCCCGTACAAGGATCTGGGCCTAAATCCATCTTTTTTTGCACTCCACACCACCCTGGGTTAGACACTGGCTATATGCAAATCAGCTCTGACCCTGTGCCTCATGGGAACAGTCCAGTCCGAACTACAAAGCCATGTCTTTCCCAGACCGGAATCAAGCATCCAAGGACCGGTTTCAGGCTATCAGCCTTCATCAGCCTGGATAGCTTGACTCCAGTGGTGTGGAGAGCCTGGGACTTATGTCTGAGCATACCCAGCCCACTCGGGGTGAAAATTGCAAAAAACACAGTTGATGGACAGAATGTAGAACAATGTCATACATTTACCCCAGTACAAGGATCTGGGCCTAAATCCATCATTTTTTTGCACTCCACACCACCCTGGGTTAGACACTGGCTATGTGCAAATTAGCTCTGACCCTGTGCCTCATGGGAACAGTCCAGTCCGAACTACCAAGCCATGTCTTTCTCAGACCGGAATCAAGCATCCAAGGACCGGTTTCTGGCTATCAGCCTTCATCAGCCTGGATAGCTTGATTCCAGTGGTGTGGAGAGCCTGGGACTCACGTCTGAGCATACCCAGCCCACTCGGGGTGAAAATTGCAAAAAACACAGTTGATGGACAGAATGTAGAACAATGTCATACATTCACCCCCGTACAAGGATCTGGGCCTAAATCCATCTTTTTTTGCACTCCACACCACCCTGGGTTAGACACTGGCTATATGCAAAGCAGCTCTGACCCTGTGCCTCATGGGAACAGTCCAGTCCGAACTACAAAGCCATGTCTTTCCCAGACCGGAATCAAGCATCCAAGGACCGGTTTCAGGCTATCAGCCTTAATCAGCCTGGATAGCTTGACTCCAGTGGTGTGGAGAGCCTGGAACTCACGTCTGAGCATACCCAGCCCACTCGGGGTGAAAATTGCAAAAAAAACAGTTGATGGACAGAATGTAGAACAATGTCATACATTCACCGCAGTACAAGGATCTGTGCCTAAATCCATAGTTTTTTTTGCACTCTACACCACCCTGGGTTAGACACTGGCTATATGCAAATCAGCTCTGACCCTGTGCCTCATGGGAACAGTCCAGTCCGAACTACCAAGCCATGTCTTTCCCAGACAGGAATCAAGCATCCAAGGACCGGTTTCTGGCTATCAGCCTTCATCAGCCTGGACAGCTTGACTCCAGTGGTGTGGAGAGCCTGGGACTTATGTCTGAGCATACCCAGCCCACTCGGGGTGAAAATTGCAAAAAACACAGTTGATGGACAGAATGTAGAACAATGTCATACATTTACCCCAGTACAAGGATCTGGGCCTAAATCCATCATTTTTTTGCACTCCACACCACCCTGGGTTAGACACTGGCTATGTGCAAATTAGCTCTGACCCTGTGCCTCATGGGAACAGTCCAGTCCGAACTACCAAGCCATGTCTATCTCAGACCGGAATCAAGCATCCAAGGACCGGTTTCTGGCTATCAGCCTTCATCAGCCTGGATAGCTTGACTCCAGTGGTGTGGAGAGCCTGGGACTCACGTCTGAGCATACCCAGCCCACTCGGGGTGAAAATTGCAAAAAACACAGTGGATGGACAGAATGTAGAACAATGTCATACATTCACCCCCGTACAAGGATCTGGGCCTAAATCTATCTTTTTTTGCACTCCACACCACCCTGGGTTAGACACTGGCTATATGCAAATCAGCTCTGACCCTGTGCCTCATGGGAACAGTCCAGTCCGAACTACCAAGCCATGTCTTTCCCAGACCGGAATCAAGCATCCAAGGACCGGTTTCAGGCTATCAGTCTTCATCAGCCTGGATAGATTGACTTCAGTGGTGTGGAGAGCCTGGGACTCACGTCTGAGCATACCCAGCCGACTCGGGGTGAAAATTGCAAAAAACACAGTTGATGGACAGAATGTAGAACAATGTCATACATTCACCCCAGTGCAAGGATCTGGGCCTAAATCCATCGTTTTTTTGCACTCCACACCACCCTGGGTTAGACACTGGCTATATGCAAATCAGCTCTGACCCTGTGCCTCATGGGAACAGTCCAGTCCGAACTACCAAGCCATGTCTTTCCCAGACCGGAATCAAGCATCCAAGGACCGGTTTCTGGCTATCAGCCTTCATCAGCCTGGATAGCTTGATTCCAGTGGTGTGGAGAGCCTGGGAGTCACGTCTGAGCATACCCAGCCCATTCGGGGTGAAAATTGCAAAAAACACAGTTGATGGACAGAATGTAGAACAATGTCATACATTCACCCCCGTACAAGGATCTGGGCCTAAATCCATCTTTTTTTGCACTCCACACCACCCTGGGTTAGACACTGGCTATATGCAAATCAGCTCTGACCCTGTGCCTCATGGGAACAGTCCAGTCCGAACTACCAAGCCATGTCTTTCCCAGACCGGAATCAAGCATCCAAGGACCGGTTTCTGGCTATTAGCCTTCATCAGCCTGGATAGCTTGACTCCAGTGGTGTGGAGAGCCTGGGACTCACGTCTGAGCATACCCAGCCCACTCGGGGTGAAAATTGCAAAAAACACAGTTGATGGACAGAATGTAGAACAATGTCATACATTCACCCCAGTACAAGGATGTGGGCCTAAATCCATCGTTTTTTTGCACTCCACACCACCCTTGTTTAGACACTTGCTATATGCAAATCAGCTCTGACCCTGTGCCTCATGGGAACAGTCCAGTCCGAACTACCAAGCCATGTCTTTCCCAGACCGGAATCAAGCATCCAAGGACCGGTTTCTGGCTATCAGCCTTCATCAGCCTGGATAGCTTGATTCCAGTGGTGTGGAGAGCCTGGGACTCACGTCTGAGCATACCCATCCCACTCGGGGTGAAAATTGCAAAAAACACAGTTGATGGACAGAATGTAGAACAATGTCATACATTCACCCCCGTACAAGGATCTGGGCCTAAATCCATCTTTTTTTGCACTCCACACCACCCTGGGTTAGACACTGGCTATATGCAAATCAGCTCTGACCCTGTGCCTCATGGGAACAGTCCAGTCCGAACTACAAAGCCATGTCTTTCCCAGACCGGAATCAAGCATCCAAGGACCGGTTTCAGGCTATCAGCCTTCATCAGCCTGGATAGCTTGACTCCAGTGGTGTGGAGAGCCTGGAACTCACGTCTGAGCATACCCAGCCCACTCGGGGTGAAAATTGCACAAAAAACAGTTGATGGACAGAATGTAGAACAATGTCATACATTCACCGCAGTACAAGGATCTGGGCCTAAATCCATCATTTTTTTGCACTCCACACCACTCTGGGTTAGACACTGGCAATATGCAAATCAGCTCTGACCCTGTGCCTCATGGGAACAGTCCAGTCCGAACTACCAAGCCATGTTTTTCCCAGACCGGAATCAAGCATCCAAGAACCGGTTTCTGGCTATCAGCCTTCATCAGCCTGGATAGCTTGACTCCAGTGGTGTGGAGAGCCTGGGACTCACGTCTGAGCATACCCAGCCCACTCAGGGTGAAAATCGCAAAAAAATACAGTTGATGGACAGAATGTAGAACAATGTCATACATTCACCCCAGTACAAGGATCTGGGCCTAAATCCATCATTTTTTTGCACTCCACACCACCCTGGGTTAGACACTGGCTATGTGCAAATTAGCTCTGACACTGTGCCTCATGGGAACAGTCCAGTCCGAACTACCAAGCCATGTCTTTCCCAGACCGGAATCAAGCATCCAAGGACCGGTTTCTGGCTATCAGCCTTAATCAGCCTGGATAGCTTGACTCCAGTGGTGTGGAGAGCCTGGAACTCACGTCTGAGCATACCCAGCCCACTCGGGGTGAAAATTGCAAAAAAAACAGTTGATGGACAGAATGTAGAACAATGTCATACATTCACCGCAGTACAAGGATCTGTGCCTAAATCCATAGTTTTTTTTGCACTCTACACCACCCTGGGTTAGACACTGGCTATATGCAAATCAGCTCTGACCCTGTGCCTCATGGGAACAGTCCAGTCCGAACTACCAAGCCATGTCTTTCCCAGACAGGAATCAAGCATCCAAGGACCGGTTTCTGGCTATCAGCCTTCATCAGCCTGGACAGCTTGACTCCAGTGGTGTGGAGAGCCTGGGACTTATGTCTGAGCATACCCAGCCCACTCGGGGTGAAAATTGCAAAAAACACAGTTGATGGACAGAATATAGAACAATGTCATACATTTACCCCAGTACAAGGATCTGGGCCTAAATCCATCATTTTTTTGCACTCCACACCACCCTGGGTTAGACACTGGCTATGTGCAAATTAGCTCTGACCCTGTGCCTCATGGGAACAGTCCAGTCCGAACTACCAAGCCATGTCTTTCTCAGACCGGAATCAAGCATCCAAGGACCGGTTTCTGGCTATCAGCCTTCATCAGCCTGGATAGCTTGACTCCAGTGGTGTGGAGAGCCTGGGACTCACGTCTGAGCATACCCAGCCCACTCGGGGTGAAAATTGCAAAAAACACAGTGGATGGACAGAATGTAGAACAATGTCATACATTCACCCCCGTACAAGGATCTGGGCCTAAATCTATCTTTTTTTGCACTCCACACCACCCTGGGTTAGACACTGGCTATATGCAAATCAGCTCTGACCCTGTGCCTCATGGGAACAGTCCAGTCCGAACTACCAAGCCATGTCTTTCCCAGACCGGAATCAAGCATCCAAGGACCGGTTTCAGGCTATCAGTCTTCATCAGCCTGGATAGATTGACTTCAGTGGTGTGGAGAGCCTGGGACTCACGTCTGAGCATACCCAGCCGACTCGGGGTGAAAATTGCAAAAAACACAGTTGATGGACAGAATGTAGAACAATGTCATACATTCACCCCAGTGCAAGGATCTGGGCCTAAATCCATCGTTTTTTTGCACTCCACACCACCCTGGGTTAGACACTGGCTATATGCAAATCAGCTCTGACCCTGTGCCTCATGGGAACAGTCCAGTCCGAACTACCAAGCCATGTCTTTCCCAGACCGGAATCAAGCATCCAAGGACCGGTTTCTGGCTATCAGCCTTCATCAGCCTGGATAGCTTGATTCCAGTGGTGTGGAGAGCCTGGGAGTCACGTCTGAGCATACCCAGCCCATTCGGGGTGAAAATTGCAAAAAACACAGTTGATGGACAGAATGTAGAACAATGTCATACATTCACCCCCGTACAAGGATCTGGGCCTAAATCCATCTTTTTTTGCACTCCACACCACCCTGGGTTAGACACTGGCTATATGCAAATCAGCTCTGACCCTGTGCCTCATGGGAACAGTCCAGTCCGAACTACCAAGCCATGTCTTTCCCAGACCGGAATCAAGCATCCAAGGACCGGTTTCTGGCTATTAGCCTTCATCAGCCTGGATAGCTTGACTCCAGTGGTGTGGAGAGCCTGGGACTCACGTCTGAGCATACCCAGCCCACTCGGGGTGAAAATTGCAAAAAACACAGTTGATGGACAGAATGTAGAACAATGTCATACATTCACCCCAGTACAAGGATGTGGGCCTAAATCCATCGTTTTTTTGCACTCCACACCACCCTTGTTTAGACACTTGCTATATGCAAATCAGCTCTGACCCTGTGCCTCATGGGAACAGTCCAGTCCGAACTACCAAGCCATGTCTTTCCCAGACCGGAATCAAGCATCCAAGGACCGGTTTCTGGCTATCAGCCTTCATCAGCCTGGATAGCTTGATTCCAGTGGTGTGGAGAGCCTGGGACTCACGTCTGAGCATACCCATCCCACTCGGGGTGAAAATTGCAAAAAACACAGTTGATGGACAGAATGTAGAACAATGTCATACATTCACCCCCGTACAAGGATCTGGGCCTAAATCCATCTTTTTTTGCACTCCACACCACCCTGGGTTAGACACTGGCTATATGCAAATCAGCTCTGACCCTGTGCCTCATGGGAACAGTCCAGTCCGAACTACAAAGCCATGTCTTTCCCAGACCGGAATCAAGCATCCAAGGACCGGTTTCAGGCTATCAGCCTTCATCAGCCTGGATAGCTTGACTCCAGTGGTGTGGAGAGCCTGGAACTCACGTCTGAGCATACCCAGCCCACTCGGGGTGAAAATTGCACAAAAAACAGTTGATGGACAGAATGTAGAACAATGTCATACATTCACCGCAGTACAAGGATCTGGGCCTAAATCCATCATTTTTTTGCACTCCACACCACTCTGGGTTAGACACTGGCAATATGCAAATCAGCTCTGACCCTGTGCCTCATGGGAACAGTCCAGTCCGAACTACCAAGCCATGTTTTTCCCAGACCGGAATCAAGCATCCAAGAACCGGTTTCTGGCTATCAGCCTTCATCAGCCTGGATAGCTTGACTCCAGTGGTGTGGAGAGCCTGGGACTCACGTCTGAGCATACCCAGCCCACTCAGGGTGAAAATCGCAAAAAAATACAGTTGATGGACAGAATGTAGAACAATGTCATACATTCACCCCAGTACAAGGATCTGGGCCTAAATCCATCATTTTTTTGCACTCCACACCACCCTGGGTTAGACACTGGCTATGTGCAAATTAGCTCTGACACTGTGCCTCATGGGAACAGTCCAGTCCGAACTACCAAGCCATGTCTTTCCCAGACCGGAATCAAGCATCCAAGGACCGGTTTCTGGCTATCAGCCTTCATCAGCCTGGATAGCTTGACTCCAGTGGTGTGGAGAGCCTGGGACTCACGTCTGAGCATACCCAGCCCACTCGGGGTGAAAATTGCAAAAAACACAGTTGATGGACAGAATGTAGAACAATGTTATACATTCACCCCAGTACAAGGATGTGGGCCTAAATCCATCGTTTTTTTGCACTCCACACCACCCTGGGTTAGACATTTGCTATATGCAAATCAGCTCTGACCCTGTGCCTCATGGGAACAGTCCAGTCCGAACTACCAAGCCATGTCTTTCCCAGACCGGAATCAAGCATCCAAGGACCGGTTTCTGGCTATCAGCCTTCATCAGCCTGGATAGCTTGATTCCAGTGGTGTGGAGAGCCTGGGACTCACGTCTGAGCATACCCAGCCCACTCGGGGTGAAAATTGCAAAAAACACAGTTGATGGACAGAATGTAGAACAATGTCATACATTCACCCCCGTACAAGGATCTGGGCCTAAATCCATCTTTTTTTGCACTCCACACCACCCTGGGTTAGACACTGGCTATATGCAAATCAGCTCTGACCCTGTGCCTCATGGGAACAGTCCAGTCCGAACTACAAAGCCATGTCTTTCCCAGACCGGAATCAAGCATCCAAGGACCGGTTTCAGGCTATCAGCCTTAATCAGCCTGGATAGCTTGACTCCAGTGGTGTGGAGAGCCTGGAACTCACGTCTGAGCATACCCAGCCCACTCGGGGTGAAAATTGCAAAAAAAACAGTTGATGGACAGAATGTAGAACAATGTCATACATTCACCGCAGTACAAGGATCTGTGCCTAAATCCATAGTTTTTTTGCACTCTACACCACCCTGGGTTAGACACTGGCTATATGCAAATCAGCTCTGACCCTGTGCCTCATGGGAACAGTCCAGTCCGAACTACCAAGCCATGTCTTTCCCAGACAGGAATCAAGCATCCAAGGACCGGTTTCTGGCTATCAGCCTTCATCAGCCTGGACAGCTTGACTCCAGTGGTGTGGAGAGCCTGGGACTTATGTCTGAGCATACCCAGCCCACTCGGGGTGAAAATTGCAAAAAACACAGTTGATAGACAGAATGTAGAACAATGTCATACATTTACCCCAGTACAAGGATCTGGGCCTAAATCCATCATTTTTTTGCACTCCACACCACCCTGGGTTAGACACTGGCTATGTGCAAATTAGCTCTGACCCTGTGCCTCATGGGAACAGTCCAGTCCGAACTACCAAGCCATGTCTTTCTCGGACCGGAATCAAGCATCCAAGGACCGGTTTCTGGCTATCAGCCTTCATCAGCCTGGATAGCTTGACTCCAGTGGTGTGGAGAGCCTGGGACTCACGTCTGAGCATACCCAGCCCACTCGGGGTGAAAATTGCAAAAAACACAGTTGATGGACAGAATGTAGAACAATGTCATACATTCACCCCGTACAAGGATCTGGGCCTAAATCCATCTTTTTTTGCACTCCACACCACCCTGGGTTAGACACTGGCTATATGCAAATCAGCTCTGACCCTGTGCCTCATGGGAACAGTCCAGTCCGAACTACAAAGCCATGTCTTTCCCAGACCGGAATCAAGCATCCAAGGACCGGTTTCAGGCTATCAGCCTTCATCAGCCTGGATAGCTTGACTCCAGTGGTGTGGAGAGCCTGGAACTCACGTCTGAGCATACCCAGCCCACTCGGGGTGAAAATGGCAAAAAAAACAGTTGATGGACAGAATGTAGAACAATGTCATACATTCACCGCAGTACAAGGATCTGTGCCTAAATCCATAGTTTTTTTGCACTCTACACCACCCTGGGTTAGACACTGGCTATATGCAAATCAGCTCTGACCCTGTGCCTCATGGGAACAGTCCAGTCCGAACTACCAAGCCATGTCTTTCCCAGACCGGAATCAAGCATCCAAGGACCGGTTTCTGGCTATCAGCCTTCCCTTCCGCTCGTGTTCAGAGCCGAGGTACCGACGGAGAGAGCGGGGCCTCATTCTCCCGAGCGGTTGCCGGGTGAGGTGAGGTTATCACCCACACAATGCTGGGAAGAAGATTCGCTCCTTTCTTGCCAGTGGAAACTTAAGTATTTGAATTCCTGGTATTTATGTAACTTTTCTAGTACATGTCTTTTTTCACCAATACACTTTGTATGAAATTGCAGTAGCTATTTTTGGTTAATCGGTCCTGAAGAAAGCTGGGTTAGATGCCCCCAAAGCTGAAACATGTCGACCATACTGCATAGCGCTAAAAGGTAGTATTACTACCTAGCGTGTTTTTAATCTTTGACACCCAGACTTCTGTTTAAACGCCATCTGAAGTCCGGGTAGCCAATTTTACCATTATTATTTGAGCACTGCACTTATTCATTCACATCACCTGAGGATGTAGACTGTGATCATTACTTTTTGACATCCATTCCCGCACCGGCACTAATTGGTCGGACTTGGGAAGGCATGACTAGCAACTCCCACGTGACGTAAATTCCACCACATGGGTGGTCTGATGGGAATTGCTTCAGCCTCCCGTCTCCATTAGCCTGTATCTCTGGCAGCCCTTGTTTCATGCATACACCACCAGTGCCACACGGTTACTGTTGTAGGCATACACCTTTCTTGACCTGATCTGCTCTCTTGTGTGTTATGTATATCAGCCTTCATCAGCCTGGACAGCTTGACTCCAGTGGTGTGGAGAGCTTGGGACTTATGTCTGAGCATACCCAGCCCACTCGGGGTGAAAATTGCAAAAAACACAGTTGATGGACAGAATGTAGAACAATGTCATACATTTACCCCAGTACAAGGATCTGGGCCTAAATCCATCATTTTTTTGCACTCCACACCACCCTGGGTTAGACACTGGCTATGTGCAAATTAGCTCTGACCTTGTGCCTCATGGGAACAGTCCAGTCCGAACTACCAAGCCATGTCTTTCCCAGACCGGAATCAAGCATCCAAGGACCGGTTTCTGGCTATCAGCCGTCATCAGCCTGGATAGCTTGACTCCAGTGGTGTGGAGAGCATGGGACTCACGTCTGAGCATACCCAGCCCACTCGGGGTGAAAATCGCAAAAAACACAGTTGATGGACAGAATGTAGAACAATGTCATACATTCACCCCAGTGCAAGGATCTGGGCCTAAATCCATCGTTTTTTTGCACTCCACACCACCCTGGGTTAGACACTGGCTATATGCAAATCAGCTCTGACCCTGTGCCTCATGGGAACAGTCCAGTCCGAACTACCAAGCCATGTCTTTCCCAGACCAGAATCAAGCATCCAAGGACCGGTTTCTGGCTATCAGCCTTCATCAGCCTGGATAGCTTGATTCCAGTGGTGTGGAGAGCCTGGGACTCACGTCTGAGCATACCCAGCCCACTCAGGGTGAAAATTGCAAAAAACACAGTTGATGGACAGAATGTAGAACAATGTCATACATTCACCCCCGTACAAGGATCTGGGCCTAAATCCATCTTTTTTTGCACTCCACACCACCCTGGGTTAGACACTGGCTATATGCAAATCAGCTCTGACCCTGTGCCTCATGGGAACAGTCCAGTCCGAACTACCAAGCCATGTCTTTCCCAGACCGGAATCAAGCATCCAAGGACCGGTTTCAGGCTATCAGTCTTCATCAGCCTGGATAGATTGACTTCAGTGGTGTGGAGAGCCTGGGACTCACGTCTGAGCATACCCAGGCGACTCGGGGTGAAAATTGCAAAAAACACAGTTGATGGACAGAATGTAGAACAATGTCATACATTCACCCCAGTGCAAGGATCTGGGCCTAAATCCATCGTTTTTTTGCACTCCACACCACCCTGGGTTAGACACTGGCTATATGCAAATCAGCTCTGACCCTGTGCCTCATGGAAACAGTCCAGTCCGAACTACCAAGCCATGTCTTTCCCAGACCGGAATCAAGCATCCAAGGACCGGTTTCTGGCTATCAGCCTTCATCAGCCTGGATAGCTTGACTCCAGTGGTGTGGAGAGCCTGGGACTCACGTCTGAGCATACCCAGCCCACTCGGGGTGAAAATTGCAAAAAACACAGTTGATGGACAGAATGTAGAACAATGTCATACATTCACCTCAGTACAAGGATGTGGGCCTAAATCCATCGTTTTTTTGCACTCCACACCACCCTGGGTTAGACACTTGCTATATGCAAATCAGCTCTGACCCTGTGCCTCATGGGAACAGTCCAGTCCGAACTACCAAGCCATGTCTTTCCCAGACCGGAATCAAGCATCCAAGGACCGGTTTCTGGCTATCAGCCTTCATCAGCCTGGTTAGCTTGATTCCAGTGCTGTGGAGAGCCTGGGACTCACGTCTGAGCATACCCAGCCCACTCGGGGTGAAAATTGCAAAAAACACAGTTGATGGACAGAATGTAGAACAATGTCATACATTCACCCCCGTACAAGGATCTGGGCCTAAATCCATCTTTTTTTGCACTCCACACCACCCTGGGTTAGACACTGGCTATATGCAAATCAGCTCTGACCCTGTGCCTCATGGGAACAGTCCAGTCCGAACTACAAAGCCATGTCTTTCCCAGACCGGAATCAAGCATCCAAGGACCGGTTTCAGGCTATCAGCCTTCATCAGCCTGGATAGCTTGACTCCAGTGGTGTGGAGAGCCTGGAACTCACGTCTGAGCATACCCAGCCCACTCGGGGTGAAAATTGCAAAAAAAACAGTTGATGGACAGAATGTAGAACAATGTCATACATTCACCGCAGTACAAGGATCTGTGCCTAAATCCATAGTTTTTTTGCACTCTACACCACCCTGGGTTAGACACTGGCTATATGCAAATCAGCTCTGACCCTGTGCCTCATGGGAACAGTCCAGTCCGAACTACCAAGCCATGTCTTTCCCAGACCGGAATCAAGCATCCAAGGACCAGTTTCTGGCTATCAGCCTTCATCAGCCTGGAAAGCTTGACTCCAGTGGTGTGGAGAGCCTGGGACTTATGTCTGAGCATACCCAGCCCACTCGGGGTGAAAATTGCAAAAAACACAGTTGATGGACAGAATGTAGAATAATGTCATACATTTACCCCAGTACAAGGATCTGGGCCTAAATCCATCATTTTTTTGCACTCCACACCACCCTGGGTTAGACACTGGCTATGTGCAAATTAGCTCTGACCTTGTGCCTCATGGGAACAGTCCAGTCCGAACTACCAAGCCATGTCTTTCCGAGACCGGAATCAAGCATCCAAGGACCGGTTTCTGGCTATCAGCCGTCATCAGCCTGGATAGCTTGACTCCAGTGGTGTGGAGAGCCTGGGACTCACGTCTGAGCATACCCAGCCCACTCGGGGTGAAAATCGCAAAAAACACAGTTGATGGACAGAATGTAGAACAATGTCATACATTCACCCCAGTGCAAGGATCTGGGCCTAAATCCATCGTTTTTTTGCACTCCACACCACCCTGGGTTAGACACTGGCTATATGCAAATCAGCTCTGACCCTGTGCCTCATGGGAACAGTCCAGTCCGAACTACCAAGCCATGTCTTTCCCAGACCGGAATCAAGCATCCAAGGACCGGTTTCTGGCTATCAGCCTTCATCAGCCTGGATAGCTTGATTCCAGTGGTGTGGAGAGCCTGGGACTCACGTCTGAGCATACCCAGCCCACTCAGGGTGAAAATTGCAAAAAACACAGTTGATGGACAGAATGTAGAACAATGTCATACATTCACCCCCGTACAAGGATTTGGGCCTAAATCCATCTTTTTTTGCACTCCACACCACCCTGGGTTAGACACTGGCTATATGCAAATCAGCTCTGACCCTGTGCCTCATGGGAACAGTCCAGTCCGAACTACCAAGCCATGTCTTTCCCAGACCGGAATCAAGCATCCAAGGACCGGTTTCAGGCTATCAGTCTTCATCAGCCTGGATAGCTTGACTCCAGTGGTGTGGAGAGCATGGGACTCACGTCTGAGCATACCCAGCCCACTCGGGGTGAAAATCGCAAAAAACACAGTTGATGGACAGAATGTAGAACAATGTCATACATTCACCCCAGTGCAAGGATCTGGGCCTAAATCCATCGTTTTTTTGCACTCCACACCACCCTGGGTTAGACACTGGCTATATGCAAATCAGCTCTGACCCTGTGCCTCATGGGAACAGTCCAGTCCGAACTACCAAGCCATGTCTTTCCCAGACCAGAATCAAGCATCCAAGGACCGGTTTCTGGCTATCAGCCTTCATCAGCCTGGATAGCTTGATTCCAGTGGTGTGGAGAGCCTGGGACTCACGTCTGAGCATACCCAGCCCACTCAGGGTGAAAATTGCAAAAAACACAGTTGATGGACAGAATGTAGAACAATGTCATACATTCACCCCCGTACAAGGATCTGGGCCTAAATCCATCTTTTTTTGCACTCCACACCACCCTGGGTTAGACACTGGCTATATGCAAATCAGCTCTGACCCTGTGCCTCATGGGAACAGTCCAGTCCGAACTACCAAGCCATGTCTTTCCCAGACCGGAATCAAGCATCCAAGGACCGGTTTCAGGCTATCAGTCTTCATCAGCCTGGATAGATTGACTTCAGTGGTGTGGAGAGCCTGGGACTCACGTCTGAGCATACCCAGGCGACTCGGGGTGAAAATTGCAAAAAACACAGTTGATGGACAGAATGTAGAACAATGTCATACATTCACCCCAGTGCAAGGATCTGGGCCTAAATCCATCGTTTTTTTGCACTCCACACCACCCTGGGTTAGACACTGGCTATATGCAAATCAGCTCTGACCCTGTGCCTCATGGGAACAGTCCAGTCCGAACTACCAAGCCATGTCTTTCCCAGACCGGAATCAAGCATCCAAGGACCGGTTTCTGGCTATCAGCCTTCATCAGCCTGGATAGCTTGACTCCAGTGGTGTGGAGAGCCTGGGACTCACGTCTGAGCATACCCAGCCCACTCTGGGTGAAAATTGCAAAAAACACAGTTGATGGACAGAATGTAGAACAATGTCATACATTCACCTCAGTACAAGGATGTGGGCCTAAATCCATCGTTTTTTTGCACTCCACACCACCCTGGGTTAGACACTTGCTATATGCAAATCAGCTCTGACCCTGTGCCTCATGGGAACAGTCCAGTCCGAACTACCAAGCCATGTCTTTCCCAGACCGGAATCAAGCATCCAAGGACCGGTTTCTGGCTATCAGCCTTCATCAGCCTGGTTAGCTTGATTCCAGTGGTGTGGAGAGCCTGGGACTCACGTCTGAGCATACCCAGCCCACTCGGGGTGAAAATTGCAAAAAACACAGTTGATGGACAGAATGTAGAACAATGTCATACATTCACCCCCGTACAAGGATCTGGGCCTAAATCCATCTTTTTTTGCACTCCACACCACCCTGGGTTAGACACTGGCTATATGCAAATCAGCTCTGACCCTGTGCCTCATGGGAACAGTCCAGTCCGAACTACAAAGCCATGTCTTTCCCAGACCGGAATCAAGCATCCAAGGACCGGTTTCAGGCTATCAGCCTTCATCAGCCTGGATAGCTTGACTCCAGTGGTGTGGAGAGCCTGGAACTCACGTCTGAGCATACCCAGCCCACTCGGGGTGAAAATTGCAAAAAAAACAGTTGATGGACAGAATGTAGAACAATGTCATACATTCACCGCAGTACAAGGATCTGTGCCTAAATCCATAGTTTTTTTGCACTCTACACCACCCTGGGTTAGACACTGGCTATATGCAAATCAGCTCTGACCCTGTGCCTCATGGGAACAGTCCAGTCCGAACTACCAAGCCATGTCTTTCCCAGACCGGAATCAAGCATCCAAGGACCGGTTTCTGGCTATCAGCCTTCATCAGCCTGGACAGCTTGACTCCAGTGGTGTGGAGAGCCTGGGACTTATGTCTGAGCATACCCAGCCCACTCGGGGTGAAAATTGCAAAAAACACAGTTGATGGACAGAATGTAGAATAATGTCATACATTTACCCCAGTACAAGGATCTGGGCCTAAATCCATCATTTTTTTGCACTCCACACCACCCTGGGTTAGACACTGGCTATGTGCAAATTAGCTCTGACCTTGTGCCTCATGGGAACAGTCCAGTCCGAACTACCAAGCCATGTCTTTCCGAGACCGGAATCAAGCATCCAAGGACCGGTTTCTGGCTATCAGCCGTCATCAGCCTGGATAGCTTGACTCCAGTGGTGTGGAGAGCCTGGGACTCACGTCTGAGCATACCCAGCCCACTCGGGGTGAAAATCGCAAAAAACACAGTTGATGGACAGAATGTAGAACAATGTCATACATTCACCCCAGTGCAAGGATCTGGGCCTAAATCCATCGTTTTTTTGCACTCCACACCACCCTGGGTTAGACACTGGCTATATGCAAATCAGCTCTGACCCTGTGCCTCATGGGAACAGTCCAGTCCGAACTACCAAGCCATGTCTTTCCCAGACCGGAATCAAGCATCCAAGGACCGGTTTCTGGCTATCAGCCTTCATCAGCCTGGATAGCTTGATTCCAGTGGTGTGGAGAGCCTGGGACTCACGTCTGAGCATACCCAGCCCACTCAGGGTGAAAATTGCAAAAAACACAGTTGATGGACAGAATGTAGAACAATGTCATACATTCACCCCCGTACAAGGATTTGGGCCTAAATCCATCTTTTTTTGCACTCCACACCACCCTGGGTTAGACACTGGCTATATGCAAATCAGCTCTGACCCTGTGCCTCATGGGAACAGTCCAGTCCGAACTACCAAGCCATGTCTTTCCCAGACCGGAATCAAGCATCCAAGGACCGGTTTCAGGCTATCAGTCTTCATCAGCCTGGATAGATTGACTTCAGTGGTGTGGAGAGCCTGGGACTCACGTCTGAGCATACCCAGGCGACTCGGGGTGAAAATTGCAAAAAACACAGTTGATGGACAGAATGTAGAACAATGTCATACATTCACCCCAGTGCAAGGATCTGCGCCTATATCCATCGTTTTTTTGCACTCCACACCACCCTGGGTTAGACACTGGCTATATGCAAATCAGCTCTGACCCTGTGCCTCATGGGAACAGTCCAGTCCGAACTACCAAGCCATGTCTTTCCCAGACCGGAATCAAGCATCCAAGGACCGGTTTCTGGCTATCAGCCTTCATCAGCCTGGATAGCTTGACTCCAGTGGTGTGGAGAGCCTGGGACTCACGTCTGAGCATACCCAGCCCACTCGGGGTGAAAATTGCAAAAAACACAGTTGATGGACAGAATGTAGAACAATGTCATACATTCACCTCAGTACAAGGATGAGGGCCTAAATCCATTGTTTTTTTGCACTCCACACCACTCTGGGTTAGACACTTGCTATATGCAAATCAGCTCTGACCCTGTGCCTCATGGGAACAATCCAGTCCGAACTACCAAGCCATGTCTTTCCCAGACCGGAATCAAGCATCCAAGGACCGGTTTCTGGCTATCAGCCTTCATCAGCCTGGATAGCTTGATTCCAGTGGTGTGGAGAGCCTGGGACTCACGTCTGAGCATACCCAGCCCACTCGGGGTGAAAATTGCAAAAAACACAGTTGATAAACAGAATGTAGAACAATGTCATACATTCACCCCCGTACAAGGATCTGGGCCTAAATCCATCTTTTTTTGCACTCCACACCACCCTGGGTTAGACACTGGCTATATGCAAATCAGCTCTGACCCTGTGCCTCATGGGAACAGTCCAGTCCGAACTACAAAGCCATGTCTTTCCCAGACCGGAATCAAGCATCCAAGGACCGGTTTCAGGCTATCAGCCTTCATCAGCCTGGATAGCTTGACTCCAGTGGTGTGGAGAGCCTGGAAATCACGTCTGAGCATACCCAGCCCACTCGGGGTGAAAATTGCAAAAAAAACAGTTGATGGACAGAATGTAGAACAATGTCATACATTCACCGCAGTACAAGGATCTGTGCCTAAATCCATAGTTTTTTTGCACTCTACACCACCCTGGGTTAGACACTGGCTATATGCAAATCAGCTCTGACCCTGTGCCTCATGGGAACAGTCCAGTCCGAACTACCAAGCCATGTCTTTCCCAGACCGGAATCAAGCATCCAAGGACCGGTTTCTGGCTATCAGCCTTAATCAGCCTGGATAGCTTGACTCCAGTGGTGTGGAGAGCCTGGGACTTATGTCTGAGCATACCCAGCCCACTCGGGGTGAAAATTGCAAAAAATACAGTTGATGGACAGAATGTAGAACAATGTCATACATTCACCCCAGTACAAGGATCTGGGCCTAAATCCATAGTTTTTTTGCACTCCACACCACCCTGGGTTAGAAACTGGATATATGCAAATCAGCTCTGACCTTGTGCCTCATGGGAACAGTCCAGTCCGATCTACCAAGCCATGTCTTTCCCAGACTGGAATCAAGCATCCAAGGACGGGTTTCTGGCTATCAGCCTTCATCAGCCTAAATAGCTTGACTCCAGTGGTGTGGAGAGCCTGGGACTCACGTCTGAGCATACCCAGCCCACTCGGGGTGAAAATTGCAAAAAACACAGTTGATGGACAGAATGTAGAACAATGTCATACATTCACCCCAGTACAAGGATCTGTGCCTAAATCCATCGTTTTTTTGCACTCCACACCACCCTGGGTAAGACACTGGCTATATGCAAATCAGCTCTGACCCTGTGCCTCATGGAAACAGTCCAGTCCAAACTACCAAGCCATGTCTTTCCCAGACCGGAATCAAGCATCCAAGGACCGGTTTCTGGCTATCAGCCTTCATCAGCCTGGATTGCTTGATTCCAGTGGTGTGGAGAGCCTGGGACTCACGTCTGAGCATACCCAGCCCACTCGGGGTGAAAATTGCAAAAAACACAGTTGATGGACAGAATGTAGAACAATGTCATACATTCACCCCCATACAAGGATCTGGGCCTAAATCCATCATTTGTTTGCACTCCACACCACCCTGGGTTAGACACTGGCTATATGCAAATCAGCTCTGACCCTGTGCCTCATGGGAACAGTCCAGTCCGAACTCCCAAGCCATGTCTTTCCCAGACTGGAATCAAGCATCCAAGGACCGGTTTCTGGCTATCAGCCTTCATCAGCCTGGATAGCTTGACTCCAGTGGTGTGGAGAGCCTGGGACTCACGTCTGAGCATACCCAGCCCACTCGGGGTGAAAATTGAAAAAAACACAGTTGATGGACAGAATGTAGAACAATGTCATACATTCACCCCAGTACAAGGATCTGGGCCTAAATCCATCATTTGTTGCACTCCACACCACCCTGGGTTAGACACTGGCTATATGCAAATCAGCTCTGACCCTGTGCCTCATGGAAACAGTCCAGTCCGAACTACCAAGCCATGTCTTTCAAAGACCGGAATCAAGCATCCAAGGACCGGTTTCTGGCTATCAGCCTTCATCAGCCTGGATAGCTTGACTCCACTCGGGGTGAAAATTGCAAAAAACACAGTTGATGGACAGAATGTAGAACAATGTCATACATTCACCCCCATACAAGGATCTGGGCCTAAATCCATCGGTTTTTTTGCACTCCACACCACCCTGGGTTAGACACTGGCTATATGCAAATCATCTCTGACCCTGTGCCTCATGGGAACAGTCCAGTCCGAACTACCAAGCCATGTCTTTCCCAGACCGGAATCAAGCATCCAAGAACCGGTTTCAGGCTATCAGTCTTCATCAGCCTGGATAGATTGACTTCAGTGGTGTAGAGAGCCTGGGACTCACGTCTGAGCATACCCAGCCCACTCGGGGTGAAAATTGCAAAAAACACAGTTGATGGACAGAATGTAGAACAATGTCATACATTCACCCCCGTACAAGGATCTGGGCCTAAATCCATCTTTTTTTGCACTCCACACCACCCTGGGTTAGACACTGGCTATATGCAAATCAGCTCTGACCCTGTGCCTCATGGGAACAGTCCAGTCCGAACTACCAAGCCATGTCTTTCCCAGACCGGAATCAAGCATCCAAGGACCGGTTTCTGGCTATCAGCCTTCATCAGCCTGGATAGCTTGACTCCAGTGGTGTGGAGAGCCTGGGACTCACGTCTGAGCAGACCCAGCCCACTCGGGGTGAAAATTGCAAAAAACACAGTTGATGGACAGAATGTAGAACAATGTCATACATTCACCCCAGTACAAGGATCTGGGCCTAAATCCATCGTTTTTTTGCACTCCACACCACTCTGGGTTAGACACTGGCAATATGCAAATCAGCTCTGACCCTGTGCCTCATGGGAACAGTCCAGTCCGAACTACCAAGCCATGTTTTTCCCAGACCGGAATCAAGCATCCAAGAACCGGTTTCTGGCTATCAGCCTTCATCAGCCTGGATAGCTTGACTCCAGTGGTGTGGAGAGCCTGGGACTCACGTCTGAGCATACCCAGCCCACTCAGGGTGAAAATCGCAAAAAAATACAGTTGATGGACAGAATGTAGAACAATGTCATACATTCACCCCAGTACAAGGATCTGGGCCTAAATCCATCATTTGTTTGCACTCCACACCACCCTGGGTTAGACACTGGCTATATGCAAATCAGCTCTGACCCTGTGCCTCATGGGAACAGTCCAGTCCGAACTCCCAAGCCATGTCTTTCCCAGACTGGAATCAAGCATCCAAGGACCGGTTTCTGGCTATCAGCCTTCATCAGCCTGGACAGCTTGACTCCAGTGGTGTGGAGAGCCTGGGACTTATGTCTGAGCATACCCAGCCCACTCGGGGTGAAAATTGCAAAAAACACAGTTGATGGACAGAATGTAGAATAATGTCATACATTTACCCCAGTACAAGGATCTGGGCCTAAATCCATCATTTTTTTGCACTCCACACCACCCTGGGTTAGACACTGGCTATGTGCAAATTAGCTCTGACCTTGTGCCTCATGGGAACAGTCCAGTCCGAACTACCAAGCCATGTCTTTCCGAGACCGGAATCAAGCATCCAAGGACCGGTTTCTGGCTATCAGCCGTCATCAGCCTGGATAGCTTGACTCCAGTGGTGTGGAGAGCCTGGGACTCACGTCTGAGCATACCCAGCCCACTCGGGGTGAAAATCGCAAAAAACACAGTTGATGGACAGAATGTAGAACAATGTCATACATTCACCCCAGTGCAAGGATCTGGGCCTAAATCCATCGGTTTTTTGCACTCCACACCACCCTGGGTTAGACACTGGCTATATGCAAATCAGCTCTGACCCTGTGCCTCATGGGAACAGTCCAGTCCGAACTACCAAGCCATGTCTTTCCCAGACCGGAATCAAGCATCCAAGGACCGGTTTCTGGCTATCAGCCTTCATCAGCCTGGATAGCTTGATTCCAGTGGTGTGGAGAGCCTGGGACTCACGTCTGAGCATACCCAGCCCACTCAGGGTGAAAATTGCAAAAAACACAGTTGATGGACAGAATGTAGAACAATGTCATACATTCACCCCCGTACAAGGATTTGGGCCTAAATCCATCTTTTTTTGCACTCCACACCACCCTGGGTTAGACACTGGCTATATGCAAATCAGCTCTGACCCTGTGCCTCATGGGAACAGTCCAGTCCGAACTACCAAGCCATGTCTTTCCCAGACCGGAATCAAGCATCCAAGGACCGGTTTCTGGCTATCAGCCTTCATCAGCCTGGATAGCTTGACTCCAGTGGTGTGGAGAGCCTGGGACTCACGTCTGAGCATACCCAGCCCACTCGGGGTGAAAATTGCAAAAAACACAGTTGATGGACAGAATGTAGAACAATGTCATACATTCACCTCAGTACAAGGATGAGGGCCTAAATCCATCGTTTTTTTGCACTCCACACCACTCTGGGTTAGACACTTGCTATATGCAAATCAGCTCTGACCCTGTGCCTCATGGGAACAATCCAGTCCGAACTACCAAGCCATGTCTTTCCCAGACCGGAATCAAGCATCCAAGGACCGGTTTCTGGCTATCAGCCTTCATCAGCCTGGATAGCTTGATTCCAGTGGTGTGGAGAGCCTGGGACTCACGTCTGAGCATACCCAGCCCACTCGGGGTGAAAATTGCAAAAAACACAGTTGATAAACAGAATGTAGAACAATGTCATACATTCACCCCCGTACAAGGATCTGGGCCTAAATCCATCTTTTTTTGCACTCCACACCACCCTGGGTTAGACACTGGCTATATGCAAATCAGCTCTGACCCTGTGCCTCATGGGAACAGTCCAGTCCGAACTACAAAGCCATGTCTTTCCCAGACCGGAATCAAGCATCCAAGGACCGGTTTCAGGCTATCAGCCTTCATCAGCCTGGATAGCTTGACTCCAGTGGTGTGGAGAGCCTGGAAATCACGTCTGAGCATACCCAGCCCACTCGGGGTGAAAATTGCAAAAAAAACAGTTGATGGACAGAATGTAGAACAATGTCATACATTCACCGCAGTACAAGGATCTGTGCCTAAATCCATAGTTTTTTTGCACTCTACACCACCCTGGGTTAGACACTGGCTATATGCAAATCAGCTCTGACCCTGTGCCTCATGGGAACAGTCCAGTCCGAACTACCAAGCCATGTCTTTCCCAGACCGGAATCAAGCATCCAAGGACCGGTTTCTGGCTATCAGCCTTAATCAGCCTGGATAGCTTGACTCCAGTGGTGTGGAGAGCCTGGGACTTATGTCTGAGCATACCCAGCCCACTCGGGGTGAAAATTGCAAAAAATACAGTTGATGGACAGAATGTAGAACAATGTCATACATTCACCCCAGTACAAGGATCTGGGCCTAAATCCATAATTTTTTTGCACTCCACACCAACCTGGGTTAGACACTGGCTATATGCAAATCAGCTCTGACCCTGTGCCTCATGGGAACAGTCCAGTCCGAACTACCAAGCCATGTCTTTCCCAGACCGGAATCAAGCATCCAAGGACCGGTTTCAGGCTATCAGCCTTCATCAGCCTGGATAGCTTGACTCCAGTGGTGTGGAGAGCCTGGGACTCACGTCTGAGCATACCCAGCCCACTCGGGGTGAAAATTGCAAAAACCACAGTTGATGGACAGAATGTAGAACAATGTCATCCATTCACCGCAGTACAAGGATCTGTGCCTAAATCCATAGTTTTTTTGCACTCCACACCACCCTGGGTTAGAAACTGGATATATGCAAATCAGCTCTGACCTTGTGCCTCATGGGAACAGTCCAGTCCGATCTACCAAGCCATGTCTTTCCCAGACTGGAATCAAGCATCCAAGGACGGGTTTCTGGCTATCAGCCTTCATCAGCCTAAATAGCTTGACTCCAGTGGTGTGGAGAGCCTGGGACTCACGTCTGAGCATACCCAGCCCACTCGGGGTGAAAATTGCAAAAAACACAGTTGATGGACAGAATGTAGAACAATGTCATACATTCACCCCAGTACAAGGATCTGTGCCTAAATCCATCGTTTTTTTGCACTCCACACCACCCTGGGTAAGACACTGGCTATATGCAAATCAGCTCTGACCCTGTGCCTCATGGAAACAGTCCAGTCCAAACTACCAAGCCATGTCTTTCCCAGACCGGAATCAAGCATCCAAGGACCGGTTTCTGGCTATCAGCCTTCATCAGCCTGGATTGCTTGATTCCAGTGGTGTGGAGAGCCTGGGACTCACGTCTGAGCATACCCAGCCCACTCGGGGTGAAAATTGCAAAAAACACAGTTGATGGACAGAATGTAGAACAATGTCATACATTCACCCCCATACAAGGATCTGGGCCTAAATCCATCATTTGTTTGCACTCCACACCACCCTGGGTTAGACACTGGCTATATGCAAATCAGCTCTGACCCTGTGCCTCATGGGAACAGTCCAGTCCGAACTCCCAAGCCATGTCTTTCCCAGACTGGAATCAAGCATCCAAGGACCGGTTTCTGGCTATCAGCCTTCATCAGCCTGGATAGCTTGACTCCAGTGGTGTGGAGAGCCTGGGACTCACGTCTGAGCATACCCAGCCCACTCGGGGTGAAAATTGAAAAAAACACAGTTGATGGACAGAATGTAGAACAATGTCATACATTCACCCCAGTACAAGGATCTGGGCCTAAATCCATCATTTGTTGCACTCCACACCACCCTGGGTTAGACACTGGCTATATGCAAATCAGCTCTGACCCTGTGCCTCATGGAAACAGTCCAGTCCGAACTACCAAGCCATGTCTTTCAAAGACCGGAATCAAGCATCCAAGGACCGGTTTCTGGCTATCAGCCTTCATCAGCCTGGATAGCTTGACTCCACTCGGGGTGAAAATTGCAAAAAACACAGTTGATGGACAGAATGTAGAACAATGTCATACATTCACCCCCATACAAGGATCTGGGCCTAAATCCATCGGTTTTTTTGCACTCCACACCACCCTGGGTTAGACACTGGCTATATGCAAATCATCTCTGACCCTGTGCCTCATGGGAACAGTCCAGTCCGAACTACCAAGCCATGTCTTTCCCAGACCGGAATCAAGCATCCAAGAACCGGTTTCAGGCTATCAGTCTTCATCAGCCTGGATAGATTGACTTCAGTGGTGTAGAGAGCCTGGGACTCACGTCTGAGCATACCCAGCCCACTCGGGGTGAAAATTGCAAAAAACACAGTTGATGGACAGAATGTAGAACAATGTCATACATTCACCCCCGTACAAGGATCTGGGCCTAAATCCATCTTTTTTTGCACTCCACACCACCCTGGGTTAGACACTGGCTATATGCAAATCAGCTCTGACCCTGTGCCTCATGGGAACAGTCCAGTCCGAACTACCAAGCCATGTCTTTCCCAGACCGGAATCAAGCATCCAAGGACCGGTTTCTGGCTATCAGCCTTCATCAGCCTGGATAGCTTGACTCCAGTGGTGTGGAGAGCCTGGGACTCACGTCTGAGCAGACCCAGCCCACTCGGGGTGAAAATTGCAAAAAACACAGTTGATGGACAGAATGTAGAACAATGTCATACATTCACCCCAGTACAAGGATCTGGGCCTAAATCCATCGTTTTTTTGCACTCCACACCACTCTGGGTTAGACACTGGCAATATGCAAATCAGCTCTGACCCTGTGCCTCATGGGAACAGTCCAGTCCGAACTACCAAGCCATGTTTTTCCCAGACCGGAATCAAGCATCCAAGAACCGGTTTCTGGCTATCAGCCTTCATCAGCCTGGATAGCTTGACTCCAGTGGTGTGGAGAGCCTGGGACTCACGTCTGAGCATACCCAGCCCACTCGGGGTGAAAATCGCAAAAAAATACAGTTGATGGACAGAATGTAGAACAATGTCATACATTCACCCCAGTACAAGGATCTGGGCCTAAATCCATCATTTGTTTGCACTCCACACCACCCTGGGTTAGACACTGGCTATATGCAAATCAGCTCTGACCCTGTGCCTCATGGGAACAGTCCAGTCCGAACTCCCAAGCCATGTCTTTCCCAGACTGGAATCAAGCATCCAAGGACCGGTTTCTGGCTATCAGCCTTCATCAGCCTGGATAGCTTGACTCCAGTGGTGTGGAGAGCCTGGGACTCACGTCTGAGCATACCCAGCCCACTCGGGGTGAAAATTGAAAAAAACACAGTTGATGGACAGAATGTAGAACAATGTCATACATTCACCCCAGTACAAGGATCTGGGCCTAAATCCATCATTTGTTGCACTCCACACCACCCTGGGTTAGACACTGGCTATATGCAAATCAGCTCTGACCCTGTGCCTCATGGAAACAGTCCAGTCCGAACTACCAAGCCATGTCTTTCAAAGACCGGAATCAAGCATCCAAGGACCGGTTTCTGGCTATCAGCCTTCATCAGCCTGGATAGCTTGACTCCACTCGGGGTGAAAATTGCAAAAAACACAGTTGATGGACAGAATGTAGAACAATGTCATACATTCACCCCCATACAAGGATCTGGGCCTAAATCCATCGGTTTTTTTTCACTCCACACCACCCTGGGTTAGACAGTGGCTATATGCAAATCATCTCTGACCCTGTGCCTCATGGGAACAGTCCAGTCCGAACTACCAAGCCATGTCTTTCCCAGACCGGAATCAAGCATCCAAGAACCGGTTTCAGGCTATCAGTCTTCATCAGCCTGGATAGATTGACTTCAGTGGTGTAGAGAGCCTGGGACTCACGTCTGAGCATACCCAGCCCACTCGGGGTGAAAATTGCAAAAAACACAGTTGATGGACAGAATGTAGAACAATGTCATACATTCACCCCCGTACAAGGATCTGGGCCTAAATCCATCTTTTTTTGCACTCCACACCACCCTGGGTTAGACACTGGCTATATGCAAATCAGCTCTGACCCTGTGCCTCATGGGAACAGTCCAGTCCGAACTACCAAGCCATGTCTTTCCCAGACCGGAATCAAGCATCCAAGGACCGGTTTCTGGCTATCAGCCTTCATCAGCCTGGATAGCTTGACTCCAGTGGTGTGGAGAGCCTGGGACTCACGTCTGAGCAGACCCAGCCCACTCGGGGTGAAAATTGCAAAAAACACAGTTGATGGACAGAATGTAGAACAATGTCATACATTCACCCCAGTACAAGGATCTGGGCCTAAATCCATCATTTTTTTGCACTCCACACCACTCTGGGTTAGACACTGGCAATATGCAAATCAGCTCTGACCCTGTGCCTCATGGGAACAGTCCAGTCCGAACTACCAAGCCATGTTTTTCCCAGACCGGAATCAAGCATCCAAGAACCGGTTTCTGGCTATCAGCCTTCATCAGCCTGGATAGCTTGACTCCAGTGGTGTGGAGAGCCTGGGACTCACGTCTGAGCATACCCAGCCCACTCAGGGTGAAAATCGCAAAAAAATACAGTTGATGGACAGAATGTAGAACAATGTCATACATTCACCCCAGTACAAGGATCTGGGCCTAAATACATCATTTTTTTTGCACTCCACACCACCCTGGGTTAGACACTGGCTATGTGCAAATTAGCTCTGACTCTGTTCCTCATGGGAACAGTCCAGTCCGAACTACCAAGCCATGTCTTTCCCAGACCGGAATCAAGCATCCAAGGAACGGTTTCTGGCTATCAGCCTTCATAAGCCTGGATAGCTTGACTCCAGTGGTGTGGAGAGCCTGGGACTCACGTCTGAGCATACCCAGCCCACTCGGGGTGAAAATTGCAAAAAACACAGTTGATGGACAGAATGTAGAACAATGTCATACATTCACCCCAGTACAAGGATGTGGGCCTAAATCCATCGTTTTTTTGCACTCCACACCACCCTGGGTTAGACACTTGCTATATACAAATCAGCTCTGACCCTGTGCCTCATGGGAACAGTCCAGTCCGAACTACCAAGCCATGTCTTTCCCAGACCGGAATCAAGCATCCAAGGACCGGTTTCTGGCTATCAGCCTTCATCAGCCTGGATAGCTTGATTCCAGTGGTGTGGAGAGCCTGGGACTCACGTCTGAGCATACCCAGCCCACTCGGTGTGAAAATTGCAAAAAACACAGTTGATGGACAGAATGTAGAACAATGTCATACATTCACCCCCATACAATGATCTTTGCCTAAATCGATCGTTTTTTTGCACTCCACACCACCCTTGCTTAGACACTGGCTATATGCAAATCAGCTCTGACCCTGTGCCTCATGGGAACAGTCCAGTCCGAACTACAAAGCCATGTCTTTCCCAGACCGGAATCAAGCATCCAAGGACCGGTTTCAGGCTATCAGCCTTCATCAGCCTGGATAGCTTGACTCCAGTGGTGTGGAGAGCCTAGAAATCACGTCTGAGCATACCCAGCCCACTCGGGGTGAAAATTGCAAAAAAAACAGTTGATGGACAGAATGTAGAACAATGTCATACATTCACCGCAGTACAAGGATCTGTGCCTAAATCCATAGTTTTTTTGCACTCTACACCACCCTGGGTTAGACACTGGCTATATGCAAATCAGCTCTGACCCTGTGCCTCATGGGAACAGTCCAGTCCGAACTACCAAGCCATGTCTTTCCCAGACCGGAATCAAGCATCCAAGGACCGGTTTCTGTCTATCAGCCTTAATCAGCCTGGATAGCTTGACTCCAGTGGTGTGGAGAGCCTGGGACTTATGTCTGAGCATACCCAGCCCACTCGGGGTGAAAATTGCAAAAAATACAGTTGATGGACAGAATGTAGAACAATGTCATACATTCACCCCAGTACAAGGATCTGGGCCTAAATCCATAATTTTTTTGCACTCCACACCAACCTGGGTTAGACACTGGCTATATGCAAATCAGCTCTGACCCTGTGCCTCATGGGAACAGTCCAGTCCGAACTACCAAGCCATGTCTTTCCCAGACCGGAATCAAGCATCCAAGGACCGGTTTCAGGCTATCAGCCTTCATCAGCCTGGATAGCTTGACTCCAGTGGTGTGGAGAGCCTGGGACTCACGTCTGAGCATACCCAGCCCACTCGGGGTGAAAATTGCAAAAACCACAGTTGATGGACAGAATGTAGAACAATGTCATACATTCACCGCAGTACAAGGATCTGTGCCTAAATCCATAGTTTTTTTGCACTCCACACCACCCTGGGTTAGAAACTGGATATATGCAAATCAGCTCTGACCTTGTGCCTCATGGGAACAGTCCAGTCCGATCTACCAAGCCATGTCTTTCCCAGACTGGAATCAAGCATCCAAGGACGGGTTTCTGGCTATCAGCCTTCATCAGCCTAAATAGCTTGACTCCAGTGGTGTGGAGAGCCTGGGACTCACGTCTGAGCATACCCAGCCCACTCGGGGTGAAAATTGCAAAAAACACAGTTGATGGACAGAATGTAGAACAATGTCATACATTCACCCCAGTACAAGGATCTGTGCCTAAATCCATCGTTTTTTTGCACTCCACACCACCCTGGGTAAGACACTGGCTATATGCAAATCAGCTCTGACCCTGTGCCTCATGGAAACAGTCCAGTCCAAACTACCAAGCCATGTCTTTCCCAGACCGGAATCAAGCATCCAAGGACCGGTTTCTGGCTATCAGCCTTCATCAGCCTGGATTGCTTGATTCCAGTGGTGTGGAGAGCCTGGGACTCACGTCTGAGCATACCCAGCCCACTCGGGGTGAAAATTGCAAAAAACACAGTTGATGGACAGAATGTAGAACAATGTCATACATTCACCCCCATACAAAGATCTGGGCCTAAATCCATCATTTGTTTGCACTCCACACCACCCTGGGTTAGACACTGGCTATATGCAAATCAGCTCTGACCCTGTGCCTCATGGGAACAGTCCAGTCCGAACTCCCAAGCCATGTCTTTCCCAGACTGGAATCAAGCATCCAAGGACCGGTTTCTGGCTATCAGCCTTCATCAGCCTGGATAGCTTGACTCCAGTGGTGTGGAGAGCCTGGGACTCACGTCTGAGCATACCCAGCCCACTCGGGGTGAAAATTGAAAAAAACACAGTTGATGGACAGAATGTAGAACAATGTCATACATTCACCCCAGTACAAGGATCTGGGCCTAAATCCATCATTTGTTGCACTCCACACCACCCTGGGTTAGACACTGGCTATATGCAAATCAGCTCTGACCCTGTGCCTCATGGAAACAGTCCAGTCCGAACTACCAAGCCATGTCTTTCAAAGACCGGAATCAAGCATCCAAGGACCGGTTTCTGGCTATCAGCCTTCATCAGCCTGGATAGCTTGACTCCACTCGGGGTGAAAATTGCAAAAAACACAGTTGATGGACAGAATGTAGAACAATGTCATACATTCACCCCCATACAAGGATCTGGGCCTAAATCCATCGTTTTTTTTGCACTCCACACCACCCTGGGTTAGACACTGGCTATATGCAAATCATCTCTGACCCTGTGCCTCATGGGAACAGTCCAGTCCGAACTACCAAGCCATGTCTTTCCCAGACCGGAATCAAGCATCCAAGAACCGGTTTCAGGCTATCAGTCTTCATCAGCCTGGATAGATTGACTTCAGTGGTGTAGAGAGCCTGGGACTCACGTCTGAGCATACCCAGCCCACTCGGGGTGAAAATTGCAAAAAACACAGTTGATGGACAGAATGTAGAACAATGTCATACATTCACCCCCGTACAAGGATCTGGGCCTAAATCCATCTTTTTTTGCACTCCACACCACCCTGGGTTAGACACTGGCTATATGCAAATCAGCTCTGACCCTGTGCCTCATGGGAACAGTCCAGTCCGAACTACCAAGCCATGTCTTTCCCAGACCGGAATCAAGCATCCAAGGACCGGTTTCTGGCTATCAGCCTTCATCAGCCTGGATAGCTTGACTCCAGTGGTGTGGAGAGCCTGGGACTCACGTCTGAGCAGACCCAGCCCACTCGGGGTGAAAATTGCAAAAAACACAGTTGATGGACAGAATGTAGAACAATGTCATACATTCACCCCAGTACAAGGATCTGGGCCTAAATCCATCGTTTTTTTGCACTCCACACCACTCTGGGTTAGACACTGGCAATATGCAAATCAGCTCTGACCCTGTGCCTCATGGGAACAGTCCAGTCCGAACTACCAAGCCATGTTTTTCCCAGACCGGAATCAAGCATCCAAGAACCGGTTTCTGGCTATCAGCCTTCATCAGCCTGGATAGCTTGACTCCAGTGGTGTGGAGAGCCTGGGACTCACGTCTGAGCATACCCAGGCGACTCGGGGTGAAAATTGCAAAAAACACAGTTGATGGACAGAATGTAGAACAATGTCATACATTCACCACAGTACAAGGATCTGGGACTAAATACATCATTTTTTTTGCACTCCACACCACCCTGGGTTAGACACTGGCTATGTGCAAATTAGCTCTGACTCTGTGCCTCATGGGAACAGTCCAGTCCGAACTACCAAGCCATGTCTTTCCCAGACCGGAATCAAGCATCCAAGGACCGGTTTCTGGCTATCAGCCTTCATCAGCCTGGATAGCTTGACTCCAGTGGTGTGGAGAGCCTGGGACTCACGTCTGAGCATACCCAGCCCACTCGGGGTGAAAATTGCAAAAAACACAGTTGATGGACAGAATGTAGAACAATGTCATACATTCACCCCAGTACAAGGATGTGGGCCTAAATCCATCGTTTTTTTGCACTCCACACCACCCTGGGTTAGACACTTGCTATATGCAAATCAGCTCTGACCCTGTGCCTCATGGGAACAGTCCAGTCCGAACTACCAAGCCATGTCTTTCCCAGACCGGAATCAAGCATCCAAGGACCGGTTTCTGGCTATCAGCCTTCATCAGCCTGGATAGCTTGATTCCAGTGGTGTGGAGAGCCTGGGACTCACGTCTGAGCATACCCAGCCCACTCGGGGTGAAAATTGCAAAAAACACAGTTGATGGACAGAATGTAGAACAATGTCATACATTCACCCCCGTACAAGGATCTGGGCCTAAATCCATCTTTTTTTGCACTCCACACCACCCTGGGTTAGACACTGGCTATATGCAAATCAGCTCTGACCCTGTGCCTCATGGGAACAGTCCAGTCCGAACTACCAAGCCATGTCTTTCCCAGACAGGAATCAAGCATCCAAGGACCGGTTTCTGGCTATCAGCCTTCATCAGCCTGGACAGCTTGACTCCAGTGGTGTGGAGAGCCTGGAACTCACGTCTGAGCATACCCAGCCCACTCGGGGTGAAAATTGCAAAAAAAACAGTTGATGGACAGAATGTAGAACAATGTCATACATTCACCGCAGTACAAGGATCTGTGCCTAAATCCATAGTTTTTTTGCACTCTACACCACTCTGGGTTAGACACTGGCTATATGCAAATCAGCTCTGACCCTGTGCCTCATGGGAACAGTCCAGTCCGAACTACCAAGCCATGTCTTTCCCAGACAGGAATCAAGCATCCAAGGACCGGTTTCTGGCTATCAGCCTTCATCAGCCTGGACAGCTTGACTCCAGTGGTGTGGAGAGCCTGGGACTTATGTCTGAGCATACCCAGCCCACTCGGGGTGAAAATTGCAAAAAACACAATTGATGGACAGAATGTAGAACAATGTCATACATTTACCACAGTACAAGGATCTGGGCCTAAATCCATCATTTTTTTGCACTCCACACCACCCTGGGTTAGACACTGGCTATGTGCAAATTAGCTCTGACCCTGTGCCCCATGGGAACAGTCCAGTCCGAACTACCAAGCCATGTCTTTCTCAGATAGGAATCAAGCATCCAAGGACCGGTTTCTGGCTATCAGCCTTCATCAGCCTGGATAGCTTGACTCCAGTGGTGTGGAGAGCCTGGGACTCACGTCTGAGCATACCCAGCCCACTCGGGGTGAAAATTGCAAAAAACACAGTGTATGGACAGAATGTAGAACAATGTCATACATTCACCCCCGTACAAGGATCTGGGTCTAAATCTATCTTTTTTTGCACTCCACACCACCCTGGGTTAGACACTGGCTATATGCAAATCAGCTCTGACCCTGTGCCTCATGGGAACAGTCCAGTCCGAACTACCAAGCCATGTCTTTCCCAGACCGGAATCAAGCATCCAAGGACCGGTTTCAGGCTATCAGTCTTCATCAGCCTGGATAGATTGACTTCAGTGGTGTGGAGAGCCTGGGACTCACGTCTGAGCATACCCAGCCGACTCGGGGTGAAAATTGCAAAAAACACAGTTGATGGACAGAATGTAGAACAATGTCATACATTCACCCCAGTGCAAGGATCTGGGCCTAAATCCATCGTTTTTTTGCACTCCACACCACCCTGGGTTAGACACTGGCTATATGCAAATCAGCTCTGACCATGTGCCTCATGGGAACAGTCCAGTCCGAACTACCAAGCCATGTCTTTCCCAGACCGGAATCAAGCATCCAAGGACCGGTTTCTGGCTATCAGCCTTCATCAGCCTGGATAGCTTGATTCCAGTGGTGTGGAGAGCCTGGGAGTCACGTCTGAGCATACCCAGCCCATTCGGGGTGAAAATTGCAAAAAACACAGTTGATGGACAGAATGTAGAACAATGTCATACATTCACCCCAGTACAAGGATGTGGGCCTAAATCCATCGTTTTTTTGCACTCCACACCACCCTGGGTTAGACACTTGCTATATGCAAATCAGCTCTGACCCTGTGCCTCATGGGAACAGTCTAGTCCGAACTACCAAGCCATGTCTTTCCCAGACCGGAATCAAGCATCCAAGGACCGGTTTCTGGCTATCAGCCTTCATCAGCCTGGATAGCTTGATTCTAGTGGTGTGGAGAGCCTGGGACTCACGTCTGAGCATACCCAGCCCACTCGGGGTGAAAATTGCAAAAAAAACAGTTGATGGACAGAATGTAGAACAATGTCATACATACACCCCCGTACAAGGATCTGGGCCTAAATCCATCTTTTTTTGCACTCCACACCACCCTGGGTTAGACACTGGCTATATGCAAATCAGCTCTGACCCTGTGCCTCATGGGAACAGTCCAGTCCGAACTACAAAGCCATGTCTTTCCCAGACCGGAATCAAGCATCCAAGGACCGGTTTCTGGCTATCAGCCTTCATCAGCCTGGACAGCTTGACTCCAGTGGTGTGGAGAGCCTGGGACTTATGTCTGAGCATACCCAGCCCACTCGGGGTGAAAATTGCAAAAAACACAGTTGATGGACAGAATGTAGAACAATGTCATACATTTACCCCAGTACAAGGATCTGGGCCTAAATCCATCATTTTTTTGCACTCCACACCACCCTGGGTTAGACACTGGCTATGTGCAAATTAGCTCTGACCTTGTGCCTCATGGGAACAGTCCAGTCCGAACTACCAAGCCATGTCTTTCCCAGACCGGAATCAAGCATCCAAGGACCGGTTTCTGGCTATCAGCCGTCATCAGCCTGGATAGCTTGACTCCAGTGGTGTGGAGAGCCTGGGACTCACGTCTGAGCATACCTAGCCCACTCGGGGTGAAAATCGCAAAAAACACAGTTGATGGACAGAATGTAGAACAATGTCATACATTCACCCCAGTGCAAGGATCTGGGCCTAAATCCATCGTTTTTTTGCACTCCACACCACCCTGGGTTAGACACTGGCTATATGCAAATCAGCTCTGACCCTGTGCCTCATGGGAACAGTCCAGTCCGAACTACCAAGCCATGTCTTTCCCAGACCGGAATCAAGCATCCAAGGACCGGTTTCTGGCTATCAGCCTTCATCAGACTGGATAGCTTGATTCCAGTGGTGTGGAGAGCCTGGGACTCACGTCTGAGCATACCCAGCCCACTCAGGGTGAAAATTGCAAAAAACACAGTTGATGGACAGAATGTAGAACAATGTCATACATTTACCCCCGTACAAGGATCTGGGCCTAAATCCATCTTTTTTTGCACTCCACACCACCCTGGGTTAGACACTGGCTATATGCAAATCAGCTCTGACCCTGTGCCTCATGGGAACAGTCCAGTCCGAACTACCAAGCCATGTCTTTCCCAGACCGGAATCAAGCATCCAAGGACCGGTTTCAGGCTATCAGTCTTCATCAGCCTGGATAGATTGACTTCAGTGGTGTGGAGAGCCTGGGACTCACGTCTGAGCATACCCAGGCGACTCGGGGTGAAAATTGCAAAAAACACAGTTGATGGACAGAATGTAGAACAATGTCATACATTTACCCCAGTGCAAGGATCTGGGCCTAAATCCATCGTTTTTTTGCACTCCACACCACCCTGGGTTAGACACTGGCTATATGCAAATCAGCTCTGACCCTGTGCCTCATGGGAACAGTCCAGTCCGAACTACCAAGCCATGTCTTTCCCAGACCGGAATCAAGCATCCAAGGACCGGTTTCTGGCTATCAGCCTTCATCAGCCTGGATAGCTTGACTCCAGTGGTGTGGAGAGCCTGGGACTCACGTCTGAGCATACCCAGCCCACTCGGGGTGAAAATTGCAAAAAACACAGTTGACGGACAGAAAGTAGAACAATGTCATACATTCACCTCAGTACAAGGATGTGGGCCTAAATCCATCGTTTTTTTGCACTCCACACCACCCTGGGTTAGACACTTGCTATATGCAAATCAGCTCTGACCCTGTGCCTCATGGGAACAGTCCAGTCCGAACTACCAAGCCATGTCTTTCCCAGACCGGAATCAAGCATCCAAGGACCGGTTTCTGGCTATCAGCCTTCATCAGCCTGGATAGCTTGATTCCAGTGGTGTGGAGAGCCTGGGACTCACGTCTGAGCATACCCAGCCCACTCGGGGTGAAAATTGCAAAAAACACAGTTGATGGACAGAATGTAGAACAATGTCATACATTCACCCCCGTACAAGGATCTGGGCCTAAATCCATCTTTTTTTGCACTCCACACCACCCTGGGTTAGACACTGGCTATATGCAAATCAGCTCTGACCCTGTGCCTCATGGTGTCAGGTTTGGACCCATTGCAGGCAGCTCATTGCATGTTTCCTCCATCACTAAGTCCTCACCCCCTTCCCTCAACTGGACTCAGCTTGTGGCGAATTATCGTTTCGCCTTTGAGCAGTCATTTCCCTGTTGCCAGTGTAGTGGGGCCAGTTAGCGTTCTAGTGTTTGCTTGGAACGCGGTCTCTGTGACTTGGAGCGCGAGCGTTCGGTAAACGTCGCACTTCAACTGATTTTTCCCCGAGAGGCGAACGTTTTCATTCGCGCTCTCTCACAGTTAGCTTATTTCAGTCAAAGTTAGTTTTGGTCAGTCAGGTTTGGGTTTCCTATTTTCCCAGTCACCTGCCCTTAGTATTTCCCATAGCTCGGCGGCTATTCCGGCTGCGTCAGTCTTCCCAATTATGACTCGCTAGCCTCTCGGACTTTTAGCGAGGCTTCCTTCACTCCCCTTATCTCGCTTCCAGTATTTCCCCTTTTCTCCTCCTTTGCAAGATATCCATTTCATCATTCTGGGTCGTCTGAGCGGCTCCCTCGTCATCCTGGCAGCGGTTCCTTGTGCGCTGCAGAAGCACCAGAGACTCGCTTCACAGACAGTTTATTCTTCAGCGGCAAGGCAGCTTCTAGTCGGTGAGCTCGAACCGATTATCTTCATTTCAGAACTGTTTGTACTGTTGCTCACCCACAGTTTCATTGAGCCTCATTTGAAGACTAGTACTAAAGCTTGTCAGCAAAAGACTTTAATCTAGACCTCTTTGGAACTGAACCTGTTGGAACGCTGGGTGTAAAGTTCAGGAGCTACATTACTAGAACCTAAAGACTGTGTCTTCAAGTAGATAAAAATATATATATATATTCTTGTGTACCTCCAACATCTCCTGCTCATTATTGTCAGCTCAGCTACTAATCTTCTACACAGCTGTTTTAATTGAGACCTACAAGAGAGCAGCTAAGGCTCACACACACACAGGTAATTGAGGTTAGGTTCCCGAGAGATAGTAAGAGGAAACCAGTGTATTGAGATGGTCAGAACTTAGTAATGTTGTCCTTATGTTTTGCAGAATAACTCTTCACAATTCCTTGAGCGGGAGAAGATATTTGTGTGAGCAGTCTCTCTGTTTGTCTATCCACTTCCCCTTTCCCCGTTATCACTGTCGCAAGAGAAATCTGGCACAGTGGTGAAGGGGAATTGGGAGCTAGCTTCACCTTCGGTCTGATACTCCAGCGGAGCCGGAATCCTAAGGTACTTTCTGACAGATTGAAGTGCCCGCTGTATTATCCGCTTGGGTGTCATGGCCGAAGGATTAGACCTCAAAGCCCTGGGATCCATTTTGGAAGATTTACAAAAGCAATTGATAGAAACCAGAGAGGAGGTTAGGAAATCTAATCAGGAGACAAACTTTCTTCGTCAAAAGATAAATGAACTCACTACCAGTCCATGTCCTGATTTTGGGGGTCCGAAGTCCCAAACCTTTAACCCTTCACCAGCCACCAGTGAGTTTTCCACTCAGGTAGTGCATGCTATATCTCCCACTATTCCACTAGCCCCTCCCGAAAGATTTCTGGGTGACCCAAATAAGGCACAGGTTTTTGTCACTCAGTGTTCTTTACATTTTCTCTGTAAACCAATAATTTTCAAAGAAGATCAATCCAAAGTGGCGTTCATGCTGTCGTACCTGAGTGGAGATGCCGCATCTTGGTCATTGCCTTTGGTGTCCACAAATGATCCTGTGCTGTACAATTTTCGGGAATTCAAGACAGAATTTTTACGAATATTTGATCGGAGAGCAATCTCTCAAACCACCGACAATGAGCTTCTGGATTTAAAACAAGGAAATCGAGAGGTGGTGGCATATTTAGCGCAGTACAACAAACTTATAGTTGAGACTAATTGGCCAACAGCAAAGAGAGCAGCAATTTTCTACAGAGGTCTGCGTGACGAATTGAAGGATGGACTCTCCCAGATTCCCAAGAGACCCACCGACGTCTCTGAACTTATAGACTTAGTTCTTCAAATAGATCAGAGACAATCTGAGAGGCGTCAGGAGCGGCGAAAGGAAACTCGAACATTTCCTCCAAGATTTGATCGCATGCGTCCAGAGAGTGTTAAGCCCAAGGAAGAAGTCACGGTAGAAGAACCAATGCAAATTGGAACAGTCCGGGGACCGCTTAGTACCGAGGAACGGGAAAAGAGAAGACAAGGCAAATTATGTATGTACTGTGGAGGTTCTGGACATTTTGTCAAGGAGTGTCCACGCAGACCCAAGACATCGACATGGGTAAAAGACAAGCTTCACCAGTAGACGGGGTTGCCCTGGTGGAAGCCGAATCTAAGTCAACTCCTTTAATTCAGTCATTGTCTAACACCATGCAGTTTTCGGCTCCTCATCTCATCCTATCTTGTCAAATTATTTTTGGAAAAGAACAAAGTGCTAATGTAGCAATCATGATAGATTCTGGAGCTACAGGAAACTTTTGCGATATTCTGTTTGCAAAAAGATTGGGCATTAACTTTGTGAGGAAGGACAAGCCAGAGCCAGTGCGAGCTGTTGATGGAACCCCTTTATCTTCCAGTCCGATAGCTTTTGATACAGAAACAATCTCAGTGATAGGACCTGGAGAACATACAAGTTACCTTCGATTCAGTTTAATTGATGCTCCTCGGTTCCAACTGATTTTGGGACTGCCTTGGTTAACGGAACATAACCCGAAGATTGACTGGGCAAAGAGAACTGTAGATTTGACCTCTGAATTCTGTCTGGAACACTGTTTTCATCCCCATACTTTGAAGACGGAGTCAAGTGAAACTTACTGTTTGGCAAATCAACCGCAAGTAATTTGCTTGGTGGAACTCCCCGAAATTCCTGCACAGTATCAAGATTTAAAATCCGTTTTTGATGAGCGAGAGGCGCTAAGACTTCCTCCCCATCGGGAATATGACTGCACTATTGAGTTGGAACCTGGAGCCTCGCTACCCTGTAGTCGCATCTATGCTCTTTCAGAATCTGAAAATGTGCATTTGAAGGAATACCTTGACAAGAATTTGGCTAACGGATTCATCAGGCCTTCTCAATCCCCAGTTTCCTCCCCTCTTTTTTTTATTCCGAAGAAAGACAAAAGCCTGAGGACTTGTATAGACTATCGGGCCTTGAATCTGGTTACCAGAAAGAGCCGATACCCATTGCCACTTATCTCTGAACTTTTGGATCAGGTGAAGGAGGCCCAGATCTACACTAAATTGGATTTGAGGGGGGCCTACCATTTGGTCCGGATGGCAGAAGGAGATGAGTGGAAAACGGCTTTCCGAACTTGTTATGGTCTTTTTGAATACCAGGTCATGCCCTTTGGGTTGTGCAATGCGCCTGCGGCATTTCAACATTTTGTAAACGACATACTTCGAGAATTTCTGGATCGCTTCGCAGTGGTTTATATAGATGACATTCTTATTTTTTCCAAGAATACTGAGGAGCATATCCAGCATGTTCGTACCATTTTGGAATGTCTGTTGAAGAATCAACTTTTTGTGAAATTGGAGAAATGTGTATTTCATGCAACCAAGGTGTTGTTTTTGGGGTTCATACTCTCCCCCGAGGGAGTTTCCATGGATGAATCCAAACTCAAGGCAATCCGAGATTGGCCAGCTCCAAGTTCTGTGAAAGAAATCCAAAGTTTTTTAGGGTTCGCCAATTTTTATCGGCGATTCATTCAGAATTTTTCAGAAAAAGTGAGCCCCATTACTCGTTTATTGCGGAAGAACGAAAAGTTTTTATGGGGAACTGAGGCAGAAGGCGCGTTTCAATTCCTCAAAGAATCCTTTGTCACCGCACCAATCTTGCAACACCCAGATCCGTTGGAACCATTTTTTGTAGAAGCAGACGCTTCCAATCTTGCTATTGGGGGAGTTTTGTCCCAACGCCATAAGAAGACGGGGCAACTTCATCCCGTAGCCTTTTACTCTCGAAAACTTACCGCAGCGGAAATAAACTATGCCATAGCAGACAAGGAGTTGCTGGCAATAAAAGTAGCATTCCTCGAATGGCGACATTATTTGTTGGGAGCCAGGCATGTGGTAACTGTGTTTACAGATCATAGGAATTTGCAGCTCCTAAAGTCCGCGCGAACCTTGACCCCGAGACAGCTCCGGTGGTCTTTATTCTTTGCCGATTATGATTTTGTTCTCACGTACAAGCCGGGAATAACCAATGGAAAAGCTGATGCCCTCTCTCGACTAAATGTGGGAGAGAATGCAGAGGAAAAGACTGAGGAATTCCTCATCCCCACAGAAAAGATCGTGGCAGTCGCAGTTGTGGACGAGTTGGAAGAGAAGATTGTCTTGGAATTCAAAAAAGATGATTACTCGAATTGGGAGAATAAGGGTCCAGATCGGCTTGTGGAAGATGGGAAACCTTATTTTCAAGGAAAAATGTTTGTCCCCGGAGAGAAACTACAAGAGGAGACCATTCGAAGGTTCCATGATCAGCCTTTGGCTGGCCACAAGGGAGTCTTGAAGACGGAGCTGATAAAGCGAAATTTTCTTTGGCCAGGTATGGAAGCTCAGGTTCGACAGTATGTTGCCACTTGTGAACTATGTTTGAAAGGGAAAAGTCTCAGGCAATCCCCACAAGGTCTTTTAATGCCTTTACCTGTACCACCTTATCCTTGGCACACAGTATCCATGGACTTTATTGTTGAGTTACAATCTAGCCAAGGGATGTCAGTCATTTGGGTGGTGGTAGACCAATTTTCTAAAATGAGTCATTTTATTCCTCTCAAGAGTCTTCCTAATGCCACTGATTTGGCCACCTTGTTTGTTCAACACATAGTCAAATTGCATGGGATTCCGAAGGTAGTGATTTCAGATAGGGGGTCCCAATTTGTATCCCGATTTTGGAGATCCTTCCTAAGAGGCCTGGGGGTGGACTCTCGTTTATCCACCGGTTATCATCCAGAGACCGATGGACAGACTGAGAGAGTAAATCAAGATTTAGAACAGTACTTGCGTCTGTATCTATTGGATCAGGAAGGAGATTGGCCATCTTTACTAGCTCCAGCTGAATTTGCCTATAATAACTCAGTTCATACCGCCACTGGATTTTCTCCTTTCTTTTTGAATTCAGGTAGACATCCCAATATGTTGGTGGGCAGAGTTGTAGGGGATGTCCCAGCTGCTGAAGAAGTCATTCATAAGTTACAGATGGCCCAGCAGTCAGCAACTGCAAACTTGGTCAAGGCTAAGGCAGCTTTCAAGCAGCAAGCTGATAAGGGTCGCAAGGCTAATCCAGTTTATCTTCCTGGGGAGCAGGTTTGGGTTTCCACGCGCCATATGCGCTTGTGGGGAAATCGAAAGTTTCAACCCAGGTTTGTGGGACCCTATTCAGTGGACAGAATGATAAATCCCGTTAGTGTGAGACTCCAATTGCCAAAAACATTGAAAATTCATCCAACATTCCATGTATCTTTGATTCGGAAAAATCCACCTAATCTTCGTAAGGTTCTTCCACCCGTTTCTGTACAGGTAGATTCAGTGGAGGAATATGAAGTAAAGAGAATACTAGACTCTAAGATCAGGAAGGGACAACTTTTCTATTTAGTGGATTGGAAGGGTTTTGGTCCTGAAGAACAATCCTGGGAACCCAGCTCTAATGTTCACGCCGCCAGATTAGTAAGGGAGTTTCACAAGACTTATCCACACAAACCTAGGAAGGGGGTTTTAGTGGGGGGTACTGTCAGGTTTGGACCCATTGCAGGCAGCTCATTGCAGGTTTCCTCCATCACTAAGTCCTCACCCCCTTCCCTCAACTGGACTCAGCTTGTGGCGAATTATCGTTTCGCCTTGGAGCAGTCATTTCCCTGTTGCCAGTGTAGTGGGGCCAGTTAGCGTTCTAGTGTTTGCTTGGAACGCGGTCTCTGTGACTTGGAGCGCGAGCGTTCGGTAAACGTCGCACTTCAACTGATTTTTCCCCGAGAGGCGAACGTTTTCATTCGCGCTCTCTCACAGTTAGCTTATTTCAGTCAAAGTTAGTTTTGGTCAGTCAGGTCTGGGTTTCCTATTTTCCCAGTCACCTGCCCTTAGTATTTCCCATAGCTCGGCGGCTATTCCGGCTGCGTCAGTCTTCCCAATTATGACTCGCTAGCCTCTCAGACTTTTAGCGAGGCTTCCTTCAGTCCCCTTATCTCGCTTCCAGTATTTCCCCTTTTCTCCTCCTTTGCAAGATATCCATTTCATCATTCTGGGTCGTCATCCTGGCAGCGGTTCCTTGTGCGCTGCAGAAGCACCAGAGACTCGCTTCACAGACAGTTTATTCTTCAGCGGCAAGGCAGCTTCTAGTCGGTGAGCTCGAACCGATTATCTTCATTTCAGAACTGTTTGTACTGTTGCTCACCCACAGTTTCATTGAGCCTCATTTGAAGACTAGTACTAAAGCTTGTCAGCAAAAGACTTTAATCTAGACCTCTTTGGAACTGAACCTGTTGGAACGCTGGGTGTAAAGTTCAGGAGCTACATTACTAGAACCTAAAGACTGTGTCTTCAAGTAGATAAAAATATATATATATATATATATATTCTTGTGTACCTCCAACAACTCCTGCTCATTATTGTCAGCTCAGCTACTAATCTTCTACACAGCTGTTTTAATTGAGACCTACAAGAGAGCAGCTAAGGCTCACACACACACAGGTAATTGAGGTTAGGTTCCCGAGAGATAGTAAGAGGAAACCAGTGTATTGAGATGGTCAGAACTTAGTAATGTTGTCCTTATGTTTTGCAGAATAACGCTTCACAATTCCTTGAGCGGGAGAAGATATTTGTGTGAGCAGTCTCTCTGTTTGTCTATCCACTTCCCCTTTCCCCGTTATCACTGTCGCAAGAGAAATCTGGCACAGTGGTGAAGGGGAATTGGGAGCTAGCTTCACCTTCGGTCTGATACTCCAGCGGAGCCGGAATCCTAAGGTACTTTCTGACACATGGGAACAGTCCAGTCCGAACTACAAAGCCATGTCTTTCCCAGACCGGAATCAAGCATCCAAGGACCGGTTTCAGGCTATCAGCCTTCATCAGCCTGGATAGCTTGACTCCAGTGGTGTGGAGAGCCTGGAACTCACGTCTGAGCATACCCAGCCCACTCGGGGTGAAAATTGCAAAAAAAACAGTTGATGGACAGAATGTAGAACAATGTCATACATTCACCCCAGTACAAGGATGTGTGCCTAAATCCATCGTTTTTTTGCACTCCACACCACCCTGGGTTAGACACTTGCTATATGCAAATCAGCTCTGACCCTGTGCCTCATGTGAACAGTCCAGTCCGAACTACCAAGCCATGTCTTTCCCAGACCGGAATCAAGCATCCAAGGACCGGTTTCTGGCTATCAGCCTTCATCAGCCTGGATAGCTTGATTCCAGTGGTGTGGAGAGCCTGGGACTCACGTCTGAGCATACCCAGGCCACTCGGGGTGAAAATTGCAAAAAACACAGTTGATGGACAGAATGTAGAACAATGTCATACATTTACCCCAGTACAAGGATCTGGGCCTAAATCCATCATTTATTTGCACTCCACACCACCCTGGGTTAGACACTGGCTATGTGCAAATTAGCTATCACCCTGTGCCTCATGGGAACAGTCCAGTCCGAACTACCAAGCCATGTCTTTCCCAGACCGGAATCAAGCATCCAAGGACCGGTTTCTGGCTATCAGCCTTCATCAGCCTGGATAGCTTGACTCCAGTGGTGTGGAGAGCCTGGGACTCACGTCTGAGCATACCCAGCCCACTCGGGGTGAAAATCGCATAAAACACAGTTGATGGACAGAATGCAGAACAATGTCATACATTCACCCCAGTACAAGGATGTGGGCCTAAATTTATGGTTTTTTTGCACTCCACACCACCCTGGGTTAGACACTTGCTATATGCAAATCAGCTCTGACCCTGTGCCTCATGGGAACAGTCCAGTCCGAACTACCAAGCTATGTCTTTCCCAGACCGGAATCAAGCATCCAAGGACCGGTTTCTGGCTATCAGCCTTCATCAGCCTGGATAGCTTGATTCCAGTGGTGTGGAGAGCCTGGGACTCACGTCTGAGCATACCCAGCCCACTCGGGGTGAAAATTGCAAAAAAAGCAGTTGATGGACAGAATGTAGACCAATGTCATACATTCACCCCAGTACAAGGATATGGGCCTAAATCCATCGTTTTTTTGCACTCCACACCACCCTGGGTTAGACACTTGCTATATGCAAATCAGCTCTGACCCTGTGCCTCATGGGAACAGTCCAGTCCGAACTACCAAGCCATGTCTTTCCCAGACCGGAATCAAGCATCCAAGGACCGGTTTCTGGCTATCAGCCTTCATCAGCCTGGATAGCTTGACTCCATTGGTGTGGAGAGCCTGGGACTCACGTCTGAGCATACCCTGCCCACTCGGGGTGAAAATTGCAAAAAACACAGTTGATGGACAGAATGTAGAACAATGTCATACATTCACCCCAGTACAAGGATGTGTGCCTAAATCCATCGTTTTTTTGCACTCCACACCACCCTGGGTTAGACACTTGCTATATGCAAATCAGCTCTGACCCTGTGCCTCATGTGAACAGTCCAGTCCGAACTACCAAGCCATGTCTTTCCCAGACCGGAATCAAGCATCCAAGGACCGGTTTCTGGCTATCAGCCTTCATCAGCCTGGATAGCTTGATTCCAGTGGTGTGGAGAGCCTGGGACTCACGTCTGAGCATACCCAGCCCACTCGGGGTGAAAATTGCAAAAAACACAGTTGATGGACAGAATGTAGAACAATGTCATACATACACCCCCGTTCAAGGATCTGGGCCTAAATCCATCTTTTTTTGCACTCCACACCACCCTGGGTTAGACACTGGCTATATGCAAATCAGCTGTGACCCTGTGCCTCATGGGAACAGTCCAGTCCGAACTACAAAGCCATGTCTTTCCCAGACCGGAATCAAGCATCCAAGGACCGGTTTCAGGCTATCAGCCTTCATCAGCCTGGATAGCTTGACTCCAGTGGTGTGGAGAGCCTGGAACTCACGTCTGAGCATACCCAGCCCACTCGGGGTGAAAATTGCAAAAAAAACTGTTGATGGACAGAATGTAGAACAATGTCATACATTCACCGCAGTACAAGGATCTGTGCCTAAATCCATAGTTTTTTTGCACTCTACACCACCCTGGGTTAGACACTGGCTATATGCAAATCAGCTCTGACCCTGTGCCTCATGGGAACAGTCCAGTCCGAACTACCAAGCCATGTCTTTCCCAGACCGGAATCAAGCATCCAAGGACCGGTTTCTGGCTATCAGCCTTCATCAGCCTGGACAGCTTGACTCCAGTGGTGTGGAGAGCCTGGGACTTATGTCTGAGCATACCCAGCCCACTCAGGGTGAAAATTGCAAAAAACACAGTTGATGGACAGAATGTAGAACAATGTCATACATTTACCCCAGTACAAGGATTTGGGCCTAAATCCATCATTTTTTTGCACTCCACACCACCCTGGGTTAGACACTGGCTATGTGCAAATTAGCTCTGACCCTGTGCCTCATGGGAACAGTCCAGTCCGAACTACCAAGCCATGTCTTTCCCAGACCGGAATCAAGCATCCAAGGACCGGTTTCTGGCTATCAGACTTCATCAGCCTGGATAGCTTGACTCCAGTGGTGTGGAGAGCCTGGGACTCACGTCTGAGCATACCCAGCCCACTCGGGGTGAAAATCGCAAAAAACACAGTTGATGGACAGAATGTAGAACAATGTCATACATTCACCCCGTACAAGGATCTGGGCCTAAATCTATCTTTTTTTGCACTCCACACCACCCTGGGTTAGACACTGGCTATATGCAAATCAGCTCTGACCCTGTGCCTCATGGGAACAGTCCAGTCCGAACTACCAAGCCATGTCTTTCCCAGACCGGAATAAAGCATCCAAGGACCGGTTTCAGGCTATCAGCCTTCATCAGCCTGGATAGCTTGACTCCAGTGGTGTGGAGAGCCTGGAACTCACGTCTGAGCATACCCAGCCCACTCGGGGTGAAAATTGCAAAAAAAACAGTTGATGGACAGAATGTAGAACAATGTCATACATTCACCACAGTACAAGGATCTGTGCCTAAATCCATAGTTTTTTTGCACTCTACACCACCCTGGGTTAGACACTGGCTATATGCAAATCAGCTCTGACCCTGTGCCTCATGGGAACAGTCCAGTCCGAACTACCAAGCCATGTCTTTCCCAGACCGGAATCAAGCATCCAAGGACCGGTTTCTGGCTATCAGCCTTAATCAGCCTGGATAGCTTGACTCCAGTGGTGTGGAGAGCCTGGGACTTATGTCTGAGCATACCCAGCCCACTCGGGGTGAAAATTGCAAAAAATACAGTTGATGGACAGAATGTAGAACAATGTCATACATTCACCCCAGTACAAGGATCTGGGCCTAAATCCATAATTTTTTTGCACTCCACACCACCCTGGGTTAGACACTGGCTATATGCAAATCAGCTCTGACCCTGTGCCTCATGGGAACAGTCCAGTCCGAACTACCAAGCCATGTCTTTCCCAGACCGGAATCAAGCATCCAAGGACCGGTTTCTGGCTATCAGCCTTCATCAGCCTGGACAGCTTGACTCCAGTGGTGTGGAGAGCCTGGGACTTATGTCTGAGCATACCCAGCCCACTCGGGGTGAAAATTGCAAAAAACACAGTTGATGGACAGAATGTAGAACAATCTCATACATTTACCCCAGTACAAGGATTTGGGCCTAAATCCATCACTTTTTTGCACTCCACACCACCCTGGGTTAGACACTGGCTATGTGCAAATTAGCTCTGACCCTGTGCCTCATGGGAACAGTCCAGTCCGAACTACCAAGCCATGTCTTTCCCAGACCGGAATCAAGCATCCAAGGACCGGTTTCTGGCTATCAGCCTTCATCAGCCTGGATAGCTTGACTCCAGTGGTGTGGAGAGCCTGGGACTCACGTCTGAGCATACCCAGCCCACTCGGGGTGAAAATCGCAAAAAACACAGTTGATGGACAGAATGTAGAACAATGTCATACATTCACCCCGTACAAGGATCTGGGCCTAAATCTATCTTTTTTTGCACTCCACACCACCCTGGGTTAGACACTGGCTATATGCAAATCAGCTCTGACCCTGTGCCTCATGGGAACAGTCCAGTCCGAACTACCAAGCCATGTCTTTCCCAGACCGGAATAAAGCATCCAAGGACCGGTTTCAGGCTATCAGCCTTCATCAGCCTGGATAGCTTGACTCCAGTGGTGTGGAGAGCCTGGATCTCACGTCTGAGCATACCCAGCCCACTCGGGGTGAAAATTGCAAAAAAAACAGTTGATGGACAGAATGTAGAACAATGTCATACATTCACCCCAGTACAAGGATCTGGGCCTAAATCCATAATTTTTTTGCACTCCACACCACCCTGGGTTAGACACTGGCTATATGCAAATCAGCTCTGACCCTGTGCCTCATGGGAACAGTCCAGTCTGAACTACCATGCCATGTCTTTCCCAGACCGGAATCAAGCATCCAAGGACCGGTTTCTCGCTATCAGCCTTCATCAGCCTGGATTGCTTGATTCCAGTGGTTTGGAGAGCCTGGGACTCACGTCTGAGCATACCCAGCCCACTCGGGGTGAAAATTGCAAAAAACACAGTTGATGGACAGAATGTAGAACAATGTCATACATTCACCCCCATACAAGGATCTGGGCCTAAATCCATCATTTGTTTGCACTCCACACCACCCTGGGTTAGACACTGGCTATATGCAAATCAGGTCTGACCCTGTGCCTCATGGGAACAGTCCAGTCCGAACTCCCAAGCCATGTCTTTCCCAGACTGGAATCAAGCATCCAAGGACCGGTTTCTAGCTATCAGCCTTCATCAGCCTGGATAGCTTGACTCCAGTGGTGTGGAGAGCCTGGGACTCACGTCTGAGCATACCCAGCCCACTCGGGGTGAAAATTGAAAAAAACACAGTTGATGGACAGAATGTAGAACAATGTCATACATTCACCCCAGTACAAGGATCTGGGCCTAAATCCATAGTTTTTTTGCACTCCACACCACCCTGGGTTAGACACTGGCTATATGCAAATCAGCTCTGACCCTGTGCCTCATGGAAACAGTCCAGTCCGAACTACCAAGCCATGTCTTTCTCAGACCGGAATCAAGCATCCAAGGACCGGTTTCTGGCTATCAGCCTTCATCAGCCTGGATAGCTTGACTCCACTCGGGGTGAAAATTGCAAAAAACACAGTTGATGGACAGAATGTAGAACAATGTCATACATTCACCCCCATACAAGGATCTGGGCCTAAATCCATCGTTTTTTTTGCACTCCACACCACCCTGGGTTAGACACTGGCTATATGCAAATCATCTCTGACCCTGTGCCTCATGGGAACAGTCCAGTCCGAACTACCAAGCCATGTCTTTCCCAGACCGGAATCAAGCATCCAAGAACCGGTTTCAGGCTATCAGTCTTCATCAGCCTGGATAGATTGACTTCAGTGGTGTAGAGAGCCTGGGACTCACGTCTGAGCATACCCAGCCCACTCGGGGTGAAAATTGCAAAAAACACAGTTGATGGACAGAATGTAGAACAATGTCATACATTCACCCCCATACAAGGATCTGGGCATAAATCCATTGTTTTTTTGCACTCCACACCACCCTGGGTTAGACACTGGCTATATGCAAATCAGCTCTGACCCTGTGCCTCATGGGAACAGTCCAGTCCGAACTACCAAGCCATGTCTTTCCCAGACCGGAATCAAGCATCCAAGGACCGGTTTCAGGCTATCAGCCTTCATCAGCCTGGATAGATTGACTCCAGTGGTGTGGAGCGCCTGGGACTCACGTCTGAGCATACCCAGCCCACTCGGGGTGAAAATTGCAAAAAACACAGTTGATGGATAGAATGTAGAACAATGTCATACATTCACCCCAGTACAAGAATCTGGGCCTAAATCCATCGTTTTTTTGCACTCCACACCACCCTGGGTTAGACACTGGCTATATGCAAATCAGCTCTGACCCTGTGCCTCATGGGAAAAGTCCAGTCCGAACTACCAAGCCATGTCTTTCCCAGACCGGAATCAAGCATCCAAGGACCGGTTTCTGGCTATCAGCCTTCATCAGCCTGGATAGCTTGATTCCAGTGGTGTGGAGAGCCTGGGAGTCACGTCTGAGCATACCCAGCCCACTCGGGGTGAAAATTGCAAAAAACACAGTTGATGGACAGAATGTAGAACAATGTCATACATTCACCCCCGTACAAGGATCTGGGCCTAAATCCATCTTTTTTGCACTCCACACCACCCTGGGTTAGACACTGGCTATATGCAAATCAGCTCTGACCCTGTGCCTCATGGGTACAGTCCAGTCCGAACTACCAAGCCATAACTTTCCCAGACCGGAACCAAGCATCCAAGGACCGGTTTCAGGCTATCAGCCTTCATCAGCCTGGATAGCTTGTCTCCAGTGGTGTGGAGAGCCTGGGACTCACGTCTGAGCATACCCAGCCCACTCGGGGTGAAAATCGCAAAAAACACAGTTGATGGACAGAATGTAGAACAATGTCATACATTCACCCCGTACAAGGATCTGGGCCTAAATCTATCTTTTTTTGCACTCCACACCACCCTGGGTTAGACACTGGCTATATGCAAATCAGCTCTGACCCTGTGCCTCATGGGAACAGTCCAGTCCGAACTACCAAGCCATGTCTTTCCCAGACCGGAATAAAGCATCCAAGGACCGGTTTCAGGCTATCAGCCTTCATCAGCCTGGATAGCTTGACTCCAGTGGTGTGGAGAGCCTGGATCTCACGTCTGAGCATACCCAGCCCACTCGGGGTGAAAATTGCAAAAAAAACAGTTGATGGACAGAATGTAGAACAATGTCATACATTCACCCCAGTACAAGGATCTGGGCCTAAATCCATAATTTTTTTGCACTCCACACCACCCTGGGTTAGACACTGGCTATATGCAAATCAGCTCTGACCCTGTGCCTCATGGGAACAGTCCAGTCTGAACTACCATGCCATGTCTTTCCCAGACCGGAATCAAGCATCCAAGGACCGGTTTCTGGCTATCAGCCTTCATCAGCCTGGATTGCTTGATTCCAGTGGTGTGGAGAGCCTGGGACTCACGTCTGAGCATACCCAGCCCACTCGGGGTGAAAATTGCAAAAAACACAGTTGATGGACAGAATGTAGAACAATGTCATACATTCACCCCCATACAAGGATCTGGGCCTAAATCCATCATTTGTTTGCACTCCACACCACCCTGGGTTAGACACTGGCTATATGCAAATCAGGTCTGACCCTGTGCCTCATGGGAACAGTCCAGTCCGAACTCCCAAGCCATGTCTTTCCCAGACTGGAATCAAGCATCCAAGGACCGGTTTCTAGCTATCTGCCTTCATCAGCCTGGATAGCTTGACTCCAGTGGTGTGGAGAGCCTGGGACTCACGTCTGAGCATACCCAGCCCACTCGGGGTGAAAATAGAAAAAAACACAGTTGATGGACAGAATGTAGAACAATGTCATACATTCACCCCCATACAAGGATCTGGGCATAAATCCATTGTTTTTTGCACTCCACACCACCCTGGGTTAGACACTGGCTATATGCAAATCAGCTCTGACCCTGTGCCTCATGGGAACAGTCCAGTCTGAACTACCAAGCCATGTCTTTCCCAGACCGGAATCAAGCATCCAAGGACCGGTTTCAGGCTATCAGCCTTCATCAGCCTGGATAGCTTGACTCCACTCGGGGTGAAAATTGCAAAAAACACAGTTGATGGACAGAATGTAGAACAATGTCATACATTCACCCCCATACAAGGATCTGGGCCTAAATCCATCGTTTTTTTGCACTCCACACCACCCTGGGTTAGACACTGGCTATATGCAAATCATCTCTGACCCTGTGCCTCATGGGAACAGTCCAGTCCGAACTACCAAGCCATGTCTTTCCCAGACCGGAATCAAGCATCCAAGAACCGGTTTCAGGCTATCAGTCTTCATCAGCCTGGATAGATTGACTTCAGTGGTGTAGAGAGCCTGGGACTCACGTCTGAGCATACCCAGCCCACTCTGGGTGAAAATTGCAAAAAACACAGTTGATGGACAGAATGTAGAACAATGTCATACATTCACCCCCATACAAGGATCTGGGCATAAATCCATTGTTTTTTTGCACTCCACACCACCCTGGGTTAGACACTGGCTATATGCAAATCAGCTCTGACCCTGTGCCTCATGGGAACAGTCCAGTCCGAACTACCAAGCCATGTCTTTCCCAGACCGGAATCAAGCATCCAAGGACCGGTTTCAGGCTATCAGCCTTCATCAGCCTGGATAGATTGACTCCAGTGGTGTGGAGCGCCTGGGACTCACGTCTGAGCATACCCAGCCCACTCGGGGTGAAAATTGCAAAAAACACAGTTGATGGATAGAATGTAGAACAATGTCATACATTCACCCCAGTACAAGGATCTGGGCCTAAATCCATCGTTTTTTTGCACTCCACACCACCCTGGGTTAGACACTGGCTATATGCAAATCAGCTCTGACCCTGTGCCTCATGGGAAAAGTCCAGTCCGAACTACCAAGCCATGTCTTTCCCAGACCGGAATCAAGCATCCAAGGACCGGTTTCTGGCTATCAGCCTTCATCAGCCTGGATAGCTTGATTCCAGTGGTGTGGAGAGCCTGGGAGTCACGTCTGAGCATACCCAGCCCACTCGGGGTGAAAATTGCAAAAAACACAGTTGATGGACAGAATGTAGAACAATGTCATACATTCACCCCCGTACAAGGATCTGGGCCTAAATCCATCTTTTTTGCACTCCACACCACCCTGGGTTAGACACTGGCTATATGCAAATCAGCTCTGACCCTGTGCCTCATGGGTACAGTCCAGTCCGAACTACCAAGCCATAACTTTCCCAGACCGGAACCAAGCATCCAAGGACCGGTTTCAGGCTATCAGCCTTCATCAGCCTGGATAGCTTGTCTCCAGTGGTGTGGAGAGCCTGGGACTCACGTCTGAGAATACCCAGCCCACTCGGGGTGAAAATTGCAAAAACCACAGTTGATGGACAGAATGTAGAACAATGTCATACATTCACCCCAGTACAAGGATCTGTGCCTAAATCCATAGTTTTTTTGCACTCCACACCACCCTGGGTTAGACACTGGCTATATGCAAATCAGCTCTGACCCTGTGCCTCATGGGAACAGTCCAGTCCGAACTACCAAGCCATGTCTTTCCCAGACCGGAATCAAGCATCCAAGGACCGGTTTCTGGCTATCAGCCTGGATAGCTTGACTCCAGTGGTGTGGAGAGCCTTGGACTCACGTCTGAGCATACCCAGCCCACTCGGGGTGAAAATTGCAAAAAACACAGTTGATGGACAGAATGTAGAACAATGTCATACATTTACCCCAGTACAAGGATTTGGGCCTAAATCCATCACTTTTTTGCACTCCACACCACCCTGGGTTAGACACTGGCTATGTGCAAATTAGCTCTGACCCTGTGCCTCATGGGAACAGTCCAGTCCGAACTACCAAGCCATGTCTTTCCCAGACCGGAATCAAGCATCCAAGGACCGGTTTCTGGCTATCAGCCGTCATCAGCCTGGATAGCTTGACTCCAGTGGTGTGGAGAGCATGGGACTCACGTCTGAGCATACCCAGCCCACTCGGGGTGAAAATCGCAAAAAACACAGTTGATGGACAGAATGTAGAACAATGTCATACATTCACCCCGTACAAGGATCTGGGCCTAAATCTATCTTTTTTTGCACTCCACACCACCCTGGGTTAGACACTGGCTATATGCAAATCAGCTCTGACCCTGTGCCTCATGGGAACAGTCCAGTCCGAACTACCAAGCCATGTCTTTCCCAGACCGGAATAAAGCATCCAAGGACCGGTTTCAGGCTATCAGCCTTCATCAGCCTGGATAGCTTGACTCCAGTGGTGTGGAGAGCCTGGATCTCACGTCTGAGCATACCCAGCCCACTCGGGGTGAAAATTGCAAAAAAAACAGTTGATGGACAGAATGTAGAACAATGTCATACATTCACCCCAGTACAAGGATCTGGGCCTAAATCCATAATTTTTTTGCACTCCACACCACCCTGGGTTAGACACTGGCTATATGCAAATCAGCTCTGACCCTGTGCCTCATGGGAACAGTCCAGTCCGAACTACCAAGCCATGTCTTTCCCAGACCGGAATCAAGCATCCAAGGACCGGTTTCAGGCTATCAGCCTTCATCAGCCTGGATAGATTGACTCCAGTGGTGTGGAGCGCCTGGGACTCACGTCTGAGCATACCCAGCCCACTCGGGGTGAAAATTGCAAAAAACACAGTTGATGGATAGAATGTAGAACAATGTCATACATTCACCCCAGTACAAGGATCTGGGCCTAAATCCATCGTTTTTTTGCACTCCACACCACCCTGGGTTAGACACTGGCTATATGCAAATCAGCTCTGACCCTGTGCCTCATGGGAAAAGTCCAGTCCGAACTACCAAGCCATGTCTTTCCCAGACCGGAATCAAGCATCCAAGGACCGGTTTCTGGCTATCAGCCTTCATCAGCCTGGATAGCTTGATTCCAGTGGTGTGGAGAGCCTGGGAGTCACGTCTGAGCATACCCAGCCCACTCGGGGTGAAAATTGCAAAAAACACAGTTGATGGACAGAATGTAGAACAATGTCATACATTCACCCCCGTACAAGGATCTGGGCCTAAATCCATCTTTTTTGCACTCCACACCACCCTGGGTTAGACACTGGCTATATGCAAATCAGCTCTGACCCTGTGCCTCATGGGTACAGTCCAGTCCGAACTACCAAGCCATAACTTTCCCAGACCGGAACCAAGCATCCAAGGACCGGTTTCAGGCTATCAGCCTTCATCAGCCTGGATAGCTTGTCTCCAGTGGTGTGGAGAGCCTGGGACTCACGTCTGAGCATACCCAGCCCACTCGGGGTGAAAATCGCAAAAAACACAGTTGATGGACAGAATGTAGAACAATGTCATACATTCACCCCGTACAAGGATCTGGGCCTAAATCTATCTTTTTTTGCACTCCACACCACCCTGGGTTAGACACTGGCTATATGCAAATCAGCTCTGACCCTGTGCCTCATGGGAACAGTCCAGTCCGAACTACCAAGCCATGTCTTTCCCAGACCGGAATAAAGCATCCAAGGACCGGTTTCAGGCTATCAGCCTTCATCAGCCTGGATAGCTTGACTCCAGTGGTGTGGAGAGCCTGGATCTCACGTCTGAGCATACCCAGCCCACTCGGGGTGAAAATTGCAAAAAAAACAGTTGATGGACAGAATGTAGAACAATGTCATACATTCACCCCAGTACAAGGATCTGGGCCTAAATCCATAATTTTTTTGCACTCCACACCACCCTGGGTTAGACACTGGCTATATGCAAATCAGCTCTGACCCTGTGCCTCATGGGAACAGTCCAGTCTGAACTACCATGCCATGTCTTTCCCAGACCGGAATCAAGCATCCAAGGACCGGTTTCTGGCTATCAGCCTTCATCAGCCTGGATTGCTTGATTCCAGTGGTGTGGAGAGCCTGGGACTCACGTCTGAGCATACCCAGCCCACTCGGGGTGAAAATTGCAAAAAACACAGTTGATGGACAGAATGTAGAACAATGTCATACATTCACCCCCATACAAGGATCTGGGCCTAAATCCATCATTTGTTTGCACTCCACACCACCCTGGGTTAGACACTGGCTATATGCAAATCAGGTCTGACCCTGTGCCTCATGGGAACAGTCCAGTCCGAACTCCCAAGCCATGTCTTTCCCAGACTGGAATCAAGCATCCAAGGACCGGTTTCTAGCTATCAGCCTTCATCAGCCTGGATAGCTTGACTCCAGTGGTGTGGAGAGCCTGGGACTCACGTCTGAGCATACCCAGCCCACTCGGGGTGAAAATTGAAAAAAACACAGTTGATGGACAGAATGTAGAACAATGTCATACATTCACCCCCATACAAGGATCTGGGCATAAATCCATTGTTTTTTGCACTCCACACCACCCTGGGTTAGACACTGGCTATATGCAAATCAGCTCTGACCCTGTGCCTCATGGGAACAGTCCAGTCCGAACTACCAAGCCATGTCTTTCCCAGACCGGAATCAAGCATCCAAGGACCGGTTTCAGGCTATCAGCCTTCATCAGCCTGGATAGCTTGACTCCACTCGGGGTGAAAATTGCAAAAAACACAGTTGATGGACAGAATGTAGAACAATGTCATACATTCACCCCCATACAAGGATCTGGGCCTAAATCCATCGTTTTTTTTGCACTCCACACCACCCTGGGTTAGACACTGGCTATATGCAAATCATCTCTGACCCTGTGCCTCATGGGAACAGTCCAGTCCGAACTACCAAGCCATGTCTTTCCCAGACCGGAATCAAGCATCCAAGAACCGGTTTCAGGCTATCAGTCTTCATCAGCCTGGATAGATTGACTTCAGTGGTGTAGAGAGCCTGGGACTCACGTCTGAGCATACCCAGCCCACTCGGGGTGAAAATTGCAAAAAACACAGTTGATGGACAGAATGTAGAACAATGTCATACATTCACCCCCATACAAGGATCTGGGCATAAATCCATTGTTTTTTTGCACTCCACACCACCCTGGGTTAGACACTGGCTATATGCAAATCAGCTCTGACCCTGTGCCTCATGGGAACAGTCCAGTCCGAACTACCAAGCCATGTCTTTCCCAGACCGGAATCAAGCATCCAAGGACCGGTTTCAGGCTATCAGCCTTCATCAGCCTGGATAGATTGACTCCAGTGGTGTGGAGCGCCTGGGACTCACGTCTGAGCATACCCAGCCCACTCGGGGTGAAAATTGCAAAAAACACAGTTGATGGATAGAATGTAGAACAATGTCATACATTCACCCCAGTACAAGGATCTGGGCCTAAATCCATCGTTTTTTTGCACTCCACACCACCCTGGGTTAGACACTGGCTATATGCAAATCAGCTCTGACCCTGTGCCTCATGGGAAAAGTCCAGTCCGAACTACCAAGCCATGTCTTTCCCAGACCGGAATCAAGCATCCAAGGACCGGTTTCTGGCTATCAGCCTTCATCAGCCTGGATAGCTTGATTCCAGTGGTGTGGAGAGCCTGGGAGTCACGTCTGAGCATACCCAGCCCACTCGGGGTGAAAATTGCAAAAAACACAGTTGATGGACAGAATGTAGAACAATGTCATACATTCACCCCCGTACAAGGATCTGGGCCTAAATCCATCTTTTTTGCACTCCACACCACCCTGGGTTAGACACTGGCTATATGCAAATCAGCTCTGACCCTGTGCCTCATGGGTACAGTCCAGTCCGAACTACCAAGCCATAACTTTCCCAGACCGGAACCAAGCATCCAAGGACCGGTTTCAGGCTATCAGCCTTCATCAGCCTGGATAGCTTGTCTCCAGTGGTGTGGAGAGCCTGGGACTCACGTCTGAGCATACCCAGCCCACTCGGGGTGAAAATTGCAAAAACCACAGTTGATGGACAGAATGTAGAACAATGTCATACATTCACCCCAGTACAAGGATCTGTGCCTAAATCCATAGTTTTTTTGCACTCCACACCACCCTGGGTTAGACACTGGCTATATGCAAATCAGCTCTGACCCTGTGCCTCATGGGAACAGTCCAGTCCGAACTACCAAGCCATGTCTTTCCCAGACCGGAATCAAGCATCCAAGGACCGGTTTCTGGCTATCAGCCTGGATAGCTTGACTCCAGTGGTGTGGAGAGCCTTGGACTCACGTCTGAGCATACCCAGCCCACTCGGGGTGAAAATTGCAAAAAACACAGTTGATGGACAGAATGTAGAACAATGTCATACATTTACCCCAGTACAAGGATTTGGGCCTAAATCCATCACTTTTTTGCACTCCACACCACCCTGGGTTAGACACTGGCTATGTGCAAATTAGCTCTGACCCTGTGCCTCATGGGAACAGTCCAGTCCGAACTACCAAGCCATGTCTTTCCCAGACCGGAATCAAGCATCCAAGGACCGGTTTCTGGCTATCAGCCTTCATCAGCCTGGATAGCTTGACTCCAGTGGTGTGGAGAGCCTGGGACTCACGTCTGAGCATACCCAGCCCACTCGGGGTGAAAATCGCAAAAAACACAGTTGATGGACAGAATGTAGAACAATGTCATACATTCACCCCGTACAAGGATCTGGGCCTAAATCTATCTTTTTTTGCACTCCACACCACCCTGGGTTAGACACTGGCTATATGCAAATCAGCTCTGACCCTGTGCCTCATGGGAACAGTCCAGTCCGAACTACCAAGCCATGTCTTTCCCAGACCGGAATAAAGCATCCAAGGACCGGTTTCAGGCTATCAGCCTTCATCAGCCTGGATAGCTTGACTCCAGTGGTGTGGAGAGCCTGGATCTCACGTCTGAGCATACCCAGCCCACTCGGGGTGAAAATTGCAAAAAAAACAGTTGATGGACAGAATGTAGAACAATGTCATACATTCACCCCAGTACAAGGATCTGGGCCTAAATCCATAATTTTTTTGCACTCCACACCACCCTGGGTTAGACACTGGCTATATGCAAATCAGCTCTGACCCTGTGCCTCATGGGAACAGTCCAGTCTGAACTACCATGCCATGTCTTTCCCAGACCGGAATCAAGCATCCAAGGACCGGTTTCTGGCTATCAGCCTTCATCAGCCTGGATTGCTTGATTCCAGTGGTGTGGAGAGCCTGGGACTCACGTCTGAGCATACCCAGCCCACTCGGGGTGAAAATTGCAAAAAACACAGTTGATGGACAGAATGTAGAACAATGTCATACATTCACCCCCATACAAGGATCTGGGCCTAAATCCATCATTTGTTTGCACTCCACACCACCCTGGGTTAGACACTGGCTATATGCAAATCAGGTCTGACCCTGTGCCTCATGGGAACAGTCCAGTCCGAACTCCCAAGCCATGTCTTTCCCAGACTGGAATCAAGCATCCAAGGACCGGTTTCTAGCTATCAGCCTTCATCAGCCTGGATAGCTTGACTCCAGTGGTGTGGAGAGCCTGGGACTCACGTCTGAGCATACCCAGCCCACTCGGGGTGAAAATTGAAAAAAACACAGTTGATGGACAGAATGTAGAACAATGTCATACATTCACCCCCATACAAGGATCTGGGCATAAATCCATTGTTTTTTTGCACTCCACACCACCCTGGGTTAGACACTGGCTATATGCAAATCATCTCTGACCCTGTGCCTCATGGGAACAGTCCAGTCCGAACTACCAAGCCATGTCTTTCCCAGACCGGAATCAAGCATCCAAGAACCGGTTTCAGGCTATCAGTCTTCATCAGCCTGGATAGATTGACTTCAGTGGTGTAGAGAGCCTGGGACTCACGTCTGAGCATACCCAGCCCACTCGGGGTGAAAATTGCAAAAAACACAGTTGATGGACAGAATGTAGAACAATGTCATACATTCACCCCCATACAAGGATCTGGGCATAAATCCATTGTTTTTTTGCACTCCACACCACCCTGGGTTAGACACTGGCTATATGCAAATCAGCTCTGACCCTGTGCCTCATGGGAACAGTCCAGTCCGAACTACCAAGCCATGTCTTTCCCAGACCGGAATCAAGCATCCAAGGACCGGTTTCAGGCTATCAGCCTTAATCAGCCTGGATAGATTGACTCCAGTGGTGTGGAGCGCCTGGGACTCACGTCTGAGCATACCCAGCCCACTCGGGGTGAAAATTGCAAAAAACACAGTTGATGGATAGAATGTAGAACAATGTCATACATTCACCCCAGTACAAGGATCTGGGCCTAAATCCATCGTTTTTTTGCACTCCACACCACCCTGGGTTAGACACTGGCTATATGCAAATCAGCTCTGACCCTGTGCCTCATGGGAAAAGTCCAGTCCGAACTACCAAGCCATGTCTTTCCCAGACCGGAATCAAGCATCCAAGGACCGGTTTCTGGCTATCAGCCTTCATCAGCCTGGATAGCTTGATTCCAGTGGTGTGGAGAGCCTGGGAGTCACGTCTGAGCATACCCAGCCCACTCGGGGTGAAAATTGCAAAAAACACAGTTGATGGACAGAATGTAGAACAATGTCATACATTCACCCCCGTACAAGGATCTGGGCCTAAATCCATCTTTTTTGCACTCCACACCACCCTGGGTTAGACACTGGCTATATGCAAATCAGCTCTGACCCTGTGCCTCATGGGTACAGTCCAGTCCGAACTACCAAGCCATAACTTTCCCAGACCGGAACCAAGCATCCAAGGACCGGTTTCAGGCTATCAGCCTTCATCAGCCTGGATAGCTTGTCTCCAGTGGTGTGGAGAGCCTGGGACTCACGTCTGAGCATACCCAGCCCACTCGGGGTGAAAATTGCAAAAACCACAGTTGATGGACAGAATGTAGAACAATGTCATACATTCACCCCAGTACAAGGATCTGTGCCTAAATCCATAGTTTTTTTGCACTCCACACCACCCTGGGTTAGACACTGGCTATATGCAAATCAGCTCTGACCCTGTGCCTCATGGGAACAGTCCAGTCCGAACTACCAAGCCATGTCTTTCCCAGACCGGAATCAAGCATCCAAGGACCGGTTTCTGGCTATCAGCCTGGATAGCTTGACTCCAGTGGTGTGGAGAGCCTTGGACTCACGTCTGAGCATACCCAGCCCACTCGGGGTGAAAATTGCAAAAAACACAGTTGATGGACAGAATGTAGAACAATGTCATACATTCACCCCAGTACAAGGATCTGGGCCTAAATCTATCATTTTTTTGCACTCCACACCACCCTGGGTTAGACACTGGCTATATGCAAATCAGCTCTGACCCTGTGCCTCATGGAAACAGTCCAGTCCGAACTACCAAGCCATGTCTTTCCCAGACCGGAATCATGCATCCAAGGACCGGTTTCTGGCTATCAGCCTTCATCAGCCTGGATAGATTGTCTCCAGTGGTGTGGAGAGCCTGGGACTCACTTCTGAGCATACCCAGCCCACTCGGGGTGAAAATTGCAAAAAACACAGTTGATGAACAGAATGTAGAACAATGTCATATATTCACCCCAGTACAAGGATCTGGGCCTAAATCCATCGTTTCTTTGCACTCCACACCACCCTGGGTTAGACACTGGCTATATGCAAATCAGCTCTGACCCTGTGCCTCATGGGAACAGTGCAGTCCAAACTACCAAGCCATGTCTTTCCCAGACCGGAACCAAGCATCCAAGGACCAGTTTCAGGCTATCAGCCTTCATCAGCCTGGATAGATTGACTCCAGTGGTGTGGAGAGCCTGGGACTCACGTCTGAGCATACCCAGCCCACTCAGGGTGAAAATTGCAAAAACCACAGTTGATGGACAGAATGTAGAACAATGTCATACATTCACCCCAGTACAAGGATCTGTGCCTAAATCCATAGTTTTTTTGCACTCCTCACCACCCTGGGTTAGACACTGGCTATATGCAAATCAGCTCTGACCCTGTGCCTCATGGGAACAGTCCAGTCCGAACTACCAAGCCATGTCTTTCCCAGACCGGAATCAAGCATCCAAGGACCGGTTTCTGGCTATCAGCCTTCATCAGCCTGGATAGCTTGACTCCACTCGGGATGAAAATTGCAAAAAACACAGTTGATGGACAGAATGTAGAACAATGTCATACATTCACCCCAGTACAAGGATCTGGGCCTAAATCCATCGAACAGAAATGCAGCCTAAGATTCCCTACTAGTACATATGCTAAAGCCTAACTGACTTTAAGAAACATGCAGTATGTGTGTCTCTGCTTATACTATTTCACTGTGTCCTCTGGCAAAAAACAGACCACATATATATAAGCAAGACATATCATTCCTTTTTCATTTCAACGGCACACCCTGAATCTTCATTGCACAGCTTAGTGCCTATTTGTGAAGTAAGAGGCCTAACAGACATGCTGCCTAAGATTTCCTACTAGTACATATGCTAAAGCCTAACTGACTTTAAGAAAACATGTATTTCCATATTTTTTAAAACATCAACTGAGCAAATTATTCACCAAGATCCATTTAAAATCGAGCTTGACTCACAGTGTGATCTTAGGCACATGACCAGGATGTTACATGTAATCTATCATGTCTGTCTCTGCATGCAATATGTGTGTCTCTGCTCATACTTTTTCTCTGTCACTACTGGCAAAAAACAGACCACATATATATGAGCAAGACATAACATTCCTTTTTCATTTCAACGGCACACCCTGAATCTTGATTGCACAGCTTAGAGCCTATTTGTGAAGTAAGAGGCCTAAAAGACAGGCTGCCTAAGATTCCCTACTAGTACATATGCTAAAGCCTAACTGACTTTAAGAAAACATGTATTTCCATTTTTTTAAACACATCAACTAAGCAAATTATTCACCCAGATCCATTTTAAATCGAGCTTGACTCAAACTGTGATCTTAGGCACATGACCAGGATGTTACATGTAATCTACCATGTCTGTCTCTGCATGCAATATGTTTGTCTCTGCTCAAACTTTTTCACTGTCTCTACTGGCAAAAAACAGACCACATATATATAAGCAAGACATAACATTCCTTTTTCATTTCAATGTAACACCCTGAATCTTGATTGCACAGCTTAGAGCCTATGTATGAAATAAAAGGCCTAACAAACATGCTGCCTTAGATTAACTACTAGTACATATGCTAAAGCCTAACTGACTTTAAGAAAACATGTATTTCCATATTTTTAAACACATCAACTAAGCAAATTATTCACCCAGATCCATTTAAAATTGAGCTTGACTCACACTGTGATCTTAGGCACATGACCAGGATGTTACATGTAATCTACCATGTCTGTCTCTGCATGCAATATGTGTGTCTCTGCTCATACTTTTTCACTGTCTCTACTGGCAAAAAATAGACCACATATATATAAGCAAGACATAACATTCCTTTTTCATTTCAACGGCAATCCCTGAATCTTCATTGCACAGCTTAGAGCCTATTTGTGAAGTAAGAGGCCTAACAGACATGCTGCCTAAGATTCCCTACTAGTACATATGCTAAAGCCTAACTGACTTTTAGAAAACATGTATTTCCATATTTTAAAACATCAACTAAGCAAATTATTCACCCAGCTCCATTTAAAATCGAGCTTGACTCACAGTGTGATCTTAGGCACATGACCAGGATGTTACATGTAATCTATCATGTCTGTCTCTGCATGCAATATGTGTGTCTCTGCTCAGACTTTTTCTCTGTCGCTACTGGCAAAAACCAGACCACATATATATGAGCAAGACATAACATTCCTTTTTCATTTCAACGGCACACCCTGAATCTTGATTGCACAGCTTAGAGCCTATATGAGAAGTAAGAGGCCTAAAGACATGCTGCCTAAGATTCCCTACTAGTACATATGCTAAAGCCTAACTGACTTTAAGAAAACATGTATTTCCATATTTTTAAGCACATCAACTAAGCAAATTATTCACCCAGATCTATTTAAAATCGAGCTTGACTCACAGTGTGATCTTAGGTACATGACCAGGATGTTACATGTAATCTACCATGTCTATCTCTGCATGCAATATGTGTGTCTCTGCTCATACCTTTTCACTCTCTCTACTGGAAAAAAACAGACCACATATATATCAGCAAGACATAACATTCCTTTTTCATTTCAACGGCACACCCTGAATCTTGAATGCACAGCTTAGAGACTATTTGTGAAGTAAGTGGCCTAACAGACATGATGCCTAAGATTCCCTACTAGTACATATGCTAAAGCCTAACTGACTTTACGAAAACATGTATTTCCATGTTTTTAAAAACATCAACTAAGCAAATTATTCACCCATATCCATTTAAAATCAAGCTTGACTCACAGTGTGATCTTAGGCACATGACCAGGATGTTACATGTAATCTACCATGTCTGTCTCTGCATGTAATGTGTGTGTCTCTGCTCATACTTTTTCACTGTCTCTACTGGCAAAAAATAGACCACATATATATAAGCAAGACATGACATTCCTTTTTCAATTCAACGGCACACCCTCAATCTTTATTGCACAGCTTAGAGCCTATTTTTTAAATAAAAGGCCTAACACACATGCTGCCTAAGATTACCTACTAGTACATATGCTAAAGCCTAACTGACTATAAGAATACATGTATTTCCATATTTTTAAACACATCAACTAAGCAAATTATTCACCCAGATCCATTTAAAATTGAGCTTGAATCACATTGTGATCTTAGGCACATGAGATACATGTCATGACACACAGAAAAAGAGAGATTATGCACGTGCAAAGTGGCATGAGACACAGGCAGAGAGTACCTTTTAAGCTAAGAGAGGAAAAATTTCAGCAGACACAGGTGACATTATTGAAAAATGTGAAAACATAGTTCCTTATTTCACACAGACACTCAGTGTAATCCTTGACCAAAATTTAAAAGCCAGACATTTTACCAGAAAACATGTTCCATAGTAAATCATTTTTAACACAGAGCACAGCCCATTCAAATGACCACTACAAAACAAAGCGGAAACCTAACTCATTTCCAAAATACATTTCCAATATGGACCATTCAATTTTTTAAACAGCATTACAAAAAAACATGACACACAATGCAAGAATGAAGAAGCACAATATGCTTCTTAATCTTCCCCATAGTGCATACAGCAGTCTATCTTTATTAAAAGAATCATTACTCACCTTTAAAAATGCTTTGGACGATTTAGAACAGTGTCAGTCACACACACCAGATTTTCTTAAGCAGAATCTCTGAATAATGCTTCTGTCACTGCAGCCTCAGAATAATGGCACAGATTCCCTCTCATTTCAGACCCATATTTTTTTACATAACCAATCAAAATTCTTCCGACACAAATTCAAAACCAAACTGCAGATTTTAATTGGTTGTACATTTCAACACTTTGAAACTCACATAATATTCACCCATCCCCCCAGTGCTCATTCACCCTGTTATCATGGTAACTCCCACCTAACTCAGCACACAGTTGAAAAGTTCATCATACTATGTTGCAAAAGAATCCAGTAAGGGTGTTTGACCTCTCAATGTACTAGCTAATCATGTGCAATGTGTCTTTCAATTACTTTTTCTAAACCATTAAAATGATTTCTTTCAAAAAACAAAAGCATGCACCCTAATTTACAGTGGAGAATTTTAGGAAACCATCAATCATTTCTTGTTTTTCAAGTGCACTGAATCTCAACTCCTACTTTCAAACTGCCATTTCATTTCCACAACTCATCTGAATACAAGCACATCTACCTTCAAGATTCCAAAAGTCTGGTTTGTGGGTCATAGCTTTGTCTACTGGAGTGAAAAATTTGCAAGTAACAGAGGTATTTACAACCTTGATTTACCAAATGTGGACATTGTATGGATTGGACAGAGAGGATTGAGAAGTCACCAATTGATACCATTGGTGAAATCCTTTATGCATCTACCACACCCTGACCTCATAATTATGCACCGCGGTGGCAATGACCTGGGCACTTTGACTGGGGTAGGTCTGGAAATGCTTTTAAAGGACATCTTTGGGCAATTGATGTCACTTTTTTCCAAAAACTGGCTTAGTATTTTCTAATATATGCCAAAGGCAAAAATTGAACTCGTCCAACCAATTTTGTCCACAGATTGAGGAAGCAAGGAAACATGTGAATAAATCTGTTTCTGCTTTCCTCAGAGACTATGGTATGAGTTCCATATACCACAACAACTTGCGTTACAACATGCAAGCCATCTATAGGAGAGATGGTGTACATTTTACAGATGAGGGGAATAGAGTCTTCCTCTTGAATTTGAATTTGAGACTCTGCATTGGGTATGTACAAAAAACACCCACATAACACAACAGCTCTTTTCAGAGCTACCGTACCTCTAAGTACTCTAAATTATTTTTTTACAATAATTTTTTACACAGTTTTTCCCCGTGGTGCGCTCAGGGTGCGCGTAACGGGGAGTGTACATGGGAACGCACTCAGCGCTTACCCCGCGAAAATTATAAAAAAAATATAAATAGTTCTTCTGCCCTTCAGGGACCTTCTAGGCCCCCCTCAGAAAACCTAGGGGGTCAGGGCGTGTCTACCCTGCCCCCTTTTAATCATTTTCCCCTTTTTATTTTCACCTCTTGTGTCTCGATTCTACCGAGACACAAGATGGCGGACTCTCCGGACTGTTTAGAATGTTGACAGACATCCGTGAGCCAATCACTTTTCCGCTCGCGCACTCCCGTAGCGTGCCGCGTGCGCTCCCCGGTACGCGTACCGGTGAGCGCTCGGAGCGCGCCTATAGATATATGTGTTTTTGAAGTAAATTGTCAAAAAAAACACTGGAGCAAATTTCACCAAATATAACAAAGGCACATCTGCCTACCAGTCCCTACAATTTTGCAAACTTTGGTGTCATTCCCTTCAGCGGTTTGGGCTGTAGCCTTGTCAATTCGTCCTATGGAAATTAACATGGGGAAAACACATTTTGGGACCCCCCTTTTTTCTCTGCCGACACTTCACGAATCTCCCTGAAACTTTCAGGGAAGGAGCAGAGCGGAGCTGGCCTACATTTTGGAAAATAACATTCAAATTCCTCAACCGCCAAAGTTATTTCCAATAGAATGTTGCGGATTTCCTATGGTAGCTAGGTCCTAACTATAACTGGTGTGAAACCTATGGTTGTTTCAGTAAATATATATATATATATATTCACTGAAAAAACCATAGGTTATAGACCATATATAGTTAGGAATTAGCATTTACAAAACCTTATTTTACTCACACAAAACCATTGAAATTCCATATATAGTTAGTTGCACTAACTATATATCGCGCACCCGCAATCCACTGCTGATGATGTCACATATTACATCATTCATGACATGGTCAGTGACATCACTGATGACATCACTGATGACATCATCCAGTGACTGTGTGTTTCTGTAAAGTTTAAATATGTTTAAGCGTTAGCGCACCCGGAAGTGCTCCAGAGCGCGAACCGGAAGCGATCCGGGGCGCGTTCCGCAGCGCGTAACATAAGCGTAACAGGTCATGTGACTTGTTAATAAAACTTTTCATTGGTTCATTTCACTTTTAGTTTCCTAATGATGTAAGGCCAGGTCAGGTGACCTAAAAATAACACTTTTCATTGGTTTAGAACTATTTTTTTTCCAAAATGATGAAAGCCCCCACCTTTTTTTTCACTCTGACTTTCAACTTTGTGAAAGGAAGACCTATTTTGCTCAGTGGAAAATGGCTTCACTAGTAGCTGCAGCTGGTGGACCCCCACCACCACCACCACCTCCTCATAGGAAGAGAGGACCACCTCCACAGTTCCTTGCCAACACAGAGGAGGAAGAGGATCAAGAAGAGGAAGAGGAAACACAGGCACCACATTGTTTACAAGAGGAGCCCCGGGTATCTCATCATAAAAATAGTTTCATTTGGCAGTTTTTTTCTTTTCCTGAAGGACAGAAAAAAGTTAATGCTCGGTATGTGACGTGCCTCATATGCAAAGAGGACTTATCTAGAGGCACAGATAAGAAGTATAGTTACGGCAACTATACTATGCACCGTCACATGCAGAGGTGGCATCCTCTAAATTACAGCCGGGCAGAGATGCGTGACCTCCAGGACAACCCACCAACTCCTGTGGCCAGGAGATCGGCACAGGTATCTCTGTCGGGGCCAGAGGCACGGGAAACAGTGCCAAACATTCAGGAAAACTTTGTCCACATGAAAATAGTCTGTATATATTGCGGTACCTTACTCTCAAGTGGCAATATGAGTGTTAATTTAATAAACAGAGCATTTGAAAACCACAAGTGCTCTAAACGCCCCAAAAAATAAAAAAATGTTTAGCTCCTGTTGAGCCCTTTCCAATGCCTGTTTTTTGTAGTTTCCCCCCCAAAAAAACCAAAAAAACATAAAATTGTTCAAAAAATACAAAAAAAACAAAAAATGTTCAGAAAAATACAAAAAAAATATAAAACAACAAAAACATAAAAAATAAGTTATTTTCAGAACTACCTCCCCTTTATCAAAAAATTGCTAGAATGTTTAGCACTCTGGCAACCTCTATTTCTTTTGGTTCGCTTCCCCGTTCGCTCCCCGGTACGCGAACCGGGAGCGAACCAAAAAAAAAAAAAGAAGAGTAAGTATAAGGGAAGTAAACAGAGAGTAATGTAAAAAGAAAGACAGCTATAGGGAGTAAACCAGAGATACTGTTTAATAGATTTATTTACCGAAGAAAAGATGGAAGAGGGTATAATTGTGAAAAACAAAATAGATAAGGAAGTGAAAGAAAAAAGGACAGTAGAAGAATAACAAAGAAGAGTTTCTTAAAGAATATGAGTGAATGTTCAAAATAAGATTAAAACATATGGAATAACAGAGAGAAAAAACAGAAAGCAGAAAAGAAGAAGTAACAGAAAAAGAATAATTGAAACAGCAAAGAAATCTAAATAACATAGGGGCATATTATCAACATAGGCAATAAAAGTTTTGCAGCTTTTATCGGCAGAAATGTGTCGCTAAAGCTGCTTTTGCGGCAGAAAACTGCCGCTAAAACCGCTTTTGCAGCAGTTTTCTGCCGATAAAAACAGCAATAATTGTATTGTCTGTGTTCATAATATGCCCCTTAGTGTGCTTCAACTACACAGAGAAAGCATAATGAACAAGTAGTGAAACAGTGATCAGTCAGAGACACTAAGAGTAATAGAGACGGAGTGAGTGAACAAGAGTGAGGAACTATGAGAAGAGAAAGACTGAGAAAAGGAGTGGAAGGAGTAGAGTAAGTAAGTAATAGAGAAAGGAATGAGGGAAGTAGCAAAGGCAGGAAAGTGAGGTTTAAAGAAATGAAGCATTGGAACTAATAGTAGTTAAATGAGATAGAAATGAAACGAAAAGAGTACAAAACATTTACCTTATAATTGTCGTTAACTTAGTCACTTGTTATTTTTATACTTTCAATCTGTGAAAGAGATAACAAACATTTGAAAAATATTAAAACATATATTTAAAAATTAGAAAAGACAAGGCAAAAGATTGAAGGACAAACAGTTTTTCAACAACTTTGACACTTACAGAAGCTTCTGCTTCTCCAGGCCCCCTACACAGTCCTAAAGATATACATTTTAAACTAACAGTATCTTGATGCAGATGAAGTAAGGCCTATCTTGAAACATGGTGCATCTTTTGCACTGCTGTTGTCTCACAAAAGTGACGCAATGGCAGCGCAAAAGAGGTGCACAATCATCATAAAACTGTTCCTAACATTTTAAATGATTGTTTCAGGATGGCAATAAGGTGTGTCCTATCCAGACGTTTGTTTCAGGTGAGGCCTACTCAGGGTTGCAGATCAAATTTAGGCTTGTTCAAGAGTACAGAGGAGATAATACATGTGCAGGCCAACCAATAAAGTTCAGACTTCCTCTGTTTCCCTGGACAGGCCTAAACTTCATCTGCACAATGTGATTCGTAATGTTAGGAAACACAGGTAATGTATTTCAAAAATGTGCACTTCTTTTGCTCATTTCACAGTCACATCACTTGTGTTTCCTTTGGTTAGGTATCTCATTGTGCAGATGTAGTCCAGCATATGAAAGAGTACGCACTGCATGCAACAACTTTGACACTTACTGAAGCCTCAGCTTCTCCATACTCCCTACACAGTCCTAATTATATACATTTTAAACTGACGGTATCTTGCTGGAAATGAACTGAGGCCTATCTTGCAACATGGTGCATCTTTTACACAAAAGTGACGGAACAGCGGCGTAAAAGAGGCACACAGCCTTTATAAAACTGCCCTTAACATTTTAAATAATTGTTTCTAGATGCTGATAAGGTGTAACCTATCCACAGATTTGTTTCAGGTAAGTCCTACTCAGGGTTGCAGATGAAATTTAGGCTTGTTGAAGAGTATAGAGGAGATAATACATGTGCAGGCCTACTAACGAAGTGAGTCATGTCCACTGCACTCTTGAACAAATGTCAGACCTCCTCTGTCTCCTGGAACAGGCCTAAACCTCATCTACACAATGTGATGTGTAATGTTAGGAAACACAGGTAATATAATTGAAAAACGTGCAATTGTTTTTGCTCATTCCACAATCACATCACCTGTGTTTCCTTTGCTTAGGTATCTCATTGTGGAAATGTAGTCTATCATATGAAAGACTACGTAGAATGTGAGCACTGTATGCAACAACTTTGACACTTACAGAAGCCTCACCTTCTCCATGCCTCCTACACAGTTCTAAATGTACATCATAAATACAAACAGTACAGAATTAATTATCAAGTTAAATGGTTTATTTTTGCTGTTCTCAGAATGTATCAAATTTCACTAAAAACAGTGACTTGAAGGTATTCATCATATAACAGCGGGGAAAAAAAACCACAATCAAAATGATTGTGTTTAAAAAACCCATATAACATAACCAATCAGAAATCAGAATTCCTCAAAAGTAACTTACTTTCCATGACGTCGAAGGATGTCCTATGAACAGCTTACACTCGGTTGTGCTGTTTTTATTTTCAGCCCGCCACTTTCTGAAAGAAAACCTCCATCGTTTCGAAAAATATGTTACATACAATAAATGACTTCTCGCTCTCTACCACACGTTTCCACAAGGCCAAATCATGTAAGAGCCATTTATAACTCTTGGAATTCTTGTAAGCAAATCCCGTCATTTTCTATTTCCGCAACTTTCAGAAAGAAAACGTTCAAGATCACTTTCACAATCCTGGACTAGTAATATCTTACCCTTCTTGCTCACTCATGTTCTACATTTCCTATGACACTGATACTGCTTACTATGAAGCAGACTTACACTACCTCTATGACTACTACAATTATTTAATTCTCTACATCACTTTTAATCACAAAGCAATATAAAACAGTAGATAAAACTGTATCAACCCCTAGAATAATTATACGCCAGTTACCTACCCTAAATTCTCTTTTCTGAAAACAGAAAGTAAGAATATTTTTAAGTAAAAAGGCAACATTGTATCGTAGTCAAATGGCAATAATTTCTGAAACAGCTAATTTTTTTACATTTTCAATAAGCTGTGTGATAAGCGGATCTTGTCAAATGACCATCATGCCATATAATAGCTGCAGTTACAAATGTTCTTCCTAAAATCAACGACTGTGTAGCCACAACATTTGTAATTAAGGTTGAAGACTTACTTTCATCAGGTTTATATAGTTGGATTTTTAAAATGACATTATAATCAAAAGTTTGGACAAATAATCTAGACAGCATTGCAGACTTACATTCCCTCTACTCCATGTCTTGATTGGCTGCTTGAATTAGCTTATAAAAAGAAACAGTTTTTCTGAACTCATTCAAAGTGCAGTTATTTTTCCATGACATCAAGTGTTATGGTAAGAACACCGTTTGCTTTGGGAAATACTCTGTTGTCCTTCAACTAATCTCTGCCCAACACTTTCTATAAGAAAATCTTCTTTTTTTCCAGGAACTATTTAAAACTCAAAAATAACTTTTGACTCTGTACTACACTTATCCTCAAGGCCAAATCGTGTAGGAGCCATTAGAACCTCTTGAAATTCCTCAGAGCAAATCCCGAGATTCCTTCTCTAAAAGTTTGGTTTTAAAAACACCAGGTAAGAATTTTTAAGGTCAAAAGGTAATTTTTTTTGAAAATTAAAACAGAATCGTTGCAGAATGACCAGCCATTTCTAGACTTTAAATAAGCTGTGTAATGTCCTGATGTTATTGAAGGACCATCATGATATATAATTGCTGTAGTTACAAAAGTCCTTCCTGATATTGACAACTGCGAAGCAACAACATTTTTAATTAAAGTTGTCAATTTTGTTCCATCAGGCCTACATCGTTGGAACATTAAAATGACATACTGGCCATATGTTCGTATAAATAATGTTGACATCATTTCAGATTTACATTGGCTACACTCCATGTTGTGATCAGCTGCTTTTACTAGCTTATTAAAGGAGACTGATTTACTGTCTGGCAAAGTTAAATATATAAATCTTTCTGAGTCTACACTAGTAGTACTTGATACCCTACAGTTCTCGCAGTCATGCTGCCATTGATAAGAAAGCCCAAACAGGTGATCTACACCTTCAGCATGCAATACATCAAGCATATACATTAAAAACTCCTGACAATCTTGCTGAATATTTTGAGAGAATTGTGTTTGACCTGAACATCCGTCTAACAGATTTTGAATTTCAGACACACTTTCTATTTTTGTTCTATCAGTGCTACATTTCTCTAACACAGAATTTAACAAACTGCAAAATCTTTGATCAGAATTGACCACAATTTCTTCTTTTACATTTTCTAGAGAAAACAAAACATTAACCACTACATTAGCATAGCAGTTGACGCCAGAACTGTTTTCAAATTGAAAACCAACAACATCTTCAACAGAATCCTTTTTGTTTCTGCTTATAATTTCAGGTTCATCGACTTTTCGTCTTTTTGCTACAACCTCCCTAGTATTGGTCACATTTCTTCGTTTCCGGCCTACCACACGTTTCTCAAACAAAGGATATTGAGGCAAATGTGGCACATACTCTCTTCTTAACCTATTGTATTCCTTAACACAATCTAGATCCGCACAAATGTTTGTGACATCACACTCAATCAAGTACAATCCCGATAAAGTTCTAACTCGTGACAATGCCACATATGCCATACCCTCCTTGAACACAGAACTGCCAATATTCACCAATGCACTGTCTACACTTAAACCTTGCGATTTATGGATTGTCACCGCATATGCCAAGCAAACAGGAAACTGCTAACGGCGAACATATAAGTCTTTTACAAGCAAAAATCTAGCAGAACAACGACCAATTAGCTGTACTTCCTCAATGCCATCAAATTTAATTTTTAAAAATTCAATTCCATCTCTATTTCTGTATTTCACAAAATCAACAACATTACCCATTGATCCATTTACCAGACCTCTTTCAACATGTAAATTCCTTCTTAAAATTATACGGCAGTTTAAGCACACATTCTGAGTCTTTTCAAAACCTGCAGTTTTAGATATAGTCTTCTCTAATGAATCCAATTTTGTTTTCAAATTCTCAGACAAAATAATTGTTGATCCCATATGCTCTACTCTGTCAATAGCTTCCAGTTTCACAATCTCTTGGTTTTCTAAATGCAACATTTTGTTGTTGAAGATGGCATATTCTGCAAGAGTTGGCATCAAACATATTCCAGATTTCTTCTCAGTAATTTTCTGAAAAATATTCTCAGGCACAACATCTTGTTCTGGATATAAATTTGACAGTAATCGTGCATGTAAAGCTTCTTTCCCATGCTCGGTCACTTTTCCAATTCTACCATCTTGTAGAATATTCTTGTAATCTTCATCCTTCGCCTGACGCATATTTTCATGCAGTTGAGCATAATTGAAGTTTAACCATATATTGACGTTGCCAATGCTCCCTAGGCACTTCCTGGTATCTTCATGCATGAGCATTTTGAACACAGGTTGTCCTTTCACTGGTGTCAGCTGCAGAAGATCTCCGAAAACAATGATGTGTTTGCCACCAAATAACACATCATACTCTGTTTTGAGAACTTCTTGCATTCTCAAATGCACAAAGGCAAGCATGACATTGGAACCATGCTTACTTCGTCAATGATAAGAAGTTTCATTTTCCTCAAGACTCTTGAAACTTCACAACAAGCATCTCCAGATAACTTGTGGTATTGTAATTTGTTATCATGCTCCACTGGCAGCATCAGTAGACGATGCAAAGTAATACCTTTAATGTTATGTGCTGCCAGTCCAGTTGGAATGGTGACAAAACAAGACAGCGATGACTCAGTCCTTTCCTGCAAATAACATGAAATTGCTTTAATGAGGAAACTTTTTCCAGTTCCCGCTTCTCCACTCACGTACAGTTGGACAGGCTTCAACGACGTACATGAGCACTCTTTCTTCTCATGACTTAATCCATGATCAATTTGCATGGTAACTTCGTCATATATTTTAGTCTGCTCAACGTTGAGTTGTCTTTCCAACTCTCCTAAGTTAACCACATCCTCCTGAGCATGTGCCATGGCTCTTTCCACTTCATTCATTCAAAAGTGCTAAATAGAAAAACTCCTTTTTTTCAGGAGATTCGCCACTCAATTTTCGATGGTTTACCAAGTGGCATTTTCTTTGCTTGACCAGACATCCCTCACTTCCAATTACAGCATACACTCCTTTCTCAATATCTTCTTTGATGTTCCTCTTGAATATGTAATTTTGTAGAACCTCATACAGACAAACATTCTCGAGGTGACTGCTTCGATTTGGATAATATGTATCCAACATGTTGGTCTTCAAAATATCGGTACTGTTTGGCTCCTTTTCCGCCAAATACTCAATTTCCCGCACAGGTTTCAGAACTCGATTACGCGTTGCAGCAAGACCAAGACTCGCCCAAACGATACTCCTGGATTTGGCATAGAGACTTGCTGAAGACAACCGGTCAGAACATTCGTAAGCTCCGATTTCTCGATGTGACAACATCTTCAGAATGAAACTGTACAACTTCTTACTGAGGCTCTTTTCATGGGAAATGTCCTCCCACATATCCTTCAATTCTGTCTTTTCTTTTTTGGTGATGTAGGATGTCACATACCGAGCCACAGCCATACAGTTATCAGCCACAAACTGTATATCCATGTTAGCATTCCACATGGACAAAATCACTGGGTTGTAGTCGTTGATGTACTTGGACTCTTCGTTCCTCTTCAAATTGTATGTGTTTTTAGGTGATTTCTTCATCACATTAGGTCGCAGCGAAGACATCAAACTGTTTACTCTTCCTTTAGAAATCACCGGTCGTGGAAAGCCGAAACGACATTTGGTGTAGAACTTGTCCTTGTTTCTGAATTTACGACGACAGTACTTTCCACAACGATGGCTTTGGAAACGTAGAACTTTTTCTCTTAGGCTTTTCTTCTCCTTTGCGTTTGGAACAGCACACGTAGAATACTGTTGTATGAAACTCATCATTAAGTCTTCTGGATCCGTTCCAAATTTAGGTGCATCCTTGATCCACAGCAGCATATGTATATGAGGAGCACCTCTTGCTTGGTACTCCTTTCTCCAGAAGAAATCCAACACCTCTCCAAGAGGTGGATTTCTCTTGTTCATGATGAAAGACATCATAGCTTCAAATCTATGATTGAAGTACCTGCATACATTGACTGGATCCAAAGAGCACAGTTCTCCGGGTGTCTTGAATTCGATGTTTTCAATGTTTCCATTTGCCTCTCGTAGAAATTCAAGTAAGTCTTCCCAGCCATACTCGGCACAGCTCAGAGTGAGGAACCATGTGGGAGTTCCTAAGTTCCTCAGCATACATTTGAAATCACCATGACGACGGTACCAGTACTCATTAGTACCACGCTGACACGCCATGAGATTAATCAGGTGACAATCCAAAATATTGTCTTGGACATTGACTTTATCCATAAAGTCACTTGCTGAGATGTTTTGCATGTGTATACCACTTTTAAAGATGTGGTTCACTGCATATGACAGTCCAGACAGATCGCTTTCAAACAGGAGATGAAACAAATAGGGAATGCATTGTCGAAACCTAGCATATTCTGCATACAATCGTAAAGTCTGGTATTCAGAAGCAGGAATTTGAGGAGGTCGCTCATCATATCTTCCTCCCTGACCTGTTGGAAATAGCTGTGGGAAACACCGAGCTTCCAAACTTTCCTCCCAAACACTAATGGGACTCCCTTTGGCTTGTTTCATTTGAAACAACTCAATAGCATTCCCCATGACTTCCTTGGAATGAAAAGGATGAACACTATAATGTTCATATATTTCTTCACTTTTAAAGGGTTCTACTTTCTCAATTTGACCAGCACACAAATCGCTATCCTCTTACTCACTTACTTCCTCTTCTGCAACATATACATTCTTATAGTACTTATTATTTTTTTTCAAATACAATGTTGCCTTTTTGAGTTTCCTAACATCCACTAAATCTTGCCATATTTTCTTATTCTTTGTCGGAACCCCATTAACTAAGATAACCAGAGGTTCCTCTTCCACTTTTTCTACTCCAATTGTATTAATGTTTTTCTTCAAATCTAGAGGCAAATAAACAACTCTTCCCTTTAATCCTCTCTGTAAATCTGATGGAGGCAATTTCCCTGTCTTTGGCTCCATTCTTACAATAGCCTGAAAGGGATGGATACTTTGAATCAAAATAGATTCATAAGTATTTAAATCCTTCAATTCAGAAGGAATCTCAACCAATTCCAGATTATTATGAACCGCTCTAGCAGGCATCTGGTTTTGATTTAATTTGTTACAACAATACGTACACACACGTTGATCCGATCCCAAATCAAAACAATTTTCTACCATCAAGTATGTTGCGAAATCCTTCCATTCACTATTATTTTCCCTTTCACTTTTTGCATATAAATCCACTAACTTAGTCTGATTCTTATAATAAGTGCGTCGACAACACACACAAGTGAAATTAGGCCTCTCACTTGATTTAACCTGAAACGCGGCAATTTCCTTCTGAAAATTATCTGTACTGGAAACCTGTACACTGTCTTCCACATTACCCTCTTCTTCTGGGTCAATTTCAACATTCTCCTCTTTACTTCCAAAGTAACAAAACTCAATTTCTTCACAAATATTCTTCACATCTATTTCAGAACCATGCAAAAGAGCAGCGCATAATTGTTTAAGCATAATTGCTGGACTCTTAGCATAATACAACATTCTAACTAATTTCCTCACTTTATTATGATGCACTGCTAGCATCCTGAAATGATGAAAAACACTCTGGCATACTCTCCTGGAAAGACAAGCCAGTGAATGACCATGCAAACCTGTCACTTCTCTCACTCTGCAAGGATCTAATTCTTGCAACAACATCATTTTCTGCTTCAAACTTTTCTTATTAAATGTCCGTACAAAATCACAAAGCAAATTGATGGAATCCTGTCGTACACTGCAAATACTACTACACTTCCAGGTGTACACAGGACCCTTAGGACGTCTTCCTAAAACCTCATTACCTAACACCTCTTCTGTCTCTGTTGTCACAAGTTTTTCTTTTTCAACTGGACAACCATCTTTCACCTCATAAGCTCGACCACTGGTGTCAACTGCATGCACCAAATCATTATCCTGGAAATAACTCTCCTCATTGAAAAATGCCTCACAACTTGAACTATGCATCCATTCTCCGGAAAAAACTTCACAAAAATTACTACGATTAACTATTCTCTTCCATCTACTATTTCTTTTGAAATCATAAATTGCCTTGTTTAGCTTCCTAATTCTATTGATTATCAAAATAAATAACTTTCGCTTTATTTCAAATTCCTGATCAATAACTTTCTCAACTTTTTGTTTTCTCTTATAAAAAACCACTTTCTGTTGACCTTTCTTAATATTTTTTAACAAATTGCCAATTATCCTGTTGCGGAACATTCGTCTACGAATGTCCCTAAACTGTTGTTTCCTTCTACTATCATGCACAGAGTTATCTCTTGCTCTAGCAGTAACATTTTTGATTGGCCTTTCCTTTCCGTTTAAATTGCTTCTCTTTTTCTGGACTAAAACATTTTCTGTACTACTACTTTTTTTTCTACAAATGTTTCTTATGAATGGTTTCATGGTCTTACCCGGTGCTTTCTTGGTGACTTGACAAGTTTTTTTTGTAGAGGACTGCTGCATTATTTCATGGACCTGCTGTCCTTGAAGTTTTGCAGCCTTTCTAATTCTATCCTTGGTTGGCATTCTCAAATTTTGAAATGATCTGCAGTTGAATCTGTGGTAAAATATAATAAAAAATGTTATTAACCAGTATTACCAAATAGTAAATCAATAACAGTCATCAAAAACTTAACACACTACTTGACATTTTTACATAGAATATTTTTTAGTGCTTTGGCAAATTTAGAATACACAAATAGCAGAAAAGAAATGGAATTCTTCTTCATTTTACCTGTGCTGTTTTATATGTGAATCTGATCTAATTTTATGAGCATATTTTAATATTTTATTGAAGACACTACACATAACCTGTTTTTGAAGGTGTGTTTAATTTTAAATGAAACGGTTTACATTTTTACTTTACATTTATTATAAATTTTAAAAATAAATGTTTATAGTTCCATAGGCTCAAGCACGTCAGCTTCCCACCCTATGTCATACAATTCTGACAAATCGGCATCCTCATCATGTTCTTCATCATCCTCAGGATTTAAATCATCCAAGGGATCTACTTCCACTGACGTTTCAATTACAAGTTCAATGATAAGGTCAAAATCAACTGATTGCTGATTGTCACTCATGGTTGATGTTGTTGTTATCTTTAAAGAAAGAGAACAACAATGAGATGTTCCAGAGTAAGAGACAAATCTCAGAGATTATAATAGTAAAAATGTTTAACAAGAGTAACATTTTGCAGCTATTATTTAGCCATGTCCAGCGATGCTGAGGAGTAGAGGCCTATGTCCAAGTTTTCAGTGAACAGGACTCATCTCTTCTTAACCTTGGATAAGCCTCACCGACTCTGTGTCCCCTGCTCATACTTAAATGTACAGGGGCAGATTTATGCTAAGTGGCGCATCCCCACGGATGCACCAGTTAATGTGCACCGCTGCTCTGCCACCCATAGTGTGCCGCATTTACAATGTGGAGCACCATTGAGCAAAAACAGCACAGATGCGTCACGCATCTGTGCCGCAAAAGCAGCACATTGCAGGAATCACGTCATAAGCGCGACATGTCTACTGCAATGCACAGGAGGAACCCTCACATTGCATGGTGCATCACTTCTTATGCCTGTTTCAAACAGGCGTAAGGATTTGATTCAGCAATGCTATAAAGCTGACTCAGTGAAATCTTCTAAATTTCACTGTGTTAGTTTTACAGGGCTTTCATGCAAATTAATGTATACCTTGCAACAAAACACCTATATGAAAACTGACGCAGGTTTCATGTGGCACAGGACTTTACAGCATGACACATCTGCCTAGATGCATCAAGTTGTAAATATGTCGCCACATAGCAAATCTTTTGCACCGCCGCTGCGTCACAAAAGTGACGCACAGTGACGCAAAAGAGACATACACCTATCATAAATCTGACCCTAACATTTTAAATGATTGATTCAAGATTACGATAAAGTGTGGCCTATCCAGAGGTTTGTTTGAGGTGAGGCCTACTCAGGGTTGCAGATGAAATTTACGCTTGTTAAAGAGTACAGAGGAGATAATACATGTGAAGGCCTACCAATGAAGTAAGTCATATCCACTTCACTCTTGAACAAAGTCCAGACCTCTTCTGTGTCCGTGGACAGACCTAAACCTCATCTGCACAATGTCATTCGTAAACTTAGGAAACACAGGTGATGTAATTGAAAAATGTGGAGTTTCTTTTCCTCATTTCACAATCACATCACCTGCGTTTCCTTTGCTTAGGTATCTCATAGTGCAGATGGACTCTAGCATATCAAAGAGTACACAGAAGTTGAGCACTGTATACAACAATTTTGACATTTACAGAAGATTCAGCTTCTTATCTTGTTGGAGATGAAATAAGGCCTGTCTTGCAACATGGTGCATGTTTTGCATCACTGCTGCATCGGTTTCATGTGGCACGGGACTTTACAGCATGACACATCTGCCTAGATGCATCAATTTTTAAATATGTCGCCACATAGCAAATCTTTTGCACCGCCGCTGCATCACAAAAGTGACGCACAGCGGTGCAAAAGAGGCACACACCTATCATAAATCTGTCCCTAACATGTTAAATGATTGATTCAGGATGACGATAAGGTGTGGCCTATCCAGAGGTTTGTTTAAGGTGAGGCCTACTCAGGGTTGCAGATTAAATTTACGCTTGTTGAAGAGTATAGAGGAGATAATACATGTGAAGACCTACCAATGAAGTAAGTCATGTCCACTTCACTCTTGAACAAAGGCCAGACCTCTTCTGTGTCCGTGGACAGACCTAAACCTCATCTGCACAATGTCATTCGTAAACTTAGGAAACACAGGTGATGTAATTGAAAAATGTGGAGTTTCTTTTCCTCATTTCACAATCACATCACCTGTGTTTCCTTTGCTTAGGTATCTCATAGTGCAGATGGACTCTAGCATATCAAAGAGTACACAGAAGTTGAGCACTGTATACAACAATTTTGACATTTACAGAAGATTCAGCTTCTTATCTTGTTGGAGATGAAATGAGGCCTGTCTTGCAACATGGTGCATCTTTTCCATCACTGCTGCATCGGTTTCATGTGGCACGGGACTTTACAGCATGACACATCTGCCTAGATGCATCAATTTTTAAATATGTCGCCACATAGCAAATCTTTTGCACCGCCGGTGCGTCACAAAAGTGACGCACAGCGGCGCAAAAGAGGCACACACCTATCATAAATCTGTCCCTAACATGTTAAATGATTGATTCAGGATGACGATAAGGTGTGGCCTATCCAGAGGTTTGTTTAAGGTGAGGCCTACTCAGGGTTGCAGATTAAATTTACGCTTGTTGAAGAGTATAGAGGAGATAATACATGTGAAGACCTACCAATGAAGTAAGTCATGTCCACTTCACTCTTGAACAAAGGCCAGACCTCTTCTGTGTCCGTGGACAGACCTAAACCTCATCTGCACAATGTCATTCGTAAACTTAGGAAACACAGGTGATATAATTGAAAAATGTGGAGTTTCTTTTCCTCATTTCACAATCACATCACCTGTGTTTCCTTTGCTTAGGTATCTCATAGTGCAGATGGACTCTAGCATATCAAAGAGTACACAGAAGTTGAGCACTGTATACAACAATTTTGATATTTACAGAAGATTCAGCTTCTTATCTTGTTGGAGATGAAATGAGGCCTGTCTTGCAACATGGTGCATGTTTTGCATCACTGCTGCATCGGTTTCATGTGGCACGGGACTTTACAGCATGACACATCTGCCTAGATGCATCAAGTTGTAAATATGTCGCCACATAGCAAATCTTTTGCACCGCCGCTGCGTCACAAAAGTGACGCACAGCGGCGCAAAAGAGGCACACACCTATCATAAATCTGTCCCTAACATGTTAAATGATTGATTCAGGATGACGATAAGGTGTGGCCTATCAATGCAAAAGAGGCATACATGGCTATGTAAGTTAAATAATCAAAATCTAAATTTGCCAAGCACACATGGGTGTGTATTTACAAGGACCTTCCACCACGAGGAAATGTCTTTAATTAAAATGGGAGAAATAACATCAAAGGGACTCAAATGCCTTTTAAATGTACCCCAAGCAACCTATGAAACTCTAGCAGTATATATCAAGAAACCTAATTGATTTCAGAAATCGTTTTTAAACACAACATCTAAATCAATGATATACCTACATTCAAGGGGAAATGACTTAAAATGGCCTAAGACACATGAAAGCGTTTTTTTGAAGTCCTTGCACCATTTTTGGGTCACTTTTAACATGGCTATGTTAGTCAAAGAATTAAAATCTAAATTTGCCAAGCACAGATGGGGGCGTATTTACAAGGACCTTGCACCACGCGGAAAGGTCTTTAATTAAAATGAGAAAAATAACATCAGAGAGACTCAAATGCCTTTTAAATATACCCCAAGCAACCTATGAAACTCTAGCACTACATATCAAGTAAACTAATTGATTTCAAACGTCATTTTTAAACACATCATCTAAATCAATGATATACCTACATTCAAGGGGAAATGACTTAAAATGGCCTAAGACACATGAAAGCGTTTTTTTAAGGCCCTTGCACCACTTCTGGGTCACTTTTAATATGGCTATGTTAGTCAAAGAATTAAAATCTAAATTTGCCAAGCACAGATGGGGGCGTATTTACAAGGACCTTGCACCACGGGGAAAGGTCTTTAATTAAAATGAGAAAAATAACATCAGAGAGACTCAAATGCCTTTTAAATTTACCCCAAGCAACCTATGAAACTCTAGCACTACATATCAAGTAAACTAATTGATTTCAAAAATCGTTTTTAAACACATCATCTAAATCAATTATATACCTACATTCAAGGGGAAATGACTTAAAATGGCCTAAGACACATGCAAGCGTTTTTTTAAGGCCCTTGCACCATTTCTGGGTCACTTTTAACATGGCTATGTTAGTCAAAGAATTAAAATCTAAATTTGCCAAGCACAGATGGGGGCATATTTACAAGGACCTTGCTCCACGGAGAAAGGTCTTAAATTAAAATGGGAAAAATAACATCAGAGAGACTCAAATGCCTTATAAATATGCCCCAAGCAACCTATGAAGCTCTAGCAGTACATATCAAGAAACCTAATATTTTTCAAAAAACGATTTTAAACACATCATATAAATCAATTATATACCTACATTCAAGGGGAAATGACTTAAAATGGCCTAAGACACATGAAAGCGTTTTTTAAGGCCCTTGCACCATTTTTGGGTCACTTTTAACATGGCTATGTTAGTCAAAGAATTAAAATCTAAATTTGCCAAGCACAGATGGGGGCATATTTACAAGGACCTTGCTCCACGGGGAAAGGTCTTGAATTAAAATGGGAAAAATAACATCAGAGAGACTCAAATGCCTTATAAATATGCCCCAAGCAACCTATGAAGCTCTAGCAGTACATATCAAGAAACCTAATATTTTTCAAAAAACGATTTTAAACACATCATATAAATCAATTATATACCTACATTCATCGGGAAATGACTTACAATGCCCTAAGACACATGAAAGCGTTTTTTTAAGGGTCAATTTTAACATGGCTATGTAACTCAAAGAAACAAAATCTATTTGTAAAACACTTGACACAAAGCAACATTTTAAATACAGAACTTTCTTCATAATTTTCTCCCTAAAGCATACTATTGTCTATCTAAATTGAATGAATCTTTTCTCACCTTAGCAAATACTTTATGAGTTTCAAAACAGTCTCAGAAACACACCAATTTGTCTTTAGCAGAGCAAAAGGTATGCACTCCAGAGTCTGCAGCTATGAAAAGCACAGACATGCTCTAACTCATCACACATATCTCTCATGTCACCCAATCAAAACTCTTCCCTCACTTTTTTCAAATCAACACCCTTCCCCCCTCTGCCCTCTCTGCCTTTTTTGCATAGCAACCACCTCCTGAAAGACCTCTGATGTTTGCAAGTTCACACAACAATGTTTCAATTGAACTCTGAACTCTCAGTGCACCTGCATATCCAGTGCAATCTTTCATTAAATGATTTTTTCTTGACCATTCAAATTACATCTTTCAAAGAACTCATCCATGCACCCTAACTTTCTGTTTTCAGCAATCAAAATCCACCAATCACTGCTACTGCTTCCTTAACACAGAAACTCCACAGTTTTTTTCATTTTAAACTCTTATTTTTCCAACTGCCATTTCATTGCCACACTTCATCTCACTGCAGCAGAATCTTCTCTCACCGTGTTTTCTGTCTGGATTGTTGGACATAGTTACATCTACTGGGCTCAGAGGTATGCTGAGAATAGAAATTTACCTAACCTCAATTTACAAGATGTGGAAATTAAGTGGTTTGGCCACAGAGGATTAAAATGTCACCAATTGATACCATTGGTGAAAACGTTTATGCATTTGCCTAAACCTGACCTGTTAATTTTGCACTGTGGAGGTAATGACTTGGGCACTTTGACTGGTGTAGGTCTGGAAATGCTTTTAAAGGACACCTTTGAGCAATTGATGGCACTTTTTCCTCAAACTGCCTTGGTATATTCAAATATATGCCAAACACAGAAATGGAGGTGGTCGAACCAATTTTGTCCACAAATTGAGAAATCGAGGAAGCATGTAAACAAATCTGTTTCAGCTTACATGAGAGACCATGGAATGGGCTCCATGTACAACAATAACTTGCGTTACTACATGCAAGATATCTACAGAGGAGATGGAGTTCACTTCTCAGATGAAGGAAACAGAGTTTTCATTCTGAATTTAAAACTGTGCATTGGTACCTACTTATAAGTACCTAAATGTACCATAAACCCAAAAGCTCTTCTCAGAGCTACCCTACATCTGATCACTCACAATTATTATTTTACTCTAACTTTTTTCACTAGTTTTCAACAAAGTACGCTCCCCGGAGCGCTACCCGGTACACGAACCGGAAGCTAACCGCGCGAAATTAAAAAAAAAATGTTTTTTTTTCGCACATATGGGCCTCCTCAGCCATCCTCAGAAAACCTAGGGGGTCAAAATACGTCTACCGTGTCCCCTTCTACCCATTCTGAACATTATTTGCCCTCCATCTTGCATCTTAATTCGACCGAAACACAAAATGGTGGACTCCCGTAACGCTGCAGGTTCGCGTACCGGGGCGCTCCCCGGGAAGCGCTCCATCAAAAAAGGTGGGAAAGTAATTTACAGAAGAAACATTGGAGACACTTTCACCAAATATAAATTTGCTCATACTACATACCAATCCCTACCATTTTCACAAATTTGGTAGGAATTCTATTTAGCCATTTAGCCTGTAGACCTCTCTAAATACCCTGAGGTAAATTACTTCACAAAACACATCTGAAGTGTTGGAATTGACAACCAATGAAAATGTTACTTTCTTTTCCATTTTTTTTACCTGACATTTGATTGGTTATGTACCTGAATATAAAGGAAGAGAAGGAAACACAGCCATTTTGACTACTACTTCCTGGTATACATTTCAATAGGATTTTCACTAATAACTTCAACTTCTTTGTAAAGGTAAGTTGTTATTTTAAAAACTGAAGTATATTGTGCACTTTAAGTTAATATGGTAAACTTTTTCTGATAGTTATATACTATCCCTCTGTAGTAGTTATAGATTTAGATAGACTTCTCTGTTATAGTTATGGATGGAGTTAGGCTTGTCTTTTATAATTATGAATTTACTTACGTTAAATCACATACACTTTTTTATATTCCTACTTCCACTCTGATACTATACACTGCCCAAAGATAAATTCACTGTTAAAAACTGCCTATTTAAAATTAATCCCAACAGTGCCCTATCTCTACTAATATATATTTTTTTTATGCAAATTTCAGGCAAAATGGAAGGCGAACAGAAAGTGTCATTTGAAATTGTCCTTGCAGAGACCAACCAAGAAATCATTGATCCAAATGATATTGAATTTATGGATGAAACTTGGGACCAAGAACTACTGCAATGTGTGCAATCAGTAGATGTCCTCCTTGAAAATGAGGACATTTTACACACTCAAACATTACAAGCTATGTTCAATGAAAATAACGACATTTCAGACAGTGAAATGATAGACATTTTATTACATTTTGAAACACAATCACAATAATAAATAATTGTTTAAAAAATAAATAAATAAAAAAAAAATCAACAAAACAAGCAATCAATTAACATACAATATTTGGAAAGTCTATCATATTTTTTTCCTTATAGTACGCTCCCCGGGCCGCTTCCCGGTTCGCAAACCGGGCGCTCCCCACGCAAAAAAAACAAAAAAAATGTTATTTCTTTTTTTGCCGCGCAGGGTCACTTTTAAAGCCTCCATATCAAACCTAGGGGGTCAGGGAGGATCTACTATGCCCCCTTATGGTCATTTCCCGCTTTGTTTTGGCCTCCTCTTGTCTCTCGATCCTACCGAGAGACAAGATGGCGGCCGCTCCGGACTGTTTAGAATGTTGACAGACACCGGAGAGCCAATCAGCTTCGCTTCGCGAAGTTCCGTTACGCGTCAAGTACGCGAACCGGGGCACTGCCCGGAGCGCTGTTACAGATATATATATTTTTTTGCACCTTAATTTCTCAAAATCCACTGGAGCACATATATTGAGACCTAGCAAAGGCACATCGGGCTAACAGTCCCTACAATTTTGCCAAGTTTCATGAAAATCCATTCAGCCGTTCGGGCTAAAAGTGAGGCCAACCGCCCTATGAAAATGAACATGGGAAAAACGCGTTTTGGGACCCCCCTTTTTTCTCGGCCCCCCCTTGACGAACCCCCCCCCAAATTTTCAGTGGCTGCTCAGAAACAAAATGTTCCATTTTCCTGAAAATTTCAGCCAATTCCGTCCACAAACGCCAAAGTTATTAGACATAGAATTTTCAAAAATCCCATAGGAAAAAGATCCTAACTATATATACCTACTGGCGACCGCCAGTAGGTAATATATATTTCCTACTGGCGTTCGCCAGTAGGTAGTTATAGTTAGGACCTAGTTTCCATAGGAAATGCGCAACATACTATTGGAAATAACTTTGGCGCTGGTGGATGAATCTTCGTGAATTTCTCAAAGAAGATGGTCCGCTCCGCTCCTACCCTGAAAGTTTTGTGGTGATTTGTCAAGTGGGGGCTGAGAAAAAAGGGGGCTCCCAAAACGTGTTTTCCCCATGTTATTTTCCATAGGTCGATTAGACACGGCTACAGCCCGAACGGCTGAATGGAATTGCAAGAAATTTGGCAAAATGTTAGAGTCTGATTCGCAGATTGCCCTTATGGTTAAATGGTGTAAATCCCTCCAGCAGTTGTTGAGAAAATCGAATTTGAAAAAATGTATATATCTAAAAGCGGGCACCGTGCGCACACCATTGTGTGCGAGCGGAATTCTGATTTGCTGTTAGACGTCTGTCAACATTCTAATCGGTGGAAACCAGGAAGTGTAGGCCGCCGTTTTGTCAGTGCGAGGCAGCATGGAGGGCAAAATAAAGGTGAAGAACATGAAAAGGGGGCAGGGTAGATAGTCCCTGACCCTCTAGGCTTTCTCAGGGGGTCCCTGTAGGACCCAGAAGTCCCCCAAAAATATTTTTTTTTCTTTAAAAAAATCGTGAGGTGCACGCACCTCCCGAGGCAAAACAGAGTGAAAATTAAAAGTGGAGAACGTGAAAAGGGGGTAGGTTAGAGTCTCCCTGACCCTCTAGGACTTCTCAGGGGGTCTCTAAAGGGCAGAAAAAGAAAAAAAAACAATCGTGAGGTGCGTGCACGGTGCTCGCACCCTTAAGCCGCCATTTTGAGTAGTTTTAAAACAGAGTGAAAAACGAAAGTGGAAAACGTGAAAAGAGGGCAGGGTAGAGTCTCCCTGACCACCTGGGCATTCTCAGGGGGTCCATGAAGGACCCCAAAGGGGAAAAAAACTTTTTTTTTTTAATGCTGCGAGGTGCGCGCACGTTTGTGTAGTTTTAGAAGAGAGTGAAAATCGAAAGTGGAAAACGTTAAAAGGGGGCAAGGTAGAGTCTGAAAAAATTTGCACGGTGCGCGCACTGTGGAAAAAAACTACAAAAAAAGACAGTTATAAAATAAGTTTGAGAGTTTAGATGTTGGTTAGCTCTAAAAAGAGCCGTTGTCTTCATTGAGTGTTTTTTGTACCTACAAGTAAGTACCGATGCAGAGTCTAAAGTTTAAAAGGAAGACTCTGTTCCCCTCATCTGTGAAATGTACACCATGTTTTCTTTAGATGCCTTGCATGTTGTAACACAAGTTGTTGTGGTATATAGCACCCATACCATAGTTTCTGAGGAAAGCAGAAACAGACTTATTCACATGTTTCCTTGCTTTCTCAATCTGCGGACAATATTGGTTAGACCAGTTCCATTTTTGCAGTTGGCATATATTAGAACATACAAAGGCAGTTTGTGGAAAAAATGACATCAATTGCCCAAAGGTGTCCTTTAAAAGATGATTATGTATGTAAAGCAAAAGACTGCAGCATTAATAACTCGGAAAGCTGTCAGTTTTCCATACGCATATCCTCCACTATCTCTTTATCCGGCCTACTTCTGTACCGGCCTCCCGCAACGTTAGGTAATTTTGTAGACTCCTTTATGGAGGCAGTGATACCATTGGCTGCCGCGTCCTCCAATTTTGTTGTCCTTGGGGACCTCAATTTACATTTTGACGATCCCTCTGACAATGTAGCAAGAGACCTTCAAAGCACGCTGGCTGCACTCGATCTTCAGCTTGTAAATGTCGGTAGCACTCATCAGAGGGGTCATCAGCTGGACGTGGTTTTTGCTAATTTTGAGAACTTGCTAGCCCTCCAGCCGCTGGCGCTTCCCTGGATTGATCACTATTTAGTCTCTCTCAGATGGCAGCTGGGGAAGTGGAGAAACCCTGTCCCTAGACAGCACATAGTGGAACGACTCTGGTCGAGGCTGCCAGTGGATACCTGGGTGGCAGAATTAGCTAGAACTGGTCCTCCTCCTGCCACAGACCCCATTACTGCCGATCAACATATAGGGAATTGGTTGACAAATTCCTTGGATTTATTAATTCCGAAAAAGAGAAGGCCTATTAGAGAAAGAAGAGTGGGCTCTGCCCCCTGGTACACTCCCGAACTCAGGAGTCTTAGAACTCTATGCAAGAGATTAGAACGTGCATGGAGAAGGAAGCAGACGGAAGACTGTAGATCAGATTACAAGAGAGCGATGAGGAAATACAAAAATGCGCTGAAGGATGCTAAAAGGAGCTTCTTCAGTGATAGGATCGAGAAAGCAAGCAACTGTCCAGGGGAATCCTTTAAAATTTTTAAGGAACTCCTGAAGACCCCTGTCCCCCCAGTTGTTCACAATAACCCTCGGGAAAAATGTGAAGAACTTGCGGGTTTCTTTCACTCGAAAATAGAGAAGATCCTACTCTCACTGCCGACGACCTCTCAACATCCGGAGTTGGACCTTAGACCGGTAATATGCCCTGTTGAGTTAACCTCCTTTGGCCCCTTCTCAGAGGAAGAGGTCACAAACGTCTTGAAGGGGATGAAGAGTGGGTCCCCTAGTGACCCAGTGCCCATGAAATATCTTAAATCAGTGGCAGACTCTTTGTCCTCCCCGCTGTCGGATCTCATTAACCTTTCACTTTCCCAGGGCACAGTACCTCAGAGATGGAAAGAGGCGGTGGTAAAGGCATTACTGAAGAAACCAGGTTTAGATTCTACTAACTTGGCCAACTATAGGCCGATTTCACTTCTGCCCGGCTTTTCTAAAATTGCCGAAAAGTTGGTCAATCGTCAGCTTTCCCACCATCTTGAGTCCCAGCATCTCCTGGGAGACTCCCAGATGGGCTTCCGCCCTGGTCAGGGAACAGACACAGCTTTACTGGCTGTAGTGGAGGAAGCTAGGAGCATTCTTGATTCAGGAGGGTCAGTGGCAGTGATCCTCCTGGACTTGAGTGCTGCCTTTGACACCGTAAGTCATCAGGTGCTGCTCCAACGACTGTCAGAGGTTGGCGTGACAGGGCTGGCGTTGAAATGGCTCGAATCCTTCCTCTCTAATCATTGTTACCAAGTATGGGAAGGGGTAGAGCAGTCAGCCCGGTTCCCTCTTCAATGTGGAGTTCGCAGGGCTCATCTTTGAGCCCTACCTTATTCAATACCTATATGACTCCGCTTGAAAGAGTGGTCGCCCCTTCAGGAGTCAAGATCATCAGCTATGCTGATGATACACAGCTGGTGGTGGGGCTTACCCAGTTGGCGGAACAACCTGAAGTCCTTCATGACTGCCTTGCCAATGTTCATCGTTGGATGTCCCACTCCGCCCTCAAGCTGAATTGGGAGAAAACCGAGCTGATGCTCCTGGGAAAGTCCAGTCCCTCTATTATTGCCAGCTGCTGGCCCCGGTCTCTGGGTGATCCTCCATCTCCCAAGAAGGAGATCAAGACCTTGGGAATATGGCTGGAGGAAGACTTGTCCCTTAGGACTCACGCCAGGAAGACCGCAGGGGTGTGCTTCGGCCTGCTTCGGTCAGCTCGCAAGGTTTTGCCACTGCTCCCTGATTTAGCGAGGAAGCTCCTGATTCGTGGCTTAATCTTGTCGAGGCTTGATTATGGGAACGTGGTGTTTCTTGGCGCCCCCGAAGCGACTCTGAAGACCCTCCAACAGGTACAAAATGCAGCTGCTAGAGTGTTGATGGATGTTCCCAGAAGACAATCAGCTGCCCCGGCCTTGAAAATGCTTCATTGGCTTCCCGTCAGGGAACGGGTGAAATTTAAAGCGCTGTGTATGGCCCATAAAATTCTGCATGGTAAGGGCCCTCCGCTCCTTGCCCCCATGGTTCATCCCTATAAGCCTACACGTCTACTGCGTTCGGACCAAAGACATCTCTTGCAGTCAACTAGAGTAAAGAGAGCTCGCTCTGGGGGGAGGCGCTTCTCAGTGCAAGTGGCGGCACTGTGGAACTCCCTTCCCTTTAACATCCGTTCAGAGCCCAAGATCCTACCTTTTAGGAAACTTTTGAAGACCTATCTGTTTCCAGTGTAGTGATAAATTGTGCTTCTTCTTGTTCTGTACTGCGCCGGGATGCCCCTGGGTAACTGAGCGCATTATACATTTTATATAATAATAATAATAATAAAAGCATTTCCAAACCTACCCCAGTCAAAGTGCCTAGGTCATTGCCTCCACAGTGCAGAATTATGAGGTCAGGGTGTAGGAGATGCAAAACGGATTTTACCAATGGCATCAATTGGTGACATCTCAATCCTCTCTGGCCAATCCACAAAATATATCCACATTTGGTAAATCAAGGTTGAGAAAGCATCTATTTGCTGCATACCTTTCACTCCAGAATATAAAACTGTGTCCTACAATCCACACTCTAAACATCTTGAAGGCAGATCTGGTTGTACTCAGATGGGCTCTGGAAATGAAATGGCAGTTTGAAAACTTGGAGTTTAGAAAAAAAATGTAGATGATATTCAGTGCACTTGAAAAACAAAGAAGTGATTGGTGGTTTCTGATACACACCAGCAGCCATATCATAATAGGCCTCTGCAGATGCACATGAGAGGGTGCAAGCAGAGGGTGCAAACAGAGGGAGAGGGATAGTGCAGCCAGAAAATACATTTCCAAATTACAGCACTATCTCTATACCAGCAATTAATCAAAACATGAGACACAATATCAAAATACCCTATAAACAGAGAGATACAAACTGTGAGGAGACACAGGTGACATTATAGAAAAAAGTGCAAATATAATTCTTTAATTTACACAGACACAGTGTGATCCTAGTCAAAAATGTTAAAAGCATACATTTTACCAAAACACATATACCACAGTAAATCGTTTAAAAGACAGAACACAGCCCATGTAAATGAGCACTACATTACAGTGCAGAAACCTGACTCATTTCCAAAAGCATTACATCCATACATGAACAGAATGCAAAAAGGCCCAATATGCTTCTAAATCTGCCCAATAGTGTATATAGTACTCTATCTATAATAAGTGGATCGTTGCTAAGAGGAGGTCTAATAAAACAGGGAGTATTATGAAGAAAGCACATAAGAGGGGGCAGGCAGAGGTTACAGGCAGAGGGAGAGGGATGGTGCAGACAGAAAATGAGATAATTCAGGCCAAGACTAAACTAGTACAGGCAGAGGATAGATAGTGCAGGGCTGTATGCAGCGAAACATATGGTGCCGTCAGAGAAAAGATGGTGTAGACAGAGAGTAAGATGGTTCAAGTAGAAACACAGACAGTGGAAGCAGACACAGACATGGTACACACAGAGGATAAAATGCTACAACAGAGAAGAAATGCTGGGAAAATTGATTCAAATGCTACATGCAGAGGCTAATTGGAGCACACAGAGGGGGAGATAGTAAAGACAGATAAAATAGTACATGCAGAAGGTACGAGACTACAGGCAGAGAAGGAAAAGATTTAACATGGTACCACCAGTAGCCATATCATAATAGGCCTCTGCAGATGCACATGAGAGGGTGCAGGCAGAGGATGCTAAATCTTTTGTTTCTCTGACTGTAGTTTTGCACTCTCTGATTGTACCATTTTATCTCTGTCTTCACTATCTCCACCTTTGTGTACTCATTAACATTAAGTTGATGGAAGCAGTAGAAGAGATTGAGTTTCAAGTTGCAAATTTTGAAGTTGAGGACAATGGAAACGAAATCTCAGATGAAATCATGTTGGATGTTTTGCTGCAGTATGAAATGTTTGAAGAATAAATTCATGATTTTGAATTAAAAATGATTCGAGAGAGTCTTTTTATACAATTGTAATAATTTGCTTAGTTGATGTGTTTAAAAATACGGGAATACATATTCTGCTGAAGTGAGTCAGGCTTTAGGATATGTACTGCTAGAAACTACTATGCAGTACATTTGTCAGGCTTCTTAATTCGGAAATAGTCTCCATGCTGTGTACTGAAGATCCTGGCTGTGCTGTAGAAATACCATACTTATTTTCTCTGTAACATGTAGTAATCATTTCAGTGAATTGCAAGGCATATTTCTATCTGTTTTCATTCACAATGCCAGTCAGTGTCTTTTTTTAAAGATTGTGACAGAATCAGTTTCTCGGTGTATCTGTTTTAAGACATGGGAATACATGAATGGAATGATTTAGGCTTTAGGACATCCAGTGGTTTTTACTCGTATCAATTGTATGATACCATACACTGCCTATACACAACTGTATTCCTCTAAACTCAGAAATATCAATCTCACCACGAACTCTTACATTGTCTGAACAGCACTGCACTGTTCTGAACCCTGAAACACCATTCTCAGCAAATTACCTTATAATGTTGAAACACCACTGCCCTGCCATAAACTCTGAAACAGCACTCACTGCATGATTTCCTACTCTGCTCAGAAAAAGTTGCTGTGCCAAAAAACGTACGTATGAAGTAAACCAGTGTATATATCATTTAGTGGTTGTAATTGCTATGTAGTATGTTACTAGTGGTCTATAACATGTTCTTTTTTCTTCACAACAGATTGAAATTATCTACAGAAAGAAAAACCAAATGCCAACGAAGAACGCAAAAAGAAAAAAATATAAACAGGCTTAAATTCCAAGAAAACACAATTACAAGATTTATCTAAACAACAATATACGGATAAAAAGAAGAATGCTCCTGGTAAGACAACAAAGGGTTTTATAAGTAAATTAACCCAATGTAGAAAAAATGAGGATAATGTGCAAAAGAAAAAAACTACAAAGAAAAAGCAGACCCCCAAAAAATGTTGGAAAAAGTATGTGGCGATCATATTCTCTACAGTAACAGACGAAAAAAAACAGTTTGTTCAAATTCGCAAGAGAATGTTTTATAACAGAGTAGTTTTAAATGTATTATAAAATGTACAAAATTGTAAAAGGAAAACAGCTTTTTATAAGAAAAGAAAAATATTGAGAGCATAGTAGATCAGGCTTTTGAAATGAAAAAGAAGTTGTATATTTTAGAAATCAATAGAATTCGTACACTAGACAAGGCAATCAATGTTTTGAAATTGAAAAGTAAGTGGAAAAGACTAATTAATAGAACTCATTTTTGGAATGTTTTTTCTGGAAAATGGAAGCATAGTTCAAGTTGTGAGCCATTTTTTAATAAAGAGACTTACTTTCAGACTAATAATTTGTTGCATGCAGTTGACACCAGTGGTCGAGCTTATGAGGTGAAGGACGGTTGTCCGATTAAAAAAGAGAAAATTGTGCCTAGAAATGCAGAAGAGGTGTTAGCTGATGAAGTTTTGGGGAGACATCCTAGGGCTCCAGTGTACACTTGGAATTGTAGTAGTATTTGTAGTGTACGACAGTATTCAATTGATTTGTTTCGCAAATTCTTACAAAAAGTCTTAAACAAAAGATGAAGATGTTGCAAGAAATAGATCCTTGCAGACTGAGAGAAAAAACGGGCTTGCACGGGCATTCACTGGCTTGGCTTTCTAGAAAAGTATGCCAGGGTATTTTTCACCATTTTAGGAGGTTAGTAGTGCATCATACTGAAGTGAGGAAATTAGTGAGAAGGTTGTATTATGCAAAAAGTCCAGCACTTAAGCTAAAACAGTTAAACAGTGCTCTTTTGCCTTTATCTGTATTAGATGTAAAGAACATTTGTGAAGAAGTTGAGGTTAGTTACTTTGGTGAAAAAGAGGACAGTGCAGAAATAGATACAGTAATAGAAAGAAATTTGGAAGAAAATGTACAACATTTTAGTCCAGAACATTTTTATCAAGAAATTACAAGGTTTAAGGTCATTTCAGGTGAAAGGCCAAACTTTTCGTGTGTGTGTTGTCGACAAACTCATTATAAGAATCAGACTAGGTTAGTTGATTTATATGTAAAAAGTGAAAAGGAAAATAATAATGAGTGGAAGGATTTTGCAACTTATTTGTTGGTAGAGGATTGTTTTGATTTAGGTTCTGATCAGCGTATTTGTAAATATTGTTATAATAAATTAAATGATAACAAAATGCCTGCTAGAGCTGTACATAATAATCTTGAGTTGGTAAATATTCCTTCTGAAATGATGGATTTAAATACCTATGAGTCTATTCTGATTCAATGTGTGCATCCAATTCAGGCTATTGTTCGCATGGAGCCTAAGACAGGAAAATTGCCTCCTTCAGATTTACAGAGAGGATTAAAGGGAAGAGTTGTATATTTGCCTCTATATTTAAAGAAAAATATTGAAACAATTGGTGTTGAAAATGTAAAAGAGGAACCTCTAGTTATTCTAGTTAATGGCGTTCCTACAAAGAGTAAGAAAATCTGGCAAGAATGAGTGGATGTTAGGAAAGTCAAAAAGGCAACGTTGTATTTGGTAAAAAATAATCAATACTATAAAAATGTATATGTAGGAGAAGAGGAAACAACGGTACAAGAGGACAGTGGTTTGTCAGCTGGTCAAATTGAAAAAGTGGATGTGTCCAGAAGTGAACAAATTTATGAACATTATAGTATTCCTCCTCTGCATTCCAAAGAAGTAATGGGGACTGCTATTGAGATATTCCAAATCAAAGAAGCACAAGGAAGACCCGTTAGTGTATGGGAAGTAAGCTTGGAAGCTCATTGTTTTCCTCAGTTATTTCCAACAGGTCAAGGTGGACGATATGATGACCGACTTGTGCAGATTCCTGCATCTGAATACCTGACATCAAGATTATATGCAGAAGATCCAAGGTTTCGCCAATGTATTCCATTTTTGTTTCATCTTCTGTTTGAGAGTGACTTGTCTGGACTTTCCTATGCAGTGAACCATATACTAAAATGTGGAGTACATCTGCAACATTTTTCGGCAAGGGACTTTATGGATAAAGTCCAACAGAAAGACACTGTTTTGGAATCTCAGTTAATTAATCTCATGGCATGTCAGCGTGGTACTAACGAGTATTGGTACCGTCGTCATGGAGAATTGAAATGTATGCTAAGAAACTTAGGAACTCCTACATGGTTCCTTACTCTTAGCTGTTCTGAGTATGCTTGGGAAGCTTTACTTCAATTTCTTCGAGAGGCAAATGCAAACACAGAAAATATAGAATTCAAGACACCTGGAGAACTGTGCTCTCTGGATCCAGTTAATGTATGCAGGTATTTCAATCATAGATTTGAAGCTATGATGTCTTTTATCACAAAAAAAATCCTCCTATTGGAGAGGTACAGGATTTCTTTTGGAGAAAGGAGCATCAAGCAAGAGGTGCTCCTCACATACATATGCTGCTATGGATCAAAGATGCCCCCAGATTTGGAACAGATTCTAATGACACAGTGATGAGTTTTATTGAACAGTATTCTACATGTGCTGTTACTAAAAGTACAGAACAAAAGAATTTAAAACATCAAGTCTTACGGTTTCAAACCCATCGTTGTGGAAAACACTGTTGTGGAAAATACAAATCAAAGGACAAGTTCTACACAAAATGTCGTTTTGGATTTCCACGACCAGTAATATCAAAAGGAAGAGTGAAAAATTTGATGTCATCTTTGCGAAATACTGTGACAAGAAAATCACCGAAAAATACCTACATCTTAAGAAGAAATGTAGACTCAAAATACATAAATGACTATAACCCAGTCATTTTGTCCATGTGGAATGCAAACATGGATATTCAATATGTTGCAGACAACTCCATTGCTGTGGCTCGATATGTAACATCTTACATTAGGAAATCTGAAAAGACAGAACTAAAGGAAATGTGGGAGGACATTTCTCATGAAAAGAGCCTAAGTAAGAAATTGTACAGCTACAGTTTGAAGATGTTGTCTCATCGAGCAATCGGAGCATATGAATGTTCAGATCGCTTATCATCTGCAAGTCTATATGCCAAATCTAGAACAATCATTTGGGTGAGTTTAGGTCTTGCAAGAACACAAAACCGAGTTTTGAAATCTGTACAAGAAATTGAGTATTTAGCAGTGAAAGAACCAAACACTACAGACATTTTGAAGACAAATATGTTGGATACATACTCTCCAAATAGAATTAATCATCTTGAGAATGTTTGTCTCTATGAGGTACTGCAAAGCTACACTTTTAAGAGGAATATTACTGAAGATATCAATAAAGGTGTATATGTTGTGATTGGATCTGAAGGATGTCTGGTGAAACAAAGAAAAGGACATTTGATTAATCATTGAAAACTGAGTTGCGAAACTCCTGACAAAAGGGAATTTTACTATTTAGCTCTTTTGCAACTCTTTAAGCCATGGCGTACATAAGAGGAACTACTTGGAGATTTTCTCAGTTATGAAGATTCATTCAATGCAACCAAAATACTATAGAATGTCCTGTGTTTACTAATTATCTGAAAATGTTGAACGAGGAAATACAGCAAGAAGCTACAATTGCAGCAGAGATTGCTAGAGACAGTTCTCAAGATAGTCAAAGTTCTGCTTTGTTGAGTCAGGATCCACCAGGAGTACCAATTATCCAAAATGAAGCAGCCACTGCCATGGATGAGGTGGAAAGAGCAATGGAACAAGCTCAGGAGGATGTAATAAACTTACAAGAATTGGAAAAACTGTTAAATTTTGAGCAAAAACAAATATACGATGAAGTGACAGAGCAGATTGAGCATGGTTTATGTAATGAGAAAAAAGATTGCTCATGTACGTCATTTAAACCTGTCCGACTGTACGTGAGTGGAGAAACAGGAACTGGAAAAAGTGTTCTAATTAAAGCAATTGCAACTTATCCACAGAAAAGAATAGAGTTGTCACTCTCTTGTGTTGTTACTGCTCCAACTGGGTTGGCAGCACATAACATTAAAGGGATTACTTTACATCGTTTATTGATGCTGCCAGTAGAGCACGAAAATAAATTAGAATACCACAAGCTATCTGGAAAAGCTTGTTGTGAAGTTTCCAGAGTCCTGAAAAAAATGAAACTTCTCATTATTGATGAGGTAAGCATGGAATCAAATGTAATGCTTGCCTTTGTTCATTTAAGAATGCAACAAATTCTTAAAACAGAATATGATGTGTTATTTGGAGGCAAACACATCATCGTTTTTGGAGATCTACTACAGCTAACTCCTGTGAAAGGACAACCAGTATTTAAAACCGTTACACATGAAGATACCAGAAAGTGCCTGGGAAGCATTGGAAATGTTAATATTTGGTCATATTTCGAATATTCAGAACTCATTCAAAATATGCGACAAGCAAAGGATGCTTATTTTAAAAGTATTCTTGAAGATATAAGAATTGGAAAAGTGAGTGAACATGGCAAAGAAGCTTTACAGGCACGATTACTATCAAATTTGTTTCAAAATGAAAATGTTGGTGCAGAGAATATATATAGAAAAATTGCAGACAATAAATCAGTGATATGCTTGATGCCAACTCTGCAAGAATGTTCAATCTTCAATGAAAAAATGTTAAAGTTAGAAAATAAAGAAATTATAAAACTGGAAGCTATTGATAGAATAGAGCATGAAGGAGCTACTAATATTTTGTCAGAAAAGTTGAAGTCAAAATTGCATTCTTTAGAAAAATCAATATCTAAAACAGCTGGTTTAGAAAAGAATCTATATGCATGTTAAAATTGTCGGATAATTTTACGATGTAATTTACATATGGAAAGAGGTTTAGTAAATGGAGCAATGGGTCATGTTGTTGATTTGTGAATTATCCAAATACAGATGACATTGAATTTTTGAAAATCAAATTTGATGAAATTGGAGTACAACAATTGAGTCTTTGTTCAACTCGATTTTTGCTTGTAAAAGATATATATGTCCGCCGAAAACAGTTTCCTGTTTGTTTGGCATATACGGTGACTATTCATAAATCTCAAGGTTTAAGTGTAGATAGTGCTTTGGTGAATATTGGAAGCACTGTGTTCAAGGAGGGTATGGCATATGTTGCTTTATCTCGAGTCAGAACTTTATATGGATTATACTTGATTGATTTTTATGAGACAAAGATTAGTGCAGATCTAAATTGTGTGAAAGAGTATAATAGGTTAAGAAGGGAATATGCTCCAAATTTACCTCAATATCCTTTATTTCAGAAGCGTGTGGTAGGTCCAAAAAGGAAGATATGAGAAAAATTGTAGCGAGGTTGTAGAGAAAAGAAAAAAAGTAGATTAACCAGTAATTGTAAGCAAAAAGAAAAAGGATAGTATTGAAGAGGTTGTTGGATTTCAGTTTGAAAACAGTTCTGGTGTCAACTGCTATGCTAATGCAGTGGTTAATGTTGGGTTTTTTTCTTCTAAATTTACAACAACAGATTGTTGAAAATCGGGATCAAAGATTTTGTTGTTTGTTGAAATCTGTCTTTGAGAAATGTAGCAGTGATAAAAAAAAATAGAAAGTGTTTCTGATATTCGAAATGTTTTAGACATATGTTCTGGTCTAAATCAATTTTCACAGAATACTCAGCAAGATTGTCAGGAATTTCTACTGTATATGCTTGTTGTATTGCAAGATGAAGGTATAGATATTGAAAATCTTTTTGGACTTTCTTATCAATGGCAACATGACTGTGACAATTGTTCTTTTTCAAGTAGTACTAAAATAGAAACTGAAAGATTTATGTATTTGACGTTACCAGACTGCAAATCAGTGTCTTTTAATAATCTAATTAGAGAAGCAAACTCAAAACATGGTCTGTACCCAATGTAACTCTCAAATGTTATCAACATTATTTATACAAAGATATAAACAGTATGTCATTTTAATGCTCCAACGATGTAGACCTGATGGAACAAAATTGACAACTTTAATTAAAAATGTTGTGGCTTCTCAATTATCAATTCCAGGAAGAACTTTTTTAACTGAAGCAATTATTTTCCATGATGGTCCTTCTACAACATCAGGACATTACACAGCTTATTTAAAATGTCCAAAATGCTAGACTCATTGTAATGATACTCAATTAACTTTTAAACAACGTTTGCCTTTTGACTTACCAAATTCTTACCTAGTGTTTTTACAACCCACATTTTAGGGAAATAATTGGCCTAGGAAGATTAGTGCTGTTAGAAAAGGTTATGACTAGGGGGTGGTGATGAACAGAGTGCCTGAATTAAGCAGACCACTCTTACCCAGTCCAAAGATCAGGGCTTGATCCATCACCGTTTTTTAGCTCACTGCACCATCCCAGCTCAGAACTTGGCTATATGCAAATTAGTCTGTTCCTGTCCCAGTGGGAACAGGGCAAACCAAACTACCAAGCCAATTCTTATACTGGGAAGGAAACAAGCTACCGGGGACCGGTTTCTGGCATTTCAGCCTCGTCGGCCCGGCTTGCTTGAATCCTGATGGTGCAATGAGCAAGGGACTCACATCTGAGTATACCTGTCAGAACTTCAAACTGGTTATATATATATAGTGTTACCGGATTCTGCACGGGAACAGAGATGCTAGATCCCTAACCCCTCTTAGCAATGCTAGGAGATCTTTTAACAGAATCTCCAAATCATTACTTCAAGGGACGGGGGAATTGGATAAAATAATAAACAAAGAAGAGACTGGTCCAGACTTGGTTCCTTCTGTCAGCTATTCGCAGACGTACTCTTCATATTCTCTGGAACCTGTAAATTAATACGTAATTAAATACCAGCTCTCTTATCCTCTTCTAATCTACTCTTCAAACTAACTATAATTTATATGTATCACCCACCCTGATTAGGCTGGGCTTTCGCTCCTCTTCTGTTTCACGTTGGCCTTTTATTTCCTCTTCTAATTAGTTGTTACTATTAAAGGTAAAAGACACATTAGCACCCAATTCTCGTTGTCTACACTATCACTATAGTTTTATTTTAAGTAAGTGCACTTACTTCACTAACTGAAGAATTGTCTTCTAATTGGGGTTCTGGCTATCACTTTTCTGCATACTCATGTGCTGCTTCTATCTGCGACAAATTCTTTTGACACTGTTCTTATTCTCGCAGGTCTCACATCTAGTTGCAGATTTTCACTCTCTTGGTGAGTATTTATTTATTATTCCTTAAATTTAAAATGACTGAAAATGTCTGTTATTCATTCCCTCAGGATTTAATATTTCTTCGTATATTAATTTTTTTTCCAGGTTACAACAACACTGTAAATTATTCTCAGGTAAGTTTTTGACACTTTACTATTCAATGTTTTGTATTATCACTTAGCTCTGTTTGCTGTGCAGCTTCTGGGAAGGTACTCGAACTTCTACGGCAGTCTCTCACTGTTAAGCTGATGGCTGACACCTTTCTCCTCAGAAACGGCTCCTTACTGTCTTACGCTTCTTTGACTCTCCGACCACCTCTGACAGGAAAGCCGACTCGCGCTGGGAAGATATGCGCCAAGTCAACTTAAAACTATTTGCATTACTGGGACAACGGACTCGCGCTTGAATGAATGCGCCGAGTCCTCTAAACTTAAACTCTTGACTAAACTGTTATTAATATTACAGTTCCTTCGTTAACAGGAATTTCTCTCAGCGTTATTCTCTGAACGTCCTCTCCGACTCTTGACGGCGGTGAAGTGCGCAGTTGGTAGAGTGCTCGCGCTTCACCTAGACTTCCGCTGAAACACTCAGGAAGCTAGACGGCTAACCCGAACCGTGCTGTGGGCACGTGGGCGGCCATCTTACTTCTCCTGAGTCTCACCAGGTCGGACCATGAATCCAGATTATGGTCTCTTTGAACCTTTTTGCCTAATTTTACAGTACAAAGGGCATGAGCCGCTGGTAGGGTCCTGACAGTACCCCCCAACAAAGCAGGTTCTCTCTCCCTGGGCTTCGTGGGGAATGGTTGTTGAAAGGCCTTGATCAATCTTGGGGCATGAACATTCTCACTTAGCTCCCAAGATCGCTCCTCAGGACCGTAACCTTTCCAGTCTATCAAGTAGTACAATTTTCCTCGGGACCTTTTTGAATCCAAAATTTCTTTTACCTCAAATTCGGTTCCAGTTTCTAACTGGATTGGCTTTGGGGGTGAGTGGATTCTCAAATCTGCCGAAGCTTTCGTTAACAACGAAACATGAAAAACTGGATGAACCTTTAACCCAGAGGGTAACTTCAATCGATAAGTCACCTGATTGATTTGTTCTTCCACTGGATATGGGCCAATAAAACGGGGCTGAAATTTTCGGTTCCCTTTTAACCTTAGGTTCTTGGTGCTTAACCAAACTTGGTCTCCCTTGGTCAAGGTTGGTCCTTCTCTCCTCTTTCGATCTGCATAATTCTTGTATTTTTCTTTAGCTGTTTTGAGATTGTCTCCTGCTCTTTGCTGGATCTCGTGCAGATGTGAAACTATCTCCTTGACTGCTGGGACTGATATCTCCGTTTGTCGAATAGTAGCATTCGGATGTGTGCCATAATTTAAGAAAAAGGGGGAGAAACCTGTCGAACTATTCTTGGCATTATTATGGGCGAATTCCGCAGTCCACAAATAATCTGGCCATTCACCCTCTTCCTTCAAAAGAATTAATCGCAGATATTGCTCTAGTTCTTGATTAACCCTCTCTGTCTGCCCATCGGTCTCGGGATGATAACTAGTGGAAAATCTAACCTCAGTACCTATTCCTCCCATAAAGGCCTTCCAAAAATGTGACACAAACTGAGGACCTCTGTCTGATATCACAACCTTGGGTATTTCATGTGTCTTAACAATCTGGGAACTGAAATGAGCGGCTAATTGCTTTGCTGTAGGAACCCCCTTTAAAGCTGTAAAGTGAGCCATTTTAGTAAAGGCATCCACTACTACCAGAATGGTGTCATAACCCTGGCTGTTAGGTAAGTCTGTAATAAGATCTAGAGTTACTGTGTGCCATGGGTAGGGAGGTGTGGGTAGGGGTTGCAAGAGACCTTTTGGGGCCTGCCGTTCTGATTTTCCCTGAGCGCAGATTTCACATGACTTAACATAACTCTCAATATCGGAAGTCATCTTTGGCCACCAATAGTGTCTCTTAATTAGCTCTTCTGTTTTGGTCTCTCCCTTGTGCCCAGCCATCCTATCATCATGGCATTCTCTCATCACTTGTTGCCGCAGCTCTGTAGTAGGGATATACAGTGCGTCCTGGTAATAGGGTAATTGTCTTACGATTTTTCTATTGGCATCTTCTTTCACCCATTCTTGCATTTTCTCCTGACTCATGACTTCAGTGATATCTTTCTCCAAACTGATTGAGGTGGTGGCTCCAACAATTTTAGCACTTGGAATGATTGGTTGACTCTCTGAGAAGGTTTTTTGGGGTTCGGTGCCTATTCGGGATAATGCATCCGCCTTCCCATTCTGAGTTCCTGGACGGTAAGTAATCACGAAATCGTAGTCTGCAAAATACAGGGACCATCTTAATTTTCTGGGAGTAAGGGTCCTGGCTGTCTTTAAGAACTTCAAATTACGATGATCCGTAAAGACCGTCACTTGATGTTGGGCTCCCATCAGATAATGTCGCCACTCCTTAAAGGCATCTTTAATCGCCAATAACTCCTTCTCTGTGATTGTGTAGTTGATTTCTGCTTGGGTCAATTTCCTGGATCGATAAGCAACCGGATGCAATTGGCCTGTGGTTTTATGCCGCTGAGACAATACTCCACCCACTGCTTGATCCGACGCATCAGTTTCCACATAGAAGGGTTCATTTGGATCAGCGTGTAACAAAACTGGTGCCGTGGTAAAAGCCTTCTTTAAGGACCTAAAGGCTTCCTCCGCCTCCTTTGACCATTCAAATTTGATTCCTTTTTTCAATAACTTAGTGAGTGGCAGTATTCTTCTGGAAAATTCACTAATAAATCTCCGATAGAAGTTGGCGAATCCAATAAAGCTCGGGACCTCTTTTACACTTATTGGAGAGTTCCATTCTGCGACTGCCTCCACTTTTCGCTGGTCCATTAGTATTCCCGTTGGCGAAATAACAAAACCCAAGAATTCCACTTCCGCCACGTCGAAAGCGCATTTCTCCAATTTCACGAACAAATTGTTCTCTTGCAGCTTCTTCAGCACTTCTTTCACCTGTACATGATGTTTTGTGACGTCAGAGGAATATATCAGGATGTCATCTATGTATACAATGGCACATTGGTCTATAAATTCTTTCAAGATGTCATTAATGAAGTGTTGAAAAGCAGCTGGTGCATTACATAGTCCGTACGGCAATACTTGATATTCGAAAAGCCCATATCTGGTCCTGAACGCCGTCTTCCACTCATCACCTTCACGCATCCTCACTAGATGGTAAGCGCCCCTCAGGTCCAATTTCGTGTAGACTTGTGCTCCTTTTACTTGATCCAAGAGTACCGAGATCAATGGCAGAGGAAATCTGTTCTTCTTAGTTATTTTGTTGATGGCCCTGTAGTCGATACACGTGCGTAAATCTCCCTCCTTCTTGGGCACAAAAAATAATGGAGAAGAGACTCGGGACTGAGAAGGCCGGATAAAACCGTTGGCTAAAAACGTATCCAGATACTCCTTCAAATGGTGATTTTCCTTCTCTGTCAAGGCATAGACACGACTACAGGGCAAATTCGCGCCAGGTTCAAACTCAATCTTACAATCATAGACCCGGTGAGGAGGGAGCTGCTCCGCTTCCACCTCGTTGAACACTTCCTGGAACTCCTTATAATCTTCAGGAATTTCCTGGGCATTTATCACACACATGGAATGTCCATTGACACACAAGGACAAGGCCGGATTATTCTCCAAAGGCTTCTCTGTAACTCCAAAACAATTTTCTCGGCAATAACTTGAGTCCATCACTATGGTTCTAGAACTCCAATTGATCGTTGGATTGTGTTCCGTAAGCCAGGGAAGACCAAGAATCAATTGAAATTGTGGAGCATCAATTAGGTTAAATTGAATCTTTTCTTTATGCCCATCGCTGGAAATCAGTTGAAGTATTTCTGTGTGACTCACTATCGGCCCCGACGAAAGGTTTGTCCCGTCCACTGCTCTGACAGCCTCACTCCTAATCTTCTGGATGGCTTGGATGCCCATTTTGGTTGCAAATCTTAAGTCGGAAAAGTTACCAGTGGCTCCAGAATCAATCATAATCGATACATCTGTCAGAATTGTCTCCCTGAACCTCACCTCCATCGACAGGTTCATATGCGGGGCCGCCGATTGTAGTGTGTTTGCTACTTGATGTTCCATTGGTGTCTCCTCTGTAATCGCACCCACCCGTTCAACTCCATCCACAGGTGGTGCTGTTAGTTTTCCTTCGGCTTGAAGGTGTTTTTTGGTTTCTTCGGACAGTTTCTAACAAAATGCCCACTGACTCCACAGTACATACACAAATTATTGGCTCTTCTCTTGTCTTTCTCTTCCTTAGACAAAGGCCCTCTTATAGTTCCAATCTGCATTGGTTCTGATCCAGAAGGGAGGTTGGAGCTTCTAACAACTTCGGATTTAGCTCTATCGAATCTAGGGGTTATAGCTCTATAGTCTTTTTTCTTCTCTCCTCTTCTTTCCCCCTGACGGAAATCAATTTCTAAGACCAAATCAATGAGGGCCGAAATTTCCGTTGGTCTGTTTGGAATCTGAGCCAAGGTATCCTTTAATTCGTCTCGTAATCCACGATAGAACACCGCGGCTCTCTTGCTTTCTGGCCAGTCATCCTCCACCACTAGCTTGTTGAACTGGGCCAGATACATTATCAAATATCGATTTCCTTGCCGAAGGTCTAGTAGTTCATTATCTACTACTTGCGATATTCTCCGTCTATCAAATATCCGCAAGAATTCTTGTTTAAATTCCTCGAAATTTCTCAACAAAGGATCATCCCGGGTGACTAGGGGCATTAACCACGAAGCCGCATCTCCACTCAGATATGAGAGTATGAAAGCCACTTTAGACTGCGCATCAGGGAATATTGAAGGGCGGCACAAAAAATGTAAAGAGCATTGGGAGAGAAATATTTGCGCCTTCTGTGGATCCCCATTAAATCTCTCTGGAGCTGCCAAGGGTATAACTGGGGACAGGGAATGAATGACCTGAGTGGCTGATCTGTTTGCTGCTTCCAGTACAGGGTTCATCGCCTCCCTCTCTAAACTACTAGTCTGTCTTAATCTCAACGCTAATTCTGCCGTTTCCTTCCTAGTGCTGATCACCTCCTGCCTAAGGGCACGATTTTCTTCTCTGACTGCTCCTAATTCCTTTTGTATTGCATCTAAAATGGTTCCTAAGGATTGTACATCAATTCCCTCCGCCATCTCTGTTCAGGTGCGAAGACAACTTGGGCACTTCACTCTGTCAGAACTTCAAACTGGTTATATATATATAGTCTTACCGGATTCTGCACGGGAACAGAGATGCTAGATCCCTAACCCCTCTTAGCAATGCTAGGAGATCTTTTAACAGAATCTCCAAATCATTACTTCAAGGGACGGGGGAATTGGATAAAATAATAAACAAAGAAGAGACTGGTCCAGACTTGGTTCCTTCTGTCAGCTATTCGCAGACGTACTCTTCATATTCTCTGGAACCTGTAAATTAACACGTAATTAAATAACAGCTCTCTTATCCTCTTCTAATCTACTCTTCAAACTAACTATAATTTATATGTATCACCCACCCTGATTAGGCTGGACTTTCGCTCCTCTTCTGTTTCACGTTGGCCTTTTATTTCCTCTTCTAATTAGTTGTTACTATTAAAGGTAAAAGACACATTAGCACCCAATTCTCGTTGTCTACACTATCAGTATAGTTTTATTTTAAGTAAGTGCACTTACTTCACTAACTGAAGAATTGTCTTCTAATTGGGGTTCTGGCTATCACTTTTCGGCATACTCATGTGCTGCTTCTATCTGCGACAAATTCTTTTGACACTGTTCTTATTCTTGCAGGTCTCACATCTAGTTGCAGATTTTCACTCTCTTGGTGAGTATTTATTTATTATTCCTTAAATTTAAAATGACTGAAAATGTCTGTTATTCATTCCCTCAGGATTTAATATTTCTTTGTATATTATTTTTCTTTCCAGGTTACAACAACACTGTAAATTATTCTCAGGTAAGTTTTTGACACTTTACTATTCAATGTTTTGTATTATCACTTAGCTCTGTTTGCTGTGCAGCTTCTGGGAAGGTACTCGAACTTCTACGGCAGTCTCTCACTGTTAAGCTGTTGGCTGACACCTTTCTCCTCAGAAACGGCTCCTTACTGTCTTACGCTTCTTTGACTCTCCGACCACCTCTGACAGGAAAGCCGACTCGCGCTGGAAAGATATGCGCCGAGTCAACTTAAAATTATTTGCATTACTGGGACAACGGACTCGCGCTTGAATGAATGCGCCGAGTCCTCTAAACTTAAACTCTTGACTAAACTGTTATCAATATTACAGTTCCTTCGTTAACAGTAATATCTCTCAGCGTTATTCTCCGACCGTTCTCTCCGACTCTTGACGGCGGTGAAGTGCGCAGTTGGTAGAGCGCTCGCGCTTCACCTAGACTTCCGCTGAAACACTCAGGAAGCTAGACGGCTAACCCGAACCGTGCTGTGGGCACGTGGGTGGCCATCTTACTTCTCCTGAATCTCACCAGGTCGGACCATGAATCCAGATTATGGTCTCTTTGAACCTTTTTGCCTAATTTTACAGTACAAAGGGCATGAGCAGCTGGTAGGGTCCTGACAATACCCTTCCACGCTTATGGTGGACAAAATGATTCAGAAAAGGGGGTGGTGATGAACAGAGTACCTGAATTAAGCAGACCACTCTTACCCAGTCCAAAGATCAGGGCTTGATCCATCACCGTTTTTTAGCTCACTGCACCATCCCAGCTCAGAACTTGGCTATATGCAAATTAGTCTGTTCCTGTCCCAGTGCATGATGGGAACAGGGCAAACCAAACTACCAAGCCAATTCTTATACTGGGAAGGAAACAAGCTACCGGGGACCGGTTTCTGGCATTTCAGCCTCGTCGGCCCGTCTTGCTTGAATCCTGATGGTGCAATGAGTAAGGGACTCACATCTGAGTATACCCTTCCACGCTTATGGTGGACAAAATGATTCAGAAAAGGGGGTGGTGATGAATAGAGTGCCTGAATTAAGCAGACCACTCTTACCCAGTCCAAAGATCAGGGCTTGATCCATCACCGTTTTTTAGCTCACTGCACCATCCCAGCTCAGAACTTGGCTATATGTAAATTAGTCTGTTCCTGTCCCAGTGCATGATGGGAACAGGGCAAACCAAACTACCAAGCCAATTCTTATACTGGGAAGGAAACAAGCTACCGGGGACCGGTTTCTGGCATTTCAGCCTCGTCGGCCCGGCTTGCTTGAATCCTGATGGTGCAATGAGCAAGGGACTCACATCTGAGTATACCCTTCCACGCTTATGGTGGACAAAATGATTCAGAAAAGGGGGTGGTGATGAACAGAGTGCCTGAATTAAGCAGACCACTCTTACCCAGTCCAAAGATCAGGGCTTGATCCATCACCGTTTTTTAGCTCACTGCACCATCCCAGCTCAGAACTTGGCTATATGCAAATTAGTCTGTTCCTGTCCCAGTGCATGATGGGAACAGGGCAAACCAATCTACCAAGCCAATTCTTATACTGGGAAGGAAACAAGCTACCTGGGACCTGTTTCTGGCATTTCAGCCTCGTCGGCCCGGCTTGCTTGAATCCTGATGGTGCAATGAGCAAGGGACTCTCATCTGAGTATACCCTTCCATGCTTATGGTGGACAAAATGATTCAGAAAAGAAGGTGGTGATGAACAGAGTGCCTGAATTAAGCAGACCACTCTTACCCAGTCCAAAGATCAGGGCTTGATCCATCACCGTTTTTTAGCTCACTGCACCATCCCAGCTCAGAACTTGGCTATATGCAAATTAGTCTGTTCCTGTCCCAGTGCATGATGGGAACAGGGCAAACCAAACTACCAAGCCAATTCTTATACTGGGAAGGAAACAAGCTACCGGGGACCGGTTTCTGGCATTTCAGCCTCGTCGGCCCGGCTTGCTTGAATCCTGATGGTGCAATGAGCAAGGGACTCACATCTGAGTATACCCTTCCACGCTTATTGCTGAAGTGGTTGGTTAGATGTTTTACCCAGCACTCCTCCTTTATATGCAAATTTATTCCGGGTGCTTTAGGATTCTCAATTTTATTGACAGTGCTCCAGAATTTCGTGCTGTTTTTACTCCTTGCATCATAAAGTAATTTTGCACAAATTTTTTCTGTGGAGTCCTGATTTATTCGCTACACTAGCGTATTCTTCTTGATCTTTAGTGACCTCAGGTCAGTCAATAGGTGTTTGTCACTCACGTTTTTCCTTATTCCGCGGAGTGTTCTGTTGATTGCAGATTTTATCTGCGATAGTTCCAGAGATAGAAATGTCTGAGGGTGAATTTTTGAATTACTTGGCCGCCAGGTTTGTTGTTCATATTTTTGCCTCATTGGTGCATAAGTTTCTTGTGAGGGATTGCACTTTGAGTTAGCTAAGCCAAAGAGTTTTAAAAAGTTTTCCCAGGCAGTAATGTTATTGTCATGTAGTGGCTTGACACTTTCCCTGCAAATCTTGGCTTCTCTAGAGATTTTTTATGGATCACTTATTTTGCATTTGATCCTTTTGCATTTTGACATAGTCGTTAAATTTTGCATACTAGTTGGAATTGTTAATGCTGTCCCCTGTGCCATCAATGTCAATTCTTGCAGCAGATGGTCACTACAATCGGATGTGCCAATTTTAAAATCTAATACTAGTGGAAAAAGCGAAAAAGATAGGAAAGTATAATCTATCGTAGTTCTAGAATTGAAGTTGTGAAAGGTGGCGGCTTGGGGACGATCCCCCGGAGATCGGCCATTTATCGAAACAAGGCCCAGATTTGTTAAGTCAATTAATAGATTTTTGGATAAAGTTGTTTGTTTGCCCCATACGCATTCTTCCAGTACAGGGATCCCCCTTTCATATCATTTGTCTTCTATTGGGTGGTTGTATCCTTTGCTCTTTGAAAGAAACATGTTAAAATCGCCAGTTACAATAAGGTTCGGGGTTTCACTTTCTGTTCTTAATTTCATCAATTCTGACACCAAAGATTTAGCGCCATTTTTTTGCCTTTCGGGTGCAGGTAAGTATTGACTAGGATCAACTGTTGTTTATTTTTCCCTGCGGTTGAGAATTCCAATTGTACTGCATTTATTCCATTGTCTATTCCTGATGTATTCTTGCTCAATAGTTCTTTTGCCGTATTTATTGTTTTTATCGAGATATATGTAGTTTCCAATTTTTACATTATTTATTGAAACGAGGTATGTTTTTTTTAAACACAATCTTTTTGATTGTGTTTTTTTTGCTCGCTGTCATATGATGAGTACTATTGAGCTCACTGACGTCAGTGAAATTCAATATATTCTGAGAACAGCAACATAAACATATAACATATTGTACAAATTATGTTGTATTTTGTATTGTGAAATATATATTATAACTCAATTGTTTATTCTCTTCCACAGATATTATATTTATAAGGTAAGTACGACAAACAAAAAATACTTTTTCATCACTTTCTTACTTCTCTTTCTCTCTATTCTTTCTTCACTCTCTCTCTTGCTCCTTTACCTTTCCTCATCTTACTCTTCTTCCCTCATTCTACTTACTCCCCTTCATTCACCTTTACACTCCTTCTCTCACCATCAGTACTCTTCCTTCACCCTCACTCATCTTGTCCAACTCCCTATTTTCCCTGTCTGTCCCTCACTTGTCTTTTCTATCTTCCTCCATCACTACCCTTGTCTTGATGTATCGATCAGTCTCTTCTCACTGCCCCCTTACTCTCTTTCCTTGACATCATCCCTCAGTGACCTTCACTCACTTCACTTATTTCACTTCATCACTCCCTTTCGCTCACACCCCTTTCTTCCATCCATCTCTAAGTCTGTTCCTCTGCGTCAGTCACTATAACTGATTTACTCCCTCACAGTCCGTCACTCTCCCTCTGTTTCTCTCTTTTACTGTCTCCCTCTCTATCCACCAGTCTTCCTTTTCTTTTCTTTCTCTTACCATAATTCCTTCTCTCTCACTTACTTCTTTTTCCTTTCTCATAATAAGCTTCTTTTCCCATCACTCCCCTTCCCTCACCTTTATATCCCTTCCCTCACTGTCACTGCCCTTCATTTAATCCAAGTACTCTTCCTCCACTTCATGTTCTCTTCTCCCTGCATCACTCTTATTCTATTTCTCCTGCAACCATTCCCTCACTCTCCCTCATACTCTTTCGCTCACTCCATCCGTCGATCTCCTTTCCTTATTTCCTGTACCTCAATCCTTTTTGGTAACTCTCATTCCTTTAGTCTCTCACTCCTTTCACTCCATTTTTCTCTCCCTCTCTCCCTCTGTCTCACTCAGTCTAACCACTTCATTTTGAGTCAGTCACTTCCTCTCTCTCTCTCTTTCTCTCTCACTCTCTCCCTCTGTGTTTCTCCCTCACCCTTTCTTTCTTTCCTTTTCTGTTTTTTCAATTCTACTTTCTTTTGTATTATGAAATATATATTATAACTATATTCTTGTCAGATACTAAATTTACATAAAAATATTCTATTAGTTTGTCATTATTTATAAGGTAAGTATGACAAAGAGAAAATACTTTTACTTCACTCTCTTACTTCTCTTTTTCTCTTTCCTATTCTTTAATCTCTCTCTTACTCTTTTACCTTTCCTCATCTTACTCCTCTTCCGTCATTCTACTTATTCCCCATCATTCACCTTTACACTCCTTCTCTCACAAACAGTACTCTTCCTTCACCCTAACTCATCTTCTCCAACTCCGTCTTTACCCTGTCTATCGCTCACTTGTCTTTCCTATCTTCCTCCATCACTACCCTTGTCTTGCTGTATCGATCAGTCTCTTCTCACTGCCCCTTACTCTTTTTCCTTCATATCATCCCTCACCTTCTTTCACTCACTCCACTTCTCTCACTCCCCCTCACTCTCTTTTCCTCACTCCATCCATCAGTCCCTTTCCCTTACTCCTCTTTCCTCATTCACGTTTGCTAACTCCCATTCCTTTAGTCCCACACTCCCCTTCACTACATTTCTCTCTCCCTCTATCTCACTCAGTCTAACCGCCTTACTCCCTCTCAGTCACTTGCTCTCCCTCCCTTTCTCTCTCACTCTCTCTCTCTATTTCTTTCCCTCACCCTTCCTGTCTCTCTCTTTCTGTTTCCTTCACTCCTACTTTATCCCTCACTCCCCTTTCCTCTCTCTTAATCTCCTTCCTTCTCTCTCATTCCCTTTCGTTACCCTTATACCCCTTTTCTCACTGTTACTGCCTTTCACTTACCCTCAGTTCTTTCCCCTCAGTCACCTTCCCTCACTCCTCTTTCCTCACTGCCTCACTCCATCTCACTTATTCCCCTTTGCTTATTCCTTCCCTCACTTTTTTTCATCCATGTTTCTCTCCCTGTTTTCCTCTGTGTCACTCAGTCTCACTGGCTCACTCCTTCTCAGTTCCTTACTCTTGCTCTCCCTCTCTTGCACTCTGTCTCTCTCTCTCCATTAATCTTAAACTATGTTTCTCTCTCTTTCTATCAATCCTTTTCTATTCCTCACTTAGTTTTCTTCCTTCTCCCTCACTCATCTTCCCTCTTTCTCATACTACTTCCCTAACTGTCACTGCTCTTCACTCACCGTCACTCCCTTTCTCCCTCTGTACTTCATCCTATCTGTATTTTTCACCACTTCACGTACCCGCTCCTTTTTCCTCACTCCCCCTCACTCTGCTTCTCTCATTCCGCTTCCCTCACTCTCCTTCCTTTACTCCTCTTTCATCACACCCTCACTCCATCTCACTTACTCCCCTTCGTTTACTCCCTCGCTCACTTTTTTCATCCTTGTTTCTCTCCCTGTCTACCTCTGTCTCACTCACTCTAACTGCTTTACTCCTTTTCAGTTAACAGATAACAAAGAATCTCATTGCAGAAGTTGCATCGGAGCTGGACATTTGCGAAAAGTGGCCGGATATTCAGAGCAGTTGATGAAGGAGATGCTCCTGCAGAAGAAGTGCTGGGAACAGCAACTGGAGGGTTCACTGCAAGGGTTTGGGTAGATGTCCTTGCATAGTTGTTAGAATGTACATTTTTACGTGCCTAATCAATGTGTGTATACTAGTGTTTCTTTCGGTCTCCTGTAGATAGCACAGTACCACAGATTTTGCAGGTGAACTTCGGTGCATTTACTTTCTTGTGCCCCTCTGGAATGGTGAAAAACTTCCAGATAAAGGACTCTTTGGTCTTTTTACCACGTGGCTGCTCTTCAACAAACTCCACATCCGAGTCAGATGATAAAGTTTCTTTACTCCCCCACTCTCCTTCACTCCATTTCTCTCTCCCTCTCTCCCTCTGTCTCACTGAGTGTAACCGCTTTACTCCATCTCAGTCACTCCCTCTCCCTCTCTTTCTCTCTCACTCTATCTCTCTCTCTCTCTCTCCCTCACTCTTCCTGTTTTTCTCTTTCTGTTTGCTTCACTTTTACTTTATCCCTCAGTCCTCTTTCCTCTCTCTTGATCTCCTTCCTTCTCTCTCATTCCCTTTCATCACCCTCAAACCCCTTTTCTCACTGTTACTGCCTTTCACTCACCCTCAGTACTTTTCCCTCAGTCACCTTCCATCACTCCCCTTTCCTCACTGCCTCACTGCCTCACTCCATCTCACTTACTCCCCTTCACTTATTCCTTCCCTCACTTTTTTTCATTCATTTTTCTCTCCCTGTTTCCCTCTGTGTCACTTAGTCTCACTGGCTCACTCCTTCTCAGTTCTTTGCTCTCCCTCTCCCTCTCTCTTACTCTGTCCTTCTCTCTCCCTCATCCTTAAACTCCTATCCTCTCTATTTCTATCACTCCTCTTCTATTCCGCACTCACTTTCCTTGTGTCTTAATTTTCTTTTTCCTCCCTCACTCATCTTTCCTTTTCTTCATACTACTTCCCTAACTGTCACTGTTGTTCACTCACCATCATTCGCTTTCTCCCTCTGCACTTCATTCTATCTCCTTGGTCTTCTTACCAAGTGGCTGCTCTACAACAAACTTCACATCTGAGTCAGATGATGAAGTTCCTTTACTCCCCCACTCTCATTCACCCCATTTCTCTCTCCCTCTCTCCCTCTGTCTCACTCAGTGTAACTGCCTTACTCCCTCTCAGTCACTCGCTCTCCCTCTCTTTCTCTCTCACTCTCTTTCTCTCTCTCCCTCACCCTTCCTATCTCTCTCTTTCTTTTTTTTCACTCCTACTTTATCCCTCAGTCCCCTTTCCTCTCTCCTAATCTCCTTCCTTCTCTCTCATTCCCCTTCCCTCACCCTCATACACCAAGTGTGACTGTCCTTTACTCACCGTCACTACCCTTCCCCACTCTACTTCCTCCTGTCTGTATTTTTCACCCTTTCACTTTCCCGTTCCCTTTTCCTCACTCCCGCTCACTCTCCTTCTATCACCCCATTCTTTACACCCCTTCTCTCACTCCCCTTTTCTAAGTTCCTCCATCCCCTCACTCCACTTCTCGTTGTCTCACTCCCCATCTCTCACTTTTCATTACCCCCTTCCCTCACCCTCATACCCCTTCTCTCACCGTCACTCCACTTCTCTTACCTTCACTCCCTTCACTCTGCTCTACTTCTCCCTTTCTATCTCTTACTCACCTTCTCTGTCTCTGTTCCATGCTCCCCTTTTCTCACTCCTCCTCTCTCACTTTTCTTTCCTTACTGCCCTTCCCTTACTCTTGCTATCCACTTACCTCACTCCTCTACCCTTAGTCCCCTTGTTTCAGTCACTCTTTGACTCCCCTTTCCTCACTCACCATACTACCCTTTCCTCACTCATTCCATCAGTCCTTTCCTCCTTTTCACTCAGTCATTTCAGTAATTCATTTATACACTACACATTCATTCAAAAAAAAGTATGACACAGTATATAAAAGATATAGCTCTTCTTTGAGACGTGAGGTTAGTTTTGTTTTGTATTTTTTTTTAGTTTTTAAACAATTTTATATTTTTGGGGGATTTTTCTTCAAACAAAAACAGTAAACAGGTAACAAAAAATTGTTCAACTGGAACAAAAATAAAAAATGCAAAAAAATATGTGCGGCCGCATACGTGCTGTGAAATCCTATTGTCGATCAAGTCCACACTTTGCTCACAAAACAAATAATTTCTTTGCATTCATTGCAAGAAATATGCACTTTGGCAAAATTCGGACGGATGTCTAGCTGTCTTGTTGTTGGCGATTGTGCTGCCGAAGAGGTGCTGGGCACAGCAGGTGGAAGCTCCCTGGCCAGGGCTCTAGTTGCTGCACGTGCATAATTGTTTGGATGTACGTTCTTCAAATGCCTTACCATTGTTTGGATGCTAAAGGAGTAATTCTTTTTGGGGTCTCCTCTAGATAAAACACTGTCACAGATGACACAGGTGACTTTGGGGGCATTAACTTTTTTTTTGCCCCTCTGGGAATGTAAACAATTGCCAAATGTAAGAGTTTTTGTTCTTGTCCTTTGGAGGCCCCACAAGAAAGGTTTCCACCTCACTGTCCGAAGAAGACTGCTGTTCTGCCATGTTGGAATTGGATTGCAGCACGATGTCTGTTCAGGTCCTTCTCCCAACTAAGTAAAACAGATAGTGTGGGAAGTGGGTGGGGTGTTTGAAGATTCTAGAACTGAAACTGCCATGAACCAATCAAAAGTGTTGTTTTCAAGTCACATGACTGATGTCATCAGTGATGTCATAAGTGATGTCATTTGAGATGTCATCAGTGATGTCATCAGTGATGTCACTGACCATGTCATGAATGATGTAATATGTGACATCAACAGCAGTGGATTGCGGGCGCGCGAGTTATAGTGAGTACAACTTACAATAACGGGGGAATTTCAATGGTTTTGTATGAGTAAAATGTCCAGCTAACTATAACTGGTATGAAACCTATGTTTTTTTCAGTGAATTTCAAAGCTTTTTTAAATGCTAATACCTAACTATAACGTGTGTGAAACCTTTGTTTTTTCAGTGAATATATATATATAGATTCTATTTGGAATAACTTTGGTGCTGGTCGATGAATCTTTGTGAATTTCTCCAAGGAAATGGCTTGCCTAGCTCCGCTCCTTCCCTGAAAGTTTGGGGGTGATTCATCAAGTGGCGGCCGAAGTTTTTTCTTCCAAAACGTGTTTTCCCCATGCAATTTTCCATAGGGACCTTTAGCCAGGGCTACAGCCCAAACGACTGAACGGAATTACACCAAATTTGGCAGAGAGGTAGAGTTTGGTTTGCAGATTTTGCTTATTGTTAAATGTTGTAAATCCGTTCAGTAGTTCCTGAGAAAATGAAAAAATCATAGTGATATCTAGAGACAAAGTACTGTTCGCGTAAGGAAATCCTTTCAATTACGAGCACAAGCTGCATGCTGATTGGATGTCAACTCTCTGTGAACACTCGAAACAAGGAAGTGTTGGCGGCCATCGTGTGCCTCGGTAGAACCGAGACACAAGAAAACAGTAAAACAAAGTTGAAAATTAAGGAAAGGGGGCAGGGTGGAAACATCCTGACCCTCTAGGCCTGTTCAGGGGGTCCCACATGGATCTTTAGGTCCAAATTAAAAAAATATATATATAAGAAATCGCAGGGTACGTGTATCGTACGCGTACGCGGTGGAAAAGGGAAAAAAAAAGAAGTCTGTTTTATTCTTAATTAGCTCCCGGGGGGGCCAAATCCCGGGGGCATTTCTTTTCCATAATGGGGGGCTTGTTTGGTCTCCCGTGTTCCGGGGAACGGCACCCCCTGGATTTTATTTTGAAGTTTGCGGGGGGTTCAAGGCCTCACGTCCGTTGCAGTGTTCTTAGCCTTTTTGTTGTTTTGTTGACTTACTAGTTTGTGTTCAAGATTTACCGTCTGATTTGTGTACCTTTCCTTTGTGTATCTTTTCTGTAGCTTGTTTTGTGTATCATCTTTTGTATCTGACTTTGTTTATTCAGTGCTTTATCCAGTGTTCTGAACATAGCAATACATCTGTAGACATGTAGTTTACTCCTTTCCCTCCCTCCACCCTAATTGACAACGTGATGGGGGGAGTGAAAGTAAGGCACTCCTGTTGTCACTGTTTTAAGTTTGCAACACAGTAGGTAGGACACGGGTTAATAAACCCAGCCTCCACCACTCTTGGACCCTCCTGGTTCTTGTTGCCACCTCGTTTGCTATGTCTTAAGTATTTATTCTTTGCACTGGACCGTGATCCTCCTACAGTGTATTCTCATCATAGTCCAAGCGCATACAATCCAATATTTTATATGTTCTTGCCCATTCTGTGAGGTGTTATCATCAGCACTTATTGTACAGTATAGAATTACTTGAGTGTACCCGCTTTTAAAACGTCTCCACTGGGCATTGTATATGGACATCTTGGACCACCCTTTTCATCCATTTCTGCATCGTGAGATGTAACTTCTTACCTGTGTTCTTCACCTCTTACTTTACCCTTTTAAATATTCCAATGTTCTCGGAAAGATATTACTAATCCTTATCATTGAAAAAGTAACAAGTCTCTGAAATCATTTTATATGTGAGTTGTATATGTTATCCTAATACCCAACATTCCAATGAAATGCTTTGTACCATTATGTAATGTGCTTTAGTTGCAGTGTTCTATCTTGTTTTAGTTTGTATGTCATTACAATAAAAGGTGACATATTCCTGTATATGCTAAATAAAGCACTTGACACAATGCATAGTGACACTGTATTTATTATATTTATTTTTCAAATGTTTTCAAAACAATATATACTCAAGTACAAAATATGCCGATATTACAGTCAGGATGAAATGAAGTGTTCATGTTTTTGTGCAAGGACCTACAACATAAGAAAAACAGTATGGAAAATCAACAAAACAAGTTGGAAGACGGTTTCTAAATTGATAACAGTGTCATAGAAGAGCTGAACATACTTTTTGTAAGTAGCTAGAATGAAGAGGAAGAAATGAATGCTGCAGATATCAGTTGTGATTTCGTAGACAAAATCTTGGATGCTGATTTTGTGGAAGCATTAGATGACATTGAGTATGATTATATGATTTTTGAAATTGATAATCAGGAAAATTAAATACATGATGAAATTATTTTGAAAAGCTCTATTAAATTATTAGATGTTACAAGAATACATTTATTATTATAACATAATATTGGTTTGAGGCACACTTCTTGCAGAATTGTAATCATTCAGCTAGTACTGAAGTACTCATGATGCAAAGTGGGCCTTAGGGCATAGACTGCTTCAAACTCCTATAGACTATGTATGCACTCTTCCATGCACCATCAAACTTGTGTTTTATACCTTGAATACCTCAGTCTGTATCTTTACACTTACAGAAAACACTATCACTCATCTGTTTCAATATTGTAGTGAGCCACACAGCACCATGTAAAACATGTATTTTCTGTTACCACCTCAAACAATGATATTACAGTAAATAATGTTTTAGAATAGTTCCAATGTATCCAAAACTGTTTTATGAAAGCAGTTGAAAGACTGATATTATAGTAAACAAGTTTTAAAAATAGTTTCAAGGTATCACAAAATGTTTTATGTGAGCACTACAAACATTGATATTACAGTAATGAAGTTGTGAAAATAGTTGCAGTGTAGCTTTAAATATTGAACATGAGGAGCAAAAAAACACTGTAACAACAAACAACAGTAAAGAAGTTGTGAAAATAGTTCCAATATATCACAAAAAGTCATTTCACTTCACTGAGAACATTTTTCTTTTCTATTGACAGATTTTATATCTTACCGATGGAAAATGTCACGTACACAATAACGATTTCTTTTTGGCATTTCATGCTGTAAAGGTTTATGCTTTTCATAGTCCTGTCATGTCGTGTTGTGTTTGGCCGAGGTAGTAGCTATAACAAAAAGGATCGATAAAGGGCCTGGACTTTGAATCAGAATGTGAAATTCAAGAATAATTGATAGCCCCAGTTAAAAAAAAGCAGCAAGTAGGTGTGTGTATGTGTAGATGATGTGTTGATTGAGTGGAAGATTAATAATGTAAAAAAATGAGAAAGGCTGCAAGTGTGCAAATTACCGACTTCCTTTGGCCAGGATAGTAGCTACAACAAAAAGGTTTGATAAAGGGCCATGACTTTGAATGAGAAAATTAAATTGAACAATAATTGATAACCCCTGTGAAGAAAGGTAGCAAGTGCGCAAATTTCCCACAGCCTTCTGCTGGGGTAGTATTTCCATGAAAAAGGCTCGATAAAGAGCCTTGAGTTTGATTCAGAATATGAAATTGAAGAGTAACTGATAACTGCAGCCAAGAAAGGCAGCAAGTAAGTGTGTGTATATGTGGATGATGTGTTAATTGAATGGAAGATGAATAAGGTAAAAAGTTAGAATGGCTGAAGATGCACAAAGTAACCATTGCCTTATCATGGAAGTAGATCTTTGGATACCCAGCTTATTACACAGACTGTCTGTCGGAAAAAAGGATGCAAGTATGGAAACTACCCACTGCAATTTACGGGAAGTAGTTACCAAGAAGGCTGAATAAAGGGTGTGCACTTTGAATTTGTATTACAAGAAGAATAATTGATAACCGCAGCCAAGAAAGGCAGCAAGTGTGCAGATTTCCCACGGCCTTCGGCTGGGGTAGTAGGTACAATGAAAAGGCTTGATAAAGGGTTTCGACTTTGAATCAAAATATTAAATTCAAGAATAATTGATAACCCCAGCCAAGAAAGGCAGAAAGTGTGCAATTTCTTACTACCTTCGGCCGGGGTAGTTGTTACAACAAAAAGGCTTGATAAAGTGTCTGCACTTTGAATACGTATATGAAATTGAATAGTTGATAACCATACAAAAGAAAGGCAGCAAGTAGGTGTGTGTATGTGTAGATGATGTGTACATTGAGTGGAAGATGGATAACGTAAAAAATAAGAAAGGCTGCAAGTGTGCAAATTACCCATTGCCTTTAGCCGGGGAAGTAGTTACAAGAAAAAGGCTTGATAAAGAGTCTTGACTTTAAATCAGAATATCAAAGTGAACAATAATTAATAACCCCATCTAAGAAATGCAGCAAGTGCGCAAATCTCCCACTGCTTTCAGACGGGGTAGTTCTAACAACAACAAGGCTCGATAGACAGCCTGCACTTTTTAATAGGAATATGAAATTGAACAATAGTTGATAACCCCTGTACAGAAAGGCAACAAGTGTGCAGAATTCCCACTGCCTTCTGCCGGGGTAGTATCTACATGAAAGAGGCTTGATAAAGAGCCTTAACTTTGAATCAGAATATGAAATTGAAGAGTAATTGATAACCCCAGCCAAAAAGGGCAGCAAGTAACCTGTATATATGTGGATGATGTGTTCATTGAATGGAAGATGAATAAGGTAAAAAGTTAGAAAGGCTGAAGACGCGCAAAGTAACAATTGCCTTATCAGAGAAGTAGATCTTTGGATACCCTGCTCATTATACAGACAGTGCGTCACAAGAAAGGATGCAAGTGTGGAAATTAACCACTGTTATTTACAGGGAAGTAGTTTCCAAGAAGGCTGAATAAAGGGCCTGCATTTTGAATTTGAATTACTTAAAGAATAATTGTAACCCTAGCCAAGAAAGGCAGCAAGTGTGTACATTTCTCACTGCCTTCGGACAGGGTAGTAGCTACAACAAAAAGGCTCGATAATAGGCCTGCACTTTGAATACAGATATGAAAAAGAAGAATAGTTGATAACCATAGCCAAGAAAGGCAGCAAGTAGGTGTGTGTACGTGTAGATGATGTGTTGATTGAGGGGAAGATGAATAATGTAAATATTAAGAAAGGCTGCAAGTGCTCAAATTACCCACTGCCATTCACGGGTAGTAGTTACCAAGAAGGCTTAATAAAGGGCCTGCACTTTGAATTAGTATAACAAACAGAAGAATTGATAACCGTAGCCCATATTGGCCCCTTTTTAATATTGGTAGACTTTTGTTAAGCTTTTTATTGTACATGAATGTCAAGAAGTGCGCAAATTACCCACTGCCATTCACGAGTAATATTTACCAAGAAGGCTCAATAAAGGGCCTGCACTTTGAATTTGTATTACAAGAAGAATAATTGATAACCCCAGCCAAGTAAGGGAGCAAGTGCGCAAATGTCCCACTGCCTTCGGCCGGGGTAGTAGCTACAACAAAAAGGCTCGATAAAGGGGCTTAACTTTGAAACAGAATATGAACTTCAGAGAATAATTGATAACCTCAGCCAAGAAAGGCAGCAAGTGTGCACATTTCCCACTGCCTTGGGCGGGGGTAGTTGATACAAAAAAAAGGCTTGATAAATGTCTAAAGACTAATGTGGAGGATAGCAATTCTCTTGTTTCCTGTTTTTTTTTATCACATTAGGGCTTGCATAATACAGAAACACTTTGTACTTAGTGGCATCCAATTCTATTTTATGAAGAATGGTTGAATTCTACATACGCCTCTAGGACTAGTGGGAGGGTAGTATTTCAAAGTGTTTGACAGGTTACACTACATGTTTCCATGCAGATAAAGAAAACTCACACAAAACCCAGCACTCAGCATTCAGGATTGTAAAGGCTTACCATAGGAGTGACTGATGAGTTTATATATGTCAGTGACAAAAGAAAACAAAAACAAGTACGCTTGGTTTACATTAGAGATATACCATCCTGAAAGACTATGCATGTAAATCCATGAAATCTTTTTTGAAGGTATGGAAGAAAGCAGTGAAAGGGCGTTTAGAAGCAATACAAACAAAATAGTTGCTCGATTTGAAAAAGAAAATTAAGTAGGAATGTTAGAGGAAGTCTAGTCCAACTCTATAAGGATTGTGCAAATCGTGACAGCTGAAGGAAGTGTGTCTCAACATTACTTCTTATGATAATCCGAACACAACACTAGATTGCAGGAGTGTGCAAAACATCTAATTAGACATCTTGCATGCGATCACATCTTTACTTTAGGACATACATTTTGTACATTTGTAACCAGTACAAGGTAAGCAGGATGTTACATTTCGTTTTATAAATTCAAGGTGGACTCATCTGCTGCATTCGAAACATTGGGTCTGTTGGGAAGATAGTGAAAAGTAACTTGTTATTAACATTGCATTGTTTAAAGGTCAATAGCTTTTTGAACTGAAAACGTTATATGTATTTACATAGTAAACAGAGTGATCTCTTAACACTCAGTGGGAAAGTGGTAATTCATCCATAAGTAGGAAGGGTGCATAGCTAGCTATCCAACATGGCGGACGTAACTCTGAAAAGACACTTGCAAATGTCTCAGTTATTTGAGTCATGCTAAGATACACCCTGCATCAGACAAATGTGAACTGGAGACTTAAGTCGTTCTAAACACCCCAAGGACTTATATCACTTACTTTTAATATTCTGCATTGAGGGTACCTACCATTAACTTTTGCACATATATTGATGAAGTATCTTGGTTGCAGACACCACAATACTTTTCAACAGACTCTAAATGTAAAAAAAGATATACATTAGCACATCATAAAAGCAATGCTAACAATTAAAAACTTATTTTGCAATATATTATGCATGAGTCAAGGTGTTTTCAGATCCGGGACTAGAGACAGTTACAACTGTTGCAAACATATTCAAATGGCTTCACGACAAACAATATTGAAAATTCACAACTATATTGACAATATCTTACTATACTATGTTAAAAAGTAATGATATGTCTTTATCTATAAAGATCTTCTATGAAAAAACAAAATACAAAATAATCCAATGTTCAGGAGACAACACTAGAGTGTGAGACCTTATTTATCATTGAAATGTTAAAGTCAAACGTGATGACTCCATTAGGTCCATTGCAATTTTCAGTCGATAATTCCTCAGAAATTAGTAAAAATCTGGGCAACTGGCTGCTCAGTTGGGTAGCATTCTGAAAACTGAAAACATGATAACAAATGTATATCTTGAGCAAAATTCGAACCTGACTGTTTAAGCAATCATAGGTTTCAGAGCAGAGAATTTCAGTACACACATTGATATGAAATCATTACTTAAAGATAGGTAACTGTATAAGAAATGAAAATATACATACATTTGGTCTTGAGAAACATATTTGTGAGAGGAAGGCATTGATTACCTGTACAAATATATGAAAGCACATGAGCTTCTAAAGAGGAACCAACATGTACATCATACGCTATTAGCCATAGTATACACAATTTACATGTAGCAGAAACTAACTTCATCAATTATCCATTGGTCCGTTTTAAGTGACCAAAAAGAACTGTTGTATATTTTAAAGCTCCACACTATTGCTTCCAATAGTTTTTTTACTGGTTCCTTCTACACATTAAAAACGTTTTTCAGGAATATAGATTAACTAGATGCTGCAGATGGAAAACATGGTGTACCTGATACAGGTGTTGAAGATGGAACAGGTGATGAAGATGGACCAGGTGATGAAGATGGAACAGGTCCTGAAGATGGAACAGGTCCTGAAGATGGTAAAGGTGCTGGTGAATTATCACTCGTTATGCTTCCTGCAAATTAATTTTGAAAAGTTTTGAAAAAGTAACATTTCTTAAAGAAGAAATTAGTTTAACAACCTTCCACAAACCTTTCTCAAACACAAGTTCATTAGAAATACCTTTCTTACATTAATGTAGTTTGTAAAATATGTTGTGTGCAGAAAGACATAATCAGGTACTGTTTTTCAACCTATTAACTCTTCACCTATATAGGAGAGAATTACACCAGTCAATAGTACATCATTAATCTAGACATTCAAATTATGTGCCAATACTGAAAAAATTATATTACCGTCAACAGAGAATTTTTTAGATAGTCTACGCAATCCATGCTTCTGGAATTTACTGAAACCATCAGGATACACATTATAGGTTTTATAATCCAGAAGCTCTTTGTACTTAGTGGCATCCATTTCTATGGAAAATGAAGATAAACGGGAACAACTGTTAAAAGATAAGCATTATAGATGTAAAGAACAAATTTTACATGCTCACATTCAAGAATAAAGACATAAATGACTATAAAGGTGTGTGAATATACAATTAGTAAAAGAACTGTCACACCGTCTTCACAGCTTAATACGCTCACAAAGTTTAAGCGAGGGGTTCAGAGCACAATCCATACAAAGACATGGGTAAGGTCTGTCAAATGGATGTAGTTTGAAAACATGACAGTTTAAGAAAGGGCGCTCAGGCACTGCAGTGATAGGCTTGACTTTTATATTAAGGGTTACTTGTGTGGGTGGCACAATTACTGCTGCAGGCCCACTAGTAGCATTTACATGAGCAGCCCTGATATACATAGTATACATAACTATCAAGACTAACATTTTAATCATGGACAAACAATTATCATTACACGTTCAAAAGGCAGTAATTGCACTTAAAGACTGATGATGAAGTGGTGAAGTGTCTAAAACATCTATTTTGGCGAAAGCATGTTGTAAAAAGATGTATGATAGAGGGAAAAATGGTTAGCGAACCTAAGCCAAATAAAGGGCCAGTGCAACACCGTAGTACAAAGGTTACAAATCCAGCAATTATCATCAATGAAAACTATGCTAGTCTGAGGAGGCAAAACTTTCGTAGGCCAATTAGAGCACATAAAAAAACGACTATATGTCACGTGAAGAAGCAAGAAATATTAAAAGTCAGCGGAAGATTAAAAGGGAGCAAATATGATGATTAGGAGAGAGTACGTACGTTGAAACATAAAGCACGTGGCATAGCACAAAAATGCAACATATATATTCATGAAAGCACAATATATATGAAAACAGGCCTGGGAAGGCCATGTGAGGCAGTAATAAATATTCAAATTGATGGGAGAAAAAAAAAGCAAAACAGAGCTGGAGGGCCACGTGACGCACAAAAAAAATCATCAAGCACGTAAAATATAAAAGAACAGAGACGAAAAAACGTGACACACTTCAAAAATACGACAAAGAAAGTGATGCACGCACATTTTATTAAAGAAAGGCCTAGGGGGGCCCCGTGATGCAGAAGGAAAAAAAATATTACGATCAATAAAAATACAGGCCTAGGAAGGCCACAAAAGGCAGTATTAAATATTAAAAGTCATTGGAAAAATTAGGAGGGAGCAAATATGATGAACCACAAAGCATGTACTCCACAATAATAAATCAAAACAGAGCTGGGAGGGCCCCATGACACAGAAAAAAATACCATCAAGCACGTAAAATTTCTAAGAACAAAAGCATGTGACACACTTTAAAAACACGACACAGAAATTCATGCACACATAATTTATTAAAGAAAGGCCTAGGAGGGCCCCGTGATGCAGAAGGAATTAAATATTAGGATCATGCAAGTACGATCATTAAGAATAGAGGCCTGGAAAGGCCACATGAGGCAGTAATAAATATTAAAAGTCATGGGAGAATTAGGAGGGAACAAATACAATGAAACACAAAGCATGTACCCCACAAACATTAAGCAAAACAGAGCTGGGAGGGCCATGTGAAGCAGAAAAAAATACCATCAAGCACGTAAAATTTAAAAGAACAGAGACGAAAGTACGTGACACACTTTAGAAATACGACATAGAAATGTATGCACGCACATTTTATTAAAGAAAGGTCTAGGAGGGCCCGTGAAGCAGAAGGAAAACAATATTACGAACAATAAAAATACAGGCCTAGGAAGGGCACGTGAGGCAGTAATAAATATTAAAATTCATGGGAGAATTAGGAGGGAGCAAATACGATGAACCACAAAGCATGTACCCCACAAAAATAAAGCAAAACAGAGCTGGGAGGGCCACGTGACGCAGAAAAAAGTACCATCAAGCACGTAAAATTTCTAAGAACAGACAAGAAAGTATGTGACACACTTCAAAAATACGACACAGAAATTCAAGCACGCATAATTTATTAAAGAAAGGCCCATGAGGGCCCCATGACGCAGAAGGAATTTAATAATAGGATCATGCAAGTACGATCAATAAGAATAGAGGTCTGGAAAGGCCACGTTAGGCAGTAATAAATATTAAAAGTCATGGGCGAATTAGGAGGGAGCATATACGATAAACCACAAAGCATGTACCCCACAAAAATAAAGCAAAACAGAGCTCGGAGGGCCACACGACGCAAATAAAAAAAAATCAAGCACGTAAAATATCTAAGAACAGACACGAAAGCACGTGACACTTCAAAAATACGACACAGAAATTCATGCACGCATAATTTATTAAAGAAAGTCCTAGGAGGGCCCCATGACGTAGAAGGAATTAAATAATAGGATCATGCAAGTACGATCAATAAGAATAGAGGCCTGGGAAGGCCACGTGAGGCAGTAATAAAATGATAAAAGTCATGGGAGAATTAAGAGGGAGAAAATACAATGAATCACAAAGCATGTACCCACAAAAATAAAGCAAAACAGAGCTGGGAGGGTGAAGTGATGTAAAAAAAAATACCATCAAGCACGTAAAATTTATAAGAACAGACACGAAAGCACGTGACACACTTCAAAAATACGACATAGAAATTCATGCACGCATAAATTATTAAAGAGAGGCCTAGCAGGGCCCTGTGACTCAGAAGGGATTAAATATTAGGATCATCCAAGTACGATCAATAAGAATAGAGGCCTGGGAAGGCCACGTGAGGTTGCAATAAATAGTAAAAGTCACAGGAGGATTAGGAGGGAGCAAATAGGATGAGCACAAATAAACCAAATCAGAGCTGGGGGTGCCACATGACGCAGTAAAAAAAATTACTATCATGCAGGTACAAATTACAGCGGAGCCTGATGTTGTGACGGCTTCTTATACCTTTGGTTATGTTGTCTTTTGTCTTGTCTTCGAAGGCTGGGACTTTGGCTGGGTCTGGGGTGGGCTGCGCGCAGGTGTCGCCGCCTCCGCGCCTATGGTGGTCTGGCTGGGCGGCAGCAGCAGTGACACCATGTTGAGTGTCACGAGTCCTCCTCCGCTCGAGCAAACAGTTCGTAGTAAAATCGACTAAAACAGTGTGTCTGTCACCGCAGCACAGGCATGCAAAAGAGAGCGTGCTCACGTCAGTGCCAGCATTATATGGGAACCGCGGGGGCTGACCAAACCAAGCCCAGGGCCGTCATTGGTAGCGTTTTCGCACTTTACAAGAACGACAGCCCTGGGGGACCTCCTATTGGCTAATGTATTGGTTTCCAGGCTTAGTGATAGCAAGCAACCTAGGTGGTGGCATCTGGGGAGTGTGGACGGGCATGCACCGCACATGTGCAAGTGTGAGTGTGTGCACCAACAATTAACAGCAGAGAGAGACGGGGGCGGGGTTATCATGTGCGCAGAGGCAGACCCAGAAACCGATCTCTATTGAGTGACCACTTCTAATCAATCTCGTTAGTGCGCCCTGTGCTCTGATTTGTCACTGAGAGGGTGATCACACCATACTTTGTACTGCTAATCATATTCATCATGCACGTTACGCGTCACATCAAAGCTTCCATGTGACGTCATGTACAGCGTACTGTACGCGAAAGGCGCCAATGTTTCTAGTTGTTTAAATTTAAAAAGATATATTTATGTATTTAATGTACATACTGCATCGATGAGTGTGTGTATGGGTGTGTTAGTGAGTGGATGACTGTCTCAATATTATCTTTATGAGTATCTACATATGTTTTAAACTTGTATATGTGAGTATTGATGTATATAAGTGAGTATATGTGAGAGTGCGAGATTGGAAGAGCTCCTGTATAAATAAGTATGTGTTTCTATAAGTGATTGTTTAAGAGAGTAAGTATGTATACGTGTCTGTTGAAGTAAGTGTAGTGGTGTGTGTATAGCTGTATATGCAAGTAAATGGATGTTTGATTACTTATTTGCATGTGTGAGTATGTGTGTGAGTAACTCTATGTATGAGTGTAGGTGTTTAACATGATGTATAGGTGTATGAGTACATATGATAAGTGAATACATGTATGAGTGACTATATAGAACTGTTGGTGAATGAGTGGATGTGTATGTAAATTTTGGAATTACTGAATAGGTTGTTCTAACTGGTATTGGTATCTCCATTGTTTTGAAAATGTTAGTTTCTATTTTTCAATGTGTGTTTCAAAGGTTATATTAGGGTGAGAGGAGGTCTGCCACTCTTTCACAAGGATGATGTCATCAGTGATGTCACTTGAGATATAATCAGTGATGTCATGAGTGATGTCACTGACCATGTCATGAGTGATGTAAATGTTATGTATTATTTTAGGACTCTATTGTAAGTTTCACGATTAATGCCCTAATATAGGTATAAATCGCCATATCCTTGTATAGGCATCGAAATCTTAATCATATTTAGGGATAGCTCTTGCAGTCCAAATACAGCGGGGTTACTTCCACTAGTTCCGAAAATCCACAATGATTTCTTGGAAAAACCCGCCTTCAGCAGTCAGGGACTTCCCCTTGCTTGAGTATGGATTTGTCCAAGAACTCATGGAGTTTTCAAAGAACTGAGTCTCTTTGATGACTTTATGATGACGTTATTATGTCCAACCATATGTCTTCAAGGTATAAATATATCCACACTTGTCCAAGCAAACACACAGTGGTTTGGAGCAGTTCGACTATCTACTTGCCCGACGCGCCCTGCTACAGCAAGTGCTGAAGTAAGCCGATCCTCCAGCAGACGTACTGAGAAAGACGCTGTCTTTTCTCCTCCCGAGAAATTCTGCTCCAGTGTTTCAAAGCTACCCTTGCGGGTTGCTGGGAAATCGAGTCCCGATACCATCCTTTTTCATTCTAAGGTAAGGAGCTGATTAGGCCCTTAGAGAAATCTTGGACAGATTCTTGGCAAAAAGATACTACATTTATGCTACACTACACTTACTTCTTCCCTCGTACTAAGCTTAGGTTAGGTACACCGGGGTAGGCGTATTTTAGAAGCACCAGTTGAGTACTTTTAGCCTCATATTATCTATGGTTTAGGAACCATACAACGCTCTTCCAGTATTATTTTATTCTACTATTTATACTGTACTCATTATATTTTACAACCAGTGTTACAATTGTAGCAGTTCATTTCTTATGCTTGAGAAAGAAGACTGTTCAATAAAACCTTTTTATTGAAAACACCAGTCTATCTATTTCTCTTCACCTCTGGTGAAACGAAGCATGCACGATTGACTGAGTGAAATATCTATCTATTGTTTCCACGACCATGAAGATAGTTTTATCTTGGGGAAACAAAGGGGCATATTACCAAGCAATAGCGATAATTATCGCTATTGCTTGGTTAGCGGGAAAGAAATATCGCCGAGCACCGAGGATTTTTACCGCTGAGATACCTTGATATTATCAAGGTTTATCTCAAAAGCGGTAAAAATCCTGCAAAATGCATGAATAGCGCAGAAAAATCAGCGATATTCATGCATTATCGTGACAATGCTCTTAGCCATGCTATCCACCTTACATTGGATAACATGGCTAAGAACTGCTTTTAGCAGGCGTTAGCTTTTGGAGATATTCGCGCTTAGCGCGAATATTTCCAAAAGTTGTTAATAGGAGTTAGAGATGTTAGCGACTGTTTTCAGTCGCTTACATCTTGGCACGCCCACTTTGCATGTCATTAGCGATGATTATCGCTGACATGCAAAGTGGGCCCCTAAATGCCCGCTATCGCCTACAAGCTGTCGCTAACTGGTGATAGCGACAGCTTGGTAATAGGGCGATAAAATTATCGCCGCATTAGCGGGAAAAAGTCCCGCTAATGCGGCGATAATGCCCTTGGTAATATGCCCCAAAGTTGTCATGTTTATGCGATTGTCAGAGACTAATCCCTTCTTCTTGTGAATTCAAGAAAGTTTCTAGTGACATCTGAGCTAGCTGGCACACACAATTAAGTTTAGTATATTCGATAGAGACCTAGTAGACCTCAGTCCAATGTCTAAACTATAGGATATACTATTCCAATGTGTCAAGCCTATTGGGAATATAGGAACTACACTACATGGCGCCCAACGTTTGGTAAGGCACTAATTTAACGCTAGATACTAGAGTAACTCAGTCGTGCTTTTCCCAGAGGCCCCTTTTTCCCATAAATACTCCAATAGACGTCTGGAGTGGGTTAAAGGATAAAATATCTGCCTTAAACTGAGTAGGATGAAAAATCCTATGTAAGTTTTTGGTTATGTTAAACGTTGAAGGATACAGTGTTCCAAAACATTGTGCACCTTATCTTTATTTCCTTGAAACTTTCTCTGCAAACCTTCATAAAAAATGACGGAGAGTGATGAAGAGTTAGTAGCAGCACTTGCACAAAACCTAGATACTACAGATTTTAATAAAAATTACCCAAATGTTATACACATCCCGGCAAATGTAAGAAAAATTACAACTTACAAACTCATAAATAAAGGAGTATCATTGAGAGGTGGTAAAGTAATATTTCTAATAGAGGCACATGAATATCGGCAGACAGAGGTATTCTATTCATTGATTGTCTTTCCACAAGCAAATCCAGTAACACATGAGTTCCACTACTATAAAACGGAGGAACATCCAGCGGAATACGTTCCTTTTGAGGACGTTGAAATACCTCTAACTTACCAAGAGCATCAGCTCTGGTTTAATGGTGCCCTAAAACATCAAAATCACATTACCAGGCTCGGTCCACTAGGTAGACCAGGAGCTACATGGCCGGTACTAGCCAGCTATACACCACATCCTAACATCGAAAGAATGACAGATGTAGAATTGTTGGCTCAGCTAAATTAGTTAATTAAAATACATGGACAATTGGTACAATATGTCATGCGGACCTTAACAGTCCAACCTGCTGTAAGAATTCCACAGCACACCCCTCATCAGGGTAACACAAACACAATCACACCACAGACTATACAGTCAGTAATTGGTAAGTTGCCCGCAAAAAGGGAACAAATTCCATTCTGGTTAGCCCAGAAAATTACTCAAATAGAGGCAGTATATCCCGATTGTAAACCTCATGACAAACACAGGATTCTAACAATCTGTTTAGCAATGGGGATTGCATCACACGTAGAGGACTGCGACAATTGGGGTAGAGTCTTGGCTTCAATCTACACAAAAACACATGGTGTACTTTCTGCCTCATGACCTGAGCGTGAGCTGACCCCAGTCCACTCCATTCCACGTTTTTGCGGCAGCGGCGAAGCGCGGGAGATCGCTGTACGAGTGAAGGCTGTGGTGGCGGCGGTGGTGTGCGGTGAGCGCTGGCGGAGGACGGCTGCATAATCACACAGGAGGAACCTGCGGGGAACCATCGTGCCGAAGCCGCCGCAGCCACAGCAGTCGCGGAGGGTGGTTGCAGAGCGGAGCTGCACAGCATCGGAAGCTGGGTCAGTCCGAGCGGGGGATCGGAGCTGCAATCCCCCAGAGCCACCCAAGACTAAGCCTTGCAGAGGCTATCGCTCTGTTGCCCCTCGGAGGTGTTTTCGGGCTCGCGGGAGCGTGGCCGTCGGCCCACCGGGCTCCTCTGCTCCTCTGCTCCCAGCTTGCCCGCTGCCCCAGCTGACACGGCACTGCGTGAAGGCCCTCTATAGCAGGGCTGTTCCTTCTTCCCCTGAGGGGTGGTAGGCGCAACAGCAAGCGCAGCTGCCTCCAGGCGGTGGCTGCATTAAGTGGGAGCCCAAGACAGGATTGACAAGGCCACGAAGCAACGGTGACCTGTCTCGTGTGCCACGCTTGTCCAAACTACTCCCACGTGGATCCGCCAGCTCACCACCACTTTCACTTCCACCCGACCTTTTGGCCCTGGTGGGGGACAGGGAGCATCCGTCCACTTTAGCTATCAACTCAAGTATCACCCCAAAGGAGAATTGACAGACCCTGCTTCCCCCACAAAGCAAGAGGGGAGAGAGCGGAGAACCAGACAAGTAACAAAAGGCAACGAAGGGCAACAGGGGCCGGGTTCTAGACTCAGAGCAGCTGCCTTCTAGAGGGAAGCGAAACCCCAGAAGGACACCTGGCACATGGGCCTCAAAAAGAAGGGGCGATTGCTTACGACCCCGGAAAAAAGCCCCACGATGCATCCGCCAATCAACATGACATCAACCAGAGTCACGAGGAGCAAATCACTTACAGATAGCCTAAATGAAAAACCGCAAGAGGCTGACTAAAGGGGATCGATCAGAAATTTTCTAATTAAGAAAATCGACCCCCTTAGTAGCAACCATGATACTAACCGGGGTGCTCTCACTGACATTCCATGCCCAGCCCAAGACAACAGCACTAACAATCACAGCAACCTATTGCCTATCTCTACCAGCAAATCTAAGGATGAGACTGCCCCATGCAAAATACATAGGATTAACCAGGAAATGGCCAGCGTAGCCCATGAGCAGTTCCACCTAATGCAATCAGCAGGTCAAATTAGGGGTGGAAACCCCCTCTGCCCACAGACAACTGGCAGGTCATCTTCAACCAGCAAGACCATCGATACAGCTACGCCGAAAGGAGGCCTCACAGTAACGACAACAGGGCAAATCCATCAGACCAAAGACCCTGGCCCACATCTTCAGACCACGGTGAAAAGTGACCCCCAAGATGAACACTAAAGCGGACTACCTCGCTTGCAGTGCTGACACGACTTCAGAGGAATCATTCCCGACTGAGACTAATAGTGCCAGTAATAAACTAATAAAGCCCTCCTATGGCAATCAACGAAGATGGAAGTGCAAATAGATCTTCTACAAGCAATTGCAGGGCGTCTAGAAGATATAAGCTCCAAGGTGGAGGTCCTAGACGACAAGATCTCTGAACTTGCGGTTTCCAACCGGGGCGATTGCTCCTGTTGCTGTTCTATCCTTATCGAGAAATGGGCCTCCCTTCCCGAGGGCCTAGCAGATATAGTAGAACTAGCGAAAGGGAGCACGGCGGTTCCGACTTCAAACAACAAAGAAGATCGTGCGAAGTACAACAGTCACATCCCGAGGGTGACACAGCTATCTGTGGTTCCATTCGGACAGAAGAACATAGCCGACAATGGCAATAGCGCAGAGCTTATGAACATCAAATCAGACAGAAGTCCAAAAACAAGCAATAACCCACAAAGCCCAAATCTCAGGGACAGCGATGCCACTGGAACAGTCCTGCAGGAACATATCTCATGCACAACGGATACACAAGAACTCTCATTATCAGGGAGAGCAAAAAAGAAGCTAAAGAAGCAACAGAAAAAAACAAAGCTAAAAGTGAGACAATCGCAGTTATTGAAGACCAATCAACCGCCTTTACAAGGGGGCACAAACGCTACCCAGCTGTACCCAATATTTACAGACAAAAACTGGGGCAACAGGGTCACCCCGGTCTCCTTGCCAATGGAAGCTCAACACAAACAAACAACACCATCAAGTATCTCCAATTCGAAGGGCCAAAAGTCACCAGCCAGGCAAAATCACCCCATTGACATCCACCCAATGGCCGGAAAAAATCCACTTCCTATAGAACTGCCCTCCCAGATATCTTTGGCAATAAAGATGCTGCAAGGGGCTACCCCAAATCAATCACACTTAAGCATGCAGCTCCAGCCTGCCACTTGGATGAACAAAGCCCAAAATAAATGGCCTCAAGGAAGTTTCCATTTTATCCACCAAGGAAGTTCTAATAAAGAGCAAACCTCAGCAGAGTTTGATACAGAAAAGTGAGAAAGGGCACAAACCGCGGCTGCACTAGTAGTTGTCTATGAGGTGGTCCTCACTCCGAGATTTTCGAGCACAGGAAATCAAGACATCCTGAACCGGAGTAACATCTTACGCCTTTTTAAACACCTGCACACCCTAGACAAGATAGACACAGCTGACATAGAATGGGTGAAATTTCAGAGCATGAAGGGGGACACACATGGAGACTCTTCAGTGGTGGGACTGAAGAATAAAGTAATACAACAAGCCGTTGTGAACAACACCACTCTACTCGCTGAGTGGGACATTGAAGTTCAGATATTGTTGAACCCAAAATATCCACATGTCTTGGCCCCTGAAAGAGGGAGAAAGGCTACTTGGTTGGTCCTGCACAGGATAAACAGTTTGGGACCCCAAGATAAAAGCCAGACGGGCAAAAGGGACCAAATGGGCATTATAATTTCCTGCCAAACCAATCAACGGGTTATACACACCACCTCCCCCATCCCTGATCAAAAGGACTCACAAGAAGGAGGATACAGTATTCCTAACCGGGACAAAAGTCAGCCTGCCAGAGGAGATGCTGAGTCTGGATCCACGTCAAAGTCGCAATTAACCATAATTTCATGGAACATAGCAGGGATCAGCAAAATTTGCAAAAATGAAAACCTGAAGCAGTTTTTGGAAAGCGGAGACATAATTTGTTTTCAAGAAACGTGTGCCTTGTCCACTACTCCTCTGGCAGGGTACTATGAACATCAAGTACCAGCCATAAAAAGGAATATCTTTGGTCGTCCAGCCGGCGGTCTATCAGTTTTTATAAAACACGAGTGTGCCCTCGCAGTTACCTCCATCAACTCGAACTTCCCCGGTCTGCAAGCTGTGCAGATAAGAGGTTTGAGTCTCAATAAACATCCAATGCGTTTGTTGGTAATAAACTGCTACATCAACCCCGCACAGACCCTAATGAAAGACCAGCTGGAGGCACTGGCACAAAAACTAGAAGATCTGCTAAACAAGCACAAAACATTCCAGGTCATCCTTGCTGGGGACTTCAATCTGAAAAATCTGGACAAAACTGAAACATCTCCCCGGGGATTAGGCAGGGCAGCTTCCCTGCACGATTTTCTCAACAGTTACAATCTGACATCAACCAACGCACTGAAAAAAGCCTGCTCGGCTGCCTGGCAGCCTAAGCCCACTTTTTGGGACGTCTCAAGAATAGACTACATTATGATTAGCGGAGAGCTGGCGGCCAGAATGGATGATTTTGAAGTTGAAGATCGGAAGGAAAGAGACCATAGGCCATTAAGAGCAGCATTTCAGTTGGACGTACCACCTGCTACCATCTATCAATCCATCGGGAAGACAACTGGGGAAGAGAAGCACAGTGTCCTGCGGAGGATCAAGTGGTCAGAAAAGACCAACAGTACACTTCAAATATGGCTGGAACAGGCACAGGAAGGCAGTCTGTTTAAAAAACTCTCACCCATAAATGGATGGGAGAATATAATAGAGGATCTACAAACTAAGCTTGGGAACCTCAAATCTCAAAATTCCAGAACAAAAGGGCTATTCAGACCAGGAAGTACCTGTCCCCAGGACATACGAGACCATAAAAGACTTTTGCGTAAGGCTCTCACAGATAAGAAAAGAGGGGGCGTCCAAAGAGAGGGAGCATCGATTGCCTCACTGAGGGCATCCCTTAGGAAGAAGCTTTGGAACACAAAAAAGCCAATATGGAAAGCAAGTGGCTCAAAGTTTTCTCCCTGCTTAAACAAAAGAACCCAGCATGACTCTGGAGATATATAAACCAGCTGAGCAACCGAGGACCATCAAGAGAAAATGGGGTTGCAGAAAAAGATTGGATGCAACACGTGAAGCAGCTATATGTAACAGCCCCCACTGAGGAAGTTCCTTCAAGCGACAAGGCGGAGCTTGCTGAGCAAGTGCAACTGATTAGCACAAAGCCAGGAGTTACAACTTCGAGCCCAGGCATGCCCCCATGGGTAATAGATCCCCCGCCGCCGCTGATGACATTTTACCAACTTGGGCAAACATCCAACAGGTCATCAAAACAATGACGGGGCCCCGGGGCCCAAACAGGCATTGGAGTTCTGGGCAGCACTCCTGACTCCGCTCTTCAATTACACCTTTTCGACTGCCATAACCCCCGAGTCCTGGAGGGGTTCCATACTTGTCCCAATCTTCAAAAAAGGAGATTGCCTAAAGCCGTCAAACTACAGGCTTATTGCCCTGCTTGATCTGGAAGCCAAGGCATATGCTCGCCTATTATTGAATGATCTAGAAAAATTTGTAGAAGAGAGAAACATAATACCCATGCACCAGACTGGCTTCAGGTCCCAGGCATCCACAATGGACAACGTCTTGGTGCTAGCACATCTCTCTGCCCAGGCAACGTTAAAGAACCACCCTCTACTCTTTTGTTGCTTCGTGGACTATAGTACTGCCTTCGATAAAGTAGTCAGAAAACGATTATGGTGGAAATTAGAAAAGGGGGGCATTCCACCAAATCTTTTGAAGGCAATAAGGTCATTACACTAGGATACCTGGGTGAGGGTCAAAACAAGTGCCCGTACAGTCTTCCCCAAAATAAGTACAGAGAATGGGCTGAAGCAAGGGTACGTGCTGGCCCCCACCCTCTTCAACTTAGCCGACCTGGGAGAGGCACTAAAAGGAGCCAGTCTAATAGCCCCAAGATTAGGAAGTGTGAGGCTTCCCGTTCTACAGTATGCGGACGATACAGTCATATTGGATCATACGAAGGTGGGACTACAAAGAGCATTAAATGCACTAAATAGCTTCAACATCGCAAACAACTTGATAGTTAATCAAGGGAAAACCAAGGTCATCATTTTTGGGTCCTACCAATGGAAAAAGAACGTACAGTGGCAACTGGGAAACTATCTAATTAACTCGGTGGCTTCATACAATTACTTAGGGGTCTGGTTTACGGAACACACCAAGGCGAATGTACATATAAACCAGCAGAGCTCTAAAGCCAACAAGGTTACTCCAAGAGCAAAGCTCCTTCCAGCAATTAGCTACGGTCATTTAGCTTTCCCCGGGAAATTGCACACTCTCCTCAATTCAGCCAAAGCATACAGGTCGCTGCTACATATACCAAGGTCAGCAAGAAAAACTAGGCTAAGACTGGAGCTTGGCCTAGCAAGGCCAGACCTGATCTGCCAGGGGGAGATTATAAAGTTATATCTAAGAATATTAAGGGCTCCAGCTAATTCCTTAAAAAATCACTTGATATCTATCTTCGAGTGGCCAGGCTGGGAATGGAACACTAGGCTGGGAATTATTGAAGATCGAGGAAGAAAGCATGCCGCGGCAGGACATCCCCCTGAACGCTTGAAAGAAAGCTATCAATAAACAAGTGCGTGAAATCTCCTTTGACCTCGACTATAAAACTCTACGCCGAAGTCCTCACCTGGACTCATTAAATAATTCATACATGGCAGTAACAGCACAACCCTACATAAGTGAGGTCCTCACAACACAGACCCGAAGCAAAATTTTATACATGAGGCTGACCATGCTGGGGTTAGTTGAATTTAATCCCGCATGGGCCCGAAGAGGGGAATCCATAACTTGCAGACTGTGCACCTATAAGAAGGAATCCTGGTTGCACATTCTCTGTTGCTGTCCTAACCTTAACAATGAACACCGGCGACTGTTGCGCCCGATTTGCCTCAGTAAGAGTATAAAGTCTTGCAGCGGAGCATCAGCCTTGTGTCTGTCAACAACTAACACAATGATCTTGGCGAGACTGGCGAAATTTATTCACCAAATCAGGTTAGCCCTAAAAGCCGCCAATGACAGTAGAACAACCCAGGGGAAGCCCACGGCAAGCACTGTGGACCAAAGCGGACGGGATCCTAATTATGCGGCACTCAGACAGTGGAGCAGACTCTTTCATGCAGGCAAAGAATAAATTGAATTGAAATTGAACACATGGTGTTCCAGCTATGGCGGTAATACCAGATGTTCTGAGACAGATTCAAAATGAATACGGTCCAGAACCGGTCTTACATCTTGGTATGAAATCACTGAAAGATTTAAAACAGGTCTCAGCTATCTTATTAGCTAACATTAAAGGTGAAACAGCATCAGTGGCAATACACCAAAAATTAAAAGAACTCAATATTACTGAGCAACCGTATGAGCTTGCCAGAATTATTGAAAAATCATATGAAGAACTAGGAAGAGATAGTTTGGGAGGGAAACCTGTAAAACCTGATCTAACAGAAAATCCTGACAAAGTTGTTATCAAAAACTATCTAACTACAACTAAAAAGAAATGGGAAAATAGTAGACAGTCACTTCCTAAAGAGAAGCGTTGTCAGTTGTCAGTCCAGAGGTAGGTCACCTCAAAATGAGCACTCTGAAAAGCGATATAACCTTAGAAATAGGGACAATATAAGAAAACCTGATAGATATCAAGATACTGATACACAATCCTCTCATACCTTTCAGACTTCCTCGCAGAAATCTAAAAGAAGAGGATGATCAGAAAAAAAAGAACGTGTGAAGTCCAAAGATGATCAACACGTTCCGAAAAATAAGAAAACCCAATTCACCAATAAGAAGGTAGCAAGTCTAAAAATCAGACATGCTGAGGATCTTGAGAACACAACTCAAGAATGGGGAGTGGGCCCAGACAATGCTGGACAGTGCAGCATAGGTCACCATAGCTCGCAGGATCCTGAAAGATCATCTGGAGACAATGGATCTGAATGAATGCATTCAGGTTCAAGCTGCCGACACCAGGGTTAGTGTACCCAATAAGTTTTATGTAGTAACACTCCGAATAGAGGGGGATATAACTAGGAAAATAAACCCACTCTTTTGGGAAAAACTATCTAAGGCTTATGGCATCCTTCTAGCTGAAAAAGACTGGCCACCTGAATTTGTCAGGGAGTGCCCACATGGCGAAGAAATCAATATGCTAGCCTTCTCTAATCATATTCCTATTCATAAAACGTACACCTATGCCAGAAAATGGGCTGTGGCCCAGGCTCCAGCATTATATAAAAATCATGTGGGATGGGATGAGGACTCTCCTCACCATAAAATCCAGTTAAAAAATTAACATACTGCTCAGAGGCAGTATCCAGTAAAGCAGGAAGCTAAAAAGCAAGTCAGGGAGATCTTAGATCAACTTGAATACCAAGGGGTGATTAAAACATGCACGTCGTCAATGAACAATCCTTTGTTTCCTGTCTCCAAACCAGATGAAACATATCGTCCAGTTTTGGATTACAGACATTTAAACTCTTGTTGCAAAACTTTTGCTTTTTTTAAAAAAAAAAATTTTAAGTCCAAGTTATTTATGTTTTAGCTTTCCAGAGAGACAAATTCATGACTCATAATAGTCTCGGAAGGAGCCCCAAATTTTAATGCCCAGTCTTTTTTTCCTTGATCCTTTAATTGAGAATAAGCTCCACTCCAAATTATATAAGCTCAGCATTTTAGCACGCCATTGCAAAAAGTCCGGTGGTTTTTCCTGTAGTCATTCCCTGGCGATACAGAGGCGTGCCACTGTCATTGCAAAAAAAAAAAAAAATGCTGGTGTGGAAAAAGTATATCCAAGTTGTTGTCTTTCTGTATTTTTCCTAACAGCATCATTGCTGGAGAAATAGCTATCGTTGTTTTAATCACAGAAGAAATAAACTTTTCCAGGTGCTCAATAAATCCCTTTAGCTTAAGGCAGTCATAAAAAACATGTATCGCTCCAGCATCCTCCTCACCACAACGGAAGCATTTACCCTGACTTCCCAAAATCCAATTCGTCATTCTCTTGGGCGTATAATATAAATCATATAGTGACTTAAAAAACTGAGCTTTCAAATTTGCCGACATGAGCCCTTCCTTAGATAATATTAACAGATCCTCTATATTAATCTCGGAATCACCTAACAACTCTCTCCATTTCAACTGTACTCTATCTATGTCATCTTTTTTAGCAGAGATCAAGGATTGATTAATTACTCCAATTTTAGCTGATCTACGTATTTCTTCAATAGCTTGATGTTGATTTAAACTCCCACCCCTTCGAGTTAAATAACCCCTTATTTGGAGGTATTTAAAAAAATACCATCCAGGCAATAAATATTCATCCTTGATCTCTTCAAAAGATTTACACTTCCCATTTATATTAACCATGTGTCCTAACGTCTTAATACCTTTTTGCTGCCACTTATTGGCCATTACATCAGAAAAAATACCTGGTAAAATCCTATGTGCATTAAACGGAGTGTAATATGAAACTCTTGGTAATTCCATATTTTTCATATACCATTTCCAAACCTTGAAAGCCCCCATGGTTACCTTGAACCTTGTTCGCTTGAAATAACTCCCATCAATTTCTTTTACAAAAATAAGTTTTGCATTAGGCCCCAACTGCATATCAAAAATATTTGGCATGTTGACATCATCCATTTCATTAACTCCTGTTATTAAATTTTTCATTTTCAATAAAAAACAAGTAACATAATAAAGGAAAAAATCAGGTACCCCCATTCCTCCCCTTAAAATTGGCAACGTCATATATTTCATTGCCCTTCTAGGTCTCCCCGGGCTCCATATAAATTTCCCGCATTTAGATTGCAGGTTCTGTATCTTATCCTTAGTGATTTCTAAAGGTATTGATCTAAACAAATAAAGTACCTTTGGCAGTATATTCATTTTTATCACATTTGATCTTCCAATGATAGTTAAATAGAGCCTTTCCCATCTATCCAGGGATGCTGTGATTTTTAGCATTAAATTATTCCAATTAACTTGCACAATTTCCGCCATATTTGCCCTGATTAGAATTCCCAAATAGGTCACCTCTTTAACCACCCTACTATCAGCCCAAACAATTGTATCAGAACAAAGAATTTGAGTTTTGGTCTCATTCAATTTATAGCCTGTTATCAGTCCAAATATCTGTGCTAATCGTTCAATTTCTTTAATTGCTGTTGCAGGATTAGTTGTTACCACTGCTATGTCATCAGCATATGCAAACACCGAAAAATAAAGATTCTGGACTTCATAAGGGGTGATCAAAATATTCTGGTCTAATTACTCAATAAAAGGGTTTATGTAGCGAGCAAATAAAAGAGGGGAGCACGGGCAACCTTGTCGTGTGCCTCGTGTTATAATGACGTTATCGGAAAGTTGGCCCATAACTGAAATCTTTGCTACTGGTTTTAAATACAAAGATTGTATTGCTCCAATGAATCCTCCCCCAAATCCCATTTTACTCATTATTTGCCAAAGATACTCCCATTGCACACGATCAAACGCTTTTTCCGCGTCCAGCAGAATCAGCGCTAAATCATTCTTATATACTGAAGCCGTATCAAAAAGAGATATAACTGTATTTACATGTTCTGTCGTCCCCCTTCTGGGGATAAATCCATGTTAATGTTGTGAAACTAAAGGGGTAATACAATCTGACAGCCGATTAGCTAAAATTATAGAGTATATTTTATTGTCAGAATTTAACAACGAAATCGGTCTATATGACCCTACACAATCTGCCGGTTTCCCTTTTTTACAAAAAACGGCAATAGTAGCTTCCGCCCATGTTCTTGGGGGATTCCCCACCTGAGCTTCCCTCACTGTTTTTAGAAGTTCTTTTTTGATGTCCTGGTAAAATTGTAAGTATATTTCACTTGGTAGTCTGTCGGGACCAGCGGCTTTACCCTTTGCTAAACTATTAACAGCTCTATCCAGCTCCTCCTCTGTAATTATATCCTCTAGGCCCAAAGAGGCGGTGGGGTCCACCTTTTTTAGGCCCTTTGCAAATAATGTATTCCAATTTAATCCTGAACAAAGTGGTCCCTCGTATAGCTCAGAGTAAAATCGTTGGAAAATTTTAAGTATCTCTTGTGGTGCCGATTGTATCGTGCCATCAGAGTCTCTCATTTGAGCAATATTTCTGGCCGACTCTTTAATGCGTAATTGAGTCGCCAGCCTTCGCCCAATTGTTTCACCATATTCATGGGCATCCATTTTTAAAGAGAGATACTTCCTAGCATTTTCCTGAGACCAGATACCAGTTATTTTCGCTTTATCCCTAGCAACTTTATCCTCCAATTCTATTAGACTTGGCCCTTTGTTAATTATCTCCTGCATTAATAATGTTTCCGACAAAATTAATTGATCATATAAGCTATCTAACTCTGATTTGGCTTTTTTCCGAGCCCTGAATGAAAAAACTTATAAATTCTCCCCGAAATCCAGCTTCAAAAGTATCCCATATTATGGCTTGTGAGCTGGATCCCTCATTCTCTTCAAAATATAACTTTATCCATTTTCTTATATGTTCTTGAAACTCCTCGTTAAAAATTAGCTTCCTATCAAATGAAAACTAGTTTGTCTGGGTTTACTTAAACCCATGTCAATCTCTAATAATAACGGGGAGTGATCAGATGTTATTCTAGGATATATTGAAATACTTGCGCCTGACGTAATTGAAGTAGGGGAGAAGAAATAATCAAGCCTAACTAATTTTTTATGTGGGTAAGAGTAGAACATGTAGCCATTATCTTGTGATCTAAGTTGTCCCCAAACATCCACTAGCCCATGATCTTGTATCAAGCTAACCAATGCCTTAAATACTTTTGGTTTACGGCCCTTATACATGGCCCGCCCTTCCTTTATAGCAGTATTAGTCAAATTTATGTTCATGTCCCCACAAATAATTATGGGTTGAGCCCATGTAGTAAGCTCAGTGTTCAATTCCGCTATTACCTCTGGGTCATCTAAATTTGATCCATAAATATTGCAAAGAGTTAAATTCTTACCGTCTACACTTATCTCCACTATTGCCCATCTACCTTTTTTATCCGCCAAAGTTTTACCTATTACAGCAACGTCCCCTTTAACCATAGTGGCTACACCCCTAATCATGCTAGTTTGACCCGTAGCGACTACAAGTGTGTATCCCAATTCAGTTAAGACCGATCTCTTGGACCAAGGTATATGAGTCTCCTGAATGCATACTATATGTGGTCCTATATACTTTAGTTCAGCAGCCACTCTATGCCTTTTGTTCACATTGTTAAGTCCTGATACATTTAAAGAACATATTCTTAAGCGTTTCGTTGCCATTGAAAGATTCGAAGTAAAATTACCTTTATTCTAATATTTCGATTCATATTCAAAATCCAAATCATTTCCATACACTCATTTGAATCAAAAAGCGTAATACAACATGCCAAAATTAAATCAAAAGTAGACTTCTCACTTTGTAGTTCGCTGTGCCCAAGAACAGTTTTTCCCCACTTTTCCTCCCCATAGCACCCCACTGTGCCACCCTCAGCACCACCCCAAACTAAAGTGCCCCCCCCCTCCCCTACCCTTTGTTGAGGCGTTAGGACTTATGATCCTCTTGATTGTGAGCTTGCCCCTTTTCCCTGCCTTTGCCCCCGGACTGAATGCTGATTTTTAGAAATAAGACATAGTATACTCAAATGCGTCTTCGAGTTGGGCTGTAGGCGAAACAGTATACATAATTAGTCACCTTTAGATAAGCCTCTGAAGTCATGGTATAATCATTATGTAAACTTTTCACTATATAGGCTTACACATTAAATAAGTCAGGTTACAATGAGTCCAGAAAGGTCTTAGCTGCCAATGATGTTATAAAGTAGTGAGTGCGCTCCTTATGAACAATTTCATTTTGGCAGGAAACATAAGGTAGACCTGAGCTCCTTTGGCTTGAAAGAGGGGAATGAGCTGTCGCATTTGCCATCTCAGATCCACCGTCTGTTTACATAAATCTGGGCGGACAAAATATTCACAACCAAATGCGCTGACTTTTTTATCCGGTCTTGCTTTCTTATACACTTCCTCTCGCGCTAAAAAACTGTTGAATGCCACTAATAAAGCCCTTGGTCTTTGATCTCGCTGTTCCAAGTTATTGACTCGTATGTTAAATGGGAACCGATGCGCTCTTTCAACTTCCCAATCCCAGTCCCATCGAATTGAGTCGGGGAATGATTTTTTTAAGAAGCTCAACTATAAAACCACGAGGATCTGTCCCTTCCTTTCCTTCCTTTATTTGTAGGAATCGCAAAATATTTCTCCTCGAGCAGTTTTCTAGATCAATAACTTTCCAATTAATCTCTTCTTTGTGAATAAGTTGTTCAGCTATGATCCTCTTCTGTTGAACTACCTCATCCTCCAAAGTCGCTATGCGCGTCTCCGCCTCGGTAACTCTTCCCAAGAATTCTGGATGAGATTTAACCAGCCGTCTAACAGAGCTTTGTAGTTTCTTGCATGAATTTTGCACTCTTAGGCTATCTTGTTTGTGCTCCTCACTATGTCTCATCATAGTCTTGTAAATAAGTTCAAGTAATATCTCATCACCCTGCTCCTCTTCGATATGTGAGGCAGCGCTGGTATGATCAAAATCCTCAAGCTGTGTCATCCGCAGTCGGCGTACAGTTTGCCCATATTGGCCCTCAGTTTGCTCAGAGTTCGCCCCTTCAGTCTCATAACTACCATCCAAGCTCCCTTCAGCCATACTCATTTGCTCAGCATACTGTTAAGGCAAGATCTTCCGTAGATGAAATAGAGTGCTCTGAGTGCTCTGATAAAGAGTAGAATTCTGCAGAATCTATGCTCTCAATGTATTTTCCAGGAGTGTTACCCTCAGGGGGGCCGTTATTACCAGTGTTCCTAGTATTATCCATAGATTCTTGTACTATAGCGGTTTCAGCCGGCTGCTTCTCATTCTCTTCGCACAATCCTTCTCCTTCATCAAGATATAACTGAGCCTCTTCAGTAAAAAGCATTATCACAGCCTCCCTGCGCCAACTGGCTAATTTCAACGCGCTGTATCAAAGCTTCAACAGACTCAACCGGGATGCTCTCACTACCATTATCAGTAACCTGGTTTGATTTGTTCTTTGTGCCCCTAAGAGTCTCCTTGTTTTTTAAAGTGTTAAAAAGCTCAGGAATACTTTTAGTGGTAGCTTTAACAGTCTTAGAGTTATTACATGCTCCCTGCACCGCACTCTCCAGCTCATTACCAGGAAATCGCGAATTACCTCTAGCAAACTTTCCAGTTTCCTTGGCCAGTGTCTCCACACGACTGTTGCCTCTAGTCGGAGTTTTCTGCGTTGGTGTTGAAACCACGTTATCTGCTCTCGAATTTTGACTCTCGTCCTGTGTCTCGGTCTCAGTCTCGGTTCTGGTTCCAGCAGCGGGCTGTCCACGGCCTCTTTTCCCCTTAGGCGCCATTTCTCACAGGTGCTTATCGCTTCTTGAGACCGCAGCACTTCACAACTCCGGTCTGCAAACTTCTGTCTCCCAAGCTGCAGTGAACACAGGTGTGCCGTTTGCCGCCCTGCAGTCTTGCCTTTTCCTACTACCAAACCAAACACAAGCAGAGCCGGCTTGTCTTTCCTCCTAGAGAACACGGGCACAGCTGCTGATAACGATAGGTAGGTGTAAATGCGAGGCTCGAGGCAGGCCACAAAAACAGCTATCGATATCAGTTCAAGTGTTCAGATTCAAAGTTCAGTCAATGACAATGGTAATCCATTAAAAATATAGCCGTGTCTCTGTTATTATTTGATCGCGGCTCGCGGCTCTTCCCAGCTCCGCTCTGCTGCCTTCCAGCTCCCGCGCTGCGAGGATCACAGGTGTGCCGTCTTGCCGTCTTGCTGACCCAGCCTCCGTAGCCTCCGTAGCGCTGCAGACCCACCTCAAGCCCCGTACCTCGCAATCCCACTCCTGCGGTACACGAGCACAGCTCCCAGCAATGAAAAGATGGATGCTTATGCAGAGCTCATCCCTCGGTTTCCGAAGGCCTTTTCTCCGCCCGCAGTTTGACCGAAGACGCCAAAGTCCGCGAGGTCCGGCAGAGCAGCTAGCTCACACGACCAGTGCGGTCGCCATCTTGCCTCCAGGAGCAAGTGTGGTGCAAACTCCTATGCATTAACATACTGCTCAGAGGCAGTATCCAGTAAAGCAGGAAGCTAAAAAGCAAGTCAGGGAGATCTTAGATCAACTTGAATACCAAGGGGTGATTAAAACATGCACCTCGTCAATGAACAATCCTTTGTTTCCTGTCTCCAAACCAGATGAAACATATCGTCCAGTTTTGGATTATAGACATTTAAACTCTTGTTGCAAAACTTTTGCAGTACAAAATTCACACAGTGCAGCACTGACGAATAATATCGCTCGGAAGAAATATAAAACTACCTTAGATATTTCAAACGGTTTCTTCTGTCAAAACATTGCACCTGAAAGCAGGTATTTGACTGCTTTCTCAATAATGGGGACAAAACGACACTTCTGTCGTCTCCCCCGGGGATTCAAGAACAGTCCTGGATTATTTTCAACTAGAGTAACAGAGTTACTACAAACGTATGAAGATGAGGCATTATCTCATGTCGATGACATCTATCTTACAAATGATGATTTGGACAGGTACTTGAACAGGGCGAACACCATAAAACTTGTGTTCGCCTCAGAAGAGTATGAATTCAACTTTAAAAAATCAAGAATTGGCTACGTCAACGTCCTATTCTTGGGATATGAACTTTCGAGTGAAGGCAAAAGCCTGGAGGCAATCTTTTTAGAAAAATATGTGCTGCTCCAAAATCCAAAAACGCTGAAAAACTTACAGTCAATTCTAGGATTCCTAAACTTTGGAATAACTTACATTCTAAACTACGCAGAAAGGGTTAAACCTCTCTATGAACTAATCAAACCTGATTTCAAACCAACAAATTGTACTCGAAATCACACAGAAATTTGGCGTTCAGTGCAAACAGACATGTTAGCAACAAAACACTTACAAACACACGACAATTTACGCAACCTCGTAATCCGAATCATCCCAGGGAGATGCGGATTCACATACCTAACCTTTAACGAAGGTGAAAAGGTACCAATAGCTTACAAGTCACACTTGTACACACAAGCTGAAATAAAATTCACTTCAACAGAAAAAATTCTGACAGCGGTTCAGACTGCTGTAGCAAAGGAGAGAGCCCTATCACAGGGTAAACGCATTAAAATCGTTACACTTGTACCTGCCTTAGAGGCAGTAACAAAGGCAAGCATTCCAAATGCAAAAGCTCTACATCCTAGATAGTTACAATGGGTTAATTCTCTTGCAGCAACATATGTTAAATACATTTTTGACCCTTACTTGAAGACACAAGAATTTCTCCAATACGAACAAGAATGTCCTCTGCCTACTGACTTTCTACCTCTAGAACATTACGGCTGTATAATATATACAGACGGATAAGCACAGCCTGCGATTGGGGGTAAACAAGCTTATAGTGCAGTGTGCGCGATTGTTCAAGGTCGCTGGCACGATGGTAAACTCAGACTTATGGTCACAAAAACTCAATCTCTCGGAGACTGTACAGCTCAGCGAGCTGAACTACAGGCTTTCAAGATGGCGCTTGAAAATACAGATCGCGAATTCCCCACACTCAAAGTGTGCGATTTGTATAATTGCATCAGGAATTACAATGAATATCTGCAGACCTGGGTTCACAATCGTTTTAAAAACACAAAAGGTGGAACAATCAAGCATAAAAAGGTTTGGGAACAAGTAGTTATTTTGCAGAAAGAACTACAAAAGACTCACATGATACATACACTGAGTCATCAGCGTGATGGCGTTCACATTGAAGGTAATTCATTGGCTGACGAAGCCGCAAAGGCAGCTGTGCAAATGGCTTCCGTAGCCACAATCAATTGTTCGAAAACAACGATAGATGGTGAAACCATGCTTGCTGTTAATGCCATGAGCAAAGGCAGTGGAGCCGCGTTAGCTGTATATTATCCACTCAAATATAAATACCTAATTGATGCAAACTCTGTTCCTTTTGCTCGAATCCCTGGAGTGAGGGATAGGGTAATTCCAAACAGGAACCAGAGAGGTGCTCGCATTTTCAAAGCACATATGGGAGAGGGTTTGATACACCAAGGGATCTCTAAATCTCTACTGTATACAAATTTAGAATTAATTGCGATGACTGTTACAAATACCACAGCTTTGAACACCACCAGATTCCTCACTATAGTGTAGCCAGCCCAGTACAGACACCACTGTTAGACAGCATAAGGCTCTCTACATGCGGACGTCCGAATGGACTGATGCAGTCCCACAAATATTAAGACAAGATTCATTTGGATGTGGCCCCAGCGCTCAGCTGACGCTCAAACTGTTATAAAAGATTTGCGAGTCTTTCTCAGCACATATGCAATGGGCACGCTACATTCTGACCAGGGTCCTGCGTTTAGCTCTAGGTCTTACATGGAGGCCATGGCCAGCTTGGGCGTTGCATTGCAATTTTCGAGTCCATTCCATCCTGAGGTAAATTCGGTTGTGGAGAGAAAAAAAACATGACATAAAGCAATCTATAACAGCTAGGGTATTAGGTTTGGGTGATGGGTGAGTCAAACATCTAATACATGTTAAACGTAGTCTTAATAACATGCCAAGAAATTCTCTGGGTGGTATCACTCCATATGAAATCCTTTTTGGTACTAGAATGTTAGTTAGAGACCTCGATCGTCACACTTCAGTGGTGGAACAAAAACCCTTTGACATCAAAGATCATTTGGCTGTTTTACAGGACTTAAATGAAACGAAGTCTAAGCAATACCAGCGAAACGTAAATGACCACTGAAGAAAAACCACCTGTTCCAGCAAGACCTGTCTGGATTCAAAAGATGGGGGATCTGGTCAGGGAGAAAATAGCAGACAAGAAGGAATTTGGGCCTTCTTACAGAAAACCAGTAGCTGTGCTAGCAATCCACGGTTCAAGATCAGTACTACTTCCACCCCTTGCTGGAGAAAAGGAGAACCGGTCTTTCGGAATTGACCTGGTAAAATCACATCATGTGGCCGATAATAAGTAGTAGGCCCAGCAGACTCTCAAGATGTAGCAGAAGACCAAATCTTGCTACTATCCAAAAGGTTCAAACTGAAAGACTCATCACCTTTGAAGATTCTAAAGTGAGAAAAGAAGGACTATGCAACAAAGCCATGGAACTTGTGCCTCTTGAAACCCAAATAACAGTTTGTCAAGAAACTCCCGTATACAATAATGTAGCATCTGACTATACAAACATGTCAAGGGAACAAACGGCTCCTGCGATTTCAAATAATCCGGATGCGATACCAACAATTGACAGAACTGCCTCTGGCTACTTTATCAACTTCGATAACTTTTCCGAGTATCCCAGTGAACCTGAAACTATGCCAGCAAACACATCTTTCAAGGAAAAAGTAAAGGAATTTGGTCAAGAACGTACAAATACATATCTGGTTTCACCATGGGTTGATATTTGGATTGTGCTAGGTGTACTTTTCCTCCTACTATGGCTAATTCTTGTGTTAAGTTTGGGAAAGCTAATAGATGGAAAATAAATTAAAATGGACACAGCAAGTAAGAACATCAACTTGCTCCTGAAGCCACACAAATCATCTCGTAGTGAACAACGACACCTGTAATCAGTGAACATCACAGCGGTTCCTCTACCTGGTGGAATAGCTTGGGATACAACTGACTATGACATTTATGGCCCTGTTGAGCTGCTAAAGATTCCACACCAAGTTAAGGTTTCCTTGAGTGATTTTGTTTCACCAAGCACATTTTATGATGATTGGGACTTTGAGACAGGTAAAAACATGATGGCAGACTTAGAAATGTCAGCAAAATTTACAAAACATGAATACTTAGAAGTTTCATCAAATTATGAAGAAATGTATCCTTTTAATAATTTTGGCCATCATTAATTGCATAAATCTGCAAACCCTAGAAATTTTTAATGTATAATCAATGGGAACATTGTCCAACACCTCAAAAAGGTAGTTCTAAAATGTTTCTTAGAAAATGTCTATATTCTGCAGGTTTTAATGTTACACACCCAGAAAGTTTTTACTTAAAAAATGTGCATAAGACAGGCATGAAAAGTATGTTGACAAATACTAAACACATTTATTCAGCTGCCTTTTATGCTCAAATTGTCCAACTTAGGCTTTGCCTTTTGGAAAGACAACATTGAAACAAAAACAGTTTCGGGCACAAAAGACTGGCAGGTATAGGTTTTAGAAGCATTGTTTAGAGCCTGCATCGTCCCAGAACAAATACTGTTCTTAAATGACACTGTTCAACAGACATCTTGTCTTGGCATTGCTAAGATCAAAGATTTAAACAACCAGTCCATAAGTAAGCCCACACCTGTTAGTAATTTAATTTCGGATGAGGAGGTAGATGTAAACTATATTTTACAACAGAACAGAACAAATCCTGAATGGAAAAAATGGTTAATCTGGCCCACAGACACGAATAACTGTCAAGATAGATTCCTGAACAAGGCACAAGGGTTTACAATACCTTGGCCAGGTTCAAGATATATCTAAAGACAAAAATCCAGGGATAATAACAACTTATGGTGTAGAAAAACGATGCCTTGAATGGCTGCAGAAATCCACACTTCCAGAAATAAAACATCACTAATCTTTGTTTAAAGATGGCGTTGATTTACGAGAATTCTTATTAGGACCTCAAAATCCACGTCATAAACGTTTCATATACGCCGGTATATATGCTGTTTACATTGAAGCTTGGAAAGTCACGCAAAGGAAACAGCTGAAAGAATACGAGAAATTGATCGTATTAATTTAGAGAAATCACTCTCTGTAGATGACAATGGATTAACAACTCTGTCGTCCAGAATTTCTTCTTTGGACAGTATTGTATCATCTGCCATAGACATAATGGAACAGTACTTGCTAATGTTACAACATGGCCAGTCTCAATTAGGTTCTATAATGCTATTAGGCTGGACGATGCAAAACCTTCGTTCTGGCTATGTGCCTTGGCGTCTAATCAACACTACGTCATTGTTTACTGTATTTATCCTTACAGATAAACAAATCTCGTTGGCACAGAGGGGGGCAGACTATACGGTGCTGAGCATTGAAAAGCTGGAGAGATTACCATTGACCGTTTCTGAGAAACCATCAGTTGAATGGGTTACATGGCACCATCACGACACCAGTGATGACTTTCCAGTTACAGTATTGCTTAAAACTTATACCGCTAATCCAAAATAGAGCCACCCAATATTCCCAAAAGGACTGGGTATTATATCAAAATACAAAGAAAATGTCCTGTTAGGATTCATTCATCATTGAAGTTATAAATCAATAACTTGCCGCCGCAGCGGGCCTTAATAGTATGCAAACAAGGAGAGAACAGAATTAAACTGTCTTTTATTTTTACTTATAAAGTTACTTCTTATTGGTAAATGATATGGCAACAAAAATACTACACAAATTGTATGGTTACTAAACCAGTAGTATTAAACACCTTCTGCTGATAACATGGAAAAACAATACCATGATCTAACACTTGTTTTGCATATTTAACAAGCTGAACAACCAAATAAATGATACATCAGTAGGCAGAAAGATGTCAAGCGTTGACGTTTCGGTCCCCGTTGGTTATCAAAATCCATAGGACCATCTTCAGGACCAGAAGTTGCACATAAATCTAAAACATCAATATATACATAATCACAAAGATTTACTAAATACTCCTTATAAAAACTTATCCGTCTACTTATCCCAAGAAAATCCCAGGTGTATCAGAAGTGCCCACGCATTAAAGCAACACCAATAGCACCAAATAAATACTAGTGTGACCTTCACAAACCAAGTAACGTGTCAATACTACCATCACCACTTATGAATAAACACAATAGAAAGCCTAAAACCATACTAATGTGTCTAAAAATTATGAAAAACTAACCAAATAAAATCACTCTTCACTTAATCCTTACCAAGAAGACCTCCAGCCGGAAGTACTCCTGAATGTTACCTCTCTTACACAGAACTCTTTAAAGGGTCTAAAATGGCAAAAATGAAAAAGCAGCTTTTACTCTCATCTCCAATACCCGGATTATACAACTATCGAGTGTCTTAATCCAGTGCTACAGCCACTTCCCCAAGGTACTTACTAGGTTGATGGGCTTTTAAAACCGAAGATTAATCAGTTACTGCTGGTCTAGACGCTGTAATCGTCTGTCAGCACTGCACGAAATTGCAGGAACTTGTCACGTCATCTACAGATGAAAAACAAACGACTACATTGTTTATCCGGACTCTAAGCGAGCCCGCTCCACTCTGCACTCATTCATACCATCACTACAATGCTTACTTGATAGTGTTGGTAACGCCACCTCCTAGTCGGCTGCTTCTAGCGCGAAGTCAATGCTTACCAATGCGTGTAGATAACCTAGCGCACGCGTCATGACGTCATTCCATAATATGGTAGCGCCATGTTGGTAAAGGGAGTACAGTTCCCAAAACAACTAAACTCCCAAAATATCGAGCGCTACCAAAACCATGATGCTTAACAGCAAAAACCTTCATAAATTTCTACTAGACTAATTGCTAAAATAGCAAGTCTTCAAGATGTATTAAATCTGACGCTGATTTTCAAAAAACGTTCATTTGAAAAACGCTGATTTACAAAAACCACAAGAAACAGACCTCATTAATCCGAATGAATAACAATAAAGCTGCACCAATAACTGGGAGCAAGCAAGCACAGGGCAGGTACTCCAATTCAGTGGTGCACCCCAGTGTGTAATCCAGAGTCAGCATATGTAATACTAAACCAAACAAGGCGGCCATCTTACAGTGTGGTCCCACTCCAGTATATTCATGCTCTAAAGAAGACAAGCCTCTTATATATATCATATCATAAAGTTGCCACAGTGTGCCACTCAATAAAACAATTAAGTCCCTTTTCTACAGTGTTACACATCCAAATCCACCGGTTTTCTCTTAGGGTAAGTAGACGGTCAACATTGTGGTAACGTTTGTTAGTTCTTATTACATCGATAACAAACCATTGCATGTCATTAGGCATATGTGCTTGTTGGTGGTAGTGTTCAACCAACGGAGCAGTGGTAACATTACATCTTATCCGAGACTGATGTTGCAATATACGGTTTTTTACTGCTTGTTTTGTTTTCCCTATATAAGATAGCATACATGGACACTGTATACAGTAAATTACATTTTTGGTGTTGCAATTCGAATGCTGAAACAAATTAATGTCTTTGTCATTAACCTTACAATTTTTAGTTGCTTTGGTGGTAGCACATGCCGCACAATTGCCGCATGGGTAATGTCCCGTTATTGGAGGCAAGCCCCATTGTGTTTGTATCGTGTTGGGTGCTGGCTCCTTGTATGCTTTCACAAGGAAATCTCTCAGATTCCTACCTCTCTTAAAGGCAAACCTAGGTTGCGTGAGATGAGGTTCTACCTTCTTAATCAGATGCCAGTTGTTATTGATAATTTTTCTGATCTGGTGTGATTCGGAGCCAAACGTAGTAACACATGTCAATGGATTCATACTGACACCCATGATATTTGTATCATCTTTTTTAATTAGCAAACTTATACCAGCAGGCCTTTATGAAAGGTTGGGTAAAGAATACATTAAGTCAACCTGGGACTTACCATACACACACAAATGTTGGAGTGGGAAAGGAAGTATTTCTTAGTTGCAACAATTGTGAAATTTCAATAAGCGGTACACTATTGTGTCAAGGTATTAATTTAAACGGAGCCTGCAAAGGTTCTTCCAATAACCTTTCTTGCCACCTGCAGGGTTTGCCCACAGCGGTGATAGATCCAATTTTCAGGCAGATTTCCAATGGTAGCTACGTTATGTTAAATGATCACCGCTATTGTGAAATGATGCCAGGAATACGCTATATCGTTACTGTGTCAGCCAGGGTCACTTGTTGTATGAAAGTATTGTTTCTTAAAACCAAGACAGACGGGGAGTTGCCGCTATGGCCTTCGCTGAACATCTCTTCTATACGAATTGATACTTTAAGCAGAATGAAAGCCATTCTTTTGCAAAAAACTGTGCCACTGACCTCGTCCAGAGAGACGTATGATCTGCAAGTTGCAAGGTCCTCTGCAGAAATACATGCATTATTATCAACAAACTGCCCAGTACATTTCGCAGAAATGTTAGTTCATATCTTTAACATGTCTGATACCAGCAGTATTGCACATGTATTTAAGGCGATTAATTTGAGACTGTTAGCACCCTATGAAGCAGTCCTGGGCATTTTTCCTAACTTTGTCCACTCTGTGTTCGGAGGCCTGCCTCTCATTTTGGGACTCGTAGCAGGGATCTTATTTTTAGTCCTCCTGCTCCGTTATGGCAAATCCGGCCACCAAGCAGGCATGGAAAAATGCGTTGCAGGCTATGAGGTACCATGACAGAATAACGTAGATCCTTGGCTTGACTCGTTTGAGAGATCTGAATACCACATGGTTCCTGTCAATCAGACCAATCTGGAAAGATTGCATCTTAACTGTTCTACGATGCCTGCTTTGTGGAGAGGAATGCGTGTTAGATGTCTGTCTAACACTACCATTGGTTATGCCAACGGATGCTGGCGCATTACTGGGTCCAGTAACGGCTCATGTGTTGTGTTGCCCCCAATGGCTACCAATCCTGATGACGGCATTCATTGAGATCTCACCAGCAAATCCAACTGGAGGTGAGATACGCTGTTCAACAGGCACACTGGTACCATCTGCTATTAACATTGCTAACGCGGAAACTGATGCTGATGGCGATGCTTCACATATGTTCACAATTGACCTTCTTAATAAAGTAGTCGAACTTTCATCTATTGTGGTAGACAATTTCTTTGCCAGCCTTGATGACTTAATGTTTTCTCCTGACACCGAGAATAACTTTTGAAATTAGCACACAGCGTCCTTTCGAACTCTGAAATTCGACCTTCACTTTTTTCAAAACAAAAGCTTCTAACTTTGGAACTGTATTTTTCCTACGATTTGATTTGACTTTTTTCCAAAATTTGAACTCTGGCACAAAGTCATCTGCTTAAAGTAGAACTATTCTTGGAGAACAAGAATTCTTTGAACACTTCCTAGAAGCAATATTAGCCTAATCTACAATACAAAACAGTTTGTATATTCTGCTTTGGGATGGTCTTGACCTTTTTCTTCTGTACTTAAGAGCCATTTCAGAAATGTAATTTTCGTGATTCATTCAGTGAGCATTTCGAATACCATATCATATGCTTACAATGAAGTCTTTTCCTTTTAATCTAAAGTCCGTTTCTATTTCCTGAACAAAATGCTCATTTTTCCGTGTGCAACCATGTCAAATGCATTTTATATGATTTTTTTGGGGTTGTAAACACATGCTCTAGAATATATGATTTAGTGCTTGAACTTAGATGAACATAATGGTGTTATGTATTATTTTAGGCCTCTATTGTAAGTTACCCGATTCATGCCCTAATATAGGTATAAATCACCATATCCTTTTATAGGCATGGAAATCATAACCATATTTAAGCACAGCTCATGCAGTCCAAGTACGGCAGGGCTACTTCCACTAGTTCAGAAAATCCACAACAGTTTCTCTGAAAAACCTGCCTTCAGCAGTCAGGGACTTCCCCTTGCTTGAATATGGATTTGCGTAGGCGTATTTTAGAAGCACCAGTTGAGTACTGTTAGCCTCTGTTATTTATGTATGTATTTATCTATGGTTTAGGAACCATACAATGCTCTTACAGTATTATTTTCATCTACTATTTATACTGTACGCATTACATTTTACAACCAGTGTTACGATAGCAGCAGTTCATTTCTTATGCTTGAGAAATAAGACTGTTCAATAAAACCTTTTTATTGAAAATGCCCATCTATCTATTTCTCTGCACCTTTGGTGAAATGAAGTATGCACGATTGACTGAGTGAAATATCTATCTTTTGTTTTCACTACTCTGAAGATACGTTTTATCTTGGGGAAACAAAGTTGTCATGTTTTTGCGGTTGTCAGAGACTAATATCTTCTTGTGAATTCGAGAAAGTTTCTAGTGACCTCTGAGCTAGAAGGCACACACAATTAAGTTTAGTGTATTCGATAGAGACCTAGTCGACCTCAGTCCTACGTCTAAACTATAGGATATACTATCCCAATGTGCAGAGCCTATTGGGAATATAGGAACTACACTACATAATATGTGACGTCATCAGCAGTGGATTCCTGGCTCGCGAGTTATAGTTAACTGAACTAACTATAACGGGGGAATTTAAATGGTTTTGTATGAGTATAATGACCAGTTAACTATAACATGTGTGAAACCTATGGTTTTTTCTGTGAATTTCTAAGGTTTTTTAAAAGCTAATTCCTAACTATAACGTGTGTGAAACCTATGGTTTTTTCAGTGAATTTCAAAGGTTTTGTAAATGATCATTTTTAAATGTATTAATTATTATATTTCTTTTTTATACTAATTTCTTAAATTTTATAATATTTATTTTCAGTTATTTTATTTTTTGTTACACTATATTTTAGTGTAAAATAATAAAAAAGTAAATAAAAAAATGTATTACTTTTATGTTTTTTTCAATATATTAAAATTAAATGTTGCTAAACGTACGGTACGCGTATGGTGATCGCACCATCCTTTGTACTGGTAATCGCACTCACTGCGTACACGCGCATACCTTACAAATACGTTTTGACATAACGTGTCGCAGCAGCGTTTCCGCGTGATGTCACAAGCGTTTGTATTTATGAATGTATTATAATTATTAAGGGAAGACATTATGTGGGATAATCATGAAAATAGTTTTTTTTTACTTTTAATAAGTGTATTTTACTTTTAAAAGCAATTAAGCAAATCAAGGCAATATGTCATCCATACTCGCACCGTACTCGCACCATAAGAGCACTGTACGCATAAGCAAAGCCATGTGACTTCAAAACAAGAGATTTGATTGTTTCATAATACTTTATACACCCATTTTATTCATTTTTCTCTGTTCCTCAGTGAAGAAACATCTTTTTGAGAAGGAGTTGCTTTTTCTAAGATTGTTCATTATGCCTGAAGACATCTCTGAACATTCTTCAGATGAAGAATTTCTGGTGGAGGATCCAGCACCCAAGAGAAAAGAGGCATTGATCTGGAAATTTTTCTCTTTTCCAGAAGGAGAGAAGAAAGTCAATGCTGCGAAATTTACTTGTAAAATTTGTTCAACAGTGCTCTCCAGAGGAAATCCTGCTAAGCACTACTCATTTGGAACAGCAAGTATGGTGAGGCACGTTAAAAATGTGCATCCTAAGAACTATGCTCATGCTGCATGCAGCACATCACGTGAGCAGACTTTAACATCTCAAGCAACTACTTCATCTGCTGGAGATCCACACCCAGATATTCGCCCTGACTTTACTGATCTTATTATTTTGTGTACATTTTGCAAAGAAACTCTTTTTTATGGTGAACAATCAATAGACTTAATTTGCAGATGGAAACCGAATCACGATTGCTCCCACCATCAATTGTTTTTTGTTTATTTGTTCCAGTTTTTGACTGTTTTGTTTTTCCAGGTCCCTTGTTTTTGCTGTTGAACAACAAATTGTTCAAAACATCCACAAAAAAAAACCCAATTCTTATCTGAACTACCTTCACTGTTCAAAAAAAGAGCTATATTTTTATGATATTGTGTAAAAATGTGTTTGAATGAATGCGTAGTGCATAAATGAATGAATGAATACATTACTAGTGTATGGTGAAAGTGAAAGTGCAGAACTAGAAGGAAGTGCTACAGCATAAATCTATAAGGTGTTTACTTATAGTATACTGTAGTGCTTCCGCAGCACTTGAATATAACCCCTGTGCGCGATCTAGCCCACCAGGAACATCCAGTATGCACCAGGGGGCTGCGTTGCAGAGAAGTGTAATGAGGCCGCACCCCTTTTTACACCTCTCTGCAACGCAGCCTTCCTTTTGTCAATTGTTATCTTTATTATTCCAATAAAGCTTTTCAATCATGAAAAAAAGAAAAATGACCATAATTTTAACATTTCCAATGCTCCCCAAAGACTTTCTGGTATCTTCATGTGCCAGTGTTTTAAACACTGGTTGTCCTTTTAAAGGAGTAAGTTGTAGTAGATCTCCAAAAACGATGACATGTTTTCCTCCAAATAAAACGTCATACTCTGTTTTAACAATTTGATGCATTCTTAAAAGCACAATGGCAAGCATTACGTTTGATACCATGCTTAGCTCATCAATAATGAGAAGTTTGTGGTACTCCAATTTCTTTTCATGCTCTACTGATAGCATTAATGAACGATGTAAAGTAATTCCTTTAATATTGTGGGCTGCTAATCCAGTTGGAGCAGTGACAACACACGACAAATGCGACAGTTGTTTTCTGTAAATTAAAAAACTTTTCCCTGTTTCAGCTTGTCAACTCAGGTACATTCGGATAGGTTCAAATGATGAGCAAGAGCACACTTTCTTCTCATGAGGTAATCCATGATGAATCTGTTCTCTCACTTGCTCATATATTTGTTTCTACTCAACATTTAGTTGTTCTTCCAAGTTTCCTAAGTTTGTTACATCTCCTTGAGCTTGATACATTGCTGTTTCCACCTCTTCCATAGCAGTTGCTGCTTCATTTTGAACAACTGGTTCTCCTAGTGGGTCCTGACTCAACGGAGCAGAAGTTTGACTGTCTTAAGAACTGTCTCTAGCAATCTCAGCTGCAATTGTAGCTTCTTGCTCAATTTCATCGATCAACATTTTCACATAATTAGCAAAAACAGGACATTCTATAGTATCTTTCCTTGTGTTGAAGGAATCTTCATAGCTCTCCAAATCTCCAAGTAATTCCAATTCTGACCGCAATGGCTTGAAAAGTTGCAAAAGAGCTAAATAGTAAATGTCCCTTTTGTCAGGTGTTTCGCAACTCAGTTTACGGTGATTAATCAAATGTCCTTTTCTTTGTTTCAGCAAACATCCTTCAAAACCAATCACGACATATATACCATTATTGATGTTTTCTGTAATATTCCGTTTAAAAATATAGTTTTGCAGAGCTTCATAGAGACAAACGTTCTCAAGATGATGACTTCTATTTGGATAATATGTATCCAACATATTTGTTTTAACAATATCTGTACTATCTGGCTCTTTTTCAGCGAAATATTCAATTTCTTGTACAGATTTAAGTACTTGGTTTCGTGTGCAGCAAGACCTAGACCCACCCAAATGATTCTTCTAGATTTGGAGTATAGACTTGCAGATGATAAGCGATCTGAGCATTCATATGCTCCAATTTCTCAATGAGATAACATCTTCAAACTGTAAGTATATAATTTCTTACTTAGACTCTTCTCATGAGAAATCTCTTCCCACATTTCCTTCAATTCCGTCTTTTCTGATTTTGTTATGTACGATGTTACATATCGAGCAACAGCAATGTAATTGTCCGCAACATATTGAATATCCATATTAGTATTCCACATGGTCAAAATGACTGGGTTATAGTCATTTAGTTATTTTGACTCTTCATTTCTTCTTAAGTTGTAGGTATTTTATGGAGACTTTCTTGTGATAGTGTGTCGCAAAGTTGACATAAAACTGTTCACTCTTCCTTTCGATATTACAGGTTGTGGAAATGCAAAACGGCATTTGGTGTAGAATTTGTCCTTAGATTTGTACTTTCGACAACAGTATTTCCCACAATGATGGCTTTGGAATCGTAAGACTTGTTGGGCCAGATGTAGGTAGGGTTTTACCGGTCGGTAACGGCCGAATTCGGCCGTTACCGACCGGTATTTGGCATTTGATATGTAGGGGCTGGTAAAAAGGGAAAATCGGTAATTTTACCGATTCGGTAAATATACCGGTCGGTAAATTTACCGACCGGTATATTTACAGAATCGGTAAAATTGATATGTAGGTGGGACTCTTCTGAGTCCCACAAGGCCTACAAAATCGGTATTTTACCATCAAATTGTATTTGATGTTAAAATACCGATTCAGGTGTGCATGCACATGTGTGCATGCACACCTGTGCCATATGACAGGCAGACCTGCCCTTAGGGCAGGTATGCCTGCCATATGGCCCCCGAACCTTTTGTGGGGGTGCTAGAGGGTGTCAAAGTGACACCCCCTGCACCCTTGTCAAAATCGGTATTTACCGATTCGGTAAATACCGACCGGTAATGCCCCATTCATTCCTATGGGCTTCAAAGCCCATAGAAATGAATGGAGCATTACCGGTCGGTATTTACCGAATCGGTAAATACCGATTCTTAACGATTCGGTAACTGGAACATCTGGATGTTCCTACATACCCCCACTTCTTATTTACCGATTCTTAATTACCGAATCGGTAAAATTCGGTAATTAAGAATCGGTAAATAAGTTTTACCTACATCTGGCCCCTAGTCTTAAGTCCTTATCTTGTGTACTTTTGGGTACATCACATGTAGCATATTCTTCAATAAAAGACAACACAGCATCATCTGAGTCTGTACCAAATTTGGGAGAATCTTTGATCCATATTAGCATATATATGTGAGGAGCACCTCTTGCTTGATACACCTTTCTCCAAAAGAAGTTCAGAACCTCTCCAAGAGGAGGATTTGTTTTATTGGTGATAAAAGACATCATAGCTTCAAATATATGATTGAAATATCTGCATACATTAACTGGATCCAAAGAGCACAATTGTCCAGGTGTCTTGTATTCAATATTTAATATATCTGGATTTGCCTCTCAAAGAAATTGAAGTAAATCACCCAAATCATATTCAGCAGAGCTTAGAGTAAGTAACCATGTAGGAGTTTCTAAGTTCCTTAGCATACATTTAAGTTTTCCAAGACGACGGTACCAGTACTCATTAGTACCACGCTGACATGACTTGAGATTCATTAGCTGAGATTCCAAAACATTATGTTTCTGGTGTACTTTATCCATAAATTCCTCTGCTCAAACATTTTGCAGAGGTACACCTGCTTTCAATATAAGATTTAATGCATAAGAAAGTCAAGACAAATCAATGTCAAACAAAAGATTAAACAAATATGGAATACATTTTTGAAATCTTGGATCTTCTGCATACAATCTTGATGTCCGGTATTCAGATGCAGGAATCTCCACAGGTCGGTCATCATATCGTCCTCCTTTTCCTGAGGGAAACAATGAGCTTCCAAGCTTTTTTCCCTTACACTAATGGGACTTCCCTTTGTTTTTTTCATTTGGAATAACTCTATAGTATTCCCCATCACTTCTTTAGAATGAAGTGGATGAACACTGTAATGTTTGTAGATTTCTTCAGTTCTGGACACATCCACTTTTTCAAATTGTCCAGATATCAAATCACTATCTTCTTCTACAGTTATTTCTTCTTCTCCCACAAACACATTTTTATAATATTGATTATTTTTTACCAGATACAACGTTGCCTTTTTCAATTTCCTAACATCCACTAATTCCTGCCACATTTACTTACTCTTTGTAGGAACGCCATTAACTAGAATAACTTGAGGTTCCTCTTCCACTTTTTCTACACCAATAGTTTGCAATATTTTTCTTTAAATCTAGAGGCAAATAGACAACTCTTCCCTTTAATCCTCTCTGTAAAACTGAAGGAGGCAATTTCCCTGGCTTAGGCTCCATACGAACAATAGCCTGAAAAGGATGCACACATTGAATAAGAATAGACTCATAAGTATTTAAATCTATCAGTTCGGAAGGAATATTTACCAACTCAAGATTATTATGCACAGCTCTTGCAGGCATTTTGTTCTCATCTAATTTGTTATAACAATATTTAAAAATACGCTGAGCAGAACCCAAATCAAAACAATTCTCTACCAACAAATAGGTTGCAAATTCTATCCACTCATTAATATTTTCCTTTTCACATTTTAAAGACAGATCAACAGTCCTGGTCTGATTTTTATAATAAGTACGTCGACAACAAATACAAGAATAATTTGGTGTTTCACCTGAAATCACCTTGAACTTTGAAATTTCTTGCTCAAATTTTTCTGTACTACAATGTTGTACATTCTCTTCTACATTTCCTTCTATTAATGTATCTATTTCTGCACTGCCTTCTTCAGGACCAAAGTAACTAACATGAATTTCATCACACACGTTCATTACATCTGATACAGATCCAGGCAAAAGAGCACTGTTCAACTTTTTTAACATTAGTGCTAGACTTTTTTGCATAATACAACCTGCAGACTAATTTCCTCATTTCAGTATGATGTAATGTTAACATTCTGAAATGGTGAAAAATACTTCAACATACTTTTTTAGAAAGACAAGCCAGAGAATGACCTTACAAACCAGTATTTTCTCTCACTCTGCAAGGTTCTAATCCTTGCAACATCGTAATCCTTTGTTTAACACTTTTCTTAGTATAGTTACGTAAGAAATTGTATAAAAAAATCAATAGCCTGCCGAACACTACAAATACTACCGCAATTCCAAGTGTACACTGGACCTTTAGGACGTCTCCCTAAAACTTCATCAGCTAACACCTCTACTACATTTCTAGGAACAATTTTCTCTTTCTCAATAGGACAAGCATTTTTAACCTCATAAGCACGACCAGTAGTGTCTGTCGTCCAGAATTTCTTCTTTGGACAGTATTGTATCATCTGCCATAGACATAATGGAACAGTACTTGCTAATGTTACAACATGGCCAGTCTCAATTAGGTTCTATAATGCTATTAGGCTGGACGATGCAAAACCTTCGTTCTGGCTATGTGCCTTGGCGTCTAATCAACACTACGTCATTGTTTACTGTATTTATCCTTACAGATAAACAAATCTCGTTGGCACAGAGGGGGGCAGACTATACGGTGCTGAGCATTGAAAAGCTGGAGAGATTACCATTGACCGTTTCTGAGAAACCATCAGTTGAATGGGTTACATGGCACCATCACGACACCAGTGATGACTTTCCAGTTACAGTATTGCTTAAAACTTATACCGCTAATCCAAAATAGAGCCACCCAATATTCCCAAAAGGACTGGGTATTATATCAAAATACAAAGAAAATGTCCTGTTAGGATTCATTCATCATTGAAGTTATAAATCAATAACTTGCCGCCGCAGCGGGCCTTAATAGTATGCAAACAAGGAGAGAACAGAATTAAACTGTCTTTTATTTTTACTTATAAAGTTACTTCTTATTGGTAAATGATATGGCAACAAAAATACTACACAAATTGTATGGTTACTAAACCAGTAGTATTAAACACCTTCTGCTGATAACATGGAAAAACAATACCATGATCTAACACTTGTTTTGCATATTTAACAAGCTGAACAACCAAATAAATGATACATCAGTAGGCAGAAAGATGTCAAGCGTTGACGTTTCGGTCCCCGTTGGTTATCAAAATCCATAGGACCATCTTCAGGACCAGAAGTTGCACATAAATCTAAAACATCAATATATACATAATCACAAAGATTTACTAAATACTCCTTATAAAAACTTATCCGTCTACTTATCCCAAGAAAATCCCAGGTGTATCAGAAGTGCCCACGCATTAAAGCAACACCAATAGCACCAAATAAATACTAGTGTGACCTTCACAAACCAAGTAACGTGTCAATACTACCATCACCACTTATGAATAAACACAATAGAAAGCCTAAAACCATACTAATGTGTCTAAAAATTATGAAAAACTAACCAAATAAAATCACTCTTCACTTAATCCTTACCAAGAAGACCTCCAGCCGGAAGTACTCCTGAATGTTACCTCTCTTACACAGAACTCTTTAAAGGGTCTAAAATGGCAAAAATGAAAAAGCAGCTTTTACTCTCATCTCCAATACCCGGATTATACAACTATCGAGTGTCTTAATCCAGTGCTACAGCCACTTCCCCAAGGTACTTACTAGGTTGATGGGCTTTTAAAACCGAAGATTAATCAGTTACTGCTGGTCTAGACGCTGTAATCGTCTGTCAGCACTGCACGAAATTGCAGGAACTTGTCACGTCATCTACAGATGAAAAACAAACGACTACATTGTTTATCCGGACTCTAAGCGAGCCCGCTCCACTCTGCACTCATTCATACCATCACTACAATGCTTACTTGATAGTGTTGGTAACGCCACCTCCTAGTCGGCTGCTTCTAGCGCGAAGTCAATGCTTACCAATGCGTGTAGATAACCTAGCGCACGCGTCATGACGTCATTCCATAATATGGTAGCGCCATGTTGGTAAAGGGAGTACAGTTCCCAAAACAACTAAACTCCCAAAATATCGAGCGCTACCAAAACCATGATGCTTAACAGCAAAAACCTTCATAAATTTCTACTAGACTAATTGCTAAAATAGCAAGTCTTCAAGATGTATTAAATCTGACGCTGATTTTCAAAAAACGTTCATTTGAAAAACGCTGATTTACAAAAACCACAAGAAACAGACCTCATTAATCCGAATGAATAACAATAAAGCTGCACCAATAACTGGGAGCAAGCAAGCACAGGGCAGGTACTCCAATTCAGTGGTGCACCCCAGTGTGTAATCCAGAGTCAGCATATGTAATACTAAACCAAACAAGGCGGCCATCTTACAGTGTGGTCCCACTCCAGTATATTCATGCTCTAAAGAAGACAAGCCTCTTATATATATCATATCATAAAGTTGCCACAGTGTGCCACTCAATAAAACAATTAAGTCCCTTTTCTACAGTGTTACACATCCAAATCCACCGGTTTTCTCTTAGGGTAAGTAGACGGTCAACATTGTGGTAACGTTTGTTAGTTCTTATTACATCGATAACAAACCATTGCATGTCATTAGGCATATGTGCTTGTTGGTGGTAGTGTTCAACCAACGGAGCAGTGGTAACATTACATCTTATCCGAGACTGATGTTGCAATATACGGTTTTTTACTGCTTGTTTTGTTTTCCCTATATAAGATAGCATACATGGACACTGTATACAGTAAATTACATTTTTGGTGTTGCAATTCGAATGCTGAAACAAATTAATGTCTTTGTCATTAACCTTACAATTTTTAGTTGCTTTGGTGGTAGCACATGCCGCACAATTGCCGCATGGGTAATGTCCCGTTATTGGAGGCAAGCCCCATTGTGTTTGTATCGTGTTGGGTGCTGGCTCCTTGTATGCTTTCACAAGGAAATCTCTCAGATTCCTACCTCTCTTAAAGGCAAACCTAGGTTGCGTGAGATGAGGTTCTACCTTCTTAATCAGATGCCAGTTGTTATTGATAATTTTTCTGATCTGGTGTGATTCGGAGCCAAACGTAGTAACACATGTCAATGGATTCATACTGACACCCATGATATTTGTATCATCTTTTTTAATTAGCAAACTTATACCAGCAGGCCTTTATGAAAGGTTGGGTAAAGAATACATTAAGTCAACCTGGGACTTACCATACACACACAAATGTTGGAGTGGGAAAGGAAGTATTTCTTAGTTGCAACAATTGTGAAATTTCAATAAGCGGTACACTATTGTGTCAAGGTATTAATTTAAACGGAGCCTGCAAAGGTTCTTCCAATAACCTTTCTTGCCACCTGCAGGGTTTGCCCACAGCGGTGATAGATCCAATTTTCAGGCAGATTTCCAATGGTAGCTACGTTATGTTAAATGATCACCGCTATTGTGAAATGATGCCAGGAATACGCTATATCGTTACTGTGTCAGCCAGGGTCACTTGTTGTATGAAAGTATTGTTTCTTAAAACCAAGACAGACGGGGAGTTGCCGCTATGGCCTTCGCTGAACATCTCTTCTATACGAATTGATACTTTAAGCAGAATGAAAGCCATTCTTTTGCAAAAAACTGTGCCACTGACCTCGTCCAGAGAGACGTATGATCTGCAAGTTGCAAGGTCCTCTGCAGAAATACATGCATTATTATCAACAAACTGCCCAGTACATTTCGCAGAAATGTTAGTTCATATCTTTAACATGTCTGATACCAGCAGTATTGCACATGTATTTAAGGCGATTAATTTGAGACTGTTAGCACCCTATGAAGCAGTCCTGGGCATTTTTCCTAACTTTGTCCACTCTGTGTTCGGAGGCCTGCCTCTCATTTTGGGACTCGTAGCAGGGATCTTATTTTTAGTCCTCCTGCTCCGTTATGGCAAATCCGGCCACCAAGCAGGCATGGAAAAATGCGTTGCAGGCTATGAGGTACCATGACAGAATAACGTAGATCCTTGGCTTGACTCGTTTGAGAGATCTGAATACCACATGGTTCCTGTCAATCAGACCAATCTGGAAAGATTGCATCTTAACTGTTCTACGATGCCTGCTTTGTGGAGAGGAATGCGTGTTAGATGTCTGTCTAACACTACCATTGGTTATGCCAACGGATGCTGGCGCATTACTGGGTCCAGTAACGGCTCATGTGTTGTGTTGCCCCCAATGGCTACCAATCCTGATGACGGCATTCATTGAGATCTCACCAGCAAATCCAACTGGAGGTGAGATACGCTGTTCAACAGGCACACTGGTACCATCTGCTATTAACATTGCTAACGCGGAAACTGATGCTGATGGCGATGCTTCACATATGTTCACAATTGACCTTCTTAATAAAGTAGTCGAACTTTCATCTATTGTGGTAGACAATTTCTTTGCCAGCCTTGATGACTTAATGTTTTCTCCTGACACCGAGAATAACTTTTGAAATTAGCACACAGCGTCCTTTCGAACTCTGAAATTCGACCTTCACTTTTTTCAAAACAAAAGCTTCTAACTTTGGAACTGTATTTTTCCTACGATTTGATTTGACTTTTTTCCAAAATTTGAACTCTGGCACAAAGTCATCTGCTTAAAGTAGAACTATTCTTGGAGAACAAGAATTCTTTGAACACTTCCTAGAAGCAATATTAGCCTAATCTACAATACAAAACAGTTTGTATATTCTGCTTTGGGATGGTCTTGACCTTTTTCTTCTGTACTTAAGAGCCATTTCAGAAATGTAATTTTCGTGATTCATTCAGTGAGCATTTCGAATACCATATCATATGCTTACAATGAAGTCTTTTCCTTTTAATCTAAAGTCCGTTTCTATTTCCTGAACAAAATGCTCATTTTTCCGTGTGCAACCATGTCAAATGCATTTTATATGATTTTTTTGGGGTTGTAAACACATGCTCTAGAATATATGATTTAGTGCTTGAACTTAGATGAACATAATGGTGTTATGTATTATTTTAGGCCTCTATTGTAAGTTACCCGATTCATGCCCTAATATAGGTATAAATCACCATATCCTTTTATAGGCATGGAAATCATAACCATATTTAAGCACAGCTCATGCAGTCCAAGTACGGCAGGGCTACTTCCACTAGTTCAGAAAATCCACAACAGTTTCTCTGAAAAACCTGCCTTCAGCAGTCAGGGACTTCCCCTTGCTTGAATATGGATTTGCGTAGGCGTATTTTAGAAGCACCAGTTGAGTACTGTTAGCCTCTGTTATTTATGTATGTATTTATCTATGGTTTAGGAACCATACAATGCTCTTACAGTATTATTTTCATCTACTATTTATACTGTACGCATTACATTTTACAACCAGTGTTACGATAGCAGCAGTTCATTTCTTATGCTTGAGAAATAAGACTGTTCAATAAAACCTTTTTATTGAAAATGCCCATCTATCTATTTCTCTGCACCTTTGGTGAAATGAAGTATGCACGATTGACTGAGTGAAATATCTATCTTTTGTTTTCACTACTCTGAAGATACGTTTTATCTTGGGGAAACAAAGTTGTCATGTTTATGCGGTTGTCAGAGACTAATATCTTCTTGTGAATTCGAGAAAGTTTCTAGTGACCTCTGAGCTAGAAGGCACACACAATTAAGTTTAGTGTATTCGATAGAGACCTAGTCGACCTCAGTCCTACGTCTAAACTATAGGATATACTATCCCAATGTGCAGAGCCTATTGGGAATATAGGAACTACACTACATAATATGTGACGTCATCAGCAGTGGATTCCTGGCTCGCGAGTTATAGTTAACTGAACTAACTATAACGGGGGAATTTAAATGGTTTTGTATGAGTATAATGACCAGTTAACTATAACATGTGTGAAACCTATGGTTTTTTCTGTGAATTTCTAAGGTTTTTTAAAAGCTAATTCCTAACTATAACGTGTGTGAAACCTATGGTTTTTTCAGTGAATTTCAAAGGTTTTGTAAATGATCATTTTTAAATGTATTAATTATTATATTTCTTTTTTATACTAATTTCTTAAATTTTATAATATTTATTTTCAGTTATTTTATTTTTTGTTACACTATATTTTAGTGTAAAATAATAAAAAAGTAAATAAAAAAATGTATTACTTTTATGTTTTTTTCAATATATTAAAATTAAATGTTGCTAAACGTACGGTACGCGTATGGTGATCGCACCATCCTTTGTACTGGTAATCGCACTCACTGCGTACACGCGCATACCTTACAAATACGTTTTGACATAACGTGTCGCAGCAGCGTTTCCGCGTGATGTCACAAGCGTTTGTATTTATGAATGTATTATAATTATTAAGGGAAGACATTATGTGGGATAATCATGAAAATAGTTTTTTTTACTTTTAATAAGTGTATTTTACTTTTAAAAGCAATTAAGCAAATCAAGGCAATATGTCATCCATACTCGCACCGTACTCGCACCATAAGAGCACTGTACGCATAAGCAAAGCCATGTGACTTCAAAACAAGAGATTTGATTGTTTCATAATACTTTATACACCCATTTTATTCATTTTTCTCTGTTCCTCAGTGAAGAAACATCTTTTTGAGAAGGAGTTGCTTTTTCTAAGATTGTTCATTATGCCTGAAGACATCTCTGAACATTCTTCAGATGAAGAATTTCTGGTGGAGGATCCAGCACCCAAGAGAAAAGAGGCATTGATCTGGAAATTTTTCTCTTTTCCAGAAGGAGAGAAGAAAGTCAATGCTGCGAAATTTACTTGTAAAATTTGTTCAACAGTGCTCTCCAGAGGAAATCCTGCTAAGCACTACTCATTTGGAACAGCAAGTATGGTGAGGCACGTTAAAAATGTGCATCCTAAGAACTATGCTCATGCTGCATGCAGCACATCACGTGAGCAGACTTTAACATCTCAAGCAACTACTTCATCTGCTGGAGATCCACACCCAGATATTCGCCCTGACTTTACTGATCTTATTATTTTGTGTACATTTTGCAAAGAAACTCTTTTTTATGGTGAACAATCAATAGACTTAATTTGCAGATGGAAACCGAATCACGATTGCTCCCACCATCAATTGTTTTTTGTTTATTTGTTCCAGTTTTTGACTGTTTTGTTTTTCCAGGTCCCTTGTTTTTGCTGTTGAACAACAAATTGTTCAAAACATCCACAAAAAAAAACCCAATTCTTATCTGAACTACCTTCACTGTTCAAAAAAAGAGCTATATTTTTATGATATTGTGTAAAAATGTGTTTGAATGAATGCGTAGTGCATAAATGAATGAATGAATACATTACTAGTGTATGGTGAAAGTGAAAGTGCAGAACTAGAAGGAAGTGCTACAGCATAAATCTATAAGGTGTTTACTTATAGTATACTGTAGTGCTTCCGCAGCACTTGAATATAACCCCTGTGCGCGATCTAGCCCACCAGGAACATCCAGTATGCACCAGGGGGCTGCGTTGCAGAGAAGTGTAATGAGGCCGCACCCCTTTTTACACCTCTCTGCAACGCAGCCTTCCTTTTGTCAATTGTTATCTTTATTATTCCAATAAAGCTTTTCAATCATGAAAAAAAGAAAAATGACCATAATTTTAACATTTCCAATGCTCCCCAAAGACTTTCTGGTATCTTCATGTGCCAGTGTTTTAAACACTGGTTGTCCTTTTAAAGGAGTAAGTTGTAGTAGATCTCCAAAAACGATGACATGTTTTCCTCCAAATAAAACGTCATACTCTGTTTTAACAATTTGATGCATTCTTAAAAGCACAATGGCAAGCATTACGTTTGATACCATGCTTAGCTCATCAATAATGAGAAGTTTGTGGTACTCCAATTTCTTTTCATGCTCTACTGATAGCATTAATGAACGATGTAAAGTAATTCCTTTAATATTGTGGGCTGCTAATCCAGTTGGAGCAGTGACAACACACGACAAATGCGACAGTTGTTTTCTGTAAATTAAAAAACTTTTCCCTGTTTCAGCTTGTCAACTCAGGTACATTCGGATAGGTTCAAATGATGAGCAAGAGCACACTTTCTTCTCATGAGGTAATCCATGATGAATCTGTTCTCTCACTTGCTCATATATTTGTTTCTACTCAACATTTAGTTGTTCTTCCAAGTTTCCTAAGTTTGTTACATCTCCTTGAGCTTGATACATTGCTGTTTCCACCTCTTCCATAGCAGTTGCTGCTTCATTTTGAACAACTGGTTCTCCTAGTGGGTCCTGACTCAACGGAGCAGAAGTTTGACTGTCTTAAGAACTGTCTCTAGCAATCTCAGCTGCAATTGTAGCTTCTTGCTCAATTTCATCGATCAACATTTTCACATAATTAGCAAAAACAGGACATTCTATAGTATCTTTCCTTGTGTTGAAGGAATCTTCATAGCTCTCCAAATCTCCAAGTAATTCCAATTCTGACCGCAATGGCTTGAAAAGTTGCAAAAGAGCTAAATAGTAAATGTCCCTTTTGTCAGGTGTTTCGCAACTCAGTTTACGGTGATTAATCAAATGTCCTTTTCTTTGTTTCAGCAAACATCCTTCAAAACCAATCACGACATATATACCATTATTGATGTTTTCTGTAATATTCCGTTTAAAAATATAGTTTTGCAGAGCTTCATAGAGACAAACGTTCTCAAGATGATGACTTCTATTTGGATAATATGTATCCAACATATTTGTTTTAACAATATCTGTACTATCTGGCTCTTTTTCAGCGAAATATTCAATTTCTTGTACAGATTTAAGTACTTGGTTTCGTGTGCAGCAAGACCTAGACCCACCCAAATGATTCTTCTAGATTTGGAGTATAGACTTGCAGATGATAAGCGATCTGAGCATTCATATGCTCCAATTTCTCAATGAGATAACATCTTCAAACTGTAAGTATATAATTTCTTACTTAGACTCTTCTCATGAGAAATCTCTTCCCACATTTCCTTCAATTCCGTCTTTTCTGATTTTGTTATGTACGATGTTACATATCGAGCAACAGCAATGTAATTGTCCGCAACATATTGAATATCCATATTAGTATTCCACATGGTCAAAATGACTGGGTTATAGTCATTTAGTTATTTTGACTCTTCATTTCTTCTTAAGTTGTAGGTATTTTATGGAGACTTTCTTGTGATAGTGTGTCGCAAAGTTGACATAAAACTGTTCACTCTTCCTTTCGATATTACAGGTTGTGGAAATGCAAAACGGCATTTGGTGTAGAATTTGTCCTTAGATTTGTACTTTCGACAACAGTATTTCCCACAATGATGGCTTTGGAATCGTAAGACTTGTTGGGCCAGATGTAGGTAGGGTTTTACCGGTCGGTAACGGCCGAATTCGGCCGTTACCGACCGGTATTTGGCATTTGATATGTAGGGGCTGGTAAAAAGGGAAAATCGGTAATTTTACCGATTCGGTAAATATACCGGTCGGTAAATTTACCGACCGGTATATTTACAGAATCGGTAAAATTGATATGTAGGTGGGACTCTTCTGAGTCCCACAAGGCCTACAAAATCGGTATTTTACCATCAAATTGTATTTGATGTTAAAATACCGATTCAGGTGTGCATGCACATGTGTGCATGCACACCTGTGCCATATGACAGGCAGACCTGCCCTTAGGGCAGGTATGCCTGCCATATGGCCCCCGAACCTTTTGTGGGGGTGCTAGAGGGTGTCAAAGTGACACCCCCTGCACCCTTGTCAAAATCGGTATTTACCGATTCGGTAAATACCGACCGGTAATGCCCCATTCATTCCTATGGGCTTCAAAGCCCATAGAAATGAATGGAGCATTACCGGTCGGTATTTACCGAATCGGTAAATACCGATTCTTAACGATTCGGTAACTGGAACATCTGGATGTTCCTACATACCCCCACTTCTTATTTACCGATTCTTAATTACCGAATCGGTAAAATTCGGTAATTAAGAATCGGTAAATAAGTTTTACCTACATCTGGCCCCTAGTCTTAAGTCCTTATCTTGTGTACTTTTGGGTACATCACATGTAGCATATTCTTCAATAAAAGACAACACAGCATCATCTGAGTCTGTACCAAATTTGGGAGAATCTTTGATCCATATTAGCATATATATGTGAGGAGCACCTCTTGCTTGATACACCTTTCTCCAAAAGAAGTTCAGAACCTCTCCAAGAGGAGGATTTGTTTTATTGGTGATAAAAGACATCATAGCTTCAAATATATGATTGAAATATCTGCATACATTAACTGGATCCAAAGAGCACAATTGTCCAGGTGTCTTGTATTCAATATTTAATATATCTGGATTTGCCTCTCAAAGAAATTGAAGTAAATCACCCAAATCATATTCAGCAGAGCTTAGAGTAAGTAACCATGTAGGAGTTTCTAAGTTCCTTAGCATACATTTAAGTTTTCCAAGACGACGGTACCAGTACTCATTAGTACCACGCTGACATGACTTGAGATTCATTAGCTGAGATTCCAAAACATTATGTTTCTGGTGTACTTTATCCATAAATTCCTCTGCTCAAACATTTTGCAGAGGTACACCTGCTTTCAATATAAGATTTAATGCATAAGAAAGTCAAGACAAATCAATGTCAAACAAAAGATTAAACAAATATGGAATACATTTTTGAAATCTTGGATCTTCTGCATACAATCTTGATGTCCGGTATTCAGATGCAGGAATCTCCACAGGTCGGTCATCATATCGTCCTCCTTTTCCTGAGGGAAACAATGAGCTTCCAAGCTTTTTTCCCTTACACTAATGGGACTTCCCTTTGTTTTTTTCATTTGGAATAACTCTATAGTATTCCCCATCACTTCTTTAGAATGAAGTGGATGAACACTGTAATGTTTGTAGATTTCTTCAGTTCTGGACACATCCACTTTTTCAAATTGTCCAGATATCAAATCACTATCTTCTTCTACAGTTATTTCTTCTTCTCCCACAAACACATTTTTATAATATTGATTATTTTTTACCAGATACAACGTTGCCTTTTTCAATTTCCTAACATCCACTAATTCCTGCCACATTTACTTACTCTTTGTAGGAACGCCATTAACTAGAATAACTTGAGGTTCCTCTTCCACTTTTTCTACACCAATAGTTTGCAATATTTTTCTTTAAATCTAGAGGCAAATAGACAACTCTTCCCTTTAATCCTCTCTGTAAAACTGAAGGAGGCAATTTCCCTGGCTTAGGCGCCATACGAACAATAGCCTGAAAAGGATGCACACATTGAATAAGAATAGACTCATAAGTATTTAAATCTATCAGTTCGGAAGGAATATTTACCAACTCAAGATTATTATGCACAGCTCTTGCAGGCATTTTGTTCTCATCTAATTTGTTATAACAATATTTAAAAATACGCTGAGCAGAACCCAAATCAAAACAATTCTCTACCAACAAATAGGTTGCAAATTCTATCCACTCATTAATATTTTCCTTTTCACATTTTAAAGACAGATCAACAGTCCTGGTCTGATTTTTATAATAAGTACGTCGACAACAAATACAAGAATAATTTGGTGTTTCACCTGAAATCACCTTGAACTTTGAAATTTCTTGCTCAAATTTTTCTGTACTACAATGTTGTACATTCTCTTCTACATTTCCTTCTATTAATGTATCTATTTCTGCACTGCCTTCTTCAGGACCAAAGTAACTAACATGAATTTCATCACACACGTTCATTACATCTGATACAGATCCAGGCAAAAGAGCACTGTTCAACTTTTTTAACATTAGTGCTAGACTTTTTTGCATAATACAACCTGCAGACTAATTTCCTCATTTCAGTATGATGTAATGTTAACATTCTGAAATGGTGAAAAATACTTCAACATACTTTTTTAGAAAGACAAGCCAGAGAATGACCTTACAAACCAGTATTTTCTCTCACTCTGCAAGGTTCTAATCCTTGCAACATCGTAATCCTTTGTTTAACACTTTTCTTAGTATAGTTACGTAAGAAATTGTATAAAAAAATCAATAGCCTGCCGAACACTACAAATACTACCGCAATTCCAAGTGTACACTGGACCTTTAGGACGTCTCCCTAAAACTTCATCAGCTAACACCTCTACTACATTTCTAGGAACAATTTTCTCTTTCTCAATAGGACAAGCATTTTTAACCTCATAAGCACGACCAGTAGTGTCTGTCGTCCAGAATTTCTTCTTTGGACAGTATTGTATCATCTGCCATAGACATAATGGAACAGTACTTGCTAATGTTACAACATGGCCAGTCTCAATTAGGTTCTATAATGCTATTAGGCTGGACGATGCAAAACCTTCGTTCTGGCTATGTGCCTTGGCGTCTAATCAACACTACGTCATTGTTTACTGTATTTATCCTTACAGATAAACAAATCTCGTTGGCACAGAGGGGGGCAGACTATACGGTGCTGAGCATTGAAAAGCTGGAGAGATTACCATTGACCGTTTCTGAGAAACCATCAGTTGAATGGGTTACATGGCACCATCACGACACCAGTGATGACTTTCCAGTTACAGTATTGCTTAAAACTTATACCGCTAATCCAAAATAGAGCCACCCAATATTCCCAAAAGGACTGGGTATTATATCAAAATACAAAGAAAATGTCCTGTTAGGATTCATTCATCATTGAAGTTATAAATCAATAACTTGCCGCCGCAGCGGGCCTTAATAGTATGCAAACAAGGAGAGAACAGAATTAAACTGTCTTTTATTTTTACTTATAAAGTTACTTCTTATTGGTAAATGATATGGCAACAAAAATACTACACAAATTGTATGGTTACTAAACCAGTAGTATTAAACACCTTCTGCTGATAACATGGAAAAACAATACCATGATCTAACACTTGTTTTGCATATTTAACAAGCTGAACAACCAAATAAATGATACATCAGTAGGCAGAAAGATGTCAAGCGTTGACGTTTCGGTCCCCGTTGGTTATCAAAATCCATAGGACCATCTTCAGGACCAGAAGTTGCACATAAATCTAAAACATCAATATATACATAATCACAAAGATTTACTAAATACTCCTTATAAAAACTTATCCGTCTACTTATCCCAAGAAAATCCCAGGTGTATCAGAAGTGCCCACGCATTAAAGCAACACCAATAGCACCAAATAAATACTAGTGTGACCTTCACAAACCAAGTAACGTGTCAATACTACCATCACCACTTATGAATAAACACAATAGAAAGCCTAAAACCATACTAATGTGTCTAAAAATTATGAAAAACTAACCAAATAAAATCACTCTTCACTTAATCCTTACCAAGAAGACCTCCAGCCGGAAGTACTCCTGAATGTTACCTCTCTTACACAGAACTCTTTAAAGGGTCTAAAATGGCAAAAATGAAAAAGCAGCTTTTACTCTCATCTCCAATACCCGGATTATACAACTATCGAGTGTCTTAATCCAGTGCTACAGCCACTTCCCCAAGGTACTTACTAGGTTGATGGGCTTTTAAAACCGAAGATTAATCAGTTACTGCTGGTCTAGACGCTGTAATCGTCTGTCAGCACTGCACGAAATTGCAGGAACTTGTCACGTCATCTACAGATGAAAAACAAACGACTACATTGTTTATCCGGACTCTAAGCGAGCCCGCTCCACTCTGCACTCATTCATACCATCACTACAATGCTTACTTGATAGTGTTGGTAACGCCACCTCCTAGTCGGCTGCTTCTAGCGCGAAGTCAATGCTTACCAATGCGTGTAGATAACCTAGCGCACGCGTCATGACGTCATTCCATAATATGGTAGCGCCATGTTGGTAAAGGGAGTACAGTTCCCAAAACAACTAAACTCCCAAAATATCGAGCGCTACCAAAACCATGATGCTTAACAGCAAAAACCTTCATAAATTTCTACTAGACTAATTGCTAAAATAGCAAGTCTTCAAGATGTATTAAATCTGACGCTGATTTTCAAAAAACGTTCATTTGAAAAACGCTGATTTACAAAAACCACAAGAAACAGACCTCATTAATCCGAATGAATAACAATAAAGCTGCACCAATAACTGGGAGCAAGCAAGCACAGGGCAGGTACTCCAATTCAGTGGTGCACCCCAGTGTGTAATCCAGAGTCAGCATATGTAATACTAAACCAAACAAGGCGGCCATCTTACAGTGTGGTCCCACTCCAGTATATTCATGCTCTAAAGAAGACAAGCCTCTTATATATATCATATCATAAAGTTGCCACAGTGTGCCACTCAATAAAACAATTAAGTCCCTTTTCTACAGTGTTACACATCCAAATCCACCGGTTTTCTCTTAGGGTAAGTAGACGGTCAACATTGTGGTAACGTTTGTTAGTTCTTATTACATCGATAACAAACCATTGCATGTCATTAGGCATATGTGCTTGTTGGTGGTAGTGTTCAACCAACGGAGCAGTGGTAACATTACATCTTATCCGAGACTGATGTTGCAATATACGGTTTTTTACTGCTTGTTTTGTTTTCCCTATATAAGATAGCATACATGGACACTGTATACAGTAAATTACATTTTTGGTGTTGCAATTCGAATGCTGAAACAAATTAATGTCTTTGTCATTAACCTTACAATTTTTAGTTGCTTTGGTGGTAGCACATGCCGCACAATTGCCGCATGGGTAATGTCCCGTTATTGGAGGCAAGCCCCATTGTGTTTGTATCGTGTTGGGTGCTGGCTCCTTGTATGCTTTCACAAGGAAATCTCTCAGATTCCTACCTCTCTTAAAGGCAAACCTAGGTTGCGTGAGATGAGGTTCTACCTTCTTAATCAGATGCCAGTTGTTATTGATAATTTTTCTGATCTGGTGTGATTCGGAGCCAAACGTAGTAACACATGTCAATGGATTCATACTGACACCCATGATATTTGTATCATCTTTTTTAATTAGCAAACTTATACCAGCAGGCCTTTATGAAAGGTTGGGTAAAGAATACATTAAGTCAACCTGGGACTTACCATACACACACAAATGTTGGAGTGGGAAAGGAAGTATTTCTTAGTTGCAACAATTGTGAAATTTCAATAAGCGGTACACTATTGTGTCAAGGTATTAATTTAAACGGAGCCTGCAAAGGTTCTTCCAATAACCTTTCTTGCCACCTGCAGGGTTTGCCCACAGCGGTGATAGATCCAATTTTCAGGCAGATTTCCAATGGTAGCTACGTTATGTTAAATGATCACCGCTATTGTGAAATGATGCCAGGAATACGCTATATCGTTACTGTGTCAGCCAGGGTCACTTGTTGTATGAAAGTATTGTTTCTTAAAACCAAGACAGACGGGGAGTTGCCGCTATGGCCTTCGCTGAACATCTCTTCTATACGAATTGATACTTTAAGCAGAATGAAAGCCATTCTTTTGCAAAAAACTGTGCCACTGACCTCGTCCAGAGAGACGTATGATCTGCAAGTTGCAAGGTCCTCTGCAGAAATACATGCATTATTATCAACAAACTGCCCAGTACATTTCGCAGAAATGTTAGTTCATATCTTTAACATGTCTGATACCAGCAGTATTGCACATGTATTTAAGGCGATTAATTTGAGACTGTTAGCACCCTATGAAGCAGTCCTGGGCATTTTTCCTAACTTTGTCCACTCTGTGTTCGGAGGCCTGCCTCTCATTTTGGGACTCGTAGCAGGGATCTTATTTTTAGTCCTCCTGCTCCGTTATGGCAAATCCGGCCACCAAGCAGGCATGGAAAAATGCGTTGCAGGCTATGAGGTACCATGACAGAATAACGTAGATCCTTGGCTTGACTCGTTTGAGAGATCTGAATACCACATGGTTCCTGTCAATCAGACCAATCTGGAAAGATTGCATCTTAACTGTTCTACGATGCCTGCTTTGTGGAGAGGAATGCGTGTTAGATGTCTGTCTAACACTACCATTGGTTATGCCAACGGATGCTGGCGCATTACTGGGTCCAGTAACGGCTCATGTGTTGTGTTGCCCCCAATGGCTACCAATCCTGATGACGGCATTCATTGAGATCTCACCAGCAAATCCAACTGGAGGTGAGATACGCTGTTCAACAGGCACACTGGTACCATCTGCTATTAACATTGCTAACGCGGAAACTGATGCTGATGGCGATGCTTCACATATGTTCACAATTGACCTTCTTAATAAAGTAGTCGAACTTTCATCTATTGTGGTAGACAATTTCTTTGCCAGCCTTGATGACTTAATGTTTTCTCCTGACACCGAGAATAACTTTTGAAATTAGCACACAGCGTCCTTTCGAACTCTGAAATTCGACCTTCACTTTTTTCAAAACAAAAGCTTCTAACTTTGGAACTGTATTTTTCCTACGATTTGATTTGACTTTTTTCCAAAATTTGAACTCTGGCACAAAGTCATCTGCTTAAAGTAGAACTATTCTTGGAGAACAAGAATTCTTTGAACACTTCCTAGAAGCAATATTAGCCTAATCTACAATACAAAACAGTTTGTATATTCTGCTTTGGGATGGTCTTGACCTTTTTCTTCTGTACTTAAGAGCCATTTCAGAAATGTAATTTTCGTGATTCATTCAGTGAGCATTTCGAATACCATATCATATGCTTACAATGAAGTCTTTTCCTTTTAATCTAAAGTCCGTTTCTATTTCCTGAACAAAATGCTCATTTTTCCGTGTGCAACCATGTCAAATGCATTTTATATGATTTTTTTGGGGTTGTAAACACATGCTCTAGAATATATGATTTAGTGCTTGAACTTAGATGAACATAATGGTGTTATGTATTATTTTAGGCCTCTATTGTAAGTTACCCGATTCATGCCCTAATATAGGTATAAATCACCATATCCTTTTATAGGCATGGAAATCATAACCATATTTAAGCACAGCTCATGCAGTCCAAGTACGGCAGGGCTACTTCCACTAGTTCAGAAAATCCACAACAGTTTCTCTGAAAAACCTGCCTTCAGCAGTCAGGGACTTCCCCTTGCTTGAATATGGATTTGCGTAGGCGTATTTTAGAAGCACCAGTTGAGTACTGTTAGCCTCTGTTATTTATGTATGTATTTATCTATGGTTTAGGAACCATACAATGCTCTTACAGTATTATTTTCATCTACTATTTATACTGTACGCATTACATTTTACAACCAGTGTTACGATAGCAGCAGTTCATTTCTTATGCTTGAGAAATAAGACTGTTCAATAAAACCTTTTTATTGAAAATGCCCATCTATCTATTTCTCTGCACCTTTGGTGAAATGAAGTATGCACGATTGACTGAGTGAAATATCTATCTTTTGTTTTCACTACTCTGAAGATACGTTTTATCTTGGGGAAACAAAGTTGTCATGTTTATGCGGTTGTCAGAGACTAATATCTTCTTGTGAATTCGAGAAAGTTTCTAGTGACCTCTGAGCTAGAAGGCACACACAATTAAGTTTAGTGTATTCGATAGAGACCTAGTCGACCTCAGTCCTACGTCTAAACTATAGGATATACTATCCCAATGTGCAGAGCCTATTGGGAATATAGGAACTACACTACATAATATGTGACGTCATCAGCAGTGGATTCCTGGCTCGCGAGTTATAGTTAACTGAACTAACTATAACGGGGGAATTTAAATGGTTTTGTATGAGTATAATGACCAGTTAACTATAACATGTGTGAAACCTATGGTTTTTTCTGTGAATTTCTAAGGTTTTTTAAAAGCTAATTCCTAACTATAACGTGTGTGAAACCTATGGTTTTTTCAGTGAATTTCAAAGGTTTTGTAAATGATCATTTTTAAATGTATTAATTATTATATTTCTTTTTTATACTAATTTCTTAAATTTTATAATATTTATTTTCAGTTATTTTATTTTTTGTTACACTATATTTTAGTGTAAAATAATAAAAAAGTAAATAAAAAAATGTATTACTTTTATGTTTTTTTCAATATATTAAAATTAAATGTTGCTAAACGTACGGTACGCGTATGGTGATCGCACCATCCTTTGTACTGGTAATCGCACTCACTGCGTACACGCGCATACCTTACAAATACGTTTTGACATAACGTGTCGCAGCAGCGTTTCCGCGTGATGTCACAAGCGTTTGTATTTATGAATGTATTATAATTATTAAGGGAAGACATTATGTGGGATAATCATGAAAATAGTTTTTTTTACTTTTAATAAGTGTATTTTACTTTTAAAAGCAATTAAGCAAATCAAGGCAATATGTCATCCATACTCGCACCGTACTCGCACCATAAGAGCACTGTACGCATAAGCAAAGCCATGTGACTTCAAAACAAGAGATTTGATTGTTTCATAATACTTTATACACCCATTTTATTCATTTTTCTCTGTTCCTCAGTGAAGAAACATCTTTTTGAGAAGGAGTTGCTTTTTCTAAGATTGTTCATTATGCCTGAAGACATCTCTGAACATTCTTCAGATGAAGAATTTCTGGTGGAGGATCCAGCACCCAAGAGAAAAGAGGCATTGATCTGGAAATTTTTCTCTTTTCCAGAAGGAGAGAAGAAAGTCAATGCTGCGAAATTTACTTGTAAAATTTGTTCAACAGTGCTCTCCAGAGGAAATCCTGCTAAGCACTACTCATTTGGAACAGCAAGTATGGTGAGGCACGTTAAAAATGTGCATCCTAAGAACTATGCTCATGCTGCATGCAGCACATCACGTGAGCAGACTTTAACATCTCAAGCAACTACTTCATCTGCTGGAGATCCACACCCAGATATTCGCCCTGACTTTACTGATCTTATTATTTTGTGTACATTTTGCAAAGAAACTCTTTTTTATGGTGAACAATCAATAGACTTAATTTGCAGATGGAAACCGAATCACGATTGCTCCCACCATCAATTGTTTTTTGTTTATTTGTTCCAGTTTTTGACTGTTTTGTTTTTCCAGGTCCCTTGTTTTTGCTGTTGAACAACAAATTGTTCAAAACATCCACAAAAAAAAACCCAATTCTTATCTGAACTACCTTCACTGTTCAAAAAAAGAGCTATATTTTTATGATATTGTGTAAAAATGTGTTTGAATGAATGCGTAGTGCATAAATGAATGAATGAATACATTACTAGTGTATGGTGAAAGTGAAAGTGCAGAACTAGAAGGAAGTGCTACAGCATAAATCTATAAGGTGTTTACTTATAGTATACTGTAGTGCTTCCGCAGCACTTGAATATAACCCCTGTGCGCGATCTAGCCCACCAGGAACATCCAGTATGCACCAGGGGGCTGCGTTGCAGAGAAGTGTAATGAGGCCGCACCCCTTTTTACACCTCTCTGCAACGCAGCCTTCCTTTTGTCAATTGTTATCTTTATTATTCCAATAAAGCTTTTCAATCATGAAAAAAAGAAAAATGACCATAATTTTAACATTTCCAATGCTCCCCAAAGACTTTCTGGTATCTTCATGTGCCAGTGTTTTAAACACTGGTTGTCCTTTTAAAGGAGTAAGTTGTAGTAGATCTCCAAAAACGATGACATGTTTTCCTCCAAATAAAACGTCATACTCTGTTTTAACAATTTGATGCATTCTTAAAAGCACAATGGCAAGCATTACGTTTGATACCATGCTTAGCTCATCAATAATGAGAAGTTTGTGGTACTCCAATTTCTTTTCATGCTCTACTGATAGCATTAATGAACGATGTAAAGTAATTCCTTTAATATTGTGGGCTGCTAATCCAGTTGGAGCAGTGACAACACACGACAAATGCGACAGTTGTTTTCTGTAAATTAAAAAACTTTTCCCTGTTTCAGCTTGTCAACTCAGGTACATTCGGATAGGTTCAAATGATGAGCAAGAGCACACTTTCTTCTCATGAGGTAATCCATGATGAATCTGTTCTCTCACTTGCTCATATATTTGTTTCTACTCAACATTTAGTTGTTCTTCCAAGTTTCCTAAGTTTGTTACATCTCCTTGAGCTTGATACATTGCTGTTTCCACCTCTTCCATAGCAGTTGCTGCTTCATTTTGAACAACTGGTTCTCCTAGTGGGTCCTGACTCAACGGAGCAGAAGTTTGACTGTCTTAAGAACTGTCTCTAGCAATCTCAGCTGCAATTGTAGCTTCTTGCTCAATTTCATCGATCAACATTTTCACATAATTAGCAAAAACAGGACATTCTATAGTATCTTTCCTTGTGTTGAAGGAATCTTCATAGCTCTCCAAATCTCCAAGTAATTCCAATTCTGACCGCAATGGCTTGAAAAGTTGCAAAAGAGCTAAATAGTAAATGTCCCTTTTGTCAGGTGTTTCGCAACTCAGTTTACGGTGATTAATCAAATGTCCTTTTCTTTGTTTCAGCAAACATCCTTCAAAACCAATCACGACATATATACCATTATTGATGTTTTCTGTAATATTCCGTTTAAAAATATAGTTTTGCAGAGCTTCATAGAGACAAACGTTCTCAAGATGATGACTTCTATTTGGATAATATGTATCCAACATATTTGTTTTAACAATATCTGTACTATCTGGCTCTTTTTCAGCGAAATATTCAATTTCTTGTACAGATTTAAGTACTTGGTTTCGTGTGCAGCAAGACCTAGACCCACCCAAATGATTCTTCTAGATTTGGAGTATAGACTTGCAGATGATAAGCGATCTGAGCATTCATATGCTCCAATTTCTCAATGAGATAACATCTTCAAACTGTAAGTATATAATTTCTTACTTAGACTCTTCTCATGAGAAATCTCTTCCCACATTTCCTTCAATTCCGTCTTTTCTGATTTTGTTATGTACGATGTTACATATCGAGCAACAGCAATGTAATTGTCCGCAACATATTGAATATCCATATTAGTATTCCACATGGTCAAAATGACTGGGTTATAGTCATTTAGTTATTTTGACTCTTCATTTCTTCTTAAGTTGTAGGTATTTTATGGAGACTTTCTTGTGATAGTGTGTCGCAAAGTTGACATAAAACTGTTCACTCTTCCTTTCGATATTACAGGTTGTGGAAATGCAAAACGGCATTTGGTGTAGAATTTGTCCTTAGATTTGTACTTTCGACAACAGTATTTCCCACAATGATGGCTTTGGAATCGTAAGACTTGTTGGGCCAGATGTAGGTAGGGTTTTACCGGTCGGTAACGGCCGAATTCGGCCGTTACCGACCGGTATTTGGCATTTGATATGTAGGGGCTGGTAAAAAGGGAAAATCGGTAATTTTACCGATTCGGTAAATATACCGGTCGGTAAATTTACCGACCGGTATATTTACAGAATCGGTAAAATTGATATGTAGGTGGGACTCTTCTGAGTCCCACAAGGCCTACAAAATCGGTATTTTACCATCAAATTGTATTTGATGTTAAAATACCGATTCAGGTGTGCATGCACATGTGTGCATGCACACCTGTGCCATATGACAGGCAGACCTGCCCTTAGGGCAGGTATGCCTGCCATATGGCCCCCGAACCTTTTGTGGGGGTGCTAGAGGGTGTCAAAGTGACACCCCCTGCACCCTTGTCAAAATCGGTATTTACCGATTCGGTAAATACCGACCGGTAATGCCCCATTCATTCCTATGGGCTTCAAAGCCCATAGGAATGAATGGAGCATTACCGGTCGGTATTTACCGAATCGGTAAATACCGATTCTTAACGATTCGGTAACTGGAACATCTGGATGTTCCTACATACCCCCACTTCTTATTTACCGATTCTTAATTACCGAATCGGTAAAATTCGGTAATTAAGAATCGGTAAATAAGTTTTACCTACATCTGGCCCCTAGTCTTAAGTCCTTATCTTGTGTACTTTTGGGTACATCACATGTAGCATATTCTTCAATAAAAGACAACACAGCATCATCTGAGTCTGTACCAAATTTGGGAGAATCTTTGATCCATATTAGCATATATATGTGAGGAGCACCTCTTGCTTGATACACCTTTCTCCAAAAGAAGTTCAGAACCTCTCCAAGAGGAGGATTTGTTTTATTGGTGATAAAAGACATCATAGCTTCAAATATATGATTGAAATATCTGCATACATTAACTGGATCCAAAGAGCACAATTGTCCAGGTGTCTTGTATTCAATATTTAATATATCTGGATTTGCCTCTCAAAGAAATTGAAGTAAATCACCCAAATCATATTCAGCAGAGCTTAGAGTAAGTAACCATGTAGGAGTTTCTAAGTTCCTTAGCATACATTTAAGTTTTCCAAGACGACGGTACCAGTACTCATTAGTACCACGCTGACATGACTTGAGATTCATTAGCTGAGATTCCAAAACATTATGTTTCTGGTGTACTTTATCCATAAATTCCTCTGCTCAAACATTTTGCAGATGTACACCTGCTTTCAATATAAGATTTAATGCATAAGAAAGTCAAGACAAATCAATGTCAAACAAAAGATTAAACAAATATGGAATACATTTTTGAAATCTTGGATCTTCTGCATACAATCTTGATGTCCGGTATTCAGATGCAGGAATCTCCACAGGTCGGTCATCATATCGTCCTCCTTTTCCTGAGGGAAACAATGAGCTTCCAAGCTTTTTTCCCTTACACTAATGGGACTTCCCTTTGTTTTTTTCATTTGGAATAACTCTATAGTATTCCCCATCACTTCTTTAGAATGAAGTGGATGAACACTGTAATGTTTGTAGATTTCTTCAGTTCTGGACACATCCACTTTTTCAAATTGTCCAGATATCAAATCACTATCTTCTTCTACAGTTATTTCTTCTTCTCCCACAAACACATTTTTATAATATTGATTATTTTTTACCAGATACAACGTTGCCTTTTTCAATTTCCTAACATCCACTAATTCCTGCCACATTTACTTACTCTTTGTAGGAACGCCATTAACTAGAATAACTTGAGGTTCCTCTTCCACTTTTTCTACACCAATAGTTTGCAATATTTTTCTTTAAATCTAGAGGCAAATAGACAACTCTTCCCTTTAATCCTCTCTGTAAAACTGAAGGAGGCAATTTCCCTGGCTTAGGCTCCATACGAACAATAGCCTGAAAAGGATGCACACATTGAATAAGAATAGACTCATAAGTATTTAAATCTATCAGTTCGGAAGGAATATTTACCAACTCAAGATTATTATGCACAGCTCTTGCAGGCATTTTGTTCTCATCTAATTTGTTATAACAATATTTAAAAATACGCTGAGCAGAACCCAAATCAAAACAATTCTCTACCAACAAATAGGTTGCAAATTCTATCCACTCATTAATATTTTCCTTTTCACATTTTAAAGACAGATCAACAGTCCTGGTCTGATTTTTATAATAAGTACGTCGACAACAAATACAAGAATAATTTGGTGTTTCACCTGAAATCACCTTGAACTTTGAAATTTCTTGCTCAAATTTTTCTGTACTACAATGTTGTACATTCTCTTCTACATTTCCTTCTATTAATGTATCTATTTCTGCACTGCCTTCTTCAGGACCAAAGTAACTAACATGAATTTCATCACACACGTTCATTACATCTGATACAGATCCAGGCAAAAGAGCACTGTTCAACTTTTTTAACATTAGTGCTAGACTTTTTTGCATAATACAACCTGCAGACTAATTTCCTCATTTCAGTATGATGTAATGTTAACATTCTGAAATGGTGAAAAATACTTCAACATACTTTTTTAGAAAGACAAGCCAGAGAATGACCTTACAAACCAGTATTTTCTCTCACTCTGCAAGGTTCTAATCCTTGCAACATCGTAATCCTTTGTTTAACACTTTTCTTAGTATAGTTACGTAAGAAATTGTATAAAAAAATCAATAGCCTGCCGAACACTACAAATACTACCGCAATTCCAAGTGTACACTGGACCTTTAGGACGTCTCCCTAAAACTTCATCAGCTAACACCTCTACTACATTTCTAGGAACAATTTTCTCTTTCTCAATAGGACAAGCATTTTTAACCTCATAAGCACGACCAGTAGTGTCAACTGCATGCAACAAATCATTACTCTGAAGATAACTCTCTTCATTAAAAAAAGGCTCAGAACTTGAACTATGTTTCCATTCACCCAAAAAAACATCAGAAAAATGATGTCTATTAATTGCTCTTCTCCACTTACTTTTGTCCTTCATTAAATGGATTGGCTTATCTAGTGATCGAATTCTATTAATTACTAAAAAACTTTTTTTTTCAATTCAAAAGCCTTCTCAACTACTTTTTCAATACAATTCTTTTTCTTACAAAAATGCTGTTTTTTTACAATTCTTTACTACCTTAGTCAAATTAGACAATAATCTATTATAGAACATCTTCTTCCTAATTTCCTTATATTGGTTTTTCCTCCTTTTGCTATACATGGTGTTTTGACAAGATGCTTTTCCATGGTTCTTCTCTTTCCTATTAGTTGCAGATAGAGTAATACTTTGTTTGTCTTTGTGCACACTGCTCTTAGTGTTTAACAATTTTCGCAGAAGAGTCTTAGTTTTCTTACCAGGACTTTTTTTCTTTTTATTAACACATTGTTCTTCAGGTAAGTCTTGTAGATGACTTCTCTTTAAATAAACTGCTTTCTTTCATTCATTCCTCTTTTCAGTTCTTGTAGGCATGATGACTTTTTTTCAGTGTTGATCAAAAGAATCTATTATAAACAATATATATCACTTTAGAAAAATAAACATATGAAATACACTATTATATTACTTATAAGAAGAGAGGGAGATTATGACAACAAACAATGGAGTATGAAAATAGAAGGAGTTACAACAAGAGAAAGAGGACTATGAGACAAAGAGAAATTTAAATAGAGAAAAGAATATAAACAGACACTGCAGTATAAGGGGATAAAGAGACTATGAAAAGACAGGAAAGTATGAAGAGCTAAGAAGGGGTATGAGGAGAAAGGTGGCAGTATGACGAGAGAAGGCAGAAAATAAGAAGAACGAGACAGACTGTGAGGAGACAGGGGGCAGTATAATAAGAGAGACAAGGACTATAAACAGAAATTGAGTAATATGTGGAAACAGGCATTAGTATAAGGACAAAAAATATATAAGGAAAGAGGGGTGAATATAACAAGAGACAGAAGAGTACAAGAAGAGAGCAGGGATAATGTGTAGTGCATAAGAAGAAAAAGAGTGTACAAAAACAGAGGATACACTATGAGGAGAAAGGAAGGAGTATAAACAGATGGTGGATTATGAAGAGTGAAAAGAGTATGACGAAACAGGGAAGAGTATGACAAGAGAAACAAATATAAAGAGAGAGGTCAGTATGAAAAGACGGGGAGTATGAGGAAAGTGCTGCAAAGTATACACGGGGAGTCAAGGAGGAGTAAGAGAAGAGAACATGCAATATGAACAGAAACGGGAAGTATAAAGAGAGACAAGACAAAATGAAAACAGAAAAAGAATATGAAGAGAGATAGAAGCAGAAGAACACAAAGAGAAGGAGTATAGGATAAAAGGGAATATAAGTAAAAGGGAATAAAATGAGGAGACAGGAAGAAATAAGAGAAAAGAGAGAAAAATATGAAAACAGGGGGGAGTATAAGGACAGGGGTGAGAATGATTTGATTTGATTTGATTTGTCTATTTGTATAGCCCGCGATTGCCCGAGGGCGTCTTGGCGAATGATGAGAGGAATATGACAATAAGAAAAGAGAAGAATATCAGGTCAGAGTTGGGACTATAAGAAAAGAGAGGAGAAGTGTGAGCAGAGAGAGCAGAGTATAAGAAGAGAAACAAGAATAAGAGAAAAAATGGGAAGTATGTGCAAAGAAGAGCGAGAATAAGAAGAAAGGGAGAATATATAAAGAGAGTCGAGTATGTGTGAGAAAAAAAGAAGGAATATAAAGAGAGAGAGAGAAAGAAATGTGGAGAAAAGAGAAATATAAGAGAAGACTGAGTGTATAAGGAGAGAGAGAGTACTATGAGGAGACAGTAAAAACTATAATGACAGGGATGAATATTAAGACAGGATAGATTATGAAGAGTAGGGGAACTATGCAAAAAGAAAGGCAAATGTGAAGAGAAAAGAGAAGTATAAGGAGAGAGGAAAATATAGGTACAAGGAGGTAGTATAATCAGAGAGGAAGGCGTAAGAGGATAGAAGACAGGGGAAATTATGGAAAAAGGGGCAAGTATAATTCCTTAATGTACACAGACACTCAGTCTGAATCTAGACAAAAATTTAAAACCATACATTTTACCAAAACAAATTTACTACACTAAAACTTTTAAGTGACTGAACACATTCCATGTAAACAACTACTACATTTTAGTGGAAAACCCTGACTCATTTTGCAAATAAATTTCCAATTTGCTGCATTATTTTTTGCCAACATTACATCCAAAAATGAGACACCATAGAACAAGAAAGAGGCCCAAGGGGCTTGTAAATCTGCCAAAGAGTGTATGCAGCAGTCTATGTATACTGGCTGGGGAATTTTAAGAGGGAGGTATGATGAGAGAGGGAGGATTAAGAGGTCAGACGAGGGAGTATAAAACGAAGGGGGAGTATTAGGAGACAGAGGAGACAATGAGGACAGAGGGGGACTCTGAGGACAGGAAGGAAAATGAGAACAAGCAGCACTATGAGGAAAGACAAGTGAGAATAAGGAAAGAGGGGAACTATCAGAAGAGAAGGGACAGTATAAGCAGAGAGAGGTAGACTTTGAGGAGAGACAGGGGAGATTATGGAAAAAGGGGCAAGTATAATTCTTTAATTTACACAGACGCTCAGTGTGATTCTAGACAAAAAATGTAAAACCACACATTTTACCAAAACACATTTACTACACTAAAACGTTTAAGTGACTGAACACATTCCATGTATATAACTACTACATTTCAGTGGACAACCCTGACTCATTTTGCAAAGAGAGAGAGTACTATGAGGAGACAGTAAAAACTATAATGACAGGGATGAATATTAAGACAGGATAGATTATGAAGAGTAGGGGAACTATGCAAAAAGAAAGGCAAATGTGAAGAGAAAAGAGAAGTATAAGGAGAGAGGAAAATATAGGTACAAGGAGGTAGTATAATCAGAGAGGAAGGCGTAAGAGGATAGAAGACAGGGGAAATTATGGAAAAAGGGGCAAGTATAATTCCTTAATGTACACAGACACTCAGTCTGAATCTAGACAAAAATTTAAAACCATACATTTTACCAAAACAAATTTACTACACTAAAATTTTTAAGTGACTGAACACATTCCATGTATATAACAACTACATTTCAGAAGACAAACCTAACTCATTTTGCAAACACATTTCCAATTTGCTGCATTATTTTTTGCCAACATTACATCCAAAAATGAGACACAATAGTACAAGAAAGAGGTCCAAAGGGCTTGTAAATCTGCCCAAGAGTGTTTGCAACAGTCTATGTATACTGACTGGGGAATTGTTAAGAGGGACATATTATGAGAGAGGGAGGATTAAGAGGTCAGAGGAGGATGTATAAAAAGAAGGGGGAGTATTAGGAGACAGAGGAGACAATGAGGACAGAGGGGGACTAAGAGCACAGGAGGGACTATGAGAACAAGCAGCACTATGAGGAAAGACAAGTGAGAATAAGGAAAGAGGGGAAATATCAGAAGAGAGGGGACAGTATAAGCAGAGAGAGGTAGACTGTGATGTGAGACAGGGGAGATTATGGAAAAAGGGGCCAGTATAATTCCTTAATTTACACAGACGCTCAGTGTGATTCTAGACAAAAAATGTAAAACCATACATTTTACCAAAACACATTTACTACACTAAAACGTTTAAGTGACTGAACACATTCCATGTATATAACTACTACATTTCAGTGGACAACCCTGACTCATTTTGCAAATACATTTCCAATCTGCTGCATTATTTTTTGCCAACATTACATCCAAAAATGAGACACAATAGAACAAGAAAAAGGCCCACGGGGCTTGTAAATCTGCCTAAGAGTGTATGCATCAGTCTATGTATACTGACTGGGGAATTGTTAAGAGGGAGGTATGATGAGAGAGGGAAGATTAAGAGGTCAGAGGAGGGAGTATTAAAAGAAGGGGACTATTAGGAGACAGAGGAGACAATGAGGACAGATGGGGACTAAGAGGACAGGAGGGACTATGAGAACAAGCAGCACTATGAGGAAAGACAAGTGAGAATAAGGAAAGAGGGGAAATATATGGAGAGGGGACAGTATAAGCAGAGAGAGGTAGACTGTGAGGAGCGACAGGGAAGATTATGAAAAAAAGGCTAAGTATAATTCTTTAATTTACACAGACGCTCAGTGTGATTCTAGACAAACAATTTAAAACCACACATTTTACCAAAACACATTTACTACACTAAAAGGTTTAAGTGACTGTACTCATTCCATGTATATAACTACTACATTTCAGTGGACAACCGTGACTCATTTTGCACATACATTTCCAATTTGCTGCAATATTGTTTGACAACATAAGATCCACAAATGAGACAAAATAGAACAAGAAAGAGGTCCAAGGGGCTAGTAAATCTGCCCAAGAGTGTATGCAGCACTCTATGTATTCTGACTGGGGAATTGTTAAGAGGAAGGTATGATGAGAGAGGGAGGATTAAGAGGTCAGAGGAGTGAGTATAAAAAAAAGGGGGACTATTAGAAGACAGAGGAGACAATGAGGACAGAGGGGGACTAAGAGCGCAGGAGGGACTATGAGAACAAGCAGCACTATGAGGAAAGACAGGTGAGAATAAGGAAAGAGGAGAAATATCAGAAGAGAGGGGACAGTATAAGCAGAGAAAGGTAGACTGTGAGGAGAGACAGGGGAGATTATAGAAAAAGGTGCAAGTATAATTCCCTAATTTACACAGATGCTCAGTGTGATTCTAGACAAAAAATTTAAAACCATACATTTGACCAAAGCACATTTACTACACTAAAATGTTTAAGTGACTGAACACATTCCATGCATATAACTACCACTTTTCAGTGGACAAGCCTGACTCATTTTGCAAATACATGTCCAATGTGCTGCATTATTTGTTGCCAACATTTCATCCAAAAATGAGACACAATAGAACAAGAAATAGATCCAAGGGGCTTGTAAATCTGCCCAAGAGTGTATGCATCAGTCTCTGTATACTGACTTGGGAATTGTTCAGAGGGAGGTATGATGAGAGAGGAAGGATTAAGAGGTCAGAGAATGCAGTATAAAAAGAAGGGGAACTATTTGGAGACAGAGGAGAAAATGAGGATAGAGGAAGACTAAGAGTACTGAAGGGACTATGAGAACAAGCTGCACTATGAGGAAAGACAAGTGAGAATAAGGAAAGAGGGGAAATATCAGAAGAGAGGGGACAGTATATGCAGAGAGAGGTAGACTGTGAGGAGAGAGAGGGGAGATTATGGAAAAAGGATCAAGTTTAATTCCTTAATTAACACAGATGCTCACTGTGATTCTAGAAAAAAATTTAAAACCATACATTTTACCAAAACACATTTACTACACTAAAACGTTTAAGTGACTGAACACATTCCACGTATATAACTACTACATTTCAGTGGACAACCCTGACTCATTTTGCAAATACATTTCCAATTTGCTGCATTATTTTTTGCCAACATTACATCCAAAAATGAGACACAATAGAACAAGAATAAGGGCCAAGGGGCTTGTAAATCTGCCCAAGAGTGTATGCAGCAGGCTACGTATACTGACTGGGGAATTGTTAAGAGAGAGGTATGATAAGAGAGGGAGGAATAAGAGGTCAGAGGAGGGAGTATAAAAAGAAGGGGGGCTATTAGGAGACAGAGGAGACAATGAGGACAGAGGGGGACTAAGAGGACAGGAGGGACTATGAGAATAAGCAGCACTATGAGGAAAGATAAGTGAGAATAAGTAAAGAGTAGAAATGTCAGGAGAGAGGGGACAGTATAAACAGAGAGTGGTAGACTGTGAGGAGAGACAGGGGAGATTATGGAAAAAGGGGCAAGTATAATTCCTTATTTTACACAGACGCTCAGTGTGATTCTAGACAAACAATGTAAAACCACACATTTTACCAAAACACATTTAGTACACTAAAAGGTTTAGGTGACTGAACACATTCCTTGTATATAACTACTACATTTCAGTGGACAACCCTGACTCATTTTGCAATTACATTTCCAATTGGCTGCATTCGTTTTTTGACAACATAACATTCACAAATGAGACACAATAGAACAAGAAAGAGGCCCAAGGGGCTTGTAGATCTGCCCATGGCTGTATGCAGCAGTCTAATTATACTGACTGGGGAATCGTTAAGAGGGATCTATGATGAGAGAGGGAAGATTAAGAGGTCAGAGGAGGAAGTATTAAAAGAAGGGGACTATTAGGAGACAGAGGAGACAATGAGGACAGAGGGGGACTAAGAGGACAGGAGGGACTATGAGAACAAGCAGCACTACGAGGAAAGACAAGTGAGAATAAGGAAAGAGGATAAATATCAGAAGAGAGGGGACAGTATACGCAGAGAAAGGTAGACTGTGAGGAGAGACAGGGGAGATTATGGAAAAAGGTGCAAGTATAATTCCCTAATGTTCACAGATGCTCAGTGTGATTCTAAACAAAAAATGTTAAACCAAACATTTTACCAAAACACATTTACTACACTCAAACATTTAAGTGACTGAACACATTCCATGTATACAACTACTATATTTCAGTGGACAACCCTGACTCATTTTGAAAATACATTTCCAATTTGTTGCATTATTTTTGACCAACATTACATCCAAAAATTAGACACAATAGAACAAGAAAGAGCCCTAATTCTAAACAAGCAAGACTATTAACTATTCTACAACTACAAAAAGTGACTGCACACATTCTACATTTTTAGTACTGCACTTTATTGCACAAAAGTGACTAACTAAACACATTAACTTACCAAATGATTTTATCACAATAGTTATCTAAATGCAGACAAACTCAGAATATGATGCTACAAACTTTACAAGGATAAACACATTACTCTTACTAAAAATAAAATGCACCACATACAGTCCCTTACAAGTTATCAACTCACTTTTCAAACTGATTGGTAAATTAAGAAGAATGCCACTCACACAGTAGATAGTCTTACACAGAATCTCTCTGGTTCAGTGCTTGCAGCAGAACCAAGAAATGGGACATTATCCCTCTCAATTTTCACATATATACACATTGATAACATATCAAATTCCTTCACACAATAATTCAAAACCGAACACACATTTCTATTGGTTCAAAATTTCAAACCTTTCCAATTCACATAACTTTCCACCCTATCCTCAACAGATCGTGCAAAAGTCAATTGTCAACAGAGGTCAACACACTGCTCCTCAATAACTTTAGACTATCCATAAGTACTTACTAATAAGTACTAATAAAGAGAAAAGGTTTAATTAGAACCAACCAACACATAAACACATAAACTTGATAGATATCTGTAAAATATATTTTTTTAATTGATTTTTTCTTGCTTAGGTACGCTTACTGGATGACTTACAGACTTTGCACCGTACGTCGTACGTACGTGCATGGTACGCGCACGGTAAATCTACTGTAAAAAAATAAATAATAGCCGGTATTATACATTTTTTATAATGCCCAGGGACCCCATCTTCCGGTGCTGAAATATAATGTTGGGGACCATGGGGGAAGCCCCAAAGTCCACACGGTCCCAGCGGGCTCCCCGTGTCCTGCGGGAGCTGGCATTGCCTTTCTGCTTGGGGAGCAGCTAACATGCTGCTCCCCATGCAGAAAAGCAATACACTTTGATTTTTGAAAGAGAGAGCAGGTTTCCAGTTTGCTGTGGTAGGGTGGGAGCCGTGAGGCTCCCGCCCTACCATAGCAAACAGCAGTGTCCCGGGGGTAGGCACCCCAGGACACTGCAGGAGCCGGCCCTGGGAGAAGGCGGTCACCAGGGCCATCGAGGGCTCCAGGAGGTGGGCCGTGCGGCCCCCCTCCCAAAAAATGTAAAGCCCTGTGGTCCACAGGGCCGGGGGGTCCATCACGGAGCCCCCTATTTTAAATATTAGAGCCCCAGGGAGGTGGCGGTCCCCGGGGCATGTGGGGGACTTCAGCCCCCCCACACATGTGTTTTCCTTTTTTTTTTAAAAGCCCCGGGGGTGGTGATCCTTGGGGTTGTGGGGGGGCCATAAGCCCCCCCCCCGCAAACATACAGTTAAAGCCCTGGGGGATGGGGCCCCCGGGGATTACAAAAAATGAGTAATAGAAGCTGTTTTAAGATAGATTTACCGTGCACATACCATGCACGTACGTACGACGTACAGTGCAAAGACTGTAAGTCATCCCATAAATGTACCTAAGCAAAAAAAAAAAGATTTTGACATTGGGGATCATTGTAAAACCCCCTAAGCAACCCTAGTGGGTCACGAAGTCCTATAGCCAACAGCAAACATTTCCTGTCAATCTACACACATATACAAATAAATAACCAATCACATTTATTCCCACATTAAATCAAAATGAAACACACATTTCTATTACTTGAACTTTTTAACCCTTTCCACCTGACAAAACTTTCAACCCTTCCCCCATTCCACATTCTGCCAGTTACCATAGAAACACTTAACTGAGCACACAGGTGAAAAGTTCATCATACATTGTTGCAAATCAAAACAGCAAGTGTGCTTGACTTGTCAATATACCAGCTTATCTTAAGTCTTTTCTATCACTTTTTCTTAACAGGCTTTTAAAAAATAGAAAATTGAAAAATGCACCCTCGTTTTCTATCTAAAAAGTTTTCAAACACCAATCACTTCTTTGCTTTTTTCAAAAGTCCATTTATCCAACATTTTCGAAAAAAAATTATTCAAACTGCTCTTTCATTTACAGAAACCATCTGAGTGCATCCAGACCTCTCTTCAAGGTGCTTAGAGTGGGGATTGTGAGACAGCTATATTTTCTGGAGTGAAAGGTACCCAGAACACAAAGGAATTCACAAAGACCTAGGTTTACCACATTAGACATTAGACATTAAATGGATTGGACAGAGAGGGTGAAAGTGGCTCGAAATGATGCCATTAGTGAAATCCTTTATGCATCACCAACACCCTGACTTCCTAATTGTGCACTGTGATGGCAATGACCTAGGCACTTTGACTGGGGTAGGTCTGGAAATGTTTATGAAGGACACCTTTACAGAACTGATGTCACTTTGCCCCCAAACTTCTTTTGTCTACTCTAATATATGTCAAAGGCAAAAATGGAATTGGTCCAATCAATTTTGTCAACAGATTGAAAAAGCTAGGAAACATGTGAACAAATCTGTTTCTGCGTTTCTCCGGGACTATAGAATTGGGACTATTAACCATAACAATCTGCGCTTCAATATGGAGAGATGGTGTACATTTTTTAGATGAGGGGAACAGAGTCTTCCTCTTGAACTTTAGACTCTACATCGGTACTTACTTGTAGGTAGTAAAATCTCCTAATGAATCCAAGGGCTCTTATTAGAGCCACCCAACATGTAAACACATACACTACATAAATATCTTAAAATATTTTTATTTTTATTGCTTAGAAATGCTTACTGGACGACTTACAGACTTTGCACTGTACGTCGTCAGTACGTGCATGGTACGCACACAGTAAATCTATTGTTAAAAAAAAAATAACCAGTATTACACATTTTTTATAATCCCCGGGGACCCTATCGCCCGGGGCTGAAATATAACATTGGTGACCGTGGGGGGAGCACCAAAGCCCCCACGGTCCCAGCTGGCTCCCCGCGTCCTTCAGGAGCCGGCATTGCTTTTCTGCTTAGAGAGCAGCTAACATGCTGCTCCCCATGCAGAAAAGCAATACGCTTTGATTTTTGAAAGAGAGAGCAGGTTTCCTGCTCTCTCTTTCAAAAATCAAAGCAGTTTGCTATGGTAGGGCGGGAGCCGCGAGGCTCCCGCCCAACCATAGCAAACAGCAGTGTCCCGGGGATAGGCACCCCAGAACACTGCAGGAGCCGGCCCTGGAGGGTGGTGGTCCCCAGGGCCATGGAAGGCTCAAGGAGGGGGGCCGTGCTGCTCCCTCCCAACAATTGTAAAGCCCCAGGGGGTGGCAGTCCCCAGGGCTCGGGGGGCCTTAGAGGCCCCCATCATACATACATACACAAGCCCTGGGGAGTGGCGGTCCCTGGGGCTGTGTGTGGGGGATTGGGGGGCCCCCCCACAAAACCCTGAGCAGGCCTAGGGGGTCAGGGTGTTTCTACCCTGCCCCCTTTGCTTGTTTTGCACATTTGTTTCACTGCTTAATACCGCGGCACAAGATGTCTGCCAACACTTCCTGGTTTGGAGTGTTGACAAACAGTTGACAGCCAATGAGCATACAGCTCGAGCTCGTAATGGTACACGTACGGTATATATATATATATAGGTAGGTAGTAGGTAGTTGTAGCTAGGACCTAGTTTCCATAGGAAATCCGCAACTTTCTATTTGAAAGAACTTTGGCGCTGGTCGACAAATCTTCGCAAAATTCTCCAAGAAGATGGCCTGCTCTGGTCCTTCCCTGAAAGTTTGTGGGTGATTCGTGAAGCGGGGACTGAGAAAAAAGGGGGGGCCCAAAATGTGTTTTCCTCATGCAATTTTAAATAGGGACATTTAAGACGGGCTACAGCTTGCACTGCTGAACGGAATTACACCAAATTTGACAAAAGAGTAGAGTTTGGTTCACAGATGACGCTGTTTGTTAAATGGTGTAAATCCGTGCAGTAGTTCCTGAGAAAATCAAAAGTAAAATCATAGATATATCTATAGACAAAGTACCGTCTGAGGATTATACGCATACCTTTACGAGCATGAGTTGCATGCTAATTGGCTGGCAACTGGCTGTCAATACTCCAAACCAGGAAGTGTTGGTAGCCATCTTGTGTCTCGGTAGACTCGAGGTACAAGAAAACTGAAAAACAAGTGTGCAAAATATGCAAAGGGGAAGGGTAGAAACCCCATGACCCCCTAGGCCTGCTCAGGGGTTCCACAAGGATCCCAAAGGCATTTTTTTATTTTTTTATTGTGGGATTATGAGTTGTGCATCTAGGGCATGCACAACAGGGGTCCGCACTGAGCTGGGGGCGCAAATTTTACTTTTTCTGTTAAAAAATAGCACCTACTAGAACTTTCTACCTGGGGATCATCGCCCGGGTCTTACAAAACATGTTGGGGATTGTGAGGGGAGCCACTATGGCCCCACGGTCCGGCCGGCTTCCCGTGTTCTTCGGGAGCCGACATTGCTTTTACACAGATACTAACTTGCATGTGGAAATGCAATCTTATTTAGATTTTGAAAGGGAGAACAGATTTCACTGCTCTGTCTTTCAAAATGCAAACACAGTTTGCCATGGGAGGGCGGAAGCCGCAAGACTTCTGCCTCTCATAGCAAACAGCAGTGTCCCTTGGGTAGGCACCCCGGGACACTGCAGGGGCCGGCTTTGGGCCTGTCGGTCTCCAAGATTCTCGTGGGCACCAGGCGGAGGGCCACGCAGCTCCCCTCACACAATACAGAAATCTCTGGGGGAGGTTGTTTCCAGGGTTTGAGGGGCGTCATTGAGACCCACATACTTTTAATTTTGTTGGGGAGGCCTTGCATGCGAAAGTGCAGTAAGGGAGTTGTAAATCTGGTACACAGTGTTTTGCTTAACTTTGCTTTCCTTTCTGTGTTGTAGAGGATCCAGGGTACATGTAAAGTTTTTTTCTACAGCCAGTACCTTTCAACCCTACCTCCAAACGACTTTCTGCCTGTTACCATAGTACTTCAAATTATAAATATTATTTCTATTGGGGACCGCTAACCCCACCCCCCCAAAAAAAGAGACATATATACTTAGGATAGTAAAAGAGCTATCCCTTCCTGAATGTGCTAATAGTAAAATCAAGCCCTCACAGGAACTATGCGACTGTTTGGCCTCCTTTTTCCAGAAAAAAATTACCAAGATCATTGAGAGCATGAAGATGCCCCACCTCCCTAGCGCAGCATAATAGCAACATAGAGAACGGGAAAAAGAGCGAAGGAAAGGAAAGACACTCCATACCAAAGGCTATCTTGGATAAATTTGAGACTTCGACAGAACAAGAGTTTGCTCAAACAGCCCTCAATATAACATCGGGATCCCCACTGGACCCTCTACCTCACAAAATAGTAAAAGAGTTTGGGGATGAACTCTTTCTAGTACTTCATCAGCTGTGTAATCAATCCCTCGAAACAGGTATTGTACCAACAGATTGGAAATTGGCAGTTGTCACCCCCATATTGAAGAAATCAAACTTGGACCCCAATTGCCATAAAAACTACCGACCTATATTGCTCCTGCCGTATCCAATCAAGATCATGGAACGGCTGGTCAGCAGATCATTGTCCGTCTTCCTGGAAACTAACAACATCCTTGAAGAGGAGCAATTCGGTTTCAGACCAGCCCATGGAACCGAGTCAGCTCTGCTGATGGTCCTGGACAACCTGCGAATGAGGGCGGACAGGGGAGAATCAGCAATCTTAATTCTGCTGGACCTGTCCGCCGCATTCGATACTGTTAGTCACGACATTCTGCTGACAAGACTGAAAAGCCTTGGAGTTGGGGGAGTTGCGCTCGATTGGTTCCGCTCTTATCTGACGGACAGATGGCAGGCAGTAGCACTCCCTCCATACCAGTCTGAGTTTGCTACAGTCCCACACGGGGTCCCACAGGGGTCTGCAATCAGTCCGATACTCTTTAACGTATACATGCAACCCCTGATGGGCATCATCAAGGCTCACGGCATTAGCGTGATCAACTATGCGGATGACACGCAGCTGATGATTTCTCTTGATGTTGTTCATGCAGATTCACTCGAGACCTTCCACACCTGCATGCTGGAAATGGCATCTTGGTTAAATAAGAACTCACTACAGTTCAATAGTGATAAAACCGAGATAATGCACTGCAAAGTAGGTAGAGTCACTAGAAGCATGCCTGACGACTTTTGGCCTCTGGAGACAGGGGAGCTACTAACTCCAGTAAAATCAGTGAGGAACTTAGGGGTCAGCTTTAATGACAGTTTGAGTCTAGAGACCAATGTCAACAAGCAGGTAAGCAGCTGCTTCGCCTTAATACGAGGCCTTCGAAAGCTGCTGCCCCTTTTACCAGCACAGGTTAGAGCTACCATAGTCAGGAGCACTATTCTCAGCCGCCTGGACTATTGTAACGCTCTGTTACTGGAATCTCCTGCTTACTTGATCTCCAGACTTCAGAGCATCCAGGCAGCAGCAGCCAAAATGGCACTTTCCCGAGGACGAAGATCCTCCACCACTCTTGCACTGGCCGAACTACACTGGCTGCCCGTACATCAGAGGATCCTCTTCAAATACCTATGCACTGTCTTTAAGGCAGTGCATGGGATGGGGCCCTTACCACTACAAAACAAATTTAAAGGGTATGAACCCACTCGGACCCTCCGATCCTCCTCCACTAACCTCATTAGTATACCCAGGATCAGGCAAGCCACTCATGGTGGCAGAGGCTTTAGTATAGCGGCAGCCCATCTCTGGAATAGCCTCCCTATTGCTATCAGGAAAACAGACAAACTGATGGCATTTTGAAAAAAGGTAAAGACATGGCTCTTCCCTAAAGTCTAACTGCCCCAGAATCAAATGACCACCCATTCTACCCATGATGCACATCGCGCCAGCTATACTATCACAGCGCCAGGATGCCCGTAGGGTTGCAGAGCGCTTTAAAAATACTATAACTAAATAAATAAATACATCATTAAAAATACATTTTATTAAAACAACAATAAATAACTGGAAACGTAACTTAAAGATAACAATACAATAAAGAACTAGAAACATAACTTTAATAACAATATAATGAACAAAATGTGATGTGGACTTCAATAGACGTATGGTAGGTAATCTGCAAAACAAAAAAGAAAATTGTAAATATGTTCTTTTATTTCTAATGCATTTAATCGGAGGCATTGTATATCTAGGCAGCTCTGCTTACCTTGTGTAAACATTGTGACCAGCAGAGTTCACAACTTCAACTCGGCTTTGGTTCTACACATCAGAGTAGACAGCAGCGTTCATAACTGTAAAAGAGTAAGAGAAATGATGTAAGAGTGAGTGAGAGAGATAAAGAGAGAAAACGATTTTAAAACTGTGAGAGAAAGTTATAGATGCAGCAGTTAATACTGTAGAAAATGCTCTAATATTTTATTATTTCCTCAGATTGTTGTAGCCTATCTACTCTCACTGCTTGGAGGTAATTGTATATTTCTGCACACTACCCACTCTCTCCTTTCACAGATAACTTGTTGTTGTTTCGGAAACAAGTTATTTGCTCACCTAGTGCCATTGGCGTGATTCAAAGACATTAAAACTGTGAGAGAAAGTCATAGATGGAGCAGTTAATACTGGAGAAAATATTCATAGCTCATCTTTTGCCTCCGTTGTGTGTCCAAACATGTGCTGGTTTATAGTCCACCCCCCAGTTTAGTGATCAGAAAGATAATATATAGAGTTAGTACATAGTACATACACCTGCCCACGTATATTTTTGCCTCATTTGTTTACACTCAGGTAAATATATTTTGTCAAGTTCCACTGTAAGGTGGTGTCTGTGCACTGTTTTTCTTCCAAAGTAGAATATCCCATGCACTCCTACTGCATAGCGGTAGGTACTCAATATGGCGTACCTAGACTGTTGCACCCCATTGACTCGCAGAGTCTGGAGCTCCTTGTGCCACTTTTCCCATTTTAAAAGTGACACAAAAGTGGCACATGAAGCTTGTAGATTTGTTCTTCACACTGTTTTAACCTTTCTATTCTCACTGCCCGAGGTAAATGTATATTTCTACGCAGTGAAGCTGCTGCACAGTGCATACTACCCATTCTTTCCTTTCACAGATAACTTGTCATTGTTTCGGAAACAAGCTTCTTTGCTCACCTTATGCCAAGGCTTTCCAAACTTTTCAAGTTGGTGACACACTTTTTGGAGATGCATCATTTTGTGACACAGTAAGGCAGTGTAGCGAGTGATCGTAGCGAGCCAGCCCGAGCCACCTAAGAGGGTTCGGGGGGTTCTCTCTCTCTCTCCCTCTCCCTCTCCCTCTGTCTCTGTCTCTGTCTCTGTCTCTCTCTGTCTCTCTCTCTCCCTCTGTCTCTCTCCCTCTGTCTCCCTCCCTCTCTCTCCCTCCCTCTGTCTCCGTCTGTCTCCCTCTGTCTGTCTAGCTCCCTCTGTCTCGCTCCCTCTGTCCCACTCTCCATCGCCCTCCTCCCTCTGTCTGTTTCCCTCTGTCTCCCGCTCTCTGTCACCTTCTCTATGTCTCCCTCTGTTTCTGTCCCTCTGTCTCCCTCCCTCTGTCTCCATTCCTCTGTCACCCTCCCTCTCCCTCTCTCTTTCCCTCTCTCTTTCCCTCTCTGTCTCCCTATGTCTCCCTCTCTCTCCCTGTCTCCCTCTGTCTGTCTCCCTCTCCTTCCCTATGTCCCCCCCTTACTGTCTCCCTCTGTCTCCCTCTCTCTGTCTCCCTCCCTTAGTCACCCTAAGTCTCTGCCTCTGTCTTTCCCCATATATGCCTCTATCTGTCTGTCTCTGTCTCTGTCTCTGTCTGTCTCTGTCTCCCTACCTCTCTCTGTCTCTCTCTGTCTGTCTCCCTTCCTCTCTCTCTCTGTCCCCCTCCCTCCCTCTCTCTATCTCTCTCCCTCTCTCTGTCTCTCTCTGTCTCTCTCTGTCTCCCTCCATCTCTCTGTCTCCCTCCCTCTCTCTCTGTCTCCATCCCTCTCTCTCCATCGCTCTCTCCCTCTGACTCCTTCCGTCTGTCTCCCTCTTGTCTGTCTCCATCTGTCTCCCTCTTGACCGTCTCCATCTGTCTCTCTCCCTCGGTCTCCCTCCACCTGTCTCCCTCTCCTTCCCTCTGTCTTCCCCTGACTGTCTCCCTCTCTCTCTGTCTCACTCCCTCAGTCACCCTCTGTCTCCCTCTCCATCTCTGTCTCTCTGCTTCCCTTTCTCAGTCTCTGCCTGTCTCTGTCTCTGCCTTTATCTGTCTGTTCCTGTCTCAGCCTGTATCTGTCTGTTCCTGTCTCTGTCTGTCTCTCTCTCTGTCTGTCTCTGTCCCCTACCTCTCTCTGTCTCTCTCTGTCTCCCTTCCCCTTCCCCTCTCTCTCTGTCTCCCTCTATCTCCCTCCCTCTGTCTCCGTCTGTCTCCATCTGTCTGTCTACCTCCCTCTGTCTCGCTCCCTCTGTCCCACTCTCTATCACCCTCCTCCCTCTGTCTGTTTCCCTCTGTCTCCCGCTCTCTGTCACCTTCTCTATGTCTCCCTCTGTTTCTGTCCCTCTGTCTCCCTCCCTCTGTCTCCATTCCTCTGTCACCCTCCCTCTCCCTCTCTCTTTCCCTCTCTGTCTCCCTCTGTCTGTCTCCCTCTCCTTCCCTCTGTATCCCCCTTACTGCCTCCCTCTGTCTCCCTCTCTCTCTGTCTCCCTCTCTCTGTCTCCCTCCCTCAGTCACCCTGTCTCCCTCTCCGTCTCTCTGTCTAAGTCTCTGCCTCTGTCTGTCCCCATATATGCCTCTATCTGTCTGTTCCTGTTTCTGTCTGTCTCTGTCTGTCTCTGTCTCCCTACCTCTCTCTGTCTCTCTCTGCCTGTCTCCCTTCCTCTCCCTCTCTGTCCCCCTCCCTCCCTCTCTCTATCTCTCTCCCTCTCTCTATCTCTCTCCCTCTCTCTGTCTCCCTCCCTCCCTCTCTCTGTCTCCCTCCCTCTCTCTCTGTCTCCATCCCTCTCTCTCCATCCCTCTCTCCCTCTGACTCCCTCCGTCTGCCTCCCTCTTGTCTGTCTCCGTCTGTCTCCCTCTTGTCTGTCTCCCTCTCCTTCCCTCTGTCTCCCACTGACTGTCTCCCTCTCTCTCTGTCTCCCTCTCTCTGTCTCCCTCCCTCAGTCATCCTCTGTCTCCTCTCTCTCTCTGTCCCCCTCCCTCCCTCTCTCTATCTCTCTCCCTCTCTCTGTCTCTCTCTGTCTCTCTCTGTCTCCTTCCCTCTCTCTGTCTCCCTCCCTCTCTCTCTGTCTCCATCCCTCTCTCTCCATCGCTCTCTCCCTCTGACTCCTTCCGTCTGTCTCCCTCTTGTCTGTCTCCGTCTGTCTCCCTCTTGACTGTCTCCATCTGTCTCTCTCCCTCGGTCTCCCTCCATCTGTCTCCCTCTCCTTCCCTCTGTCTCCCCCTGACTGTCTCCCTCTCTCTCTGTCTCCCTCTCTCTGTCTCCCTCCCTCAGTCATCCTCCGCCTCCTCTCTCTCTCTCTCCCTCTGTCTCCCTCTCCATCTCTGTCTCTCTGCATCCCTGTCTCAGTCTCTGCCTGTCCCTGTCTCTGCCTTTATCTGTCTGTTCCTGTCTCTGCCTTTATCTGTCTGTTCCTGTCTCTGTCCCTACCTCTCTCTGTCTCTCTCTGTCTCCCTTCCCCTTCCCCTCTCTCTCTGTCTCCCTCTCTATGTCTCCCTCCCTCCCTCCCTCTCTCTGTCTCCCTCCCTCTCTCTCTCTGTCTCCCTCCCTCTTTCTCTCTCTGCCTCCCTCTGTCTCCCTCCCTCCCCCCTCTGTCTCCCCTCCCTCCCTTTGTCTTCCTCCCTATGTCTCCCTCCCTCTGTCCGTCTCTGTCTCCCTCTTGTTTGTCTCCCTCTTGTCTGTCTCCCTCTTGTCTGTCTCCCTTTTGTCTGCCTCCCTCCCTCTGTCGCCCACCTCCCTCTGTCACCCTCCTCCCTCTGTCGCCCTCCTCCCTCTGTTGCCCTCCTCCCTCCCTCTGCCTGTCGCCCTCGGTCTGTCGCCCTCTGTCTGTTGCGCTCTGTCTGTCGACAGACCTGTCGCCCTCTGTCTGTCGCTCTCCGTCTGTCTCCCTCTTGACTGTCTCCATCTGGCTCTCTCCCTCGGTCTCCCTCCATCTGTCTTCATCTCCTTCCCTCTGTCTCCCCCTGACTGTCTCCCTCTCTCTCTATCTCCCTCTCTCTGTCTCCCTCCCTCAGTCACCCTCTGTCTACCCCTCTCTCTCTCCCTCTGCCTCCGTCTGTCTCCCTCTCCATCTCTGTCTCTCTGCCTCCCTGTCTCAGTCTCTGCCTGTCCCTGTCTCTGCATTTATCTGTCTGTTCCTGTCTCTGCCTTTATCTGTCTGCTCCTGTCTTCGCCTTTATCTGTCTGTTTCTGTCTCTGTCTGTCTCTCTCTCTGGCTGTCTCTGTCCCCCTACCTCTCTCTGTCTCTCTCTGTCTCCCTCCCTCCCTCTCTCTGTCTCCCTCCCTCTCTCTGTCTCCCTCCCTCTCTCTCTCTGTCTCCCTCCCTCTTTCCCTCTCTGTCTCCCTCTGTCTCCCTCCCTCTTTCCCTCTCTGTCTCCCTCTGTCCCCCTCTGTCTCCCCTCCCTCTCCCTCCCTCTGTCTCGCTCCCTCTGTCCGTCTCTGTCTCCCTCTTGTTTGTCTCCCTCTTGTCTGTCTCCCTCTTGTCTGCCTCCCTCCCTCTGTTGCCCTCCTCCCTCTGTCACCCTCCTCCCTCTGTCGCCCTCCTCCCTCATCCCTCCGATGCCCTCCTCCCTCCCTCTGTCTGTCTGACGCCCTCTGTCTATCGACCTCTGTCTGTCGCCCTCTGTCGGTCGCCCTCTGTCTGTCAACAGACCTGTCGCCTTCTGTCTGTCGCCCTCTGTCTGTCGCCCTCTGTCTGTCGCACTCTGTCCCTCTGTCTCTGTCCCTCTGGCTCTGTCCCTCTGTCTCTGTCCCTCTGTCTCTGTCCCTCCGTCTCTGTCCCTCTGTCTCTGTCCCTCCGTCTCTGTCCCTCCATCTCTGTCCCTCCATCTCTGTCCCTCCGACTCTGTGCCTTTGTCTCCCTTTCTCTCTCTCTACACCCCTCTGTCTGTCTCCCTCTCTCTCTCTCTCTCCCTCTCTCTGTCTCTCTCTGTCTCTCTCTGTCTACCTCCCTCTCTCTGTCTCCCTCCCTCTCTCTCTCTGTCTCCATCCCTCTCTCTCCATCGCTCTCTCCCTCTGACTCCTTCCGTCTGTCTCCCTCTTGTCTGTCTCCGTCTGTCTCCCTCTTGACTGTCTCCATCTGTCTCTCTCCCTCGGTCTCCCTCCATCTGTCTCCCTCTCCTTCCCTCTGTCTCCCCCTGACTGTCTCCCTCTCTCTCTGTCTCCCTCTCTCTGTCTCCCTCCCTCAGTCATCCTCTGCCTCCTCTCTCTCTCTCTCCCTCTGTCTCCCTCTCCATCTCTGTCTCTCTGCATCCCTGTCTCAGTCTCTGCCTGTCCATGTCTCCGCCTTTATCTGTCTGTTCCTGTCTCTGCCTTTATCTGTCTGTTCCTGTCTCTGTCTGTCTCTCTCTCTGTCTGTCTCTGCCCCCCTACCTCTCTCTGTCTCTCTCTGTCTCCCTTCCCCTTCCCCTCTCTCTCTGTCTCCCTCCCTCCCTCTCTATGTCTCCCTCCCTCCCTCCCTCTCTCTGTCCCTCTGGCTCTGTCCCTCTGTCTCTGTCCCTCTGTCTCTGTCCCTCCGTCTCTGTCCCTCTGTCTCTGTCCCTCCGTCTCTGTCCCTCCATCTCTGTCCCTCCATCTCTGTCCCTCCGACTCTGTGCCTTTGTCTCCCTCTCTCTCTCTCTCCACCCCTCTGTCTGTCTCCCTCTCTCTCTCTCTCTCACTCTCTCTCTCTCCCTTTGGCTCCCTCCCTCTGTATGTCGCCCACTCTATCTCCCTCTGTCTCCCTCTCTCTCTCCCTCTGTATCCCTCTCTCTCTCCCTCTGTCTCCCTCTCTCTCTCCCTCTGTCTGTCTCCCTCTGTCTGTCCCCCTCTCTATCTCTCCCTCTGTCTCCCTCCGTCTCACTCTCTCTCTGTCTCCCTCTCTCTCTGTCTTCCACCCTCTGTCTCCCTCTCTCTCTGTCTTCCGCCCTCTGTCTCCCTCTCTCTCTGTCTTCTGCCCTCTGTCTCCCTCTCTCTCTGTCTCCCGCCCACTATCTCCCTCTCTGTCTCCATCGCTCTCTATCTGTCGCCCTCTGTCTCTCCCTCTGTCTCTCCCTCTGTCTCCGTCCCTCTGTCTCCGTCCCTCTGTCTCCATCCCTTCGTCTCCGTCCCTCTGTGTCCGTCCCTCTGTCTCCCTTCCTCTGTCTCCCTCCCTCTGTGTCCCTCCCTCTGTGTCCCTCCCTCTGTGTCCCTCCCTCTGTCTCCATCCCTCTGTGTCCCTCCCTCTGTCTCCCTCCCTCTGCCTTCCTCCCTCTGCCTCCCTCCCTCTGTCTCCCTCCCTCTCTCCCTCGGTTTCCCCCCTCCTCCCTTGCTGTCTCCCTCTGTCTGTCTCCCTCTGTCTGTCTCCCTCTGTCTGTCTCCCTCCCTCTGTCTCCCTCCCCCTGTCTCCCTCTCTCTGTCTCCCTCTCTCTGTCTCCCTCCCTCTGTCTTCCTCCCTCTATCTCCCTCTGTCTGTCACCCTCTGTCCCCTCACTCCGCATGTGTTTCAGCCTGGACAGAGAGCAGCTTTCTGGACACCCACACACAGCTGCACCCCAGTACTTTTCAGGTCTTTAAAAGACCATTTACTGCTTTGTTGTAAATCTCCCAGCCCCCATAGAGCAGTGTCAGGGAGTCTGCGCTGCTGCGGCGGTGTTTGCTGACACTCTTTCAAAGGAATGCCTTTTAATTAGCAGCAGTTATGTGCTAAGTGCCCATTAATATGCACTCAACACTGGCCGAAACCACACCTGCTTCCAGGCTGCCCCGAAACAGACCCACGGACCCTTCTCCTGCCGCACCTGCAGCTTCACCTGCGACAGAGCCACCAAACCTCCAAGGACTGGAACCAACCACCTCTGCTCCATACTCCTCAACACCCGTTCCGCATGCAAACACGCCATCGAGCTCTGGGATCTGCTCAACACCTCCGCCCCAGATGTGGCCTTCCTAACCGAGACCTGGTGGAATGACTCCTTGGCGCCCGACATTGCCATAGCCATCCCAGATGGCTACAAGATCACCCGCAGGGATCACACCAATGGAATCAGAGGAGGAATAGCCATCATCCACAAGTCCAATCTCAAGGTCGCCAACCACGCAGACGACACCCTCAACACTGCCGAACACCTGCACTTCGGGATCCACACCGACCCCAACACCACCCTCAGAGGAACACTCGTCTACAGACCCCCCGGACCCTGGGCTCAGTTCAGCGACTCCATCGCCGACCTCGCCAGCACCCACGCGCTAGCCTCCACAGACTACATCCTCCTCGGGGACCTGAACAACGACGACTCCAACTCTGCCACGCTGACCGACAATCTCACTAACCTCGGCCTCAGACATCTCGTCACCACACCCACCCACGCCGCCGGCCACATGCTGGACCCCATCTTCTCCACAAGCATCCACGTCGCCTTCGACCACACCACTGAACTCCACTGGACCAACCACCGCTGCATCCATTTCACCATCAAGAAACCAACCACGTACCCAAAAGCTGCCTCGCCGCTGCTGGAGCAAAGTCACCGAAGACCAGCTGATCACCGCCCTCGCCCAGAACCCACCCACTGACCCCACAAACCCAGACGCTGCAGCCCGCAACCTCAGACAGTGGATCTGTGACTGGGCCAACACCCTCACCCTACTCTAGAAACCCTCCAACACCCACACCAGCAAGAGAGCCACCTGGTTTACCGACGAGCTCCAGACCTCCAAACGCGCATGCAGCCATTGCACTCCAACTACGGAGGGTCATCAACATCTCCTTTGAAACAGCTACATTCCCGGAAAGCTGGAAATACGCCAAAATCAACATGCAATTTGCCCGCCTCCTCGAAGACAACATCTTGGACATGTCCCAGTCCGAATTCAGACAAAACCACAGCACCCAGACAACCCTCATCGCCGCCACAGACGACATCAGGCGGCACCTAGACAACGGCAAAACATCAGCCCTCATCCTCCTGCACCTGTCAGCTGCCTTCGACACCGTCTGCCATCGCACTCTAAAGACACGCCTCCAAGAAGCCGGAATCCAAGAGAAGACCACGTCCTTCCTCTCCGGCAGAACGCAGAACGTCCGCCTCCCACCCTTCCGATCCGAAGCCACCGACATCATCTGCTGCGTCCCCCAGGGCTCATCCCTCAGCCATACGCTGTTCAATGTCTACATGGCCCCCCTCGCACAAGTGGCCCACCATCACGACCTCAACATCATCTCCTATGCTGATGACACCCAGCTCATCCTCTCCCTCACCAAGGACCCACACACCACCAAAACAAACCTCCATGAGGGAATGAAGGCCGTCACCGACTGGATGAGGAGCAGCCGTCTGAAACTGAACTCGGACAAGACGGAGGTCCTCATCCTTGGACCCATCCCCTCAGCCTGGGATGACTCCTTGTGGCCGACCACACTGGGAACAGCACCAACAGCCAACAACCATGAACGCAACCTAGGATTCATCCTCGATTCTTCCCTCTCCATGTCTAAGCAGGTCATCGCCGTCTCCTCCTCCTACTACAACACCCTCCGCACGCTCCGCAGGATCTACAAGTGGATCCCGACTGAGACAAGAAGAACGGTGACACATGCCCTCGTCAGCAGCAGACTGGACTACGGCAGCGCACTCTACGCAGGAATCCCATCCAAACAACTACGGCTACTACAATGCATCCAAAACGCCTCTGCCCGACTGATCGGCATCATCCCCCGCGGCAGCCACATCACCCCCTACCTGAGAGACCTACACAGGCTCCCCGTTGACAAGAGGATCACCTTCAAGCTCCTCACCTATGCACACAAAAACTCCACAACGCCGGACCAGCCTACCTGAACCGCAGACTCAGCTTCTACACCCCCACCCGCCAGCTCCGCTCCGCCAGCCTCGCCGCTGTCCCTCACATCCAACGAACGACCTCCGGTGGCAGATCCTTCTCCTGTCTCGCCACCAAGACCTGGAACACCCTCCCTACCCACCTACGGTAGACCTAAGACCTACTCGCCTTCAGAAGACTCCTCAAGAGCAGACTCTTCGAGCAGTAGCGTCAACCCCCTCAGCGCCTTGAGACCCTCCCAGGTGAGTAGCGTGCTTTACAAGTACTCTGATTGATTGATTGATTGATTGGTTGTTTGAAAACATTGTACACTGAAAATTAGGGTGCATGTTTCTGTTTTTTAAAAGCATGTTTCACAACAACTGATTGAAAGGTACATTGTTAAGATAAGCTGATATGTTGAAAAGTCAAGCATATTTGCTGTTTTGATTGGTAATATTGTGTGATGAACTTTTGACCTGTGTGCTCAGCTAAGTGTTTCTATGGTAACAGGCAGAAGACAGAATGGGGGTGGGGTTCAAAGTTATGTCAGTTGGATAGGGTTCAAAGTTCAACCAATAGAAATTTGTTTTGAATTAATGTGGGAAGAAATCTGATTTGTTATTTACATGTATATGTGAGTAGTATGAGAGGGAAACTATGCCATTTTCTGTTTTTTTAAGAACGGTGAAACACAGAGATTCTGTATAAGAATATCTGCTGTGTGACTGACATTCTTCTTAATCTGCAAATCAATATGAAAGGTGAGTTGTTAACTTGTAAGGGGATGTGGGTGGTTCATTTTGTTTTTAATAAGAGTAATATGTTTATCGTTGTAAATTGCAAAGAGTAGTTTAGTTGTGTAGAATCACATTCTGAGTTTGTCTGCATTTCGATAACCATTGTGATAAAAGCATTTGGTAAGTTAATGTGTTTGGAAACTTGAAGCATAGGGTTTCAGATATAAGTTACACTATTGCTATAATGGCATTAATCAGGGATTGAGGGTGGAGGAAATAAATAATTTGCTGATCCTGCATCAAAATTCCAGTCTAATGATTAGGGTTACCAGCTCATTATTTTGATGGCCCAGAAATAAGCAGTCACATAAAGCTGTATTTTTTGCACTTATCAGTGAATATTTAGAACAGCAAATATAAATAGAAAGCACTTTTAATTGCGTTCTAGGGATGCCTCAATGATCCATGACTGATATTTAAAGAGAATAAAGAAAGAAAAGTAACATAACTAATTAATACATACTTTTTTATTTATAACTCTATTTAGTGTCAAGAGCAGGTCTCTGCAGGCTCCTTAAACAACACACAGCAGACATATTTCTTTTGGCAACCCAACTTTATATTCCTTTTCATTAACTGCATTGAACACTACAGCAGTAAGTGTAAAAATACAAATGTACGGAATAGGCTATAGGGGGGGCCCAGGGGGTACTGGAACCATAAAAAACTAAGCTTTGGTAACCAGTTAACAAAGGCATGTAAATATGCTAATGGTCTTTAAAGACTGGTGAAAAACTCGGGCATGCCGGAGATAAGACTCCAGACACTGCCCAGCCGAGCCCCCAGGAGCGCAAGCTTCACTGCAGCAGCCCGGGCTGAGACACAGGATGGGGGAGGAGGGAATCTGAAGCCCTGGAGGCCAGGGCAGAAGTGTGAAAGTGAAGGCACGACCCCCTTCGCATCACTCCAGGTCCTCCCTGGGGGTCGCGCCCCACAGTTTGAAGACCCCTGTTCTAAAGAAACAATGTATAGTAAAAGGATGAAGAATCAATTTCAGGAAATTAGAAAAAGAATGTTTTACAATAGAGTTGCCTTAAACTTCAGCATTTTACAAGAAGAAGAAACATATTGAAAGTATTGTTGAGAAGGCTTTTGAATTAAAAAAATATGTATTTATTTTAGTAATCAATAGAATTCGATCATTAGATAAACCAATCCATTTAATGAAGGCCAAAAGTAAGTGGAGAGGACTAATTAACAGAACTTATTTTTCTGATGTTTTTTTGAGTGAATGGAAACACAGTTCAAGTTCTGAGACTTATTTTAATGAAGAGAATTATCTTCATAGTAATGATTTGTTGCATGCAGTTGACACCAGTGGTCGAGCTTATGAGGTTAGAAATGGTTGTCCTATTGAGAAAGAGAAAATTGTTCCCAGAAATGCAGAAGAGGTGTTAGCTGATGAAGTTTTAGGGAGATGTCCTAAAGCTACAGTGTACACTTGGAATTGCAGTAGTATTTGTAGTGTACGACATGAAACTATTGATTTTTTACGCAGGTTCTTACGTAACTATACTAAGAAAAGTGTTAAACAAAAGATTAAGATGTTGCAAGGACCAGACCCTTGCAGAGTGAGAGAAAATGCTGGTTTGCAAGGTCATTCTCTGGCTTGTCTTTCTAAAAATGTATGTTGAAGTGTTTTTCACCATTTCAGGATGTTAGCAGTATATCATACTCAAACGAGAAAATTAGTCAGGACATTGTATTATGCAAAAAGTCCAGCAGTAATGTTAAAAAAGTTGAACATTGCTATTTTGCGTGGATCAGTATCAGATGTAAATGTAAATGTAAATGTACAGGAATTTATATAGCGCAAATCACCGAGCGGTTTCTAAGCGCTTGCTTAGGGAACCCGTCCTGGTATTCCCCTGTGAGATAACCCCGGCAGGGTATCCGCAAGGTGAAAGCCAGGCATCCCGCCGAGAGGGGCCGTTGTGGAGATTAAGCAAGCCATTGCCCAGAGTCGCAGAGTGTGAACCCGTGAATCGAGTAGGCACCGGAGCGAGAATTGTCAAGTCCATGGACATTTTAGGACTCAAGACCCCGCTGAGCCGGGAATTGAACCCTGGTCCCGGGCTGACCTCTGCTTCCAGGTCTGCCTCCTCTAACCAGTGAGCCACACTTCTCCACGTTTGTGAAGAAATTGAGTTTAGTTACTTTGGTGGTGAGCAAGACAGTGCAGAAACTGATACATTAATAGAAGGAAATGTGGACGAGATTGTACAACATTCTAGTAAAAAACTATTTGAGCAAGAAATTACAAAGTTTAAGGTGATTTCAGGTGAAAGGCCAAATTATTCTTGAATCTGTTGTCGACAAACTCATTATAAAAATCAGACTAGGACGGTTAATCTGTATTTAAAAAGTGAAAAAGAAAATAATAATGAGTGGAAGGAATTTGCAACTAATTTGTTTTGATTTGGGTTCTGATCAACGTATTTGTAAATATTGTTGTAACAAATTTGATGAGAACAAAATGCCTGGTAGAGCTGTGCATAATAATTTTGAGTTGGTAAAACTTCCTTCTGAACTGATGGATTTAAATACCTATGAGTCTATTCTTATTCAATGTGTGCATCCATTACAGACTATTGTTCGTATAGAGCCTAAGACTGGGAAATTTCCTCCTTCAGATTTACAGAGAGGATTAATGAAAGAGTTGTGTATTTACAGTTAGAATTAAAGAAAATTATAGAAACTATTGGTGTAGACAGTGTAGAAAATGAACCACTAGTTACTCTTGTTAATGGTGTGCCGACTAAGAATAAAAAAAGCTGGCATATATTAAGATGTGAAGAAAACTATGAACATTACAGTGTGCATCCACTTCATTCAAAAGAAGTGAAGGGAACACTATTGATTTGTTCCAAATTAAAAAAGCAAAACAAGTCCCATGAGTGTATGGGAAAAGAGCTTAGAAGCTCGTTGTTTTCCACAGTTGTTACCAACTGGAAAAGGAGGACAATATGATGAACATCCTGTGCAGATTCCTGCATCTGAATATCGGACAACAAGATTATCTGCAGAAGATACAAGATTTTGACAATGTATCCCTTATATATTTCTTCTTTTGTTTGAAAATGACTTGTTTGGACTTTCAAATGCAGTCAACCATATTCTAAAATCTGGAATACATCTGCAACATGTATCTGCAAAAGATATTATGGATAATGTGCACCAGAGAGATGATCCTCTAGAATCTTAGCTCATTAATGTGATGGCATGTCAGCGTGGGACTAATGAATATTGGTACAGTCGTCATGGAGAACTGAAATGTATGCTACGAAACTTAGGAACTCCAACATGGTTCCTTACCCTGAGCCGTGCTGAGTACGCTTGGGATGATTCACTAGATTTTCTTCGAGAGGCAAATTTGAATATAAAAAACAATGAACACAAGACACCTGGAGAATTGTGCTCTTTGGATACTGTTGATGTATGCAGGTATTTCAATCATAGATTTGAGGCTATGATGTCTTTTATATGCAATAAAAAAAATCCTGTGGATTTCTTTTGGAGAAAGGAGTATCAAGCAAGAGGTGCTCCTCGTATACATATGCTGTTATGGATTAAGGATGCTCCCAAATTTGTAACAGAAGCGGATGATACTGTTTTGAGTTTTATTGAACAATATGCAAATTGTGCTGTACCCAAAAGCACAGAAGAAAACAACTGAAGAACACAAGTCTTACGATTCCAAAGCCACCCATGTGGAAAATACTGTCAATGAAAGTCCAAATCCAACGACAAGTTCTACACCAAATGTCGTTTTGGACTTCCACATCCTGTAATATTGAAAGGAAGAGTTTTATGTCATCTTGGTGACATACTATCACAAGAAAGTCTCCAAAAAATACCTACAACTTAAGAAGAAAAGAAGAGTCAAAATACATAAATGACTACAACCCAGTCATTTTGTCCAATTGGAATGCTAACATGGATATTTAATATGTTGCGCACACTTCCATTGCTGTTGCTCGATATGTAGCATCTTATATTACAAAATCAGAAAATAAATAATACAGTTTCAGTTTGAAGATGTTATCGCATCGAGAAATCAGAGCATATGAATGCTCAGATCGGTTATCATCTGCAAGTCTATACTCCAAATCTACAAGAATCAGTTATGTGACTCTAGGACTTGCAGCAATGCGAAATCAAGTACTGAAATCTGTACAATAAATTGAATATTTAGCAGCAAAAGATCCAGAAAGTACAGATATTTTGGAAATTGAATATGTTGGATACATATTACTCAAACAGAAGTCATCATCTTGAGAACTTGTGTCTCTGTGAAGTGCTGCAAAATTACACTTTTAAACGAAATACTACAGAGAACATCAATGATGGAAAATATGGAATCATTTGTTCCGAAGGATGCTTGGTGAAACAAACAAAAGGAAATTTGATTAGTCACAGGAAGCTGAGTTGTGACACTGCTGATAAAATGGAATTTTACTATTTAGCTCTTTTACAACTATTCAAACCATGACGTTCAGAATTGGAATTACTTGGACGATGAAATTGATCAAGAAGCTACAATTGCAGCTGATATTGCTAGATACACTTCTCAAGACAGTCAAAGTTCTACTGCACTAAGTCAAGATCCACTAGGAGAACCAATTGTTAAAAATGAAGCAGCAACCGCCATGAATGAGGTGGAAACAGCAATGTATCAAGCTCAAGAAGATGTAACAAACTTAGAAAACTTGGAAGAACAACTAAATATTGAGCAATAACAAATATATGAGCAAGTGACCATGGATTACTTCATGAAAAGAAAGAGTGCTCATGGACGTCATTTCAACCTATCCGAATGTATGTGAGTAGACAAGCTGGAACAGGAAAACGTTTTTTAATTAAAGTAATTACAAATTATCTACAGAAAAAAATTAGTCACATTTGTCTCGTTTTGTCACTGCTCCAATTGGGTTGGCAGCACACAACATTAAAGGAATTACTTTACATTGTTTACTAATGCTACCAGTAGAGCATGAAAATAAATCGGAATACCACAAGCTATCTGGAGAAGCATGTTGTAAAGTTTCAAAAGTCTTGAAGAAAATAAAACTTAATGCTTGTATTTGTGCATATAAGAATGCAGCAAATTCTACACACAGAGTATGACGTGTTAGTTGGAGGAAAACACATCATAGTTTTTGGAGATCTACTGCAACTGACTCCTGTAAAAGGACAACCAGTTTTTAAAACACGTGCGCATGAAGACACCAGAAAGTCTCTGGGTAGTGTTGGAAAAGTGAACATTTGGTCATATTTTGAATACAAAGAACTCATTACAAATATGTGAGAGGCAGATGATGTTGATTATGGAACTATTCTCCAAGATATAAGAATTGGACTTCTGACAGAACATGACAAACAAGCTTTACAGACTTGATTACTTTCCAATTTGTTTCCAAATGAAAATATAGTTCCTGAGAAAATATACATGGAAATTGCAGATAAGAAATCAGTAATCTGCTTAATGCCAACACTGCATGAGTGTTCTATATTCAATGAACAACTTTTGAAACTGGAAAATGAAGAAATAATAAAAATGGAAGCAATCGATAAAATAGAACATGAAGGAATCACTATAATTTGGACCGAAAAATTGAAGAAAAAATTGTATTCTTTCGAAAAATCAATATCTAAAACTGCTGGTTTAGAAAATAATCTATATGCATGTAGGAACTGTCGGATAATTTTAAGGCGTCATTTGGTTGTAGAAAAAGGTTTAGTTAATGGAGCAATGGGCAAAGTTGTGGATTTTGTTAATTATCAAAATAAAGATGGTATTGAATTCTTAAAGATTAAGTTTGATCAGAATGAAGAAGTGAAACAAATTGGTTGTTGTTCTGTTCATTTTTTGCTTGTTAAAAATGTATATGTCAGTGGAAAACAGTTTCCATTTTCTCTGACATATGCAGTGACTATTCATAAATCTTAAGGTTTAAGTGTTGACAGTGCTTTGGTGAACATTGGAAATTCTGTGTTTAAAGAATGTATGGTATATGTTGCTTTGTCCAGAGTCAGAACATTATCTGGTTTGTTTTTGATTGATTTTGATGATACTAAGATTAATGCTGATGCCAACTATGTTAAAGAGTATAATAGGTTAAGGAGAACATATGTTCCTAATTTAGGTCAATTACCGGTATTTGAAAAGTGTGTAGATGCTCAAAAAAGAAGGTATGAGAATATCTGTACTGAAGGTGTAGGGAAGGGAAAAAACAAGATGATGTTGTGATTGCAAGCAAAAAGAAAAAGGACACTGTTGAAGAGATTGTTGTTTTTCAGTTTGAAAATAGTTCTGGTGTCAACTGCTGTGCTAATGTAGTGGTCAATGTTGTTTTTTTCTTGAAGGTTTGCAACAACAAATTATGGAGAATCGTGAAATAAGATTTTGTTCCTTGTTACATTCTCTTTATGTTACATTCTCTTCATTAAAAATTGAGAACAGATACAAGTAAAATACAAAGTGTTTCTGATGTTCGTAATCTTTTGGATGTATGTTCTGGTTCTACACAACTTACACAAAATATCCAAAAAGATGCTCGGGAGTTTCTACTGTATATGCTTACAGAATTGGAAAATGAAGGTGTAGACATAGAGAATATTTTTGGCCTTTGTTATAAATGGGAACATCAATGTGAAAATTGTATGTATACATGTAGCACTAATGTAGACACTGAAAGATTTTCATATTTGACATTACCAGACTGTCTTTCAGTAAATTAGTTAAAGCTGCAATCATGTAGTGTAGGCATTGCAAATCAGAAATGTTTGAAACAACAAGAGGAACGGGGATAGGACGATATTTAATGGGGTCCAGTGTACAAGTCCAAGTATAGAGCACACAGAAGGATACAAAGTTCCCTGGGGAGAGTACAACAATGTGAAGAAGGAGAAGAAGTGTAGAGTCAGGGAACTAGAGAGGTTCCCTTATCGGAACTAGAGAGCCTCACACACCCAGAGCGCTAGGTGTAAAACACCCTGACTGTAGGATGTCCAGCTTCATCATCGGCTCACTGCTCCTCATCAGACCGGCGCTGCAATGTCTGACGGAATGCCAGAAGGCACTCTTTTGGCGGAGTTCTTTTGTTCCTTGCCGATGGTGTGTGTGGGTGAGAACAAGAAGTGTAGTCGGTGAAAAGTGAGTGAATGTTAAATAGGGTAAGCAATCCACAATGTATTTTATTGGCGTGGCTGATTCCCTGATTAAAAGGGGTGAGAGGGGAGCTAGAGACTGTAGGGTATGCAGAAAACTAACTCAACCCCCTATTGTGGTCAACATGTTTCTCGCCAACCGGCGATTCGTCAGGACCTTAACAAGGTACTACACAGGAAAACGGCGATACACTGCTCATTCAAAAAGTAAAAAGCAAATGCAAATACAACCTCACTGGGTCAGGTACAAAGCGGGCCAGGGGTCCTGCTCTAATTAGGCGACCCTAAGGGAGAGGAACACAGGCCTCGCAGCATGCTCCCGTGAGGCCAGCGCTGTCTGGTAAGAGTACCTGAGCGTAGACGCTGGGACGGCGGCGACACCTACCCCTCACGCTCGCGGCACCTTGTTAAGGTCCTGACGAATCGCCGGTTGGCGAGAAACATGTTGACCACAATAGGGGGTTGAGTTAGTTTTCTGCATACCCTACAGTCTCTAGCTCCCCTCTCACCCCTTTTAATCAGGGAATCAGCCACGCCAATAAAATACATTGTGGATTGCTTACCCTTTTTAACATTCACTCACTTTTCACCGACTACACTTCTTGTTCTCACCCACACACACCATCGGCAAGGAACAAAAGAACTCCGCCAAAAGAGTGCCTCCTGGCATTCCGTCAGACATTGCAGCGCCGGTCTGACGAGGAGCAGTGAGCCGATGATGAAGCTGGACATCCTACAGTCAGGGTGTTTTACACCTAGTGTTCTGGGTGTGTGAGGCTCCCTAGTTCCGATAAGGGCCCCTCTCTAGTTCCCTGACTCTGCACTTCTTCTCCTTCTCCACAGTGTTGTACTCTCCCCGGGGAACTTTGTATCCTTCTGTGTGCTCAAATCAGAAATTTTATCAACATTATTTATCCAAAGATATAGAAAATATATAATTTTAATGATGTTGTACAGCTGACGGAAGAAAATTGGACACTTTAATAAAACATTTTGTAGCTACACAAATATCAATATCTGGAAGGACTTTTGTAGCAGTAGCGTTAATTTCCCACAATGGTCCTTCAATAACATCTGGACATTACATTGCATATCTCAAAAGTGAGAAAGGCTGGAGTCTTTGTAAGGATGCTCAGTTTTATTTTCAAACAATGTTTGCCTTTCGAATTACCAAATTCCTACCAAATATTTTTAAAGCCAAAGTTTTAGGGAGATAATTCAGCCTCTGAGGAATTTATTGTTATCATTTCATATGATTATCATTGGACAATTTACATAAAAATTACTGCAAAAATACAATTTGGCCTCAAGGAAATGTATTTCTTTGAATTATGGACTTGTTGTTGCACATTGCCTTGGTGCATAATTTTAACTGGCATTATTTATAGTGTTTATAAATTTAAGTTATAACATTTTCTTAGCAGTAATCATTTTATATACGTGTGATTTGTACTATCTAGTATTTTACTATAGATGTATTATTGTTTTTTTTTTAAACATCTAATTGATTGGGGGTTTTTTGCCCGCTGTAATGTGATGAGTACAATTGAAATCACTGTTTCTAGTGAAATCCAATATATTCTGAGAACAGCAAAAAAGGCAAAGCAATTACTTTGTAAAATGTTGAAATCATGCTGTGCTGTTAAAAATGTATTAATATATGTTATAACTACTTTTTCTTTTTCTTTACAGAGCTTAATTTTAAGATATCAAATTTACCACCATTTAGATTATAAAAAACAAGTGAATAGAATGTGTACTGTTTTTTACGTGTACTACTGTTGAGGTAAGTTTTAGTAAGTCTTAAAATACACAATGGACTGTGTTTCGACACATGTTTCAACTAATTATTAATAATTCAAAAGTACCGATCATCTGGGATTTTAACTACTGGCCCACAGATGTAAGGGAGAGCTCTTGCTCTTCCGACTTTACTGACCTTTTATCTGGCATGAACTGCATCCAGCATATACAGTCCGCTAGGCATGTCAAGGGACACGTCCTAGATCAAGTGTGGCCATCCAACCTGGACATTTCCCAACCGCTTATCTGTCAGTGCCCGTGGTCAGATCATTGTATTATTACGTTCTCTTTGGCCTGCCCCCCCCCACACAAAACTGGCCCCAATCGGGAATCATATGGCCAGAAGCTGGAACAGAGCCAATCTTAATGAGTTTTACACCCTACTTAGGGTTTCTCCTCCTGCTGAACATAACTCCTTAGCAATTCAGGCCACCAGCATTAAACTCTGGCTTGAATCAGCCAGTGACATCATTGCCCCTCTTAGGCGTATTAAAGTAAAACACCCCCATGACGCCCAGAAATGGTTTTCGGATGACCTAAAAAATAAGAAACTTATACTTAGGCAGGCTGAACGCAGCTGGAGACGAGACTACGTCCCTGGTAAAAAAAAACTCTATTTATGACACTGCTCAAAGACTATAAACAAGCTACCCGCCAGGCTAAAACTTCATACTTCTCTCTGAAGATTACCAGCTCTGCTACCAAGACCAACGATATATTTTTCATAGTTGAGGAGCTCTCACACCCTGACAGAGTCACTATTCAGCCCCTCCCTTCTCAAACCCTCTGTGACTCCCTCAACTCATACTTTATGGACAAGATCGCTAAGATCAGAAGCAGCATCCCTCCCCCCCCCCCATTAGACCTGCACCCACCATTAGAAATATCCAAATAGTGGATGAAATACCTCCGATATCTGAGCATGAGTTCTTTGCACTCTTAAAAAAGGTAGGCTCTGGCTCCCCGACAGATTTCTGTCCTTCTCACATTCTACAAGCAGCTTTCTCCATTTGCCCCAAGCCCCCCTTGACACTCCTTAACAATTCCCTCAGACTAGGTTCAGTCCCAGACTCTTTTAAGACCGCCAAAGTCGTCCCCATCTTAAAGAAACCCAACGCTGACCCCTCCCTATTGAGCAACTTCCGTCCCGTCTCGTTGCTCCCTTACCTCAGTATGGTGCTCGAAGCCCAGGTCACCAACTTCCTTAGTTCATTCATTGAAAGCTCTCAGTTCTTTGACTCGCAACAAGCCGGATTTAGGCCAGCTCACTCTACTGTGTTAGTCATTCTTTCAGTTATGGATGAACTTAGGAGGGGAGCGGACCTCAAGATCTGTCAGGCATTAGTGCTCCTGGATTTGCCGGCGGCCTTTGACACGGTCGACCATAACATCTTAATCGACCGTGTCGGCGACGCCAGCATCCAGGGGTCGGCCCTTAGGTGGATCTCCTCCTTTCTCAGCAATCGACATCAGGCTGTCCGCCTTTCAAACTTTTCTGTGGAAAAAGTTAAGTTGACATGTGGCGTCCCCCAGGGATCTTCCCTTCCCCCCCTTCTTTTTAATTTGTACCTGACTACCTGACTTCCCTTATTCGGTCCCTACGCGGGAGTAAGGTCACTGCTTTTAACTATGCAGACGACATCTAACTGGTCTTCGAGATTGATTCCTCAGACCTCTCCATCCATAACTTCCAGTCCACCATGTGCCTCATTAGAAATTGGATGGAGGTCAATCACTTGAAACTCAATCCCGACAAGCTAATCTTGATCGGTGGTATTTCCAACCCGTGGAACTCCAATTTTTGGCCCTCCAGCCTCGGCTCCCCTCCTTCTCCGGCTGAATCGGCCAAAAGTTTGGGGGTCATTATCTGTAAATATCTCTCCATGAAGTATCAGATTAGTGCTGTGGTGTCCTCCTGCTTTTTCAATCTCCGCAGAATCCGTAAGATCTCTCGCTTTTTAACCACTGAGGCATTAACCCTCTTCTGGCCCTGGTCATCTCCTGTATCGACTACGCCAACTCACTCTATGTTGGCATCCCGGCCTACCAGCTTCGCCACTTGCAGCTGGAGCAAAATCAGGCCGCCAGGCTCATCTTTTACCAACCTAGACACCACCATGTTCACCCTTTGCTTAAATGCCTCCATTGGCTCCCAGTGGCCAAACTTTGCGAATTTAAACTAGTCTGTATTATCTTCAAAGCACTGGCTGGCCTTGGTCCCGTTTTTATTTCTTCCTTGCTTCACCGTTATTTTCCCTCTCGTAACCTCCGCTCCCTTCATCTGGCTCTTCTTACAATCCCTACCTTTCGCTGCAAGAAACATGGTGGCCTTAGATTCTCCTTTCTCGCCCCCTTCCCCTGAAATTCACTTCATGTTGAATTTAGACTAATCACATCCTACCCCCACTTCAGATCTCGTCTGAAAACTATATTGTTCTGACAGAGTTACGAGTAATGCACTATCTACTCATTCCATCCCCACTGCCGGTTCTTTCTGTCTCTTCTCCGCTCACAGCGCCATGAAACCGTTTGGTGTGCACGCACTCTAGAAGTAATTTTAACATAACATAACATAACAGTTGAATGAAAAGAACGTGGATCGACTAGATTTCTGTCAGCAAATTGTAATGCAAAAAGGTATAAAATAGGGGACAGCTTTAGAACACCTGTTTGCGAGATATATGGTATAGTACAGAATAGACTAATATGGTTGTTTTGTAGGTCTTGATAATTTCATAATTAAAAGAAATGAAACTCTTTAACTTAAACCACATCACTCAGTGTTTTTGCATATGTCATATTAGATCACATCCCTTCCCTTCAGTAATATATAATTATGTCCTATCAGTTTCCTAAAATGTAAGTAGTTGTACATGTTTGTTAATCTTTGTTATGAGTACACAAATGTACTCCTATAATAACAAATGGCCTAGCCATTAATTCTATTTCATATTTATAAGGTGAGGAAAAGGCATTCTGTATACCTTTTCTTTTCCATGTAAATATAATCTCATCATACACAGTACTTTGCGTTGAAAAGGTGTTCTATAGATGTTGCTGTGCGTGTTTGCACAGAACACTCATAGAACAAAACACATCTCCAGATTTATCAGAAATCATAAATCTGAACATGTTTGTGAATGCTACACCATCCTCCTATTGGTGTTGCAAAGCACACCAAGGAAAATAGTTTTCACTTCTCCTAATTTTTTCACATTCAATATATGCTGCAATGCAAAGCATATATTGAAGGAGAAAAACGCCTTTACTGATTGTTTTTGTGCAGGTCCCTTCTTGCAAAAAAACAATCTCCACATGACACGGAGATCCTTGCACCAGGGTGCAAATCTGGCTGTCTCACCACATGACTGCAGTTTGTGCAGCTGTGCAGAGCCAAGTACAGAGTTGCAACATATTTATGTACATATGTTACATCCCTGTGCCTCGGAAGTACCACAGCACACTGTAGTTAAACAGTTTACAGTGTCATGCTGCAGCACTTCCTTATAATTATGCACTTATGCATTCACCACACATCAGAAATGTATTTTTACAGTCAATTATGCACTACACATACATTCATCTTAACTTTCACACACTAGCATACTAGTTTAGATCTTTCTTTAACCAGTGTAGTTAGTTCTGAAAATAACTTTTTTTATTGTTGTTGTTTTTTTGGGGGGGGGGATTTTTTGAACGATTTTGTAAAAATGACAACTAGGAAAAGAGAACTTAAAACTGGGAGGAGAGGAGAAAAGAAATCTAACAATGGTGGTGGTCAACAGCTTGACACACCAGATCCACCGACTGCTCTCCATATGCTATCAGCAGTCCATATTTTACACAGTTCATTCTAAGTTTCCCTAATTGGGGACAAATATCAGGGTGTGCAGTAGAGGTTGATGGTGTTGCTCCACTCCAACTCGGGCCTTCTGATGAAGCAGGAGGAGCCTTTCTCAATCTCCTTAACTCCACCCTTGTAAAGTTGACCGGATGCTTAGATTGCAAGTGCTTCCGCATATTTGCAGTTCCGCACGAGTACTTTTGGTTGGGGTCTCCCCTTGAAAGCACTTCCTTCCATATACGGGAAGTAACTTTTGTTGCATTCACCTTTTTCAAGCCTGGTGGAAAGGTGAAAAATGTCCAGACAATGCTGCTATATTTTTCTTCTGGTGGAGGTTCAGGTACAAATTCTTCCTCTGATGAGTTCTCTGAATCAGAGCATGAGGGTGGATTAGCAGCCATAGTATCTTTAAATGAATCTCTTCTCCAAAAAAGAAAAGTTCTAATAAGAGTGATTACAATGGGTGGGGTCCTTCAATAGTTTCAATACGAAGTGTAATGAACCAATCAAATCTCTGCTTTTGAAATCACATGGGGTGCGTGTAGGTTGCACGTAGGATGCGCACACTCAGCTCGCAGCCTGCTTGCATCGTGCTCGCATCCAGTGCAACTTTGTGAAATTGCATCAGATAATCCCTTGTCTTTAATATTTATATTAAATATATATAAATAAGTTTTACAACATTAAAGAAAAGGCGGAAGTCACACACCCAACTCGTCCGATATGCATATGACGTCATGCGCTACCGGGCGTCCGTCACGTCGCGTTATACGTATATCTCGCATATGCGCCAAGCGTCATGCACAATTCGCATAGCAATCATACCTGTCGCACGCCCTACGCGGATCCTAGACAGCGACCATAAAATGGCGGACACGTTCTTATGTCGGAATCTAGAACCCTAGTGTAATTTTCCCAATTCATGCCCATATATAGGTATAAATTACCCGATCCTTGTATAGGCATAGAAATCATTACCATATTTGGACTGAGCCTATGCAGCCCAAATACGGCATGGCTACTTCCACTAAGTTGCGAGAATCCACAACGATTTCTTAGAGAAACCCGCCTTGGGCAGCTAGTGACTTCCCCTTGCCTGAATACTAATTTATCTAGGAAATCATGGAGTTTTCAAAGAACTGAGCCTTTGATGACGTTATTATGTCCAATCATACTTCAAACTTGGCACCTTCCAGGTATAAATATTCGTACATTTTCCCAGACAAACACTCAGTGGTTTGGAGCAGATCGACTATCTACTTCCCCGATGCGCTGCTGCTGCAAGTGCCGAAGGAAGCCGACCCTCCAGCTGACGCACTGAGAGAGGCTCTCTTTTCTCCTGCCGAGTAATCCAGCTCTGGTGTTTCCAGGCTACCAATGCGGGTTGCTGGGAGATCAAGCCCTGGGAGAGAGATACAAGACCTCTGTCATTCTAACACCAAGGTACGGAGCTGATTAGACCCTTAGCCTAAACATTCCCATGTCAAGCCCTTACTGAAAAGTCTACATTGGCTTCCTATTCTCCAGCGCTGCTTGTTTACACTGGGCTGTACTATTCATGAAGCCCTGTCAGGACGCGGCCCCACCTTCATTGCCTTAAACATCCAGTGGTACCTTCCATCGCGCGGTCTACGCTCCTCTAATAAAAAACTTCTGGTGTCCCATGCCTTTAAACGGAAGAAACACGGCAGCCTCAGATACACGACCTTGGCCCCTCAATTTTGGAACTCTTCCCCCTAACCTGCGCATGACGGACTCGTATACCCAATTCAGGAAATTACTCAAAAGCTGGCTTTTCTCCCACACATATGACTGATACTCATTCTCTGTTCAGCACAACGTTCGGTCCTGTCCATAGCGCCAAGAAACAGTTTGGTGAACGTGCGCTCAAGAAATATACTTTAACATAACATAACATTAGAAAATTCTTGAAATAGATTATTGGCAGAAAATACTAAACTTAGGCTACACATCACTTATTCCTTTCCTTGTACTAGACTTAGGTTAGGTACACTGGGGTAGGCACCAGTTGAGTACTTTTAGTCTTTCTACATAACTGTATGTATTTTATGCATTTTATGTATTCTATGTTATTTCATATGGCTTTGAAACCATACCATGCTTTTACTGTATTACTTGATAATACTTTTCGCATTATATGCCTTGTACTTTATAACCAGTATTACCATTGTAGCAGTACATTTTCCTATGCTTGAGAAATAGGACTGTTCAATAAATACCTTTTATTGAAAACACCCGTGTTTCTATTTCTCAGAACTCTGGTGAAACAAAGCATGCACAATTGACTGAGTAAAATAGTTATCTATTGTTTCCACGACTCTAGAGATACGTTTCATCCTTGGGGAAACAAAGTTGTCATGTTTATGCGGTTGTCAGAAACTAATCCATTCTTGTGAATTCAAGAAAGTTTCTAGTGACCTCTGAGCTAGCTGGCACTCACAATTAAGTCTAATATATTCGGTAGAGACCTAGTAGAATTCAGTTCTACGTTAAACTAATCAGGATATATTATTCCAATGCGCAGAGCCTATTGGGAATATAGGAACTACACTACAACGTTTCCCGCAGTAAATGAGCAGGGTGTTCATAAGGTGCTGAACTCCAAAAAAAAGAAAAAAATTATAAAAATAATTTAAGCATATTATGAATAAATTATAATAATGAAAACTACAACTAACTATAACTGGGGAGCTTCACTGGTTTTACATGAGTGAAATGTCCAGCTAACTATAACACCCCTATATGTTTTTTCAGTGAATAGTCTTTGGTGAACCACAGATCCCGTAATGCAACATTCAAAAGGGAGTGATTCCAAAATGGGCGGGTCCATCGGAAGTTAAAAAACTTTGAAAATTCACCTGTGGTAAACTGACGACTGTTTTGGTGGCAGGCACACCTTGGAAGAAGTTTCAAGATGAAACGAAACATGTTGGTGACAATGCCATGCCCTGTTGCTCTGTACGAAATAAATTGATGGAGGCAAGTTTATGTGCGACTCGTCTCATCTCTTGAAGGGGATGGTTGTTGGAATTTATGTCGGCGTGGTTCTGCCGAGGAGAAACGCACAGCCAAACGCAGCGCCAGGCAACCCCGCACCCGAACCATACTGTTGGAACCGTGGATACGGATTGAAGGGGATTGCGGTGCTCCCGGGGACTGGACTCCGGTACTTGGTCCTCAGCCAGTCCTGAAAGTTGGCTGACAGTGAGGGAACTTGTGGCAAATTCGTAACAGAAGGAAAGAGGTCTGTGACCACAACGGGACATTAATGCACCACCCACTGTAGGGTTAAAATTTGAACAGTCTTTGGTGAACCACAGATCCCGTAATGCAACATTCAAAAGGGAGTGATTCCAAAATGGGCGGGTCCATCGGAAGTTAAAAAACTTTGAAAATTCACCTGTGGTAAACCGACGACTGTTTTGGTGGCAGGCACACCTTGGAAGAAGTTTCAAGATGAAACTAAACATGTTGGTGACAATGCCATGCCCTGTTGCTCTGTACGAAATAAATTGATGGAGGCAAGTTTGTGTGCGACTCGTCTCATCTCTTGAAGGGGATGGTTGTTGGAATTTATGTCGGCCTGGTTCTGCCGAGGAGAAACGCACAGCCAAACGCAGCGCCAGGCAACCCCGCACCCGAACCATACTGTTGGAACCGTGGATACGGATTGAAGGGGATTGCGGTGCTCCCGGGGACTGGACTCCGGTACTTGGTCCTCAGCCAGTCCTGAAAGTTGGCTGACAGTGAGGGAACTTGTGGCAAATTCGTAACAGAAGGAAAGAGGTCTGTGACCACAACGGGACATTAATGCACCACCCACTGTAGGGTTCAAATTTGAACAGTCTTTGGTGAACCACAGATCCCGTAATGCAACATTCAAAAGGGAGTGATTCCAAAATGGGCGGGTCCATCGGAAGTTAAAAAACTTTGAAAATTCACCTGTGGTAAACTGACAACTGTTTTGGTGGCAGGCACACCTTGGAAGAAGTTTCAAGATGAAACGAAACATGTTGGTGACAATGCCATGCCCTGTTGCTTTGTACGAAATAAATTGATGGAGGCAAGTTTGTGTGCGACTCGTCTCATCTCTTGAAGGGGATGGTTGTTGGAATATATATATATATGTACAGAAAAGTCCCTCCGCAAAAGAAGAAAAGACGCAGCAGCCCAGAGGGGAAGTGTAAGGAGGGGCTTTATTCAAACAGATGGCCGTCTGGTGGCGGCGAATGCATTTCGGCACAGTGGCCTTCCTCAGTGCCCAGCACCTGACGAAATGTCGAAAAGCCTGCCTGCCGCTTGTAGATGTAGACGCCACTCCGCTCCTCCCCCATGTGATTCCGCTCACCTGTTGTGGCGTGTTGTGTGTCTGCGCACCACGACTCCCAGAATGCAACATGTTCTCACAATCCGGGTCGGTGTAATGGGGAAGGGTAACTGCTGTTCCAAATGGTGTAATGGGTCGGAGGCGAAGAAATAAGCAGCAGGATTTGATGGGCAAATTCAGGTTGTTTCTTGAACTTAGTCACTCCTTGTGCCCCCTCAGACTGTCAGTCCCTCCAGCAGAGCGAAGTGTAGAGCAGGGGCATAATGCCCGAAGAGAGGTATGCAACCTCAACCACTCTGAATCACCCTGCAAGGGGGACGGGTACCGGACCAGTCCATTACTGGAAACAAGAACAAGAAGCCGTGAGGCTGGCCAGTGAAGTCCGGACCCAAGTTGTGACAGGGGCTTGCTGCAATGCGCCTCTGGCTGTGCGCTTGAATATGTACAGAAAAGTCCCTCCTCAAAAGAAGAAAAGACGCAGCAGCCCAGAGGGGAAGTGTAAGGAGGGGCTTTATTCAAACAGACGGCCGTCTGATGGCGGCGAATGCATTTCGGCACAGTGGCCTTCCTCAGCGCCCAGCACCTGACGAAATGTCTCGAAAAGCCTGCCTGCCGCTTGTAGATGTAGACGCCACTCCGCTCCTCCCCCATGTGATTCCGCTCACCTGTTGTGGCGCATTTTGTGTCTGCGCACCACGACTCCCAGAATGCAACATGTTCTCACAATCCGGGTCGGTGTAATGGGGAAGGGTAACAGCTGTTCCAAATGGTGTAATGGGTCGGAGGCGAAGAAATAAGCGGCAGGATTTGATGGGTTAATTTGGGTTGTTTCTTGAACAGAGTCACTCCTTGTGCCCCCTCAGACTGTCAGTCCCTCCAGCAGAGCGAAGTGTAGAGCAGGGGCATAATGCCCGAAGAGAGGTATGCAACCTCAACCACTCTGAATCACCCTGCAAGGGGGACGGGTACCGGACCAGTCCGTTACTGGAAACAAGAACAAGAAGCCGTGAGGCTGGCCAGTGAAGTCCGGACCCAAGTTGTGACAGGGGCTTGCTGCAATGCGCCTCTGGCTGTGCGCTTCAATATGTACAGAAAAGTCCCTCCTCAAAAGAAGAAAAGACGCAGCAGCCCAGAGGGGAAGTGTAAGGAGGGGCTTTATTCAAACAGATGGCCGTCTGGTGGCGGCGAATGCATTTCGGCACAGTGGCCTTCCTCAGCACCCATCACCTGAGGAAATGTCTCGAAAAGCCTGCCTGCCGCTTGTAGATGTAGACGCCACTCCGCTCCTCCCCATGTGATTCCGCTCACCTGTTGTGGCGCGTTGTGTGTCTGCACACCATGACTCCCAGAATGCAACATGTTCTCACAATCCGGGTCAGTGTAATGGGGAAGGGTAACTGCTGTTCCAAATGGTGTAATGGGTCGGAGGCGAAGAAATAAGCGGCAGGATTTGATGGGCTAATTCGGGTTGTTTCTTGAACAGAGTCACTCTTTGTGCCCCCTCAGACTGTCAGTCCCTCCAGCAGAGCGAAGTGTAGAGCAGGGGCATAATGCCCGAAGAGAGATATGCAACCTCAACCACTCTGAATCACCCTGCAAGGGGGACGGGTACCGGACCAGTCCATTACTGGAAACAAGAACAAGAAGCAGTGAGGCTGGCCAGTGAAGTCCGGACCCAAGTTGTGACAGGGGCTTGCTGCAATGCGCCTCTGGCTGTGCGCTTGAATATGTACAGAAAAGTCCCTCCTCAAAAGAAGAAAAGACGCAGAAGCCCAGAGGGGAAGTGTAAGGAGGGGCTTTATTCAAACAGATGGCCGTCTGGTGGCGTGAATGCATTTCGGCACAGTGGCCTTCCTCAGCTCCCAGCACCTGACGAAATGTTTCGAAAAGCCTGTCTGCCGCTTGTAGATGTAGACGCCACTCCGCTCCTCCCCCATGTGATTCCACTCACCTGTTGTGGCGCGTTGTGTGTCTGCGCACCACGACTCCCAGAATGCAACATGTTCTCACAATCCGGGTCGGTGTAATGGGGAAGGGTAACTGCTGTTCCAAATGGTGTAATGGGTCGGAGGCGAAGAAATAAGCGGCAGGATTTGATGGGCTAATTCGGGTTGTTTCTTGAACAGAGTCACTCCTTGTGCCCCCTTAGACTGTCAGTCCCTCCAGCAGAGCGAAGTGTAGAGTAGGGGCATAATGCCCAAAGAGAGGTATGCAACCTCAACCACTCTGAATCACCCTGCAAGGGGGACGGTACCGGACCAGTCCATTACTGGAAACAAGAACAAGAAGCCGTGAGGCTGGCCAGTGAAGTCCGGACCCAAGTTGTGACAGGGGCTTGCTGCAATGCGCCTCTGGCTGTGCGCTTGAATATGTACAGAAAAGTCCCTCCTCAAAAGAAGAAAAGACGCAGCAGCCCAGAGGGGAAGTGTAAGGAGGGGCTTTATTCAAACAGATGGCCGTCTGGTGGCGGCGAATGCATTTCGGCACAGTGGCCATCCTCAGCGCCTAGCACCTGACGAAATGTCTCGAAAAGCCTGCCTGCCGCTTGTAGATGGAGACGCCACTCCGCTCCTCCCCCATGTGATTCCGCTCACCTGTTGTGGCGCGTTGTGTGTCTGCGCACCATGACTCCCAGAATGCAACATGTGAATATATATATATTCACTGAAAAAACCATAGGTTATAGACCATATATAGTTAGGAATTAGCATTTAAAAAACCTTATTTTACTCACACAAAACCATTGAAATTCCATATATAGTTAGTTGCACTAACTATATATCGCGCACCCGCAATCCACTGCTGATGATGTCACATATTACATCATTCATGACATGGTCAGTGACATCACTGATGACATCACTGATGACAACATCCAGTGATTATGTGTTTCTGTAAAGTTTAAATATGTTTTACATATTGAAGAATGAGTGGATGTATAAGTGTCTGAATGAAGGTTTTAGTAGGTGCGTGATTGACTGTATGAGTGAGTGATTAAATGCGTCTTACTGAATGCACGGGTTAGTGACTAAACTGTCTGAAAGTGTGCATCAGTATGTCTGTTGTTGTGCAAGCTGCTGCATGTGTTGATCAGTAGCTATATAAGTAGCTATATGGGTTATTGATTGGTTGCACAAGTATTTGTATGGGAGACTGAGTGTGTGTATGGCTGGCTGGGAGGTGTGTGACTCTGTGCAGATCAATGTGTACTTGTATCAGTGATTCTATAAGAGAGTAACTATGTGTTAGTATATGTTTCAAAAATGTAAGGTGTTCTGTGTTTAACTGTATAGATGAGAAAATGGAAGTGTGATTGATTCTTTTCAGGACTGACTAGGTGTGTGAGTAACTCCATGGATGAGTGGCAGAGTGTGAGTGTCTGTATAGGTGTATGAGTGCATATGATAGTGTTGTAAAGATGAGTGATTGTATGTATGAATGATTGTATGAGTGAATGTGTGTGTAGACATAGGAATCAGTGAGTGCGTATGTAGTAACTAGTATTGGTGTGTCAATGGTTTAAAAAATGATACTCTCTATTTAACACTGGGTGTAACGGAGGTTATATTACAGTGTGAGGAGATGCATTGTATTATCACATGAATTATATCATCAGTGATGTGATCATTGATGTCAATTGAGATGTCATCAGTGATGTCATTTGAGATGTCATCAGTGATGTCATCAGTGATGTCATTTGAGATGTCATCAGTGATGTCATCAGTGATGTCACTGACCATGTCATGAATGATGTAATATGTGACATCATCAGCAGTGGATTGCGGGTGCGCGATATATAGTTAGTGCAACTAACTATATATGGAATTTCAATGGTTTTGTGTGAGTAAAATAAGGTTTTTTAAATGCTAATTCCTAACTATATATGGTCTATAACCTATGGTTTTTTCAGTGAATTTTCAAGGTTTTGTAAATGCTAATTCCTAACTATATATGGTCTATAACCTATGGTTTTTTCAGTGAATTTCATTGGTTTTTTAACAGCTAATATCTGTAGCTGTAAAATGTATTCTTCTTTAAATCCAAAAATATATTTTATATGTTTATTAATAACTTTTTTTTTAATATTTTTTTTCTTCGTTCCCGCTTCGCGAATCGGGAAGCTTCCCGTTAGCTGACCTTGATGCCGCGAAATAGACCGCGAGCCGGTAAACGTTTCTTTACCGCAACTGCCGCGTTAGAAAACAACATCGTGACGCCTCCCGTCCGCATGACGTTTCGCGTTGTCGCGTGATACGTCATATGACGTGCTACGTTAGCGAACTCGTACGCTTACCGAGTCGCAAAGCACAGGTTTCTGGAAGCAAACCGGGAGGCCCTGCAAAGCGCGTAACATACACACAGCAGGTCATGTGACTTGGTAATAACACTTTTCATTGGTTCATTTCACTTTCGGTTTCCTAATGATGTAAGACTAGGTCATATGATCTAAAATGAACACTTTTCATTGGTTGAGAACTATTTTTTTTCCCAAATGGTGAAAATCCCTCCTTCTTTCCTCACTCTGACTTTCATCATTGTGAGAGAAAGACCCTTTGTTACCAGTGAGCAATGGCTTCTTTACTAGCTTCAGCTGGTGCTTCCCCACCACCTCCACCACATCCAAGGAAGAGTGGACCACCTGCTAAAGTTATAATTCAGCAAGAAGAGGAAGAAGAGGAACAGGACGACCTAGATAATCTCCCTATTATGGCCAGAAGATCTGTTGTACCGGAAGTAACGGGACCAGAGGGCAGGGAGATGGTGCCAAATATACAAACGAGATTTCGTGAAGTAAAACAAGTCTGCGTACATTGCAGTGGATTCATTTGCTACGCAGAAACTAGCATCACTCTGATCAACAGAGCTATTGACAATCATGCTCATGTTTGTCCGAAACTCCCCAAACAATAAATTCTTTTTTTTTGTTTTCTTGCTCCTGTTGAGCCCTTTACAATGAATCGTTTTCGTTGCCCCCTCCGAAAAAAAAACAAAAAAAATATAAAACTGTTCAGAAAAATTCAAAAAAAGTAAAAAAATGTTCAGAAAAATAATAAAAAAAATATAAAACAACAAAAACAATTTAAAAAAAAGTTCTTTTCAGAACTACCTCCCCGTTATTAAAAAATTGGTACAATATTTGCAACTGTGCCAACCTCTATTTCTCTTAGTTCGCTTCCCAGTTCGCTCCCCGGTACGCGAACCGGAAGCGAACCCCAAAATTTTTTTTTTTAAAAAAGAACAGTAAGTATAAGGGAAGGAAACAGACACTTATGTTAAAAGAAAGACAGCTATAAGGGAGTAAACTAGAGATACTATTACCCGTAATCCACTGCTGATGATGTCACATATTACATCATTCATGACATGCTCAGTGACATCATCAGCAGAGGATTGCGGGTAACAGTATCCCTAGTTTATTCCCTATAGCTGTGTTTCTTTTAACATAACTGTCTGTTTCCTTCCCTTATACTTACTGTTCTTTTTAAAAAAAATGTTTTCGATCAGTCAGAAACAGTGAAAGTAATGAAATATAAAAGACTACGTAGAATATGAGCACTGTATGCAACAACTTTGACACTTACAGAAGCCTCACCTTCTCCATGCCTCCTACACAGTTCTACATGTACATCATAAATGCAAACAGAACAGAATTAATTATACATGTTAAATGGTTTATTTTTGCTGTTCTCAGAATGTATCAAATTTCACTAAAACAGTGACTTGAAGGTATTCATCATATAACAGCGGGGAAAAAAAACACAATCAAAATGATTGTGTTTAAAAAACCCATACAACATTAGAAATCAGAATTCAGAACTCCTTAAAGTTAACTTACTTTCCATGACGGCCAAGGATGTCCTATGAACAGCTTACACTCTGTTGTGCTGTTATTACTTTCAACCCGCCACTTTCTGAAAGAAAACCTCCATCGTTTTCAAAAACATGTTACATACAATAAATGACTTCTTGCTCTCTACCACAAGATTCCACAAGGCCAAATCTTGTCAGAGCCATGTATAACTCTTGGATTTCTTGTTAGCCAATCCCGTCTTTTCGCATTTCCACAACTTTCAGAATTAAAATGTTGAAGATCATTTACACAATCCTGGACTAGTAATATCTTCCCCTTCTTGCTCAATCATGTTCTACATTTCCTATCACACTGATACTGCTTACTATGAAGCAGACTTACACTACCTTTATGACTAGTACAATTATTTAATTCTCTACATCACTTTTAATCACAAAGCAATGTAAAACAGTAGACAGCATTGCAGACTTACATTCCCTCTACTCCACGTTTTGATTCGCTGCTTCAATTAGCTTATAAAAAGAAATAGTTTTTCTGAACTCATTCAAAGTGCACATATTTCTCAATAACGTCCAGTGTTATGGTAAAAAGTTATGTCTCTGTACTACACTTATCTTCAAGGCCAAATAGTGTAGGAGCCATGAGAACTTCTTGAAATTCCTCAGAGCACATCCCGAGATTCTTTCCCTAAAATTTTGGTTTTAAAAACACCAGGTAAGAGTTTTTAAGGTCATATGGCAATTTTTTTTGAAAATTAAAACAGAATCATTGCAGAATGACCAGCCATTTCTACACTTTAAATAAGCTGTATAATGTCCTGATGTTATTGAAGAACCATCATGATATATAATTGCTACAGTTACAAAAGTCCTTCCTGATATTGACAACTGTGAAGCCACAAAATTTTTAATTAAAGTTGTCAATTTTGTTCCATCAGGCCTACATCGTTGGAACATTAAAATGACATACTGGCCATATGTTCGTATAAATAATGTGGACATCATTTCAGATTTACATTGCCTACACTCCATATTGTGATCAGCTGCTTTTACTAGCTTATTAAAAGAGACTGATTTACTGTCTGGCAAAGTTAAATATATAAATCTTTCTGAGTCTACACTAGTACTACTTGATACCCTACAGTTCTCGCAGTCATGCTGCCATTGATAAGAAAGCCCAAACAGATGATCTACATCTACACCTTCAGCATACAATACATCAAGCATATACATTAAAAACTCCTGACAATCTTGCTGACTATTTTGAGAGAATTGTGTTTGGCCTGAACATCTGTCTAACAGATTTCGAATTTCAGACACACTTTCTATGTTTGTTCTATCAGTGCTACATTTCTCTAACACAGAATTTAACAAACTGCAAAATCTTTGATCAGAATTGACCACAATCTCTTCTTTTACATTTTGTAGAGAAAACAAAACATTAATCACTACATTAGCATAGCAGTTGACACCAGAACTGTTTTCAAATTGAAAACCAACAACATCTTCAACAGAATCCTTTTTGTTTCTGCTTATAATTTCAGGTTCATCGACTTTTCGTCTTTTTGCTACAACCTCCCCAGTATTGGTCACATTTCTTCGTTTCCGGCCTACCACACGTTTCTCAAACAAAGGATACTGAGGCAAATGTGGCGCATACTCTCTTCTCAACCTATTGTATTCCTTAACACAATCTAGATCCGCACAAATGTTTGTGACATCACACTCAATCAAGTACAATCCCGATAAAGTCCTAACTCGTGACAATGCCACATATGCCATACCCTCCTTGAACACAGAACTGCCAATATTCACCAATGCACAGTCTACACTTAAACCTTGCGATTTATGGATTGTCACCGCATATGCCAAGCAAACAGGAAACTGCTTACGACGAACATATAAGTCTTTTACAAGCAAAAATCTAGCAGAACAACGAGCAATTAGCTGTACTTCCTCAATGCCATCAAATTTAATTTTTAAAAATTCAATTCCATCTCTATTTCTGTATTTCACAAAATCAACAACATTACCCATTGATCCATTTACCAGACCTCTTTCAACATGTAAATTCCTTCTTAAAATTATACGGCAGTTCAAGCACACATTCAGAGTCTTTTCAAAACCCGCAGTTTTAGATATACTCTTCTCTAATGAATCCAATTTTGTTTTCAGATTCTCAGACAAAATAATTGTTGATCCCATATGCTCTACTCTGTCAATAGCTTCCAATTTCACAATCTCTTGCTTTTCTAAATGCAACATTTTGTTGTTGAATTTGGCACATTCTGCAAGAGTTGGCATCAAACATATTCCAGATTTTTTCTCAGTAACTTTCTGAAAAATATTCTCAGGCACAACATCTTCGTCTGGATATAAATTTGTCAGTAATCGTGCATGTAAAGCTTCTTTCCCATGCTCGGTCACTTTTCCAATTCTAACATCTTGTAGAATAGTCTTGTAAACTTCATCCTTTGCCTGACGCATATTTTCATGCAGTTCAGCATAATTGAAGTTTAACCATATATTGACGTTGCCAATACTCCCTAAGCACTTCCTGGTATCTTCATGCGTGAGCATTTTGAACACAGGTTGCCCTTTCACTGGTGTCAGCTGCAGAAGATCTCCGAAAACAATGATGTGTTTGCCACCAAATAACACATCATACTCTGTTTTGAGAACTTCTTGCATTCTCAAATGCACAAAGGCAAGCATGACATTGGAAACCATGCTTACTTCGTCAATGATAAGAAGTTTCATTTTCCTCAAGACTCTTGAAACTTCAAAACAAGCCTCTCCAGATAGCTTGTGATATTCAAATTTGTTGTCATGCTCCACTGGCAGCATCAGTAAACGATGTAAAGTAATCCCTTTAATGTTATGTGCTGCCAGTCCAGTTGGAGCGGTGACAACACAAGACAGCGATGACTCTGTCCTTTCCTGCAAATAACATGAAATTGCTTTAATAAGGAAACTTTTTCCAGTTCCCGCTTCTCCACTCACGTACAGTCGGACAGGCTCGGACAGGCTTCAACGACGTACATGAGCACTCTTTCTTGTCATGACTTAATCCATGATCAATTTGCATGGTAAGTTCGTCATATATTTTCCTCTGCTCAACGTTGAGTTGTCTTTCCAACTCTTCTAAGTTAACCGCATCCTCCTGAGCATGTGCCATGGCTCTTTCCACTTCATTCATAGCAGTGGCAGCTTCATTTTCGATAAGAGGTCCTCCTAGTGGATCCTGACTCAATGAAGCAGAACTCTGACTGTCCTGAGAACTGTCTCTGGCAATCTCGGCTGCAATCGTTGCTTCCTGCTCAATTTCCACATTCAACATTTCTACATATTTGGGAAAAGCAGGACATTCTATGGTCTCCTTGGCAGCATTGAATGAGTCTTCGTAACAAAGGAAATCTCCAAGCAGTTCCTCTTCTGCACGCCAAGGCTTAAAAAGTTGCAAAAGTGCTAAATAGAAAAACTCCTTTTTTTCAGGAGATTCGCCACTCAATTTTCGATGGTTTATCAAGTGGCATTTTCTTTGCTTGACCAGACATCCCTCACTTCCTATTACAGCATACACTCCTTTCTCAGTATCTTCTTTGATGTTCCTCTTGAATATGTAATTTTGCAGAACCTCATACAGACAAACATTCTCGAGGTGACTGCTTCGATTTGGATAATATGTATCCAACATGTTGCTCTTCAAAATGTCGGTACTGTTTGGCTCCTTTTCCGCCAAATACTCAATTTCCCGCACAGGTTTCAGAACTCGATTACGCGTTGCAGCAAGACCAACACTCGCCCAAACGATACTCCTGGACTTGGCATAGAGACTTGCTGAAGACAACCGGTCAGAACATTCGTAAGCTCCGATTTCTCGATGCGACAACATCTTCAGACTGAAACTGTACAACTTCTTGCTGAGGCTCTTTTCATGGGAAATGTCCTCCCACATATCCTTCAATTCTGTCTTCTCTTTTTTGGTGATGTAAGATGTCACATACCGAGCCACAGCCATACAGTTATCAGCCACAAACTGTATATCCATGTTAGCATTCCACATGGACAAAATCACCGGGTTGTAGTCGTTAATGTACTTAGACTCTTCGTTCCTCTTCAAATTGTATGTGTTTTTAGGTGATTTCTTCATCACATTATGTCGCAGCGAAGACATCAAACTGTTCACTCTTCCTTTAGAAATCACCGGTCGTGGAAAGCCGAAACGACATTTGGTGTAGAACTTGTCTTTGTTCCGGAATTTACAACGACAGTACTTTCCACATCGATGGCTTTGGAAACGTAGAACTTTTTCTCGTAGGCTTTTTTTCTCCTTTGCGTTTGGAACAGCACACGTAGAATACTGTTCTATGAAACTCATCACTGAGTCTTCTGCATCCGTTCCAAATTTAGGTGCATCCTTGATCCACAGCAACATATGTATATGAGGAGCACCTCTTGCTTGGTACTCCTTCCTCCAGAAGAAATCCAACACCTCTCCAAGAGGTGGATTCTTCTTATTCATGATGAAAGACATCATACCTTCAAATCTATGATTGAAGTACCTACATACATTGACTGGATCCAAAGAGCACAGTTCTCCGGGTGTCTTGAATTCGATGTTTTCTACGTTAGCATTTGCCTCTCGTAGAAATTCAAGTAAGTCTTCCCAGCCATACTCAGCACAGCTCAAAGTGAGGAACCATGTGGGAGTTCCTAAGTTCCTTAGCATACATTTTAAATCACCATGACGACGGTACCAGTACTCATTAGTACCACGCTGACACGCCATGAGATTAATCAGGTGAGAATCCAAAATACTGTCTTGGACATTGACTTTATCCATAAAGTCACTTGCCGAGATGTTTTGCATGTGTATACCACTTTTCAAGATGTGGTTCACTGCATATGACAGTCCAGACAGATCGCTTTCAAACAGGAGATGAAACAAATAAGGAATGCATTGTCGAAACCTAGGATCTCCTGCATACAATCGCAAAGTCCGGTATTCAGAAGCAGGAATTTGATGAGGTCGCTCATCATATCTTCCTCCCTGACCTGTTGGAAAAAGCTGTGGGAAACACCGAGCTTCCAAACTTTCCTCCCAAACACTAATGGGACTCCCTTTCGCTTGTTTCATTTGAAACAACTCAATAGCATTCCCCATGACTTCCTTGGAATGCAAAGGATGAACACTATAATGTTCATATATTTCTTCACTAGTACAGGGTTCTACTTTCTCAATTTGACCAGCACACAAATCGTTATCCTCTTCCTCACTTACTTCCTCTTCTGCAACATATACATTTTTATAGTACTTATTATATTTTTTCAAATACAATGTTGCCCTTTTGACTTTCCTAACATCTACTAAATCTTGCCATATTTTCTTATTCTTTGTCGGAACCCCATTAACTAAGATAACAAGAGGTTCCTCTTCCACTTTTTCTACTCCAATTGTGTTAATGTTTTTCTTCAAATCTAGAGGCAAATAAACAACTATTCCCTTTAATCCTCTCTGTAAATCTGATGGAGGCAATTTCCCTGTCTTTGGCTCCATTCTTACAATAGCCTGAAAGGGATGGATACTTTGAATCAAAATAGATTCATAAGTATTTAAATCCTTCAATTCAGAAGGAATCTCAACCAATTCCAGATTATTATGAACTGCTCTAGCAGGCATCTGGTTTTGATTTAATTTGTTACAACAATAAGTACACACACGTTGATCCAATCCCAAATCAAAACAATTTTCTACCATCAAGTATGTTGTAAAATCCTTCCATTCACTATTATTTTCCCTTTCACTTTTTCCATATAAATCCACTAACTTAGTCTGATTCTTATAATAAGTGCGTCGACAACACACACAAGTGAAATTTGGCCTCTCACTTGATTTCACCTCAAACGTCGCAATTTCCCTCTGGAAATTATCTGTACTGGAAACCTGTACACTATCTTCCACATTACTCTCTTCTAATTGGTCAATTTCAACATTCTACTCTTTACTTCCAAAGTAACAAAACTCAATTTCTTCACATATATTCTTCACATCTATTTCAGAACCATGCAAAAGAGCAGCGCATAATTGTTTAAGCATAATTGCTGGACTCTTAGCATAATACAACATTCTAACTAATTTCCTCACTTTATTATGATGCACTGCTAGCATCCTGAAATGATGAAAAACACTCTGGCATACTCTCCTGGAAAGACAAGCCAGTGAATGACCATGCAAACCTATCACTTCTCTCACTCTGCAAGGATCTAATTCTTGCAACAACTTCATTTTCTGCTTCAAACTGTTCTTACTAAATGACCGTATAAAATCACAAAGCAAATTGATGGAATCCTGTCGTACACTGCAAATACTACTACACTTCCAGGTGTACACAGGACCCTTAGGACGTCTCCCTAAAACCTCATTACCTAACACCTCTTCTATCTCTGTTGTCACAAGTTTTTCTTTTTCAACTGGACAACCATCTTTCACTTCATAAGCTCGACCACTGGTGTCAACTGCATGCACCAAATCATTATCCTGGAAATAACTCTCCTCATTAAAAAATGCCTCAGAGCTTGAACTATGCATCCATTCTCCAGAAAAAACTTCACAAAAATTACTACGATTAACTATTCTCTTCCATCTACTATTTCTTTTGAAATCATAAATTACCTTGTTTAGCTTCCGAATTCTATTGATTGTCAAAATAAATAACTTACGTTTAATTTCAAATGCCTGATCAATAACTTTCTCAACAATTTTTTTTCTCTTATAAAAAACCACTTTCTGCTGACCTTTCTTAATATTTTTTAACAAATTCCCAATTATCCTGTTGCGGAACATTCGTTTACGAATATCCCTAAACTGTTGTTTCCTTCTACTTTCATGCATAGAGTTATCTCTTACTCTAGCAGTAACATTTCTCATTGGCCTTTCCTTACCATTTGAATTCTGTCTCCTTTTCTGGACTGAAACATTTTCTGTAGTAATATTTTTTTTACTACACATATTTCTTATGACTGTTTTTCGACTCTTACCCGGTGCTTTCTTGGTGACTTGACAAATCTTTTTGTTAGAGGACTGCTGCATTCTTCCATGGTCCTGCTGTCTTTGACGTTTTGCAGCCTTTCTTACTCTTTCTTTGCTAGGCATCCTAAAATCTTGAAATAATCTGCAGTTGAATCTGTGGTAAAATATAATAAAAAATGTTATTAACCCCTATTACCCAACAGTAAATTAATAACAGTCATCAAAAACTTAACACACTACTTAAGTATATAATATACTGAAGCCTATCTCCAATTTTTCACTGAACAGGACTCATCTCTTCTTAACCTTGGATAAACCTCACCTACTCTGTGTCCCCTGCACATAATTAAATGTAAAGGGGCAGATTTATATTAACTAGCACATCCCCAGGGATGCACCAGTTAACGTGCACCGCTGCTCTGCCACCCACGGTGTGCCGCATTTACAATCAGATAGGACAAAGCTACATCAAAACCCTGCGCCTGCTTGAAGCAGGCATAGATCTTGACGCAGGTAGGCTGAAAGCTAAAGCAACAACTAAGTATCGTGTGCAGAAGTTACAAAAAAGGAAAAATGGCGTTTAAACCAGTAATGAGCCCATGCTAACGTAACACAGTGTAAAAATATCCAGGATCTACATCAGTTTGGGGTTCACGAACCTGGCAGGTACAAGGCACTGAGGCTTTCCACCGTGCATGTCTCATCCCAAATCATATGTTGTTTGTGAATGAAACAATTTCCCAGACCAAATGCTTTGGATTGGCTACTTCTAAAAAATTAAACACCCCTACTATCCCGGAGTTAGAGGAATATGATGGTTGGAGTAATTTTACTCGTTGTCCATTAAAGATTTACAGGCCCTACTCCGTAATTCTTCCTTTAACATTTCCAGTATAAATCCAAAAGGTTCACTGCTTTGGCAACGTGCCTTATCCACGGTTTAATAACGCTGCCTTTTGCTTTATATAAGTTTTCAAATTGTATGAAATATATACCAATAGGTCGTTATTAACCTTTAGGTAGTGGTTTTCTTCATGAGGTCTGGTCGCTTCCATACACATACAGATTTTCAAAGATGATCAAGACCTTTATCTGAATGGAGAGGAATGCACTGAGACGCCAGATCATTCACTAATGTGTAGGCACATACAGTTACACGGTTCATGCAACAAACACCGACCAAATATGGCTTGCGTGTTGCAAGGCACGCCAGTTCCTGCTATCATCCCCACGTTCAAGTTCTTGGAAAATGGTAGTTATTTGATGCTCAATAATGAAGATTGTTCTGGGTTAATTAAAAGTATTCATTTTATCGTAACAGTAAATGAACGGGTTATTTGCTGCAGAAATGTTCTATTTCCTCCCACACATGAACATAGGGAGTTTTCAATCTGGCCACAAATACCAACCTTGGGAGCACATTTCAACGGCATGGCAAGAATAAGAGCTCTTTTGTCTCAGAGAGAGGTGGCCTTGAGTTCGGCCCGTGAAACTTTCGTGCTTCACATAGCGAACACCCGTACAGAGGTGCAGACCCTTTTAAATACAGATTCGACTTTGCATTTCAGCAAGATTACCCATTCATTTCCATGCAGCAGGAGGCCCATAGGAATGAAGGTGCAATTTGCGATTAGCAATTACCTCATCGCAAATTACGAATTTTTCCGACGGTGCAGGGGTGTCTCAAGAACACCCTGCTGCACCCCTGAAAAAAAAATTTGGGGTCATATGGCGCACATAAATTTTGAAAACATTCCTTTACCTCAAAAATGATTTTCAACTCATAATTTGAAAACACTGCACATGGGGAAATGACTTAAAATGTCCTTGCAGCATGTTTCAGTCACCTTTAACATGCCTATGTAACGGAAACATTCAAAATCTAAATTTGCCATGCACAGGTGGGAGAATATTTACAAGCAATTTGCTCCACAGACAAACTTCTTACATTGAAATGGGAAAAATAACATCAGAGACTCTCAATTACCTTATAAAGAAGCAGACACCATTATGTCCTTCTCATCAATATTAAAACCATTGCTTTTTCTCAAAAACGATTTACAAGTCATAATTTGAAAACACTCCACAGCTCCTATGCACATAAAAGCCCTGTCAGTACTAATACTTCACATTTTCTCCAATTACAATTTCTCAAAGAAACAAAATCTATTTGTGAAACACTTGAGACAAAGCAACATTTGAAAAACACAACTTTCTTCATAATTTTCTCCTTAAAGCACACTATTTTCTATCTAAATTAAAGAAATTTTTTCTCACCTTAGCAAATACTTTGAGTTTCAAACCAGTCTCAGAAACACACCAATTTGTCTTCAGCAGAGCAAAAGGTATGCACTCCAGAGTCTGCAGCTATCAAAAGCACAGAAATGCTGTAATTCCTCACACAGATCTCTCATGTCACCCAATCAAAACTCTTCCCTCACTTTTTTTCAAAGCAAAACCCTTCCCCCCTCTGCCCCCTCTCTGCTTTTTCTGCATAGCAACCACCTCTTGCAAGACCTCTCACACAACAATGTTGCAATTGAACTCTGAACTCTCAGTGCACCTGCATATCCAGAGCATTCTTTCATTTAATGATTTTTTCTTCGCCACTCAAAATACATCTTTCAACGAACTCATCCATGCACACTAACTTTCTGTTTTCAGCAATCAAAATCCACCAATCACTCTTACTGCTTCATTAACACAGAAACTCCTCAGTTTTTTTCATTTTACACTCTCATTTTTTCAACTGCCATTTCATTGCCACACTTCATCTGACTGCAGGAGAACCTTCTCTCGCCATGTTTTCTGTCTGGATTGTTGGACATAGCTACATCTATTGGGCTCAAAGGTACGCTGAAAACAGGAATTTACCTAACCTCAATTTACAAGATGTGGAAATTAAGTGGTTTGGCCACAGAGGATTAAAATGTCACCAATTGATACCATTGGTGAAAACCTTTATGCATTTGCCAAAACCTGACCTGTTAATTGTGCACTGTGGAGGTAATGATTTGGGCACTTTGACTGGGGTAGGTCTGGAAATGCTTTTAAAGGACACCTTTGAGCAATTGATGGCACTTTTTCCTCAGACTGCCTTGGTATATTCAAATATATGCCAAAGACAGAAATGGAGGTGGTCGAACCAATTTTGTCCACAAATTGAGAAATCGAGGAAGCATGTAAACAAATCTGTTTCAGCTTACATGAGAGACCATGGAATGGGCTCCCTGTACAACAATAACTTGCGTTACTACATGCAAGATATCTACAGAGCAGATGGAGTTCACTTCTCAGATGAGGGCAACAGAGTTTTCACTCTGAATTTAAGACTGTGCATTGGTACCTACTTATAAGTACCTAAATGTACCATAAACCCAAAAGCTCTTCTCAGAGCTACCCTACATCTGATCACTCACAATTATTATTTTACTCTAACTTTTTTCACTAATTTTCAAGAAAGTACGCTCCCCAGACCGCTTCCCGGTTCGCGAACCGGGCGCACTCCACGCAAAAAAACTAAAAAAACTGTATATTTTTTTTTGCCCTGCGAGACCCTTTCAAAGCCTCCACATCAAACCTAGGGGGTCAGGGAGGATCTACTATGCCCCCTTATGGTCATTTGCCCCTTCGCTTTGGCCTCCTCTTGTCTCTCGATCCTACCGAGAGACAAGATGGCGGCCGCTACGGACTGTTTGGAATGTTTACAGACGCCGAAAAACCAATCAGCTTCGCAAAGCTCCGTAACGCGAAAAGTACGCGAAGCGGTGCGCTGTTACAGATATATATCTTTTTTTGAACGTTAATTTCTCAAAATCCACTGGAGCACATATATTGAGATCTAGCAAAGGCACATCGGGCTACCAGTCCCTACAATTTTGCCAAGTTTCGTGCAAATCCATTCAGCCGTTCGATTATTATTATTATTATTTTTTTTGCCCCGCGGGGCCCTTTTAAAACCTCCACATCAAACGTAGGGGGTCACCGACGATCTACTATTCCCCCTTATGGTCATTTGCCCCTTCGCTTTGGCCTCCTCTTGTCTCTTGATCCTACCGAGAGACAAGATGGCGGCCGCTACGGACTGTTTGGAATGTTTACAGACGCCGGAGAGCCAATCAGCTTCGCAAACCTCCGTAACGCGAAAAGTACGAGAAGCGGAGCGCTGTTACAGATATATATCTTTTTTTGAACGTTAATTTCTCAAAATCCACTAGAGCACATATATTGAGACCTAGCAAAGGCACATCGGGCTACCAGTCCCTACAATTTTGCCAAGTTTCGTGCAAATCCATTCAGCCGTTCGATTATTATTATTATTTTTTTTTTGCCCCGCGGGGCCCTTTTAAAACCTCCACATCAAACGTAGGGGGTCACCGACGATCTACTATTCCCCCTTATGGTCATTTGCCCCTTCGCTTTGGCCTCCTCTTGTCTCTTGATCCTACCGAGAGACAAGATGGCGGCCGCTACGGACTGTTTGGAATGTTTACAGACGCCGGAGAGCCAATCAGCTTCGCTTCGCAAAGCTCCGTAACGCGAAAAGTACGCGAAGCGGTGCGCTGTTACAGATATATATCTTTTTTTGAACGTTAATTTCTCAAAATCCACTGGAGCACATATATTGAGATCTAGCAAAGGCACATCGGGCTACCAGTCCCTACAATTTTGCCAACTTTCGTGCAAATCCATTCAGCTGTTCGATTATTATTATTTTTTTTTTTTTTTGCCCCGCGGGGCCCTTTTAAAACCTCCACATCAAACCTAGGGGGTGAGCGACAATGTACTATGCCCCCTTATGGTCATTTGCCCCTTCGCTTCGGCCTCCTCTTGTCTCTCGATCCTACCGAGAGACAAGATGGCGGCCGCTACGGACTGTTTGGAATGTTGACAGACGCCGGAGAACCAATCAGCTTCGCTTCACAAAGCTCCGTTGCGCGACAAGTACGCGTCCTGGGCCGCTGCCCGGTCCGCTGTTACAGATATATATCTTTTTTTAAATGTTAATTTCTCAAAATCCACTGGAGCACATATATTGAGACCTACAAAAGGCACATCGGGCTACCAGTCCCTACAATTTTGCCACGTTTCGTGCAAATCCATTCAGCCGTTCGGGCTAAAAGTGAGGCCAACCGCCCTATGGAAATTAACATGGGAAAAACGCATTTTGGGACCCCCCTTTTTTCTCGGCCCCCCCTTGACGAACCCCCTCAAAATTTTCAGGGGCTGCTCAGAAACAAAATGTGCCATTTTCCTGAAAATTTCAGCCAATTCCGTCCACAAACGCCAAAGTTATTAGACATAGAATTTTCAAAAAACCCATAGAGAAAAAATCCTAACTATATATACCTACTGGCGACCGCCAGTAGGTAATATATATATTACCTACTGACGGTCGTCAGTAGGTATATATAGTTAGGACCTAGTTTCCATAGGAAATCCGCAACATTCTATTGGGAATAACTTTGGCGCTGGTTGATGAATCTTCACAAATTTCTCAAAGAAGATGGCTCGCTCCGCTCCTCTCCTTCCCTGAAAGTTTGGGGGGGGATTAGTCAAGTGGGGGCTGAGATAAAAAGGGGTCCCAAAACGTTTTTTCCCCATTTTAATTTCCATAGGACCTTTAGACACGGCTACAGCTTGAACCGCTGAAGGGAATTACACCAAACTTGTCAAAATGGTAGTGTCTGGTACGCAGATCACACTTTTGGTAAAATAGTGTAAATCCCTCCAGTGGTTCCTGAGAAAATTAAAAGAGAAAACAGTTATATATCTGTAAGCGAGCACCGTGCGGGCACCCCGCGATTTTTCAGATTTTTTTTGGGGGGGGGGGCCTTGGGGGGGCTTCTCTCTTTTATTTTAATCTGTTTTATTCTAATTTCGAGGGTGCCCAACCCTCGTTTTACCCCCGAGATCACCGCCGCGGCTCGAGCCGCCTCAAGATGGCCGCCGCCTGGTTGTGGGCGGGGCCGGGAGGATGTCGTTTCCGCTTCCCCCTTCCTGGGGGAAGCCTGTGATGTGCCCGCCGGTCTCCTGTGCCGTATGGGAGACCGGGTAATGCTGCCGGCTGGTGCGGGGCTTCCGTGTGCTGAGGGAGCCCCGGGAAAAGTGGAGACGCCGCCCATACCTCTTGTGCGTGAATGCTGTCCCTAACCGAGGTAAACGTGCCATTGAGGAGACTCCAAGGCAGGCAGCCACGGGAAGTGCTGCAAACGTTGCATTTCAGAACCGGGCAGTTTCAGAAAAGCCAGCAAGCAAACAAGGCGAAGGTGAGCTGACAGCCATTGGCTGGCCGACGCGTCTGAATAATGATTTCCCTCCTAATGCACTGTTGCTCGTTTCCGAGTCGATTGCAGCAGCCTCGGATGGAAAGGCCGGGTCTGCAGTAATAACCTGCTAATCCGGTGTCGCTGTGTGTTTGCGGAGGCAGACAGTGTTTGCCAATGTCACTCCCTGCCTTGACTAACAATGGTGGCACTTACTGCACATATGCTCTTGAAAGCTGACAGGGCCGCGCTGCTGCCTGTGGAAGCCCCAGATAGCCATTATCTGTGAGGTAACACACCTGACAGAGCGTATAGCAAAGCGTAAGACTATAGAGGCACCTTATCGTCCTGATACGGATGTTGGGATTGCTGGTCGTTAAAAGTGTCGGCAGTCCTGGGAGGAGGTACGGTTGGCGTGTGTACGTTCAGAGGGGTATTCATTTTTTGCTGTAAGTGCTGCTGTCGTCTGTGTTGGTGTCTCAATTGGGGCTAGGTGGGTCGTTTGAAGATGTTAATTGTATGTCAGTGTTTGTGAGTGGAGGTGTTCGGGTGAGTGTGTGTTAGTGCGCTTTCTTTAAGAGGAGGGAGAGTTCACAGGTATTAGAATGCTCATTGTGCAGAGGGTGTTATGCGTGGGTTTTTAATGTGCAGAATGTTGTATGTGCCATGAGGCAGAAGTGGTTTTTATTAACCTGTGTGTGTGAATGGGTTGTGTTGAAGAGCGTTGATGGGAGTGGTGGAGTGAATACCGTGGAGGTGGTGAGTGGGTTTGTGCGTGTGGTTGAAAAGAAAGGTTTGGTGTGGTGAAGTGTTCATATGGCTGTGGTGGTGTGAAGGCGCGCAGATTGTGGGTTTATGTTATGCTGTCTGTGTGGGTAATTACATATGCTTAGATGGAAAATTGTGTATTGATGCCAGTAGGTCGATGTGACCAGCACCCTTTTCAGACAACATGCTGTTGAACGAAGATGACATGCTTTGGCGGGTTCCAGTATTACGTGTTAGGGGTTGGGGAGGGAGCATACCCGTCCCAGCCATTAGGATCGTTTGCCAGAGTGCGTGTGTGTGTTGTGTATTCACCTTTTCATTTGTACCTGTGTGTGCGCTCAGCAGTTGCCTATGCCATGTAGTAGTGCATCTGTGTTTTTGTATGTTCGTTGTCTGCGTGAGTGTTTGAGGACCACTGCGTGCACTAGAAAGATCGGGCTGTCAAACAATAAATAACTTGCTCAGTTACATCTAAAAGTATATATTCTCGTAAGTTGCATTGACTTATTTAAAGGGCAGTCGTGCTAACATAGTTTCGGAATCAGAAAGAAAAGCGCTGCCTCTTGGAGCCCTCTCCCCTCGTTCTCGTTCACAGATTGATTCCACCTTAAACGGCGTGGGCTTTTTGGTTACAGGCGCGCCCCGTAATTCAGGTTTTTGTCCTACCCACAGCAGCTGTCACCCTGCATTATTCGCAGTCAGCTAAATGAAACATTATTCAAAACATATGCATCGTAATCAGTTCGGTCACACTTACAAGCACACGCGTTAATAAGGCAATCAATCACCCGGGAACAAGCAAGTTGTTCTGTAACAGCTCATAAACAGTGTGTAATGAAGAATTGGAGGTTAGCATGACATGCGTTGATCAGATAATCAATGTCAAAGATGCGATGAATGTCAGTAAATGTAGTTTTCATGTCGTTTCTATAAAATCCTCAATTTACAACAAGCAGTTCAATTACCCAGAAAATACAGTCAATTAAATAAGGGTGATTGGGCAGTAAGGGCGGACCATCGATCTCTGCTTTCCTATTTCGCTGGTGGACATTTAATTTCGTTTTTCTATTAGCCCCGAAATAAAGAAAATATAAAATATATTAAACAACCTACACATTTATTTTCTTCTGAAAAACAATTCGGCACGGTGACAGACAGTGTTCGGCGTTTTATGATGAATCCTTTTTTTGCACTTTGCCCACTGGAGACACAAAATGATTCTGTTTTTGGACAGGATTTTTTTTTTTAAGCGGGGGGCTGTCTACACCTATTTGTTCTGCCATCTGTCTCAATCGTCTTCTTGTTTTTAAGGGTTACAACCCCTGCCTTAGTAAACTATAGTGGAGAATGACTGAATAATTTTGATTGAGAATGGTTCTGTATAAGAAAGAACAAATTCCTTTCTGTTCTCCGGCAGAAATTCCTTTCTGTTCTCCGGAACAAATTCCTTTCTGTTCTCCGGAACAAATTCCTTTCTGTTCTCCGGAACAAATTCCTTTCTGTTCTCCAGAACAAATGCCTTTCTGTTCTCAATGCACCATGGACTAGTAAAATGTTGTTGTTTTGCTGGAAAGAAATCTTTGGAAGACACACACACACACACACATATATATATTCACTGAAAAAAACATAGGTTTTAGGCCTTATATAGTTAGGAATTAGCATTTAAAAAACCTTTGAAATTCACTGAAAAAACCATAGGTTTTAGGCCTTATATAGTTAGGAATTAGCATTTAAAAAACCTTTGAAATTCACTGAAAAAACCATGGGTTTTAGGCCTTATATAGTTGGGAATTAGCATTTTAAAAAACCTTTGAAATTCACTGAAAAAACCATAGGTTTTAGGCCTTATATAGTTAGGAATTAGCATTTAAAAAAACACTGAAATTCCTCATATATACTTAGTTGGACTAACTATATTTGGCGCACCCGCAATCCACTGCTGATGATGTCACATATTACATCATTCATGAAATGGTCAGTGACATCACTGATGACATCACTGATGACATCTCAAATGACATCACTGATGACATCACTGATGACATCTCATTTGACATCACTGATGACATCACTGATGATATCATTCATGTGATAATACGATGCACCTCCTCACACTCTAATATAACCTTTGATACACCCAGTGTTAAATACAGACTACCATTCTCGAAACTATTGACACACCAATACCAGTTACTACATAGGTACTCACTGATTCCTAGGTCTACTCACACATCCACTCATTCACCCATACAATCACTCATACATACAGTCCCTCATCAATGCAACACTATCATATGCACTCATACACCTATGCAGACACTCACACACTGCCACTCATCCATGGATTTACTCACACACCTAGTCAGTCATGAAAGAATCAATCACACTTCCATTTCCTCATCTATACAGTTATACACACAACACCTTACTTATTCAAACATATACTAACACATACTTACTCTCTTATACGATCACTGATACAAGTACAAATTGATCTGCACAGAGTCACACACTGTCGTGTATTTCTATAGGTTCTGATTCGATCCCCCTATTCCTGACCCTATTCTGGTTAAACTTACTAGCTAGTTAACTAACAGTCAGCCCATGAGGCAAGAAAACCCCCATGATGCAGATACCGTTATCTGACGCAGTCACACTACGGCACAGGAACGTGTTATCTGATTAGGTCATAACGCTTGAGATCTAATTAGACAAGCGACATTCCTCCAGCCCCTGATAAGGCATACGACGTTCTCATAACAAATCAAACCTATGACAACCTGGATAATCCGTGCGGCCATTGTTTTGATTTCACAGAGAACTTTAGTAAAGAATGTGCTAACGAGCAAGTCGTATGACATCTTTATTGACGTACCTATGTCCATCCTTACGTCAATCTCGGCACCTTTAAGGTATAAATATTGCCGACCTTGCCCTATGCAAACACACGCGTGGTGACAAGACGGAGCAGCCATACTTGCCGAAGCCGAGAGCAGAAGCAGACCCCGCAGGCAGCAGCCCCGCCTTCCTGACGCGCTGAGAGACGCGCTGCTATCTCAAGCCGAGAGACCCAGCACCGGCGCTTCTGGGCAGCCCTCGCAGGCAGCCTGGAATATCGAGAGCAGAGAAAGAGATACCATTCCTCATTCATCCTAAATTCCAGGTACAGAACTGAATAACCCCTCCTAGAGAATTCTTTAGTTATTCACTTGGCAAAAACAAACTTAACTTAAACTGTAACTTTCTATTCCCGCCCACGCATTAGACTTAGGTCAGGTACACGGGGTAGGCGTATTTAGAAACACCAGTTGAGTACGTTTAGTCAAAATGTATATGTGTATGTAAATATATTTTAATCATTTTAAACATCATATGGCTCAGAAACCATATCAATGTTTTTACAGTATTATTTTATACTATTGCTTCTAATGTATGCACTTTACTTAACTATAAGTATTGCAATAATATCGATCCATTTCTCTTGTACGAGAAAAGAGACTGATCAATAAATAACATCTTTTATTGAACACGCCCGTCTCTTCCTTTTCTCTACATTCTGATGAGACTAAGAATGCACGTACTGACTGAGTAAAATAATTGCCTTGTGCTCACACGACTCTCGAGATTGACTCTTGATTAGGGGAGAGCAAAGTTGTCATGTTCTATGGTTGTCAGAAACTAAATCCCTTCTTGTCTAATCAGGGGAGTTAATCCTTCCTTGAACATTCGAGAAAGTTTCTAGCGAACTCTGAGCTTAGCTGGCAAACCCAAAAATTAAGTCTAGTATCGACAGTAGTAGACCTAGTTAACGTCTGGCCTAGGCCTTTACTGCTGTAGGTACTATTCCAATGCGCAGAGCCTATTGGGAAAATAGGAGCTACACTACATGGCGCCCAACGTGTTTGGAAAGGGCGATAAAACTAACGTAAGACATTTAGAGTAACTCAGTCGTGCTTTCTCACTCAGACCCCTTTTCCCAAATACTCCAAAGACGTCTGGAGTGGGTGAAAGGTTATAATATCCTCCAAAACCTCGCAGGAGGGAACTCCTATGTATGGTTCTTGGTCTAGTCAACGTTGAAGGATAAAACAGTTCCAGAATATTGTGCACCTAATCTCTGTTTCCATAAAGAAACCTGATCTGCAAACAAAAATAATACCATCCTGTCAGTAAAATGGGAGACAGCGATGGAGAAAGAGAGGCAATTAGATTAGCTACTGAAATAGCAGATGCTGATGCTACCATGCAAGCAGCAGACGCGGATATAATACTTATTCCGGTCATTAAAAGGAGATCTATAACCTTAAAACTTATAGAAAATGGACTGACACCTAGAGGTGGCACAGTCATATTCGTAATTGAGGCACACGAATATCGGCAGACAGAGGTATACTATACATGGATACATTTTCCAGCAGCAAATGCTGTAACAAAGTACTTCCACTATTACAAAGTAGAGGAACCTCCTGAAACGTACACTCCTTTCGAGGAGGTGGAAGTACCACTCAAATTCCAAGAGCATTTGCTCTTATTTGATGGCGCCCTAATACATAACAATCACATTACAAGGCTCGGTCCTTTAGGAAGACCAGGAGCAACGTGGCCGGTCCTAGCCGGATACACACCACATCCAGACATCGAAAGAATGCCTGCAGCAGAGCTGTTAATACAGCTAAAACAACTACTAAAAATTCACAGACAATTAGTTCAGTATGTAATGCGGACTTCAACAATTCAGCCAGCGATTAAACTTCCACAGCTGACCCCTCACCAGGGGAACACAAATAAAATTACACCACAGAACATCCAATCCTGCCTAGGTAAAGTTCCAGCTAAACGGGAACAAATACCATTCTGGTTGGCACAGAAAATTACCCAAATAGAGGCGGTGTTTCCTGACACCACCCCGCTGGAAAAACACAGGATTCTGACTATATGTCTCCCAATGGGAATCGCACCACACATTGAGGACTGTGACACTTGGGGTACAGTCTTCGCTTCCATCTATACAAAAACGCACGGTGTTCCATCCATTTCGGTAATACCAGATGTGCTAAAACAAATTCAAGATGAATACGGTCCAGAACCTGCTTTAACTCTTGGTATGAAATTACTGAAAGACTTCAAGCAAGTCTCGGCTATATTACTAGCCAACATAAAAGGTGAAGCAGCAAACGTGGCGATCCGCCAGAGGTTAAAAGAGACAGATATAGCAGACCAACCAGCTGAAATTGCCAGATTCATAGAAAAATCCTATGAAGAACTAGGCAGAGATAGTCTAGGTGGAATACCAGTAAAACCGCAACTGACTACAAGTCCAGAAAAAATATTTTTTAATAATAATTCACCAAAAAAGAACTGGGATGGAAATAAACAATCCAATCCTAAAGAAAAGAAATTCCAGTCCAGAGGAAGGTCTCCTAGGCGAAGAGAGAAATCTCCAAACCCGAGACAAAGGTCACCTCAGAGTGAACCCTCTGGGAATAGATATAACCTTAGAAATAGGGATAATATTAAAAAACCTGATAGATATCAAGACATTGATACACGTCCCTCTCAATCTTTTCAGAATTCCTCGCAGAAATCGGAAAGAAGAGGACGATCAGAAGAGCACGCCAAGTCCAAAGACAAGGAACCTGCTCAACTGAAAAAGAAATCACAATTTCCAAAAAAGAAGGTAGCCAGTATCAAGGTAGTTAACAATGCCGAGAATACTGAGGACACAACTGAAAAACGGAGAATGGGCTCAGACAATGCTAGACAGCGCAGCAGAGGTGAGCATAGCTCGCAAAGTCCTTATGAATCATCTGGAGACAGTGGACACGAATGAATACCTTCAAGTGGAAACTGCAGATACCAGAGTTAGCAAGCCCCACAAAATATACGAGATAACATTAAGTATAGAGGGAGATAAGACTAGGAAAATAAGGGGACTATTTTGGGATAACCTATCCAAGGGCTATGACATCCTTCTAGCTGAAAAAGACTGGCCACCGGAGTTTGTCAGGGAGTGCCCTCATGGCGAAGAAGTAATTATGCCTGCCTTCTCGAATCAAATACCGATTCATAAAAAATATACACTTGCTAGAAAGTGGGCAGTGGCCTTAGCACCTGCTTTATATAAAAATCATGTAGGATGGGATGAGGATTCTCCTCCTCACAAAGTCCAGTTAAAATCACAACCTACTGCACAAAGGCAGTACCCAATTAAGCAAGAAGCTAAAAAACAAGTAAATGAAATACTACATCAGCTAGAATACCAAGGGGTGATTGAAACTTGCACCTCACAAATGAACAATCCTTTGTTTCCGGTCTCCAAACCAGACAATTCATATCGTCTAGTTTTGGATTACCGACACCTTAACACATGTTGCAAAACTTTTGCAGTGCAAAATTCACACAGTGCTGCACTAATGAATAACATAGTGCGCAAAAAATACAAAACTACCTTGGACATCTCCAACGGATTCTTTTGTCAAAACATAGCACCAGAGAGCAGATATTTAACAGCTTTCTCAGTAAATGGCACTCAAAAACAATTCTGTCGGTTAGCCCAGGGGTACAAGAATAGCCCGGGGGTATTCTCAGCGAGAGTAACAGAATTACTACAACAATATGATGATGAAGCATTATCTTATGTCGATGACATTTACTTAACAGATGATGACTTGGAGACTCACTTGAAAAGAGTGAACACCATAATACTTGGGTTCGCTGCAGAGGGTTACAAATTCAACTTCAAAAAATCCAGAATTGCCCATCTAAAAATTCTATACGAAGGATATGAATTATCAAGTATAGCCTGGTTGACAATTTTTTAAGAACTAGAAGAATTAAAAAATCTAAAATATGAAAAAACGTATCCTCTGCCAATCGACATTCTGCCTCTACGACATTACGCCTGTGTAATCTATACAGACGGACATGCTCAACCCTCCGTTTGGGGAGAACATGCATACAATCCCACATGTGAGATTACAAAAGAAGTGTGGCACGGAGGTAAACTAAGACCTCTATTAACAAAATCACACTCAGTAGAAACTAATTCAGAACTACAAACTGAAATAATAGCTTTGAAAATGGCGCTAGATAATGCGGATCGCGAATTCCCGACACTTATAGTGTCAGATTCATATTTCTGCGTCAAAGCATATAACAAGGATTTGCAGACATGGATTCAGAACGGTTACAAAGATGACACAGATGCACCAATAAAGCAGAGATTGCTCTGGGAACAGGTAGCTCTTTTGAAAAAAGAACTACCAAAGACTCACGTGACACACTCACTGAGTCATCAGCGTGATGGCGTTCACGTTGTAGGGAATTCATTGGCTGAAACAGCCGCAGCGGCAGCCAGTAAACCGGCTCCCGTAGATCGAAAAAAGCGTACATTAAAATACATTGACGGCGAAACATTGCTGGCAGTAAAAACGTCATCAAAAGGCGACTGCTCGGCGTTACCGATCAACTATCCACTCAATTACACATACATCATAGATGCAAACTCCATTCCTTTTGCTCGAATCCCTGGAGTGGGGGATAGAGTGATTCCAAACATGGACAGGAGAAACTTGTTAATCGCAGACGCACACATGAGCGAGGGTCTCAGACACCTTAAATTAAAAGATTCTCTGGAAGAATTACAATCACGGTACTGGTGGCCAGGCATGAGCCTGCACTACACCATGTTTGTAAAAAACTGCCCAAACTGCAACAGAGATCGCAGTGGGGAGAGAAGCAGTTTAATACCTCGTCGTATCAAGGCAGATAACATCACCACTAAAAAGAATGGCTTGCGATTAACATATACAGGCTAGTTCCCACTTATAATGTAGATCCACAGCACTCGGCTGACGTCCGGACTGTTATACAAGATTTGCGAGTCTAATTGGCATATACGCTAAGAGCATGCTACGTTCGACCATTTTTTTTTTCCTTTTCTCAGGCAATCCAGCCTGGGGGGGGAAAGAATGGCCAAATGAGCACAGCCCAGCGGGAATCTTCTCACTTCCTTCCTGAGGGTATGGGATGGTGTAAAGAAAAAACCGTGACATAAAGCAATCTATAACGGCAAAGGTATTAGGTTCGGGAGCTGGGTGGGTCAAACATCTAATAAGTGTCCAACGTAGTCTAAATAACTTGCCAAGAAATTCTCTGAAGGGATTCAGTCCGTACGAATTATTATTCGGAACTAGGATGTTGATCTCTGACCTTGATAGTCAGACTTCAGTGGTAACAGAAAAAAGCTTTGATGTCAAAGACCGTTTGGCTATTTTGCAGGACTTAAACAAAACAAGAAAAGACCTGAGCAACATACAGTTGAAAGAACAGCCAACGACCACTGAAGAATCACCACCTGTCCCAGCAAGACCTGTCTGGATTCCAAAAGTCGGGGATCTAGTCAGGGAGAAGATCGCGGTAAAGAAGGAATTTGGGCCTTCTTACAGAAAAGCAGTTCCTGTATTGTCTGTCAACGGGACAAGATCAGTTGTACTACCGCCACTTGCTGGAAAAAAGGAGAACCGAGTTGTATCCATCGACCTGGTAAAACCACAACATGTGGCCGATAACCAACAGTAGGCCAAGTGGACTCCCAATAAGTAGCAGAACACCAAGGTTTGCTACCAGTACAGAGGTCCTATCAAAGAGGCTCATCACATTCGAAACGCCTACAGAAGAACAACAAGGACTATGCAACAATGCAATAGAACTTAGACCTCTGAAAACCCAAATAAAGACATTTAGCAGAGACACACCAATCTATACAGAAGTACCAAGTGAAAATGCGAGAAACAAAAATCCTGAACCAATTGGAACAATTGACAGAACTGCATCCGGTTACTTCATCAACTTCGATGATTCCTCTGAAGGCTTCAGCGAACAAAAGACACAGCCATCATCAAAATCCTTTAAAGACAAAGCTAAGGAACTTTTGAAACAACTGAAAGAAACATATCTAGTTTCTCCATGGATTGAATTTTGGGTGGGTTTTGGTGCATTTATCCTCATACTTTGGCTCATCATGGTATTTACCTTGGGACGCTTCATTGAGGGAAAATATGCTAAAATGGACACAGCAAGTCAGAACATCAACTTGGTCCTCAAACCACACACATCTTCACACGTCGAGAAAAGAGAACTTTCTTCAGAACTTTCTTCAGCCAACTTCACAGCAATTCCAATATCTGGTGGGGTAGCCTGGGACAACACTGACTATGAAATTTATGGTCCGGTCGAGATCCTGAAATATCCACACCAAATCAAGATCTCCTTGAGTGACTTTGCAAAACCAAACTCATTTGCTGATGATTGGGACTTTGAAAGTATAAACAATATGATGTCTGACTTAGTAATGTCTGCTAAATTTACAAAACATGATTATTTGCAGGGTTCTACAAATTATGACAGCATGTACTGCTATAACCATTATGGTAACCATTTCTTGCATAAATCTGCACAACCTAGAAATGTTTTAAATTTTAATCAATGGGAACATTGTGCTACACCTCCAAAAGGGAGCTCTAGAACCGTGTATGGCAAATATTCATATTTTTCAGGTTTTAACATAACTAATGCTGAAACATTTTATTACAAATTGTCAAACAAGACAGGGATGAAAACCATGATAACCAACACAAAATTGATATATTCAGATTCTTTCTTTGAAAAAATGAATACTTTTGGATTTGATTATTGGGACAAACATGTTGATTTGAAAAGTGTTTGGGGTACAAAAGAATGGCAAGTACAGGGTATAGAAGCTTTGTTTAGAGCCTGCATGATCCCAGAACAAATGATATTTTTAAATGACACCGTTCAACAAACCACCTGTCTTGGCTTAGCCAAAATCAAAGATTTAAATAACCTGTCTATTCCAAAGCCAATAATGTTTAGCAATAACTCTGAAACAGATGAAGAAATAGACATAAACCATATACTTAACCAAAACAGAACACATCCTGATTGGAAACAATGGTTGATCTGGCCCACAGATACAAATAACTGTCAAGATAGATTCCTGAATAAAACACAGGGTTTCAAAATGACCAGGCCAGACCCTAGATATCCTCAAAGACATCACCCAGGGATAATAACAACCTACAGTGTGGGCAAATTATGCCTTCAATGGCTACAAACTTCCACACTGCCTGAAATTAAGCAACACCTAACTTTACTTACTGATGGTGCTGACTTGCGTGATTTCATAATGGGACCACGCAAACAGCGTCAAAAGCGTTTCATAGCAGCCTCTGTATATGCAGCATACAATGAGGCCTGGAAGGTTACTCAAATTGAAACAGCAGAGAGAATACGTGAAATTGATCGTATTAATTTGGAAAAATCACTTTCTGTAGTGGACAATGGGTTAATGACTCTGTCCTCCAGAATTTTTTCATTGGACAGCATTGTGTCTTCAGCAATCGATATATTATCGCAAGACTTACTGTTATTACAACATGGTCAGTCACAATTGCGTTCTATTGTACAGCTTGGCTGGACGTTACAAAATCTACGTTCAGGCTATGTGCCTTGGCGTTTAATCAACACAACGTCACTATTCCAAATCTTTAACCTTACTGATAGACAAATCGGTATGGCGCAGAAGGGTGCTGATTATACAATCTTGAGCATTGAAAAACTAGAAAGATTACCGTTGACAATGTCAGAACGACCTGTCAGTGAATGGATAATCCACGGAATCATAAATATTCCAATCTCAACCTTCAGGTTTCAATACTGCCAAAAACATATACAGGCTGGCATGTACGAGAAATTGGGAAAGGGGTACCTTAAAACAACATGGAACCTGCCCTATTCACATGCATGTGTCAGTAACAAAGGACAGAAAGTGTTTCTTAGTGGCAACAATTGTGCTATGTCACTAAGCGGCACGCTTCTGTGTAACGGTATTAGTTTGCACGGAGCCTGTGAAGGGAATTCATACAACCTTTCATGTCACCAGCAAGGCGCACCTGCAACTGAAATAGAACCATTCTTTCAAAAGACTCTATAATGGGAGTTACATTCTTATTGTAGACCGCAGATGCTGTAGTCTTATGCCCGGGACTCCTTATCTCGTCACTACGACGGCGAAGGTCAAGTGCTGTGGACGTTCTTTGTTTCCCAGCTCCTTTCCAGACAGGGAGGCAAGGGCATGGCCCGGTTTGAAAATTACTTCTATTCGAATAGACACTTTAAGCAGAATGAAAACAGTGCTTCTTCAGACGCCTACAAGGCTCACGTCATCTAAAGAAACGTATGATCTACAAGTCGCAAGGACGACTGCAGAGATACATACATTATTATCAACTAATTCCCCCATACATTTCGCGGAAATTCTGAGCGAAATCTTAAATATTTCTGATACCACTGGGGTCTCAAAGGTATTTAAGACAGTATTTTCGATGGCATTAACACCATTCAAAGCCATACTGGGTATTTTTCCAGACTTCGTCCATTCGATTTTTGGCGGACTTCCCTTGATCCTGGGACTAATTGCAGGAATCCTATTCCTAGTCCTTATTTTTCGTTATGGCAACCCATGTCACAGATCAAACTCTCGCGACAATGGAAGATACGATCCTAGCCATTGGATACCGGGACCGGATATCAAAAATCCTGGGACTATCCCGGCTTAGAGACCTAAACATGACTTGGTTTCTATCATTTCGACCAATGTGGCAAAGGTGTGTTTTACCTGTACTAAGGTGTCTGCTATGCGGAGAAGAATGCGTGTTATACACCTGTCTGACGCTACAATCGGATGCGCCGGTGGATGCAGATACACTGTTGGTTCCTACCAAGGTTCACGCACTGTGCTGCCCTCAAAGGCTGCCAATTCTGATGACGGCATTCCTGGAATCTTCACCACTGCGATTGAAGAGTAGTGAAGTTCAAGATGAAAGCAGCATCGAACAGGTACGACCTTCTGTCAGCAATGCAAATCAGAATGTCAATGGAGACAATCATGCGCATGAATGCATGGTTACCCCTATTTCCGACTTAGAGGAACTTTCCCATGAAGCTGTTGACAGTTTTTTCGAAAGCCTGAATGATATGATGTTCTCTCCGGAACAGAAATAGAGACTTTTGAGTAAACTCGCACACGGCGTTCCCTGAATTCGGCCTTCAACTTTAAAAATAAAGTCACATGAACAATTACAATCCAGTTCACGGACAGCAACTTTTTTCAGCAAGCCCCTAAAATATTTTTCTATATATTTTTTCCCGGGACACTGATTTTCTGCTTAAAGTAAGAGACTATTCCTAGAGAACTAAGATTTCTATTTTAGATACTTTATAGACTTTATAGACTTTAGCTGCCCGCTGGTATGTTCGCAATAGATTTTATGTGATGAAATGGTTTCGACCTTTTTTCTGTATAGCCATATTAAGAGCCATTTCATGTGTATTTCTCATATACCAACAAGCAATAATGCATAACAATGCGTGTTTACTTTTGCATTTAATTCATAGCTTAAGTGCATACAATATATATGACTGCAATTTTTCAGTATATTTGAAAATTTCGAAATGCATTTATGTATTTTGGGGTGGTAAGGTATACACTATACTCTATAGTATGTTGTACTATGTTATACTATGCATAGATTAGTAGATATGACCATAGTTAGCGTGGAGTGGGTGTCGTGTATTTCTATAGGTTCTGATTCGATCCCCCTATTCCTGACCCTATTCTGGTTAAACTTACTAGCTAGTTAACTAACAGTCAGCCCATGAGGCAAGAAAACCCCCATGATGCAGATACCGTTATCTGACGCAGTCACACTACGGCACAGGAACGTGTTATCTGATTAGGTCATAACGCTTGAGATCTAATTAGACAAGCGACATTCCTCCAGCCCCTGATAAGGCATACGACGTTCTCATAACAAATCAAACCTATGACAACCTGGATAATCCGTGCGGCCATTGTTTTGATTTCACAGAGAACTTTAGTAAAGAATGTGCTAACGAGCAAGTCGTATGACATCTTTATTGACGTACCTATGTCCATCCTTACGTCAATCTCGGCACCTTTAAGGTATAAATATTGCCGACCTTGCCCTATGCAAACACACGCGTGGTGACAAGACGGAGCAGCCATACTTGCCGAAGCCGAGAGCAGAAGCAGACCCCGCAGGCAGCAGCCCCGCCTTCCTGACGCGCTGAGAGACGCGCTGCTATCTCAAGCCGAGAGACCCAGTACCGGCGCTTCTGGGCAGCCCTCGCAGGCAGCCTGGAATATCGAGAGCAGAGAAAGAGATACCATTCCTCATTCATCCTAAATTCCAGGTACAGAACTGAATAACCCCTCCTAGAGAATTCTTTAGTTATTCACTTGGCAAAAACAAACTTAACTTAAACTGTAACTTTCTATTCCCGCCCACGCATTAGACTTAGGTCAGGTACACGGGGTAGGCGTATTTAGAAACACCAGTTGAGTACGTTTAGTCAAAATGTATATGTGTATGTAAATATATTTTAATCATTTTAAACATCATATGGCTCAGAAACCATATCAATGTTTTTACAGTATTATTTTATACTATTGCTTCTAATGTATGCACTTTACTTAACTATAAGTATTGCAATAATATCGATCCATTTCTCTTGTACGAGAAAAGAGACTGATCAATAAATAACATCTTTTATTGAACACGCCCGTCTCTTCCTTTTCTCTACATTCTGATGAGACTAAGAATGCACGTACTGACTGAGTAAAATAATTGCCTTGTGCTCACACGACTCTCGAGATTGACTCTTGATTAGGGGAGAGCAAAGTTGTCATGTTCTATGGTTGTCAGAAACTAAATCCCTTCTTGTCTAATCAGGGGAGTTAATCCTTCCTTGAACATTCGAGAAAGTTTCTAGCGAACTCTGAGCTTAGCTGGCAAACCCAAAAATTAAGTCTAGTATCGACAGTAGTAGACCTAGTTAACGTCTGGCCTAGGCCTTTACTGCTGTAGGTACTATTCCAATGCGCAGAGCCTATTGGGAAAATAGGAGCTACACTACAACACCTCCCAGCCAGCCACACACACACACTCAGTCTCCCATACAAATATTTGGGCAACCAATCAATAACCCATATAGCCACTCATATAGCTACTGATCAACGCAGGCAGCAGCTTACACAACAACAGACATACTGATGCACACATTCACACAGTTTAGTCACTAACCCATGCATTCAGTAAGACACATTTAATCACTCACTCATACAGTCAGTCACGCACCTACTAAATCCTTCATCCAGACACTTATACATCCACTCATTCTTCAATATGTAAAACATATTTAAACTTTACAGAAAGACACAGTCACTGGATGATGTCATCAGTGCTGTCAAATGAGATGTCATCAGTGCTGTCAAATGAGATGTCATCAGTGATGTCATTTGAGATGTCATCAGTGATATCATCAGTGATGTCACTGACCATGTCATGAATGATGTAATATGTGACATCATCAGCAGTGGATTGCGGGTGCGCCAAATATAGTTAGTCCAACTAACTATATAGGAGGAATTTCAGTGGTTTTTTAAATGCTAATTCCTAACTATATAAGGCCTAACACTTATGTTTTTTTCAGTGAATTTCAAAGGTTTTTTAAAATGCTAATTCCTAACTATATAAGGCCTAAAACCTATGGTTTTTTCAGTGAATATATATATATATATATATATATATATATATATTCACTGAAAAAACCATAGGTTATAGACCATATATAGTTAGGAATTAGCATTTAAAAAACCTTACACATGCAGCAGTTTACAGAACAACAGACATAATGATGCACAAATTAAGACAGTTTAGTCACTAACCCATGCATTCAGTGAGACACATTTAATCACTCACTCATACAGTCAGTCATGCACCTACTAAATCCTTCATCCAGACACTTATACATCCACTCAAGACATATTTTAACTTTACAGAAAAATACAGTCACTGGATGTTGTCATCAGTGATGTCATTTGAGATGTCATCAGTGATGTCATCAGTGATGTCACTGACCATGTCATGAATGATGTAATATGTGACATGATCAGCAGTGGATTGCGGGTGCACGATATATAGTTAGTGCAACTAACTATATATGGAATTTTAATGGTTTTGTGTGAGTAAAATAAGGTTTTTTAAATGCTAATTCCTAACTATATATGGTCTATAACCTATGGTTTTTTCAGTGAATTTTCAAGGTTTTGTAAATGCTAATTCCTAACTATATATGGTCTATAACCTATGGTTTTTTCAGTGAATTTTCAAGGTTTTGTAAATGCTAATTCCTAACTATATATGGTCCATAACCTATGGTTTTTTCTGTGAATTTCATTGGTTTTTTAACAGCTAATATCTGTAGCTGTAAAATGTATTCTTCTTTAAATCCAAAAATATATTTTATATGTTTATGAATAATTTTTTTTTTAAATATTTTTTTTTCTTCGTTCCCGCTTCGCAAATCGGGAAGCTTCCCGTTAGCTGACCTTGATGCCGCGAAATAGACCGCGAGCCGGTAAACGTTTCTTTACCGCAAGTGCCGCGTTACAAAACAACATCGTGACGCCTCCCGTCCGCATGACGTTTCACGTTGTCGCGTGATACGTCATATGACGTACTACGTTAGCGAACTGGTACGCGAAGCGAGTCGCAAAGCGCAGGTTTCTGGAAGCAAACCGGGAGGCCCTGCAAAGCGCTTAACGTAAACACAGCAAGTCATGTGACTTGGTAATAACACTTTTCATTGGTTCATTTCACTTTTGGTTTCCTAATGATGTAAGACTAGGTCATATAATCTAAAATGAACACTTTTGATTGGTTGAGAACTCTTGTTTTTCCCAAATGATGAAAATCCCTCCTTCTTTCCTCACTCTGACTTTCATCATTGTGAGAGAAAGACCCTTTGTGATCACTGAGCAATGGCTTCTTTAGTAGCTTCAGCTGGTGCTTCCCCACCACCTCCACCACATCCAAGGAAGAGTGGACCACCTGCTCAAGTTATAATTCAACAAGAAGAAGAAGAAGAGGAACAGGAGGACGAGCACGAAGAGAGGCAGTTTTTGCCTGAGCAGCCCAGGACGTCTCACCGGAAAGAAAACTTCATTTGGCAATTTTTTAAAATTCCCAAAGGTCAGAAAAAAGTAAATGCAAGATACGTAACTTGCCTTATATGTCAAGATAGACTGTCCAGAGGGACCGACAAAAAATACAGTTTCGGAAACTACACACTGCATCGCCATATGACTAGGTGGCATCCTAACAACTACAGTGCTGCACAGTTTCGGAACGACCTAGATAATCTCCCTATTATGGCCAGAAGATCTGTTGTACCGGAAGTAACGGGACCAGAGGGCAGGGAGATGGTGCCAAATATACAAATGAGATTTGGTGAAGTAAAACACACCTGCGTATTTTGCGATGGATTCATTTCCTACGGAGAAAGAAGCATCACTCTGATCAACAGAGCTATTGACTATCATATGCAAGTTTGTCCGAAACGCCCAAAATAATAAATACTTCTTTTTTTTGTTTTGTTGCTCCTGTTGAGCCCTTTACAATGAATCGTTTTCATTGCCCCCTCCAAGAAAAACCCAAAAAAATATAAAACTGTTCCGAAAAATTCAAAAACAGTAAAAAAATGTTCAGAAAAATAAAAAAAAAAGTTCTTTTCAGAACTACCTCCCCGTTATTAAAAAATTGGTACAATATTTGGAACTGTGCCAACCTCTATTTCTCTTAGTTCGCTTCCTAGTTCGCTCGCCGGTACGCGAACTGGAAGCGAACCAAAAACAGTAAGTATAAGGGAGGGAAACACACACTTATGTTAAAATAAAGACAGCTATAGGGGAGTAAACTAGAGATACTATTACCCGTAATCCACTGCTGATGATGTCACATATTACATCATTCATGACATGCTCAGTGACATCATCAGCAGAGGATTGCGGGTTTTTTGACAACATGCCTTATCCACGGTTTAATAACGCTGCCTTTTGCTTTATATAAGTTTTCAAATTGTATGAAATATATACCAATAGGTCGTTATGAACCTTTAGGTAGTGCTTTTCTTCATGAGGTCTGGTCGCTTCCATACACATACAGATGTTTCAAAGATGATCAAGAAGTTTATCTGAATGGAGAGGAATGCACTGAGACGCCAGATCATTCACTAATGTGTAGGCACATACAGTTACACGGTTCATGCAACAAACACCGACCAAATATGGCTTGCGTGTTGCAAGGCACGCCAGTTCCTGCTATCATCCCCACGTTCAAGTTGTTGGAAAATGGTAGTTATTTGATGCTCAATAATGAAGATTGTTCTGAGTTAATTAAAAGTATTCCTTTTATCGTAACAGTAAGTGAACGGGTTATTTGCTGCAGAAATGTTCTATTTCCTCCCACACATGAACATAGGGAGTTTTCAATCTGGCCACAAATACCAACCTTGGGACACGTTTCAACGGCATGGCAAGAATAAGAGCTCTTTTGTCTCAGAGAGAGGTGGCCTTGAGTTCGGCCCGTGAAACTTTCGTACTTCACATAGCGAACACCCGTACAGAGGTGCACACCCTTTTCAATTAAGATTTGCCTTTCAATTTCAGCAACATGTTTCCGACTATCTTTAACGCATCCTCCACAAAGTCCCTGACACACTTTTTTAAAGTTGTTACCAGTGGCCTCGTGACTTCATTTGAGAAAATCTTTGGAGTCATCCCTGCTTCCTTTCATTGTATTTTCTGCACTCTGGTTCGTGGATTGGCATTTTTACTTGCATTACCAACGGACGCTCTTGTGCTTTTTTACATTTTTAAATATGGATGTCCCTCCTATGCAACCTCCGACCCTGCAGCTGCTGACACTGTTCCGCAATCGCATGCTAGAATATTATGGCACAATGCCGTTGGCGATATTAAGCACGGCATATGGATTATCTTTTCGGTTCTCCTACTTCACCTGTATCCAGCCTGTATTTCACTGCCTGACCTGTGATTTCGATTGGGCCATTGATTTGTGTCTCTGCGGACCGGTTTCTCCTGACGTCGACTTTAATCAGCTGATGACTCCTATCATTACTCACGAGTTGGTTTGTCCTGGCGAAAGGATTATGGCTGTGGCATTGATGCATGGACTACTTGGTCCCTGGAATTTACTGGCGGCAGCACAGTCTTTCTTGGAACAGAGCTTTCTTGAAAACCCACCGAGCTGTCCTCTGATGGTGATAGAGGATCCGGTGCTGGGAGAGCACGTATGTTCTTTTCCGCTTTTAAATTGGATGGCTGAACTGTTTTCGGATGAAGACGGTGACTTCCTATTGGAGGCTGTTGCAGCTTATTTTGCATACACAGTTATGTCATAGACCTTTTTCATGTTTGATATGCTGAGTACTAGCATTTCATTGACAATTCATTAACTTATTTGTCAAGTTTTTATTATTTACCTTGCCTATTGGCTTAAGACTCGATAAAGTACTTGGCTGTTTTATTTTTCTTTAGCATTAAATTTTCCTAGTTTTTAATGCTTTACCTTGCGGACCGTCCACATATAAACTTGCAATCTGCTCTCATGAGATGGCACTTCTATTATCTTATTCAGTTCGTTTCCGGATCATGAGGAGGTGTCATCTAGGTCCTGGATATCTTTACACCGTGTTAAGTTAGCATGGGCTCATTACCGGTTTAAACGCCATTTTTCCTTTTTTGCAACTTCTGCACACGACACTTAGTTGTTGCTTTAGCTTTCCACCTAGTAGTTCATCGTGGTTTACATGAGAATAATATGTTATTGGTCTACTATCTGCTTTACTTGTTAAACTATATCTGTACAGCGAGTGCTAAAGTTTCAAGAACAACACGATACAGAATTGTTATGAGGTCTGATCTCCACGACTTCATACTCATAACATAAGTGCAACTTCTGCCAATTCTGGGCATGAGGCGGGTTTTATATTGCTTTGCCGAACACACATACACAACAGTTGATGCGGTTCACATGAAGAGAGAGCTGGTGTATGCTGATGTGATTCCTTCAAATCTAAGACACTAAAGTATGGGCACGCCCTAAACCAACACAAAGAGACCTTCTTAGCAAATAATATAATATGTGTATTAGGGAGGGTGAGATATAAGCAGCCGCGGGCCGTGGAGGGAGTTACGGTGAGGCAGGGAGGCGGGGAGGGGGAGAAGCAGGGTGGAGCCCTCTCTACCTTGCCCCTCCCCCTCCCCGCCTCCCTGCCCCACCGTAACTCCCTCCACGGCCCGCGGCTGCTTATAAGTGTTGCTAACTCTTATTCATTTACAGCATGTTAACATACTGTCACCATTCGCTTTTTATGTACTAGTAACTATGCTGGTAATTTTGCTACTGATAATATGTGTACTTGTATTCTCCACCCTGCTTCTCCCCCTCCCCGCCTCCCTGCCTCACCGTAACTCCCTCCACGGCCCGCGGCTGCTTATAAGTGTTGCTAACTCTTATTCATTTACAGCATGTTAACATACTATCACCATTCACTTTTTATGTACTAGTAACTATGCTGGTAATTTTGCTACTGATAATATGTGTACTTTCATTATCTAAGGTACTACGCCTGAGAAGACGGCATTAGTAAATAAACATTTCAAATACACATCTGTTCTTCTTAACTCCATTTTCTGGTTTCTAAGAAATCTATAACGACCGACTGTTCATGAGTTCCACGTATCCTGAGGTACTATAAGTTCATATTCTGGATTGTCTAAACATTGAGAGTTTGTTATATCCAATGTGACACTGTACCTAGCTTGCTAAGGAGTTTTTGATTACTAACGTGAGTTTTGGGACACCCTAATTCGCCGAGGTTCCAATCCTCTGTCCACAGTTCTGTGTGAGAACAGAAACCCTGCGACAGGGGCACCCCCGACCCTTGCTGGAGCTTCATCACACTTGCGATACAACTCCAGCAATGCATTCGCCGAGGTTCCAATCCTCTGTCCACAGTTCTGTGTGAGAACAGAAACCCTGCGACAGGGGCACCCCCGACCCTTGCTGGAGCTTCATCACACTTGCGATACAACTCCAGCAATGCGCCACCTTTACGGCACAGATACATCACGCATCTGTGCTGTTTTTGCCCCATGATGCGCCGCATTGTAAATGCAGCACACCATAGGTGACGGAACAGCGGCACAGAATGACTAACACATCCCTGGTGATGCGCCAGTCATCATAAATGTATCCCTATGCTTCTTATCTTGTTAGAGATGAACCGCCATATATATCATCAAAGTTTTTTGCATTTCCTAAATAGCGAACTTTAAGGAATAAATAGCGATTCTTTACCATTCCTAGTTTGCGATGAGCTATTTGCTAATTAGCCGAATGTAGCCCAATGAAGCCCAATGTAGCCCAATGTAGCCCAAAGATGGCCGCCAGACACACAAAAAAACAAATGTAGCCCAAATATCAGCCAGATGTAGCCCAACTATAGCCCAGTGACAGAATGACCAATCAGCTTCGCAAACCTCCGTTACGATAATATATATTACCTACTGGCGGTAGTTAGGATTTTTTCTCTATGGGTTTTTTGAAAATTCTATGTCTAATAACTTTGGCGTTTGTGGACGGAATTGGCTGAAATTTTCAGGAAAATGGCACATTTTGTTTCTGAGCAGCCCTTGAAAATTTGGGGGGGGTTCGTCCAGTGGGGGCCGAGAAAAAAGGGGGGTCCCAAAACGTGTTTTTAACATTGAGTTTTCCATAGGGCGGTTGGCCTCACTTTTAGCCCGAACGGCTGAATGGATTTGCACGAAACTTGGCAAAATTGTAGGGACTGGTAGCCCGATGTGCCTTTTGTAGGTCTCAATATATGTGCTCCAGTGGATTTTGAGAAATTAACGTTTAAAAAAAGATATATATCTGTAACAGCGGACCGGTTAGCGCTCTGGTTCGCGGACTTTTCGCGCAACGGAGCTTTGTGAAGCGAAGCTGATTGGTTCTCCGGCGTCTGTCAACATTCCAAACAGTCCGTAGCGGCCGCCATCTTGTCTCTCGGTAGGATCGAGAGACAAGAGGAGGTCAAAACAAAGGGGGAAATAACTATAAGGGGGCATAGTAGATCCTCGCTGACCCCCTAGGTTTGATGTGGAGGTTTTAAAAGGGCCCCGCGGGGCAAAAAAAAAAAATAAAAATAATAATTGAACGGCTGAATGGATTTGCACGAAACTTGGCAAAATATTAGGGACTGGTAGCCCGATGTGCCTTTGCTAGGTCTCAATATATGTGCTCCAGTGGATTTTGAGAAATTAACGTTCAAAAAAAGATATATATCTGTAACAGCGCTCCGCTTCGCGTAACGGAGGTTTGCGAAGCTGATTGGTCATTCTTTCACTGGGCTATAGTTGGGCTACATCTGGCTGATATTTGGGCTACATTTGTTTTTTTGTGTGTCTGGCGGCCATCTTTGGGCTACATTGGGCTACATTGGGCTTCATTGGGCTACATTCGGCTAATTAGCAAATAGCTCATCGCAAACTAGGAATGGTAAAGAATCGCTATTTATTCCTTAAAGTTCGCTATTTAGGAAATGCAAATAACTTTGATGATACATATGGCGGTTCATCTCTAACAAGATAAGAAGCATAGGGATAGATTTATGATGACTGGCGCATCACCAGGGATGTGTTAGTCATTCTGTGCCGCTGTTCCGTCACCTATGGTGTGCTGCATTTACAATGCGGCGCATCATGGGGCAAAAACAGCACAGATGCGTGATGTATCTGTGCCGTAAAGGTGGCGCATTGCTGGAGTTGTATCGCAAGTGTGATGAAGCTCCAGCAAGGGTCGGGGGTGCCCCTGTCGCAGGGTTTCTGTTCTCACACAGAACTGTGGACAGAGGATTGGAACCTCGGCGAATTAGGGTGTCCCAAAACTCACGTTAGTAATCAAAAACTATTTAGCAAGCTAGGTACAGTGTCACATTGGATATAACAAACTCTCAATGTTTAGACAATCCAGAATATGAACTTATAGTACCTCAGGATACGTGGAACTCATGAACAGTCGGTCGTTATATATTTCTTAGAAACCAGAACATGGAGTTAAGAAGAACACATGTGTATTTGAAATGTTTATTTACTAATGCCGTCTTCTCAGGCGTAGTACCTTAGATAATAAAAGTACACATATTATCAGTAGTAAAATTACCAGCATAGTTACTAGTACATAAAAAGTGAATGGTGATAGTATGTTAACATGCTGTAAATGAATAAGAGTTAGCAACACTTATAAGCAGCCGCGGGCCGTGGAGGGAGTTACGGTGAGGCAGGGAGGCGGGGAGGGGGAGAAGCAGGGTGGAGAATACAAGTACACATATTATCAGTAGCAAAATTACCAGCATAGTTACTAGTACATAAAAAGCGAATGGTGACAGTATGTTAACATGCTGTAAATGAATAAGAGTTAGCAACACTTATAAGCAGCCGCGGGCCGTGGAGGGAGTTACGGTGGGGCAGGGAGGCGGGGAGGGGGAGGGGCAAGGTAGAGAGGGCTCCACCCTGCTTCTCCCCCTCCCCGCCTCCCTGCCCCATCGTAACTCCCTCCACGGCCCGCGGCTGCTTATATCTCACCCTCCCTAATACACATATTATATTATTTGCTAAGAAGGTCTCTTTGTGTTGGTTTAGGGCGTGTCCATACTTTAGTGTCTTAGATTTGAAGGAATCACATCAGCATACACCAGCTCTCTCTTCATGTGAACCGCATCAACTGTTGTGTATGTGTGTTCGGCAAAGCAATATAAAACCCGCCTCATGCCCAGAATTGGCAGAAGTTGCACTTATGTTATGAGTATGAAGTCGTGGAGATCAGACCTCATAACAATTCTGTATCGTGTTGTTCTTGAAACTTTAGCACTCGCTGTACAGATATAGTTTAACAAGTAAAGCAGATAGTAGACCAATAACATATTATTCTCATGTAAACCACGATGAACTACTAGGTGGAAAGCTAAAGCAACAACTAAGTGTCGTGTGCAGAAGTTGCAAAAAAGGAAAAATGGCGTTTAAACCGGTAATGAGCCCATGCTAACTTAACACGGTGTAAAGATATCCAGGACTTAGATGACACCTCCTCATGATCCGGAAACGAACTGAATAAGATAATAGAAGTGCCATCTCATGAGAGCAGATTGCAAGTTTATATGTGGACGGTCCGCAAGGTAAAGCATTAAAAACTAGGAAAATTCAATGCTAAAGAAAAATAAAACAGCCAAGTACTTTATCGAGTCTTAAGCCAATAGGCAAGGTAAATAATAAAAACTTGACAAATAAGTCAATGAATTGTCAATGAAATGCTAGTACTCAGCATATCAAACATGAAAAAGGTCTATGACATAACTGTGTATGCAAAATAAGCTGCAACAGCCTCCAATAGGAAGTCACCGTCTTCATCCGAAAACAGTTCAGCCATCCAATTTAAAAGCGGAAAAGAACATACGTGCTCTCCCAGCACCGGATCCTCTATCACCATCAGAGGACAGCTCGGTGGGTTTTCAAGAAAGCTGTGTTCCAAGAAAGACTGTGCTGCCGCCAGTAAATTCCAGGGACCAAGTAGTCCATGCATCAATGCCACAGCCATAATCCTTTCGCCAGGACAAATCAACTCGTGAGTAATGATAGGAGTCATCAGCTGATTAAAGTCGACGTCAGGAGAAACCGGTCCGCAGAGACACAAATCAATGGCCCAATCGAAATCACAGGTCAGGCAGTGAAATACAGGCTGGACACAGGTGAAGTAGGAGAACCGAAAAGATAATCCATATGCCGTGCTTAATATCGCCAACGGCATTGTGCCATAATATTCTAGCATGCGATTGCGGAACAGTGTCAGCAGCTGCAGGGTCGGAGGTTGCATAGGAGGGACATCCATATTTAAAAATGTAAAAAAGCACAAGAGCGTCCGCTGGTAATGAAAGTAAAAATGCAATCCACGAACCAGAGTGGAGAAAATGGAATGAAAGGGAGCAGGGATGACTCCAAAGATTTTCTCAAATGAAGTCACGAGACCACTGGTAACAACTTTAAAAATGTGTGCCAGGGATTTTGTGGAGGATGCGTTAAAGATAGTCGGAAACATGTTGCTGAAATTGAAAGGCAAACCTGTGTACGGGTGTTCGCTATGTGAAGTACGAAAGTTTCACGGGCCGAACTCAAGGCCACCTCTCTCTGAGACAAAAGAGCTCTTATTCTTGTCATGCCGTTGAAACGTGTCCCAAGGTTGGTATTTGTGGCCAGATTGAAAACTCCCTATGTTCATGTGTGGGAGGAAATAGAACATTTCTGCAGCAAATAACCCGTTCACTTACTGTTACGATAAAAGGAATACTTTTAATTAACTCAGAACAATCTTCATTATTGAGCATCAAATAACTACCATTTTCCAACAACTTGAACGTGGGGATGATAGCAGGAACTGGCGTGCCTTGCAACACGCAAGCCATATTTGGTCGGTGTTTGTTGCATGAATCGTGTAACTGTATGTGCCTACACATTAGTGAATGATCTGGCGTCTCAGTGCATTCCTCTCCATTCAGATAAACTTCTTGATCATCTTTGAAACATCTGTATGTGTATGGAAGCGACCAGACCTCATGAACAAAAGCACTACCTAAAGGTTCATAAAGACCTATTGGTATATATTTCATACAATTTGAAAACTTATATAAAGCAAAAGGCAGCGTTATTAAACCGTGGATAAGGCATGTTGCCAAAAAACCCGCAATCCTCTGCTGATGATGTCACTGAGCATGTCATGAATGATGTAATATGTGACATCATCAGTAGTGGATTATGGGTAATAGTATCTCTAGTTTACTCCCCTATAGCTGTCTTTCTTTTAACATAAGTGTGTGTTTCCTTCCCTTATACTTACTGTTTTTGGTTCGCTTCCAGTTCGCGTACCAGCGAGCGAACTAGGAAGCGAACTAAGAGAAATAGAGGTTGGCACAGTTCCAAATATTGTACCAATTTTTTAATAACGGGGAGGTAGTTCTGAAAAGAACTTATTTTTTTTTTTTTTTGAACATTTTTTTACTGTTTTTGAATTTTTCGGAACAGTTTTATATTTTTTTGGGTTTTTCTTGGAGGGGGCAATGAAAACGATTCATTGTAAAGGGCTCAACAGGAGCAACAAAACAAAAAAAAGAAGTATTTATTATTTTGGGCGTTTCGGACGAACTTGCATATGATAGTCAATAGCTCTGTTGATCAGAGTGATGCTTCTTTCTCCGTAGGAAATGAATCCATCGCAAAATACGCAGGTGTGTTTTACTTCACCAAATCTCATTTGTATATTTGGCACCATCTCCCTGCCCTCTGGTCCCGTTACTTCCGGTACAACAGATCTTCTGGCCATAATAGGGAGATTATCTAGGTCGTTCCGAAACTGTGCAGCACTGTAGTTGTTAGGATGCCACCTAGTCATATGGCGATGCATTGTGTAGTTTCCGAAACTGTATTTTTTGTCGGTCCCTCTGGACAGTCTATCTTGACATATAAGGCAAGTTACGTATCTTGCATTTACTTTTTTCTGACCTTTGGGAATTTTAAAAAATTGCCAAATGAAGTTTTCTTTCCGGTGAGACGTCTTGGGCTGCTCAGGCAAAAACTGCCTCTCTTTGTGCTCGTCCTCCTGTTCCTCTTCTTCTTCTTCTTGTTGAATTACAACTTGAGCAGGTGGTCCACTCTTCCTTGGATGTGGTGGAGGTGGTGGGGAAGCACCAGCTGAAGCTACTAAAGAAGCCATTGCTCAGTGATCACAAAGGGTCTTTCTCTCACAATGATGAAAGTCAGAGTGAGGAAAGAAGGAGGGATTTTCATCATTTGGGAAAAACAAGAGTTCTCAACCAATCAAAAGTGTTCATTTTAGATTATATGACCTAGTCTTACATCATTAGGAAACCAAAAGTGAAATGAACCAATGAAAAGTGTTATTACCAAGTCACATGACTTGCTGTGTTTACGTTAAGCGCTTTGCAGGGCCTCCCTGTTTGCTTCCAGAAACCTGCGCTTTGGCACTCGCTTCGCGTACCAGTTCGCTAACGTAGCACGTCATATGACGTATCAAGCGACAACGTGGAACGTCATGCGGACGGGAGGCGTCACGATGTTGTTTTCTAACGCGGCACTTGCGGTAAAGAAACGTTTACCGGCTCGCGGTCTATTTCGCGGCATCAAGGTCAGCTAACGGGAAGCTTCCCGATTCGCGAAGCGGGAACGAAGAAAAAAAAATATTTTAAAAAAAAATTATTCATAAACATATAAAATATATTTTTGGATTTAAAGAAGAATACATTTTACAGCTACAGATATTAGCTGTTAAAAAACCAATGAAATTCACAGAAAAAACCATAGGTTATAGACCATATATAGTTAGGAATTAGCATTTACAAAACCTTGAAAATTCACTGAAAAAACCATAGGTTATAGACCATATATAGTTAGGAAATAGCATTTAGAAAACCTTATTTTACTCACACAAAACCATTGAAATTCCATATATAGTTAGTTGCACTAACTATATATCGCGCACCTGCAATCCACTGCTGATGATGTCACATATTACATCATTCATGACATGGTCAGTGACATCACTGATGACATCACTGATGACATCTCAAATGACATCACTGATGACATCACTGATGACAACATCCAGTGACTATGTTTCTGTAAAGTTAAAATATGTCTTACATATTGAAGAATGAGTGGATGTATAAGTGTCTGGATGAAGGATTTAGTAGGTGCATGACTGACTGTATAAGTGAGTGATTAAATGTGTCTCACTGAGTGCATGGGTTAGTGACTAAACTGTTTTAAATTGTGCATCATTGTGTCTGTTGTTTTGTAATCTGATGCATGTGTTGATCATTAGCTATATGACTAACTATATGGGTTATTGATTAGTTGCCCAAGTATTTGTATGGGAGACTGAGTGTGTGTGTGGGTGTCTGGGAGGTGTATGACTCTGTGCATAGATGTGTGAGCAGTTGATTCACTAGATGTATGGGTTCAAAAGTGCATGTGGAAACATCTGTATGGGCGGTTGACTGTGTGCATGAGTGTATTGGTGAGTGAATGGATATCTCAGTGCTACATGTCAAAGTAAGTACATATGTAAAACACAGTACATGTGATAGTTGACATATATAAATAACTGTGCATAAGAGCCAGTGAATGTGTGAGTGGCTGTATGGATTATTGTGAACTTGTATCAGGGATTGTATAACAGAGTAAATATGTGTTATTATATGTTCCAATAAGTAAGGTGTGTATAACTATATAGTTGAGGAAATCGAGGTGTGATTGATTCTTTGCAAGACTGACTAGGTGTGTGAGTAACTCCATGGATGAGTGACAGTCTGTGAGTGTCTGTTTACACTGAGTGTATCTAAGGTTATATTAGAGTCTGAAGAGGTTCATTGTATCATCACATGAATGATGTCATCAGTGATGTGATCAGTAATGTCAAATGAGATGTCATCAGTGATGTCATCAGTGATGTCATTTGAGATGTCATCAGTGATGTCATCAGTGATGTCACTGACCATGTCATGAATGATGTAATATGTGACATCATCAGCAGTGGATTGCAGGTGCGCGATATATAGTTAGTGCAACTAACTATATATGGAATTTCAATGGTTTTGTGTGAGTAAAATAAGGTTTTCTAAATGCTATTTCCTAACTATATATGGTCTATAACCTATGGTTTTTTCAGTGAATATATATATATATATATATATTCACTGAAAAAACCATAGGTTATAGACCATATATAGTTAGGAATTAGCATTTAAAAAACCTTATTTTACTCACACAAAACCATTGAAATTCCATATATAGTTAGTTGCACTAACTATATATCGCGCACCCGCAATCCACTGCTGATCATGTCACATATTACATCATTCATGACATGGTCAGTGACATCACTGATGACATCACTGATGACATCTCAAATGACATCACTGATGACATCATCCAGTGACTGTGTGTTTCTGTAAAGTTTAAATATGTTTTAGATATTGAAGAATGAGTAGATGTATAACTGTCTGGACGAAGGATTTAGTAGGTGCATGACTGAATGTATGAGTGAGTGATTAAATGTGTCTCACTGAGTGCATGGGTTAGTGACTAAACTGTCTTAATTTGTGCATCATTATGTCTGTTGTTCTGTAAACTACTGCATGTGTTGATCAGTAGCTATATGATTAACTATATGGGTTATTGATTGATTGTCCAAGTATTTGTATGGGAGACTGAGTGTGTGTGTGGCTGGCTGGGAGGTGTGTGACTCTGTGCAGATCAATGTGTACTTGTATCAATGATTGTATAAGAAAGTAAGTATGTGTTACTATATGTTTGAAAATGTAAGGTGCTCTATGTTTAACTGTATAGACAAGAAAATGGAAGTGTGATTGATTCTTTACAGGACTGACTAGGTGTGTGAGTAACTCCATGGATGAGTGGCAGAGTGTGAGTGTCTGTATAGGTGTATGAGTGCATATGATAGTGTTGTAAAGATGAGTGATTGTATGTATGAATGATTGTATGGGTGAATGAGTGAATGTGTGTGTAGACGTAGGAATCAGTGAGTACGTATGTAGTAACTAGTATTGGTGTGTCAATGGTTTCAAAAATTATACTCTGTATTTAACACTGGGTGAAACAGAGGTTATATTAAAATGTGAGGAGATGCATTGTATTGTCACATGAATGATATCATCAGTGATGTGGTCATTGATGTCAAATGAGATGTCATCAGTGATGTCATCAGTGATGTCATTTGAGATGTCATCAGTGATGTCATCAGTGATGTCACTGACCATGTCATGAATGATGTAATATGTGACATGATCAGCAGTGGATTGCGGGTGCGCGATATATAGTTAGTGCAACTAACTATATATGGAATTTCAATGGTTTTGTGTGAGTAAAATAAGGTTTTTTAAATGCTAATTCCTAACTATATATGGTCTATAACCTATGGTTTTTTCAGTGAATTTTCAAGGTTTTGTAAATGCTAATTCCTAACTATATATGGTCTATAACCTATGGTTTTTTCAGTGAATTTCAATGTTTTTTTAATAGCAAATATCATAAGCTGTCGAATGTCAAGTACGTGGTAAGTGAAAACATTTTCGTGTTTATGCACACTGATCTGCTTTGAATGGTGCCCCCCCCCCTCATTTCTATTAGGAGTACTCTCTCTTTGCAGATAGTGAAAGGTAGTTAACGCAGGCCTTTGCCCCCGTTGTAATCCGTCGTGCCTGCTTCTCTCTCCATTTGATTGATTGTTATCCAAGTATTTACTGTTTTAGAATTAGTTCTCTTTGGTTCATTCTCTATTTACAAACAAACACAGAGTCGCAATACTCTGTTTAGTCTTTGCAGATAACGAAAAATCGTGTAAAAAAAAAGAAAAGGAATCGAGCAAAATCAGTAGGCCACTAATGGGATCTCTTTTTGACCTCGCTAAAATAGAAACATTAGGAACAACCCCTCATGACAAATACAAAACTAGTGAGATGAACTGGACTCCACACAATGATGGCTGCAAAACAGCTCGGCTCAGCCACCCACCCCGCCCAAAATAACGATAAAGAGCGGCTGCCATGATTGGTTGCGGAATGGCCATAACGGAGCTACGAAATGGTGCTGCTCTCATGCTAACCCCAGCTTCGGTCTGAAACATCCAGAAACACTGTAGACTACCAATTCGATCAGTTCCGGTAGCGCCCCAATGTAACCCGGTAGAGAAGAACTAGCCCTCCCCTCTTTGACTGATGGTTCTTGTTGCCTGTCCCTTCTGTTGTCATTTAACAGAACTATTTAGCCTGCTGAAAGGGGTTGTGTTTCGACCGCTGGTTGGTGGAGACATTTTGACTATATTCTGGACCTGCGTTGTCGCGTAATGCGTCATATGACGCGCCGCGTTAGCGCATCCGGAAGTCATCCGGGGCGCGCAGCGCGTAACGTAAGCATAACAAGTCATGTGACTTGTTAATAAAACTTTTCATTGGTTCATTTTACTTTTCTTATTCTAATGATGAAAGCCTTGGTCATATCACCTAAAAATTACGCTTTTAATTACTTCCGAACATTATTTTCTCTTAAATATATGTTATAATGTTCCAGGCTAATGTACTTTCCCGGAAATTTTACAACTGTCCTGCAAGTAAAATATATTCTTTTTTCGAGAAAAAGAGCGTTTCTTCGTCCCATGACGGAGCCGTTGAGCAAAAGAGGGTCGACCTGCTGTCTTAGTCGCCGATACGCCTGAATATGAGATTCTTATCGATCACTTTATGTTGCAGGACAACACAACAGCCCTTGACCATTTATCTTTACTGCGTTCCTTCATATTATACCTTTTACCCTTCATGTAATTGGTCTGCTTTATTTCACTTGCCTTTTAATGATTCTAAAACAGTGACTATTATTAAAAACTTTACCAATGTATACACTACTACCATGTTTTCTTTTAAAAACCTTTATTGTGAAAATTTCATTATACAAATACGAGCCTATAACCACGTGGGCCTGCCACGGAGCAAACTGTAATCGTATATGATGAATAGACATTTACACTGTAGAGGAACGTAACGGGCGGGCCATTAGGTTGCAAAAACTAAGGTGTCTAACAGTTACGGAATCGGTGGACGTACATTTTATAATTAAAATACGACAGGGCCAGTTACAATAAAATTATCTAGATATACATTTGCGGGCAAGTACCATGGGTGACGTTAATTCGAATTTTCAACAGTACAGTAATCAATAACACATCAGAACTTAATATCAATAGGGATGTCGAAATATTCAATCAATTCTCGTCCCCGCCCGCCATGTGCTTCAAAACTGCATACGTATCTCGTGATTTCAAGGTTCTGCAACCAGTACACAACAAGGAGTTACGAGTCCCATTTATTCCGGCGCCATTTTGGGCGAGGACGGGCAGGTCCAGGATATAGTCAAAATGTCTCTACCAACCATCGACTATGATGATGTTCATATGCTGTATTTATTAGAGTAACACTCATCTGCCCACATGAAATTAATTTACCACAATCTAAACATGTCATTTTAATCTTTCCAAAGTTCTTCTAAATATTTGGGACCGTTTCCCTTGCCTCTGAAGCTCTCAGTGCCACTTCTTTGATGAATGTACTAGCAGGTCAGGGGTTCTCCTCCAAATCTCTCTTTTATGCAGCACTATAATTAATTGGTGCCACCTCTCCATATGACGATGCATGGTATAGTTACCACAACTATATTTTTTTTCGGTTCCTCTGGAGAGTTCATCGTGGCAGATGAAGCGTGTAACATACCGGGCATTTACCTTTTTTTGCATGTACAGGAAAGGAAAAAAAAATCGAGCGTCCGAGTTCTAAGGTGTCCCAGGGCCATTTTAGTTAAGCATGGGCGTAAAATCCGTTACGCTCGCGGATTTTTCGTATTTTCGGAGAATCCGCAATCCGCGAACTCTCGCGGATGCGGCGAGAATACGCAAAATCCGCGCAAAGCGGATTTTTTGTTTGTGTTCGCACTGCTCGCGCTGCTCGCGGTCCGCGGCGCGGGCAGGAACAATCTCGCACTAGCGAAAGTACAAAAATTACTTAGTAAAGGAAGTGGCCCAGTCTCCAACTTCCTGTTCCTGTCCAGCAAGCTCCTCCCATAGGGGTGGGGTGAAGGAAGTGCCCCAGTCTCCAACTTCCTGTTCCTGTCCAGCAAGCTCCTCCATTTCCTGGCCACTTTTCGATCATTCTTGACTGGGAAGGATTACTTTTTGTGGTTGCTGCTGGATATTTGGATTTGAGGCTTTTTGGATTACTTTTGGATTCGAATTTTGATTTCACAAAGAAGTAAGTTGATGTTGTTTGTTTGTGGTGATTTTTGTGTGTGTTGTTTTTTTTCGACTTTTTTGGGGGGAAAATCTGCAAGTTCGCGAGCTGAGGATGTTTTTGCTTGTGTTCGCACTGCTCGTGTCCCGCGCAGCAACAATCTCGCACTCGCGAAATTGTAAAAATTACAATTCTGCTGCACATGAATTGAAAACCACCAGGCTTATTTATGGGTGCATGGATGATACAACTGTTTTGTTGAAATTATTTTTGTTAACATGATTCTGGCCAGGGCATGGATGACATTGGATTGTGCTGATTTTTGTGTGTTTTAGGACTTTTTGGGGTGGTGTTGGGGGCTTGCTATGGGGGTGGGGGCCATTTTATTGTCTGGTCCCGTGTGGGTGGGGGTCTAGGGGCCATTTGTAAGTTGTGTGCTTTGTGCCATAGGCCTGCACCCACTGTGCTCTGATGTCATCCATTATGCCCAGGGGGGCCCAGAATCGGTCTGTTCGCGGATTTTGTGGGTTTTTGCCACGTTCGCGCCGTGAAGCAACAATCTCGCACTCGCGAAATTGTAAAAAATGCAATTTTGCACCGGAAAACCACCAGCAGGCAGCATAAGCCTTCTGAAAATGGATGGATGGCATTGGATTGTGGTGATTTGATTTGTGTTGTGTGTTTTCACTTTTTGGAGTAGGGGTTGGGTGCTGGCTATGTTGGTGGTGGCCATTTTGAGGCATGGTCCTGGCCATGTGGATGGGGGGGTCAAGCGGCCATTTTGAAGGCAGGCAGTGAGCTTTGAGACATAGGCCTACACCCATTGTGCCTTGCTTTCACCCATTGTGCCCAGGCGGAGTCAGGGGTACATGAAAGCACAACCCTCTGTGTGTGTGCTCTCTTGGATCAATGTTAAATTCCTGTTTCCCAAAAATTTAGCAAATCCTAATTTTGAAAATTCCATATTGTGTGGTGTGCATGTGTGTATTCATAAATGCCTACTTGCTAACTGTTTATTCAAGCGCTACATATGCAACATTTATATTTACTGATGTTCCTCTGTCTTCGTTTGCGTTTAGGTGCACAAAACTACGCATCATCATCGTTGAGCATCAGTGCCAGGAAGAAGTGCTGCTGCGGCCTGTTGTTCCCACATCTGAAGAAGATGGCTCCAAAAAGAGGTGCCCGTAGGTCCTCTTCCAAGAAAGATGTCTCTACTAAGGAGAAGAAGAAGCAAGTGGCACCACTTACCAAGGCGACTGGTTGCTCAACCAAGACATTTTTTGGGCAACAACAACCAAAAAAACAAAGGCCCACCATGAGTGCTGCACAGGTAGCCTGTTTAGTTGTTGAATCACCAACGACCAGTGATGTTGGATCATCGCAAGAAAGTAGCAGCACGCCATCAACACAGGTTTTAACTCATCTCACAAGTACTATTCAACAACCAAAGCCGCAACAACAACTGCATGGGCTACTAGTACAAGCAGAAGTACATGCGCAAGGAGCTGTCCGAGAAGGAGCTGTCCGAGAAGGAGCTGTCCGAGAAGGAGCTGTCCGAGAAGGAGCTGTCCGAGAAGGAGCTGTCCGAGAAGGAGAAGGCCGAGAAGGAGCTGTCCGAGAAGGAGAAGGCCGAGAAGGAGAAGGCCGAGAAGGAGAAGGCCGAGAAGGAGAAGGCTGAGAAGGAGCTGTCCGAGAAGGAGAAGGCCGAGAAGGAGAAGGCCGAGAAGGAGAAGGCCGAGAAGGAGAAGGCCGAGAAGGAGAAGGCCGAGAAGGAGCTGTCCGAGAAGGAGAAGGCCGAGAAGGAGAAGGCCGAGAAGGAGAAGGCCAAGAAGGAGAAGGCCGAGAAGGAGAAGGCCGAGAAGGAGAGGTCCATGGAGACTTGCAAGTAGAGGTCAGTGAAGATGGCCATGGAGCGGTGCAAGTGCCCACAATGGTTGTTCTTCCAGAAGTAGGGGCACAGGAGGAAATTGACTTTGGAGCCGGGGTATCATGTCAGGAAGACGAAGCCACTCCTCCTGATGATTCATTTTCTCCCAGCTCCCCAGCAAGGAAAAGATCAAGGAGGGTGTGTAGAAGTTCCTCTTCAAGCCCCGCTCCATCAGATGATCTGGATCTAGATTGGCAACCATCTCCGACGTCTGAGAGGGAGGCACACCATGAGCTGCGAAAGGTATCAAATGTTAAAAGGAAGGGCCCCGGAAAGCTCATACTTATGGATCCGAACGTCGGACTTGATGAAGTGGTGCATTCTGATGTTGTTGAAGAGGATGACAGCAATGACCTAGTCATCACACATGTCAGTCCAGCCACACCGGCCATGCAGCAGACAGACATTTACACCCTATCCCGACGTCATGCTGAGCGTGACCCTGGCGACGTGCCACTGGTAGCACCACCAACGCAGTCAAGTAGTACCACAAGTTCAACAAAACCTACAGCTCCCATATTTTCTCCCCGGAGGGGGACTCAATCCAGCTCGACTCCCTCAAGTAAGGTTGCTGCAATAATTGCACAACCCAGTAGATGTCTGCAAGGCTCATCCACCACTGCTTCATCTGGCATTGGCAGCAGTATCACCTCGTGCGGCAAAACCAGAAGTTTCCAGTCCCCAGTTTGGAACTTTTTTAGTGTCCATGAAAAATATGATAACATAGCCGTTTGTTGCATTTGTAAGACTAGCGTTAGCCGTGGTAAGACTGGTACCAACTATGGAACCGGAGGCCAGATAGGTCATCTTGAAAGAAAGCACGCTGTCGAATGGTTTCCGCACCTAGCAAACGTCAAGGGAAAGCGATCCCAAAGGGCAAGTGGCCAAAATATACCCATAGTAGGTGTTTCATCTGAAGATGATGGGGAGGTAGAAGAAGCGTCAGACATGTGTCCGGTTGCACCCAGTACCCCTTGCAGCACCACACCCTCCGTAACACATAGCAGGCACACTGAGAGTCTGGGAGACACACCAATGCGGAAAATGTCAACACTGATCAGAAGTGGGTCGAAGAAGGCATCAGCATCATCCCGTAAATTTGTCCAGCGCACCATTTCAGCCATGTTCTCCTCAGATGCGCAATTTCAACGCAACCACCCAACTGTACGCCTCTATAACACTAAGCTGGCAAAAATGCTAGCGGTGGACCTTCTCCCTTTTTCGTTTGTCGAAGGTGTGGGTTTCCTTGAACTCGTGGCAACATTGGCCCCTAAATGGAAGGTTCCTAGCCGGTACTATTTTGCCAGGGTTGCTGTTCCAGCACTACACAAAGAGGTGCTTGAGTTGGTGGGGGCAGCTTTGCAGAAGAGTGCTGTTCACACTATACACCTGACAACAGACATGTGGACCAGTTGCGCAGCCACTGATTACATGTGCATCACTGCACACTGGGTCTCTTTTTCAGGGGTTATTAAACAGATAAATGCAGGTGGTGACTTGGTCGAGATTTTTAAGGGTGCTCGTAAACATGCAACATTAGCCATGTTTGGCATGGAGAAAAGTCATACTGCAGTCAACATTTTGGCTGACTTTAACAAAAAGGTCTTGCAATGGCTGCGCCCAAGACATTGCAAGGTTGGTTATGTTTCTACAGATAATGGCAGCAATGTAGTTAGGGCCATGGCGGACGGTTTCTATTTCAGAGTGCCGTGTTTGGCGCACTGTATCAACCTTGTTGTGCAAAATTTTTTGAAAAAAGAACTTGCAGTCGACAAAACACTGACCATCTGCAGAAGAATATGCACACATTTCAACCATTCTTTTAAGGCCCGGAAGGAGCTGAGGCGCAAGCAAAATGAACGTAGAATGCCAGTGAAAGCACTTATCCAGGAGGTGGCAACACGTTGGAACTCAACCTTCTACATGCTTGAGCGTCTGCATGAGCTGTTTCCAGTAGTCAATGAGTATTTCTACAACCTGGGTGGTGATACGACAGGAATGATACTAGCGGTGGAGCAATGGCAGCTAGTTAAAAGCCTGACAGACATGCTTCGGCCTTTTGAGGTCTTCACGCGTGACGTGAGCAGGGAGGACTGTTCTTTGAGCAAAGCTATCCCACTGTTGCTGAAGCTCGAGCACCAAGTCAAGGTGGTGTCTTCACAATTAAAGGACGTTGGAAAGAACGAAGCACATGAGTTGGCGCAGAGATTATTACAACGCCTAGTTAGCAATGAACGGCTTGTAAATATCAAGAAACAACAGCACTACATTTGTGCTACTATTCTGGATCCACGTTACAAAAAGCCATTGTTTGGCAAAGTAATAATTCCTTTTGAAACATCGGATGTTACAGAGTACAAAGGTTGGCTAGCTCAGTCAGCCATTCGTTTTGAAATAGAACGGAAGGAAACTGTAGGAGAAGACAGTACTACTAGTGAATCAGCAGGCGATCAGGCGTCCCAAAAAAGCACTTCACCATCTGTGCCTGTGGCAGAAGTGAGTGATTTTTCCTCTGAGCCGTTAACCACACCAGCAACCGTATCATCTCCACCAGGCGCATGCGATATGTCTGAAGCGAGTTGGCTAACTCAGCTAGGGTTTCCTGGTCCTAGAAAGGACACAGAAGTGCAAAGTACAGGAATCCGGGAGGACATTCTTTCAATGGTGCAGGCCTATCTGGATGACTCAACAGAGGTCAATATTACTGAGGACCCATTGGCGTATTGGCATGGGAAAAGAAAAATATGGCGAGAGCTCACCAACCTGGCTATCAATTACTTGTCTTGCCCACTCGCAAGCGTGTCTTCAGAACGTGTTTTTAGTTCTGCTGGTGGCATTGTGACTTCCAAAAGGTCCCGCCTCTTGCCCGCAAATGTGGAGCGGCTCACCTTGATAAAGATGAACCAGCACTTCATACCACCAGATTACAGAGTACGAGAATGCACGCAGGAAGAAGAGGACACCGCCCTACCCGAGGAAAGTTCTCCTCAGTTACCAGAAGTAACCCCGACTGATGAGTTAGCAGAGTATGAGGACGAGTTCTGCTTCCCTGACAGCAAGTTCTGAAAATGACTCAATCATTCATTAATTGTAAATAGTCCTCCTTATTCACTTTTATTCCTGTGTGTCTGCCTTTCTTTAGCAAGTGCTTCATCACATTCCCAACAAAACTGTAATCAACCAATAAAACAACAAGCCCATCAACAGAACTATCTTGATTTTGATGCCGCAGCATTCCTCAGGTTCACAACAGTTAGTTGACAAGAACTCAGTCCTGGTCGTCTATCCTGAGTCCTCCTCCTCCAGACTCACCCTATCCATTACCCATAATGCTGATGCCTGGATTCTGCACAATGAAGAAATGAAGGAGCCAGCCCTCAAACACAAATTACAGGTAAGATAAGCTTTTGTATGGGAGGTAGTATAATGGAGTATTCGGAGAGGCGAGAGAGTGACAGTGGTACTAGCAGCAAAGTCCTAGGGCTCTTGAATTAACAAACTCTGTGACAGGCATTTACTTAGGAAAACATTTGGCCTATTGCACGTGAACGTGTAGGCGTTATATTGCTCGCTTGCCTGTCTCAGGGGTGCTGTCTCTGGGGCTTCTAGGTTTTAGGGTTGTGTCAGCACCGCTACCACATTTCTAATGTTGATTGTTTTTGTTTTGCAGAAAATCCACGCCGGGAAACTCCAGTTGTGGCCCTGCTGCAGAACGCGTTAGGACTCTGTGAATTCCAGGTGGAGCCAGCCCTCAAACACAAATTACAGGTAAGATAAGCTTTTGTATGGGAGGTAGTATAATGGAGTATTCGGAGAGGCGAGAGAGTGACAGTGGTACTAGCAGCAAAGTCCTAGGGCTCTTGAATTAACAAACTCTGTGACAGGCATTTACTTAGGAAAACATTTGGCCTATTGCACGTGAACGTGTAGGCGTTATATTGCTCGCTTGCCTGTCTCAGGGGTGCTGTCTCTGGGGCTTCTAGGTTTTAGGGTTGTGTCAGCACCGCTACCACATTTCTAATGTTGATTGTTTTTGTTTTGCAGAAAATCCACGCCGGGAAACTCCAGTTGTGGCCCTGCTGCAGAACGCGTTAGGACTCTGTGAATTCCAGGTGGAGCCAGCCCTCAAACACAAATTACAGGTAAGATAAGCTTTTGGATGGGAGGTAGTATAATGGAGTATTCGGAGAGGTGAGAGAGTGACAGTGGTACTAGCAGCAAAGTCCTAGGGCTCTTGAATTAACAAACTCTGTGACAGGCATTTACTTAGGAAAACATTTGGCCTATTGCACGTGAACGTGTAGGCGTTATATTGCTCGCTTGCCTGTCTCAGGGGTGCTGTCTCTGGGGCTTCTAGGTTTTAGGGTTGTGTCAGCACCGCTACCACATTTCTAATGTTGATTGTTTTTGTTTTGCAGAAAATCCACGCCGGGAAACTCCAGTTGTGGCCCTGCTGCAGAACGCGTTAGGACTCTGTGAATTCCAGGTGGAGCCAGCCCTCAAACACAAATTACAGGTAAGATAAGCTTTTGGATGGGAGGTAGTATAATGGAGTATTCGGAGAGGCGAGAGAGTGACAGTGGTACTAGCAGCAAAGTCCTAGGGCTCTTGAATTAACAAACTCTGTGACAGGCATTTACTTAGGAAAACATTTGGCCTATTGCACGTGAACGTGTAGGCGTTATATTGCTCGCTTGCCTGTCTCAGGGGTGCTGTCTCTGGGGCTTCTAGGTTTTAGGGTTGTGTCAGCACCGCTACCACATTTCTAATGTTGATTGGTTTTGTTTTGCAGAAAATCCACGCCGGGAAACTCCAGTTGTGGCCCTGCTGCAGAACGCGTTAGGACTCTGTGAATTCCAGGTGGAGCCAGCCCTCAAACACAAATTACAGGTAAGATAAGCTTTTGGATGGGAGGTAGTATAATGGAGTATTCGGAGAGGCGAGAGAGTGACAGTGGTACTAGCAGCAAAGTCCTAGGGCTCTTGAATTAACAAACTCTGTGACAGGCATTTACTTAGGAAAACATTTGGCCTATTGCACGTGAACCAACACGATGACAGTGTTCAGTTAAATGAAATTACTGCAAAACCACCACCCACCCAGCTCAAAAGTAGTAAAAAAACAGGTATGCTCAGATAAAGTTTGAAAAAGTATATTTATATCCCTAACAAAATAATCTCCCGCAAGACCCTCCCTAACCCCAACAAATAGTCCTCAAAAGTCCCCAAAAAACCCAACTCCCAATTCCCACCCCCCAAAAGTCTCAAAAAAAGGGGCAAGGGACACTCTAGGGATGCAAGCTGGTAAGTTTGGCCTCCAGGGCATCATGCTTTAGGGCCAGGGCATCATATTTTTCTTGGAGGATGGCTTGCTCTAGGCGGAGGCCCTCCACCACATTTTGAAATTTGTGCCATTTCTGGACCTCCGCCTCTAGGTCTGACACTCTGCGGAGTGCACGGCGCAAGCGACCTTTAACAGTGCTGCGAGGTGCAGCTTTTGCTGCTCGGCGGTGGCGTCTTCCGGCACGGCTCCGGTTCGCTGGAGCACTGTGCTTACCGGCAGAACGTGGGGTAACAGAGGAGGATGTAGACGATGTTAAGTTGGATGCACTGGAGTGCGTGTCATCCCCCTCGAGTTCCACCAGTCGCCGATATTCCGCAACAGTTGCTTCCAGCCTCCGTTGCCGGGCCAGTACAGCCAGCATACTCCTCGTTGGTTTGGAGGTTTTAGTATTGCCAACTATATGAAGAAAGAAAGACATAATCTGTAAGCAATGCTCTTTAGGAATATGATTAACACAAAATGATTCAGCAGGAAGTTGTGTCACAGTACAACTAGCAACTAGCCAGGGCAGTACAAAACTATTCAGGCCAGTATCATGGGCGTCCGCAGGGAGGGGCGCTTGAATCACCATTTCCCTTCCCACAACTCTCTTGTATCCTTGGTTTGGTGCTCTTTCATATGAAAGAGATGTGGCAGAAGTGAGTGATTTTTCCTCTGAGCCGTTAACCACACCAGCAACCGTATCATCTGCACCAGGCCCAGGCGATATGTCTGTTTCCCTCCCTCTCTCTCTCTCTCTCTCTCTCTCTCTCTCTCTGTCTCCCTCTTTCTGTCTCCCTTTGTCTCCCTCTACCTCGCTGTCTCTCTCTCTCTGTCTCCCTCCCTCACCCTCCCTCTGGCTCCCTCCCTCTCTCTCTCTCTCTCTCCTTCTGTCTTCCTCTCTCTCTGTCTCTGCCTCTATCTGTCTTTCGGTCCCAGCCTGCTGTAATTACCATATTGTAATTTGTCACTGGGCCACCACTGGATACACATCATATCCTATCTAAGAGTCAGATAGTACCATGATCCAGCTTACCTGTACTCGCCACCGCCACTGTCTCCTTCCTCACAGTCTGTACTTCTTCTTGGTCCGACTCCTCTAGCGCCGCCTCCTCCCCAGATTGACCCTCGGACTCCGAGTCAATGATGACCACATCCGAGCTGGCCCCGCCACCAGATGTTCCACCTACAAAGTAGATTTAAGAATGTTAGATTACACCACTCCACTAGTATTTGGTCTATGAATGAAAAAATGTGAAAACAACTGAAAAAGTAATTGACTGTCTACTCTAGTCTAAAGTAAATGTCCCTCCTTCCAGGGAAAGCTGTTGTCTTGCTTAATTTTTTTGTCACAATTGTTGAATGCTTGCTTAATTTTAACACACATTATTTTTCTCTGAACAGACAGAAACTGGACTTCTAAGGACAAGAGGAACATCAACTTGAAACCAGGTGAAAGCTCGGCTCGACCACAAGAAATTTCTACCAATCCAGTACTCATCAACTCTGCACCAAGCACTTTTCCATTTCCAACTAACTTTATTTTAATATATGTGTTTACTTAAACTTTTAATAAAGCTTTTAAACTTGAATTGACTCTGTAGTTTTTCCTCCAGAGAGTCCAGACTAGAGTGACTGAGCGAAAAGTTTTGCAATTTTTGGAAGGAGGAATCTGTGCTGCTGACACTACCAGGTTTATTTATACAGTGTGCCAAACACGCCACTCTGAAATATTATTACTCTGGTCTTTGGTGTCCATAGTTCGGTTTGTGGAGAAGTGTCCCTGCAACAGTAGTATTATGGATTTTGCTCCTATCTAAACACTATTTCGAAACAATTAAATTAGGAATGCTTGGACAACAATAGGTCCTCTATATTTAAATGAAAACTTACTGGGGCCAGCAAAGGAGCACTCACCGCCCTGGCCTGCATCCTCCTCCTTTGGAGCCACTGCTGCATCCTCCTTTTCCGCCCGCTTGCCCCTGGGCGGACCTGACGTACAACATGAAAGAAATAACAGAAAACATTGATGATTGCTGCTTGCCGATGTCCTTGTCAACCAAATCAAACATTTAGAAAGAACAAGAACCTACTATTTCAGCCAAAAAGAGGGCTACAATGGAAGGACTGCACCTGAGCCTCTACTCTAGGGGCAGATTTACAAGCCCCTTGCAGCTCTTCTGCTCCATTCTTGCGTCAATTTTGTGACGCAGCGCCACAAGAGAGGCGCCATGGTCTGGCGTATATTAACAACGTGACGCATATGGGAGATGCATCCCATTCTAAAACCCTGCGCCATTAGGGAGAATTCCATCGCAAGGGATGGAGTTCCTGCGCAGGAACGCATGCTAAAAGTGGCTATGGGGAATATATAAAATTTCAATCAGTCATTTAGGACAATGATGCGTCACTGAAACCCTGCGCCTGCATGAAGCAGACTTACGGCTTGACGCAGCATTGCTGGAGCTGCGCCATCGTTGCAACGCAACTCCATCAAAGAGCCGCCTTTATGGCACCGATGCGTAACGCTTCGGTGACGTTTTGGGACCATGGTGTGCCGCATTGTAAATACGGCGCACCATGGGTGGTGCTGCCGTGCCACACACTTTGCAGGGATGCGCAGGTAATTGCTAATCTGACACTTACGGGCATACTTACGAGTTCTGAGCTGGACACCTCCAGATGTGCACCAGAACAAATACGTAACGCAAAACTAACCTTGCGTCACGGCAAATGCGCCGCTATTACAATGCGGCAAACCCTGGCGCAAGGGTAGGCAGATGCGTAACGCATCTCGTGACGAAATAGGGGCGCATCTCTAGAGTCGCTTCGTGGGCGCAATGCAACTATAGCAGTGCTCAGGGCTGCCCAATACTCTACATACCGCATCAGTCCTTACGCCTGCTTCAAGCAAGCAGGCATAAAGAATTGACATAGCAGCGTCGCGGAAGTGCCTGCGCTAAATCTTGTAGATTTTACGCAGGCACTTTTGCGAGGCACACATCTGCCTGACCGGCACCACCCACCCCCCACTCCCCCCCTGCGTGGGAACGCACCCATTGAGGCGCAGGCCCAGGCATTCACGTGGCGCATCTCCTTAGAGATGCATCACGTAACGTTGTACATGACTCGCAGGGATGCGCCACGTTTACGTCGCTGTGCGTCAGGTAAGGCAGTGTAAACGTGGAACAAGGGGCTTGTAAATCTGCCCCTTTGTGTCTAGCATTACGCAGTTCTGTAAAATACACTCATACTCAGCCCAATTAAATGAACACAAAATAGATAACAAATAAGCAGTGGCACCGGCACAGAGAAGGAGAACAGTGCACCTGAAATGCACAGAAGATTTTGAAATATTAATGAAAAAATTGCTACTACTACTCACCAAGACCGGGGACCTCCACTCCCAGCACGTCTAGCAGGTCACGCTCTCGGTCAAGGATGTCGGTCCAGCGGTGGGTGACCTGATTGTAGGTGCGCTGGACCCCCGTGATCTTAAAAAGGGCCCGGCACACCTGCCCCCACCGCTTCCGTCGCTCCTGGCTGTTGGTGTAACCAGCAGCAATCCTGCCGCCTGCCGCGATGGTCCTGGGGAGACGGCGCTGCACGTAAAAAACAAGTGCGCCCACCTCCTCAGGGCTGAAAATCTCCCGGGGCACCACCATTTCCGCCCTCAATCGACCACACGGGAGCCGGGCACGGGCTGCGGTGCCCGTCTTGGGCAGCTTGACTGCTGTCTTCACCATGTTCTGGGCAGGTAAGGAGATAAAATGAAAAAGAATAAGAGTAGAGAAGAAGGAAAGTAAAAGTTTAAAAAAGTAGTTCAAAAGTAAACAAAAATAGCCTAAAACACAAAAATATAGATCTAGAAAAATACAGGGATAGAAAATAAGTTAAATAGATCAAAAAAATAGTAAAACAAGCAAAGGATGGCAGAGATATAGAGAGGATAGAAACACCATACCCAGACACATAGGAATGAATGAAAAACAAGATGGCGGCCCGATCACGTGCGCGTAAGTAAGTTCGCACGCGATTTCTCTCGCGAACTCGTGCGAACTTGTATTCGCAAGGCGCGAGTCGGGCGAGATTACACTTAGCGGGCGGAAACGGAAATACGTCACGCAAACAAAATGGCGGCGCCCATACTCAACCTTGAGGTAACTCGCACGAGTTCGCGGCCTCCACGGGCCAGTTCGCACTACGACGCGCCCCGCGAATAGGGCGAAATTACCGAAAAACGAGTTTTGCAAAAGCAAAACGAACGAGCAGGTGCAAAAGTTCGAGCTCATCATTTGTAACCATTTACCTGTAGTGCTTCCTGAAGGGGCCCTCCAGAATCCGGTTGCCTACTTGCAACTATTGTGTGACCCTGCTCTGACAGTCACAGAATAGTTACAAGTATGCCATTGCATCCTGTTAAAAAAAAATATTTACTTTGCATTTGCAACAAAAAGGAAAGGGAGCAGACAAGCAGGTGCCAGCCTTCATTAATGTCAGTTGGGGCAGGGCAGGTGTTGTTGTTTGCAAAACTTAAGGCACTTAGCAGGTGTTTGTTCACTCAGTGGTCAATCAGAGGGTGTTGTGATGACACTGAGGGTGGCATGGGTGTGCCAGCCAGAGGGTGGCATGGGTGAACCAGAGTGCCAGTGTTGACAGATGATGGCAGTGCTTTGCTTTGCCCCAATAATGTACACTGGTGAACTAGAGGGTGATGTGATGACACAGAGGGTGACATGGGTGAGCCAGAGGGTGGCATGGGTGACCAAAGAGAGTGCCAGTGGTGACAGAGGGTGGCAGTGATGAAGAAAGCTTAGCAAACAGGCTGGGCACGTAGAAACAACAAGTTCGCTAAACTGGCGACCCGACAAGTAAGTTCGCAATTTGCGAAATAGTACAAAACCCTCGCGAACTTGCAGAAACCCGTGCGAACATACACACCCCCAAAAAATCCGCTAATCCGCGAGAATTCGCGGATTTCGCGGATTTTCGCAATCCGCGAATACGCAAATCCGCAAATTCGCGGATTGCGAATCCGCAAAATCCGCCCATGCTTAATTTTAGTGGACCAGGCCCAAATCCAAAGAACAGGCCGCCATTTTGAGAGTCCTCTTGCAGCCGCCTGTCGCTGTAGCATCAAGAGCAGCCGAAACTCAGCTGAATGGCAACTGAAACGGTAAATGGGCGCCCCACTACATTTCAGCATTGTAGGATGACCACACCAGTACAGCAACTTGCTAGACATCACCTCGGTGCCATCCGGATCTCGGCGCCCCACTGCAGATGAAGTGCCTCTCAACTATGAAACCACCACGGTGACATCCGGATCTTGGCGCGTTGTGCTGCCTTCGGCCTATTCGCACATCGGTCCGCTACTGACGCCATCTCACAGGCTAATGGGGTGACCCATGCCGAGTTTCAGCATTGTAGGATGACCACACCAACTTGCTAGACATCACCTCGGTGCCATCCGAATCTTGGCATCTCAACGCCTAGTGGTATCTTCCATACAGAAAATATTGTTACGCTGCCTTTGGCCCCATTCGCACATCAGTCCGCAACTTAGACATCACCTCGATGCCATCCGGATCTTGGCATCTCAGCGCCTTGTGGTGTCAGTCAGAAAATATTGTTGCGCTGCCTTTGGCCCCATTCGCACATCAGTCCGCTACTGACACCATCTCACAGGCCAATAGGGCGCCCACGCCGACTTTTACCATTGTACGATGGCCACACCAGTGGCACAACTTGCTAGACATCACCTCGGTGCCATCCGAATCTTGGCATCTCAACGCCTAGTGGTATCTTCCATACAGAAAATCTTGTTACGCTACCTTTGGCCCCATTCGCACATCGGTCCGCAACTTAGACATCACCTCGGTGCCATCCGGATCTTGGCATCTCAGCGCCTTGTGGTGTATTCTCTTCAGAAAATATTGTTGAGCTGCCTTTGGCCCCATTCGCACATCGGTCCGCAACTTACACATCACCTCGGTGCCATCCGGATCTTGGCATCTCAGCGCCTTGTGGTGTCTTCTACTCCGAAAATATAGTAGAAAATATTGTTGCGCTGCCTTTGGCCCCATTCACACATCAGTCCGCTACTGACACCATCTCACAGGCCAACAGGGCGCCCCACGCCGACTTTTACCATTGTACGATGGCCACACCAGTGCCACAACTTGCTAGACACCACCTCGGTGCCATCCGGATCTTGGCATCTCAGCGCCTTGTGGTGTCTTCAAATCAGAAAATATTGTTGCGCTGCCTTTGGCCCCATTCGCACATCGGTCCGCTACTGACGCCATCTCACAGGCCAACGGGGCGCCCCACGCCGACTTTCAGCATTGTAGGATGGCCACACCAGTGCGGCAACTTACTAGACACCACCTCGGTGCCATCCGGATCTTGGCGCGTTGTGCTGCCTTCGGCCTATTCGCACATCGGTCCGCTACTGACGCAAACTCACAGGCCAACGGGGCGCCCCACGCCGACTTTCAGCATTGTAGGATGGCCACACCAGTGCGGCAACTTACTAGACACCACCTCGGTGCCATCCGGATCTTGGCGCGTTGTGCTGCCTTCGGCCTATTCGCACATCGGTCCGCTACTGACGCAAACTCACAGGCCAACGGGGCAACCCACGCCGACTTTCAGCCTTGTTGGATGGCCACACCAGTGCGGCAACTTACTAGACACCACCTCGGTGCCATCCGGATCTTGGCGCGTTGTGTTGCCTTCGGCCTATTCGCACATCGGTCCGCTACTGACGCCGCCTCACGTGCCAACGTATTTTCTCCGCATTTTACACCCTATGCCGCATAACAGGTCATGTGACTTGTTTATAAAACTTTTCATTGGTTCATTTTACTTTTGGTTTCCTAATGATGGAAGGCATGATCATGTGACCTAAAAACAACACTTTTCATAGGATGAAAACTTATTTTTTTTCCCAAACGATGAAAGCCCCACCTTGTTTCTGGATGTTTCAGACTGAAGCTGGCGTCAGCATGAAAGCACCACCATCTCGTAGCTCAGTCGTGGTCATTCCGCGAGCAATCATGGCAGCCGCTCCCCACCAGAAGCCTGCAGGAGTCGGAGCCCCCAAAACTTTTGATGAATTCTCAAGGCGGAGGGGACGCTTTCGAGAATGGGGTCCAAGACCTAGCAGACAAGCGTCCGATTTCCAAGGTGTCCCAGGGCCATTTCAGTGGACCAGGCCCAAAAAGGAAACAGCCTGCCGCCATTTTGAGAGTCCTGTGACAGCCGCCTATCGCTGCACCGCAAGAGTGGGCGCAACTCAGCTGAATTGCGGCTTTTGACACAGTGGACCAAAAACGGACGGAATGGCAACTGAAACGGTAAAGGGGCGCCCCACTACAACAGATGACACTCCACCTGGAGAGGCCCGTTCACGCCGCCTCCCCCGGGGCGCCCCACGCCGTTATTCGGAGCAGCATTGTAGGATACCAAAACCAGTGCGGCAACTTACTGGACATCACCTTGGTGCCATCGTTTTGCTGCCTTGGAACTATTCGCACAACAGTTTGCTACTGATGACCCACCCCCCGCAACGCCCCACGCCGTTATTTGCTGGGTGGCAACTTACTAGACATCACTTTCGTGTCATCTAGATTTCGGCGCGTTCTGCTGCCTTGGAACTATTCGCACAACAGTTTGCTACTGATGACCCACCCCCGCGACGCCCCACGCCGGAAATCTGGACGTTGTGCTGCGTTGGGACTATTCGCACAGCCGACCGCTACTTCGTTGTTTTTCCCTAAAAATGTTTATATGTTATTACTATTTTTGTTTTCTTGTATATATTTATAAATTATTAAAGTTTTATAATCTTACTACTTTGTCGGAGTGCTATATATTTTTAATGTGACACATAATTGTAAAAACTTTGATGTACAAACAGTCATCCCTGGAATCTTCCGCTTCAGGCTCGGTCCCCTCCCCAATCACAATACAGGATGGTTTTCAGATAATAGCAACGCTTCTGCTGTGACGGATCTCATCGAGTGTGGGCCTTGATCTACTATAACTCCTTTGAAGAGGGGTGATTCTTTACAGCTGTGGCCATAAACTACATCTGCAGGGCTAGCTGATACCCTAGGACCAGCCTGGACAATCGGACACAGAGGAAAAGGAGTGTCAGAGGGTGCGGTAGTGAATAGGGCGAAAGGGAGGTGTCGGGCGGGCACAGGGTGTGATTCTCAGGGAACAGCAGCGCAGATGGGGGAGGTTTATTACCCATGCATAAGACAGAGAGCGGGGGTGACCACTGCCTGGGGGAGATGCTTGCGAGGGTGGGGAGCCATGCTAAGGATCGACAGCGTGCACAGAGTGGGTCTGGTCAAGGCATCTAAAATGGCTGCCGTGCACGACAAAAGTGTGGCCTTTGAAAAAAGACAAGATGGCGCAGACAATGTTTTTCAACACTTCCTGATTTCCTTCGAATCGAACGTTAACAGACGTTGGGGCATATTACCAAAGTTAAGCGATATTTATCCCTAACGATGCTTAGCAACGATTTTTTTACCGTCAGAAATTATCGCAGATAAACCTTGCTATTATCAAGGTTTATCGGAAATACGATAAAAAACGACCGCAATGCATTAATATCGCTGAAAACTCAGCGATATTCATGCATTACCGAGCTAATGCTCTTAGCCATGTTATCCACCTCCCATTGGATAACATGGCTAAGAACTGCTCAGGGCAGGTGGTAGCTTTTGGAGATATTCGCCCTTATCTCGAATATTTCCAAAAGTTGATAATAGGAGATAGCGATGTTAGCGACTGTTTCCAGTCGCTAACATCTTGGCATGCCCACTTTGCATGTCATTAGTGATAAATATCACTCACATGCAAAGTGGGGCCCAAGATCGTCGCTATCTTCTACTAGCCGTCGCTAACTGGTGTTAGCAACAGCTAGGTAATACACATATAATTTTATCTCCGCGAAGCGGAGCGCTGTTACAGATATATATCTTGTTTCTGAACGTTAATTTCTCAAAATGCACTGAAGCACATATATTGAGACCTAGCAAAGGCACATCGGGCTACCAGTCCCTACAATTTTGCCAAGTTTCGTGCAAATCCATTCAGCTGTTCGATCCTACCGAGAGACAAGATGGCGGCCGCTACGGACTGTTTGGAATGTTTACAGACACCGGAGAGCCAATCAGCTTCGCTTCGAAAAGCTCCGTAACGCGAAAAGTACGCGAAGCGGTGCGCTGTTACAGATATATACCTTTTTTTGAACGTTAATTTCTCAAAATCCACTGGAGCACATATATTGAGATCTAGCAAAGGCACATCGGGCTACCAGTCCCTACAATTTTGCCAAGTTTCGTGCAAATCCATTCAGCTGTTCGATTATTATTATTTTTATTTTTTTTTGCCCCGCGGGGCCCTTTTAAAACCTCCACATCAAACCTAGGGGGTGAGCGACAATGTACTATGCCCCCTTATGGTCATTTGCCCCTTCGCTTTGGCCTCCTCTTGTCTCTCGATCCTACCGAGAGACAAGATGGCGGCCGCTACGGACTGTTTGGAATGTTGACAGACGCCGGAGAACCAATCAGCTTCGCTTCACAAAGCTCCTTTGCGCGAAAAGTACGCATAGCGGAGCGCTGCCCAGTCCGCTGTTACAGATATATATCTTTTTTTGAACATTAATTTCTCAAAATCCACTGAAGCACATATATTGAGACCTACAAAAGGCACATCGGGCTACCAGTCCCTACAATTTTGCCAAGTTTCGTGCAAATCCATTCAGCCGTTCGGGCTAAAAGTGAGGCCAACCGCCCTATGGAAATTAACATGGGAAAAACGCGTTTTGGGACCCCCCTTTTTTCGTGGCCCCCCCTTGACGAACCCCCCCAAAATTTTCAGGGGCTGCTCAGAAACAAAATGTGCCATTTTCCTGAAAATTTCAGCCAATTCCGTCCACAAACGCCAAAGTTATTAGACATAGAATTTTCAAAAAACCCATAGAGAAAAAATCCTAACTATATATACCTACTGGCGACCGCCAGTAGGTAATATATATATATATATATATATTCACTGAAAAAACCATAGGTTATAGACCATATATAGTTAGGGATTAGCATTTACAAAACCTTATTTTACTCACACAAAACCATTGAAATTCCATATATAGTTAGTTGTACTAACTATATATCGCGCACCCGCAATCCACTGCTGATCATGTCACATATTACATCATTCATGACATGGTCAGGGACATCACTGATGACATCACTGATGACATCTCAAATGACATCACTGATGACATCACTGATGACATCTCAATGACATGACTGATGACATCACTGATGACATCTCAAATGACATCACTGATGACATCACTGATGACATCTCATTTGACATTACTGATGACATCACTGATGACATCATTCATGTGATAATACGATGAACTTCTTCAGACTCTAAAATAACCTTAGATACACTCAGTGTAAACAGACACTCACAGACTGTCACTCATCCATGGAGTTACTCACACACCTACTCAGTCATGCAAAGAATCAATTACACCTCCATTTCCTCAACTATACAGTTATACATACCTTACTTATTCAAACATATACTAACACATATTTACTCTCTTTTACAATCCCTGATACAAGTTCACAATGATCAATACAGCCACTCACACATTCACTGGCTCTTATGCACAGTTATTTATATATGTCAACTCTCACATGTACTGTGTTTTACATATGTTCTTACTTTGACATGTAGCACTCAGATATCCATTCACTCACCAATGCACTCAGTCAACCGCCCATACACCTGTTTCCACATGCACTTTTGAATCCATATATCTAGTGAATCAACTGCTTACACATCTATGCACAGAGTCATACACCTCCCAGCCACCCACACACACACTCAGTCTCCCATACAAATACTTGGGCAACCAATCAATAACCCATATACTTACTCATATAGCTACTGATCAACACATGCAGCAGTTTACAGAACAACAGACATAATGATGCACAAATTAAGACAGTTTACTCACTAACCCATGCACTCAGTGACACACATTTAATCACTCACTCATACAGTCAGTCACGCACCTACTAAATCCTTCATCCAGACACTTATACATCCACTCATTCTTAAATATGTAAGACATTTGAGATGTCATCAGTGATGTCATTTGAGATGTCATCAGTGATGTCATCAGTCATGTCATTGAGATGTCATCAGTGATGTCATCAGTGATGTCATTTGAGATGTCATCAGTGATGTCATCAGTGATGTCACTGACCATGTCATGAATGATGTAATATGTGACATGATCAGCAGTGGATTGCGGGTGCGCGATATATAGTTAGTACAACTAACTATATATGGAATTTCAATGGTTTGTGTGAGTAAAATAAGGTTTTGTAAATGCTAATCCCTAACTATATATGGTCTATAACCTATGGTTTTTTCAGTGAATTTTCAAGGTTTTGTAAATGCTAATTCCTAACTATATATGGTCTATAACCTATGGTTTTTTCAGTGAATTTCAATGGTTTTTTAATAGCAAATATCAAAACCTTTACAATGTATTCTTCTTTAAATCGAAAAATATTTTTTACATGTTTTTAATACAAATTTTTTTTTTTACTATTTTTAATGTTTCGCTCCCGGTACGCGAACCGGTTAGCTTCCCGTTAGCTTAATTCGGAGCCGCGACCCGGTCCGCGAACCGGTAAACGTTCCGTTTGCGCAACTGTCGCGTTAGAAAACAACATCGTGACGCGTCGCGTCAGCATGACGTTTCGCGTTGTCGCGTGATACGTCATATGACGTGCTACGTTAGCGTACCCGGAAGTGCAGCAGTACGCGAACCGGAAGCGATCCGGGGCGCGGCGCGGAGCGCGTAACGTAAACACAGCAGGTCATGTGACTCGGTAATAACACTTTTCATTGGTTCATTTCACTTTTGGTTTCCTAATGATGTAATACTAGGTCATGTGATCTAAAATTAACACTTTTCATTGGTTTAGAACTTTTGCTTTTCCCAAATGATGAAAACCCCTCCTTCTTTCCTCACTCTGACTTTCATCTTGGTGAGAGAAAGACCCTTTATTTACATTGTGACATGGCTTCATTAGTAGCTTCAGCTGGTTCTAACCCACCACCTCCACCAAATCCAAGGAAGAGAGGACCACCTGCTGAAGTAATTTGACAACAAGAAGAGGAAGAACAGGAAGAGGAGGAAGAGGAGGAAGAGCCAAGGTTTTTGCCATAGGAGCCCAGGAGGTTTAATCGAAAAGAGAACTACATTTGGCAATTCTTTAAATTTCCTGAGGGGCAAAAAAAAGTAAATGCACGCTACGTGTTTTGCCGTATATGCGGTGATAGACTGTCAAGGGGGACTGAAAAAAAGTACAGTTACGGCAATTACACTATGCATCGGAATATGAGTAGGTGGCATCCTAATAATTATAGTGCTGCCCAGCTACGTGATGAGCAACAAAATCCCCCTGCGATGGCAAGAAGATCGGTTGTTCCAGAAGTGTCGGGACCAGAGGCGAGGGAGATGATCCCAAACATTCAAATGTTGTTTGGGGAAGTGAAGCAAGTGTGCGTGCACTGCAACCAATTCATTTGCTACAGGGAAAGTAGCATCATTTTGATTATCAGAGCTATTGAAAATCATGTTTGCCCAAAACGCCCCAAAAAATAAATTCTTTTTTTGTTGTTGCTCCTGTTGAGCCCTTTACAATGGATCGTTTTCGTTCCCCCCCCCAAAAAAAAACCAAAAAAAATATAAAAACGTTCAGAAAATACAAAAAAAGTAAAAAAATGTTCAAAAAATACTAAAAAAAATATAAAACAACAAAAACATTAAAAAAAAAGTTCTTTTCAGAACTACCTCCCCGTTATAAAAAAATTGGTAGAATATTTGGAACTCTGCCAACCTCTATTTCTCTTAGTTCGCTCCCCGGAGCGCTACCCGGTACGCGAACCGGAAGCTAACCAAAAAAATTATTTTTTAAAAAAAGAACAGTAAGTATAAGGGAAGGAAACAGAAAGTTATGTGAAAAGAAAGACAGCTCTAGGGAGTAAACAAGAGATACTGTTACCCACAATCCACTGCTGATGATGTCACATATTACATCATTCATGACATGGTCAGTAACATCATCAGCAGTGGATTGCGGGTAACAGTATCCTTAGTTTACTCCCTATAGCTGTCTTTCTTTTAACATAACTGTCTGTTTCCTTCCCTTATAGTTACTGTTCTTTTTTAAAAAAAAAAAATTTGATCAGTCAGAAACAGTGACATTAATAGAAACAGAGAGAGTGAACAAGAGTGAAGAACTATGGTCCTCCTCAGCCACCCTCAGAAAACCAAGGGGGTCAAGATACATCTACCGTGCCCCCTTCTACCCATTCTGAACATTATTTGCCCTCCATCTTGTATCTTGATTCGACCGAAACACAAAATGGTGGACTCCCGTAACGCTGCTGGTTTGCAAACCGGGCCGCTTCCCGGGAAGCGGTCCAAAAAAAAAGTGGGAAAGTAATTCACAGACACTAAGAGTAATAGAGACGGAGTGAGTGAACAAGACTGAGGAACTATGAGAAGAGAGGGACTGAGAAAAAGAGTGGAAGGAGTTGAGTAAGTAGGTAATAGAGAAAGGAATGAGGAAAGTAGCAAAGGCAGGAAACTGAGGGTTAAAGAAATGAAGCAGTGGAACTAATAGTAGGTGAATGTGATAGAAATGTAACGAAAAGAGTACAAAATATTTACCTTATAATTGCCGTTAAATTACTCACTTTTTGTTTTTATACTTTCAATCTGTGAAAGAGAGAACCAACATTTGAAAAATATTAAAACATGTATTTAAAAATTACAAAAGACAAGGGAAAAGATTGAAAGACAAATAGTTTTTCAACAACTTTGACACTGACAGAAGCTTCTGCTTCTCCAGGCCCCCTACACAGTCCTAAAGATATACATTTTAAACTAACAGTATCTTGATGCAGATGAAGTGAGGCCTATCTTAAAACATGGTGCATCTTTTGCATTGCTCTTGTTTCAGAAAAGTGTCGCTTCAGGATGCCAATAACATGTCTCCTATCCAGAGGTTTGTTTGAGGGGAGGCCTACTCAGAGTTCAAGATGAGATTTACACTTGTTGAAGTGTACAGAGGAGATAATATCTGTGAAAGTCTACCAATGAAGTGAGTCATGTCCACTGCACTCTTCAACAAAGTACAAACCTCCTATGTTTCCCTGGACAGACCTAAACTTGATCTGCACAATGTGATTCGTAATGATAGGAAACACAGGTGATGTAATTGAAATACGTGCAATTTATTTTGCTCATTTCACAATCACATCACTTGTGTTTCCTTTGCTTAGGTATCTCATTGTGCAGATGTAGTCTAGCATATGAAAGAATACGCAGAAGTGCAGCACTGTATGCAACAACTTTGACACTTACAGAAGCCTCACCTTCTCCATGCCTCCTACACAGTTCTACATGTACATCATAAATGCAAACAGTACAGAATTAATTATACATGTTAAATGGTTTATTTTTGCTGTTCTCAGAATGTATCAAATTTCACTAAAAACAGTGACTTGAAGGTATTCATCATGTAACAGCGGGGAAAAAAAACCACAATCAAAATGATTGTGTTTAAAAAACCCATACAACATCAGAAATCAAAATTCAGAACTCCTTAAAGTTAACTTACTTTCCATGACGTCCAAGGATGTCCTATGAACAGCTTACACTCTTTTGTGCTGTTATTACTTTCAGCCCGCCACTTTCTGAAAGAAAATCTCCATCGTTTTTAAAAACACGTTACATGCAATAATTGACTTCTTGCTCTCTACCACAATTTTCCACAAGGCCAAATCTGGTCAGAGCCATTTATAACTCTTGGATTTCTTGTAAGCCAATCCCGTCATTTGGCATTTCCGCAACTTTCAGAATTAAAATGTTGAAGATCATTTTCACAATCCTGGAATAGTAATATCTTCCCCTTCTTGCTCAGTCATGTTCTACATTTCCTATGACACTGATACTGCTTACTATGAAGCAGACTTACACTACCTCTATGACTACTACAATTATTTAATTCTCTACATCACTTTTAATAACAAAGCAATGTAAAACAGTAGACAGCATTGCAGACTTACATTCCCTCTACTCCATGTTTTGATTGGCTGCTTCAATTAGCTTATAAAAAGAAACAGTTTTTCTGAACTCATTGAAAGTGCACGTATTTCTCCATGACGTCCAGTCCTATGGTTAGAAGTTATGTCTCTGAACTACACTTATCCTCAAGGCCAAATTGTGTAGGAGCCATTAGAACTTCTTGAAATTCCACAGAGCACATCCCGAGATTATTTCCCTAAAATTTTGGATTTAAAAACACCAGGTAAGAGTTTTTAAGGTCATACGGCAATTTTTTTTTGAAAATTAAAACAGAATCATTGCAGAATTACCAGCCATTTCTAGACTTTAAATAAGCTGTGTAATGTCCTGATGTTATTGAAGGGCCGTCATGATATATAATTGCTGCAGTTACAAAAGTCCTTCCTGATATTGACAACTGCGAAGCTACAAAATTTTTAATTAAAGTTGTCAATTTTGTTCCATCAGGCCTACATCGTTGGAACATTAAAATGACATACTGGCCATATGTTCGTATAAATAATGTGGACATCATTTCAGATTTACATTGGCTACACTCCATGTTGTGATCAGCTGCTTTTACTAGCTTATTAAAGGAGACGGATTTACTGTCTGGCAAAGTTAAATATATAAATCTTTCTGAGTCTACACTAGTAGTACTTGATACCATACAGTTCTCGCAGTCATGCTGCCATTGATAAGAAAGCCCAAACAGCTGATCTACATCTACACCTTCAGCATGTAATACATCAAGCATATACATTAAAAACTCCTGACAATCTTGCTGAATATTTTGAGAGAATTGTGTTTGGCCTGAACATCTGTCTAACAGATTTCGAATTTCAGACACACTTTCTATGTTTCTTCTATCAGTGCTACATTTCTCTAACACAGAATTTAACAAACTGCAAAATCTTTGATCAGAATTGACCACAATCTCTTCTTTTACATTTTTTAGAGAAAACAAAACATTAACCACTACATTAGCATAGCAGTTGACACCAGAACTGTTTTCAAACTGAAAACCAACAACATCTTCAACAGAATCCTTTTTGTTTCTGCTTGTAATTTTAGGTTCATTGACTTTTTGTCTTTTTGCTACAACCTCCCCAGTATTGTTCTCATTTCTTCGTTTCCGGCCTACCACACGTTTCTCAAACAAAGGATACTGAGGCAAATGTGGCGCATACTCTCTTCTTAACCTATTGTATTCCTTAACACAATCTAGATCCGCACAAATGTTTGTGACATCACACTCAATCAAGTACAATCCCGATAAAGTTCTAACTCGTGACAATGCCACATATGCCATACCCTCCTTGAACACAGAACTGCCAATATTCACCAATGCACTGTCTACACTTAAACCTTGCGATTTATGGATTGTCACCGCATATGCCAAGCAAACAGGAAACTGCTTACGGCGAACATATAAGTCTTTTACAAGCAAAAATCTAGCAGAACAACGAGCAATTAGCTGTACTTCCTCAATGCCATCAAATTTAATTTTTAAAAATTCAATTCCATCTCTATTTCTGTATTTCACAAAATCAACAACATTACCCATTGATCCATTTACCAGACCTCTTTCAACATGTAAATTCCTTCTTAAAATTATACGGCAGTTCAAGCACACATTCAGAGTCTTTTCAAAACCTGCAGTTTTAGATATACTCTTCTCTAATGAATCCAATTTTGTTTTCAGATTCTCAGACAAAATAATTGTTGATCCCATGTGCTCTACTCTATCAATAGCTTCCAGTTTCACAATCTCTTGCTTTTCTAAATGCAACATTTTGTTGTTAAATTTGGCACATTCTGCAAGAGTTGGCATCAAACATATTCCAGATTTCTTCTCAGTAATTTTCTGAAAAATATTCTCAGGCACAACATCTTGTTCTGGATATAAATTTGACAGTAATCGTGCATGTAAAGCTTCTTTCCCATGCTCGGTCACTTTTCCAATTCTAACATCTTGTAGAATAGTCTTGTAAACTTCATCCTTCGCCTGACGCATATTTTCATGCAGTTCAGCATAATTGAAGTTTAACCATATATTGACGTTGCCAATGCTGCCTAGGCACTTCCTGGTATCTTCATGCGTGAGCATTTTGAACACAGGTTGCCCTTTCACTGGTGTCAGCTGCAGAAGATCTCCGAAAACAATGATGTGTTTGCCACCAAATAACACATCATACTCTGTTTTGAGAACTTCTTGCATCCTCAAATGCACAAAGGCAAGCATGACATTGGAATAGCAAATTTTGCTACTCCTTATTTTGCATCAAACTTGTTTGATACATACCATTTGTCTAATTAACATTCGCAAAGGCCGAAATTCGTAGAATTTTGAACTTACCTTTAGAAAGAAGTTGAAGGAATTAGTGATAATACTATTGAAATGTACAGCAAGAAGTAGTAGTCAAAATGGCTGTGTTTTCTTCTCTTCCTTTATATATATTCAGGTATATAACCAATGAAATGTCAGGTAAAAAAAGTAGAAAATGAAAGTAACATTTTCATTGGTTGTCAATTCCAACACTTCAGATGTGTTTTGTGAAGTAATTTACCTCAGGGTATTTAGAGAGGTCTACAGGCTAAATGACTAAATGGAATTCCAACCAAATTTGTGAAAATGGTAGGGATTGGTATGTAGTATGAGCTAATCTATATTTGGTGAAATTGTCTCCAGTGGCTTTTCTGTGAACTACTTTCCCACCTTTTTTGATGGTGCGCTTCCCAGGGAGCGACCCGGTACGCGAACCGTTGAGCGCCTCGGTTCGCGGACCTTAAGCATTCCGGGAGTCCACCATTTTGTGTTTTGGTCGAATTAAGATACAAGATGGAGGGCAAATAATGTTCAGAATGGGTAGAAGGGGGCACGGTAGAGTTATCTTGACCCCCTAGGTTTTGTGAGGGTGGCTGAGGAGGCTTATATGTGCGAAAAAAATTTCGCGAGGTTAGCTCCCGGTTCGCGTACCGGGTAGCGCCCCAGGGAGCGTACTTTCTTGAAAATTAGTGAAAAAAGTTAGAGTAAAATAATAATTGTGAGTGATCAGATGTAGGGTAGCTCTGAGAAGAGCTTTTGGGTTTATGGTACATTTAGGTTGTGGTAAATAAATAAATAATACCCTATTTTTGACTAGACATATATCATAACAGATAGCTCAATAAATAAGAGTCAAGATTCGAGGTAGTAGGAGTTTTGCAGGTTTAATACAGCATAAGGACAGGAACAGGACAACCTGCATAGGAACAGGGGCCCAGCAGCTGCTGGGGCTGGGATGAGCGCGCTAACTTTTAATAACAATACACGAGCATATATATACATAGCGCGAACACATAGCATTACATTGCAGTAGGCGTAGCAGTGGGTGGAGCAGAAGGCGTGACGCGTAGCAGTCGCGAAAGATAAGAGTAAAAGTAGGTGTAACTGGGCGTATACATAGACATGTGGTGCAGACGTAACAGAATATGTCATGAATGGGGCGGAAACATTGGGGGGGCTACCTAAGGAGCCGGGACCTCTAACCTGGTGGTGCGCGCAAACTGGCAATGACGTGTTACTAGGAGAAGCTGGGGGCTATGAACTCTGTGCTAGGAGCAGAGACTAAAGTCTGGAGAGTCGGAGCGACATGTACCTAAACCCTATCTAGTATCTGATGTTTAGGGAACATGTTGATATAAACTAGAAGTCAGGAGGGGAAAAGCTAATTGACTCTAAGACTGGACCATGCATTATTCTACATGTAGTGCGTGATGAAGAATATTAAATGACCATTAAATGCAGTATTTCTCTAAAGTGGAGACGAGAAGGCTAGACAATGACGGAAACTATTGATGCAGTTCAGTAGCTTAGGAATGCAGAGAAGGAGGACTGAACTGATAACTGGAACTATAACATACTCTTGGCAGACTCAGAGGCAGAGCCAAGCTGCACCGGGCACTGCGGGGCAGGAAGTAAGTGAAAGGTCGAGGATACAGGTGGGGGCTGCATCGCTCCTCAGCGAGGCTTCAGGAGACAGGAGCTGAATCTGATGTCCAGGCCCTTTTGAGGCCTAGAAACGGGGACTTTATAATGGAATAACGTGCACACTGAGAAACGTGGCAACATTACTTTACATAGGCCTGATATCCGTAGTATTCACGAGGACTGGAAACTGGCATACTAGAGGTGGACACAACTGTAATTGCGTCATTAATCGGACATGGGGAATAACATATGCATATTGGTCATGCACACATAACATATGATGGATGACACGTAGGGACACAGAACATGACAAAATTTACTTTTCCACATTCCCTCCTTGTCACTACGTTTCCATCAGGAAACATCAATATTCATGATACCATCTATCATTTCATACAGTACCATTTGTTCATCTCGAATTGTCTTGGAACGGGATTTAGAACGGGGCTTGGGACTAGGAATACAAGAGGTAGCACACATGCCGCAAATCGCAGGGCCACATTGTATACAGAGGCAGCAGCTGAATATGATCGCTACTGCAATACCTAGAAAGGACAATATTTTCCATCCCCATGCGGAAATTATATTCCAGAACCAACCGGACCATGTCCAGGTGCCTGGATTCTGGTGTAACAGATGGGCAATTTTATGGAGTCTGGTTATAGCTGAATAAACAGACGGCGCGTTATTTGGAATGAAAATGCAGCAACTAGATCCGATGACTCTACAGGCCCCGCCCCTATCGGCCAGTATGACGTCAAGGACGAGACGATTCTGTAAAACGACAATTCTCATAAAGGATTGCTCTTCGGTTAAGTTACCTAGAGCAGAGGCAGTCTCATCTACTACAGCTTCAAGGGTTCTTGTTAATCTACGAATTAGCTTACTATTTACAACTGTACCTAAATAAGGGAACACACCTTTATCAATATCAATTAATTGTTCTGCAGCAGTTTCAGTATAATCAACAATCGGGAGATTTCTCTTGTGTCTAGTATGTACTAGGAAGGAATTCCTATGGTAGTCAGGTGGGGCTAGGAAAACAGGTGGCAGTAGGAAGGCAATGTAACAGGTTCCCTCCCAATCGAGGGGCAGACGAACATATGCGGTCTGACCACAAACAAAATAAGAATGACGTGAAGCTTTAAAAATAGATTTCCCACTGTCACTATACTTGACAATAGTAGTACAATCACTATGTCCTACATGTACGGAACCATGATTACGGACACATAATTCGCCTTTGACTGGTAGTACTGAAATAGCAGGTGAGTCTGGAGCAGTATCAGACTGAACATTCAGGACCATGAAATTCGAAGAATAATTACCTAAATTATACACTTCATTTTCTAGATCTAACCCTGTTCTGTGGGGGAGACCTTGCTTGTCTGGGAAACATGTACTGTTAAGAAAAGACATATCTGTTGAGGATGACGTTAACGTGGACCATGCTCCACATGAACCATTATGTGAAAACGGATAAGGAAAAAGTGGCAGAACTCCCTTCGGTGTCTGAAAAGGGGGGAGTCGACCACACACCCAACAATTAGTGGCATTGCTAGTCTGGTGTGAGTAATGTAACATGCGGATAAATGAGTTATTACGCATAGCAAGGCGGTATGAATATTCATGAGGAGGCAGATCACTAAACGTGTGCTCTACTGTAACATTAGCAGGCTTATTTACATGAGGAACTGGAAAATATAGGAAAAAGGCATAACTGATGCAGGAAATCATAATGCTGAGAAATGATATGAAACTTAGAAAAACGATACATTTGATTGAGTTTTTACTAACTCTCTCACTATGGGGGTCTATTTTATACATGTCAGAAACAGTCTAACCGTTTCACCTAGGGGAGGACTTAGACAATCAAACTGACTGACTTATTTTACTAGACCGTAGTTTTTGCTTATACTCCTGTTGCGGAGTTTTCTCTACCAAGGGAGGGGTTGTATCAATGTCTTTTGCGGGACAGTCCTTAAAATCCTGGGAAATGTTCTTAAAGACGGGTTTCAGTCCTTTTAAAAGTTTAACGTGAGAAAGGTGTATCCATCCTTTTCGGCCTTCCAACTTCACGGCTGTACGGGTGGTGAGGAGGACCTGACGGGGCTCTTTCCATCGAGGCTCCAGCGGACTTGATCTGTCAAAGTTACGGACCATCACCATGGAACCTGGAACGATTTCATGCGGTGCCACCTCGGTATTGTCTGGAAATGCGGCAGCAACCTGTGAACGACATGAGTTGAGGGCAGACATCAAGGAAGCTAGGTAATCTGTCAGCATATTACATGAAACATCAGTAATACTTCGGGGTCTAGGAGTACCCCACATGTTAGGGGGGCGGCCGAATACGACCTCATACGGGGACAGACCTGATCTGGAATGTGCGACCATGCGCATATAAAATAAAGCAACTGGCAGAGCTACTAGCCAGTCCACACCCTTATCTTTACATATTTTTGCAATTCGAATTTTCAGAGTCTGATTATGTCTCTCGACTAGACCGGCTGCTTCAGGATGGCGTACACAATGGAACTTCCACTGGTACCCTAACAACAGGGAAACGTGCTTCATGAGTTCAGATGAGAATGGCTGACCGTTATCAGAATATACGACTCTAGGGAGTCCATATCGAGGGAAGAATTCACGAACCAACTGCTTGGCAGTGGTCGCGGCTGTGTAATCTGGGACTGGATATGCTTCTGTCCATCTGGACAAAGCGCATACAACTACAAGGACATACTTGAAACCTCGACATCGCTCCATCTGAATATAATCCATCTGGAGGACCTCAAAAGGGTGGTCAGGAGGCTGGAAACCACCTTGTTCCACCGGGACACTTTTACCTGGATTAAACTGACAACATATCATACAGGTACGGACTTTCTGCTTGGCTGCAGCTCGTAAATGCTTGTTGAACCAAATGTTCTGGATACTGTCTAACATAGCTTTTTCTCCTAAATGTGCTGGACTATGTGCGGTATTAATGATGACTTGAACCATAGAGTCGGGGAGAAACCATGTGGCTCTACCCTTCGTTAACCATCCTTGATCTGTCTGGACCCCTCCTTGGAATGTCTAGAGTCTGTGCTGTAAGCTTGGCTGTGCGATCTGCTAGATCGTTACCTTGAGAAATAATGTCAGTAACTTTCGTATGTGCTTTGCATTTCATGATAGCAATGGATGTCGGTAAATGTATTGCATCTAACAGAGCTTGGATAAGGATACCATGCTGAATCTTGGTTCCATGAGAAGTCATGAAACCTCTCTCCTGCCAGAGCACTCCAAAGTCGTGTACAACTCCAAATGCGTAACGTGAATCTGTGTAAACATTAACTTTCAGGTTCTTGGCGTGTATACAGGCTTGTGTCAGAGCAACTAGCTCTGCTGCTTGAGCGGACAGGGTATCAATGCGGTGTGTCTTAATAACTTCGGTGTCAGTAGTCACTGCATACGCGGCGACTAGTTCTCCTGTACTAGTTCTCATACATGAACCATCCACATAAAGTGTCAGGTCAGGATCTGGTAACGGAATGTCTGTCAGGTCTTGTCTTGGCTTTGTCGTAATGTTGACTACTTCCACACAGTCATGTGGGTCAGGATTTGAATTAACTGGTGGTAACAGTGTAGCAGGATTCAGGATGTTGCAGCGTCTAATTTCTATGTGTGGCTGGAACAGTGTCAATTCATAACCTGTTAAACGTGCAATTGTCAAGTGCTGAGTTTGTGTTCGGTTTAGAAGAACTTCCACTGAATGTGGGACTTGTACTGTCAAGGAGTGTCCTAAAACTATGGAATCACTTTGTCTGATAGCTAGTGCTGTGGCTGCAACTGACTTGAGGCACGCAGGCAACGCCTGGGCGACTGGATCTAATGTGCTCGAAAAATAAGCACAGGGCTTGTATTGTCCTGCTTGATCTTGTGTGAGAACAGATAATGCTGTACCTTCACGTTCAGTAACGAAAAGTGTAAAAGGCTTACTGTAGTTCGGTGTAGCTAGAACTGGAGCTTGACATAGGGCTTTCTTTAACTCGTTGAAACTAAGTGTATGTTCAGATGTCCAAGGGAGAACAGTCGATACGGCTGCCTCCTGTGTCGTTAACTGTATCAGTGGCTTGGCTAGAAATGCATACTGGGGAATCCATTGTCTACAATAAGAAGTAAGGCCGATAAAGGCACGTACCTCCTTCTGGGTCCTGGGCTGGGGAAGACTCGCTATCAACTGGATACGGTCTGGTGTCAACTGCCTACCCCTCTTGGACAGCAAGTGTCCTAAGTATACCACTTGCTGGACACAGAATTGAAGCTTCGAAGGTGACACCTTGTGCCCCATCTCGGCTAGGAAATACAGAACCGTCAGTGACGCTCGCTCGCAATCACGTTCAGAACGGGCTGTGATCAGTAGATCATCGACATACTGGAGCAGGGCAGTGTCAGTTGGCATGTGAATATTATCTAGTTGTCTCTTAAGTGCTTGACTGTAAATACTAGGGCTTTCTGTGAAACCTTGAGGAGCGCGTGTGAACATATAGCTCCTTCCATTTAAACAAAATCCGAAAAGAAACTGGCTGTCTGGATGAATTGGAACACTAAAAAATGCATTCTTGAGGTCTATGACAGTGAAGAACGTGGCTTCGGAATCAATAGCAGTTAATAGGGAAGAGATGTCTGGGACAACTGGGTACTGCGGAATAATACATTTATTAAGTTCTCGTAAATCAATCACTAATCGATATACTGGGGGTGCATTTGGATCAGTACGTTTCATGACTGGAATGATCGGAGAATTGCATACATTGGAGTCAGTTTCTACAACTACTCCTTGAGCGATGAGCTCGTCTATAATTTTGGATAAGGCTGCTACAGCCTCGGGTGGCAATCTATACTGCCTGATTCGTGGTAACACTACACCTGGTTTGAGAGTCACACGATAGGGTGTGATTTGCATGTAACCTACATCAGTTGGACCTTGCGCCCATAAATGCTGCGGAACTTTAGACAGTCTGGGATCAAAATCTCGTAATACATAGTGACCCTTAAAGTCACGTAGGAACAGACGTATTCCCTCTGGGGAACAACAAATAACCGCACCTAACTCTTTCAGTGTTTTAATGCCTAATAGATTTTCTGGACATGACTTAGTAAGTAACAGGTCAGTAGTGCGGGACAATGGACCTACTTCTAGAGTGACTGGCTTTGAAATCTCATTTACGATAGGCTTTCCGGAAAATCCAAGGGAAACATTTCTAGAGCCTGAGAGCGGAGCCCCTGGAACTTCGGCATGACTAATTGTGGTCCTACTTGCCCCTGTATCAATCAAAAACTTTCTGTCTTTCCCTAATACTTGACTGTGAACATAGGGACCTTCTTGATCTACAGGTATCTCGATGAGAGGCAAGCCTACCTCCCTCTCTAGGCTGTTTCATGAATATGGCTGGTACTCTGGATACTCAGACTGTGCATACTGGTACATCTGCGATGTAACGTGCTGTGTTGCAGCGATAGGCTGCGGTGCTGTAACTGTCTGTGGTGCATTCTGTGGCTGAGGAGTCTGTGAAACTTGCTCTTGTCTAGGCGGACGTGGTCTTTCTTTTGTCTTACCAGTAGCTATGTTGTGTTTCAGAACTGCACACTCATTTATAAAATGACCTGGCTGTTTACAATAATTGCAGTTCCCTTTAACGGGAGCTGCAGGATGACTGGCTTGATTCGGACCCCTCTTCTGACTGTCTTGAGGAACAGATTGTGCGACTAGCACTTTCATTTTCGTGTCTTTCATACGTTTTCTCTCGTGTTCTTGCTCTTCCCTGATTCTATTCTGGTGGTACTGGAGCATCTGGAGCATCTGGGACGGAGTATTTGCTTGCCAGGTGCTTTCGACTTTCAAAACTCGGTTTTTAATTGGTGAACTTGAATTCTCGACTAATTTAGTAACAAAAAGGTGAGGATATGACTCACTACTTGTCTTGAGACCACTGTTGATACTGAAACATTTTTCAAATCTAGAATAAAAATCACTAATATCTTCGTCTTGTTTCTGTTTACAGGCTGAGATTGCATCCCAGTCTTCTTTTCTAGTTGTTAATAATCTGGGTAAAACTTGAATTAATAATTCTGGTAATTCTTTACATTTATCTCCAAGACCAGTACCTGGTACTCGTGCCTTGTCTTCAGTTTCTAGAACTGTCCAATCGATCTTTTTCTCTCCCACCTCCCATTCTTTTTCCTTTAGTTTTTCATACACCCCTGCGGGCAACAGGACCTTTAACATTTTAATGATATCTGGGTAAGTGTATTCTCCCATACGGAGCATGTCTTTTAATTCTCTATGGAACCCTGCTGGATCTTTGTCATGACAGGGAATTAATTTCTTCATTTCAAGGAGTTCCATCTTTGTGATTGGAGTGTATACAAACACTCGCTGCATTTCGCCACCCGTTCCTCTAACTGGGTGGACTTCTCGTAACGGATTCTGTCTGTCTATATAGAATGATTTATTTTCTGGGGGTGAAACATGAACAAAATGCGGGTTCAAGAATGTTCTATATTTGTGACGCTGTTCTAGAATGACACTAATTAAATCGGTACCTAGACCTCTCCATTTATACTGGAGTAACTCGTTCAAGATATCATGTAACGGGCCTGGATCAGAGTGCTGACCCTCATACAGAGTAATGAGGTACTGAATCATATACATACCCACCAGTCGCTGCTCGGCTGGGGGCATTTTCAGGAACATTTGTGCCACTATTTCGTCCGGAAAAGTGGTAGAATCAGTAATCCATCGGACTGCTGATCGGACTAGTTCCTGTTCATGCATAGTACTTAACTCACTATAACCGATTCGTGATTTCAGAATGTGATCGGTAGCTTGAAATACTTGTTCTAGGGAACCTTGTTCTGGTGCTGGATGATGGAAAGTAGACTTGGGTTCTAGACGTAAATGGCGATCTGGAAATCTAGATTTTCCTACATACGCTATTCTGGCAGTATTCTCGTCGTCTTCCTCTTCAGGATCAGAGGTACTTTCTTTCTCGCTTACTTGTGCTGCTTTACGCTGTTCGTGTATCTTTATTATCTCTCTACGAATTTTTTTGTACATACTTTCCATGGCACTAATGGTATTGTGCTTTCCTTCGGCAATATTATCACTCCACTTTGTCAGGATTTTCATTTCGGCTGGATCTTTAGACGGGTAATCTTGTTCTCTTATTAGACAATTAATTAAGAACTTTAATATCATACGCTGAATCTCGGCTTTCCTTTGAGACATGGCATCACTAATACTTTCTGGATCATCCCCTGTACGGATGAAACGATATATTCTGTCTAGATCTTCTTTCATATTCGGCAAGGTGACTAGATACTCGGTCACCCTCCTTATGCGTACGGAATATAAAACCATATTAAATTCGCCTGGAACTGGGTCATAGACACATTCGCCAAGGGTTTGCCTGATTTCTGCAACAGACTTATTACTCTTAGGAGTACGCTGTGATGCTTGAGCATGTAATTCGAGTGCTGATAAACGCTTGTATGGCGGCGGGGTTTGAGGAAGACCTCCCCCTGCGGCCCCTAAACTAGAATCATCAACTGATGCTTTTCGTCCTGGCAGGGTCGGTAATTGTAACGTGGGCTGGACTTGTATGGCGGGCTGACCCGGGGGGGCTGTTAAGGGCACCCCGGTGTCTGGAGGAGCAGGAATTACCTGATTTACAGGGACTGGCGGAGCGTGAACAGGATTTGCATATTCGGGGACTATGTCGTCCAAATAGGACGAAATAAAAATATCAGCTGCGGTCGGTTTGTGACGTAGCTTGGTCGGAACTAATGGTGGCGGGAAATTACTGGATGCCTCTGGGGTCGCTTTTGGCAAGCCCTCAGCAAGAAGAGGATACATACCCTTAATGAGGGCATGCCTCTGTCTGTCTGACTGTTCGGCTTTGACTCGTTCACCTATCTCGATTAATTCTCTTTCTTGGGCTCGTTCTTGGGATTCTCTACTTAGTTCTGTCTTTCTGATTTCTTTTTCGGTTCTCTTATGAGCTTCTTTGCGCCATAACTCGATGGCATCTTTCTGTGACTGTCTGGCTTTCTTTTTCCATAATGCTTCTTCTACTCGCATGATGCATTCGGCATCCCATGTACCCGATACGGGCCATCTATACTTTTCTTCTAATTGTTTGGTATAATCTACCCATAAATCTAGATACAATATGGCGCTTATGCCATGTTTCTGATACATAAAATGACCTGGACTGTCCCTGGGCGGGACAGGAACTGCTTCTTCTAACAAACCCTTTCTAGTTTTTAACTGACGTAGTCTCGAAAAGAGAGACATTGTAAACTTGAATCGGAACACAATACAATAGACGAGGAACAATAACAATTGGGAAAACAATTCAGGCATACCACGATATTGGAAATACATTGAACAACATCATAACATTACAGTTCGGACAGAATAATACCTGGAATACTAAGAACAGAAACACAAGAATTTCTCGAGAACGGAACAGACTAGAGTTACTGGATGCACTGCTGAAACAGTACGGAACATACCGGTCCCATAAAGGGACGCATCAAGACCCGTATCCACCTAGGTGAACACTTCGTTAGTGGGCCTGGGTACCACCAACCCACGGACCAGAGTCAACTTAGATTGACCCTGTCTAGATACTACCCCAGCAATGGTACTCACCGGGCAGCAAGAACGGAAAGCCTCGGACTGGACTGGACTGGACTGCTACGACGACGGACGACGAACTTCGGACTTCAGTTACGGGTGGGCCTCCGGATACCTCGGACCTTGGACTCTTGGCTTGGGCTCTGGTCGGGACTCGCCGCGTTCCTCCACCGTCTCGTCTGGATGCTGGACCGCCTCCTCCGTCTCCTCCGTGGGCCTGAGGGATACTTGAGCAGAAATATCTGCCACTGCGCAGAAGAGTTCCGTCACGACTGCAGAGGGTCAGGGGGTCGGCGTGGCTTCACCGACGCGTGGGGAAAGGGCAAGTCCCTATTCGGGCGCCATTATGTGGTAAATAAATAAATAATACCCTATTTTTGACTAGACATATATCATAACAGATAGCTCAATAAATAAGAGTCAAGATTCGAGGTAGTAGGAGTTTTGCAGGTTTAATACAGCATAAGGACAGGAACAGGACAACCTGCATAGGAACAGGGGCCCAGCAGCTGCTGGGGCTGGGATGAGCACGCTAACTTTTAATAACAATACACGAGCATATATATACATAGCGCGAACACATAGCATTACATTGCAGTAGGCGTAGCAGTGGGTGGAGCAGAAGGCGTGACGCGTAGCAGTCGCGAAAGATAAGAGTAAAAGTAGGTGTAACTGGGCGTATACATAGACATGTGGTGCAGACGTAACAGAATATGTCATGAATGGGGCGGAAACATTGGGGGGGCTACCTAAGGAGCCGGGACCTCTAACCTGGTGGTGCGCGCAAACTGGCAATGACGTGTTACTAGGAGAAGCTGGGGGCTATGAACTCTGTGCTAGGAGCAGAGACTAAAGTCTGGAGAGTCGGAGCGACATGTACCTAAACCCTATCTAGTATCTGATGTTTAGGGAACATGTTGATATAAACTAGAAGTCAGGAGGGGAAAAGCTAATTGACTCTAAGACTGGACCATGCATTATTCTACATGTAGTGCGTGATGAAGAATATTAAATGACCATTAAATGCAGTATTTCTCTAAAGTGGAGACGAGAAGGCTAGACAATGACGGAAACTATTGATGCAGTTCAGTAGCTTAGGAATGCAGAGAAGGAGGACTGAACTGATAACTGGAACTATAACATACTCTTGGCAGACTCAGAGGCAGAGCCAAGCTGCACCGGGCACTGCGGGGCAGGAAGTAAGTGAAAGGTCGAGGATACAGGTGGGGGCTGCATCGCTCCTCAGCGAGGCTTCAGGAGACAGGAGCTGAATCTGATGTCCAGGCCCTTTTGAGGCCTAGAAACGGGGACTTTATAATGGAATAACGTGCACACTGAGAAACGTGGCAACATTACTTTACATAGGCCTGATATCCGTAGTATTCACGAGGACTGGAAACTGGCATACTAGAGGTGGACACAACTGTAATTGCGTCATTAATCGGACATGGGGAATAACATATGCATATTGGTCATGCACACATAACATATGATGGATGACACGTAGGGACACAGAACATGACAAAATTTACTTTTCCACAAGGTACTTATAAGTAGGTACCAATGCACAGTCTTAAATTCAGAGTGAAAATTCTGTTGCCCTCATCTGAGAAGTGAACTCCATCTCCTCTGTAGATATCTTGCATGTAGTAACGCAAGTTATTGTTGTACAGGGAGCCCATTCCATGGTCTCTCATGAAAGCTGAAACAGATTTGTTTACATGCTTCCTCGATTTCTCAATTTGTGGACAAAATTGGTTCGACCACCTACATTTTTGTCTTTGGCATATATTTGAATATACCAAGGCAGTCTGAGGAAAAAGTGCCATCAATTGCTCAAAGGTGTCCTTTAAAAGCATTTCCAGACCTACCCCAGTCAAAGTGCCCAAATCATTACCTCCACAGTGCACAATTAACAGGTCAGGTTTTGGCAAATGCATAAAGGTTTTCACCAATGGTATCAATTGGTGACATTTTAATCCTCTGTGGCCAAACCACTTAATTTCCACATCTTGTAAATTGAGGTTAGGTAAATTCCTGTTTTCAGCGTACCTTTGAGCCCAAAAGATATAACTATGTCCAACAATCCAGACAGAAAACATGGCGAGAGAAGGTTCTCCTGCAGTCAGATGAAGTGTGGCAATGAAATGGCAGTTGAAAAAATGAGAGTGTAAAATGAAAAAAACTGAGGAGTTTCTGTGTTAATGAAGCAGTAAGAGGGATTGGTGGATTTTGATTGCTGAAAACAGAAAGTTAGTGTGCATGGATGAGTTCCTTGAAAGATGTATTTTGAGTGGCGAAGAAAAAATCATTAAATGAAAGAATGCTCTGGATATGCAGGTGCACTGAGAGTTCAGAGTTCAATTGCAACATTGTTGTGTGAACTTGGAAACACCAGAGGTCTTGCAAGAGGTGGTTGCTATGCAGAAAAAGCAGAGAGGGGGCAGAGGGGGTAAGGGTTTTGCTTTGAAAAAAAGTGAGGGAAGAGTTTTGATTGGGTGACATGAGAGATATGTGTGAGGAATTACAGCATTTCTGTGCTTTTGATAGCTGCGGACTCTGGAGTGCATACCTTTTGCTCTGCTGAAGACAAATTTGTGTGTTTCTGAGACTGTTTTGAAACTCAAAGTATTTTCTAAGGTGAGAAAAGATTTCTTTAATTTAGATAGAAAATAGTGTGCTTTAAGGAGAAAATTATGAAGAAAGTTGTGTTTTTCAAATGTTGCTTTGTCTCAAGTGTTTTACAAATAGATTTTGTTTCTTTGAGAAATTGTAATTGGAGAAAATGTGAAGTATTAGTACTGACAGGGCTTTTATGTGCATAGGAGCTGTGGAGTGTTTTCAAATTATGACTTGTAAATCGTTTTGGAGAAAAAGCAATGGTTTTAATATTGATGAGAAGGACATAATGGTGTCTGCTTCTTTATAAGGTAATTGAGAGTCTCTGATGTTATTTTTCCCATTTCAATGTAAGAAGTTTGTCTGTGGAGCAAATTGCTTGTAAATATGCTCCCACCTGTGCATGGCAAATTTAGATTTTGAATGTTTGCGTTACATAGGCATGTTAAAGGTGACTGAAACATGCTGCAAAGGCAATCAAAAAACGCTTTTATGTGTCTTAAGGACATTTTAAGTCATTTCCCCCTGTGCAGTGTTTTCAAATTATGAGTTGAAAATCGTTTTTGAGGTAAAGGAATGTTTTCAAAATTTATGTGCGCCATGTGCCCCCAAATTTCTTTTTCAGGGGTGCAGCAGGGTGTTCTTGAGACACCCCTGCACCGCTCGGAAAAATTCGTAATTTGCGATGAGGTAATTGCTAATCGCAAATTGCACCTTCATTCCTATGGGCCTCCTGCTGCATGGAAATGAATGGGTAATTTGTAATTAGCAAATAGGTCATCGCAAACTAGGGATGGTAAAGAATCGCTATTTATTCCTTAAAGTTCGCTATTTAGGAAATGCAAAAAACTTTGATGATACATATGGCGGTTCATCTCTAACAAGATAAGAAGCATAGGGATAGATTTATGATGACTGGCGCATCACCAGGGATGTGTTAGTCATTCTGTGCCGCTGTTCCGTCACCTATGGTGTGCTGCATTTACAATGCGGCGCATCATGGGGCAAAAACAGCACAGATGCGTGACGTATCTGTGCCGTAAAGGTGGCGCATTGCTGGAGTTGTATCGCAAGTGTGATGAAGCTCCAGCAAGGCTCAGGGGTGCCCCTGTCGCAGGGTTTCTGTTCTCACACAGAACTGTGGACAGAGGATTGGAACCTCGGCGAATTAGGGTGTCCCAAAACTCACCTTAGTAATCAAAACCCCTTAGCAAGCTAGGTACAGTGTCACATTGGATATAACAAACTCTCAATGTTTAGACAATCCAGAATATGAACTTATAGTACCTCAGGATACGTGGAACTCATGAACAGTCGGTCGTTATATATTTCTTAGAAACCAGAACATGGAGTTAAGAAGAACACATGTGTATTTGAAATGTTTATTTACTAATGCCGTCTTCTCAGGCGTAGTATCTTAGATTATACAAGTACACATATTATCAGTAGCAAAATTACCAGCATAGTTAGTAGTACATAAAAAGCGAATGGTGACAGTATGTTAACATGCTGTAAATGAATAAGAGTTAGCAACACTTATAAGCAGCCGCGGGCCGTGGAGGGAGTTACGATGGGGCAGGGTGGAGAGGGCTCCACCCTGCCCCTCCCCCTCCCCGCCTCCCTGCCCCACCGTAACTCCCTCCACGGCCCGCGGCTGGTTATATCTCACCCTCCCTAATACACATAATATATTATTTGCTAAGAAGGTCTCTTTGTGTTGGTTTAGGGCGTGCCGATACTTTAGTGTCTTAGATTTGAAGGAATCACATCAGCATACACCAGCTCTCTCTTCATGTGAACCGCATCAAGTGTTGTGTATGTGTGTTCGGCAAAGCAATATAAAACCCGCCTCATGCCCAGAATTGGCAGAAGCTGCACTTATGTTATGAGTATGAAGTCGTGGAGATCAGACCTCATAACAATTCTGTATCGTGTTGTTCTTGAAACTTCAGCACTCGCTGTACAGATATAGTTTAACAAGTAAAGCAGATAGTAGAGCAATAACATATTATTGTCATGTAAATCACGATGAACTATTAGGTTGAAAGCTAAAGCAACAACTAAGTGTCGTGTGCAGAAGTTGCAAAAAAGGAAAAAATGGCGTTTAAACCGGTAATGAGTCCATGCTAACTTAACACGGTGTAAAGATATCCAGGACCTAGATGACATCTCCCCATGATCCGGAAACGAACTGAATAAGATAATAGAAGTGCCATCTCATGAGAGCAGATTGCAAGTTTATATGTGGACGGTCCGCAAGGTAAAACATTAAAAACTAGGAAAATTTAATGCTAAAGAAAAATAAAACAGCCAAGTACTTTATCGAGTCTTAAGCCAATAGGCAAGCTAAATAATAAAAACTTGACAAATAAGTCAATGAATTGTCAATGAAATGCTAGTACTCAGCATATCAAACATGAAAAAGGTCTATGACATAACTGTGTATGCAAAATAAGCTGCAACAGCCTCCAATAGGAAGTCACCGTCTTCATCCGAAAAGAGTTCAGCCATCCAATTTAAAAGCGGAAAAGAACATACGTGCTCTCCCAGCACCGGATCCTCTATCAACATCAGAGGACAGCTCGGTGGGTGTTTAAGAAAGCTCTGTTCCAAGAAAGACTGTGTTGCCGCCAGTAAATTCCAGGGACCAATTAGTCCATGCATCAATGCCACAGCCATAATCCTTTCGCCAGGACAAACCAACTCGTGAATAATGATAGGAGTCATCAGCTGATTAAAGTCGACGTCAGGAGAAACCGGTCCGCAGAGACACAAATCAATGGCCCAATCGAAATCACAGGTCAGGCAGTGAAATACAGGCTGGACACAGGTGAAGTAGGAGAATCGAAAAGATAATCCATATGCCGTGCTTAATATCGCCAACGGCATTGTGCCATAATATTCTAGCATGCGATTGTGGAACAGTGTCAGCAGCTGCAGGGCGGGAGCTTGCACAGGAGGGACATCCATATTTAAAAATGTAAAAAAGCACAAGAGCGTCCGCTGGTAATGCAAGTAAAAATGGGAATCCACGAAGCACAGTGGAAAAAATAGAATGAAAGAAAGCAGGGATGACTCCAAAGATTTTCTCAAATGAAGTCACGAGACCACTGGTAACAACTTTAAAAAAGTGCGCCAGGCCCTTTGTGGAGGACGCGTTAGAGATAGTCCGAACCATCTTGCTGAAATCGAAAGGCGAATCTGTATTTAAAAGGGTCTGCACCTCTGTACGGGTGTTCGCTATGTGAAGCACGAAAGTTTCACGGGCCAAAGTCAAGGCCACCTCTCTCTGAGACAAAAGAGCTCTTATTCTTGTCATGCCGTTGAAATGTGCTCCCAAGGTTGGTATTTGTGGCCAGATTGAAAACTCCCTATGTTCATGTGTGGGAGGAAATAGAACATTTCTGCAGCAAATAACCCGTTCATTTACTGTTACGATAAAATGAATACTTTTAATTAACCCAGAACAATCTTCATTATTGAGCATCAAATAACTACCATTTTCCAAGAACTTGAACGTGGGGATGATAGCAGGAACTGGTGTGCCTTGCAACACGCAAGCCATATTTGGTCGGTGCTTGTTGCATGAACCGTGTAACTGTATGTGCCTACACATTAGTGAATGATCTGGCGTATCAGTGCATTCCTCTCCATTCAGATAAACTTCTTGATCATCTTTGAAAATCTGTGTGTGTATGGAAGCGACCAGACCTCATGAAGAAAACCACTACCTAAAGGTTAATAACGACCTATTGGTATATATTTCATACAATTTGACAACTTATATAAAGCAAAAGGCAGCGTTATTAAACCGTGGATAAGGCACGTTGCCAAAGCAGTCAACCTTTTGGATTTATACTGGAAATGTTAAAGGAAGAATTACGGAGTAGGGCCTGTAAATCTTTAATGGACAACGAGTAAAATTACTCCAACCATCATATTCCTCTAACTCTGGGATAGTAGGGGTGTTTAATTTTTTAGAAGTAGCCAATCCAAAGCATTTGGTCTGGGAAATTGTTTCATTCACAAACAACATATGATTTGGGATGAGACATGCACGGTGGAAAGCCTCAGTGCCTTGTACCTGCCAGGTTCGTGAACCCCAAACTGATGTAGATCCTGGATATTTTTACTCTGTGTTAAGTTAGCATGGGCTCATTACTGGTTTAAACGCCATTTTTCCTTTTTTGTAACTTCTGCACACAACACTTAGTTGTTGCTTTAGCTTTCAGCCTACCTGCGTCAAGATCTATGCCTGCTTCAAGCAGGCGCAGGGTTTTGATGTAGCTTTGTCCTATCTGATTGTAAATGCGGCACACCGTGGGTGGCAGAGCAGCGGTGGACGTTAACTGGTGCATCCCTGGGGATGTGCTAGTTAATATAAATCTGCCCCTTTACATTTAATTATGTGCAGGGGACACAGAGTAGGTGAGGTTTATCCAAGGTTAAGAAGAGATGAGTCCTGTTCAGTGAAAAATTGGAGATAGGCTTCAGTATATTATATACTTAAGTAGTGTGTTAAGTTTTTGATGACTGTTATTAATTTACTGTTGGGTAATAGTGGTTAATAACATTTTTTATTATATTTTACCACAGATTCAACTGCAGATTATTTCAAGATTTTAGGATGCCAAGCAAAGAAAGAGTGAGAAAGGCTGCAAAACGTCAAAGACAGCAGGACCATGGAATAATGCAGCAGTCCTCTAACAAAAAGATTTGTCAAGTCACCAAGAAAGCACCGGGTAAGAGTCCAAAAACAGTCATAAGAAATATGTCTAGTAAAAAAAATATTACTACAGAAAATGTTTCAGTCCAGAAAAGGAGAAACAATTCAAATGGTAAGGAAAGGCCAATGAGAAATGTTACTGCTAGAGTAAGAGATAACTCTATGCATGAAAGTAGAAGGAAACAACAGTTTAGGGACATTCGTAAACGAATGTTCCGCAACAGGATAATTGGGAATTTGTTAAAAAATATTAAGAAAGGTCAACAGAAAGTGGTTTTTTATAAGAGAAAAAAAATAGTTGAGAAAATTATTGATCAGGCATTTGAAATTAAACGTAAGTTATTTATTTTGACAATCAATAGAATTAGGAAGCTAAACAAGGCAATTTATGATTTCAAAAGAAATAGTAGATGGAAGAGAATAGTTAATCGTAGTAATTTTTGTGAAGTTTTTTCTGGAGAATGGATGCATAGTTCAAGCTCTGAGGCATTTTTTAATGAGGAGAGTTATTTCCAGGATAATGATTTGGTGCATGCAGTTGACACCAGTGGTCGAGCTTATGAAGTGAAAGATGGTTGTCCAGTTGAAAAAGAAAAAGTTGTGAGAACAGAGATAGAAGAGGTGTTAGGTAATGAGGTTTTAGGGAGACGTCCTAAGGGTCCTGTGTACACCTGGAAGTGTAGTAGTATTTGCAGTGTACGACAGGATTCCATCAATTTGCTTTGTGATTTTATACGGTCATTTAATAAGAAAAGTTTGAAGCAGAAAATGAAGTTGTTGCAAGAATTAGATCCTTGCAGAGTGAGAGAAGTGATAGGTTTGCATGGTCATTCACTGGCTTGTCTTTCCAGGAGAGTATGCCAGAGTGTTTTTCATCATTTCAGGATGCTAGCAGTGCATCATAATAAAGTGAGGAAATTAGTTAGAATGTTGTATTATGCTAAGAGTCCAGCAATTATGCTTAAACAATTATGCGCTGCTCTTTTGCATGGTTCTGAAATAGATGTGAAGAATATATGTGAAGAAATTGAGTTTTGTTACTTTGGAAGTAAAGAGGAGAATGTTGAAATTGACCAAGAAGAAGAGAGTAATGTGGAAGATAGTGTACAGGTTTCCAGTACAGATAATTTCCAGAGGGAAATTGCGACGTTTGAGGTGAAATCAAGTGAGAGGCCAAATTTCACTTGTGTGTGTTGTCGACGCACTTATTATAAGAATCAGACTAAGTTAGTGGATTTATATGGAAAAAGTGAAAGGGAAAATAATAGTGAATGGAAGGATTTTACAACATACTTGATGGTAGAAAATTGTTTTGATTTGGGATTGGATCAACGTGTGTGTACTTATTGTTGTAACAAATTAAATCAAAACCAGATGCCTGCTAGAGCAGTTCATAATAATCTGGAATTGGTTGAGATTCCTTCTGAATTGAAGGATTTAAATACTTATGAATCTATTTTGATTCAAAGTATCCATCCCTTTCAGGCTATTGTAAGAATGGAGCCAAAGACAGGGAAATTGCCTCCATCAGATTTACAGAGAGGATTAAAGGGAAGAGTTGTTTATTTGCCTCTAGATTTGAAGAAAAACATTAACACAATTGGAGTAGAAAAAGTGGAAGAGGAACCTCTTGTTATCTTAGTTAATGGGGTTCCGACAAAGAATAAGAAAATATGGCAAGATTTAGTAGATGTTAGGAAAGTCAAAAGGGCAACATTGTATTTGAAAAAATATAATAAATACTATAAAAATGTATATGTTGCAGAAGAGGAAGTAAGTGAGGAAGAGGATAGCGATTTGTGTGCTGGTCAAATTGAGAAAGTAGAACCCTGTACTAGTGAAGAAATATATGAACATTATAGTGTTCATCCTTTGCATTCCAAGGAAGTCATGGGGAATGCTATTGAGTTGTTTCAAATGAAACAAGCGAAAGGGAGTCCCATTAGTGTTTGGGAGGAAAGTTTGGAAGCTCGGTGTTTCCCACAGCTTTTTCCAACAGGTCAGGGAGGAAGATATGATGATCGACCTCATCAAATTCCTGCTTCTGAATACCGGACTTTGCGATTGTATGCAGGAGATCCTAGGTTTCGACAATGCATTCCTTATTTGTTTCATCTCCTGTTTGAAAGCGATCTGTCTGGACTGTCATATGCAGTGAACCACATCTTGAAAAGTGGTATACACATGCAAAACATCTCGGCAAGTGACTTTATGGATAAAGTCAATGTCTAAGACAGTATTTTGGATTCTCACCTGATTAATCTCATGGCGTGTCAGCGTGGTACTAATGAGTACTGGTACCATCGTCATGGTGATTTAAAATGTATGCTGAGGAACTTAGGAACTCCCACATGGTTCCTCACTTTGAGCTGTGCTGAGTATGGCTGGGAAGACTTACTTGAATTTCTACGAGAGGCAAATGCTAACGTAGAAAACATCGAATTCAAGACACCCGGAGAACTGTGCTCTTTGGATCCAGTCAATGTATGTAGGTACTTCAATCATAGATTTGAAGGTATGATGTCTTTCATCATGAATAAGAAGAATCCACCTCTTGGAGAGGTGTTGGATTTCTTCTGGAGGAAGGAGTACCAAGCAAGAGGTGCTCCTCATATACATATGTTGCTGTGGATCAAGGATGCACCTACATTTGGAACGGATGCAGAAGACTCAGTGATGAGTTTCATAGAACAGTATTCTACGTGTGCTGTTCCAAACGCAAAGGAGAAAAAAAGCCTAAGAGAAAAAGTTCTACGTTTCCAAAGCCATCGATGTGGAAAGTACTGTCGTCGTAAATTCCGGAACAAAGACAAGTTCTACACCAAATGTCGTTTCGGCTTTCCACGACCGGTGATTTCTAAAGGAAGAGTGAACAGTTTGATGTCTTCGCTGCGACATAATGTGATGAAGAAATCACCTAAAAACACATACAATTTGAAGAGGAACGAAGAGTCTAAGTACATCAACGACTACAACCCGGTGATTTTGTCCATGTGGAATGCTAACATGGATATACAGTTTGTGGCTGATAACTGTATGGCTGTGGCTCGGTATGTGACATCTTACATCACCAAAAAAGAGAAGACAGAATTGAAGGATATGTGGGAGGACATTTCCCATGAAAAGAGCCTCAGCAAGAAGTTGTACAGTTTCAGTCTGAAGATGTTGTCGCATCGAGAAATCGGAGCTTACGAATGTTCTGACCGGTTGTCTTCAGCAAGTCTCTATGCCAAGTCCAGGAGTATCGTTTGGGCGAGTGTTGGTCTTGCTGCAACGCGTAATCGAGTTCTGAAACCTGTGCGGGAAATTGAGTATTTGGCGGAAAAGGAGCCAAACAGTACCGACATTTTGAAGAGCAACATGTTGGATACATATTATCCAAATCGAAGCAGTCACCTCGAGAATGTTTGTCTGTATGAGGTTCTGCAAAATTACATATTCAAGAGGAACATCAAAGAAGATACTGAGAAAGGAGTGTATGCTGTAATAGGAAGTGAGGGATGTCTGGTCAAGCAAAGAAAATGCCACTTGATAAACCATCGAAAATTGAGTGGCGAATCTCCTGAAAAAAAGGAGTTTTTCTATTTAGCATTTTTGCAACTTTTTAAGCCTTGGCGTGCAGAAGAGGAACTGCTTGGAGATTTCCTTTGTTACGAAGACTCATTCAATGCTGCCAAGGAGACCATAGAATGTCCTGCTTTTCCCAAATATGTAGAAATGTTGAATGTGGAAATTGAGCAGGAAGCAACGATTGCAGCCGAGATTGCCAGAGACAGTTCTCAGGACAGTCAGAGTTCTGCTTCATTGAGTCAGGATCCACTAGGAGGACCTCTTATCGAAAATGAAGCTGCCACTGCTATGAATGAAGTGGAAAGAGCCATGGCACATGCTCAGGAGGATGCGGTTAACTTAGAAGAGTTGGAAAGACAACTCAACGTTGAGCAGAGGAAAATATATGACGAACTTACCATGCAAATTGATCATGGATTAAGTCATGACAAGAAAGAGTGCTCATGTACATCGTTGAAGCCTGTCCGACTGTACGTGAGTGGAGAAGCGGGAACTGGAAAAAGTTTCCTTATTAAAGCAATTTCATGTTATTTGCAGGAAAGGACAGAGTCATCGCTGTCTTGTGTTGTCACCGCTCCAACTGGACTGGCAGCACATAACATTAAAGGGATTACTTTACATCGTTTACTGATGCTGCCAGTGGAGCATGACAACAAATTAGAATATCACAAGCTATCTGGAGATGCTTGTTTTGAAGTTTCAAGAGTCTTGAGGAAAATGAAACTTCTTATCATTGACGAAGTAAGCATGGTTTCCAATGTCATGCTTGCCTTTGTGCATTTGAGAATGCAAGAAGTTCTCAAAACAGAGTATGATGTGTTATTTGGTGGCAAACACATCATTGTTTTCGGAGATCTTCTGCAGCTGACACCAGTGAAAGGGCAACCTGTGTTCAAAATGCTCACGCATGAAGATACCAGGAAGTGCTTAGGGAGCATTGGCAACGTCAATATATGGTTAAACTTCAATTATGCTGAACTGCATGAAAATATGCGTCAGGCAAAGGATGAAGTTTACAAGACTATTCTACAAGATGTTAGAATTGGAAAAGTGACCGAGCATGGGAAAGAAGCTTTATATGCACGATTACTGACAAATTTATATCCAGACGAAGATGTTGTGCCTGAGAATATTTTTCAGAAAGTTACTGAGAAAAAATCTGGAATATGTTTGATGCCAACTCTTGCAGAATGTGCCAAATTCAACAACAAAATGTTGCATTTAGAAAAGCAAGAGATTGTGAAACTGGAAGCTATTGACAGAGTAGAGCATATGGGATCAACAATAATTTTGTCTGAGAATCTGAAAACAAAATTGGATTCATTAGAGAAGAGTATATCTAAAACTGCGGGTTTTGAAAAGACTCTGAATGTGTGCTTGAACTGCCGTATAATTTTAAGAAGGAATTTACATGTTGAAAGAGGTCTGGTAAATGGATCAATGGGTAATGTTGTTGATTTTGTGAAATACAGAAATAGAGATGGAATTGAATTTTTAAAAATTAAATTTGATGGCATTGAGGAAGTACAGCTAATTGCTCGTTGTTCTGCTAGATTTTTGCTTGTGAAAGACTTATATGTTCGTCGTAAGCAGTTTCCTGTTTGCTTGGCATATGCGGTGACAATCCATAAATCGCAAGGTTTAAGTGTAGACTGTGCATTGGTGAATATTGGCAGTTCTGTGTTCAAGGAGGGTATGGCATATGTGGCATTGTCACGAGTTAGGACTTTATCGGGATTGTACTTGATTGAGTGTGATGTCACAAACATTTGTGCGGATCTAGATTGTGTTAAGGAATACAATAGGTTGAGAAGAGAGTATGCGCCACATTTGCCTCAGTATCCTTTGTTTGAGAAACGTGTGGTAGGCCGGAAACGAAGAAATGTGACCAATACTGGGGAGGTTGTAGCAAAAAGACAAAAAGTCGATGAACCTGAAATTATAAGCAGAAACAAAAAGGATTCTGTTGAAGATGTTGTTGGTTTTCAATTTGAAAACAGTTCTGGTGTCAACTGCTATGCTAATGTAGTGGTTAATGTTTTGTTTTCTCTAGAAAATGTAAAAGAAGAGATTGTGGTCAATTCTGATCAAAGATTTTGCAGTTTGTTAAATTCTGTGTTAGAGAAATGTAGCACTGATAGAACAAACATAGAAAGTGTGTCTGAAATTCGAAATCTGTTAGACAGATGTTCAGGCCAAACACAATTCTCTCAAAATAGTCAGCAAGATTGTCAGGAGTTTTTAATGTATATGCTTGATGTATTGCATGATGAAGGTGTAGATGTAGATCACCTGTTTGGGCTTTCTTATCAATGGCAGCATGACTGCGAGAACTGTAGGGTATCAAGTACTACTAGTGTAGACTCAGAAAGATTTATATATTTAACTTTGCCAGACAGTAAATCAGTCTCTTTTAATAAGCTAGTAAAAGCAGCTGATCACAACATGGAGTGTAGCCAATGTAAATCTGAAATGATGTCCACATTATTTATACGAACATATGGCCAGTATGTCATTTTAATGTTCCAACGATGTAGGCCTGATGGAACAAAATTGACAACTTGAATTAAAAATTTTGTGGCTTCACAGTTGTCAATATCAGGAAGGACTTTTGTAACTGTAGCAATTATATATCATGATGGTCCTTCAATAACATCAGGACATTATACAGCTTATTTAAAGTGTAGAAATGGCTGGTCATTCTGCAATGATTCTGTTTTAATTTTCAAAAAAAAATTGCCATATGACCTTAAAAACTCTTACCTGGTGTTTTTAAAACCAAAATTTTAGGGAAAGAATCTCGGGATGTGCTCTGAGGAATTTCAAGAAGTTCTCATGGCTCCTACACTATTTGGCCTTGAGGATAAGTGTAGTACAGAGACATAACTTCTTACCATAACACTGGACGTCATGGAGAAATACGTGCACTTTGAATGAGTTCAGAAAAACTATTTCTTTTTATAAGCTAATTGAAGCAGCCAATCAAAACATGGAGTAGAGGGAATGTAAGTCTGCAATGCTGTCTACTGTTTTACATTGCTTTGTGATTAAAAGTGATGTAGAGAATTAAATAATTCTACTAGTCATAAAGGTAGTGTAAGTCTGCTTCATAGTAAGCAGTATCATTGTGATAGGAAATGTAGAACATGATTGAGCAAGAAGGGGAAGATATTACTAGTCCAGGATTGTGTAAATGATCTTCAACATTTTAATTCTGAAAGTTGCGGAAATGCGAAAAGACGGGATTGGCTTACAAGAAATCCAAGAGTTATAAATGGGTCTGACAAGATTTGGCCTTGTGGAAACTTGTGGTAGAGAGCAAGAAGTCATTTATTGTATGTAACATGTTTTTGAAAAAGATGGAGGTTTTCTTTCAGAAAGTGGCGGGTTGAAAGTAATAACAGCACAACAGAGTGTAAGTTGTTCATAGGACATCCTTGGCCGTCATGGAAAGTAAGTTAACTTTAAGGAGTTCTGAATGCTGATTTGTTATGTTGTATGGGTTTTTTAAACACAATCATTTTGATTGTGTTTTTTTTCCCCCGCTGTTATATGATGAATACCTTCAAGTCACTGTTTTTAGTGAAATTTGATACATTCTGAGAACAGCAAAAATAAACCATTTAACATGTATAATTAATTCTGTTCTGTTTGCATTAATGATGTACATGTAGAACTGTGTAGGAGGCATGGAGAAGGTGAGGCTTCTGTAAGTGTCAAAGTTGTTGCATACAGTGAACACATTCACACATCGGTCCACTCTTCCTTGGATGTGGTGGAGGTGGTGGGGAAGCACCAGCTGAAGCTACTAAAGAAGCCATTGCTCACTGGTAACAAAGGGTCTTTCTCTCACAATGATGAAAGTCAGAGTGAGGAAAGAAAGAGGGATTTTCATCATTTGGGAAAAACAATAGTTCTCAACCAATGAAAAGTGTTCATTTTAGATTACATGACCTAGTCTTACATCATTAGGAAACCAAAAGTGAAATGAACCAATGAAAAGTGTTATTACCAAGTCACATGACCTGCTGTGTTTACGTTACACGCTTTGCAGGGCCTCCCGGTTTGCTTCCAGAAACCTGTGCTTTGCGACTCGGTAAGCGTACCAGTTCGCTAACGTAGTACGTCATATGACGTATCACGCGACAACGCGAAACGTCATGCGGACGGGAGGCGTCACGATGTTGTTTTCTAACGCGGCAGTTGCGGTAAAGAAACATTTACCGGCTCGCGGTCTATTTCGCGGTATCAAGGTCAGCTAACGGGAAGCTTTCCGAATCGCGAAGTGGGAACGAAGAAAAATTTAAAAAAAAAAAAAAGTTATTAATAAACATATAAAATATATTTTGGGATTTAAAGAAGAATACATTTTACAGCTACAGATATTTGCTATTAAAAAACCATTGAAATTCACTGAAAAAACCATAGGTTATAGATTATATATAGTTAGGAATTAGCATTTACAAAACCTTGAAAATTCACTGAAAAAACCATAGGTTATAGACCATATATAGTTAGGAATTAGCATTTAAAAAACCTTATTTTACTCACACAAAACCATTGAAATTCCATATATAGTTAGTTGCACTAACTATATATCGCGCACCCGCAATCCACTGCTGATGATGTCACATATTACATCATTCATGACATGGTCAGTGACATCACTGATGACATCACTGATGACATCTCAAATGACATCACTGATGACATCACTGATGATATCTCATTTGACATCATTCTTGTGCTAATACGATAAACCTCTTCAGACTCTAATATAACCTTAGATACACTCAGTGTATACAGAAACTCACACACTGTCACTCATCCATGGAGTTACTCACACACCTAGTCAGTCATGCAAAGAAACAATCTCACCTCCATTTCCTCAACTATACAGTTATACACACCTTACTTATTCAAGCATATACTAACACATATTTACTCTCTTATACAATCCCTGATACAAGTTCACAATGATCCATACAGCTACTCACACATTCAGTGGCTCTCATGCACAGTTATTTATATATGCCAACTCTCACATGTACTGTGTTTTACATATGTACTTACTTTGACATGTAGCACTGAGATATCCATTCACTCACCAATGCACTCATGCACACAGTCAACCACCCATACAGCTGTTTCCACATGCACTTTTGAACCCATACATCTAGTGAATCAACTGCTCACACATCTATGCACAGAGTCATACACCTCCCAGGCACCCACACACACACTCAGTCTCCCATACAAATACTTGAGCAACCAATCAATAACCCATATACTTACTCATATAGCTACTGATCAACACATGCAGCAGTTTACAGAACAACAAACATAATGATGCACAAATTAAGACAGTTTAGTCACTAACCCGTGCACTCAGTGAGACACATTTAATCACTCACTCATACAGTCAGTCATGCACCTACTAAATCCTTCGTCCAGACACTTATACATCCACTCATTCTTCAATATGTAAGACATATTTAAACTTTACAGAAACAAAAAATCACTGGATGTTGTTATCAGTGATGTCATCAGTGATGTCATTTGAGATGTCATCAGTGATGTCATCAGTGATGTCACTGACCATGTCATGAATGATGTAATATGTGACATCATCAGCAGTGGATTGCGGGTGCGCGATATATAGTTAGTGCAACTAACTATATATGGAATTTCAATGGTTTTGTGTGAGTAAAATAAGGTTTTTTAAATGCTAATTCCTAACTATATATGGTCTATAACCTATGGTTTTTTCAGTGAATATATATATATATATATATATATATATATTCACCTGTGTTTGTTGGCACCCCCAATGAGCACCTCCACCATGGATCCTCTCACTAGCACCCTTCAACAGTGCCCCTCAAATCTCCATAGCCACTCTCTCTCAAATGCATTTCTTTTGTTTTATAGCACACTCATACTAGTCTAGGGTGTCAGAGCATTTTACATCACACACTCTTTACACAGAGACAATCAATCATACATCAGTAAATCAGTGTATATGAAATGTTACATCAGACAGAGGCTACAACGTGTAGGCGTCACATGCCACCTATACTGCTAGGCAGTAAGCATGGGCGGATTTTGCGAATTGGCAATCCGCGAAATTGCGTATTTACGGATTCGCAATCCGCAAAATCCGCGAACTCTCGCGAATTTGCGGATTTTTATTTTTGGTGTGTTTGCAAGGATTTCTGCCAGTTCGCGAGGATTTTGTACCAGTTCGCAAACGCGAACTTACTTTTCGGGTAGCAACGGTCGCGAACATGTTGTTTCTACATCTGGTTCATCACAGCACCCTCTGTTTCACCACTGCCACCCTCTGTTTCACCACTGCCACCCTCTGGCTCACCCATGCCACCCTCTGGCTCACCCATGCCACCCTTTAGTTCAACACTGTAGATTATGGGTGGAAAAGCACACCTGCCCTGCCTCAACTGACATAAATGAATTAGGGGCTGATTAATGTGTTACTGAATTTGAACTTCCTGGCTGGAACCTGCTTCCTTATCTGTAATTGCTTTCTCTGAGACTGCTGTGAGGGTCAGAGCAGGGTCATAGAATAGTTGCAAGTAGGCAACTGAACTCTGGAGGGGCCCCTCAGGAAGCACTACAGGGAATGGTTACTAATGATAAGATTGAACTTTTGCACCTGCTGAGTGCTTTCAGTTTTCCAAAAATCCAAATATCCAGCAGCATCCACAAAAAGTAATCCTTCCAGGTCAAGATCCCTGGCACCTGCTTCCTTATCTGTAATTGCTTTCTGTTGCAGTGTAATTTTTTTAACAGGACCTTTGTTGTATACTTGTAGCTATTCTCCGAGCCTGCTGTGAGGGTCAGAGCAGGGTCATAGAATAGTTGCAAGTAGGCAACTGAACTCTGGAGGGGCCCCTCAGGAAGCACTACAGGGAATGGTTACTAATGATGAGTTTGAACTTTTGCACCTGCTGAGTGCTTCCAGGTCAAGATACAAATCAAAGTGACCAACACATGAAGAAAGCACTGAGAGGAGCCTGCTGGACAGGAACAGGAAGTTGGAGACTGTGGGGCACTTCCTTCCTCCCACCCCCCCCCCCAAAATGGACTCCTTGCAAAAAAAAGTGCAGGCAAAATGTCAATCTGAGGAGTTATTCTAATAAAAATCATAATTTTCAAGGTTTATGCTGCCTGCTGGTGGATTTCTTGTGCGAAATTGCAAATTTTGCAATCTCGCAATTGCGAGATTGTCGCTGCCCGCCGCATCTACGTTTTCGCGAGTGTTTACTCCCGCGAAATTGTATAGTATTCTAGTTGGCAAGTGCGACCAAGCAAAAAAATCCGCTTCGCACGGATTTACGAATTTTCGGTAAGTTCGCGAGAGTTCGCGGATTGCGAATTTACCGAAAATCCGCAAAATCCGCGAGCGGAACAGATTTTACGCCCATGCTTACTAGGCAGTATAGTTAAAGAGTGCTTGGTCTGGAGAAGCACAAACTAAAAATTAAGATGTAACACCATGGTTAGGGGTTGTCTTTACTAATAATTGATTTCAACTTAAATTAACTCTTTAGGCAACATTAGAATAATGGTATATGTAGTAAACAAATGGAGGTGCGGACTTCTAGTGTAGATTAAGTAGATTACTTTATTTAAGTTGTTACAAGATGTTAAGAGGAAAACCCCATAAGGAGCAGCTGTCCTGCTGCTCAGCCCATACCCATCTGGCACTAACAGACATCCAATATTCTATCCATCCAACACTCCACACCACACTTATTCTGGCTGAGCAGCAGGTAAACATAAGTTACAACACAATACCTTGTAATATTCATGTAGCTCTTAGATGACAGTTAATAGCTCACTGTTCTTTATTAGGATTTAAACCTCTAACCTGCAATTAACAAAATGATCTCACTGAGAAAAGCAGTAACCCACTGACATATTTACATTATGTGTACTTTGTGATCAGCATGGTACAACTTCTTAGCAGCAGGCATATTAACCCTGTGAGCCACATTACTTCCACTCAGGAATATCCGATCTCTCCATAAACAACATTAGTCACCTGAGTTATATTTACATTGTTATTGTTCCCTGAAGATTGTTGGTAGGCCAGGGACACGGTAGCAGGTGCTTTTAAAACTATAATATGCTTGTAAAAAAGGTGCCCCCACACCCAAAGTCAAAGCCTGGGCAGTGGCCCACTTCTCTACAGCCCTGACAGTTATGTCTGCTGCAGGTAAGACTGGTGGGGCCCGGTGGGGGGGATTTCGATGGATGATGATGAGGCAAAATTAAATAAATCATTCATTTTCACTGGTCATCGTCTGTTGATATCCCCCCTCCCCCCACTGGGCCCCACTGCTCTGACCTGCAGCAGCCGTGGCTGAGCCCTGGGCCAAGCAATTTCTTAGAAGCACAGTGACCCTGGCACAATCCTCTTAGAGGCGCAAGGGATGTACTTCGTTGCATTAGATGGGCCGGGCCGTTTTAGAAGATGGAGGTTTAGGAAGCATCTCACATTAACTTCAAACTGCTGATCCTTAGCATGTTAAATGTTGTTCTTCACCATATGCAAAATAAAACATGACATTAAACTGCCTCTTCATTCGGAAGTGGCGAGATATGTGCTCCAGAGGGTGAGCCAATAGCAAGTTGTTTATGAGACACACTTTTGAATCCTAGCTTGCTCACTTTATCAGTTTGTGTGATCCTAAACACAACACTTTATTTCACTGTCTGCAAATGCTTAGAGTGCACAAAAACAGGCAATCCACCGGCATAGCCTTATACAAATACAAGTCACATTTTGGAGAGGCCCCAAAAGTAATCGGACAACGAATGAATGCCCCGATCACCAATATTATACCAAAGTAAAACGATTTTCATCCCAATTTGGACATACATACAAAATAAAAAATTAGCACAAAGATAAAAACAATTCTTAATAACTGTCATGTAGACCAAATATTCTGTCTGCCAGGGTGTTTTTAGGTCTCGCGTCAGCGAAAGACCTTATGTCGCCCGTTTTCGGGAATGTAGACAGGAGAGGGTGCACGAGCGCAGAGCTGCTCAGTTTTCACCTCGTGACCGCGCACGGCGCCGTGCCCCTCTCCTGTCCACATTCCCTTGCGCAAACACTCACTCACGCATGCGCACATACACACACTGCATACACTTACTCATGCATGCGCACATACACACACTGCATACACACACAAACGGCAGCCCCAGGCTTCCTTGTTTAATTACCTGACGAGCAAAACATGCGATCTGGGGCTGTGTGAACAGGCACTCTCGGGCCCGGGCATCCTGCGCGGGCTCCTATCTCCCGCGGCCGGGTTCCTCTCATTCAGGAGGCATTGTCTGCAGCAGGGCCGGGCCCCGGGGCCGGGGCCCGGGCCAAGCGGCCGGCACTGCGCAGCGCTTCCGCTGATAACCTGAACATCCACCCCGGCGGCGAGGCCGGCGTCCCGAAATATATGAAGAGAAATAAATCGCACAAGTGATGCGTATTTTGCTTGATATTGCACACTACTTATCTGGCAAAAATGATAACATTATTTTATTTCGTTACGAAACTATGGTGGTAAAAAAATTTGGTTGCGTTGTCACGAATGACTGAGCCACGACCGCGCACACCTATGAACTCGCCGTTTTGGCGGGTTTTTACCACAAGGCCTTTCGTTCGCTATGACCCTCCATTATGAACCGACTGGGTTAGCGATGGCTGGTGGCTTGGTTCAGTGTAACCGCCTTCTTCGATAATCTATCAAGTGCACAGAAGATTCCGAGCAGCGTTTACTCCCCTTTCTGCTCAGACCTCAACTTCAGAGCTCTGGAAATGTCCCTCGAGTATTCCAGATGTTATTCAACTATTCACCCGAAATCACAGGATGCGCCGCAGCTGGGATTCGAACCCGGGTTCCTAGGCTCTCTGCTTATACGATGATTCCTCTATCTCTGAGATTGGAGTTTCAGGTATTCACAATTTATATTTACGCTTTAAGCTGCAAAAGCAAAGCCAGGTCGTAGGATCCAAAGACAGCAGTTTTTTTACACTAGGGCAAATCGCCAGGACTTGCTGTTTACCCTGAATTTTTGGCCTTAATCCTGTTTTTCTTTTGGGTGGGGGCGGATATTTGAGATATTTAAAATTCACACTAGGCAAATCTTGTTCTTTTAGACACCCTGGAATCAGTGACTGACAGAGCCAAGTTTGGCAAAATCATATCTTAAGCTCGCACTTAGTTAAAGAGCAGGATCGGCCAACAGGCTCAGCAGTTCAACTGTTAATTGCATTCCTTTGGTAACAGCACTTTGTATTATAATACCATAGATCACGGATACATACAGCTGTGTTCTCACATGCCGTCTGCACTTCTCAAATCATACACCCTCTGTCACTGCACTTTGCAATTTAACATTATGGTCCTGAGTTCTCACCCTGGTGTTACTATGCTCAGCCTGACTTCGAGCGACCCTTGTATATATGTACCCTCATTTGACATCTGCACTTTTTTAATCGTTCACCTTCGTGTTAGAGTTGAATTAATACATTTAAAAACCAATAGCTAGTATGTTCATAAATATTGGTGTCTGTGCCATGTTTGAAGTTTCTTTTCACTTTCTTACCAAACTCGAAACACATTCACGTGGTTAACTTGCCCCTGGCCTTTCCCGTCATGTTCTCCGCACGTCTTTGCTTTCTGCTCTGTAAGCTTTTATTTTATGGGCACTGCAGCAGCTGCCTGTTGGTGTGTAATGTGACTAATTAGAAAACAATTCCATAAAATGAGCTTGTTTATCTAGTCAGCACTTTCTAACAAAGAAGCAAGGGAATGCTAGGAAGCTACAATTATTCAGCAGGAGAATAATAGTCAAATGAACACTCTCAGACTAAAAAGAACCAGAGAATATATGTTTTTTTAGGCTGAAACTTGTCTGGGGTTACTTGCATTCCTTTTAGGAGGTGGCTCCGCCTGGTAGTTCGGGATACACTGTTCCCATGAGAAGCTGGGTCAGAACATGTTTACATAAGGTGAGTCACAGTGGGGGAAAAGCAGTCTAGACTATTGCGAGCATTCCTTCTATCACCTTTGGTGTGTTTGATTTAAAGTCCTAAGTGGTCAACAGTATGCCCAGACTTGTCTTCCTTATCGTTCTTGTGTGTGGGGGTATGTCGGATATTTAAAATTCACTGTAGACAAATATTGTAACTCTCATATTTTGTTTAACAAAATCAGGAGTTCCCAGCTAAAATTAAGATTCTCATCCGCCAAACTTCTCTAAAGGGGAGAGGTAGGTCTACCTTTCTAAAACTCTGATTTCCGACACCATTGGGAGGGTAAGCTAGTGGAGTCTCACTGCACTGAAATAAACATGGTAGGAGGAACGAAGGGTGGGAGAGAGGGGAGCAGGGAGGAAAGAAAGCTAAAGGGGTGACTGAAAGGGCGTATAGCAAGGACGAGAGGAAGGAGACAGAGAAAGGATGGAACATTAATAAAGTGTTGAAAGGGATGAAGAATGGGGGAGAGAGAGAGTGGAGGAAGTGGGGCTAAAGGAAGACAGGTGACAGAGGAGGGAGGGATGGTGTTTATGATGGTGAGAGATAAAAGAAGGAAATAGAAGTGGCAACGAGAAAAAAGGAAAGAAGGGATGAAGGAAGAAGGTAAGAAAGACAGGCGAGAAGAAGAAGAGAAGGAGGCATAACCCGAGGGCCATTGAGTGAGGAAGGGAGGAAAAGCAAGAAATGCAAATGTATTGAAAAACACCAGGAAGAAGTGATGCGAGAACAATAGAGAGGCAGAAAAAAGTGATGCTAACAGCTCTACAGAGATTACTGGACGGCGAGCAGTGGGATTTACTTTCTCTCTCTGCTGGAGAGTGATGATAAGGGCCATACATCTCGCGAGAGACTGCGCCCCCCGGTGCCTGGCCCAGCGCCTGCCCTCACCAGCGAGGATAATAAATCCCACCGCTCTCCATTAAGCAGATTGTTTGCGCCACTGGGAAATTGGCAGATCCGTTTCACGGCCGACGGCGCGCCTCCCCCTCGCCCGCTGCTCCCGGGAAGAACCGCAGCTCCACACTGTCTCCTGCCGGCCGCTTCCACCAGTAAATGGGGTGCGCCACGTGGCGGTGGAAGAAGACGCACACGCAGACTAAAGGCAGGGTGCACGGGTGGACTTTGTAAAATGGAATGCACTTTTCACGTGTGTTAATGAGTCCGACCCCCTCACTGTGCACTACTGCATGCATTATTTACGCCTCAGATTGCTTCAATTGTGATTAAAAGATGCCCCGCTGCCCGGTGCTCAATGGCTCGGAACACGTAATGCATTCTCCCCGCTGAGTGCAGGTAGGGCCAGGCCTCCAGGGAGCGCCACACTTGAGTTATGAGGGTCCTGGTCTCTTTTTAGGTCTCGCGTCAGCGAAAGACCTTATGTCGCCCGTTTTCGGGAATGTAGACAGGAGAGGGTGCACGAGCGCAGAGCTGCTCAGTTTTCACCTCGTGAGCGCGCACGGCGCCGTGCCCCTCTCCTGTCCACATTCCCTTGCGCAAACACTCACCCACGCATGCGCACATACACACACTGCATACACACACACACGCGCACACGCACTTACACTTACACAGACACGCAGGCACCCAGACAGGCAACCCCCTCCTCCTCCCCCACAGTCACACACGCATACACACAGACTCCAAGACACACGCACGCTCACACACATACACAGCCCGCCGCCACGCGCGCGCCCACACATGCCCCTCCCCCCGCCCTCACAGGCCAGCCACAAAGCGAAGCCCCACTCACCGGCAGCAGGACTCTTCCTCCATTCTTCGGCACCGGGGCGCAGGGTAGGCTCCTGCCTGCTCCGGTGCTGCAACCAATCGCGGCTCTTCCGTGGGAGGCGGGGTAGGCTCCCGCCCTCCTACTGCCTGTTTCCGGTTGTCGCGCCGGCCTGCCTGACTTCCTGGTCGCAGGCCGGCAGAGTGACGGCGGTGATTTGCTGATTAGAGAGCACTCTGCTGGGGACTTACTTGTCTTGCCTGTTATCCCACTGCTCGCGGAACCCGCTCCGCGGGTCCCGCATCGCGCTGTGTGAACTTCTGCAGCCTGGAGACTGGAGGGTCAGCTGGGGGAGATTACTGACGGGGCTGCGAGCGGCGTGCGCTCACGGAGGGACTTCAACTCCCAGGAGCGCCTGCCAGCCCGGAGGACCAACACCTGGGCCGCTCTCCCCGACCCCTCCCACCCTTCCACCGACCGTTTTTAAGCAGCATTTCCCTGTGAGCGAGTGGGACGCTTTGCTGATTAGAGAGCACTCTGCTGGGGACTTACTTGTCTTGCCTGTTATCCCACTGCTCGCGGAACCCGCTCCGCGGGTCCCGCATCGCGCTGTGTGAACTTCTGCAGCCTGGAGACTGGAGGGTCAGCTGGGGGAGATTACTGACGGGGCTGCGAGCGGCGTGCGCTCACGGAGGGACTTCAACTCCCAGGAGCGCCTGCCAGCCCGGAGGACCAACACCTGGGCCGCTCTCCCCGACCCCTCCCACCCTTCCACCGACCGTTTTTAAGCAGCATTTCCCTGTGAGCGAGTGGGACGCTTTGCTGATTAGAGAGCACTCTGCTGGGGACTTACTTGTCTTGCCTGTTATCCCACTGCTCGCGGAACCCGCTCCGCGGGTCCCGCATCGCGCTGTGTGAACTTCTGCAGCCTGGAGACTGGAGGGTCAGCTGGGGGAGATTACTGACGGGGCTGCGAGCGGCGTGCGCTCACGGAGGGACTTCAACTCCCAGGAGCGCCTGCCAGCCCGGAGGACCAACACCTGGGCCGCTCTCCCCGACCCCTCCCACCCTTCCACCGACCGTTTTTAAGCAGCATTTCCCTGTGAGCGAGTGGGACGCTTTGCTGATTAGAGAGCACTCTGCTGGGGACTTACTTGTCTTGCCTGTTATCCCACTGCTCGCGGAACCCGCTCCGCGGGTCCCGCATCGCGCTGTGTGAACTTCTGCAGCCTGGAGACTGGAGGGTCAGCTGGGGGAGATTACTGACGGGGCTGCGAGCGGCGTGCGCTCACGGAGGGACTTCAACTCCCAGGAGCGCCTGCCAGCCCGGAGGACCAACACCTGGGCCGCTCTCCCCGACCCCTCCCACCCCTTCCACCTCTTTCTACATTAATCCAATACTACTCCCGCAGCGCGGGAGAAGCCCGGGACAAGGGCGGGACCGTCTGTGGCCGTCCGGGGCCGCAGGAGGCCGGGCAGGGCCACCCATCTAACATTTATTCTTTCCTAACTGTGGTTTTTATTTGGTCTTAATATTTGGTATTTTATATTAATATTTTGAGGTATATATCATGTATATTTATTAATTGTTTATTGAGACCCGTGAAATCTTAGATTCTTGTAATCTCTTTACAAACATGCCCCTAAGGTCGGGTAAAGAAAGACATGTTCAGGTTTCCACCTCAAATGGCACTTTTACCGGGACTATTGATCAATTTTTTACACGTTCTACTGCCGTTTTGGAAAAGGAGATAGCCTTGGTTGAAAAACGTCTTTCGCTTGATATTATTACTGGCAAGCGTTCCTCTCTTGGTAAAATTAGCGCGGTTGTCTCTCCTGTCCCTCTTACATTGTTGACTACAAATAGTAACGATATTAATGTGGAGTCGTTATTGTTAACTGCTCCCGATAACTATTCTGTGGAGGTAGTGGGGACAAACCAAGAAAGTGTATTTAATACTGCACAAGGCAACCTATCGAATGGTGGGACTATCGAATTAGACCTGGTTAGTGAGAAATCTGGCCTTTCAAATTCGCCTAATCTTAATGTCAGTACTGAACATATGGATTCCACTTTTAGTTCACAACATACACCTTCCCATAACCGTGGGAAGCGTAAAAGGGTAGATTCACCTGATACAGATGTACAAACCGAGGGTGCGGGAAATTTTATTTCATCCCCCTCGCAGCCACCTAATACTAATCTGATTGTCCATCCTAAGGAATGTAATCCCACAATTAGTATCTCAGAAGAAATTTTTCTGGCCAGGACTGAGTTACTACTTAAATCACTTCTTTTACCACTTTTCGAAAGGACTAGATTGTTAAACGATAAAATGGATGCCTTAGACAAGTTTGTTAAAGATAATATAGTGTCATCAAATAAAATCCTTGCTGGCTTAGTGCCAAAAGGATTGAATCCCCTCGCCCCTCCCACTAATTTGCCTACTACTATGGCCAATAAGATAGGGGTCAATAATAATCATGGTAATAACAGCAAAAATACCTCTAAAGCGGGGTTATCTATTCCCAAACCAGCACAAAATATAACAGTACCAGTTCCCAAAAAAGTAACCATGGGGAATTCAACTGGGCTAAAGTCTGCTGTAAACCCGCAGAATCAGAGAAACCCAACTTCTACACAGAATAAGGCTTTAAGTCATCACTCCAAATCTATCCCAAGGAAGCATTGTGTGAATCTCCCCCCAGAATCAGTGCCGTATACTATTATTTTAACTGGTGTGGCTCCCCTTAGTAGTGGCACGAGAGAAACACACAAGGATCTTTACAATAAGGTCATATTTTGGCTTAATAAAAACCGTCCGCTTCCCCCTGATCTAAAACCCGAAATCCTTAATGTAAGGAGGGTGGACTGGGTAGGCTTTGAGAAAAAAGACCTTGAGGGTGACTGTGTGGTTATTAGTTTTAGAGAACCAACGGTAACTGAATTTATTAGTAGGGAAGCAAGATTTGGAAGAGTTGGAGATGTGCAAACACTATCACTGCATTATTTTTATCCTGCTTTATACGCAACCAGACCCCAATCTCCAATCCACCACACTAGAAGGGATAGGTTTAGAGGCAGATTTCAACCCGAAACTCCGATCTACCCAATGTTTTATCCTCGCCTTGCAAATCGGTTTGCACCATTGTCAGGGCTAGAAGGTGTAGATTGACAAGATGTTGAATCTTTAGATATTGGGGTACCTGAAGATGTAGTAACCCAGCCCCTAAATAATTTGAAAACCCCTGAAATGGAGATTGCTTTAGGGTCCATTGACGTAGTACAGAGGGAGATAGAAAGGGATATATACCCTAATTGTACACCTAGCCCTTTGAATATAGTAGAAACTATGAGTCCAACGGTATTTATGGGAGAGAAACCACCTCACATTCTGACAGTTTTATCATGGAATATAGCGGGATTGAGAGGGAAAATGTCAGAGGCTGAGTGGTGTTCCTTTATAGATTTATACGATATAATTGTTCTGCAGGAAAGTTGGTCAACAGAGCCTATTTATCGAGTTGGCTATCTTAACTATTATAAACTAGCCTGCAAAGGATTGAAGGGACGTCCCTCGGGTGGCCTGGTCATCTGGATAAAACAATCTTTACAATAACCACAGAAGGTGACCAGGTCAGGGGAGGTGTGTCGTCATGATGATGACTGAGGATCACAGGGTGGTGTGTATAGAAGAATAGAAAAGAGTCACTGATGGCTCTAAAACTCCCATCTGACCACCCTCATGGCGGAATTTCATCATGTGGGAATTATAGATCGACTTGCGCACCGTCCAAACCCATAGGTAGTGGTGCGAAGGTAAATGTCGGTACATTGGCCATAATCGTGCTCAAAAAGATTCTTGCTGATAAAGTGCAGTGCTCAAAAAATAATAATGTGGATAAAAATGACTACCTAGATCAAAGAGAAAACTTCATGAGAATGTCTAGGTGTCAAGAATAAAAACCCGTCTAGTTGTCAAAGCATGGGACAACATTATGACGATGTGGAATGGTCAGATGGGAGTTTTAGAGCCATCAGTGACTCTTTTCTATTCTTCTATACACACCACCCTGTGATCCTCAGTCATCATCATGACGACACACCTCCCCTGACCTGGTCACCTTCTGTGGTTATTGTAAGTTTGATATTAGGGGCATAAGGTGACAGGTCGTTAAACAACACCCCTTGACCCTCCACATACCAGTTTTTGATTAGTAAAACAATCTTTAGCCTTTGCGATAACAGACCTCCCCACCGCGAGTAATGATGTTCTGGCCCTGAAAATATGTGGTGTAAATAAACAGGTTTTTTTCCTTATTAATATTTATGCAAGAGGGCTACCAGGAGGGAAGCCTGCGAGAGTGGTAGCTGAATTAGAATCTGTATTGAATAGTATTAGTAGAGATAAATGTGTTATGGTGGCAGGAGATTTTAATTGTTCTTTTGAACCTTTTCCTAGCCTTGTTGATGGGGGTTATGGGGAGATTGACCAGTTATGGAATATCCCTCATTTAACTATTCCACCAGTTAAAAAAGTCACTGAGGCTGCTATGCAGTGGTTAGGTCTGTGCCTTGATTGGAATTTGCGTGCAGCAAATGGCAGGACCAAATCAGACACAATGGGAATGGTTACATTTGACAATTCCCTGCACTCGAGTCGCATTGATTATTTCTTGTTAAGATTAGAATACTGGAAATTACTGGAGGATATGGCGGTGGTCACCAGATCTGAAAGCGATCACAACCCCCTGGCCGTAAAACTATTATTGCAGGAGGGTTTGTTTTTGGATCCTGCAACCAGCATCTTTACTGCAGATGCTGGTCTTACGAATGACTGCAGATGGGTAAGATGGGCCAGGTTACTAGATAACCCCTCTATTATCAACAAAGTTGCCGATGAGGTCATAACTGCAACAAACCTGATAGTACCCTTATTTGATGAAGGAATCTCACCTGATCAAATTGGGATGATTCACGAGTCTCTTTTTAATAAAATTAAAACTTTTTTTATTGAACCAGTTAAAGGAGGGATAATAGTGCAAACTAAGTCAAAGTGGTACGACAAATCTTGTCGTGCCGCCCATAGCTCTTTGTTATCTGCTATTAAATCTAAAATAGCCAGGGATATAAGGTTGGCTAGGGCAAACTACAGGAAAGTACTTAAAGAGGCAAAAACCAAATGGGATGACCAGCGTTGGTTGGATTTATATCAGGCAAGCACCTCATCCAACCAACAAAAATTCTGGGAGGTTGTTAAATGGGGTGGGACGGGTGATATGCATGTTCCTGTTAATTATGTTCCAGTTGAGCAATGGGTCAAGCATTTTGAGGCACAGTTTAGTGTCGCGGAACGGATCTCCCATAACAATAGGGAAGATGCCAGCGTACAGTTTCCTGTGCCATCTCATGATCATATTGTCTTTACTAAATCAGAAGCGATCACCGCCCTAAACCAAGTGCAGAATGGTAAAGCCCCAGGTATGGACTGCATCCCTGCGGACCTTTTTAAGTATGATCAATTGCATTGGGTCCCGTATATAACACTCTTGGCAAATGCAATAGCTAGAGGGACTGAGATTCCCATTTCATGGAAAGGGGCAGAGATTCTGCCTGTGTATAAAAAAGGGGACAGAACTGATGCAGGGAACTATAGACCCATCAGTCTTATTGATGCCCTTCAAAAGGTTGTAGCTCGAATGTTGTTAGGAAAAATTCACTCATAAATGTCCGAAGTTGACATTCTGTCTCCTATGCAGGCGGGTTTTAGGGAATATACTAGCACAGTTGACCAGATATTAAGATTTGTCATGATTTTCTGGAAAACTGTATTCCTGAGAGGTGGCACGATATATGCTGCATTTGTGGACCTCAAATCAGCATTTGATTTGGTCCCAAGGGCAAAGATGTGGTCAGCCCTGAGAAGGATGGGTGTGCCTGCCGCACTCCTTGATCTCACAATCAGGATGCATGAGGGAAATTTTGCCAGAGTTAGATGGGGGCGGCAGGGTCAGGTCACAGACACCTTCCCCGTGACACGTGGAGTGAGGCAGGGCTGTGTCCTGGCTCCTACCCTGTTTATACTCTTTATTAACCAGGTGGTGAAATTTCTCACAGACACTCCGACTGATGCCCCTTCATTGGGTGGGACTAAATTTCCTCTTTTAATATTTGCAGACGATACTCTTATACTGGCTAAAACACAGAAGGGTCTGCAAGTGGCTATAAATAAATTTGTGGACTTCTGTAATGAGAATGACCTGGAAATTAACATCAATAAAACTAAGTTCATGGTCTTGACAAAAAATAAACCGAAGAGGGGTTATGTTACCATGAATGGGTCTAGTTTGGAGCAGGTTGAAGCTATGACATACCTTGGTGTTTCAATAGACTATAGATTAAGATGGAAAGAACAAGTGGCTGCGCTCAGTTTGAAATTTGCTCGCTTGTCCGGTTGTTTAGTAAAGGAGCAGCGATGTTCTCTTACTAAAAGAGTTTTACCGGCTCTTAAAATCTATAGTGCCAAAATTAGTTCAGCTATTTTATATGGGGCCGATATTTGGGGCTGTGTGGATCTGTCTGTCTTAGATAGGATTCAGAGCAAATTCCTTCGAAACCTTGTCAGCCTGCCCCCTTCAACACCAGTCCTACCATTATTAATGGATATGGGCTTGCATTCTATCAAACATCAAGCCCTCTACAGGATGGTAGCACTGTGGAGGCGCATATGGTCTACTCCAGAACTTGCCATGTTTGCCCGAGAAATACAGGATGTGAGAATGCAGCAGGGGGCTAGTGACATACCGTGGTTTAAGCAAATTAAGATCGCTTTGATCAAAATGGGTCTTCCTTTGCTCTGGTCTGAGCCGGGTTCTAATACTTTCCCTACAAAAAAAGATTTCAAGCTACTTTTCTGGTCAACGGTAAAAGTAGAACATGTTGTTCTAATGGAGAAACAGAACTTGACAGGTCAGTTTCTGCTTCATAAAATAGTCCCTCACATAGAGATCTATTGGGATGTTATTCCTAAAACATTAGATAGAAAATTATACCATCAGTTTCGCGTAGGAACACTTCCACTGAGGGATTTTACTAATGGTTGGCAGAAGACCGAACCATCCCTTTGCCCCTGTTGTACTGTCTGCAGAGAAACATTAGGTCACTTTTTATTTGTATGTACTGCTTACAGTGAACCACGATGTAAATGGCTGAAACCAGTATGCTCCAGACTTAATACCCGAGTGAGTAGCGAAGCTTTGTACATTCTGAGAACAAATACTGCTGAATGGCTATCCATTGGAATGGCTAAATTTCTTGGATGGGCTTGGCTAATCAGGATCAAGTCAGTTCGAAACTTATCGTCTTGAATAATTTTGAATAGCATGCTTTTGCATTATACTATGGTCTGATCAGAATTGATGTCCAGTTTTCTTTCATATACAAATGTATATTTGTAAGTTTTTTTTCATATTTTTAGTAATTTTTCCTTTTTGACGTCTATAAATGTATGTTTAATTGGGAACTTTTATCTAGTTAATTACTGTTACTCTTTATTTGCTTGTTAGTATTGCTTTGATACTTTATGATTCTGTTAAATCAATTTGTACTGTTTGTTTTGTATGTGTGTCTTTTATGAATAACAATTCGCAATAAAGACGTTAAAAACTGAAACTGATTTGCGGTATTTATTTATTTAGTTATTTATGCATTTTTATATAGCGCGGACTTTACCCGAAGGCGGTATTTATTTATTTATGTATTTATGCATTTTTATATAGCGCGGACTTTACCCGAAGGCGGTATTTATTTATTGTTATTGTGTGTGTGTGGGGAGAGGGTAACCAGATGCAGTGAACTGTTAAAATAAAGGCATCTTTGTGTACATTTTAACACGTACTATTGTACCTGAAAAATGTGTGCTAACTCCCCAAAAAGAGATAGGCACATTGTTTTGTTTAAATCTATCAGGCTAGCTTGTGATATGTTTGATTAAATGATAAATGCAGGGTCGATAGTTAAAGATTTCTGTTTCTGTATTCTAATGGAAAGTGGGTGCGGTCTCTAAGAGAGACTTTTAGTCCATGTGTTTTTTCCAACTTGGCATTGCAGATATGTATATATGAACCAAATAAAGCCATAATTTGAAATGATCTGGTTGTCATTTACGGAATGATATGACATATCTACACATGCTGTTTGTGCTTTTCTTAAAAGGGAAAATAATTTTGCAGTACGTATAAACACATGCAGTGTGTGTGGTAACCTGACAGCTCTGTATTTTCCCCTTAAATGGGGCACTTTTCTCTCTTTTATGCACAATCTGACGAGGCTTTATAACAAGCGTTCTTTCTGTTTAATACGTTTTATATTTTCTTTCATACTTCTTAGCTCTGTGTTTGTTTAATTCAAGAGGTCTTAATACCAGCAATCCGCATTTTAACAAAAGCTGCAACTCGATGTCAACTACCGTGGTTTTATTGCATACCATCACATGCAGCCCAATATTTCTGCATGAGTCTGATATCCCTTCATTTGCCTGTTCACTGTGCACGCACCTGTGCCATTTCTTGCATGTAATTTTATTGTGCCACTATAGCTCTACTGTGTCACCATTGCAAACATTCCAACTTATAGATATATAAAATGATAGAGACAAAAAGAAAGCTGTGTTTTATGTTTTGACCCTGTACTTATATGTGCATACGTTTGTGTAGTCCATTTCTTCTTGGACTGTGTTGGTGGTATCGGAGTGAATCTTAAACCACCACACACTGAGTGATGTACCCGTCACTGTTTACTATTTCACTTCAACAACTTGAAAACAGGAGACAGCACCAGTGTGTTGCTGCTAGCTTTGTAGTCATTTGGTCCTGTTTGGGGTTTCCGTGGCATGAGTTGAACCTTGCGGCATTGGCAGCATGGTGTTTGGCGATGCACAAGGATGCAAACGATCAGACAGGTACGATGAGTGCAGTTCGTTAACGTTATTTCAACGCATGCCGACTATGCATTTTATGACATTTGCTTCATTCTATCACAGACTGCCTTAGTTCGAAGTAAGGCAGTGAATGGGTGAACACACCATTTGGCAGCTTGTGAGCCTCTCTCCGCACTCATGCTGGTTTGCTTGCAACCGGTATCAGACTTCAAAGTAATCCGTTCCCCCGTCCCCGTTGCTCGCTGAAGGCTGTCATGCCCAAGATCACACCGACTGTCACTCAGACCTGGCTTCTCCCACTTTGGCTAGGTGAAAAACAATGTTTATATTGGGCGTCCTGGTTTGTACATTCCCAAAATAGTCGAGCGTTGTTGCAGTAAACATTCAAAAAAAGGTTCGGTTTGGGCTCTTTAATAACAACGCCCACCCTTTACTACATTTTCCAGCACACCTGTGTGGTTTCTGTGAAAGTTTTAAATAAAATGTGTTGATCATATCATGGGTACAGCTGTGCTCCTTGCATTCCCTCCTCCCTTTTAGCCCATCCCTTTCAGCAGCAGCTGGCAGGCACCGTAAGGGGCAGAGCAGCGCACACATTTAAACTTTGTTTATTCACTCTCTCTTACCTAACACAGCATAGCACATAACACCCAAGTCTGACACCACATCACACACAGCAGAGCACATCACACTCAGGCTTGACACCACATCACACACAGCAGAGCACATCACACTCATGCCTGACACCATATCACACACAGCAGAGCACATCACACTCATGCCTGACATCCCATCACACACAGCAGAGCACATCACACTCAGGTCTGACACCACATCACACAAAGTAGAGCACATCACACTCAGGTCTGATATGACATCACACCACACACAACCAACACCACACACACACACACCACTACAAACACAACCCCACACACACAACCACCCACACAACCCCACACATCACCACACCCACACCCACACAACCACACAGACCCACCCACACAACCACACACACAAAACCACACCCAACCACACACACACAACCACACCCAACCACACACTCAACAACACCCTCACTCTATCTATCTTTCGCCCTCACTCTATCGCCCTCACTCTATCTATCGCCCTCACTCTATCTCCCTCACTCTATTTGTCTATCTAACGCACTCACTCTATCTATCGCCATCACTCTATCTATTGATCGCCCTCACTGTCTATCGCCCTCCCTCTATCTATCGCCCTCCCACTATCTATCCATCGCACTCACTCTATCCATCGCACTCACTCTATCCATCACACTCACTCTATCCATCGCACTCACTCTATCCATCTCACTCACTCTATCCATCGCACTCACTCTATCCATCGCATCGCCACAGCATCACTCAGCCCCACCACAACATCACTCAGTGCCACCAAAGCATCAATCTGTGCAACAATTCAACAAAAACAGGTTCAAATATGTTCTCTCAATATTTCAAGCTTTATTACAAATGTCATAAAAAGATGTTAATATTTCACTTCTCTTCTTGGATTTTCATCACAATAAAACACACTGAACATAATCTTCCCAAAAGTGATTTACAAAAGTTTAAGCTATTGCCATTATAAATTACAATAACTTTTATGTAAGTATTAATTATTAAAACAAATAAAAGCCATTGTTATTTGTAATATCAATACATCTAAGTCATGTAAATACAACACATATTGCATTACAAATGCTATAGGTGTCACATTTGCGAAAGTTAAAACTATTGGCATTGTAAATGACAAAGCTATTAATTTAGCGATTTTCAAAACCAACACATTAATACAACAATTGTCATTTACCATACCAATAGCTCAAAGTTTCCTAATGCGAGACCTATTGCATTGCAAATGCTTGTTGTACCCTTGTGGTCCAATAATGGCACAAACAAAGACTTGTGGTCACCAAGAGACCTGCAGTAGAGGATCCTTGCAGTAAACACATAACATCCCCTCCGCTGGAGCAGTGTGTGCAGGCCTGAGACAGCATAGGAAGAGATAATCATGGAACCCCGAGAATTTTAAAATAAGGCTTGGGGCATAAATGGACCCAAAGTGCAATTAGCATTGATTCCTCTCAGTTTCCACTGCTGCCATCAATTTCATCAGATATGCCTGGAAATCAAACTTGTGTCCTTATGGCTGCTTTAACAGATGTAGGCTGCACCTTATATGAAAATGAAATTTATTACCCAAGGCTCATGCCTGACCGTGCGTTTACTCAGCACACCTGCCTGCTCGGTGAGGAGCCAGGGCTGGCTTAGCATGGATGGGCACTGGAGGCAGAGATTGGAACAGCGGCCAGGGATCTGCTGAAGTGTGGCTCCATGGAAATTGGCAAAGACCAGTGGCCGTGGGTTTCACAACAAACATGAGTCTAACACAGATGTTATGATGCGGGGGGGGGGAGGCGCTTCATACATGTTTCAAACCAAAGCATCAAAACTCCAAGTCAAAGTCCTACTTAATATGGACACTAACCAGCAACTTTAAACAAATGAATAAGTCTGACAAGGAATGACGCTCCTCTCACCCAACAGCTGACCTTCCCCCACAGAGGCATCACTACCCACGTGAGGTTGTAAATAGTAGCAAATCAATGCTCTCCACAGAAAACAGAACTGCTGTTAATTTTAACACCGTCTTATCAACATCATTGTAAACATTTTTTTTAAAACAAACTGTATTGTGGGCATGGAAGGAGGATGTCGAATTGGGCTTTTAAAATGCATCACATACCTGTGCTTATTAAATAAAATGCCTGTTTTTAATCGTGCCCCGAATCAAAAGGCAGGGGGAGCAGATGTGCAACCAGAGAGCCTTCCCATGCCTGTTTAAAGAAAGTCAGAGCACAGAGCACTGAAAACATCATAAAATGCAATAAGCTAGTTCCCGCAGCCTGTAGGAATGAAAGAAAATAAGGAGGAACAAAGAGGCAGGACTGACCACTAGCAGGCAATGATTTTTAAAGGATGTGAAAACAAACGAATGGATAGCAAGGGGATAGGTTTAAGTATACAAAAGAAATAACAACAGGCAGGGCCGGACTGGGAACCAAAACCGGCCCTGGCAAGCTGCTTAGCCAGCCCTCCCGGGTGGTATGAGGTGGGGTCCAGCCGAGCTGGTTGATAGGGCTGGTTTGGGCCGATTTTGTTACAGGGGGCCGATACTGCTGGCCCCCGGTAGCAAAACCGGCCCCCAGGGGCTTGTAACCGGCCCCAAACCTGGTTGCCCACCGGGGAAATGCCCAGTACCCACCACATCCAGTCCAGTGCTGACAACAGGTTTGAAATGCTCGACCTAAAAAGGAGGGACAAAGAGGCAGGACTGACCACAAGCAAGCAATAATTTTTAAAGGACACTGAAACAAACAAATCAAAAGCAGGGCGATGGCTTTGAGCCCACAGGAGAAGTTACAACAGGTCTCAAATGCTCAATCTAATGATTGTTTGAATGCTTTAATTATTCTCTGCCACTGCAAATTACTAAGGGCTGCATTCCATTCCATCATTTTTCGCTCAGCATGCCACCTCAGTTTGGACCCAGCCATTTCTACAATAGTCAAGTCAGGGACATTTGTATGGCGCACACATCACTCCAAGGGGTCGATTCCGATCCGGTAAAATGCGCTCCGAATCGTCGTACGGAGCGTTTTTTCCCCGTACGAATCGTACCCGTAAACGTCCCGTACGTACGACGAAGTGCGATTCGTACCAGGAGCCGAACTCCGTACTAGTCGTACAGGACTCCGTACGACTCAAATCTCCGTACGAGTCGCACTCGGAACCCGCTGTACGTGACATCACTACGGTTCGCGGCCGGTTTTTACGAACCAGCAAGTACGATCCGTGTCGGGTACGCACCGTACGACCCTTTTCCTACGGGAGCTGAAAACAGTCGTAAACGCAGAGTTCGCGCCGAAACAGGTACGGAACGCCCCCCCCAGGTACGGGACGTACCCCCCATGATCGCAGGGGTACGCGCCGTACCCCTGCGATCATGAGGGGGTACGTGCCGTACACCCAGCGTACATGGGGTACGCACCGTACCCCATGTACGGTGGGTGTACGGCACGTACCCCATGTACACTGGGTGTACGGCACGTACCCCGCATGATCGCAGGGGTACGGCGTGTACCCCTGCGATCATGGGGGGTACGCGCCATACGGTGTGTAGGTGATCGTGCGCTTTTCCGTACGAATCGACGTGTACCGTATGAATCGCGCCCGGGTCGACCGATCGGGATCGGAATCGTCCGGTCGTACGGCGTCCGTACGAGTCGTACGGAAACAGCTCCGGATACGATTCGTACGGACGGGGATTTTACCGGATCGGAATCGACCCCTAAGTGTCTCATGACACTTGCCATAGGAACAGTCCAGCCTAAATTACCAGGCTTTGTCCTCCCTTAGCCAAACAAAACATAAGCTAACCAAGAAAGGGTATGCCCTTATCAGGGTTCATCAGCCAAGTATGTCTTGGTTCCAGTGGCACAGTGTGCAGGGGACCCACAACAGGAAGTTCCTGAACACTTAGGGCATCCCATGAAGTATACAACAATGATGGAAAGAATGCTTGAACTGATCTCATCCACTGGTATTTACTCAAGGCTGCAAATCTTGCCACCGGTATACAGTCAAAATATCGAGTAAAAAATATAGAATGGGCAAAATATCGAGTAAAAAATATAGAATGGGCCAAATAACGAATGGACAGAATATAGACCAAAAAAATATCAAATTGAATAGCAGAAATATCGAATTCAAAATATAGAATGGACAAAATATCGAATGGAAAGAATATAGACAACAAAAAATCGATGGAGAGAATATAGACAAGAAAAATATCGAATTTTAGGTAAGTTAATATTTATTTTTTAATAATATCTAAGTTTTTTTAATGTTAGTATATGTGTTAAAAGTGTATTTTTATTTTATAATTTATTTTAAGTAATTCATTTTTTGGTATTTAATTTTTGCGTAATATAATTCTGTAGCGGGTTGTGGGTTTTTAGGGGAATAGGGTGGGAAGTAATTTAATTATAATTATTTCAATTTATTTATTGGTATTTATTTTGAATTAATTGTTAATTAATTGTTAACTGATAATTAATTAAAATATAATTGGTGATTAATTGTAATTATTTGAGTAATTGATAATTATGTTATTTTTATTAATTTATTTTCTGTAGCGGGGTGTGGGTTTATAGGGGAATAGGGTGGGAAGTAACTTGGGAGAGGTGTGGCGCCGCGGCCAGGGCGACTGACGCTGGAATCTGGGGACCACGGTTCGATCCCCAGCTCCGGCGGCAGGTTAGCCCAGCACCATGTGACTCTGGGCAATAGCTTGCTTAATCTTCCCGACGGCCCCCAGCGCCTAGAGACCCTTACGGGTGATTGTGCGCTTTACAAATGTGGACTTTACTTTACTAACTTAATTATAAATAATTTCATTTTTTTATTTCTTTATTGGTATTTATTTTGAATTAATTGTTATTTAAATGTTTAATTGGTAATTAATTAAATTATAAATGGTAATTTATTTGAAATAATTGATTAATTTATAATTATGTAAATTTTATTAATTTGTTTTCAGTTGTCGGTTGTGTGTTTATAGGGGAATAGGGTGGGAAGTAATTTAATTGTAATTAATTAAATATTTTAATTTATTTGTTGTTTTTTTGTTGTAATTTGTAATTATTTTTAATTGTTAATTCATTAATTGTTAATTGGTAAATAATTTGTATGAATAATTAATAATTTTTAATAATTTATTTGTATTTGTATTTTAATTGAATAATTATTATATTATATAATCTTGTTAATTACTTTTAATTAATTTGTAATTGGTATTAATATGTCATTTATTTTAATTTATATATGAAGTATTTACTTTCCCTACTGTTGCACTCTCTGGAGTGGGAATAGTAATTTTTACCCCTACGCTATCCAACGCTTTCCCTTCTGTTGCACACTCTGGAGTGGGAATAGTAATTTTTACCCCTACGCTATCCAACGCTTTCCCTACTGTTGCACTCTTTGGAGTGGGAATAGTAATTTTTACCGCTAGGCTATCCAACATTTTCACTACTGTTGCACTCTTTGGAGTGGGAATAGTGATTTTTACCCCTACGCTATCCAATGCTTTCCCTACTGTTGCAATCTCTGGAGTTGGAATAGTAATTTTTACCCCTCCGCTATCCAACGCTTTCCCTACTGTTGCACTCACTGGAGTGGTAATAGTACATTTTACCCTTTCTGATATCCTACGGTAAAATATTGTAAATTTGTTATTAATATTACGTTTATATATATATATATATATATATATATATATATATATATATATTCACTGAAAAAAGCATAGGTTATAGACCATATATAGTTAGGAATTTGCATTTACAAAACCTTGAAAATTCACTGAAAAAACCATAGGTTAGAGACCATATATAGTTAGCTGGACATTTTATTGACATAAAACCAATGAAATTCCATATATAGTTAGTTGCACTAACTATATATCGTGCACCCGCAATCCACTGCTGATGATGTCACATATTACATCATTCATGACATGGTCAGTGACATCACTGATGACATCACTGATGACATCTCAAATGACATCACTGATGACATCACTGATGACATCTCAAATGACATCACTGATGACATCATCTAGTGTCTGTGTTTTTGTAAAGTTCAAATATGTTTTACATATTGAAGAATGAGTGGATGTATGGAAGACTGAGTGTGTGTGTGGCTGGCTGGGAGGTGTGTGACTCTGTGCATATCAATGTGTACTTGTATCAGTGATTGTATAAGAGAGTAAGTATGTGTTAGTATATGTGTGAAAAATTATGGTGGTCTGTGTTTAACTGTATAGATGAGGAAATCGAAGTGTGATTGATTCTTCACAGGACTGACTAGGTGTATGAGTGCATATGATAGTGTTGTAATAATGAGTGACTGTATGTATGAGTGATTGTATGGGTGAATGAGTGAATGTGTGTGTAGACGTAGGAATCAGTGAGTGCGTATGTAGTAACTGGTATTGGTGTTTCATGATGTCATCAGTGATGTCATTTGAGATGTCATCAGTGATGTCATTTGAGATGTCATCAGTGATGTCATCAGTGATGTCACTGAAGTATGGTGTTCTGTGTTTAACTGTATAGATGAGGAAATGGAAGTGTGATTGATTCTTTACAGGACTGACTATGTGTGTGAGTAACTCCATGGATGAGTGGCAGTGTGTGAGTGTCTGCATAGGTGTATGAGTGCATATGATAGTGTTGTAATAATGAGTGACTGTATGTATGAGTGATTGTATGGGTGAATGAGTGAATGTGTGTGTAGACGTAGGAATCAGTGAGTGCGTATGTAGTAACTGGTATTGGTGTGTCATGATGTCATCATTGATGTCATTTGAGATGTCATCAGTGATGTCATCAGTGATGTCATTTGAGATGTCATCAGTGATGTCATCAGTGATGTCACTGACCATGTCATGAATGATGTAATATGTGACATCATCAGCAGTGGATTGCGGGTGCACGATATATAGTTAGTGCAACTAACTATATATGGAATTTCATTGGTTTTATGTCAATAAAATGTCCAGCTAACTATATATGGTCTCTAACCTATGGTTTTTTCAGTGAATTTTCAAGGTTTTGTAAATGCAAATTCCTAACTATATATGGTCTATAACCTATGGTTTTTTCAGTGAATTTCATTGGTTTTTTAACAGCTAATATCTGTAGCTGTAAAATGTATTCTTCTTTAAATCCAAAAATATATTTTATATGTTTATTAATAACTTTTTTTTTAAATATTTTTTTTTCTTCGTTCCCGCTTCGCGAATCGGGAAGCTTCCCGTTAGCTGACCTTGATGCCGCGAAATAGACCACGAGCCGGTAAACGTTTCTTTACCGCAACTGCCGCGTTAGAAAACAACATCGTGACGCCTCCCGTCCGCATGACGTTTCGCGTTGTCGCGTGATACGTCATATGACGTGCTACGTTAGCGAACTCGTACGCTTACCGAGTCGCAAAGCACAGGTTTCTGGAAGCAAACCGGGAGGCCCTGCAAAGCGCGTAACATACACACAGCAGGTCATGTGACTTGGTAATAACACTTTTCATTGGTTCATTTCACTTTCGGTTTCCTAATGATGTAAGACTAGGTCATATGATCTAAAATGAACACTTTTCATTGGTTGAGAACTATTTTTTTTCCCAAATGGTGAAAATCCCTCCTTCTTTCCTCACTCTGACTTTCATCATTGTGAGAGAAAGACCCTTTGTTACCAGTGAGCAATGGCTTCTTTACTAGCTTCAGCTGGTGCTTCCCCACCACCTCCACCACATCCAAGGAAGAGTGGACCACCTGCTAAAGTTATAATTCAGCAAGAAGACGAAGAAGAGGAACAGGACGACCTAGATAATCTCCCTATTATGGCCAGAAGATCTGTTGTACCGGAAGTAACGGGACCAGAGGGCAGGGAGATGGTGCCAAATATACAAACGAGATTTCGTGAAGTAAAACAAGTCTGCCTACATTGCAGTGGATTCATTTGCTACGCAGAAAGTAGCATCACTCTGATCAACAGAGCTATTGACAATCATGCTCATGTTTGTCCGAAACTCCCCAAACAATAAATTCTTTTTTTTTGTTTTCTTGCTCCTGTTGAGCCCTTTACAATGAATCGTTTTCGTTGCCCCCTCCGAAAAAAAAACAAAAAAATTATAAAACTGTTCAGAAAAATTCAAAAAAAGTAAAAAAAGTTCAGAAAAATAATAAAAAAAATATAAAACAACAAAAACAATTAAAAAAAAAGTTCTTTTCAGAACTACCTCCCCGTTATTAAAAAATTGGTACAATATTTGCAACTGTGCCAACCTCTATTTCTCTTAGTTCGCTTCCCAGTTCGCTCCCCGGTACGCGAACCGGAAGCGAACCCCAAAATTTTTTTTAAAAAAAAAACAGTAAGTATAAGGGAAGGAAACAGACACTTATGTTAAAAGAAAGACAGCTATAAGGGAGTAAACTAGAGATACTATTACCCGTAATCCACTGCTGATGATGTCACATATTACATCATTCATGACATGCTCAGTGACATCATCAGCAGAGGATTGCGGGTAACAGTATCCCTAGTTTATTCCCTATAGCTGTGTTTCTTTTAACATAACTGTCTGTTTCCTTCCCTTATACTTACTGTTCTTTTTAAAAAAAAAATTTTAGATCAGTCAGAAACAGTGAAAGTAATGAAATATAAAAGACTACGTAGAATATGAGGACTGTATGCAACAACTTTGACACTTACAGAAGCCTCACCTTCTCCATGCCTCCTACACAGTTCTACATGTACATCATAAATGCAAACAGAACAGAATTAATTATACATGTTAAATGGTTTATTTTTGCTGTTCTCAGAATGTATCAAATTTCACTAAAACAGTGACTTGAAGGTATTAATCATATAACAGCGGGAAAAAAAAAACACAATCAAAATGATTGTGTTTAAAAAACCCATACAACATTAAAAATCAGAATTCAGAACTCCTTAAAGCTAACTTACTTTCCATGACGGCCAAGGATGTCCTATGAACAGCTTACACTCTGTTGTGCTGTTATTACTTTCAACCCGCCACTTTCTGAAAGAAAACCTCCATCGTTTTCAAAAACATGTTACATACAATAAATGACTTCTTGCTCTCTACCACAAGATTCCACAAGGCCAAATCTTGTCAGAGCCATGTATAACTCTTGGATTTCTTGTTAGCCAATCCCGTCTTTTCGCATTTCCACAACTTTCAGAATTAAAATGTTGAAGATCATTTACACAATCCTGGACTAGTAATATCTTCCCCTTCTTCCTCAATCATGTTCTACATTTCCTATCACACTGATACTGCTTACTATGAAGCAGACTTACACTACCTTTATGACTAGTACAATTATTTAATTCTCTACATCACTTTTAATCACAAAGCAATGTAAAACAGTAGACAGCATTGCAGACTTACATTCCCTCTACTCCATGTTTTGATTGGCTGCTTCAATTAGCTTATAAAAAGAAACAGTTTTTCTGAACTCATTCAAAGTGCACGTATTTCTCCATAAAGTCCAGTGTTATGGTAAGAAGTTATGTCTCTGTACTACACTTATCCTCAAGGCCAAATCGTGTAGGAGCCATGAGAACTTCTTGAAATTCCTCAGAGCACATCCCGAGATTCTTTCCCTAAAATTTTGGTTTTAAAAACACCAGGTAAGAGTTTTTAAGGTCAAACGGCAATTTTTTTTTTTAAATTAAAACAGAATCATTGCAGAATGACCAGCCATTTCTACACTTTAAATAAGCTGTATAATGTCCTGATGTTATTGAAGGACCATCATGATATATAATTGCTACAGTTACAAAAGTCCTTCCTGATATTGACAACTGTGAAGCCACAAAATTTTTAATTAAAGTTGTCAATTTTGTTCCATCAGGCCTACATCGTTGGAACATTAAAATGACATACTGGCCATATGTTCGTATAAATAATGTGGACATCATTTCAGATTTACATTGGCTACACTCCATGTTGTGATCAGCTGCTTTTACTAGCTTATTAAAAGAGACTGATTTACTGTCTGGCAAAGTTAAATATATAAATCTTTCTGAGTCTACACTAGTAGTACTTGATACCCTACAGTTCTCGCAGTCATGCTGCCATTGATAAGAAAGCCCAAACAGGTGATCTACATCTACACCTTCATCATGCAATACATCAAGCATGTACATTAAAAACTCCTGACAATCTTGCTGACTATTTTGAGAGAATTGTGTTTGGCCTGAACATCTGTCTAACAGATTTCGAATTTCAGACACACTTTCTATGTTTGTTCTATCAGTGCTACATTTCTCTAACACAGAATTTAACAAACTGCAAAATCTTTGATCAGAATTGACCACAATCTCTTCTTTTACATTTTCTAGAGAAAACAAAACATTAACTACTACATTAGCATAGCAGTTGACACCAGAACTGTTTTCAAATTGAAAACCAACAACATCTTCAACAGAATCCTTTTTGTTTCTGCTTGTAATTTCAGGTTCATCGACTTTTCGTCTTTTTGCTACAACCTCCCCAGTATTGGTCACATTTCTTCGTTTCCGGCCTACCACACGTTTCTCAAACAAAGGATACTGAGGCAAATGTGGCGCTGTGGATCGTGGGTGGCTGCGGACCAGAATAACAGGCGTGGAGGCCGTATATAGTTGGCTATGGTAGCTGTTTTATTAACGTTCGGTCTGACAAGTGTACACGGGCGTAGACACAGTGTTCAAGGTTGTGGCTGCTGGTGACTCCCCAGGGTATTCCGGCCAGTGGATCGTCCAGAGGTCTTCACGTCTTCCGGGCGTTGGGAGGACCTCGGAGGGAAACAGAGAAGCCGGGGTTAGTCCGTTCAATATGGACGTCTCGAGCACCGGTACCAACACCAGGTCGTGAGGGGGAAAAGATGACCGTGAGGAGGGGGCGGACAGGGATGCAAACGGGAGGGGGTCAAGCGAGGTGTGGGAAGGGCAGAAGAAAGGTGCGCACGTGATGGGGGGGGGTGTAGGGAGTATGATACAGGTCTTATCAGTGCCGTGCCTCTAGGTCTAGTATATACAGTGATATGGTGCTTTAATGGTGCTCTATAGCTATATACAAATATATACAGGTATTATACAAAGGGGGGGGGGACACGGAGACGGTAACGCGGTACTCACGTGCCCCGCCGTAACTCTCCCTTCGAGTTACGGCCGCTCTCCAGCCACCTCCTGAGGACTCCACCACTCCTCGGTCCAGACGTCCTCCAACTCTCCGTCGTCGATCCTCGCACTCCTTCCGCTCTCTCTCGATGGTTCTCTGCGCGCTGTCTCCTGCCACGAGAACGCTCTCCTCTCTTCGTCGTCGTCTTTTGTAGTTCCGGGTTCTGGGATGGGGGCGGGACTTCCGGGTTCACGGTAGGCTGCTTCCGGGTCGGGACTTCCGGGGTCAGGGTGTTCGTGATGCTCCGTTTCTGGGACGGGTCTTGGTCCGGTTCTCTGGTCGCGTACCTGTAGGGGGAACAAACGAAAAGGACTCCTGGCCGTCAGAGACACAGGAGGATTAGAGGCCGAGGTACCCTCCCTCGGGGGTCGCTCAGTGGAGGTATGTGGCGTTTCCCCTCCACATCCCCTTTCCCTAGCTATCTTTCTTGTGGGGGAGGCCTGAGGGGGATGTCTAGACAGGTAGTCTGCGTTGCCCTGCTCGGCCCCTTTTCTATGTAGCGTACGGAATCTGTAGGGCTGTAAGGACAGGAACCAGCGTAGCACTCTGTCATTGTGACCTCTATTGCGTGCCATCCATTCTAGGGGAGCGTGGTCCGTATATAGAAGGAATTCTCGCCCCTCCAGGTAATAACGCAGGCTTTCTATGGCCCATTTAATGGCTAGGGCTTCCTTCTCAACTACCGCGTAGTTCATCTCACGGGGGAAGAGCTTCCTGCTGAGGTAGAGGATAGGCCTTTCTATGCCTGCCTGGTCTTTTTGAGAGAGAACCGCTCCCAGTCCCTGTTCTGAGGCGTCCGTTTGGAGAATGAAGGGCTGCGTATAGTCCGGACTGATGAGAACCGGCTCAGACAACAGTGCATTTTTAAGGTCCTGAAAAGCTTTCACCATTGGAGGGGAGGGTTGTCGTAGAAGGGATTCGGTCCCAAGGCTTTTCTTTAGATCGGTCAGGGGTACTGCCATCTGGGAGAAATTAGGGATGAACCTCCGATAGTAACCTAACAGTCCCAGAAAGGCTCGTACGTCCTTTTTGGTTTGGGGAAAGGGTATTGACTGGATGGCTTTTATTTTGTTGTCTTGTGGTCGTATGACCCCTTTCCCCAGGAGGTATCCGAGGTATTTTACTGTTTGTGCAGCAAGAGTGGTCTTAGCAGGGTTAATGGTGAATCCATATTCTCCCAAAGAGGTGACCACTCGTTCCAGATGAGACAGGTGTTCACGCCAGTCATTGCTGTAAATGATTATATCATCAAGGTAAGCGCCTGCGTATTGGGCATGTGGTTGCAGGACAATGTTCATAGCCCGTTGAAAGGTGGCAGGGGCCCCGTGAAGCCCGAAGGGCATGACTCTGAACTGAAATAGGCCGTCAGGCGTAGAGAACGCTGTTTTCATTTTATCCTCACTCTTCAAGGGGATTTGCCAGTATCCCTTGCAGAGATCCAGCGTGCTGATGTAGCGAGCCCGGCCGATGCGTTCCACCATCTCGTCCACTCGGGGCAGTGGATAGGTGTCAAACCTCGAGACCTTATTGACTTCCCGGAAGTCAATACAAAATCTTGTGGAGCCATCGGGTTTGGGAACAAGAACGATGGGTGAGTTCCAGCAACTGATTGATGGTTCGATAATGCCCATTCTCATCATGTCTTGGGTTTCCTCTCGTATGACTTTACGGCGGGCTTCTGGGACACGATAGGGGCGTTGCCTCACAACTGTTCCGGGTTCTGTATGGATCGCGTGTTCGATAACCGTGGTGTGTCCCGGGGAAGTGGAGAACACCTTTTGGATGGGTGACAGGATGGTCTTGAGGTCTTGCCTTTTGCTCGGCGGTAGTTCCGGGTCAACACAGGTCAAAAAGAGAGGAGTCCCTGGTTTGGGGATGTTGGACAGCACGGGTTGGGGGCCTTCCCATTTCTTAAGCAGATTTATATGGTAGATTTGTCTCTGGTTACGAGTGGGGTCTAACTCGAGTTCGTAGGTAACAGGGGTTATTTGTCTCGTAACCGGATAGGGTCCTTGCCATTGTGCCAAAAGTTTGTGGTCGGAAGAGGGTAGGAGCAACAAAACAAGGTCTCCAGGAACGAAAGATCTGGGTTTGGCTCCCCTGTCGTATTGCCGTTTTTGTGTAGCCTGGGCGGTCAATAGGTTTTGCCTCACTATCTCCCTAATCTGGCCCAGGTGTGTCTTAAGGTTGGCAACATATTCAGGCAGGGGTCGGGTACGGTCTGGTTCGGCTTCCCATGCCTCCCGAGCCATATCCAGGAGGGTTCTAGGGGGCCTTCCGTAGAGGAGTTCATAGGGAGAATACCCTGTGCTGCTCTGGACCTTGCAGCGGATAGCAAAAAGGGCCAAAGGAAGCATTTCCTCCCAGCGACGGCTTTCCAGACCCAGCAATTTCTTGAGAGTGTTCTTCAAGGTAGCGTTATAACGCTCTACAAGTCCGTCGGTCTGGGGGTGGTAGGCAGAGGTCCTGATTTGTCTAATACCCAGTTGTGAACACACCTGACGCATGAGAGACGACACAAAAGGGGTGCCCTGGTCCGTCAATATCTCACGGGGAAACCCCACTCGGGTAAAGATGGTTACCAGGGCTCTCGCTATGTTCTGTGTGGTGGGATGTTTGAGGGGGACGGCCTCGGGAAACCGAGTGGCGTAATCCACTAAAACGAGAGCGTATCGACATCCGCTTTTTGAGGGCAACATGGGGCCTATCAGGTCCATCCCAACCCTGGTGAAAGGGACGTCAATGAGGGGGAGCGGCTGAAGGGGTACTCTTGGAGGTCGGTATCGACTGTTCTTTTGACAGACAGGACACTCTTTGCAGTATTGGCTCACTTGTTTGTGTACGCCTGGCCAATAGAACCTCTCTAGTATCATTTGATCGGTTTTGTTGTCCCCGAAATGCCCACCTAACAAATGACTGTGCGCCAAGAACAGTACTTTCTCGCGAAAGGGACCGGGAACGAGCAGCTGTGGCTCTTGTTGGGGTCCGCCTTTCCTATATAACAGACCGTTTCGTTTAAAGAAATAGGGACATACGTGCAAGGGGTCCTCGTTTTCCAGGGCTCTTCCCCAGGCGTCTTGTAATACTGGGTCTTCTTGTTGAGCGGCCCGGAACTCCCGGTCGTTTTCCCATGGATGGGGTTCCACCTGGACAGGATAGGCAGTGGTGTGTGTCCTTTTTTCCTTTTTCTTTTGCCCTCTTGTCTTCTGGACCTTGGTTGTGGGCTCGACGGGAGGAGGGTCACGGGAAAAGGGAGCCTCGGACCACCATTGCTCCAAAGAGGCCGTAGCGTCATGTAACAGACGGGGTAGTCCGTGGTAATCACTGCCCAAGATCACCTGTTCTGGCAGGTTGGGTACTAGGCCAACAGTAAGGGGACTTCTTTCTCCGGAATACGGTTGTACCTGTACCTGGGTGGTGGGGTATCTCCGGGTATCCCCGTGTACGCATTGTATATCCACGGAGCCGGTCATAGGTCCCATAGGTCTGGGCATCTCTTGCGGCCTTAACACACTTTGCCGACAACCCGAATCGGCTAAGGCCATCATAGGAAGACCATCGATCCGTACCGGACACCGGAAGGGAGGAGGACTGGTCTCCTGGGTGAGACACACATAGTTACGAGCCAGTCCGACCTCCATCGGTTCTTCCTTTTGCGGACAGAACCGTGCAATATGTCCATAACCCCCACACTGATAACACTGAGGGCCGGGAAGGGTTGGTCTCGGGGCCACCGGAAAGGGAACAAAAGGGACAGGTTCCGGTTTTCGGGGAATAAACGGCCTCGGGGGTCGAGGATGATTCCCATGGGTTGGACGTGCAGGATGTTCGTCCTTCTTCTGGACTTCTTGCGCACGGCTGAAGGCACTCGCTATCTCAACAGCGGAGTCTAGGGTGAGTCTCGAGTGTTGCCGGACCCACTACTGAGTGGCCGTGTGTAGGGAGGCCAAGAATTGTTCCAGGTATATTTTGGCCAATATTTCATCCTTGGTGGAGGTGGCAGGCTTCAGCCAGCGATTGGCGAGGTCTTGGATGCGGTACGACAAGGCCCTGGGGGTTTCCTGTGGTCCTTCACGTGCCTGTCGCAGTCTTGTCCTGTAGGTCTCATCGTCTATCCCAAGCCGTTCAAGGATGCACGTTTTGATGTCCTGGTACGGGGTTTGCCCTTGAATGTTGGCCTGTTGGAACGCCGCCTGGAGTTCCCCCGTTAGCAGAGGCCCAAGATAGTGGCTCCAGCGGTCTGCTGGCCAAGCGGCGGCCTCAGCCAGGCGCTCGAAGTTTGTAAAAAAGAAGTCCGGGTCTTCCCCCGGAACGTACTTCTGTAACACCACCGAGGGTAACGCCGTCGCGGGTCTCGTTTGTCCCATGACTTCAACTAGCTTCCCAAGGGCTCGGTCTTGAGTGGTACCCTGGTCTTTCAGGACATCGTGCAGCTGGCCTCGATCGTCCTCGGCTGTTTTGAGAAAGCGCTCCATCATTTTCCCAAGGAGTTCCTGGCTTTCTGCAAGTTGCTTCACGGCGGCCTCCATGCTTCCGGATCCCACTTCTGACACCAGGTGTGGATCGTGGGTGGCTGCGGACCGGAATAACAGGCGTGGAGGCCGTATATAGTTGGCTATGGTAGCTGTTTTATTAACGTTCGGTCTGACAAGTGTACACGGGCGTAGACACAGTGTTCAAGGTTGTGGCTGCTGGTGACTCCCCAGGGTATTCCGGCCAGTGGATCGTCCAGAGGTCTTCACGTCTTCCGGGCGTTGGGAGGACCTCGGAGGGAAACAGAGAAGCCGGGGTTAGTCCGTTCAATATGGACGTCTCGAGCACCGGTACCAACACCAGGTCGTGAGGGGGAAAAGATGACCGTGAGGAGGGGGCGGACAGGGATGCAAACGGGAGGGGGTCAAGCGAGGTGTGGGAAGGGCAGAAGAAAGGTGCGCACGTGATGGGGGGGGGGTGTAGGGAGTATGATACAGGTCTTATCAGTGCCGTGCCTCTAGGTCTAGTATATACAGTGATATGGTGCTTTAATGGTGCTCTATAGCTATATACAAATATATACAGGTATTATACAAAGGGGGGGGGGACACCGAGACGGTAACGCGGTACTCACGTGCCCCGCCGTAACTCTCCCTTCGAGTTACGGCCGCTCTCCAGCCACCTCCTGAGGACTCCACCACTCCTCGGTCCAGACGTCCTCCAACTCTCCGTCGTCGATCCTCGCACTCCTTCCGCTCTCTCTCGATGGTTCTCTGCGCGCTGTCTCCTGCCACGAGTCGGCTATCGGGAACGCTCTCCTCTCTTCGTCGTCGTCTTTTGTAGTTCCGGGTTCTGGGATGGGGGCGGGACTTCCGGGTTCACGGTAGGCTGCTTCCGGGTCGGGACTTCCGGGGTCAGGGTGTTCGTGATGCTCCGTTTCTGGGACGGGTCTTGGTCCGGTTCTCTGGTCGCGTACCTGTAGGGGGAACAAACGAAAAGGACTCCTGGCCGTCAGAGACACAGGAGGATTAGAGGCCGAGGTACCCTCCCTCGGGGGTCGCTCAGTGGAGGTATGTGGCGTTTCCCCTCCACAGGCGCATACTCTCTTCTCAACCTATTGTATTCCTTAACACAATCTAGATCCGCACAAATGTTTGTGACATCACACTCAATCAAGTACAATCCCGATAAAGTCCTAACTCGTGACAATGCCACATATGCCATACCCTCCTTGAACACAGAACTGCCAATATTCACCAATGCACAGTCTACACTTAAACCTTGCGATTTATGAATTGTCACCGCATATGCCAAGCAAACAGGAAACTGCTTACGACGAACATATAAGTCTTTTACAAGCAAAAATCTAGCAGAACAACGAGCAATTAGCTGTACTTCCTCAATGCCATCAAATTTAATTTTTAAAAATTCAATTCCATCTCTATTTCTGTATTTCACAAAATCAACAACATTACCCATTGATCCATTTACCAGACCTCTTTCAACATGTAAATTCCTTCTTAAAATTATACGGCAGTTCAAGCACACAATCAGAGTCTTTTCAAAACCCGCAGTTTTAGATATACTCTTCTCTAATGAATCCAATTTTGTTTTCAGATTCTCAGACAAAATAATTGTTGATCCCATATGCTCTACTCTGTCAATAGCTTCCAATTTCACAATCTCTTGCTTTTCTAAATGCAACATTTTGTTGTTGAATTTGGCACATTCTGCAAGAGTTGGCATCAAACATATTCCAGATTTTTTCTCAGTAACTTTCTGAAAAATATTCTCAGGCACAACATCTTGTTCTGGATATAAATTTGTCAGTAATCGTGCATGTAAAGCTTCTTTCCCATGCTCGGTCACTTTTCCAATTCTAACATCTTGTAGAATAGTCTTGTAAACTTCATCCTTTGCCTGACGCATATTTTCATGCAGTTCAGCATAATTGAAGTTTAACCATATATTCACGTTGCCAATACTCCCTAAGCACTTCCTGGTATCTTCATGCGTGAGCATTTTGAACACAGGTTTCCCTTTCACTGGTGTCAGCTGCAGAAGATCTCCGAAAACAATGATGTGTTTGCCACCAAATAACACATCATACTCTGTTTAGAGAACTTCTTGCATTCTCAAATGCACAAAGGCAAGCATGACATTGGAAACCATGCTTACTTCGTCAATGATAAGAAGTTTCATTTTCCTCAAGACTCTTGAAACTTCAAAACAAGCATCTCCAGATAGCTTGTGATATTCTAATTTGTTGTCATGCTCCACTGGCAGCATCAGTAAACGATGTAAAGTAATCCCTTTAATGTTATGTGCTGCCAGTCCAGTTGGAGCGGTGACAACACAAGACAGCGATGACTCTGTCCTTTCCTGCAAATAACATGAAATTGCTTTAATAAGGAAACTTTTTCCAGTTCCCGCTTCTCCACTCACGTACAGTCGGACAGGCTTCAACGACGTACATGAGCACTCTTTCTTGTCATGACTTAATCCATGATCAATTTGCATGGTAAGTTCGTCATATATTTTCCTCTGCTCAACGTTGAGTTGTCTTTCCAACTCTTCTAAGTTAACCGCATCCTCCTGAGCATGTGCCATGGCTCTTTCCACTTCATTCATAGCAGTGGCAGCTTCATTTTCGATAAGAGGTCCTCCTAGTGGATCCTGACTCAATGAAGCAGAACTCTGACTGTCCTGAGAACTGTCTCTGGCAATCTCGGCTGCAATCGTTGCTTCCTGCTCAATTTCCACATTCAACATTTCTACATATTTGGGAAAAGCAGGACATTCTATGGTCTCCTTGGCAGCATTGAATGAGTCTTCGTAACAAAGGAAATCTCCAAGCAGTTCCTCTTCTGCACGCCAAGGCTTAAAAAGTTGCAAAAGTGCTAAATAGAAAAACTCCTTTTTTTCAGGAGATTCGCCACTCAATTTTCGATGGTTTATCAAGTGGCATTTTCTTTGCTTGACCAGACATCCCTCACTTCCTATTACAGCATACACTCCTTTCTCAGTATCTTCTTTGATGTTCCTCTTGAATATGTAATTTTGCAGAACCTCATACAGACAAACATTCTCGAGGTGACTGCTTCGATTTGGATAATATGTATCCAACATGTTGCTCTTCAAAATGTCGGTACTGTTTGGCTCCTTTTCCGCCAAATACTCAATTTCCCGCACAGGTTTCAGAACTCGATTACGCGTTGCAGCAAGACCAACACTCGCCCAAACGATACTCCTGGACTTGGCATAGAGACTTGCTGAAGACAACCGGTCAGAACATTCGTAAGCTCCGATTTCTCGATGCGACAACATCTTCAGACTGAAACTGTACAACTTCTTGCTGAGGCTCTTTTCATGGGAAATGTCCTCCCACATATCCTTCAATTCTGTCTTCTCTTTTTTGGTGATGTAAGATGTCACATACCGAGCCACAGCCATACAGTTATCAGCCACAAACTGTATATCCATGTTAGCATTCCACATGGACAAAATCACCGGGTTGTAGTCGTTAATGTACTTAGACTCTTCGTTCCTCTTCAAACTGTATGTGTTTTTAGGTGATTTCTTCATCACATTATGTCGCAGCGAAGACATCAAACTGTTCACTCTTCCTTTAGAAATCACCGGTCGTGGAAAGCCGAAACGACATTTGGTGTAGAACTTGTCTTTGTTCCGGAATTTACGACGACAGTACTTTCCACATCGATGGCTTTGGAAACGTAGAACTTTTTCTCGTAGGCTTTTTTTCTCCTTTGCGTTTGGAACAGCACACGTAGAATACTGTTCTATGAAACTCATCACTGAGTCTTCTGCATCCGTTCCAAATTTAGGTGCATCCTTGATCCACAGCAACATATGTATATGAGGAGCACCTCTTGCTTGGTACTCCTTCCTCCAGAAGAAATCCAACACCTCTCCAAGAGGTGGATTCTTCTTATTCATGATGAAAGACATCATACCTTCAAATCTATGATTGAAGTACCTACATACATTGACTGGATCCAAAGAGCACAGTTCTCCGGGTGTCTTGAATTCGATGTTTTCTACGTTAGCATTTGCCTCTCGTAGAAATTCAAGTAAGTCTTCCCAGCCATACTCAGCACAGCTCAAAGTGAGGAACCATGTGGGAGTTCCTAAGTTCCTTAGCATACATTTTAAATCACCATGACGACGGTACCAGTACTCATTAGTACCACGCTGACACGCCATGAGATTAATCAGGTGAGAATCCAAAATACTGTCTTGGACATTGACTTTATCCATAAAGTCACTTGCCGAGATGTTTTGCATGTGTATACCACTTTTCAAGATGTGGTTCACTGCATATGACAGTCCAGACAGATCGCTTTCAAACAGGAGATGAAACAAATAAGGAATGCATTGTCGAAACCTAGGATCTCCTGCATACAATCGCAAAGTCCGGTATTCAGAAGCAGGAATTTGATGAGGTCGCTCATCATATCTTCCTCCCTGACCTGTTGGAAAAAGCTGTGGGAAACACCGAGCTTCCAAACTTTCCTCCCAAACACTAATGGGACTCCCTTTCGCTTGTTTCATTTGAAACAACTCAATAGCATTCCCCATGACTTCCTTGGAATGCAAAGGATGAACACTATAATGTTCATATATTTCTTCACTAGTACAGGGTTCTACTTTCTCAATTTGACCAGCACACAAATCGCTATCCTCTTCCTCACTTACTTCCTCTTCTGCAACATATACATTTTTATAGTACTTATTATATTTTTTCAAATACAATGTTGCCCTTTTGACTTTCCTAACATCTACTAAATCTTGCCATATTTTCTTATTCTTTGTCGGAACCCCATTAACTAAGATAACAAGAGGTTCCTCTTCCACTTTTTCTACTCCAATTGTGTTAATGTTTTTCTTCAAATCTAGAGGCAAATAAACAACTCTTCCCTTTAATCCTCTCTGTAAATCTGATGGAGGCAATTTCCCTGTCTTTGGCTCCATTCTTACAATAGCCTGAAAGGGATGGATACTTTGAATCAAAATAGATTCATAAGTATTTAAATCCTTCAATTCAGAAGGAATCTCAACCAATTCCAGATTATTATGAACTGCTCTAGCAGGCATCTGGTTTTGATTTAATTTGTTACAACAATAAGTACACACACGTTGATCCAATCCCAAATCAAAACAATTTTCTACCATCAAGTATGTTGTAAAATCCTTCCATTCACTATTATTTTCCCTTTCACTTTTTCCATATAAATCCACTAACTTAGTCTGATTCTTATAATAAGTGCGTCGACAACACACACAAGTGAAATTTGGCCTCTCACTTGATTTCACCTCAAACGTCGCAATTTCCCTCTGGAAATTATCTGTACTGGAAACCTGTACACTATCTTCCACATTACTCTCTTCTTCTTGGTCAATTTCAACATTCTCCTCTTTACTTCCAAAGTAACAAAACTCAATTTCTTCACATATATTCTTCACATCTATTTCAGAACCATGCAAAAGAGCAGCGCATAATTGTTTAAGCATAATTGCTGGACTCTTAGCATAATACAACATTCTAACTAATTTCCTCACTTTATTATGATGCACTGCTAGCATCCTGATATGATGAAAAACACTCTGGCATACTCTCCTGGAAAGACAAGCCAGTGAATGACCATGCAAACCTATCACTTCTCTCACTCTGCAAGGATCTAATTCTTGCAACAACTTCATTTTCTGCTTCAAACTGTTCTTACTAAATGACCGTATAAAATCACAAAGCAAATTGATGGAATCCTGTCGTACACTGCAAATACTACTACACTTCCAGGTGTACACAGGACCCTTAGGACGTCTCCCTAAAACCTCATTACCTAACACCTCTTCTATCTTTGTTGTCACAAGTTTTTCTTTTTCAACTGGACAACCATCTTTCACTTCATAAGCTCGACCACTGGTGTCAACTGCATGCACCAAATCATTATCCTGGAAATAACTCTCCTCATTAAAAAATGCCTCAGAGCTGGAACTATGCATCCATTCTCCAGAAAAAACGTCACAAAAATTACTACGATTAACTATTCTCTTCCATCTACTATTTCTTTTGAAATCATAAATTACCTTGTTTAGCTTCCGAATTCTATTGATTGTCAAAATAAATAACTTACGTTTAATTTCAAATGCCTGATCAATAACTTTCTCAACAATTTTTTTTCTCTTATAAAAAACCACTTTCTGCTGACCTTTCTTAATATTTTTTAACAAATTCCCAATTATCCTGTTGCGGAACATTCGTTTACGAATATCCCTAAACTCTTGTTTCCTTCTACTTTCATGCATAGAGTTATCTCTTACTCTAGCAGTAACATTTCTCATTGGCCTTTCCTTACCATTTGAATTCTGTCTCCTTTTCTGGAGTGAAACATTTTCTGTAGTAATATTTTTTTTACTACACATATTTCTTATGACTGTTTTTCGACTCTTACCCGGTGCTTTCTTGGTGACTTGACAAATCTTTTTGTTAGAGGACTGCTGCATTCTTCCATGGTCCTGCTGTCTTTGACGTTTTGCAGCCTTTCTTACTCTTTCTTTGCTAGGCATCCTAAAATCTTGAAATAATCTGCAGTTGAATCTGTGGTAAAATATAATAAAACATTTTATTAACCACTATTACCCAACAGTAAATTAATAACAGTCATCAAAAACTTAACACACTACTTAAGTATATAATATACTGAAGCCTATCTCCAATTTTTCACTGAACAGGACTCATCTCTTCTTAACCTTGGATAAACCTCACCTACTCTGTGTCCCCTGCACATAATTAAATGTAAAGGGGCAGATTTATATTAACTAGCACATCCCCAGGGATGCACCAGTTAACGTGCACCGCTGCTCTGCCACCCACGGTGTGCCGCATTTACAATCAGATAGGACAAAGCTACATCAAAACCCTGCGCCTGCTTGAAGCAGGCATAGATCTTGACGCAGGTAGGCTGAAAGCTAAAGCAACAACTAAGTATCGTGTGCAGAAGTTACAAAAAAGGAAAAATTGCGTTTAAACCAGTAATGAGCCCATGCTAACGTAACACAGTGTCAAAATATCCAGGATCTACATCAGTTTGGGGTTCACGAACCTGGCAGGTACAAGGCACTGAGGCTTTCCACCGTGCATGTCTCATCCTAAATCATATGTTGTTTGTGAATGAAACAATTTCCCAGACCAAATGCTTTGGATTGGCTACTTCTAAAAAATTAAACACCCCTACTATCCCGGAGTTAGAGGAATATGATGGTTGGAGTAATTTTACTTGTTGTCCATTAAAGATTTACAGGCCCTACTCCGTAATTCTTCCTTTAACATTTCCAGTATAAATCCAAAAGGTTCACTGCTTTGGCAACGTGCCTTATCCACGGTTTAATAACGCTGCCTTTTGCTTTATATAAGTTTTCAAATTGTATGAAATATATACCAATAGGTCGTTATTAACCTTTAGGTAGTGGTTTTCTTCATGAGGTCTGGTCGCTTCCATACACATACAGATTTTCAAAGATGATCAAGACCTTTATCTGAATGGAGAGGAATGCACTGAGACGCCAGATCATTCACTAATGTGTAGGCACATACAGTTACACGGTTCATGCAACAAACACCGACCAAATATGGCTTGCGTGTTGCAAGGCACGCCAGTTCCTGCTATCATCCCCACGTTCAAGTTCTTGGAAAATTGTAGTTATTTGATGCTCAATAATGAAGATTGTTCTGGGTTAATTAAAAGTATTCATTTTATCGTAACAGTAAATGAACGGGTTATTTGCTGCAGAAATGTTCTATTTCCTCCCACACATGAACATAGGGAGTTTTCAATCTGGCCACAAATACCAACCTTGGGAGCACATTTCAACAGCATGGCAAGAATAAGAGCTCTTTTGTCTCAGAGAGAGGTGGCCTTGAGTTCGGCCCGAGAAACTTTCGTGCTTCACATAGCGAACACCCGTACAGAGGTGCAGACCCTTTTAAATACAGATTCGACTTTGCATTTCAGCAAGATTACCCATTCATTTCCATGCAGCAGGAGGCCCATAGGAATGAAGGTGCAATTTGCGATTAGCAATTACCTCATCGCAAATTACGAATTTTTCCGACGGTGCAGGGGTGTCTCAAGAACACCCTGCTGCACCCCTGAAAAAAAAATTTGGGGTCATATGGCGCACATAAATTTTGAAAACATTCCTTTACCTCAAAAACGATTTTCAACTCATAATTTGAAAACACTGCACATGGGGAAATGACTTAAAATGTCCTTAAGACACATAAAAGCATTTTTTGATTGCCTTTGCAGCATGTTTCAGTCACCTTTAACATGCCTATGTAACGGAAACATTCAAAATCTAAATTTGCCATGCACAGGTGGGAGCATATTTACAAGCAATTTGCTCCACACACAAACTTCTTACATTGAAATGGGAAAAATAACATCAGAGACTCTCAATTACCTTATAAAGAAGCAGACACCATTATGTCCTTCTCATCAATATTAAAACCATTGCTTTTTCTCAAAAACGATTTACAAGTCATAATTTGAAAACACTCCACAGCTCCTATGCACATAAAAGCCCTGTCAGTACTAATACTTCACATTTTCTCCAATTACAATTTCTCAAAGAAACAAAATCTATTTGTGAAACACTTGAGACAAAGCAACATTTGAAAAACACAACTTTCTTCATAATTTTCTCCTTAAAGCACACTATTTTCTATCTAAATTAAAGAAATTTTTTCTCACCTTAGCAAATACTTTGAGTTTCAAAACAGTCTCAGCAACACACCAATTTGTCTTCAGCAGAGCAAAAGGTATGCACTCCAGAGTCTGCAGCTATCAAAAGCACAGAAATGCTGTAATTCCTCACACAGATCTCTCATGTCACCCAATCAAAACTCTTCCCTCACTTTTTTTCAAAGCAAAACCCTTCCCCCCTCTGCCCCCTCTCTGCTTTTTCTGCATAGCAACCACCTCTTGCAAGACCTCTCACACAACAATGTTGCAATTGAACTCTGAACTCCCAGTGCACCTGCATATCCAAAGCATTCTTTCATTTAATGATTTTTTCTTCGCCACTCAAAATACATTTTTCAACGAACTCATCCATGCACACTAACTTTCTGTTTTCAGCAATCAAAATCCACCAATCACTCTTACTGCTTCATTAACACAGAAACTCCTCAGTTTTTTTCATTTTACACTCTCATTTTTTCAACTGCCATTTCATTGCCACACTTCATCTGACTGCAGGAGAACCTTCTCTCGCCATGTTTTCTGTCTGGATTGTTGGACATAGCTACATCTATTGGGCTCAAAGGTACGCTGAAAACAGGAATTTACCTAACCTCAATTTACAAGATGTGGAAATTAAGTGGTTTGGCCACAGAGGATTAAAATGTCACCAATTGATACCATTGGTGAAAACCTTTATGCATTTGCCAAAACCTGACCTGTTAATTGTGCACTGTGGAGGTAATGATTTGGGCACTTTGACTGGGGTAGGTCTGGAAATGCTTTTAAAGGACACCTTTGAGCAATTGATGGCACTTTTTCCTCAGACTGCCTTGGTATATTCAAATATATGCCAAAGACAGAAATGGAGGTGGTCGAACCAATTTTGTCCACAAATTGAGAAATCGAGGAAGCATGTAAACAAATCTGTTTCAGCTTACATGAGAGACCATGGAATGGGCTCCCTGTACAACAATAACTTGCGTTACTACATGCAAGATATCTACAGAGCAGATGGAGTTCACTTCTCAGATGAGGGCAACAGAGTTTTCACTCTGAATTTAAGACTGTGCATTGGTACCTACTTATAAGTACCTAAATGTACCATAAACCCAAAAGCTCTTCTCAGAGCTACCCTACATCTGATCACTCACAATTATTATTTTACTCTAACTTTTTTCACTAATTTTCAAGAAAGTACGCTCCCCAGACCGCTTCCCGGTTCGCGAACCGAGCGCACTCCACGCAAAAAAACTAAAAAAACTGTATATTTTGTTTTTTGCCCTGCGAGACCCTTTCAAAGCCTCCACATCAAACCTAGGGGGTCAGGGAGGATCTACTATGCCCCCTTATGGTCATTTGCCCCTTCGCTTTGGCCTCCTCTTGTCTCTCGATCCTACCGAGAGACAAGATGGCGGCCGCTACGGACTGTTTGGAATGTTTACAGACGCCGAAAAACCAATCAGCTTCGCAAACCTCCGTAACGCGAAAAGTACGAGAAGCGGAGCGCTGTTACAGATATATATCTTTTTTTGAACGTTAATTTCTCAAAATCCACTAGAGCACATATATTGAGACCTAGCAAAGGCACATCGGGCTACCAGTCCCTACAATTTTGCCAAGTTTCGTGCAAATCCATTCAGCCGTTCGATTATTATTATTATTATTTTTTTTGCCCCGCGGTGCCCTTTTAAAACCTCCACATCAAACGTAGGGGGTCACCTACGATCTACTATTCCCCCTTATGGTCATTTGCCCCTTCGCTTTGGCCTCCTCTTGTCTCTTGATCCTACCGAGAGACAAGATGGCGGCCGCTACGGACTGTTTGAAATGTTTACAGACGCCGGAGAGCCAATCAGCTTCGCTTCGCAAAGCTCCGTAACGCGAAAAGTACGCGAAGCGGTGCGCTGTTACAGATATATATCTTTTTTTGAACGTTAATTTCTCAAAATCCACTGGAGCACATATATTGAGATCTAGCAAAGGCACATCGGGCTACCAGTCCCTACAATTTTGCCAACTTTCGTGCAAATCCATTCAGCTGTTCGATTATTATTATTTTTATTTTTTTTTGCCCCGCGGGGCCCTTTTAAAACCTCCACATCAAACCTAGGGGGTGAGCGACAATGTACTATGCCCCCTTATGGTCATTTGCCCCTTCGCTTCGGCCTCCTCTTGTCTCTCGATCCTACCGAGAGACAAGATGGCGGCCGCTACGGACTGTTTGGAATGTTGACAGATGCCGGAGAACCAATCAGCTTCGCTTCACAAAGCTCCGTTGCGCGAAAAGTCCGCGAACCAGAGCGCTGCCCGGTCCGCTGTTACAGATATATATATTTTTTTAAACGTTAATTTCTCAAAATCCACTGGAGCACATATATTGAGACCTACAAAAGGCACATCGGGCTACCAGTCCCTACAATTTTGCCAAGTTTCGTGCAAATCCATTTAGCCGTTCGGGCTAAAAGTGAGGCCAACCGCCCTATGGAAAACTCAATGTTAAAAACACGTTTTGGGACCCCCCTTTTTTCTCGGCCCCCCCTTGACGAACCCCCCCAAAATTTTCAGGGGCTGCTCAGAAACAAAATGTGCCATTTTCCTGAAAATTTCAGCCAATTCCGTCCACAAACGCCAAAGTTATTAGACATAGAATTTTCAAAAAACCCATAGAGAAAAAATCCTAACTATATATACCTACTGGCGACCGCCAGTAGGTAATGTATTAACAAATCAATTTTTATTTTTTACTTACATGAATTTTTTCTTAATTTTAAGGTTATTTAAGTATTTTAAGTATGTTTAAGTTAATTATATTTATTATTTCATTATTTTTTTATTAATTTAAAGCATTTAAAAACATTTGATATTTTGACTAACTATATTTTTTAATCGATATTTTTAATTCGATATTTTTGTACTTACCTGTTTGGAGATAGGAGGTCGATATTTTGATATTCTATATTTTTACCTCGATATTTTGGTAGGTCAATATTTTGGTATTCTATATTATGTCAGTGATCGCTTGCCAGCTTTTGTGTGTCTGATGTACCCCAATAAGTGGCAAGGGTGTGTCCAGACAAGAGTCCAATGCTCAGAGTCCTATAGGAACCAAGCTGACTAAAAAATCCCATATAGGGCAAAACAGGTCTTGGGGTGCTTGTGTTCCAGTTCAGGGAGGAGTTGTATACTATATGGATAAATAGCATGATGTAACACTTTTGAGCCTAATGACATGCTGACCACACACACTAATTTGAATAGCCTGATTGTCTTGGGCTCTTTACATTCTGATGTAAACTGTAATCTGATGACTTTTGTAAAGTATACTCAGGTACATACAGAGATCGAGTCCTCGTACAATCAACAGAATAACTTGTGAGACAGTACCCAAATAATATGTGTCTCTCAAATGAAGTTAGGGGAGAACATGGTTGTGCAAAGTTGCCAGGGATTATCTTCAGCAAATATTGGGAAAATTAGGTTTGTAGAAGAAGTCAGTCAAAAACCCTGAGGAAATTTGCTTGTAGTAATGGATCTGGCATGAAGTTCTCACACAAAGCAATTTTTTTTGTTTCATTCATTATTTTTATTGGTTTCATTTATTGATAGCAAGGTTGGGCGAAGTTTGAAAAACTAAAATAAAATAACTATTCTAGTAATCTGGGTTTGTTTAGAATGTCCCTGACACAGAACCTCGCTGTGTGAGGGTTCTGCACCAGGAGTTTCAATTTGGTCAGTTGGTGTCATCTAGTTATCTCTGCTGATGCTCTGCTAGATGTGCAGAGCTGTTTCTTCATTAAACACTATTACAACTTACCTGGTGTTCCTGGTTAATCACCACATCTTTGTTGGCGACGAGTGCTGGGCCTTCTACAGGAACCCATGACCTTTAGCCAAAATATATGTTCTTCTGCTTCATCTGCGAAGAGAGAAGTCTCCTGTTCAAGAGTGATCGTCTGCTGACGTAACCGCGCATCCCGCGTTTCATCTGTTGCTATGCACAGCACATTTCCTGCTGTGCACGTCATAGTGCCCTTTGTTCCTGGGAAGGGAAAGAGAAGAACACAGCTCTTTTGCTGCCTGCTGCTCGAACTGCCTACGTCACAATTCGACAAGAGGAGCGGCAGGCTATTGTTGTTTCAGTAAATCAGGATCTTCGGGATACAGGTACTGTCTGCAATTTGCTAATTTCATTTGCGCTCTACGCTGCATTTTGAGTGCTAAATGACTTGTGTATTTTGCGCTCCTTCTTTTGTGGGAACAAAGCTTTGCATGGAGTTTCTGGAGCATTCTGTTGTTTCAGGAGTACAGTATCTTCGGTTACACACGCAGTTTGCTAGTTGACATTTGCTCTCTATGCTACATTCAGAGTGCTAAATGACTTGTGCATGTTGCACTCCAACTTTTTTGGGAGCTTTGTATGGAGTTTCAGTGGGCATAATGTTTTAACAAGAGTGTTTCTGCAAAATGTCTCTCCAAACTATTTGTTCACACAGGATTTCTTCACTAAACAAAGCATTTTGAGTTTCATAACACTGCAACGTATTATATTATGAGAAATCAACGCAGCCTGAGATATTGTGACTTTTCTGTACTGTTCTTGCACAAATCTACAGTGTGCCTATCTACTAAAGTTGTGGAATCATGCAAGCTATTTCACCTGTTTTTGGAGACACCAGGTAAGCCACCCATCAAATAGAAGCAGTGGGTTGATGGGTTTGAGACTTACCTTGGTGTGAACAGATTTAGAGCTGAACGCAGGAAGTACCTTCTGTTACACTCATTGGGTTTTGAAGGTAGGGCTATTTTAAAACATCTTCCTCCGCTAGTTATTGATGGCGAAAGTTCTCTTGACGAATATCAAGACACAATTAAAAGGCTCCAAATGAGATTTGATGTTCAGCCCAGCATAGTTGTACTCAAAAAATGTTTGCGCACACAGAACACAGGGGAAGATGTTGACAACTACATCACAGCTCTGAGGAAGCTTGTAGCAGAATGTCAGTTTGAAAACTTTGCTGATCAACTTGTGTGTGATCAATTTATCTGTCATTGTATGGATAAAACCATCAAACAGAAACTCCTTCCCATAGGATATCCTACTCTGGATGAGGCTATCAGGATACCAAAAAGCATTGAAACTTCACAGATGTCGGCGAAGGAACTTGAAAACAAAAACAGTGAGGGTGTCTCTGCTGTCAAAGTAAAAGATAAGAAGGACAAGGACAACAAATCTTCTGACAGACCTCGTTCCAGTTTTGGAGACAGAATACATTTTTTCTCAGAGCAACATCTGTTTCAGCTGCAGATAAAGGTCTCACTTGGGTGGTGGGAAGTGTCCTGCCAGGTTTGTGACCTGTAGAATTTGCAACAGAACTGGTCTCTTTGCTAAAGTGTGTCAGCCTACTAAAAGCAAAAAAATCTCGAAACCCTCTTCAGTAAAATGTGTAGTTGAAGGAGGCATGCTTGGTGATGACAAAGAGTCTATCACCAAAGACCTCAGTAACATGGTTTTACTTGTGCAAGATGATGGGGTGATAGTGGGTAATTCTGAGTTGTGTGTTGACCCTTCTGTAGAGATCTTAGTGGGTGAGCGAGTACTTAAGCTCCTTGTCTACTCTGGTGCTCGCATCTCTATAATCACGTTGAGCCTCTATAATAGGATCTGCCCGCAAGAGGCCTTTGCTGCCTCCTGATCACAAAGCTATGTCATACTTAGGAGGAGAACTCAATCTGTCAGGTTATGTCCCAGGGATTCCTTCTCCTACAGAACTGTGCATAGAGACTTGGAACCTCAGTGAATTAGGGTGTGCCAAAACTCACCTTAGTACCTAAAATCCCCTACCAGACTAGCTACAGTGTCTCATTGGTCATTATAAACTCCCAATGCTTAGACAAACCAGAACATGGACTTAGATTACCTCAGGTAACGTGGAACACATGAACACTCTTTCGTTATACAATCGTTTCAATTCAGAACAAGGAGTAAATGAGGACACATGCATATTTGAAATGTTTATTTACTAATGCAGGGTTCTCAAGCGCAGTATCTTAGATAATATAAGCAAACATATTATAAGAAGCAAAGTAATCAGCATAGTTATCAGTCCATAGAATGCAAAAGGTGACAACATGCCAAAATGCTGAAATGAATACGGTTAAACAACACCTCATTCTCACCCTCCCTATCTAGTATATTATATTATATCTAAGAAGGTCTCATTGGGTTTTAGCAGGGAGGCCCAATACCTCAAGATCCTAGTGGTAAGGTGTGCGAAGTTGGCCTGGTATATGCTGCTCACTAGGTCTAGTGATCACCTTGTACCATGCCAAGCAACCCTTATGATGATTGGTTGTAAGTCAACCTTAAAGACCAGCTATCCTAGAGGTAGCATGGACAAAGCAGTCTTAGGCTAAACTCTGTAAAGGCATGTGAAGCAAGCTGTTTTACCATATACAATCCCCTTGAATACCAAATGAAAGGACACCACACAGATATATATTGAATATATATATATATATTTATTTACTACAAATATCCCCTATACTCTTTATGTCATAAAGTTTATGAGCAAAGAAGCAAATGCGTTAAAACAAAACACAGTTTAAATACACAAAAGTTGCACAATATGGATGAGGCCGGGGGGGCACTCAAACCATATACTAAATAGTGGTATAAGTATCACTAATCGAAAAGGAAGTAGGCCTAGGGCCTGGGGAATCGCTGGAGCTGTTCGGGACTATCAGTGATTAAGTCGGGAAAGGCCCGCGGGACTCGGGTGCAGCGCTAAAAGCACACGCATACACCAATGCAAAGTCAATGGTGCGTAAAAGTTACAAAGTTACTGTTTTAGGAGTATTCCGACTGGACTAGAATTACCAAACTTTATACTAAGGCACTAGAGGTGTGTACCAGCACAGGAGCACCGGCGTTCATGCGTTACCTCACCCACAGGAAGCGGGTGCATAGGTGCCAAAGTGTGTCGGGTTTCGTCACGCAGTTCGATGGTGCCTGGAGATGAAGATGCTGCAGGCGTCCAGGAAGGAAGTGTCCGGTGTGATCCAAGAGTGGATCAAAGATGCGAAGACCTGAAAGCAGAGGGCACAATGTTCAAAAGTCACTAGCCAGTGACTGGCGAGGAACCAGGAGGGAACCAGGCGATGTCGGGTGCAAACAGGCGATGAGGTGCAGCTTGTCTCTGCAGCCACGTGGACACGAAGAAGTTGAGGGCGTCCAGGAGTCGATCACGAGCTGTTTTACGGAGGCTCTAGCTGATGGCAGTGTCAGCAACTTGATTGGAGCAAACAGGCCTTGGCTACTGCAAACCACGCAGGATATGAAGAAAGCTTATTTCTCGGACCAGCGAAGTCAGAGAAACTGCTCCTTTTTTACAGGAGCGAGGGCCAGTCTGGCGGAACCAGACCAGTGGTGTAGATTGTAGATTTCGTCACCAAGATGGCCACCAGCCAACGGGCTAGTGACCGGGATGATGCGTCGAGTGGCAAAGTGCAAAAGGGCCCCACGCAGATCGTGGAGATGCTGGGGGGCTGATCTTCAGTGCAGATGCTGCTCGGTGGTGGGGCTTCACAAACCCAAAAGCACAGCATTGAGGGAACCTCGGGTGCTGCGCAGTCAGCTTCTTGGGGGTCTTACAAGATGGCCAGTCCCACGTCTGTCGATGCCTCCACGGGTCTCTTCTTTTCAGGGACTGTGGATCGGGCTGTGAGATGTCTGAGAATCCAGGTCTTTTCGGGCTCTGGGCTCGGGCTCTGGCGGGAGGCGGCAGCAAAGCAGATGTCGAGTTGCTGGTTGGTGTCTGTATTCACAGCGTGGTCACTCCTTGGCCACAAGGGAGATTCTCTTCAGTCTTCTGTGCAGCAGAATGTCGAAGTCCAGTTTTCTTCTTAGTTTCAAGTCGAGTTCAGGATGATCCGAAGTCTTGGGACACAGCTCCTGCTCTTATTCCAAATCTAGGGGCTGGATTGCCTGCTAGCTCCCTCCCCTGGGTGGGACCAGGAAGGGGGGTGGTTACACCCCCTTTCCTTTGTCCAGCTCCATACCAGGGCTGGGGCTGGCGAGCCCCAGCACCGGTTTGAACTGGCTTATGCACAGGGACACCTTGTGTGCCCCAGGCATGTCTCATTCTATTCAGCCCTGTCCTACCCAATACACAAAATCTGGTCTGGGGTGGTCCTAGCACCTCCCAAGGCAGGAAACCCTTTGTCCAAGCCTCCCTGGCTGGAAGGAATCCCAGCAGAAGGAGGTCAGACTTGTGTCTGTGGTGGCAACATCCATTTTGTGATGCTGAGACTCATGTTTAACTTTACCCGAGTTTCAGGTTATGCACATGTCGTGTCCCTCTAGAAGGGTGGAATGCTACCCCCCTCGCCAGAACTGGCGAGGGGGTAGTATCCCAATTCGTATGGCACCTTACTCGACATGTTTTGATAAAGCCAAACCAAAGATAGCATTGAACCGCGAGGTTCATAATGCACTTAAGAGTATATGGTATGGCAGTATCATGGAACAGCTAAAGGACGTGGTTCAGAAAGCTGCAGACAGGCTCAGCTCATGCTAGAGCACCATCTCACATACTTCCAAGCACTCTGCCTCCAGGATTGATGAGGCCTTCCATAGGAGTGGCTGATAGAAACATATGTGTCCATTTTAAGTTAGATATAGACATACTATACCTAAGTAAGGGTTGATTACACCGAATTACCCCAGCTGAGTGATCAGCCAGTTGTGTCAAATATGGAGGCCAGGCCAGGGGTGGCACAATACATGTTGCAGCCCCTGGTAGGCCTTGGAAACACCTATGCCCTGGGTACCTGGGGTACACTGTTACAGGGACCAATAAGGTGAATCAGTTCCAATTCGTAATGCACCTAGTGTGCATTGGCATTACTTTAGAGAGAGAAAAGCAGGCTGTGGGTCTGATTAGCAGGCCCACAGCCACATCAAGTCATAAACCAGTGAAGCAAAAAGCAAACATTTGGGGTGACCATAGGATAGCAGACCCTACTCTCCTACAAAAGGGATCAAATCATCTTCCACCAGGTCTCTGAATGCTATGCACCATCAAGTGTGTCTGGGTGCTCTGTGTGAAGCAATATAAAACGCACCTAAAGCCAGAATATTGCTGCCGCTGCATGTATGTTATGTCTAGGAAGGTGCGAAGATCAGACCTCACAACAACCAGTTATCCTTGAAGGCTTCAGCACTCACTGTACAGACACAGCTCACTAAGCAAAGCTGATATCAGAGCAATAACTTATTATTCTCGTGTGAATCAAAATGCTCTACTAGGCTCAAAGCTAAAACAACAGTTATGTGTCGTGTGCAGAAGCAGCAGAAAGGCAAAATGGCGTTTAAACTTCTAATAAGCTCATGCTAACTTAACACAGCATATAGGCAAAGTGTATCCCCCCCATGATCCGAGTACGGATAAGACATAATAAGATAAGGGGCTCATTTTTGAAATGCAGAGTTCAAGAACAGTAGTCAGTTCAAATTTGAGAAAGTGAGAACAAATATTTTCGGCACCCAAAAAACCAAAATCTCACCATCTAGACAATTTAGCGTTCAAATCGAGCAAAGTCGATAGGTCTGGGACATGAAATTTTATTCATAATTTTAAAAAATAAATGGAAAAAAATTCAATGTCAACAAAGGAATCGATTGGTCTCAGCCCAGGACTGAATATGCAAAATAAGCAGCAACAGCTTCCAAAAGTAAATAAAAATAATTCAGCCATGCAATTCAATAGCGGGAAAGAACATTTATGCTCTTCAATTACCGGATCCTCTAGCACCATCAGAGGACAACTCGGTGGGTTCTCATTGAAGCTGTGTTCCAAGAAATCTTGCGCCGCAGCAAATATATTCCAACGACCCAGTACTCCATGCGTCGCTGCCAAGGCCATAATCCCGTCGTCGGAACAAAGCAACTCATGAGTAACTAAGGCTCTCATGAGATGATTAAAATCCACGTCAGGAGAAACCATCTTGCAGAGACACAAATCCAGGGCCCAGTCGAAATCGCAGCTCAGGCAATGAAAGACAGGCTGAACACATGTAAAATAGGAAAATCGAAACGATAATCCATACGCTGCGCTTAAGGTTGCGAGCGGCAGCGTGCCATTGTATTCAAGCATCCTGTTATGAAACAGTGCCAGTCGCGACTACTCGTCTTGAAACACAGGACGGGCATCCATTTTTAATAAAACAAAATAGCTCTAGAATGCCTGCAGCCAGTGCCACAATAACGGGGAATCCACCAAATAGGCTGGAAAAGATTGAATGGAAGAAAGCAGGAATGACTCCAAATATCTTTTCAAATGAAGTCACAAGACCGCTGCTAACTATTTTAAAAAAATGTGCGAGGCCCAATGTGGAGGACGCATTAAAGATTGTATGAATCAGTTCACTGAAATGCAATGATAGGTCAGTATTTAATAAAGCCTGCACCTCTGTGCGGGTGTTGGCTACTTGAAGGACAAATGTTTCACGAGCTGAAGCCAGGGCAACTTCTTTTTGTGACAATAGGGCTCTTATTCTACTCATTCCATTGAACTCTGCCTTCAAGGTTGGAATGCTCGGCCAGATGGAAACATCCGAGTTCCCATGCGGGGGTGGATACAAAACATTTTTACAGCAAACCACTTGTTCACTGACTGTAACCACATAAGCGATGCCTTTTATTAACCCACAACAATCTTCATTATTTAAAAGTAAATAGCTGCCCTTTGCCAGTAACATTAACATGGGGACGATTGCGGGAACGGGAGTACCTTTCAAAACACAGGATAAATTAGGCTGTTCTTGGTTGCAAGAGCCGTGTAATTGGATATGTCTACACATTAATGAGTGATCTGGTGTTTCTGTGCACTCTTCACCTTTGAGGTAAACTTCCCTCCCTTCTCTAAGGCATCTGTATGTAAAAGGAAGCGACCATGCATCATGAAGATATGAACTACCCAGAGGCTCGTATCTACCAATGGCAAAATATTGCATACAATTTGTAAATTTAAATAAAGCAAATGGTAAAGTAATTAACCCGTGTATAAGCCACGTTGCAGCAGTGTCCTCTGCCACAGAGAACGGTAAAGACTCCAATCTTTCAATGTGTAACATGGAAAAAGATGCAACTCTCATTGAAAGCAAACGCTGCTTGTCAGTCAAATTAAAAGGGGCAAAGAGAGAGGAGACAGACATTCATGTAATTCCAAGGCACTTTTCCGGCCTTAGTGCCTGCAGGGTCCATGCAAACTGCATAATGGAACGCAATTGATTTTGACCATGGTACAATACAGACACCTCATCCTGCACAATTTCAACAACAGATGACACAATATTATCCAATGTGTAAATGCGAGAAGAAAGTGTGTTAATGCTGTTATCCACAACTGCAAGCACTTTTTCTAAGTTAGGTTGATCAATAGCTCTAAGGCGGGTAGCCGCCTCAATCTGTGATGTTTTCCAGATTTCATTATAAACCGCATATATCCATCTTTTCGATCTATCACTAGCCGGGCCTTTTATTAAATCATTTAAATCAACATCATCAGTCAGCTTAGATAGATGCAGTTTAACTGATGCCAAGGTAGAATGTTTGAGCCAATTCTGACATAATTTGCCTACTGAATAAGTGGTGACAGAACGGTCAGTCTCAAAACAGGGATCGGTCCTGACTTGTGTAAATCCATCAGCTAAACCCAGAAAACGACGTTGGCATGAATCAGCACCCCTGTGCCACATCAGCCAACCTTTCAGATCCAAACTGGATATGTTAAAAGACGAATTTTGCAATAGAGTTTGCAATTCCCTAATGGAAAATTGTGTAATATTACTCCAACCAGAATATTCTTCTAAATCAGGGACGGAAGGAGTATTTAATCTTTTAGAAGTAGCTAATCCAAAGCATGTTGTTTGAGAAATGGTAGAATTCAAAAACAACATATGATTTGGGATGAGACATGCACGGTGCAAAGCCTCAGTGCCTTGCACCTGCCAACTTTTAGAACCCCAAACAGATTTAAGGTCAATAGTTTCCTTCCACAACTCGTAGCCTTCAACAGCTAGCTGGTCTAGAAAGGACTTCGAGTACAATAACTTAGTATTGGTAACTCTAACCTTGGACATGGGCTTTTCTGTCATTTTAAAATAAAATGAAGTGGGTTTGGACTGATTGAAGTCAGTAAAATAAGTGTACTTTTTCAAAAAAGTACTCAAACTGCCTTGTAAAGGAGCTGGGCAATGCTACCACTGTGTATAATTTACAGTACTCCTTCTGGAATTAGTTTTATGTAAGTAATGGTTGCCAAAATGTTGGAACAAAATAAATCCCCATTATTAGCAGATTCTAAGTACAAATCTTCAGCATCAAAGGCAGCATAATATTTCAAATCAGAAAACGATGCCTCTACGGCCTGAACATCCCAATCATCAGAATGTATGTTTTGTTTCACCACATCCCCCATGTTTACTCTGAGCACATTAGGGACATTAACAACCTCAGTAGGGCCATGGATTTCAAATTTAACAGCATCCCATGCAATACCATCAAGGACAGGCCAAGCAGTCATGTTAACAAAAGCCAAGTCTCTCTTCAGTCTGTGTGCTGAATGCGATGAGGAAAGGGGTACCAAAGTTCCATTTAGATGTCGAATGCATGTTCTCTCTTCGACATAGTGTCCATTGACGATTCGGAAAAAATAAAACACAAAACCAATTGACATAAAAAGGTAAATTGAAAAAAGTACCAACCAAATATATGTCCACGGGGGAATAAAAAAATGTTTCTTCAATAAACTTGTATAAACCGCAAAACGTGAGGGCTTTCCCGAGGCAGTGTCAAATGAAAATCTGGATTCTGTGGCCAAACGAGTTTGCAAATCAGGCATCGATAAGTCAGTTGGGTAAGTGTAGTCAATTTCATCAAGTTGAGTACCAGGCAATGTACTCAATAAAGGGCTAGCAATTGCAGGCATCTCGATGGCCACCTCTGTTTCAGGTTCCGAAGTAGTGGCCAATACAGAATTTCTCACAATCGACGGACAGGAGACTGCCGGTGTCATAATAAGGAGAATCGGCCACTCTGTGTATCTTGACATTGTCAATTGAGATATACCTGTTTTCCTTACGACCTGGAAGTGGTGGTAAAATTACTGTTCTTGTGCCCTTCGCACCAAGCACAGGAACTGGAGCACGGTAAGAGGGACCAAACTCTTTCTTGTTTTTGATCTTCTCCCGAACCAATTCACCAACTTGGGGTAGCCAGCCTACTACCGGGATCTGCAACGCATCATCCGAAGTGGAGGGCAAATGTTCCTTTGCAAGACTATCTCTCGTCTTTTGTTGAGTCAGCAAAACAATTCAATGTTCATCTACGTCAAAGGAGGTAGCGCCATCTACCGAGTCTAGACCGTCAAGGTCCGGTACATACATCTTGATACCAAAGAGCATTTCGTATGGGGTCCGCCCACCCAGAGACCTTCTAGGGAGATTATTAAGAGCACGCTGTACGCCATTGAGATGGGCCAGCCAGTTCCTGCCAGTGCCTAAAACTCGAGCTGCCAGTGATTGCTTTAAGTCACGGTTCATTCGTTCCACTACACTATTACCTTCAGGTCTGTATGGAGACGAAAACTTGACTTGGACCCCCATCAAAATCATGGCATCCTTATACGCCTTAGAGGCGAAAGCCGGACCCTGATCCGAATGGAAGGTACCACAGGCAAAAATCCCTACAAGGACACGCAAATCTCTTACGACAGTCCGTGAATCAGCGCTGCGGTGGGGCCAGACCCAAACAATGCGTGTGCATGAATCAAATGCGACTAAGATGTACTTATATGCAGTATCAGAAGAAAAAGGACCGCAGGGATCTAAATAAACACAACCTAGTGGTTTATTAGATATGTACAACTGTGTCTGGGGCCGACGCGCAGCAGTTGAATGCTTAATCTGCTGGCAAATGTCACATTGAAGGACATCGCGCGTCTGTTTGTACAGTCCCCGCCACCAGAAACGCTGTTGCAATTGAGATACAGTGGCTGAAACGCCCGCATGCGCAGACGCAACACCTTCACGGGCCGCTGTGATCAATGTATTTCTGCGTTCCGAGTTGGGAATCAACCTCTCCGTAACGTCAGGAATTTTCACATAAAGAACCTTATCGGGACTTAAGTGGAATGAGTATTTCGAAGGGAACCCCGTACGATATTTACCTCCCTTCTCAGTGGCCACAACAGCAGCCAAGATATCATCATCAATCTTACTTTTGGACCCTGTAACCGCTGCAACTAAATAAGTCGATACCGCTGATTTCGCTGCCTCATCAACAACCGAGTTACCAACAGCGTGAACTCCAACACGCTGATGACCGAGAGTATGAATTACAAACACAAGTGGCAATTGCTCTTTAAGCTCAGCCACTCGGACCCAGATAATTTTATGTTTTATTGTGCTACCTTTGTAATCACGAAAGTCATTCTGAATCCAAAAGAACAAGTTCTCATTGTAAGACTGAACACAGTAGTAAGAATCACTCACAATTAGAGTCGTCACACTCGGATCAGCGTACTCCAATGCAAGCATCAGAGCACGAAGCTCTGCCAATTGTGCGGTGCAGTCCCCAAGAGTCTGCGTGTGCACGACTCTGGACTTGAACTCATCGTTCACCATGGCACCGACCACAATGGCGCATGCGGAAACGTAGGCGTGTTTAGAGCCATGCGCAACCTGCGCCGAGCCATCAGTGTATATGATGCAATGGAAATCGTCCAAAGGCCGCATAGCCAAAGGAGCAGGATGAACAAATTCATATTGCAAAAACTCATGCAACTGTAGGGAGGCATCAAAAATAAACGTGACATCCGGGGACGTCAATGAAGCAGCCCATTGTATCCACCGAGGGTGCAAAGCTTTTGAATTAGGTACACTGGCTTTCGTAACTGCCTCCAAAGCAGGACACGGGGTAACAACCACATGCGCTTTCCCTGTGACAGAGCACGTTCCTTAAGAATCGCCATCTGTACAGCCGTTAACACTTTCTGCACAGTGGAAAATCGCATTTTAGCCGAAGTGTACAAGTGTGACTTGTAAGCAATAGGTACTGTGTCTCCTTCGTTAAAAGTCAGGTAAGTGAAACCCACCGTCCCAGGGATGATTCTTATCACCAGGTTGGTGTGGTTGTCACGAGTCTGTAAGTATTTAGAAGCGAGCAGATCAGCCTGCAAAGATTGCAGAATAGCTGAGTGCTCAGGCAGCCAGCATGATTTGGTAAAAGTAGGTTGTATCAAAGCATACAAAGGCTTGATACGCTGGGCATATTCCGGAATGTATGTCCTTCCGAAATTAAAAAAACCAAGCAAGGACTGTAATTTTTTCAGAGTTGTAGGAGCGCTCAGTTGTGCGCATTTCTCCAAGAAGTGAGGGGCTAACCCTCTACCTTCATTGTTGAGCTCGTAGCCCAGGAACAACACTGTATACTCTGCAATGTGCGACTTTGCAAAGTTGAATTTGTAACCGAAGTCCGCAAAGCTACAAATTAAGCGGTCAACTCTACACTGATGCTCCCAAAGTTCGTCGTCTGTGAGATAAATGTCATCCACAAACGAGCATGCATCAGGGTCGATTCTCTCCAAGAGAGAGACTATGCGGGCAGCAAATACCCCAGGACTGTTTTTATAGCCCATAGGTAAACGTCAAAATTGTTTTTGCACACCGCCGCAAGTAAAGGAGGTCCATTGGGAACTTAGACCATCCAAATAGTGGGCATAAAAACCGTTGGAAATGTCAAGCGTGGTCTTAAAACGCTTACGCACAAGACTATACACTAAGGCAGAGCCGTGAGTATTCTGTACTGCACAGGTACGGCAATGCAAGTTTAAATGCCGGTAATCCCACACCAAACGCTATGAACCGTCAGGCTTGGTCACAGTAAAAAGAGGGTTATTCATTGGTGACACACACGTTTCAACGACTCCATGATATTCCAATAGTTCAAGGATTTCAGCAACAGAAGTTTTAGCTTCACGTCTTATGGGTTATTGAGGTTCAGGCTGTGGCTGAGACCACAAAGGTATTTCGTGGTGTGGGGAAAATGTATCCCAACCACAGTGTGTATGGTACACAGCCGGCGCTAGAGCCTTAGCCCACTCTTCTGCAAAATTCAGCGCATGCTCCTTCGAGACTGTGTGTGCGAAACTAGGGAGGATCAACACCTCCCCTCTCGGAGCTGCGAGAACAAAAGGTGGGGGCCAGTCAGCCTCCGCTAACAAAATGTCATAGGTAGTTGTAAGACTTTCCCAAAATATCCCTTTTATGGTATGCTGTATGTCACCTTCGATTAACAGGACAATTTCATAAAGTCTGTCAGGGGGAGCAACTCTAGTGTCAGCTGTTTCTACCACAACATAACGGTCAGTTGCTGTCACCTTCAGTAGTGGACGCAGGGCCTCCCGTATATGGTACCCTCCGCCGCGCTGTCCAGCAAGGTCAGAGCCGATGTCAGATTCCGAAGCCGCGTTCTCACTATCTGTGGCATATCTCACAGTTAAAGCGGCGACCTTCTTCTTTTGAAACTGGGGTCTTTTTGGTATAGAGCCGTCCTGCTTGCCTGTTCTGTCTTTTGGGCGGGGCTGGTCGCGTCCTTGCTGGCCACCCCGACCCCTGCCGCCTCCTCCACCACCGGTCGCCGAGGCTGAGGAATCCTAAAAAGAACGATGAGAGTGTTGATCAGTAACCTGAAATCGATCAGGTGATTTTATCTTTGCGCGATCGCGCAAGTCATAAACACGTTCAGGGTGTGCAGGCAATGGAGACGCAGGACGAGACTCCTGTTTCTGTTGTTGTTGCTTTCCCTGTTTTTGTTTTTTAGGCCAATTTTGTTTCTTGGTCTTGGGCTGGACGTCAGTCTCTGACTTCTGCCCTTGGGGTTGGTTTTTCTCTTTAGTAGAAAAAGGCTTGAGACCCCTACTATTGCGGCCCACGGTTTTAAAAGCCACCACAATAATCCTCGCTAACTGTCAGGGTTTCTCAGCATAGGGAAGCGCCTGCAAAGCATTGGACACCTGAAAGTTCACTGCATCCCCCTTGACGTTAGCAAGAATGAGATCGCAAACCACATCAAAGGTGCCACATAGGCGCATACCCAATTTAACCGCAGCCTGTGGTCCGTGCTCATCCTGAACATGCTTAAGGACCGTAGGCAGGACAGTCATAGACGGGGTGCCGTAACACCTCGCATAGACTGCCGCAAATGTTCTACCCCAGGGCACACAGTGACTGATTTCAGGGGTCAAGCCTTTAGGTAAGCTTATTGTCAGAATCCTGTGTATTTCACCAGGAGTCGTGTTAGGAAATACTGCTTCCAGCTGGTCAAACTTCTCGGCAAGCCAGAAAGGAAAATCATCCTTATCCTGGGGACGCTTGCCCATCACAGCATTGACCATCACGGGACTGAGCTTCATGCCGCCCTGTCTGGCAGGAAGCGCCGCACCACCCGGGCCCCTCCCAGGAGATTACGGGTTATGTATTGTACTAACGACCTAATTACGTTAATTGCGACTACATGTAGCCGTCTTAACTCAACCACGGTACATGCCCCGTGTTGAGGATGAGATGTAAATCCAGCCAAAACAGGCCAATTTGCACCTGGAATGGACAAATGACCTAACCTCAGAGCTGTCAAAGAGTGGGGGAGGGCGCCATCAAACCAAACGCGGTGCTGCCAAGTATCAATAGGTACTTCCTGTGCCCTATACGGAGTATATTCATTTGGCACAGCAGTGGGAGTGCACGTATGGAACACACCTGAAGTTCCGTCCACAGCTGGGAAGGTCACCCACGAGTAAAAGATTTCGTAAGGGTGAGCCACCTCTGCACTCACCACCATTATCACAGCCATGCCATCCACGGCAACATTATAATTCAGCAAAGTATTGCGCACCGCAATGCGACTATGCTGCGGAATGTTCACCGCGGCCATAGTGACACAGAAAGTAAAGAGGAACAAAGGAAACTTTGCAGCACAACTGGGTAGTAATTCAAGGAAACCGTTTAGAAAGATTCAAGCTTGAAAACACCGTCAATCGGGAACAATAGTGAAGGGGTTAAGAATTGAATGATGTACTACTCAAGTGTCATGTAATAAGACCACCAACGGTTGGGCGCCATGTCGCAGGGATTCCGTTCTCCTACAGAACTGTACATAGAGACTCGGAACCTCAGTAAATTAGGGTGTGCCAAAACTCACCTTAGTACCCAAAATCCCCTACCAGACTAGCTACAGTGTCTCATTGGTCATTACAAACTCCCAATGCTTAGACAAACCAGAACATGGACTTAGTACACCTGAGGTAACGTGGAACACATGAACACTCTTTTGTTATACAATCGTTTCAATTCAGAACAAGGAGTATATGAGGACGCATGCATATTTGAAATGTTTATTTACAAATGCAGGGTTCTCAAGCGCAGTATCTTAGATAATATAAGCAAACATATTATAGGAAGCAAAGTAATCAGCATAGTTATTAGTCCATAGAATGCAAAAGGTGACAACATGCTAAAATGCTGAAATGAATAGGGTTAAACAACACCTAATTCTCACCCTCCCTATCTAGTATATTATATTATATCTAAGAAGGTCTCATTGGGTTTTAACAGGGCGGCCCCATACCTCAAGATCCTAGTGGTAAGGGATCACATCATCTTCCACCAGCTCTCTGCATGCGAAGCACCATCAAGTTTGTCCGGGTGCTCTGTGTGAAGCAATATAAAACGTGTCTAAAGCCAGAATTTGGCTGCCACTGCATGTATGTTATGTCTAGGAAGGTGCGAAGATCAGACCTCACAACAACCACTGTGTCGAGTTATCCTTGAAGGCTTCAGCACTCACTGTACAGACACAGCTCACTAAGCAAAGCTGATATCAGAGCAATAACATATTATTCTCGTGTGAATCAAAATGCTCTACGAGGCTCAAAGCTTAAACAACAGTTATGTGTCATGTGCAGAAGCAGGCAAAATGGCGTTTAAACTTCTAATAAGCTCATGCTAACTTAACACAGTATATAGGCAAAGCGTATCTATATGACAGTTACATTGAAGAGATTATGGAGTTCAGGGGGAGGAGGATTGCTGGGAAGTTGTATGTTGCACATAAAGGGTTGAACATATTGGGGTGGTTACATTAAGGTCTATTTGGCATGGTACTCTGGCCTGGGACCAAAGAACAGGTTCTTGCCGTAAGCGACAATCAGATCTTGAAGATCTTATCAACAATGTTCCCCATGTATTTTCTGGTGAGCTAGGCAAAATTAAGGACTTCCAACATAAAATTATAGTGAAAGAGGGCACCTGTCCTGTCAAACATGTCCCCTTTAGGACCTTGATTCTTTGTGTGCTAAGGGGGTAATTGAACCTGTTGAGTCCTCATTATAGTTATCTCCACTAGTTGTCGCACGCAACTAGAATGGTGAGCTTAGGATCTGTGTTGACCTCTGATGTTTAAACAAAGAAATCTGGGTGGATTTCCTAACTTTACCGAGTATTAATGAACTGTTGACAGGTTTGAATGATGTGAAAATATTCACAAAATTAGATTCAACATCTGCCTACCATCAGGTAGAATTAGCTCCTTAATCAAGACACCTCACTGCATTTGTTTCCCCTTGTGGCACTTTTCTGTATGTCCGCATGTCGTTTGGACTTGCGTCAGCTGCTTCAGTTTTTCAGCGACTCATGTCAAACATGTTAAAGAGGATTGAAGGGCTTTCTGTTTTCCAGGATGATGTTCTTGTTTTTGCACACGATAGAGTTACGCTTGATAGCATTTTAAAGGAAGTCCTGTCTAGGTATCAGACTAATGGTGTGGTGTTACGCAGGGACACAGGTGTTTTCATGACCAAGGAGGTTGAATACTTAGGGCATTTAGTCAATGAAAGTGGGATTCTCCCTAAGATTAATCTAGTTGATTTGATTGTCAAATTCAAACCTTCTTTCGACAAGACTCGTCTTAAATCCTTCCTTCCTTCCTTAGTATTTGTGAATTTTATTCATGGTTTATTCAAGATTTTGCTAGCAAGCTGAGGCCTTTGTCACAAATGCTGATGAGGGATGTTGCATTCGAGGGGAGTGGTGAATGTCAAAGTGTTTTTGAGTGGGTGAAGCAACAACTAGTCTCACCTAAGGTGTTAAGACATTATGACCCTTCTCTTACTTGTACCCTCACTGTTAATGTCCAGCCCACAACAAATTACCCGGCAAGGCCCAACATTTCCATCAGATATCGGTCGACCCCCAATAAAAACGGGCACCTCCCCATCATAAAGCAAGTGAGAGAGAAAAGAGCAGGGACAGGTGTGAGCAAGATTCGGCAGTGTGTGTGTGCGATGAAAAGGGTTTATGGCATGTTGTGCCTTGATGCTATCTCGTTTGGCCACTGGGAGAGGAACTGACCAAACAGGTTCGGCCTGGGGCAATGGTTCCAACTTGCCCAGGTCACAGGAAAGTCAATTAAGGTGTAGCATCATCCTAGTACTTAGCTCGTCTCTTGATTCAAGTTTCCTTACACATGATGTGGCACAGAGGCCACATATTGCAGGAGCACACTGCACGCACAGACAGAACATGAAAAGAATGGCTAAGACTATCCCAATGACCATCAGAATTTTCCATCCCCAGCCGGATATCAGTTCCCAGAACCACCCCATTAATGACCAATCTCCTTTATCCACATGAATAGATTCGGAAATCTTATGCAGTTTGGAGATGGCCTGGTACACTGTTGGAGCATTATCTGGAATGAAAACACAGCAACTCGATTGGATCAATTTACATACCCCACCTCGGTCTGCAAGTATGACATCTAAAGCGACCCTGTTCTGAAGGGTCATAAGACGATCCGACTAGAGCTCAGCAGTCAAGTTACTAAGGGCACCAGCAGTTTCAATTACGGTGGACTCAACCACCCTTGTCAATTGCCTTATGTTCCTGCTGTTAACCATGGGTCCCCAGAACGGCAGAAAACCCTTTGCGAAGTCCCCAAATTCTTGACCTGCAGTGTCTTCTTTACTCAAGACACCTCTAACTATCCTTGTCTTGTGGTAGTCTGCCGCTGCTGTGTAGGTGGTAGGCAACAGGAACGAAACAAAACATGAGCCCGAAAAGTCAGGGGGCAACCATGTATAGGCTCTATCATGGCAGATGAAATAGGTACCCTTAGCTGCTAAAAACGCAGGGGAAGTCTGAGACCCAAAAACATACGTTTCCGTACAGACACTTTTCCCTAACTGAGATCTGGGATTCTTGTCAGTACCTTGCAGACATAGGTGACCCTGATGGGGTACAATCCAAATCGGGGAAGCTTGCTGTTTCTCACTCAGAGTAGCTCCATATCCGGTCACGTTCCATCCTATATAGGCAAGTGTCTCATCTTCAGGGGTAGTTTCATAAGAAATATCTTCCTTAATCATGTCGACTATACCCTTAACTAGAGCACTATTCTTAGGATTGTCTTTTACAGAACGTAGGGGATGGATTTCACGTACATATATGAACATTGTTCTGTATGCCCACACAGAACCATTATGGCTAAAAGGCAGGACCAGATAAGGGATACCTTTATCCGTTGTGTGAGGCATAAGACCACATACCCAACAGTTAGTCGTGTTCATTACAAGTTGGTGTTGGTGCAAGAGCTGAACAAAGGAGTTATTAATAAACTCTAATCTCCTAGCGGATTCATGTTCAGGAAGGGGTTGAAAAGAGTGTGGGGAAACAGTAGAAGGAGGAAGTGCAGGCGATGTAGTGGGTGCAAATGTCACTTGAAAAGTGAATAAAACATATCCTAATAAAAATATCACCACACTGAATAACATGAAAATGCACAATATCAAAAAGCTTTTCTTTGTCATCATTTTACATAATCTGTGTTTAAAGTTCATTTCCTTGGCAGGTCTCTCCATCTCGAAAAACTCCATCCTCTCTAAAGTGCTGCCCGCGATGGGAGGTTGTTTCTGCTAAGGAATGCCTCTGTCAGCCTAGGGCAACTCCCTTGGACCAACCAGAACTGTCGACCTAACGTCGTCAGCTGCACCCCAAAGACTTTGGGCAATCGCGGGCCTAACAGCGGAACCCGGATGGCGGTGTGAAAAACAAAAATAAGCAAGTTTCTCAGATGGGAGAGCTGCACTTTCAAAAATAGTACTTGGAGGGAAAAAATAATTTTATTTGACCTTAGGTCTGGGCCTCAAATTATAGCACTTCTTACCAGGTACTGTCTGATCCTGAAACAGGAGTTCAGGCTCTGTAGTGTCCAATCGAACTGATGGTGATACAGCTGGTTGCAAAATTTTATGACTCTCTTGTTCAGTCAGTGTTCCTTTTACACGTGCATCACTGAAAGGCAGAAAACGTGTCACAGTTTCAGTCTCTGAGTCGGCGACACCCTTCTGGACCCACTGGTCATACGGCAGAGGCAGAGGGATCCGCTTGCAGTGGATCCCGTGGATCCAGTTTTTCTTCCCCTCCACTCGAACAGCTGATCTTGTGGAAAGAAGGATGAGGTGCGGTCCGGTCCACCTGGGCTGGTCGTTCTTGGTTCGCTGGAAGTTCTTGACCAGCACCCAGGATCCAGGGTCTATCTGATGTCCTGGAGCTTCAGAGACTTGAGGCAGTGTATCATGCACCTGTTGGTGTAAAACACGCAATTTAGCCGTCAATTCGTACAGATAATCAAGCAAAACAGGCTGTTTGATTTCACTGAACTTTGTGGACCTTGGCACTCTTCATAGGTTGGCCGGGCGGCCAAAAACTATCTCGTAAGGACTAAGTCCCACTCGCGAATGCACAGTCATTCTGGTTGATAGGAGTGCTAAGGGTAGAGCATCAGGCCATTTAAGACCTGTGCTCGCTTGAATTTTGGCTAGTTTTAACTTAAGCGTGCCATTATAACATTCTACTAGTCCAGCTGATTGGGGGTGATTTGCAGCGTGGAACTTCTGCTGAATGCCTAGCCCTTCACATACTTTCTTCATCACACGACCCACAAATTCACTTCCATTGTCACTCCAGACCATTCTAGGCATTCCAAATCTGGGGAAGAACTCTTTCACAAGGGCTTTCGCTGTGGACAAGGCAGTATTGTCCTTTAGGGGATATGCTTCTACCCATCTTGAGAAGGCACAAACAACCACGAGTGCGTATTTTAAGTTGTTGCACCTCTCCATGTGGATGAAATCTAGCTGCAAAACTCAAACGGATATGTAGGAGGCGCAAAATGACCAGCTGGAGTTGTGGTTCCCCTACCAGGATTGTGTTTCAGACACACCATGCAATTCTTGACCACATTCTCTGCACACTTGGGAATTCCTGAATTTTGCCATGCTGGAGCCAACAACTTGCAAATCCCTTTCACGCTGATGTGAGCCATTCCATGAGCCATTGTAACCACTGCAAGCACGTACGCATCGGGTAGCAACCATCTCTGATGTTCTGACAATTCAACCCAACAACCATTTGCATCCATTCTACCCGTACTTTCTCTCCACATGTTCAACTCTTTCTCTGTAGCCTCAGCTTGAATAGACTTCACACTCTCTATTGTGTCTTCACACATTCCAACATCACCAACCCATCTTGCAGGGCCTGCAACATACATTTGGCTCATCACATTTTTTGCAGTTTCTTTCGTGATTTCGTCAGCAAATGCATTTCCACGACCAACATCATCAGTCACCTTCTTGTGAGCACTACATTTCGCAATCGCTACTTGCAGAGGCAAGTTCAGTGATTCAAGAAGCTCATTCACCAACTGACCATGCTGAATCTTAGCTCCATGCGAAGTCAGGAACCCACGTTCTTTCCACAATCGTCCAAAACTGTGAGCCACACCAAACGCATACTGACTGTCGGTGTAGATGGTCACTTTCATTCCTTTTGACAACACACATGCTCTTGTAAGTGCAATCAATTCTGCTGCTTGAGCTGAATTGTGTGGAATACGTGCAGCTTCAACAATTGTATGCATAGTCGTGACAGCATATGCTGCAGTCGTGTCACCATTCGGGAGCTTGAAGCATGAACCATCCACCCATAATGTACCATCACATTCAGTAAGAGGAGTATCCTGGAGGTCTATTCTCCCTTTCGTTTCTTCTTCTGTTCTAAGAAAACAATCATGCTGTTCTGAAGCATCTAATTCCTCTACAATTGGCAACAACGTAGCTGGGTTGAGAGAGTTGCATCTTTTTATGTGCACATGACTTGCAAACAAGGTGTTCCAAGCCCCCCACATCCTCTCCAACAGCAGTCGCTAACTCGGGGGTCCCATTGATGTAGCCGTTCAGGTGTGTGGTACCAATAGGTGGCTAATTTGCTCATGGTTTCGGTAAGCCTGGTGTGGTAGGCAGTCTGTAGTAAACCCCCTCCCACTCCTTGCTTGTGAGTTGTCTCCCCAAGTCCCTCTCCCACCTGGCCCTCCCTGCGTTGTAGGTGTATATGTTGGTGAGGAGCAGGTGCTGATACAGATCTAATATCAGTTTTTTATCGGAGGTGCGTGTCAACAGCCACTTCTCGTACGGGGTGAGGAAGCACTGTGCACCTGGTCTGACCGATGGCTGTAAAGCCCAATGGCGGACCTGCAGATAGGGCAAGCGATCCGTTTCCGGTATGCCATAGTCCTCTTTCACCTTCTGAAAGGGAAGGATGCCGTTGAGATCAAACATATGTCCCACATTCCTACAAGGCGTGGTCCTCCATGTCACGAATGCCCGGGGGTCCAGGCCGGGAGAGAAGTCAGGGTTGTCGAAGATCGGCGTCATCGGTGAGGGAAAGAAAGTGGGCTCCCGCTTAACAGCCACCTTATCCCAAATATCCAGGACGGTGCTTGTGATAAGTGATGTGTAGAGGTTGGGAGGTCTATGGCAGCGTGGCAAGAACCGGACACCCTGGAGCGAACGACCCGTCACCGCCTGGTCCTGAAAGAGCCAGTGTTTGCCGGATTCCAGTTGGTGCCATTCTACCAAAGTGCTCAGCTGAGTCACCTGAAAGTATAGAGTGAGGTCGGGCACTCCTACTCCGCCATGTTCGGGGGGGAGTATAGCGATCGTATGCTTAAACTGCGGACGGCGACCGTTCCAGACAAAGCGCGCCAGATCTGATTGCGTCCTCTGGAGCCATCCCGCCGGTGGGCGCAGAGGGATGGTCTGACATACATAAAGGATCTGCGGCAGCAAGGTCATCTTGGCGGCCGCTACACGCCCCAGCCAGGATAGCGTGAGGTTTTTCCATCTTCTGAGGTTGTAGCGAAGACGGGAGCTGAGTCTAGCATAATTAGCATCCGCGGTGGCCCGCACCGTTGGGGCCAGCAAGACCCCGAGGTAGGGGATGGTAGATGCTGACCACTGCAGGTCAAACTCAGCTTTGGCGTCCGCCAGCACCTCTGGCGACAGCGATACATTCAGGGGCTCAGATTTCGCTACGTTAATCTTAAAGTCTGATGCCAGCGCAAAGGTGTGGAGCTCAATAACGAGCGCTCGGAGAGATTGCATCGGTTTGGTCAGGCAGAGTAAGATGTCGTCAGCGTACAGACTGATCGTGTGTGTGTCCCCGCCAAATGGAATGCCTGTGATGAGGTTATGTTGCCTAATACGTTGCGCCAACGGCTCCATATAGAGCGCAAACAGGAGGGGAGAGAGCGGGCACCCCTGTCTAGTCACCCTGCCGATCGGAAACCGTGGGGAGGTGTGGCCGTTAACCCGGACTGCGGCGTTGGGTTGGCGGTAACAATTAAATATACGATTGCGAAGGGTTTCTCCTACTCCGAACTGCTGCAACACCAGGTCTAGATAGGGCCAATGCACCCTATCGAATGCCTTCTCTGCATCGATAGTGAGGAGCATGCAGTCCGGCCTCGTCCGCGACCCAGCCTCGATAAGATGGAGGACTCGCCTGGTGTTGTCGCTAGTCTGCTGTTGCGGAATGAAGCTCGCTTGATCGGGCTCCACGAGTTGCTGCATGTATGGTGCTAGTCGCCCTGGAAGAATGCCGGTGTAAAGCTTCAGGTCGACGTTCAACAGGGAAATCGGCCTGTATGAGCTACATTGGGTGGGGTCCCGTCCGGGCTTGGGAATTACCGAGATTGCCGCCTCCAGCAGATCCGGGGGGATGGCACCGGGCTGATTGAAGGTATTATAAAGGTCTCTCAGCAGTGGGGCCACTTGTGGGCAAAAGGTCTTATAGAAGGCCGCTGTGTAGCCGTCCGGACCCGGTGATTTCCCCAGTTTGAGGCGGGAAATCGCTGAGATTACCTCCTCTAGGCCAATGGGCCGATCTAGGAATGTTATCTGTGCCTCATTCAGGGACGGGAGGGCGGCACCCTGCAGGTAGTCATGGCCATTTTGCAGGTCGAGGTGGTCTGCCGTGTAAAGTTTAGCATAGTAGTCTCCAAAGGCCGCGGCGATGGCTGCATCCTCCGTGATGGCGGCACCGTGGCTAGGCTGGAGGGTTCGGATATGTTGCCTCTGACGCTGCTCCGGCAAGCTACTCGCCAGCAGTTTTCCGCAGCGGTCTCCCCCGGTGTAGTATGCATGTCTTAGGTGCATGGGGGCATATTCCGCAACATCCTGGTCTAGGGCTGCCAACATTTTCCGCTCCGTGCATAGCTGACGCCACGCCCGAGCCGCCCCAGTGTGTTGGCGCATCTGCTCCAGTCCGCCACTCGCTGAGTGAGTTCAGCCCTCTTTTGCGCGCGTTCTCTATTATTAGCCGTGGCTATAGAGATAAATTCCCTGCGGAGGACCGTTTTGAGAGCCGCCCACTGTGTGGCTTTGGAAGTATCATCGTTGGCGTTATGGGCGAGGAACTGGGCAAGCGCCGTTTTGATCCGTTCTAGCGTGGTCGGATTCTGCAAGAGGCCATCCCGCAGTCGCCAGTGCCGCTGTGGGCTAGGCGTGGCCGAGATAAGAAAGGATGCCACCACCGGTGAGGGATCGGACAGAGAGGCCGGGAGGATCTCTACGTCTTGTGCCTGAAGGACCAGCTGAGAGTAGCACAGAAGGTAATCAAGTCGTGCATATGTTTTGTGGGCCGCGGAATAATAAGTGTATGCCGTTGCCCGTGGGTGTGAGTGTCTCCACAGATGGACGAGGTCTAGGTCAGAGAGGCGGGTGTGCCCTGCCGGCGACAGTGCCCCTACTTGACCGGACCGCTGGCCAGAGCCGTACACCGTGTTGTGAAATACAAGGTTAAGATCGCCCCCGAGCAGTAAGTGTGGATGCGTGTTGGCTGTGGCCGCCTCTAGGGCAGTATGCAAAAAGTTTTCCTGACCTTCGTTGGGTGCATATACGGTACCCACTAACAATGTCTGGCCCGCCACCTGGAAGCGGTAGACCAGTAACCTACCCTTGATCTCAGCCTCTTTCTGTAGGACCCTCCCCCCAAAGTATTTGGCCACTAGGATCGCTGCTCCGGCTACCTTTTTAGTTGCAGACGAGAAAAACTGCCAGGGGAAGGAGCAGGACTTAAGTCTGTGTTGGTCTTTGGGCAACAGGTGTGTTTCCTGCAAGAGGCAGATGTCCGCCTTCGAGTGCTCCAGGAGAGATAGGACCGCTTTGCGCTTAATAGGGTTATTGAGCCCTCTCACATTGAGCGAGAGAACAGTCAAAGGGCGTGTCATTCTAAGCGGTCAACTGGGCTGGCTGTGTGTCGCGTCTGATCTGCAATAGTAAGGGGCGCCGCTGCGGCGGGGTCACACTGCGTTCTGCGCGTGATGGCCCAGGAGACCCGAGAGTAAACTCAAAATTCCGTGGGTAAGGAGAGCCCCCCTCCCCCCTATACCCCCAACTCCAACCCCCCCTCAACTCCCACTGTCCCCTCCTTGCGCCCCTTCCCCACCTCCCCCCCCCACAACAAGCCAACCGTCAAACCATCTGTTCAGAGCCGGAACCCATCGTCTCAGATCTGAACTCCCCCCTCCCAACTCCCCCCCCTCAACCCCAAAACCAAGAAAAGGTATAGTCCCAGTCCTGTCAGTCCACACAGGGCTGTGGTAAAGGTTCTTACAGGGGTCATATCCGATGGCGGCTCTCCCGGCCCCCCACCCGACACCCCCCCATCGCACCATCAAGGTGTGTGCTGTGAGCAATCTCCCTAACAAGAATGTGGATCACTCAGAGGGGGAGGTCTCCTTGGCCACCTCCGCCACCGCCGTCGCCCACTCCTGCGTGATGACCGATGCGTCTGGTTTCAAGCGGTGTGAGGGGGACCGTCTCCGGTGCACTGTCTGCCAACCCCCTTTGGAGGGCCCTTGCGATGCCTTCACTGTTGGCTCATCGTCTTCTTGGTCAAGTCCCAGGAGGGTACAAGTGTCTTTAAGTGATCGGATTTGGTGTAGCTTCCCGTTCCATTTAAATATCAGTCCGAATGGGTGACCCCAGGAGTAAGGAATTTCTTGTCGCCGCAGGAAGTCCGCCGCTATTTTAAACTCTTTTCGCTTCTGCAATGTAATAGCTGACAGGTCCTGATAGAGGGCGATCGGGTGACCCTGAAATAGAAGAGGCTGTGCTCTGCGAGCCTCCCGAAGAATCCGCTCTTTTAGCGGGAAGTCAGGGAGAAAGGCCAAAATGTCTGGCGGCGGAGCAGAGGCACGCCGAGGCAGCCATACCCTGTGCGCTCTGTCGATGCGGATGGCAAAGTCTGCTGACTCCCCCAAAATGTCCCGGAATAGTGTTTGCAGGTATCCCGCGACGTCTGTCCCTTCTGCTTTCTGAGGGACCCCTCGGACTCGTATGTTGTTGCGACGGGAACGGTTTTCAAGGTCCTCTGCGTGGGCCTGGAGGTCCAGCTGCTGGTCTGTTAGTCGCAGGACCTCTTGTTGAAGCTTCTCGATCTCGTCGCTCCTGGTCTGGTCAGCTTCTTCGATGGCAGCCACACGTTATCCAAGACCTTCCATGTCTCGCCGAAGCTCACGGACCTCACCCGCCACTTCCTGTTTCAGGGACCTAAAATCGTCCCGGAGGGAATTAAACAGTGTCTCTAGGAAGTGTCTGGTAATGGGTACTTGGTCATCGGGCGGAGCCGGTGAAGTTTTCGTGGTCACTGGGGAGGGTGGATCCTTGCCGGGTTTAGGTTGGGTCTTGGCCAGCAATTTAGGGAGCGTCTGAGGCCCCTTTTTCCCTCTGAGACCCGCCATGCTGTGGCTAGCCATTGAGGTGGCTCTGGCGGTGAACTGCAGGGGTCGGAAGCACGCACAGGGGCCTGGTGGCGGAAAGATGAAGGCGGATCGTACCACCAAAGAGTTGGAACGCCTGCGGCTCCGTGTGGGGTCTCGGAGGGGGTGAGATGGGCCGCCGCTTCGCCGCCAGAGAGTCGTGCGTTGTCTTTCCCAGTGTTCTTGGGACAAGTCCCGTAGGGCAGTTGTGGCCTAATGGGCAGCGGCGTGACAGCAGGCGGCACGGGCCCTTTGTGTATCCCCTGGGGACAGATAGCCGCAGCAGGCCTGGCGCCTAGCAGGGTGGGTCTCCCCCTCTGAGCAGCCGCACTCCCTCACAGGTAAGTCCTCGGCGGCCGCTCGCGGTGTCCAGCAAGGCAAATGGGCCCAGATCTCCGGCCGCCAGACCAGGAAGCCCGTAGTCCTGCCCCTTATGCGTTGACGCAGCTCGGCCTGTTAGCCTGTAGGCCCAACCGGTCAGTCCCCCACCGGGAGCTCGACTGTGCCCCCCGAGCTCTCTCCGTGGTGCCCACCTCCACTCTCCTCACCTTCTTTTTATGGATGCGGCTCAGGCTACCTGCCGATGTGTCTCCAGCTCTCCGGTCTCAGTCATTCCGGTCCCAGGTCGACCCCGTCCTGGGAAGGCTGTTGGGGAGCAGCCGGCAAGTCCTGGTGAGCTTCTTCAGGCTCGGACTGTTGTGGGGTGGCTTAGTGAGGACCTCCGCTGGTAGGGGTCGCCCCCGTGGCGCAGGGTGAGCTGGCAAGGCCGCACAGAAGGCCGCAGTTACTTGAGCAGAAGGCCCGAAGCCAGGGCCTCGATTTCCACAGCTCCCGGCCGGTCCACTCCTCCCCACCGGCCGGGTCGCGGCAAAGGCAGTTCGCGCCGAGCAGGGGCCCCACCTCCAGGGCCAGCGGCAGGGGCTATCGCGGCAGGGTCCGCAGGCGGCCGACCGGCTCCGCCGATGAGGAAGCCAGGGGCAGCGTCTACTCCGGTCGATCAGCGCTCCGCGGCCGCCGCAATTACGGGAGCCGCGGCTGAGGCGTCCTTGCTGTCTGAAGCCTCTCTCGGGGCATGTGAGCTTAGCGACGGGGCCGCAGCTGTGGTCCGTTTCTGAAGCTCGTGGGTTCCCGTGCTTTAGGTAGATCAGGCGGTGCAGTTAGGTGCCTTTAGGCGGGATCAGGCAGGGAGCCTCGGGGACCTGCGTCCGATCACGCCGCCATCCTGGACACGCCCCCTCCACCTGACTTTTAAACCAAAACTAGAGTCAGCAAAAACATTTTTTTCAGAAGGATCAATAACAACGAGGAAACAAGAGATAGAGAAAACTGTATGAATCTATGTGTCTTGATAAAGATGGGAGTATTGTGAAGAAACCATCGAAACGCATTGATGCTACTTAGATGACATAATCTCTAAGGGAATATGGTCTTGGTGTCGTAAATTGACAGCAATGGGTTAGAATTTAGCTGAAGCCATCTTGTATTTAGAAGTTATCTTATCTGCTTTGTGAAAGCCATTTTGTTTGCCATGTGCTCTGTCCTCCCTCAGTGTTAACTGCTCTTGTAATCTGCCTAGAGACAAATTATATTCAGCATCTTCCACTTCGCACATTCCCAGAAGGGCCTCGCTAGTAGAATGCACCTGCCTCTCTAGTATAACTGTCAGGCTATTTTTGCGGCTGTATAGAAAAGTAACTCTCCTCCCACTTTGTTGAGCAAGTAGATCTTGTATGCACAACTTAGTCATTTTGCATGCTTACATAAGCCAGGACTGTCACTTGCATGTATGCTTACTATGTAACCGTAAACATATAAAAAGCCACAGTTTTCTGTACTCCGTAGACTGCCTCATTCAGTTGCTAAGGCTTCTGTGTGAAGTAGTCTCACCTCATTTGAGGTTAATAAATATGATCTTTTATATTTCAGCTTCTGTGCCAATTTCTTCTTTGTGAGTTTAAAAGGACTAAGTATCAGTGGAACCCCTGAGAAGTGGATTTTGTTCTACAGTTTGGCGCTCCAACGTGGACCTCATCCAAAGTGGCTTACTGAGGGAGTGCTCTTGGCAGGAGACAGAAATCTCCTGAGGAGGACAGGACAGGATTCTACTAAGGAGGTAGTGTGTGCACGGAGAGTCTGGGGATTCTCTGTCTCTGCAGCCCAGTATATTTCTGATCTTCCTGATTTTGATCCTCCACATGATGTCACCCCGGACTGAGAACCTTTTTGGCGTGAGTATTTTAAAAAGACCGTTAGGTCATTTAGCACTTGGCAGTTAGAATTTGGACAACCATTTGTTTGGTAAGAGCCGTTTTATGGCACTTGTTGGAAGTTTGAAGCCTTGGATTGGTAAGGTAGTTTTAGAAACACTTACTGTGGCATTTTTGATACGTATTGGCCAAATATTCAGTTAGTCCTATGAATATGTAAATGTATGTGTTGCAACACATATAGGCAGGTAATGAGGAGATTTTTCTCTACTTCTAAGAATATTTGAACAGCTCAACGTACGAAGAGTACTTTAAGAACTACTTTGATTATAATACTGCATATTTTGCACTATTTTTGGCATGCCTGTTTCAAGCACACATCGAAGAATGTGTTGCTTTTTGGAGGTACCATAGTGAGATGTGAATTAAATTAGCCGGCTCCCTTGAGGGAATATCTAAATAGGTTTAGGTATAAAAACATATTTCTTCCTTGGTGATTCTGTATCCCCAGGGAATTAAAATATGACGAAATACAAACAAGGATCCTTTTTCTGCGCAATTTTATGAATGGAGAAATGCAGAGCGATTTCTTTTTTGGTGTTCTGCCAGCCAAAGCTAGTGAATTGAGTGTATTTTGGCTTCTTGGAAATAAAATAGTTTGTTGGGCTGTTTTTGCAGTCTTTTAGAATACTATTGAGAAGCGTTTCTTGTAAATATGACTTAAAAATAGAATTTACAGTTGGTTTGGTTTAAGTCCAGTCTGTGGGCTGTCCTTTGTTTCTGTCTTAAGTGTTGATCTGTGGGTTAAATGTGTGTTTTAATGTCTATGTGGTTCGTGGTTTTACATTGAAACTTCTGTAAGTAAATAGCGATTGTGCTATTTATGAAATAATGGCTATTAAGCGTGCTGTATTATGTGTCCTGAGTGTTTGACCCTTTCTGTATATGTCTAAAATGACCTCAATTCGTGTGTTTGTGGTTTTTCTTGTTATCTTTAGTCTGTTATGCAAAATGTCATTAAATAAATATTAAATAAAAATTAAATAAAAATCCAGAAATTAACCATATGATATGCTAAAATAGCTATATGTTGCTATTTAAATTATAGAGTAAGCAATTATGCACATGTACAAACTGTTATATGCTTAAAAGATACAATTAAAATTCACATCCAATAGGAATAAAAGACCTCAAAAACGAAATTGTGTGTTTTGTAATAAATAAACAATTATAAACCATTTTCCTTAGATACATTGTATCAGATATTAACACATCATCTGAATAAGTTGGATTTTGCTGAATTGCACACACATTTTAAAACTAGAAATGTCTCAGTTTTAAATAGACTGCTACCGTGCTCACGTTTCAACACTGAGAAAAGCTTTTACTGCCGCTAAGCAAACAGCTGTCATTTTTGTAGGCCACGAATAGACAGGAATGTTCACTCAGCCAGGACTTCGTCAGTTGAACATGGGTGAAACTTTGCATTTCAGAATGATGTTTTAAAAAAGGTTACAAAAATCAGGTTCATTATTTTAGATATGAGGAAAATGTTTAAGGTAGGGATTTCCATTCTTAAAAGTTTTTTATAAGCATATTCTTGGTTCTGTTGCTAAATAATAATTGTCCTTTTAAAAAAAAAAATGTGGCGCAAAAATTTGTCATGTTTCAGGTTAGGCTTCTAAGCTTAGGCTTATGAATGAATGTGTCTAAATATGATAGGCAATGGATGCAGCTTGCTTTTCGTATGTGGAATTATCAAAATGATTGGTTTTATAAAAAAAAATTAATTATTAAAAATATTTAAAAAAATAAGGGCTTTTACATTCGTTTTTTTAATATTTATAAAGCTTAATACTCATACTATGACCTTCTAGCATTAAAATTACATTTAAGTTGTGTTGTAATGCATAATGAGGATATTTGCATATGGAATTTCACTCGGCGCAGGCATTACAAAACTCATTTAAAGAAGGTTATATCTTATTATTTTCAATTTCTGACTCCTGGGCTATGTAATGAACACTCTGATCATTAATATTATGCAAAGAAATTATAGGATATTAATTTTTAAGTGCCCCAAATATCAAAGTCAAAATTGGGAACATCTCACTATTTAAATTGTATTCTTGCCATTTAAAGCAGCTTTTAAACTGCCTTAGGCTTCAGCAAATGCATACATTTAGGTCTAATACAACTAGCTAACTTCTATATTATTAGACAAGTATATTGCACACTGCTTATAATTGAAAAAATGTATAAAAAACAAGCAGAAGTTATTCTTTTAACTACAAATAGGGGGATAAGTGCTTTCCAGCTTTCTGTCTCTTTTGCTAAAATGATTTTTAGCCTTCTCAAAAGTGCTATGTACCTCCTATAACTTTGTTTATGCCTAGTTGCTACAAATATGGGTTGATAGTGTTGACAGAAATGAAACCTGTTTCAGATTTCCTACTGTCAAAATAAGGGAAGGAGGCTAGCTACGCTACAAATTAAGGCTAGGTAATATGTATGTTGCTCTCTCCTTTTCACAAATTCTCATAGCACAAATATTTTTGAATAAGTCAGAAGCTTCATAAAGTCAGGAAGGTGGCCAGGTTTAATCTCGGAATTAATTAAAAATAAATCTCAGGAGTCATTGGTTTACAAAGCACAGAACAGAGATGATCTGAGGGGCAAGAATGTTTTACAAATATATAAACATTGATGAGAACGCTTTTTTAATTCACCCATTGTGTAGCAAACAACTAGTGTGATACTTCCTTCCACAGCTAAAAGTTGTCATTAAAAACAGAGTTTAATGGTACCATCAACACTACAGGTTGAGAAAGTTATGAAACAGATAAGAATATTTGAAAATTGAGAAAATGCTCATCCCGTTCTGGTGCACTGTAAGGTTTTTTTTTTTTGCACTTATCTCCCCACTTGTTCCTCTTTTTTAGCTTTTAGATACTGGTTTTCAACTCTAACAGTGCACTGAGGCCTGCTACCAAAACAAGATGTAGTCTAATTATGCTACAGGTAGCTTAGGACTTCAGCACCCCTATAAGTCCGTAGTAAATGGTACCCCAGGTACGTAGGGCCTGAGTGTTAAAGAGGGTCCCAAAGGGCTGCTGCATCTCCTATGCCAACCTAAGGGGCAAGCAAACACATTCCACATAGACGCCCATTGCAGGCTGTGTAACATGGTACAAGCCATGAGTGAAAACATGACATGACACACTCCTGTGTGTCATGCCAATGTAACTGCTCACCCACACTACCACAAAAGCAAGCATTTGGGGTGTCATTTGTGCCTCTGTAATTCTGTAGGGATTTACACAGCGTGCCTCTTTTGGGTCATCTATATAAAGAGCCAGCTTCCTGTATGCACCAGAAAGAGAAAAAAAAGACATCCACCAAACCATTGTTAAATGCTGCACATTCATCATAATACTGGCAAAGAAAAACGTATAGTAATACTGTTTTAAACATTGTTAGCATTAATAAAATGAATACATATATAGGTTTTATTACTTCCCATCCTGTTTGATGAAATAATGACAGGTTCAGTAGTCTAGATTGTTGTTCCCTTATTTTAATCTTTAAGGGGAATTAGATGTGGGTAGTTGTGTTCTACAAGTCTTAGGTGATAACACCAGTATTTGTAGTCTTGCAAGGGCATTGCTAGTACTTTATTAGCTAGTCAGTGTAAATAAACTGACAGTCCATATTAGAGCTGATGTTATATAGTTTGGATCATAAAAAGTAGAACACAGGGAAGATGCCCATGTGATCCTTATCAAAAATGTTTTGAAGAAAATGTTGTTTTATAGATAAGAGCCCCTGTGAAATTAGCAGTTTTAGATTTTTCCTGCTGCTCCTATAACATGAGAGCATGGTCCTAAAATGTACAATTTAGGTGTTTTTTTTAATAAGAAGAATCATTTTAGAAGTGTCTACAGTCCTGTACAAGTAATGTAAAATGTATGAGCAAAAGTGTAGAACATTTCCTTTTTTTAAGAGTTTTCAGCAGATAGACTTCCCATGTAGCTATCTACCCTTAAATACAGAGGATAATGCACCCACATTGAAATTAGTGAGGATAGTGAAGGGTACCCAATTGAAGAGACTAGAAGTACTGCCTTTGCCTTTGTATCCTATGAGAGTGACAGTGCATTAAAGACCAGAGTAACCCCATGCCATATGGCCACTCCCTCGCAGATTGCAGGCCACCTGCTTGCAGTCCCATTGTTAAATACAATAAACTGTTTTTGTACTAATTTGAAGGAAACTAACAACTGTGTCACATTTCCTACGTTACTAGGTTCTGCGGGATCTTCCAGAGTAAAAGGAAGAGTCATAATGACCTGCAGAACGATGATAAAGACGAGTCCCAACTCCTATCAGTGACAGCTACAGATGATGGGCAGACGTCTTGGACCTACAGTCCCAGCACCCAGAAAGTAGCAAGGCTGGACAGCGATCGCCAGCGCGCCACCAATGGCATCTCTAAAACATCATGCTTGCTCCATCAGACGATGCTGGACATCAGACAAGAAGGAGGAGCTGGTTCCCTGTTTGCCACAGAACCAGAGTTTCAGTGCAAAAGAGTGAAAGAGAAGGATCCCTGTTGATGGCAGGGCTGGTTTGAGGCTTCAGTTTTCTATCTGTCTTGTGCAGGTAACCTCTGACAGCACGCGGTCCCTTGAGCCCCTTGGCCTGCGTTTTGGCTACCACCCCCCTTTTCTTTGCTCCAACGGAAGGGCAATGTACCGGAGGATCCAAGATTGGCAAAAGGCACTACATTGTGGTACCCATGTTAAAAGGAAAAATAAAATGAAAGAGCAGCCTGAGCATCCTCTGACACTGAATAACGAGTGTTGGAGCCTGAGAATGCAGCCGAACATGACATTTTATTGCATTTTCTGTTTAAGTAATACCCGGATCTGCACAAGATGATCTGTGCCCACGACCAACGAGGAGCACAATATCTGTAGTGCCTGCCGCAGATGAGAGACACTGGTGCACTGCATTGAGACATTGAGACTTTCAAGTGAGCTGTGAGTGTTTGCCAGAAGGGCACTCCAACAGATACTGAGAAGCATTATTTTCATGGAAGGCCCAACGTGGAAGAAGACAACGCAAGCAGATTTGATGGATGATAGAAGCCTACCAAAGAGGCTTAGAACGGACTTTGGCATAGTTACAAGTGTTTCCAGTGCCATTGTATAAAGTGGGTGTTGGATATGTTCCCATCTGACTGAACTGCCATGGAAGAGGAATAGCCTCTAGTTGTTCCGCCCCTAGCATCCAACACGGTCCACCAGAAGTACATTTGTGTGACTGTTCTTACTGTTCTGCTGGCATCGTTTTAAAGTAGTGTTCTGTCTGTACTCTGATAAAGGGTATTCCCATTTCACCTGAGAGCATTGATAAGGATCGCCACTGTCTCACCTGAGAATATAATAGTCACTGAAATGCATAGGAGCCCTGAAGGTGTTTACTAGATGATTTTAGGATTTGCTTTTGCTTACGACTAGGAAAAATGATAATTCTGTTTGTAATAGTGGTCATTACTATCTACTGCTATCTGATTGTTAATTATGACCCGATGTTTTCTTCTCTTTGTATTCCTGCTTATAGCTCAGGAAAATGCCCACCTAGCAATGAATTATGATATTAATAAATTTATGAAAAAGCAATAGGCAAATATTTTCTATGTTCCTACTGGATCATAGGAATGTCTTCAGCTAATGTTAAAACGGTTGTCTGTCGTAAATTGACAGCAATGGGTTAGCATTTAGCTGAAGCCATCTTGTATTTAGAAGTTATCTTTTCTGCTTTGTGAAAGCCATTTTGTTTGCCATGTGCTCTGTCCTCCCTCAGTGTTAACTGCTCTTGAAAACTGCCTAGAAAAAACTATATTCAGCATCTTCCACTTCGCACATGCCCAGAAGGCCCTAGCTAGTAGAATGCACCTGCCTCTCTAGTATAAGTGTCAGGCTATTTTTGCTGCTGTATGTAGAAGTAACTCTCCTCCCACTTTGTTGAGCAAGTAGATCTTGTATGCCCAACTTAGTCATTTTGCATGCTTAGATGAGCCAGGACTGCCCCTTGCATTTATGCTTACTATGTAACCCTAAACATATAAAAAGCCCCAGTTTTCTGTACTCCTTAGACTGCCTCATTCCGTTGCTAAGGCTTCTGTGTGACATAGTCTCACCTCATTTGAGGTTAATAAATATGATCTTTTATATTTCAGCTTATGTGCCAATTTCTTCTTTATGAGTTTAAAATGACTAAGTATCAGTGGAACCCCTGAGAAGTGGATTTTGTTCTACATTGGTATTTCACAAATAGAAGTCTAACCAAACTATGATTCTACTGATTTAGATGATATGTCTTTGTAAATGACTAATTTAGGAGTCTGAAATTGTGTTTTCTCTTTTAATTGTGTTTGTATATTTATGTTCATGAAAGGGTGCAATATATGTTGAAGGGATTTTATGGAGCATATCTAATGTATTAATGCATTTTTTGGATCAATTCATTTGTTTTTATGTGATTTTAAATTAAAGAAATGTGGTACTGCTTTAGTAGATGTGTTACATTCTTAATTATTTTTTGTGTTTTTTGAATTGTGATTTTTTTTCTTAAAAATGTGATAGTTGCTTTATTTCCATTTATAGTGTATATGTTATTCAGATCCATTGCAAAGGGAATTTGTTTGTAACTTGTGGAGAGCACCTCTTCCCTTTGGTCAGAAAGGGGTCTCTCTCTGTAATATATACATAGTCCAGAAGCTAACAATTCAGACATATCTTCCTCATCTTTGTGAGAAAAAAGTTAGACATGCTGCATAAAATACAGACTTCCAACACCAGTAGCAAGATGTCAGTTGCCCAATTTTCTACTTTACTAAAAATACTAAAGCTCTGTAACAGTCTTTGAGGGAAGAGCTCCAAAAACCTGGAAATCTGTCCATCATGCTGCCAAGTCCAACCACTTTTTTGTCACTGCCACAATAAGACCTGAACGCCTTCCTGTACCAGCTTTAGTTCCAATCTCGAAGATCAACATGATTGCACCTTCAGCATTGCACCCCTTCTGGTTGTCTTCCGCCAATAAATGAAAATATTTGTTTTTCTCTTCTCAACGTGTCAACATCATGCCTACATGCTGGGTTGCATCTTCTGAAAATTCTTGGAAATATGTCTCTTGTCTGAACTTGCGATATTACGTTAATCACATCTTATCCCAATGTATGTAAATATGCCCAACGTGGTTCACTTTTGCTTTTATAATTTAATGTAAATGGAAAATTATAACAATCCCTATAAGTATGTCCTGTGTTTTGGAATGTATGCATTTTCATTTTGTTAAATTTGGCTGCACAAATCATGTTTTGTGTAGAATATTAGGGTGGGAGTGGGGGAGGTTGTGCCTCCAGCAGGCATTAACACTGCATATTTTTCCCTATTAGCTTGCAGCCTCCTTCTTAGCCATCTGGTCAACATGTGAATCTTGCCCACATGCTGTTAGTCAGGCCACACTCCGCAGGATCCGGTCCTAGCAGAAAAATGTCCACCTCCTAATATCACCAAAACCCTTATATATTTTGACAGGGTGCTTGAATGATCAGGCGAGGGAAAAAAAGGAGAGGGAAGGGACAGCAGTGGAATAGAACCTGTAACATCAAAAATACAGATATAAACAAGGGCATATAACCTCTGCTCTCAGTATTATCTCACTAGATAAATTATATACCTGAATATGAATATAGCTGTTGGTAACATCCTTGGGAATCATAAAACGTCATACAGACCAAGCATTAGACCTTAAACAAAGAACTCACAGACGTTAGCCAATGAAAAAACACCCATACTCTCAATCCAATATGATTCAACCATTCCGCATACATATCCAGAGGTTTACCAGAAACTCAGGAATGAGACTTTTGGTAAAAGCAGCGTGGTCTCAACTCATATATCTATACTGGCAAATAGGAATCCAATGCCTGTAGGTGATGGCTTTTGTGCGCCAAAGGAATATCACTCACAGCAGAGAAAACGTGTACACATTCCTATGTGGTTTCCTCACCTCCGCAATCCGATGTATGTGTAATGATAAGTTCAGGTTGTTGTGCAACCTAAAAGTCCCTAAGCACATTATTACATGTGTCTCCCCACTGTATTCCGCTGCTTTAAAGTAAGTCTCAACTTTTCCCAAACTAACAGAAATCGCAACACACACTGTAATAAGCGGTTTGCTCACCGTTGTAGTCTGCTGTGCAAATATAGTTCATTTATTTACAATCACCAGAAACATGAATACCATAAACGCAATACGCGGTACTGCACCGCAGTATTCCGCTATGGCCACAGCGATCACTCACTCAGGTTAGAATGACTACAAGAAGCCTAGCTAGGCTTCCTGAAACTGCTCCCAAGTACTCATGCATCGACTGAATTGTCAGCTCAGCCTTCCGCAAACAGACAATCCTTTCTCCAGAGGATTCCCCAATGGTGCCTTCCTTCAACCTGCTCTCTCTCTCAGCCAAGAGAAAGAGTAACAAACAAAACAGGATTACACGCAACTTCCTGTCCGTCCGCCATGACTAAATCCCCTCCCAAGGGCGGGCATCATGGGAGTTGTAGTTCCAGGGATATCTCGGCAGGCGCTGCAAGGCTTGTTTCCTGACAGTGTTTTTTAAATTTTATTTAGCTTTAAGCTATCCTCATATTTCTCCTTTTGTGTTGTCAGTGGCGATGGCTTCTTTCTTCAGCTTTAGTGTATTTCCCTACAGAGCCTGCAATGTTTTTTTCATTTCCGTCAAAACAGACTTTGAAAGTGCACCCCGCCCACATCCTGACTTATATCCTTTCTTTGGTCCAAACGAAGCCACCCTATGCCTTCAAGTGAGCAGTTTATGGTAGGCACACTACATTATTTTGAAAGAGGAGACTTCATTTATCGGTAAACTGTCACTCCAAGTAGTTGTTTACAATTTCTTTTTATGAGCTTTAAACTGATTTTTCTACTGCACATTAACTATGGTCAAGTCATATTATTTTACCAACACTGCCCGTTTATTTCTCCCTGCTTGTTTTTGAGAGTCTAATCTTCATTTTACTTTATGCTTGCCTCTGTCCTGATCTGTATCTATTATCTAGTATCATAGCATACACTTTCAAGGTATCCGGGTCTAGTGGCTTAATGGGCTAATGTATCTGCTGTAGGGGCCTGTGTTTGACCTCATTCGCACACTCAAACCCCAGCAAGTCCACTCAGCCTCTCATCATTCCGTGGTCAATAAAATGCGTATCATTGAGTTGGGTAACAATAAACATCTCATATTCAGTGATAAAATACTCTTCGAGATGAATGTGTGCTTCAAAAATACACATGTTATGTTAAGGGAGTGCTACTTGCAGTAGGTGCATGCCACATTGTTTTCCTCACCCGTCTTGCTCGCAACAGTAATTAACACAAGAGCTTCAGCCTTCCACAGAAACTCCAAGCAAAAGTTAACATACTAGCCTGCTATCCCTCCAATATGGCACATCCTCTAATCACCAATCAAATAAAAGGAGCAATCACGTCTTAGGAAAAGCTGTTTTTCTGTTTCTGCACTACTCCGAGTGTTGCGTGGATGAGATTGCAGGTAATCGGGGAGTGTGGTCCTGCTATAGCAGACTCAGGCTCTCGTGGGGTCATGGTATTGCTGGGCATGCCTGGGTGACTTCTCCTTGTTATTATATTATGTTTATTGAATCGGGCTCCACAGTGTTGGTAGTCCTGCTGGAGCGGACTCATGGGGAGAGTGGTAACGGTCTTGTGGCTGTGGGGTCGGGTGTTTAGTAACGCCCCACCCCCTTGGTGGTTTTGCTAGAGTGCACTTGGGGTGGGTCTCAAACCTTTCTTTTGAGTCCTGGCTGCGGCTTTGGCAGCTTTAGTCTCCCCTGGGAGTCCATAGGGGACTCAGGACGGTCACAGTTTTCCCTGCTGGGTGAGGCGGCATGGATCTCATTGGGCTCAGCTTCACGCTTGCATGAGTGGGCAGGGCTTTCGGCCAGTCCTGCGCTCCCTATAGCGGGAAGCCTTAGAATGGGTTTTAATTGTGTTTGGGTGGCGTGCACCCTTGCCTTACATGGCAGAGTTTGCCAAAAGAATACTTGGCCTATCCCCTTGGTGACCAAGGCTTTTTCAGCCTCCTTATTTTTCCGGTTCTTTTTTGTATTATTTTTTATTTTTTATTTCCAGGAAGCAATAATTACAAATTATTTGTATACGACATACCAATAGTTACATATTCGAAACACACACAAAAAAATCTGTACTTACCAGAGAGAAGCTGAAAATGATAGCAGAAAAAACAAACTATGGGAAAGACCAGACAGTAAGGGCATATATTAAATGCAGCCACAAACAAGCTAAATAACCAGACGTTCGCCCTCCCTTCCCCCTACTCTTCCATCAACAACCCCCATATCTGTCGGCCCCTCACCTTCCCCCTCCGACCTTTACATTTATACAATGCCATCTCTAGATTAAATATATGATATAATCTAGCATACCATGCCTGATATGTTGGTGGCTCTACATCCTTCCACATAGTAGCAATCAAAACACGATAGACAGTTGTCACCATATAGCGTAGATGTTCTTGAGCAGGGTTTAGCTGTAATCTTTCATCAAATCCCAATATTAACATTGTTGATGTAAGAGATACTACCCACCCCAGATTTTGACATAAAAACTGTTCAATACCCTCATTCAGGGCCAACACTTTACCACAATCAGCGAACATAAGAATTAAATCAGCTGGTCCCAGATCACACCTTGGGCATTTGTTATTATCCCGTTTCCCCCACGCCCAAAAATTAGCTGGGGTAAAATAAAGTTTGAACACTGTTTTATAGATTTGGTCTTTAAGATTTGCACTCAAAAATATTTTCTTAGAGAGCTCTAATGACCTACAGATATCTATAAGCGGGTTGTCCAATTTAGCTGCCCATGCACTTTTTACTTTACAGATGTCGTCCGGGGTGGCCTCCAACAATAAACAATATTGTATACACATCCTTAACAAAAATCAGTTTTTCATTAAAAGTTCTAATACCGAGATTCGAGCCAAGTTAGTGAAGTGCAGGACGAGCTTATTTATCACCTATCTCGCGTGTATATATTTAAAAATAGGGCTTGAATCTAGCCCATATTGTGCCTGGAGTTCCTCAAATGCGGTGACCCCATTCTTGTCGGCAATATCATCTGTTTTATTCCTGCCTTTTCCCATTTTTTACTTGTATTATCATAAAAGGGGGCCGGAAAGGCTGATGAGTGAAACAACCATGTGTATCTGTGAATTCTGGGTATCTCCTCATTTTTACTAATCTTTCGCCATATATTCCAGGCAGTTCTGATAATCTTAATACGTGTTTTCTTATAATAGCTGCCTTCCAGCTGCCTTAAAACAAGCCCTGGAGCAGGTTTACCAACTGCTAGCTCTTAAATAGGTGGTGGGGTCTCCTTATCCACCTCTTCCACCCCTACCGGGTCCCCGCTTTGAGATCTAAATATTATAGTCATGTGTTGCACCATTACTGCCCAGAAATAACATAAGAGATTAGGGATTGCAAGCCCGCCCGGTGATGTGGTAAGGTTATACATTTTAATGATCTCCTAATTTTCTTATACCCCCATATAAATTTCGAAAACATTCCCTCTACCTTTTTTAATTTGGAATTTTCCGGTTCTATAGGTATGCACCGACATAGAACACCTTATGAAACATCGTCATTTTAATGACATTTGCTCTGCAAATAATGGATAGATGTAGATTATCCAAACACTTAAGGTTCCCCTCCACTTTTTCAAAAAGCGGAGCCGAATGTATTTCCCACTTTGAGTTCACCTCTGTGGTAATTGTTATCCCTAAATACATAGATGCATCTGTTCTGCGTTCATCCTGGAATTGAGTGTTTCTGATACATACAAACTGTGTCTTGTCGGTATAGCCTGATTGATTCTTTTATGTATTAAACGTTTGCAATTCAGTGTTTCTGTTGTACAACAGTTTTGAGCCAGGGGGCGAGGCGAGTGAGTAGTCCCATAGTGTGGAGGAGCCCTTCCCTTCTTTGGCTACTAACCAGCAGATGATCCAGGCTGCTGTTGCTGCTGCATTTAAGGATAGGGAGCCTGTTTCTCCTGCTAAGAGGTCAGGGGGTGACCCGAGTCCCTCATCTGACTCCGATGGACAGCTGGATATGGAACTGAAAGGGTTTTATGTGCAGGGTCCTGAATTGAAGGAGGTTCTGCAGCACATTTCCTTGAATTTTAATGTTTCTAGAGGCGGGGTGTCTGAGGACGACACTGCTTTTTTCTCCCAATATCATAGGCAAGAACCTGAGTCCTTCCCTATCCATTCCTCAGTTTTAAAGGTTTTGGAGTCTGAATGGAACAACATTGATAAACATGGGTTTCCTCATTTTTTGGCAAAGTGTTGTCCTTTGCAGGACTTTGCAGACAAATTCCAAGCTTCTGAGAAGGTGGATTCCTTGATGGCTGGTATGGCTTTCCATCGTGGCAATCATTTCTGAGGATGCTTCCTCTGCAGACCCTGTTGATAAGAGGGTGGATGCAGCTATTAAGGTACTTTTTCCTCTTCCAATTTTGCAATTAGGACTGTGCTATCCTATGTATGCCATTCAGTCCTTACTGAAAGATTTCCAATCCTTGGGTAAGTTGAGGGACCAAGGGGTGGACATTCCTCCTACTTTGGCTCTGATGGAGCAGCAAGTGCGGGCAGTTGTCAGACATTTTTTTTATTCCTTGTGATGGCTGCCTCTATGCCTGGGTCTTCTGTTGCTGCTTGGTGCCAGATGTGGTTGAGATCTTGGAAGGCAGATGCGGCCCAGAAAGGATAATAGATGAAGATTCCTTTATCGGGGTGAAGTTGTTTGGCCCCCCTTTAGAGCATATGGTAAGAAATCTGCGGAGGATTGTAAACTTCTGGTCCCTGAGAAGTCGGTTCGGCTAAGGTTCTTTAGTGCAAGGACGGATTTTGGTCCTGCTCGCCAGGGGAAATTTCACCAGCCCTATCATGACAGGAGGCATGGCTAGGGTTCTCTATCTATTGACAAGCCCCAGTTCCATTTCACTTCTTTCTTTTCCCCCACTGTCTCAAACCATGATTATATGGCAATAAGCAGAGCCCATGTGGGGTGGAGGGGGAGTACCTGTCTCTCTGTTCAGAAGGATGGCAGTGTTTGGTTTAGGTACAGTGGGTGTTTCAGGTGGTAATGGAAGGGTTTCGGATTGTTTTTTTTTTTGACCCCCGATGTTTTTTGAGCCATGCCTTATCCGGAGGATAGTGTGAAGATGCAGGCCCTTTTGGAGGGATACGCAGTGGTTCCAGTTCCTCCTTTGCAGGAAGGACTCTGTGTATTTGATTCTCTTTCTGGTCGAGGAGCATGCGGACGATCTCATGTCTATGTTAGATCTGAAGTGGCTTAATCAGTTCATTTCCAATGTCAAGTCGAAGATGGTCTATGTTCAACTCATTCTACCTTTGATCAATCAGGGGGATTTTCTAGCATCCTTGGACATACAGGTTGCTTGTTTCCATGTCTATCTGGATTCCCAGCCTTTTCTGCACTTCTGTGTACAGGGCCAACTTCAGCAGTTCAATGTATTATCTTTTGTTCTTTGTTCCTCAGCAGGGTCCCCTCATTGGTACCTTGCATGGAAGGTGGATTAAGATATGTCTATATTTGGATGATCTCTTGATATCTGCCTCTTCTTTTCCTAAGGCAGAGCTCATGTCAAGGAGGTCTGCAGGTGCTGGGGGACCATGGATTTTTTATGAATGTGAACAAGACTTACATCATCCTCACTCAGGATCTGACTTACATACAAACCCTGTTCATGACTTTGTTGGGGAAGTGTTCCTCCTCCATTCCTGGAAATTGACTCACGTGTCTGACATTCCGATTTAATTGTCGCTGAACTGTCCTCCTGTGAGCAGTTGATTGAGGGTGCAGAGACTTATGCTGCTCTGATGGTGCTTCCTTGGGTCCGCTTGCATATGTACCCTGTGATCAACCATATTTTATCATGCTGGAATCCGTATGGTCACAATTTTTGGGCCATGCAGACGGTAAAGGTAGGCACCACTGAGTGAAGCAACCTGATGTAGCATAACTTGGCTCTTTGTCACAGACAGACAAAGCATATCTAAGTGTATACAGCAAGCCACATAGCGTCAATTTTACATGAACTGCTGTCTGGACTCTGCCTGGCATAACAACACTACACTGCCTCGACTACTCCATACCACGACTAGACAGACATGTAGTTCTGCTGTAGTAGTTGTTGTAGACTGGTTTACCTGTTTGCCACTCACGAATTGGCCATAGTTCTTCCGTAAACCGACGCTGATGATCCATCCCAGTGAGTGTAAAGAAAAAGATATATTATTTAATCAATCATCATGGTATATTGGGAAACAGTGAGTCCAAGGACATTTTGCATATTGGAAAATGCAACGTAGTGGCCCCTGCAGTTGAAGTAAAATTTGAATTAAACAAGGTAAAAAAAGCAGAGTAGACTTGAGTTACATTTAGTGTGTCAAAGAATAAATAATAACAGAAGACATATGATTCATTTCATGCACAACAAACAAACATCAAGTGCTTTCATCCGAGCTAGACAGCCATTGCTGTCCACTGCATTCCATCTTCTCATTATTCAGTACCTGTTCCACTTTTTGTCCGCATCTTCTTCTGAAAGTGAGGGCCCACAGGGCAGCCTTGCCTTTCAATTTCAGAAGTAACTGTCAGCAATCACCAAGCATGTAGTCAGTAATTCCAGTCCCACTTGAGGGGACTCGTCTACGAAGACAAAGTTTTTTGATTCTGCGTAATCTAGCCATCTGCCTTGAGGGAAATGGATAGGGGGAGTCTGGAGGAGGAGGACAGAGGAGCATGATTGAGTTGTGAACTTGTGAACCTCAGGAATGCAGACTGCGACACCTTCAGATAAATAAGGAAATATGATGAAGACAGTGCTGCTGATGGACTTGTTGTGCTTAGGTGATTAGAGTTTTGTTGTGGTAAAAGTTGCAAAACAAAGAAAGACACACAGGAATAAAAGTGAATAAGGACGAAAAGAAGGAAGTCATTTTCAGGCCTCGGTGTCAGGGAAGTAGAGCTCGTCCTCAAACTCTGTGAATTGAGGCGGGAGTAGGTCAGCTAACAGAGAAGAACTTCCGTCACCTAAGTCGGTGTCCTCTTCTTCCTGCGTGCATTCACGTATTTTGTAATCTGGTGGTATGAAGTGCTGACTCATCTTGATCATTGTTAACCTCTCCACATTTTTGGGCGAGAGGCGGGTTCTTTTTGAAGTTACAATGGCACCAGCAGCACTTAAAACTCGTTCAGAAGACATGCTTGCGAGTGGGCAAGACAAATAATTTAGAGCCAGGTTGGTGATCAGTCGCCATAGAGGCGTTTTCCCATACCAATACAGCAATGGGTTCTGATTAACAAAGACCTCTGTTGGGTCATCCAGACAGGCCTGCACCATCGACTCAAGGTTCTGAATGAATGAATGAATGAATGAATGAATGAAATTATTTGTAGAGCGCACGATGGCCAAAGCGGCTTCCTGGCGCTGAGAGCTCTAAAGAACCGAACAGACAGGGCCAGGAGGTTTAGCGGGGGTAGGCCAGGGCTGCTCAAATTTGCGTACCATCTGTGGCCTTTGATTCACTGGAACGAGCAAACACTTGATGAGTTAGCCAATCCGCTTCCGACAATATTATGTCTGGGCCTGGTGCAGATGAGGATGATAATACGGTTGATGGTGTCATTAACGGCTGTGTGGGAAAGTGACTCCTTTTGGCCACAGATTCAGAAGTGGAACTTGACGCCGGATGGCCTGCTGATTCAGTAGTACTTCTGCCGGTTCCTTCAATTTTCTGCCGCTCTTTTTCGAATCGAGTGGCTGACAGAGCTAGCCAATGTTTGTACTTTGAAACACCCACCCTCATGCATGGCCCTAACTATATTACTGCCATTACCCATGGAAACATAACCAAGCATGCACTTTCTTGGATCCAGCCATTCATAGACCTTACTCTGAAACTTATCCAAAATGTTTTGTGCAGTATGAGATTTCTCCATGGCAAACATGGCTACTGTTGCATGTTTCCAAGTAGCTTGAAAAATTGTGTCCTGGTCAACACCTGCATTTAACTTGTCTCTAACCCCTTTAAAAGAGACCCAGTGTGCAGTGATGCATATGTAATCAAGGGCTTGGCAACTGGTCCACATGTCTGTTGTCAGGTGGATAGTGTGAACAGCACTCTTCTGCAAAGCTGCTCCAATCACCTCCAGCACATCTTGATGTAGTGCTGGAACCGCAACTCTGGCAAAATAGGACCGGCTAGGAACCTTCTATTTAGGGCAGACTGTTTCCACAAATTCTAGAAAACCCACCCCTTCCACGAAAGAAAAAGGGAGAAGGTCCAGCACTAGCATTTTAGCCAGCTTTGCGTTATACAGAAGTGCTGTTAGGTGGTTGCGTTCAAATGGCGCCTCTGACCAAAACATGCTTCTAATGGTGGTCTGGACCATTTTACGTGATGGTGATGATGATGATGCAGACTTCTTCAAACCAGTTAGGCTCATTGATGTACTTTTTCGCATTGGTGTCTCTCCCAGACTCTTAGTGTGGCTCACACATGTTGCTGGGTAGAGGGTGTGGGCGCTACCACTGCAGTGCTGCTGCCAGCGGTACGGGGTGTACCAGTCAAAATGTCTGTTGCTTCTTCACTTCCCCCCTGCACGATCAGCCCCTCGTCATCATCGGATGCAATATGAATGGATACATTTGGATTTGTTGCACTTTTGTATTCCCGGATCTTCCTTAGGTGCGCCTCCCAAATGATAGTGTGATGTTTTTGGAGATGACCTCTCTGGCCTCCGGTACCATAGTTGGTACCAAGCTTACCCCAACTAACTACACTTTTACAAATCGAACAAACGACCATGTTTTCCGCCTTTTTGCTAACACTAAAGAAGTCCCAAACTGGGGACTGGAGATGTCTGCTGGTGATGGAGGTGCTACTTTCAATGCCAGATGAAGTGGAGGATGGGCATGGCTGAATTTGACTCTGTTGTGCACTTACAGCACCACTACTTGAGGTAATGGAGGTTGAGCTGGATAGAGGTCCCTGCCGGCCTTCTCATGAGAAAATATGAAAGCTGTAGGTCGTGTTGGTGTAGTAGTTAACTGTGTTGGTGGTGGTACCAGTGCCACCCCGCCCACATCCCGCTCAGCAGCACTTCAGGATAGGGTCAAAATGTCTGTCTGCATGCCCGCTGGGGCTGGAGTGACGACTGTGATGACTGGGTCGTCGTCAGACTGTTCATCAGCAGCAGAAGACACCACTTCTTGTTCGTCATCTTCACCCATAAGTGGAAGCCTTGCGGGAACCTTCCTTTTAGGCTTAGCTACCTTTGTCGGCTCATGGTGTACCTCACTTTCAGACTGCATTGCTGGGTTCCAATGAACATCAAGATCATCAGAAGGAAGGGTGCTTGAAGTAGAACTTGTAGTAGTAGCCCTCCTTGACCTTTTTCTTGGTGGGTATCTGGAAGACAATGGATCATCATCAGGAGGAGTGGCTTCCTTGGATGATACCTCTGCTTGAATCTCGATTTCCTGATGTGCCCCTACTTCTGGAGGAACAAGCATTGTGGGCAGTTGTGCCGCTCCATGTGCCTCAAGTTGCGCCTCTTCATGCGCCTCTCCATGCGCCTTTCCTCGTGCCTCTACTTGCGCCTCTCCTTGCGCCTCTCCTTGCGCCTCTACTTGCGCCTCTCCTTGCGCGTGTACTTGCGCTTGTACTAGTTGCACCTGTGGTTGTCGTTGCAGCTGTGGTTGTTGAACACTCGTCAGATGAGTTAGAATCTGCGTTGATTGGATGCTACTTTCATGCGATGAGCCAACATCACAGGTCGATGGTGATTGAACAATTACAGTGGCTGCCTCTGCAGCACTCATAGCCTTGGACCTAACTTGGCGTGGTGGCACTGAACCCAATGAAGCGGAGGTGCTGCTCCCAGCTTGGTCCCCAGCGGACCCCGATGCTGCAGGCGTAGTTTTTTTCCCAAAAAGAGTGTCTGTGGGCACACCAGGCTCCTTGGTAAGTGGCGCCACTTGCTTTTTCTGTTCCTTCTTTCTGGCAGTGGCACTCGCAACATTTTTGCCAGAGGATCTACGGCCACGGCCACCTTTCTTTGGGCCCATCTTCTTCAGATGTCAGAACAGCTGGCCGCAGTTGCACGATTTGCAGAGTTGTCTAGGGCCACACGTGACGTCACGTGACATTGTGCTGCACACACAGCTGCAGGACTTTTTCCTGGCACGGATGATGATGAACGATGACTGATGTGATTCTCTTGTGCACCTAAAAGGAAAGGAAGCCAGAGGAACACCTGTTAAATAAATGTTGCATATGTTGTACTTCAAATAAATATTTTGTACTAGGCATTGCATTTGTTATTATTACAACAACACACCCAAAAACAAAAAGACCCAAAATAAAAATGTCATTTCTAATCCTAAATGGATGTTTAAATTAATGGAAGAGAGACTCCACAGAAAGACTTGGCCCATGCACCACTGAGTACCCCTGGGCATAATGGATGGTCGATTCTCCCCTGAGGCGGAAAGCCGGGGTTAGGCCTGCAGACGAAATATTTTAAAAGGTTTGGAATTTTATTTTGTGTTTTTGCATTTTAACCTTGCCTTCATCACTACCTGTCCCTCGCTGCATCTCCAATCCTGCTTCCCGCACAGACGATTAGGCGCTGACGCGGAAGCAGAGAGGGGAATCCGCCATCTTAGGTGGACTGCAAAGATTGCGGACCAGCTGTTGGCTGCCTCCCACCCTCCTCCCCTCCTATTAAATGATCACTAGTCGCCGCCCACGCAGCGGGCGGGCGCGCCGATGGCCGGGACCGGGCTCAGGGCCATACCCCCTGGCCCGAGGATGACAGTACCCCTGATCCCTTACACTAGGAGCGAGTTAACTCAGCTTCGCCCAGCCACTGGTACCAACTGCGCACAGGTGGACCCAGATAATAAAGTGGCAAATCAGGTAACTAGCTGCCCCCATTGTAAATCTAAGCTGCCTCTTTTTAATTATATCATTAACTCCGTTGACGCTAACAATAACAAAAGCGTCAATATAATGATATCATTAATTAACGCTCGTTCCTTGGGCAAACATAGACTGGATATAGCTGACTTAATTATTGACAGGAACATTGATATATTGTTTATTACGGAAACCTGGATGGATAATGCGTCCGACCCTGATCTGGTGGTCGCCGTACCCGAAGGCTATAGGGTTCATCGTCAGGATAGACTGGAAAAGAGAGGCGGTGGTCTGGCAATAATTTCCCGCAGTCTTTTTCCGGTAAGAACATGTAATGTCCCCTCCTTCACATGTGAAGCCGTTAATTTTTCTATCATGCAAACCACCTCGCAAAACTTCAGGGGAGTTCTCCTTTATAGACCCCCAGGAGCGCATACAGAATTTCTGTCTACTCTCAACACAATGCTAAAATCTTTAGCGATTGAGGACTCCTTCACGGTCCTAGGTGATTTTATTTTCCATTTGGAAAATATCGAACACAATGAAACACTAACCTTATTGAATGATATGGAGACACTGGGGCTTTCTCCGCTGATCACCTTACCTACGCATGAGGCTGGCCACATGCTGGATGGTATATTTTCTAATCTAAAGGAAATTTACATCCAAGATATTCTTCCGCTTCCATGGTCAGACCACCATGCTATTATTTTTAAGATATTAATTAAATGCTTTCCAATAAAGAAGGTGGCTGATACTAGCCAAGGGACATTTAAGGTCTGGAAAGACATAAATAACATACACCTCACAGCGCTATTAAATAGCACTTGCCCAACCTTCCCTATTGATCCAAACACAGCCACCGAACAATACACGAGCTGGATAAGTAACACCATGAACCTACTGGTGCCTAAGAAAAATATTTCTAAAAATCGGTCCTCTCCTTCTGCACCCTGGTTCTCGGATTTACTCAGAGAACAGAAACAGAAATTCAGGAACTACGAAAGGCACTGGCGCAAAACCTACACCATAGAACTAAAAATGCGCTATAAGGAGGAACTAGCCAAGTATAAAAAGCTGATTATGGAGGAAAAAAGAAAATTCTATATTGCGCAAATTGAATCCGCTAAGAATTCTAACAAACAATTATACCAAGTAGTGAAACAACTATCGGGCCGAATACCAGATGCTGCCCCCCCCCTCACAAGCTCTGTGTGATGCCCTGGCCAATTACTTCTATGAAAAAGTAAATAACATCTATTTAGAATTCTCTACTAAAGTCAATTCCAACACACAGTTATCCAGCATTAAATCCTCTGATCACTGCTTATCGCAATTTAATGAAGTCAATGAACAACAAATAGCAGATATCATGAAAACGATGAAATCAGGATCTGCTCTGGACCCCTGCCCTCCTAAAGTCTTCTCCCCTATCATTAATTCAATAGCGCCAGTGATAACCCATATCTGCAATTCTATGTTTACTGCAGGGATTTATCCAGATATGCTTAAAAACACCCTCCTTAAATCTCTGCTTAAAAAACCTCAGTTGGATATGGAGGAACTGAAATATTATAGACCTATAGCCAGCCTACCTTTCCTGGCCAAGGTGGCAGAGAGAGTTATGAATATACAACTCTTTGAATTTATCGAGAAACATCATCTCTTGGATGATACGCAGTTTGGGTTCCGCAAGCTCCACGGCACCGAAACTGCTCTCATTAAAGCCACCGAAGACATCAGACTCATTAGAGACCAGGGAGGCACCGCTGTGCTCATATTGCTAGATCTATCAGCGGCCTTTGACACGGTCGATCATTGCATCCTGATCGACCGTGTCTCGGCCATGGGCATTGAACTTAGAGCTAAAAAACTGCTCGCCTCCTTCTTGTCGGAAAGAACACAGGCAGTCACCTTATGACCTTTTCAGTCGGTCGAACTCACCCTGCCGGGTGGAGTTCCCCAAGGCTCATCCCCAAGTCTGACACTTTTTAACATCTATGTGTCGGGCTTAGCTAGAGTTATAAAAACTCACGGGATGGGCCTCACTTCTTATGCAGACGCCACACAGTTGGTGTTGGCCATAAACAACGACAGCGAGAAGGTGGCTGAGTATTTCCAAGAAGGCATGGTGGCCATCAAGGACTGGATGGCCAGCAATTGCCAAAAACCTAACTCCGAGAAGACGGAGGTTGTCATCTTTGGGAAATTATCCCCGGTTTGGTCAAGTTCCTGGTGGCCACCATCATTGGGACCTTTGCCCATCCCGGTCTTGAGAATTAGGAATTTGGGAATTGTTTTTGACGACAACCTGAAATTCGTCTGCCATGCTAACCAAGTCGCATCAACAGCCTTTTACAAGCTCAGACTTATTAAGAAAATTCTCCCATACCTACCAGAAAGTGCAGGAAAATCACTGGTTAGCACACTGGTAATGTCATCAGTGGACTAGTGCAACGGACTGTTCGCTAATACACAATGTAGGGTCATCAATGAAATGCAGACAGTCCAAAATGCGGCGGCAAGACTGCTTTCCAGGACCCCCAAATTTAAGCCTATTTCGCAGGTGATCCGAAACTATCACTGGCTGGAGATCAAGAATCGCATAAAATTCAAAATCCTCTGCCTTTCCCATAAGGCTATTCACAACCAGGGTCCTCAGTTTCTCATAAAACAGCTTGTTGCCTACTGCCCCACCAGACATCTCAGATCGGCAACAGCTCATCAACTAGTGGTACCACGCACCAAGACTGTTTCTTGGGGAGATAGATGTTTCGTGGTGACAGCAGCCAAACTTTGGAATACCTTGCCACCGCAGATTCGCTCATGTCAATCCTTGCTACAGTTTCGCAAAAAGATAGTAAAATATTCAGTCCAGATCTTGCATGGAATCTTTAGCGCCGAGACGCCCAAGGGCATTTGTTCGCGCTTTATAAGTCTCAAAAATAAATAAATAAATAAATAAATGAAAGCAAGGCAAACTGGGTGCAGGCCTGAGCTCACTACCTGGCTTCAAAATGGCCCCTTCACCCCCACCACATGGCGAGGCCCCGCCTGGACCAAGCCTCAAAATGGCCCCACCCACATGGCCAGGCCCCAACAACACCCCAAAAAGTCGAAAAACACACAAAAATCACCCCAATCCAATGCCATCCATGCCCTCAATGATGTTTAAATTCAAGACACCCCACGGAAAGACTTGGCCCATGCACCACTGAGTACCCCTCGGGCATAATGGATGAAAGCAAAGCAAACTGGGTGCAGGCCTGAGCACACTGCCTGGCTTCAAAATGGCCCTTGACCCCCACCGCATGGCCAGGCCTCAAAATGGCCCCCACCCACATGGCCAGGCCCCAACAACACCCCAAAAAGTCAAAAACACACACATATCACCCCAATCCAATGCCATCCATGCCCTCAATGATGTTTAAATTCAAGAAACCCCACAGAAAGACTTGACCCATGCACCACTCACTACCCCTGGGCCTACTGGCTAGTGTGGCTTTACAGGCACCCCAAAATTAAAAATACATATTACAGTGAGCTAAAATTCCGTGACATAAATTAGATTTAAGTTCAACAAAACTCACAGAACCAGTTTATCATGCACCCATGACTAACCCTTTGCCTACTGTATACTGTGGCTACCCACAATATATTTTTTTTAAAGTTGTGAAAAAGTTTTAAAATTGTAGTTGCAGCAATTGCAATGCCCCAAACAAACAACATCAACTTACTCAACTTACTTGCAATACCTCAAATCCAAAAGTGATCCAAAAACTCCAAAGTCCAAAAAGTCCTCAAATATAAATATCCAGCAGCAGCCACACAAAGTAATCCTTCCAGCTCCAGATCCAAATGAAAAGTGACCAGGAGATGGACAAAGCACTGGGAGGAGCCTGCTGGACAGGAACAGGAAGTTGGAGACTCTGGGGCACTTCCTTCCTCCCCCCCCAAAAAAATGGACTCCTTGCACAAAAAAGTGCAGCCAAATGTCAATCTGAGGAGTTATTCTGATCAAAATCATCATTTTCAGAAGGTTTATGCTGCCTTCAGTGGATTTCTTGTGCATAAGTGCAATTTTTGTTCTGGAAAGCGAGCTGTTCAAATCTCCCGCCGGAAGTCAGCTGCGCGCCGCATTTACGTGTTCGTAATTGTTTACTCCCGCGATGCGTGATCACGTGCCCTTATGACGTACTCGCGTTGTCAAACTCTCGCTGTGCAAGATGGCGGGCCGCGATGACGTACTAGCGGTCGAAAAACTGTTGCGCGATCACGCAGCAAGATCCAAAATGGCGCAGCACACGCAAACCGGGAGAAAAACAACTCACATAACTCAGAATCATGGTAAGTCAACGTAGCGCGCACGATATTGTATTTTTCAAGCGCGACCTAGTGAAAAAATCCGCCAGCTTGCGAATTGCGGATTTTTTGGCAAATTCGCTCAATTCGTGGAACGCAAATTTGCCAAAAATAAACAAATTCCGCGAACGGAAAGGATTTTACGCCCATCCTTAATTTTTACCAGGGGATGCCTGTGACTCCCCAGGTCAGGGTGGATCATGGGTGGTGGTTGGAAGTGGTGAATCTGTCCTGGGGTTGGCTCTTTCAGGTGGTTCCTATCCATGTTGTGATGACGGATGCCAGTCTGCTGGGCTATGGTGCGACCCTGGGGGAATTGTCTGTGTAGGACCAAAGGTCCAGTGTTTTGAAGGCTTGTCTGGATGACCCTCCTTCCCAGATCTCTTCCTCGTGTCCAAGGCCTGGAATGCCCATCTGCTCCATCTCAGACAGACAACATTGCTTCCCACCTTGATGGATTGGAACCTGCACCCCCCAGCCCCAGCTCCTTGAGACTCTCACAGGTGAGTAGTAGCGCTTAACAAACACTTGTTTGATTGAGTGATTTGTTTGTTTCTTTTAATTACAGGGATCTGAAGGCGGTTCACTTGGGTCTCTTGGCATTCACTCCACACCTGGAGGGTTAGCATGTGTAGTTCTGGATCGACAACCAGGTTGTCATGAGTTACTTGAATCATCAAGGAGGGCGTCGGGGGAAAACCCTCAGTTGTCTCAGTCATGTCATTTGCTCCTGGACGGAGATGGTTTTGGGGTCCCTGTATGCGGTTTCCTTGCCGGGCAGGGAGAATGTGGTGGTAGACAGTCTCAGCAGTCCTTCCATGGGTTCCCTGTCCTTGACTCGGGAGGTGCTACTGAGTTTTCAGAAGAAGATTAGATCTTTGAGGCTGGACTTGCTTGGTTCCCCAGAGATTTCACAGCTCACTTGTTGCACGATTAAGCCTTACCTGGGTTGTTAAAAGTGGATGCAATGTCCTTCCATTGGCCTCTGGTTCTTCTGTATGCCTTTCCCTAAGTTCACCTGGTTCCGGCGGTGTTGCAGAAGATCAGCGTGGATAAGGCTTTGGTGATTCTGGTGGGTTTGGGGTGGCAGAGATTTACTTGGTTTCTCCTGTTTCAATTCAATTCAATTCAATTCAAAGTTTTATTGTTTGATTACTAAAAACCATAACAAAGTGTTAAAACCATGTAACTCATGTGAACATATACAAAAGTTTTTAAAGAGAGAAAAAAAGGACCCCGGTTAATGCAAAAACAATGCAGTAATCTTGCGATAAAAATTGGGTTAAAATTAAAAACTGTCCGAATATTCATGTGTCTTTACGGTTCAAGGTTATTGCATGACATTACAGTCACAGAATGGTTTTAAGCGTGTCTAAAAAAAGGGACAAATAAATGTGACAGCTAGCATTAAGGTAATGAAGACAGGGTCAAGGAAGGCCAAGCAAAAGGGGCCAGCAGCCACTAATATTTTTGTTGCAAAGAGGTGGCAAGGCCAACTAGCAAAAGATTTGCTCCCTTCTCTTTCCCCACCATTTTAGCAGCTATGATGACAAATTTGGTGAACCGAATATTCAGCTTTGTATTTCCTGGGTTCATAGAAGCTATTATGGCCTGACGACATGTGCGAGAACCTAGTTTTTTCCACTCCTCTGGCAATAAAGTCCTTCTGTCCTTAAGCAGAGCTCCGCATGTGCAGGATATATGCTCCATGCTTTCGGAGTGGTAGCCGCATTTCCTGCATTCGATATTGAGACTGGGGCGCCGCCATTGTGGCATATGCTTTAAAAAGGGCCACTCGCCCAGCCTTAGGACCATTACCTTAACCTTCCAAAAGAGTGAGTATGTGCTTGATAGGTAGGATGACTCAACCCCCGGTTTATAATCGTAGACAACATCCCAGGCGTGTTACCTTCTGCATAGTTTTGCCATGTCAGAGTGAAAAGACCCGAGCTGAACACTACGCTTGATTACGGTCTTCAATGCCTATTGTGATGGACTTGTTCGCCAATATTCTGTGACTCAGAGTAGCTGTAGGGAGCGGGCCAAGTGGTGCCGATATTTTTGGCTAGATTTGCTGGTCGATATTTCATTTCAAAGTTTGGCCTCAAGACTGCTATTCCGGAAGTTGCGTAGTCTATTGCAGAGCTTAATACATGCGCAATCCTCAACACTGTTATGATCTAGCAGGCCAAGTTCTAATCTGACTTGCGCTGGGGATGAAGACCTCTGGCCTGCCTTTCCTAATTATTCGGGCAATGGTGTTTCCTAAAACTCCTGGTGTCGTCAGCCTCTCTGAAGTTGAATCATTTTGTGGCTCCTTTCTCTCAATTATTACTGCAACCGGGGCCCCTTCAGCTGTGGTATTGGACCCGGTGTTGTCTGTGCAGCGGCCTTCAGTGACTGGTGGCCAAGATTTGGATGTCTTGTTGGGGCTGGGGGCTCTGTCTTGCTTAAAGTTTCACTGAAGTGGATGATTAGAAACCCGGTCCAGTCATCAGCAAATATGTTTGTGCTGCTGTGTCCTCTGCCTCATAAGGGGCCTTTATTCTTGAGGGACCAGAATAACTTTGTGTTTCAACTTTTGCTGGCGTTGACTAACTTCAACTTGAACTGGACTGACTCTGATTGTTTGTTTCTATGTACGGATACCTTAAAAGCTTTTTGAGCTTGCTGATAGAGGTTAAATAAAATTGCATTTCCCGGGTTTTTTCTGGCCCATTGTAGGGCAGTGTTTCTTTGAGATTTTAATTGTTTTGTTGCAGGTGAAATGTGAAGTTGTGGTGTGTCTTGCCAGGAGTAAGATTTAAATGGAAATTCATTTAATAAACTCTTTACAAGCGCTTCCCAGCCATCGATGATAGGCGTGTTTTTTCGCCTTGTAAACGCAAAAAGGCAACGCATTTCCATGTGACAGTGGGGACAGTACTGGACGTCCATTTCATTCACCTTAGGTTCTCCGAATAACTGTCTGATATTGTGTGAGTGAGTGCCTGATAATGAGGCATGTTGAGAGATAATGTTATTATTTGGTGTCGATGCTCATCCTCCCCCTGTGCTGCGATGTATTGGCACTCGATTAAGGTGAGCATTTCACTGTTTCCTGATGTAAAGTCCGAAAATGAATGGGTTCGGCCGTTAGTTCTTGCCCAGGCCAGGGGGTATCTGTGGATGAGTGGCCATTTACTACTATACAACATACTCTGCTGAATTGGAGGACTGCATATTCGCCCAAGTTAGACGGTATGAGTCCTGATGGTAATGTTTGTGTGGCGAGATGTGAGGGGACCGCGGGAAGGATGATCCCTAGGTCTTCAAACTGGTTGTGGAAGAGGTTGGTATTAAAATATCCAGAGATTAAACTTGGTGTGCTGCCATATATGCTTAAGATGTTGCATATTATTTCGGTCAGGCAGTCCAGTATGGATTTTTCTCACTGGTGCATGGAGAAATGTAAACATTTATCAGTAATTGCTTGTACTCTGATGTGAAATTTTCGACCACAATGCCAGCGACCCAGTCAACTTCAAATTTTAGCTCTTTGATGCGTGCTGACAGTCTAGTAACCGCGTACATAGAAAGTCCACTGCTCAGTCTGCCGAACGTGCTCTGTCTTGTGGCAGGTGATGTGAATTCCAGGTACCATTCAATTGGGGTGCTGGTTGATAGCCAGGTTTCCTGGAGAAGAATAATGGCATGTTTTTTTAAGAATCCAAGTCTGTCTGGTGATTTCAATTTTGACAAAATACCGTTGATATTCCAGGAACAGATTTTTAAAATGTGCTCCAAGTTATTTCGATTGATCCTACTTTGGGCTAGGGCTGCTGACTGCCATGACTAGTCTGCACTTCTGGTGGTTTGCTGTACTTCACTGCACTCATCATTGGCGACTGGAGAGTGGCTTTTGGCTGCCTTTAGAAAAGAAAAGGGGGGTTGACTTATACTTGAAGCTGGGGCCTGGCTAGGTTGGAGTATTGAAGGGTATCGGGGAACTTGGGGCATTGCTATGATTATTTCCCTGTTTTTGAATTGGTCAGCTTTAGATTGAACTAGTTCCCTTGTGGCATTAGATGCTAATGTAATTAGGGTCGACTCTCCTGTTTGAGGGCCAATACTGGGTCTAAATTTGATGGCGCTTATGTTTTTTGATTCCAGCTTACACAGGTTCGGGTTCGATTTAAAAAGTCGGATTATGTTCCCGCGATTTAATATGTCATGCGGGCCTTAAGAGATATACTACGGTGTTAACAGTAAATTGGTCTCATTGGTGTATATGGATGGGTTGTGGATTTCAGAGGTTAAGGACTTAGTTGGCTTAAGCTTAGCTTCTGATGTTCGTTGCGAGATTGATACACTGTACAAGGGGAGGCTTGTTCACTGACTTGGTTGGTTGATGCTGAGGTAAAAACTGTTTTGGGCATACATACCAAAGAAAGTTGGCTGGATGGAGTTGCCAAAAACTGATGGTCCAGTTCTTTGATGGGGTTAGCTCCGCGATGTAAGCCTGCACCATTAATCATCAGTTGAGGTGAGAAAGAGTGTTCAGTAGTTAGGAGATGCTTTGTGGGGACATGGTTGTGGCTGACCTGTTGACAATTATTAGCTCTTCATTTGTAATTGCCTGTTTCCAGTGTCTCCAATGTTATCCTGAGATATTAGATGTGGGAAACGCCATGAATCTTGAGGTGATTCCGTTTTTATTGAACGTTTGACTTTTGAGGGTCCTTTTAGCGACGTTGTGCACTGGGCTGGTGGGGAGGGTGAGCACTGTGCTCGAAGGCTGTTCTGTTGCTGGTTTATTGTTTGTAAAATAGTTGCAAATAGTTTTTTGGGCTCTTCTGTGAGCCTATTGCGGGATTTCAGAAAATCTTTTTTTTACGGTTTTGATAGTCGATGGGCAGATTGCTGGGGTGATTTGGCATTGGTAATTGTGTCTGTGGATTCATTAGAGACTGCTGTTGTTTTGATTGATGGTAAAGAAACGGGTGGTAATTTGTCAGACGTGTGCTCAGGTTCCAGATGTTTGCCCTATGGAGGAGCCGGTGGTGTGGGGTCGGGAAGCCTGGACTTTGGAATCCTCTGAATTTCTGTTAGTACTGATGGTAGACATTGGGGCAATGAGATAAAGAGTCGATGATGGGAGAGCAGCAACATACTGATTGAACTTGTTACACTTGAGATTGAGCTTTTATTATCAGTGAATTGAGCGCCTCCAATTTTTGATCAATTCCAGCAGTGTACACAGCAAGAGTGTTTAATAGAGTGGTGGAGTGGTGGAGTGGTGTGGCTCACTGGTTAGAGGCAGCAGACCCGGAAGCAGAGAACGGCTCGGGACCAGGGTTCAATTCCCGACGCGGCAGGGTCGTGGACCAGGGTCAGCGGACTCGACAATTCTCGCCTCGGTGCCTACTCTAACCAGGGATCACACTCGGCAACTCTGGGCATTAAGCTTGCCTCATATCTACAACGGCCCCCACAGACGCCGGGGATGCCTGGTTTCACCTTGGAGATACCCAGAAGGGACCATCTCACAGGGAAAGCCTGGATGGGTTCCCCAGCGGTCTTCAGCGCCGGGACGCTGACGGGCAGCTGTGCGCTTTACAAGTCCAACACATTTACATTTACATTTACATATTTTCTGAGTGGCAGTTCAATGCTAACACTGTAGCTTGAATGGTTTGGAGGAGTTGTGCCCAGAGCTCGTTTAGGTCATGAGATGGAGGGCTGATGGTCGATCTGTTGGATTCTTTGGTAAAATAGGATAAGTCACGGTGGGTATTGGGCATGGTTTTGTGGCCCCAGCCTGTATTAATCGTTTGTTGACAACTGTTGGTAGTTGGTGATGAAAGGGTTGGAGATGATGTTGTGAGGTTGCTTAGATATTCGTTTGCCTGGGTTGCAGCTTGCAGGATGAGAACTTTAGTAGTTGCTATTGAATGGGCGTTGAGGGCTTGGGACTTGTTTATTAAGGGAAAAAAGTAACCCTGGGCGAAGAACTACGCTCCGTTCGCGGAGCTTGCGGAGTTTTGGCAACTCCGCGTTCTACGGAGAACGCGAAGCTGTCGATTACTCCGCGATCCGGTGCGTAGCGTAGTTCTCGCGCGCTGAATAACATTATCGCGTGCGCCGGGGTAAGTTCGCGCGATATTTGACGCGATCACGCACTTTGGCAGTGCGAACGAGAAGATGAGTTCCCGAACATGTCTAACACACAGCTATCTCGAGCATGCAGGCAGCGCCCCGAACACGCGCACCGCGCTCCCGAAGACGAAAAACGGCGCGCGAACGGGTCTAGCAAGCTACTACGCATGTCCGCGGAGCTACGCGAAGGTCGCGGAGTGCAACTGCGTCTTCGCGTAGCTCCGCGGAGTGCGGCTCCGCGAACTACGCCCAGGGTTAGAAAAAAGTGGCTTGGAATCCAAACAGAGTGATGAATTGGCTAGGTAAACAGGCATCCAGTGAAGGGTGGAGGGGAAACAGAAGTCGATACGTGAAAGTTGTTGACTTGTGAGTCAAACGAGGGCTGGTCGAGTGCCTGGACGAGAACCTGAGGTGATGAAGGAACCTCTGAAGCTTCTTTTATTTGGGGATCGGCATTTGTTGGAAGGCCTGGGAACGATAAACTGAGGCCTTACTCACCAGCATACTCATGGATCATGGGCTAGACCAGTTTTTGGTGCAGGGCTGGGGCTACTGCATCATCAGAAACCCTCTTCTTGATGCCTTTGTTTGAAGGATTGGGTGGAGCTTTCCTGGTTTTCCTAGATCTTATCGCTGGGAGACGTAGGGGATATCGGGTAAAGGGTGGCCCCTCACACACCCCCACTAACTGAGATGCTTGGGCTACTTGGAGTGTTCTAAATACCCAGAAAGTTAATCTGAGGGATAGTGGTGCAACAAGGCTGTGCAACAATTGGTTGGTTTCCTCCCTTAATTCAGGTGAAGCAGTGGGTGCAGTGGCTACAAGGGCTACACTGGCTGCAGTAGCAGTAGCAGTGGCTTGCAGTGATTGCTGAATGGCTGGTGGTGGCTGGAGTGGCTGGAGCTGGGGTGGCTGGAGGGAGCAGCGGGCAGCCTCGGGTTTCTTGGTCGCCCTGTTAGTGCAATGGTAGCAGCTGTGATGAAAACTATGGCAATAGCTAGGGAGATGGCTGTGGCTGGAAGTGAAGAGAAGTTTCTCCTGTTGTTGGAGTTTATTGTTCACCCATGTTGTGTGATCCCATATCATCCTTATCTATTGATGGGTCCCCAGATTCCATTTCTGATGTTCCAGAGAATGCATCTTCTGGCTTGGTTCTTGAACGGTGGAGTAGGGGGTGTTTCTAGTTGGTGGCTGGGCTGATTCAACAGTCCAGGCATTGTTTTACTTTGCATGCTTATGCCAGGCACTGGTCCAATTTTTTGGTTTGGTGTTAGCAGAAGGGATTTTTTGTTGAGGAGGGGGAGCCTGTCAGGGTTCTGGATTTGATATTGGATGGCTTTGACCTGAGTTTGGTGCATTCTACGCTCCATGCTCAATGGGCTACTCTAAAGGCTTTCAGGTGACTCTTTTTTTGATGGGGTGGAGCCTCTGGTTTCTCTATTGTTGAAATCTGTGGCATTGAGGCGTTCAAGGCCTATGTTGTCTGCCCCTCCGTGGGATCTCCCGTTGGCTTTGAAGGTGTCGCAGGAGTGTCTGTTTGAGCAGTGGTGGCTTCTTTGCTGAGGCGGAGGAGCGTCACACCACTAATTTTAGCTGTGTAAATGAAGGAAAAATAGAATCATCATAACTGAACGTTATCATTTTATTTGTTCCTGCATCTTTTTAGGGTGAGGCTGCTCTACTCTCAGAGGAGGGAAAGGAGTCATGGCACTCTGTAATGTGCACATGAATGTTTGACCGACCCCCTCGGGCCAGTCAAGCAGTCGTGCTCACTTTGCATGTTCTCCATGCAGGCTGCATTAAAGCGTGCATTGAGAAGCCGCTGGCCCGACCATTCCCAATTTGAGCGCCGAACCATGACGCTATGACTAATCACAACACTACATTGGAGCAGAGGGACGAGGATGACAAGGGACGATGCTGAGAGATGCTAGGAGATACATTTTCTTTGTTTCATCTTTACGTCCCCCCCCACCCGACCTGATCCGTGCCAGCTGTTACTGCGTTCCAGCCGCAGGATTCTGTAGACTTGACATTTCTGACTTTGAAGATAGTCTTTTTGGTGGCTCTTTTTTGTGGCTATTGCCTCAGCCAGGCGCATTGCTGAATGGGGTTGATTCTTGAAGTCTGTCTTTTTTTTGCATTTTCTGGATAATAGTGTGGTGTTGAATATGCACCTTACCTTTGTCCCTGAGGTGGCTTCTTTTTTCCACAGGTTAGCGGAAGTGGTCTTGTCTGCTTTTCTTCCTGAGCATCAGTCTGAGGCAGGGTCTCTGTTGCATCTCTTGGATGTGAAGCAACAAAAACAAATGTTGTTGCACGCGCTTCATTGCATTTGGCGATGCAGCACGCGCATGAAATATGGTATATTTATTTTCATGTTTACTTACCTGTAATAGGCCGTAATCTGTAGTTTACTACCACCCCCACCCTGCCCCTCCCCTGCCTCATGTCAGTGCCTGGCAGCACTCCCACCACAGGCCGCAACTGTGCACCACGCTCCAGGATAAACCCAGCAGAAGTGCTTTCCTGCCGAATGTAGGGCAGAGGCAGTTTTATAATGAAAGCATTGTTCATATAGCACTGTGTCAGAGGTGCAGAGCCAATGCGATGATATGTCTGTGGCAACTGACATAGCTCCAACTGACATTCATGATATAAGAGCATCGTGTTCTGCGTGCTGAGTCTTGGACACAGTATATAGACTGCATGGCAGCAGTGCATTCAAGGAATTGAAGAAATAGTCCTCATGTACAGGGTTTTCTCAGTACATTATTGCATGAGTGTAAAGTTATGGTAAAACATCACCATATGAAGAGCTGGCAAGCTAAAATATGCATTCTAAAATGGGGGCTCCATGCGGGCCCTGATCTGCTTCACCACAAAGGCAGTGGTCCAAGAAGCAAAAACCAAAGTTGCAGTTCTGGAATCAACCGTTGGTAAAGTTCAGAGCTAAAGGGGCTAACACAAGTGCTTCAGGGGTGACAGTCCTGAATAGGAAACCCATGACGGGGGTCAATTGAGGGATGGGTTCCCCGTGCTCCTTGTTCCCGGGGTCTTGACCAGTGTTCACAGCAACCTGTGCCCGTGCGCGCCCGTGCCCCTTAGTGACCCTGAGCGCGCACCCTCCTTAGTGAAGCGTGCACATACAAAGAGAACGTTCGCGATGCCGCTTTTAAAACGCAAGCGGCGCGAAAACCGGTAATTTTCAGGTACACGTTCCATAGCAAGTGGCTCTTGCACTTGCTAGATTTATTTCCTAATGGGCCACAACTGCCGGCTGATTGTGGGCCATTTTGAAAATATTCCTGTTAATTGCAGCGCAGACGGGTGCAGCAATTAACAGGAATACTTTCACAAGTGCCCACAATAGGCCCTCAGCCGCGCTCCATTAAGAAAAGAAAAGACATGCATCAAGTTAAAAAGCACGACGTGTAAAGTAAACGTCGTGCTTTTGGGCGTGCTGCATTAATTTTTTTAATGAAGCGTGGCTGAAGGCTGATTGTGGGCATAGTATTCCTGTTAATTGCAGCACCCTACTGCGCTGCAATTAACAGGAATATTTTCACAATGGCCTACAATCAGCCCTCAGGCATGCTCTATTTTTGCAAAAGTAGAAATGCGACATGAAAGAGAACCAAAAACTTGGTCATGGTATTTTCCTTCTGTAGTGAACACAAAGCGCTGGATCAGCAGCCTCGATTCTCTTCCTACGTATCCCCTAGCTTATGCCCTTACGTCCTCCCTCAGTACCAGGTGCGCAAATACATCACATTTCTAAAGTTTTCAGAATGGTTTGAGTCGCTGGCGCTGTGTGTGGTACTTCAACCTTTGAAACTTCGTCCTCTGACCTCCAGCCTGAATCAGGCCCAGCTCTAGGGCAGTGCGACCGGTGCCATCGCACCGGGTGCTGGCTTCCTGGGGGTGCCGTGTTTGCAACTTTATAATGCTTTTAAAGCACCTGCTGCCACGTTTCTTTCCTCCTGCAATTACAGGGCCTAACAAAAATGTCAAGATAACTCTGTGATTCTTCCTGCACAGAGATCAACGTGTTGTGTAGTTGAGCTTTTTGACTTATGTGAAGGTAGCACAGAGGGTTAATATGCCTACTGCAAAGAACATGTACCAAGTTGATTACAGAGTGCGTTTCATGTAAATAGATCAGCAGGTTACTGCTTTTAAAAGAGCCATCCTTTTGTTTCTTGCAATTTATAACTTAAAGTCCTAATATAGAATAATGAGGAATTAATTAACTTTCATCATAGAAGTGCATACACTCTGAAAAGTATAGAAAATTGAATATTGATGCAAACTTGAATAATGTTGTTTTAATTTGGGTATAAATGGAATCTTATTATTAAAGAAAACTCCCATTTATGGTGTTTCTTTTTCAACTCTGAGTTTGTGCTTCTCCACACCAAGCACTCCTGAACTATACTGCCTACCAGTATGTATGCCATGTGACTCCTACACTTTTAGTCCTTTCGCTTATTTAACATTTCCTATACACTGATTTGCACAAGTATGATTGATTGTCTGTGTAATGTGTGTGTGATGCAAAGTGACATACTTTACTGATATGAGTGGCGCAATATAACAAATTCAATACATCTAAGAGAGAGTGGTTAGGGAGACTTGGTCACTATTAAAGGGAGCAAGTGAGAGAATTTGTGGTGGAGGTGGTCACTGGGGGCACCAACTAACCTTGTCGCACCGGGCGCCACCAGGGCTAAAGCCATCCCAGGCCTGAATGCTCGTTAACATATGTCAGAAACAGCTCTCCAGATATTTCTGCACACAGGAGCATGCATTGGTTCAGCACCTTCTGAGGAGTTTTTTTTTACATTGCACAAATTCAAGACAATGGTTGCTCTGCTTGGGGAGGGCTTAACCTCCGTAACTGTCTTATAGTGACACTAGACACTGTGACACAGTAAACGCATTCTTTCTGTTCACAAACAGACGCAGTAACAGCTTCGGGTATTCTAGAAAGCCAAGCTCAACAACATACCTAAAACCCAAAGAGAGGAACATCATCTGCCCCTGAACCCAATACATGAGTGCTACATTTATTTACTTGATAATGCGCACCCCGTCACGTATGTCTTGCTCCATCAGGCAAATACATATATCTCTATGCCAGCATTTGTACGCATCGTATCAAAGTTTACAACAGTGGCTCTGTGAATACTTTTACATTGGTCCCAGCTTGTGCCTCGCAGCGCACTGACGCTGCAACTGGTCTGGTCAGCCCAGGCAAAGAGCACATGGGGGGCAGAACAGGTATCAGACACAGCTACCTTTTCTAAGCAGTGTTCAACCTGATGCCAATTTGTAGGGTGGGACGCAGACTCTGGCTGCAAAGTGATTCTTAGAGAAATGGCCTGGGATACCTCCTCTAAGGACTAAGAGAGCTCTGGAGCTTCAGGCAGCCATAGTCAGAGCAGACCATATCTAAAGCACTAGTGACCAAATAGGTGCTGGTCCAACTTTCAACGCGGCTGGTGCCACTTACTTAATTGAATTTAATTTGAATTTAAAATATTTATTGAGCGCATCATTCACCATGCGGTTTCTTGGCGCTATGGAGGCAAAATTAGCAGTAACACACACCAGAACTGAGGGGGTAACAGGGAAAGGAGAGGAAGTTACATTGGGAAAGCTTGGGTAAAAAGAAAAGTCTTAAGATGTTTTCGGAAAACAGAGTAATGTGTAGCCAGACGCAGATGATCAGGGAGGGAATTCCAGAAGGAAGGTGCCAGAACAGAGAAATTGGAACCGCCCCATTTCTTGCGTCTGTATCGGGGAACATGTAGGAGTGATTGGGTGGATGAGCGCAGCTCGCGAACAGGGGTGTATTCTTTAAGTAAAGAAGAAATAAAGGCAGGGGCAGTCCCTTGACGTGCCTGGAAGACCAAGCATCCAGTCTTAAAAAGAGATCGCTCCTTAACAGGCAGCCAATGTAGTGCTTTCAGCAGGGGGGTAGAGTGGTGAGAACTGGGAAGACCATAGATCAATCTGGCCGCCTGGTTTTGAACCAGCTGGAGCTTCTGCAGACTATAGGCTGGGATACCGTTGTAAAGGGCATTAGCATAGTCCAGCCGGGAAACAACCAGAGCGGACATGATTAATCTGAGAGCGGAAGGAGAGAAGAAACGGGACACAGAGCGGATAGTACGAAGTACAAAAAAGCAGGCAGACACCACAGAACTAATTTGTGAGTGAAGATTGAGATGATTATTGAGCTTGATACCCAGAGTTTTAACAGAGGGAGAAGGTGTGGGAGGGGATCCCAGGGAGGAGGGCCAAAAGAGAGAGTTCCAGGGACTGGAGGAACCACCTGTAAGGACCAATTCTGTTTTGTCAGGGTTCAACTTCAGATGGTTGTGGTTCATCCAGTCCCTGATGAAAATCATAATAGACTGAAAATTAGAGATAGAATGAGAAGAGGAGGAGAGATTAAAGATAAGCTGGAGGTCATCTGCGTAGTTAAATACAGTGACCTCCAGCTGTTGGAGGGCAAAGATCAAAGGATATATATAGAGGTTAAATAGAAGGGGCGAAAGAGAAGAACCCTGAGGGACACCACAAGTGACTTTGAGTTGGGTGGCCGATAAATCCCCCAGCCGAACCGCCTGGGCACGGTCCCTCAGGAAGGACGATAGCCACACCAGGGCTGGGCCCTCGACCCCCGCCGCCCCGACACGGGACAGTAAGATGGTATGATCAACCGTGTCGAAGGCGGCGGAGAGATCGAGGAGCACCAAGGCCTGGTTGTTGTCGTGGTCCATGCCCTCCCTGAGATGGTTCAGGACCGATACCACGACGGACTCGGTGGAGTGCCTAGGCCGAATACCGGCCTGGCTGGACGCAAGACCACCATTGGCTTCCACGTGGGCACTGAGGACTGATGTAACGTGTCGCTCTAGCACCTTGCCCAGATAGGGCAGGAGGGAGATGGGGCGGTAGTTGGCTGGAATGGAAGAGTCCAACCCAGGCTTCTTGAGGATGGGGACTACGGTGGCAGATTTAAGGGCTGGAGTTACTACGCCCTGAGCCAGCGAGCTATTAAGGAAAGATATAGGCGGTTTAGGACAGACCGAGTAGATCTGTTGTAGTATGTAGGCTGGGCAGATGTCCGCCGGGGAACCAGATTTTATTTTGGGGAGTATTGCAAGAAATGACTCCTCAGTGAGCGGAGGAAAAGAGGAGAGAGAGACGTGAACAGTCGGGGGAATAGGCTCAGAAAAGGCAGAGGAAGGGGGTGGAATATTGGCTCTGATGTTAACATTTTTTTCTAAAAAATAGGTGTTCAAAGAATCACAGAGGGACTGGGATGGGAAAGGTTTAGGGGTGGCCCTGTCAGAGTAAGCCAAGTCCTGGACAATGGAGAAGATCTCCCTGGATTTATTCTCTGCTGCCAATATTTTCGCTGAAAAATAAGTTGTTTTAGCACTCAATATGGCTTTTTTGTAATCGTTCAGCAAAAATAAATAAGACTTTTTAGATGAAGGGCAGTAGTCCATTCTCCAGTGCCTTTCTGCCCGCCGAAGAGTCAGCTTCTTTGCCTTTAAATCGTCACCAAACCAGCGATTTGATTCCTTTGATCTTTGAGTGGATATCCTTCGTAGTGGGGCTACCTTATCACAGCCTCCCGCAAGCCAGATGTCAATGGCGGTGGCTTGGGAGGTGGAGGATAGGCCCTCTAGGTTAGGTGCGGAGATTAGCAGCGAAGATGACAGGGCGGGGAGGTCCACCCTATTCCAATTTCGAGCCCAGATATTTTTGGCCGGTGGAATCTTGGTTGCCAGCTTAGGGTGGAGAGAAAAAGATACCAGGGCGTGGTCTGACAAGGGACATGGGGACACGGTCATGGAGGAGACCAGGGCATTAAGAGACCAGACTTGGTCTAGTACATGGCCGTGGACGTGCGTAGGGGTGTGCAGATGAGATGTAAAATTAAGGGATGTGAGTGAATCAGAAAATTGTTTGGAGGCTGTGCTTTCCTGGGGGTCTGAAGGCCAATAATTGAAGTCCCCTAGTACCAAAATAGAGGCATGATTTATTGCTAAAGTGGCCAACAGCTCCTGAAAAGCCGGCAGAAATAGATGAGATGATTGGGGTGGCACTTAGGAGCCGGGTGTTTGTAGTAGCTTTGTGATAGCCACAGCCTGCTGGTGTGATCTGGTGCAGCAGGTAGCAGTGTACCGACCGGGGCAGACACCGCTCCGCAGGTCTCGGTAATCATTATTGTTAGGGTTGAAGAAGCAGTGCTATAGTCAAGTCTAATTCTGCATCCCGGCAGGCTGTAATGCGTGCCACACTCTCCTGATTTCTGGTGCTTTACAGTAGTTTTAAGATCTTCTGTGAGCTTCTCAAATTTCTGATAGTTCTATGTTTCCCTCGTCTCTATGGCTTGAATTTGTCTGTGAGAAAGGGTCACTCATAGTCGTTGGAATGTCACTCATAATTACACTGCAATTATGGGAAGGTCACAGATAACATTCTGAAACCTTGGCAGCTATGTATTTGGCACTCCAGTGAGTGCCGCCACAGAGGCTTCTGGAAAGTCTCAGCTTGGTGGTGCCTGCTGCCTGATATGGTAATGCCACGTAAGTCTGGGCTGTACAAATGTATGAATGTGCCTATTTGCTACAAGTATTAGAATATCTTTAACACATATTATTAATATAGGTTCTGTTTTTGAAAAATATCATCAAAAATAGGCCCGGAAGGAGGCAGGGTGTGCTGAACGCTTGTTGCTGGCTAGTGTGATGTTTTGGAATTTAAAACTGGGTAAACCAGACTTATCCTCTCATCTTTTCGATGTGAGTACCCTAAACTATGTAATCGTAACAAATGCTTTATTTTCAGACATTCTAAATGGCAGAAATGTGGTGTTTACTGCTGTACAAAATTAAACTTTAATGATTGTATCCTAGATATTGGTTTTAAAGATATGAAAAGTGACTGATTAATAGCATTTGTTAAGAGGACCTCCTCAAATGCATCGTTACCAGACCCTTTCATTAACAGGCAAAGACAATCTTACTGCTTTTCGGAAGCACAGTGACTAAATTCATGCATGTGTTAACATTGTGGATGGGAAGAACAGTAGCTGTATTGCAAGAATCAGCCCACCCATCCCTGGGGCCAAATCCATCTTTTGCTGAGCACCTGAAAGTGACAAGTAGAACAGCTCGTAAAGAAACCAATGTTAAGGCATAGCCTGCGAGTGACAAAAACGCAGTCGCTAATAAAAGGCAACCAATTGGATACTGTATGCCTTGAATTAAATAAGTCACTGCGCACATTTAAATGTGAAAACGAAATCTTGGACATGCCTCTATAGAATTTCCAGATGTTATGCCTGTGATGCATAGAATTGAATTGTATTTTATGAAGCATGCTGCTTCCCACAGTTCAAAAACAACAGTTGATGGACAGAATGCAGAACAATGTCATACATTCACCCCAGTACAGAGATTTTGGCCTAAATCCATTGTTTTTTGCACTCCAAACCACCCCAGTTCAGACATTATAATATGCAAATCTGCCCTGACCCTGTGCCTCAGGGGAACAGTCCAGATCAAACTGCCAAGCCATGTCTTTCCTGGACCGGAATAAAGCATCCTAGGACCAGTTTCTGGCTATCAGCCATCATCAGCCAGGATAGCTTGACTCCAGTGGTGTGGAGAGCATGGGACTCAGGTCTGAGCATACCCATCCCACTCGGGGTGACAAATGCAAAAACAACAGTTGATGGACAGAATGCAGAACAATGTCATACATTCACCCCAGTACAGAGATTTGGGCCTAAATCCATTGTTTTTTTGCACTCCACACCACCTCAGTTCAGACATGATAATATGCAAATCTGCCTAGACCCTGTGCCTCAGGGGAACAGTCCAGCCCAAACTGCCAAGCCATGTCTTTCCTGGAACGGAATCAAGCATCCTAGGACCGGTTTCTGGCTATCAGCCGTCATCAGCCAGGATAGCTTGACTCCAGTGGTGTGGCGAGCATGGGACTCACGTCTGAGCATACCCATCCCACTCGGGGTGACAAATGCAAAAACAACAGTTGATGGACAGAATGCAGAACAATGTCATACATTCACCCCAGTATGGAGATCTGGGCCTAAATCCATCGTTTTTTTGCACTCCACACCACCCCAGTTCAGACATGACCATATGCAAATCAGCCTTGACCCTGTACCTGTTGGGAACAGTCCGCCCGAACTGCCAAGCCATGTCTTTCCTGGACCGGAATCAAGCATCCTAGGACCGGTTTCTGGCTATCATCTGTCATAAGCCAGGATAGCTTGACTCCAGTGGTGTGGAGAGTATGGGACTCACGTCTGAGCATACCCATCCCACACAGGGGGACAAATGCAAAAACAACAGTTGATGGACAGAATGCCGAACAATGTCATACATTCACCCCAGTACAGAGATCTGGGCCTAAATCCATCGTTTTTTTGCACTCCACACTACCCCAGTTCAGACATGACCATATGCAAATCAGCCTTGACCCTGTGCCTCATGGGAACAGTCCAGCCTGAACTGCCAAACCATGTCTTTCCTGGTACGGAATCAAGCATCCTAGGACCGGTTTCTGGCTATCAGCCGTCATCAGCCAGGATAGCTTGACTTCAGTGGTGTGGAGAGCATGGGATTCACGTCTGAGCCTACCCATCCCACTCAGGGTGACAAATGCAAAAACAACAGTTGATAGACAGAATGCAGAACAATGTCATACATTCACCCCAATACAGAGATCTGGGCCTAAATCCATCGTTTTTTTCACTCCACACCACCCCAGTTCAGACATGACCATATGCAAATCAGCCTTGACCCTGTGCCTCATGGGAACAGTCCATCCCGAACTGCCAAGCCATGTCTTTCCTGGACTTAGACCCAGATATCTGTACTGGGGTGAATGTATGACATTGTTCTGCATTCTGTCCATCAACTCGTATGGGTGAAATTTGCGTAATCGCGGTCCGCGAAATCGTGTGAATACGAATTCGCGATCCGCATAATTCGCACATCCGTGCAAAATTGCGAATGTTTGTTTTTTTGCTTGTTCGCGGGGCTTTTTGCGTGTTCGCTGGGCTTTTTGCATGTCCGCGAGCCGCTTGCATGGGGAAGTTACCCATGCGGTCGTGTATGGGCACAGCACCCTCTGGTTCACAACTGCCACTCTCTGGTTCATCACTGCCACCCTCTGGTTCATTACTGCCACCCTCTGGTTCACCACTGCCACCATCAGGATCATCACTGCCACCATCTGGTTCATTACTGCCACCCTCTGGTTCATCACAGCACCCTCTGGTTCACCAGTGCTACCCTCTGGTTCATCACTGCCACCCTCTGGTTCACCATTGCCACCCTCTGGTTCATCACTGCCACCCTCTGGTTCACCCCTGCAACCCTCAGGTTCAGCACTCATCACTGCCACCATCTGGTTTATCACAGCGCCCTCTGGTTCACTCCTGCTGCCACCCTCTGGTTCAGCACTCACCACTGCCACCCTCTGGTTCATCACAGCGCCCTCTGGTTCACCCCTGCTGCCATCCTCTGGTTCAGCACTCACCACTGCCACCCTCTGGTTCATCACTGCCACCCTCTGGTTCACCACTGCCACCCTCTGGTTCACCACTGCCACCCTCTGGTTCATCACAGCACCCACTGGTTCACCACTGACACCCTCTGGTTCACCCCTACCACCTTCAGGTTCAGCACTCACCACTGCCACCCTCTGGTTCATCACAGCACCCTCTGGTTCACCCCTGCTGCCACCCTCTGGTTCAGCACTCACCACTGCCACCCTCTGGTTCATCACAGCACCCTCTGGTTCACCACTGTCACCCTCTAGTTCATCAATGACACCCTCTGGTTTGCGACTGCCCCCCTCTGGATCATCACTTTCCCCCTCTGGTTCATCACTGCCACCCTCTGGTTCATCACAGCACCCTCTGGTTCACCAGTGCCACCCTCTGGATCATCACTGTCCCCCTCTGGTTCATCACTGCCACCCTTTGGTTCATCACAGCGCCCTCTGGTTCACCACTCCCACCCTCTGGTTCATCAATACCACCCTCTGGTTCACCACTGCCACCCTCTGGTTCACCACTGTCACCCTCTGGTTCATCAATGCCACCCTCTGGTTTGCCACTGCCCCCCTCTGGATCATCACTGTCCCCCTCTGGTTCATCACTGCCACCCTCTGGTTCATCACAGCACCCTCTGGTTCACCAGTCCCACCCTCTGGATCATCACTGTCCCCCTCTGGTTCATCACTGCCAGCCTCAGGTGTATCACAGCACCCTCTGGTTCACCACTGACGTCCTCTGGTTCATCACTGCCCCCTCTAGTTGACCACTGCCACCCTCTGGTTCATCACGGCACCCTCTGGTTCACCAGTGCCACCCTCTGGTCCATCACTGCCACCCTCTGGTTGATCACTGCCACCCTCTGGTTCAAGACTGCCACCCTCTGGTTCGCACCTGCCCTCCTCTGGATCATCACTGCCACCATCCGGTTCATTACTGCCACCCTTTGGTTCATCACAGCACCCTCTGGTTCGCCAGTGCCACCCTCTGGTTCTTCACTCCCACCCTCTGGTTCATCACAGCACCCTCTGGTTCACCAGTGCCACCCTCTGGTTCCTCACTGCCACCCTCTGGTTCATCACAGCACCCTCTGGTTCACCAGTGCCACCCTCTGGTTCATCCCTGCCACCCTCTGGTTCATCCCTGCCACCCTCTGGTTCATCACTGCCACCCTCTGGTTCAGCACTGCCACCCTCTGGTTCATCACAGCACCCTCTGGTACACCACTGTAGAATATGGGGGGAAACCACACCTGCCCAACTGAGATGAATTAATTTGGGGCTGGTTAATGTGTCACTGAATTTGAGCTTCAAGTCTGGCACCTGCTTCCTTAGCTGTAAGTGCTTCCTGTTGCAGTATATTTTTTTTACGGGAGCATTGTGCATACTTGTAACTATTCTCTGACCCTGCTTTGAGGGTCAGAGCAGGGTCAGAGAATAGTTGCAAGTAGGCAACTGAACTCTGGAGGGGACCCTCAGGAAGCACTACAGGGAATGGTTACAAATTGGCTTGAACTTTTGCACCTGCTAAGTGCTTTCAGTTTTCAAAAATATTTTTTTTTGCCATTTCGCGAGATTCGCGGGGCGCAAATTCGTGCAAAATCAAACTTGCAGTCCGCAAATTGCGGATTTCCTTTTTTTTGCGTGTTCGCACTTTTTTTGCTTATTCGCGGACCGCTTGCAGCGCACCGACCCCGAGGTTGCCCTTGCGGTCATATATGGGCGCGGCCATCTTGTTTGCGTGATGTGTTTCTGTTTCCGGCTGCCAGTTGCATGCTCGCGTCGTATGCGGCGCGCGATTACGTATTCGCGGGCGTTTTCTCGTGCTCGCACGGGAAATATCGCGCGAACTTACCCAAGCGGTCCTCAATGGGCGCAGCCATCTTGTTTTTCATTCATTGCTATGGTTCTGTGCATGCTTTCTAATCCTCCTTTCATCTGTTCAATCCTTTGTTTCTTTGGACTTTTTTTTATCTTTTGTACTCCATATCTATCCCTTTTTTTTTAGATATATATTTACTTTTTCCCTATTCTTTCCTGTTTTTTTTTCTTCCTGCTGTACAGGACGATGGCAAAGGGAGCCGGGAAGGAGAAGGGGAAGGGTCCCGCACCCCGTACCCAGCTCCCATGCGGGCGATTGCGGGGGGAGAACGTCACAGTCCGGGAGATCTTTAGCGCGGAGGAGGTGGACGCACTGATTTTTTATGTCCAGCGCCGCTTCCCCAAGACCATCGCACCGGTGGTCCGACCTCCTGGACCGTGAACGCGACCTGCTCGACCTGCTAGGCGTCGAGATCCCCGGGCTTGGTGAGTAGTAGTAGCTATTTAATCACTACTCTGTTTTCTCCTGCTCTATGTGTTATCATATTGCAAATTCTTTTTTTTTCCAAAGAGCAATAATGCTGCAAATTAAATTGTAGGTAAATTATGTTTCAAAATGTTCTGTGATTGCATTTCAGGTGCACTGCTCTCCTGCTTAGTGGCGGTGCGACTGTTTTCGATTTTTTGTGTTGATTTCATTGGCCTGAGTAATGATGTATGAGTGTACTTTACAGAACTGCGTAATGCTAGACACCAAGGGGCTGATTTACAATTACTGGCGCATCCCTGCAAATTAGCAGGGATGCGCCAGTAATTGTGCGCCACGCCTCCACCACCCATGGGCCAAAAACGACACAGAAGCGTCACACATCTGTGCCCTAAAGTCAGCGCATTGCTGGAGTTGTGTCGCAACCACGACGCAGCTCCAGCAATGCTCTTGGGTGCCCTATCTCCCCAATGCTGCGTCAAGTCGCATGTCTGCTTCAAGCAGCCGCAGGGTTTCGAGCAACGCAGCATTGGCCTAAAAGTGACTGAGTGAAATCTTGTAGATTTCACTCAGCCACTTTTAGGATGCGTTCCTGCGCTCCCTTGCGCCGGAACGCCCCCTGATGGCGCAGGGCTTTACAACGTGATGCATCTCCCAGATGTGTCACATTGTTAATATACCCGGCAGCATGGCGCCTCTTTTGCGCTGCCACTGTGTCACAAAAGTCACGCAACGATGGAGCAAAAGAGCCGCAAGGGACTTGTAAATCTGCCCCTAGGTACTCAAGTCCAGTCCTTCCGTTGTACACCTGCCACTAATAAGAGTGGTGGTAGATTGATAGTTTGAGTATTTTAATGACTGGTTATGTAGTAGGAAACTTACTTTAGTGTTCTCACTGGTCTGCAATCACGATGGACTTTGTCTGTCACTTTGCGTGCTGCGGAGTGCTTCCTGCCAGTCCTAGTCGAACCTTTTTGTAGTTGGTTTAGTGAGTTACATAACTTTCCAAGTCGACGGTCCGTGAATCCAGCAAAACTAATATCCTAGTAGACCACACCAGATAGCTCAATAAATGTATTGCAATCGTTGTCTATTTGCTATTTCCCCGAAATAATTTGTTATTGTTCTTTTGAAATGTTTGATTTGGTTGACAACAGAAATCCATGTTTGGGTCTTTCTTTCATGTTGTACCTCAGCTCCCCCCAGGGACAAGAGGACAGAGGAGGAGGAGGTAGCGGCGCTGGCGGCTGAGGACCAGGAAGGCCAGGACCGGTCAGGCGAGGGCTCCTCTGCAGCCCCCTGTAAGTTTTCATGTTAATATTAATAATTATACTTCCCTACCTTTTAGAGTACCTATTTTTTACTAACGTTCCTCATTCGATTTTTCCTACATCGTCTTGTAGACTGTTTTTAAATTCTTATCCTGCCTCTACTATGACTCCCTGTGGTACTACTAGATTATTATTATTAGTCTGTCTGTGTAGCTAACTAAGCTTGCACAGTTGGCAAAAGGTGTTAAACGAAACTCCCATTCTATTCATCAATAGCTCTATGCACTGGGTGCAGTCCTCTGGGTTGTCCATAATGTCTTATGAAGTCTTCTAAATGTTTATGCTTTGACAATTCCCAACAAGAAACTTTCAATGACCACCAAGAAAGAATAAGATACTAGTTTACTTTTTGATTGGATAGGAGGACAATCCATACTACTATTGTTGCAGGGACAATTCTGCACAAACAGAACTATGGACACTAAATAGTGCATTGTTTATCAATTATAATAGGCGCAGTTAGACTTTCCACATACCTCAGTCATAACAGAATTTGAACCCCCATCTCCTTACTGACTAGCTAGTGTGACAGAGTCATTTAGCTCCCTAAATCATCGATGATTGATCCCCAATGATGATTATGCAACCCAGGACATAAGACTACAGAGTCAGAGTCCAGAACTGTCAACGCCACGGACTCATGCTTGCAAATTGCAAACCCTTTCGCTCACTCACTCATGACTATAAAAACAACAGAGTCTATGTAAGTTTTAAAGCTTTATTAAAAGTAAAAACATTTATTAAAATCAAGTTCATCATACAACATAAACGGTGGATTGAAAATGGAAAAGTGCTTAGTGATTTCACACATTAATTGTGGGCGAGCCCTTACCTGGTTGGAACTTCAAATCATCTTTGTGGTGCTGAATCGTTGCTGACTCCATCCTAGTGATGATGATCTGATGTTGCTCTTGTTCTTAGAAGGGAAGCTTCTGTCAGTTATGAGAAAAACGGTGCATTTTAAAAAGCAAGCATTCATCAGTTGAGCCAAAAACTGTAGCAAGACAAGCAACACCCTTCCCGAAAAAAAGTGCAATTTTTAGTTTTGAGTTGACTAGACAGTCACAAATTATTACATTTGTTTGTGTAGTCGTAGTGAAATTTTTTCATTCCTAGACAAAATACTAGGGAGTGGTGTATATGGCATCTAAGAATCTGAAATTTATTTTCTAGGCGGAACATAGGCACAACCATCCACCGGTGCCGGGGCCAGCGCGGAGGTGGACACTCCTGGGGCGGAGGCGGTGCAACAGCCAGCGGAAGCTGCTGTGGGGGATGCCACAGTAGTGGCGGACAGTGGTAAGCTATTATATTCCTTACTTATTGAGATAGCAGACTGCAGAGTGTGCTCTCTGCATGGGTGTATGTGTTGTACAGGACAAGTATACTATACTGTTAAGAAGACTTACAAATTTAGAACTAAGTTTTTATCAACCAGGTAGTAGCCTCCTCTAAATTGAATTCAACTCAGCTGTGAAAGTTTTTTAGAGAATCCAAGTCAGATCAGAGATGAACTTGATGAATGGGATGAAAGAAAAGGGAAAGAAGGGTGTAAGTAAGTGTGGAAGGACGAGCGAGTTAAAAGTAATGATGACTGGCAAAGAATGATACGTGTTTGATTGCTGCCCATGCCTGTGAATAGGATGCATGGCCGGTTGAAGGATGAAGCAAGGATGGGTGGAAGGAGAAAGGAAAGAGGACTGCCTGGGTGGGTGAAACAGAAACTGTATGTGTGCACAATATATCCTTTGGTTGAAATTCAAATCCAAGTCAAGCACGGATGCATGGCTTGCGGTTTCCAAAATAAAATGAAAGTGTTGTTTTCCCATGGGAAAAAGTAAGGTTTGTCCACTTGAGACATTAAGAAGAATGATTGACATTTACTTTGAATGGATGGATGCCTGGATCATGGTACTATCTGACTCATAGATAGCATATGTGTATGTAGAGAGAGTAGACGGTCACTGGATGAACTAAGTGTTACTGTGAAGAGCATGTAACACCGCACCCGCACGTCCGTTCCAGTGTAGGAAAGGCAAGAAAAAGAAGTTGTAATTTTTCTGAATACTACCATGAATAGTAGCAGTACTTTGTATTGTTAGCACAGCATATATCCAGCGATTACGGGGGCCACTCACTATCTCTGTTAATAATTTTAGTACAACTTTGTCATTCATGTGCGGCCTATCAGTGTTCACTCAATAAAAAAAAATCACCTAAAGTCATCCCATATGTAATCAAATACAAATCCTGTGAAGGGATAGATAATCATATTATTTATCTTCTTCATTTTCCTTTTCTAGTAGTCATTGGCACTGTAGGGTGAAAGTTAAATTAATTAGGCAGTAGCCCTTGTAACAGAGTATTCTCAGTGCCACCCGTAATAGAAAAGTAAGAGCTTCACCACCTGCATGTACTGGACTGGTACAGTAACGCAAGCCCGTGTCATCATGGCGTGAGTCTGTTTTTCTCGGGTGCAAGTTGACTGCGCTGGCATTATGCCGGCTTCCAGAAGTTTACGTACCAATTTCGCTAAACAAGAGAGAAGAAGAAGAATAAGACTGGTGTACTGTCATTTTCGACTCTAATGTAGTGAGTCCATAGTGCTCATTGAATTGATTCCTGAAACTCCCACTAATGATAGAGCAAGGCTGAAGAAGTGGGAGGTTAGATAGATACAGGCCACAAATGTTATGTACTGTGCTTGCAAGTTGCTAGTTCTACTGTGACACAACTTTCTGCTGAATTATTTTGTGTTAATATTAAAGAGCATTGGTTACAGACTATGTTTTTCTTTCTTCATGTAGATGCTCTTTCCAAACTGTCACGGAAGGAGCTGGCTAGACGGGCCCGGCAAAGGAAACTGGAGGCGACTGTCGCCGAATATCGGCGGCTGGTGGCCCAGGAGGAGGAGGAAACGCAGTCGCAGACCACCACAACATCTACAGGGACAGCTGCATCCTCCTCCATGCTCCCTGGGTCAGCCAGTCAGCGCAGGCCTCCAGCAAAACGGAGCCGTGGTACCGCAGCCACCCGCCACCGCCAAGCAGCCAAAAATTCAGCTGCCCCCCACAGCAGGTGCAAGGCACGCGTGCACCGCCTAACACTCAGGGTGTCCTACCTTGAGCAGGAGCAGAAAAAGCTGAGAATCCTGCTCAAGAACCTCCGCAAGGAGCATGACCACCTGGCCCAGAAAGTACGCCGCCGGCGGCATTAGAGAAGGAGAGACTGTCCCTTGTCCCTTTTTTAAAGACTTTTGGGGGGTGGGAATTGGGAGTTGGGTTTTTTGGACTTTGGGGACTTTTTAATTCACTGACATTCTTTGGGGTTAAGGAGGGGGGGTGGGTCGGGTCTTGCGGGATAGTTTATTTTTGTTAGGGATATAAATAATTATTACTTTCAACTTAAACATAGCATACGTGTTTTTACTGCAGTTGAGGCTGGAGGGGGGGGTTAACTGTAAGTTTGTTTTCCGGAAACTTAAGTGGCTTCTTGATTCAAATTGTATAAGTAATTGCCCAAATGTTTACAAAAGTAAGTGCCTGTCACAGAGTTAGTGAATTCAATTGTCCTAGGACTTTACTAGTACTACCGCCAGTCTCTCGTCTCTCATACTACTCCATTATTCTTGCTTCCCCCAAACGCTTATCTTACCTGTAATTCGTGTTTGAAATTAGGGCTAGGCACAGGGCTGGCTGCATGGCAAATGGCAATTAAGGTTGGCAATCCTTGGCGGTTGAAATGGCATCATTGCGGTGGTACTAGTGGTGGTACACAGTGGCAGTTGCAGCATATGAAAAAAAAGAAATTGAAACCTTGATTGGCCTTAGCGGAGCATTAGAATGGTACGATAGATACAATAGCACGTGACAGTACACCAGAACAGTGCCAAAATGTAGCCTTACAAATGCCACAGTATTGAAAGTATAACTACTACTTGCGTGGAATTTGACATTGGCTACTACTACAAGAAATAGTACTGAAGGTGAAGGACACAGCAGCGTAATAATTTTCCACGTGTAGGAGAAGGATGTTCTTCATGATCAATCCATTTCATGGCGCCCATGAAAATCTGCTTTGATTTGCCAATAGTCATGGGTCTGTGTCAAGCTGACTAAGATTATATCCTTCGATTCCTTCACCAGCCTTGAAATGTAATTCATTTTCAGTTGCTATGACCTTATCCTCCCCAGCAAGTGTGTGGAATTATTGCTGTCATTTACTCACACATCAATGAAAATCACACAGCCCGGGGGAAGAGGGTTAGGGTTTGGAAATTGGATGGGAATTGGGTTTTTGGGAAAGTTTTGTTGTGAGAGAGGAAAAAAAAACACAGCATGGACAAACAACAAATGAAGATAAACAAATCTTTGGATACGTAGATATCCATAAAGGGGCATAAAGGAAGTGCATGCACTTCTGCAGGCATGAAGTTGATTGCTACATGGATGGTTAGGTTACTTTAACTAAGTAGATCTTTCTAATGAATGAAAGAATGCAACAGTACAGGGCTGCAGTAATTATGCGTTTTCACTTGCCTATCTCTGCACTCGGAGAAACACTTTGTTCATTAAATTAGTTTGAAAAATAGCAAAGTAAAAGTATACAATGGCTGGAGGGATGAATTTAGAAGCAGATAGAAATGCCGAGTCACACTCAAAGAAGTTCACAGCAATAACATTACTTAAAAGATAAGTAGAAATGAATGGATACTGTTACTGTATGTTGTTGTACTTGTCCTGTTGAATTTGGGAAGTTGCATGCATCAAGCCATTCCTCTTATTTGCGGTACTCCTTCCATCTGACGCTCCGTCGATCAATGTTGGTGACCAGAAGACACCCTGTCCACTGCCTGCCTGGCGGATGCTGAATTGCGGGTCACTAATGTGAAGCCTGACTTCATCATTTGTTCCATTGCACAGGGTGAAAGCCGCCCTGTAAATGTTGATGGAAAAACAGGAAGTGATATTGAAACACGACCGAGAAAAAAATATAAGGTACGTACGCTGTGTAGTGCAAAAAGTCACACTTTCAGTTTCAGATTTGACAGTACAATAGTTTCGAAAGGGCGTACTCAGTCTCCTTTTGAAGGATAAATAAGCATGGGCGAATTTTGCGGATATTTCCCCTCAAGCTAGGTGTAGTGTAAACTACGATTTTAGAACAAAATTAGACCTTCCCAGCAGTGCTTCCAGACCCTTAAACACAGACGCTAAAATGTAGAAAACCCCCAATCAGACCCTAAAAACGTGCGATACTGCTACCTGTCTGAGGCCTAGTGGAAAATGGTGACAAAACGTACTTTGAAAGTAAAGTAGGCCCAAATCCCCCCTTTCCCACCATGGATGTACTTCAAACCACTTGCAACCAAAATTAGACATTTCTCGATAAGTGCTTCAAGAGTAGACCCCGGAACCCAGTCTCGAACACCCCCAAACACATGCAATACTGCTAACCCTAACTAGCCCTAAGTTAAAAATAGTCAAACGCTTTCTTCAACTAGGCCCTAACTCCACTTTGCCACCATGGATTTGCTTCAAACCTCTTGCAATCAAAAGTATCCATACCCAGCGTTGCTCCAAGACCCCGAAACCCACCCCCAAACACCAGGAACCCCCCCAAGCAGGCCGCCGAAAACACTAAAGTGAGCGAAAACGCTAAAAAGTGAAAAACATTTTTACCATGTATTTTGTCCAAAACACTTTTATCCGGTTTTAGACCTTCCCAGCAATGCCCCCAGACCCGTCAACCCAGGCAGAAACAAGTAGAAGACCCCCAAACAGGCAAAAAGCAAAACCTGAAAAGCTCTCACTTAGAAATATTTAGGCCTCATTCCAAAATCACTCCAAGCGCGCTGTGCAGCTAGGCCATAACTCCCATTTTCCACCATGGATTTCCTGAGAAACAAATGCAATCAACATTAGACTGTGCCAGCAGTGCTCCCAGACCCCAAACAGCACCCCAAAGACAAGCAAGTGAGCAAAAACGCAAAAACTTTTTCACCTCAAATTTTCTCCAAAACAATTTATCCGGTATTAGACCTTCCCAGCAATGCCCCCGGACCCGTCAACCCAGGCGGAAACAAGTAGAAGACCCCCACACAGCCAAAAAGCAAATATACAAAAATGGGGACTTAGACATTTTTAGGCAAATTTAAAAAATCAATCCACGGGCGCTCTGCAGCTAGGCCCTAACTCCCCTTTGCCACCATGGATTTGCTTCAAACCTCTTGCAATCAAAAGTATCCATACCCAGCATTGCTCCAATACCCCAAAACCCACCCCCAAACACCAGGAACCCCCAAACAGGCCCCCGAAAACGCTAAAGTGAGCAAAATGCCTGAAAATGGAAAAAAAAAATACCTCAGAATTTCTCCAAAACACTTTTATCCGGTATTAGACATTCCCAGCAATGCGGCCAGACTCGTCAACCCAGGCGGAAACAAGTAGAAGACCCCCAAACAGCCAAAAATACAAAAATGGGGACTTAGAAATTTTTGGGCAAATTTCCAAAATCACTCCGCGCACGCTCTGCAGCTAGGCCCTAACTCCGCGTTGCCACCATGGATTTGCTTCAAACCTCTTGCAATCAAAAGTATCCATACCCAGCGTCGCTCCAAGACCCCAAAACCCACCCCCAAACACCAGGATCTCCCCAAGCAGGCCCCCGAAAACAAAAAAGTGAGCGAAAACGCTAAAAAGTGAAAAACTTTTTCACCCTGTATTTTATCCAAAACACTTTTATCCGGTATTAGACCTTCCCAGCAATGCCCCCAGACCCGTCAACCCAGGCGGAAACAAGTAGAAGACCCCCAAACAGCCAAAAAGCAAAAATACAAAAATGAGTACTTAGAAATTTTTGGGCAAATTTCCCAAATCACTCCGCGCGCGCTCTGCAGTTAGGCCCTAACTCCCCTTTGCCACCATGGATTTGCTTCAAACCTCTTGCAATCAAAAGTATCCATACCCAGCATCGCTCCAAGACCCCAAAACCCACCCCCAAACACCAGGATCCCCCCCAAGCAGGCCCCCGAAAACAAAAAAGTGAGCGAAAACGCTAAAAAGTGAAAAACTTTTTCACCCTGTATTTCATCCAAAACACTTTTATCCGGTATTAGACCTTCCCAGCAATGCCCCCAGACCCGTCAACCCAGGCGGAAACAAGTAGAAGACCCTCAAACAGCCAAAAAGCAAAAATACAAAAATGGGGACTTAGAAATTTTTGGGCAAATTTCCCAAATCACTCCGCGCGCGCTCTGCAGCTAGGCCCTAACTCCCCTTTGCCACCATGGATTTTCTTCAAACAACTTGCAGTCAAAAGTATCCATACCCGGCGTTGCTCCAAGACCCCAAAACCCACCCCCAAACACCAGGAACCCCCCCAAACAGGCCCCCGAAAACACGAAAGTGAGCGCAAACTCTGTAAAGTGAAAATCTTTTTCACCACGTATTTTATCCAAAACACTTTTATATGGTATTAGACCTTCAGAACTATGCCCCCAGACCCGTCAACCCAGGCAAAAAGCTAAACCGGTAAAAATCACACACAGAAATATTTAGGCCTCATTCCAAAATCACTCCAAGCGCGCTCTGCAGCTAGGCCATAACTCCCGTTTTCCACCATGGATTTCCTGAAAAACAAATGCAATCAGAATTAGACTGTGCCAGCAGTGCTCCTAGACCCCAAAACCCACCCCCAAACACCAGGAACCCCCCTAAACAGCACCCCAAAGACAAGCAAGTGAGCAAAAACGCAAAAATGTTTTCACCTCTGATTTTCTCCAAACCACTTTTATCCGGTATTAGACCTTCCCAGCGATGCTCCCAGACCCGTCAACCCAGGCGAAAACAAGTAGAAGACCCCCAAACAGCCAAAAAGCAAAAATAAAAAAATGGGGACTGAAAAATTTGTAGGCAAATTTCCCAAATCACTCCGTGCGCTCTGCAGCTAGGCCCTAACTCCCCTTTGCCACCATGGATTTTCTTCAAACAACTTGCAATCAAAATTATCCATACCCAGCGTTGCTCCAAGACCCCAAAACCCACCCCCAAACACCAGGAACCCCCCAAACAGGCCCCCGAAAACACAAAAGTGAGCAAAAACTCAAAAAAGTGAAAACCTTTTTCACCATGTATTTTATCCAAAACACTTTTATCCGGTATTAGACCTTCCAAACTATGCCCCCAGACCCCTGCAGCCACCCGCCAAAACGCAGAACACCCCCAAACAGGCAAAAAGCAAAAATGGGCCTACCTTCAATTCAGTCTAAATACACTCTGCAGCTAGGCCCTAACTCCCCTTTTCCACCATGGATTTCCTGAAAAACAAGTGCAATTAACATTAGACTGTGCCAGCAGTGCTCCCAGACCCCAAAACCCACCCACAGAAACCTAGAAGCCCCCCAAACACATGCAATACTGGTATATTCAAAACATGGCAAATTGCGCTGTACACAAAACATTGCTGTTTTCAGCACTTCCACTACTTCGATCCTCTTGAAACTCACCGGGACAGTCACTTGTTCCAGCGATTCACAAGAATCTCAGCAAGGCAGAACAAAATCGAACCATTAGGCTCTTTGAAGAAGAAGAAAATGAAGGTCTACGACTAGTTTTCACTTAGTTTTCACCCAAACACCCGCGCCCGCCAAACACCCAAAGAGGCCAAAATTCTGACAATTCTGGACCAAAGAACACTAAAACCCCCTAAAACATTGCCAACATCATTATGAACGAGCCTGCATCGGGCCTGAGCACTAGAATGAGCGTGAACCATACCAACTTAATCCCAAAAACCCTAGTAAATCGCACTGACTGAACCCTAAACCGAAGATATGTTTTGTCTGTCTGTGTCAAAGAGCCTAGGTATGCTACATCAGGAGGTTGCTTCACTCAGTGGTGCCTGCCTTGACCGTCTGCATGGCCCTGCCGCAAGCATGTCCCAAAAATCCGTTCCGCTCAAGAATTTGCGATTTTTCAATACTTTCGCGAGATTTGCAAAATACCGAAAAACAGCAAATTTTGCAAACAGAACGGAGGTTTGGCCCAAGCTTGAGGTAGTGCCATGCAGAGGGTCAAGGCAGGCACCAGTGAGTGAAGCAAACTGATGTAGCATACCTAGGCTCTTTGTCAGACAGACAAAGCATATCTAATTGTATGCAGCAAGCCACATAGCCCCAATTTTACATGAACTGATGTCTGGAGTGGACTCTGCCTGGCATAACAACAACAGTACACTGCCTCGCCCTCGACCAATACATACCACGAATAGACAGACATGTAGTCCTGCTGCAGTAGTTGTTGTAGACTGGTTTACCTGTTTGCCACTCATGAATTGGCCATTGTTCCTCTGTAAATCGACGCTGATGATCCATTCATCCCAGTGAGTGACTGTAAAGAAAAAAGATATATTATTTAATCAATCATCATGGTATATTGGCAAGTGAGTCCGCTCCAAGGTCATTTTACATATTTTGTGAAATGCAATATAGTGGCCCCTGAATTTGAAGTACAATTTTAATCAAACAAGGTAAAAAAAACAGAGTTGTTGACATGAGGTGCAATTACTGTGTGAAAGATTAAATAATAAATAAGACAAGACATATGAATCATCATTTCATGCACAAAAAAACAAACAGCAATTGGTTCCATCAGAGCCAGACAGCCATTGCTGTCCACTGCATGCCATCTTCTCAATTATTCATTACCTGTTCTACTTTTTGTCCGCAACTTCTTCGGAAAGTGAGGGCCCACAGGGCAGCCTCTACTGTCAATATCAGAAGTAACTCTGTCAGCAATCAGCAAGCATGATAGTCAGTCAGTAATTTCAGTCCCACTTGAGAGGACTCGTCGTAATCCATCCATCTGCCTTGAGGGAAATGGATAGGTGGAGTCTGGAGGAGGAGTATAAAGGAGCATGATTGAGTTGTGATCTTGTGAACCTCAGGAATGCAGACTGAGGCACCTTCAAATCAATAAGGAATGTAAGATGAAGACAGTGCTGCTGATGGACTTGTTGTGATTAGGTGATTAGAGTTTTGTTGTGGTAAAAGTTGCAAAACAAAGAAAGACACACAGGAATAAAAGTGAAAAAAGACGAAAAAAAGAAGTCATTTTCAGGGCTCGGTGTCAGGGAAGTAGAGCTCGTCCTCAAACTCCATGAATTCAGACGGGAGTATGTCAGGTAACAGAGAAGAACTTCCGTCACCTAAGTCGGTATCCTCTTGTTCCTGCGTGCATTCACGTACTTTGTAATCTGGTGGTATCAAGTGCTGATTCATCTTTATCAGTGTTAACCTCTCCACATTTTTGGCCGAGAGGCGGGTCCTTTTTGAAGTTACAATGGCACCAGCAGCACTGAAACACGTTCAGAAGACACGTTTGCGAGTGGGCAAGACAAATAATTTATAGCCAGGTTGGCGATCGGTGGCCATAGATCCCTTTTCCTGTACCAATACAGCAATGGGTTCGTATTAGCAAAGACCTGTGTTGGCTCATACAGATAGGCCTGCACCATCAACTCAAGGTTCTTCACGGTTGCTCCACTTTGCGTACCATCTGTGGCCTTCTCAGCACTGGAACAAGGAAACCCTTTACGAGTTAGCCAATCCGCTTCGGACAATATTATGGCTGGGCCTGGTGCAGGTGAGGATGATGATACGGTTGCTGCTGGTGTCGTTAACGGCTTTGAGGGAAAGTGACTCCCTTCGCCCAGAGATTCAGAAGTGGAACTTGACGCTGGATGGCCTGCTGATTCAGTTGGACTTCTGACGGCTCCTTGAATGTTCTGCCGATCTTTTTCGAACCGACTGGCTGACACAGCTAGCCAATGTTTGTACTTTGAAACATCTGCTTCATCAAAAGGAATGAATGCTTTGCTGGCCACTGCCTTTTTGTACCGTGGATCCAGAATAGTGGCACAAATGTAATGTTGTTCTGCATGTATGTTTTGAAGCCTTCCATTGCCAACTAGGCAGCTTAATAAGTTGTCCGCCAACCGAAAAAAGCATCTTGCTTTCCAACATCATCTCTGAACGTTGAATACACGTCCTTCAGTTGGTGCTCTAGCATGACCAACAATGGGATAGCTTTGCTCAAAGAACAGTCCTAGCTGCTGACTTCACGCGTGAAGACCTCAAAAGGACGAATCATGTCTGTCAGGCTTTTAACTAGCTTCCATTCCTCCAATTCTAGCCTCTTGTCATTATGATGAGAACCTAGTTTAAAGACATAGTCATTGATTACCATGCACTGCTCAGACAGACGCTCAAGCATGTAAAAGGTTGAGTTCCAACGTGTTGCCACATCCTGGATGAGTCCTTTGACTGGCACTTTACGTTCATGTTGAATGCTCCTCAGCTCCTCCCGGGCCTTAAAAGAATGGCTGAAATGTGTGCAGATTTTTCAGAAGGTGGTCAGTAACTTTTTGACTGTGTTTTCAGTTTTCAAGAAACCTTGCACAACCAGGTTTATACAGTGCGCCAAACACGGCACTCTGAAATATGCACCTTGACGCATGGCCTTAACTATATTACTGCCATTATCCGTGGAAACATAACCAACTATGCGATTTCTTGGTTGCAGCCATTCAGAGACCTTACTGTTAAACTCCTCCAAAATGTTTTTTGCAGTATGAGTTTTCTCCATGGCAAACATGGATAATGTTGCATGTTTCCGAGTAGCTTGAAAAACTGTGTCCAGGTCAACTACTGCACTTGACTTGTCTCTAACCCCTGCGAAGACCCTGCAAAAGAGACCCAGTGTGCAGTGATGCACATGTAATCAAGGGCTTGGCAACTGGTCCACATGTCTGTTGTCAAGTGAATAGTGTGAACAGAACTCTCCTGCAAAGCTGCCCCAATCACCGCTTTTGGCCGCCATAAGTGTGGCAGGGTATGCTCAGACATGAGTCCCTTGCTCACTTTGCCACTGGATTCAAGCAAGCCGGGCTGAAGACGGCTGGAATGCCAGAAACCGGTCCTCGGAAGCTTGTTTCCGGTCCAGGGAAGGCATGGCTTGGCAGTTCGGGCTGGACTGTTCCCATGAGGCACAGGGTCAGACTGATTTGCATATAGCCATGTCTGAACTGGGGTGGCAGAGTGGGCTAAAGAACGGTGATGGATTAAACCCAGATCTTTTGACTGGGTGTGAGTGTTTGATTGATTCAGATGCTCCGTCCATCACCACCCCCTTTTGTACCGCTTTTGGCCGCCATAAGTGTGGCAGGGTATGCTCAGACGTGAGTCCCTTGCTCACTTTGCCACTGGATTCAAGCAAGACGGGCTGAAGACGGCTGGAATGCCAGAAACCGGTCCTCGCAAGCTTGTTTCCGGTCCAGGGAAGGCATGGCTTGGCAGTTCGGGCTGGACTGTTCCCATGAGGCACAGGGTCAGACTGATTTGAATATAGCCATGTCTGAACTGGGGTGGCAGAGTGGGCTAAAGAACGGTGATGGATTAAAACCAGATCTTTTGACTGGGTGTGAGTGTTTGATTGATTCAGATGCTCCGTCCATCACCACCCCCTTTTGTACCGCTTTTGGCCGCCATAAGTGTGGCAGGGTATGCTCAGACGTGAGTCCCTTGCTCACTTTGCCACTGGATTCAAGCAAGCCGGGCTGAAGACGGCTGGAATGCCAGAAACCGGTCCTCGGAAGCTTGTTTCCGGTCCAGGGAAGGCATGGCTTTTTCAGTTCGGGCTGGACTGTTCCCATGAGGCACAGGGTCAGACTGATTTGCATATAGCCATGTCTCAACTGGGGTGGCAGAGTGGGCTAAACAACAGTGATGGATTAAACCCAGATCTTTTGACTGGGTGTGAGTGTTTGATTGATTCAGATGCTCCGTCCATCACCACCCCCTTTTGTACCGCTTTTGGCCGCCATAAGTGTGGCAGGGTATGCTCAGACGTGAGTCCCTTGCTCACTTTGCCACTGGATTCAAGCAAGCCGGGCTGAAGATGGCTGGAATGCCAGAAACCGGTCCTTGGAAGCTTGTTTCCGGTCCAGGGAAGGCACCGCTTGGCAGTTCGGGCTGGACTGTTCCCATGAGGCACAGGGTCAGACTGATTTGCATATAGCCATGTCTGAACTGGGGTTGCAGAGTGGGCTAAAGAACGGTGATGGATTAAACCCAGATCTTTTGACTGGGTGTGAGTGTTTGATTGATTCAGATGCTCCGTCCATCACCACCCCCTTTTGTACCGCTTTTGGCCACCATAAGTGTGGCAGGGTATGATCAGACGGGAGTCCCTTGCTCACTTTGCCACTGGATTCAAGCAAGCCGGGCTGAAGACGGCTGGAATGCCAGAAACCGGTCCTCGGAAGCTTGTTTCCGGTCCAGGGAAGGCATGGCTTGGCAGTTCGGGCTGGACTGTTCCCATGAGGCACAGGGTCAGACTGATTTGCATATAGCCATGTCTGAACTGGGGTGGCAGAGTGGGCTAAAGAACGGTGATGGATTAAACCCAGATCTTTTGACTGGGTGTGAGTGTTTGATTGATTCAGATGCTCCGTCCATCACCACCCCCTTTTGTACCGCTTTTGGCCGCCATAAGTGTGGCAGGGTATGCTCAGACGTGAGTCCCTTGCTCACTTTGCCACTGGATTCAAGCAAGCCGTGCTGAAGACGGCTGGAATGCCAGAAACCGGTCCTCGGAAGCTTGTTTCCGGTCCAGGGAAGGCATGGCTTGGCAGTTCGGGCTGGACTGTTCCCATGAGGCACAGGGTCAGACTGATTTGCATATAGCCATGTCTGAACTGGGGTGGCAGAGTGAGCTAAAGAACGGTGATGGATTAAACCCAGATCTTTTGACTGGGTGTGAGTGTTTGATTGATTCAGATGCTCCGTCCATCACCACCCCCTTTTGTACCGCTTTTGGCCGCCATAAGTGTGGCAGGGTATGCTCAGACGTGAGTCCCTTGCTCACTTTGCCACTGGATTCAAGCAAGCCGGGCTGAAGATGTCTGGAATGCCAGAAACCGGTCCTCGGAAGCTTGTTTCCGGTCCAGGGAAGGCATGGCTTGGCAGTTCGGGCTGGACTGTTCCCATGAGGCACAGGGTCAGACTGATTTGCATATAGCCATGTCTGAACTGGGGTGGCAGAGTGGGCTAAAGAACGGTGATGGATTAAACCCAGATCTTTTGACTGGGTGTGAGTGTTTGATTGATTCAGATGCTCCGTCCATCACCACCCCCTTTTGTACCGCTTTTGGCCGCCATTAGTGTGGCAGGGTATGCTCAGACGTGAGTCCCTTGCTCACTTTGCCACTGGATTCAAGCAAGCCGGGCTGAAGACGACTGGAATGCCAGAAACCGGTCCTCGGAAGCTTGTTTCCGGTCCAGGGAAGGCATGGCTTGGCAGTTCAGGCTGGACTGTTCCCATGAGGCACAGGGTCAGACTGATTTGCATATAGCCATGTCTGAACTGGGGTGGCAGAGTGGGCTAAAGAACTGTGATGGATTAAACCCAGATCTTTTGACTGGGTGTGAGTGTTTGATTGATTCAGATGCTCCGTCCATCACCACCCCCTTTTGTACCACTTTTGGCCGCCATAAGTGTGGCAGGGTATGCTCAGACGTGAGTCCCTTGCTCACTTTGCCACTGGATTCAAGCAAGCCGGGCTGAAGACGGCTGGAATGCCAGAAACCGGTCCTCTGAAGCTTGTTTCCGGTCCAGGGAAGGCATGGCTTGGCAGTTTGGGCTGGACTGTTCCCATGAGGCACAGGGTCAGACTGGTTTGCATATAGCCATGTCTGAACAGGGGTGGCAGAGTGGGCTAAAGAACGGTGATGGATTGAACCCAGATCTTTTGACTGGGTGTGAGTGTTTGATTGATTCAGATGCTCCGTCCATCACCACCCCCTTTTGTACCGTCAATCACCTCCAGCACATCTTGATGTAGTAGTGGAACCGCAACTCTGGCAAAATAGGACCGGCTAGGAACCTTCCATTTAGGGCAGATTGTTGCCACTAATTCTAGAAACCCCACCCCTTCCATGAAAGAAAAAGGGAGAAGGTCCAGCGCTAGCATTTTAGCCAGCTATGCGTTATACAGACGTACCGTTGGGTGGTTGCGTTCAAATGGTGCCTCCGACCAGAACATTCCGCGAATGGTGGGCTGGATCATTTTACGTGATGATGACGACGTCTTCAAACCAGTTAGGCCCAGTGATGTAGTTTTTCGCATTGGTGTCTCTCCAACACTCTTAGTGTGCCTCATAGATGTTGCAGGGGTAGAGGGTGTGGGCGATACCACTGCAGTGCTGCTGCCAGGGGTACTGGGTGTACCAGAAAAAATGTCTGTCGCTTCTTCACTCCCCCCTGCACGATCAGCCTCTCGTCATCATCATCAGATGCAATATCAATGGATACATTTAGATTTGTTTTTCTTTTGCCTTCCTCGATCTTCCTCATGTGTGCTTCCCAAATGATAGTCTGGGGTTGCTTCAGATGACCTCTCTGGCCTCCGGTACCATAGTTGGTACCAAGCTTACCCCGACTAACGCATGCTTACAAATCGAACACATGACCATGTTTTCCGCCTTTGCACTAACAGTAAAGAAGTCCCAAACTGGGGACTGGTGATGTCTGCTGAAGGTGGAGGTGCTACTTTGACTTTCAATGCCAGATGAAGTGGAGGATGGGCGTTGCTGAATTTGTTTCTGTTGTTCACTTACAGCACCACTACTTGAGGTCAAGCTGGATTGAGGTCCATGCCGGCCCTTCTGACTAAAAAAGATGGGAGCTGTAGGTCGTGTTGGTGTTGTAGTTAACGGTGGTGGTACCAGTGCCACGCCACCCATATCCCGCTCAGCAGCCATTCGGGATAGGGTTACAATGTCTGTCTGCTGCATGCCTGCTGGGGCTGGAGTGATGACTGTGATGACTGGGTCATCGTCAGACTGTTCATCAGCAGCAGAAGGCACCACTTCTTGTTCGTCATCATCACCCATAAGCGGAAGCTCTTAGTTTTTGCTACACAGCCCTCTCTCTTTTTGGCTGTTTTTCTAGGTATTTTTTCCCTATTTTTTCCCCCTTTTTACCCTCTCTTTGCTCACACCATGGCCGAAAATCATGGCCTCTCATTCGATGACGAAGATCTCCAGCTAGCTTTAGCCGACCATCCTGATTTGCTGGATGTTACACCAGTTGTCATATCCAGCAATGAAGATGAGTGGGGCAAACTGCTGGGTCTCAAAAAATCTCAGACACGAACAGCACTACACGGGGCAATATTGGCGCGGTATCTGCGCAACAATTGTGCACCCACAGGGCTAATTGTGACAAATGCACCGAGGTTATTCCTCAAAGACAAAGAATTCCTGAGAAACTGGTCACTTATCGCGTGGCGATGTACCAGGGACTGGTTGATTTTAATTATAAAAACATCTAAACTAGCGGCAGATGCCATACTTATTGAAATCCAGGTCACGGAATCTAAGATCAAAGCTACCCTCTCTTCAAAAGCCTTCCAGAAAAATAAGGATGAGTCAGACAAGACAATAACAACAGGGAGTACAGGGAATATACTCTGTCCATGAAAAATGGAAAAGTTTAAGAAAGATCTAGACAAATTCAAGTTTGATAAGGTATACCCATATACTAGTGAGTCTTACATCCCCCTTGTATTCAGTGCAAATGGCCGAAGGATGGGTTTGAATTATGGTACTTCTATCTCGGATGATAGTACCTCAGGCAGTGACACTGGAAATAATTACCAACAGACACGTGGCAGGGGTCGCGGAAGAAAGAATTTCCGCCATACCTGGAGGGGTAATCAACAAAATCAGGCACAACAATGGTGGCCACCAAATCCTTGGCAATTTGGTGGTCCCACTTTCTTCCCCCCAAATCACCAAGGCCCGTTTCAACAGCCTATGGGCCCATTTCCCCCTAATTTTCCAGGAAACTTTACTGGCCAGCCTTTTTTAGGGTATGGCAATGGCAGGTCCCGGGGGAGGAGGAGAGGTCAACCCTAACCTCAGGTGCATTACAGTCCACCAATAGCTTCGACCTCAACCAGGAATCTCAGGAGCACAAGAACGTAGAACAAAGAACAAGTCCAGAGCAATGTGGAAATGGACTCGTAATCAATCTGAGGAAGCACATTCTAACTCAGGTTGAAGAAAAGGCACTCAATAAGGGACTCGGTTTCGTTCCTACACATCATAACGACCATTTGGAAACTCGCCTGGAGCTGCCCAAGTTTCTTAGGAAGGTCAGATTACACTTCTTCTTTTCTAACAGACAGGAATCCGAACAGGACGGACGAGATATTAACACCGGGCTTTAGCGTAAATTGACCTTCAATCCGCCAACTCATCTTATGCCACCTCAGGTGCTGGCTTTTGAACAAGCGATTGAAAAAGAAGTCGAGAAACTGTTCAGACAAAATGACAGAGTGTTCTGTATGTTGGGGTTCAAGGGGGCCTGGTTCCTTCTGTCTAGTTCCCCGTTAGCGTTTTTTCTGAATATTGCCAAGTGCATATGCAAATTTATGGACGCTCCCTAGAGCTCGCTTTAAAAGGGGGCAGCCAACAGGAAACAGGTGCTTGGTTTCTTTATTGGTCCCTTGCCGTGTGTTTCTTGTTCCTGTGGTTCTACCTTGTTTCCCTTCCTTCGAGCTCCTTTCCAGCGGTCTTTTCTAGTGCTGGGTTTTTATCCCCTTTTTTCCCCTGCTCCCTTGTTTTCCTATTCCCTTGGGCATTTCAGAACCCTTTATTGGGGACCTGTTTTTGATCTTCGGTGACGTTTTGGGATTCGTGGCTGCGTTTCCTTTGAGTTTTTAACGTCCCGTTATTATCCCTTTTTTTGTATCCAAACCATCTTGTTATACGCTGTGTTTGGGTGGTTTCACGAATATGATTGCAGTGGAAGAACTCCTGTTTCGTATCAAGCCACTCCCGTTTGTTATCTGGGGTAAGCAGGGAGGTCGGTGGTTCGTGTGTGTACTTGGCACTGGTAATAGTAGTAGGGGTATGTTTAATCTTGTCTCCTTCTTTCATTTTAGCGGTCTCGTCTGTGTCAAGCTGTCAGCTGCCAGGAAGCCAGAGGAGTCGAGTTGTGTTCCCCAAGACCTTGGGTTCCCTTGTTTTGTTTGTTACCCACCTTCTCCCGGTGTCGTGTTCTCCACCATCCGTTTTGATTGCGGGTGTTGGGGGTCACGGTGAGGGTAGAGGATTGGGACGTTCTTCACTCCTGCGGTGTTGGGCCGGTCGGCATCGGAACACTGTATTTTTCCTAAGACTGAACATCTAGCTTTGAAATCTTTATCGGCTGATAATTATTTAACCATAAAGCCAGCAGACAAAGGTGGGGCTATTGTCCTTTTGGATACGAGTACATATCGAGCTGAATGTCTGCGACAGTTGGGCGACAGAAGATCTTATCACCCGTTGGAACAAGATCCAACTCAGGACTTGAAGAGGACAATTCAGACGATGACTGCGGAAGCTTCGGCCGAGGGGTGGATCACTAATGCAGAGGCCGCATTTCTATACACGGAACACCCTGTGCCGCCTTATTTTTACATCTTGCCTAAGGTGCACAAGGAACAACGTCCACCTCCAGGTCGCCCCATCATTTCGGGCATTGGTTCTGTTTTAGAACCCCTGTCAACTTTTGTTGACCACTTTTTACGTCCGATGGTACAAGAAACGCCCACTTATTTAAAAGATACCACGGATCTATTGCGTCTACTACCGGACCTGGAGTTTGATACCACCACTGACCTCCTTGTCTCCTTTGATGTCGAGGCACTTTATACCTCAATACCGCAGGATGAAATGTTAGAAGTTATCTATTCACTGCTGGATGCCAGGAATTTAGACAGCATCACCCCAGTCCATTTTATCATGGCTTGTGCCACACTAGCTATGAAACGAAACTTCTTCAAATTCGAGGAAACCACATACCTGCAGGGATCCGGTACGAGCATGGGGAGCGTTTACGCCCCCAGTCTGGCGAACCTATAGGTTCACTCATTTGAGCAAGAACACATACTGACCGATACCAAACCTTTCATTGATAATATTAAGACCTGGAAGAGATACATCGATGATGTATTGGTAGTATGGCGAGGATCCAGAGAAAGATGCTTGGAGTTTCTCAGCTGGCTAAACAGCAGGAATATGTTCCTGCGTTTTACAATTGAGATAGGAGGTGACAGTCTGGCCTTCCTTGACTTAAAGATCATGGCGACTTCTGTGGGTTTTACAATCTGAACTATACAGAAAACCCAGGTCAAGAAACTACTTTTTGATGTTCGACAGCCATCACCCGAAATCCCTAAGGGACAACTTGCCCTTTGAGCAGTTTTTACGTGTACAAAGGAATTGTTCCACATGCCCAGCCTTTGAAGCTCATTCCACTGCGTTTAGCAACCAGCTGATTTCTAGGAAGTACCCACCAAAACTGCTGCGATGCTCAATGAAACGAGCCAGTAATAACAACCGGTTGGCACTACTTGAACCATCGACACCTGAACCACCCCTGGAAAGACTCACTTTTGTGCACACTTTTGGGACTCTCTCCAATAAAATTCAAAAGGCGGTCAAAAGACACTGGCCGATGTTGAACTCGGAACACGGGTCTATTCAGGCACCGTTGTGTTCCTTTAAAAGAGGTCCCAATCTTAGAGACAGGATGGTCCACACTAGACCCCGAGAGGAACCATCAAGAACTCTGGGATCTCTCTGGGACCTTCCTCCAGTCATAGGTCACCACCCTTGCGGTTCATGCCAAGCCTGCCCCCAGACAAAGAAAACAGTTGAGATTGATATAGGGACACCTAGACCCTAGAGACAGACTGGATTTACAAACTGCAATAGCGACAGACTGGTATACCTCATCACTTGCCCCTGCGGACTAAAATACGTAAGGATGACCATCCGTAAAATCAGGTTGAGGATATCAGAGCACAAAAGTACAATTAGGTGCAAGAGACAGGCCACAAAACTCACCACTCATTTCTTAGCAGTCCGTCATCCTTCGACAGCCTTTCAATGGACTGTTTTAGAACAACCATTTATTTCTGCACATGTAACAGACGTGACCAGATTCCTTCTTTTGAAAGAACAGAAATGGGTTCTTAAACTTGACACTCACCATAGGGGGCTGAATGATGAGATTCCGTGGTCCTCGCTGTAACAGTACAGACGATCTGTTCGATATGCATATTTACAACGAAGTAGACAGGGTGCTTCTATGGTTGTTTGTCTGCACAGACGGATACCCGTCTGGAGTTACTTGTCTGAACATTAACAATGGTATATGATCTGTTAACAAATAGGACTCGCATGTGCGTTTTGTGGCTGACGACTTGCATGTTATTCATCAAAGGTGTGACCGATACACATCATGCACATCGACGTGTGTCATCGTGCATAATATTCTTAAAAATAGCACACGGTCCTGGATATTTCCCGTTAAGGATATAATATGCTTATACCGATCAACATCCCCGGTTTACAGAGTGTGGCAACAAGTACAAGATATTACTGGTGTCTGAGGCTAATTTGTCCCTTTAACTAATTGGCATTAGTAGTAGGCTTACACTCTAGCTAGAAATGTATACAACATGTTTTGGTGTGGCAACTTAGATACGTTGACTGCTTTTTGATTTGTGCTTAGACACTTCCCTTTTAAATATTCACAAATGAACACGCTTCTGAGTCCACGCGTGTTTGCTATAGCTACAGAAGAGCCCTGTATACAGCTGGCTCAATACACTCCGGATATGTCCAATGAGAACTAACGTTCCAACCGAGCGGCACGAGGAACCAATTAAAAGCAATGAATGGTAGTCACGTGCACCCTTTGACAAATGAGAGACAACCTGTTTTAAACTCGTCTTAGCTGCGCCGCCGGTACCTCCCCAGTCGGCACGGATGCCGGACCGGAGTACCGACGGAAAGGTAGGCACTAGGATGCTGTTTCGGTAAATGATTTGAGCAGCACGTAAATGAGTTTTTGTTAAGATGCACGAACGGCCGGGTCTTTGATAGGCATCGTTCCGCGATCATACCGTATGAGTTTAGAAGTGAGGCTTTAGATACTAGAAATGGCTAGAAACAGTGTTCAGCGGTATCTGAATCTTTACATGCAGGGCCTTATCACCGGCAACTAAGCGTGAAGGGCCTATTACAGGAGGTTATATCCCTTGAGGTCACTGTTCCGATATGACCACACAGCAGGACACTGGCAACTTGAGATTATACGGTCTATTAACACAGGGGCCAACAATGAAGCTGAGACCTATGCTTATTTGAGAAATGTTCCATTTATCAACATCGTATGGCATGCTTCCCTCATGCTAGCGAGTGTGACAGATAAGGGTTTAATTTAATTTATTTCATTTTTTGTAGCTAGTTCAAGCATCTTAATATGAGTGTGACTGTTGTGATAAGAACGGGTGTGTTTTTACTATGTGTTTACTTGCCCCAATACAGAGCGGTGCTTCACTTTACCCCTGAGCCGCTGCCAGGTGGGGTGAGGTCTTCACTTCTTATGATCTCGGTAAGATGCATTACTCTCTCTGTGGGGAATATCAAATTGTATCCCAGGAGATTTTAATAGAACACTACTAAACAGAGTGTACTTTGCCAGCCTGGACTAGGCGGCACCTAGGTTCAATAAGAAATGACCTGGTGTCTTATTGTATATGTTTGTGTGTTTGAGAGACTTGTGCACTTAACTCTCATTTTCTGACCCTTGCTACAGAATCACATGAATTGTAAGAGAAGACGTGACGCGACACCTAGACTTCTCAGGTGATGTTTGTGCCAGTATTCATTTTTATTTATTATTTTTTCACAGTTTGGTTACATTATATATGTTAACCTTGATTTGTAGTAGCTATAGTCATTGTTGTGGGTCCTGAAGAAAGCAATGGCTAATCTGCCAAAAATTGCTGAAACATGTCGACCTTGTACCACATCTAGACAGTAATTTTTGTAACCTGTCTTGACTATTTTTAAAATTGGTAGAGCAAGTATCATCTGAATAAAGTAGTTCAATACTTCCTCATCCAATTTTAATACACTTTTTTAATTTTCATTTGCACTGCACTTTTGTTGGTCACCCCAGCTGCACCATTCAACATCTTTATGAGAGTAGAAAGACCACACCACCTTCTATCCCAGTAGAAAGGACCATTTACCATCTTGGTTGCCTTTTTTGCTGGTAGTAAGACACCTGTGTGTGTGTGGGTCTTTCAAAGGAACCCCAAATGATGAAGGGCGGTTACGAGTGGTGACTGATGGGTGTCCTAGACCATCCGAAAAGGTGGCTTATTGAATCAGTAGTATTAGAGTCAGTATTTTGAGCTTAGTTTATCTGCACCTCTAATTTACTTTGGCTAGACCCTCTGGTACTCTTGTGTTATTAATGAAGCTTTGCGGGAGCCTACCTTTTAGGCTTAGCTACATTTGTCGGCTCATGGCGTGACTCACTCTCAGACTTCATGGCTGGGTTCCAATCACTATCAAGGTCATCAGAAGGAAGGGGGCTTCAAGAATAACTTGTAGTAGTAGTAGTATCCCTCCTTGACCTTTTTCTTGCTGGGAATCTGGAAGACAATGGATAATCATCATCAGGATGAGTGGCTTCCTCGGATGATACCTCCTCTTGAATATCAATTTCCTGATGTGCCCCTACTTCTGGAGGAACAAGCGTTGTAGGCAGTTGTGCCGCTCCATGAACCTCTAGTTGCACCTCTCCATGCACCTGTCCATGCGCCTCTCCTTGTGCCTCTCCTTGCGGCTCTACTTGCGCCTCTCCTTGCGGCACTACTTGCGCCTCTCCTTGTCGCTCTACTTCCGCCTCTACTTGCGCCTCCCCTTGCCCATGTACTTGCGCTTGTACTAGTTGCACGTGTGGTTGTGGTTGTCGTTGCGGCTGTGGTTGTTGAACACTCGTCAGTTGAGTTACACCCGGCGTTGACTGGATGGTACTTTCTTGTGATGAGCCAACATCACTGGTCGATGGTGATTGAACAACCAAAGTGGCTGTCGCAGCAGCACTCATGGTCTTGGACCTAAGTTTGCGTGGTGGCACTGAGCCCAATGAAGCGGAGGTGCTGCTTCCAGCTTGGTCCCTGGCGGACACCACTGCTGTTGCAGGCATAGTTTTTTTCCCCAAAAAAAGGTGTCGGTGGGCACACCAGTCTCCTTGGTAGGTGGTGCCACTTGCTTCTTCTGCTCCTTCTTACTGGCAGTGGCACTGGAAACTTTTTTCGCTGAGGCGCTACGGCCAACTTTCTTTGGGGCCATCTTCTTGAGATGTCAGAACAGCAGGCCGCAGTTGCACGAGTTGCAGAGTTGTCTTGTCTGTGGCCACACGTGATGTCACGTGACATTGTGCTGCACACACCGCTGCAGGACTTCTTACTGGCACTGGTGGTTCTCCTGTGCACCTAAAAGAAATGGAAGACAGAGGAACATCAGTTATACACCCCAAAAAATAGAAAAAAACAAAAAAATCACCACAATCCAATGCCATCCATGCCCTCAATGATGTTTACATTCAAGACACCCCATAGAAAGACTAGGCCCATGCACCACTGAGTAACCCTGGGCATAATGGATGAAAGCAAGGCACATTGGATGCAGGCCTATGGCACAAAGCGCACTGCCTGGCTTCAAAATGGCCCCTTGACCCCCACCACATGGCCAGGCCCTGCCTGTACCAGTCCTCAAAATGGCCCCCACCCACATGGCCATGCCCCATCAACACCCCAAAAAATCGAAAAAACACAAAAAAATCACCACAATCCAATGCCATCTATACCCTCAATGATGTTTACATTCAAGACACCCCACAGAAAGACTAGGCCCATGCACCACTGAGTAACCCTGGGCATAATGGATGAAAGCAAGGCACATTGGATGCAGGCCTATGGCACAAAGCACACTGCCTGGCTTCAAAATGGCCCCTTGACCCCCACCACATGGCCAGGCCTGCCTGTACCAGTCCTCAAAATGGCCCCCACCCACATGCCCATGCCCCATCAACACCCCAAAACATCGAAAAACACACAAAAACCACCACAATCCAATGCCATCCATGCCCTCAATGATGTTTACATTCAAGACACCCCACAGAAAGACTTGGTCCATGCACCACTCACTAGCTACCCCTGGGCCTACTGGCTAGTGAGGCTTTACAGGCACCCCAAAATAAAAAAAAAAAAACAACATATAACAGTGAGCTAAAATTCCATGACATAAACGAGAATTAAGTTAAAAAAAAATCAGAGATACAGTTGTATCATGCACCCATAACAAACCTTGGGCCTAATGGATACTGTGGCTAGCTACCCACCACAATATATATTTTGTTAAAGTTGTGAAAAAAGTTTTAGAACTGGAGTTGCCTCAACTGCAACTCCAAACAAACAACACCAACTTACTTGTAAAATCTCAAGTCCAAAAGTGATCCAAACTCCAAAGTCCAAAAAGTCCTCAAATACAAAAATCCACCAGCAGCAAGAAAAAGTAATCCTTCCAGCTCCAGATCCAAATAAAAAGTGACCAGGACATGGACAAAGCACTCGAAGGAGCCTGCTGGACAGGAACAGGAAGTTGGAGACTCTGGGGCACTTCCTTCCTCCCACCCCACCCTAAAAAATTGACTCCTGCACCAAAAAGTGCAGCCAAATGTCAATCGAGGAGTTATTCTGATCAAAATCATCATTTTCAGAAGGTTTATGCTTCCTGCGGTGGATTTCTTGTGCAGAATTGCAATTTTTGTAATTTCGGGAACGCGAGCTATTCAAATCTCCCACCGGAAGTCAGCTGCGCGCCGCATCTACGTGGGCATTGTTTACTCCCGCAATGCGTAATCGCAGGCCCTTATGATGTACTCGCGTTGTCAAACTCTCGCTGTGCAAGATGGCGAGCCGCGATGACGTAATTGCGTTCTAAAAATTCTCATGCGATCACGCAGCAAGATCCAAAATGGCACAGCACACGCAAACCAGGAGAAAAACAACTCGGCGGACTCAGAATCACGGTAAGTCAATGCCTCACGCGCGATATTGTATTTTTCAAGCGCGACCAAGCAAAAAAATCCGCAGCTTGTGAATTTGCGGATTTTTTTGCAAATTCGCGCGATTCGCGGACCGCGAATCAGCCGAAAATCCACAAATTTCGCAAACGAAACTGATTTTACACCCATGCTTACGTGGGTGCCTGTGGTGACGACGGGGTCCAGCGTGTGGCCGGCGGCGTTAATGGGTACGGTGACGAGTTGTTTGAGGCCAAGGTTGGCGAGGTTGGTGATCAGGGTGGCGGAGTTGGCGTCGTTGTTGTTCTGGAGGTGGAAGTTCAGGTGCACGAGGATGATGTAGTCCATGGAAGTGAGTGCGTGGGTGCTGGCGAGGTCAGCGATGGAGTCGCTGAACTGAGCCCGGGGTCCAGGGGTCTGTAGATGAGTGAGAATGACTAAAGCAGCCCTTATGCATGTTGCAAGCAGCAAAAATAATATGAACAGTTGCACTATGTTTAGAACGTTATTACCATCCTATCATCCAGAAGCTACTTCTATTTACTATACTATGAGATATGGAATAGCTAACTTGCCTATGGAATTTATTGTGGCCCAGTGCACTGCATACCTGTACACTTCAGATAAGCTGTGTTTATCAGTCTTCATATAAGGGAAATTGTTCCTAAGGAAGGAAAACAGCTGGCCTCAGCTCCGCTTATCTATGGATCAATTATTGGCATAAGAGTGGATTCTCTGGTAGGACCTCTCATGATAACTTGGTGCAAAGGCTACTCAAACTTAGTTATCAATTCAAGGGGTTTATATAAGATTGACAGCTGACTTTCAGCGTACAGTGCAAAATCCAGTTGATGTAACCTGCAGGATGAAAATACTTTAAAGCGTAATGCACGTTTATCTTGCATGTCTACTATCAAACCTTGTAACATAGATATTGCATAATTTGTGGCATACTGTTGTTGACTGGTGTTATTACAAATACTTGTTTAGATTTAATTACACTTTAACAAGTTCTGCAAAAGAGTATGACATGCTTAATGTGGGTCAAAGGTAAACAGGGTAACACAACATTTAAAAAATGGAGTTTGACATAGATGTTCACGACAACTGGTGGTAGTGTGATCTGTACCCTCGACAAAGTGCCAATAGAAACGTTTGACAAAATCCATTTAGTCCTGCACAGGTGGGTTCCTCTATGATTGTTTTCCATGCAGGTGCAATGCCTATGCAGTGTGTGGGAGCATCTTTGTTGCGTAGATCGTCTCCTCCATGGAGGCTTCATTAAATGGTCATTGCACCACAATATTGAGGCTTCCTAGATGAGGCCTCCTGATTTTCCCCATCCTTGCAACTACATTTGCACCGGAGCCCTAGAGTTCCAGAACCTATTTTTCATGAACGTGGAATCCATATTCTTGTGCCCAGCAACACCATTTGAGTAACATCCCCTATGCAATGTGTAGGTTAGAGACTGAGAGGAACTGTGCAGTTTGCATCCCATAAGCCAGCTATTATTCACCCTCAATCTTCTGTCCAGTAGAAAGCCTTAGAACATGCTTGTGAGTTGCTACCTTCTCTTATTGAATGCAAAGTTAGAATTTAGAGGTGGCACAGTATTTAAGTCAGTACGGCCTTCCATACAGTGTGTCCAGTTTCAGTTATTTACTGCCTGGAATAAATAAAGGTGTTAAGCAGAAACAGACTGCAAGAATAAACTGGGTTGGGAGACCAGTGCACTGAGGAAGTGACTCTAGGTTTAGACTGACACTGACTCTCAACAGCTCACTGTCTAGACCAATGTTCCCTCTAATTTTTTTCCTCTGTGTGCGGCAGTGTAGGTGTTCAGTGCACTGCAGCCATGGCTATGAGCGCCAGGAACCAAGCCGCGTGTGTGGGTGCAGTGCTAAATATCACTCCAAACTTTTGCTTAAAAAAGTGAAAATACTGTGCATTTCAACACATACAGCACCACGTTAATGGTCTTAAGACAGGTTTGCATTTTGGATACATATGCCATGACATGAATTGGTTACACAGGCAAGTACACTTCGGGTTTAAAAAAGAAGAGAGACTCCAACGGTGGTACCATTATAAGATGTTACTGCTGTAGGTGTAATGTTACATGTCGTATTATAAAATTTATAAAAATAAAATAAAAATATATATCTGGATGCAGAGACAGAAAGAAGCAGCAAAATACCAGCTGGGCGGCACACTAGGCTAAGCAGAGATTTCTAACTTATGTTATTTAAGAAATGCAGAATGTCCAAAAGCACAATGTGTAAAGCGTGATGGTGCTTAAACCTGTCCAGGTCGCCCGCTCTGTGAGGTGGCACAGGAGCTAAATTACTGGCAATGCCGGCAAATTATTTCTAAGCAGCCCGGGACTGCCAATTGGAGTCCACTGGGCGAGGGAGAGTGCACTGCTGCATCACGCAGTTAGGAGACAGCAGTGAGATGGCCAGTCATCACCAGTATAGAGTCACACTGCAGAGGGGAAGAAGAAGAAGAACACAGAACAAACACAGTAAGTATAACCACCAGTCACTGTCAGTCACAGTATACCAGTCACAATAAAATTGATTTAATTTTAGGCAAGCGCATGATATGCTTTCTTTGGAAGTTCCCGGCTGCCCTTTGAGGAACGACAAAGCAGTAAGCCATACACAGGGTACGGTAGAACGCCCTACTTGCTATCACCGCTGTAAACTTTAGAACACGAGTTGGTAAATTATCTGGTGCGTAATCTAGCACCAAATGTTAATGTTTAGCCTAATACATCTGCCTTTGACCTACTTGGGACCTTCGCTCCGTCCATGGTAAGCTGATCACAATTCCATGTCAGTAAGGCGAGACATGAAGGCAGTTTTTCAGTTTCTTGTCCCCTAGGCTCTGTACATTCACCCCAGTACAGAGATCTGGGCCTAAATCCATTGTTTTTTGCACTCCACACCACCCCAGGTCAGACATGGCCATATGCAAATCAGCCTTGACCCTGTGCCTCATGGGAACAGTCCAGCCCGAACTGCCAAGCCATATCAGTTGTTGCAACTACAGTTTTAAAACTTTCTTCACAACTTAAAAAAAATATATATTGTGGTTAGCCACAGTATCCAGTAGGCCCAGGGTTAGTCATGGGTGCATGATACAACTGTTTCTGTGATTTTTTTAAACTTAATTCTCATTTATGTCATGGAATTTTAGCTCACTGTTATATGTTGATTTGCCTGTAAAGCCTCACTAGCCAGTAGGCCCAGCGGTAGTGAGTGGTGCATGGTCCAAGTCTTTCTGTGGGGTGACTTGAATTTAAACATCATTGAGGGCATGGATGGCATTGGATTGTGGTGATTGTTTGACTTTTTGGGGTGTTGTTGGGGCCTGGGCATGTGGGTGGGGGCCATTTTGAGGCCTGGTACAGGCAGGGCCTGGCCATGTGGTGGGGGTCAAGGGGCCATTTTGAAGCTAGGCAGTGTGCTCAGGCCTGCACCCAGTTTGCCTTGAATTTAAACATAATTGAGGGCATGGATGGCATTGGATTGTGGTGAATGTTATGTGTTTTTCGACTTTTTGGGGTGTTGTTGGGGCCTGGCCATGTGGGTGGGGGCCATTTTGAGGCCTGGTACAGGCAGGACCTGGCCATGTGGTGGGGGTCAAGGGGCCATTTTGAAGCCAGGCAGTGTGCTCAGGCCTGCACCCAGTTTGCTGTACTTTCATCCATTATGCCCAGGGGTACTCAGTGGTGCATTGACCAAATCTTTCTGTGAGGTGTCTTGAATTTAAACATCATTAAGGGCATGGATGGCATTGGATTGTGGTGATTTTTGTGTGTTTTTTTACTTTTTGGGTGCTGTTAAGGCCTGGCCATGTGCGTGGGAGCCATTTTGAGGCCTGGTCCAGGCAGGGCCTGGCCATGTGGCTGGGGGTCAAGGGGCTATTTTGAAGCCAGGCAGTGTGCTCAGGCCTGCACCCAGTTTGCCTTGCTTTCATCCATTATGCCAAGGGGTACTCAGTGGTGCATGGACCAAGCCTTTCTGTGGGGTGTCTTGAATTTAAACATCATTGAGGGCATGGATGGCATTGGATTGTGGTGATTTTTGTGTGTTTTTTTACTTTTTGGGGTGTTTAACTGATGTTCCTCTGGCTTCCATTGCTTTTAGGTGCACAAGAGACTTACTAGTACCAGGAAGAAGTCCTGCAGCATTGTGTGCAGCACAATGTCACGTGATGTCACGTGTGGCCACAGACAGGACAACTCTGCAACTCATGCAACTTTGGCCTGCTGTTCTGACACCTGAAGAAGATGGGCCCAAAGAAAGGTGGCCGTAGCGCCTCAGCGAAAAAAGTTGCCAGTGCCACTGCCAGTAAGAAGGAGCAGAAGAAGCAAGTGATACCACCTACCAAGGAGACTGGTGTGCCCGCCGACCCTTGATCCTGATTGGAACCCACAAATGCAGTCTGAGAGTGAGACGTGCCATGAGCCGACAAAGGTAGCTAAGCTTCGACTTATGGGTGATGACGACGAACAAGAAGTGGTGTCTTCTGCTGCTTCTGATGAACAGTCTGACGATGACCCAGTCATCACAGACATCACTCCAGCCCCATGGGGCATGCAGCAGACAGACATTTTCACCCTATCCCGAATGGCTGCTGAGCGGGATGTGGGCAGCGTGGCACAGGTACCACCAACAACGCAGTTAACTACAACACCAACACGACCTACATCTTTTTTAGTCAGAAGGGCTGGCAGGGACCTCCATTTAGCTCGACCTCCATTACCTCAAGTAGTGGTGCTGTAAGTGAACAACAGAAACGAATACAGCCACGCCCATCCTCCACTTCATCTGACATTGAAAGTCAAAGTAGCACCTCCACCACCAGCAGACATCTCCAGTCCCCAGTTTGGGACTTCTTTACTGGTAGGGAAATGGCGGAAAACATGGTTGTTTGTTCGATTTGTAAAGTATTAGTTAGTCGGGGTAAGCTTGGTACCAACTATGGTACCGGAGGCCAGAGAGGTCATCTTAAAAAACACCACCCTATCCAGTGGTATGCGCACCTGATTAAGATCCAGGAAGTCCAAAGTAGAAGTGATCCAAATGTATCCATTCACATTGCATCTGATGCTGACGAGGGGCTGATTGTGCAGGGGGGAAGTCAAAAACCGACCAACATTTTTTCTGGTACACCCAGTACCCCTGGCAGCAGCACTGCAGTGGTAGCGCCCACACCCTCTATCCCTGCAACATGTATGAGGTACACTAAGAGTCTGGGACAGACACCAATGCAAAAAAGTACATCAATGAGCCTAACTGGTTTGAAGTCTGCATCATCATCATCATCACGTAAAACGGTCCAGCCCACCATTAGAAGCATGTTTTGGTCGGAGGTGCCATTTGAACGCAACCACCCATAATGCAAAGCTGGCTAAAATGCTAGCGCTGGACCTTCTCCCTTTTTCTTTCGTGGAAGGGGTGGGTTTTCTAGAATTTGTGGCAACAGTCTGCCCTAAATGGAAGGTTCCTAGCCGGTCCTATTTTGCCAGAGTTGCAGTTCCAGCACTACATTAAGTTGTGCTGGAGGTGATTGGGGCAGCTTTGCAGAAGAGTGCTGTTAACACTATCCACTTGACAACAGACATGTGGACCAGTTGCCAAGCCCTTGATTACATGTGCATCACTGCACACTGGGTCTCTTTTGCAGGGGTTAGAGACAAGACAAGTGCAGGTGTTGACCCGGACACAGTTTTTCAAGCAACTCCAAAACATGCAACATTAGCCATGTTTGCCATGGAGAACACTCACACTGCACCTAACCTTTTGGACGAGTTTGATAGGAAGGTCTCTGAATGGCTGCATCCAATACATCGCATAGTTGGTTATGTTTTCACGGATAATGGCAGTAATATAATTAAGGCCATGCATGATGGTGGCTATTTCAGAGTGCCGTGTTTGGCGCACAGTATTAACATCGTGGTGCAAGAATTCTTGAAAAACGAAAACACAGTCAGCAAGTTACTGACCACCTGCCAAAGAATCTGCACACATTTCAGTCATCCTTTAAATGCCCGGAAGGAGTTGAGGAGCATTCAACATGAACGTAGACTGCCAGTCAAAGGACTGATCCAGGAGGTGGTAACACGTTGGAACTCAACCTTTTACATGCTTGAGCGTCTGTCTGAGCAGTGGGGGGTAATAAATGATTATGTCTACAAACTGGGTTCTACTATGAAAGACATTAGGCTAGAGTTGGAGGAATGGAAGCTAGTTGCAAGCCTGACAGACATGCTTCGTCCTTTTGAGGTCTTCACGCATGAAGTCAGCAGAGAGGACTGTTCTTTGGGAAAAGCTATCACATTGCTGGTCATGCTAGAGCACCAACTGAAGGCGGTGTCTTCAACGTTCCGAGATGATGCTGAAAAGCAAGACGCATATTAGTTGGCGGAGAGGTTATTAAGCCGCCTAGTTGACAATCAAAGGCTTAAAAACATACATACAGAACAACATTACATTTGTGCCACTATTATGGATCCACGTTATAAAAAGGCAGTGGCCAGCAAAGCATTCATTCCTTTTGATGAAGCAGATGTTTCAAAGTACAAACATTGGCTAGCTGTGTCAGCCACTCGGTTCGAAAAAGAGCGGCAGAAAATTCAAGGAGTCGGCAGAAGTACAACTGAATCAGCAGGCCATCCGGCGTCAAGTTCCACTTCTGAATGTGTGGCCGAAGAGAGTCACTTTCCCTCACAGCCGTTAACGACACGAGCAGCAACCGTATCATCATCCTCACCTGCACCAGTCCAGCCATAATATTATCGGAAGCGGATTGGCTAACTCATCAAGGGTTTGCTCATTCCAGTGCTGCAAAGGCCACAGATGGTATGCAAAGTGGAGCAACCGTGGAGAACCTTGAGTCGATGGTGCAGGCCCATCTGGATGACCCAACAGAGGTCTTTGTTAATAAGAACCTATTGCTGTATTGCTACAGGAAAAGGCCTCTATGGCCACTGATCACCAACCTGGCTCTAAATTATTTGTCTCGCAAGTGTGTCTTCTGAACATGTTTTCAGTGCTGCTGGAGCCATTGTAACTTCAAAAAGGACCTGCCTCTCGCACAAAAATGTGGAGAGGTTAATACTGATCAAGATGAATCAGCACTTCATACCACCAGATTACAAAATACGTGAATGCACGCAGGAAGAAGAGGACACCGACTTAGGTGACGGAAGTTCTTCTCTGTTAGCTGACCTACTCCCATCTCAATTCATAGAGTTTGAGGACGAGCTCTACTTCCCTGACACCGAGGCCTGAAAACGACTTCCTTTTTTTTCGTCCTTATTCTTTTTTATTCCTGTGTGTCTTTATTCGTTTTGCAATGTTTACCGCAACAAAACTCTCACAACGAGTTCATCAGCAACACTGTCTTCATCTTATTTTCCTTATTGATTTGAAGGCGCCACAGTCTGCATTCCTGACGTTCACAAGTTCACAACTCAATGATGCTCCTCTATCCTCTTCCTCCAGACTCCACCTATCCATTCCCTCAAGGCAGATGGATTACCTTCTTCTTCTTCTTCTTCTTCTTCAAAGAGCGCAGTGGTTCGATTTTGTTCTACCTTGCTGAGATTCTTGGGAATCGCTGAAACAAGTGTCCAGGTAAGTTTCAAGAGGATCGAAGTAGTGGAAGTGCTGAAAAGTTGAACAGCAATTTTTGGTGAACTGCGCAATTTGCCATGTATTGAATATATACCAGTATTGCATGTTTTTGAGGGGCTGTTTGGGGGGCTTCTAGGTCTTTGGGGGTGGGTTTTGGGGTCTGGGAACACTGCTGGCACAGTCTAATTTTGATTGCATTTGTTTTTAAGAAAATCCATGGTGGAAAAGGGGAGTTAGGGCCTAGCTGCACAGCGCGTTTGGACTGAATTGAAGGTGGGCCGAAAATGTTCTAAGTGTCACATTTTCCATTTTTGCTTTTGGCCTGTTTGGGGGTGTTCTACTTTTTTGCGGGTGGGTTGACGGGTCTGGGGGCATTGCTGGGAAGGTCTAATATCGGGCGCAATTGGTTTGGAGAAAATCCATGGTGAAAAAGTTTTTCTGTTTTTGCTCACTTGCCTTTTTTTGGGGGGGCTGTTTGGGGGGCTTCTAGGTTTTTGGGGGTGGATTTTGTGGTCTGGGAGCACTGCTGGGATAGTCTAATTTTGATTGCGAGTGGTTTGAAGATAATCCATGGTGGGAAAGAGGAGTAAGGGCCTAGCTGCAGAGAGCGTTTGGACTGAATTGAAGGTAGGTCCTAAATTTTCTAAGTGTGAGTTTTTCCATTTTTGCTTTTGGCCTGTTTGGGGGTGTTCTACTTTTTTGCGGGTGGGTTGACAGCTCTGGGGGCATTGCTGGGAAGGTCTAATATCGGGCGCAAGTGGTCTGGAGAAAATCCATGGTGAAAAAGTGTTTCCGTTTTTGCTCACTTGCCTGTTTTTGGGGGGATGTTTTGGGGGCTTCTAGGATTTTGGGGTGGGTTTTTGGGTCTGGGAGCACTGCTGACACAGTCTAATTTTTATTGCATTTGTTTTTAAGAAAATCCATGGTGAAAAGAGGAGTTAGGGCCTAGCTGCAGAGCGCATTTGGACTGAATTGAAGGTGGGCCGAAAATGTTCTAAGTGTCACATTTTCTATTTTTGCTTTTGGTCTGTTTGGGGGTGTTCTACTTTTTTGCGGGTGGGTTGACGGGTCTGGGGGCATTGCTGGGAAGGTCTAATATCGGGCTCAAGTAGTTTGGAGAAAATCCATGGTGAAAAAGCTTTTCCGTTTTTGCTCACTTGCCTGTTTTTGGGTGGCTGTTTGGGGGGTTTCTAGGTTTTTGGGGTGGGTTTTGGGGTCTGGGAGCACTGCTGGCACAGTCTAATTTTGATTGCATTTGTTTTTAAGAAAATCCATGGTGGAAAAGGGGAGTTAGGGCCTAGCTGCGGAGCGCGTTTGGACTGAATTGAAGGTAGGTTGAAAATGTTCTAAGTGTCACATTTTCCATTTTTGCTTTTGGCCTGTTTGGGGGTGTTCTACTTTTTTGCGGGTGGGTTGACGGGTCTGGGGGCATTGCTGGGAAGGTCTAATATCGGGCGCAATTGGTTTGGAGAAAATCCATGGGGAAAACGTTTTTCTGTTTTTGCTCACTTGCCTGTTTTTGGGGGGCTATTTGGGGGGCTTCTAGGTTTTAGGGGGTGGGTTTTGGGGACTGGGAGCACTGCAGGCACAGTCTAATTCTGATTGCATTTGTTTTTAAGAAAATCCATGGTGGAAAAGGGGAGTTAGGGCCTAGCTGCAGAGCGCGTTTGGACTGAATTAAAGGTAGGCCAAAAATGTTATAAGTGTCACATTTTCCATTTTTGCTTTTGGCCTGTTTGGGGGTGTTCTACTTTTTTGCGGGTGGGTTGATGGGTCTGGGGGCATTGCTGTGAAGGTCTAATATTGGGCGCAAGTTATTTGGATAAGATCCATGGTGAAAAAGTGTTTCTGTTTTTGCTCACTTGCCTGTTTTTGGGGGGCTGTTTTAGGGGCTTCTAGGTTTTTGAGGGTGAGTTTTGTGGCCTGGGAGCACTGCTGGAATAGTCTAATTTTGATTGCGAGTGGTTTGAAGAAAATCCATGGTGGGAAAGGGGAGTTAGGGCCTAGCTGCAGGGCGCGTTTGGACTGAATTGAAGGTAGGCCCTACACTTTCTAAGTTTGAGTTTTTCCATTTTTGCTTTTGGCCTGTTTGGGGGTGTTCTGCTTTTTTGCCGGTGGGTTGACGGGTCTGGGTTCATTGCTGGGAAGGTCTAATATCGGGCGCAAGTGGTTTGGATAAAATCCATGGTGAAAAAGTTTTTCTATTTTTGCTCACTTGCCTGTTTTTGGGGGGCTGTTTGAGGGGCTTCTAGGTTTTTGGGGGTGGGTTTTGTGGCCTGGGAGCACTGCTAGAATAGTCTAATTTTGATTGCGAGTGGTTTGAAGAAAATCCATGGTGGGAAAGGGGAGTTGGGGCCTAGGTGCAGAGCGCGTTTGGACTGAATTGAAGGTAGGCCCTAAATTTTCTAAGTTTGAGTTTTTCCATTTTTGCTTTTGGCCTGTTTGGGGGTGGGTTGACGGGTCTGGTTTCATTGCTGGGAAGGTCTAATATCGGGCGCAAGTGGTTTGGATAAAATCCATGGTGAAAAAGGGGGGTTAGGGCCTAGGGTTAGGGTTCTAAAATCACAGTTTACACTTTACACCTAACTTGAGGGGAAAGATCGGCAAATTTCACCCACACTTATTTAAACTTGAAAAAGAGACTCAGAGTACGCACTTTCGAAATGATGCTTTTATGTTTTGTAATACTGTCGACTCTGAAACTGAAAGTGTTATTTTTGCACTACACAGCGTACCTTATATTTTTTTCTCCGTGATGTTTTAATATCACTTCCTGTTTTTCCATCAACAATTACAGGCCGGCTTTTACCCTGTGCAATGGCAAAAAGTATAACCTCAGGCTTAGCGACCCACAATTCAGCATCCACCAGGCAGGCAGTGGACAAGGTGTCTTCTGTCCCCAACATTGATCGGCGGAGCGTCAGATGGAATGGAGGAGTACCGCGAAAAAGAGGAATGGCTGGATGCATGCAACTTCTCAAATTCAACAGGACAACTACAACAACATACAGTTACAGTATCCATCTTTATTTCTACTTATCTTTTTAGTAATGTTTTTGCTGTGAACTTCTGTGAGTGTGACTCTGTGCTTTTGATTGCTCTCTGCTTCAATTCATCCCTCCAGCCATTGTATACTGTAGTGTAGTTCCTATATTCCCAATAGGCTCTGCGCATTGGAATAATATAAACAGCAGTGTAGACGTAGGACTGAGGTCGACTAGGTCTCTACTGACTATATTAGACTTAATTAGTTTTGCCAGCTAGCTCAGAGGTCACTAGAAACTTTCTCGAATAAACAAGGAGGAGTTTAACTACCCTGGATAGACAAGAAGGGATTAGCTTCTGACAACCATAAACATGACAACTTTGCTCCCTCAGAATAAGAGTGTATCTCTAGAGTCGTGTGAAAACAATAGACAGCTATTTTACTCAGTCAATCGTGCATACTTAGTTTCACCAGAGTGCAGAGAATAGAGAGACTGGCGTTTTCAATAAAAGGTGTTATTTATTGAGCAGTCTTCTTTCTCATGCAAGAGAAATTAATTGCCACAATTGCAATACTTATCATAAAGTAAAGTGTGTACAGTAAAAGGAGTATTATAAAATAATACTGTAAAAGCATTGATATGGTTTCTTAGCCATATGATACTTTAAAATGGATAAAATATATACATACAAACTGGTGCTTCTAAATACGCCTACCCCGGTGTACCTGACCTAAGCCTAATACGTGGGAAGGAGTAAGTAAGCAGCAGTTTAAGTTAAGTTGGTTTTGCCAAGAATCTGAGTCAAGAATTCTCTTTAAGGGTTTAGTCAGCTCCATACCTGGGTAATAGATAGCAGGAAATCTGGTATCTCTCTCGCAGGACTCGATATCCCAGCAACCCGCAAGGGCAGCTGAGAACACCAGAGCTGGATTTCTCGGCAGGAGAAAAGCTAGTGTCTCTCTCAGTGCGTCAAAAGGGAGGGGCGGCGTCCGTGGGCTCTCGCATCAGCTGGGCTCTCGGGCAAGTAGATAGCCGCTCTGCTCCAAACCACCGTGTGTTTGCTTAAGGCAACGTTGGTATATTCATACCTGAAAGGTGCCGGGTTTGACGTAAGGTTGGACATAAGACATCAATAAAGATGTCACTAAGAACTGGCCGTTCTTACAGTGCTCACAGGAGTTCTAGGACAAATTAAAACAAAAGCATGGGGAATTCCCAGGTTGCTGGAGGTTTGGTTTGTTTAGATAACTCGTTGTACTCTCTAGGAGCCTAGGGAAGTAGCCTTGCTTAATTTGGACTGCATGGGCTACGAATAAATATGGATATGATTCTCATGCCTTTATAAGGATATTATTTATTATAACCACATAAGGGCACAAATCAGGAATATCGAATTAGGGTCCTAGATAGTAATACAACACCTACTCCACGATCTAATGTCCCTCATACATAATTTTGCATTTGAAATGGTATATGGTAAATACACGAAAAATGAGTATTGGTACTGTACGCTTTTCAAGCAGAGGTATCATTCAGTTAAAAAATGCATATATATAGTAGCTGAATGAATTGCGAAAATTACACATGAAATGGCTCCGAATACAGAAGAGAAGGTTGAGACCATTCCATTACATAATAATACAAATGCTGTACATGTGCTAGAGGCTGAGGTAAAATATTGTCTCTAGAGTCCCTAAAATAGAAGCGCTGTTCTCTAAGAATAGTTCTACTTTAAGCAAAGTACATGTGCCAGAAAAAAGGTAAATATTTTGTAAGGGAAAAAAAAAAAATCGCTTTCAGGGGAAAAAATAGTTCCAAATGTTTTCAGTAGCTTTTGTTTATCAAAGCTGAAGGCCGAATTCAGAGTTCAGGGAACGCTGTGTGCTCGTTTGTTTAGAAAGTTATTCTTTCTGTTCAGGGGAGAACATCATTTCAGACAGACTCGCAAAAAATTGGTCTACAGCATCAGGTGAAAGTTCGACCAAGTTTGAAAATGCCACAACAGTGCAGTCGTGAGAATGATTGCTATCATCGATGTCAGGATCAGCAATGCTCACTGAAGGTTGTACCTGTGTGATGCTGCTCTCATCTCGTACTCCACTGCCACATACTCATAGTGGTGAAGTCTCAACGAATGCCGTCATCAGAATAGGTAGCCGCTGGGGACAAAACGATGCATGAGTCGTTACCAGACCTAGCAAGGTATCTGTATCAATTTGTACTGCTGATGTTAGTGTAAGACAGACGTCCAAAACTCATTCTTCTCCGCATAGCATACATCGAAGCACAGGTAGGATGAAATTTTGCCAGATTGGTCTGAATGAAAGAAACCAGGTTATATTCAGATCTCTTAGCCGGGCTAATCCGAGGACTTTAGTTATGCGGTCCCGGTAGCGTATTGCTAGGATCGTTTCTTCCATCGTTGCTGGAGTCTTGTCTGCTGTTTTTTTTGCCATATCGGAGCAGAAGAATGAAAAATAAAATTCCTGCTACAAGTCCCAAAAGTAGAGGTAGGCCGCCAAAGACAGAATGGACAAAATTGGAGAAGATGCCCAGAACTGTTTCAAAGGGTTTTAACAGTCCCGAAAAAATTGTCTTAAATACATGTGCGATGCCACTGGTATGTGACATGTTTAGGATTTGGCTCAGCATTTCTACGAAATGCACGGGGCAATTTGTTGATAAAAGGGTATGTATCAGCGCCCTACTAAAGAAACCATCAGCCGACCCCACCGACCTCAAGAACTACCGCCCTATCTCGCTGCTCCCGTTTCCTGCCAAAGTCATCGAGAAGACCGTCAACAAGCAGCTCGCCGCCTTCCTCGAGACGAACGGATCCCTCGACCTCTCGCAGTCTGGCTTTCGGGCCAATCACAGCACCGAGACCGCCCTGATCGCAGCTACCAATGACATCCGAGCACTGCTCGACAACGGAGAAACAGTGGCCCTCATCCTCCTAGACCTCTCCGCGGCCTTCGACACTGTCTGCCACCGTACCCTAGTACAGCGCCTCAGCAACGTCGGAATCCAGGAGAAGGCACTAGAATGGATCACCTCGCCGGAAGGACGCAGAGAGTCCGCCTCCCCCCATTCAGATCAGAAGCCACCGAAGTCATCTGCGGCGTTCCTCAAGGCTCCTCGCTCAGCCCAACCCTCTTCAATGTCTACATGAGCCCCCTCGCAGCCATCGCACGCCAACACAACCTCAACATCATCTCCTACGCCGATGACACCCAGCTGATCCTCTCCCTCACCAACGACCCCGCCACCGCCAGAGCCAACCTACACGAAGGGATGACAGACGTAGCCAAGTGGATGATGAGCAGCCGCCTGAAACTGAACTCGGACAAGACGGAAGTCCTCATCCTGGGATCCTCACCCTCTGCCTGGGACAACTCCTGGTGGCCCCCCACCCTGGGCAGCGCACCCAAACCGACGGACCACGCACTCAACCTAGGCTTCATCCTGGACTCCTCCTTCTCCATGACCAGACAAGTCAACGCCGTCTCCTCGTCGTGCTTCAACATCCTGCGCATGCTACGTAAGATCTTCCGGTGGATCCCCACCGAGACCAGGAAGACGGTCACCCAGGCCCTCGTCACCAGCCGTCTGGACTACGGCAACTCCCTCTACGCCGGAACCACCCCCAAACTCCAGAAGAGACTCCAGCAGATCCAGAACGCCTCAGCACGACTCATCCTGGACATCCCCCGTCGCAGCCACATCTCCGGACACCTAAGAGACCTGCACTGGCTCCCGGTCAACAAGAGAATCACCTTCCGTCTCCTCACCCACGCATACAAAGCCCTGCACAACCAAGGACCAGCATACCTCAACAGCCGCCTCAACTTCTACGCTCCCACACGCCAGCTTCGATCGACCAGCCACGCCCTCGCCGCCGTCCCCCGGATCCGTAGAGCTACCACAGGAGGAAGGTCCTTCTCCTACCTGGCCGCCAAGACTTGGAACTCCCTCCCGACTCACCTCCGCCTGACCCAGGACCACCTCGCCTTCAGGAAGCAGCTCAAGACCTGGCTGTTCGAGCAGTAGCGGACCCCCCCTCCCCTAGCGCCTTGAGACCCTCCGGGTGAGTAGTGCGCTATATAAATGCTGTGATTGATTGATTGATTGATTGATTGATTATCTCTGCCTTTGTCCTTGCAACTTGCAGATCATACGTTTCTCTGGACGAGGTCAAAGGCACGGTTGTCTGTAAAAGAACAGACTTCATTCTGCTTAAAGTATCAATTCGAATAGAAGAGATATTCAAACGAGGCCATATTGCCGCCTCCATATCTGGATTGCTGTTTGGATACAATACTTGCATACAGCAAGTGACCATGGAACAACAGCTGCGGTCATTTATTAAAATATAGCTCCCGTTAGAAAGTTGTCTAAAGAATGGCTCTATCTGTGTTGCAGGAGTGCCGTGCACGTGACATGAAAGGTTATTCGAAGACCCTTCGCAGGCTCCATGCAAGTTAATACCTTGACACAGAAGTGTACCGCTTAGTGATCGTTTACAATTTTTACCACTAAGAAATACATTCTTTTTCTTTTCACTGTAACATGTGTGTGTATAAGGTAAATTCCATGTTGACTTGATGTACCCTTTACCCAACATTCATACTGGCCCGCTGGTATATACTCTTGGCAATATTTAAATTGGAAAGTTGTTATCGTAATTGTGATTATTCCGTGTATTATCCATTCAGTGACAGGTCTTTCTGACATTGTCAATGGTAATCTCTCAAGTTTTTCAATGCTCAGAATCGTATAGTCTGCTCCTTTTTGTGCCAAACGGATTTGTTTATCAGTAATGTTAAATATAGAGAATAATGATGTTGTGTTGATTAAACGCCATGGCACGTAGCCTGAACGCAGATTTTGCAACGTCCAGCCAAGCTGTACAATAGAACGGAATTGGGACTGACCATGTTGTAACATTTGTAAGTCCTGCTCTATTTAATCAATAGCAGATAATACAATACTGTCCAGTGAATGTATTCTGGAGGACAGAGTCGTTAACCCATTGTCCACAATAGAAATGATTTTTCCAAATTAATACGATCAATTTCTCGTATTTTTTCCGCTGTTTTAATTTGCATTACTTTCCAAGCTTCGTTGTACGCAGCATATATACCGGCCGCTATGAAACATTTTTGACGCTGTTTGCGTGGTCCCAATATGAAATCACGCAAGTCAGCACCGTCTTTAAGTAAAGTCAAGTGTTGCTTAATTTCAGCCAGTGTGGATTTCTGTAGCCATTCGAGGCATAGTTTCCCTACACTGTATGTTGTAACTATCCCTGGATGTTGTCTCTGGAAGTATCTTGGGTCTGGCCTGTTCATTTTGAACCCCTTTATTTTGTTCAGGAATCTATCTTGACAGTTATTTGTGTCTGTGGGTCAGATCAACCATTTTTTCCTATCAGGATGTGTTCTGTTTTGGTATAAAATGTGGAATACGTCTATCTCCATATCAGTAGTGCTATTACTATCAGGTATGGGCTTAGGAATAGACGGTTTGTTTCAGTCCTTCATTTTGGCTAGGCAAAGACAGGTAGTCTGTTGAATGGTGTCATTCAAGAATATTAATTGTTCTGGGATCATGCAGGCTCTAAATAATGCTTCTAAACCGTGGACCTGCCATTCTTTTGTACCCCAGATGGTTTTTGTTTCAATGTTATTTTTCCAGAATTCAAAACCAAATGTAATCATTTTTTCATAAAATGTTTCAGAATAAATCAATTTAGTATTTGTCAACATTGTTTTCATTCCTGTCTTATTTAACATTTTAAAATAAAACGTTTTTGCATCACTTGTGTTAAACCCTGAGAAGTATGGGAATTTCTCATAAAATGTTTTTGAGCTGCTTTTAGGTGGTGTTTTTTTAATTTCTTCTATAGCGCTGGAATCAATCCCGTAAGGGTATCTCTGCGCTAAGCCAGCTATAGAATTTTCAGTCAGTGCATCTGGGGAGTTAAGTGGACAGGAATGCTTCTTGATAAAGAAGGGTTTTTAATGTTTTCCTAAAAGGTAAGTAGTTAGTAGTGGATCTAACATCAGGGGGCAATTTGTTCCATAAGGCAGGTCCAACCGAGGAGACGGCGCGGTCTCCTTGTCTGGATTTCTTTGTGGCCGGAGGTTTTAAAAGGGCTTGGTTGCTTGAACGAAGGGACCTGCTGGGCTGAGTGTTGCACAATGTTCCCATTGATTATCATTAAAAACATTTCTAGGTTGAGCAGATTTATGCAAATAGTGATGGCCAAAGTGAATATAACAGTACATATCTTCATAATTTGATGAACCCTGTAAGTAATCATGTTCTATAAATTTAGCTGACATTACTAAATCTGACATCATATTATTTATATTTTCAAAGTCCCAATCATCAGAAAAAGTACTTGGTTTTACAAAGTCACTTAATGAAACCTTAAACTGGTGTGGATATTTCAAGAGCTCAATCGGGCCATAGATTTCATAATCCGTTTTGTCCCATGCTACCCCACCGGGTATTGGATTGGCTGTGACATTCACTTATGATAGTTCTCTTTTCTCTATGTGAGATGACTTGTGAGGTTTTAGGACCAAGTTGATGTTCTGACTTGCTGTGTCCATTGTACTGTTATTTCCTTCAATGAATTTTCCCAAACAAAGAACCATGATGAGCCAAAGCAGGAGGAAAAGTTCACCTAACACAATCCAAAATTCAATCCATGGAGAAATCATATAGGTTTCTTTGAATTGATGAAAGACTTCTGTTACTTTTTCTTTGAAAGTTTTTGTTGCTGGCGTTTCTTCAGGCTCGCTTGGATCTTCAGAAAAGTCATCAAAATTGATGAAGTAGCCAGATGCAGTTCTGTCAATTGTTGGAATTGCTTCCGAATTTTCATTTGCTTTTGGATTTTTCTTTGTTTCACTAGCATAGTCTGAGGCTACATCGTTGTAGACTGGTGTTTCTTGATGAACTGTTGCAATTTGGGTTTCAAGAGGCACAAGTTCCATGGCTTTGTTGCATAGTCCTTTTTTATTCACTGCAGGTTTATCGAATGTGATTAGTCTCTCAGTTTGAACCTCTTGTATTGTAGCAAATGCTGGTACTCTGCTATTTCTTGGGAGTCCACTGGGCCTACTACTTATTATTGGCCACATGATTGTGGTTTTACCAGGTTGATGGATACAACTCGGTTCTCCTTTTTACCAGCAAGGGGTGGTAGTACAACTGATCTTGTTCCGCTGACAGCTAAGACAGGTACAGCCTTTCTGTAAGAAGGCCCAAATTCCTTCTTTACCGCGATCTTATCTCTGACCAGATCCCCCAATATTTGGAATCCAGACAGGTCTTGCTGGGACAGGCGGTTTTTCTTCAGTGGCTGTTGGCTGTTGTTTTAACTTTATGTTGCTCAGGTTTCGTCTTGTTTCATCTTCTACCACTGAAGTGTGACTATCAAGGTCCTGAATATGCATTCTAGTACCGAACAATAGTTCGTACGGACTGAGACCTTTTAGAGGATTTCTTGGCAGATTATTAAGACTACGTTGGACACTTGTTAAATGTTGGACCCACCCATCACCCGAACCTAATACCCTCGCCGTTATAGATTGCTTTATGTCCCGGTTTTTTCTTTCCACTACCGCATTTCCCTCAGGATGGAAGGGACAAGAGTACCGCAATACAATGCCCATGCTGGCCATGGCCTCCTTATAAGCCCGAGAGCTAAAAGCAGGACCCTGGTCAGAATGTAGCATGCCAATTGCTTATGTGCCGATAAAGACTCGCTAATCTTTTATAACAGTTCTGGCGTCAGCCGAGCGCTGGGGCCACATCCAAATGAATCTCGTGCAGGAATCCACTGCAACCATGATATATTTATAGTTGCCATCCCCTTGTAAGGGACCACAGTGGTCCAGGTAAACACAAGCTAATGGTTGATCTGAGATTAGAAGGGGCGTCTGCGCTGGTCGTTTCTAGTTTGTTTTCTCATGCGCGGCCAACAATATCTCTGTTTTAATAATGATATTGTGGCGGAAACACCAGCATGTGCAGAAGCTAGCCCTTCGTGTGCCGCTATAATTAGTCCTAACCTGTGTTCCATGTTTGGAATTGCCCTATCCCCCACTCCAGGGATTCGAGCAAAAGGATCATTATTCGCATCAGTTATGTATGAGTACTATACTAGAAAGCCTTTTGGGAGTGATTTTCTATCATCTTTTACTGAAGCACTGACAGCTTGCAATACATCACTGGCTATTTTTGTTTTTGACCGGGTGATAGCAGCTACGGAAGACGTTTGCACAGCTGCCTTCACGGCTTCATCAGCCAATGAATTCCCCGCAACGTGAACGCCATCACGTTGATGACTCAGTGTATGTCTCACGTGAGTCTTTTGTAGTTCTTTCTGTAAAAGAACTACTTGTTCCCAAAGCATTTTATGCTTGATTGTGCCACCTTTTGCATCTTTGAAGCCGTTTTGAACCCAGTTCTGCAAGTATTCATTATAAGACTGTACGCAGTAATATGAATTGAACACTATTAGTGTGGGGAATTCGCGATCGGTATTTTCAAGCGCCATCTTAAATGCTAGTAGTTCAGCTCGCTGAGCTGTACAATCTCCTAGAGATTAGGTTTTAGTGACCAGTGGTCTAAATTTTCCTTTGTGCCAACGACCTTTAACAATCGCGCACGCAGCACTGTAAACTTGCTTACCCCCAACTGCGGGTTGTGCTGATCCGTCTGTATATATTATACAGCCGTAACGTTCTAGAGGCAGGATTTCGGTCGGCAGAGGACATTCATATGGGAGAGGTGTGGCGCCGCGGCCAGGGCGACTGACGCTGGAATCTGGGGATCAGGGTTCGATCCCCTGCTCCGGCGGCAGGTTAGCCCAGCACCATGTGACTCTGGGCAATAGCTCGCTTAATCTTCCCGACGGCCCCCAGCGCCTAGAGACCCTTACGGGTGATTGTGCGCTTTACAAATGTGGATTATTATTATTATTATTATTATTATTATCATTATTATTATTATTTATTATTATTATTATTATTATTATATTATATTGGAGAAATTCTTGTGTTTTTAAATTAGGATCAAATTCGTATACTACGTCTGTTGCAACAAGAGAATTAACCCATTGTATCCATCTAGGATGTAGTGCTTTAGCATTTGGAATGCTTGCCTTTGTCACTGCTTCTAGGGCAGGTATTGGTGTAACGATTATTATTAGTTTACCTTGTGCTAGGGCTCTTTCTTTTGCTACAGCAGTTTGAACCGCAGTTAGAATTTTTTAGAATTTTTATCAGTAGAACTGAATTTCATTTCAGCTCGTGTGTACAAGTGGAATTTGTAAGCTATTGGTACCGTTTCTCCCTCATTAGAGGTCAGGTACGTGAATCCGCATCTTCCTGGGATGACTCGGATTACAAGGTTGCGTATGTTTTCGCGTGTTTGCAATTTAGTTTTAGCTTACATGTCTGTTTGCAATGACCTTAAAATTTCTGTGTGTTTCTGAGTCCAATTGATTGGTTTGAAATCAGGTTTTATTAATTCATAGAGAGGTTTAACCCTCTCTGCATAATTTAGAATGTATGTTCTTCCGAAATTCAGGAAACCTAGTATTGATTGTAAGTTCTTCAGCGTTTTAGGTGCTTGGAGTACAGCGCACTTCTCTAAGAAGTTGTCTGCTATGCTTTTGCCTTCACTTGATAATTCATATCCTAAAAATAGGACAGTTAGATGGGGAATTCGTTACTTTTTAAAGTTGAATTTGTAACCCTCAGCTGCAAACCCAAGTATTATGGTGTTCACTCTTTTCAAGTGAGTATCCAGGTCATCATCTGTGAGATAGATGTCATCGACATAAGATGATGCCTAATCAACATATATTTGTAGTAACTCTGTTACTCTTGCTGAGAATAATCCTGGGCTATTCTTGAATCCCTGTGGGAGTCGACAGAAGTTTTTGTGACCCCATGATTGAGAATGCGGTCAAATACCTGCTCTCAGGTGCAATATTTTGACAAAAGAATCCATTAGAGATGTCTAATGTCATTTTGTATTTTTTGCGCACAATGTTATTCATTAGTGCTGCACTGTATAAGTTTTGTACTGCAAATGTTTTGCAATAGGAGTTTAAGTGTCTGTAGTCCAAAACTAGACAATATGAATTGTCTGGCTTGGAGACAGGAAACAAAGGATTGTTCATTTGTGAGGTGCATGTTTCAATCACCCCCTGGTATTCAAGTTGATCTAAGATCTTCCTGACTTGTTTTTTTGCTTCTTGTTTAATTGGGTACTGCCTTTGTGCAGTGGGTTGACATTTTAACTGGATTTTGTGAGGAGGAGAGTCCTCATCCCATCCTACCTGATTTTTATATAATGCAGGAGCCTGGGCCACTGCCCATTTTCTTGCATATAAGGATTTTTTATGAATTTAAATATTATCTGAGAAGGCAGGCATAATCATTTCTTCGCCATGAGGGCACTCCCTGACAAACTCTGGTGGCCAGTCTTTTTCAGCTAAAAGGATGTCATAGCCTTTCGAAAGGTTATCCCAAAAGAGACTCCTTACTTTCCTACTCTTGTACCCCTCTATACGCAGTAGTATTTCGTATATTATCTGCAGTTTCCACTTGAATGTATTCATTCGTGTCCACTGTCTTCAGAAGATTCATCAGGATCTTGCGAGCTATGGTCACTTCTGCTGCGCTGTCTAGCATTGTCTGGGCCCACTCTCCGTTTTTCAGTTGTGTCCTCAGTATCCTCTGCATGTTTAATTATTTTAATACTGGCTACCTTCTTTCTTGAAAATTGTAATTTTTTACTTTGATGAGCAGGTTCCTTGTCTTTGGACTTGACGTGCTCTTCCTTGTGTTCTGACCATCCTCTTCTTTCCGATTTCTGTGACGCAGTCTGAAAAGATTGAGAGGAACGTGTATTAATATCTTGATATCTGTAAGGTTTTCTTAATTTATCCCTATCTCTAAGGTTGTATCTTTTCTCAGAGGGCTCCCTCTGGGGAGACTTGCCACCTCGTTCTGGATATCTATCTCTCCATTGAGGAGACCTTCCTCTGGACTGGAATCGTTTTTCTTTCGGAGTGGATTGTTTATTTCCATCCCCACTCTTTTTTGGAGTGTTTAGATTATTTTTAATAAATGTTTTTTCAGGATTTTCAGTTAGTTGGGGTTTTACTGGTTTCCCACCCAAACTATCTCTACCTAGTTCTTTATAGGATTTTTCTATGATTCTGGCAAGCTCAAAAGGTTGTTCTGCTATATCTGTTTCTTTCAATTTCTGGAGGTATGTTATGTCCTCCATTGCCAATTGAACTAATTCTCTATATGCCTTTGTTAATTCTTTTATTTTAACTAAAAGTTCTTCGCTTGACATTTTTTCAATGTCTGGATGTGGTGTGTAGCTGGCTAGAACCAGCCACGTTGCTCCTGATCTACCTAGTGGACCGAGCCGGGTGATGTGATTTTGATGTTTTAGGGCGATTTTAAACCAGAGCAGGTGCTCTTGGTAATTTAATGGGATTTCAACCTCCTCGAAAGGAGTGTATTCCTCCGGAGGTTCCTCTATTTTGTAATGGTGGAAGTCTTTTGTTACAGCGTTTGCTGCTGGAAAGTGTATCCATGAATAGAATACCTCTGTCTGCCGATATTCATGGGCCTCTACCACGAATATGACTGTACCACCTCGTGATGTCAGTCCATTTTATATACGTTTAATAGCTATAGTTCTTCTTATGTTGACCGGAATGAATATAGCATTCGGGTAATTCTGTTGGATAGTTGTGTCATCCAACAACAGTGGAGATGCTGTAGCATCTCTTTCTTCGTCTCCGTCAGGCATTTTACTGACAGAAAGTTTTTTGGTTGCAGATCAAGTTTCAAGGGAAACAAAGATTAGGTGCACACTATTTTGGAACACTGTATCCTTCAACGTTAACTAATCCAAAAACTATACATAGGAATCTCTTCCTACTAAGTTCTGGCGGATTTTAACCTTTTACCCACACCAGACGTCTTTTGGAGTATTTAGGGTAAAAAGGGGTTCTGTGTGAAAAAGCACGACTGAGTTACTCTAGTGTCTTGCGTTAGATTATCACCTTACCAAACGTTGGGCGCCATGTAGTGTAGTTCCTATATTCCCAATAGGCTCTGCGCATTGGAATAATATAAACAGCAGTGTAGACGTAGGACTGAGGTCGACTAGGTCTCTACTGACTATATTAGACTTAATTAGTTTTGCCAGCTAGCTCAGAGGTCAGTAGAAACTTTCTCAAATAAACAAGGAGGAGTTTAACTTCCCTGGATATACAAGAAGGGATTAGCTTCTGACAACCATAAACATGAAAACTTTGCTCCCTCAGCATAAGAGTGTATCTCTAGAGTCGTGTGAAAACAATATACAGCTATTTTACTCAGTCAATCGTGCATACTTAGTTTTACCAGAGTGCAGAGAATAGAGAGACGGGCGTTTTCAATAAAAGGTGTTATTTATTGAGCAGTCTTTTTTCTCATGCAAGAGAAATGAATTGCCACAATTGTAATACTTATCATAAAGTAAAGTGCGTACAGTAAAAGGAGTATTATAAAATAATACTGTAAAAGCATTGATATGGTTTCTTAGCCATATGATACTTTAAAATGGATAAAATATATACATACATATATACATTGACTACTCAACTGGTGCTTCTAAATACGCCTACCCCGGTGTACCTGACCTAAGCCTAATACGTGGGAAGGAGTAAGTAAGTAGCAGTTTAAGTTAGGTTGGTTTTGCCAAGAATCTGAGTCAAGAATCCTCTTTAAGGGTTTAGTCAGTCCGTACCTGGGTAATAGAAAGCAGGAGGTCTGGTATCTCTCCTCAGGACTCGATATCCGAGCAACCCGCAAAGGCGGATGAGAACACCGGAGCTGGATTTCTCGGCACGAGAAAAGACAGCGTCTCTCTCAGTGCGTCAAAAGGGAGGGGCGGCGTCCGTGGGCTCTCGCATCAGCTGGGCTCTCGGGCAAGTAGATAGCCGCTCTGCTCCAAACCACCGTGTGTTTGCTTAAGGCAACGTTGGTATATTTATACCTGAAAGGTGCCGGGTTTGACGTAAGGTTGGACATAAGACGTCAATAAAGATGTCACTAAGAACTGGCCGTTTTTACAGTATTCACAGGAGTTCTAGGACAAATCAACACAAAAGCAATGGGGAATTCCCAGGTTGCTGGAGGTTTGGTTTGTTTAGAGAACTTGTTGTACTCTCTAGGAGCCTGGGGAAGTAGCCTTGCTTAATTTGGACTGCATTGGCTACGTCTAAATATGGATATGATTCTTATGCCTTTATAAGGATATTATTTATTATAACCACATAAGGGCATAAATCAGGAATATCGAATTAGGGTCCTAGATAGAAATATAACAATACTTTTTTCTTTGCTATTTTTAAAACTAATTTAATCTACTAAGTGGTTCTTCTCTCTGAGGGCGGATATGCAAGTGAAATTGTGTAATTACTGCAGCCCTGTACTGTCACATTGTTTTTCATAGTTAGTACATTGTAGAAAGTGCTACTTACTTTACAGTAACCTATCCATTTAGCAAACAACTTCATGCATGCAGTAGTGCAAGCACTTCCTTTATGTCCCTTAAAAGATTTATGGATAGCTTTGTATCCAAAGATTTGTTTATCTTCATTTGTTGTTTGTCCATGCTGTGTTTTTTTTCCTCTCTCCAGAAATCTTTCCCCACAAACCCCATTCCCATCTAAGGTTCAAACCCTAACCTCTCTTCCCCCGGGCTCTGTGGTTTTCATTGAGGTGTGAGTAAATTACACAATAATTCCACACACTTGCTGGGGAGGATAAGGTCAAAGCAACAGAAAACATCATCCTCCTACACGTGGCGAATGATTATGCTGCTGCGCCTTTAACCTTCAGTACTATTTCTTGAATAGCCAAAGCCAAACTCCACGCAACTGGTATACTTTGGAAACTTTAGCATTTGTTAGGCTAAATTATGGCACTGTTCCTGTGTACTATGCTATCTATCGTACTGTTGTAATGATCCGCTCAGGCCACTCAAGGTTTCATTTTCTTTTTTTTCATATGCTGCTACTGCCACTGTGTACCACCACTACCACCAGAACGATAGCATTTTATCCACCCAGGATTGCCAACCTTCATCGCCAGTTGCCATGCAGCCAGCCCTGTGCCTAGACCTAGGCCTATTCTCAAACACGAATCACAGGTAAGATAAGCGTTTGGGGGGGAGGAAGAATAATGGAGTAGGAGTCAGAGAGGAGAGACTGACGGTAGTACTACTAAAGTAGTAGGACAATTGAATTCACTAACTCTGTGAGTGGCACTTACTTTTGTAAACATTTGGGCGATTACTTAGACAATTTGAATCAAGCAGCCTGTTAAGTTTCAGGAAAACAAACAAACAGTTAACCCCCCGCCTCCCCCGCAAAACAGTAAAAACGCGTATGCAATGTTTAAGTTGAAAGTAAATAATTATTTAAATCCATAACAAAAATAAACTATCCCGCAAGACCCGACTCACCACCTTCCCTAACCCCAAAGAATGTCCGTGAAAAATTCCCCAAAGTCCAAGAAAAAACCCAACTCCCAATTCCCACCCCCCAAAGGTCTTTAAAAAAGGGACAAGGGGCAGTCTCTCCTCCTCTACTGCTGCTGGCGGTGTGTTTTGGCCAGGTGGGCCCGTTGCTCCCCGCGGAGGTTCTACTTGAGCAGGCCCTTCATTCTCTCATCTCCTGCTCAAGGTTGGACACCCTGAGGGTTAGGCGGTGGATGCGGGCCTTGCACCTGCTGTGGGGGGCAGATGATTTTTTGGCTGCTTGGCGGTGGCGGGTGGCTGCGCTACCACGGCTCCGTACCGCTGGAGGCTTGCGCTGACTGGCTGACCCAGGGAGCATGGAGGAGGATGCAGCTGTCGCGGTGGATGTTGTGGAGGACTGCGACTGCGTGTCCTCCTCCTCCTGGGCCACCAGCCGCCAATATTCGGCAACAATGGCCTCCAGCTTCCTTTGCCGGGCCCGTCTAGCCAGCTCCTTCCATGTCAGTTTGGAAGGAGCATCTATATGAAGAAAGAAAGACATACTGTAACCAATGCTCTTTAAGATTAACACAAAATAATTCAGCAGAAAGTTGTGTCACAGTAGAACTAGCAACTTGCAAGCACAGTACATACCATTTGTGGCCTGTATCTATCTAACCTCCCACTTCGTCAGCCTCTGCTCTAACATTAGTGGGAGTTTCAGGAATCAATTTTACGAGCACTATATGGACTAACTGCATTAGAGTTGACTGTGACAGTACACCAGTCTTATTCTTCTTCTTCTTTCTTGTTTAGCGAAATTGGTATGTAAATTTCTGGAAGCCCGCATAATGCCAACGCAGTCAACTTGCACCCGATAAAAACAGACGCAAGCCATGATGACAAAGACATGCGTTGCTGTACCAGTCCAGTACATGCAGGTGGTGAAGCTCTTACTTTTCTATTACGGGTGGCACTGAGAATACTCTGTTACAAGGGCTACTGCTTAATTAATTTAAGTTTCACCCTACAGTGCCAATGACTACTAGAAAAGGAAAATGAAGAAGATAAATAATATGATTATCTATCCCTTCACAGGATATTTGCTTACATATGGGATGACTTTAGGTGCTTTGTTTTTTATTGAGTGAACACTGATAGGCCACACATGAATGACAGGGTTGTACTAAAATTATTAACAGAGGTAGTGAATGGCCCCCGTAATCACCGGATATATGCTGTGCTTGCAATACAAACTACTGCTACTATTCATGGTAGTATTCGGAAAAATTACAACTTCTTTTCCTTGCCTTTGCTACACTGGAACAGACGTGTGGGTGCGGTGTTACATGCTCTTCAAAGTAACACTTACTTCATCCAGTAACCGTCTACTCTGTCTACATACACATATGCTATCTATGAGACAGATAGTACCATGATCCAGGCATCCATCCATTCAAAGTAAATGTCAATCATTCTTCCTAATGTCTCAACTGGACAAACCTTAGTTTTTCTCAAGTAAAATCATTTTCATTTTATTTTGGAAACCGCAAGCCATGCATCCGCGCTTAACTTGCATTTGAATTTGAACCAAAGGATATATTGCGCACACATACAGTTTCTGTTTCACCCACCCAGGCAGTCCTCTTCCCTCCCTCCTTCCATCCATCCTTGCTTCATCCTTCAACCGGCCATACATCATATTCCCAGCCACCTCGAGAAGCATTCAAAAACACGTATCATTCTTTGCCAGTCATTACTTTTAACTCGCTCGTCCTTCAACACTTACTTACACCCTTCTTTCCCTTTTTGTTCATCCCATCCATCAAGTTCATCTCTGATCTGACTTGGCTTCTCGATAAAACTTTCACAGCTGAGTTGAAGTCAATTTAGAGGAGGCCACTACCTGGTTGATAAAAACTTAGTTCTAAATTTGTAAGTCTTCTTAACAGTAAAGTATACTTGTACTGTACAACATATACACCCATGCAGAGAGCACACTTTGCAGTCTGCAATCTCAATAAGTAAGGAATATAATAGCTTACCACCACCAGCCACTCCCGTGGCATCCCCCACAGCAGTTCCCGCTGGCTGTTGCACCGCCTCCGCCCCGGGAGTGCCCACATCCGCGCTGGCACCAGCACCGGTGGATGGCTGTGCCGATGTTCCGCCTAGAAAATACATTTCAGATTCTTAGATGCCATATACAACACTCCCTAGTATTTTGTCTAGGAATGAAAAAATGTTACTACGACTACACAAACAAATTTAATAATTTGTGACTCTCTAGTCTAAACTACAAATTGCCCTTTTGTCAGGGAAGGGTGTTTTTTAGTTATGCTTAGCCATAACATGTCTTGATACACTTTTTGGCACAACTGATGAATGCTTGCTTTTTAACACGCACCATTTTTCTCATAACAGACAGAAGCTTCCCTTCTAAGAACAAGAGCAAGATCAGATCATCATCACTTCGACGAGTAAGCAATCATTCAGCACCACAAAGAAGACTTGAAGTTCCAACCTGGTGAGGGCTCGCCCACAATTAATGTGTGAAATCACTAAGCACTTTTCAATTTTCAATCCACTGTTTATGTTGTATGATGAACTTGATTTTAATAAATGTTTTTAATTTTAATAAAGCTTTAGAACTTACATAGACTCTGTGGTTTTTGGTCATGAGTGAGTGAGGGAAAGTGTTTGCAATTTGTAAGCATGAGTTCGTGGCTCTGAGAGGTGGGTACTCTGACTCCGTAGTCTTATGTCCTGGGTTGTATAATCATTGGGGATCAATCATCAATGAATTCGGGAGCCAAATGACTCTGACACACTAGCTAGTCGGTAAGGAGATTGGGGGTTTAAATTCTGTTATGACTGAGGTATGTGGAAAGTCTAACTGCGCCTATTATAATTGATAAACAATGCACTATTTTGTGTCCATAGTTCTGTTTGTGCAGAATAGTCCCTGCAACAGTAGTAGTATGGATTGTCCTCCTATCCAATCAAAAAGTAAACTAGTATCTTATTCTTTCTTGGTGGCCATTGACATTTTATAGTTGGGAAGTGTCAAAGCATAAACATTTAGAAGACTTCCAAAGACATTATGGACAACCCAGAGGCCTGCACTCAGTGCATAGTGCTATTGCTGAATAGAATGGGAGTTTTTTTAACACCTTTTGCCAACTGTGCAAGCTTAGTTAGCTACACAGACAGACTTATAATAATTTAGTAGTACCACAGGGAGTCATAGTAGAGGCAGGATAAGAATTTAGAAACAGTCTACAAGTAGATCAAAGACGATTTAGAAAAAATCGAATGAGGAACGTTGGGAAAAAATAGGTGCTGTAAAAGATAGGGAAGTATAATTATAAATATTAACAGGAAAACTTACTGGGGCCAGCAGAGGAGCCCTAGCCGGACCGATCGTGGCCTTCCTGATCTTGTCCCTTCTCCGCCGGCACCGCTACCTCCAAACATGGATGATTGTTGTCAACCAAATCAAACATTTAAAAAAAACAATAACAAATTTATTCAGGGAAATAGACAACAATTACACTAAATTTATTGATCTATCTGATGTGGTCAACTAGGATATTAGTATTGCTGGATTCGCGGACCGTCTACTTGGAAAGTTATGTAACTCACTAAACCAACTACAAAAAGGTTCGACTAGGACTGGCAGGCAGCACTCCGCAGCACGCGAAGTGACAGACACAGTCCATCGTGATTGCAGACCAGTTTGAACACAAAAAAGTTTCCTACTAAATAACCAGTCATAATATACTTAAACTATCAATCCACCACCACTATCTCTTCATAGTGGCAAGAGTACAAAGGAAGGACTTGACTTGAGTCTCTAGGGGCAGATTTACAAGCCCCCTGTGGCTCCATAGTTGCGTGACTGTTGTGACGCAGCGGCAGCGCAAAAGAGTCGCCATGGTGTGGGGTATATTAACAACATGATGCATCTGTGAGATGCATCAAGTTGTAAAGCCCTGCGCCATCAGGGGTCGTTCCGGTGCAAGGGAGGGCGTCCCTGCGCAGGAACGCCTCCTAAAAGTAGCTGAGTGAAATCTACAAGATTTCACTCAGTCACTTTTAGGCAAATGCTGCGTCAAAACCCTGCGCCTGCTTGAAGCAGACGTACGGCTCGACGCAGCATTGGGGAGATAGGGCACCCCAGAGCATTGCTGGAGCTGCATCATGCTTGCGACGCAACTCCAGCAATGCGCCGCCTTTACTGCACAGATGCGTGACCCATCTGTGTCGTTTTTGCCCCATGGTGCGCCGCATTGTAAATGCGGTGTACCATGGGTGGTGGAGGCATGGCGCACAATTACTGGCGCATCCCTGCTAATTTGCAGGGATGCGCCATTAATAGTAAATCTGACCCTTATTGTCTAGCATTACGCAGTTCTGTAAAGTACACTCATACATAATCACTCATGCCAATGAAATGAGCACAAAATCGAAAACAAGTAAGCATAGTAGCACTGCCACTGAGCAGGCGAGCAGTGCACCTGCAATGCAATCACAGAAGATTTTGAATCATAATTTACCTACAATGTAATCGTCGCCCGCCAGCATGAACTCAATATCATCTCCTAAGCCGACGACACCCAGCTCATCCTCTCCCTCACCAAGGACCCTCACACCACCAAAACCAACCTCCACAAGGGAATGAAGGCCATCACCAACTGGATGAGGAGCAGCCGTCTGAAGCTGAACTCGGACAAGACGGAGGTACTCATCCTCGGACCCCTCCCCTCAGCCTGGGCCGACTCCTGGTGGCCAACCATACTGGGAACAGCACCAACACCCACCGACCATGCATGCAACCTAGGATTCATCCTCGACTCCTCCCTCTCCATGGCTAAGCAGGTCAGCACCATCTCCTCCTCCTGCTACAACACCCTCCGCATGCTCAGTGGGATATACAAGTGGATCCCGACCGAAACAAGAAGACCGGTGACACATGCCCTCGTCAGCAGCAGACTGGACTACGGCAACGCACTCTATGCAGGAATCCCAGCCAAACACCTACGACGACTACAACGCATCCAAAACGCCTCCGTCCAACAGATCATCAAAGTCCCCCGCTGCAGCCACATCACCCCCCACCTGAGAGACCTACACAGGCTCCGTGTCAACAAGAGGATCACCATCAAGCTCCTCACCCACGCACACAAAGCACTCCACAATGCCGGACCAGCCTACCTTAACAGCAGACTCAGCTTCCACACACCTACCCGCCAGCTCCGCTCCACCAGCCTCGCCCTCGCCACTGTCCCCCGCATCCAACAAACAACCTCCTGTGGCAGATCCTTCTACGATCTCACCGCCAAGACCTGGAATACCCTTCCTACCCACATACGGCAGACCAAAGACCTACTCACCTTAAGAAGACTCCTCAGACCTGGCTCTTCGAGCAGCGCCCCCTCAGCTCAGCACCTTGAGACCCTCACGGGTAAGTACCGCACTCTACAAGTACTCTGATTGATTGATTGATTAAAACATATAGGGGTATATTCACAAGAATGTGTGATAACTACCCCAAGAATAGCTCAACACAAGTCTCAACATCACAGCCCATTGCGTGAAAATAACCCTGTGTCAACGTGGAATTCACAACAAGGCAGCACCATGTGATAGTTTGCCTAAACCATGGACAATGCCCGCAATACAACCACCTCGATAACACACAAACCACAACACAGATACCAGACCTCACCTGCGCAACATTGTCTTCTGGAACTACACACTACCCAAACTGGCAACCCGGTCCTAATGAAGATCCTGATTAAATAGGATCGAAACGCCGTCGACCCTTCTACAGCGCGACTTATGGCGCACCATCAACTTTGGCTCTCAAGCCTAACAATCATCACTCACTGATTGAGGAAGAACCATTGTCTTTGTACATATTGTGTTTTTCACACAGTCACCTTGCTTCCTTCACAGTATTCACCCACTTGTCACTCACGTTGTCACTCTTTGCTTCACTATCACTAGTGCAAAAAGACCCCTTGTGTTGCCTCCGCATTTTGTGCTCGCAGTGCTGTTCCAACTGTCTTGTATGAAATGTTTTTTTCCAAATATATGATGCTATATGCACTTTCTAAAAACTGAAGTTCATAGTCTCTCTCCTTTTTTTCTGTGTTCTCATAATGTCTTGTGGAGAAGTGTGGCTCAATGGTTAGAGCGGCAGACCCTGATGCAGAGGTCTAGCCCGGGACCAGGGTTCAATTCCCTGCCTCGGCAGGTCTTGGGCTAAAAAATTCCACGGACCTGATAATTCTCGCCTCGGTGCCTATTCCAATCATGGAGTCCCACTCTGCAACTCTGGGCAATAGCTTGCCTAATCTCCACAACGGCCCCCACAACCCTAGGGATGCCTGGCCTCCACCTTGGGGGTGCCCAGGAGTGGTAACCTCACAGGGAAAGCCAGGATGGGTTCCACAGTGGTATTCGTACATACGCCTTGAGACTCTTGTGGGTGAGTAGTGCACTATACAAGTATCAATTTACATGTACATGTATTTTTATTTGTCCCTCTTACTGAATCCGGTTGAGATATTGTTGTTAAAATATATATATATATATACCCAGATCTCAACAGGGTCTATGGGTTATACTCCTGTCGCTTTTCCTCCAATGTCAGGTCTAAGACTCCATGCTCAGATTGAATGTAACTGTTCTTTATAGCTCAAAAACCTCTTATCTGTCATTCCTGGCGTGTTCTTCACATTTCATTCCTGATGAAGACCCGACTATAAGGGCATTGATCTTTCCTACAACCATTGGTGAAAAGTCGACAACACACAGAAACAAACTCTGGCGACATTGTTTTAAAATGACTTATCCTGATAATTTATCTATTCAGCCCTGTACTGCTGGAGGTCCAGACTCAATGCCATTAGGAAACTGGTTTCACTTTAATAATGTCAGTAATTTAATATATCCCTAGCTCACTATGACAGTTACAAACAGGGGAACTCGATGGCAATGCTAAAATGAATCTTAAAAAAGTGTTTTCCACTTGTTGAATTGATGATACATCATTGAAACCCCATATTCCTGCCCCCTACATTGCTATACTTATGCACTTGGCTTGGTAGATTTTAAGAAGAATTCCTGGGGGTCTTTTGCCCACTTTTTTGCAAAATTAACAGGAACTGCTGTTGACCTCATAAAAAGGAGACACTTCCTCTTTACCGTGGTTGCCCAAGAACCCTTATGCTCAAACAGGACACCCAGGTATGAGAACATATTGGTGGAATCTATCCTACTATCCCCTAATGGCATACTTCTGCATTTGCATGTCCCCCTCCCACAAGACATTACAAAAGTTTTTTCACATTTAGTTTTAGGGATCGAACATCCATAAAACCAATATATGAGGCAATGGCTCTCTGTAGACCCAGCTGGGTTCAGGCTATAAGCACTGCGTCATCCGCGTACATGAGAGAAACAATTGACTTTTTATTAATATATGCTGGATATCTTGCTGCTGTTTTTATACGATGTATTAAAGAATAAAAAGACAGAGAAGACTCTTTAACTACGAGGGATTGCGACCATTTCTTGTGTCCTGCATTACTCAATGCTATTGTCCGACTGTGATTATCAGATTACAATTGTGTGATATTGATTCTTAGGATGGTGCATACTTGATACAGCCATTTCTTTATGATACTTATTTGTTGAGAAATTTTCCCTTTTCCCAACTTATCTGTCACCCTTGGTAGTGAGTGACGTTGGCTGTTATTGCACTCCGCTAGTTTGATGATACTAGTTTATTAATTTCTGTCCTCTATTTTTTCTTGTGAACTACAACTATTTTTGTGAATGTGCGGATACCCCTCCCATGAGGGACACCACTACCCTGCTTTTGTCTCTTTCGGAAAAAATAATAAGCTAGCACCAGTGAATCTCTAACTTTGCAGGTCGATGTGAGGTTAGTAAATAAGTGAACCGGTAAGCCATTGTTACCGTACATGGGCAGGCGGCAGCCGCGCATGGCCGGTGGCGGCAGGAGTCGCTCCCGGGGAGAGTCTTGTCATTACTCACGCTTTTTCGCCATGCGTTGCGCTTCATGACCTACCCTCGCCACCGAGTCTGGGAGGTGGTGGGTAGCTGGGCAGCCAGGAATTTCAGCAAATGCAAGTGTCACGTGACCCGGGCAATGTTACTTGCTTAAAGGTCACATGAGCTAATGAGGCATATATGGTGGCCATGTCTGGGTGGTGCTGTACCTATTGTCTGTAAGCAAACTGGATGTCTGTGTAAAGTAAAATCTACTTCTAGTAAAGTTGAGGGCAGAAAAGTTTTGCTTGTTTAGTTTATTAAGATGAGGACTCCACCTGGCCAATATTAAGTATTATGTCGTGTAATCCTTATTGTGAACTTTCAGGTGCTGGATCACGGTGTCTTCAGGGTAGGTTGTGTGCTCCGTGTGCTAAGTCGTGCAGCTGCCCCTGTAGACAGTCACAAGATAGTAGTATCAAACAGGCGGGGGAATGGTTTTCGCCTGTATCAGAACTGTATGTCGTGCTTACAACATGTTCATCATTGTCATTACAAAATGTTTATCATTGATGGCCGGCTGAATGTGTCAGATAACTTAAAAGGCCTATGGTGAGGGGTATTATCTTGCTCGTATCGCATTGGTTTGTTAAACGACAATAGTGTAAGTTGTCAATAACAAGATCCTGCATGAGTAGTCCTAATGGTTGGCATCATTAACTGGTAGCCTAAGTCAGGAGGGGGAGTGGTTAGTCTCTGTCCCCAGCCTGAAAGGTTCTGATTAAATAGTGTTATCATTATTGGCCAGAATTCCTGAGGACCTCTGTTTTGTCCGAGTTCAGTTTCAGTCGGCTGCGCCTCATCCATTCGGCGGTGGCCTTCATTCCTTCATTGAGGTTGGTTTTGGCTTTGTGGGGGTCCTTGGTGAGGGAGAGGATCAGCTGGGTGTTATCAGCACCGGAGATAATGTTGAGGTCATGTAGTCGGGCGATGTTGGTGAGCAGTGCCATGTAGACGTTAAACACAGTTGGGCTGAGGGATGATCCCTGGGGTAAGCTGCAGATGATTTTGGTGGTTTCGGAGCGGAAGAGGGAAAGGCTAACTATCTGGGTTCTGCCAGAGAGGAAGCGGGTTGTTCAGTCCAGGGCCTTCTCTTGGATCCCGGCATCCTGGAAGCGTGTTCGTAGTGTGCGGTGACAGACCGTGTCGAAGGCAGCTGACAGGTCCAGGAGGATGAGGGCTGCGGTTTCTCCATTGTCTAGTAGGGTCCTGATGTCATTAGTGGCAGCAATGAGGGCAGTTTTGGTGCTGTGGTTGCTTCTGAATCCGGACTGGGATGAGTCCAGGATGTTGTTCTCTTTGAGGTAGCGGGTCAGCTGTTTGCGGACGGTCTTCTTGATGACCTTCGCTGTGAGCGGGAGCTGGGAGATGGGCCGGCAGTTCTTGAGGTCCTTGGGGTCCGTTTTGGGTTTCTTGAGTAGGGCGTTGTTCTTGGCGTGCTTCCAGATCGCTGGGAAGGTTGTTGTCTCGAAGGAGATGGTGATGACTTTCTGTAGTTGGGGTGCGATGGTTCAGATGGCTTTGTTGAAGATGTGGTACAGGAATGGGTCTGACGGAGATATGGAGTGGATGGTGTCCATGATCTTGATGGTGTCATCGTCGTTGATGTCAGTCCAGGAGAGTAGGCAGTTGGTGCGGATAGTTGTCGTGGGGGAGAAGGTTTTAGTGGTTGTCAGGGCGGTCGTGGCGTTGAAGCTATCGTGGATGTCTGCGATCTTGCAGTGGAAGAAGGTGGCCAGCGAGTCACACAGTTCTTGCGAGGGTGGGATGTCGTTGGTGTTGGAGCTGGGGTTGGAGAGTTCTTTCACAATGTTGAAGAGCTCTTTGCTCTTGTGTGCATTGTTGTCTAGGCGGTCTTTGAAGGAAGCCATTTTTGTGGGTCTGATGAGGTGATGGGGTTTGCGGGTGGCGTTTTTGTGGGCTGTGTAGCTGTCTGGTTTTCGTTCCCAGAGCCAGTTTTTCTTTACCTTCCGACAGGTTTGCTTGGAGGCCTGGAGGACTTTGGTAAACCAGCTGACTTTCTTGCTGGTGTGTCTGTTGGAGGGTTTCTTGATCAGGGCGAGGGTGTTGGCGCAGTTGTGGATCCATTGTCTGAGGTTGCAGGAGGCAGTGTCGGGGTCGGTGGGGTTGTCGGGTGGGCTTCGGGCGAAGGTGGTGTTTAGCTGGTCTTCGGTGACTTTGCTCCAGCAGCGGCGAGGCATCTGTTGGGTGTGGGGTTGCGTTGTGGGTTTTCAGTAGGTAAAGTGAAGGCAGCGATGGTCAGTCCAGGTGAGTTCTGTGGTGTGGTTAAAGGAGACGTGGGGACTTCCGGTGAAGATGGGGTCCAGCGTGTGACTGGCGGAGTGGGTGGGTGATGTGATGAGTTGTCTGAGTCCAAGGTTGGCTAGGTTGTCGTCAAGGTGGTGGAATTGGTGTAGTTGTTGTTCTCGAGGTGGAAGTTCAGGTAACCGAGGAGGATGTAGTCCGTGGAGGCGAGGGCGTGTGTGCTGTTGAAGTCAGGGATGGAGTCGCTGAACTGTGGTCATGGTCCGGGGGTCTGTAGATGAGGGTTCCTCTGAGGGTGGTGGTAGGAGCGGTGACGATCTGGAACTGCATGTGTTCGGTGGTGCTGAGGGTGTCGCCGGTGTTGGTTGAGACTCTGATGGTGTTCCTGTGGATTATGGCAATTTCTCCTCCTATTCGGTTGGTGCGGTCCCTGCAGGTGATCTTGTAGCCTTCTGGGATGGCTATGGTGATGTCGGGTGCCGATGTGGAATTCAGCCAGGTCTCCATATGGAAGGCGATGTCTGGGTGTTGAGTCGAATAGGTCCCAGAGTTCAACAGCATGTTTGCGGGCGGAGCGGGTTTTGAGGAGGATGCATATGAGGTGGTTGGGTTCTTTACAGGTCGGAAGCTTGGCGGGGCTGATGTAGCTGCAGTTCTGGCTGGTGAATGGCCCAGTGGGTGCACTTTGGGGTGGCCAGGAAGCAAGTGTGTGATCATCCGGTATTGAGTGCATGGAGGTTGCTAGCATCGTAGCGGTGTCGGGTGTCCCTGGTCATGGTGCAGGTACGGGCACAGATGGGCTTACCTTAGGCGTGCCTTCGGCACGCGCAGCGGCCGCCATATAAGGGGAGATTGGAGGGAGGGTCAGCTGGCAGATGGGAGTGGGGCAGCGAATGGGGAAGCGAGTGGGCGAGCCGCAGGGAGGCAGCAGCGGGAACAAAAGGCAAAAAGGGGACGGATCACAAAATACAGTTCACTGAGAGGCAAAAGAGAGTCAACAAAACGGCACAGAAAAGTTAGTACAATTCAGTACAGTGAGTAAAAGGGGAAGCACAAAATATAACCAGATTGTGGGGTGAACTCATGGAGTGGCAGCAGCGGGCACCAAAGGCAGAGCAACACAGGTGGAGCTGTGCAGTGAGGGAGCGGCCTAAAATGCAAGCAGGGTCAAGGGTCACTCCCTTTACTGCACAGCAGCCGCCATATAAGGGGAGGTGGGAGGGAGGAGCAGCTGGGAGGCAGGAGCAGGGCAGCGAATGGGAGAGCGAAGAGGCGGGGGCACAGGGTGGCAGTGGTGGGAAGAGACGGGGAACAGAAGGCAAAAAGGGGACGGGCACAAAATACATTTCACTAAGGGGAAAAATTGAGTCAACAAAACGGTATAGAACAGCCCAGCCTCCTCCGGGCTGTTACAGGAACAGATGGGCCTGCCCTTGGCTCGGGCATCACCCTGCGCTCATTCCTGCACAGCAGGAGTGCCGGCCAGCTACTATGGCATTCTCCGGTGGCCGCACCTCCTCTCAGCAACGGTCCACTGTAAAGTGCAATGTGCTGTCTGAATTAGGCAAGGCAAAATGGCGTATGCAGGTATCCCGCGCTGCTATTACAGTGTTCTCTGGTGGCCTTACCTCCTCTCAGCAAGGAGCCGCTGTAAAGTGCGATGTGCTGTCCGTGTTAGGCAGGGCAAAGTGGCGTATGCAGGTATCCTGTGCAGCGGGAGTGCTGCACTGCTTTTACGGTATTCTCCGGAGGCCGCATCTCCTCTCAGCAAGGGGCCACTGTAAAGTGGGAGTTTCCGTCCGAGTTAGGCAGGGCAATGTGGTGTATGTATTTATTTGGACTCTGTTTCAGATGACGGGTTTTCTCAGCTGTGTGACCTGGTGTACTGCTATACATACCGACAAGTGGTTAGAGATACAGCGGTGGCAGCAGGTGAGCAGTTTGGCCTGGGTGCACAGGGGTGGCTCTCTCTCTCTCTCTCTCCCCTCTCTTCTTCTCTCTCTCTCTTCTTCTCTCTCTCTCCCCCTCTCTTCTTCTCTCCCTCTCTCCCCCTCCCTTCTTCTCTCTCTCCCCCTCTCTTCTTATCTCTCTCTCTCTCTCTTCCTCACTCTCTCTTTTGCTCTTTCTCTGTCCTTTGATGTGTGCAGGACACACCTTCTCATCATGATTTTTGTCTTGCAGGCTGTGACCTACGGATTGTTCGAAGGGAAACCGCCATGTTTCTTCATTTCATTTCAGTGTTCATTTTAGTAAACTTTCATTTGTTTCTTAAAAAGTGTGGTGAAACATGCATGTCACTAGTTGTGATTGTGTGATATCAAGCAGATTATTTTGCACATGGTTACGTGTATCTGATGTGACATGTCTTTGGTTGAGGGTGCCAGGGAGGGGAAGTCTTGGGAGTGGTGGCAGTGGGTGTTGTTGCCCTTTCAGCCCTATAGACTGCATGTTCAGTTGCCCGGGGGCATCTGTTGCCCTTCTGATGTGGCTGTGGGCTGGGCTCCCTTTTTTGGTGCGGACTGTGGTCCGACTTTGCAACAGGTCAGAGCAGGTGTTATTTTCCTGCTGCTAACGTGCCTTATCGCCTTTTTTATGTTCTTATCGCAGTTCTGGCTGGTCGTTGTGAATGTTGTGAAGTGGTTTTGTCGTTGCTTTTTGCACTGGAACGTCTACTCTGCATCTCATTAACAATAGTTGCGAGGGTCATCTGTGGCGATTTATTTTGCGGGTGCTATCGCGGGTAAACTGGTGCTGTGGGCTGTTAACACCAGCTTGCAATTGGGGAGATAAGTTTATCGCAACTTTGGCTTCGATAAAGTGACATTGACTCAGCGATAGATCCTTGTAAATATCCCCCATAGTGTCTAAAAACAAAATTGGGTTTGAATTACCACTGCATCCCTGAAATCTTTTATGGGACTGTTACAAACCCATAAAGCATAACGACCATACCAGAAGGAATGTTCAGTGAGTTGTGTGAGGCTACAGTAATCAGCCCTCCTTATTCAGTGACAGTGCAGTGAACTAAGTACTTGAGGGTTAGAAAACTAAACCTTGTAGACCTGGGTCATAGAGTAGTATGTCGGAACCACAAATTCCCTAACTACGCAGGCAACAACGCGGTCCCAATAACGACCGCGTCTTAACCACACATGCTTTTACCACACATGCCTTTACAACACATTTAGTTGTAATGGCATAATTGGTAAAATCATATGCTTGGTTAAGATTATGCAATAACACCCGCCTTGAATCCTAAAACCCAGTCACCTGCCTGAGTTATACCCAAGCACTAAAAATAGCACAACACCCTGCCCTAACTCCTAAAAGCGAACACCAGCCCTAAAAACAAATCCCACCCGACCCAAAAACACTCCAGCCCCCCTGGGCCCTGAGTCCTAACTCCCCTACCTATAGCTCTAAATCCTTGACCTCAGACCTAAAAAAACATCCCCACCCTAAAAACTAAAGTTGACCCCATATTTGAAAAACATCCCAGGCCCCTGCCCTGAGCCCTAATCCACCTCTGACCCACCCTCAGCCCACAAAAGTACCCCTGACCCCTCAACCCACCACCCTTAAAACAAAGCCCAGAAAACAACCCCCAACCTACCCCAAGTCCACTAAACTACCCAAAAAACTACCCATAATGCACCCCGCCCAAAAAACGACGTTCAACCCTCTGAGCATCCCACCCTAAAAACAAAGCATACTCACCAGCTCACTTCCAACCCACAGACTAAAGATTTAACTACCATAGACGTCTAAACCATGCATAAGCGTGGTAATGGCATATGCATGATTTAGACGCCTGTGGGTATGCCTGCACTGTTCAGCCACACATTGCACAGACTGTGTAGTTTAGGCTGTTTCCTGGGCCCTAGATCCCAGGATAAGCAACACAGCCCCGGCCTCCCCATCACCCGGTGAGGGGCCAGTAGCTCCAGCAGCTGAAAGACTCTCATTAGCCAAAAAGAACCAACCATCTTCCATTATACATCATCCAACCTCCATAGCACATCAGTGCATGAGCAGCTGAATGGTTCTCTCAGATTCTGAAGCAAAAATGAGAGAGTAACAATAGGACTTTTTTAATTCGACTCATTTTATGGTTTGCACTACCTCAGTCAGTGTGTCTGACTTGGTCTAATCAAAGGCAGTACTGACAAACAAAACTTGATGATGATTGATGTGAGGGAGCAAGGCTGGGAACAGCAGTGTACAGACCTGGGTGTCCTCTATCCGAAGTACACAGACTCATCTGCAGGTCGCTGCCATTGTTGCCTTCGCCTCCTTGTGGAGACTGTCCAATATCCTTCATGCCATGCACTGTCAGTCAGTCTGATGGGTGAACATGCCAGACCTACATGTTGGGTTTTTCGTACATTCTCAGGGCATCAGGAGGTTCTGCACACCAAGAGAATGGATGGAAGGTTGGCAGTGCAGGGTTCGGGATTGGGGAATTTTTACTGTTGAGAAGGACATTCAGGAGGTGTTGTGTTGGTGTTGGTGTTGTCCTGCTGACTATCAATAAAATAGTACTTAAAACTCACCTTGGATCGGTACATACTTACACTAGCAACAAGTTGCCAATCAGCAGGACTTCCAGGCATGCAGGAAGTCTTTCACGCTTGCAGGAGTTCCTACATCCAGACACACTATGAAGATCCAGCTTTTCGGTCTGGATTGCAGTTCCTGAGCTTTTGAGACCACAATCTCCTGGGTAATTGTGCTACCGAGGGCACCATCTAAAGTTACCATACTTTTATTGATTTTGCAAACTGCTCGCGCTAGCTATTCCCAAAGCCGCTGCTGCCATTGTCATCGCTGCATCACTCCTAACGACATTTAGCTACTCAGCACCCCTCGTCAGTGCAGTTTATGGTGATCCACACACCAACAGGCCAACGGGCATTTTCTCATAGATGTGCCGATCTCGGTGATCTGCACACCATTTCCTTATCTTACGTCAGCACGCACAAGCAACAAACATGGTGGCCATTTTGGAATTGGCCATTTCTTCTGATAGTTCCAATCTCTGTGATCTACACACTGTGTAAACTACTTTTCTTCAAGTCCCCTTCATTGGTATATGCCAGTCGCCTTCCAACATTCCAAGTGTTGTGTCCGGTGATTCGCATACCACAATTCAAGTTCAATTTTCCAGGCACACTTTAAGACTTGGGATAACCCTAACATTTTTTTTGCTGATCACAGTGAGCTGCATACCATACTCAACATGCAAATATTCCACATTTGATAGCATCACTCAACAAGCCATTGACATACACATTTTGCGTGGTTGTGTGCTTTTTATATGGTGACAAGCAAACCTATTTCACTCCACACTCTATACTCATTTGGTTTGACTCATCATACCACAGTTGTAATTATTTAAAGAGCACTGCATTTTTTCCACTCCTCACAAGCGTTTTCCTTGCTATCTCTGTTCCATCACCTCATGCACCAGGCTATCATCCCACCTGCACCATTTGTGCCCAATCCAGCTTTCCCAGAAATTAATTGGGAAAAATGCAAGGAAGGGTGTGAAGCGTATCTGGAGGCTCTTGACGGAGAGGCATTCACTTGTTGTGAGAAGTTGGCCTGGTATATGAAGCTCACTAGTTCTAGTGATCACCTTGTACCATGCCAAGCAACCCTTATGATGATTGGTTGTGAGTCAACCTTAAAAGACCAGCTATCCTAGTAGCGTGGACAAAGCAGTCTTAGGCTAAACTCTGTAAAGGCATGTGAAGCAAGCTGTTTTACCATACACAATCCCCTTGAATACCAAATGAAAGGACACCACACAGATATATATTGAAAATATATATATATTTATTTACTACAAAATCCCCTATACTCTTTATGAGCACAGAAGCAAATGCGTTAAAACAAAACACAGTTTAAATATACAAAAGTTGCACAATATGGATGAGCCCTAGGGGCCACTTAAACCATATACTAAAATAGTGGTATAAGAACCACCAATAGGAAAGGAAAGAGGCCTAGGGCCTGGGGAATCGCTGGAGCTGTTCGGGACTAGCAGTGATGAAGTCGGGAAAGGCCCGCGGGACTCGGGTGCAGCGCTTAGAGCGCACGCATGCACCAATGCAATGTCAATGGTGCGTAAAAGTTACAAGGTTAGTGTTTAAGGAACCTTCCGCTGGACCTACAAGGACAACACTTTATACACAGGCACTAGAGGTGTATACCAGTGTGGGAACACCGGCGTTGCTGAGTTACCTCACCCACAGGAAACGGGTGCACAGGTGCGAAGTGGTGTCGGGTTTCGTCACGCAGGTCGATGGTGCTTGGAGCTGAAGATACTGCAGGCGGGTCGTCGAGGAGAGTTCCGGTAGATCCAAGGGTGGATCTGAAGAGCTGAAGACCTGAAAGCAGAGGGGACAATGTTCAAAGTCACTAGCCAGTGACTATCATGGAACCAGGATGGAAACAGGCAATGTCGGGTGCAAACAGGTGAAGAAGTAAAGATTGTCTCTGCAGCCATGTGGACACGAAGAGGTCAAGGATGTCCAGGCATTGGACACAAGCTGTCCCACAAAGGTTCTCGCTGATGGCAGTGTCGGCAACTTGATTGGAGCAAACAGGCCTTGGCTAAAGCAAGCCACTCAGGAATCGATGCAAGCTTCTCACTCGGAACAGCAAGGTCAGAGCGGGTGCTCCTTTTCAGGGGAGCAAGGGTCAGTCTGGAGCAACCAGACCAGTTGTGTTGTTTGTAGTTTTCGTTGCCAAGATGGCCGCTAGCCACGTGGCAAGTGGCCAGGATGGCGTGTCAAGTGGCAAAGTGCAAAAGGGCCCCACACAGATGGTGGAGATGCTGGGGGGCTGATCTTTGGTGCAGATGCTGCTCAGAGGTCGGGCTTCCCAAACCCCAAAGCACAGCATCGAGGGTGCCTCGGGTGCTGCGCAGTCAGCTTCTCGGGGGTCTTTTAAGATGGCCGGTCCCACGTCTCTCGGTGCCTCCACGGGTCTCTTCTTTTCAGGGACTGTGGATCGGGCTGTGAGATGTCTTGGAATCCAGGTCTTGTTGCGCACTGGGCTCGGGCTTTGGCGGGAGGCGGCGGCAAAGCAGACGTCGAGTTGCTGGTTGGTGCCTGTATTCACAGGGTGGTCACTCCTTGGCCACAGGGAGATTCTCTTCAGTTTTCTGTGCAGCAGAATGTTGAAGTCCAGTTTTCTTCTCAGTTTTAAGTCGAGTTCAGGATGATCTGAAGTCTTGGGACACAGCTCCTTCTCTTATTCCAAATCTAGGGGCCGGATTACCTGCTAGGTCCCTCCTCTGGGTGGGACCAGGAAGGGGGGTGGTTACACCCCCTTTCCTTTAACCAGCTTCGCGGCAATACTGGGGCCCCAGCACCGGTTTGAACTGGCCTATGCACAGGAACACCTTGTGTGCCCCAGGCATGTCTGATTCTATTCAGCCCTGTCCTACCCAATACACAAAGCCCTGTCTGGGGTGGTGCTAGCACCTCCCAAGGCAGGAAACCCATTGTCCAACCCTCCCTCGCTGGGAGGACTCCCAGAAGCAGGAGGTCAGACTTGTGTCTGTGGTGGCAGCATCCATTTTGTGATGCTGAGGCTCATGTTTAACTTTACCCGGGTTTCAGGTAATGTACATGTCGTGTCCCTCTAGAAGGGTGGAATGCTACCCCCGTCACCAGAACTGGCGAGGGGGTAGTATTCCAATTCGTATGACACCTTGCTCAACATGTTTTGATAAAGCCAAACCAAAGATAGCATTTAACCGCGAGGTTCATATTGCACTTAAGAGTATATGGTATGGCAGTATCATGGAACAGCTAAAGGACGTGGTTCCGAAAACTGCAGACAGGCTCAGCTCATGCTAGAGCACCATCTCACATATTTCCAAGCACTCTGCCTCCAGGATTGATGAGGCCTTCCATAGGAGTGGCTGATAGGAACATATGTGCCCATTTTAAGTTAGATATAGGCATACTATACCTAGTCAAGAGGTGATTACACCAACTTGCCCCAGCTGAGTGATCAGCCAGTTTTTTCAAATATGGAGGCCAGGCCAGGGGTGGCATAATACATGCTGCAGCCCCTGATAGGCCTTGGAAACACCTATGCCCTGGGTACCTGGGGTACACTGATACAGGGACCAATAAGGTGAACCAGTTCCAATTGTGTATGTACCTAAGGTACATGGAGTCCATTTTAAGGAGAGAGCAAATAGCCTGGGGCCCTGAATAGCAGGATCCCAGGCCAACTCAGTCATAAAAACAGCTAAACACTAGGCAAAAAGTTTGGGCGTAACCATAGTCAGATATCCACCTTCCTACACAACCCCCCCCAAACGAAAGGAGATAAGGCTATCCTTGACCATGTAAGCCTATACTGCCTAAGTGGCCATATAAGGAAGTACCAGCTCTGGCTTGGTTACCCCCTGTCTCATGGTCCACTAAGCAATCCCTCACCCTAAGGGTATCTGAGGGTCTACACCATAGGGAATCTCTACCTGTGGTGTGTCTTGGCAAAGTTAAAGGCTGATGTTGAGATGGAGTACTGAAGTGAGACTACTCTGTAGGACTCAGATTCCTCCAATCACTCTCCACCATGTAGGCCTTTCTTTCTTTGGCTGAGTGGAGGAGTGTGGCTCACTGATTAGAGCGGCAGACCCTGATGCAGAGGTCTGGCCCGGGACCAGGGTTCAATTCCCGACGCGGCAGGGTCCTGAGACCAAATTGTCCACGGACTCAATAATTCTCGCCTCTGTGCCTATTCTAATCATGGGATCCCACGCAGCAACTCTGGGCAATAGTTGCTTAATCTCCACTACGGCGGCCCACCCGCTGCGGGATGCCTGGCTTTCATCCTGGGGATACCCAGTAGGGGTTATCTCACAGGGAAAAAGCCAGGACGGGTTCCCAAGTCCTGAGTCTGTGTCTTCTGGGTGTCTCTGAACATTAACATGTACTGTTCAGTGGTTAAGCCTAACCAATCAATCAGAGCACTCTTCAGGACCAGGTAGTTTCTAGAATCCCCATCACTAACTGTGAGGAGTCTGTCTCGGCCTCTACCTTCAAAGGAGAGCCACAAGATTGCTGCCCACTGCTCCTGAGGGATCTGCTGTACTCTGCAGGCTCTCTCAAGTGCAGTCATCCATTTGTGGATATCATTCCCAGCTTTGTAGGGGGGTACAATCTTACTCAGGTTTCTGTTATCAAAAGACCTGTCTTTATCCTTGGGGATAATGCTGCCACCAGTGGATCCTAATCCACCCTCTCTAGGCTGTTTTGCTCTAGCAAGTTTCTCTTTGGCCAGGGCAACTTCTAATTCTTGCTTCTGGATCCTAAGTTCAGCCTCTCTCATTTTGGCCTCTTGTTCCCTTCTCTGAGTGTCGTAATTTGGCAGCAACTGAATTAGCATTTAGCTCAGCTACACGAACTTTCATCGTTAACTTGACCAAACGTGCGGGGGCCATTTTGTATTTCCTGGCTTCCATTTTGTATGAACATGCGGCCTCGTGGTCAGCATGCCCTTTTGTCCTTCCTCTGTACCAATGACCATTTACCTTGCCCGGCAACAGGCTATTTTTAGCACTGGTCAAGCTCACGCATGCGTATTCGAACATTTGGAATAATGAGCGGTCACCTCTTCAGAATGTTCTCTAAAACTGACCAGTGGTACTAAACTCCTCCCACATGTTGGCTGTGTCCCAAAAATGCCCTTATATGTACCTAAACTGTGAAAAGAGTATACCGCCTACCTTTTTATTACTGTTAAAATTGTATAAAAGAGTTCGCGCACCGATGTTCTGTGTGATACTTCTTGCATTGCCGAAGGGTGCTGTAGGAATGTACCACCACCCCATGGGGTCTTAATAAACTTCAAAGTTCGGCGTAGGGTTATTGCAATGTTCAGAAATAGCACGGCGCTCTACAGAAAGTAGGTATGGGGTAATTATTGTGGTTGGTAATTGTTGGTGCTGCTTGATCAGAGATAACCCTATTCTCTGCGAGAGAAGGGGGAGAGGAGCTCTGCCTTCTATAAGTCTATGTGTAAGGTCAAGCGCACACAACCTAAGTCTATTCAACAGTTGGTGATGTGTCTTTTGATGGAAGGATAAGACCAAACTTCTCTTTAGTTGTTCCTTTCCTTATTTATTATATCAAATGACAGTATTTGTATACATGAAAACCAGCCGACACGTGTTTCGTCAAAAACGGGGTAGACCCGTGACTCTTCAGGGCTGTTGGGTTTTGTGCTGAGGGCAGTATCGTCGGACCGGTGATAATTCCAACCCGGTCCTAATCGGGTGTAAGAAAATATAAGTGGACGTAATGGAGGTGCTCCTTTTATTAAGATGTACGAGTTGTGCCGCCGTTAGGTATGCGGTCGGTCATAAACGGGCAATCAAATCCGCTTGGCCCATCCTTAAGGCTTGTTCGCAAGCCAGTTACGAAAAAAGAGTTCTGTCGATTCTTCAGAGTGTTTAACACTTGGAATTATCACCGGTCCGACGATACTGCCCTCAGCACAAAACCACAAAACAGCCCTGAAGAGTCACGGGTCTACCCCGTTTTTGACGAAACACGTGTCGGCTGGCTTTCATGTATACAAATACTGTCATTTGATATAATAAATAAGGAAAGGAACAACTAAAGAGAAGTTTGGTCTTATCCTTCCATCTTAATAAACTTGTCTTTTGCATTTTCCAGTTTCTGTGCCAACTTCTATTTTATGGTGTTCGAGAGTTTTTGCAGAGTATGTAGACCTGACGAAACCCAACTACCACAAATTGGCGACCTCGAAGGGACTCATCGGCGACTCGGATGCCCGAAGGAGAGGTCGTGACGAAGGCTTGGAAACTCGCCATGGACGCGTACGCTATCACTGAGTGACCCGAGTCTTGGCATCCACGGTGTTTCTTCCTTTCCTTCTGACTTGACCTTCCAGGTGGCGCCAGTCCTCGACTGAGATCCTGATCGGTTGGGTTGTCGCGCAGTGCCCGTTTGGCTGATTTGATTACGGAACTTGGCAGTTGGAACTCGGACGTTTGAAAATATTTGGTAAGCTTGTGATTGGTAAGGTAGTCTACTGACACTTACTGTGGCTTTTTGAATTTGTTTGAGTTAGCTAACGTTTGGACCTATGATTTGAGTTATATGTGGAGTGCCCCTCACATAGACAGGCACGTAGAGATATTTATCTGACTTTGTATTTGTTTGAACGGCACACTGTGTGTAAAACATATTTAAGTGCCATTTTATGTAATATCACGTTTTTGTGATATTTTGACATGCCTGTTCTAAGCACACTTCGAGGAATGTGCTGTTTTGGAAATGGTACCAATTATCGATTAAATGAATCTCAGCCGGCTCCCACAGAGGGGACACCTAATCGTGAAATGTACATAAAATTTGGCCTTCCTCCCATTATGTATAGTACATTATGGCATAAATATACCAAAACTGATAGTGAATTGCAATGGCCACTATATGGGTCGTTTGATCTACGAAAGGTTCAGTATGTGCAGCAGTGTTTGTTTCAGCCCAGGTCTAGACAGATATGTTTGATTGTGTGCGTATGTGGGAGAAAGCGGTGCATGAACGAATGAAGCGTGAACAAGCCTTGGCGGACAAGGAGCAGCGAAAGGCTGCTCGTGATAAAGCTTTACAGTTGCATTTCACATTGATAAATTTACTGCCCCATGTCCGTTTTTGTTATCTCCAAACACACCAGATAATATTGTGGGACTTGATATGTTAAAACATTTTCAAGCAACCATACGCTGTGCCCCTGAAGGGGTGCGGGTTATTTTGAATGAGAAATAGCCAGAGGTTGAGAGATCGTGCCTCATGCAGGCAGGCCGATGCGTTAGCTTCTCTTCCAAGCACTTTATGGGCCACTTATGGGACCGATGTGGGTCAAATGATTATTCCTCCTGTACGTATTGCTGTAAAGGAGGGAGTGTCTTTGCCCCGTGTACCTCAGTACAAGATCTCCAGAGAAGGCGAAGTGGCCTTGACACATATTGTAAATGAGTTGATTATGGCAGGGGCGGTGGAGGAAGTTCCCTATAATGTTTGTAACAGCCCAATTCTTCCGATTCTAAAGAAAGACACAGACACTAAGATCTACCGTTTCATTATTGATTTGAGGGAAAGTAAGAAGATAGTCGTACCCCAGTATCCAGTGGTGTCTGACATTACCACCTTACTCACTTTGATTCCACCCACAGCCACTACCTTCACGGTTATCGACTTGAAAAATGCTTTCTTTTCGATTCCCATTCATCTTGACAGTCCATATTTGTTCAGCTTCACATTAAATAATAAATCACATTGATTTTGTCGAGTTCCTCAAGGCTACACAGAAAGCCCTAGCATTTACAGCCAAGCTTTGAAAAGACAGCTTGATTCTTTCGACTTACAATCTGGGGTGGCTCTTCTTCAATATGTTGATGACATTTTTCTTGCAGCAGACACGCAGGAACAATGTGAGGAGAGTACTCTCTCCCTACTTTCTTTTCTTGCTAAAAATAATCACAAGGTCTCAAGGAAGAAGTTGCAATATTGTAGACCAAAGGTGACCTACCTCGGTCATCTTTTGTCTAAGGAGGGGCGTGCATTGACATCAGACCGAATTCAAGCAATTTTAGATACGCCAGTCCCTTGCACTCAGAAAGATGTTCGTGCCTTCATAGGTTTGACGTCCTTTAGTAGGCAATGGATACTAGGATTTTCACACATTATAAAACCTTTGTTAGCGTTGTTGTCCAAAACTACACCAATTCCCCTTGAATGGACAGAAGAATGTCAGAATGCTTTTGAACAATTGAGACAAGCCCTTTGTTCTGCACCAGTGTTAGGTACACCAGATTATACAAAGATCTTTACATTATATGTACATGAGAAGGATGGGTGCGCATTGTCAGTCTTAGTGCAGACACACGGAGATAAACAGAGACCTTGCGCGTACTTTTCAGCAGTACTTGATCCTGTGGCTCGAGGACTGCCTGGATGTTTTCGAGCAAACAGGACACCCAGGTATGAGAACATATTGGTGGAATCTATCCTACTATCCCCTAAATGCATACTTCTGCATTTGCATGTCCCCCTCCCACAAGACATTACAAAAGTTTTTTCACATTTAGTTTTAGGGATCGAACATCCATAAAACCAATATATGAGGCAAGGGCTCTCTGTAGACCCAGCTGGGTTTAGGCTATAAGCACTGCATCATCCGCATACATGAGAGAAACAATTGACTTTTTATTAATATATGCTGGATATCTTGCCCTTTCCTCCAGTTCCTTTTCCAGTGCATTAGTATATGCGTGAAAAGGAATGGGGCCAAGATACAACTTTGTCTCATGCCCCTCTCCACGTGGAATGGCGCAGTGCATTCTCCTACTGCGCTTGAGGACTATAAATAAATAAAAACAAGGTGGTGAACCTTGTGAAATTTCAAAATTAGCAGCAGAAGAGCGTGCTGGACTCACCAAATTGTGTCAAGTATCCAGGCTTCAACTGTACACAGTGGTCAACACATCAGGCTTAACTCCCATTTTGGGCTACTCACGGAGGGATGAATGCAATCAATAGACAATTGTGTACTAGAAAAACAAATTGTTTGTTTAGGTTGTACATTGTAATGTTTGTGCAAATGCTAATGCGGTGTCTGGTGCCATTGGGAGTGGTATTATGGGCATTAGGCCTCATGTTCAAACATTTTCCATGCAATAATTAACGGTGAGATCAAAATTGTGGTCGCTAAGTTGCACCCAGCGGGATCCAACTAAGTTTCATTGTCTAATAATGCCCCTAAGCATGTGTTGCTGGGCATTAGGTCTCATGTTCCAACAGTGCCCAGGCAGAAATCACTGGTGAGGTCAAAGGTCTAGTTACTTAGTTATATGGATTCTAAAGTGACCATGATGGTGTGCGTGATGGGCATTAGGTGTCATATTCCAACATTGCCCAAGCCAAAATCATCATCTGTGAGGACAAGAAAGTCCAGTCACTCGGTTATAACCTACAGGATGTAACTCAATTGCATGGATTGTAAACCTCCAAGGGCTTATGCTCTGCCTACATGCAACCTGGTGTGCTAAAACAGTGATTGGCCCCTCCGTAGAGTTAAAGCTCTTGTTAGCGTCTATGGGCGGTGAGGTAGTCATACAGGGCGCATAGTAAATGGTGCAATTACATAGTTTCAGGGGAAACAAGCTAGCGCCAGTGAATCCTTTGCTTGCCAGGTCGAGGTAAGGTTAATGAATAAGTGAATCCGGCAAGCCGTTGTTACAGTAAAAGGGCAGCTGGCAGCGCATAGTAAATTGTGCATTTACATTTTTTAGGGGAAAAAATAATAAGCTAGCACCAGTGAATCTCTAACTTTGCAGGTCGAGGTGAGGTTAGTAAATAAGTGAACCGGTAAGCCATTGTTACCATACATGGGCAGGCGGCAGCCGCGCATGGCCGGTGGCGGCAGGAGTCGCTCCCGGGGAGAGTCTTGTCATTACTCACGCTTTTTCGCCATGCGTTGCGCTTCATGACCTACCCTCGCCACCGAGTCTGGGAGGTGGTGGGTAGCTGGGCAGCCATGAATTTCAGCAAATGCAAGTGTCACGTGACCCGGGCAATGTTACTTGCTTAAAGGTCACATGAGCTAATGAGGCATATATGGCGGCCATGTCTGAGTGGTGCTGTACCTATTGTCTGTAAGCAAACTGGATGTCTGTGTAAAGTAAAATCTACTTCTAGTAAAGTTGAGGGCAGAAAAGTTTTGCTTGTTTAGTTTATTAAGATGAGGACTCCACCTGGCCAATATTAAGTATTATGTCCGTGTAATCCTTATTGTGAACTTTCAGGTGCTGGATCACGGTGTCTTCAGGGTAGGTTGTGTGCTCCGTGTGCTAAGTCGTGCAGCTGCCCCTGTAGACAGTCACAAGATAGTAGTATCAAACAGGCGGGAGAATGGTTTTCGCCTGTATCAGAACTGTAGGTCGTGCTTACAACATATTCATCATTGTCATTACAAAATGTTTATCATTGATGGCCGGCTAAATGTGTCAGATAACTTGAAAGGCCTATGGTGAAGGGTATTATCTTGCTCGTATCGCATTGGTTTGTTAAACGACAATAATGTAAGTTGTCAATAACAAGATCCTGCATGAGTAGTCCTAATGGTTGGCATCATTAACTGGTAGCCTAAGTCAGGAGGGGGAGTGGTTAGTCTCTGTCCCCAGCCTGAAAGGTTCTGATTAAATAGTGTTATCATTATTGGCCAGAATTCCTGAGGACCTCTGTTTTGTCCGAGTTCAGTTTCAGTCGGCTGCGCCTCATCCATTCGGCGGTGGCCTTCATTCCTTCATTGAGGTTGGTTTTGGCTTTGTGGGGGTCCTTGGTAAGGGAGAGGATCAGCTGGGTGTCATCAGCACCGGAGATAATGTTGAGGTCATGTAGTCGGGCGATGTTGGTGAGCAGTGCCATGTAGACGTTAAACACAGTTGGGCTGAGGGATGATCCCTGGGGTAAGCTGCAGATGATTTTGGTGGTTTCGGAGCGGAAGAGGGAAAGGGTAACTATCTGGGTTCTGCCAGAGAGGAAGCGAGTTGTTCAGTCCAGGGCCTTCTCTTGGATCCCGGCATCCTGGAGGCGTGTTCGTAGTGTGCGGTGACAGACCGCGTCGAAGGCAGCTGACAGGTCCAGGAGGATGAGGGCTGCGGTTTCTCCATTGTCTAGTAGGGTCCTGATGTCATTAGTGGCAGCAATGAGGGCAGTTTTGGTGCTGTGGTTGCTTCTGAATCCGGACTGGGATGAGTCCAGGATGTTGTTCTCTTTGAGGTAGCGGGTCAGCTGTTTGCGGACGGTCTTCTTGATGACCTTCGCCAGGAGCGGTAGCTGGGAGATGGGCCGGCAGTTCTTGAGGCCCTTGGGGTCCGTCTTGGGTTTCTTGAGTAGGGCGTTGTTCTTGGCGTGCTTCCAGATCGCTGGGAAGGTTGTTGTCTCGAAGGAGATGTTGATGACTTTCTGTAGTTGGGGTGCGATGGTTGAGCTGGCTTTGTTGAAGATGTGGTACAGGAATGGGTCTGACGGAGATATGGAGTGGATGGTGTCCAAGATCTTGATGGTGTCATCGTCGTTGATGTCAGTCCAGGAGAGTAGGCAGTTTTTCTTTACCTTCCGACAGGTTTGCTTGGAGGCCTGGAGGCCTTTGGTAAACCAGCTGACTTTCTTGCTGGTGTGTCTGTTGGAGGGTTTCTTGATCAGGGCGAGGGTGTTGGCGCAGTTGTGGATCCATTGTCTGAGGTTGCAGGAGGCAGTGTCGGGTCGGTGGGGTTGTCGGGTGGGCTTCGGGCGAAGGTGGTGTTTAGCTGGTCTTCGGTGACTTTGCTCCAGCAGCGGCGAGGCATCTGTTGGGTGTGGGGTTGCGTTGTGGGTTTTCAGTAGGTAAAGTGAAGGCAGCGATGGTCAGTCCAGGTGAGTTATACGGTGTGGTTAAAGGAGACGTGGGGACTTCCGGTGAAGATGGGGTCCAGTGTGTGGCTGGCGGAGTGGGTGGGTGATGTGATGAGTTGTCTGAGTCCAACGTTGGCTAGGTTGTCGTCAAGGTGGCGGAATTGGTGTTGTTGTTGTTCTCGAGGTGGAAGTTCAGGTCCCCGAGGAGGATGTAGTCCGTGGAGGCGAGGGCGTGTGTGCTGTTGAAGTCGGGGATGGAGTCGCTGAACTGTGGTCATGGTCCGGGGGTCTGTAGATGAGGGTTCCTCTGAGGGTGGTGGTAGGATCGGTGTCGATCTGGAACTGCATGTTTTCGGTGGTGCTGAGGGTGTCGCCGGTGTTGGTTGAGACTCTGACGGTGTTCCTGTGGATTATGGCAATTCCTCCTCCTATTCGGTTGGTGCGGTCCCTGCGGGTGATCTTGTAGCCTTCTGGGATGGCTATGGTGATGTCGGGTGCCGATGTGGAATTCAGCCAGGTCTCCATATGGAAGGCGATGTCTGGGTGTTGAGTCGAATAGGTCCCAGAGTTCAAGAGCATGTTTGCGGGCGGAGCGGGTTTTGAGGAGGATGCATATGAGGTGGTTGGGTTCTTTACTGGTCGGAAGCTTGGCGGGGCTGATGTAGCTGCAGTTCTAGCAGGTGAATGGCCCAGTGGGTGCACTTTGGGGTGGCCAGGAAGCAAGTGTGTGATGATCCGGTATTGAGGGCATGGAGGGTGCTAGCATTGTTGCGGTGTCGGGTGTCGTGTCAACCGGGGGGGCCAGAGGTTCTGACCCTGGTCATGGTCCAGGTACGGGCACAGATGGGCTTACCTTAGGCGCGCCTTCGGCATGCGCAGCGGCCGCCATATAAGGGGAGATTGGAGGGAGGGTCAGCTGGCATATGGGAGCGGGGCAGCGAATGGGGAAGCGAGTGAGCGAGCCGCAGGGAGGCAGCAGCGGGAACAAAAGGCAAAAAGGGGACGGATCACAAAATACAGTTCACTAAGAGGCAAAAGAGAGTCAACAAAACGGCACAGAAAAGTAAGTACAATTCAGTACATTGAGTAAAAGGGGAAGCACAAAATATACACAGAGCGTGAGGTGAACTCATGGAGTGGCAGCAGCGGGCACCAAAGGCAGAGCAACACAGGCGGAGCTGTGCGGTGAGGGAGCGGCCTAACCTGCAAGCAGGGTCAAGGGTCACTCCCTTTACTGCACAGCAGCCGCCATATAAGGGGAGGTGGGAGGGAGGAGCAGCTGGGAGGCAGGAGCGGGGCAGCGAATGGGAGAGCGAGGAGGCGGGGGCACAGGGTGGCAGTGGCGGGAAGAGACGGGGAACAGAAGGGCTATGACAGGAACAGACGGGCCTGCCCTTGGCCCGGGCATCACCCTGCGCTCATTCCTGCACAGCAGGAGTGCCGGCCAGGTACTATGGCATTCTCCGGTGGCCGCACCTCCTCTCAGCAACGGTCCGCTGTAAAGTGCGATGTGCTGTCTGAATTAGGCAAGGCAAAATGGCGTATGCAGGTATCTCGCGCTGCTGTTACAGTGTTCTCTGGTGGCCTTACCTCCTCTCAGCAAGGAGCCGCTGTAAAGTGCAATGTGCTGTCCGTGTTAGGCAGGGTAAAGTGGCGTATGCAGGTATCCTGTGCAGCGGGAGTGCTGCACTGCTTTTACAGTATTCTCCGGTGGCCGCATCTCCTCTCAGCAAGGGGCCACTGTAAAGTGCGAGTTTCAGTCTGAGTTAGGCAGGGCAATGTGGTGTATGTATTTATTTGGACTCTGTTTCAGATGACGGGTTTTCTCAGCTGTGTGACCTGGTGTACTGCTATACATACCGACAAGTGGTTAGAGATACAGCGGTGGCAGCAGGTGAGCAGTTTGGCCTGGGTGCACAGGGGTGGCTCTCTCTCTCTCTCTCTCTCCCCTCTCTTCTTCTCTCTCTCTCTCTCTTCTTCTCTCTCTCTCCCCCTCTCTTCTTCTCTCCCTCTCTCCCCCTCCCTTCTTGTCTCTCTCCCCCTCTCTTCTTATCTCTCTCTCCCTCTCTTCCTCACTCTCTCTTTTGCTCTTTCTCTGTCCTTTGATGTGTGCAGGACACACCTTCTCATCATGATTTTTGTCTTGCAGGCTGTGACCTACGGATTGTTCGAAGGGAAACCGCCATGTTTCTTCATTTCATTTCAGTGTTCATTTTAGTAAACTTTCATTTGTTTCTTCAAAAGTGAATGTGTGATGCTCATTTTTGTGGTGAAACATGCATGTCACCAGTTGTGATTGTGTGACATCAAGCAGATTATTTTGCACATGGTTACGTGTATCTGATGTGACATGTCTTTGGTTGAGGGTGCCAGGGAGGGGAAGTCTTGGGGGAGGTTGCAGCGGGTGTTGTTGCCCTTTCAGCCCTATAGACTGCATGTTCAGTTGCCCGGGGGCATCTGTTGCCCTTCCGATGTGGCTGTGGGCTGGGCTCCCTTTTGTGGTGCAGACTGTGGTCCGACTTTGCAACAGGTCAGAGCAGGTGTTATTTTCCTGCTGCTAACGTGCCTTATCGCCTTTTTTATGTTCTTATCGCAGTTCTGGCTGGTCGTTGTGAATGTTGTGAAGTGGTTTTGTCATGGCTTTTTGCACGGGAACGTCTACTCTGCATCTCATTAACCATAATTGCGAGGGTCATCTGTGGCGATTTATTTTGCGGGTGCTATCGCGGGTAAACTGGTGCTGTGGGCTGTTAACACCAGCTTGCAATTGGGGAGATAAGTTTATCACAACTTTGGCTTCGATAAAGTGACATTGACTCAGCGATAGATCCTTGTAAATATCCCCCATAGTGTCTAAAAACAAAATTGGGTTTGAATTACCACTGCATCCCCGAAACCTTTTATGGGACTGTTACAAACCCATAAAGCATAACGACCATACCAGCAGGAATGGTCAGTGAGTTGTGTGAGGCTACAGTAATCAGCCCTCCTTACTCAGTGACAGTGCAGTGAACTAAGTACTTGAGGGTTAGAAAACTAAACCTTGTAGACCTGGGTCATAGAGTAGTATGTCGGAACCACAAATTCCCTAACTACGCAGGCAACAACGCGGTCCCAATAACGACCGATTCTTAACCACACATGCTTTTACCACACATGCCTTTACAACACATTTAGTTGTAATGGCATAATTGGTAAAATCATATGCTTGGTTAAGATTATGCAATAACATCTGCCTTGAATCCTAAACCCCAGTCACCTGCCTGAGTTATACCCAAGCCCTAAAAATAGCACAACACCCTGCCCTAACTCCTAAAAGCGAACACCAGCCCTAAAAACAAATCCCACCCGGCCCAAAAACACTCCAGCCCCCCTGTGCCCTGAGTCCTAACTCCCCTACCTATAGCTCTAAATCCTTGACCTCAGACCTAAAAAAACATCCCCACCCTAAAAACTAAAGTTGACTCCATATTTGAAAAACATCCCAGGCCCCTGCCCTGAGCCCTAATCCACCTCTGACCCACCCTCAGCCCACAAAAGTACCCCTGACCCCTCAGCCCACCACCCTTAAAACAAAGCCCAAAAAACAACCCCCAACCTACCCCAAGTCCACTAAACTACCCAAAAAACTACCCATAATGCACCCCGCCCAAAAAACAACCTTCAACCCTCTGAGCATCCCACCCAAAAACAAAGCATACTCACCAGCTCACTTCCAACCCGCAGACTAAAGATTTAACTACCATAGACGTCTAAACCATGCATAAGCGTGGTAATGGCATATGCATGATTTAGACGCCTGTGGGTATGCCTGCACTGTTCAGCCACACATTGCACAGACTGTGTAGTTTAGGCTGTTTCCTGGGCCCTAGATCCCAGGATAAGCAACACAGCCCCGGCCTCCCCATCACCCGGTGAGGGGCCAGTAGCTCCAGCAGCTGAAAGACTCTCATTAGCCAAAAAGAAAAGACCATCTTCCATTATACATCTTCCAACCTCCATAGCACATCAGTGCATGAGCAGCTGAATGGTTCTCTCAGATTCTGAAACAAAAATGTGAGAGTAACAATAGGACTTTTTTAATTCGACTCATTTCATGGTTTGCACTACCTCAGTCAGTGTGTCTGACTTGGTCTAATCAAAGGCAGTACTGACAAACAAAACTTGATGATGATTGATGTGAGGGAGCAAGGCTGGGAACAGCAGTGTACAGACCTGGGTGTCCTCTATCCGAAGTACACAGACTCATCTGCAGGTCGCTGCCATTGTTGCCTTCGCCTCCTCCTCTGCTCCTTGATTGCTGGTGAGAGGCTGGGCTTCATGCTGTACAGAAGCAACTTTTTCCCAGGCCTGTGCACACAGGTGTGGCACACTGACCAGACAGTAGGAAGGTTACTGGAAGCCTTGTGGAGACTGTCCAATGCCCTTCATGCCATGCACTGTCAGTCAGTCTGATGGGTGAACATGCCAGACCTACATGTTGGGTTTTTCGTACATTCTCAGGGCATCAGGAGGTTCTGCACACCAAGATAATGCATGGAAGGTTGGCAGTGCAGGGTTTGGGATTGGGGAATTTTAACTGTTGAGAAGGGCATTCAGGAGGTGTTGTGTTGGTGTTGGTGTTGTCCTGCTGACTATCAATATAATAATACTTAAAACTCACCTCGGATCGGTACATACTTACACTAGCAACAAGTTGCCAATCAGCAGAACTTCCAGGCATGCAGGAAGTCTTTCACGCTTGCAGGAGTTCCTACATCCAGCCACACTATGACGATCCAGCTTTTCGGTCTGGATTGCAGTTCCTGAGCTTTTGAGACCACAATCTCCTGGGTAATTGTGCTACCGAGGGCACCATCTAAAGGCACCATACTTTTATTGATTTTGCAAACTGCTCGCGCTAGCTATTCCCAAAGCCGATGCTGCCATTGTCATCGCTGCATCACTCCTAACGACATTTAGCTACTCAGCACCCCTCGTCAGTGCAGTTTATTGTGATCCGCACACTAACAGGCCAACAGGCATTTTCTCATAGATGTGCCGATCTCGGTGATCTCCACACCATTTCCTTATGTTACGTCAGCACGCACAAGCAACAAACATGGTGGCCATTTTGGAATTGGCCATTTCTTCTGATAGTTCCAATCACTGTGATGTACACATTGTGTAAACTACTTTTCTTCAAGTCCCCTTCATTGGTATATGCCAGTCGCCTTCCAACATTCCAAGTGTTGTGTCCGGTGATTCGCATACCACAATTCCAGTTCAATTTTCCAGTCACACTTTAAGACTTGGGATAACCCTAACATTTTTTTTGCTGATCACAATGAGCTGCATACCATACTCAACATGCAAATATTCCACATTTGATAGCATCACTCAACAAGCCATTGACGTACACATTTTGCGTGGTTGGGTGCTTTTTATATGGTGACACGCAAACCTATTTCACTCCACACTCTATCCTCATTTGGTTTGACTCATCATACCACAGTTGTAATTATTTAAAGAGCACTGCATTTTTTCCACTCCTCGCAAGCGTTTTCCTTGCTATCTCTGTTCCATCACCTCATGCACCAGGCTATTATCCCACCTGTACTAATAAACAAAAATGTGTGTGGGGGGTCGAGGGGAAGTTTCACGACCTGTCTGCTCGTTCCCCTGCTGCTAGAATATAAAATACACAACAGAGCAGACCAAGTCAGGGGATGGTGTGTGACTATGTTGGTAACTGTGGGACATTTGAAAGTACGTGTGAGCGAATGCCATTGAGATACATAGGCTAAAACCAAACCCATCAGACCAGCCATTTGCTGGAGTTGTCGTCATGTGGGGGTTTTGTAGAACATTCAATACCACATCCGACTATGTCATGTTGGTGTAGGAATGAGTGTCAGTACTGTAGCCATGAAACTCATCTCGGAGTGGTGTTGATACAGTGCAGTGCTCCAGTGATAGTGATACATAAAATTGACTACTCAGACTTAGACAAACGTTCTAATAGAAGTCTGAGTGTCAAAAATTAAAAACACGCCAAGTAGTAAGGCTACCCTGTGGCGCTATGCAGGACGGTCGACATGTTTCAGCCAAATAGGGAGTTCCCTGGCTTTCTTCAGGACCTTAGATATATAATAGCTACTGCAACTACAAAATTTTTTGTGTATAGTGAGAGATAACAGAGTGTACTGGAAAAAAGTTACATAACTACCAGGAACTTGTGCAATTAGGAGTCCACTGGAGGGAAAGAAGAATGTCTTCTTCCCAGCTTTAGGTGGGTGAAGACCTCACCTCGCCCGGCAACCGCTCGGGAGTATGAGGCCCCGCTCTATCCGTCGGTACCTCGATTATGCACCAAGCGGAAGGTTCCTCCCCTTCCGCTTGGTGCATAATCGAGGTACCGACGGATAGAAAGCCAGGGAACTCCCTATTTGGCTGAAACATGTCGACCGTCCTGCATAGCGCCACAGGGTAGCCTTACTACTTGGCGTGTTTTTAATTTTTGACACTCAGACTTCTATTAGAACGTTTGTCTAAGTCTGAGTAGTCAATTTTATGTATCACTAACAAATGGCTGGTCTGATGGGTTTGGTTTTAGCCTGTGTATCTCAATGGCATTCGCTCACACGTACTTTCAAATGTCCCACAGTTACCAACATAGTCACACACCATCCCCTGACTTGGTCTGCTCTGTTGTGTATTTTATATTATCCCACCTGCACCATTTGTGCCCAATCCAGCTTTCCCAGAAATTGATTGGAAAAAATGCAAGGAAGGGTGTGAAGCGTATCTGGAGGCTCTTGACGGAGAGGCATTCACTTGTTGTGAGAAGGTGGCCTGGTATATGAAGCTCACTAGTTCTAGTGATCACCTTGTACCATGCCAAGCAACCCTTATGATGATTGGTTGTGAGTCAACCTTAAAAGACCAGCTATCCTAGTAGCGTGGACAAAGCGGTCTTAGGCTAAACTCTGTAAAGGCATGTGAAGCAAGCTGTTTTACCATATATATTTATTTACTACAAAATCCCCTATACTCTTTATGAGCACAGAAGCAAATGCGTTAAAACAAAACACAGTTTAAATATACAAAAGTTGCACAGTATGGATGAGCCCTAGGGGCCACTTAAACCATATACTAAAATAGTGGTATAAGAACCACCAATAGGAAAGGAAAGAGGCCTAGGGCCTGGGGAATCGCTGGAGCTGTTCAGGGCTAGCAGTGATGAAGTCGGGAAAGGCCCGCGGGGCCCGCTTAGAGCGCACGCATGCACCAATGCAATGTCAATGGTGCGTAAAAGTTACAAAGTTAGTGTTTAAGGAACCTTCCGCTGGACCTACAAGGACAACAAGGACAACACTTTATACACAGGCACTAGAGGTGTATACCAGTGTGGGAACACCGGCGTTGCTGAGTTACCTCACCCACAGGAAACGGGTGCACAGGTGCGAAGTGCTGTCGGGTTTCGTCACGCAGGTCGATGGTGCTTGGAGCTGAAGATACTGCAGGCGGGTCGTCGAGGAGAGTTCCGGTAGATCCAAGGGTGGATCTGAAGAGCTGAAGACCTGAAAGCAGAGGGGACAATGTTCAAAGTCACTAGCCAGTGACTACCGTGGTACCAGGATGGAACCAGGCAATATCGGGTGCAAACAGGTGAAGAAGTGAAGATTGTCTCTGCAGCCACGTGGACACGAAGAGGTCAAGGATGTCCAGGCATTGGTCACAAGCTGTCCCACAAAGGTTCTTGCTGATGGCGGTGTCGGCAACTTGATTGGAGCAAACAGGCCTTGGCTAAAGCAAGCCACTCAGGAATCAATGCAAGCTTCTCACTCGGACCAGCAAGGTCAGAGCGGGTGCTCCTTTTCAGGGGAGCAAGGGTAAGTCTGTAGCAACCAGACCAGTTGTGTTGTTTGTAGTTTTCATTGCCAAGATGGCCGCTAGCCACGTGGCAAGTGGCCGGGATGGCGCGTCAAGTGGCAAAGTGCAAAAGGGCCCCACGCATATGGTGGAGATGCTGGGGGGCTGATCTTTGGTGCAGATGCTGCTCAGTGGTGAGGCTTCCCAAACCCCAAAGCACAGCATCGAGGGTGCCTCGGGTGCTGCGCAGTCAGCTTCTTGGGGGTCTTTCAAGATGGCCAGTCCCACGTCTCTCGGTGCCTCCACGGATCTCTTCTTTTCAGGGACTGTGGATCGGGCTGTGAGATGTCTGGGAATCCAGGTCTTGTTGGGCTCTGGGCTCGGGCTTTGGCGGGAGGCGGCGGCAAAGCAGACGTTGAGTTGCTGGTTGGTGCCTGTATTCACAGGGTGGTCACTCCTTGGCCACAGGGAGATTCTCTTCAGTTTTCTGTGCAGCAGAATGTCGAAGTCCAGTTTTCTTCTCAATTTCAAGTCGAGTTCAGGATGATATGAAGTCTTGGGACACAGCTCCTACTCTTATTCCAAATCTAGGGGCCGGATTACCTGCTAGGTCCCTCCTCTGGGTGGGACCAGGAAGGGGGGTGGTTACACCCCCTTTCCTTTGTCCAGCTTCGAGCCAGTACTGGGGCTGGAGAGCCCCAGCACCGGTTTGAACTGGCCTATGCACAGGGACACCTTGTGTGCCCCAGGCATGTCTGATTCTATTCAGCCCTGTCCTACCCAATACACAAAACCATGTCTGGGGTGGTGCTAGCACCTCCCAAGGCAGGAAACCCATTGTCCAACCCTCCCTCGCTGGGAGGACTCCCAGCAGCAGGAGGTCAGACTTGTGTCTGTGGTGGCAGCATCCATTTTGTGATGCTGAGGCTCATGTTTAACTTTACCCGGGTTTCAGGTTATGTACATGTCGTGTCCCTCTAGAAGGGTGGAATGCTACCCCCGTCCCCAGAACTGGCGAGGGGGTAGTATTCCAATTCATATTACACCTTAATCGACATGTTTTGATAAAGCCAAACCAAAGATAGCATTTAACCGCGATGTTCATAATGCACTTAAGAGTATATGGTATGGCAGTATCATGGAACAGCTAAAGGACATGGTTCTGAAAACTGCAGACAGGCTCAGCTCATGCTAGAGCACCATCTCACATATTTCCAAGCACTCTTCCTCCAGGATTGATGAGGCCTTCCATAGGAGTGGCTGATAGGAACATATGTGCCCATTTTTAGTTATATATAGGCATACTATGCCTAGTAGAGAGGTGATTACACCAACTTGCCCCAGCTGAGTGATCAGCCAGTTGTGTCAAATATGGAGGCCAGGCCAGGGGTGGCATAATACATGCTGCAGCCCCTGGTAGGCAGTGATGCTCTGTTTTAACCCTGAAGAGACTCAGCTAAACTGTAGAACAGTCAAATACTTTGACATCGTGGCCAAAAAACTAAACAAAATAACACTTGAGTGCGAAAACCCAACCGCACCTGGAGAATAGTAATCTCTCCAAATGGCCCTAAAACTTAAGGCCCACAGACATCGAAGCCAAAGTAATTACAAGAATAATATGAAATCACTAACAAAACTAAACGAAAAGACAGTTGGGTGAAACAACTAACCATATCACGAGAACAGTGATTTCTCCAACGGCCTTATAACCATAAGAACTATAAGTATTAAGGCCGGGACCAACAGGAAAGATTCATTAATTCTACTAAAGACTCCTTGTGATTTTATTAACGTGCAATACCTTTTTTGTAAAAGCCTTTTTTATATAGTCAATGACTTTTTACCCATTGTGTAATATTGTGAGTTTTTATTAACTGTACAATAAACAAAAATTCAAAAAAAAATTTCAAATTGTGGTAGGCCTTGGAAACACCTATGCCCTGGGTACCTGGGGTACACTGATACAAGGACCAATAAGGTGAACCAGTTCCAATTGTGTATGTACCTAAGGTACATGGAGTCCATTTTAAGGAGAGAGCAATTAGCCTGGGGCCCTGAATAGCAGGATCCCAGGCCAACTAAGTCAAAAAACCAGCTAAACACTAGGCAAAAAGTTTGGGGGTAACCATAGTCAGATATCCACCTTCCTACACAACTCCCCCCCACCCCCCAAACGAAAGGAGATAAGGCTATCCTTGACCAGGTAAGCCTATACTGCCTAAGTGGCCATATAAGGAAGTACCAGCTCTGTCTTGGTTACCCCCTGTCTCATGGTCCACTAAGCAAGCCCTCACCCGAAGGGTATCTGAGGGTCTACACCATAGGGAATCTCTACCTGTGGTGTGTCTTGGCAAAGTTAAAGGCTGATGTTGAGATGGAGTACTGAAGTGAGATTACTCTGTAGGACTCAGCTTCCTCCAATCACTCTCCACCATGTAGGCCTTTCTTTCTTTGGCTGAGTGGAGGAGTGTGGCTCACTGATTAGAGCGGCAGACCCTGATGCAGAGGTCTGGCCCGGGACCAGGGTTCAATTCCCGACGCGGCAGGGTCCTGAGCCCAAAATGTCCACGGACTCGATAATTCTCGCCTCGGTGCCTATTCTAATCATGGGATCCCACGCTGCAACTCTGGGCAATAGTTGCTTAATCTCCACTACGGCGGCCCACCCGCTGCGGGATGCCTGACTTCCACCCTGGGGATACCCAGTAGGGGTTATCTCACAGGGAAAAAGCCAGGACGGGTTCCCAAGTCCTGAGTCTGTGTCTTCTGGGTGTCTCTGAACATTAACATGTACTGTTCAGTGGTTAAGCCTAACCAATCAATCAGAGCACTCTTCAGGACCAGGTAGTTTCTAGAATCCCCATCACTAACTGTGAGGAGTCTGTCTCGGCCTCTACCTTCAAAGGAGAGCCACAAGATTGCTGCCCACTGCTCCTGAGGGATCTGCTGTACTCTGCAGGCTCTCTGAAGTGCAGTCATCCATTTGTGGATATCATCCCCAGCTTTGTAGGGGGGCACAATCTTACTCAGGTTTCTGTTATCAAAAGACCTGTCTTTATCCTTGGGGATAATGCTGCCACCAGTGGATCCTAATCCACCCTCTCTAGGCTGTCTTGCTCTAGCAAGTTTCTCTTTGGCCAGGGCAACTTCTAATTCTTGCTTCTGGATCCTAAGTTCAGCCTCTCTCATTTTGGCCTCATGTTCCCTTCTCTGAGTGTCGTAATTTGGCAGCAACTGAATTAGCATTTAGCTCAGCTACACGGACTTTCATCGTTAACTTGATCAAACGTGCGGGGCCATTTTGTATTTCCTGGCTTCCATTTTGTATGAACATGCGGCCTCGTGGTCAGCATGCCCTTTTGTCCTTCCTCTGTACCAATGACCATTTACCTTGCCCGGCAACAGGCTATTTTTAGCACTGGTCAAGCTCACGCATGCGTATTCGAACATTTGGATTAATGAGCGGTCACCTCTTCAGAATGTTCTCTAAAACTGACCAGTGGTACTAAACTCCTCCCACATGTTGGCTGTGTCCCAAAAATGCCCTTATATGTACCTAAACTGTGAAAAGAGTATACTGCCTACCTTTTTATTACTGTTAAAATTGTATAAAAGAGGTCGCGCACCGATGTTCGGTGTGATACTTCTTGCATTGCCGAAGGGTGCTGTAGGAATGTACCACCACCCCATGGGGTCTTAATAAACTTGTCTTTTGCATTTTTCCAGTTTCCGTGCCAACTTCTATTTTATGGTGTTCGAGAGTTTTTGCAGAGTATGTAGACCTGACGAAACCCAACTACCACAAATTGGCGACCACGAAGGGACTCATCGGCGACTCGGATGCCCGAAGGAGAGGTCGTGACGAAGGCTTGGAAACTCGCCATGGATGCGTACGCTGCCACTGAGTGACCCGAGTCTTGGCATCCACGGTGTTTCTTCCTTTCCTTCTGACTCGACCTTCCAGGTGGCGCCAGTCCTCGATTGAGATCCTGATCGGTTGGGTTGTCGCGCAGTACCCGTTTGGCTGATTTGATTACGGAACTTGGCAGTAGGAACCTGGACGTTTGAAAATATTTGGTAAGCTTGTGATTGGTAAGGTAGTCTACTGACACTTACTGTGGCTCTTTGAATTTGTTTGAGTTAGCTAACGTTTGGACCTATGATTTGAGTTATATGTGGAGTGCACCTCACATAGACAGGCACGTAGAGATATTTCTCTGACTTTGTATTTGTTTGAACGGCACACCGTGTGTAAAACATATTTAAGTGCCATTTTATGTAATATCACGTTTTTGTGATATTTTGACATGCCTGTTCTAAGCACACTTCGAGGAATGTCGTGTTTTGGAAATGGTACCAATTATCGATTAAATGAATCTCAGCCGGCTCCCACAGAGGGGACACCTAATCGTGAAATGTACATAAAATGTGGCCTTCCTCCCATTATGTATAGTACATTATGGCATAAATATACCAAAACTGATCGTGAATTGCAATGGCCACTACATGGGTCGTTTGATCTACGAAAGGTTCAGTATGTGGAGCAGTGTTTGTTTCAGCGCAGGTCTAGACAGGATATGTTTGATTGTGTGCGTATGTGGGAGAAAGCGGTGCGTGAACGAATGAAGCGTGAACAAGCCTTGGCGGACAAGGAGCAGCAAAAGGCTGCTCGTGAATTACAGGAACAGAAAGAGAGGGAGATTCGAGAACGTAATTTGCAAGTTAATGGTCAGTTTCCTTTTCGACATCCTCTTTATCCTGTCCTTACTAATGAGCCAGATGATTTTTCATTACTAGATCGTTGCCCGCCTCCGTATGTTCCGCCTACGGCCCCGGATGAGGACTCGGGCGTGGACGATCTGGAAAGTCAGCGTACCAGGTTAACTGCTGATCGAACTGCGGAATTGCGCGCGTTTGCTCGTAAACTTAAGGTAAATTCTATAACTGTTTCAGAGATTGATGGAATTATGTGTAAGTGGTCCGACCGAGAATGATTGTATTTTCTAGATCATTTTGGAGATGAAGTTGTCGAACGGTTTAGACAGTATTCACCTGAGTTGGAACATAAAGTTATATCAGTTGGTCGTGAGAATTTTCGTAAAGGTCTTTTTGTTCTTGCAGATGCGGATGAGTTTTTCCAGCGTTTGGTTAAGCTACGGGATGAGGCGACACGGCTACGAGCGGCGAAAAAGGCATCAGATTCGTCTGCGCCTGGATCAACGGAAAGATCCAAAGAGTGCTCTATCTCTGACACAGATAAGAGCGCTGCAGTTAATATTATGCCTATGCGAGAGGCTGCGCCTTTGTATGTCCCTCCTAAAGGTGAAGGCACAGATGAGGATAAGAGGTCTAAAGATGCGAAGGGTTATTTTGTGTATAATTGGGTTTATACGCCATGGAATAGAACGGATGTTATGGCGCTCAAGAATGCTTTGCCTGACCCCCGTAAAAATCCAGCAGCTTTCTATGAAGGTGTGGAAGGTGCTATTTCTTCATGTGTTATGACATTAGTTGATATTGATCTTTTCTTTGGGTTGATATTGCCTCCTGATATGTGGAGGGCGATTCGTAAGTTTGATGATCGAGCGATTCTAGGTGCAGAGTGGAAGGAATTAGCCCGAGCTGATTTAGATAGAGAACCTGCATGTAAGCCATGTCAATTGATTTTAGATCTCCCGGCGGCTATTTTGAGTAAATTAAAAACGCTTGTTCCTCCTAAGAAAATTGACTGGACGATGTTGGCTTCTTGCAAACAGAAGCCGGATGAATCGGTCTCTGATTTCTTTTCACATTTTGAGAAAGCATTCCATGATTACAGTGGGCAATCATTAACAGAGGATACGGGCAAGCATTTGTTCGTTGATAAGTACGTGGCTAATCTCCTACCGGAGATTGCAAAACGTTTAAAAACTAGTGAAAGTTCATGGACCACGGCAACCCCTGCTTCTTTATTAACTATGGCTCAGTATTATGAACGACAGGAATTGGAGGCTAAAGAAAGTAGTGATAAGAAAGCGAAGGATTTGAAGACAAAGGTGATGTTGGCTCAGGTTTATGCGACGCAGTCGAGAAGGAACGATAGGGGTAGACGAGGATCGTATGGTACGTCTTCTACTCGTACTGATATTTCTGAGGATCAGTGTGCATACTGTAAACAGTTTGGACATTGGGCTTCGGATTGTCCGGTGCTTCGAGAACAGCATAATCAGCGTGGACGAGGGAGTGGAAGGTCACGGAATAGTTATGCAGGACCGAGAGGTGGAGCGAATGATCGTGGTAGGTTTGAGGCAAGGGGTCGTGGTCAGGCTGATCATAATACTTTTGATCGACGGAATCAGTATCAGATAGCTGAAGGAGAGTTTACTGATTCTCAGGATAATATTTATGCATAGGATTGCGTAGGATGGGGTGTGGAATCGGTTAAAGTACCAGTCGATCAAAGGGGTCCATATATATCAGCACATGTTTTAGTGATCAGTTTCTGGTCGATACAGGAGCTACTCGTAGCGCTTTGTCCAAACACTTGGTTCCAAGGGCTCCCCTGTCTGGCGAAACAATTACTTCAATAGGGTTCGATGGAACACCTTCTCTTAGCCCATTGTCTCAACCCCTTACATTTCACATTGATAAATTTACTGCCCCATGTCCGTTTTTGTTATCTCCAAACAAACCAGATAATATTGTGGGACTTGATATGTTAAAACATTTTCGAGCAACCATACGCTGTGCCCCTGAAGGGGTGCGGGTTATTTTGAATGAGAAATAGCCGAAGGTTGAGAGATCGTGCCTCATGCAGGAGGCCGATGCGTGAGCTTCTCTTCCAAGCACTTTATGGGCCACTTCTGAGACCGATGTGGGTCAAATGATTATTCCTCCTGTACGTATTACTGTAAAGGAGGGAGTGTCTTTGCCCCGTGTACCTCAGTACAAGATCTCCAGAGAAGGCGAAGTGGCCTTGACACATATTGTAAATGAGTTGATTATGGCAGGGGCGGTGGAGGAAGTTCCCTATAATGTTTGTAACAGCCCAATTCTTCCGATTCTAAAGAAAGACACAGACACTAAGATCTACCGTTTCATTATTGATTTAAGGGAAATTAATAAGATAGTCGTACCCCAGTATCCGGTGGTGTCTGACATTACCACCTTACTCACTTTGATTCCACCCACCTACCTTCACGGTTATCGACTTGAAAAATGCTTTCTTTTCGATTCCCATTCATCCTGACAGTCGATATTTGTTCAGCTTCACATTAAATATTAAATCATTGTGATTTTGTCGAGTTCCTCAAGGCTACACAGAAAGCCCTAGCATTTACAGCCAAGCTTTGAAAAGACAGCTTGATTCTTTCGACTTACAATCTGGGGTGGCTCTTATTCAATATGTTGATGACATTTTTCTTGCAGCAGACACGCAGGAACAATGTGAGGAGAGTACTCTCTCCCTACTTTCTTTTCTTGCTAAAAATAATCACAAGGTCTCAAGGAAGAAGTTGCAATATTGTAGACCAAAGGTGACCTACCTCGGTCATCTTTTGTCTAAGGAGGGGCGTGCATTGACATCAGACCGAATTCAAGCAATTTTAGATACGCCAGTCCCTTGCACTCAGAAAGATGTTCGTGCCTTCATAGGTTTGACGTCCTTTTGTAGGCAATGGATACTAGGATTTTCACACATTATAAAACCTTTGTTAGCGTTGTTGTCCAAAACTACACCAATTCCCCTTGAATGGACAGAAGAATGTCAGAATGCTTTTGAACAATTGAGACAAGCCCTTTGTTCTGCACCAGTGTTAGGTACACCAGATTATACAAAGATCTTTACATTATATGTACATGAGAAGGATGGGTGCGCATTGTCAGTCTTAGTGCAGACACACCGAGATAAACAGAGACCTTGCGCATACTTTTCAGCAGTACTTGATCCTGTGGCTCGAGGACTGCCTGGATGTTTTTGAGCAGTTGCAGCAACAGCAGTAGCCATACGACAGAGTGAGGGAATAGTTCTGTCACACAAATTGTTGGTGTTAGTTCCCCATGCGGTAGATGCTTTACTGAACCAAACAAAAACACATCATCTAACTAGCGCCCGTTTAACAGGATACGAGCTAACACTGTTGGCGCCACATATTACACTGAAGAGGTGCGCCACTTTGAACCCTGCTACTTTATTGCCATAACGTGTTGCTGAGACCCAGAAGGAAGAACATCATGATTGTGTTTTTCTGACTGAAGAACAAACAAAGGGTCGTATCGATTTACAGGATACGCCACTTCCAGATGTAGATGGGGAACTGTGGGTTGATGGATCGTGTTTAAAGCTGACAGATGGTACGACTTCCGCAGCCTATGCGATCACGACACTTAAAACAGTGGTAGAAACAGCACGAATACCGCAAAAATCGGCCCAAGCAGCTGAATTGATAGCCTTAACGAAAGCATGTGATTTCAGTGCTGGATTATGTGTGAATATCTACACTGATAGTCGTTACGCTTTCGGAGTAGTGCACGATTTTGGCCTACTCTGGAAGGAACAAGGGTTTCTGACCTCACATGGAGTACACATCATGCATGGAGAGTTGGTACGTGATCTCCTGAATGCATTATTATGTCCAAAGAAAGTAGCGATAATCAAATGTGGTGCACATAAGAAGGTGACAGACAAAATAGGACAAGGAAACGCTTTTGCAGATCGTATAGCGAGAGAGACTGCCATGTTACAAAATGTCTCTCCTATGTATGTGGTGAGATCACGAGCTGAGCGATGGCATGATGCTAGAGAGGAAATATTAGACATACAAAAATCAGCATCTGAAGCAGAACTTGCAACCTGGGCAACAGAGGGAGTGTTGGATGATGAGGGTTGTTGGCGTAGCAAGGATATGGAGAGATGGAAATTGCCTGCCGCTTATTTGCAAGCAATGGTTCAAATGACACATGGGCTGGCACATGTTGGAGCTCTTGCAATTACTAAATTGCTTACACGAGTTTGGGAGCATCCTGAGATTGCCAGCACGGCCAAGAGAGTAGTGCAGACCTGTCTGATATGCCTACAGTACAATCCTGCTAAAGGGACTTATACTCCTAAAGGAGGGTTCGTTCCACCTACTGCACCATTCGAAGTACTGCAAATGGATTACATCCAGCTTGAGCGCTGTAATAACCTCAAATATGTCCTAGTGGTGGTGTGTGCTTTCAGTAAATGGATTAAGGCCTACCCCACGAAGGATAATACAGCATTGACAACAGCTAAGGTGTTACTCAAAGAGTACTTCCCACGTTCTGGTGTTTGTACATTTTTGTGGATTGACAATGGTCCTCATTTTGTTGGGAAAGTAGTGGAGCATGTCCTGAAAGGATTGGGAATTAAACAGAGGTTCCATGCTGTATTCCACCCGCAGTCACCAGGTCTAGTAGAAAGGTATAATGCGACTCTGAAGCTGAAACTAGCAAAGATCGTGGCATCCACGTCTTTGAAATGGCCGGACGCTTTGCCTTTGGCATTACTGTCTATTAGATCAGTGCCACATTCCCGATCTGGCCTCACACCCTATGAAGTGGTGTTTGGAAGGCCTATGAATATCTGGGGAGTTCCAAAGCCTCTTTGATACATGATATGCCTTGTATAATGATGAACGATTATTTGGCACGATTAACAAATGATTTACTTTCTATTCATCAACAGGTTCGAGAAGCGCTCCCCGACAATTCCATTGGAGAGGCTCACGATCTCCGTCCTGGGGACCATGTGATGGTCCGCGTGTTTGAGAGAGCCAGCAGTTTGGAGCTGAGGTGGCGTGGCCCTGAACAGGTATTACTGGCAACTCGGACGGCTGTGCGAGTCACGAATAAGAAGCGGTGGATACATTCCACTCACTGCCCTCGTGTCTCTCCTGATTATCGAGACATCTTGGATGCAGAGAAGAGCCCAGCTGCTACGCCTCACGAGTTGGAGGGAGCCTTCCCGGACCACATTGTTTCTGGAGTAGGGAAATATAACCTACGTCCAAGGAAAGCAGTTATTTTGTGCGAGACTGGTTGAGTTACCGTTCTGAGGTTTGCGAAAACGGAAGCCGAGAATATCAAGGGGGGGGATCAGTTCTGGCCAGTGTAGCGACACCCGTCTTGAATCTCGGAGAAGAAACCAGCGGCTACCTCGGATCTCAGCACTCAATTTTAATTTTTTTGTTTGGTTTTTGAAACATTTGTTCTTTGTACTATGGCACCTACTACGATGAGAAACAAAAGAATTCTGGGTGCAGTTCTTTTTGTTACGGCTATAGTGGTAATAGCAGTAATAGCTTGGACTGTAGAACGATTGCTTCCTGCACGAGAATATTTGCTGCCTACCACTCCAATCCCATCTGAACATTTCCATTTTACTCTGCCTTATCATGAAGAGAGACATAGACAGACTTACTTGAATAACAGCTTCATTCAAATTCTGCATCACACTCATAATATGACGAACACTTCGAACTGTTGGGTATGCGGAATGTTGCCTGGACATCAAAAGAAAGGAGGAACTCCACTTATTCCTCTTCCATTCTCACATAATGGTTCTTGTAATGCTTGGTACACTCTTCTTTTTACTCTAAGATGGCCAACAAAAGGTGGACTACTCTTTCGACTAAACAAAGTGTGCTACAATAATAGAGATGGTTACCCACAAGCAGAAGGAACTAAATTTGAGTGGGAAGAATATCGACCGGACAATGTATCTACACCTCGTGTTTTCACTAATAAAAGACTTATAAATATGTCCAGTTTGCATGTGATTACGGTTATTGATACTAAGGCTGACCTTTGTGTAAGGAATAAAGGAACAATTCTGGTAGGGAAAAGTGAATGTAATACTACCCTCACATTTGATACACCAAGTGGTATTGCTTTTGTAGCCTCGCGAAACACCTGCTTTATTTGTGGAAATAAAGGAAACATCGTCTTCCTATTGGGTGGTAAAAAACTAAAGAGGGAAGCAAACAGAACTATAGAGGAACAACTATGGGCAACACTTCATGAGGACATAAAAAAGAACGACGGCGCAAGGTTCTGGAAAGCAATAAATTCATTAACGCATCCTGCAAAAATGGAGATCACATCAAACATCACAGAGGTAACCTGGGCAGCTTATCTTGATAATCATTTTAATCGAGACCTGTCGGCTAATAAGAACACGAGCGAACCTATTATCGGAAAAGCCCAGGATGTTGGTTACACGCTACAACGGGGTCCAATCAATCAGGACACGGTGGGTGACACAGATTATATATTACTGCAACACAAAATCAAACGGCAAATAAAGAAAGGAAGAAGGGAAGGTGCGCCGGGTCCAAACGGGATCCCGCCCGTCCTCTTCAAACAAGATATGGACTATTGGGCAGTGGCACTTGAACCCCTTTTTTGGGAGATCAGGTACACTAACATCTTGCCAGACTCTTGGAAGGGCTCCATCATTGCCCCCATATATAAAGCAGGGGACAGGGGACTCCCTGAAACCTACCGGCTAGTTGCCTTAATCGATAATGACGCGAAGTATTTTGCAGGGCTCATACTGGAAGAACTACAGGCATGGGCCACGAGGAAATCTCTTATACCCGTCAATCAAACAGGCTTCGTCAAAGCAGTGGGAACAACAACAAACATATTGACTATGGGCATGCTTATAGACAAGGCAGAGTCGGAAAAATTGCCCCTACACCTCTGCTACATTGATTACAAAGCGGCATTCGATAACATCAACCGCAACCAACTATGGACAAAACTAAATGGCTGGGGCATCCCAAAAGTTTTGTTGGAGCTGTTAATAAAGCTACACACAGACACCTGGATTCAGATCAAGGTGGGGGACGGCTCAATGCTGTCAAGGCAGATACAAACCAACAACGGCCTTAAGCAGGGCTTCGTATTGGCCCCCACATTGTTTAACCTGTACCTAGGGGATCTGGCGCCCCGATTAAACAACTGTAATTCACACTCGCCAAAATTAGGAGGCCTCAATCTACCATGCCTCTTATATGCAGACGACCTGGTGTTAATAAGCCATACAAGAGTAGGGCTCCAAAACCTCTTAAACACGACCCAGAGATATTCCGAGTCAAATGACTTAACAGTGAACCTCGAGAAAACACAAACAATGACAATCAGTAAGAAAAAAAGAAGAAAGCTTTCTCGTGGTTCTGGAATAACACCCGCATCAAAGATACCTTGTCGTACAAATACCTAGGTGTGAAGATAGATAGCGGTGGCCAATTCAGCGCACAAAGCGCTAGTATAAGAGGTAAAGGCCTTGCGCTGGCAATTGCATTAAAAACACTAAACAACAATCTTTCCGGCCCTTCTCTAACTCCTTTATTACATGTCATACGTGCCAAACTGTTACCAACATTAACTTATGGGAGTGAGGCTCACCGCGGCAGAGATGCCATAATACTTGACAACACAATCGTGTCGGCATATAGAACCATCTTCAGCCTCCCAAAGCGATCCTCCCGAGCTCAGATCAGACTAGAATTTGGAATTCGGGTACAGCTTTTGGCACGAAAGGGGGCATACATCTGCACATGGGACAAAGTGAGAAAAACGACAAAAGGAACCCTGAATGAATATTTATGGAAGGAGTTAGAGCAGTCCCAAAATTCACCAGCAGCAAAATATGTCGAGTGGCAAAGTGCAAAAGGGCCCCACGCAGATCGTGGAGATGCTGGGGGGCTGATCTTTGGTGCAGACGCTGCTCGGTGGTGGGGCTTCTCATACCCCAAAGCACAGCATCGAGGGTGCCTCAGGTACTACGCAGTCAGCTTCTCGGGGGTCTTTCAAGATGGCCGGTCCCACGTCTCTCGGTGCCTCCACGGGTCTCTTCTTTTCAGGGACTGTGGACCGGGCTCTGAGATGTCTGGGAATCCAGGTCTTGTTGGGCTCTGGGCTCGGGCTCCGGCGGCAGGCGGCGGCAAAGCAGACATCGAGTTGCTGGTTGGTGCCTGTATTCACAGGGTGGTCACTCCTTGGCCACAAGGGAGATTCTCTTCAGTCTTGTGTGCAGCAGAATGTCGAAGTCCAGTTTTCTTCTTAGTTTCAAGTCGGGTTCAGGATGATCTAAAGTCTTGGGACACAGCTCCTACTCTTATTCCAAATCTAGGGGCCGGATTACCTGCTAGGTCCCTCCTCTGGGTGGGACCAGGAAGGGGGGTGGTTACACCCCCTTTCCTTTGTCCAGCTTCGCTCCAAGACTGGGGCTGGAGAGCCCCATCACCGGTTTGAACTGGCCTATGCACAGGGACACCTTGTGTGTCCCAGGCATGTCTGATTCTATTCATCCCTGTCCTACCCAATACACAAAACCCTGTCTGGGGTGGTGCTAGCACCTCCCAAGGCAGGAAACCCATTGTCCAAGCCTCCCTCGCTGGGAGGACTCCCAGCAGCAGGAGGTCAGACTTGTGTCTGTGGTGGCAGCATCCATTTTGTGATGCTGAGGCTCATGTTTAACTTTACCCGGGTTTCAGGTTATGTACATGTCGTGTCCCTCTAGAAGGGTGGAATGCTACCCCCGTCGCAAGAACTGGTGAGGGGGTAGTATTCCAATTCATATGACACCTTAATCGACATGTTTTGATAAAGCCAAACCAAAGACAGCATTTAACCGCGAGGTTTATAATGCACTTAAGAGTATATGGTATGGCAGTATCATGGAACAGCTAAAGGACGTGGTTCCGAAAGCTGAAGACAGGCTCAGCTCATGCTAGAGCACCATCTCAGATATTTCCAAGCACTCTGCCTCCAGGATTGAGGAGGCCTTCCATAGGAGTGGCTGATAGGAACATATGTGCCAATTTTAAGTTAGATATAGGCATACTATACCTAAGCAAGAGGTGATTACAACAACTTGCCCCAGCTGAGTGATCAGCCAGTTGTGTCAAATATGGAGGCCAGGCCAGGGGTGGCATAATACATGCTGCAGCCCCAGGTAGGCCTTGGAAACACCTATGCCCTGGGTACCTGGGGTACACTGTTACAGGGACCAATAAGGTGAACCAGTTCCAATTGTGTATGTACCTAAGGTACATGGAGTCCATTTTAAGGAGAGAGCAATTAGCCTGGGGCCCTGAATAGCAGGTTCCCAGGCCAACTAAGTCAAAAAACCAGCTAAACACTAGGCAAAAAGTTTGGGGGTAACCATAGTCAGATATCCACCTTCCTACACTTGTAAACAGAAAAATGACATTCTTAGACATTGTTAGGTACCCAAGACTGCAACATTCTTAAAAATATTCCTAAAGAACTGGACATCCATCATTGGTGATGGTCTAGAAGACGCACATGCCACAGCCATCAAGGCTCTTAACAATTGTTTCAAGGCTTGTAAAAGTGTATCCTTGGAAAGACACAAATTTAACAAGAAAGTCCAACTGCAAGGTGAGTCTGTCTCGTATTATATTTGCACTTTGCGCATTCTCGCTGCCTATTGTGAATATAAGGCATTCGCAGAGGAAATGATGAAGGACCAGTTAGGTGAGATAACAAACAACAAAAAAGTTCAGGAAGCGCTTCAATCCAAACCGGATCTCACCCTGCAAAAGGTATTAAACATTGCCACAAGGATAGAAAGCACTATTTTGTACATGGAGCAAAAGTCTATAACTGCTATAAATAGTCAGAGTGTCCTAGCAGTCAAATCCAAATATGAGAAAACAAAAGAATTCAAGGAAAAGTCAGATAAAAGACACAGTACCTGTACATCAAAGAAAAAAGTGCTACAGATGTGGTAGTACCAGTCACCTAGATCTTGCCAGATCGTGTCCGACTGTGGACAAAATATGTGCATCAATTTTCTAAGAAAGGGCAATTTGCCAAGGTTTGCAGGTCCATTGGAAGTGGACCATCTTCATCCAGCGAGAAAGATCAAATTCTCACCATTTTGGACATAGACTGTTCTAATGGCATTTGGGACGTTAATTCACAAGGACTGAGAATACCCCTATGTTCTATAAATGTGAATGATGTATGTGTCAAGGTGTTTGCCGATTCTGGATCTCATTTCACTCTTATAAGTAAATTTGTTTGAAAGGAAGCATTTCCTAAACACGTTTTAAAGCAGTCTAATATTCATCCCAATGGTTATGGTGGCAAAGTGTCAGGAGTGATAACCAAATTGCACAGGAGCAGAATGACGCCTGTTCCCAATACCCATCTAGGGCTCACTGCCCTCAAGAAATATTCAGTCTAGGTGAAGGGACATTCAAAAGGGGAAGAGAAGTGACTGACAAAATGGTGGTTCATCTAGTAGGAATTTCTCCTTGTTTCTCATTCGGAATCTTCCTTCCGCTTTTAATGTTAACTGCTGAAGAATATAAAAAATGCTGTCATAGCTTTATCACATTCAATCTTCTTTTATGTTTTTAAACCATTTCTTTTCTTTTAGTTTGGTGCTTGCGTGTCCATAGAGATTCTTCGTCGAATAGGAAGGCTCGGCAGGTAAGTGAAGTAACTTCTGATTAATTGTCCCCTATTTCTAAGAAGACTCCACTTGAAAGAATAGGTAGAATTGCATTAGCAAGAAACAAGTAATGAATTTCTATTATTCTTTTACTGTCGTTATTTAGTTGAATCATGGAAATTCTTATGCCTATTTATTTTTGGAACTTTTTCGTTTTAAAAGAGAAACACAATTTCATTATCTCGCTCTAGTTTTAATTTCTATGTTTTGTTGTATTGATACAATCGTCTACAGAATGAAAACTGAGATGCTGCTCATTGCGAGTCATGCACACAAATCCAGTGCTCAATGTATTCTTACTCAGAATCGTGAGAGAAACACTTCTTTCAGGAAATAGAATAGTGCGCAGACTCGAATGGGAGAGTCTTGCCTCAGCAATGGATTTTTCTAAGACTCGATAGAGGAACACTAATCTCTTGTCTTAGTTGACTTGTGCATAGGAGAGACAGAGGTTATATTGATCACCGAAGGAGCTAAAATGACACCCCAATGTCTCCTACCTTATCTGAATAACACAACGGAGGACTAGGATATCGCAGCTTCTTCCTCAAACTCCACAGGTGAAATGCACATTTGTTATATTGCTCATGCTTGACATTTCATGTGGGCTTACAATGAGAATCAGAACTAGTATGCTAAAGAAGAGTTTGAGCTAGCAGACATCTTAGATTTCCAGAGCTGCCAGCTCAATCTCCAATTGTTTGCTGTCATGGAGGCTTGTCCCTTCCTTAAAGTCTTGTCTGCATCAAATACATAGCTTGGGATGAAGCATGCCTTCTTGGGTGGAAAGACCAAGGCAACCTTGGTATCATACTTGATCCCAGTAATGCTCAACAAGTAATGTTGAAGAACGATTTCTTCAAAGTGCAGGCAATCACGGAAAACTCATGGGAATTGTTGTACCCAGAAGTATTTAAAAAGGAAATAGGTTTCTTTAAAGGTTTTAGGCAGATGATAAAATACCAGAAGGAGCTCAACCTATGGTGCACAAGGTCAGGAGAGTACCTTTGGCAGTGCAATCAGATTTACAAATGAATTGGACAAATTGTGCTCATGTGATGTCATAGACTCTATTGAGTCTTCTAATTGGGTGTCCCTGGTAGTTATGGCTAAGAAGGCCTATGGTAACCTGCGCATGTGTGTGGACTTGCACATCCTTAACATGAACGTATGGAAAGACCAGAATCCGCTACTCAACATTACTAAGCTGACATTCACCCTCAAAGGAGCCAAGTGGTTCAGTTTGTTGGATATATAATTTGCGTATCATCAAATTGAATTGCACACAGATTTGAGGCATCTTACTGCATTTATTACTAAGGGGGGGTCTCTTCCAATTTAAGCACATGACCTTTGGCCAAGCGTCTGCCTCTCCTCTTTTACAGAGAGCGGAAGAGAGCATGCTCAAAGGTATGCCTGCGGTAGTGGCTTTCCAGGATGAAGCATTTTTTTCTATTTGGAGGATCAGAGTCAACACATTAAAAGATTGTGCCGTGGGTTGACCTTATCAAGACAGAAAGGTGTAACTCTAGGAATAGACAAATGTAGATTGGATGTGACCAATGTAGACTATTTGGGGTATATATTGTCTTCTGAAAAGGTGCAGCCTAAACACAGTCTGGTTAAGCCTATTGAGGATTTCAGCACTCCTACTGACAAGGATCAATTGAGATCATTTATGGGGCTCATTGTGACTTATGCCCTATTTATACTCAACTGTGTGTCCAAGACATACAATATCAGGTATCTTCTCAAGAAAAATGTCCGGATTTGTTGGGATGATGTATGCACTAAGGAGTTTGAAGCGATCAAACATGAAGTATCTCATGCCATTCCCCTTAAGGCGTTCAGTACCATAATAATGACAGATGCCAGTCAAAAGGGTTTGGGTGCATTGTTCATGCAGCATAGATATGGCAAATACGAAGTAATTGCATTTGCTACTAGAGGTTTACATGGTGTTAAGGCCCCGTATTCCGTATTGAGCCTGTAGCTTTTGCTTGTTGGTGGGGTATCACAAATTTTAAACATGGCTTAAATTCGTAGTACGTGTTGACCACAAACCCTTGGTAGAGTTATTCATCACATGGGGTGAAGGAAAAGCAACCCCCAGAATCGCGAGATGGTAGTAAAGACTCATGGAACACAATTTCAGCATTGAGTATGTGCCAGGTAAAAGGACTCTTTTGCCAGATTGTTTATCTTGTTTAACTCCTTGTGGCAAAGACATTGTGGAGGAGAAGGATGAGTGTGATGACCTTGAATTGGTATACAGTGTATTTGGTCATTCTGAAGATGCCATATCTGAATGAGAGTGGAGAAAAGCTTTGGAGAGTGATCATGAATCTAGGGAAGTTTTAAAGACATTAAGCAAAGGAGTGCAATCATGTCTTTGATGAATAATCAGTGGTGAATGGTTCACTGTACAGGTCATTGCTGTTAGTAGTGCCTGATGCTATGAGGAACAAGGTACTCACCCTTGCACACAAGGACCACACAGGCATGCGTGCCATGGAAAGCAGGGTAAGGGAACATTTCTGGTGGCCGACTTTTGACAGGCATGTAGAGCATTTTGTAAGGGATTTTATGGAATATGCAGTTAGTGACAAGTTACAAGTAACCACTCCCTGTCCCATAGAGGAAATTGAAGTACCAGAGAATCATTTAGTTATAGTTTTGGAATTGCAAATTACTTGAATGTTTAAAGAATGGTAACTTTTTCTGTTGCGGAAAATGTACTCATTTACAGATGGGGACAAATGGGAACATGTGTGCCATCTACACAGCCTATTACATGTGGGGAATTAGTTGTAGAAGTCTAACTTTGTTTCTAGCAATTCCTGCTGTGTGGTTGGAAACATATTGTGATGCCTTATCCTTTGCAGCATTGCATTGAGAAAATCATAAAAAAATCTAGGTAGCGCACTCTGTGAAACCCCCCCAGCAACAGCTATGACACCCTGGAAGGACCCCAAGGCTAGACGATGAAGAGAACATAACACCTGAACAAGGGTGGTTATGGCTTGGGTCCTACGTGTTTGTCTATGCAAAATGGGGTCTAATTCAGCTATCAGGTCTAAAATGGAGTCAGCATTTAGTCTATACTTATCATAAATTTCAGCCTGTGTCTGCCCAAACAAAGTGATGCGCAATCTGAATATTCTTTCATTGAGCATCCTTCTCCTCCTTTCTGCGGCTCTCAACCTCTACCTACGTGACAGGACAATGACTGCTGCCATCCTCAAAGAGTTCTTGAACAACTGTGGAACCCCTTAAATACACGCACAATTAGTTTCACATGTTTTGAAAAAAATAAATAAATACTACCTGCTCTCACTACTTCTAAATTTAAGAATTCTTAATAGCGATTTCTAAGAGATTCGCAATGTGCGATTTTTGATGCATGCACTTTTTTGAAAAAATAGTGCGATTCCTTAAATTTGCGATTTTTTAAGGAATCGCAAATCCATTTGCGATTCCTACATTAGTGAAAAACCCGTTTTAACATGATGCATCCCAAAATTAGAAATTGCATTCGCAAACAGCCTATTTTTGCGATTCGCACCGTTTGCGAATGCAATTTCTGTTGATGCATGTGCCTGTTAGTGTTTATCCCAAGGAAGCAATATGTAAACTAGCACCCAGTTCCCTCTAAAAGCTAAGGTAGAGCATATCGACACCCTCGCTGCAAGAAACATATCTACATCCACTGAATAACCTACTGGGCCCACAATACTTGTAAAAGTAACCAGCCGCAGCATGCATAGTCCCTTGCTTTACTATAAAGAACAGACTCCTACAGGTCTCTATCCATGTGCGCCTCTCATTCCTACTCAGTAGCCTTACCATGGTCTGTGTTTTACCTGCAAAATACATCACACCTTGCCTGGGAGGGCAGGGGGATTCTATGATGGCTCTTTCCATGGTCCTCATTGGTCTGCTTAGCAAACATGGCAACATTTTAGAAGAGGAAAGTGGGAGATTTGAGAGAACTAATCCAGAGAATTCATTTCTCCATTTGACATCTATTGAAGGAGAAGCAATTTCAGGTGAGAGACAGCCACATTAAGGCTGTTTTGTCCTTTGAAAATCGTGAGTCTACTGCCTGATTCGGGTCTATTGCAAAAACAACAAGTGATGGACTGAATGTGGATCAATGTCACACACTCCCCCAGTCAAAAGATCTGGGCCCAAATCCATCGTTTTTTTGCACTCCACACCACCCTGGGTTAGACAATGGCGATATGCAAATCAGCTCTGACCCTGTTGCCCCATGGGAACAGTCCAGTCCGAACTACAAAAGCCATGTCCTTCCCAGAACGGAATCAAGCATCCGAGGACCGGACCGGTTTCGAGGTAACACCTCTCTTCAGCCCGGCTAGCTTGACTCCAAGTGGTGTGGAGTGCCTGGGACCCACGTCTGGGCATCCCCAGCGCACTTAGGGCGGCAATTGCAAAAACAACAAGTGATGGACTGAATGTGGATCAATGTCACACACTCCCCCAGTCAAAAGATCTGGGCCCAAATCCATCGTTTTTTTGCACTCCACACCACCCTGGGTTAGACAAGGGCGATATGCAAATCAGCTCTGACCCTGTTGCCCCATGGGAACAGTCCAGTCCGAACTACAAAAGCCATGTCCTTCCCAGAACGGAATCAAGCATCCGAGGACCGGACCGGTTTCGAGGTAACACCTCTCTTCAGCCCGGCTAGCTTGACTCCAAGTGGTGTGGAGTGCCTGGGACCCACGTCTGGGCATCCCCAGCGCACTTAGGGCGGCAATTGCAAAAACAACAAGTGATGGACTGAATGTGGATCAATGTCACACACTCCCCCAGTCAAAAGATCTGGGTCTATTGGCATGTATGTCACAAGGGCATGCTTCAGTGTCACCACATGAAGTGTCAGAAATGGACAGGTGGGGAAGAGGAGTGTAAGTGTAACCACGACTGGGGCGTGATCATTGAGGGATGCAGCCAGAATCTTTGACCCCACCTTATAAGGTCCGAATTGCCTCCAAGCCAAGTAGATAGTCGAGGTGAGCATATGTCCTGTGCACACTCGAGTAAAATGAATATTCACTGCTGTTTGGGTGAGAGTAAGTCCACCATCCCCAGGTCTCTTAGCCAGTACAGACTCGTCTGAGAGAGCGCGCCGACTGTCCCAAGCTCCGATCTGTCCAGTGAGTTGTCAAGTAACAGGTTTAAGTTCCCCCCAGAAGAAGTCTATGCTATACTGTTGCTGTGGCTTTGGTCAGGACTTCATGCAGAAACTTTACTTGCCCCTTGTCTGGGGCATTGATGGACCCTATAATGAACGTCAGCCCCCGATAGCGAATTGATTTGCGAAGCCTCCCCCGATCTCGTCCTCCTTGTAAAGAACCTCTCCCTGGAAAGAGCAGGAAACCAAGATGGCCACCCCACTGTTTTGAAAGCGCTAGAGGAGAAGAACTGGGTAGGGAACAGGCGAGATTTAAAGCGATACCAGTCCAGGACCAATAGGTGCGCCTCCTGAAGAAGGCATATATCCGCCTTCACACTGTTCTAAGAGGGAGAGGAACGCTCTCCACTTGACAGGGTTGTTAAGCCCCCGCACATTCTGGTTGAGAATGCAAAGTGTGGTAGGAGCCATCTAGAGGATGGGGAACCATGGGCGGGTCTGGTTGCCAAGGCCGGTGGGTTAAGGATGTGTAGTCTGGGAACAAAGCCTAACAAGGCTAACAGTAGAAAAAGTGGATGAGGGCCCCAAAATAAAATTAAAGAAATAGAAAAACCCCAAAGAGTTAAAAACCACAATGTAGTACATTTGAACAAAAACTGATCCATCCCATTAGGGAGAGTGAAGGCCAACTCCCCCAAAGGGGGATGAGAAAGCAATGAGCAACCAACATCTGGAACGTGGAAGTCTGTCATCCCAAGATGACCAGGAAATGTTTGTCAAGGGGTCTATAAAGTCGCCAAAACTGTACCTCACCCTGCCTCCTGCCTCAACGGAAAAATGAACTGCGGCTCCTTGTAGAGTCATGAGGAATGAGTTTTTGCCAGCTTGCTTGGGAGAGATTCCAGGGCTGCCTTCTGGCTCAGTGCAATTTCCGTGAGGTCCAGGCGCTGCAAGCCCGATGATGGGGCACCCGTGATGGTTCTTGAGCCATACTTATCCCCCTCCTCTTCTGGGATCTCGAGTCAGAGAAGTCTTCAGGCCTCTGACATGGAGCAAAGCTGATACTGATTCCCGTCCAGGCAAAAGATTAGTCGGTACGGGTGCCCCCCGGAGTTGGAAATGTCCCGTTGATGGAGGTGGGATGTGATGGGGTGGAAAAGCCTGCATTTCTGCAAGGTGATCCCCGCTAGGTCCTGATAGATGTTAGGGCTTTGGGCCTGGTAAGTAATGGGGTGCATGGGTCTGGCCATGCAGAGGATCTCCTCTTTCATTGGAAAGTCCTAAATGCAGGCCAGGATTTTGTCCGGGCCGCCATGTCCGCCCTGGAGGGCCCCACCTAATGGGCTCTGTCAATCTTAATATCAAAGTCAGGAGGGTTCCCCAAGATGTGGTTGAACAGCCCCCTCACATAAGCAAAAATGTCCCCCGCTTCCGTATAGCAACCCCCTGGACTCTCATGCTCTATCTTCGGTAATGGTTTTCATGGTCCTCATGGTGCTGTTCGTGAATGCGAATGTTCAGTTTCCCTGCTGTCCCCTTTATCTTCCAGTGCCGCAACACATTCCTCATTTTCATCAACTTCCTTGCGAATGTCCTTGATCTCGGAGATGAGATAGCACTTCACTGTCTGCAAGACCTCTCAGAGCAACGTGAAGAAGACTCAAGAAAGGCTTGGTGTCCTGGGACGAGTGTGTCATCTTGGGAGGACTCAGCAGGGTGTGAGTTAAGAGGCCCTTTACTGTGTGGTCTGGCTTGGAATCCTTCTTGACTCTTTCTTTCTTGGATCCGGTGGAGGTCATAGCCCGGCTCCATGTTGCAGGGGTCTAGCCCAGCAGATCCACCCCTGCGAAGTGTTGGAGGAAGGCCGCACAAGTCGAGCAGACACACCACGGGACGGCCCACCGATGATTCACACCTGAGGAAGGGGCTGCAGAAAGCTAGGTGTAGGGTGCAGCTACTGGAGCATCTCGGCATCCAACCCACTCCACATCTCAGGCAAGTGGCACCTCTCTGCATCTCTCTCTCCCACTCAGGCATGACCAGGGTCCACTGCAGCCCTCTCTAAGGGGGATTGTGGCTGTCATGGCTGATGCCTCTCCTCCAGTTTCCGGGCAGAGCCAATGACTCCTCAGGCCCCACACAGGAGAGCATGAACCGTGCCCAAGTGCCTCTCCACTGTGCCCAGGATCTGCCAGGTGCATCAGGCCTCAACACAGGCCCGGGCTCCTCACAACAAGATAGCGGGACATCACTGAGGCCGTCGGCCCCTGGCCCAAAAAACCAGCAGCAAAGTCAGGCAGGCCCAGCCCACAAAGGATCCTGCTGAGGGAGCCCCCAGTGACGGATGGCTCTTTCAGGAGTGCCCCCTCAATTGTGAAAGGAGGGTGCGAGGCAGGCAGTGTAGCAGCCGAGACAGGCGAGCTCTGTGTCCAGTGGCCAGGCCGGTATAGCAGGTGGGGAAGCAGTGGCCTTGCGTAGGATCCGCCCCATCAGGGATTGCAGCAGGCGGACTCACCTCAGCTTCTCACTCCGGCTGCACAACAGCACCGGCCAGCCGGCTGTCCCCCATAGGCACAGTCTCCCCTCTGCGTTGCAGCTTCAGCAGAATCCCCAGGGTCCAATCGGATGGCCACTCGCCGCCGGGCCCTCACCGCAACCAGGTTGTCTCCCCTCTGCAAGATGGCGGATCAGGGGTCACAGCGCCCACACGCCAGTCAGCCGTGCCCATAGGGCCCAAGGATCAGCCACCCAACCGCCGCAGAAGCCAAACCATCTCTGGCCACGGTGCCTCACCGTTCAAAACCAGCGTCTGATTGGGGGCCGGATATACAACCCCCGGGCACCAGAATCAGCCCCTCATCGATCTCGGGCTGTGCGCTGTCGTCGGGGGTCACTCTCACCGAAGATCATATTGTGTGTGGCTGTGGGCCTGTGCTAAAAGTTGACGGTCGGCGAAGAGGTAGCAAGGCACATCCTGCCTCGCCGCCATCTTGACCACACCTCCTGCGAGTTCCTTTATAGGTTTCTAACCAAGTTTGCAGGCAAAATTGAGAATGACCTCCACTGATTTGGAGAAGGCTCTATTGCTCTTCAAGAGTCCCCATGAGAGACAAGCATCAAATTAAATGCCAAGATAGGAAAAAGGTGGGAACTGAGACAACTTTCTTGCTGTTCACTTCAAAAGAAGATTATCCTTTCTTCGTCCCCCATAAATGATTAATCATTATACTGGCCACAAACTCACAGAAACTGTCCAGCAGTTGTTGTAAGCCATTTGCAGTCCTGGCAATTAAGACAGTGTTGACTGCATAAATTAAAGTGGAAATACTACAGACACCTACACAAGGACAATCTGCCCTGAGGTTTACCATTTTGTCCTCAAAGCTGTTTATATGAATGGAAAATCTGGTGTAGCCCCCCGATCTATACCTTACACTGGTAGTAACATCATTGTGCAGATCTCTAAGGAAATCAACAATATAAAGATCAACCCCCATATCAGTCATGATACCCCACAATGCAGCCAGTGTTTTGTCAGAGGTAGGGATAGCCTGGAAGCAGACTGTAAATGAGTAATGCGTCTGCTCCCAGTCTGCAACTGCGTCAGAACCTCTTAAAGTGAGAAGTGCTATATGGCACTAACTGCTTCTCTGGTCTTTCCAAAGATGTTAATCCTTTGCTGTAAACTCTCTCTCCTCCTCAAATAATTATTCCTTTAAGGGGCAAAGTCTTAAACACACTCACTGACTTAGTGAAAGCAAAAAACATGTGTGGGTGTTTGTGTTCATTTATTATACAGTCAGTCGGGACATGATTGGTCGGTTCTATAATACATTTCCCCTGCAGATGGGTGGAGGAGTCCACAGCCATCACTGTTCGCATTACTAGGTGTGTGGCAAGTGTGGTACACCTTCTTTAAAAATCTCTGAATGTAAGGTATCTATCTATCTATCTATCTATCTATCTATCTATCTATCTATCTATCTATCTATCTATCTATCTATCTATCTATCTATCTATCTATCTATCTATCTATCTATCTATCTATCTATCTGTCTGTCTGTCTGTCTGTCTGTCTGTCTGTCTGTCTGTCTGTCTGTCTGTCTGTCTGTCTGTCTGTCTGTCTGTCTATCTATCTATCTATCTATCTATCTATTTATCTATCGATCTATCTTTCTATCTATATGTCTGTTTGTGTCTATCGCTCTGTTTTAAAAGACAAATATAAAATAAACTATTTCCTATTATTGAATATATCTTCCTATTGGTATTTGGTGCCTTTATTATATTTTATGGGAGCATATTCAGTACCTCTGAGTAAACATGTGTGGTACCATACTTACTCCAAGGATTGGCTTGAGAACACATACTATTGTTTTGTGCCATTTCTGGCTATGTTGACTTTAAAAGTGTGGTTTGTTAGTAGCAATTGTCTTACTTTTTTGTTGTGTTTTGATATGTGTTTGTCCCTCCCAAAGTCATTCCTTGTCCCTCATTAAACTCCATAATTCAGGAGTAATTGTTACCCATTTTCAAGCCAGTCTCACTTGTCCCTCCCACATTTGCTACCTCACATAAAACAGAAAAGATAAGAGAGACAGATATGTCCCACAATAGTTTGTAAATAGCATTTTGTAGTACAGGAGTCATAGTACTATAGTACTTATTCACATACTACAATGAGCAGTTTGTGACTGGGCCCCATTATGTTTACCATTGCACTAACCTAAATCCTCCTTAGTTATGATGTAAAGTTACTTTACATTCAACAGAAATATCTAAAAAATAAGTTACAAATGTTTGCATGGAACATTACCTATCCTCTCATATCTATAATTGCTCAACCAACTAAAGAAACATATATAAGACTGTCTATGGAAGACAAAATGGCTGTGATGAAACCAAAAAAGACTACTTTTCCATAGGAACCATTGCACTTCCAGTTTAAATAAAAATAAATTACTAAAATATATTAGATATGTGTATTTAAAATAATTGAGTTCAAAAAAGAGTAAATGTTTTAAGATATTGTCACTTATGTTTAATGCAAATGGAGATTAAAGATTTTAAAACATATTTATTTAACATTTTTGAAAAAAATTGTCCTAAGTAGTAGTTTTGTACATTATATTTCAACACTTATTTTAAATTGTTTGTACTTATTTAATATCTTTAACAAAAGTCAAAATATATTTCTATTTTTAAATATGGTAATATGTTGTAAATAGTAACATTTAATTAACTAATATTATGATTATGTGATGTGTTGGCATGCTATGTAAGAGTACCCAATGTAAAAGTTGTCCACACCAAGGTAAGTGTACCACGTGGCAAAGACTGCTTGGTAATGATTGCTTGCTTTTTTTGTTTGTTTTTTTATAAATTTTTATTATTGCAAGAGAGACAACTTAGTACAACTTACGTAACATAAAATAAACAGACAAAAAGAAAAAAATTCAATGAAACCTATAATGAACATCAGAGACAGAGGATCAACAGTTACATATTCAAAGAGAAAGTATAAATTTACAAGAGAAATAAACACAAATTTTACTGGCCTCAGTAAGTAAAAGATTTTACAGGTCAAAAAGTTTTGCCAAATTTTTTCCTTCTTTTTCAAAGCCATGGGACCTCTGAGTTTGGCTAACGAAAGTTCCATTCTATTTATTTCATTTATCACGGTCCACCATTTGATAACATTCGGAGGTTCTTTTGATATCCATGATCTTGCTATAACTAACCTAGCACATGCAAATACTATGGTTATTAAGTCTTTATATTGACAGTTGACATCCTGGATATCAAGTAAAACCAATTGTGCTGTAAGAGCTGGAGTAGTAATTTGTTTACTAGCTAGAACATCCATTATCCCCTTCCAATATGAAGATAACACCGGGCACGAAAAAAGCATATGTTCTATCCATGCAGCATCCATATCACATTTCGGGCATTTTGTTCTGTTGTTAGATCGGGCCCCCAGTGCCCAGCTAGAAATTCTTTGAGGAGTATAATATAGCTGCGTTATAGTTCTATACAGCTGTAGCCTCAGATTAGAAGACTGGACTATTGAGTTTATATGGCAATGTGAAAAATATATCTGTGTGGGGTTAATATTCATTTCCAGCCTTGATGACCATTTAGCTGCTATTTTCGCAGTATCGTCAATTTTGCCTAGTATTAAATGTCCATAGCCCAAGCTGATAAGTGATTTTGTTTTATCTAAATATAAACATCTTAATGTTTCCGACGGGGCCACTTCAGCTATTTTCATTTTACAGTGCAAATAATCTCGTATTTGAATGTATTTAAAATACATATCATTATTTAGTTCATAAATGAGTTTTAATGTGTCGAAATCCATAAGCCCATTCGGACCGTACAAGTCACCCAACGTACTAATACCGTGTCTAGCCCAAAGATTTCCTGCCCCATCCAAAAAAATATCAGGTAAACCTGGATTGCCTCATAATCGAAGCTCAGCATTTCAGAAAGAGATTTTGTCAGTAATCATAACTTCATCCCAAATTTGTTTAATTTGACTAGCTGTCTTAAATGCTACTCTTTTGTAGTAGTTAGGATCGTGTAAACGAAATAAAAATTGGTTGCAGTCAGGTCCCAACATGTATTGATGATAGAAAAGCGAGCTTTCGTTTTTCATCAAGCTACGTATGCGGCGGAAGAAGGTAGCAAAAAAGTATAACCTAAAATCTGGAAATGCTAATCCCCCCTTTTCTATTAGTAACTCCAAAAGTTTTATTGACCTACGTGCTTTTTTGTAGCCCCACAAAAAGCTACTGCAAATACCTTTAAGTTTTTTAAAGAAAAGTTTAATAGGTTGTAAGGGGATGGATCTGAATAAATATAGTACTTTGGGCAAAATCTTCATTTTTACTAGGTTTATGCGCCCCACTAAGCTAATCGGGATCTTGTGCCATTTTTTCAAAGTTAAAGCAATTTCCTTTAAAAAAGAGTCATAGTTCATAATTGATATCTTATCTGTACTAGCTGCTAACTTAATACCTAAATACGTCGCACTTTGGCATATACCAGGAATCGTGTCCGACGGTTTATAGTTAGTAATGACCTGCGTCTTACTTATATTTAGTTTGTATCCTGATACATTACCAAACAGTGCGGCTTCTTTAACTATTTCTGGGATAGCTCTTACTAAGTCTGTAGTAAACACCGTAATATCATCTGCGAAAGCAGTTATTTTTAGACTCTCCCCGCCATGCTGTGTTGGGATAATATTAGCTTGGGAAGACAGTGCGATTAAAAATGGCTCCAAAGATAGGGCAAAAAGCAGAGGGGACAGAGGGCAACCTTGCCTAGTTCCCCTCAAAAAGTTCACTGATTCCCTTCCCCCATGGCTGATCATAGCCAACGGATTGTCATACAGTGAGCATACCCAGCCTAAATATTGGCCCTTGATGCCAATCTTCTTTAGCACCTCCCACAAGTACTCCCACCCCACTCGATCAAATGCTTTTTCCGCATCTAACATGACCATTCCCAGTGGGGTAGAGTAGTTGAGGCTACATCAAAAGCAGTAATTTCAGTGTTCACATGAGCCGTAGTATCTCTCCCCATCACAAATCCATGTTGCTGAATGTTAACCAAATTGGGCATGATGGTGGCTAGGCGATTTGCCAAAATTTTAGAAAAGATTTTTGCATCCGAGTTTAACAAGGAAATCGGCCGGTACGAGCCACATTCCTCTGGGGGTTTGTACTGTTTTAAGAAAGAAAACTATTTTGCTATTTTCCACGAAGTGGGGGCCTTCCCAGACTTAGCGATAGAGTCGATGACAGATTCTAAAATAGGCAATAATTCCTGTGCACATGTTTTATATAGTTCCATAGGTAGACAATCCTCTCCAGCAGCTTTCCCAGAGGGTAAAGCTAGAATTGCCGTGTTTATTTCGGTTAATGTAATTTTTAAACTAAGTTGTTGGATAGCTTCCATATCTATATCTCTTTGTGTGGGTAGATGTTCATTAAGGTATTGTAATATTACATTCTTAGTCGGGACATTGTCTGGGGTATACAAATTACGATAATAGTTGACAAACCGATTTAAAATCTGTTCTGGATGGTCATATTTGCATAAGTCTGGGCCCTTAATAATATGAATCTTAGTTCTTGCTTTCTTGTCGGCTACTTTATATGCAAGTACTTTACCAATCCTGTTGCCCCCTTCATATTGAGCCAATTTTTACTTATGGATTTTAGCGCTGTATCTCTCTCTTAAGATCTTTTTAATAGATGATTGTATTTTTAGCAGCTCGAATCTTAACTCACCAATATTTGTTTTAGCTTGTAAGGTTGCTTCTACTAATTGCTGTTCAACTTGCAGTATATTAGAGGTAATTACCTTAGTAGCTCTACGTTTTTCAGCGTTTTTTGCAAAAATATATTGCTGAACAAAACCCCTTATGCTACATTTGCAAGAATCCCAAACTGCATTAATCATAGCTGAGTTCAAATTAAGCTCAATAAATTCCTTAATGTGTTCTTTTAATGATGACACAAAACAAGAGTCTATAAATAAGTATCTAGGAAATGTGAAATGTTGTGTGTCCCGCCTCTGATTACTAATTTCAAATTCGAATAATATCGGGTTATGGTCAGATGTTATCTTCGGACACAATTCAATATTGCAATTGCCAGCTATTTGGTCAGATGCCCAGACCATGTCGATTCTAGAACAGGATCTATGAGGCGCCGAATAATATGTATGTCCCGCTATATTAGGGTATTTAGAGCGCCATACATCCTTCAGGTTAAGCAGTCTGCCAAGTTCCAAAATTGCAAATCTTACCTTACGCATTCTAGTAGGAGTGCCATGTCCCGTAGAATCTATTTTATAATCAATAACGCAATTAAAGTCCCCCATGACCAACACCTCTCCCTCCCACTCTAATAACTCAATGCTTAGCTGCTCATACACCTAAGGATCATCTATATTAGGCCCATATACTACACACATAACAATTTTCTTAAGATCAGTTTGAATCTGAGCAATTGCCCACCTCCCCTGTGTATCCGAAGCAGTTTTAAGAATATCAACCCCCAATCGTTTCTGTTTTAGAATGGCCACCCCCCTAATGGTGGCGCCCAAAGTTGTACATACCACCAACTCATACCCTATTTGAGATAGCAGTTTTCTGTCTTGATAGCTAATGTGTGTTTCTGTCATAAGCGCAAAATGTGGTTTATACATGTCTACTTCCTCTTGTACTAATTTCCTTTTCTGCTTGCTATTGAGACCAGCAATCTTCCAAACTAGTAGTCTAATTTTAGACATTTCTGATTTTTATACGTTTGATTTTCCTCTGAATAACGTCTTTAATAATAGATCATATCTTACTTTTGTCTGTACCAAAATTCTTTCTTGCAATATAATTTTTTCCCCCATTTCTTAACCCACCCTTGCCAACAATCCCTTCCACCCTCAACTCTACCCCTGAGCCTACCTGGAGGCTCCATGGATCCCTCCCCCCTGTACCTACCCGGAAGCCTCCCTCTATCTTCTGCTGCCGCTTGAAGGGCAGCCAGTCAGAGAGGATTCTCCTGGAACCCCATCCCTCTATATTATTCTCATACAAAAAGAAAAGAAAAAGCGCCCATAACCCATTTAAGAGTATAAACATAACTGAGAACTGACAAAATATCTTAGTCAATTCTTGATAGCTGTGTCATCCATGATAGCTTAGTCCTGTGAATCTTGTTCTTCCCACCCTTTCCCTTCTTTCCAATTATTTTCTTAATTAAGTTTAAGAATCCATTTTTGAAAGATATTGTTCCGCCTCTTTAACATCGTGAAAAAAGTGAGTGTGTCCGGACTTTATATCTTTGAGGCGGGCGGGTTCTTGAAGAAAAACCATTGTTTCACGAGACTTAAAGGGATCGATCAGTTTACGTAGCCCCCACCTTTTATCCATAGTAACCTTGCTGAGGTCTGATTTTACAAAGAAAGTTAGATCATCAATTGTCACTGGGGTGTTTGGTCTGGCTTTGATAGAGACATCTTGTTGCAGCAAATAATTGCCAAAGTGGATAAGAAAAGGCCGTGGATATTTGCTTTCTTGAGATCTAGGAATGATAGGGAGTCTATGTGCCCGTTGAAGTTGAGAATCCGAGTCCCAATCAGACAGATCCGGGAATGCCCTTTGTAGTATTTTTACAATGTATGCCCTTGCATCTGCTCCCTCCGATCCTTCAGGTATTCCAAAGAGTTTCAGATTTTGGCGTCTTTGCCTGTTTTCCAAATCATCCACTTTATTCTGCAAACTCTCTACTTCTTCATTATGTCGATCTGATGTGACCGTAGTAGTGGCTAGGGTTTCCTCCACATCTACTAGTCTTTGCTGTAGTTCCTCAATTTTTTTTGTTACTCCACTCAGTTTGCTAGTAACTTCCTGAAGGCAGCTGTGTATTTTACTATTATCTTCCCTTAGTTTTGAAAACTGTTCTTGTACCTCTTGACGATGGGCCATTAATGTTTTCAAAATTAAATCTAAAGATGAGGCGTTAGCAGAGGTTGATGCATTCGTAGAGGTCAGTGGAGGTGAAATAGAGATATTAAATGGTACCATTACCTCACTATGGGGAGATGTAGAGATGAGGGATTTATCGTTTTGACTCAATGTGATCAATCCGGTAGTGCCATCCCTTAGGTTCCCAGTAGATAGTGTATTCCCAGGAGCAGGTGAAGCCAGAGAAGCAGGAGGGGTAGCTGTGGTAGGCAAGTTTTCCAAGTCTAGTCCTATTAAATCAGAACTCTCGGGTAGAACAACTTGCAAATTTTTTAAGTTAGTTTTGAGACTCTTCCCTGCAATATGATTGTTTTCGGGAACATCTAATGGCAGATTTTTAGGCACTCTTTTTTTGATTTGGACCCACTTACTCAGCGGGCTCTGATCCGTGATCAGTTTCCCTCCGCTGATAGTTGGTATTAATGTAGTTAATAAAGCAGCAGGGTTTATATTTCTCACCCCTTTTTTTGCTTTCCCTCTTTTTTTAAAAGCAGAGGATCTGCTAGACTTTAGTTGCGCAGATTTGTATTCTGTATCCTTGTCTGCGTCATCTGCACCGTCGGTGTCCCCTCCTTCCACTAACTCCTCATACTCCTCATCGTCAAAGTTAGCCTCTGGAAGTATCTCAGTCTCTGTGTCTTCGTTTCTATCCATGCCATCACAATGTTTATCACACTGACTATTAACTCTCCTCAGCTCTCTCCTCAGCTAGGGTCGGTCCTGAGTTTAGTGAGGCCGGTGAGGCGATTTTAGTTAAGTTGCCTATATTAATCTGATCAGTTAAAGCCAAATTATTGAGTCCAGGATCATTCGAATTATTACTATTAGTAGTTTTATCTACAGACATTTCAACAGACGCCACTACGCCTTCGTCTGTATCCTTTTGTTTGTCTTTCTTTTTAGCAATTGCTGTTGTGATATTGTCCTTTAGAGGAGTATTTAGGATAAGTGAAGGAGGTTGAATGGCTAGTTGTTTGCCCGTAAGATTCTCCGTCAGTCGGGGAATCCTTGCTACTACTGCTGGCGAAATCGGTTTAAGCGTCGGTGAACTCACCTCGTCCACTCCTCCCTTCAGGGGGGTACCTCTGACTACTCTGGTCTTGGGCTTGGGCTCCATGAGCACTGTTTCTCTCCCTACTCCCTTCTCCCGGCAGTGGGAGGCAATTGCTTTTTTTCCACTTCTTATGCAAAATCTCCAAAATTCCAGCAGCAATGCTTTTTAAATATCAGAACCGCAGTGGCAGTGACAATACAGTGCAGCAATATAGAGTAGTGTAATCTAGTATTGATATTGCTTTTTTATCGCCTAGTATGTCCAGCTTCCGGCTCTCACTTCACAGTTTCAGTCCCTGGTATTGATAGTCCCTGGCTCCAAAACTCCAAAACTCCAAAGCTCGGGCTCAGACTGACTCCAAAATCTCCAAAATTCCAACAGCACTGCCTTTTAAATATCAGAACTGCAGTAACAGTGACAATGCAGTGCAACAATATAGTTTAGTATCCATTTAGTATTGATGTAGCATTTGTTGCTCACAATTCTCAATTCACAGTTTCAGTCCCCCGGCTCCTGGTTCCCAAGCACCTGGCTCCTGGTTCCTGTCTCCCAACTCGCAGCTCCCAACTCCCGGCTCCTACCTTCTGCCTCCTGTCTCTTGATCCAACTCACACCCGCACCTGCACACGCAACCGCCGTCGCGCTCTTCCTGAGCCTCTGTCTCCTAGCCACGGAGCCGCAGAGCTTTTCCAAGCCCCCGAGCCTCCAAAAGCCTCCAAAAGTCCCGAATTCACCGTTCTCTGCAGCTTCCAATATCCAGGTGCATTCAGTCCCCTCGCGTCTCACAGCGTCTCGCAGCTCCACAGATTACATCAGATGCGGCATGTTAGTTTTTTTGCTCGTATTGCTGCTAATGTGTAATTCTCTCATCAGAAGGCAGGCATCGAAATAAAAACATCAGAGCTTTCAGTGCCGGCGACTAACTGTAATTTGCAACGATTAGCACAGCTTTTTCCACAGTTTTCCCTCGACGTCAGCCATTAGTATAGTCGAGGGCAGGGGTTCTAACAGGAGCGCCCTCTCCGTGGCGTCTTTACACCGCCATCTTGCAGCTTCCCGTACCGGTAATGATTGCTTGTAAAGATAATTCACATACCAATTCTTTTCTTTGGGAACTATAGCTTCACATCTGGGTGTCCCTCACAAACCTACTGCTGTAGGTTCTCTTCATATTAAGGTTTTGCTAGAGAAAAGTTAATGTATATTGCTTTGTTAACTGTGTGTCTACACCTAGATGGGTCACAGTTTTAGGAATTATCACAATGGTTTTCAAAATCATCTTATTTGTGCATGCCACACAGACTTAAAGCTATGGGCTCCAGGGTTCAGATGGAGCCACTGCATAGTTTCAGAATGAACACCACATAACAACTATTGAAGACTCCATAGGCTAGGGCTGTTACTACCAACAGTGCATCTATCCCCTGAGGTTTCACAAGGTAATTTCTAAGAACGATATCTAATGTACCCCAAACAGAAACTACTCCATTGCAGACAAGATGGCTACCTGTTCCGAGGCAGTTTCAACAAAGTCACCTATTAAAATGAGGATATTTCAAATAAAAGAAATTGAAAGTAGTTTATTGCAGCACGATAACAAGGTTCATCATCATACAAGTCCAGCTGTAACTGCGCCTCAACAGTCCATGTCTCCAACTCCCAGATGCGTGGAATCTAGAATCACATTGAAAAGACAACTTGTTGCATGCAAGTGGCATGGGACCAGATGACACACCAAATTAAAGTGATACTTCCATAATGAAGAGACATAAAATATCTCGCTTATTAACAAGAAAAATACAGAGTAAATATTTACATAACATCATTATATCTTTTTGGAACTTGTATAATGCGTTTAGAAATTCTGACTCTATTGGCCACAGAACCATCATTACTTACAGCAAAGTCATCATTACAAACCTTAGTGCGTTATTCAGAATAATTCTTAACAACAAAATTTGGACAATGACATTTAGCCAACCTTCTGACATTAGAAATGTGCCATCCTGTGTCATGGCACCATTACTGAATATTATTTTTAATTGGATAGGTTTGCCAAACACCTTTGCTTACACTACCAGGTTTGAGAATTCTTCTCCAATCGCCTATTTGAAAAGAGTGTGATTCAGTCTTTAACTTATTAACATACCACATCTCGGTTTTGGTCTGTTTGAGATTCGCTCCTTTGGCCACATCACTTAAATGCTCTTTTTCTAGAATTAAATGTTGTGATTTCTCTCTGAACCACCATGGACATACCTTGGATGCAGGATCTCTTCCTCTGAGAAGTTTAAATGGACTTACTTCAGTGGGGGTGTGAGGTGTGATGTGGTATATCCATAACTGTTCTCTCAAAGCACCCACCCATTTGGATCCTGATTTAAGAAAATCAACAACAAAACTCTTGAGCACTCGGTTAAAATGTTCCACCTGACCATTTTCATGTGTTTCATGAAGTGACGTGAACTTGTGAATTATATTATATTCTTTGGGGAATTCCTCCATTTCAGTAGATGTTAACTGCTCACCATTATCCGTAATCAAAACAGATGGACATCTCTCTTGAGAAAAAAAATTCTTTAAAAAAATTGGTTACAGCACATGTGGTAGCCTTATAAACAAACGTTACTTCAGGCCATTTTGAGTGATAATCAACAATCACTAATGCATATCGTGAAGGCTCTGGTAACATATGAAATGGACCTTAAATATCAAAAGCAACTTTTACCACAGGTCATTGGGCTATTTAACCACTTTTAATGGTGGAATATGAGTTTTTAAACTTGCTTTACTCGAAACAGAAATTAAAAATGCCAGGCCACCAAAAATAACTTTTGACTAAATGTTACATTGAGGAGATACCTGGATGGGTGTTGTGAGCAATTTTCAATATAACCTCATACATCCCTTCTGGGGGAATGCATTTGCCAGATTTAAAAACAAAATCACCTTCTAATTCTAGTTCTTCTAAAACCTTAAAGAATGGTAGAAGGTCTTGTCTTAACAAATTCATTTTAGGCCAGCCATGCATGATGCACTTCTTTACCCCACAACATTTATCATAATTTGTTCAAATTTGTGCCAATAATCTTCAGTTATATCGTGGAATTTATCTTGAACAATGTCTTTGTGTGGAAGCATTAATGATATCTGTCTTTATAGCTTCAAATGAATTTTGTTGTACGTCAGTCTACTCATATTTAACACCTTGTCTCAAAAGTTTTCTTAAGGGTTCCATTTTAGTGGTAAAACCTTCTACAAACTTGCTGTAGTACTCACACATGCCAGCAAATGAAAGAAGTTGATCTTTGCTACTTGGTGATGGGGCTTTGATAATCGCCTCTACATTAGATTTTTTTTAACTAACCCCATTCCCAGATAAAGTATGATGTAAGTATTCAACCGATTCCTTAAATAATTTGCACTTGTTTGCTTTGAGGGTCAAACCGCTTTGTTCCAACCTTTTGCAAACTTCATTTAAATGCGTTTCATGTTCATTAGAATTCTTTGAAAAAACTAAAATGTCATCTTGAAAAAATGTGACATAATTATCTACGTCCCTGAAAATTTGGAAAATTACTCTTTGAAAAACTGATGCGGCTGATGCCAATCCAAATGGCATGCGAGTGTATTGAAACAGACCCTGTGGGGTGATAAAAGCTGTGTATTTTTTAGAATCTTCAGTGAGTTCTATCTGATGGTAAGCGGATCTGAGGTCTAACGATGAAAACACTTTTGCACCATCTAAGAGAGACACAAGTTCATTTATATTAGGTACAGAATGGCAATCTATCATGATGTTTGAATTTAAAGCCCTCAAATCCACATAGACTCTTACTTTTTGAACAGGTTGCGTACTAAAACTATCCGAGACACCCCTTCTGGTGACTCTATGGGTTCACTAATACCCTCCTTGGATAATTCATCTAATATTAATTTGAGTTCTTCTCTAATGTTAGTGTGGACACCTCTCAATTCGTGTACTACCGGTGAGTGCTTTTCTTTTAATACAATTTTGTGTGAACATTTTTTGAGTTTGCCTAGTTTGTCGCAAAATACATTTCCAAACTTTTTGATGAGAGTACTTTCTTTACTAGATTGTGACAGACTATCTTCCACAACAGTAACTGTGTTCATCAAACTTTTATCACATAATGATACAGGATCCTTTGAACGAGAATTAAGAATAATTCCCAAATTCTACTGATCATACCATCCTAAAACATTTTTGGGAAATATAGAGTTTTATGTCCTCTTTCCTATGTTTGGAATGTAAATCCACAATATCAATTCTTGTACCACAACATCTTTCAGAAACAATATCCGATGGTTATAAAAGATAAAAAGAAATTGAGTTAAATAAGGTGTCAACATAATACTGATGAGAAATGATGGTTCATGGTGAGCCTGAGTCGACCATAAGTGACAAATCTATAAAGAAAACCTGAAAAATGCACTTAGGTGGTCTCATTTAGACGTGCGTGTGGTTTTCTAAAATAGAAACTACAAATCTTTTGTCTATATTAGATGTTGTTTCTCTGATTGTACTTAGGTTATTTTCAGAAACGGAAGAAACCACTCCTCATCTCTGAGCAAGTGTTCGCCTATATCTACACATGTTGCTGAAATGAACCATTCTGTTACATATTTTACACTCTATTTGAGGCTGGACAACCTAGAAACGAAGCATAATGATTTTTGCTACCACATCTGTAACATACACCATTGTTGATAAACCCCTCATTTTTTCTCTGATAAGGATTCTGTTTAAGCTTGTTGACATTATATCTCCCTAGAGATTGTGCAGATTCTTCTTTAGACTCTGATTCTTGTCCAATAGAACAAATGTCCTCATCCGTGGGTTTTTCCTCCGTATTTTGTCTTACAGTTTCCATTCACAAATCAGATTGTTCTTGGGCTTTAGCTGCGGCTATGGTTTCAGACAAATTGGGGTCACCCATGACCCATAACTTGGCTTGAATGTTTTTGCTTTTCACATGAACAATAGTTTGGTCCCATATCATTTTGTCAGTCATGACGTCGAAATGACAATGAATACTCAAAGATCTCAATGCTGTTTAAAAGTCATCAAAAGATTCTTCATCTTTTTGTTTTCTAGTGTAGAATTTGAAACAATTTAACACTATACTAATCTTAGGTTTGAATCTATTTTCCAGTCTAGCTAAAGCTTCAGTATACACATTCATAGAATCTCCTCCTCCTTCATTTTGTGATGAAATCTGAGATAGTGCTCTAAAAACTACCTGGCCTTCTGAGCCCAGACAATGTAATAGTATGCTTTTCTTTCTTTCAGAAACCATCCTTTCACCATCTATAGCTTTCATATATGTCAAACACTCTTCTTTCCACCTGAACCATGGCATATGTGGATCACCCTTAATTTGTAAAAATGTTGCAGGATGGTCACATTGCATGTTGTATTGAATAATTGTAAAATTGTAGCTGGAAATATAAATACGTTTTAAATTGAAACTAAAGTAAATAAGAACTTACTATTGTTCAGAAATTGTAGAAATATCAGTTTACTTGTAGTCCAAAATGCTGAAGTAAACGTGCATAAATAGAAGAAAATTGCGTAAGAAATGCAGTTAAATTAAATGTGGGTGATAAATATATTTGTTCTGTATTTCCGTGTTGTTGCTATGGTAATTATGCAAAAACAAAATGGCTGCTGTACTTTTTTTAACGTGAAGCATAATGCACGTAATGCGGCGTACCAAAGACAATGCTGTGATGACGTGCATGGAAGATGAATACAAGAGAGCGAGCGATGCATGGGCTGAAGTTCTATCGCTCGCGGCATCTTCTTCAAAAAGAAATACAACTATGACGGCGTTTGGAGGTAATTCTCATTGTTTATGAATGGCATAAAACAGCACAATTTTGAGGCAGTGTTTCTTTGAAGAGTAGAGTTTTTTAGCATTAATGTATGGAGGAAAAATAGTACGTAAAGTAATGGTAGGAAACAGCTGCAGGGGCTATCAATGCACAACGTAATAACGTTGAAAAATACAGCCGCAGGTGCTATCCATGCACTTATAATCACAGTAAACAGCCGCAGATGCCAAAAATGCACAATATAAACTAACAGTACATTCTGCCTCAGTCGCTTAATTAAGTAAATCCAGAAATATTAGTAGGTTGGACAAGTAAGATACCATTCACAACATAGCTGTTTGTAGACAAACGTAGTAGCACGTCTGTAGATTTTCATTTTTCCATCAAATAAATGCTTCCTTAAAATCGTTAAAATTAATTTTTTCATCTGCTGGGTTCGAAATCACCACTCTGTGCCCGTGCTGCTGAAGAGAGTGGTTTCCCTCTTCGCCAATGGTAAAATGAGGATACCTCAAATTAAAAAAATTGAAAGTAGTTTATTGCAGCACGGATAACAAGGTGCATCATCATACAGGTCAAGCTGTAACTGCCCCTCAACAGTCCATGTCTCCAACTCCCAGATGCATGGAAATCTAGAATCACATTGAAAACGGCAATATGTTGCATGCAAGTGGCATGCGACCAGATGACACACCAAATTAAAGTGATACTGCCATAATGAAGAAACAAAATATGTAACACCACCTACACAGCCCACTCACCCTACCCCTCTTAGAAATGTGAACCACACTAACGTTCCTCCTAAAACTTCCTACCTCCCAAAGAAAGTGCTAAATGTCCAATGGACAAGCTAAACAACTTCTTTGTCACTTATAAACACCCAAGAAGTAGGACCCTCTTGTTATTTACCTCAATTTACTGCAGCAGACTAACAAACAATGGCCAAACAGGTCCCAAGCCTGGAAAACATGCTAGCTGAAGTGAAACCCACAGTTCAAGATTTCTACAAACACACCATGGTGTTATAAGAATATGTATACTTTATTGAATATAAATCGGAGGGCTCACGGTGGCTAGTGAAGGAAATTAACACAAGGATCATAGAACTACCTGAAATATTCAAAGGGAGGTCCATGGAACTGTTGATCGGATACTGTTTGGGATAAAATGTGTCCCCCATCCAGTTTCTCAAATCCCTTATTTGTCGAAAGGGCCCACAGAGTGTCAGTTTCCCAACTGAGACTGAAGGTGCCACCACATCAATATGTAGGCTGACTCCTCAACTACATATACTGTGAACTTCTAATTTAAGAAGCTAGGAAAACCATCTATAGTTACTGTCGGCACCAAGTAGTTTCTCATTCTTAGCTACACTGCCATAGTACACGTGGAAAGACATAACCCCTGGAAGTGGAACAAAAACTTAGACAAATGCTACTTAACTACATGCTCTTGTTCCAAACCGATCTAAAAACAAAGACAGAACCATATGCAATTTTGTTATCAACCTAAAAGCGGCATGTTGTTGTGCAGAAAAGAGGGCAGTGGAACATGGAGAGAACCAAAACAACCCAGGCTCTCAAACAAACATACTAACAGCAAGAAACATAACCACCCAAATTTCTGATCAAAAATAAGATGCAGTAGCAATCGTCAGTGGCTGGGAGCGCAGGGATAATACCTCAAAAGGGGTGGACACCAAGCGAGCAGCACCTTAACAGAATGGTTGGAAAGATGGATCCTTTACTGCAGTTAGGCTTCAAATTGAGCATAGATAGTTGGAACCCTTGCACTCAGTGGGAGTTACACATGGTTAGTTACCACCATGCCACAGACCAGATCATGTTTGACATTACTACAAGAGAAGGAATTCGGAACACAACGCAACCTAAACCTGCATTTCCCCTGAACGGACAAGATGAATCTGACATGTGCAGTGTGTCCAATAACTGTGATCACCAAAGTTGACAGCTGGGTATGCCGAAGAATCTACTTGATTCACAGATGGAATGAGACGAGCAATGCACAATCTGTAATATGGAACTAATGGGGGAAGCATGGGGCCTTCCACAAAATTAAAACAGGAGAGCTGGAGTTTGCATTTCTGCAGGAGGCAAGTTAGACTGAAGAGGAAGGGGAAGGAGTACATTGTCGATGAAGTTGAAAGTTATACACTACATCATATTCCTTATATGCCAAGGGTACAATACTATGGATTTCCCAAATATCCTGAGCCTCATCTATGAGGCCCCTTGCGGCACTGGTGTGTCACTTTTTTAATGTTCCTGTGGCGCATTGTCTCCAGCTTATATACAGAAGGCCACTTTAGCGTGGCTTTTCATGGCCTTGTAAATATGTGCCCCCGTCAAGCAGAACAATTCATTCCCACTCAACACTCTTGGAATCTGAAATATTTTCGGATTTACAAAAAATCGTAAACCTGGGAATGCATTAAAATCTAACGCAACCCCATGTGTGATTTTCCAGTGGCGCAATGTGCCCTGGCAAATATACAAGGCCACGTGAAGCCACTTTATGTGGCTTTTCATGCCCTTGCAAATATGTGCCCCTTTCACACAGAACACTGGGAGAAAGTGGCATCCCATAGGTGTTGCTGTGGGTGTTCCTATGACACCCATGGTACCTGAAGCATTTCAAGATTAACCACAAATGGTAAACGCGAGAATGCATGAGAATCTAACGCAACCCCAGGGGTGATGTTAGGGAGGTGCAATATTTTCATTTCTCCTTGTTTTTTCCTTTGTCTATGTGTGGTGCATTTTGCATCACACTTAGAATGAGGACATTGCTTACATTGATTGACGTGATGCAGGAAGATGTCCCTCCCTGCAAAAAATCAATTAGCCCCACAAAGCAGACAACCTTGCACCATTGGGCAAGGGTGCCTGCATTGGCCCATGGTAGCCCATTGTTCGCCAGCGGCAGGGAAAAGGACAGGAATGCACTGTATCGCATAGATATGGCACATTCCGGCCCTTTTGTTTTGATGTAGGGCAGTGCAGCAAGATTCCTTGTGGAACACAAAAGTGTTCCAGCGCCAAAGCGTTATCTAGCAAGTAAATTCTCCTGGGGCCGACTGTCCCATCTACAGTCTTACCCACGTGTCTAGAATCGGAGCGACCGGAATTCCTGAGTTGGAGCTGCAGTGTCTAGTTTGAATTAGTTCATTGCATTGGTCCTAATTGGGCTGCGCTAGCCAATCCATGAATTCCTCACACATGGTTGTGCATCCACAGTGACAGGAGGTTCCTCACGACTCTGCCTGATGGTAGGGAAGAAGTAGTACAAAGAGCATACTGCTTATCAACCGTCTAAGTGTAGGGCTACCTCTGGTATAAGGGGTCACTGTACATCTACTGCACACAGACGCCAACCTGATCGACACAGCAGGTGCCTGCATGGTGGCCCTGGCCAGGAGGCCGGCTGATTCTTCACTGGTCATAACCCACTCTGCAAGGCAATCTTCTCATGGCAGCCTCTTCTGTCATAAGGGGTCACCAATTCTTTACTGCACGTGGGCTACAGCCCAATTGGCACAGCAATTGTCACAGTTTGCTTCACTGCATTCCTTCCTGGAATACAGGTTTGCCAGTTCCTCACTAAACACTTGATCCGACCTGATCATCACACCAAAATCCAAGGCTCACTTCATGACGGCCCTCCTCTGGCATACCAGGGTCAACGACTTCATCCTGCACATGGGCAATGACTTGATCTCTGCAGCAGCTTTCTCCTCACACCTTGCTCAGGGAATCCACTTGACAGTTTTCCCCGTTGGATCTTGCTCACTCAAACGCTCTCTTTTTCCACATAGGGCACACTGGTCTTGGAAAGCAGGCAGAGCTCCAGGGCAGATGGTCTTGGAATTTCAGGGTGAAACCCCTCACCCATCACAGAGACCAGCAGACACTGCCCAAGACCTGGTCACAGGCAGAACTTCGCCTCCATGCACTGCCCAACTGGCTACTTGACTGTTAACAATGTTTGGGGTCATAAACTCCCCTTCCTATAGTTCATTTTCAGACACCAAATGTGATTTAGAGGCTTAGTCTTGAAGGTTATGTTTGGTGCCCACTCCTCTGCCCTCTCTTCTCTTTGACAGCAGTCTGTCACAGTAGGTTTAACTCAAAATCTGATAACCCTCACCACACAGGCCATGGGAGTGACAATAGGTCCCACCTGGATTTCAGCCACAGTGATATGTGTATCACAAGGTTAGCCAAGGCCTCAGTCCTACTCTCTAGGATTCTCTTATGAGCTCCATCTCCTTCCTGAAATGTGCCCAGGCCATTCCTCATCACATCTTCTCTGAATCAAAGACCACCCTTTGAATTGTGCTGGGGAAGCCTGACTCTTCCTTCTCCACAGTGTCCCACCCAGCTTGCAGGAATGCAGCAATATACAAATCTGCCTGGGGGGGTTCTACCTCCTCTCCTCACCTTTCATCATGCAGCCACGGGTCTCCTAAAATGGAACCCAGATTCCGCAATGCATTGTACTCTTCACAGGCACTTATAAACCCATCACATGCATTTAACATACATGCACTGAACAGCATTGTATCTTTTATGTACTGTACCAATCACAGGTACGCATACACCCACATATGCATTTAACATGCATGCAATGTACAGTACTGCATAAGGCATGTATTATAACATTCACAGGCACACATACACTCGGCACTAAGATTTAACCATGCACCCACTGCACAGTACTATATCTTTCATGTGTTGCACCACTCACAGGTACACATACACCAAGCAATTCAGTCAACATGCATGCACTGCACATTATTACATTATCTCTGTATTGCACCATTCACAGACACACATACACCCAGAGCAGATGAGCCACTCATGTGGTGGATAGCAATTCACACCAAACCCATGTAGACCAAAGATGAGATAAGCATACACAAGCTTTGAAGGATTGAGCCTGAAGTCCTCACTCCAGTAACAGAGGTTAAAAAGGACCTCGTCACTACTACTGATCACTACAAGGCATGCTGTAACCACAAAGCTTGTGCTACTCAGCTCCTGGTAAAGGCAGTAGCCTTTCAACACTATGAGGGGAGCACTTTGGGCTTCCCTCCCGGTCCAACAAGATCGCAATCAATGGCACAGGCCTATGTCATGGCACACACGCATGATCCATGTTTGCTTATGAAATAAAAAATGTACATTTTGGATTCAGAGATCTGTACAGTCGGGGTCCTCATGGCAGGAGTGCACGTCCATTACCATACAGTGGACCTTTCTGTCCCAACACAGACAAAAATAAATCATTTCACAACCACTTGGTACCTTAGGCAACTTCTGCGTACATGGCTTGCAAAATGGCAACACAAATAGGTCTGGTGGATGAATGGCACAATACATAACCTGAAGACTGGGACTACCACTTCTTCTCTCACGTGCACTCCATTCATACCAGAGTAGACATGTTTCTACATAGATGGAACTCAAGATCCAAATAACGTTTACAAAATAATTGAGTGAAACAATTTCAGAGCTGAAACCGCTTTTAATGAGACTACAATGGGCAGATGTCTGATACAAATACCTTCCACGTGACAGCAGAAAATGACCCTTCAGAAGACACCCCCAAGAGACTCAATGAAACAATACTTCTTAATAAATGCGAGCTCAGGCAGGAGTGAGATGGTTGAGTGTAAGGTATTTAAGGTCTGTATGGGAGGAGGCAGTATAGGCATGGCACATGGGGTAAGGATGATGCTAACCAGAGCAACAACTAAAACGGAAGAAGGCATGAGGTAGTTAGAGAGACAGAGAGTGTCAAACACTGGCACAATAGAGCTACTGTTACAAAAGATAACAGAATACTTCGAACTGCTGGGTAGACTCAGACTTTTACATTGCATGGAATACCTAGCCAATAAATACAGCAATATTGACAAAGGTTTCATGCCTACTCATCTAGTTGAATTGGAAAAGATGCACCGCCCCATAATTTCACTTTACAAAAATCATGGAAGATCAGCACACATACAAACAGAAGTCCATGAATCGCTGCTCAATTTCTATAGTCAGTTATTCAGATCCAACATCACCAGGACTCTTGCAGAGCAAAATGCATGTGTACAGGGTTACTTGAAAACAACAACACCAGAGTGGTCAACTGTCCCCATGGCCTTTCTTTGTCTTTTCTGTCCAGACATCTTGAATGGGAAAGGAGACAGGAGGGAGGAGGAGAGGGTGGTGAAGGAGAGGAGGGCTGGAAGGTTCACTTTGGATTTATTTTGATGTTCTGGGAAGTAATACAATGGTTGCCAGCCCATGACTAGAGCCTCATTTTTCACAGCATCGTGTTTGTTGATAAATCAATAAAAATATTTCAAACTATAAAACCATTGCAAGGCTCCTTGCCTCCAAACCCTATAGTCTCTACAAAAGAGCAATTATCAACACAATAAAAAATACTAAAAGACCTTCATTAATCCACAACAAACCCTTTCCATGTATCCATATTAATACTTGACCCAAAAGAGAGAATGCCACATACATAAATAATAACATAAGAAATTGAGGCCATACCTGCTCTTTATTATTGACACTTTGATGGGATATGATGCTCCAGCCAATTTCACTGTAACCCATTGACCAATTATAACAACAACTCTACAGAAACGGCGTAACAAAAAAAGTGTGGGGTAACAAGCTGTAATGTAGTAATTGTCTCTAGTAACTACAATAAATAAAGCCAATTAACATCAGAATTCGATTCCTTACTTATTCAGTACTCACCTCTCAATGCCTTCAAAATCTTATTCCTCCTATTTTATGCATCACCCTTCCCCCACCCAAAAAAGTTTGAGGATGCCTTCCTGGACTTAGGATCAGAAATCTTTATTGATTACCTTACACTAGGAAACGTCGCCATCTGTTTTGACTTAACTGATCTATTACAGAGTGAACATCTACTCCCTAACCAGGAATCTCTGAACTATCACCAAATTGCCAGTAGACTTACACAAGATGCGGGCAATACCTTCAGTGCCATATTTGCTTTGAAAAATGTTAGCGAACCAAAGAAATTCAACTGTCCCAAAAAGAGAATGGAAGAGTTTCAGCATAGAGTTTTTTCAAGACTCTATGCTGGAGAGGGGAGAGGAGTTGGCCTAACAGCTAGGGCGGTCGACCTCAAATCTGGGGGACCGGGTTTGAGTCTCGGCAAAGACAGCTGAACATCCTGTGATTCTATGCAAATCACTTAATCTCCCTGTGCCTTACAAAAATGAATGTGTCCTCATGTAACGCAACTGGTGCTATCTAATGCTCTCTGATACCTGACACCAGGTCAAATTTGCGCTATATATATCAGAATTACTGGTTATGTAACTTCTGAATACACTGATATAACTGAAAAAGGTTTAATATTGTCTCACTCATGAGATCAACAAAGTGGCCCTGCTTTAAACCTCAAACAATCATGAAGGAAGGATCGTTAATACAAATTTAAAACCAGAACATCAGAATCCCGTTACAATAATAGAAGAAAACACACAGCTGAAAGATGAAAATGCAATATATAAGGATACAGAATCTACAAAGCCACCATTTCAAAAGCTATGTAATATAACTACACCCAAACCATTTTAGATGGCGTAGGTTCGAAAAGTGAACATCTCAAAACATCTGCAAATACCATAAAACAGATTGTACTGACGACCACCCCTACTACTTGCAGGAACTATGCGACTCTCTTGCAAACTCATCCACTACCCATGTTATTCTGCCAGACCACACTAAATATACCTAAATAAATGCTTGTATCAACTTCCGTCCATTAAAAAACGCAAGATAATATTAATCAGCTTCGCTGGATCACCTGCTGACCTGTGCACACCAAACATTTTCAAGAACATTCTCAAAGCTGCCTCTTTGGCCATACTGGCAAGAGCATTAATTAACAAATCATTATCCCCCAAATGATTTCCCAGGCTGCTAAAACAGTTACTTCAAGTCAATACTGAAGAAGCAATAATTAGACCTGATAGACTGAGCAAATTACAAACCAACATTCAAATGATCATCAATGGGTAAATTGATTGAAAAGGCATTATTCATTTAAATCTCAGACGTTCTCATGAAAAACAACCCCCTCTATAGACAACAAACAGAACCAAAATTAATGGTAGTTTAAAATGACCCCAAGAACAGTTAGATCCCTGTTTCACCAGCAGGAAGTACTTCAGGCCCTGCATAAGGAAGGCATGTCTATCAAGACCAATAGGTGCCAGATAGGGAAGGGTTTTGTGGTGTTCTTGGAACACCATGTGGGTGGGGTTAAGATGCATCCTCTAAAGGACAAAAAAGACTAGGGATGGAAACAAATTTAGGAGTGTAAAGTTACTCGTAACTTTTTACATTTAGGCACAGGTCTCCATCACTGATGCAGAGATCTCCCTATTATAAAGTATCAGGATATGTTTTAAAGTATATTCAACTTTTAAATAAATAGTTAAATATTATTATTAATTGATAATTAATCTTTATTTCAAAACTTTAACAATTTAAAAAATGCTACTACAGTATGACCTTAATTAAAAGTTATAATTTTTCTAATCTAAATTAAGATGCTTATATGTATTTATTACTATGTTTTTTCATAATAAGTATTTTTTATTTCTAAATTACTTCTTCAATAGTTCATTTTTTTGGTTGGAATTAAATATTTAATGTTAACATTATTTCCTATAAAATTAGATTTTAAGACCCAGTTGCCATTCTTTTCTATGGAAGGCAGTAGTTGTTCATTACTGGTACTGAATATATTCCAGGTCTTTGCTGGAGTACATTTGCAACTATTTTGAATCCCTTGTATTGTAGTAACTTTAGAAGTGCAGTTTGGGAATAGGAAGGGCTTAACTTTTATGTGAGTGGGTGCATTTACCTATCCAATCCCCCTTTAGACCTCTCAAAGCCCCTCCTTACTGCTTCTTAAAAGGCTCCCAATCTGTAAAAAGTATTTCTCATTTTCCAGCCACTTCCCATAGTCCCTCCCACATTTAGTATTAAAACATAAGTGTACATGTGAGGAGAACTTTGCAGTTAGATCAGAGGTCTCAATAGATTAAAGATAGCAGAGGTGGAGGTTTGTAATTATCCTTTTGTAATGCATGAGCAGTTCTATTGTAGTACTGTTAAACATACTACAGAATTCAGTTTGTGTTTAGGCCCCATAGAGCTTCATAGAGTAGCTGCATGCCCACTGGATGTCTCAGTAGCTTTTGATACTGTGTACTATGAGCTGCTATTTTAAAGGATAAATATTTCTATTTAAATTGGAATTCAGCGTTCAGTCAAGGCCTCATAAGTAAGGTAAAGATTTAAATAAAATACCCTTGATTAATTTGAAAAAAAATGAAAAAGAAATAGACTTAGTCTTTGCCAGGTGGAAAATCCTCCCCTTAACGATCTATGGGAGGGTCAACCTGGTGAAGATGTCTGTATTACCCGAACTTACCTTCCTTTTTAGTGCAGTGCCTCTTACTTTTCCTCAGGATAGCATTAATAAGATTCAGGAAAAGATAGGTGGTTTTTTATGGGGACAGAAAAGTGCCAGGCTCTCCTTGAAGAAACTAAGAAGGAAACTTCTAAAAGGCGGCCTGGCACTGCCAGATATAAACTTATATTTATTGGCTTTTCAATTCAAGGGCATAAGAATGCTTGTCTCCACCCCGGAGTGAATTGTCCCTATTAGAGGGTGGTAGTGTGCAGGTTGGGTTTCTATATAAATTTGGGGCTCCCAGATTTTTTAAGTGTGTACGCCTTCAGGTTTTGAAAGCTGCCTGACAGATATGGTACAAATTAAGATGTATCTGGGGTATTGGCTACTTTTCGCCTTTGCACCAATCTGGGATTCACCTGGGGACTCTTCTCTGTTTGGGCAACAGCTTAGCAATTCCGATTAGAAGAGCAGGTTTTGAGAGGTGGGTGTATCTGTTGGTTTCTGACGGGGTTCTCCCTTGGGAGATACTGTTAGACAAGATCAGTCCAGCATTCTCAAGGTTGAAGTACCTTCAGCTAAGGTTATGGTTTGAGGCGGAGGCTCGAGATACAGTAGGGAATTGGGAACTTGAACAGCTATTTCAAGACTCATGTCTGAGGAAAAAGAAAATATCACTGTGGTACACAAGCCATTTAAGATACAGTAGGCCATGAGCCCCCACGACAGTCATCGGTATGGAACTCCACCCCATTCGCCCAAGATATTGAAATCTTTTTTGAATCTTCTGTTGTTATTGTATACATATATTAAGCCTGCTAGACAAAAGAAAAATCTTTTTTTTTGTTAACCTGGCTTTATTATGCCCCCGCTAAAATAGCCACATTTGTATCTCCCTCTGCTGCTGCTCCAGTTTGCCCGAGGTGTCTTTTTAATAAGGTGGACGATATCCATATGTTTTTTGAATGTGCAGAACAAGCTGAATTTTGGAAAGATGTGGGAGATACCCTGACAGATATTTTCCAAATGCCTGTAGAGATGGATCTCCGCCTGGTGTTTTTAGGTTTGAATAATCATGGTACCAGGTCACTTTCACAGCCCCATCTGGTTTTGCTTCTCTATCTCGTGATCTTGGCCAGGAGGGAGATCTGCATCAGATGGAAGTATCCGGTCCCCCCACTAGAGAAAGTTGTCTTAAAGCTGCTGTATGTATTGCAAGTTTAGATCAAGTGGAACCCCCTGATAACATCTGGACACCTCTGCTGACTTGGGGGCTTCATCTGCACATGATAAACAGTTAAGATCTTGCAACGTGTGGTATGTCCAATGATTACAACAGTCCTCGGGAAAAAGAGGAAGGCCATGGTTGGCTAGACACATTCAGTACGTAGAGTGGCTCCCAGTTAAGTATAAATCGACTTGTCAAAATTGATGTAGTCTGTGGTGCGATGAGGACCAAAAAAAAAAAAGGAAACACAAGGCTGTGAGAATAGCTTGGAAAAAACATCATACAAATAAAATGGATAGGGGGATTGCCTTACCAGATTTTAAATTGTATCACTGGGATTTTTTGGACTTGGCGCAGGGTATGTGACTGTGACATACGGTTAGCGACACAAGTGACAATTGCGATCAGCTGGGATGGCACATGAGGTGCAATTGTGCAAATATATACAGTGAATCAGGACGACGAAGAGGCTCATATAACAATACAGAGGAATTCTGTTATGAATGAACAATTCAGTTGAGCCAGAGCAGGGTATGCGCCATTTAATGAGCTGAGGAGTCGACGACGTTTCGATCCTTCTGGTTTAGGATCATCTTCAGGACGGGGTTGCATGAGGAAACCAGTGCTGTACAGGGAAGGAAAGAGGGGAATTAGGGGGAGGAAAACAGAGAGGCAGCATGGAAGAGGACATTTGTGGGGGGGGCGCGGGTATGAAAGAGGCAGTGGGAGCAGTGGCTGGCTGGAGAGAGTATCATGCGGAGGAGAGGAACTAAAGGTTGCAATGGCAGCGTGCTAGCTGTTCCAGGGACCTGCTGGTAAGAGAGCATTGTGTTGGTCAAGTACCAAGTGACCAAAGGCGAGGTAAGGCGTGGGGAAATGTAGGTAGTCACCCACTTTAAAAGGAGTGTCTCTTTGGATGGGCCTCACTTAAGCAACATGGCATAAAGAGGGAGAGCATATGCAAGGAGACTTGATATGGGAGCCTCCTGAGCAATGCACAAATATGGACTACCAGAATAGTAAAATAGGTACAAAAGGGGGTGGTGATGGACGGAGCATCTGAATCAATCAAACACTCACACCCAGTCAAAAGATCTGGGTTTAATCCATCACCATTCTTTAGCCCACTCTGCCACCCCAGTTCAGACATGGCTATATGCAAATCAGTCTGACTCTGTGCCTCATGGGAACAGTCCAGCCCAAACTGCCAAGCCATGCCTTCCCTGGACCGGAAACAAGCTTCCGAGGACCGGTTTCTGGCACTCCAGACGTCTTCAGCCCGGCTTGCTTGAATCCAGTGGCAAAGTGAGCAAGGGACTCATGTCTGAGCATACCCTGCCACACTTATGGCGGCCAAAGCGGTACAAAAGGGGATAGTAAATAAGCAGGTTTTTGTATGGACACTGAGCTAATGAATTTCAACCCTGGTTTAGTCATGATAAATCAGATTTCGCAGTCATGTAGAGTTTGACTCTATTCCGTATAAAAGTTACACCAGGTCTGGATCTCTCTGCTTGCATTTGAGACTAATGAACAAGATGCTGCAGCATCTCTCCTGGTTGTAACTCTTCAGACTCCAGGTCTTCATTCTCCAGATTACCTGAGCCAAGCATTTCACCTGCATTCCTGTAGCACTTCATAATCTCTATGTAGGAATCACAGTGCATTCAACCTCCCCAGACAAACCCACATAATCCCCACCTAAGGAAGCTATACCAGCTGCCTATTCAGAAGAAAAGTAAATTCAAGATGCTGATCCACACCTACAAATCCCTACAATACCAAGTAGCACCATACATCAACCACCACCTGAGCTTCCGCAAGCCCACCAGACTCCTGCGTTCCACATCCCTCTCCCTCGCTCACACCCCCACATCTGCAGAAGCAACAGTGGAGGATGCTCCCTCACCTATCACGCTGCAAAGTTCTGGAATGACCTCACTCTTCATCCCTGAACAACACCCTGTCTGCTGGAATTCAGGAAAGGACTCAAGACCTGGCTCTTCAAATTAATTCCCCACCACCTACCCCTCGGTCAGATGACACACAGTGCCGGGACAACCACACGGGTGAGTAGCCACACTTTACAAGTCCTGTTTGATGATTGATCGATTGTTATGTGTGTGAGCATCACAATGTAAAAATACATTTGAAACATTTCCAGGTAAAAGCATTGATTCCTCCTTTTGTGATCATGAGCAATCAAATGTTCACAAATCAGAGCTCCAATCAAATGTGCACTATCCATGCAGTCTTCTAATTACCTCCCCACTACTGATTCACTCCTCCAATTACCCAGACAGTACCCATGCTGTCCAATAATCACACTGTCACTCCCCATGCACTCTTGCAATCACCCAGCCAGTACCATGTACTTATCCAATCTCTTCGTCAATACACAAGCACTTGTGAATTCATTATGCACTCTCTTTGCAGTACTCTAATATTCCAGTTGGGCATTACTCATGCAGTCATACAATCACCCATGCACTGTTTGAATCAATCAACATCTATAGACATACTCATGCAATCAACCATGCTTAGCATGCAGTTATTTTGCTTTTTTTAACCAGATAAGGTAGTTCTGAAAATAACTATTTTTTTCTTCTTTTACGTTTTTTTTTTTTTTAACTATTTTGTATAATTGTTGGTGTTTTTTTCAAAAACTGGAAAAACCAAAGAACTGAGTTTGAACTTTGGCAATTAAACAGTCATTGCAACAACAAAAAAACTAAATTAACAGTGGTGCTTTCTTGCTACAGAAAGCACAGAATCTATGGATTGCTCCCCATAGCAAACCACAGTGTTTCACTTTACGCAAAGTTGTTTAAGTTTGGCAAATCCTGGACGAATGTCAAGGCCTTGAGATGAGGAGCTCGAGGCTCCTGAAGTACTAGGACCAGCTCCCCGGTCATGCTGCTGCATTTTATCTTGTGCATGTCGCAGTTGTTCCCGTGCCAATGGTCGAGGGTGTATTGTTTGCAGATGTTTGAACATGCTAGATGTTCTGCAGGAGTATTTCTTATCACTCCCCCCTCGAGAGTACTCTTGGACACTTTTTTTTGCCAGGTGGAATAGTTAAAAATGTCCACACAATGCTTTCCTTCTTCTTCTCTTCAATGAAATGTCGGATTCTTCTTCTGAAGGAATATCCAGCACAGGAGTAAAAGAAGCCATTTCAATGTGAAAAGGAAAACACCAATGAAATATCCACAAAATATATTAACACACAGGTGTGTCTCCTGGGATGATGTATGAAGAATGAGAAAAATGGGTGTCGTCCTCCCACCTATAGAATGGAAAGGATGCTTGTTTCCAGTCCAGGGAAGACAATGCTTGGCAGTTCGGCTGGACTGTTCCCATGAGGCACAGAGTCAGACTGATTTGCATATGGCCATGTCTGAACTGGGGTGGCGGAGTGAGCTAAAGAATGATTATGGATTAATCCCTGATCAGTTGATGGGGTGAGTGTTTGCAATGTTCAACACTCTGTCCATCATCCCCTTTGGTTTGGCTTTGTTTGCCCTAAGTTGGCAGGGCTTGCCCACACGTGGGTCACTTGCTCACTTTGCCACTGTATTCAAGCTAGTGTGGCTGATGAAGGCTGATTAGCTGAAAACCAGGATGCTTGTTTCCGGTCCAGGGAAGACATGGCCTGGCAGTTCGGGCTGGACTGTTCCCATGGGGCACAGTGTCAGACTGATTTGCATATGGCCACGTCTGAACTAGGGTGCCGGATTGAGCGAAAGAATGATGATGGATTAAACCAAGATCAGTTGACTGGGGGTGAGATTTTGAATTGTTCGACACTCGTCATTCATCTTCTTTGGTGTTGCCCTGGAAAAACTGTCGCGCACCCAGCACGTACCCAGCGCACACCCGATGTGACTTCACAAAAGTATATTTAACAGTAATATAACTTTATTGCAATTAGAAATATATAATTGTCATAATGAATTTACATAATCTCTTGGTCTAATATACATATTTAACTTGTATACACATAATTTTCAACATAAAAGAATTTCCGTTGGAGTTGCGCACCCAGCTCGACCACACACATTTATAACATTACGCAGGGTGGGAAACTGCGCTTCTGTGGCATACCAAATGCGCACATGATTCAATCCCAAAATGTATATAACGTTACGCGGGGCCAGGCACAGGGCACCCGTCGCTAACCAAACTCGTCTCCCTCTTTACTTTTCCAACATGGCGGCCTGAATATGCTCGCCCACCACGTGACCTGCCACTTCCTGGTTCCTATCGCAGCTTATCGACTCCGCAGGCACCCGTCGGACACCACATTGTCCCCGGATTTACGCTAGAGAGGAACCCGCAGTGATTTACTCAGGTATTGTTCTGCGCTTCATCCCCAATTTCTGCCGCCCTCATTATGGCCTTATTTTAAACTTCTCTACTTCCTTCTAGGCTGCCTGACCCAACCCTTCGGACTCCCCGATCACGAAGCCACGGAGGTCCTACTACTTTGATCCATTCACTTGTCCTCTTTACCAGGTATTTACACGGGCCTCCTTTCTCCGTTCCCTTTTTCCCCCCTTTCTCCCCCCGCTCCCAGTTCATTAGCAGACCAGTGCCTTCCACTCTGGTATAACACCCCCCCTCCCTTCTCTCCTTATCCTCTTCCTTAGATTGCACCTAACCCGGCCTCTCGGAACACCCCTGGATCCACCTGCTTCATTGTGCCGCATTTCCTCCTAAATAACCCAGGTAACTACATCGCGCCTGTGATAGACTTCGCCCCACCTGCCTTGCACCAGTGTGCTGCCACTTCATGGATAACAGTCCCGCCCGCCCTGCATGAATACATCGCTCCCTTTGTGTTCCCCTCCCACAGATCGCGCCCAACTCGGCTGAATTGATTACTCCTGCATCCATTTGCGTGACTCAGCCGCATACTTTCATACTATTATACATGTACTTTTACCTCCTCACAGCTTGATTCATACCTACGTGCCCGACCGTTCATTTCCTTAGGGCTCCAGCCATTCTAGCAGCGACTGCATCCCTCCCACTCCCACCTGGCATCATCTCCCGCTATACTGTACCTTACTTCCCCGACGCTCCCATTACTCCACTTGTAATCGGGCTAATTGGGCATAGTGGCAATAACACGCCTTACTATCGTATACCATGCCATACTCCATGGCTAAGCAGATCTGCTCACCCGATGCCACTTGACTTTCCTGTTTTCCTTACGCGCTGTTACACCACTAATGAGCCATATGCCTGCAAATCCATCTTGTGGTATCTCGCTCTCGCCCTTGTCTGCCCCAGGCCATTAGCTGTCTCCTGACCACACCGGTACTCTCACTGATGTCCGAGACCGCGCACCTTGATCACTCAGCCCTCCTTATCATGTGGCACTCCTTGTTCCCACGTTATGAAGGTCGCTTTCCACCGCCCACCATTCTTTTTCACCCTGCTCGCGCTTTTTGCTACCCCTCTCCGCCATGATCTTTCCTTTCCCTCCCGCAGCACCATTCGAACAACACAACCCCGTCCTGAAGACGATCCCAACTAAGGAGGATCAAAACATTGTCGACAACACAGCGCAACACATGGCACACTTTCTCCAATATTTAACAACAAGGGGTGGTGATGGACAGAGTTTCTGAATTAAGCAGAATACTCTCACCCAGTCAAGAGATCAGGGCTAGATCCCACACTTTCTCCAATGGCTCACTTGAATCTTGTACTATCTATAAAAGTCACTATCGTAACCTTAATTACGCTTGAGCCACGTGTTTCCACTAACTGTACATATTTTCCACAGTCACTCACCTTGCGCCGTTCACTCTGTTCATTATTGTCACTTGCGTCGCCTCCTATGTCACCTGCACATACTTGAGCACCAAGTACAATTGGGTTGTTATTGATTTTTTCGTACAGTGCTGCTATAACTGTATTACTTTCTCCCCTTTTTTTATGTTAAAAAGTATATGATGAATAACAATCAATATCTAAATTTGATTCAAGACTCCTTATTTCTGTACCAGTAATGCTTTTAGCATACATGGTTAATTGTCTCCAGTATAATACCTGTTGGGATATTGTTTGTTTTCTCCACCCGCCATGATAGGTACACAATGGTTATGCTACTCCAATATTTAAAAAAAATATATATATATGTATTTGAAAAGACATAGGACATTACAAAATAAAATACAAATGAAAATAAATATAGAATATTACAGTTACAAAATATCTTTTTTTTTTAAACCTGTAATTTTCAGAAAAACATAAAAATTGTTGTATAAATATTACATTTACAAATTGGCATTTAAAAAACCCTAGTAATTCCCTGAAAAAAACATAGGTTTAAGGCCCGTTATAGTTAGAAATTAGAATTAAAAAAGACCATAGAAAGTCACTGATAAAACCATAGGTTTCAGGGACGTTATAGATAATAATTTGCATTTGAAAACCTTAGAAATTCACTGAAAAAAACATAGGTTTCACTCCTACAAAGACATAGAAATGTTGCCGTTATAGTTAGTTCACCTAACTGTAACTGGCACCCCCACAATGCACTGCTGTTGACATCACATATTTCATCATTCATGACATGGTCAGTGACATCACTGATGACATCACTGATGACGTCATCCATGTGATACTCTGATGACCTCCTCACACCCTAATATAACCTTTGATATACCTACTCCAAAATACAGAATACTATTTTCGAAACCATAGATACACCAGTGCCACTTACTACACATCTACTCACTGGTTCTTTGATCTACACACACATGTCCTCATTCAACCATACAATCACTCATACATGCAGTCATACATCAATAAAACACTATCATATACCCTCATACACCTACACAGACACTCACACACCAGCACTCATACAGAGTTACTCACACACCTAGTCAGTCATGCAAAGAATCAATCACACTTCCATTTACTGACCTATACATGTGTACAATAAGGAAAGATGCATAAATACTCTCTTATACAATCACTGATACAAGTACACACTCATCTATACAGCTAGTCTCACAACCACTGACATATAGTGATTTATATACTCCAACTCTCACATACACTGCCTTTTACATATGCAGTTACTTGGCCATGTACTACGGAGACATCCATTTACTCAGTAACACACCCATACACACACTTATCCACCCATACAGCTGTTTCAACCTCCACTCTTAAACACATACAGCCAGTCAATCAATCACTCAAACATGTAATCTGAGAGTCACACACCTCCCACACACCCAAACACACACTCAGGCACCCATAAAAATACTCTGGCAACCAATCAATAACTCATATAGACACTCATGTAGATACTTCCCGACCCATGCAACAGCTGATACAACAGCAGACAGACTGATACATACATTCACACAGTTTAGTCACTGGGTGTATGAATTCAAGAGTGCATGTGGTAACAGCTGTATGGGTGGGTGAGAGTGTGTATGGGTGTGTTGGTGAGTGAATGGATGTCGCAGTGGTACATGTCCAAGTAACTACATATATAAAAGGCAGTACATGTGAGAGTTGAAGTATATGAATGATTATATGTGAGAGTCCATGATTGTAAGAGTGACTGTTCGGATGAGTGTGTATTTGTATCAGTGATTGTATAAGAATGTAAGTATGCGTTTGTTTGTGTTTAAATAAGTGATGTGGTATGTGTATAAATGTAAAGTGTTGTAATCTCTCTCTTTTTCTCCCTGGTACTTTCCTCTTTGTAGTTTTCTTCCTCTCTTTGCCTGTTGGTAACTTCCGCTCTCCCCCCACCTCTTCCACCCTCTAGGAACGTTCCTCCAGAGTTCACTATGGAATGTTGGACAGGTAGTCAGTTACGGAGAGTGGATGACAGAATAAAGACGCTTGAACCTACCTTACTCAGTTTTCATCTTTATTATAACACTGGCAACGATTTGACATAGGGTAATGGTAATAATTGTATTTGTGTATGATTAATTAAAATCTTTACAAAAGTATAAAAGCCATATGGCAATAAAAAGTAATTTAACTTTTTTTTTTTAAATGCAACAGTTACTGTGGTCAATGCAATTCAAGGTTGTTACTAAGTCCCAATGAGTCTTTGAAGTGTGATTGAGTCTTTCCTTTGTTAGGTCAAAGAACTTCACAACCTGGCAGTACAGTTTGATGTTGCTTGTGGTGAAACACAGTTTAACTGCCTGCCTACAGGTCAGAACAGCATATGATCTAAAAAATGGTAGCAGTAGGTTGTGCCTCAGATCCCTTAATCTCGGACATATACATATCACGTGGGCAATGTCCTCCTTGTCCGATTTACACAGGCGACATAAGTCCGAGACATGAGATCTCTCCCATGGAGGCAGGTGCGGTAATATTGGGATAGCCCCAAGGCGCAGTTTTAGAAACTTTTCTTTAACTTTTCTTTTCATCCCGATGTTAAGATAGGCTTGTGGCCATATTTTACCGTAATCTCCCACCGTTATCCATCCGTATGCTCTGTTGGCTAGATATGTCTTGTCTTCTATTGTTGAGATTATCCGTGCAGACTTTTTGGCCAATTTTTTAAAGGACTGGAGGTCTATGGCTGTTTCCCAAATGTCAGATAAACCTAGCACTTCAAGAGATCCAAATAAGTAGTCCCTAGGCAATGAAGTGCGGCGTCTGACAAAGGGGGCCATTCCAATTCTACTTGGTGATTTCTGCATTTCTGATTGGTGATTCCTCAGTTCAGTGCCTATGAGGACATAGAGTTGGTGCAAATCCCCGCTACTTGTTTGCTGGATTTTCAGCGTTGAGTTCTTGTCACAGGGATTATGCTCCTACACAGAACTGTGCACAGAGACTTGGAACCTTAGTGAGTTAGGGTGTAACAAAACTCACCTTAGTAGCCAAAATCCCCTACCAGACTAGTAATCAGTGTCTCATTGGTTCTCCCATACCCCCAATGATTAGACAATCCAGAACATGAACTTAGAACACCTCAGGTAACGTGCAACAGATGTACACTCTTTCGTTATACTCTCATATCAGTCCAAAACGAGGAGGAAATGAGGACACGTGCAAGTTTGAAATATTTATTTCTAATGCCGTGTTCTCAAGCGCAGTATCTTAGCTAATACAAGCAAACATATTATAAGCAACAAGGTTATCAGCATAGTTACAATTCCATAAAATACTAACAGGCAAATGCATCAACGATTTTGAAGTCGCTAAAATTGCGAATCTAAAAAAAAACGCAATTGCGATCGCAATTTCAAGTGTAGAAATGTATCAACCTTATTTTTGCAAAAAAATTGATTTTTTCGCAAAATTAAGGAATCGCAAAAATATTCTGCGAAAATCATTGCGATTTCTCATTTGCGATTCGCAAACAAAGAATCGCAAATAAGGAATCGCAATACAAATGCATGAAAAATCGCAATTAGCGATTTTCACAAAAATCGCAAAATTGCAATCGCAATTTAAGAAGGGACACAACCAGGTGTTAAAAAGTGCAAATCAGAAACAGCTGAATATCAACAGAAACTGATATAAACACACCCACAATGAGGTCCCAGTTTTAAAAATGGCTGATCTGTACCTGATGACGAGGAGGATGAGGCTGCAAGCTGCTCAACAGAGAGGGAGGCAAATTAATGAGCGCATCTTCGGAGTCCGCATAACGTTGCTTGGACAGGAGGAGGACGAAATATATGATAAGTATAGGCTGAATGGGCAAATGATACATGATTTAATCAATGAATTGGACCCCATCCTGCAATGACAGACTCATAGGACCAATGCAATTCCAACCCATGTACAGGTTTTTTGTTGCCTACATCTACTGGCGTCAGGCACTTTTCAGGGAGTCATTGCAGTAGCAGGAGGTGTGTCGCAAAGTGCAATGTCACGAATATTGGCAGCTTTCCTTGATGCCATGATGGTCCGGATACACACACACACAAGTTTCCCTACCACAGCCCATGAAATTGCTAAGACCTAGCAGGAGTTTTACCAAATTGCTGGCTTCCCCCAAGTACTGGGTTGTATTGATTGCACCCATGTGGCGATATGTCCCCCTGCAGCTCAGGAATATATGTACCGCAATAGGAAAAGTTATCATTCCCTGAATATTCAGGTTGTGTGTAATGCAAAGAATATTATAACGGACATTTTGTCACAATTTCCTGGCAGCGCACATGATTCGTATATCTTCAGGCAAAGTGGCATTCAGACCCATCTAGCAAGGGGAGAGTTTGGAGAGGGACATTTGCTAGGTAATTATGTGCAATACATCATTCCATTCCTTGTAGAAATGTTAAACTCATACAACCACTGACAGCCTTCCATCCCTCACATGTAGGTGACAGCGCATACGCCTTGCGAAATTACCTGATGACACCATATATCAATCCAGCCACAGCCGCACAAAGGAGATACAATGCAGCACGTATCTCTACAAGGAACGTTATAGAGCGAACATTTGGGCTGATCAAGAGCCGATTTAGACGCCTTCATAAGACCGGAGGAGCAATGAAATACAGTCCCGTAAAATGCTGCAAGATAGTGGCAGCATGTGCCATGCTGCACAACATAGCGACAAAGGGAGGTTTGGAAATGGAGCTGTCTGACAGTGACTCGGAGGATGGAAACCAACAAGTGCCACACCGCCCTGCCCTACAAGGCACAGGCGCAGCAGAAGGGTGCAGGCGCAGATTGGAGATTACACAGAATTACTTCTGAGGTGAGTAATGATGACACAAAGTATACTTTATGTAAAAGAATTGTGACCAGGGAACAGAAGCAAACTGCCAAAGTGACTAATGTCACACGACTCATTGGAATAAAATAAATGAGTCCAAAAGTAAAATGAAATGTACTTGAGAGTCAGTGATTCGGTCACAGCGTGTCAATGGTTAAGTCACCATTTAAAGGCAAATTTCTGGATGGGAGCCTAGCGTTTTTTCCCTCGAACACCCAGACGTCTGTCTGCGGCAGCATCTTCTTGCCTTTCGTTGGTAGTGGATGGGGTGGCGCTGCGAGTATTGCATCTCACTGCACTTGCAACAGGCACTGTTGTACTTCTCAGGCTTGAGGCACACTCACTACTTTCATCCTGTGCAGTCAAGTTCACTCGGCTACCAGATGCAGTCATCATGTCTACTGCATTTGTCACTTGATGTAGTGGTTTGGCAACATCTCCGCTCCAATGACACATTTCCGTCTGCATAGTCACTGATCTACGCGCCAGCAGTGTTGTGGCTGTGGCCAGCCTATTGTTGGTCTTTCCTTGATGTTTGAGCTGCTGCATCAGTTGGCGGTGCTGTCTGTTGCGCGATGCATGCCCCTCCTGCATGACCTTTGTGAGTTCCTGGACGCTACTGGCCAGTAATGCAATGTTGCCTGACATCTTAGCTATTTCCTCCTTCACTAACCGAGTGTTCTTGCTCTGCAGGCGATCATCTGTCCCTCCAAGCCACCCCAGACCGGATTTGTCACCTCCACCTGCTGTGGTCTGCGTGCTCTGCGTCATCTCCTTTGCGATCTACAATTGCCTCGCCGGATCTGTGTTGGTGTGGGTGTTGCGCTGAATTTTTGCCGTACAGGTGCAGCACTGACCTCATCATCGGACGCCATGGGACGCCGTGTTGGGACAGGTGACCTACAGGACTGAGGCACACGTGACTGGGTAGTTGGCAGAGCTGGTGTGTCCTCGTGTTCTGATGCGCTGCTGTGGTGCATTTCCAGACCATCACTGTCCCCGGCCTCATTACGTTCTGCATCTGTGAGGTTAGACAGTGCAAAACTGCATCAATGTATGCTTGTGAGGTTATGTCATAGTTCACAAATAATAAATTTCATGTTCTTTTGGACATCTGCTACACTATTTCAAACCGTTTTTGGCATGTCTGTGTGTGTGTGTCATTGTAAGTACTTGGCCTGACTACAACTCCCATGATGCACTTCCCTTAGTAATGTAATAGTAGTACATGCTTTACAGTGTGTGCTTATGCTGTGCTGAGCTGACATCCTGACTTCTGTACGTGGGGCAATTTAAACATGCATTTCTCTTACCTTCAGACGTGTGTGCAGCACCAGAGGTGTTCAGCTGCGTGACTCCAACAACAGCTTCAGGCTGGATGGTTGACTCTACCAATTCCTCCATGGGAGTGTTTCCAGTGTCTGGTGGTGTGCCCCCTCCTGTCTTATGTGCCTCCTTCAAACGGTCTGCAATGCGCGCCTTGGCACGACTGCGCAAATCATACCATCTCTTTTTCAGTTCCTCTGTGGTAGGGTGAGTCACCCCAATGGCATTTACTCGGTTCTGAATCCTGATCCATATTTTCCTTTTTTCCTGCTCAGGTACCTTCAGTGAGGCTTTACCAAACAGCTTGTCATTGCTGTGCACTACACCCTCAATTAGAGTTTCTAATTCTTTTTCAGGGAATTTTATTTTTCTCTTCCTTGAACATTGGCTGTCCTCTGCTTGATTTTCATGTTCCATTTTGCAGTTCTTTGCAGGTGTACTGAGTCTCTCTCCCTCTCACTCTCCTCTGCTCCCAGAGCCAGCTCCCTCCTCCCCCTGATCCTCAGCAATGAAAATGAGGCTTGGACAGCCCACTTCCTGGTTCTGATGTCATCAACATGCATCAATGTGCGACCTCACACAAACAAGAAAACACATTTTATTTTATGCGATTTTTACCGAATCCCTAAAAAGTCGCAAATTTCATGATGCATATCATTTTGCGATTCCTTATTTGCGATTCCTTAAAAATCGCAAATAAGGAATCGCAAACTCATTCAATGATGCATGTACCTGTAAGGGAGAAAGCATGTTAAAATGCTAAAGGGAAGAAGCCTAAATAGCACCTAAATCTTACCCTCCCTTGCTAGTATATTATATTATATCTACATAAGGGCCGCCCCATACCTCTGGTCCTAGTAGAAAGGTGCTAAACTGTGTTTCCAATTGGAAATTGGTTGCATCCCATAGGGCACACTTTTTTGATTCCAATTATAAGGATTTCACATAAACTTTAAACGCAATTTCAAAACGTTCTTTTATTCATATAGTTGATGAAGAAATTAGCCTCATTTCTTTCTGCAGAAAAACTGATGGTGACAGAGATACATATAAAATATGAGTGTGTTATTCCAGTGTCACATGTGTCGGGTGTCTATAAGTCTTATAGACACCCGACACACGTGACATACACGCAGCCTATCAACTTCCCTGTTAACCAGGAAGCGTTATCGCTCGGACATTGCTGACAACCACGGACTGAACGGCTCTGTTCCCGTACTACAGTAAGTTACCGGAATGCGTCTATCTCGACACACCATACCCTTAGTAAACGACTGCCATATCTTTTGACTTATCAGTCACTTTTGTTCATTTTCAGACTTTGTCTCACCGCGTGAAAGAGTCCACGTAAGCCTTCCATAAATTTTGGTCACCGCGGTTTCTTCACTGCTCGCTCGTTTTTGCACAGTTCGCTGGGTTGTTCACTGACCGCCTGTTTAGCCCTTTTCACCCATATGTGCACATTCACTTATTTAATGCCTGTATTTACACCACACTCCTTGTAACTCTGGAATAACACACTTATATTTTACATGTATATCTGTCACCATCAGTTTTTCTGCAGATATGATGTTGTTGTAGAGTAAAGCTATGTTCATCATGTTTTCGATATGCTCCCAGACGAAGGGCAAACACCCGAAATGCATTGGAGCAGATGGAGCTCTTGACAAAATGAAACAAAATGTATATATACTGACACGAAAGAAAAGAGGCTAATTTCTTCATCAAGTATATGAATAAAAGAACCTTTTGAAATCGCGTTTAAAGTTTATGTGAAATCCTTATAATTGGAATCATAAAAGTGTGCCCTATGGGATATAACCAATTGCCAATTGGAAACACAGTTTAGCACTAATTATAGACGTCACAGGACGGAAGACGCCACCACAGGAGCACCAAAAAACTGAGTTGAACTCATCTGAAAGTTGTACTTTAGGCTATGCACCAACCACCAAAAATATAGCTTGTTACCTAGTAGAAAGGTATCACATCATTTTCTACTCCAGCTCTCTGCATGCGAATGTTCTCCAAACTGTGTCTGCATGCTCTGCGCAGTGCATTATTAAACGTGCCAAAAATCAGAGGTGCCCAAAGCTGCATATATGTTATGTCTAGAACGCGCGCTGATCATACCGGACAACAACTACTGTGTTGAAATAACCTTGAAGGCTCCGGCACTCACTGTTCAGACATAGCTTACCAAGCAAGGCTGATACTATAGGAAAAACATATTATTCTAGTGTGAAGCAAAATATTCTGCTAGACTCTAAACATTTATAATATCATGCGCCGTGTGCAAAAGCAGCAGAGAGGAAAAATGGCGTTTAAACTTCTAATAAGCTCATGCTAACTTAACACAGTGTAAAGGCAAAGGTCATCACCATGACATTCTTGTCCATCGTGGCTCCTAGGAGTCCTGCTGTGAGGTAACCACTGAGTGTACAATAGAAACAATGAAACAAGGTGATTAGGGGTAATTTGAGTGCCCCTCTTTTCCATCTACGTTTTTGTCAAGAACTATTGCTGGATATTTCTGTGCGCCGGACCACCACAAGTTGTGAGTAAGCTTCACGGATTGACACTTGCTGTGGCTTTGCCTATCCGTTCTTACCGTGAGCTGTGATTTAAAGGTGAATATTACCTTGCTCTGTGGTCTGCTTGCTTTTGGATGCATCCTAAGTTTTATGTCACAGTCTTCAGCAGAACCCAGTGACTGTTTCCCCTCATCAGTTGACCACCTCCCAAGAGCCAACTGTTATACCGTACACTGCCCCTGCTTCACCACTGCAGTTGGGAATAGGGGGGAATCCTTTTAGTGAAGTATCGGGCAGAAGATTGGGGCCACATCCCCGGTAGGTGCGCTGCCGACTTACACTCACCCAGAAAAGACAGCTGGAGGTAGCAGTAAATCCTGCGCCACAGAGGTACTTTTCTCCTTCCCTCTGGTGAATGTAGGCAGCAGTGGTGCCCTTTCTCCTGGTCATTACCATTACCTCATGAGCTGTCAACATCTGAGCAGTCTCCGTGTGCATTCCCAAGCCTGCGCAGCTGCAGCTCTCCAAGTGAATATTCCTATCAGCAGAAGGCACGCTGAGGCAGGCGACGTGGGGAGACACTTTTTCCTCAGTCAGTCTCTGTGAATGTTCCTCATTCCCATCGAGCTTGCGCAGCAGCAGCTCTGCCCAGATAAATCCTGTCAGCAGAAGCCGCACTGAGGCAAGCGCTGTGCGGAGACACTTTCTCCTTCATGAGTACAAGTCAGTTTCCTCTCAGAGCGCAGCACCTCATTTCCCAGCGCACCAGCAGCAATGGAACCAGCCATGTCATCCGGCAATTCTTCCACTTCAGGTCTGCCTTTACCTGCGATCGTCTAATCCAGGGGAGAGCTGCTACGGCCAAGTTTATTCATGATTTATGTGAAGCCTCCTCCTACCAAGTAACATATTTTTCTCCTTTACACCTAGGTACACAGCAGTTCTACAGTGACACACACACCATTTTTGACCATTTTCCAGTCCATCCTTGTGTGTCCTCTGCGGTGATACACACCAACCTTGTTCTGCATACCAAAGGTTCATTATACATGGCTGAGACACACTGAAGAGTACCAATCCTCCTATCTATGCTTTCCCAAGGGCGAGATACGTCACAGTTTGTGGAGAACTTCAAGTACGGTACAATGCGGCCCTACCCTCTTACTGTCTTTTACACTTTCCACCTCGGTCAAAGCACGGTGTGTGCACCACTATACGGTGACACGCACACCTTCATCATTGGACCATTGAACATCTTATATTTTAATGCATAACCTCTTCCCCTCCCTGTCTCTCTGAATTCCCCTTTCATATTCGCTCACTCTCATTACTCGAGTTTATGTAGATTTACTTCTTTGAGTTGGTGTATATTGCTGGATTACACTGCTACTCAAGCTGAGTTTTCTTGCATACCTCATTTATTTAGAGGTACAGTGAAACTACTACCATGTATGTTTTGTGTCTCTGAGGTCATATTATGCTTACTGAGTACTGCCTTACAAGCAAAGTCTTCTGCATGCTTCATTTATAGAGTGTAATTAGAGTATAATAGTGTAACCTCTCCCGCCCATGCTTTTAACCACTCAGATTATACTTAACTTACTTGTATTTGTTACACATTTAGGTTAGCTATTCAGTTATCCTATTCTTGGTCTTTGAGAAGGGTCCCTTCTCCTGTAGTAACTAGGTATTGTGTAGCCTCCTTTCGGCCAGTGGAAATTCCGTTGCAACCTCCTGGACAGTTTACCCTTCCCACAATGGCTGGACAAGCTATGAGCCAACCTCCTCAGTTCCTCAATTAAATCAGGGAACCAGAAATTCATTGGAAGGAATGGATACATTTATTCGCCTCATACCTCAGTGCCATAGGCGGCAAAATGTATTCAGCAGTTCGCAAACAACACATATTGTTGCATAACCTAGGCATACAAGGCAGGAAGATCTATGACACCTTACCTGAACCAGAACTAGAAGAGGATGAGAATGATACGGATGAGTTGAAAGTCACCTTGTTAAAATTAGAGGCACATTTTGGTGACAGAGTAAACATTGTTTTGGAGTGACATAAGTTCTTTACCTGCATCCAAGGTAAACAGGAATCTGTCATCAATTACATAGCTGCACTTAGAGGCCTGATACAACTATGTGACTTTGGTGAACTCACCAATTCACTTATCAGGGACCAACTTGTCAGGTGCACAAACAATAGTTGTGTCCAAGAAAAGCTCCTGGCAAAAAACCCCACCTTAAAAGAAGCGGTTAGCATAGCAGTCTCTGTAGAACACACTGCTAAGTGTATCAAAGAGATGAAGACTCCCATGAGCTTGTTGCCAACGTTCGCAATAGCAGTGAGGCACAGGCCAATTCCATCGATAATTAGGTATTCAAGGTTAGACCCAGAAAAGTCAAAGATAACCATTCTGCCAGGGAAAAGGGAAGGTTGAAATGCTATAGTTGTGGTAGCACCATTCATCTTGCTGATGATGTGCGTTGTACTGCACGCAATGTCAGGTGTGTAAAATGTAACAAAAAGGGGCACCTGGGTAGAGTGTGCAAAAACAGTGAAAACTGCCAAGTGAAAGTAGTACACAGTGAAGGGGACTTGTCCCCTAAGTATGTGTTCCAAGTAAAATCTAGGGACTGTCAAGCTTCCCAAAGTTCTCCAGGATGGTAAATGGACAAAATATAGAATCTGGAATATCGACTGGACTTTATATCGAAGTCAGAATATCGAGATTCCCACAATATCGACAGTGAGTATATCGACAATAAAAATATCGCTTATAATATTAAGTAGTAAATATCGTTGGACATTATATCGAGTTTAGATTATCGTTGTACCAAAATATCGTTTGTGAAGTGCTGTAAGAAATATCGAATTGTAATATATAGTTTGTTCAAAATATCGAAAGACATAATATTTAAAGTATAAAATATCGAAAATATATATAATTTAATATAAAATTTATAATAATTAATAAATTTATACTTACTATTAATATTAGTATAATACATTAAATTTAAAATGACATTTCTTATGTTATATTTTTACTAATTAATATTGTGTTTTAGGAGCAGGATGTTGGGTTAATAGGGGATAAGGGTGGGGAGTGTTTTAAAAAAATAGTTAAAATTATTTTATTATTCTAAAATTTTGTGAATTTTGAAAAGAAATGTATATATCAGAAATTTATAAAAATTGCGCTTTTGTTTAAATTTATTTTAGGAGCGGGATGTTGGGTTTATAGGGGATAAGGGTGGGGAGTGTTTTAAAATAATTATTATAAAATTTGTAAATATTCCCAAATTTTGTAAAATTCGAAAAAATGTGGAAATTTCCCAAAAATTTAAAAAATTCGAATTTCTTAAAATGTATTTTAGGAGCGGGATATTGGGTTAATAGGGGATAAGGGTGGGGAGTGTTTTAAAATAATTAGTATTATTTTTCACTATATTACATTTTTATTAAAAAAAAATTATAAAATTTTGAATTTGAAAAATAAATTTTGAATTTTATTAAATTTATTTTAGGAGTGGGATGTTGTGTTAATAGGGGATAAGGGTGGTGAGTGTTTCATAAATATTATTATTATTAAAAAAATAATACTTTTTATAAAAATCAAAATTATTTTAAATTCAGAAATTGTAATATAAATTTCGGATTTCATAAAATTTAGTTTAGGAGTGGGATGTTGGGTTAATAGGGGATAAGTGTGGGTACTGTTTTAAAATAATTAGTATCACTTTTTAATTATTAAAATTTCTAAATAAATTTCGAAATTAATTTCAAATTTGAAATTGAAAATTACATTTTGCTTTTCATTAAATTTAGTTTAGGATTGGCATCTTGGGTTAATAGGGAATAAGGGTGGGGATTGGTAGGAAATAATTAGTCATAATTTAAAATGTATTTTTAACAAAATTAAATTAAAAAAAACTTATTTGAAATCAAAATTGAATTAACAATTTCGAAGTTCAATAAATGTTATTTAGTAGTGTGATGTTTGTTTAATAGGGGATAAGCGTGGTGAGTGTATTAAAATAATTATTAATTAATTTAAATAAATGAAAATTATATATCAACTTCCTAAATATTTCGATTTTGAAATTTATTTTGAAATTTAATTTTAAATTAAAGTTTGTTTAGGAGTGGGATGTTTGATTAATAGGGGATATGGGTGGGGAGTGTTTAAGAATAATGAATAATAATTGTTATAAAAAATAATAATTGAAAATTTAACAAATTATTTTTAATTTCTAAAATTAATTGCAAATTTAAATTTTTAAAATAACATTTAGGAGTGATATGCAAAGTTAATAGGAGATAAGGTTTGGGAGTGTTAGATAATTAATAGGAATAAAATTAAAATTTAAAAAAATTATTTAGACGATAACAATTCTATAGTAAATTAAAAAATATATTATAAAAAATATTTTTTATTGAATTTTATTTATGAGTGGGATGTTGTATTAATAGAGGATAAGGGTGAGAATTGTTTTAATATTATGAGGAATCAATTTAATTTTTTTTTTTAGAAAAATTTTAATATTTGAAATGTTATATTTTTATTTCTTACTTTGATGTATTATGGTAAATGTGTAGAAAATTAGAAGATACATTTATATTGCTTTACAGTACAGCACCTTCTCAGACTTTCATTTGATTGTAGTAGGAATATTAACTTTCATTTGGTCAGTGTCAAGCACCTTCTTTGATTTTCACCTTACTGGAGTTGGAATAGTAAATTATATTGGGTCACTGTCCAGCACTTTCTCTGACTTTTACCTAACTGGAGTTGGAATAGTAAATTGTATTTGGTCAGTGTCTAGCACCTTCCCTGATTTTCACCTGACTGGAGTTGGAATGGTAAATTTTATTGGGTCACTGTCCAGCACCTTCCCTGACTTTTAATTGACTGGATTTGAAATAGTAAATTGTATTTGGTCAGTGTCCAGCACCTTCACTGATTTTCACCTGACTGGAGTTGGAATAGTACATTATATTGGGTCATTGTCCAGCACCTTCCCTGACTTTTACCTGACTGGAGATGGAATAGTAAATTATATTGGTTCACTGTCCAGCACCTTCCCTGACTATTATCTTATTGGAGTTGGAATAGTAAATTGTATTGGGTCACTGTCCAGCACTTTCTCTGACTTTTACCTAACTGGAGTTGGAATAGTAAATTGTATTTGGTCAGTGTCTAGCACCTTCCCTGATTTTCACCTGACTGGAGTTGGAATGGTAAATTTTATTGGGTCACTGTCCAGCACCTTCCCTGACTTTTAAATGACTGGATTTGAAATAGTAAATTGTATTTGGTCAGTGTCCAGCACCTTCACTGATTTTCACCTGACTGGAGTTGGAATAGTACATTATATTGGGTCATTGTCCAGCACCTTCCCTGACTTTTACCTGACTGGAGTTGGAATAGTAAATTATATTGGTTCACTGTCCAGCACCTTCCCTGACTATTATCTTATTGGAGTTGGAATAGTAAATTGTATTTGGTCAGTGTCCAGCACCTTCCCTGATTTTGACCTGACTGGAGTTGGAATAGTAAATTTTATTGGGTCACTGTCCAGCACCTTCCCAGATTTTCACCTGATTGTAATTCGAATAGTAAATTATATTGGGTCACTGTCCAGCACCTTCCCTGATTTTTACCTGACTGGAGTTGGAATAGTAAATTTTATTGGGTCACTGTCCAGCACCTTCCCAGATTTTCACCTTATTGGAGTTGGAATAGTAAATTATATTGGGTCACTGTCCAGCACCTTCCCTGACTATAATCTGATTGGAGTTGGAATAGTAAATTGTATTTGGTCAGTGTCTAGCACCTTCCCTGATTTTTTCCTGACTGTAGTTGGAATAGTAAATTTTATTGGGTCACTGTCCAGCACCTTTCCTGATTTTTACCCGAATGGAGTTGGAATAGTAAATTGTATTTGGTCAGTGTCCAGCACCTTCCCTGATTTTCACCTGACTGGAGGTGGAATAGTCAATTTTATTGGGTCACTGTCCAGCACCTTCCCTGACTTTTACCTGACTGGAGTTGGAATAGTAAATTGTATTTGGTCAGTGTACAACACCTTTCCTGATTTTCACCTGACTGGAGTTGGAATAGTAAATTTTATTGGGTCACTGTCCAGCACCTTCCCTGATTTTTACCTGAATAGAGTTGGAATAGTAAATTGTATTTGGTCAGTGCTCAGCACCTTCCCTGATTTTCACCTGACTGCAGTTGGAATAGTCAATTTTATTGGGTCACTGTCCAGCACCTTCCCTGACTTTTACCTGACTGGAGTTGGAATAGTAAATTGAATTTGGTCAGTGTCCAGCACCTTTCCAGATTTTCACCTGATTGGAGGTGGAGTAGTAAATTATATTGGGTCACTGTCCAGCACCTTCCCTGACTTTTACCTGACTGGAGTTGGAATAGTAAATTGTATTTGGTCAGTGTCCCGCACCTTTCCTGATTTTCACCTGACTGGAGTTGGAATAGCTAATTTTATTGGGTCACTGTCCAGCACCTTCCCTGATTTTTACCTGAATGGAGTTGGAATAGTAAATTGTATTTGGTCAGTGTCCAGCACCTTCCCTGATTTTCACCTGACTGGAGTTGGAATAGTCAATTTTATTGGGTCACTGTCCAGCACCTTCCCTGACTTTTACCTGACTGGAGTTGGAATAGTAAATTGAATTTGGTCAGTGTCCAGCACCTTTCCAGATTTTCACCTGATTGGAGTTGGAGTAGTAAATTATATTGGGTCACTGTCCAGCACCTTCCCTGACTTTTACCTGACTGGAGTTGGAATAGTAAATTGTATTTGGTCAGTGTCCAGCACCTTTCCTGATTTTCACCTGACTGGAGTTGGAATAGCAAATTTTATTGGGTCACTGTCCAGCACCTTCCCTGATTTTTACCTGAATGGAGTTGGAATAGTAAATTGTATTTGGTCAGTGTCCAGCACCTTCCCTGATTTTCACCTGACTGGAGTTGGAATAGTAAATTGTATTTGGTCAGTGTCCAGCACCTTCCCTGATTTTTCCCTGACTGGAGTTGGAATAGTTAATTTTATTGGGTCACTGTCCAGCACCTTCCCAGGCTTTTACCTGACTGGAGTTGGAATAGTAAATTGTATTTGGTCAGTGTCCAGCACCTTCCCTGATTTTTACCTGACTGGAGTTGGAATAGTAAATTTTATTGGGTCACTGTCCAGCACCTTTCCAGATTTTCACCTGATTGGAGTTGGAATAGTAAATTATATTGGGTCACTGTCCAGCACCTTCCCTGACTTTTACCTGACTGGAGTTGGAATAGTAAATTGTATTTGGTCAGTGTCTAGCACCTTTCCTGATTTTCACCTGACTGGAGTTGGAATAGTCAATTTTATTGGGTCGCTGTCCAGCACCTTCCCTGACTTTTACCTGACTGGAGTTGGAATAGTAAATTGAATTTGGTCAGTGTCCAGCACCTTCCCTGATTTTCACCTGACTGGAGTTGGAATAGTCAATTTTATTGGGTCACTGTCCAGCACCTTCCCTGACTTTTACCTGACTGGAGTTGGAATAGTAAATTGTATTTGCTCAGTGTCGAGCACCTTTCCTGATTTTCACCTGACTGGAGTTGGAATAGTACATTTTATCGGGTCACTGTCCAGCACCTAACCTGAGTATTACCTGAATGGAGTTGGAATAGTAAATTGTATTGGGAGACGCCTTACCGTTTGTGCTGAAAGACGCTGTGGAGAGTTCCATTTGGCTGCTGCTTTTCCGTTTCCACAACCTTAGAACCTCAGAACCTCGCGGTACCCGCTGCACGGGTCCCGCATCGCTCATCTTGCTGGGGCATTGATCATTGGACCGAGGCTACATCACCAGGCGACTAAGGGCATAGAATAGAGCAGCAGGGCTGCGAGCGCCAGGACAGGGACTCCATTTCCCAGGAGTCCCTGCGTGCTCATCACCTGCACCTGGACGCTCTTCCTGTTTGCCTCGCCCCCAGACCGCCGAGTGAAAAGTGCTTGCCTGCTCTTGCATTGCAGGGAGACGCCTTACCGTTTGTGCTGAAAGACGCTGTGGAGAGTTCCATTTGGCTGCTGCTTTTCCGTTTCCACAACCTCAGAACCTCAGAACCTCGCGGTACCGCTGCACGGGTCCCGCATCGCTCATCTTGCTGGGGCATTGATCATTGGACCGAGGCTACATCACCAGGCGACTAAGGGCATAGAATAGAGCAGCAGGGCTGCGAGCGCCAGGACAGGGACTCCATTTCCCAGGAGTCCCTGCGTGCTCATCACCTGCACCTGGACGCTCTCCCTGTTTGCCCCGCCCCCCGACCGCCGAGTGAAAAGTGCTTGCCTGCTCTTGCATTGCTGGGAGACGCCTTACCGTTTGTGCTGAAAGACGCTGTGGAGAGTTCCATTTGGCTGCTGCTTTTCCGTTTCCACAACCTCAGAACCTCAGAACCTCATGGTACCCGCTGCACGGGTCCCGCATCGCTCATCTTGCTGGGGCATTGATCATTGGACCGAGGCTACATCACCAGGTGACTAAGGGCATAGAATAGAGCAGCAAGGCTGCGAGCGCCATGACAGGGACTCCATTTCCCAAGAGTCCCTGCGTGCTCATCACCTGCACCTGGACGCTCTCCCTGTTTCGCCCCCCAACCACCTCCTTCCGTTAATAGGAACTGCTGTACCCCGCTGCGCGGGACCGCGCGGGAGAAGCCCAGGACAAGGGCGGGACAGTCTGTGACAGTCCGAGACAGGCAGAGACTGGACTGGGCCAAGAACGCTGCCCTAAATACTAGCCGTGAGTTGTCATTGTTGTTATTAGCTATTATTGTGGAACCCTTGGAGTATTGCTCTCTAACATTAGCGCGACACATTGTCCCATTTTCTCTTTTGCTTACTATCTAGTGTGTCTCTTGGGGAAAAGGTCACCTACTGTGTTTGTGTAGCATGTCAAAGTCAAAACCCCCCCTGCAGTAAATACCCTCGACAACTATCTAGTTCAAGTGGTTACCAAAATTAACAATGATAGAAGATCTTCACTGGGCTTGAGCTCATCCCCTTCATTGTCTATGGTAGAAAATATGCCTGTTTAAACACCCGAGCCAGATGATAGCAATGAGGTTTTCTTGCAGGATCAGCAAGATAATAATACATTAACACAGTTATTAGTGACCTTAGCAGAGTCGGACTCAGAGAATACACATGAAGAAGAGTTAGTGCTATTAGAGGTCGAGCCTCGGTGCCGGTCCCAGCTCCTAGAGGCGCTAGAGGGGGGGACAAGGGCCTCCCCAAACGTGGTGGGTTACGCTCAAGCAAGAAAAGACTAGATACCCTACCCCCCAATAGGGATGTAGAAGATGAAAGGTGTCTAAATGGGGTAAAAATACTCCTGGATGATGACCAGCTCAAGAAATTAGTAAATATCCTAGATACTAAGATTAAGACCATTACAAAACCACTCCTGGCAAAAATTGACCATCTTACAGAGGAGGTGCATAGATTAGGGGGGCTCTTACAGAAGACATTAGAAGAGGTGGCAAATATCCCCACTCAAGTAGCATCTAGAGTAGAGACCGAAAAGATCCCAACAGTTTCCTGCCCGGGGTCAACTGAGAATGTATCTCCCCTTCCAACTATGACTACTCATTCGGGGGAGGGGGTCAGGATTTAGACAATGGGGTACCCCCAAGACCAGGCCCAAGGGATAAGAATGGAGATTCCAGGGCAGAAAAGGGCCCAGTAGAGCTAATTGTGGAGGCCTCCCCCTTGGTGTTGGTCTTGGCCAATGTCCCCCATTTGAAACCTGGGCAAACAGAAAATACACCCTCCCTAATGAGGAAGGCCCTGCACTGGCTATCTCAAAACATGTCATTCTCACCTGGGGGTATGCATCAGTTGGCAGAAGAAATAGTGAAGGCAAGGAGAGTGGAATGGATTGGGGCGGCCATAAAAAATTAAGGGGGGATTGCGTGGTGCTGCACTTTACAGATCCGGAAGTTCTGCCAAACATTCTGTTGAATATATATCCTCCCCAACGCCGAACCGCTGAGATCATCCCTTTAACATTAGATTTTTTTTATGCCAGACGAGGTAATATCATGAATCCTACAATCCTAAGAACCAAATGGAACACTGTGGTAAAAAAGGGAAACACTATTGGTCCAAAAAATAGTTGGGGTGTGTCCCTTGAAAACAGATTCTCAGCTCTATCAGACCTCAATGAGTGCGACTGACTTCATGGGACAGAAGCTGCAGCTCATTACAATTCAGTCAGCCTCACAAATACTAGGTCAAGTAGTGTCGAGAAAAGGGCCAATGAGCCTGTCTTGCTTGGTAGCAAAGAGAAACGTCACGTGGATGTACATTTTGTGCATAGAGTTCTGGAAAACGTTGATGGGATCCTCGAATCTACTTCTAATAATCCCAGTAGCAACAAGACACGTAGTTTATTATCTAATTTTGGCCTAGTATCCAGTAGGCAACATGTAGTGCCGTCTCAGGATATAGCTATACCAGATAATAGAAGTCTAAACCTCCTATCATGGAACCTTGCTGGTATTTCTAACAAAATGATTTCCCCAGAATGGTGTGAATTCATAGAGCACCATGACATAATTATGTTTCAGGAAACCTGGTTAGTGAACCCAGTCTATCGGCATGGTTTCTTAAATTTTTATGTCCCAGCAAAAAAGAACCCCAAAGGGCGGCAATCAGGGGGATTGATTATTTGGGTACGCCAATCTTCGCATTGTAATATCCAGGAAATATCCCTCAATAATAGTGACATACTGTCAATTACGATCACCTGGGCCAATGGCCAAGAGATGGCCATTTATAACATATATGCTAGGGGAGTTGCAGGGGGGAAAACTTCAGAGGTAATAACAGCACTTGATAATGATCTTGACCTCCTTCCATCTCATCTTTCTATCTTGGTGGGTGGAGACATGAATACGACCTTCGAACCTTTGGGCTCGGAGGACGGTGAAATGACCTTAGAAGAGGATAATAAATAGGGAATCCCCCAGTTGGACCTGCCATCTGTCAAGAGATGGTCTGAGGTAGCAATTCAAATCAAGAGCTTGTGCTTAGCAAGGGGCTTAAGAGCAGCTAATGGGCGCACCCCGTCTGACCGACGGGGGGTCCATACATTTGATAATGGAAGGGCAAAAAGCCGAATAGATTATATCCTAGTGGATGTGAGGGATTGGCACAGGCTGGTAGATATGAGCATCGCATCTAGATTAGAGAGTGACCACAACCCACTATGCTTGAGCATACAATTTACCCAGGAGGTGCGAGCTTCAAGCCAGGGAAGGGGCACAGTGACTTTGGATATTATCTCCACAAATAACCAACGCCATGTAAGGTGGGGCAGACTGATAGAGAAGCCAGAGATGTTAGAAGATCTAAGGAAGTTAGTTGTCTCTGAGATTAACATTATGAAAGAACATTGTACCGAACCCAACTTCTCCAGATTATTGGAGGAGGCACACTCTGAGTTTTTTTCTAAAATTCAGGGCTTCTTTCTAAAACCAGTAGGCCAAAAAAAGGTGGTAAAATCACCCACTAAACAGGGGTGGTATGATCAAACATGCAGAAGAGCACGTCAGAAACTTAGTCTTGAGTTAAGGAGTCAAAACAGAGAAGGAGTGAGGAAGGCCAGGGATGTCTACAGAAAAGCACAAACCAAAGCAAAAAAGCTCTGGGACGAAAATCACTGGCTTGACCTCAAATCAGCATGTGCAGCTAAGAAGCAAAAAGAGATTTGGGCAATCGTAAAATGGGACGGGGGGTAGCAGAGCGTCCACAAAACAACGTTGCAAAGAACTTATGGATAGACTTCTTTAAGCCACAATATGCATGTAATCTGGACCCAGGCCATTACCTACCTCCCCCGATGGTCTCCTTTAAAGGCGAAGTGTTTACCCTGGGAGATGTAAACATAGCGTTGGATGGGGTGTCAGTGGGGAGAGCGCCAGGAATGGACAGAATACCGGGCGATGTATTCTTAAGCGACCGGGCTTCATGGTGCCAATACTTTGTCTGGCTAGCAAATTCCATCGCCCATGGAGCTTCCCTACCCAATTCATGGAAGGGTGCGGAGATCATCCCAGTTTTCAAAAAAAGGTGATAAGACACTCCCAAGCAACTACAGACCCATCAGTCTCATCGATTCTGCACAAAAATTGATGGGTCGACTGATACAAAACAAACTACAAGCTTGGATAGATGAGAAGGATGTTCTCTCCCCCTTCCAAGCCGGATTCCGCCCCCTAACAAGTCCTATTGACCAGGTCTTTTATTTTCAAACTTTATACTGGAGAAACGTGACCTTGATCAATGGTCCATTGTATGCCGTATTTGTTGACTTAAAGTCAGCATTCGACTTAGTCCCGCGACAAAAATTGTGGAGTGTCCTCGTGGAAATTGGTATCAGCCCCGAACTATTGACATTGTTAATCCGCATGCATGAAAATAATTACGCTAGGATCAGGTGGGGGGCCCAGGGCGAGGTAAATGATTCTTTCCCTGTAGAGCGTGGGGTTAGACAGGGATGCGTCCTGGCTCCCACCTTATTTTCATCATATATCAATGGCATAGTGGACTACCTGAAGAAATCCCCTATTGATGCCCCAATACTGGACGGGGTTCGTGTACCAGTATTAATGTTTGCTGATGACACGTTGCTGGTATCACGAACTCCTAGTGGCCTCCAGAAGGCAATTAATGCTTTCGGGGATTTCTTCCAGATTCGGGGCTTGGAGTTAAACACTTCAAAGACTAAGTTTATGAGTATGAATCCAGCAAAGCCATTTAGGGGCACAATAACTTTTAATGGGGCTGCCTTAGAACAGGTGGAGACTTTTACTTATCTTGGTATCTCCCTACAGGGCAATATGAAATGGAAGTCCCATATTGACTTAGCAGTTCTAAAGTTCCATCAACTAGCAGGGGCCCTAGCACTTAAACATAAATCTTCATTAACCAAACCTATCCATCCTGTGTTAGAGATTTATAGTATGAAGGTGCTAAGTGCCTGTTTGTATGGCTCAGAGTTGTGGGGTTTTGCCAATTTGAACATTTTGTCTACTGCTGAGAACAAGTTTTTGCGACGTCTGGTTGGAGTTCCACAGAGCACACCAACAATCCCCCTGTTGTATGACCTGGGGAGGAAAAAGATTGAGGACCTGGCTCGACTGCGCCCATTACTATTCTGGAGACGAATAATGTCAACGCCGGAGCTAGGTCATTATGCCTCCGCCCTCATGGACATTATTAAGAAGGACCGGTTCCATACAGTAACATGGCTCAACGAGATCCGGAACCTATTAACAAAACTCCATCTAGACCATTTATGGACTAACACTGACCCAACTGCCTTTCCATCAAAGGAGATTGTGAAAAAAATGTACTGGGATATGACTTTGCTATCTGTTTTGACCTCTAACCCACATTCCATGTTAACATCCCGGTATTTGGAAATCAAATGTACTCCATTTTGTGAACTATACTGGGATTTTATTACAAAACCTATGGATAGAAAGTTGTACTTCCAATTTAGAGCTGGTAGTTTGCCCCTTAACACTTTCACACAAAAGTGGTCGCCTAGCAATGTTAATATATGCAACCATTGCAAAGACTTGGTTGAGGACATCTCGCACTTTCTGTTTGTCTGTCCTCTTTATGCTTCTCCAAGAAGGAGGTGGTTAAAACCAGCGTGTCAGAATTTAGGGACACATAGGTGCCAGGAAGCACTTAGAATTTTGTAATCAAACAGCTCCCCTCCTTTAGCAATTGCAGTAGCAAAATACCTGGGATGGGCATGGATCATTCGCACTCGCACTTTAGCCAGTGGAGTCAGAGGAAATGTAACGTGATTTTATGTAGATTATAATTAATCATGTGTAGTGAACTTGAGTTTTTAGCAGTAAATGCGTTCCTTTTAGTCATGATTCGTCAGCGTTTTGAATTTAATGTGTGTTTTAAAAATGTGATTGTATTCTAGAATAGTATTTACTGATGTATAGGTTAGGGTGTCAATGCTTTTATGACAATGCTGTCGAATAAAGCTTTTGAATTTGTAATTTGTTGTAAATTGTATTTGGTCAGTGTCCAGCACCTTCCCTGATTTTCACCTGACTGGAGTTGGAATAGTCAATTTTATTGGGTCACTGTCCAGCACCTTCCCTGAGTTTTACCTGACTGGAGTTGGAATAGTAAATTGAATTTGGTCAGTGTCCAGCACCTTTCCAGATTTTCACCTGATTGGAGTTGGAGTAGTAAATTATATTGGGTCACTGTCCAGCACCTTCCCTGAGTTTTACCTGACTTGAGTTGGAATTGTATTTGGTCAGTGTCCAGCACCTTCCCAGACTTTTACCTGACTGGAATTGGAATAGTAAATTGTATTTGGTCAGTGTCCAGCACCTTCCCTGACTTTTACCTGACTGGAGTTGGAATAGTAAATTGAATTTGGTCAGTGTCCAGCACCTTCCCTGACTTTTACCTGACTGGAGTTGAAATAGTAAATTATATTGTGTCAGTGTCTAGCATATTTTCTGGTCTTTTGAGTGAGAATTGTAAGTTATATATTTATTATGTTTAAATGAGGAAAATATTTGTTTTGATACATCAAAAATGCTTTTATAAAGTTTGTAAAAACAATATAACATTAAAATATATAAGTATGAGAAGAGACATCACAATTGTTTTGAATTCTTTTTTGTTGCATGAAAAAAAAATTGTAGGAATTTAGTTATTTAAATACTTTATTTTTATTGGTGAAAGTACATAGGATAATAAAAGAATGTTGTCTTTATGTTACATTTTTTGGTACAACAAAGTTTTTATATTACATTTTTTTTTCATAAATGTTTGCTATTTCAAAAACAAATTTTTTTATTACATTGCATTTTGAAAATATACATACAGTTTCCTTTGCATTTTACAGATTTAATACCATATATAATTTTGCAAAACAATACTTTACAGTGTTACATATATTTCCTAATGTTTTTATTCATATATTTAATTAATAATATTATTATATAAAATATATTAATTTTAATGATTAATTATTATTAATATTATATTTACAAAAACAAAAAACAAGTAAGTTTATTCATAATATTTTTATTTTTCAACATATTATAAACATTAACTTATATAGAATGTATTAATAATAATAATTAATAATTTCTTAATTATTATTAATAATTTACAAATGTTACTTCATTGTAAATAATTTTCAAAATGTATAGAATTTTTTTTGAATGAATACAGTCAGGTATAATGCTTGTTATCTATTTTTCTAATGTTTATATATATATTAAAACAATTATTAATAATAATAATTAATATTTGTTATTAATTAGTATTATTAATATATAAAGGTACATCAGTGGTATAGTAATTTTTTAAGTTACAAATACTTACTAAGAATATATATATTGAAATCAAATTTGTATGTGTTTTTTGTTTGAAAATATACATATCAAATATAGTATTAATAATAACTATTAATTTATTCATTAACAAGTATTATTCATTTACAAATGTTCAAATGTTATATAGTGAGAATTAATGCTAAATATACATTTAAATTATATAGACTGATATGTAATTTGTTATATATTTTTTTTTTACAGATTAAAGTAAGTATTAATAATAATTAATAATATATTATTATTTATTATTATTAATTTACAAAGAAAAAATAAACATATTTTAATTTATAAAGACACACAAAAATATTTACGATTTTTACAGTGTAGTATTAAGTTTTATATTTTGTATTAAATTGTATTTAATACATTTAAGTTAATGTTTTTGTTTTGCATGGACTACTTTCTAACCGCGTAATGTTTTTGTGCTTTATTCAGGATTGGAGAAGCTCGCGGTTGGATGCTGCGTTGCGTTGGGATAGGTAAGATCATTTTTAACTACTATTTGTTAGAGTTAACAAATGTTTGACTGTAGTTTGGATGTGTTTAGTATTAGTTTAATTCTTTAAGAGTGGTTTCGGTATGTTTTAGGTGTTTTAGGTGTTCGTTGTTTTTAACGGAAGTGTTGTGACGGAGTGTTTTAGGCCTAGTGGTTTTCGCTTCTTTATTTAAAGTTATGCTTCTTTGTAGATGATATATTAATGTTTATATGTGTTCCGAAATTATTTGGGTGTTTTGTGTGGGTGGGTTTGTTTCTGTAATTTTTTACAGGTTCCTGGTTTTCGCTGTTCCGTTTCGTGGATGGATGCGTTTTTTTTTTTGCAAAGAAGAGTGTAATACTTTATTAAACTAATATTTTTACACTCTCTTTCCTATTTTTGGGGTTTCCGGGATCTGTTTTTAATTCTTTAAGTTTGCATTCTGTTTTTAAGCGTTTCAATTGATGTTGCAGATGAACATACGTTTTTTATAATATTAAAAGTGTGTATATATTAATAATTTTTTTAGGTGTACACACTTTGTTTTCTCGAGATTTCCTGGAGCGATTTTTTGTTTTTTAAACTTATTTTCGGGTTTTGAAGGGTCTCGATTTGATGTTGGAGAACTTTTAAGAGTTCCTCTTTTAATATTCGGGTTGTAGGTTTGTCAGTGCTTGTACTTGCTTCTTTTATGCTTTCAAGGGCATCTCTTATTTCCATTTCTGTGACTTTGGGGGGATGATTATGTTCTCTTGTACTCTGGCTTCTTCTGTTATAGCCCTGCCATAGCATTTATTGGAATAGTATTTAGTGCATTTCCAAAAAACTTTCAATCCTGTCTGTCTTTCTTATTATAGACATACCCCATATAGCATAGTAAAAGTTTGTTTTTTTGAGACATGACAAACTCTGCACCTTCAGTCATTTTTGTATTGGTAGTGCTATGAAAGAGTAGAAAGAAACAGTTTTTAAGTATAATTGATGTTAACAATTTTTAACAGTATTATTTTTGCAATTATTATACTTACTATTTATATTTGGTGCAATGTGAACGTTTCAGTATATTTTCTTCTGATTTTACTTGTATTTTGATTATGTTTTTTCTGTTTGTGGGAGAAAAATATTATTTAGTTATTGTATATTTTAATGTAATTTAGAGATGTTTTAGAAGGCAACATCTTTAAAAGTTAAGATTTTAATTTCTTAAATAGTTGAAAATACATACTTAATTGTTTGTGAAAGTCTTTATTTTTCAGGAGTTGCTTATGAGTATGTATAAATTATCTGTTAAGGAGATAGTAATAAATAAAATATGCATTACAATTTTGTATGGAAAAATACATTAGTTGTGTTTTGGTATTATTTAAAATATTGCTTACTTTGATATTTTGTAGATGTTTTCAATTTGAAGGAGTAGGTTTTGCGGGGGTGTATACAATTTCTGTTAAGGAGATAGAATAACAATAAAATGTGAATAAAAATTAGTGTATACAAATTTAGTCGGTTTGTTTTCTATTATTCAAAAGCTATACTTACTTAGGATATTTGTAGAATAAATAATTTGAAGGTAGTAGGTTTAGGGTATTTATAAATGTTCTTTTAAGGAGAAAGTAGAGAAATAAAATATATATTACAATTTTGCATTATTGAAAGGAGTTTGTGTGGTTTACTATTATTTAAAATATATACTTATGTGGGTAATTTGTAGAGTCCTTTATTGTTGATGAGTAGGTTTAGGGTGTGTATAGATTTTCTGTTAAGGAGATACAACAAGAAAAAAATGTGCATAAATATTTATTTTTAAAAATGCATTTGATCTGTTTCCTAATATTCAACATGTATACTTACTTTAGGATTTTGTGGAGTTGTGTAATAGAAAGTATTATATTTTGACGTTTTATAAAATTTCTGTTAAGGAGATTGAAAAGAAATACAATATGCATTACAATTTAGCATTTCAAAAAGATAGTTGGTATGTTTTAGTACCCAGTAAAATATATACTTACATTGTTAATTTGTGTTGTTCATTATTTTGATTTTTTTCTTTTTGGGTGTGTATAAAGGTTCTGTAAAGGAGGTAGAACACAAAAAAAATAGCATTATAATTTTGCTTTTAAATAATCGTTGTTTGTTTCTTAAAAAATGCTACAAAATGCTTATTTTTTCGAAAAAGATATGAAAGGTTTAGTGCTCTATTTAGGATGTCTCTGTAGAGGAGATATAAATGGTGTAAAACACATGTGAGAAATAGTGTTTGATAACATAAATGGTATGGTAACATTTTAGTTTGGTAAAGGTTAAATATAGGAAAACTTACTTTATGTATGTCTGTGATATTCTTCTCAGCAACAGTAGTTATTTTTGGAGAAAGTTGAGCAGCGTGGCACCTTCTTCTTTAGATTTAGAAGTAGGAAGTAATGCTTGAAACAGTTTCCTTTTATACTGTGTATTTGATTAGTGTTTGTGTTTCATTGGTTTAATGTAGAATAGGAGCTTTTGATTGGCAGGTTTGAATTTTTTTTAGTTAATTGGTATTCTTTGTGCAGAGTAAGTGGTAGTAAGTTAATACATTTTCTGAATATATACTATAAGTGTATTTAGTGTTACAATATATTTTATATTATTTTTAACATAGTTTTTTTAAATTATGTAATGTATTATACATTTAATTTATGTCTTTTAGTGAGTTTTAGGTGTTAAAGTGAACTTTTGTTTGTTTGTTCGTTATTTAATTGGTATTATTAGTTAGATATTTATCGTAGAGTGTATTAAATCAAATATATATATATATATATATATATCTTAATATTATATTGTTTGGTATATTTTTACATAGTCGATATTTTATTTTTTTCGATGTTTGTACTAACTATATTTTAGTTGTCGATATTTTAGCTGAGTACTGTTTATTTTTGGGATTGACGATATTATGTCTTTCTATATTTTGTCTTTTGATATTTATTAGTGACTATATTGTGTACTCGATATTTTGGTTGTTTGTTAAATAGGTATAGTGAATCGATATTATGGGTGTCGATAATTTCTCGACGATATTTTTGGTAGTGTATATTTTGTCCGTCGATATTTACTCACTGATCCCTCAAGGACAAATCCGTGACCACAGGCCTATTGAACATGCTAAATGTACCATCTTTGTGAATACTAAGCCCATAGATGTGTTGGCCGATTCGTGTGCCTCAGTTACCTTATTCAATATTGATGTCATAAATTACATGTTTGATACCTCCAGTCTCAAAATGTTGGAACCTGACATTTCAGCAGTAGGCTATGCCGATGAGAACATTCCTTTAGTAGGGATGATGAGTGTGTATTAAATTCAAAGGAAGAACTACATGGGGCAAAGTGTACATGGTAAGCAAAGGGTCAAATCTGTTGGGTTGGCATCATCAAAGAGAGCTGGGGATTGTACTCAACCCTAACAATACAGATCAAGTTCTCGTAGCTGAGGAGTGGAGGAAACCAGCAGAGATGTAAACATTTGTTCTGAGTTGTTCACTGGAATAGGTCAAACTGTAAATAGCAATGCCTGTGATGTACCTCCCACAGGAGTGTACATCATTTATAAACAAAGTGCCAAAAGCCCTGTAGAGGGGGGGGGGTGCCAGAGATGGTTCACGCTGTATCAAGTACTTATGTTGTTAAAAGTTGGCTTGCAGTTTCCAATATTTCTATTCTATTTTATAATCCCAAGCAGTTCTCAAGACTCCATGGACTAAGTTGGCATTGGAGATAATCTGTCCCACAGGACAATCAAGAGTCTCAAAGAGATTTTTGATTGTTCTCATGGATTACACATTACACTGGATCAAATACAAGTGTGTCTCACATGTCTTGACAAAAGTCCTTATTTACTTCTTTAGAGACTCATTTGAATGTGAAGGTGTGCCAGATTGCACAGTCACCAACAATGATATCAAATTATCATCTATGGAAATGAAAACATTCCTTTGTGAGCTGGGCATCAAGCATAAGGAATCTACTGAGTATTGCCAAGGAGACAATGACCCTATTTGGATGTCAATGCTCTGGATCAAAAATCTCACTCATCTAGCGTGTACCAACAACATGGATGTAGATAAAATGTTAAGAGAAAGCATTTGGGCACATCACACCTCTCCTGACTTGATGACGGGAGTCACTCCTTTTGCTTCCATCAGGGGAAGGGATCCGATTGCCTATTCTATACTCCCTGATTTGCCATGCATAGTCTTTCATGCTAATTGTCTACATCATATGTAACCCGGCCGTCATTTCTCCTTTCTTTGACAGCTGGGTGCCCTCCGCCTTCTAGGCCTAGGGGTTTCTATGTTTCTCGTATGTTTATGCTATGTTTATTCACAGGTTCCTTGTGCCCTCTAACCTCTTCCTTGTTTTTTTATTTCAGACTGTTTCCTTGCTTTCCCTTTCCCCTCTATAGAGACATGCGTTACAATATCTCTCTTTTTCCCCCTGGTACTTTCCTCTTTGTTGTTTCCTTCCTCTCTTTCCCTGTTGGTACCTTCCCCTCTCCCCCAGCCTCCTCCACCCTCTTGGAACTTTCCTTTAGAGTTCACTATGTAATGTTGGACAGGTAGTCAGTTACGGAGAGTGGATGACAGAAAAAAGACGCTTGAATTTACCTTACCTCAGTATTCATCTTTATAATAACATAAAGGTCAGTAAATGGAAGTATGATTGATTCTTTGCATGACTGATTAGGTGTGTGGATAAATGGAAGTGTGAGTGTCTGTATAGGTGTATGAGTGCTTATGATAGTGTTGTATTGATGAGTGACTCCATGTATGATTGATTGTATGTGTGAATGAGTTGATGTGTGTGTAGACCTAGGAATCAGTCAGTGCATATGTAGTAGCTAGTATCGGTGTATCAATGGTTTGAAAATGGTAGTCTGTATTTTACAGTGGCTGTATCAAAAGTTTTATTAGAGTGTGAGGAGGTGCGTCAGATTTTCACATGGATGAAGTAATCAGTGATATCATCAGTGATGTCATTTGAGATGTCATCAGTGATGTCACCAGTGTTGTCACTGACCTTGTCATGAATTATATAATATGTGACATCATAAGCAAAGCATTGAGGGAGCGCGAGTTATAATGAGCTGAACTAACTATAACCGGGGAATTTCAATGGTTTTGTATGAGTGAAATGTCCAACTAACTATAACGTCCCTGAAACCTATGTTTTTTTCAGTGAATTTCTAAGGTTTTTTAAATGCTAATTTCTAACTATAAAGTGACTGAAACCTATGTTTTATTCAGTAAATTTTAATGTTTTTAAATGCTAATTTCTAACTATAACATCCCTATTAACTCCCCTTGAATCCTGAAGGTCATTGTGGGCAAGTAGCCCACCAGGAACCTCCAGTAAGTGCCACAGAGCTGCGTTGCAGAGAGGTGTTCCTAGGCCAAACCCCTTTTTATATCACTCTGCACACTCAGCTTCTGGTGCACTGCTGGTGGGGAGATGAGGTCCTCTTGTGTACTGAGGACCTCAGGACACAAATGTACTTCATCGTCAGAGCAGCAGTGCGCCAGAAGCCGCAATTGCAGCACGGTGTAAAAATGGACCCTCTGGATTCAAGTGAACACGCCAGGGTGTGTGTTTGCACACTTGTCATATCAGGCCCGTCCCCTCCTTGCATCAAAGTGCAAAGGCGTCCCCTGGCACATAGGACGTTGGGGGATTAAGTCTGCTTGAATCCTGATGGTCCCTGAGGGCCAACCAGCCCACCAGGCACCTCTAGTAAGCGCCACAGAGCTGAATTGCAGAGAGGTGTAAAAAGGAGTGTGGCCCCGGAAAAGTCTCTGCAACGCAGCTCTGAGGCACATTTTGGAGGTACCTGATGGTGCTAGTTGGCCCCCAGGGACCCTCCAAATTCAAGGGGAATTAATTCCCCAACTAACAACGCACCAGGAGTCACATTTGCAGAGTGGTGGAGAATGGGGGCGTGAACTCTGGCGATATCCCCCTTTTTTATTAATTATTTTTTTACAAGGGAGGCTGTGTGACCCCCCTTTTTTCTACTTTTTAGGGCCCTGGGGACCCCATCCCCATGGGCCTGTCTGCTTTTTCTAAAAAAAATTCATGGGTGAAGGTGCTCGAGCCATATATTGAAAATGCAGACAGTGATTTGCTAAGAACATGAAACAGTATAGCCTCTCCTGGCCACTCTATAAAAAATACTTAGAATGAACTAAGCCAGAGGTTCTCATGTTATCGCTTTTGCAAAGATGAAAGGGTGAGTGGGCCCGCCTGTTTCAGACCTGTGGCCAAGCAGAGAAACACAGATATAAGCAGGAGTCCACTGAGTGATCCCACAGGGCTATGGTAAGCTTGTGCTGCGGATGGCTCAGGCCCATCTGGGGCCTGTTACCTGCTGAGTTATATGAAATCTGCCCTGATGCTCTGCCTGACAGCCATGCCAGGCCGGAAGTGACCCAACCCAAAGAAAGGCTGTTTGAAAGACAGGCCTTAGTGGGAATGGCCCTATCTGGTGCCAGGCCCAGCCCCTCCAGCACTGCCTCGACATTTGCAGCTGTTGCCATGGAGACACGGGCACAAGCTCCATGCTCAGACATGGCACCTGCCAGCTCTTGCCATCCTGGAAAGGTCATCTACCGAGAGATGGTTGGGCGGGTCACGCCCAGGACAGGGCCGGGTGCAAAGGAAGAGGTTGAGGAAGTCAGGGGGGTATGGAAGGAAGGAGAGCTGGTGAGAAGAACAAATGGAGGACTTGAGGAGACAAGACAGAAGGGGCAGAAGAACCCAAGAGACAATGAATGACCCTGAATAGAAGCAACAAGAACGGAGGCTTTAATGGAGGGAGGTCAGCTGACTGGTGGGTGAGTGGAGGGATGGAGAAGAGAGAGAGGTAGAGACATGGAACAGAAGTGACAATGACAGGGGATATTTATAATAGGGGTGGGTTGACTTCAGGGTTTGTGGGCTGCGAAATTAGACGGGAAGCAGCAAAGCAAATCAGAGAGGGTCTGGTAGAAGGGAAGTGCGGACAAGGGAATGGTGGAGAAAGACATAAAGGGGCGCACAAGAAAAAGTAGGGAGGGATGGTAAAATGGGAGTAGAGGGCAGCAAAATGGAGAAAGACAGCACAGGAAGGACATTAATGGCGGGAATTGTAAATATAAATGAAAGGATAAGAACTTGTTAACAAATAGAGCAAAAGCAGAGAAGCGAGAAAGGAAGGGTAAATAACAAATGCATAGTGATGTAATTTAGCCGCTTCAGATGCCATTGCTGGTTTTATTTATATACGAGGATGTCGCAAAGTTCTTCGTTAGCGTGATACATTCCGATACTGAGCAACGACAGGCATATTATCCCACTCTTGCATAAAAATGGTTCAGATTAGCATGGCATCGCAGCAGTGGCCTGTAGGTAATGCAGCAGTTCTATCAAGCTGCCACAAGGTGTCACTGTTGCTTGACTTACCGTCTTGAATTTTTGCAGTCATTCCACATTATTCCCTGTTCTCCTACCACAGTTGCAGGATCTGAGGTTCAAGAGTCCACGGGTAAGTGAACAAGAACAATGTGCGAGCTCTGCCTGCCCCATCCTCTCCTGCCCCGTCTAGCTGGGACAGATCCCTGCCCCCGAGCATAAGCATGAAAGGCTTTGCAGCAGGCAAGCAAACAGTGACTGTCACCTGAGCAGAATCGAGGACTCACCCGAACCCCTGTAACTATGTCTGTATTTCTCAGAAACACGCGGCTGGCAAACTGCTAAAGCTGTCTCTAGCCCAGAATTAAGAACAACCGACCCCCTTTGACTGACTCCAGTCAATAAGAATGATAGATGACACTTATACAAATGTACTTTACATATTATAAGGTGCAGCTGTTAAGATTCCCCATATAGTTAGAGCCCCCAGAAATATTGTCAATCACGACACACAAGCTTAATGGCCTATTATTACTTGCATCAGTGATGTCACTGACCATGTCATGAATGATTTAATAAGTGATGTCATCAGAAGTATATTGTGGGGGCGCGAGTTATAGTTAGCTGAACTAACTACAGCGGCCAAATTTCTCTGATTTTGTATGAGTGAAATGTCCAACTAACTATAACGTCCCTGAAACCTGTGTTTTTTCAGTGAATTTCTAAGGTTTTTGAAATGCTAATTTCTAATTATAACATCCCTGAAACCAAGGATTTTTTCAGTAGGCTTTAAAGGTTTTTTAAATGATAATTTCTAACTATAACGTCCCTGAAACCTATTTTTTTTATGTGAATTTCTAAGGTTTTTAAAATGATAATTTCTAACGATGCCTACACGGGTAGGACATGTGAAGGAGGAGGAGGAGGAAAGGCACAGAAAGAAGCAAGAGAAAGATGAAGTAAAGTGCAAGAAGAAATAGGAGATATGCTGAAAGAACCAACAGAGATGCAGAGAAAGGCCCTGTTGCAAACTCACCCTGTGCCCCAACTTTTAACTGACTGCTACTGGTGGTAACTGAATCTGACTAAGGATGCCCGGAACCAGTGCTATGCTGAAAAACAAATTTAATACAGTGAAAACACCTACATACACTAGGGTACACTATGGGTTGGGGTACCCCTGTGATTGGCATGACCTCCCCTGTAAGGCCCTAGTACCTAATAGGGCAGGGGAATTAAAAGTACATCTAACTCAGAGTTGCAGAAAGAGGCAAGAGAAGTGCATAAACAGGCAGGACAGGTGCAGAAACAGGAAACATGGGTGCAGAAATAGGCAAGTGAGGTGCATAAAGAAGTAAGAACAGTGCAGGAAGAACCAACGGAGGTGCAAAAAGATACAAGAGGGTGCAGAAAAAGGTAGGAGGGGTGCAGAAAGAAGGAAGAGAAGTGCAGAAAGAGACAAAAGAAATGCTGAAAGAAGCAACAGAGGTTAAAAAAAAGCAAGATAAGTGCAAAAAGAGGAAAAGTAGGTGCAGAAGAAGCAAGAGCCTTGCAGAGAGACCCAACAGAGGTGCATAAAGAGGCAAGAGGGGTAAGAAAAATAGATAGGAGAGGTACACAAAGAGGCAAAGGAGGAACAGAAAGAGGCAGGAGGGGTGCAAAAATAAGGAAGAGACCTGCAGTTAGAGGCAAGAGGATTGCTGAATGAAGCAACAGATGTATAGAAAGAAGCAGGAGAAGTGCAGAGAGAGGTAAGTGAGGTGCATAAAGAAGCAAGGGCAGTACAGAAAGAAGCAACAGAGGTGCTGAAAGAGGCATGAAGGGTGCAGAAAGAAGGAAGAGAAGTGCAAAAAGAAGCAACAAAGGTGGCGAAAGACACATAGAGGGTGAAGAAAGAGGTGGGAGAAGTGCAGAAAAAAGCAACAGAGGTACACTAATAGGCAAGAGTGATGCATAAAGATGAAAGATAGGTGAAGAAAGAGGCTAGAGAGGTGTACAAAGAGGGAAGACGTGTTCAGAAAGAGGTAAGAGGGGTGCAGAAACAAGCAAGAGAAGTGCAGAAAGAGGCAAGAGTATTGCTGAAAGAAGCAACAGAAGCTTAGAAAGAAGCAAGTGCAGTGCAGAAAGAACAAACAGAGTTGCTGAAAGAGTAAAAAAAGGTGCAAAAGGAGTCACAAGGGGTGCAGAAAGAGGCTAGAGAAGTGCAAAAAGAAGCAACAGAGGTACACAAAGAGGCAAGAATGGTATAGAAAGAGGGAAGAGAGGTATAGAAAGAGCCGAGACAATTGTACAAAGATGGACTGGTGCAGATAAAGGCAAGAGGGGTGCAGAAACAGGTAAGAGAACTTCGGAAAGAGGCAATAGAATTGCTGAAAGAAGCAACAGAGGTGTAGAAAGAAGCAAGAAAAGTTCAGAAATAGCCAACTGAGATGCAGAAACAGGCAAGAAAGGTACATAAGGAGGGAAGACGAGTGCAGAAAGAGACAACAGGGGTGCAGAAAGAAGCAAGACAGGTACAGAAAGTAGCATGGAAAGTGCAGAATAAAGCAACTGGTGTGCAACAGGGGTGCAGAAAGAGGCAAGGGAAGTGTAGAAAGAAGCAACAGAGGTGCAGAAGGAGGAAAGAGAACTCCAGAAAGAAACAAGAGAGTTGCAGAAACAGGCAAAAGAGGTACAGAACGAGGGAACAGAGGAAGAGACAGAGGCGAGAGAGGTGGAGAAACAGGTACAAGGGGTGCAGAATGAGGCAAGAGGGGTGAAGAAATGTGTGGAATAGATGCATAAAGAAGCTAGAGCATTGCAGAAATAACCAACAGAGTGCAAAAAGAGGCAAGAGAGGTGCAGAAATAAGTAGGAGAGGTGCACAAAGAGGCAAGACAAGATTTGAAAGAGGCAGGAGGGGTGCTGAAAGAAGGAAGAGACACGCAGAAAGAAGCAACAGAGGTGCTGAAAGAGGCATGACGTGTGCAGAAAGAGCAAGATAAGTACAGATAGAAGCAACAGAAGTACAAAAGGAGGCAAAAAATGTGCAGAAAAGCTAGATAAGGTGCAGAAAAGGTAGGAAAGGTGCAGAAAGGAACACAGGTGCAAAAATAGGCTAGTGAGGTGCAGAAGAAGGCAAGAGTACTGTTGAAAGAGGCAAGAGAGTTGCAGAAACAGGCAAAAGGGATGCAGAAAGAGTGAACAGGTGTACAGACAGTAACAAGGGAGGTGTAGAAAGTGGGAAGAGGGGTACAGAAAGAAGAGAGTGAGGTACAGAAGGAGGCAAGAGAGATGCAGCAAGAGCAATTGTTTTGCAGAAACAGGCAAAAGGGAAGAATAAAGAACTAATAGAGGTGCAAAAAGAAGCAAGAGGGGTGTAGAAAGGGGCAGGATCAATGCGGAAAGAGAGGTTTGTGCACTATTATCACTAATCTAACACCCATATTTAGCAATAAGTAAAACATGACTATTCCAGCTTTGCAAAGGGCCTTCCACCATGCTGTAACACATGGAGCGGCATTTTTCGAACCGTTTGAGCTAGAAACAAGGCTTTTTTTGTTCAAATCAGTAGATTATGCAACAGATGATAGAAAATTTGGCAAATGCAGAAAATGTTTATTTATGTGACAATTGGTGCAGCCGACAAAATGCCTAAATCAAGAATGTGTCCGTAGATAGTAGAGTTGTAATGTTACGTAACCTATTAGTGTGCGAATAGAGCTGTAAATGATGTTTGGTGTCAAAATCCACTCTGGTGTTGAAGTAAAGAGATGAATGCAGGAGGGAAGGAGAAATTGAACTGACACAAGACGTCCAGTTGACAATAAAGTACTGCCAACAAGCAACAAAGCCCTTTCCGTGCCTGAACAGCCTAAACCTGAAATATCATCAACAAGTTGCATTGGAACAGTAACTATAGGGCTTCAGAGCAGCGTGACAAAAAGCAAGCACGTTCACTCGGTATATGTGCCTTTTATTTCTATTTCCCATTGCAGCAATTGAATATTAGCGAGACTACGGTTTGGCATTGTTTTGTGAAAGTAAAGAAAATGGGCCCACACCCTCCGGCTTTGCAGCACAATAACAACTAATTAGAAAGCAGTGAGCTTCTTACACACCATACTAGCTGCAGGATTCATACCTACTTACCTGGCTTCTTCCTCAGACTTTCCATTGACTTTGTAACGAAATCAAATGGGATTTGAAATTTGCTTAAAGTTCTATTTTAAAATAAAAATCTTTAAAAAAAAATAGCTAATGTCAAGATTAGGGCAAATTTCGGAATTCCTAACTGTATGCTGAATGATACATGTGAACAATTTTTTGTTTGTGGGATTCTCACCTGTGGATTAGCTATGACTGGGGCAATGATGCAGGAAGGTTACAGCAGAGAACCCCTTATGCAGGCAGGTTCCTCCTTGCTGCTAAGCTGTATAAGGAAGGACTCAATGAAGAGAGAGCTGGCGCAGCCGGAAGTAAATCAAAAATGCTCATAGTGATTATGTGTGTACTTGTTTGGGCTTCGGTGTTTGGTAAATAGTTTGTGTATGTGTGGGGGTGTGCATGCACTTTGTGGGTGTGTGTGCGTGAATGTGTGCTAACGTGTCTACAGAAAGGTTGTGTGTGTGTGGTTTGCTTAGATGTCTCTGTGGGGAGTCGTGTGTGTTTAGATGTGTATAGGGAGTTTGCGTGTGTATGTTTGCATGTGTGTGTAGATAGGGAGATTGTGTTTGTGTGTTCATATAGAGAGCTTGTGTATGTGTACCTGAGTAAGTTTATAGTGAGGTCATGTGTGTAAGCGTGCTTGTTTGTGTGGAAGGCACTTTTCATGCATATGTGCTTGCACGTTGGCGAGGGTTGTGTGTACGGGACATTTCTGTGAGAAAGTATGTGTTGGAGACAGTATGTTTGATCTTAATATAGTCCATTCTGAGGGCTCTCAAGGGTTTTTCTTTTTTCTCACCAACTAGTAACATGGTGTCAGACCTGAGCATGCAGTAAATTAATGAATATTGGTAAGTAGCAAGGGTAGCGTGGGTCCTTTTGTCCTTCTGGTGGGTGGTAAAAGAAAGAAAGAAAGCAACAATTGGGGTGTAATGGGCTGCCGACACCTCTGGTCTTCTGTGCTACTACTCCTTCTGCACTGCTCAATGCTACACCCCTGAACTGATATCATCAGGCACGAGCCTGGTGCACGGATTCATGTAGTGGGAGCAGTATCTCCAATAGGATCATTTCGGCCAATAAGGTGGGGTGGATTGGGAGGGTTCCGAAAATGGTGCAGGGGGACTGCGTGATAGGTAATTTTGATAGGGCCGGTGTGGCTGAGAGGTTATTCTGGGACGGATCTGGAGTCTCGAGCAACGATCACTTAAGACCGCTGCCTTTAGGCTTCTTTTACCCTCCCACATCAAGGCCACACGGCCCGCATTGTGCTCCTATAGGGGGTAGGAGAGGGCCGCAACTGGTAAAGGAGGTAAGGGTAGGATTGCAAAGTCCTCACCAGCAAATATCAGTAGGCGCGGGCCCACTGACACATACTGGATTTAATCCCCCTGAGTCACAACAGCACGCACCCCCTGGCCGAAATATACAAGGTACATCTGATGGGGGTGGGCTGGTACTTAGCAACCGTTTTTCCTCACTATCGGGGCTAGAGGACACAGACTGACTACCTGCACCACTATTAGTACATTTAGGTGAAGATTCTAGTCCCACTTCTGACTCCCTGGAAGTATGTAGGCTACTGAGTTGGAATGTGGCGGGTGTTAGAACAAAAAGGGTTGATGAGGCATGGCTCACTTTTATTTCCTTGCATGATATTGTTGCCCTTCAGGAATCCTGGGATACATCACCTAGTTTTTGTTTAGATGGGTTCTCGAGCTTTGTGGTGCCCGCTACCCCCAGTGTTGCGGGCAGAGCCAAAGGTGGCCTCATCTTGCTTTTCTCACTAAAACTCATGGGGGCTTTTAAAGTAATTAATCAACCTTCGCCAAACCTTTTGTTAGTGGAAAGGGTGATCTCCCCAACCCAGAAGATAATTTTTAATACTTTTTATAATGCAGGACCCCAGGACAATAGTAATGATAATTTTGGTTCCCTGGATCAACTTTTGTCAGAGGTCAGTCAAGATACACATATTAATATCGATTTCGTCCTTATGGGCGATTTTAATATTCACCCATGTACTCTGTTATGCAGTACAACTGATTACTTGGGACAGAGTGGCTCAGACACTATGCACTTTGAGCACTCTAAAGGGGGAGAGGCATTAGAGGAGTTATTGGCCAATTCCAATTTGTTGGAACCTGCCAGTGGTTCAGGCGGACCGAGGCTTAACACTTTTAAAGGGTCGGACCCAGGATCCATTATTGATTATATATTTGTGTCTTCAACGATCTCACACAGTGTTGCGTCATATAAAACCTTAATTTCCACTTTCAGCGATCACAATCCCGTCCTATTGGAAGTTTACTGGGGTGGTTCAATGGGCCCCATGCCGCCCTCTGTTAAACCTAGGGTGGGAACCTTAAAAGTGGTGGACCAGGGTAGACGGCTCAAGTGGGCTAATGTGGTGCCAGATGACTTCTATGAGGCTTTGTTCCCCAAAATTGAAAGTGCTGTGGCAATTTGTCAAAACCCTGGTGCAGAAAAACGCGAAATCCTGGGGGCTTATGAGGAAATCTGTTTACAAATCTCAAACCAGCTGACAGTAAAATTGGGGATGAGTGGCAACAAAGAACATCGATGGTTTGACTCTAAATGCTCCAAAACACATAGCGCCCTCTTAGCAGCCTTAAAACATAAACCTAGAAATAGGGAGGCTGTATCCGCCCTAAGGAGGGAGAATAAGCAGGCCATCAGAGAGCGCAAGGAGGGTATTAAGCAAGACGCATGGGAGAAGCTTCTTTCAGCCGAAGTCATGCGGGATAGTAGCCAATTTTGGAAAGTGATAAACCAGCCCCTGTTCTCTGGTCAGGAAAATATGCCTATGGATTGTGTCATCCCTGACGACAGGTGGCTTGCCCATTTTAAAAAAGTGTACGGAGACTCATCACCCGGGTCACAGGGCCCCCAAGCAACTACCTCTGAGTATGTCCCGCTAGTCTTTACTACCGATGAGGTCGAGAGAGCCATTTTAGAAACCTCGAAAAACAAAGCACCAGGCCCAGACGGAGTCCCTGCAGATTTTTATCGGCACTCTCCAAAATTATGGGCAGGAGTACTATCCAAGGTTTTCACAGCCGCTAATGGTAAAGTAATCCCTATTTCCTGGGCCACCTCAGTCATAGTACCAATACTTAAAAAAGGCCAGAGGGAGGACCCAGGGTGCTACAGACCCATATCCCTCCAAGATTCTGCCATTAAAATATTGGGAAGAGTCCTCTTAACAAAATTAAGGGATAGCGTGGAAAGTAGTGGGGGCATAGCTAATGCCCAGTATGGGTTTAGGGAGAAGAGAGGCACGGTCGGGCAGTGTTCAAATTTACAACTTTTGCTTGCAAAATACACTTTAGCCAAGGAGGGGTCGTTATTTCTGGCATTTATGGACCTCTTCTCGGCCTTCGACCTGGTAAATAGATCTAAATTGTGGGATATCCTCCTGAAGATGGGTATAGATGGAGCCTTGGTAAACTTTATGGCATCATTACATCATGAATTATTTGCCAAAGTTAGAGTCACCAAGGAGGGTAGATGCACGTCCTCTTTTAGGTCCATGCGAGGGGTGCGCCAGGGTTAAATCCTGGCCCCCCTCCTTTTCACAATGTACATTAATGGCCTAAGTAGCCATCTTGAGGAAGTACAGGGTGATTTTCCGCGTATTGGAGAGGTTAAAATACCTGCCCTCCTTTACGCGGATGACGCAGTACTCATAGCCCGCACAGGTGTCGGACTGCAACGGTTGTTGGATGCCTTTGGGGTCTTTATGGACTAACTCGACCTAAAAATAAACGCCAACAAATCCCATACTATGGTAGTAGGCCTCCAATGTAGAAAGGGCAAAAAAATGATTTTTAAATGTAAGGAAGAGGTGGTTTCAAGAGTGGCTGTTTTTCCCTACCTAGGAGTACTCTTTGACGAGCGAGGCACATTGAGGCCCCAGGTCAGAGCCAGAGGTCTAGCTGTGGCAAGGTCAACTGCCTCACTCATGGGGTTTTCTAAACGGTTGGGGGCTAGGCTGATGCAGGCAATGCTAAAGATCTATAACTACAAATGTGTAGCAATTGCAGCATATGGCTCGCCATTGTGGGGTTATATAAAAGATGATACCATCCAGAGGGTGGAAAACAGGTTTTTACGATCACTGCTATCGGTCCCTCAGTCCACCCCAACCTTTTCAACACACGTGGAGGTGGGTTTGGACTTTGTTACCGATAGGTTGAGGCTGGCCCCAATAATTTTTTGGCTTAGGACCTGGCTGAATAGTGAATTATCTTTGAACCACTCTATTATGGCTTATGTCATGTCCTTGGATCATTCCAACAGGGTGCCCTGGCTGGAAAACATAAAACGATCTTTAGTGGAGTTGGGCCGTCCGGAACATTTTCATTCACCTTCTTGTATCAGGAGGGAGGACATTGGTATGATTAAAAAACATTACATGGAGGGGGCCAGACTGGCACGGGAGGAAAGTGAACTGATGAAGCCAACAGTTAGATCGCATTATTTGCTTCTACATTCTCCCTCAATGGAACCATATCTGGCCATTGTCACCAAACCGTTCCATAGGTTCCTGTTGACAAAGTTCCGTTTTAACCTAATGCACTACCAGCTGGGCAGCTATCCTAAATGGACAAAACCGGAGTCAGCCCCATTTTGTAAATGTGATGACAGATCTGTACAAAACACAATGCACTTTACTTTGTTTTGCCGGTTTTTTACTGCGGAAAGGGAAACATTTTTGTTACCTATTTTAAGAAAGGAAGGCTTTACCCAGGTAAGGCCTGCTGTAATTTACCTGCAGCTCCTAGGTAGCACTTACGTTATATTTAGCGTTGCTAATTTTTTGGTAGCCGCAACAAGATCGAAATCTCGCATAACAAGAACGTGATTATATTAACATTGAACTTGTCTATTTTTTCTATCTGAAATGAAATTTTTACAATGTACCTGGCAAATTTTTATACTCTTTGCTGCTAATTTGTTCATCATGTGTTATCCTGCACTTGAAATGTATGTATATATACATTTTTATACCTTTTATGATTTTAACAATCGAATAAAGTGTATTTGACTGACTGACTGACTGATATCATCACATATGTAAAAATAAAACAGAGTACTTTGTCCATTGAACATTATGTGTCTGTACTGACCTTTCCCTTGTAAAAAGGTGAGATCAACTGAGCTGCTTTATTGAGAACGGACAACAATTAATTAAAACAAAACTAGCAGGTTGTGTATTCGTTAAGCATGTGTTTTTCTTTCACCTCAATAGAATGTGACGGTGATGAATGAGAATGTGTGATACGTTTTCACAGTTTTTTTGTTGGAGTTGTATATATATCAATCAATCAATCAGAGTACAGGTAAAGCACGCTACTTACCTGTGAGGGTGTCTAGGTGCTGAGAGGTGGGGGTGCTGCTACTGCTCAAAGAGCCAGGTCTTGAGGAGTCTTCTGAAGGCGAGTAGGTCTTAGGTCTGCCGTAGGCGGGTAGAGAGGGTGTTTCAGGTCTTGGCGGCAAGGTAGGAGAAGGATCTGCCACCGGAGGTTGTTCGTTGGATGTGGCTAACAGCAGCGAGGGGGAGGCTGGTGGAGCGGAGCTGGCAGGTGGGGGTGTAGAAGCTGAGTCTGCTGTTCAGGTAGGCTGGTCCAGCGTTGTGGAGTGCTTTGTGTGCGAGGGTGAGGAGCTTGAAGGTGATCCTCTTGTTGACGGGGAGCCAGTGTAGGTCTCTCAGGTGGGGGGGTGATTTGTCTGCGGCGGGGACGTTGACGATCAGCCGGGCAGAGGTGTTTTGGATGCGTTGTAGTCGTAGTAGGTGTTTGGCTGGGATTCCTGTGTAGAGTGCATTGCCGTAGTCCAGTTTGCTGCTGACGAGGGCCTGTGTCACTGTTCTTCTATTTTCGGTCGGGAACCACTTATAGATCCTGCGGTGCAGGCGGAGGGTGTTGTAGCAGTAGGAGGAGATTGCGTTAACCTGTTTAGACATGGAGAAGGAGGAGTCGAGGATGAATCCTAGGTTGCATGCATGGTCGGTGGGTGTCGGTGCTGTTCCCAGTGTGGTCGGCCACCAGGAGTCATCCCAGGCTGAGGGGGTGGGTCCGAGGAGGAGTACCTCCATCTTCTCCGAGTTCAGCTTCAGACGGCTATTCCTCATCCAGTCGGCGACTGCCTTCATTTCCTCGTGAAGGTTGGTTTTGGCGGTGTGTGGGTCCTTGGTGAGGGAGAGGATGAGCTGGGTGTCGTCAGCATAGGAGGTGATTTTGAGGTCATGTTGGTGGGCCACTTGTGCAGGGGGGCCATGTAGACATTGAACAGCATTTGGCTGAGGGATGAGCCCTGGGGGATGCTACAGATGATGTCGGGTGCCTAGATCGGAAGGGCGGGAGGCGAACGCTCTGGGTTCTGCCAGAGAGGAAGGACGTGGTCCAGTCAAGGGCCTTCTCTTGGATTCCGGATTCTAGGAGACGTGTCTTTAGAGTGTGATGGCAGATATCGAAGGTGGCTGACAGGTCCAGATGGATGAGGGCTGATGTTTCGCCATAGTCTAGTTGCGCCTAATGTTGTTTGTGGCAGCGATGAGGGCTGTCTTGGTGCTGTGGTTTCGTATCTATGCACGGACTCGACCAGAAGGTATATACATCAATGACACATTAATTTTTTTTTTTGAATGCACAGCGAGCTTAAGTGATTTCCCCAGAATCACAGTTCATCTTCAGTAGGACTGCTCCACCCCCTCCCACTGTGCCAGCCATGCCAAAAGTGATATATCGGCCTCCAAGGATGGCTTGCAAGTTGCAGTATAATTGCAGTACGCAGAGTGCTAGCGGGAGTGTACCAAGTAAATGTTTTGCCTGGAAGCCTGTTTTGGTAAATGGATCATAATATCTCTTGTGAAGAATCTACTGAGAGCTTAGGAGGGGTGGGGCGGCTGGAACCTCTGTGTATTCGACACTCCAACTGAACACAGCGTTATGTGCCCTTGTGGGTTTGTTTATAATAAGTCACCCTGTCCATTTTAAAGCCCGTTCTTGAGCACTCACGTACACCTCCATTGGTATTCAGAGCAATATATATTCTAGTGAAAAGATTTGCAGTATCTAAAACATCTCTCAAACTCCTCCCAGGTAGCTTCAAGTGTCCCGAGCACCAGTTCAATTGATTAATCGCATTTGAACCGCCATGGAGAAAAATCCTCCAAACTCCTGCTTCTGACCTCTGAGCCCCCTCTGCCAAACACCCTCCATTGTTGTTCCCAGCGTCTTCAGCGAAAGTCGCCTCGGTACCACGTAGCTTTATACCAGCCCATTGAAGGAGAAGAGGCTGCCACGAATGCCAGCCGTAGAATGCCGGCCGTGAAGGGGAGAGAAAGACTGCCAGCAGGACCTTCATTTTCCGTGACGCGCCCACTCAGGTATGCCAAAACACCATTACCGGGGGCATGACAGAGTCACCTGTGTCTACACGGAGGCATGGTTCTCCACAGCCCTTCCTTAAAAGAACCAACCTTCGAAATTAAATTAAATTTGTTATTATTTTTATGTTTGGTTGTCAATTAAATAAAATATTTCCTAATTTACGAATTAGCTTGATGAATTCTTGTTTCTGTATTTTTTTGTTTTGCAGTTCAAATCATTGAAATTGCTTAGGCAAGGTTCTCTGAATTCCAATTCCAATAATCACTCAGTAAGGGTCCCCAGATTTCAATACCTATTCAGTAGGTGGCCTCAGATTGCAGTAATGATTAAGTCAGTATCCACAGAAGTTAAAAGCTTAAGAACCACTGCCTTAGATAACAACATAACATGTGTCAAAAATAACTCACACACATAGGGGTCGATTCCGATCCCGTAAAAAGCGCTCCGAATCGTCGTACGGAGCACCCGATGCAGCTATCCATACGAATCGTACCAGGGACAGTACGAATGAAATTCCCGTACGAATCACCCTCGGAAGCCGCTGTACACGACGTTCATACGGTTAGAGGCTGCTTTTTACGACCCAGCAAGTACGATCCGTGTTGTGTACGCTCCGTACGACCCTTTTTTCTACGGGAGCTGGAAACTGTGGTACAGTCAGAGTTCGCCCCGAAACAGGTACGGAACGCCCCCCCTGGCACGGCGCGTACACCCCATGATCGCAGGAGTAGGGCGCGTAACCCTGCGATCATGGGGGGTACGTGCCGTACACCCAGCGTACATGGGGTACGGCACGTACCCAATGTACGCTGGGTGTACGGCACGTACCCCCCATGATCGCAGGGGTACGCGCCGTACCCCTGCGATCATGGGGTGTACGCGCCATACGGTGTGTAGGTGATCGTGCGCTTTTCCGTACGAATCGCCCTTACCTGACGTGGACCGTACAAATCGCGTCCGGGAAGCCTGGTCGGGACCGTAATCGTCCGGTCGTATGGCCTCCGTACGAATCATACGGAAACGGCTCCGGATGCGAGTCGTTCGGACGGTGATTTTAACGGATCGGAATCGACCCCATAGTGTGTCTTACTGTGCACTTGTTCCACTTCAAGCTTTTTAAGCTATTTACTAAATTGAAGCAGAGGCACTAGATGAGATGACAGTGGATGCAGGTTTCCAATATTTCAGTGTATGAACCAGAAGAGTCTATAAAAGATATACGTTCCCATGACACCAGATATAGACAGGAGTCCATTTGACACTGGACCGTCAACAAGAGACAAGCCGGAGCTTGAGACTGAGCCCTTCTCTCAAATGCTCCTATGTATGCAGGTAGTAAAACCATCCCCAAGTCTCTCCTAAGGATCCTGTCCTCAAAAGGTGTCAGTTGACATTTCGGAAGATTGAGAAGTAGTGTTGTAAAGCAACTAACGTCCAATTCCATTTTATGTAGGCATGCCTCTACCATGGATAATGTAAGTTGCCTCCATCATTCCAGATTTATGCAGAATCATTGTCATTAATTCCATTTAATGCAGATGTCATTTAACCCTATCTTTCTAAGAATGGTGAAAACATAACGACATCTGATTGATGACGTAGACAACTCTTGATGCAACGTTTGTCTGGGCCCAATATCTACTTTACCCTCTGTCAAGGTTAAATAAGAGCACATACAGATATATAACCAAAATAATATAGTCTGAATTGACATCATTTTACTTGACTTGACTTGTGTGACGCACACCTTGATGCACATAATGTATGTTATACACGGCGTAAATTACATAAGAAATGCCAATCTCCTATAAGATTTAATATATAACGACTACAACTTGTCAGGAGAGGTTCTTTGAAAAGATGTGTGCCCAAGATTCTGCCAGCACACTTCGCAGATGCTGAATCTCACTTGAATACAGAAGCCGAGCCCCGAAGGAAGACCGCAGCATGTGTTTGTTCTTTCACAGGGAACACTGGCTTCACACATCCACTGATTAAGATAGCTTTTGCTGTCAACAAGGTATGCAGTGCATCTCTTCTCCATAAGGCGCTCTAGACTGCAAGTAACTCTGCCTTCCATGCTCTCTTAGTGTAGCACATACAAAAAGACATTACTGGTTTAGGCTTAAGATGACATTTTAAAACATGCTAGAATTTGTGTTTTATTTTCATTATTTATAACATGCCTTCTTGGTGTTATTATAATATTCTGTGTAGTTGTTGTAGATGTACTGAGAAACAGATTGTTCCTTTAGTAATAAAAACTTTTACTTGACATTTTTATTCATCTTGGTACAGTGTCTGTGTGTGATACTGTGAATAACGAAAATAGGGTTTGCTGCTGTTTTCACTGTGCCCCTGATCCTTCATGGGATTGTTATTAATCCAAAAGCAAGGCCTCTATCTAAATTTTGCATTGAATAGTGTTTTGCAGGCTCAATAATTTGTCTTTGACATTGACCACTGGTGCCTTAATCCAAGTTCAACAATATCACTAGTGGGTGGGCAAGCTTAACTTATAGAGCTACGCAAAAGTCATAGCTTACGCAACAATAGACCATTATGAGTCAAATGCTCCTGAAGAGTTTCAAGGCCTCCGATGGAAATGGCGTATGAAGTAACCAGTTGTCCTGCTGTGGAAATATGCGCCATCCCTGGTAAATATCTGACATTTCTAACCATCTCCAAAATTGGACAGTAGAAATATCAACCACAGGGATCAGCACACCCCATCCTGCTAAGAAATTGCTTTCATGTTGCACTGAAAACCTTTCTGCATCCATCACAAAAAGACTTATATTAAGATGGGATTTCAAGTCGAGGAGGGATCCCCAAATCCTCTCAGCCAGAGACAGAAGAGAAAAAGCAGGAAAAATGCTGGGTAAGCTGGCCATCTACAGTGTCTAAGTGGTGGGAAGGGTCAGCTAGCAGCATGCATTGAAGTTCCTTTTTATCTCCTGTCTTCCAGTTCAGAATATTTCATTAGTGATCATTGGGGAAAATTATGGACGGATAAAGGGATAATGTTTCCATAGTCTTGGGGTATGGTCCCTAACCGTAAAGGAGAGGCAGCCATTATATCTTCTGCTGGGCTTTACCTTCCTCTACAAGGTGATCAGATCTCCGAAAATAAATAAGCAAATGCACACCATATAATTTGCCGGAATTTGCTCTTGTCTACTTCCAGGAAGAATGGACATAAACTCAGAATCTGATTGCTCAGTTTGATGAGCACAAAGACATAGGGGCAACCTACTCAATTAACCTTTTCCTTTCAGTGGTCAAAATCTCTATGGCAACCTGTTTTGGGAGAAGATGTGTTCCTGCTTTTGTGTATGCCAACTCAGTCCTTTTCACAGTTCACAGGATAGGGAGGTAGGGCTGGAAGCCGCACTTCACTGCAAGTCGTGTGTATGGTGCCCTTGCTTTTTGGTAATTTCTTTGGGCCGGTGTTATTCAAGAAAGGTCACACAGTTGTCTGCTAGAACTGGTCTGTCCTCTATCTTTCAAGGTCGTTTTTGGTGACAGGCTGTGAAATTGGATTAGCCAATCATTCCATAGGGTAGTGAGAACTGACAGAAGCAGCTCAGGGGGAGCATGCTGGATTGGGTAGATAGGACTCTCTCACTGCTAAATCTGGTATTTGTGAAGCACAAACTACTCATTCTTAAGGGTCTCAAGGTGCTGGGGGCTGTTGGGAAGATTAAGTGAGTTATTACCTTGAGTCACAGGGTGCTGCTGCCGGTGCCAGGAAAAGAACCGTGAGCCCTGCACTCCTGAGTCAGCCGCCCTGGCTGCTGTGCCACACCTCTCCCCTTACCACTACCACGAACCCTATAGAGCAACCTATAACCCTAGGGGTTCCCTATATAGAGAAAGGTAACCCATTGCACATCCCAACCATCACAGGTTCTCAAGTAATTTTATACATGCTATACATATTTGCTATACAGTTTACCAAAGAGGGCTAGAAAGCTCAGGTAAAAAGGCCTGAACCATAGTATAATCAGTACTCATCAGTGATTATTAGTGGCAAGGTCAGGTCACGGGAATCGAGTCCTCCACTACAAAAGGAGTGTCTCTTTGGATGGGCCCCACTCAAGCAACATGGTATAAAGGGGGAAAGCACATGCCAGGAGACTTGATATAGGGGACTGCAGAGCATCTGGACTGACAGAATATTAAAATAAGCAGGTTGTTGTATAGACACTGAGATAATGAATTTCAACCCTGCTTTAGCCATGAAAATTCAGATTGGGCAGTCATATAGAGTTTGACTACATTCCGGTCTAAAACCCACACCAGGTCTGAATCTCTCTGCTTGATTTTGAGACTTAAGAACAGATGCTGCAGCATCTCTCCAGGCTGTAGCTCTTCAGACTCCAGCTCTTCATTCTCCAGATCACCTGAGCCCAGCATGTCACCTGCATTCCTGTAGCATTTCATGATCTTCAGTGTTGAGGTGCTAGGGCCCATCAGCTCTAAAGCCTCTGATGTCATCTTCCTCACCAAAACTTGGCTCAACCAAACTGAGGCACTTTCAAGACATCCCTCAACCAATACCAACCGCTCCTGAAAAAAACAGAAAATATCTCCCTCGCTGACCACATTGAAGCTAGCTCCAACCGCAGCAAATAACTCTTCAACATCTCTAGAGCTTTCTCCAACCCCTCAGCCGTAGAAAACATCATCACCCCCGCCTAGGAACTCTGTGACACCCTTGTAGATTACTTCCATGACAAAATTGCAACCATCTATAAAACTTTGTACCCTAACCCACTTCCGGCAACACTCTCAAACTCCTGGCTCCAAAAGCGCACACAATGACCACCTGCTCACCACTTGGGACCAGCTCACCATGCAAAACACCACCACCATCAGGAAATCCATCCATTATAGAGCACCCTCTAACCCCTGCCCCAACATATCTTCAACCTTAGGAGCAAGATAATCAGCAAAAAACTCACTGACTGCCATCCTCAACACTTCCATCACCATGGCCACATTCCTCGAAGAATGGAAACAGACTGAGATCAAGCCCCTTCTCAAGAAACAAACTGCCGACCCATGAAACCTCAAGAAGTACCATTTCATTTCTCTGTTCCCCTTCCCATCCTTGAAAAGGCCATTAACCGTCAACTCATGGAGCACCTGGAGAAAAACAGTCTTCGGGACACCTCTAACTCTGGATTCTGCACCAACCACAGCACCGAAACCGACCTAATCACTGCCACCGATGACATCAGAACCCTCCTTGACCGGGGAAAAACAGCAGCCCTGATACTCTTCAGCTGTAGCCCACAGCACCATCATCAAGAGACTCCACTACATTGGAATCTAAGGAAAGGTCCTCAAGTGGATTTTCTCCTTCCTCGCCAGAAGTACCCAGAGAGCTTGCTTCCATCCTTTTGCTGCAGAACCCAAGAATATCATCTGCGGTGTCCCTCAAAGCTAGTCCTTCAGCCCCACTCTGTTTAACACCTACATGACTTAAAATCATATTCCATGCAAACGACACCCAGCTCATGCTCTCGCTGTCGGAAGACCCTCCACCACTATGGCCAACTTCCACAGATGCTTCACTAGCATCTCAAACTGAATGAAAGACAACTGCCTAAATTTCAACACAGACAAAACAGAATTGCTAATCTTCTGGAATAACTCATCATAGTGGAACGACTTCTGGTGACCCTCAAAACTAGAACCCTCATCAACTCAGACGGGCCGTGCCTGCACCTTGGCATCATTCTGTACAGCAAGCCCACCATTAAAAACCATATCGTTGCAGTTTCCTCTGACTGCTTCCTCACCCTTCGCATGATCCTTAAAACTTTTAAATGGCTCCCCATCAAAACAAGAAGAACAATTACTCAAGCCCTAGTCACCAGCTGGCTGGACTACGGCAAAGCTCTCTATGAAGGAATCACAGTGCACTCAACCTCCCCAGATAAACCCACTTCATCTCCCATCTCAGGAAGCTATACCAAAAAAAGTAAATTGAAGATGCTGATACACACCTACAAAGCCCTACACAGCCAAGTACCACCGTACATCAATCACCGCCTGAGCTTCCGCCAACCCACAAGACTCCTGCGCTCCGCCTCCCTCTCCCTCGCTCATATTCCCCACATCTGCAGAAGCAACCGTGGAGGATGCGCCTTCTCCTATCACACAGCAAAGTCCTGGAATAACCTCCCCCCTTTACCTCTGAACCACACCCTTTCTGCTGGACTTCATGAAAAGACCCAAGACCTGGCTGTTCAACTGAATTCCTCTTCACCTACCCCTAGTCCATATGGTTCACAGTGCCGGGACACCCTCACAGGTGATTAGCCATTATTTACAAGTCCTGTTTGATTGATTGATTGTTTTGTTTGTGAGCATCACAATGTGAGAATACCTTTGACACATTTCCAGGTAACATAATTGTTTCCTCCTTTTATGATCATGAATATTCAAATGTTCACAAATCAGACCTACAATCAAATGTGCACTATTCATGCAGTCTTCTAACCACCTCCACACTACTGATTCACTCCTCCAATTACCCAGGTAGTACCCATGCAGTCCAGTAATCACACTGTCACTCCCCATACACTCCTGCTACTACCCAGCCAGTACTATGTACTTATCCAATCACTCCTTCAAGACAGAAGCACTTGCAAATTCATCATGCACTCTCTTTGCAGTAATCTAATAATCAAGTTAAATAGGTACTACTCATGCAGTCATTCAATCACCCATGCACTACCAATGACTTAATCAGTCAATATCTACAGATATACTCATGCAATCACCCATGCATTAGCATACAGTTGTTTCTCTTTTTATTACTAGATAAGGTAGTTCTGCAAAGAACTTTTTTTTCTTGTTTTGGTTTTATCATTTTTTTACATTTTTTAAACTGTTTTGCATATTTTTCGGGTGTTTTTAAAAAAAAACAGCAAACGACAGAATTGTACTTTATGCAAAGTTGTTTAAGATTGGCAAATTCTGGATGAATGTCTGGGGCAGTGAGATGAGCAGCTTGAGGCTCCTGAAGTACTAGGACCAGCTTTCTAGTCGTGCTGTCACAGTTGTTTCCATGCCAATGGTCGAAGGTGAATTGTCTGCTGATGTTTGAACATGCTAGATGTTCCGCAGGAGTATTTCTTATCACTCCCCCTCAAGAGTACTCTTGGACAAAGGGTATAGCAGACCTTTCATGCATTCACTTTTTTTCACTAGGTGGAACAGAGAAAAATGTCCACACAATGCTTTCATTCTTCTTCTTCTTCAATGGTATGTTAGATTCTTCTTCTTCCAAAGAAATATCTAGCACATGAGTAGAAGAAGCCATTTCAAAGTATAAAAAGAAAAGACCATAGAAATATTCATGAAAGCTCACAAAACACAGCAGGTGTGTCTCCTGGGATGATGTATGAAGAATAAGAAAAATGGGTGTGTTCCTTCAACTTCTAGAATGGAAAACCTTATGAACCAATTAAATGCTTTCTTTAAAAGTCACATGGGACTCGAGCACCCAGCACGCACCCAGCGCACACCCTACGCCACTTCGCAAAAGTATATTTAACAGTAATCTAACTCTATTGCAATTAAAAATATATAATTTTCATGATTCGTTTACATGATCTCTTGGTCTAATATACATATTTAACTAGTAACCATATAGTTTTCAACATAAACATTTTTTGGGGGAGTCGTGCATCCAGCGTGACCACGCACGTTCATTACATTATGCAGTGCAGGGAACAGCGCTTCCGTCGCATACCAAACGCGCACATGACACAATCCCATACGTATATGACGTTAAGTAGGGGCCAGGCCCCGCGCACCCGCCACTAACCAAACGCGGCTCCTTCTCTACTTTTCGAATATGGCGCTTGAGTTTGCGGACCCACCATAATAGGCACACGATGGGTACGCGACTCCAATATTTTTTGGGAAAAAAATATACATATATTTTAAACGACATAGGACATTACATAATTAAATTAAAATACAAAAAATTAATGAAAATAATTATAGAATATTACAGTTACAAAATATAAATAAAAGCTTGATATTTTCAGAAAAACATAAAAGGTTGTATAAATATTAAATGTACCAATTCGCATTTAAAAAACTCTAGAAATTCCCTGAAAAAAACGTAGGTTTCAGGCCTGTTATAGTTAGAAATTAGCATTTAAAAAAACTTAGAAATTCACTGAAAAAACCATAGGTTTCAGGCCCATTATAGTGAGAAATTAGCATTTAAAAAACCTTAAAAATTCACTGAAAAAAACGAAGCATCCAGGGATGTTATAGTTAGAAATTTGCATTAAAAAACCTTAGAAATTCAATGAAAAAACAAGAGGTTTCAGGGACATTATAATTAGTTGTACAGTTCACTCCTTCACAACCATGGAAACTTTGCTGTTATAGTTAGTTCACCGAACTATAACTCACACCCCTGTAATGCACTGCTGATGACGTCACATATTACATCAATCATGACATGGTCAGTGACATCATTGATGTCATCAGTGATGTCACCGACCATGTCATGAATGATGTAATATGTGACATCATCAGTGCATTGCGGGGCACAAATTATAGTTAGCTCAACTAACTATAACGGCTGAATTTCTCTGGTTTTGTACGAGTGAAATATCACTCGTTAAAGTCCCTAAAACCTGTGTGTTTTTCAGTGAATTGCTAAGGTTTTTTAAATGCTACTTTCTAACTATAACGTCCATGAAACCATTGCTTTTTTCAGTGAATGTCAAAGGTTTTTTAAATGCTAATTTCTAACTATAACATCTCTGAAACCTAAGGTTTTTTCAGTGAATTTCAAATGTTTTTTGAATGCTAATTTCTAACTATAACTTCCCTGAAACCCATGTTTTTTCAGTGAATTCCTAACGTTTTTTTAATGATAATTTCTAACAATGCATACAAAAGTAGGATATGTGAAGAAAGAGGAAGAAAAGCACAGAAAGAAGCAAGAGAAATGCAGAAAAAGGCAATCGAAGTCTAGAAAGATGAAGAAAAAGGCAGGAAGAAACAAGAGATATGCAGAAAAAAACTACAGAGGTGCAGAAAAGGACCTTGTCATCCTGTGCCCCCAGCCTTTTACTGACTGCTACTGGTGGTAATTGACTCTGACTAAGGAGGCCCAGAGCAAGTGCTATGCTGAAAGACACTTTGACTACAGTGAACACCTACATACACTAGGGTACACTATGGTTTGGGATACCACTGTGATTGGCATGACCTCCCCTGGAAGGACCTCGTGGATAATAGGGATGTGGAATTAAAACTACTTCTAACTCATATGTGCAGGAAGAGGCAAGAGAAGTGCATAAACAGGCAGGAAATGTGAAGAAACAGGCAACAGGGTAGCAGAAAGAGGCAAGTGAGGTGCAGAAAGTAGTAAGAGCAGTGCAGAAAGAGCCAATAGAGGTGAAAAATGAGGCAAGAGAGGTGCAGAAATAAGTAGGAGAGGTACACAAAGAGGCAAGAGAAGTACAAAAATAGGCAGGAGGGGTGTAGAAAGAAGGAAGAAAAGTGCAAAAAGAAGCAACAGAGGTGCAAAAAGAGGCGTGAAGGGTGCAGAAAGAGCAAGATAAGTACAGAAATAAGATACAGAGGAACAAAAAGAGGCACAAGAGGAGCAGCAGAGGTAGGAAAGGTGCACAAAGGAACACAAGTGGAAAAAGAGGCCAGCGAGGTGCAGAAGGAGGCAAGAGAGTTGCAGAAACAGGCAAAAGGGGTGCAGAAAGAGGGAACAGGTGTGCAGACAGGGACAAGAGAGGTGCAGAAAGAGGGAAGAGGGGTACAGAAAGAAGAAAGTGAGGTACAGAAAGAGGCAAGAAAGGTGCAGAAAGGGGCAATAGACCTGCAGAAAGAGGCAATTGAGGTGCCAATGGAGGCAAGAGAACTACAGAAAGAGGCAATACAGTTGCAGAAACAGACAAAAGGGGTGAATAAAGAACTAACAGTGGAGCAAAAAGAAGCAAGAGGGGTGCAGAAAGGGGCAAGAGAAATGCAGAAAGAGGCAAGTGAAGTGCAGAAAGAAGACAGTGAGGTGCAGGACGAAGAAGAAAGGTGCCGAAAGATGGAAGAGAAATACAGAAAGAGGCAAGACAGGTACAGAAAGAAGAGAGATGTGTGCACTATTATTACCAATTTAAGACCCATATTTAGCAACAAGTAACATGAGAGCATTCTAGCTTTGCAAAGGACCTTCTACCATGCTGTAACACGTGAAGTTGCATTTTTGAGAATATTTGAGCCGTTTGAGATAGAAACTAGGCTTTTTTTGTTCAAATCAGTAGATTATGCAACAGATGATGGAATATTTGGCAAATGCGGGAAATGTTTTATTATTTGACAATTGGTGCAGCCGACAAAATGCATAAATCAAGAATGCATCCGTAGGTAGTAGAGTTGTAATGTTACAAAAGCAATTAGTGTGCAAATGGAGCTCTATAGGCCAAAAAATGATGTATGGTGCCAAAATCTACTCTAGTGTTGAAATAATTAGATGAATGCAGGAGGGAAGGAGAAATGTAACTGACACGAGATGTCCAGTTGAGAATAAAGCACTGCCAACAAGCAACAAGGCCCTTTCTGTGCCTGAGCAGCCTAAACCAGAAATACCATTAACAAGATGCATTGGAACAGTAACTATAGTGTGTGTATGCTTCAGAGCAGCGTGACAAAAAGCAAGCATGTCCTCTTGGTACATGTGCATTTTATTTGTATTTCCCTTGGCAGCAATTTGATATTATCGGGACTAGGGTATGGCATCATTTTGTGAAAGTAAAGAAAACGGGCCCTCACCCTCTGGCTTTGAAGCAAAACAGCAACTAATTAGAAAGCAGTGAGCTTCTTACATACCATACCTGCTGCAGTATTTATACCTACTTACCTGGCTTCTTCCTCAGACTTTCCATTGACTGTGTAACAAAATCAAATGGGATTTGAAATTTGCTTAAAGTTCTATGTTAAAATAAATACTTTAAAAAAAACGTATCTAATGCCAAGATTAAGGCAAATTTCGGGATTCATAACTGTATGCTAAATGATACATGTGAACATTTTTTTGTGTGTGGAATTCTCACCTATGGATTAGCTGTGACTGAGGCGTTGAGGCAGGAAGGTTACAGCAGAGAACCCCTTCAGCAGGGAGGTTCCTGCTGACTGCTCTGCTGTAAAAGGAAGGGCTCAATGAAGAGAGAGCTGGCATAGCATGAAGTAATTCATAACCGCTCATAGGGATTGTGTGTGTATGCTTGTGGGCTTCAGTGTTTAGGAAATAGTTTGTACATGTGTGGGAGTGTGCACACACGCTTGTGGGTGTGTGTGCGTGAATGTGTACTAAGGTGTCTTTAGAAAAGTTGTGTGCGTGTGGTTTGCGTCAGTGTCTCTGTGGAGAGTCTTCTGTGTTTGGATGCGTATAGGGAGTTCCTGTGTGTATATTTGAATGCATGTGTGTAGATAGGGAGATTGTGTTTGTGTGTTTATATAGGGAGCTTGTGTATGTGTGCCTAAGTATTTATATAGCAAGTTAATGTTTGTAAGTGTGGTTGTATGTGTGGAAGGCTCTTTGTCTGCATGTGTGCCTGCACGTGGGTGAGGGTTGTATGTACAGCACATTTGTGTTAGAAGGGTTGTGTGTACTTGTTGAAGGCAGTATGTTTGATCTTGATATAGCCCATTCTGAGTGTTATCAAGGGTTTTTCTTTTTTCTCACCAACTAGTAACATGGTGCCAGGCCTGAGCATGCTGCAAATTAATGAATACTGCAAAGTAGCAAGGGGAGCTTGGGCTAGTTTGCCCCTCTGGTGGGTAGTAAAAAAAAGAAACAATTAGAGTGCAATGGGTTGCTGACACCTCTGGTCTTCTGTGCTTCTACTCATGCTACACTGTTGAATGCTTAGCCCCTGTACTGATATCATCACATAAGTAAAAATGAAACAGAGTCATACTCTAGCGTCACTTTATCCATTGAAAATTATGTGCGTGTAGTGACCTTTCCCTAGTGAAAAGGTGAAATCATACAAGCTGCTTAATTGTGGGCGGACAACAATTAATTAAAACAAAATTAGCAGGTTGTGTATTCATGAATAATGTTTTTCTTTCACCTCAATAGAATGTGACCGTGATGAATAAGACTGTGTGTTACGTTGTCGCTGCTTTTTTTACAGTTTTATATAGCACAAACTCAACCCAAGGGTATTGGAGCGCTTTGCATGAGTACCAGTTACATCAATGACACAATCATTTTTTTGGTAAGCACAGGGAGTTTAAGTGATTTGCCCAGAATCACAGTTTATCTTCAGCAGGGCTGCTCGCTCCCTCTCACTTAGCCAGCCCTGCCTGAAGAGATATATCGGCCTCCCAGGATGGCATACACGTTGCAGTATAATTGCAGTACGCATTGTGCTAGCGGGAGTGTACCAAGTAAATGTGTTGTCTGGAAGCCTGTTTTGTTAAATGGATCAAAGTGTCTTTTGTTGAAGAATCCACTGGGAGCTTGGGAGGGGAGGGGCAGCTGAAATCTCTGTGTATTCGACACGCCCCCTGAACACAGCGTGATGTGCCCTGGCGGGTGGTTTATAATAAGTCACACTGTCCATTTTAAAGCCCGTTCTTGAGCATTCAGTAACACCTCCATTGGCATCCAGAGCAATATATATTCTAGTGAACGGATTCACAGTAACTAAAACATCCCTCAGACTGCTCCCAGGCAGCTTCAAGTGTCCCAAACCCAACTTCAATTGATTAATTGTATTTGAACCACTGTGGAGAAAAATCCTCCTACCTCCTGCTTCTGACCTCTGAGCCCCCTCTGCCGAACAGCCTCCGTTGTTGTTCCAAGCGTCTTCAGCTAAAGTTGCCTCGGTGCCACGAAGCTTCATGCCAACCCATTGAAGGAGAAGAGGCTACCACGAATGCCAGCTGCAGAACACCGGCCTAGAAGGGGAGAGAAAGACTGTCAGCAGGACCTTCATTTTCTGTGACACGCCAGCTCAGGTACGCCGAAATTACTTTACCGGGGTAGGGCAGCATCAGCTGTGGCTACACGGAGGTGTGGTTCTCCACAGCCCTCCTAGAAAAGCTCCAACCTTCGAATTTATATTACATTTTTTATCATTTTTTTTATTTGGTGTCAATTAAATTAAATATTTCCTAATTTATGTATTAGCTTGATGAATGCGTGTTTCTGTTATTTTTGTGTTTTGCAGATCAAATCATTGAAATTGCTTAGGCAAGGGTCTCTGTGTTCCAATTCCAATAATCACTCAGTAAGGGTTCCCAGATTTCAATAATTATTCAGTAGGAGTCCCCAGATTGCAGTAATGATTAAGACAGTATCCACAGATGTTAAAAGCTTAAGAACCACTGCCTTAGATAACAACATAACATGTGTCAAAAATATCTCACACACGTAGTGTGTCTTACTGTGTACTTGTTTTACTTCAAGCTTTTTAAGATATTTACTAAATTGAAGCAAAGGCACTAGATGAGATGACAGTGGATGCACGTTTCGAACATTTCAGTGTATGAACCAGAAGAGGCTATAAATGATATACAGGCCAATGATACCAGATATAGACAGGAGGAATTTTGACACTGGACCTTCAACCAGAGACAAGCCGGAGCTTGAGACTGAGCCCTTCTCTCAGATGCTTCTATGTATGCAGGAAGTAAAACCATCCCTAAGTCTGTCCTAAAGATCCCGTCCTCAAACAGAGTCAGTTAACATTTGGGAAGATTGAGTATTAGTGTTGTAAAGCCCCTAAGGTCCGATTCCTTTTTAAGTAGGCCTGACTCCTTCATGGAGAATGGAAGTTGCCAACGTCTCAATCTTAGACAATTGAAGTCCCCATGATTCCAGATGTATGCAGAATCATTGTCATGTCTGCCAATTAATGCAGATATCATTTAACCCTATCTGTCTAAGAACTGTGAACACATAAAGCTGTCTGATCGATTACATAGACAACTCTTAATGCAACATTTGCCTGGGCCAAAAATCTACTTTGCACCCTGTCAAGGTCAAATAAGAGCACATACAGACATATAACCAAAATAATGTAGTCTAAATTGACATCATTTTATCTTAAATGTTCATAAGGAAATGTCTGTGATGCACACCTTGATGCACATAACCCATATTAGACATTGCATAACTTACATAAGAAATGCCAATCTCTGATATGATTTATTATATAACGACTACAACTTGTCAGGAGAGGTTCTTCGCCCAGATTTTTGCTCAGACAGAGAAGGTACTGCCAACACGCTGATGCTAAGACTTACTTGAAGACAGAATCCGAGCCCCGAAGGAAGACTGCAGCATTTGTTTGTGCATTCACAGGGAACACTGGCTACACACATCCACTGATAAAGATAGCCTTTGCTGTCAACAAGGTATGCAGTGCATCTCTCTTCCCTAAGTAGCTCTAGACTGCAAGTAACTCTACCTTCCATTCTCTCTTAGTGTAGCGCATACAAAAAGACATTACTGGTTTAGGCTTAAGATGACATTTTAAAACATGCTAGAATTTGTGTTTTATTTTCATTATTTATAACATGCCTTCTTGCTGTTTTTATAATATTCTGTGTAGTTGTTTTAGATGTACTGAGAAACAGATTGTTCCTTTAGTAATAAATAATGTTCCTACAATTGTTTATTCATCCTAGTACGTGTGATTGTGTGAATAATGAACATAAAGAAAACCAAGTTTGTTGCTGTTTTCATCATGCCCCTGATCCTTTATGGGATTGTAATTAATCCAAAAGCAATGGCTCTATCTAATTTGTGCATTGAATAGTGTTTTGCAGGGCTACAACAATTTCTCTTTAACATTCACCACTGGTGCCTATATCCAAGTTCACCAATGCCACTCATCGGTGGGTATACATACCTTGTAGAGCTACGCCAAAGTCCTAGTTTACTCAACAGTAGACCATTGTGAGTCAAATGCTCCTGAAGGGTTTTAAGGTCTCCTATGGAAATGGCGCATGAAGTATCCAGTTCTCCTGCTGTAGAAATATGCACCATCCCTAGAGATGTAAAAGAACAACAGGAACCATCCTCTTTAAAAAAAAAAATTAGGGCTAAAGTCTCTCCTGATCTCTTTCTTGATGGAGAACGTGAGCATGAAGCTGAAGACAAAGCTGTTACAGGAATAGTTCAAGAAATTTTACATATAAAATAAAAGGACTACCCAAAATAGAACAATCAATGGCCACAACCGTGCTCCCATATATACCCACAAGAAAAAAGGGATTCATGGGCTGAAACCAAAAAGATGTAACTGCACATGAATGGGCAGGGCTCCACTCATGGTGTAACTCATGGGTTACTGCGTATTGCGTCCTAACTTTTCACACAGCAGTCTTACTAATGCCAGCTAACAGGTAATGACCCATCAGCATGGTAAATATCGGACATTTATAACCATTTCCAAAACTGGACAGTAGAAATGCCCACCACAGATATCAGCACACCCCATCCTGCTAAGAAATTGCCTTCATGTTGCACACAAAACCTCGCTGAGTCCAACACAAAAAGACGAGTATTAGGATGGGATTTCAAGTTAAGGACGGATCCCCAAATCCTCTCGACCTGAGACAGAAGAGAAAAAGCTGGAAGAATGCTGTGTAAGCTGGTCATCTATAGTGTCCAAGTGGTGGGAAGGGTCAGCTAGCACCATGCTTTGAAGTTCCTTTTTTCTCCTGTCTGCTAGTTCAGAATATTTAATTAGTAATCATTGGGAAAAATTATGGGTGGATGAAGGGAGAATTCTTCATTAGTCTTGGGGTATGGTCCCTACCCCTGAAGGACAGGCAGATAGGATTTCTTCTGCTGGGTTTTCCCTTCCTCTACACAGGTCAGATCAGAGCTCCAAGAGTAAATAAATAAATGAACACCATATAATTTGCAGGATTTTGCTTTTGTCTACTTTCAGGAAGAACGGACATAAACTCTGAATCTGATTGATCAGTTTGATGACCACAACGACATAGGGGCAACCACGAAAATCAATTAACATTTTCCTTTCAGTGCTCAACATCTCTAAGGCAACCAGTTTTTGGGAGATGTTCTCGTGCGTTTGCGTATGCCAACTCAGTTCTTTTCACATCACACAGGATAGGGAGGTATCAGGCGCAGCAACTCACCCGTAAGGGTCTCATGGCCCATGGGGTATAGGGGGAGTCGCAGTTTCCAGTCCATCAAGAAGCGAGTCTCTTGAAGAGCCAGATTATGAGGTTTTTTGCGAAGATGGGGAGCGATGTTATCTGTCTGAGGTGGAGTGGAAGGTTGCTCCAGGCACTGGCCGCGTGGAAGGAGAAGGAGCGGCCTCACTATCTGGTCTTTCTGGTGCGGTGGACCACAACGAAGGGGAGCATTGCTGATTGTAGGGTCCTTTGGGGTATGTGGAATTTGAGTCGGCTGTTCAGGCATCCTGGTCCGGTGTCGTAGAGGGCCTTGTGAGCGTGGGTTAGCTTCTTGAAGGTGGCTCTAGCATTGATGGGGAGCCAGTGGAGTATGTGCAGGTACTGGTAGATGTGGCAGTTATAGATAGAGGGGTCCCAGACTGGGAAAATGGAAAGAAATGTAACAGAGAGTAAAAAACAATAAGTTACATAAATGAAAAAAACAGAGGACAAATCTGTAGTACAATGTTTTAATTCACACGGTACTAGAAACCTTATCACTGGTTGTACATTATAACACAAACTTTTTTAAATTTATAAGAATAAATACGCCCACATGCACAAAGGGGAAAGGGGAGGTGTGTCCCAAGGGGTCTCAGAGATCACTTGCCATTCGGCCAATTTCTAAGGATTCGGTGCAACTGTAGCAAGAAAGAGGATTATATTGTGGAGTCTGAGAACTTGATGTCACGGCTGATCGAGCGAGGTTATCCAAAGCGACTCATAAAGAAGGCAAGAAAGAGGGCATGGTTTAACCCCTGTGAGTCCCTGCTGGAACCCAATGAACGTACCAGTCACATGGAACAGCGTCTAATATGTATAACCACCTTCTCCACCAAGAGTAATGCCATCAAGCAAACGATCAATAAACATTGGACAATGATTTCAGAGGACTTGGGCAGTAACATCGTACCGATGCATTCCTTCAAGAAGGCCAAGAACATCCGGGATCATGTGGAGTCCTCTTTTTTGGTGACACCGACTGCATCCACTTTACCAACAATGTGGAATTTGCCACCAATATTGGGTCACTACAGATGTGGAACATGTAAAGCCTGTCCACAAGCCATTCAAGCCAAAGAATTTCATTTCAAGCACCACCAGATCAAACTCAAATCACATACGAATTGCAACCCCACGGATGTGGTATATTGCATAATATATCCTTGTGATCAAATCTAAGTAGGCCAGACACAGCAAAAGGCCAAAATGCGGTTTCTGCAGCATTGCAGTCGCATTAGGTACAGAGTGATCGGAGCACCCATGGTGGATCACTGTGTGAAAGAAACGACCAACCTGAAAGTTTGAAATGGATTGTACTGGAACATGTGACAGTTGGCCCCCGGGGTGGGAATATAGTCCCGATTCTAAACATGAGAGAACTCAAATGGATCACATTTTTTGTTTCTGTCCTTACTGGTCTCAATGAATCCGAAAGTAGCTTTGCACAATTAGCCAACCTGTAAGGACCACCGTCCCACAATAATATCTTTCTGTATCCTCTACCTATGACTCTTGCCTTCTTGGTTATCATGCGCCTTTACCACCTTGCAGGGTAGGTACGTGCATTTACATGTGAATTGTGTCCTGAGAAAACATTTCTATCCATGTGGCCCGGTGTTACACTGCCATGTGTGACTGGTGAACACTGCCTATTTAATTTATGTGTTACGAGTAATACCAAATATAATGTGTCCAATGGGGCGTTTTACCACCATGTGAGGTAGGTACGCGCTCACTAATCATGTTCTACCTTTTGTATGTTAATTCGTCTACCCACGGAGCCTGCGTATGTCAGGTCCACGCCATTGGTGAAATTATGATGTAACAAATGTGTTGTTATTCTCTAGTTGGCAGTGGAGTTTCACCACCTGGTTGGTGTACTACACATTAGAGCTAATTAGTGGTTAACTGCCAGATAACTACCATTTTAGAACCGGCAATAGACTAAGGCTCATTGTGAGTACCCATAATGCATCGGGATGTCTCATGAGTATGTACGATTCTCCCCAAGAATGGAAGACACCCATTCTTTGTCTGCCGGGAGTCATAGCAGCCCCCTTGGCAAAAACATGTTTTTCACATGCTACCCAGTGTGTGGGCTAATGTCCCTGAAACACACTGAACTTATGAAGGAACCGGCGTTTGCTCTTGACCAAAGTGAGCCTTTATATGCCACGTCATCTTTTTAGCAAGAATTTATCAATGTTATATTGGTGAACATAATGTACGGGTCCCTCCGTTTTATTGACAATACTGAATATCCAATGTATATTCATGAATCAAAACCACCTAGTCTGTCTTTCCAACGGGACCATGGTTGCCTTAGTTACCGCAATGACATTGCAGTCTTTCCTCATGCTTTTCGTGTGGATTTGGCCACGCCCCCCATTTAATCTCAGCCGAATCGAGCCTCTGTTCGAATAGTTCGCAATTGTTTGCTGCCCAGCTAAGACCGATAATGGAGTAAACCCTTTTGCCGTTTTGGACATTATAATAATAGGTAGGAATCGCATATTTAGAACGGTGCCTCCGATGTTTTGTTTGTTGAGTGGACGGTATCACACCAAGGGTATTTTTAACAAGGGTGTTCTCTCCTTTTAGGCTCACACACGAGAGAGGCCAATCGAGTTATTGAGGACAACCTTTTTGACCGAGTGAGGTCTGATTGTCTTGTTTCTTCGGAATGAGTAAGGACAGGTGAGCGACACGGCTGTTAGACGACTTTGTTATGTTATTGTTTTTTTTTCATGTATTCCGGTTTACGGACGGGACACAAGGTTAAGTGATACTTAATGTATCCTTCCAGGCAGACGAATCACCTCAGAAGACGCCCATCGTACCGTCTGATTAGTTCTGGAAGTTTTGATTTGAACCGCCTGTTGTCCCCTGCCAATTTCTATATGACAGGTGAGCTGACTACCTTTTCTGCTCACGCAGAATGATCGTTCCTCCAAATGAAACGGTTGACCTCCAACGTTGCCCCGAGTGACCGCTGTTCTTTCTCCACAGTGATTTCTTAACACGGTTTGGCGTTGACCCTTTGTTACCCACACAAAGGCCGGTCTCTTATTTCAAAGGTAAATGTAAGGGTGCAAATGCGATATCCATGTGTTGAGTATGGCTCTATGGAATGCCTTTTGGGCTCATGGTGGAGCTATTTGTAAGAGACGTGATGTGAATCATAAGCATGACGTTTATGATGATGGTATCCTGGATGCTCATGATTGAGCTATCTGGGATTTGTAGGATGAGACTTTCACTCCATGTAGACACGTTTTTTATAGCTTGGTTGGTACCACCTGTATAAGTGTGTAGTTTAATCCTCTGTCTCAGTATGTGTTTTTAACTTGCTCTCTCCAAGTGGGGTTACACCGACTATGGTCAGCTAGGGATCTCTCTTGAGACCCATTCTTGACTCTCGCTTTCTACTTTTACCGCTAGGAGGTTTGCCCACTCCTTCCCCTCCCTCCCTCCCTGTGTCCTGACGAAGACCCGCGAAACTACCCCTGCAACATTGAGGGTCGAAACGTAGACTTCTACTTTACCATACCAGCTTCTACCGCTAGCAGGATCGATACAGCTGTCCCAGAAGCATGGTTTATAAACTATTGTGTTGATTCATGCATCCTTTGTGACCCCTGACAAGGGGATCAATCAGAAAGCCTTTTGTGAATATGAAGGATTGCATTTAATGGTTTTTCATTGAAGACTGTTTTTTCTAAATATTTCCCCACCGATATCCCTTCACAGCACACCCCTCCCTTTTTCCCCTTTGTGCATATGGGCCTATTTATTCTTATAAATTAAAAAAAGTTTGTGTTATAATGTACAACCAGTGATAAGGTTTCTTGTACCGTGTGAATTAAAACATTGTACTATAGATTTGTCCTCTGTTTTTTCATTTATGTAACGTATTGTTTTTTACTCTCTGTTACATTTCTTTCCGTTTTCCCAGTCTAGGACCCCTCTATCTATAACGTTCATTCACCCAAAGTCCCAGTGACTATTAATGGGTTAACCCTGTTTATTATAACGCGGTAGATGTGGCAGTGGCTTGGCAGGTTGAGTACCAGTCTTGCAGCAGCATTTTGGATGTAATTTAGCTTGCAGGTGAGGTTTTTGTTTCTTCCTCTTAGAGTGCATTGCCGTAGTCGAGCCTGCTGGTGACCAGGGTGGAGTGATGGTCTTTATGTGTTTGAGGGGGATCCATTTGAAGGTCTGACGTAGGAGGCAGAGAGTGTTGAAGCAGGAGGATAAGACAGAGTTGATCTGGAGGACCATTTTGAGCTCTGAGTCCAGGATGATTCCCAGATTGAGTGCATGGTCCGTCGGGTGGCCTGGCTTCCAAGGGGGGGGTGATCACAGGGTGTCATTCCAGGTGTCTGAGTTTGGGCCCATGAGGAGTACTACCATTTTTTTTCCGTTTAGTTGTAGGCAGCTGTTTTTCATCCATTTGGAGATGGCTACCATGCCTTCTCGAAAGTTGTGCCTGGCAGTGTTGGGTTCGTTGGATAGGGAGAGGATGAGTTGGGTGTCATCTGTGTATGACACAATGTTGAATCACTAGTTTCTGACGATGAGGGCGAGCGGAGCCATGTAGACTTTGAAGAACGTAGGGCTGAGGGAAGACCCCTAGGGGACTCTGCAGGTGGTAGGTATAGGGTATGAGAGAAAAGGGGGATTCTGAATGGCTGCGTTCTGCCAGAGAGGAAGGAGCGGATCCAATCAAGGGTCTTGTCTTGGATCCCTGCATTGTATTAGTGTGCGGTGAGAGACTGTGTTAAACGATGCTGAGAGGTCAAGGAGGATGAGGGCTGCTGTTTCTTCTTTGTCCAGTAAGGTATGGATGTCGTCTGTTGCGGCAAGGAGGGTGGTTTCCATACAATGGTTATTTCTGAAGCCGGATTGGGAGGAGTGGAGGATGTTGTGCTCTTCGATGAATGTGGCGAGTTGGCTGTTGATGGCTTTCTCGATGACTTTCGCTGGAAACTGCAGCAAGAAGATGAGTCTGTAGTTACTGGGGTCGGTGGGTTCTGCCGAGGGTTTCTTCAGGAGGGAGTTGATCTCATTGTATTTCCAGTCATCATCAGGGAACGAGGCAGTTGCCAGGGAGCGATTGATGGTGTGGCAGAGCATGGGTGCAATGGCTCTGTTGAAAATGTGGTGGGGCAGGGGTCCCTGCGGGCAACTGAGTGGATTGACTTCATCGTCTTCAGTGTGTCTTTGGTGGTGAGGGCTGTCCAGTTGTCAATGGCTGGCTTCAGGGGGTCAGGGTGTTTGTTAAGGGTTTAGTGTGTTGGTTGTCTTCGTCAAAGATGTAGATGCTCTTGATTTTGTGGTGGAAAAAGGTGCTGAGTTTGTCGCAGAGGTCTTGTGAGGGAAGGATGTTGGTGGACTCGGTGGTGGGTTGGGCAATCTCCTTGATGATGTTGAAGAGTTCCTTGCTGTTGTGTGCATGAGTAGATATTCTGTCTTCTATCACTTTTTTCCTTGTTTTTCTGATTAGTTGGTGATGGGTGTTGGAGGCGGCTCTGATGTTGTTGTGGGCTTCGCTGGATTTGGTGTTCCTCCAGGCCTTTTCGAGGCGGAAGCAAGTGCGTCTGGACTCTCGAATTTTGGTGGTGAACCATCTAGCTTTCTTGGCCTGGGTGTTGTTTTTCCGGAGGGGGGCTATGGTGTTGGCTCTGTCAGAGATCCATCTGGCAGGGTTTGGGCTGCGGTGTTGGCATTGTCGTTTTCCGCGATGGTTGGGGTTGAGTTACTGAGTGATGAGGTTAGCTGGTAATCTTTGATTCTGGTCCAGTTTCTTCATGGGAGCAGGTGCTGGTGTCTGTGGATGGTGGGTGTTTTGAAGGTGAATTGGACGCATTGATGGTCAGTCCATGGGAGTTTGGTGGTATGGCTGAAGGTGATGGATTTTCCTGTTGTGAAGAGGGGGTCAAGGGTGTGTCCTGCTGAGTGCTTAAGTTCGACACGATCTGAAGGAGTCCAATGTTGTGGAGGTTGTCCAGGAGGGATGTGGTGTTGGGGTCCAGTTGGTTGTCGAGGTGAAAGTTGAGGTCTCCCAGTAGGGTGTAGTTGGTGGACGCGATGGCATGTGGGGAGAATATGTCCGTGATGGAGTTCGCAAACAGTCCGCGGGGTCCAGGCGGTCGGTAGATGAGGGTTCCACAGAGGGTAGAGGTAGGGCTGGCCAATATCTTTAAGTGAAGGTGTTCCATCAGGTCTGTGGGATCCACGTGGAGTGTGCTCAGGCGGAGGGTGGATTTGTGGACAATGGTCATTCCTCCTCCAGGGCGTAAGGGGCAGTTCTTCCTAGAGTTCTTGTATCCTTGGGGAATGGCGATGTCCGGTTCCAGGGTCCAGGGTAGTGCTGTCGAAGAGGTCCCAGGTTTGCGGGGGATTGCACTGGGTCAGTGGACTTGGCGGTGCTGCAGGTGCACCATAGTAGTGACAGCTGAAGGGTCCTTAGGTGTTGGCTGGTGATCCTAGCTTGCAGTTGTTGTTCTGGGCTCAGAGTGTGGAGTGCCACTGGGTCATAGCAGAGTGACCTCCGACGCTGCTTGCAGGTCAGGTCACCTCCCCTGCTGCCGGACAGTGCTGCCGCCAAGTGTCTGCTCCTTTGCCTGCACGTAATCGCACCCACTGCCTGCCTCGGATCATCACTGCTCCAGTAACCCCCCCATTCCCCTTTCTTGCTCTTCTTCCCGCTTTGCGTCACTGCCCCTGAGGCCACGTCCCCTCGCCGCCCTGCTCCCGCCTCCCAGCTGCCCCTCCATCCCTACCTCCACTCCTTAAATGGTGGCCGCCGCTCAGAAGCGCAGCGGACGCACGCAGCGGGCGCGCCGAAGGCTCACCAAAGGCAAGCCCGTCTGCGGCCGTCTGCTCCAGTAACCCCTCCACCCCCACTTCTCGCTCTTCTTCCTGCTCCTTTTTGTCATTGCCCATGAGGGCATGCCCCCTCACCGCCCCACTCCCGCCTCCCAGCTGCACCTCCCTCCCTCCACTCCTTAAATGGAGGCCGCCGCTCGGCAACAGGAGTGACCTCTGACCCTGCTCACAGGTCAAGTCACTCCCCCCTGCTGCCAGACAGCGCCACCGCACAGTGCCTGCTTCTTTGCCTGCGCGTGATCGCACCCGCTGCCTGCCTCGGATCATCTCCGCTCCAGTAGCCCCCCCACCTCCCCTTTCTCGCTCTTCTTCCTGCTCCTTTTCGTCACTGCCCTGAGGCCACGCCCCCTCACGAGCCTGCTCCCGCCTCCCAGCTGCCCCTCCCTCCTTCCACTCCTTAAATGGGGGCCGCCGCTTAGACGCACTGTGGACACCCGCAGCAGGCGCACCGATTGCGCCCGAACCAGGACCTGCTCACCTTTAGGAAGCTCCTGAAGACCTGAAGGGCTTGGATTTCCACGAAACCCATGCATGTTACAGAGTGGTGGACCCTAGTAAATAAGATTCATACGATGGAATTTGCTTTAGCAAAGATAAGAGGCCCATGTTTACTGAGGAACCGGGAGAAAATCTGGGGAATGTTTATTTAAAAAAGTATGTTAAGACTACTGGACCTGATCACCTTCAGGAAGCTCCTGAAGACCTGGCTCCACAAGCAGTAGCAGCACCCCCTCCACTCAGAGCCTTGAGACCCTCACAGTTAAGTAGTGTGCTTTACAAATTCTCTGATTGATTGATTGATAGCATTGGCAGTACAGAGATCCAGGGTTCCTGGTGCTGGTCGCAGTTGGGTCGCGGGCGTGCACAGATTGGCTTGCCTTTGGTGCCCCGTCTTAAAATGAGGGGAAAACAACAGAAAATGGAGCTTAAGACCCAGAAGGAGAGGGAAGTGGGTAGATAGAGGTGAGGGAAAAATGAGTAAAAAAGGAGAGAAAAATCAGAGCAAGAGAATGGAGACAGGGGTCCACTGGACCACCAGGGATGAGGCGCAGGTGAAACCTGCGTGTGGAGGAGGGCCTTGAACACCAACACTCGAGAGTGCAGGGGCTTGGGGGAAGGCCTCACTTAATGGTGTAGCTGCGAGGCAGGAAGTGCAATTTCACTGACAATGAGTCAGGAAGCTGCTATTCACAGCAAGTGGTGTGTATGGTGCCCTTACTATTTGGTAATTTCTTTGGTCAGGTGTTATTCAAGACAGGTCACACTGTTGTCTGCTAGAACTGGTCTGTCCTTCTCTTTATTTCAAGATAGTCGTTGGTGCCAGGCTATGAAACTGGATTAGCAAATCATTCCAGAGGGAGGCAAGATTGGGGAGACAACACTCTCTCGCTGCCAAATCTGGTATTTGTGAAGCACAAACTACTCACTCCTACGAGTCTCAAGGTGCTGGGGGCCATTAGGAAGATTAGGTGAGTTATTGCCCAGAGTCACATGGTGCTGAGCTGAGTTGCCGCTGGTTCATTTTTTTTTTATATCATTTTTTTTATATATATATTTTTTTATTTATCATTGCAAGAGGGAAAAGAAAAATTCATTCATTACAAACATAGTATTAGACAACTCAATGTAAGTTGTTAATACAGAGGTATCAATTATAGCATATTTTTACATGAAAAAAAACATATATCCTAAATTCATATTACAGTAGTTTTAACATACTTTTTCAAATAAACATTCCCCAGATTTTCTTCCGGTTCCTCAGTCAACATGGGCCTCTTATCTTTGCTAAAGCAAATTCCATCGTATGAATCTCATTGACTAGGGTCCACCACTCTGTAACATGAGTGGGTTTCATGGAAATCCAAGCCCTAGCGATTATCAATCTAGCACAGGCAAATAAAATAGTATTCAAATCTTTATGTGGGCTATTTACATCCTGTACATCCAGTAGAATCAAATGAGTTTATATGTGCGGGAATTTAATTTGCTTTTTAGTGAGAACACCTTCTATTCCTTTCCAAAACTCAAACAGAGTGGGACATAAAAACAGCATATGCTCCAAGTCAGCGGCCACTAGATTGCATTTAGGACATTTTGTATGATCATTCGATATATTATTTGGTGACCAGTTGGAAATTCTTTGAGGTGTGTAACATAGCTGAAAAATAGTTCTGAATAATTGAAGTCTTAAATTAGAAGACTTAACCACCTGATTAATTTGACAAAAAGAAGCGGATATCTGATTTGATGTTATATTTGACCCTATTCTTATAGTCCATTTAGCCGCTAGTTTGCAGCAATCATCTGCTTTTAACTGAGTAAGGTGTCTATAACTTTCACTAATAAGTGATTTGATCCGATCGGAGTACAGACAGTTTAGAATATCAGAATGACGAACTTCAGTGATTTTCATTTTCCTTACTAAAAAGTCCTAGATTTGAATATATTTAAAGTACATGCGATCATTCAGTTTATATAAAGATTTAAGTAGTGTAAAATCGAGCAGACCTTCAGAACCATAAAGATCGCCTAAAGTATTAATGCCACAGCTAGACCTAGAAGTCCCTGCACCGTCCGAGAATATTCCCGGAAGCCCTGGATTGCCCCATAGTTGTAATTCTGCATGAAAGAAAGAGATCTTACCATAGTTCATAATTATATTCCAGATTCTTATAATTTCCCTAGCAGTCTTAAATTTTACTCGCTTGAAATATTTTGGATCGTGAACTCTAGCCAGAAATTGATTATGCTCAGGGCCCAGCATAAATTGATAAAAAAATAACGGGTTTTCGATTTTAAGCAAACTTCGAATACGACCCAAAAAAGTTGCAAAGAAATATAATTGAAAGTCAGGGAAGGTTAACCCTCCCTTTTCAATTGGGAGTTTCAACAACTGGATCGACCTACGAGCTATTTTGTACCCCCAAATATAACTGCTACATATTCCATCAAGTTTTTAAAAAAAAAGACTATTAAGACCTAGAGGAATGGATCTAAATAGATAAAGAAATGTCGGTAGTATTTTCATTTTCATTAAATAAATCCGTCCAACTAAGCTCAGTGGTATCGTATGCCATCTTTTTAATGAAAGAGTTACTTCTTTTAATAATGCACTATAGTTAAGTGTTATTAATTTGTCAATATTTGCAGAGATTTTCACTCCCAAGTATACAGCATTAGCGCACATACCTTGAATTGGAAGTCAATGGTTTGTAATTAACCATTGACCTGTGTTTTATTTAAATTTAATTTATAGCCAGATATATCCCCAAACTTTTTCGCTTCTCTAGTTATCCCCAGAAGAGCTTTGACTACATCAGTAGTAAAGATTGCAATATCGTCCGCATATGCGGTGATTTTTAAAGTGTTCCTAACATGTATGAAAGGGATGATATCAGCCTGAGAGAGAAGCACGTTTAAGAACGGTTCCATAGAGCGAGCGAAGAGCAAGGGTGACAAAGGAAACCCTTGCCTAGTGCCCTTTGCTATTGGAAATTTGTATGAGCTGATCATACCTGCGTAGCTTTTTTTAGCAGTAGGTCGATCGTACAATGACCGAATCCAGCCAAGATAGTGACCCTGTAAGCCAAAAGCCTTGAGTACTGCCCATAGATAGTGCCACCCCACTCGGTCAAATGCTTTCTCAGCATCCAGCATAACCATTCCAAGTGGGGTGGACTCAGTTAGTGAGACGCCAAAGGCAGTAATAGCCATGTTGACATGGGCGGTGGTATCTCTCCCCATGACGAATCCATGTGGAGAAGTGTGGCTCAGGGGTTAGAGGCAGCAGACCCGGAAGCTGAGATCGGTCCTGGACCAGGGTTCAATTCCCCGCCTCGGCGGGTCTTGGGCTAAAAAATTCCACGGACTCGATAATTCTCGCCCCGGTGCCTCCTCGACTCACGGGTTCACACTCTGCGACTCTGGGCAATAGCTTGCTTAATCTCCACAACGGCCCCTCGCGGCGGGATGCCTGACTTTCACCTTGTGGATACCCTGCTATCTCACAGGGGAATACCAGGAAGGGTTCCCTAAGCAAGCGCCGGGAAACCCACTGCGGGTAGCTGTGCGCTATATAAGCTCAACTACATTTACATTTACATGTTGTTGCGTATTAACAAACTTAGGAATAAGAGGTGCTAGCCAGTATTTTTGCAAATGCCTTCGCGTCTGCATTGATTAGTGAAATGGGTCTGGATGACCCACATCCGTCAGCGGGCTTCTGTTTTTTAAGGAAGAAGACAATTTTAGCAGTATTCCACGAGGCGGGGGCTTCCCTGTTTCCCCAATTGAGTCTAGAACTAAACTAAAAAGAGGGAGTAGTTCTTGAATGCAGATTTTATAAAGTTCAATACGGAGTGAATCTTCCCCAGCAGCTTTACCAGAGGGGAGAGAGGCAATTGCTGTCATTATCTCTGTAGCAGTAACATTTAATTCAAGTTGACTAAGTCCTTCTCTATCTTCTTGATAAGTCAAATAAGTGTTGAGGTATGATAGTATATGATCATTGAGGGGACAATTTTCTGGAGAATATAACCTGCTAATTGATCCAGTATCTGCTCAGGCTGAGTAGGAATTACCATATTATTGTCTTTAATAGCTTTAATTAGTGTTTTAGCCTTCTTGTCCGCTACCTTGTAAGCTAATACCTTCCCAATTCTATCACCACTCTAATACTGTGAGATATGGTATTTATGAAGTTTTACACTATATGGCTGACTGTAGATTCACCAATTCAATTCTTTTCTCATCAGCTGAAGCCAACCGAGTTTCAAGAGACAAAATATTGAAAGTCATATATTTAATCTCCTTTAGACGTTCTGAGTTCATTCTAAAAACATATTGCTGTGCGAAGCCCCTTATACTAGCTCTACAAGCATCCCAGACAGATATCGCTGCGGCAGAATTCAAGTTGATCTCAATAAATTCAGTGATGTGTCTTTTAAGTTGAGAAATAAAAGTTTCATCCAAAAAAAGTTATCTAGGAAAATGTTTCTTAGTAGAGATGTTAAATTCTAACAAGATGGGGTTATGATCGGATGTGAGTCTTGGGCACAGTTCTATGATACAATTACCCAAGATCCTATCTGTAGCCCAAGCCATGTCTATCCGGGAGCAGTTTGTGGGGTGCAGAATAATAAGTAAACCCAGCTGTATTCGGGTGTATTGTACACCAGACGTCTTTCAGGTTGTGCAAGCGGCTTAGTCCTAATATTGCAGTTCTAATTTTGTGCATTCGCTGAAAAGCACCCTGCTTGGTGGAATCTACATCATAGTTCATGACACAGTTAAAATCGCCTATTATCAATAGTTCTCCCCCCAATCTAACAATTCAATATTTAATCGATCATACATAATAGGTTCATCGATATTAGGACCATATACAACACAAAATACGTATTTGCAATGTTCGAATTGTACTTGGGTTATTGCCCATCTACCCCTCGAATCAGCAGCTGTTCGGATAATTTCAACAGTTAAATGTTTCTGTTTCAATATTGCAACCCCCCGGATCGAGGCACCCAGAGTTGAACACACAATAAGTTCATATCCCAGTTGTCCCAGTATTGTCCTATCTTTAAATCCTGCATGCGTTTCTGAAAGCATAACCAAATGGGGTTTATACATATTAAGCTCTTCTTGGACCAATCTCCTCTTAATATTATTGTTAAGACCAGCCACATTCCAAGCTAAGCATCTAAAAGAAAACATCTTTAAAAAATATAAATAACCTTCCTCTGTATTAAAGAAAACCACAATGTAACTATTTTAATTAGAATTCGTTTTACAATTTTTACTCTTGCAATGACATTTTCAACCCTTTTTACCCAACCACCCTTCAACCCACTTTCACCCCTCCCACCCCTATGTCCCTTCGAGGAGAACACCCCTCTATTCCCTGCTGCCGTTGAATTGGCAGCTCTACAGAGTGGCGGCCGGGAGGCTCTAGCCAATGATCCATACCTGAGACCATAATAATAAACAAAAAGAGTGAGGGGCAAAGCCCTAAAGCGAAAAAGACCATCATGGAATATTGGCACCAATAATCTCATCAATGAGCATAGTATTTATAGTATATTCAATCAAAATATTTAACCATTTCTAAAAAGAGGGAGAAAAAGGAAAAGAGGCAAGGAGCAAAACACTCCATAGGGCCCATTAACTACATAATGGTATGATCCCTTTGCTGCAGCAGCCAATTGGACTATTGTTGGTATTTAATTACTTAGCTTAGAGAGTGCCAACTCTGCTTCTTTTAAATCTGTGAAGAAATACACATGTCTGTTATGAATCATCTTAAAACAGGCTGGTTCCTGCAGATATACATCACAATCAATACACTTAAAAGAATCAATCATTTCCATAGTACTTTTGCTCAAGTCAGAGCGGACAAAAAAAGTTATATTTTCTACAGTAACAGGAGTATTGGGTCTAGTTTTTAATGAGACCGCCTGTCTCAGTAGAAAATTACCGAAATGAATCAGAAGGGGCACAGAAACTTACTCTCCTTGTTTCTTTGAAAGAGGGGTAATCTATGCACTCTTTGTAATTGCGAATCCCAGTCCCAATTCGAGAGATCTATAAAGGCCTTCTGAAACAATTTGACTACATAGGCCCTGTGATCAGAGCCTTCTGACCCCTCAGGAACCCCGAAAAGTCATAGATTTTGCCTTCTTGTACGATTTTCCATGTCCTCTGTTTTATCTAGGATCGCTATTTGTTCCGCCTGTTGATTAGTTAAAGATTTAGTTTGCACAGCCCCCTCTTCCACATCCACAACTCTCTGTTTTAACTCTTCAATTTCTTGAGTGACCCCCCTAGTTTACTGGAGAGATCTGATAGGGAATTCTGCAATTTATTATTATCTTCCCTCAGCTGAAGAGAATGCTGTTGCCCTTCTTGTCGATGGTCCGTGAGAGTCTTCAAGATTAAATCAAAAGAAGAGGTGGAATGATCTGAGTCCGGCAATCTCTCAGTGACAGGTGACTCATTAGTCCCACCACTTGCAGAAATTGGAGCTAAAGCTTCGGCAATGATGGACAAATTGGAGGTCGTGGACAGATTTTGAGTGGTAGCTACAATACTACCAACGGGTTCGCCTATTTGAACCGTGCAAACAGATTTTAGACCGTCCTGAACAAAAATCGGAGGAGTCAGATTATCCAGTGTTAAAGAAGAAATTGCTCCGTCTCTTAGGTTATTATCTTTCATTAAGCTAGCTCCGGATATGCGTAGGGCCATATTCTTGACATCTCCCTTCGCTTGGATACATTTACGTAAAGGGCTTTCATCCCTAATGAGCTTTATACGTGGTTTAGCAGGGGAGATACCGAGGTTAGAAAAATTACAGTTGCCCTTTTTAAGTTTAGTTTTAGCTTTTATTTTTCCTTTTTTGCGGCCCAAAGGTTTAGCAGTACCTGTGGTAGCCGCACATACCTCATCCTCATCATCATAAATCTCCTCATAGTCTGCACTTAAGCCCAGCTCCGCCTCTTCGGTAATTGGAACACCAGTTTCAGATATATCAACAGCTTCGTTGAGTAGTTCCTCTCTAGCAGAGCTAGCCTGCAAAGAGAGTTCATGTGATGAATCAATTAGTGTGTCCAGTAGCTTGTTACAGTGTGAGCTTCCCAAATTTAAGTTCAACGCGGGATCTATACCGCCCTCCTGATTTTCTTTTAAGGCTACTTCTGTGTCTGCCTCGATTCTGTCTGTACTTTCTCCCCGGTTGGCTTTCCCCACTGTATCACTAGACGGCTCACTCAAAGTAGAAGAGATTTTGCCTCTGTCATCCAGATTCACGTTATTAACCGCTCCTACTATTCCCAATGTTCCAGTAGCTGTTAGCGCGGTATCGCCGGTCACAGTCGTAGTCACAATGCTACTTAGATTCTCCTTAATGAGGAAGCTGATGCCGCCATTATTAGCAGAGTTATCGCAATAGTTTGAATCTGAAATAACAAAAAGCGGAGCACAAATCAATTGCTTACCCGCTGCAGTCAGTGTTTTAAGAGCAACAGCGAGTTCAGTTGCATCTGCAGGCACCGGTTTTGGCGTCAGAATCAGTGTCTCCGGGTTAACGCTTCTCCTTGCGCGGGCGGCTCTGGTATTTATCTTTGGAGCCATTCTCATCTCTGACGATGGTACCATATTAAGCACTTGTGATTCTATAAGTAAATCCCGTAAGTCTCGTAGTACACCACTGGGAAGCAAGGTGAGGCCTGCCCACCGAATCGGCAGGCGGCAGGGCAGTCGATTGCTCGGTAATCGGAGCGTGAGCAACTACCGCCGGCTCCAGCCACCAGCAAGGTGGAGCATCCGGCGATTCCTTATGAGGCAGGTAAGATGATAAATGCAGCGGCGGTAAAGTGCCGAGAGAAAGCACGGCCGAATCTTCCTTTACATCTCCTGCTTAATCCAGCTACAGCTTTGCGGAAATCCCTCTCTTATTGTCTCTCAGTGGTAGGAAGCGAGGAGCCTCCAGGACTGCTTCCACTCCGAGACGGCGTCAATCCGCCATCTTGATTCTCTTCCTCGCCGCTGGTTCAAGAGATAGAGCCGTGAGCCTTGCGCTCTGGGGTCAGCCGCCCTGGCCGCTGCACCACACCTCTCCCCCTACCACTACCACTAACATTATAGAGCAACCTATATTCCTTTGGGTTCCCTATATAGAGAAAGTGACCCCATTGCACATCCCAACCATCACAGGTTATCAAGCACTTTTATACATGCTATACATATTTGCTTCACAGTTTACCAAAGAGGGCCAGCATGCTCAGGTAACAAGGTCTGAAGCATAGTATAATCAGTTCTCAACATTCATTATTAGTCGCAAGGTCAGGTCATGGGACCATAGTGCCTCACGTTAAAAGGAGTGTCTCTTTGGATGGGCCCCACTCAAGCAACATGGCATAAAGTGGAAAAGCACATTCCAGGAGACTTGATATAGGGGCCTCCTTAGCATTGCACAAATCTGGACTGCCAGAATTTTAAATTAAGCAGGTTGTTGTATAGACACTGAGCTAATGTATTTCAACCCTGCTTTAGCCATGAAAAACCAGATTCGGCAGTCATGTAGAGTTTGACTACATTCAGGTATAAAAGCCACACCAGGTCTGGATCTCTCTGTTTGATTTTGAGACATATGAACAGGATGCTGCAGCATCTCTCCAGGCTGTAGCTCTTCAGACTCCAGGTCTTCATTCTCCAGATCACCTGAGCTCAGCATGTCACCTGCATTCCTGTAGCACTTCATGATCTTCAGTGTTGAGGTGTTAGGACCCATCAGCTCAAAAGCCTCTGATGTCATATTCCTCACCAAAACCTGGCTCAGCCAAACTGAGGCACTTTCAAGACATCCCTCAATCAATACCAACCGCTCCTGAAAAAAAAGAAAATAACTCCCTCGCTGAACACATTGAAGCTAGCTCCAACCACAGCAAATAACTCTTCAACATCTCTAGAGAGTTCTCCAACCCCTCATCCTTATAAAACATCATCACCCCCGCCTAGGAACTCTGTGACACCTTTGTAGATTTCCCCCATGACAAAATTGAGACCATCTATAAAAACGTTGTACCCTAACCCACTGCCGGCAACACTCTCAACCTCCTGGCTTCAAGAAGCACAAACCATGACCACCTGCTCACCACCTTGGACCAGCTCACCATGCAGAACACCACCACCATCATGAAATCCATCCATTCTGGAGCACCCTCTTTCCCCTGCCCCAACATATCTTCAACCTTAGTAGCAAGATGATCAGCATCAAACTCACTGCCATCCTCAACACTTCCATCACCCAAAGAATGGAAACAGACTGAGTTCAAGCCCCTTCTCAAGAAACAAACTGTTGACCCATGCAACCTCAGGAAGTACGATCTCATTATTCTGTTACCCTTCCCATCCTTAAAATAGCCATGAACTGTCAAATTACGGAGCACCTGGAGAACAACAGTGTTTGGGACACCTCTCAATCTGGATTCTGCACCAACCACAGTACCAAAACCACCCTAATCACTGCCACCCATGACATTAGAACCCTCCTTGCCCGGGGAGAAACAGCAGCCTTGATCCTCTTCAGCTGTATCCCACAGAACCGTCATCAAGAGACTCCACATCATTTGAATCTAGGGAAAGGCCCTCAAGTGGATTGCCTCCTTCCTCACCAGAGGTGCCCAGAGAGTTTGCTTCCATCCTTTCGCTGCAGAACCCAAGAACATCATCTGCGGTATCCCTCAAAGCTTGTCCTTCAGCCCACTCTGTTTAACACCTACATGACTCCCTTGGCCAATAGTGGTTGGTCCAGTTCCATTTTTGCCTTTGGCATATATTAGAATAGACAAAGGCAATTTGGGGGAAAAGTGCCATCAATACTCTAAAGGTGTCATTCATAAGTATTTCCAGACCTACCCCAGTCAAAGTGCCTAGGTCATTGACACCACAGTGCACAATTATGAGGTCAGGGTGTTGGAGATGTAAAAAGGATTTCACCAATGTCATCGATTGGTGCCACTTTAATCCTCTCCGTCCAATCCATTTAATGTCTACATTTGGTAAACCTATGTTCTTGTGAATTCTTTTCTGTTGTGCGTACCTTTGGCTCCAGAGTATATAATCCACACAATCCCACAATCCACACTGTAAGCATTTTGAAGAGAGGTCTGGATGCACTCTGATGGTCTCCGTAAATGAAATGGCAGTTTGAAAAGTAAGATTTTTTTAAAATGGTGATCAACATGCAGTTTTGGAAAAAGAAAATAAATGATTGGTTGTTTGACAACATTTTACAGAAAACTAGGATGCATGTTTCTGTTTTTTAAAAGACTTATTTTTATTGGTTAAGAAGAACTGATAGAAAAGAACGTTACATAAGATAAGCTGGTATATTCTCAAGTCAAGCATACTTGCTGTTTTAATTTGCAACACTGTATGATGAACTTTTCACCTGTGTGCTGAGTTAGGTGTTCCCTGAAGTGTTTCTATGGGAATAAATGTGATTTTTTATTTATTTGTATATGTGTGTAGATTGAGTGTGTGGATTGATCGGAAAAGTTTGCTATTTGCTATAGGACTTCCTGATCCCATAGGACTGCTTAAGGGGATTTACAATGATTCCCAAGGTCAAAATCTTTGTTGAGCCTTGGATGGCCCTGGGGAGCACCATCTCCGAGGGCCGGCCCCTGTAGTAATATAGGGACCCTATTCCTGGGACTCTGCTGTTTGCTATGGTTGGGCAAGAGTTCTCTTTGAAGTAGGAAAGCAGATTGTTTTTCATCTGAGAGAGCAGTATGTAAGCTGGTTTCTCTGACCAAAAGCAATTCGGGCTCCCGAAGGACGCAGGGAGCCGGCTGGGACCGTGGGGGATTTGGGGCTCTCACCACAGTCTTGAACGTTATATTTGAGCCCCGGTGGAAGGGGTGTCCGGGGATTGTAAAAAATTAGTGATAGATTCTATTTTTTTTTACTGTATATTTATTTTGCGCGTACAGTGCAAATTCTGAAAGTTGTTCCATAACCGTACGTAAGCAAGAAAAATCTATTAAAAATTAATATTTTACAGATATCTATCAAGTTTATGTGTTTATATCTTGGTTGCTTGTAATGAGCCCTTTTCGCTTGATTGGTACTTACAAGTAAGTGCTTATGCATAGTCTAAATTTGTTGAGGAGCAGTGTTTTAAAGAGTGCTGAACTTTTGACCTTGATTGACAGTTGACTTTTGCATGATTTGTTGGGGGTAGGGTGGAAAGTTATGTCAGTTTGAAAGGTTTAGAATGTTAAAGCAATACAAATGTGTGTTTTGTTTTATATTAATGTGTACAGGATTTTAATTGGTTATTTATATGTATGTATGTGTAAAATGAGAGGGAAAATGTTCCATTTCACGGTTCTGCTGGAAACACTGAGCTAGAGAGATTCTGTATAAGAATATCCACTGTGTGAGTGGTATTCTTCTTAATCTACAAATCAATTTGAAAGGTGAGTTGATAAGTTGTATTGGAATGTGTGCGGTGCTTCTTTGTACATTAAGGAATTATGGGGTATATCAAGACAGGCGATAATATTATCGCCGCTTTATGGGTAGAAAACTGCAGATAAAGCGGCAATAATGTTATCGCCTGTCTTGATAATACGCCCCTATATTCGGCCGTTGTCAAACGTTTTATAGTAGTAAATGTGTTTTGCTATAATGCATGCTGTTATGTTTTTTTGTTTAATATCAGTTTGTGTGTCTCTGTACATTAAGGGATTATGGGCCATATTATCAATAAAGGGCGATACATTATCGCCGCTTTTGCCAGTAAAGCGGTGATAATGGGCTTGATAATATGTCCTTGTGAATTCCCATAGAAGCCCAGGTTATGCTGTTAACCTGGGCTTCTATGGGAATTCACAAGTATATATTATCAAGACCATTATCGCCGCTTTAGCGGCAGTTTCCTGCCAATAAAAGCGGCGATAATGTATCGCCCTTTACTGATAATATGGCACTGACGGACATATTATCAAGGACAGGTGTTAAAATTATCGATGTTTTATTGGCAGGAAACTGCAGATAAAAGGGCAAAAAGGGGCTTGATAAAACGCCCTTGTTAATTCCCATAGAAGCCCATGTTCTGGGGTTAACATGGGCTTCTATGGGAATTAACAAGGGCATATTATCAAGCCCAGACGTGGCCCGTGGAGGGAGTTGCGGTGGGACAGGCAGGGCAGGGGAGGGGCAGGGTGGGGGGTGATAAACAACGGAATCTGGATGATTGCAGCCAAGTAGCAATTAAATTAATAATAAAAAATTTCGGCCCATATTATGAACAAAAGGCGATACATTATTGCTGCTTTTATCGGCAGGAAACCGCAGATGAAGCGGCGATAATGGGCTAGATAATATGCCCTTGTGAATTCCCATAGCAGCCCAGGTTAACACCAGAACCTGGGCTGCTATGGGAATTTACAAGGGCCTATTATCAAGCCCATTATCGCCGCTTTATCAGCAGTTTCCTGCCGATAAAAGCGGCAATAATGTATTGCCTTTTGTTGATAAAATGCCCCTTCGTTCCGTGCCCTGCATAACATTTTGAGATGCAGGGCACGCTACAAAATTTGTTTTATTGATTTAATTGTTTACTTACCTGCAATCATCCAGATTCCGTTCTTTATCACCCCCCAACCTGCCCCTCCCCCGCCCCACCTGCCTGCCCCATCGCAACTCCCTCCACGGGCCGCGGCTGCTTCATAGTTGTTACTGTCTTCTCGTAGTACTCCCTCTCTGCTTATACGATCAGTCTTCCTTTAAATTTGTCTTTTCTCTATGTTTTTGTCTCTGTGTCTTTTTACATTCCTTCATCTTTCTTCATATATACTCTTCTGTTGTTATATTCTTCTTATTCTTGCTGTTCTTTGCAGGTATTCCCTATTGTTTTCTCATACTTTTCTTTTTCTTCTAATACTCTTGTGTCTGTTCTCACATTTCTTCTGTCTTTTCTAATACTTTGCACTCTCTACTAATATTGTCATCTTTTCTTATTGTGACATTTCTCTCCTCAATTGTACCACCTGTTGTTATACTGTTCCCTGTTTTCATATTCTCCTCTCTCTGCTCTTACTTCTTAATGTGTCCTCTTACTACTGAGTTTTTCTTATATTGCCTTTTGTCCTATATTCCTTCTCTCTGTGTTCATATTTTCCACTGTTTCTTCATATTTCTTTTCTGTTTTCATTTTCTGTCCTCTCTGTTTATACTTCTTAAATCTGTTCATATTGTTTACTTACAGGTGAAAGGCCATATTATTCTTGTATCTGTTGTCGACAAATTCATGATAAAAATCAGACCAGGAGTGTTGATTTGTATTTAAAAAGTGAAAAGGAAAATAATATTGAGTGGAAGGATTTTGCAACTTATTTGTTGGTTGAGACTTGTTTTGATTTGGGTTCTGATCAGGGTATTTGTAAATATTGTTTTAACAAATTAGATGAGAACAAAAGGGAAGAGTTGTATATTTGCCTCTGGATTTGCCTCTAGATTTAAAGAAAAATATTGAAACTATTGGTGTAGAAAATGTAGAGTATAAACCTTTAGTTATTCTTGTTAATGGCGTACCTACTAAGAGTAGGAACATCTGGCAAGAATTAGTGGATGTTAGAAAAGTGAAAAAGGCAACGTTTTATCTGGTAAACAATAATCAATATTACAAAAATGTGTATGTGGGAGAAGAAGAAATAACTGTACAAGAAGATAGTGACTTGCCATCTGGACAAATTGAAAAAGTCGATGTGTCCAGAACTGAAGAAATCTACGAACATTACAGTGTTCATCCACTGCATTCCAAAGAAATAATGGAGAATGCTAAAGAGTTATTCCAAATGAAAGAAGCAAAAGGAAAGTGTATGGGAAACATCTTGGAAGCTCGTTGTTTCCCTCAGTTGTTTCCTACTGGAAAAGGAGGACAATATGTAGAACGACCTGTGCAGATTCCTGCATCTGAATACCGGACATCAAGATTATATGCAGAAGATCCAAGATTTCGACAATGAATTCGGTATTTGTTTCATCTTTTGTTTGAGAGTGTTTGTCTGGACTTTCTTATGCAGTAAACGATATATTGAAAACAGGTGTACATCTGCAAAATGTTTTGGCAAATGAATTTATGGATAAAGTACAGCAGAAAGATAATGTTTTGGAATGTCAGCTGATTAATCTGATGGCATATCAGCGTGGTACTAATGAGTTCTGGTACCATCGTCACAGAGAACTCAAATGTATGCTAAGGAACTTAGGAACGCCTACATGGTTCATTACTCTAAGCTGTGCTGAATATGCTTGGGATGATTTACTTCAATTTATTCGAGAGGCAAATCCAAATATACTAAATATCGAATACAAGACACCTGGAGAATTGTGCTCTTTGGATCCTGTTAATGTATGCAGGTATTTCAATCATAGATTTGAAGCTATGATGTCTTTTATTACCAATAAAAAAAATCCTCCTCTTGGAGAGAATCTGGATTTCTTTTGGAGAAAGGAGTATCAAGCAAGAGGTGCTCCTCACATACATGTGCTATTATGGATCAAAGATGCTCCCACATTTGGAACAGACTCAGATGATACTGTGTTGTCTTTTATTGAAGATTATGCTACATGTGATGTACCCAAAAGTACACAAGATAAGGACTTAAGAAAACAAGTCTAACGATTCCAAAGCCATCGTTGTGGGAAATACTGTTGTCGAAAGTACAAATCTAAGGATTATTCTACAGCAAATGCCGTTTTGCATTTCCCGACCTGTAATATTAAAAGGAAGAGTGAACAGTTTAATGTCATCTTTGCGACATACTATCACAAGAAAGTCTCCAAAAATACCTCCAACTTAGGAAGAAATGAAGAGTCAAATACATAAATGCCGTAAACCCAGTCATTTTGTCCATGTGGAATGCTAATATGGATATTCAATATGTTGCATACAATTGCATTGCTGTTGCTCGATATGTGACATTGTACATAACAAAGTCAGAAAAGACGGAATTGAAGGAAATGTGGGCAGAGATTTCCCATGAGAAGAGTCTTAGTAAGAAATTATACAGTTACAGTTTGAAGATGTTATCTCATCGAGAAATTGGAGTGTATCAATGCACGGATCGCTTATCATCTGCAATTCTATACTCCAAATCTAGAAGAATCATTTGGGTGAGTCTAGGTATTGCTGCATCATGGAACTGAGTACTTAAATCTGTACAAGATATTGAATATTTAGCTGAAGAAGAGCCATAAATTACAGATATCGTGAAAACAAATATGTTGAATACATATTATCTAAATAGAAGTCATCATTTTGAGAACATTTGTCCCTATGAAGTGCTGCAAAACTATATGTTTAAACAGAATATTACAGAAAATATCAATAATGGTGTATATGCCCTGATTGGTTCTGAAGGATGTCTGGTCAAAGAAAGAAAAGGTCATTTGATTAATCACCGTAAACTGAGTTGCGAAACAGCTGACAAAAGGGAATTTTACTATTTAGCTCTTTTGCAACTTTTCAAACCATGGCGTTCAGAATTGGAATGAGATTTTGAGAGTGACAGTGAAACTTTTTCTCCTTTGAGTAAGGACCCACTAGGAGAACCAATTGTTCAAAATCAAGCAACACCTGCTATGGAAGAGGTAGAAACAGCAATGTATCAAGCTCAAGAAAATATAACAAACTTAGGAAACTTGGAAGAACAACTAAATCTTGAGCCGAAAGAAATATATGAGCAAGTGAGAGAACAGATTCAGCATGGATTACTTCATGAGAAGAAAGAGTGCTCTTGCTCATCATTTGAACCTATCCTTATGTATGTGAGTGAACAAACTGGAACAGGAAAACGTTTTTAATTAAAATACTCACATATTTTGTACAGTAAAGAACTAAGTCGCATTTGTCTTGTGTTGTCACTGCTCCAACTGGATTAGTAGCCCACAGTATTAAAGGAATTACTTTACATCGTTTAATAATGCTACCAGTAGAGCATGAAAACAAATCAGAATACCACAAGCTATCTGGAGAAGCTTCTTGTGAAGTTTCAAGAGTTTTGAGGAAAATAAAACTTCTCATTATTGATGAGGTAAGCATGATGTCAAACTTAATGCTTGCCTTTGTGCATTTAAGAATGCAGCAAATTCTTAAAACAGAGTATGACGTATTATTCGGAGGAAAACACTTCATAGTTTTTGTAGATCTTCTAAAACGTACTCCTGTAAAAGGACAACCAGTGTTTAAAATACTGGTGCATGAAGATATTAGAAAGTCTTTTGGGAGCATTGGAAATGTAAACACTTGGTCATATTTTCAGTATAAGGAACTCATTGCAAATATGCGACAGGCAAATGATGCTGATTATGGAACTATTCTTCAAGATATAAGAATTGGAAAAATGACCGAACATGGCAAACAAGCTTTACAGAGACGATTACTTTCCAATTTGTTTCCAAATGAACATATTGTCCCAGAGAAAATATACATGAGAATTGCAGAAAACAAATCTGTAATCTGCTTAATGGCAACACTGTGTGAATGTTCTATATTTAATGACGAAATGTTAAAGTTGGAAAATGAAGAATTTATAAAATTGAAAGCAATTGATAAAATAGAACATGATGGAATCACTATTATTTTTAGTGAAAAGTTGAAGAGGAAATTGTATTCTTTAGAGAAATCGATAAGTAAAACTGCTGGTTTAGAAAATAATTTGTATGCATGTGTAAACTGTAGGGTAATTTTACGACGTAATTTTAATGTGGAAAAAGTATTAGTAAATGGAGCAATGGGTAAAATTGTTGAATTTGTTAATTATGTAAATAGAGAAGGGATTGAATTTTTGAAAATCAAATTTAATGAAATTGCTGAAGTACAACAATTTAGTTGTTGTTCAACTCGGTTTTTGCTTGTAAAAGATTTTTATGTACACAGAAAACTGTTTCCTATTTGTTTGGCATATGCGGTGACTATTCATAAATCTCAAGTGAATATTGGAAGTACAGTGTTTAAAGAGGGTATGGCCTATGTTGCTTTGTCTCGAGTGAGAACTTTATCTGGATTGTACTTGATTGACTTTGCTGAGACAAAGGTTAGTGCAGATGCAAATTTTGTGAAAGAGTATAATAGATGAAGAAAAAAATATGCACCCTCTTTAGGTCAATATCCAGTATTTGTAAAGCGTATGGGAGGTAGAAATAGAAGATTTGAGAATATCTGTAGTGAAACTGTAGAGAAAGGAAAAAAACAAGATGAAGTTGCGCCTGCAAGTAGAAAGAAAAAGGACAGTGTTGAAGACAATGTTGGTTATCGGTTTGAAAATAGTTGTGGTGTCAACTGCTATGCTAATAATGTTGTTTTTTTTCTTGAAAGTTTGCATCAACAAATTGTTGAAAATCGGGATGAAATATTCTGTTCATTGTTGACTTCTGTTTATGAGAAATGTAATAGTGATAAAAGTAAAATACAAAGTGTTTTTCTGATATTCGAAATGTTTTGGACATATGTTCTGGTTCTAATCAATTTACGCAGAATATTCAGCAAGATTGTCAGGAATTATTAATGTTTCTTCTTGGTGTATTGGAAGATGAAGGTATAGATATTGGAAATCTTTTTGTCCTTTCTTATAAATGGCGACATGACTGTGAAAATTGTTTGTTTACATGTACCACTAACATAGACACTGAAAGATTCACATATTTAACTTTACCAGACTGTGAATCAGTGTCTTTTAACAATCGAGTTAGAGGAGCCAGTCAAAACATGGATTGTAGCCAATGCAAATCAGAAATCTCATCAACATTACTTATACAAAGATATGGACAGTATGTAATTTTAATGCTGCAGAGAGATGGAAGAAAATTGGAAACTTTAATTAAAATGTTTGTAGCTTCTTAAGTATCAATATCAGGAAGAACTTTTGTAGCTGTTGCAATTATTTTTCATGATGGACCTTCTACAACATCTGGACATTACACTGTTTATTTAAAATGTCTGAAAGGTTGGATACATTGAAATGATAGTCAATTAGTTTTTAAGCAACGTTTGCCAAAAGAGTTTCCAAATTCTTACATAATATTTTTAAAGCCAAAATTTTAAGAACAACATTTGGCCTTTCAGGATTACTGTTCTTAAGTTAGATTACTTTGGTGTTGTAGAGTATTTTGTAAGTGATGGTGAGGAGATTGAAGGTGATTCTCTTGTGGATTTTGAGGCAGTGGAGGAGTATCAGGTTATGAGTGATGTAGCTGCAGCAGGGGACGTTGAAGATCAGTTAGGTTAAGGTGTTTTGGATTTGTTGTAGTTGTTGTAGGTGTTTGGCTGGGATTTTTGTTTTACAGTGTGTTGCCATAGTGTAGTCTGCTGCTAATGAGGACCTGTGTTACTGTTCTTCTTCTTTTGGTTAGGATCTACTCGTAAATGTTGTGAAGCATGTGGAGGGTGTTATAGAAGTATGAGGAAATGCTGTAGACTTGTTTATACATAAGGATGAATCGTAGGTTGTGTACATGGTCAGTACGTGTTGGTAATGTTTACAGTGTAGTTGACCAGCAGGAGCCATTTGAAGATGAAGGGGTGGGTCTGAGGATGAGTACCTTCATGATGTGCGAGTTCAGGTTTAGAGAAATGCTCCTTATTCAGTTGGTGACATCCTTAATTACGCTGTGGCTGTTGTTGTTTGTGGTGTGTGACTCCTTGGTGAGGAAGAGAATGAGCTTGGTGTCATCGGCGTAGGAGATGATGTTGAGGTTGTGATGGCGGGCCACTTGTATGAGGGTGGTCAAGGAGATGTTAAATAGCACTAGGCTGAGGGATGAGCACTAGGGGACAGTGCGAATGATGTCAGTGGTTTTGGATCAGAAGGCTGGGAGACAGATGCTCAGATTTACTAGTGAACAACTTTCAAACTAAGAATTTCACACATACTATTTGGCCATCGGGAAAAGTATGTGAAAGCATTAAGGACTTTTTGTTGTAAATTTTGTAAGCATATATTAGTAAGTAACATTATTTATAATGGAAGAAAATTATTGATAGTGTTTTGTTATTTTAAGATTGTTTGACATACCTCATAGTTACGTAAGAAATTGGTCTCATAAAAAAGATTTAACATAAGTTTTATTTCTGTTGTTTAAATTGTTATTGAGAAAGTTTTTTTTTTTTAAGATAATCTTCTTGAGTGTCTTTTGTTGCCCACTGGTTTGTGATGAGTACTATTGAACTCACTGTTTCTAGTGAAATTCAATATATTCTGAGAACAGCAAAAAAGGCAATTGAAATGCTTTACAAATTATTTTGTGTTGTTAAAGATGAATTGTAACAATTGTTTTGTCTTCTACAGATGCTAACTTTATAATATATATCTTTTTTAATGTATTATTTTGAAGGTAAGTATAAGTAACTGTTAAAAACGGGATGTACTACAGAGCTGGAGTAAGAGAACGGGGATGAACTACATAAGTATGTAAAAATGGTTTGTATCTTTTAAACATATTTGAAGAAAATAAAAAAAATATATACTGAGTGTAGCTGTATTCTTTGCATTTTACTACAACACATCTACTACTTTGGAACTGGTAAAGTGAATAGATATGTTGTACTTTTTTTAGTACTGCATTTTATTATAATAGCATTAGTTTTTTCCAATAGTGATAAGAAGTCACTTGTTTGAAAATGTAAGAAAATGTTATAACTAAAAATTGATATAAGCAATTTTATTATTATAGTCTAATAAAGTAGTTGAGAATAGTATTTGTAAAATATTGTTTAAAGGGAAAAATAGTTGATAAAGCTAATTTTGTATTATGTAATAGGAAAAACGATAAAATAAAGTGTTTATATTTTTTCTACAAGAAACAACAACTTTAAAAAAAATCACTATGGAAGAAGAGCAGAACTATGTAGAAGAAAGTGTTGACATTTCTAACACTTTCATAAAGGAGTTAAATGTACCTATTATTAATTGTGAAAATGAAGATGGAAATATTGCTGCAGATATAAGCTGCGATTTCTTCGATGAAACAATGGATGATGATTTTTTTATTGAAGCATTAGAGGACATTGAGTTACATGAAAAGACTTGAAATTCATAATGAAGAAAATGACATTTCAGATGAAATCATGTTGGAATCTCTATTAAATTATGAAATGTTACAAGAATACATTTATGATTTAAAATTAAAAATGGTTTGAGAGACTCTTCTTGCAGAATTGTAATCATTCCGGTAGTATCCAAGTACTCATGGTGCAAAGTGGGCCTTAGGACATGGACTGCTTCAAACCTATATAGATTATGTATGCACTCTTCTATGCACCAGCAAACTTGTGTTTTATAGCTTTTATTTCTAGGTCTATATCCTTTGACTTCCAGCGAAGTCTCTGTGATTTCTGATTCCGTATTGTACTGAGCTATTCAGCAGAATGTTCTTACATATGCCCTGTGCTAAAAATGAACCTATTTTAAATTCAGTCAGGCACTCTCCTTGGAGAGCTGTAATTATCCATTCAGTATCCAAATATTCATGGAGGAAAGTAGGCCTTAGGTGACATCTTTCTAAACTTTTCATGTTGGTGACACACTTTTTGGAGATGCATAATTTTGTGACATAGTAAGATAGTGTAGCGAGCGAGCCCGAACCGCTGAAGGTGGTTTGGGGGGAGGGGAGTTGTTTTCTCCCTCTGGAAGAACATTTTGAAATACAAGTGGGAAAATGGTCTCCCTCTGTCTGTGTGCATCCCTCTGTCGCCCTCCTCCCTCCCTCTGTCTATCGCAGACTCACTTCCTCTGTCTCCCTCCCTCAGTCTCCCTCAGTCTCCCTTTCTCTTTGTCTCCCACGGTTTCCCTCTCTCTCTGTCTCCCTCCCTCTGTTTGTCTCCCTCCCTCTGTCTATCACCCTTTGTCTCCATCTCTTTCTGTCCCTGTCTCCCTCCCTCTGTCTCCCTTGCCATCGCTCTGTCTCTGTCTGTCTCTGTCTCTATCTCTCTGCCCCTGTCCCTGTCCTTGTCTCTGCCTCTATCTGTCTGTCCCTGTCTCTGACTCTATCTCTGTCTCCTTCCTTCTCTCTGCCTCTCTCTCTGTCTCCCTCCCTCTCTCTCTCTCTGTCTCTTTCTGTCTCCCTCCCTCTCTCTCTCTGTCTGCCTTCCTCTCGCTTGCTCTCTACCTCTCTCTTCCTCTCTCACCGCCTGTCTCACTCACTCTCTCTGTCTCCCTCTCTCTCTGTCGGCACAAGGCCGCAGAGGGGGAAGGCATCACGTATTGCAATTTTCCCCCAGCAAGAAACCCTCCCGTACACCCAACTGAAGTCTTGTTCCATACTGGTTTATACCCTGAAAGGGGTTTACTGGAGCCCTTTGCAGGAGCAGATGTCTGCCGTGTAGACACAACTAATACAGGAAAAGCCAAACCTTGATCCACACGCATCCCACTTCTTCAATAGGGTTTACTCTTGCTAAATTGTCCACAGTTTTAGCTTACAATACATCATTAACATTCTACCATCAATAAATGAGAGAGCAAGCAGAGAGAACGTGCCATGAAACATCTCTCAAATGGTTCTATGCAGATTAGCCCTGGCGTGCACCAAAAGTGAAGATAAACTATGAATGCATGCACACACAAGTTTAATTCGGCATGCAAACTGTACATCTAGCTTCTCTGCAAGAGGCTTCCCTGGTTTCGTAGTGCGCAGGCAGTGGGCCAAGGTTAAGGCTTTGTTTTGCAAGTTTGAGACGCCGAAGGAATTTGCACAAAAGGAATTCTAGAGCCCCGATTAACACTGAAAGCCTTTACTGTGCTTTATTTGTAGCTGATATGTAGGCAGCATTCCCCCTCCTCTAGCCTGGAGATGAGAGCTGTCAGCACTGCTGCACTTCACAGGTGTTTAAAAGACCATAGAGCAGAGTGTCAAGGAATGCCTCTTAATTAGCAGCAACTGTGTGCTAAGTGCCAGCGACACACCCAGTACTGTGTCGGGACACACAGTTTGGAAAGCTCTGCATTAGGCCATGGAGAGCTTTAAACCTGTATAGACTATGCATGCAGTCTTCTATGTACCTACAAACTAGTCCTTTATATATTGAATTCCCCAGTCTGTATCATTAGACTTTCAGCAATCACTCTCACTCTACTGTTTCATGATGCCATTTGTGCCATCGGAACGTCACTTTTTGTGATGTTCCGTGGCACAGCTGCCTGCATGATATTTATCAAGCACAAATAAGCCAATATTTTGGTGTACTGCTACATGATAAATATCAGCCCCTTTAACATAGTGTTCTGCGTTAAAGGGGCATGCAATAGGTTTCGCTGCAGGCGTTCCCAGCAACATCTATAGGTTTTTGACACTGCCCTAGATTCAAGAGAAATTGTAAATCTGAGGCAGTTGCAAAAGCTTACGCCTCCCAGGGGAGGCTAAAGGAATGTGCAACAAGGAAAAATTGTTTTATTTCTATTTCTTCTCCTTTTTCTATGTGTGCTTATTATTATTTTTGCGGTACAAAAGGGGGTGGTAATGGACGGAGCATCTGAACCAATCACACACTCACACCCAGTCAAAAGATCTGGGTTTAATCCATCACCGTTCTTTAGCCCACTCTGCCACCCCAGTTCAGACATGGCTATATGCAAATCAGTCTGACCCTGTGCCTCATGGGAACATTCCAGCCCGAACTGCCAAGCCATGCCTTCCCTGGACCGGAAACAAGCTTCCGAGGACCGGTTTCTGGCATTCCAGCCGTCTTCAGCCCGGCTTGCTTGAATCCAGTGGCAAAGTGAGCAAGGGACTCACGTCTGAGCATACCCTGCCACACTTATGGCAGCCAAAAGCGGTACAAAAGGGGGTGGTAATGGACGGAGCATCTGAACCAATCAAACACTCACACCCAGTCAAAAGATCTGGGTTTAATCCAGCACCGTTCTTTAGCCCACTCTGTCACCCAAGTTCAGACATGGATATATGCAAATCAGTCTGACCCTGTGCCTCATGGGAACAGTCCAGCCTGAACTGCCAAGCCATGCCTTCCCTGGACCGGAAACAAGCTTCCGAGGACCGGTTTCTGGCATTCCAGCCGTCTTCAGCCCGGCTTGCTTGAATCCAGTGGCAAAGTGAGCAAGGGACTCACGTCTGAGCATACCCTGCCACACTTATGGCAGCCAAAAGTTTGTACAGAAAGGTTTCCCTTGCTGTACAAAAATAATTATCCCCGCAACACAGGCACCCTTGCACTATTATGCATGCACACCACTGTGTGCCAGTGCAGGGGAAAGGGAGAGGAATGTGCTATATCTTATAGATACAGCGCATTCCTCTCTATTTCATTTGATGTTGGGAAGTGCAGCAGGAAGGCCTGCTGTGCTTCCCTACAGCAACATCTCATAAATGAGGTGCTTTGTCAGTAGCCAAGTACTCATAGTGCAAAGTGGGCCTTAGACCATGCACACACTGTTCTATGCACCTGTAAATTTGCCTTTTATATATTGAATTCCACAGTCTCTATCCTTCCACTTCCACCAAACACTCTTTCAATCTTGGTATACTTTTATAGTGACTCATTGAGCATTGTGTGGTAAGGCATTCACTTCATTAAAACAGTAATCAGTAGATGTACAATAAGTGGTACATCTCCAAAGATATGCTAGTTATTGTGCACTGTGACATCACCACCATGGATGCACCGTATTTACAATGTGGTGCACTATGGGGCAAAAACGGCACAGATATGTGATGTATCTGTGCTGTGGAGATGGCACATTGCTTGACTTTCGTAGGAAGCACAATGTAGCTCCAGCAATGCTCTTTTGCCCTATGCACATAATGGTGTGTAAATCCTTACACCTGCTTTAAGCAGGTGCAGGGTTTTGATGCAGCATAAGCCCAAAAGTGACTGATTGAAATCTTACAGATTTCACTTATTCACTTTTAGGATGTGTTCCTGCGTCAGAACACCCTCCCCCTGCGCAGGAAAACCTCTTTCTGGTGCAGGGCTTTACAATGTGATGCACCTTCCATTTGCATCTCATTGTAAATACTACACACAATGGCACATCTTTTGCACCACCGCTTCGTCACAAAAGTTATGCAATGGCTGTGTAAAAGAGGCACAAGGGGGTGGTAAATCCGCCCCTATCACATACAAATTCACCCAGGCAGTTTCACCAGCAGTGGAAATTGAAGCATCGACTAGTAACATATTTATATGCATATGTTACATTCAAGTGCTTTGGAGGTACTCCGGTATACTATAGGTAAACACCTTATAGATTTATGCTGTAGCACTTCCTTATAGTTCTGCACTTTCACATTCACCATACACAACTAATGTATTAATTCATTCATTTATGAACTACACATTCATTCTGACAAAATTTTACACACTAACATAGAAATATAGTTCTTTTTTTGACCAATGGAGGTAGTTCTGAAAATAAATGTTTTTTTGTCTTTGTTGTTTTATATTTTTTTTGTATTTTTTTAACGCGTTTTTTTTTAAAACCAAAAAAATTGAACTTTTTTAACAAAAAACTGCGAAACAGGAACAAAAAAGTTAAAAAAAAATATTTTTTAGGGCAACGTTGCTCTTCTTGCCTCTTTACAATTAGGTCAACAGATTGCTCACCATAACAAAGTAACTCTTTGCAGTATTTGCAATGAAAAGTGAGTTCTGAAAACTGTGGACCAATTATTGGATGTGGACTGCTTGGAGGAGATGCTGGTGCAGTTGAGGTGCTAGCCACTGCAGGTGGAGGATTGTCTTGTAAGCTTCGAGTTGCCACCCTTGCATAGCTTTTAGGATGCACGTTTTTTACATGGCGATCCATACTCGCAGTACCGAATGAGTACTTTTTACGTGGGTCACCTATGGATATGCATTCACCTTCTTTAGTCCCTCAGGAAAAGTACAACATTTCCAGATAAAGGCTTCTTCCTTCTTTTTCTGAGGAGGCTCCATCACAAAATTTTCATCAGAGGAATGGTCAGATGGAGTTTGAGGAAGACCAGCGATTTTAGAGATTTTGATTCTAAAGGACTACAGCTCCCCAGAATAGATGCTGCTCCTGAGAAAGTCCAAGTTGAATGATCAAAATGGGAGGGGTATTTCAACAGTTGGAGTAGGAAGTGTTATGAACCAATGAAATCTCTTCTTTTAAAGTCACATGGCTGTGCATACTCTTACGGAGCTCTTACGCTGCATTTATGGTGCACTTATGATGCGAGTACGTACGACGTACCCCCGCAATTTGCGTAATTGCTTTTCATAGGTAAAATAAGCTTATTAAAAGTAAAACAAAAAACAATTTTCATGTGTATCCCAGATAATGTCTACCTTTAAAATTTACATTAAATACATAGATATATCGTTTAAACATTATAAAACTTTAGTGGGGAGGGGTACGCGTACGGGGCGCCGTACAAGCGTACATGGCATCATGCGGAAGCGATGATGCGCCGCGTAACGTCAAAACGTATTTGTAATGTATGCGCGGAGTACGATTTGCCGTACAAAGTATGGTGCGATTATGGTGCGCGTACGGTGCGATTATCCCCCCAAAAATAAATGAAAAAGTAATTATATTGAATTTAATTTCAATATATAAAAAAAACAGAAATTTATATAAAACATATTTTTGAATTTAGTTTTGTTAATATTGTACATTAAAATATGAAATATAAATTAAAAAATGAAATAAATATAAATATGTATAAAAAAATTAGAAAATTAGTTTAAAAAGTAAGAAATATAATAATTAATATATTTAAAAATTATCATTTACAAAACCTTTAGCAATATATGCTTGTCTACACACTGTACAAAAAGTGTAGCTGTTATACATCCAACTATACACTCTCCTTGGAGAAGTGTAATCATTCTGTTTCTATCCAAGTAGTAATGCAGCAAAGTAGGCCTAAAGGCATTGGCTGCTTCAAAGAGCTATGGATAATAAATCCACTTTTCTAAACATCTGGAAACTAGGCTTTTAAACTTTGAATTGAACAGTCTCTATCCTGAAACTTCCTCCAAACATTTCACTACTTCTATTTTAGTATTGTAGTGAGTTATTCATCAGTATGTTCTCATGTATGTACTGTTCTAAAAGTGAAGGAGCTATATATTCAGCTAGACAATCTGTTTGTAGAAGTGTAAACATTTAGTCGGTTTCCAAGTAGTCATGCAGCAAAGTAGGCCTTTGGGCATAGACTGGTTCAAATCGCTATAGACTATGCATTCACTGTTTTATACACCATCGAACCTGCCTTTTATGCCTTCAATTGCCTAGTTAGTATCATTACACTTTCAATAATCAGCAGATGTAAAATAAGTGGTAGATCCGCAGAGATATGCCAGTTATTGTTCACAGTGACATCACCAAAATGGATGCAATGTATTTACAATGTGGTGTATTATAGGGCAAAAATGGCACAGATTTGTGGTGTGTAGGTGGCGACAATTGTTCCTTTTCAAGTACTACTACAATAGACACTGAAAGATTTATATATTTGACTTTACCAGACTGCAAATCAGTGTATTTTAATAATCTAGTTAGAGAAGCAAAGCAAAACATGGTCCGTACTCAATGTAAATCTGCAATGCTATCAACATTATTTATACAAAGATATGGACAGTATGTAATTTTAATGTTCCAACGATGTAGACCTGATGGAACTAAATTGACAACTTTAATTAAAAATGTTGTGGCTTCTCAATCATCAATTTCAGGAAGAACCATTGCAACTGCAGCAATTATTTACCATGATGGTCCTCCAACAACATTAGGACATTACACTGCGTATTTAAAATGTCAAAAAGGCTGGAGTAATTGTAATGATACTCAATTGACTTTCAAACAACGTTTGCCTTCTGACTTACAAAATTCTTACCTAGTGTTCTTACAACCGAAATTTTAGGAAAGGTAATTGGCCTATGAAGATTGGAGCAGTTAATAAAACTTAGTTTGCTGTTCAAAATTACTTTGCGAGTGAGAGTGATCAAGATAATAAAAAACTTGTAGTTGTCATAGAGGTAGTGTAAGTGTATCACATAGTGTGTGATATGAGTATTATAGGAAATAATAATCATAAGTAAGCCAGAGGTGGAAATATAACTATTGTTTCATAATGTAAAAGATGTTGGAGCTTTTCTTTCAGAAACTCGGGTAAATGGAAGATTAAGAATACTATTGAGTAATTTCCAAAGAAAAGGACTTTCCATATACTATTTGGCTTCGTGGAAAAGTATGTGGATCAAAAGTGAGTTAAGATATGGGTTTTTTAAAGACAATCATTTTGATTGTGTTTTTTTACCCGCTGTCATATGATGAGTAGTATTGAAGTCACTGTTTTAAGTGAAATTCAATATATTCTAAGAACAGCAAAAATAAACCATAAAACATGTTGTACAACTTATTTTGTATTTTGTATTATCAAATATATATTATTCTCCCGTTCTCTTATGCTCACTCACCTTTTTCCACCCTCTATCACTCCTCTTAACTCACCCTCATTGGCCTTCTCTCACTCTCCCTCACCTCCCTTCCCTTATTCCACTTCCCTCACTTATCCTTATTCCCAATTCCTTCACTGCCCTTTCCCTCTCTCCCATCCACCACTTTCCAGCTGTCAGTCACTCTACTTCACTCCCTTTCCCCTTCTTTCCTTTTTTTGCTCCCTCACTAATTCCCCGTCCCTTACTCACCTTACTCTACTTCACTCACTCCTGCTTTCACTCCTTCTGTCCTCTTACATCCTCACTCCTCTTCCCTCACTCTCTCACTCTTAGCCTCACTCTTTTGGTCCTCTCACTCTCTCACTCCTCTTCTATCACGCTCACTCCCTATAACTCACCCACACTCCCTCACTTACCTTTCTTTGCTCCCTTACTCAGTCATTTTCTCTCACTCTTTCCTTCACTACCCCTTTGTCCTCACTCCCTCAGTCCACTTGTCTTACAATCACTCGCCTTTATCCACCCTCTATCACTCCTCTTTCCTCAACCTCACTGCCCTTCTCTCAGTCTACTTCACTCTGTTCCATTACTCCGCATCCCTCAGTTATTTTAACTCCCCATGTTCACTGCCCTTTCCCTAACTCCCCTCCCACACTCAACTGCTTTCAGTCTCCCTTCTTCACTTCCCTTCCCCTCTCTTTCCTTCCTTTGCTCCCTCACTCATTCTTCTTCCTTTACTCACCTTACTCAAATTCTCTCACTCCTTAAGTCACTCCCTCTGTCCTCTCACTTCCTCACTCCCCTTCCCTCAGTCCCTCTCTCTTAGCCTTACTTTCTCCGTCCCTTCAGTCTCTCACTCCTCTTCTGTCTCGCTCACTCCCTATTACTCACCCACACTCCCTCACTTACCTTTCTTTGCTCTCTCACTCAGTCCCTTTCTCTCAGTCTTTCCTTCACTCCCTCTATGTCCTCACTACCTCACTCCCCTTGTCTCATGCTCACTTGCCTTTATCCTCCATCTATCTTCCCTCTTTCCTCAACTTCACTGCCCTTCACTCACCCTCCCTCACCCTTGTTTCCTTACTCCGGTTCCCTCAGTTATCCTCATTCATCATCCTTAACTCCCCTTCCTCTTTCTCTCCTCACACACTCACCTTTTCCCAGTCCCTTTGCTTCACTCCTCTTCCCCTTCTTACCTTCCTTTGCTCCCTCAGTCATTCCCCTTCCCTCACTCACCTTACTCCCCTTTACTCACTCTTTCTCTCACTCCCTCTGTTCTCTCATATTCTCACTTCTCTTCCCTCACTCATTCTCTGTTACCCTCACTCCCATTGTCCCCTCACTGTCTTACGTCCCTACATTCACCCTCACTCACCTTCCATCCCTCACTGTCATGAATCCACCTTCACTCACTCCTGCTTCCCTGTCACTCGCTCCCCTTTCTTCCTTTAGTTTTCCTAATGCATATTCCTTTAGTATCTTACTCACCCTCACTTCATTTCTCTCTCCTTCTCTGTTACTGAATGTATCCATCTCATTATCCTCTTAGTAATTTGCTCTCCCTCTATTTCTTTTTCACTCTCTCTGACCTTCACCATTCCTTTGTTTTCCTTTCTGTGTGCTTCACTCCTACTTTATCTCTTATTACCCTTTTATGACTTTTAATCTCCTGCTTTGACTCGTGTTTTGTGAAATATATATTGTAAATATTATACCTTACTTTTTTTTCTCTTTCACAGATATTAAATGTACTGAAAATATGTAACTAAGTTTACATTACTTATAAGGTAAGTTTGACATATAAAATGTACTTTCTCAACACTCTTTTCCTTAACCTCACTACTCTTCTCTCACCCACCCACACCCCCGCTCCCTTACTGCGCTTCCCTCACTGATTCTCAATCCCCATGTTTACTCCCCTTTTCCTCACTCCCCTCCCACACTCACCTTCTTTCAGACCTTCTGCTTTACTTTCCTTCCTATATCTTCCCTTCCTTTGCTCCTTCACTCTTTTCCCTTCCCTTACTCTCCTTACTCCACTCCACTAACTCCTTCTTTTAATCCCTCTGTCCTCTTACTTCTACACTCCCCTTCCCTCATACTCTCTCTGTTAGCCTCATTCTCTCCGTCCTCTAAGTTTCGCATTCCTCTTCTGTCACGCTCACTCCCTATAACTCAGCCACACTCCCACACTCACTTTCTTTCAGATCTCCCATTTTAATTCCCTTCCACTCTCTTCCCTTCCTTCGCTCCTTCACTCTTTTCCCTTCCCTTACTCTCCTTACTCCACTTCACTAACTCCTTCTCTCACTCCCTCTGTCCTCTTACTTCCTCAGTCCCCTTCCATCACTCTCTCTCTCTTGCCCCCGTTCTCTCCGTCCTCTTAGTCTCTCACTCCTCTTCTGTCACGCTCACTCCCTATAACTCAGCCACACTCCCTCAGTTCTCTTTCTTTGCTCCCTCACTCAGTCCCTTTCTGTCACTCTTTCCTTCAGTACCTCTATCCCCTCACTTCCTCACTCCCTTTTTCTTATCCTTACTCACTTTTATCCACCCTCTTTCATCCCTCTTTACTCATGCTCTCTGCCGTTCTTTCACTCCCGTTCTCTTAGTCTGGTTCCCTCACTACCCCTCATTCCCTATCTTTCTCTCCCTTTCCCTTTACTTTCATCCCCCACTCACCTTCTCTCATGCTTCAGTCCTCCTCCCCTCTATTACCTTCCTTCGCTCACTCACTCATTCCCCTTTCCTCACTCACCTTACTCCACTTCACTCAATCTTTCTATCACTACCTCTGTCCTGTCACATCTTCATTCTCCTACCCTCACTCCCTCTCTCTTAGCTTCACTACCTCTGTCCCCTCACTCTCTCACTCCTCTTCCGTCACGCTTACTCCCTATAACTCACCTACACTCCCTCTCTTATCTTTCCATGCTCCCTCACTCAGTCCCCTTCTCTCACTCTTTCCTTCACTCCCTCTGTCTCCTCACTCCCTCCGTCCCCTTGTCTCACGCTCACTTGCCTTTATCCACCCTCTATCACCACTCTTTCCTCAACCTCACTGCTCTTCTCTTACTCTTCCTCACCCCCGTTCCCTTACTCCGCTTTCCTCACTTATCCTCATTCCCCCTGTTCACTCCCCTTCCCCTCACTCACCTCCCACACTCACCTTCTTTCAGTCCCCCTACTTCACTTTCCTTCCCCTCTCGACCTTTCCTTTGCTCCCTCGCTCATTTTCCTTTCCTCTCTCACTGTACTCCACTTCACTCACTCCTTTAGAATATGTCAAGAATATAGCTCTTTTTGGAGAATTGAAGGTAGTTCTAAAAAGAACAGTTTTTTTCTTCTTTTTTAGTTTTTAATTTTTTTGTTTTACTTTTTCTGAACGTTTAAAAAAAATGTTTGTATTTTTTTCAGAACAAAAACAAAACTAGGGAATGCCAAACTGCTCAACAGGAGCAAAAAAAGGGGAAAAATTAGGGCTGAGGGGCGCAGCAGTGTTCTTCCCTTTTTCGAACAATTAGTAGAATACTCTGCTCCCCATAACAAAGCAGTTAGTCACATTGCTTACAACGAATTGTTATGTCAGAAAAAACAGGCTGAATATTAGGTATCATGTCTACTGGTCTTCCTCTCACCAATGATGTTGATGCTCCGGTGGAAGTGGAGGGGCCATCTCTTGGGGATTTGCGTGCCAGGTCCCTGATGCTCTCCCATGCAAAATTATTTGGGTGCCTCCTCTGTACATGCCGGATTAAGTTGGCATTCCCAAAACTATATTTGTGGGTGGGATCCCCACGTGACAAAGTTGTGTCACATATCTTGCAGGTCATTTTTCTTGCATCAACTTTTTTTTGCCCCTCTGGGACACTAAAGAACTTCCAAATAAAGTGATCTTTCACTTTTCTCTGGGGGTGTCCGCAGGAAGGAATTCTAGATCAGAGTCTGAAGAGGGCTCTCTAGAACTAGACATCTTTCCAAAAAAACAAGTTTTTCCAAGAAGAATGGAGAAGAGATGTTCTCTGAGCAATTGCAAAGAGGTAGTGAGGGAAATGGGTGGAGACTTTCCATAGTTCTATAAAAAACTGTTATTAACCAATCAAAAGTGTTGTTTTAAGGTCACATGGCTTTACGCGCGCTGGGTGCTTACGGGGGCGCTTACGCGGCACGTACGTTGGCGCTTACGGAGGTGCTTCCAGGGGCGCTTACGCGGCGTGAATGAATGACGTGTTGCTCGATTTTCGGAAATGTGTTTATAAGTCAAAATACGGTGATTAAAAACCAAAAATACAACTTTTGTGAGTATGCCACTGAATGTCTTGCATTATTATTTACTTTACATACATACATATATTTTTTTCGATCGCTGGGATAGTGCTCACGCTACGTGTACGGCTGCGCTTACCGGTACACGCTCCATGAGCGCTCCAGAGTTTAAATATTAAAAAAAACAGGGAAAATATATTCCAAAAATAATATTATAAAAATATAGAAACTTGGAATAATTAGAAAAAATCTAATAATTAATAGCTATACAAATTAGCTATTACAAAACTTAAAAATGTACTTAACCCCTTCCATGCTCATGACGGAACGGTTCTGTCATGAGCGTCGGTTGAGCTGTGCTCATGACGGAACCGTTCCGTCATGGTTCCATAAGCTCAATGAAACGTTCAGCACAGCGCGAAAATTTGCGCCGCGCTGAAGCGGTTAAAAACCATAGGTTTAACACTCATTTTACTTAGAAATTAGCAATTAAAAAACCTTTGAAATTCACTGAAAAAAACATAGCAGTGGATTGCGGATACGCGAGTTATAGTGAGTACAACTAACTAAAACGTGGGAATTTCAATGGTTTTGTATGAGTAAAATGTTCAGCTAACTATAACTGAAGTGAAACCTATGTTTTTTTCAGTGAATTTCAAAGGTTTTTTAAATGCTAATTCCTAACTATAACAAGTGTTACACCTATGGTTTTTTCAGTGAATATATATTACCAACTGGCGGTCGCCAATAGGTAGTTATAGTTAGGACCTAGTTTCCATAGGAAATCCGCGACATTGTATTGGGAATAACTTTGCCGCAGGTGGACGAATTTTCGCGAATTTCTCAAATTAGGTGGCCAGCTCCGCTCCGCTCCTTCCCTGAAAGATTGGGGGGGATTTGTCAAAGGGGGGGCCGAGATAAAAGGGGGGTCCCAAAACGTGTTTTCCCCATGTTAATTTCTATAGGGCGGTTGGACTCACTTTTAGCCCTAACGGCTGAATGGATTTCCACCAAACTTGGCAAAATTGTAGGGACTGGTAGCCCGATGTGCCTTTGCTATGTCTCAAGATATGTGCTCCAGAGGATTTTGAGTAATTTAGGTTAAAAAAATATATATATCTATAAGCGTGCCCCGGTACGCGCACCGGGGCGTGTACCAGCGCGCTACGCGAGTTCGCGCGCGGAAAGCTGATTAGCTCTCGGGTGATTGTCAACATTCCAAACAGTCCGGACCGGCCGCCATCTTGTGTCTCAATAGGATCGAGACACAAGAGGTGGTAAAATCAAAGAGGGAAATGACCATAAGGGGGCAGGGTAGACCCTCCTGACCCAGTAGGTTTGATGTGGGGGCCATAAAAGGGCCCCGCGGGGCAAATTTTTTTTTATAATTTTTCGTTTTTTGCGGGGGGAGCGCCCGGTATGCGCACCGGGGAGCGTACCAGGGAGCGTACCAAGGGGAAAACCCAGTGAAACAGTAAAATAATAATTTAAAGTGCTTAGAGGTAGGGTAGTTTTGCATAGAGTTGTTGTGGGTGATTTAAGTACCAGCATGTAGGTACCAATACAGAGTCTTAAATTGAATGTATACCGTCTCCTCTGTAGATATCTTGCATGTTGTTACAGAAGTTATTGTGGTATATGGAATCCATACCATAGTGAGTCAGGAAAGCAGAAACAGAACCTTTTAGCACTCCTTGAGAAAGCCTATGGGATCATGGATAGTCTTCCCTGCTCCCTTATGATGTTTTCAAGTATTACATTTTACTCTCTTCTGAATCTACACAAAATTAGTTGTGATATGGTGCATTAGAGACAGACAGTGAGAGAAAGGAGGCTGTAGATCAAAAAGAGATGTCAAATAAACATTCGAGATAATATAGTAGGAGAAAGGAAGTAACTATCAGCAAACTTACTATGTAACACAAAAAAGTTGCACAGTATACTGTAAGTCTCACTTTATATTATAATCATTTTGGTACTACTTCATGAATTACATATAAAATGAATAATGTCTCAAACAATTTTTAATTAATAAATATTAATTTATTATTCTGAATTTTCATAATTTAATAACATTTGCAACATTTCATTATCCGAAATCTCCTCCAAATTTGTACTGCATGATTCCATATTATCTAAACAGTCTATGAATTGTTGGTCAAGAGACTCATCCAGGAAGTCAAATAAATCTTCTTCAAGAATCTCTTCATCAGTTATTTCGAAATGAATCTGCTCATCAGTTATTTCGAAAGAAATATTGTTAGTCTGTGGTGTATCGTCCATTTTCTTGCTGTAAATTGCATAAAAAATAACTATATCAGTAGATTTAGGGCAGTGTTGGGTTTGAGTTCAGAGAGGTACTTCTGAGTCTTTGGGCAGTGTATGGTATGAGGCAGGAAGTAGAAATATAAAAAAGTGTATGTGAAGAAGCCTAAGTCAATTCATAATTATACCAGAAAAGCCTAACTGAATCTATAACTATAACAGAGAAGCCTATCTCAATCTGTAACTATAACAGAGGGACAGTAAATAACTATCAGAAAACGTTTTTACAAATTAACTTAAAGTGCCCCTTACAAATTAACAACTTACCTTATATAAAGGTGATGAAGATAAATGAGAAAATCCTTTAAAGATGTACCTCAGGTAGTTGTAGTCAAAATGGCCGTGTTTCCCTCTCATTTTTCATTTATATTCATGTACATAACCAATCAAATGTCAGGAAATAAAAGTAGAAAATAAAAGTAACATTTGAATTGGTTGTAAATTCTAACACTTCATATGTGTTTTTGTCATGTAATTTACCTCAGGATATTTAGACAGGGCTACAGCCCAAATGGCTCAATGGAATTCCACCAAATTTGGGAAAATGGTAGGGACTGCTATGTAGTAGGGCCTATTATATACATGGTGAAAGTCGCTCCAGTGGTTTTTAAGTAAATTGACTTCCAAAAATTTTTAAGGGTGCTTACCGGTGCGCGCCCCGGTTCGCGTACCGGCAGCGCTACGGGAGTCCTCCATCTTGTGTTTTGGTAGATTTGAGACACAAGATGGAGAACAAACAACGTTGGGAATGGGTAAAAGGGGGCACGGTAGACACCCCCTGACCCCCTAGGTTTTCTGAGGGGGGCTTAGGAGGCCCATATAGGCCAAAAAACCACATTTTTTTTAAAATTGTTCGCGGAGGGAGCGCCCGGTACGAGTACTGGGGAGCGTACTTTGGTGAAAAACAGTGAAAAAAGTTAGAGTAAAATAATCATTTGGAGTGATCAGAGGTAGGGTAGCCCTGAAAAGAGCTTTTGGAATCTGTGGCTTATTTAGGTACCTACAAGTAGGTTCCAATGCACAGTCTTAAATTCAGGAGGAATATTCTATTCCCCTCATCTGAGAAGTGCACACCATCTCCTCTGTAGATATCTTGCATGTTGTAACGCAAGTTATTGTTGTATATTGAACCCATTCCATAGTCTCTCATGTAAGCAGAAACAGATTTATTCACATGTTTCCGTGCTTTCTCAAATTGTGGACAAAATTGGTTGGACCACTTCCATTTCTGTCTTTGGCATATATTGGAAAATACCAAGGCAGTTTGAGGAAAAAGTGCCATCAATTGCTCAAAGGTGTCCTTTAAAAGCATTTCCAGACCTACCCCAGTCAAAGTGCCTAAGTCATTTCCACCACAGTGCAGAATTATGAGGTGAGGGTGTGGCAGATGCAAAAAGGTTTTCACCAATGGTATCAATTGATGACATTTCAATCCTCTCTGGCCAATCCATTTGATGTTCACATTTGGTAAATCAAGGTTGTGAAAACTTCTGTTAGCTGCATACCTTTGAGCCCAGTGGATGTAGCTATGTCCAATAATCCAGACAGAATACATAGTAAGAGGAGGTTCTGGTGCAGTCAGATGAAGTGTGGGAATGAAATGGCAGTTGGAACAGTATGAGTTTGCAAAAAAAACCTGTGGAGTTTCAGTGCTCTTGAATCAGAAGCAATGATTGGTGGATTCAGATAGTTGAAAACTGAAAGTTAGGGTGCATGGTTCCTTTTTGTGAAAGAAGCAATTTGAATGGTTAAGAAAAAGTCATTTAAAGAAACATTACACCGGATAAGCTGGTGTATTGAGAGGTCAAACATCCTTGCTAAGTTCAATTGCAACATTGTAGAAGACATTTTTAAACCTGAGAGCTCAGTGAGGAGGGAGTTGCTATGGTTACAGGTAGAAAGGGCTGAGGGGGCAAGGGTGTTGGTTTGAAAATACAGAGGGAAGAGTTTTGATTGGTTACCATGAGGAATATGTGTGTAGAATTAGAGGTTCTCTGTGCCATTCATGGTTGCAGTGCATGGAGTGCATACCTTTTGCTCTGCTAAAGAAATATTGGTGTGTGTGTCTGACACTGTTCTAAATCTCCCAAAGCATTTGTAAAGGTGAGTAATGATTCATTTAATATTGATAGAGACTTGTATACTCTACGGAGAAGATTTGGAAGCAAATTGTAGTTTTTTAATGTCGCTTTGTGTCATGATTTTTGAAAATGCTTGGTAAAAAGTTTTCAGTGCATAGAGGAATTGTATTTTGAAAAATTGTGAAGTTTCAGTAGTGACATGGAATGCTTGTACATAGGACCTGTGCTGTGTTTCTTAAATGTGATGTGAAAAACGATTTTGGGGAAAATGAATGGCTTTTATATTTTTGAGAAGGAATAAATAGTGTCTGCATGCTTAAAGAAATACATTTGACCCTTTCACAATGATGTTACCTGTGTTAAATCAGAGTAGGAAGCACATTGAGTTTCTTTGTTGTTGGTTTGTGTCATGTTTTCTGATAACGGTTGGTATCAACATTTGCAAGATAGAGGATTTGTATTCTGTGAAATAGTGAGGTTTCAGTAGTAAAATTGAATGCTTGTACATAGGACCTGCGCTCTGTTTCTAAAATGTTATTTAAAAAACGATTTGGGGGCAAATCAATGGCTTTTAGATTTTTGAGAAGGAATAAATAGTGCCTGCATGATTAAATAAATATATTTGAACCTTTCACAATGATGTCACCTGTGTTACCTCAGATTAGGAAGCACATTTAGTTCTTTGCTGTTGTTTTGTGTCATGTTTTTTGATAATGCTTGGTATCAACATTTGCAAGATAGAGGATTTGTATTTTGTGAAATAGTGAGGTTTCAGTAGTGAAATTGAATGTGTGTACATAGGACCTGTGCTGTGTTTCTTAAATGTGATGTGAAAAACGATTTTGGGGAAAATGAATGGCTTTTACATTTTTGAGAAGGAATAAATAGGTTGTGCATGATTAAAGAAAGAAATTTGAACCTTTTACAATGATGTCACCTGTGTTACCTCATACTAGGAAGCACATTGAGCTTCTTTGCTCTTGGTTTGTGTCATGTTTTTTGATAATGCTTGGTATCAACATTTGCAAGATAGAGGATTTGTATTTTGTGAAATAGTGAGGTTTCAGTAGAGAAATTGAATGCTTGTACATAGGACCTGCGCTCTGTTTCTAAAATGTTATTTAAAAAACGATTTTGGGGCAAATCAATGGCTTTTAGATTTTTGAGAAGGAATAAATAGTGTCTGCATGATTAAATAAATATATTTGAACCTTTCACAATGATGTCACCTGTGTTACCTCAGATTAGGAAGCACATTGAGCTTCTTTGCTGTTGGTTTGTGTCATGTTTTTTGATAATGCTTGGTATCAACATTTGCAATATAGAGGATTTGTATTTTGAGAAATAGTGAGGTTTCAGTAGTAAAATTGAATGCTTGTACATAGGACCTGCGCTCTGTTTCTAAAATGGTATTTAAAAAACGATTTGGGGGCAAATCAATGGCTTTTAGATTTTTGAGAAGGAATAAATAGTGTCTGCATGATTAAATAAATATATTTGAACCTTTCACAATGATGTCACCTGTGTTACCTCAGATTAGGAAGCACATTTAGTTTCTTTGCTGTTGTTTTGTGTCATGTTTTTTGATAATGCTTGGTATCAACATTTGCAAGATAGAGGATTTGTATTTTGTGAAATAGTGAGGTTTCAGTAGTGAAATTGAATGCTTGTACATAGGACCTGTGCTGTGTTTCTTAAATGATATGTGAAAAACGATTTTGGGGAAAATGAATGGCTTTTACATTTTTGAGAAGGAATAAATAGTGTCTGCATGATTAAAGAAATACATTTGAACCTTTTACAATGATGTCACCTGTGTTACCTCATACTAGGTAGTACATTGAGCTTCTTTGCTGTTGGTTTGTGTCATGTTTTTTGATAATGCTTGGTATCAACATTTGCAAGATAGAGGATTTGTATTTTGAGAAATAGTGAGGTTTCAGTAGTGAAATTGAATGCTTGTACATAGGACCTGCGCTCTGTTTCTAAAATGTTATTTAAAAAACGATTTTGGGGCAAATCAATGACTTTTACATTTTTGAGCAGGAATAAATAGTGTCTGCATGATTAAATAAATATATTTCAACCTTTCACAATGATGTCACCTGTGTTATGTCAGATTAGGAAGTAGATTGTGCATATGAGGTGAGGCATGTCCAGAGGTACAGAGGAGGTGAGGCCTGTGTTCAAGACTGTAGTGGGAGAGAGGCCTTTCCTGGGGAGCATAGGTGGTGAAGCCTGTGTCTAAGGGTGCAGTGGACTAGACGTCATGAAGCCTATCCCCCACTGCACTCTTAGACACAGGCCTCACCTCCTTTGTACCCCTAGACAGACCTCTCTTCCACTACACTTTTCAAAACAGACCTCACCTCCTCTGCACCCCTGAATAGACCTCAACTCATCTGCATCCTTAGACAGGCCTCAGCTTTTTTACACCCCTGGACACGCGTCACCTCATCTGCACCCAGTTACCCTCAATTATACCCAATACATTGAGGCCTGTCCAGAGGACACAGATGAGGTAAGGCTTGTCCAAGGGTCAGAGGAGGTCAGTACTCTCCACTGCACTCATGGACACATGCCTCACCTCCTTTGTACCCCTGGACAGGCCTTACCTCATCTGCACAATCTGCTTACTAATCTGAGGAAACAAAGGTAACATGATTGAGAAATGTGCTAATATATTTTTTAGAATAACATTTAAAAAACAGAGATAAGGTCATATGTATAAGCATTATAGTGTTTATATTGTTTGCTTATTGTCATTGCTTTGTTGTTTGGTAACAGTGGTCTATAATGTGTTATTTTTTTCTTTACCACTGATTGAAATCAAGATTTCAATAGTAAGAAAATATGCCCTCAAGGCAGAGGAGAAGAAAAGATGCCAAGCGGAAAAAATCAAAAACAGCAACGGAATTACAGTACTCCTCTACAACAAATACTTCAAAAAACAGGAAAAAAGCTCCTGGTAAGAAAACTAAGTCTTTCTTACGGAACATATGTAGATCAAAAAAAAATGTTGGTGAAAATGTGGATAAAGAGAAGGAGAGAGCAAATTTGAAAAGGAAGGAGAGGCCCCCCCAAAAATGTTACTACTGGAGCAGGAGAGAATAATATGTATAGGAATAGAAGGCAAAACCAATTTAGGGACATTCGTAAACGAATGTTTTGCAATAGGGTGGTTTTAAATTTGTTAAAAAATATTAGAAAAGGTAAACAGAGATCTGCTTTTTATAAGAAAAAGAAAAGTGTAGAGAAGATTGTTGATCAGGCTTTTGAACTTAAGAGGAAATTATTTATTTTAATAATCAATAGAATTAGGACACAATTGATGTTTTCAAATCAAACAGTAAACGCAAAAGAGTAATTAATCGGCCTAAATTTTTGTAAAGTTTTTTCTGGAGAATGGATGCATAGTTCAAGTTGTGAGCCATTTTTTAATGAGGAGAGTTACTTCCAGGAGAATGATTTAATGCATGCAGTTGACACCAGTGGTCGAGCATATGAGGTGAAAGACGGTTGTCCGATTGAAAAAGAGAAACTTGTGCCTAGAGAAGCAGAAGAGGTGTTAACTGATGAAGTTTTAGGGAGACGTACTAAGGGTCCAGTGTACACTTGGAAGTGAAGTAGAATGTGTACTGTGCGACAGGATTCAATCGATTTGTTTCGTAAATTCTTACGTACATATAGTAAGAAAAGTCTAAAACAGAAAATGAAGATGTTGCAAGACTTAGATCCTTGCAGAGTGAGAGAAATCACAGGTTTGCAAGGGCATTTACTGACTTGTCTTTCTAGAAAAGTGTGTCAGAGTGTTTTTCATCATTTTAGGATGTTAGCAGTGCATCATAACAAAATGAGGAAATTAGTGAGAAGGTTGTATTATGCAAAAAGTCCAGCCCTTAAGCTTAAACAATTAAACAGTGCTCTTTTGCATGGAACTGAATTAGATGTGAAGAAGATTTATGAAGAAATTGAGATTTGTTATTTTGGTAAAAAAGAGGACAGTGTAGAAATTGACACAGAAATTCAAGGTAATGTGGAAGACAATGTACAGATTTCAAGTACAGAAACGTTTGACCAGGAAATTACCAGGTTTAAGGTGAAATCAAGTGAAAGGCCGGATTTTACTTGTGTGTGTTGTCAACGAACTCATTATAAGCATCAAACTAGATTAGTTGATTTATACGTAAAAAGTGAAAAGATAAATAATTATGAGTGGAAGGATTTTGCAACTTATTTGTGGGTGGAGAATTCTTTTGATTTGAGTTCTGATCAGCGTATTTGTAAATATTGTTATATTAAATTAAATCAAAACAGAATGCCTGCTAGAGCTGCTCATAATAATCTTGAGTTGGTAGACATTCTTCCTGAATTGATGGATTTAAATACATATGAGTCTATTTTAATTCAATGTGTCCATCCTTTTCAGGCAATTGTTCGCATGGAGCCTAAGATAGGGAAATGGCCTCCTTCAGACTTACAGAGAGGATTAAAGGGAAGAGTTGTTTATTTGCCTCTAGATTTCAAGAAAAATATTGATACAATTGGTGTAGAGAAAGTGGAAGAGGAACCTCTGGTTATTCTAGTTAATGGGGTTCCGACAAAGAATAAGAAAATCTGGCAAGATTTAGTGGATGTTAGGAAAGTCAAAAAGGCAACGTTGTATTTGGTCAAAAACAATGAGTACTACAAACATGTATGTGTTGGAGCAGAGGAAACAGTTGCAGAAGAAGACATTGATTGTTCAGCCGGCCAAATTGAAAAAGTTGATGTGCCTAGAAGTGAAGAAATATATGAAAATTATACTGTTCATCCTTTGCATTCCAAAGAAGTGATGGGGAATGTAATTGACTAGTTTCAAATAAAATCAGCAAAAGGAAGTCCCATTAGTGTATGGGAAGAAAGTTTGGAAGCTCGTTGCTTTCCACAGTTATTTCCAACAGGTCGAGGTGGACGATATGACGATCAACCACTTCAAATTCCTGCATTTGAATACCGGATTTTAAGATTATATGCTGAAGATCCAAGGTTTTGTCAATGCATTCCTTATTTGTTTTATCTACTGAATGAAAGTGACTTGTCTGGGCTTTCTTATGCAGTGAACCATATACTGAAAAGTGGACCACATCTGCAAAATGTTTCTGCGAGGGACTTCATGGAGAAAGTCAATCTGCAAGACAGTATTTTGGAATCTCAGCTAATCAATCTCATGGCATGTCAACGTGGAACAAACGAGTATTGGTACCGTTGTCATGGGGAATTGAAATGTATGCTAAGAAACTTAGGAACTCCTACATGGTTCCTCACTCTTAGCTGTACTGAGTATGCATGGGACGACTTACTTCAATTTCTACAAGAGGCAAACGCAAACATACAAAATATAGAATTCAAAACTCCTGGAGAACTGTGTTCTTTGGATCCAGTGAATGTATGCAGATATTTCATTCATAGATTTGAAGCTATGATGTCTTTTATTACCAACAAAAAAAATCCTCCCCTTGGGGAGGTTTTGGATTTCTTTTGGAGAAAGGAGTATCAAGCGAGAGGTGCTCCTCACATACATATGTTGTTGTGGATTAAAGATGCACCCAAATTTGGAACAGATTCGGATGAAACAGTGATGAGCTTCATTAAAGAGTATTCAACATGTGCTGTTCCGAAAACTACCGAAGAAAACAGTTAAAGGCAACAAGTTTTACGCTTTCAATCCCATCGTTGTGGAAAGTACTGTCGTCAAAAATTCAGAAACAAGGACAAGTTCTACACAAAATGTCGTTTCGGGTTTCCACGACCAGTGATTTCTAAAGGAAGAGTAAATAATTTGATGTCTTCTCTGCGACATACTGTGACGAGGAAATCACCAAAAAATACATACAATTTAAAAAGAAACGAAGAGTCCAAGTACATCAACGACTACAACCCAGTGATTTTGTCCATGTGGAATGCTAACATGGATATTCAGATCGTTGCTGACAACTCTATTGCTGTGGCTCGATATGTGACGTCTTACATCACAAAAAAAGAAAATACAGAACTGAAGGAAATGTGGGAGGACATTTCACATGAAAAGAGTATAAGTAAAAAATTATACAGTTTCAGTCTGAAGATGTTGTCACATCGAGAAATTGGAGCATATGAATGTTCTGATCGGTTATCATCAGCAAGTCTCTACGCCAAGTCAAGAACAATTATTTGGGCAAGTCTAGGTCTTGCTACAACACGAAACCGAGTTTTGAAATCTGTTCAAGAAATTGAGTATTTGGAGGAGAAAGAACCAAACAGTACCGATATTTTGAAAACAAACATGTTGAATACATACTATCCAAATAGAAGTAGTCATCTTGAGAACAGTTGTTTCTATGAAGTTCTACAAAACTATATTTATAAGAGGAACATCAGGGAAGATATCAATAATGGAATATATGCTGTCATTGGGTGTGAAGGATGTCTAGTGAAGCAGAGAAAAGGCCTTTTGATTAATCATCGAAAATTGAGTTGCGAAAATCCAGAGAAACGGGAATTTTACTATTTAGCTCTTTTGCAACTCTTTAAGCCATGGCGTACAGAAGAGGAACTACTTGGAGATTTTCTCTGTTACAAAGATTCTTTTAATGCAACCAAGGATACCATAGAATGTCCCTTTTTTCCAAATTATCTGCAAATGTTGAACGAAGAAATAGAGCAAGAAGCCACAATTGCTGTAGAGGCTGCTAGAGACAGTTCTCAAGACAGTCAGAGTTCTGCTTCATTGAGTCAGGATCCACTTGGAGGACCAATTATTCAAAATGAAGCTGCCACTGCCATGGATGAGGTGGAAAGAGCTATGGAACAAGCTCAAGATGATGTAGTTAACTTAGAAGATTTGGTGAAACAACTAAACCTTGAGCAGAAACAGATAGATGACGAAGTCACAGAACAGATTGAACATGGATTCAGTCATGAGAAAAAAGAGTGCTCATGTACATCATTTAAGCCTGTCCGACTGTAGGTGAGTGGAGAAGCGGGAACTGGAAAAAGTTTTCTGATTAAAGCAATTGCAACTTATCTGCAGAAAAGGACTGAATCACCGCTGTCTTGTGTTGTTACCGCTCCAACTGGGCTGGCAGCTCATAACATTAAAGCGATTACTTTACATCGTTTACTGATGCTACCAGTCGAGCATGATAACAAATTGCAATACCACAAGCTATCTGGAGATGCGTGTTCCGAAGTTTCCAGAGTCCTGAAGAAAATGAAACTTCTTATCATTGATGAAGTAAGCATGGTCTCAAATCTAATGCTTGCTTTTGTGCATTTGAGAATGCAAGAAATTCTTAGAACAGAGTATGATGTGTTATTTGTAGGGAAACACATTATTGTTTTTGTAGATCTACTGCAGTTGACTCCAGTGAAAGAATAACCAGTGTTTAAAATGGTCACGCATGAAGATACTAGGAAGTGCCTAGGAAGCATTGGAAATGTTAATATATGTTTAAATTTCAAATATGCAGAACTACTTCAAAACATGGGACAGGCAAAGGATGAAGAATATAAAAATATTCTACAAGATTTAAGAATCGGAAAAGTAAGTGAGCATGGGAAAGAAGCTTTACATACACGATTAATTTCAAATTTGTATCCAAATGAAAACATTCTTCCAGAGAATATTTTTAAGAAAATTAACGAGAAGAAATATGGGATATGTTTGATGCCAACTCTGAAAGAATGTTCCATCTTCAACAACAAAATGTTAAAGTTAGAAAATGAAGAGATAGTGAAACTGGAAGCTATAGATAAAATAGAGCATATGGGAGCAACAATTATTTTGTCTGAAAATTTGAAATCAAAATTGGAATCATTAGAGAAGACTATATCTAAAACTGCTGGTTTTGAAAAAACTCTGAATGTGTGTTTAAATTGTCGTATCATTTTGAGAAGGAATTTAAATGTTGAGAGAGGTCTGGTAAATGGAGAAATGGGTCATGTTGTTGATTTTGTGAATTACAAAAATAGAGATGGAATTGAAATTTAAAAAATTAAATTTGATGGCATTGACGAACTAGAACAAATTTGTCGTTGTTCAGCTAGATTTTCGCTTGTGAAAGACTTATATGTTCGCCGAAAACAGTTTCCTGTTTGTTTGGCATATGCACTGACAATTCATAAATCTCAAGGTTTAAGTGTAGATAGTGCTTTGGTGAATATTGGAAATTCTGTGTTTAAAGAGGGTATGGCATATGTGTCATTATCACGAGTCAGAACTTTATCAGGATTGCACTTGATTGAGTGTGATGAAACAAAGATTTGTGCAGATCTAGATTGTGTTAAAGAATACAATAGGTTAAGAAGAGAGTATGCTCCACATTTGCCTCAATATCCTCTGTTTGAAAAACGTGTGGTAGGCCGAAAAAGAAGAAATGAGAATAATTGCAGTGAGGTAGTAGCAAAAAGACAAAAAGTAGATGAAACTGTAATTGTAAGGAGAAAGAAAAAGGATTCTGTTGAAGATGTTGCATTTCAGTTTGAAAACAGTTCTGTTGTCAACTGCTATGCTAATGTAGTGGTTAATGTTGTTTTTTTTCTTCAAACTTTACAAGAACAGATTGTTGAAAAACGGGATCAAAGATTCTGTTGTTTATTGAATTCTGTGTTTGAGAAATGTAGCAATGATAGAGCAAAAATAGAAAGTGTTTCAGAAATTCGAAATCTTTTAGACATATGTTATGGTCAAAAACAATTTTCACAGAATATTCAGCAAGATTGTCAGGAATTTTAAATGTATATGTTTGATGTATTGGAAGATGAAGGTGTAGATATAAAAAATCTTTTTAGCCTTTCTTATCAATGGCAGCATGACTGCGACAACTGTAGTTTATCAAGTAGTACTACAATAGACACCGAAAGATTTATATATTTGACTTTACCAGACTGCAAATCAGTGCCTTTTAATTATCTAGTTAAAGCAGCTGATCACAATATGTATGTACCCAATGTAAGTCTGCAATGCTGTCCACATTATTGATACAAAATTATGGTCAGTATGTCATTTTAATGTTCCAGCGATGTTGACCTGATGGAAGTAAATTGACAACTTCTATTAAAAATTTCGTGGCTTCTCAGTTATCAATTTCAGGAAGAACTTTTGCAACTGTAGCTATTATTTATCATGACGGTCCTTCAACAACATCAGGGCATTATACAATTTATGTAAAATGTCAAAGAGGTTGGACTAACTGCAATGATACTCATTTGACTTTCAAACAAACGTTTGCCTTTTGACTTAAAAAATTCATACCTAGTGTTTTTAAAACCAAAATTTAAGTAAAGGTAATTGGCCTATGAAGACAGGAGCAGTTAATAAAAGTTAGTCTGCTGTTTAAAATTATATTGTGAGTAAAAGGGTTCAAGATAATATAAAAATTGTAGTCGTCATATAGGTACTGAAAATGGATCTCATAGTAAGTGATATCAATATTATAGGAAATGTTGAATATCAGTGAGGCAGAGATTGAAATATGAATTTTTAAATATTGTGAAAATGTTGTAGGAGCTTTTCTTTCAGAACGTTGGGAAAACAGTAATTTCAGAGTTTATTTTCATTAATTTAAAACATACTTATACATCTGACACTATTTGGCCTTATGGTAAAGTGAAGGAATAAGGAAAGAGTCATGACTGAACACAAGAAGGAAATGAAAAAATTGAGAAATATTTCACATGTTCTTGGAGCTTTTCTTATAGAAAGTCGATGAAATGGAAGTTTTACAGAACAGCAGAGTATTTTCCAAAGAAAAGGACCTTCATGATGTACTTTTTGGCTTAAAAGAGAAGTAAGTGAATCAAAGATTAGTGTACATATGTGATTTGTAAGTTTATATGGGTTTTTTCAAACACAATCTTTTAGATTGTGTTTTTTTTCCCGCTGTCATATGATGAGTAGTTTGAACTCACTATTTTTAGTGAAATTCAATATATTCTGACAACAGCAAAAATAAACTATGTAACATGTTGTACAAGTTATTCTATAGTTTGTATTGTGTAATATAAATTGTATTCCCATTGTCTCACACTCACTTTCTTTTTTCCACCCTATTTCAGCTCTCTTTACTCATTCACACTGTCTTTCTCTCACTCTGTTTCACCCCCATTCCTTTACTCCACGTCTTTCACAACTCCTCATTCCCATTTCAACTGTCTGCATCCCCTCTCTCCCTTGCACCATTTTTCAGCTTTCAGTCTCTCCGCTTTACTTCCCTTTTCCGTCTTTTCCTCTTTTGCTCTTTTAGTAACTCCTCTTTACTCACTCACCTCTTTTGTCGCAGTCTGTAACTATTTCTCACCCACTCTCCCTGACTTATCTTTCTTTGCTCCTTTCATTTGTCCTCTTCTCTCTGTTTTTCGTTCACTACCTCTATGTCCTCAGTCCCTCACTCTCCTTGTGTTATGCTCACTTGTGTTTATCTACCTTCTATCATTCATCTTACAACAACTTCACTGCTCCTCTCTCATCATTCTTCATCCCCTTTTCTTTTACTCCGGTTCCATTACTACCTCTCATTTCCTATTTTTCAGTGTCCTTCTCTTTAGTTTCATCACCGAATCACATTCTCTCTGTTCCACTGCTTTAGTCCTCTTCCCCTCTCTTTCCTTCCTTTGTTCCCTTAGTCATTTTCCTTTCCTCACTCATTGTATTCCACTTTACTCAGTCCTTCCCTTAGTTCCTCTGTCTACTAAGTTCCTCACTCCTTTTCCCTCAATCCTTCTATATTATCCTCTCTTCCTTCATCCCTTCACTCTGTGACTCCCATTCACTCATTCTCAGTCATCTTCCATTCCTCATTCTTGTAAATGTATCCTCAATCAGACTCCTTTCCCTCTCAGTCATTCGTTTTACTTACTCCTGTTTCCTGATCTAGTTTTGCTAACTCACATTGTTTTAGTATGTTTCTTACCTTCAGTTCATTTCTCTCTTCTTCTCTTCCTCTCTGTCACTGAATGTATCTGCCTTACTCTTAGTAATTTGCTCTCCTTCTATTTCTTTTTCCCTCTTTTTGTCCTTCTACATTACTTTATTTCCTTTTCTGTGTCCTTCACTCATACTTTATTTCTTAGTACACTTTTATGATTTTTAACCTGTTGCCTGGTCTCTTCTTTTTTAAAATATATATTTTACTAACTATAACTTATTTTTTTTCTCTCTTTCACAGATACAAAGTGTAGTAAAAACATGTAATTAAATTTTCATTAATTATATGGTAAGTGTGACTAAAATAATGTAGTTTGTCATCACCCTTTGCTTTAACCTCACTACTATTCTCTCACCCTATCTCACTCCTGTTTCCATACTCTGCTTCCCTCACTTATTCTTATCCTCCATGTTTACTCCCCTTTCCCTTACTCCCCTACCGCATTCAACTTCTTTCAGTCCCCCTGCTTTACTTTACGTACCCTCTGTTCCCTTCCTTTGCTCCCTCACTCATTCCCTTTCCCCTAATCATTTACTTCACTCCTGTCACTCCTTCTCTCAGTCCGTCTGTCCTCACAGTTCCTCACTTCAGTTCCATTACTCTGTCTCTCTTACCGTCACTGTGTCTGTCCCCTTAGTCTGTCACTACTCTTTTCTCATGCTCACTCCCTACAACTCACCCACACTCACTTACTTACCTTTCTTTGCTGCTTCACTCAGACCCTTTCAGTCACTCCTTCCTTTACTCTCTCTGTCCTTTCTCCCTGTCACTCCCCATGTCTTACCCTTATTCACTTTTATCCACCCTCTTTCACCCCTCTTTACTTACACTCACTGCTCTTTTCTCACCCTCCCTCACCGTTGTTCATTTACTCCGGTTCCGTCACTACCCCTCATTCCCCATCATTTACTGTCCTTCCTTTTACTTTCAACACCCACTCACATTCTCCCAGTACCTCTGCTTTAATCTTCTTACTCTCTCTTCCCTTCTTTCGCTTCCTTATTCATTTTCCTTTTCTCACTTACACCCTATTACACCTGCTCTCTGTCTTACTATGTAATAAACAGTCCCTCTGTGTTGCTCCCTCTAGCTCTCTTTCTCTTAACATCACTCTCTCTGTGTCTTTCCCTCATGCTCACTCCTTTATTTTATTTATTTATTTTTTTTGGTGCGCGCCCCAGTACGCGTACCGGGGAGAGTACCCTGGAGAAAAAAGAATGACAGAGTTTCCAAAAAATGTAGCATTTTTTTATAAATTAGAGGTAGTTCTAAAAAGAACTTTTTTTTATTATTTTTGTTGTTTTATATTTTTTTATAGTTTTTTTGAACATTTTTTACTTTTTTTGGCTTTTCTGAACAGTTTTATAATTTTTTTGTATTTTTTATGGGGAGACACAAAAAACAGGGAATTGTAAATGGCTCAACTGGAGCAAAAAAAATAATGTTTCTTCAGGCACTTGTGGTGATCCCAAGCACGGGTGATAAGTGTAATGCTTTGCTCACCATAGCATATTGTCCCTCCACAAAATATGCAAACGATTTTAAAATTGGAAAACTTGGTTTGAATAGTTGTGCTCATCTCCCTCTCTTCTGGACCCGATGGGGTGGGTTGATTACTTTGGGAGGTGCTGGCAGAAGATTGGGCAGGGTTTCTGGCAAGTTTTCTGACCTCTGCCCTAGCATAGTTATTAGGGTTCCGGCGTTGCATGTGCCGAATCATGGTGTTGTTGCCAAAAGAGTATTTTTTGTTAGGGTTCCCCCTTGAAAGTTGAAAACCACAGATTAAACAAGTCGCCTTTGGTGCATTAACATTCTTCTTGTCTTTTGGGATGGAAAAAAACTGCCAGATAAAGTACTCCTTTGGCTTATAAGTGGTATTATCTTCTGGTAAGAACCCCCCTCCTCTTCCTCCTCCTCGTCCTCCTCTTCTTGGTCTCCACCACTGTGGTGTTAGGGTAGTCCTTGTGGTGGTGTTGGAGGTGGAGCAGATACTCCTGCAGCGGCTGCTAATGTAGCCATTTTTCAGACAAATAGGTACAGAGAGGTCTTTCAACAGGTCTTCTTCACTCAAAGTACAAAGTGAGAATGAGGAAAATAGGTGGGGGCTTTCATCATTTGGAAAACAAAACTGTCCTGAACCAATGAAAAGTGTTACTTTCAGGTCACATGACTCGTGCCTTCATCATTTGGAAACCAATACTGATCTCAACCAATGATAAGTGTTATTTTCAGGTCACATGACCCGACGCGCTTACGCTACGCGCCCCGGGGCGCGCTCGGGGGCGCGTAGCATAAGCGTGTCAGGACGTTGCGCGATCGTATATGTCCGGGAGCTTCCGGGTGCTTTTACGCCGTGCGTCATAAGACGCATCACGCGGCTTCGCGAAACGTTACGATGTTTTTTTCGTTCACGGCAAAATCGCTAACGGGACGCTCACCGGTATGCGCCCAGGGGCGTGCCGTAACACTGCGCTCACCGGTGAGCGCATCGGTACGCGCCCCGGGAGCGCTCCGGGGCAAAAAAATAAAAATAAATAAACATAAAAAAAATAGTATTACATAATTATACAATATAAAATTCATTATAAAAAATATTACATTTCATACCTATAGAGATTTGCTATTAAAAAACCTTTGAAATTCACTGAAAAAACCATAGGTTTCACACCTGTTATAGTTAGGAATTAGCATTTAAAAAACCTATTAAAGTGAGTGATGTCACTGACCATGTCATGAGTGATGTAATATGTGACGTCATCAGCAGTGCATTACACGCGCAAGTTATAGTGAGTCCAACTAACTATAACGTGGGAATTTCACTGGTTTTATGCGAGTAAAGTTTCCAGCTAACTATAACTTGTGTGAAACCTATGGTTTTTTCAGTGAAAATATATATATATATATTCACTGAAAAAGCCATAGATTATAGACCATATATAGTTAGGAATTAGCATTTACAAAACCCTATTTTACTCACACAAAACCATTTAAATTCGCATATATAGTTAGCTGCACTAACTATATATCGCGCACCCGCAATCCACTGCTGATCATGTCACATATTACATCATTCATGACATGGTCAGTGACATCACTGATGACATCACTGATGACATCTCAAATGATGTCTAGATGACTAGAATAATTAGAACTATTTTTTTCCCAAATGATGAAAACCCCTCCTTGTTTCCTCACTCTGACTTTCATCTTTGTGAGAGGAAGACCTTTTTTCATTACTTAGCAATGGCAAGTGTTGTAGCTGCAGCTGGTGCACCCCCACCACCACCTCATAGGAAGAGAGGACCACCTCCTCAGGTTATCGTTCAGCAAGAGGAGGAAGAAGAGGAAGAAGAGGAAGAGGAGGAGAGACGGTTTTTGCCTGAAGAGCCTAGGAGGACCCGTGTCAAAGAGAGTTTCATTTGGCAATTTTTCAAATATCCCCGGGGCCAAAAAAAAGTGAATGCCCGCTATGTAACTTGCCTTATTTGCAAAAAAGATCTGTCCAGAGGGACAGATAAAAAATATAGTTATGGCAATTATACCATGCATCGCCATATGGACAGGTGGCACTCTATCAATTATAGTGCTGCACAGGTACGTGACCTGCAGGATAACCCCCGTCCTGTGGCCAGTACATCATATCAAGAGGCACTGACGGGACCAGAGGCGAGGGAGACGGTCCCAAATATTCAGCTGAAGTTTGGGGAAGTGAAACATGTATGCATTTATTGCGGACAATTGATTTGCTACAGGGAGAGTAGCATAAATGTAATCAATGCTGCTATTGACAATCATAATTGTCCAAAACGCCCCAGACAATAAATTATCTTTTTTTTTGTTGCTCCTGTTGAGCCCTTTATAATGAATCATTTTCGTTTCTCCACCCCCAAAAAAAACAAAAAAAAATATAAAACCGTTCAAAAAATACAAAAAAAGTAAAAAAATGTTCAGAAAAATAATAAAAAAATATAAAACAACAAAAATAATAAAAAAAAAGTTATTTTCAGAACTACCTCCATTTTATAAAAAATTGCTAGAATGTTTAGCACTCTGGCAACCTGTATTTCTTTTGATTCGCTTCCCGGTTCGCGCGCCGGTACGCGAACCGGTAGCGAACCAGAAAAAAAAAATTCAATAAAAAAAGAAAAGAAAGTATAAGGGAAGGAAACAGAGAGTAATATTAAAAGAAAGAAAGCTAGAGGGAGTAACACAGAGATACTGTTTAATAGATCTATTTACCGAAGAAAAGATGTAAGAGGGTATAATTGTGAAAAACAAAATAGATAAGGAAGTGAAAGAAAAAAAGGAGAGTAGAAGAATAATAAACAAGAGTTTCTTAGAGAATGTGAGTGAATGTTTAAATTAAGAAGAAAAACAGTAAAGGATGTGGAATGAGAGGTAGGCATAGAACCGGACTAAAAGAACAACCCTGAGGGAAAGTGTTAAGAAAACAGTGAGCAAAAGTAAATAGGAATAAAACAAGATGTATGACAGTGACTAAGGTTAAAACATGTGGAATAACAGAAAGAAAAAACAGAAAGCAGAAAAGAAGAAGTGACATAAAAGGAATGATTAAAACAGCAAAGAAATGTAAATAACATAGGGGCATATTATCAACACAGGCGATAAAATTATCGCTGCTTTTATCGGCAGAAAACTGCCGCTAAAGCCGCTTTTGCGGAAGAAAACTGCCGCTAAAGCCGCTTTTGCGGCAGTTTTCTGCCGATAAAAGCAGTGATCATTTTATCGCCTGTGTTGATAATATGCCCCTTAGTGTGTTTGAACTACAGGGAGAAAGCATAATGAACAAGTAGTGAAAGAGTGATGAGTCAGAGATAGTGAGAGTAATAGAGGCGGATTGAGTGAACAGGAGTGAGGAACTATGAGAACAGAGGGACTGAGAAAAGGAGTGGAAGGAGTAGAGTAAGTAAGTAATAGAAAAATTAATGAGGGAAGTAGCAAAGGCAGGAAACTGACGGTTAAAGAAATGAAGCAGTGGAACTAATAGAAGTTAAATGTGATAGAAATGTAACGAAAAGAGTACAAAACACTTACCTTATAATTGTCGTTAACTTAGTCACTTGGTATTTTTATACTTTCAATCTGAGAAAGAAACAACAAAAATTTGAAAAATATTAAAACATGTATTTAAAAATTAGAAACAACAAGGGAAAAGATTGACAATCATCCAATTTTACAAAGAAATAAAGTTAGAGATAAACATGCAGAAAAAAAAGAAAAAGAAACGGTGATAGACAGTCAGAGACAAAAAGAAAATGAAATAGAGTAAATTACTAAGAGAAAAAAAGGAAGATACTTTCAGTGACAGAAAAGAAGAATAGAAGAGAAAACTAAGTTGTGTAAGCTAGTAAAAGAAAGTGAGTAAGGTAAACTATATAAGGAAAGGGTGAATAAGGAAAACAGAGTGAGGGAGAGAGGAGACAGAGGAAGTGAAGGAAAGAGTGTCAGATAGAGACTGAGTGAGGCATCTACACAATGTGATTCGTAATGTTAGGAAACACAGGTAATGTAATTGAAAAACGTGCAATTTTTTTTGCTCATTCCACAATCACATCACTTGTGTTTCCTTTGCTTAGGTGTCTCATTGTGCAGAAGTAGTCTAGCATATGAAAGAGTACGCAGAAGGTGAGCACTGTATGCAACAACTTTGACACTTACAGAAGCCTCAGCTTCTCCATGCCCCCTACACAGTCCTAAATATATACAGTTTAATCTGACGGTATCTTGTTGCAGATGAAGTGAGGCGTATCTTGCAATATGGTGCATCTTTTGCACTGCTGCTGTGTCACAAAAGTGACGCAACGGCGACGCAAAAGAGGCGCACGCCATCATAAATCTGCCCCTAACATTTTAAATGATTGTTTCAGGATGCCGATAAGGTGTGGCCTATCCAGAGATTTGTTTGAGGTGAGGCCTACTCAGAGTTACAGATTAAATTTAGGCTTGTTGAAGAGTACAGAGGAGATAATACATGTGCAGGCCTACCAACGAAGTGAGTCATGTCCACTGCACTATTGAACAAAGGCCAGACCTCCTCTGTCTCCCTGGACAGACCTAAACCTCATCTGCACAATGTGATTCGTAATGTTAGGAAACACAGGTGATATAATTGAAAAACGTGCAAATATTTTTGCTCATTTAACAATCACATCACCTGTATTTCCTCAGCTTAGGTATCTCATTGTACAGATGAAGTCTAGCATATCCAAGAGTACGCAGAAGGTGAGGACTGTATGCAACAGAGCAATGTACATTACTCACCTCCCTTGACACTTACAGAAGCCTCAGTTTCTCCATGTCTCCTACACAGTTCTAAATGTATATCATAAATACAAAAAGTACAGAATTAATTATACATATTAAATGGTTTATTTTTGCTGTTCTCAGAATATATCAAATTTCACTTAAAACAGTGACTTGAAGGTATTCATCATATAACAGCGGGGAAAAAAACCACAATCAAAATGATTGTGTTTAAAAAACCCATATAACATAACCAATCAGAAATCAGAACTCCTTAAAAGTAACTTACTTTCCATGACGTCGAAGGATGTCCTATGAACAGCTTATACTCTGGTGTGCTGTTATTATTTTCAGCCCGCCACTTTCTGAAAGAAAAGCTCCATCATTTTGACAAATATGTTACATACAATAAATGATTTCTCGCTCTCTACCGCACTTCTCCTCAAGGCCAAATCGTGTAAGAGCCATTTATAACTCTTGGAATTCTTCTAAGCAAATCCCGTCATTTTCTTTTTCCGTAACTTTCAGAAAGAAAACGTTCAAGATCACTTTCACAATCCTGTACTAGTAATATTTTACCCTTCCTGCTCACTCATGTTCCACATTTCCTATGACACTGATACTGCTTACTATGAGGCACACTTATACTACCTCTATGACTACTACAATTATTTAATTCTCTACATCACTTTTAATCACAAAGCAATTTAAAACAGTACATAAAATTATATCAACTCCTAGAATCATTATAGGGCAGTTACCTACCCAAAATTCTTTCTTCTGAAAACAGAAAGTAAGAATATTTTTAAGTCAAAAGGCAACATTGTTTCATAGTCAAATGTGAATTATTTCCGAAACACCAGCTTTTTTTACATTTTCAATAAGCTGTGTAATAAGTGGTTGTTGTCAAAGGATCATCATGTCATATAATAGCTGTAGTTAGAAATGTTCTTCCTAAAATCAACGACTGTGTAGCCACAACATTTGTAATTAAAGTTGAAAACTTACTTTCATCAGGTTTATATAGTTGGAATTTTCAAATGACATTATAACCAAAAGTTTGTTCAAAAAATGTAGACAGCGTTGCAGACTTACATTACCTCTACTCCATGTTTTGATTGCCTGCTTGAATTAGCTTATTAAAAGAAACAGTTTTTCTGAACTCATTCAAAGTGCAGTTATTTTTCCATGACGTCAAGTGTTATGGTTAGAATACTGTTTGCTTTGGGAAATACTCTGTTGTCCTTTAACTAATCCGTGCCCACCACTTTCTGTAAGAAAATCTTATTTTTTTTCAGGAACTACTTAAAACTCAAAAATAACTTTTTACTCTGTACTACACTTATCCTCAAGGCCAAATAGTGTAGGAGCCATTAGAACCTCTTGAAATTCCTCAGAGCAAATCCCGAGATTCTTTCCCTAAAATTTTGGTTGTAAAAACACCAGGTAAGAATTTTTAAGGTCAAAAGGCAATTTTTTTTTAAAGTTAAAACAGAATCATTGCAGAATGACCAGCCGTGTCTAGACTTCAAATAAGCTGTGTAATGTCCTGATGTTGTTGAAGGACCATCATGATATATAATTGCTGCAGTTACAAAAGTCCTTCCTGATATTGACAACTGCAAAGCCACAAAATTTTTAATTAAAGTTGTCAATTTTGTTCCATCAGGCCTACATCGTTGGAACATTAAAATGACATACTGGCCATATGTTCGTATAAATAATTTGGAGAACATTGCAGACTTACATTGGCTACACTCCATGTTGTGATCAGCTGCTTTTACTAGCTTACTAAAGGACACTGATTTACTGTCTGGCAAAGTTAAATATATAAATCTTTCAGACTCTACACAAGTAGTACTTGATACCCTACAGTTCTCGCAGTCATGCTGCCATTGATAAGAAAGGCCAAACAGATGATCTACATCTACACCTTCATCTTGCAATACATCAAGCATATACATTAAAAACTCCTGACAATCTTGATGAATATTTTGAGAGAATTGCATTTGACCTGAACATTTTCCTAACAGATTTCGAATTTCAGACACACTTTCTATTTTTGTTCTATCAGTGCTACATTTCTCTAACACAAAATTCAACAAACTGCAAAATCTTTGATCTGAATTGACCACAATCTCTTCTTTTAAAGTTTCTAGAGAAAAGACAATATTAACCACTACATTAGCATAGCAGTTGACACCAGAACTATTTTCAAATTGAAAACCAACAACATCTTCAACAAAATCCATTTTTTTTCTGCTTATAATTTCAGGTTCATCGACTTTTCGTCTTTTTGCTACAACCTCCCTACTATTGGTCACATTTCTTCGTTTCCGGCCTACCACACTTTTCTCAAACAAAGGATGCTGAGGCAAATGTGGCGCATACTCTCTTCTTAACCTATTGTATTCCTTAACACAATCTAGATCCGCACAAATGTTTGTGACATCACACTCAATCAAGTACAATCCCGATAAACTTCTGACTCGTGACAATGCCACATATGCCATACCCTCCTTGAACACAGAACTGCCAATATACACCAATGCACTGTCTACACTTAAACCTTGCGATTTATGGATTGTTACTGCATATGCCAAGCAAACAGGAAACTGCTTACGGCGAACATATACATCTTTTACAAGCAAAAACCTAGCAGAGCAACGACCAATTAGCTGTACTTCCTCAATGCCATCAAATTTAATTTTTAAAAAGTCAATTCCATCTCTATTTCTGTATTTTTCAAAATCAACAACATTACCCATTGATCGATTTACCAGACCTCTTTCAACATGTAAATTCCTTCTTAAAATTATACGGAAATTTAAGCACACATTCAGAGTCTTTTTAAAACCAGCAGTTTTAGATATAGTCTTCTCTAATGAATCCCATTTAGATTTCAAATTCTCAGACAAAATAATTGTTGCTCCCATATGCTCCATTCTGTCAATAGCTTCCAGTTTCACAATCTCTTAGTTTTCTAAATTCAACATTGTGTTGTTGAAGATGGCACATTCTGCAAGAGTTGGCATCAAACATATTCCAGATTTCTTCTCAGTAATTTTCCGAAAAATATTCTCTGGCTCAACGTCTTCTTCTGGATACTAATTTGACAGTAATCGTGCATGTAAAGCTTCTTTCCCATGCTCGGTCACTTTTCCGATTCTAACATCTTGGAGAATATTCTTATAATCTTCATCCTTCGCTTGACGCATATTTTCACGCAGTTCAGCATAATTGAAGTTTAACCATATATTGACGTTGCCAATGCTCCCTAGGCACTTCCTGGTATCTATATGCGTGAGCATTTTGAACACAGGTTGTCCTTTCACTGGTGTCAGCTGCAGAAGATCACCGAAAACAATGATGTGTTTGCCACCAAATAACACATCATAATCTGTTTTGAGAACTTCTTGCATTCTCAAATGCATAAAGGCAAGCATGACATTGGAAACCATGCTTACTTCATCAATGATAAGAAGTTTCATTTTCCTCAAGACTCTTGAAACTTCACAACAAGCATCTCCAGATAACTTGTGGTATTGTAATTTGTTATCATGCTCCACTGGCAGCATCAGTAGACGATGCAAAGTAATACCTTTAATGTTATGTGCAGCCAGTCCAATTGGAGGGGTGACAACACAAGACAGCGATGACTCAGTCCTTTTCTGCAAATAACATGAACTTGCTTTAATGAGGAAACTTTTTCCAGTTCCCGCTTCTCCACTCACGTACAGTCGGACAGGCTTCAACGACGTACATGAGCACTCTTTCTTCTCATGACTTAATCCATGATCAATTTGGTTGGTAACTTCATCATATATTTTCTTCTGCTCAACGTTGAGTTGTCTTTCCAAGTCTTCTAAGTTAACCACATCCTCCTGAGCATGTGCCATGGCTCTTTCCACTTCAATCATGGAAGTGGCAGCTTCATTTTCGATAACTGGTCCTCCTAGTGGATCCTGACTCAATGAAACAGAACTCTGGCTGTCCTGAGAACTGTCTCTAGCAATCTCGGCTGCAATCATTGCTTCCTGCTCGATTTCCGCATTCAACATTTCTAGATATTTGGGAAAAACAGGACATTCAATGGTCTCCTTGGCAGCATTGAAAGAGTCTTCGTAACAGAGGAAATCTCCAAGCAGTTCCTCTTCTGCACGCCAAGGCTTGAAAAGTTGCAAAAGAGCTAAATAGAAAAACTCTTTTCTTTCAGGAGATTCGCCACTCAATTTTCGATGGTTTACCAATTGGCATTTTCTTTGCTTAACCAGACATCCCTCACTTCCAATTACAGCATACACTCCTTTATCAATATCTTCTTTGATGTTCCTCTTGAATATTAATTTTGTAGAACCTCATACAGACAAACATTCTCGAGGTGACTGCTTCTATTTGGATAATATGTATCCAACATGTTGGTCTTCAAAATATCGGTACTGTTTGGCTCCTTTTCCGCCAAATACTCAATTTCCCGCACAGGTTTCAGAACTCGATTACGCGTTGCAGCAAAACCAAGACTCGCCCAAATGATACTCCTAGATTTGGCATAGAGACTTTCTGAAGATAACCGGTCAGAACATTCGTAAGCTCCGATTTCTCGATGCGACAACATCTTCAGACTGAAACTGTACAACTTCTTACTGAGGCTCTTTTCATGGGAAATGTCCTCCCACATATCCTTCAATTCTGTCTTTTCTTTTTTGGTGATGTAAGATGTCACATACCGAGCCACAGCCATACAGTTATCAGCCACAAACTGTATATCCATGTTAGCATTCCACATGGACAAAATCACTGGCTTGTAGTCGTTGATGTACTTGGACTCTTCGTTCCTTTTCGAATTGTATGTATTTTTGGGTGATTTCCTCGTCACATTATGTCGCAGCGAAGACATCAAACTGTTCACTCTTCCTTTAGAAATCACCGGTCGTGGAAAGCCGAAACAACATTTTGTGTAGAACTTCTCCTTGTTTCTGAATTTACGACAACAGTACTTTCCACAATGATGGCTTTGGAAGCGTAAAACTTGTTCTCTTAGGCTTTTGTCTTCCTTTGTCTTTGGAACAGCACATGTAGAATACTGTTCTATGAAACTCATCACTAAGTCATCCGGATCTGTTCCAAATTTGGGTGCATCTTTGATCCATAGCAGCATATGTATATGAGGAGCACCTCTTGCTTGGTACTCCTTTCTCCAGAAGAAATCCAACACCTCTCCAAGAGGTGGATTTTTCTTGTTCATGATGAAAGACATCATAGCTTCAAATCTATGATTGAAGTACCTGCATACATTCACTGGATCCAAAGAGCACAGATCTCCGGGTGTCTTGAATTCGATATTTTCAATGTTTCCATTTGCCTCTCGTAGAAATTCAAGTAAGTCTTCCCAGCCATACTCGGCACAGTTGAGAGTGAGGAACCATGTGGGAGTTCCTACGTTCCTCAGCATACATTTTAAATCACCATGACGACTGTACCAGTACTCATTAGTACCACGCTGACACGCCATGAGATTAATCAGGTGAGAATCCAAAATACTGTCTTGCACATTGACTTTATCCATAAAGTCCCTTGCCGAGATATTTTGCATCTGTACACCACTTTTCAAGATGTGGTTCACTGCATATGACAGTCCAGACAGATCGCTTTCAAACAGGAGATGAAACAAATAGGGAATGCATTGACAAAACCTAGGATCTTCTGCATACAATCGTAAAGTACGGTATTCAGAAGCAGGAATTTGATCAGGTCGCTCATCATATCTTCCTCCTTCACCTGTTGGAAATAGCTGTGGGAAACACCGAGCTTCCAAACTTTCCTCCCAAACACTAATAGGACTCCCTTTGGCTTGTTTCATTTGAAACAACTCATATGGGCGGGATACCCGTCACCCCCTCCCAACACAAATCCCAAGAATGGGAAGACGGAAACGGTTCTTGAGCTTTTGGAAGGCGGTGAGGGAGTTACCCTCACCGGCCGTATTTATTAAAATATGAAACAAAATGAAAACATTAAATTGACAGTTTCATATCATGTACAATTTCATTTACACATTACGATGCATTTTCTCAAAATCAAATTGTACATCCTATCATTACGGGCCAATGGCAAGGTCGTAACCGGTGTCAGATCCCTAATACCATAACTCCCCCCTCACTTGTGAGGGGCGGGTGCACAGAGGACTGTACCTCTGTGCCAACTTCCAATTTCCCTTGTCTTAACGGGGGCCCCATATTTACTCGGCGCCATCTTGGTGGTCGTCCGAGGACTCGTGTGAGGTGTCTAGAAGGTAGCGTAGACCCCCCTCCCACTCCACACTGCTTACCACATCCGCCGTCGCGGATGTCCTGGCCCCGGGAAATTCCCAGGAGGGGCCCGTAGCCCCTCCTCCCCAGGGAGGGGCCGATGACCGCCTTCCCTTTCGGCGTCCCCATCCTTAGAGGGTACCGCCTCCCCGTGTGAGGGGCCAATGGCCGCCTCACCCCGGGCGCTCCCATCCATAATGGGTGGCGCCCCACCTCTAGGGATCTTCCAATTACTGCTCACCGATCATGACCTTACCGCCCGACCAGAAAATAAATACGACAGTTTTTAAACTAAAAGAGAATAACAGTTATACTGGGCATTTTAAAAACATAAACCTCCAACTATGCCCTAACAGTTTTTACATTTAGCTGTGATACCTCGCCAGAAAAGAGCAACCATTTTATTGTCATATCACGACCATCCCAACTTTTCCGAAACAACCTGAGAAGAGATAATATCCATGTCAATTGACTTTATTGCAATACAAATCGCTGTCATCAGGGGCTGGTGGGTGGGTCAAAAATGGCTCCTTGTTCCGTCTCGGGCTCACGAGCAACGAGGAGGTGCAGCTTCCAAGCACAGGAACAAGAGGATGCTTCCTTGGCAAGATGCTTCTTTTATCCTTCTTCGGGAGGGCGTGGCCTTCCCCAACACGCCTACGGGGCGGTTCAAACGGTGTAGGTGTCTAGGACAACCCTTCTTGGGCGGGAAAAGGCGCGCCCCGGCTACGCCACTACGGGCATACCAGCCAAGCCACGCCTCCCGCCCAAAACGGTTTCCCGGGGGGATCGGGGTACTCCACCATACGTTCGGGGGGACCGAGTGGTCGCCCCTTTCCAATAGCATTCCCCATGGCTTCCTTGGAATGCAAAGGATGAACACTATAATGTTCATATATTCCTTCATTTTTAGAGGCTTCTACTTTCTCAATTTGACCAGCACACAAATCGCTATCCTCTTCTTCACTTACTTCCTCTTCTGCAACATATACATTCTTATAGTACTTATTTTTTTTCTTCAAATACAATGTTGCCTTTTTGACTTTCCTAACATCCACTAAATCTTGCCATATTTTCTTACTCTTTGTCGGAACCCCATTAACTAAGATAACCAGAGGTTTCTCTTCCACTTTCTCTACTCCAATTGTATTAATATTTTTCTTCAAATCTAGAGGCAAATAAACAACTCTTCCCTTTAATCCTCTCTGTAAATCTGATGGAGGCAATTTCCCTGTCTTTGGCTCCATTCGTACAATAGCCTGAAATGGATGGACACTTTGAATCAAAATAGATTCATAAGTATTTAAATCCTTCAATTCAGAAGGAATCTCAACCAATTCCAGATTATTATGAACCGCTCTAGCAGGCATCCGGTTTTGATTTAATTTGTTACAACAATAAGTACACACACGTTGATCCGATCCCAAATCAAAACCATTTTCTACCATCAAGTATGTTGCGAAATTCTTCCATTCACTATTATTTTCTCTTTCACTTTTTGCATATAAATCCACTAACTTAGTCTGATTCTTATAATAATTGCGTCGACAACACACACAAGTAAAATTAGGCCTCTCACTTGATTTCACCTGAAACGTGGCAATTTCCTTCTGAAAATTATCTGTACTGGAAATCTGTACACTCTCTTCCACATTACCTTCTTCTTTTGGGTCAATTTCAACATTCTCCTCTTTACTTGCAAAGTAACAAAACTCAATCTCTGCACAAATATTCTTCACATCTACTTCTGAACCATGCAAAAGAGCAGTGCATAATTGTTTAAGCATAATTGCTGGACTCTTAGCATAATACAACATTCTAACTAATTTCCTCACTTTATTATGATGCACTGCTAGCATCCTGAAATGATGAAAAACACTCTGGCATACTCTCCTGGAAAGACAAGCCAATGAATGACCATGCAAACCTGTCAGTTCTCTCAATCTGCAAGGATCTAAGTCTTGCAACAACTTAATTTTTTGTTTCAGACTTTTCTTACGATATGTACGTAGGTAATTACAAAACAAATCAACTGATTCCTGTCGCACACTGCAAATACTACTACACTTCCAGGTGTACACTGGACCCTCAGGACGTCTCCCTAAAACTTCATCACCTAACACCTCTTCTGCCTCTGTTGTCACAAGTTTTTCTTTTTCAACCACACATCCATCTTTCACCTCATATGCTCGACCACTGGTGTCAACTGCATGCACCAAATCATTATCCTGGAAATAACTCTCCTCATTAAAAAATGTCTCACAACTTGAACTATGCATCCATTCTCCTGAAAAAACTTCACAAAAATTACTACGATTAACTGTTCTCTTCCATCTACTATTTGATTTGAAATCATAAATTACCTTGTTTAGTTTCCTAATTCTATTGATTATCAAAATAAATAACTTTCGCTTAATTTCGAATGGCTGATCAATAATTTTCTCAATATTTTTTATTCTTTTATAAAAAACCACTTTCTGTTGACCTTTCTTAATATTTTTTAACAAATTGCCAATTATCCTGTTGCGGAACATTCGTCTACGAATGTCCCTAAACTGATTTTTCCTTCTACTACCATGCACAGAGTTATCTCCTGCTCTAGCAGTAACATTTTTGATTGGCCTTTCCTTTCCGTTTAAATTGGCTCTCTTTTTCTGGACTAAAACATGTTCTGTAGTGATACTTTTTTTTCTGTAAATATTTTTTATGAATGATTTCGTTGTCTTACCCGGAGATTTCTTGGTGACTTGACGAGTTTTTATTGTAGAGGACTGCTGCAAGCATTTAGTAATCTGCTGTCTTTGACGTTTTGTAGCCTTTCGTACTCTTTCCTTCGATGGCATACTGTATTTTTGAAATTATATGCACTTGAATCTGTGGTAAAATATAATAAAAAATGTTATTAACCACTATTACCAAACAGTAAATCAATAAAAGTCGTCAAAAAATTAACACACTAGTTGTCAATTCTACATACAATAATTTGTAGTGCATTGGCAAATTTAAAAGTCACAAATAGTAGCAAAGAAATGGAATGCTTCTACATTTGACCTGTGCTCTTTTATATGTGAATCTGAACTAATTTTATTAGCATATTTCATTATTTTATTAAAGACACTTCACACAAGCTGTTTTTGAAGTTGTATTTAATTTTAAATGAAACGGTTTACATGGTTACTTTTCATTTCGAGTAACTTAAATTTATTTTTAAAAGTCTTTATAGGTTAATAGGCTCGAGCAGGTCAGCTGCCCACCCTATGTCATACAATTCTGACAAATCAGCATCCTCATCATGTTCTTCATCATCCACAGGATATAAATCATCCAAGGGATCTACTTCCACTGACGTTTCAATGACAAGTTCAATGATAAGATCGAGATCAACAGATTGCTCATTATCACTCATGCTTGATGTTGTCGTTATCTTTAAAAAAGAGAACAACAATGAGATGTTGCAGAGTAAGAGACAAATCTCAGAGACTATAATAGTAAAATTGTTTAACAAGAATAACATTTTGCAGATATTATTTAACCATGTCCAGCGATGCTGAGGAGGTGAGGCCTATGTCCAAGTTTTCAGTGAACAGGACTCATCTTTTCTTAACCTTGGATAAGCCTCACCAACTCTGTATCCCCTGCTCATACTTAAATGTAAAGGTGCAGATTTATGTTAACTGGCGCATCCCCAGGGATACACCAGTTAACGTGCGCCGCTGCTCTGCCACCCATGGTGTGCCGCATTCACAATGCAGATCACCATTGGGGCAAAAACAGCACAGATGCGTCACGCATCTGTGCCGCAAAAGCGGCACATTGCAGGAATCACGTCGCAAGCGCGACATGACTCCTGCAATGCACAGGGGCAAGTCACACATTGCATGGTGCGTCACTCCTTATGCCTGTTTCAAACAGACGTAAGGTTTTGATTCACCAATGCCATAAAGCTGACTCAGTGAAATCTTGTAAATTTCACTGTGTTAGTTTTACAGGGCTTTCATGCAAGTGAATACCCACCCTGCAACAAAACGCCCACATGAAACCTGACGCAGGTTTCATGTGGCACAGGACTTTACAGCATGACACATCAGCCTAGATGCATCAATTTGTAAATATGTCGCAACATAGCGCATCTTTTGCTCATCTTCTCCATGCCCCCTACACAGTCCTAAATGTATACAGTTTAAACTGACGGTATCTTGTTGCAGATTAAGTGAGGCCTATCTTGCAACATGGTGCATCTTTTGCACTGCTGCTGCGTCACAAAAGTGACGCAATGGCGGCACAAAAGAGGCGCACGGCCATCATAAATCTGCCCCTAACATTTTAAATGATTGATTCAAGATGACGATAAGGTGTGGCGTATCCAGAGGTTTGTTTGAAGTGAGGCCTACTCAGGGTTGCAGATGAAATTTAGGCTTATTGAAGAGTACAGAGGAGATAATACATGTGCAGGCCTACCAATGAAGTGAGCCATGTCCACTGCACTCTTGAACAAAGGCCACACCTCCTCTGTGTCCCTGGACAGGCCTAAACCTCATCTGCACAATGTGATTCGTAATGTTAGGAAACGCAAGTGATGTAATTGAAAAATGTGCAATTTATTTTGCTCATTTCACAATCACATCACTTGTGTTTCCTTTGCTTAGGTATCTCATTGTGCAGATGTAGTCAAGCATATCAAATAGTACGCAGAAGGTGAGCACTGTATGCAACAATTTTGACACTTACAGAAGATTCAGCTTCTCCATGCTCCCTACACAGTCCTAAATGTTTATAATTTAAACTGACGGTATCTTGTTGCAGATGAAGTGAGGCCAATCTTGCAACATGGTGCATCTTTTGCATCAGTGCTGCGTCACAAAAGTGACGCAACAGCGGCACAAAAGAGGCGCACGGCCATCATAAATCTGCCCCTAACATTTTAAATGATTGATTCAAGATGACGATAAAATGTGGCCTATCCAGAGGTTTGTTTGAGGTGAGGCCTACTCAGGGTTGCAGATGAAATTTAGGCTTATTGAAGAGTACAGAGGAGATAATACATGTGCAGGCCTACCAATGAAGTGAGTCATGTCCACTGCACTCTTGAACAAAGGCCAGACCTCCTCTATCTCCCTGGACAGGCCTAAACCTCATCTGCACAATGTGATTCGTAATGTTAGTAAACACAGGTGATGTAATTGAAAAACGTGCAAATATTTTTGCTCAATTCACAATCACATCACCTGTATTTCCTCAGCTTAGTTATCTCATTGTGCAGATGTAGTCTAGCATATCCAAGAGTACGCTGAAGATGAGGACTTTATGCAACTGAGCAATGTACATTACTCACCTCCCTTGACACTTACAGAAGCCTCAGTTTCTCCATGCCTCCTACACAGTTCTAAATGTATATCATTATCATCATAGTGACTATGAAACTCTAGCAGTACATATTGTGAAACCGAATTGACTTCAAAAAACGTTATGACCTTCTCATAAATGTGAAAAGGTTTTTTTTTTAAAAAAAACGATTTTCTGGTCATAATTTGAAAACACAACACAGGTCCTATGTAGAAGCACACCCTGTCAGTACTTAAATTTACCAAGCACACATGGGGTCGTATTTACAAGGACCTTGCACCACGGGGAAATGACTTAAATTAAAATGGGGAAAATAACGTCAAAGTGACTCAAAGGCCTTGTAAATATGCCCCAAGCAGCCTATGAAACTCTAGCAGTACATATCAAGAAACCTAAATGACTTTAAGAAACCTTTTTTAAACACATGAAGTAAACCAATTATTCAACCACATTCTTGGGGAAGTGGCTTAAAATGCCCTAACACACATGAAAGCGTATTTTTAAGGCCCTTGCACCATTTTTGCATCACTTTTAACATGGCTATGTAACTCAAAGAAACAAAATCCAAATTTGCCAAGCACACATGGGGGCATATTTACAAGGACCTTGCACCACAGGGAAATGTCTTAAATTAAAATGGGAAAAATAACATCAAAGTAACTTAAAGTCCTTCTAAATATGCCTCAAACAGCCTATGAAACTCTAGCAGTACATATCAAGAAACCTAATTCACTTCAAAAAAACGTTTTTAAACACATCAAGTAAAACAATTATTCAACCACATTCATGGGGAAGTCACTTAAAATGCCCTAACACACATGAAAGCGTATTTGTAAGGCCCTTGCACCATTTTTGTGTCACTTTTAACATGGCTATGTAACTCAAGGAAACAAAATCAAAATTTTCCAAACACACATGGGGGCGTATTTACAAGGACCTTGCACTACGGGGAAATGACCTAAATTGAAATGGGGAAAATGACATCAAAGTGACTCAAAGGCCTTGTAAATATGCCCCAAGCAACCTATGAAACTCTAGCAGTACATATCAAGAAACCTAATTGATTTCAAAAAACGTTTTTAAAAACATCAAGTAAAGCAATTATTTACCCACATTCATGGGGAAGTGACTTATAATACCCTAACACACATGAAAACGTATTTTTAAGGCCCTAGCACCATTTTTGCCTCACTTTTAACATGGCTATGTAACTCAAAGAAACAAAATCTATTTGTAAAACACTTGACACAAAGCAACATTTTAAATACACAACTTTCTTCATAATTTTCTCCTTAAAGCATATTATTCTCTATTTAAATTAAATGAATCTTTTCTCACCTTAGCAAATACTTTTTGAGTTTCAAAACAGTCTCAGACACACACCAATTTGTCTGCAGCAGAACAAAGGGTATGCACTCCAGAGGCTGCAACCAACAATGGCACAGAAATGCTGTAATTCATCACACATATCTCTCATGTCACCCAATCAAAACTCTTCCCTCACTTTTTTCAAATCAACACCCTTCCCCCTTCTGCCCTTTCTGCCTTTTTTCCATAGCAACCACCTCCTGAAAGACCTCTGATGTTTGCAACTTCACACAACAATGTTTCAATTGAACTCTGAACTCTCAGTACACCTGCGTATCCAGTGCAATCTTTCATAAAATGATTTTTTCTTGACCATTCAAATTACATCGTTCAAAGAACTCATCCATGCACCCTAACTTTCTGTTTCCAGCAATCAAAATCCACCAATCACTGCTACTGATTCATTAGCACAGAAACTCCACAGTTTTTTTCATTACATACTCCTACTGTTTCAACTGCCATTTCATTACCACACTTCATCTGACTGCAGCAGAACCTCCTCTCACTATGTTTTCTGTCTGGATTGTTGGACATAGTTACATCCATGAGCACCTTTGGGCTCAAAGGTATGCTGATAACAGAAATTTACACAACCTCAATTTTCAAAATGTGGAAATCAACTGGATTGGCCACAGAGGATTAAGATGTCACCAATTGATAATATTGGTGAAAACCTTTTTGCATTTGCCAAAACCTGACCTGTTAATTGTGCACTGTGGAGGAAATGACTTGGGCACTTTGACTGGGGTAGGTCTGGAAATGCTTTTAAAAGACACCTTTGACCAATTGATGGCACTTTTTCCTCAAACTGCCTTGGTATATTCAAATATATGCCAAAGACAGAAATGGAGGTGGTCGAACCAATTTTGTCCACAAATTGAGAAATCAAGGAAGCATGTAAATAAGTCTGTATCAGCTTACATGAGAGACCATGGAATGGGCTCCATGTACAACAATAACTTGCGTTACTACATGCAAGATATCTACAGAGGAGATGGAGTTCACTTCTCAGATGAGGGGAACAGAGTTTTCATCCTGAATTTAAGACTATGTATTGGTACCTACTTATAAGTACCTAAATCTACCACAGACCCAAAAGCTCTTCTCAGAGCTACCCTAACTATGATCACTATAAACAAATTTTAAATGTAACTTTTTTTTACTAATTTTCACAATTTACGCTTTCCGGAGCGCTACCCGGTTTCGCACATATGGGCCTCCTCAGCCACCCTCAGAAAACCTAGGGGGTCAGGATACGTCTACCTTGCCCCCTTCTACCCATTCTGAACATTATTTGCCCTCCATCTTGTATCTCAATTCTACCGAAACACAAAATGGAGGACTCCCGTAACGCTGCCGGTTCGCGTACCCGGGCGCGCACTGGGAAGCGCTCGCTTAAAAAAGGTGGGAAAGTAATTTACAGAAAAACTACTGGAGACACTTTCACCAAATATAGATTAGCTCATACTCCATACCAATCCCTACCATTTTCACAAATTTGGTTGGAATTCCATTTAGCCATTTAGCCTGTAGACCTCTCTAAATACCCTGAGGTAAATTACTTCACAAAACACATCTGAAGTGTTGGAATTTACAACCAATTAAAATATTACTTTCATTTTCTACTTTTTTTACCTGACATTTGATTGGTTATGTACCTGAATATATATAAAGAAAGAGAGAGAAACACAGCCATTTTGACTACTACTTCCTGACGTACATTGCAAGAGCATTTTCACTGACAACTTAAACTTGTTTTTAAAAGGTAAGATGTTATTTTGTAAATTTGAAAGTAGAACTATGTCATGCACTTTAAATTAATTTGGGAAAACATTTTCAGATAGTTATATACTGTCCCTCTGTAAGAGTTAGAGATTGAGAAAGGCTTGTTTATTATAATTATGGATTGATTTAGGTTTCTGTGGCATAATTATGAATTTACTTAGGCTTCTTCACAGGCACTTTTTAATAGTACTACTTCACGCCTGAAACCATACAGTGCCCATAGATTACTTCTCTGTTATAAACTCACAAGTACCTGTCTGAACTTAAACCCAACAGTGCCCTATCTCTACTGATATATTTATTTTTTATGCAAATTACAGCAAGAAAATGGAAGGAGCGCAGATTATTTCCTTCAAAATTGTTCTGGAGAACAACACAGAAAAAGTTATTGAGGACAATGATGACTCAGATTTCTTGGATGAATCACGGGACCATGAATTAGTTCAATGTGTAGATGCAGTAGATTCGCTGATTGAAAATGAGGAAATTTCCGACAATGTGTTGTTAAATGTTCTGTTAAATTTGGAAAAAGAATCACAAAAATAAATGTATATTTAATAAAAAAAGCACAAAAAACAACAAAATGAACAATCAATAAACATATAATATTTGAAAAGTCTATCATTCCTTTTTTCCTTATAGTACGCTCCCCAGACCGCTTCCTGGTGCGCGTACCGGGCGCTCCCCACGCACAAAAAACATTTTTTTTTTCTTTCCCCGCGGGGCCCTTTTAAAGCCTCCACATCAAACCTAGGGGGTCAGGGAGGATCTGCTATGCCCCCTTATGGTCATTTACCCCTTTGTTTTGGCCTCCTCTTGTCTCTCGATCCTACCGAGAGACAAGATGGCGGCCGCTCCGGACTGTTTAGAATGTTGACAGACACCGGAGAGCCAATCAGCTTCACTTCGCGAAGTTCCGTTACGCGTCAGGTACGCGAACCGGGGCGCTGCCCGGAGCGCTGTTACAGATATATATATTTTTTTGAACCTTAATTTCTCAAAATCCACTGGACCGCATATATTGAGACCTAGCAAAGGCACATCGGGCTACCAGTCCCTACAATTTTGCCAAGTTTCGTGGAAATCCATTCAGCCGTTCGAGCTAAAAGTGAGTCCAACCGCCCTATGGAAAATTGCTTGGGAAAAACGCGTTTTGGGACCCCCCTTTTTTCTCAGCCCCCCTTGACGAAACACCCCGAAATTTTCAGGGGCTGCTCAGAAACAAAATGTTCCATTTTCCTGAAAATTTCAGCCAATTCCGTCCTCAAACGCCAAAGTTATTCGACATAGAATTTTCAAAAATCCCATAGGAAAAAAATCCTAACTATATATACCTACTGGCACCGCCAGTAGGTAATATTTTCACTGAAAAAACATAGGTTTGAGGCATGTTATAGTTAGGAATTAGCATTTAAAAAACCTTAGAAATTCACTGAAAAAACAATAGGTTTCACAAATGTTATAGTTAGCAATCAGCATTTAAAAAACCTTAGAAATTCACTGAAAAAACCATAGGTTTCACACATGTTATAGTTAGCTGGACATTTCACTCATACAAACCATTTAAATTCCCCCGTTATAGTTAGTTCAGCTAACTATAACTCGCGCACCCGCAATCCACTGCTGATGATTAAACATATTACATGACTCATGACGTGGTAAGTGAAATCACTCATGACATCACTGATGACATCTCAAATGACATCACTGATAACATCATCCAGTGAATGTGTGTCTTTCTGAAAAAAAAAGTGTTTTTGTCTATGTAAATCTAAAGATCGATGGTAGAATGAATGGATAAATAAGTGTCTAAATAAATGATTTTTTTGTAAAATTGATTGTATAACTGACTTATTAAGTATATCTTAGTGAATAGATGTATTAGCGGGTAAAGTGTAAATATTTAAATATCTGTATAAGTGGCTGCATGGGTTGGCAAGTAGCTATATAAGTGTTTATATGGGTTATTAGTTGTTTTTTATGAGTATCAGTATGAGTGTCTGTATCGCTCGGTGGGGAATACTACTTAGCGTATAGATGCATGAATGAGTGACTCACTGTTTGTATGTGTTTTGAAGACAGCATGTGTGCAGGACTGTATGGGTGGACGAGTGTGTGTAAGGGTGTGTACGTGAGTGATTGACTGTCTCAATAGTGTTTTTATGAGTAAGAACATATGTTTTTAAACTCGTATATGTGAATTTTGATGTTTGTAAGTGAGTATATATGAGAGTGAGAGATTGGAAAAGTTCCTGTACAAATAAGTATTTGTTTCTATAAGTGATTGTTTAAGAGAGTAAGCATGTGTACGTTTCTATAGAAGTAAGTGTAGTGGTGTGTGTACAGCTGTATATGCAAGTAAATGGATATTTGATAGTTTATTTGCATGTCGAGTATGTGTGTGAATAACTCTGTGTATGAGTGTAGGTGTGTAACAGGATGTAAACTCTCTGTTTTCAGTGAAATTCAATATATTCTGAGAACAGCAAAATAAAATACATAACATATTGTACAATTATTTTGTATTGTGAAATATATATTATAACTCAATTTTTTCTTCTCTTCCACAGATACTATATTTATAAAAAATGTATTATTAACTTTTCATTACTTATAAGGTAAGTATGACAAACAAAAAATACTTTCTCAATCCTCTCTTATGTCTCTTTCCCTTTTCTACTTTCTTCACTCTGTTACTTAGTCTCCTTCCTTTACTCATCTTACTCCCCTTCCCTCACTCTCCTTACTCCCCTTCATTCACCTTTATACTCTTTCTCTCACCATCAGTACCCTTCCCTCACCCTCACTTACCTTCTCCTGCTCCCTCTTTCCTCTCTGGATCCCTCACTTCTCTTTTCTTTCTTCCTCCATCACTACCCTTCTTTTGCTCTATCCCTCACTCTTTTCTCTCTTCCCCCTCAGTCTCTTTCCTTCACACCATCCCTCACTCACTTTCAGTCACTCTCCTTCTCTTACTCCCTCACTTCCTTTTGCTCACTCCCCTTCCTTTATTCCCTCCCTCACTCCCCTTTCCTCCATCCATCTCTAAGTCTCTTCCTCTGTTTCAGTCACTATAACTGCCTCACTCCCTTACAGTCCCTCACTCTCCCTCTCTTTCTCTCTCTGACTGTCTCTCTCTCTCTCCACCACTATTCCTTTTCTTTCCTCTCTCTTTCCATAAATCCTTCTCTCTCACTCACTACTTCTTCCTCTCTCTTAATATGCTTCTTTTTCCCTCAATCTCCTTCCCTTACCCTCATATCCCTTCCCTCACTGTCACTGCCCTTCACTCAATCTCACTCCTTTTCCCCTACTACATGTTCTCCTCTCTGTGCATCACTTCCATTCCCTTTATCCAGCTCCTATAACCTCAGCCCCCCTCACTCTCTTTCCCTCAGTCCATCCGTCACTCCCCTTCCCTCACTCCCCTTTCCCCATTCCCGTTTGCTAACTCCCATTCCTTTAGTCCCTCACTCCTCTTCACTCCATTTATCTCTCCCTCTCTCCCTCTGTCTCACTCAGTCTAACTGCCTCACTCCCTCTCAGTCACTGACTCTCCCTCTGTTTCTCTCTCACTCTCTCTCTCTCTCCCTCACCCTTCCTCTCTTTCTCTTTCTGTTTCCTTCACTCCTACTTTATCCCTCAGTCCCCTTTCCTCTCTCCTAATCTCCCTCTTTCTCTCTTATTCCCCTTTTGTCACCCTCATAACCCTTCTCTCACTGTTACTGCCTTTCACTCACCCTCAGTACTTTTTTCTCACTCCCCTTCCTTCACTCCTCTTTTCTCACTCCCTCAATTACTCCCTTTCGTTCACTCCCTCCCTCACTTTTTTTCATCCATGTTTCTCTCCCTGTCTCGCTCTATCTCATTCACTCTAACTGCCTCACTCCTTCTCAGTTCCTTGCTCTCCCTCTCTCTCCCTCTCTCCCTCTCTCTCCCTTACCCTTAATCTGCTTTCCTCTCTCTTTCTATCACTTCTCCTCTCTCCCTCACTCACTTTCCCTCTCTCTTAATTTTCTTCCTTCTCCCTCATTCACCTTCCCTCACCCTCATACCCCTTTCCTAACTGTCACTGCCCTTCACTCACCGTCACTCCCCTTCCCCATTCCACGTCCTCCTATCTGTATCTCACACCCCTTCCCTTTCCCGCTCCCTTTCCCTCACTCCCCCTTGCTCTCCTTCCCTCACTCCATTCCTTACTCCCCTTCTGTCTCCTTCACTCCCATTCTCTCACTTTCCCTTATACCCCTTTTCTCATCCTCATACCTCTTCTCTCACTGTCACTCCACTTCTCTTACCTTTACTCCCCTTACCCTGCTCTACTTCCCCCTCTCTGTCCCTTATTTCCCTTCCCTGTCTCCATTTCCCGCTCCCCTTCTCTCACACCCCCTCCCTCACTCTCCTTTCCTTACTGCCATTCCCTTACTCTTTCACTCTCCTTACCTCACTCCCCTACCCTTAGTCCCCTTCTTTTGGTCACTCATTCACTCCCCTTTCTTCACTCACCATACTCCCCTTTCCTTACTCATTCCCTCAGTCCCTTCCTCCCCTTTACTCAGTCATTTCAGTCATTCCTTTATAGACTATACATTCATTCAATAAAAGTATGACACAGTATATAAGAAATATAACTCTTCTTGGAGAAGTGAAGTTAGTTTTTAGAAGAACTGTGTTTTTTGTTTTAATTTTTTTGTGTTTTTATGAACGATTTTATATTTTTGGGGGATTTTTTTGTAACAAAAAAGAAAACAGGTAACCAAAAACTGCTCAACAGGAAGGGGAACAAAAATAATAAAAGAAAAAAATGAACGGCAGGAGCATCTGTGCAGCCTCTTCTTTGCCACGATTAAGTCAATGATCTGCTCTCCGTAGCACAAAATGTAATTGCAATAGTTGCAACGTATATGTACATCCGCAAAATCTGGCCGGATATCTGGAGCACTTGTAGATGGTGATGGTCTCGAAGAAGAGGTGCTGGGGACAGCAGCTGCATGATTGTCCCTAAGGGCTTGAGTTGATGCTTGAGCAAAGTTGTTCGGCTGTAGATTTTTTACATGCTGAATCATTGTAGCAATTCTTAAAGAATAATGTTTGGTAGCATCACCCCTGGAAAGGATGGTGCCACAGATTTTGCAAGTGACCTTTGTTGCATTTACCTTTTTTTGGCCCACTGGATATGTGAAAAACTTCCAAATGAAAGACTCCTTGGTTCTCTTTTGAGGTGGCTGTTCTTCAACAAGCTCCTCATCTGAATCAGAGGAAGAGTGTTGTGGCTGCTGCTGTTCTGCCATTTTTAGAAGGTAAAAAGCCCAAACAATTCCTTCTAGATGTTTCTCCTTGGAAAGTGAAACAGCTGGTGAGGAAAGTGGGTGAAGTTTTTGAAGATTTGGAAAAGAAACTACTATAAACCAATCAAAAGTGTTGTTTTCAAGTCACGTGACTTTAAGTGTACGCAAGGTGCGCGCACGCATGCGCAAGCGGTTTTCGCACGTATCGCATATAAATGACGTTTTACCCGATTTTCGTAAATGCTTTTAAAGCTAATATACGGTTATAAAAAGTAAAAAATACTAGTTTTACAGTTATGTCACAGAATGTCTTGGGTTATTATGTACATTACATTCACAGAAATGACTTTTTGGAATGAAAACATTTTTGCGGGGTGCGAACACCGTGCGTGCATGTGTGCGAACACCGTGTGCGCACCTTAAAAACACCCCCCCAAAAATAAAGGCCAGAATTATTTAAAAAATCAAAAATTAGTACATAATAATACATTAATCAAAATTAAAATGTTAGTATTGTTAAAAATTTGAACATTTGTATAATAACACAAAAAGACACTAATTGATACATTTTAAAATTAGCATTTAAAAAACCTTTGAAATTCACTAAAAAAACTATAGGTTTCACACACATTATAGTTAGGAATTAGCATTTAAAAAACCCTTAAAATGCACTTAAAAAACCATAGGTTTCACACACGTTATAGTTAGGAATTAGCATTTAAAAAACCTTTGAAATTCACTGAAAAAACCATAGGTTTCACACACGTTATAGTTAGAATTAGCATTTAAAAAAACTTAGAAATTCACTAAAAAACCATAGGTTTCACACCAGTTATAGTTAGCTGGACATTTTACTCATATAAAACCATTGAAATTCCCTCGTTATAGTTAGTTGTACACACTATAACACGCGCGCCCGCAATCCACTGCTGATGATGTCACATATTACATCATTCATGACATGGTCAGTGACATGGTCAGTGACATCACATTGTGATAAACTTATTTGGTAAGTTAATGTGTTTAGTGATTAGTGAGTCACCTTTGTGCAGTACTAAAAAATGTAGAATGTGTACCGTCATTTTTTTTGTTGTAGAGTAGTTAATCATGTTGTTTGCTTACCATTAGACTTGTGTTCTAAATCTACAATTTTCCAGTCAGTATACATCCACTGCTGCATACACTCTTGGTCAGATTTACAAGCCCCTTGCGCCTCTTTGTTGTTCTATTGTGTCACTTTTTGGATGTAAAGTTGGTAAAAATAATGCAGTAGATTGGAAATGTAATTGCAAAATGAGTCAGGGTTGTCCACTAAAATGTATTAGTTATATACATGGGAAGTGTACAGTCACTTAAAAGTTTTAGTGTAGTAAATGTGTTTTGTTAAAATGTATTGTCTCATATTTTATGTCTAGTATCACACTGAGCGTCTGTGTACATAAAGGAATTATATTTGCTCCTTTTTCCATAATCTCCCCCCTCTCTCCTCACAGTCTACCTCTCTCTGATTATACTTTCCCCTGTCTACTGATATTCCCCCTCTTTCCTTATTCTCACTTCTCTCTCCTCATAGTGCTCCTTGTCCTCATTGTCCATCCTGTCCTCATATTTCCCCTCTGTCCTCATTGTCTCCTCTGTCTCCTAATACTCGCCCTTCTTTTTATACACCCTCTATTGTCCCCTTACTCCTCCCTCTCTCATCATAGTTCCCTCTTAACATTTCCCCAGTCAGTATGTATACACTGCTGCATACAATCTTGGGCAGATTTACAAGCCCCTTGCTCCTCTTTGTTGTTCTATTGTGTCACTTTTGGATGTAAAGTTGGAAAAAATAATGCAGTAGATTGGAAATGTAATTTCAAAATGAGTCAGGGTTGTCCACTGAAATGTATTAGTTATATACATGTGATGTGTGCAGTCACTTAACCGTTTTATAGTAGTAAATGTGTTTCAGTAAAATGCATGGCCTCAAATTTTTTTGTCCAATATCACACTGTGCGTCTGTGTACATTAAGGAATTATATTTACCTCTTTTTCCATATTCTATCCCCTTTCTTGTCATACTCCCCTCTCTCTCCTCATATAGACCCCTTTTACTTCATTCTTCCCCTCTGTCCTCATACTACCTCTCTCTTTCGTCATACTCTTTCTTCTCTCCTCATACTTGCACTTCTCTCTTCATACCTTCTTTACTCATCATACTCCTTGATCTCCTCATACTTCTTGCTGTCTCCTCATTGTACCTTTTGTCTCCTAATACACCCACTCTTTTCTTATACTGCCCTTTCTTCACATTCTTCCCCCTCTGTTCTCATAGTCTCCCTTCTCTCCTCATACACACTCCTCTCTCCTTATACTTCTCTTTTTCCTCATACCTTCCCCTCTTTTTGCATACTTCCCCTACTCTTCATGATCCCTCATGTCTTCATATTCACCCTTGTCTTCATACTTCTTACTGTCTTCTCATAGTTCCCCCTCTCTCCTTATACACTCAGTCTTCCCTTATATTTCTAATATCTCCACATTTTTCTCTCTGTCTCTCTTCATAATCCCTACTCTCTCCTTATACATACTCTTCTCTCCTTATACTCCGTCTTTCTTCTTATACTCGCTCCTCTTTGCACAAACTCTCTGTTCTCTTCTCATACTCTTCTCTCTCTTTTCATATTCCACCCTCTCTCCTCACACTCCCTCTCTCTTTCCTTATAGTCCCTTCTCTCTCCTGATATTCCCCCTCTTTCCTCATTCTCACCTTTGTCTTCTCATACAACCCCTGTTCTTATACTCCCCCCTGTCTTCATATTTCCCCCTCTCTCCTAACACTCCGTCTCTCTCTCGTCATACTCTTTTTCTCTCCTCATACTCCCACCTCTCTTCTCATACTCCCACCTCTCTACTCATACCTCCTTAACTCCTCATACTCTTCCATCTGTTCATATTTTTTTCTATGTCTTCATAGTACCCTTTGTATCGTAATACACCCTCTCTTTTCTTATACTCCCATTTTCTCCACTTTCTTTTCCCTCTCTTCTCAAACTCTTCCTTCTCTCCTCATACACATTCCTCTCTCCGTATACTTCTCTTTTCTCCTCATACTTGCCCCTTTTTTTCCATACTTCCTTTACTCTTCATATTCCCTCCTGTCTTCATATTCACCCTTGCCCTCATGGTTCCTACTGTTTCCTCATAGTACCCCCTTTCTCCTTATGCACTCAGTCTTCCCTTATATTTGTATTTTCTCCACATTTTTGTCTCTCTCTCTCTTTATATTCCTTCCTCTCTCCTCATACATACTCTTCTCTCCTTATGTTCTCCCTTTCTTCTTGTACTTGCTTTTCTTTGCACATACTCTCTATTCTTTTCTCATACTGCTCTCTCTCTCTTTTCACACTCCCCTCCCACATCTCCTCTATTTTCTTATACTCACACTCTCTCCTGATATTTCCCATCTTTTCTCATTCTCACATTTCTCTCCTCATTCTCCCCCCTGTCCTTATACTCCCCCATGTCTTCATATTCTCCCCTCTCTCCTCTTACTTCTCTCTGTCTCCTCATACTACCCCCTTTTTCTTATATTCCCTTTTGTCCTCATACTCCTTCTCTCTGTGTTCATATTCTCTGTCTCTCTTCATATTCCTCTTCTCTTCTCATTTTCTCTCCTCTCTCTTTATACTTCCCCTTTCTCTTCATACTCCCTGCTCTCTTCTCTTACTCCTCCCTGACTCCCTGCATACATTCTGCAGCACTTTCCTCATACTCCCTGTCTTTTCATGCTGACCTCTCTCTTTATATTTGCTCCTCTCGTCATACTCCTCCCTCTTTCCTCATACCCTTTTCACTCTTTATAATTCCCTATTTGTTTATACTCCCCCCTTTCGACCCATACTGTACTCTCTGTTCTTGTACACCTCTTTCCTCCTCATGCTCTCCTTTTCCCCACATTCTCCCTCCTTTCTTCTGGTACTCTCCTCTCTCTCCTTATAGACAACCCTTCTTTCCTTATACTCCTTTTTTGTCCTCCTACGTGTGCCTTTTGCCACATATTCCTTCTTTTCTCTTGATACTCCTTCTATCTCTTCTTATACTGCCCTCTCTCTCCTCACACACTCTCTCTCCCCTCATACTTTCCCTTCTCTCTTCATACTTTCCACTCTCTTCATACTCGCTTTATCCCCTTATACTGCAGTGTCTGCATATACTTCCCCCTCTCCTCATAATTTTCCTTCTCTCATACTTCTCCTTCTCTTGTTGTAACTCCTATTCTCATACTCCCACCTTTGTCCTCATAATCCCCTGTTTCTTCTTATAAGTAATAGAATAGTATATTTCATATATTTATTTGTATAATGTTATATATATTCTTGATAATAGATTCTATTTATCAACACTGAAAAAAGTCATCATGCCTTCAAAAAGTGAAAAGAGGAAACAACAAAAAAAGTTTATTATTTAAAGAGAAGTCATCCACAAGATTTACTGAAGAACAATGTGTGAACAAAAAGAAAAAAAGTCCTGGTAAGAGAACAAAGATTTTTTTTGAGGAAATTATCAAACACTAAGAGTAGTGTGCACAATGTGAAAAATACAAATTGTATATTTACAAATAAAAAGAAAAGCAAGAAAAAAGAGAACAACTATGGGAATTCATCTTGTAAAAAACAAGTGTATAGTAAAACGAGGGAGAATCAATTTCAGGAAATTAGAAAAAGAATGTTTTATAATAGATCAAAGAAGTGAAGAAATGTAAAAAAAATACAGCATTTTATAAGAAGAAGAAACATATAGAAAATCTAGTTGAGAAGGCTTTCGAATTGAAAAAGACATTGTTTGTTTTAGTAATCATAGATAACCTAATCCTTTTAATGAAGGCCAAAAGTAAGTGGACAAGAGTAATTAACAGAAGTAATTTTTCTTTTTTTTGGGTGAATGGAAAGATAGCTCAAGTTCTGAGCCTTTTTTTAATGAAGAGAGTTATCTTCAGAGTAATTATGCAGTTGACACTAGTGGTTATGAGGTTAGAAATGTTTGTCCAATTGAGAAAGAGAAAACTGTTCCTAGAAATGTAGTAGAGGTGTTAGCTGATGAAGTTTTAGGGAGACGTCCTAAAGCTCCAGTGTACACTTGAAATTGCAGTAGTATTTGTAGTGTGCGGCAGGAATCTATATTAAGAAAAGTGTTAAACAAAAGATTAGGGGCCCGATGTAGGTAAATCCCATTTACCGATTTTGAAATACCGAATCCTACCGAATCGGTATTCAAAAATCGGTAAATGGGATGTAGGTCCCAACATCTGGATTCGTTACCGAATCCTTAACAATTCTTTAATTACCGATTCGGTAAATACCGAATCGGTAATGCCCATTCATTCCTATGGGCTTTGAAGCCCATAGGAATGATTAGGCATTACCGATTCGGTATTTACCGAATCGGTAATTAAAGAATTCACAAGGGTGCAGGGGGTGTCACTTTGACACCCTCTAGCACCCCCAAAACGGGCATGTGTGCAATGTGGCACACAGACATGCCCTAAGGGCACGTCTGTCTGTCACATGGCACATGTGTACATGCACAGATGTGCATGTACACAGGAATCGGTTTTTTACCATGGATTTGTATTCCATGGTAAAATACCGATTCTGTAGGCCATGTGCTGATGGGACATTGGCTACCTACATTGCATTTTCGGTATTTCTACCGAATCGTCATCATTACCGATTCGGTAAATATTACCGATTGGGTAACTTTACCGATTCGGAAATGATAACGATTCGGTAAAATTACCGAAAATGTGCCCCTACATCTCGATAGCCCTTTACCGATCGGAAACGGCCGAAAATCGGTATTTTCGTCCGATTCCGATCGGTAAAGGGCTACCTACATCGGGCCCTAAGATGTTGCAAGGACTAGACCCTTGCAGAGTGAGAGAAAATACTGGTTTGCAAGGTCATTCTCTGGCTTGTCTTTCTAAAAAAGTATGTTAGCAGTACATCATACTCAAATGAGGAAATTATTCAGAATATTGTATTACGCAAAAAGTCCAGCACTAATGTTAAAAAAGTTGAACAGTGCTCTCTCTTTTTTTTTTGGGGATCTGTATCAAATGTAATGAACGTTTGTGAAGAAATTCAGGTTAGTTACTTTGGTCCTGAGGAAGACAGTGCAGAAATTGATACATTAATTGAAGGAAATGTGGAAGAGATTGTGCAACATTGTGGGTTTCACAGAGGCAAGATGGCTGCCGTGAGGAAGGCTGTGTGAGCAGCTCGTTCCCTGGCTCCAGGCGTCCGGGAGAAAAGGAGAAAGGATAGACCCACTTTTTAAGATGAAAACTTGCCATGATACCGTTTCTGTGACATATTCGGATTGATCGGCTTTGCACGGCCGCCCATGGTCATTTACCTGCTCATATTGGCGTTTTCTCTCTATTGCTGGACGCTGCAAGACGGAGCCGTTTGAGGCGTTGACCGCTTCCGGCTGGTTACCCGTGTGTGCGCTGCACAATCAGGCTCTCTCTGCAGCGCGGAGAAAAACATCGTGGAGAAGTGTCCTGGAGTCAGCATACCGGCGTGGTGAACGCGATACAAACTATCCCCTTGAAGGAGTATACGAATGTTGCTGAATTTCTCTGAGCTCAGTCGGCGGTCTCCGCTGTGGCGTGCTACACTTTGTCTGTTCTGGGCGCAGAGCAGTGTCTTCCCCGGTAGAGGTGGAGGCGGCTCGCGCAAAGGAAAAAAAAAGACACCGCTGCCCCCGTCTGTCAGTACCCGCAGCAATAGGAGAGACGACGAGGGTCGAGCTCAGAGAAGAGCGGAACCGGGCGGCGAGGGACTCGCAATGGCAGAGGCTCCAGAGGCTGCACTTCCAACTCCTGCTAAAACTACAACAAAACAGGGTAAGAACACCAACAGGCCCCCTGTAAAACATAATGAAGCCGCTAGCGTTAAAAATATCACGTCACAAACTTTGCCTGTCCTTTTTGAGAAACAAGTGGCCAGAAAAAAAATAATTGACATTAATCTGCAAACCACAGATGCGGTGGAATTACAGTCTGAACAATGTGTTATTACAGCTGAAAATGACAATAACCCGCCAAAAAATCCTCTAAACCTGTTGCTGACTAATCCCTTAAAGAAGGGTATTATGGGAGAGGTAGTTTCTGGTGGAGCCGGTATTAGTCGTTCTTGTTCTCTTCCCACGCTAGCGGTATCGGTATCAGCAGAAAATGACCGACAGAACGCAACGGAAAACTCCACAGAGTATACGAATCTGGAAGTCTCTGAAAAGTTTTTCTCTTTGTCTGAACTTTCCTCGGATGAGGCAACAGGCGTACACAAAGACTGGGCTGAGCTCAGTTGTGAGAGTTTATCTTTGGATGGCGAATCTAGTGCGAGCCATCCGGTCATAGTACAGGACAATAGTGAAGGCAGTGAGGAGATTACTCTGAAAATGATCTTTGACACCATGATGAGCCACAGGGCTGAAAGCAAGGCCGAAAATCTACGTACGCAGATGACCTGTGCTAAGGTCAAAAACTCAGTTCGCCGTGCAATCAAGATGTGTTCTGAGACCACCGATAGAGTTGTCGAAGCAGAGGCCAGAATTGCAGTTTTGGAAGAAGAAAGTGTGGCACAGAGACAGGAAGTCGGCGACTTTACAGCTCTGAAGGAGGATTTGTCTGATAAGATTGCTAATTTGGAGAATCAGGCCCGTAGAAGTAATTTACGTTTTTTGGGAATTCCCGAAAATAAAGAAGGGTCTGATCCACGGAGGTTCATTATCAATCTATTGAAGGATGCTTTTCCTGAAATGGTAGACTGGGATTGGTCACGAGAAGTACAACGTGCGCACAGGTTCCCCTTCACTGTGTGGAACCCACGACAAGGCCAAGAAAATTATCCTAGGGCTATTCTGGTCTCATTTAACAACTTTCTTGCCCGTGAAGCCATTTATATGTCTGCGAGACCAGACAAGAAAGCGGATGGTCTTGGCTGTCAGTTCTTTGTACGACCGGACTATTGCCAAGCTACAGTGGCCCAACGGTGGCGGCTGAGACAACTGATTCCTGACTTCCAAAAGAAAGAGGTTGCCGTTTTCCTTCAAGGCCCAGCAAAGCTAAAGACTGTATTTAAGGGCACTGTAAAATACTTTATCTCAGAGCTCAAAGCTAAAGAATATTTGGACTCTATTTGAACAATAATTAGAAGTTAAGGCTTTCTAGAATACAAGGCTACTATATTGTAGGACTATAAGTTTAAGTATTTTTTGTTGAAGCCTCAATTCTTCTCTCTCTTTTCCTTTTCCTTCAAGTAGGATTGTTTAGCTTCTCTCTTTCTCGTCTCTTTTCCCTCTAACTTTTTCTTTTTTCAATGGTTTCTCTCTTCTCCCTTTTTTCCTGCCAGGACGCTATGGCCCAGGGACACGGCACCCATACGTTCTAGGAACTGGTAGTTCCTATGCCTCATATAATGGGGAGGGTGGGGGGAGGGGTTCTGGGGCAATGGGTGGGGGTGGGAAGGGGTAAGGGTTGGTGGTGGGGGTGTAAGGCAGAGGTATTCATTGCAAGGATGTTTAATTGGTATTCAAGTCACAGTAGTGAGGATTATATATTGTTGATGCTTGCTAATTTTTTTCAATTATTATTTCAATATGGAGAAAAAGGTGAAAATATGCACAATTAATATTAATGGTCTCAATGACTTCAAAAAGATTGGAATGTTTCGTTCAATGCTTCAGACCTTATCCATTGACTTATTATGCATACAGGAAACTCATATTGCATGGGATAAGCGTTCACTTTTGGATAAGCTGGGACTGGAGGTGCTACTTGTTTCTAAGCAGATGGGTATAAAAAGAGGCATTGCTATTTGTATGCGAAAGGGTGTTGGGAAGTGTTTGAAAACTTTAGCCGATAAATGGGGTAGATGGGGACTGGCTGAGCTAATCATTGGTGGGTTTAAATTTACTATATGTTGCATGTATGGGCCAAACTTAGATGATGCTGAAGTTTTTAATACGATCAATGCAGAACTAGCTATGTGGACGCAACCCATCATAATTTGTGGGGATCTAAATATTCATCTGCCGGCTGACTGGAATATTAAATTAGGAAGGAGATATACGGGTTATAAACCTAGAATTTATAGCGCCCTCAGGGAGCTGGTTTTGAATAACGGATTAACGGATGTGTGGCACAAATTGCACTCTAAAGATCCTGGATATACTTTTTATTCCAGCCCACATCGGAAATTTGCCCGATTAGATTATTTTTTTACGTCTTTGCAGTTTTTGGGGACAATAAGTATCGAAATTCTACCCCAAGTCATTTCAGACCATAATCCCATAATCGTTGAGATCCAGGTTCCTACAGAACGCCAGAATTCAAATAGATCTTGGTCATTTCAGAGAAGTCTGTTATTAGACGAAGACTATTTGCAATTTATGGCGACTATTATTAATGATTACTTTTTAACAAATAATGACACGGCCTCCCCACCTGTGGTGTGGGACGCTTTTAAATCAATCGTACGCGGGGAGACAATTAGTTTTGCAAACTTTAAGAGGAAAAAAATACAAACAGAATTTAAGGAGAGGCTAAATAAGATCAGGCTAGTCGAGATGGATCTCGCGATCGCATGTAAAAATAACATTGGTATAGAAGACGCGCAATTACGTTTAGTAATTGAACGTTCTGGTCTACGGACCCATATTGCTGATAAAGTAGCTTCAGATTTTAAGCAATACAAAACTGAACGCTATGAGTATAGTGAGCGCACCGGTAAAATCTTAGCACAACGCCTTCGGCAGAAATCTTCTATTAATGAAATTCAGGGTGTCAATGACATGAATGGTGACTATCACGAACGCAGGGAAGGAATTTTAGAATCATTTTTGGAGTTCTATAAGACATTGTACAATGACTTTAACAATGAAGTAGATAAGACGTTGAATCCTGTAAATTATCTTTATAGTACTAACCAACTATCATTAGGGTTTGGAGAGACTGATTTATTTAGTCGCCCAATAAGCTGGGATGAGATTGAGCAAGCTATTTTGAGTCTTGCTGCAGGCAAAGCCATGGGATTTGATCAGATACCTCTTGAATTTTACCGGACATTCAGACATATGCTGAAACCAGAATTTGTAAAGATTTTTAATTCAGCATTTCAAGGGAAACCACCTGATTCCTGGTCCACCGCTATTATAGTGGTGTTTTTAAAGAAGAACAAGGACTCAAAAGAATTAGGTTCATATCGACCCATATCTCTTATTACGGCAGACAGTAAGATTTATTCTAAAATTCTTGCAAATAGACTTAACCAGGTAATGTCCAGTTTAGTTTCTAATATTCAACATGGTTTTATTAGATGTAGAGATACTACTGATCACGTTAAACGTGTTATCACACTTTTAGATTGGGCACAGGCAAAGGAATCCCCAGTCGGGGTCATCTTACTTGATGCTGAAAAAGCGTTTGATAGAGTGGACTCGGGATTCCTTTGGACTGTGCTAGAAGGGAAGGGGTTTCCCCCGCAATTCATTCAAGCGGTGCGTTCGCTTTACTTTAGTCCTAAGGGTATAATAAGATTAGGTGCCGACCATTCGAGACCTTTTCCAATTACTGGAGGGACTAGACAAGGTTGCCCTTGTTCCCCGCTTTTATTTGCGTTATATTTAGAACCATACTTGAGTAGACTTATCCTGGAACCTAATATTCCACCAGTCCGTCTCTTTGAAGTTGACCATAAAGTCCTAGCGTACGCAGATGACGTGGCTATTGTCACCTCTGATGTCTCCTCTGCGCTACCCACAATAATTGATTTGGCCAGTGAGTTCGGGAAAGTCTCTGGCTATAAGCTAAACATTACAAAAACTCAGATCATACATTCGGAAACGGGTAAACCCACTGATATCCCACTAAATACTACTGGTTCTTATCTCGGTGTTACTTTATCTCCCAAGGTTGAGGATATTGTTGCATTAAACTTAGACCCTTTACTTATATCCACCAACAGAACGTTAGAAAGATTTAATAATTTACACTTGTCATTATATGGACGAACTAATGTCATTAAGATGATGATTTTTCCAAAATTTTTGTATTTCTTTCGTACTATTCCCTTATTTTTTTCAATGTCTCTTTTCAATAGAATAGATAGAATGGTGTCTAGGTTTTTGTGGGGGTACCACCGCGCCAGAAGATCCTTAAAATGGTGTACTCTTCCTTTAGACTGTGCTGGTTTAGGGCTCCCGAATTTTAGAATGTATTACTGGGCTATTGCTTTGAAAACCTTTCGGGTTTTGATTTTTCATGATTATGTATCAGAACCAGCAATTGCACCTTCTATTTTTGAAATGCTTCTAGGTACCCATGCGCGGCAATGCCTGCTGAAAGTCATCGAACCCAGTTACTATAAAAAAACAAAGTTCAAGGTGGTCCTTGCTGCATTTTTAATTTGGAGGCAAATGAACAAAATGGCATATGAAACAGATTCATTTACTTGGTCAATTGTATCAAAGCGGGTCCCTTATGTCCTTTTCTAAATTACAAGAGACATTTGGTTTATCTAGGAACGATTTTTTTAAATACCTACAGATTCGTAGCTTCCTGGAAAAAAAAAATGTTTTATTTACTGATACTATGGAAACTGTCGATATCTTAGAAAGTTCTAGGAAGAACAGCCGTATTGGTATTATTTACCAGTTAATGAACAATAGGGTGCAGAACGATCTTGATCATCATACCTTGAAATGGCAGCGAAAGCTCTGTATTGAAGGGATTGATCTGGTAAAAGTGTTTGAGATGAGCAATAAGACACTAATTAATAGCTCTCTTAAGAGTCAACATTTTATGTCCACCTTAGATCTTTACTATACACCTGCAAAACTGGTAAAATGGAAAGCTCAAAAAGGTATTAACTGCAGTCGTTGTGGTACTTTAGCAGCCGACTCAATTCACATGTTTTATAGTTGTTCTAAATTGGCTGTATATATAGAGAAGATTGAAAAGTTTTTGACTAATTTGTTACATGTGCGGATTACGCTCCATCCTACTATTATTATTTTTGGTGTTTACTTTCCCTCTCGGAATCTAACTATAGATCAAGAACATTTTATGTTTGTGGGAATGTCTATTTATCGAGCCTGTATTACTTCTAGATGGTTGGATGTAGATCCACCAACTTTTGAGTTATGGTTGGGAAAGCTGCTAAATGTTTATAGAATGGATAAAGCAGTCTACAAATTGAAAGGACTCAAAAAGAAGACTTTTGGTCGGAAGTTATGGTTACCAATTGATAATTGGATTTAAATTGTACAATGGCTGTTTTTTGTAAAGAATTATGTCGGTTTTCTCATTTTGTCATACCCTTGTATGTATAACCTCTGCCAGAAAATAAAAAAAAAAGAGATTGTGCAACATTGTAGTACAGAAAATGTTGAGCAAAAAATTACAAAGTTTTAGGTGATTTCAGGTGAAAGGCCAAATTATTCTTGTATTTGTTGTCAACAAACTAATTATAAAAATCTGACCAGGACTGGTGATCTGTATTTAAAAAGTGAAAATGAAAATAATTATGAGTGGATGGAATTTGCAACTTATTTGTTGGTAGAGAATTGTTTTGATTTGGGTTCTGATCAGCGTATTTGTAAATATTGTTATAACAAATTAGACAAGTACAAAATGTCTGCTAGAGCTGTGCATAATAATCTTTAATTGGTAAATATTCCTTCTGAACTGATGGATTTAAATACCTATGAGTCTATTCTTATTCAATGTGTGCATCCATTTCAGACTATTGTTCGTATGGAGCATATGGAATTAGTGGATGTTTGGAAAGTGAAAAAGGCAACGTTGTATCGGGTAAAAAACTAATCAATATTATAAAAATGTGTTTGTGAGACAAGAAGAAATAACTGTAGAAAAAGATAGTGACTCACCATCTGAACAAATTGAAAAAGTGGATGTGTCCAGAACTGAAGAAATCTACGAACATTACATTGTTCATCCACTTCAATCAAAAGAAGTGATGGGGAATACTATAGAGTTATTCCAAATCAAAGAAGCAGAGGGAAGTTCCATTAGTGATGGCAAAAAAGCTTGGAAGGTGGTTGTTTCCCTCAGTTTTTTCCCACAGGAAAAGGAGGACGATATGATGAACGACCTATGCAGATTCCTGCTTCTGAATACCAGACATCAAGATTGTATGCAGAAGATCCAAGATTTCGACAATGTATTCCGTATTTGTTTCATCTTTTGTTTGAGAGTGATTTGTCTGGACTTTCTTATGCAATAAACCATATATTGAAAACAGGTGTACATCTGCAAAATGTTTTGGCAAAGGAATTTATGGATAAAGTACTTCGGAAAGATAATGTTTTGGAATCTCAGCTAATTAATCTCATGGCATGTCAGCGTGGTACTAATGAGTACTGGTATCGTTGTCATGGAGAACTTAAATGTATGCTAATAACGTATGCCTAGATGCATCAAACAGAATTGCATTCGCAAACGGTGCGAATCGCAATTTTCGGCCGTTTGCGCATGCAATTGACTAATTTGGAATGCATCATGCATTTCGCAATTTTAGGAATCGCAACCATGTTGCGATTTCTAAAATTGCGATTGCATTTAAGAAATCGTAATTTGAGATTTCCTAAATGCAATGCATGATTATTTTTGAATTGCGAATTCGCAATTTGGAAGGGGTAAAATAGCATGAAATTGAACTTCATCCTAATTTACAGAAAACTATCAAATATGCACAAATTGCATTTTTGGAAGTTTAAATTTACACACACACATGGGGCATGTGTGTGTGTAAATTGCATTTAAAGTTATATTTCAGGGTTGTAGGGAGGGGTTCTTTGGACCCCCCGCTGCACCCTTGAAATTGCATTCACATTTTGCGAATCGCAATTTGAAATTCGCAAAATGTGATTGCCTTCCCATTCATTCCTAAGGGCCTTTTGGCCCATAGGAATCAATGGGAAGGGTTTTCCTTAATTGCGATTCACAAATTGTGAATCACAATTAAGGAAAAATACAGAATCACAAAAATAAATGCGAATTGTTCATGCATTGCCGTTGCGATTTCTAAATTGCGATTCCTTAATTTTCACAATTTAGGAATCGCAAACGAATGTACAAATCTAAGGACAAGTTCTACACCAAATGTTGTTTTGAATTTCCACAACCTGTAATATCGAAGGGAAGAGTGAACAGTGTTATGTCATTTTTGCGACATACTATCACAAGAAAATCTCAAAAAATACCTACAACTTTAGAAGAAATGACGAGTCAAAGTACATAAATGACTATAACCCAATCATTTTGTCCATGTGGAATGCTAACATGGATATTCAATACGTTGCGGACAATTCCATTGCCGTCGTTCGATATGTAACATCCTACATCACCACATCAGAAAAGGCAGAATTGAATGAAATGTGGGAAGAGATTTCCCATGAGAAGTGTCTAAGTAAGAAATTATATAGTTACAGTTTGAAGATGTTATCTCATCGAGAAATTGGAGCATGTGAATGTTCGGATCGCTTATCATCTGCAAGTCTATAATCCAAATCTAGAAGAATCATTTGGGTGTGTCTACATCTTCCTGTAACACAAAATCGAGTACTTAAATCTGTACAAGAAATTAAATGTTTACCTGAAAAAAAGAGCCGGAAAGTACAGATATTGTGAAAACAAATATGTTGGATACATATTATCCAAATAGAAGTCATCATCTTGAGAAAATGTGTTTCTATGAAGTGCTTCAAAACTATATTTTTAAATGAAATATTACAGAAAACATCAATAATTATATATATGCCGTGATTGGTTCTGAAGGATGTTTGGTGAAACAAAGAAAAGGACATTTGATTAATCACCGTAAACTCAGTTACGAAACTCCCGAGAAAATGGATTTTTTCTATTTAGCTCTTTTTTTCAAGCCGTCGCGTTCAGAATTGGAATTACTTGGAAATTTTGAGAGTTATGAAGATTCGTTCACTGCAAGTGAAGATACTAAAGAATGTCCTGTTTTTGCTGATTATGTGAAAATATTGAACAACGAAATAGAGCAAGAAGCTACAATTGCAGCTGAGATTGCTAGAGACAGCTCTCAAGACAGTCAAACTTCTGCACCATTGAGTCAGGGTTCACTAGGAGAACCAATCGTTCAAATTGAAGTAGCAACTTCTATGGAAGAGGTGGAAACAGCAATGTAGCAAACTCAAGAAGATGTAACAAACTTAGCAAACTTAGAAGAACAACTAAATGTTGAGCAGAAACAAATATATGAGCAAGTGAGAAAAAAGATTGACCATGGATTACTTCATGAGAAGAAAGAGTGCTTTTGCTCATCATTTCAACCTATCCGAATGTACCTGAGTGGACAAGCTGGAACAGGCAAAAGTTTTCTAATTAAAGTAATTACAACTTTTCTTCAGAAACAACTAAGTCGCATTTGTCTTGTGTTGTCACTGCTCCAACTGGATTGGCAGCACACAATATTAAAGGAATTACTTTACATCGTTTATTAATGCTACATGTAGAGCATGAAAACAAATTGGAAATTGGAGAAGCTTGTTGTGAAGTTACAAGAGTCTTACAGAAAATGAAACTTCTCATTATTTATGAGGTAAGCATGGTATCAAACTAAATTCTTGCATTTGTGCATTTAAGAATGCAGCAAATTCTTAAAACAGAGTGTGACATATTATTTCGAGGAAAACACGTCATAGTTTTTGGAGATCTATTACAACTTACCCCTTTAAAAGGACAACCAGTGTTTAAAACACTGGCGCATGAAGATACCAGAAACTCTTTGGGGAGCATTGGAAATGTTAATATTTGGTCATATTTTGAGTATGAGGAACTTATTACAAATATGCGACAGGCAAATGATATTAATTATGGAACTATTCTTCAAGATATAAGAATCGGAAAAGTGACTATACAGGGCAAAGAAGCTTTACAGAGACGATTACTTTCCAATTTGTTTCCAAATCAAAATATTGTTCCTGAGAAAATATACATGAGAGTTGCAGAAAACAAATCTGTAATCTGCTTAATGCCAACACTGCGTGAATGTTCTATATTCAATGAAGACATTTTAAAGTTGGAAAATGAAGAAATTATAAAATTGGAAGCTATTGATAAAATAGAACATGAAGGAATCACTAATATTTTGACTGAAAAGTTGAAGAGGAAATTGGATTATTTAGAGAAATCGATAAGTAAAACTGCTGCTTGAGAAAATAATTTATATGCATGTGTAAACCTTAGGGTAATTTTACGACGTCATTTGAATGTGGAAAAAGGTTTAGTAAATTGAGCAATGGGTACAATTGTTGATTTAATTAATTATGTAAATAGAGATGGTTTTGAATTTTTGAAAATCTAATTTGATGAAATTGCAGAAGTGCAACAATTTAGTAATTGTTCAGCTCGGTTTTTGCTTGTAAAAGATTTGTATGTACGCAGAAAACAGTTTCCTATTTCTTTGGGGTATGCAGTGACCATTCATAAATCTCAAGGTTTAAGTGTAGATAGTGCTTTAGTGAATATTGGAAGTACTGTGTTTAACCCATTTGCTGCGACCGCGATTTCGCGGCAGTGTGCCTCTTCCTCAAAACAGGCGGGGCCGCGTCCGCCGTTGGACGTGCGCAGCACTACAAAGGTAGTACTCACGACATCCAACGGCCGACGGCAGCACTTAAGGGGTGAAAGAGTGTATGGCATATGTTGCTTTGTCTCGAGTGAGAACTTTATATGGATTGTACTTGATTGATTTTGATGAGACAAAGATTAGTGCAGATGCAAATTGTGTGAAAGAGTATAATAGGTTAAGAAGAGAATATGCACCCAATTTAGGTCAATATCCATTATTTGAAAAGCGTGTGGTAGGCAGAAAAAGAAGATTTGAGAATATCTGTAGTGAAGCTGTAGAGAAAGAAAAAAAACAAGATGAAGTTGTGATTCGAAACAAAAAGAAAAAAGGACAGTATTGAAAAGAATATTGGTTATCAGTTTGAAAATAGTTCTGGGGTCAACTGCTATGCTAATGTAGTTGTTAATGTTGTTTTTCTTGAAAGTTTGCAACAGCAAATTGTTGAAAATCGGGAAGAAAGATTCTGTTCATTGTTGTATTCTGTAAATGTAGTAGAGATAAAAGTAAAATACAAAGTCTTTCTCATATTCGAAATGTTTTGGACATATGTTCTGGTTCTACTCAATTTACGCAGAATATTCAGCAAGATTGTCAGGAATTTCTAATGTATATGCTTGTTGTATTGGAAGATGAAGATATAGATATTGAAAACCTTTTGGCCTTTCCTATAAATTGCAACATGACTGTGAAAATTGTTTGTTTACATGTAGCACTAACATTGACACTGAAAGATTCATATATTTGACTTTACCTGACTGTGAATCAGTGTCTTTTAACAATCATGGGCCTCATTTATGATGCCTCGCGTGAGTTTTGCGCTTCCAATGCGTCACTTTTTGTGACACATCGGCGGCGTAAAACTTGCCTCCTGATGCGCACTTGCCCCATGTGAAAGGATGCATTGCTGGAGTTGCGTCACTTTTGTGACACACTCCAGCAATACGTCACTTTTGCGTCAGAAATACTGACGTATCTGTAACTCCTTGCGACATGATGCGTCATATTATAAATATGATGCATCGATCATGTCGCAGGGGGAGCGCAGAGAAAAGTGACACATCGCTGTTTTCACGCAGCGATGCGTCACTTTTCATAAATGAGTCCCCTAGTTAGAGGAGCAAGTCAAGACATGGAGTGTAGCCAATGTAAATCAGAAATGTCATCAACATTATTCATACAAATATATGGACAGTATGTAATTTTAATGCTGCAACGTTGTAGAGCTGATGGTAGAAAATTGGAAACTTTAATTAAAAATGTTGTAGCTACTCAAGTATCAATATCAGGAAGAACTTTTGTAGCTGTTGCAATTATTTTTCATGATGGACCTTCTACAACATCTGGACATTACACTGTTTATTTAAAATGTCTGAAAGATTGGATACAGTGTAATGATAGTCAATTGGTTTTTAATCAACGTTTGCGTAAAGAGTTACCAAATTCTTCCCTAATATTATTAAAGCCAAAATTTAGGGTAAAAAATTTTGCCTTTCAGGATTACTGCTGTTAAGGTAGGTTGGACTGGTGTTGTAGAGTACTTTGTAAGTGAGGGTAAGAAGCTTGAAGGTGATCCTCTTGTCGACGTGAAGCCAGTGTAGGTCTCTCAGGTGGTGGGTGATGTGGCTGTGGCAGGGGACATTATTGATCAGTCGGGCGGAAGTGTTTTGGACTCGTTGTAGTCATTGTAGGTGTTTGTCCCAGTTGAGATTTAGAGAGTTGATCCTTATTTAGTTGGTTACGTCTTTCGGTGGTATGTGGCTCCTTGGTGGGGGAAAAGATGAGTTGGGTGAAATTGTCTTAGCAGATAATGTTCAGGTTGTGATGGCGGGGCATATGTGTGAGGGTACCATGTAGATGTTGAATAGCGTCAAGTTGGGGGATGAGCCCTGGGGGACGTTGCAAATGATGCCGGTGGTTTTTGATCAGAAAGGTGGGAGACAAATGCTGAGGATTACAATTAAGGAACTTCTTTACTAAGAATTTGAAATATGCTATTTGGCCATGAGGAAAAGTATATAAAACTATTATGGACTATTTGTTGTATATTTTGTCAGCATATATTTAAAAGTAACTTTGTTTTCAGTGTATGAAAATTAATGATAGTGTTTTGGTATGTTAAGATTGTTTGAGATATCTCATAGTTACGTAAGAAATTGCTGTTTGAAACAACATTTAACATATGTTTTATTTCTATTTTTTAGATTGCTATTGAACATGTTGAATGTTTTTTTTAAGATAATCGTATTGATTGTCTTTTTTTTGCCCGCTGTTATGTGATGAGTACTATTGCACTCATTGTTTCTAGTGAAATTCAATATATTCTGAGAACAGTAAAAAAGGCAAATGAAATGCTTTACAAATTATGTTGTGTTGTACAGGATATAGAGTAACTGTATTTTTTTTTGTCTTCCACAGATGCTAATTTTACAATATATAATTTTATTCATTATGTTTAAGATAAGTAGAAGTAACTGTTAAAAATGGCCAATGGAATGTGCTTCTACAGAGCAAAAGTAACAAAACATTGACGGAGTATAAATGTGCAAAGATGGTTTGTATCTTTTATATACATTTGAAAAACTTAAAATATATATATACTGAGTGTACCAGTATTCTTTGCATTTTACTACAACACATCTACTAGTTTGGAACAGGTAAGGTGAATAGACATATTGTAGTTTTTTTAGTGATGCATTTTATTATAATTGCAAACACAAGAGTGATGGACAGAATGTGGATCAATGTCACACATTCACCCCAGTCCAAAGATCTGGGCCCAAATACATCGTTTTTCCACTCCACACCACCCTGGGTTAGACAATGGCGATATGCAAATCAGCGCTGACCCTGTGCCCCATGGGAACAGTCCAGTCCAAACTACAAAAGCCATGTCCTTCCCAGAACGGAATCAAGCATCCGAGGACCGGCCCGGTTTCGAGGTAACACCTCTCATCAGCCCGGCTAGCTTGACTCCAGTGTTGTGGAGTGCCTGGGACTCACGTCTGAGCATCCCCAGTACACTTAGAGCGGTAATTGCAAACACAACAGTGATGGACAGAATGTGGATCAATGTCACACATTAACCCCAGTCCAAAGATCTGGGCCCAAATCCATCGTTTTTCCACTCCACACCACCCTGGGTTAGACAATGGCGATATGCAAATCAGCGCTGACCCTGTGCCCCATGGGAACAGTCCAGTCCGAACTACAAAAGCCATGTCCTTCCCAGAACGGAATCAAGCATCCGAGGACCGCCCCGGTTTCGAGGTAACACCTCTCATCAGCCCGGCTAGCTTGACTCCAGTGGTGTGGAGTGCCTGGGACTCACGTCTGAGCATCCCCAGTACACTTAGAGCGGTAATTGCAAACACAACAGTGATGGACAGAATGTGGATCAATGTCACACATTCACCCCAGTCCAAAGATCTGGGCCCAAATCCATCGTTTTTCCACTCCACACCACCCTGGGTTAGACAATGGCGATATGCAAATCAGCGCTGACCCTGTGCCCCATGGGAACAGTCCAGTCCGAACTACAAAAGCCATGTCCTTCCCAGAACGGAATCAAGCATCCGAGGACCGGCCCGGTTTCGAGGTAACACCTCTCATCAGCCCGGCTAGCTTGACTCCAGTGGTGTGGAGTGCCTGGGACTCACGTCTGAGCATCCCCAGTACACTTAGAGCGGTAATTGCAAACACAACAGTGATGGACAGAATGTGGATCAATGTCACACATTCACCCCAGTCCAAAGATCTGGGCCCAAATCCATCGTTTTTCCACTCCACACCACCCTGGGTGGGACAATGGCGATATGCAAATCAGCGCTGACCCTGTGCCCCATGGGAACAGTCCAGTCCGAACTACAAAAGCCATGTCCTTCCCAGAACGGAATCAAGCATCCGAGGACCGGCCCGGTTTCGAGGTAACACCTCTCATCAGCCCGGCTAGCTTGACTCCAGTGGTGTGGAGTGCCTGGGACTCACGTCTGAGCATCCCCAGTACACTTAGAGCGGTAATTGCAAACACAACAGTGATGGACAGAATGTGGATCAATGTCACACATTCACCCCAGTCCAAAGATCTGGGCCCAAATCCATCGTTTTTCCACTCCACACCACCCTGGGTTAGACAATGGCGATATGCAAATCAGCGCTGACCCTGTGCCCCATGGGAACAGTCCAGTCCGAACTACAAAAGCCATGTCCTTCCCAGAACGGAATCAAGCATCCGAGGACCGGCCCGGTTTCGAGGTAACACCTCTCATCAGCCCGGCTAGCTTGACTCCAGTGGTGTGGAGTGCCTGGGACTCACGTCTGAGCATCCCCAGTACACTTAGAGCGGTAATTGCAAACACAACAGTGATGGACAGAATGTGGATCAATGTCACACATTCACCCCAGTCCAAAGATCTGGGCCCAAATCCATCGTTTTTCCACTCCACACCACCCTGGGTTAGACAATGGCGATATGCAAATCAGCGCTGACCCTGTGCCCCATGGGAACAGTCCAGTCCGAACTACAAAAGCCATGTCCTTCCCAGAACGGAATCAAGCATCCGAGGACCGGCCCGGTTTCGAGGTAACACCTCTCATCAGCCCGGCTAGCTTGACTCCAGTGGTGTGGAGTGCCTGGGACTCACGTCTGAGCATCCCCAGTACACTTAGAGCGGTAATTGCAAACACAACAGTGATGGACAGAATGTGGATCAATGTCACACATTCACCCCAGTCCAAAGATCTGGGCCCAAATCCATCGTTTTTCCACTCCACACCACCCTGGGTTAGACAATGGCGATATGCAAATCAGCGCTGACCCTGTGCCCCATGGGAACAGTCCAGTCCGAACTACAAAAGCCATGTCCTTCCCAGAACGGAATCAAGCATCCGAGGACCGGCCCGGTTTCGAGGTAACACCTCTCATCAGCCCGGCTAGCTTGACTCCAGTGGTGTGGAGTGCCTGGGACTCACGTCTGAGCATCCCCAGTACACTTAGAGCGGTAATTGCAAACACAACATTGATGGACAGAATGTGGATCAATGTCACACATTCACCCCAGTCCAAAGATCTGGGCCCAAATCCATCGTTTTTCCACTCCACACCACCCTGGGTTAGACAATGGCGATATGCAAATCAGCGCTGACCCTGTGCCCCATGGGAACAGTCCAGTCCGAACTACAAAAGCCATGTCCTTCCCAGAACGGAATCAAGCATCCGAGGACCGGCCCGGTTTCGAGGTAACACCTCTCATTAGCCCGGCTAGCTTGACTCCAGTGGTGTGGAGTGCCTGGGACTCACGTCTGAGCATCCCCAGTACACTTAGAGCGGTAATTGCAAACACAACAGTGATGGACAGAATGTGGATCAATGTCACACATTCACCCCAGTCCAAAGATCTGGGCCCAAATCCATCGTTTTTCCACTCCACACCACCCTGGGTTAGACAATGGCGATATGCAAATCAGCGCTGACCCTGTGCCCCATGGGAACAGTCCAGTCCGAACTACAAAAGCCATGTCCTTCCCAGAACGGAATCAAGCATCCGAGGACCGGCCCGGTTTCGAGGTAACACCTCTCATCAGCCCGGCTAGCTTGACTCCAGTGGTGTGGAGTGCCTGGGACTCACGTCTGAGCATCCCCAGTACACTTAGAGCGGTAATTGCAAACACAACAGTGATGGACAGAATGTGGATCAATGTCACACATTCACCCCAGTCCAAAGATCTGGGCCCAAATCCATCGTTTTTCCACTCCACACCACCCTGGGTTAGACAATGGCGATATGCAAATCAGCGCTGACCCTGTGCCCCATGGGAACAGTCCAGTCCGAACTACAAAAGCCATGTCCTTCCCAGAACGGAATCAAGCATCCGAGGACCGGCCCGGTTTCGAGGTAACACCTCTCATCAGCCCGGCTAGCTTGACTCCAGTGGTGTGGAGTGCCTGGGACTCACGTCTGAGCATCCCCAGTACACTTAGAGCGGTAATTGCAAACACAACAGTGATGGACAGAATGTGGATCAATGTCACACATTCACCCCAGTCCAAAGATCTGGGCCCAAATCCATCGTTTTTCCACTCCACACCACCCTGGGTTAGACAATGGCGATATGCAAATCAGCGCTGACCCTGTGCCCCATGGGAACAGTCCAGTCCGAACTACAAAAGCCATGTCCTTCCCAGAACGGAATCAAGCATCCGAGGACCGGCCCGGTTTCGAGGTAACACCTCTCATCAGCCCGGCTAGCTTGACTCCAGTGGTGTGGAGTGCCTGGGACTCACGTCTGAGCATCCCCAGTACACTTAGAGCGGTAATTGCAAACACAACAGTGATGGACAGAATGTGGATCAATGTCACACATTCACCCCAGTCCAAAGATCTGGGCCCAAATCCATCGTTTTTCCACTCCACACCACCCTGGGTTAGACAATGGCAATATGCAAATCAGCGCTGACCCTGTGCCCCATGGGAACAGTCCAGTCCGAACTACAAAAGCCATGTCCTTCCCAGAACTCCTCCTTGCGGATACCCTGCCGGGGTTATCTCACAGGGGAATACCAGGACGGGTTCCCTAAGCAAGCGCTTAGAAACCGCTTGGTGATTTGCGCTATATAAATTCCTGTACATTTACATTTACATTTACATCAAGCATCCGAGGACCGGCCCGGTTTCGAGGTAACACCTCTCACATTCTGTCCATCATTGTTGTGTTTGCATTTTATTATAATAGCCTGAGTTTTTTCCTATAGTGTAAGGAGTGACTGGTTTGAAAATGTAAGACATTTTAAAAACTGAACATTCATATAAATGATTATATTTATATAATCTTATAAAGTAGTTGAGAATGGTATTTGTATAGTATTTTTTAAAGGGCAAAATAGTTGATAACGCTCATTTTGTGTTCTGTATTAGGAAAAATGATAAAATTAAGTGTTTAAGTTTTTGTACAAAGACCTCCAACATAAGAAATTCACTATGGAAAATCAACAAAACAATATGGAAGACGGTTTCAAAATTAGTAACAGTGTCATAGAAGAGCTGAACATATCTTTTACGAGCAATGAGAATGAAGAGGAAGAAATTAATGCTGCAGATATCAGCTGTGATTTAGTGTAAGCATTAGATGACATCGAGTTTGATCATATGACTTTTGAAATCGATAACCAGGAAAATAAAATACCTGATGAAATTATTTTAGACGCTCTAATAAAATATGAGATGTTACAAGAATACATGTATTATTATATAATAATAATGGTTTGAGACACTCTCCTTGCAGAATTGTAATCATTCAGCTAGTACCCAAGTACTCATAGTGCAAAGTGGGCCTTAGGGCATTAACTGCTTCAAACCCTTATAGACTATGCATGCATTCTTCTATGCACTGGCAAACTTGTCTTTTATAGCTTCTATTCCATAGTCTGTGTTATTAGACCTTCACCAAACACTCTCACACTACTGTTTCAATATTGTAGTGAGCCATTCAGCAGTATTTGCATATCTATAAACTGTGGTAAAACTAAAGCTGTTATAAATTCAGTCAAGCAGTTTCTTTGCAGAACTGTAATCATCCACTCAGTACCTAAGTACTCATGCATTAAAATATGTCTTAGGCCAGTGACTGCTTCAAACCCCTATAGACTTTGCATGCAGTCTTTTATGCACCTGTAAACTTTTCTTTTATACCTTCAATTCCCCAGTCTGTATCCTTACACATTCACTAGAACTTTATCAGATTACTGTTTCAGTATTGTAGTGAACCATACAGCAGTATGTGGTTATCTATACACTGTTCTAAAAGTGAAGCTGCTATACATTCATCTAGATACTCTACTTGCAGAATTGTAATCATTCAGCCAGTATCCTAAGGGCCGTAGGGCATGGACTGATTCAAACCCCTATAGACTATGCATGTAGTGTTCTATGCAGCGGGAAACTTGTGTTTTATACCTTCAATTCCCCAGTCTGTATGCTTACACTTCCAGCAAACACTCTGTGATTCCATATTCCGTATTGTACTAAGCTATTTAGCACAATGACCTTATCTAAGCACTGTGGTAAAAATGAAGCTCTTATAAATTCAGTCAGACACTCCTAGCAGAACTGTAATCATGCAGTTAGTACCTAAGTAATTATGGAGCAAAGTAGGCATTAGACCATGTGGTACTTTAAACCCCTATAGACTATGCTTGCAGTATTTTATGCATCTACAAAGTTGCCCTTTATACCTTCAATTCCCCAAACTGTATCGTTACACGTTTACCAAACACTCTCACATTATTGTTTCAGTATTGTAGTGAACCATATATCAGTATATGCTTAACTATACACTGTTATAAAAGTGAAGCTGCTATACATTCAGCCAGACACTCTCCTTGCAGAATTGTAATCATTTAGATAGTACCCAAGTACTCATGGTGGAAAGTGGGCCTCAGGGCATGGACTGCTGTAAACCCCTATAGACCATGCATGCGCTGTTCTATGCACTGGCAAACTTGTCTTTTATAACTTCAATTCCCCAGTCTGTATCCTTACACTTCCAGCAAAATCTCTGTGATTATTGACTCAGTATTGTACTGAGGTAATAAGCAGAATGTCCTTATCTATGCACTGTGCTAAAAATTAAGCTCTTATAAATTCAGCCATGCACTCTCCTTGCAGAACTGTAATCATGCAGTCAGTACCCAAGTAATTATGGAGCAAATTAGGCCTTAGTCCATGGACTGCTTTAAACCCCTATAGACAATGCTTGCAGTCTTCTTTGCACCTGCAAGCTTGTCTTTTATACCCTCAATTCCCCAGTCTGTTTCCTAACACTTTCACCAAACACTCGCACACTACTGATTTAGAATATAGTAGTGAACCATACAGCAGTATGTGCTTATCTATACACTGTTCTAAAAGTGAAGCTGCTTTACATTCAGCAAGACACTCTCCTTGCAGAATTGTGATCATTTAGATAGTATCCTAGTACTCATGGTGAAAAGTGGGCCTCAGGGCATGGACTGCTGTAAACCCCTATAGACTATGCATGCACTGTTCTATGCACTGGCAAACTTGTCTTTTATAACTTCAATTCCCCAGTCTGTATCCTTACACTTCCAGCAAAATCTCTGTGATTATTGACTCAGTATTGTACTGAGGTGATAAGCAGAATGTCCTTATCTATGCACTGTGCTAAAAATTAAGCTCTTATATATTCAGTCATGCACTCTCCTTGCAGAACTGTAATCATTCAGTCAGTACCCAAGTAATTATGGAGCAAAGTAGGCCTTAGGCCATGGACTGCATTAAACCCCTATAGACTATGCTTGCAGTCTTCTCTGCACCTGCAAACTTGTCCTTTATACCTTCTATTCCCCAGTCTGTTTTCCTACACTTTAACCAAACACTCTCACACTACTGTTTAAGTATAGTAGTGAACCATACAGCAGTATGTGCTTATCTATACACTGTTATAAAAGTGAAGCTGCTATATATTCAGCCAGACACTCTCCTTGCAGAATTGTAATAATTCAGCCAGTACCCAAGTAGTCATGGTGCAAAGTGGGCCTTAGGGCAAGGACTGCTTTATGTTGCACCAGGGACACCAGAGAGGAACTACCGGTCCCAGGATCCAGCGGGACCTTGAGGGCGTGCTTAGCCCTTCCCCCAGCACCGGCAGCGCTTCAAGAGCGCCTCGCGCCTCCCGCTTTGCGAGAGACGCTTGATGTTGCACCAGAGAAACCAGAGAGGAACTACCAGTCCCAGGAGCCAGCGGGACCTTGAGGGCGTGCGTAGCCCTTCCCCCAGCACCGACAGTGCTTCAAGAGCGCCTCACGCCTCCCGCTTCGTGAGAGACGCTTTGTGTTGCACCAGAGACACCAGAGAGGAACTACCAGTCCCAGGAGCCAGCGGGACCTTGAGGGCGTGCTTAACCCTTCCTCCAGCACTGGCAGCACTTCAAGAGTGGCTTGCGCCTCCCGCCATGCGGGACGCGCGTGGGCGCGTGCCTGGCAAAGTCCGGGTCAAGGGCGGGCCCTTTTCAGCCCATTAGAGACTGGTAGAGGCTGGGCCAGGCCCCCCCTCTAAGGCCCTGGACGCTGTAAGAAGTAACACTTACACTAGTTTCAATCTGTATCACTGCTATTTGTATTAAATAGACTATGTCAGTGCGCAATGGAAGAGGAAGGAATGGAGCGGGAACAGGGTATGTCGCAGGGACCCTTGACGAATTTATCACAAGGGCCTCCTCAGTGCTGGCACTTGAGATAGCACTCATGGAACGCCGCCTCTCGATGGACCCAGTATTTTCAAACAGATCATCCTTGGGGCCATCGCGAACATGTGCACGCCAGATAAACAAGGCCAGACCACCATGGCAATTGTACTGCAGGAAGAGACCACAAGTACACAGGACATCCCAGCTACCTCATTACCTCGGGGCATTGGGTCAAACTCATCTACAAACTTAGCATCAGGGGCAGAAGTAGCCCACGAGGAGCCCCGCTCACCAGCTGAGCATTCGAAGGGGGCAACTGCAAAAAGAAAGCGAGGAGCAACCCGAACTGGTACTCAATATAATGGGAAGGAGTCTAAGAACGGGTGTCAAAACACTCAGAAGCAGGCCACTATTGATGACCCCTTAAATGCCAATATCCCTCAAGGAGCCCAGTCAGGGGGGATTGCCTCAAATAGTGTTGACCCAGTGACCGCATTGGACCCTTTGCAGAATGAGGAAATATTCTGGAGGAATTTAGGGGCCCTCCTAACAGCTCAGCTGGAGCCCCTTGTGGACAGACTTAATGCAAATGTCATGCCTGACTGCTATATTTGAATGGATGAAGACCGGCCATCTTAAGTACAACTCTGGGAAAACAGAAATCTTACCATTTGGTCCGCAAAATCTGTTCTCCCCTAAGCAGTGGTGGCCTGAAGATGCTGAAGCATCCCCAAATACCATCTCTTCTGCCCGCAACCTGGGCGTTAAGTTTGATGATGCATTATCATTCAAGCAACAAGCCATTGGGGTAGCCAGTACATGCTTCCACATCATCACCACATCCTCCCACTGTCCACTAGGAAAACGGTAGCGGTGGCAGTCATTACATCAAGACTGGACTACTGCAACAGCCTGTATGCGGGAGCCAATAAGTCCTTGCTCCACAGGCTGCAGATGGTCCAGCATGCCACCGCCCGCTTGGTTCTCGGTTGGCCCAGGAAATCATCTGCTTCAGCTGCACTACATGCCCTCCACTGGCTTCCCTTTCATAAGCGTATCCTGTTTAAAATCTTGATCATTACTTTCAGAGCCTATCACGCACAAGGACCTAGGTATCTCTCACAAAACTTCAAACAACACCTCCCCATCCGGAATCTGAGATCCTCTCACCTGAATCTGCTAGTTGGCCCAAAATTCAGACTAGCCACCAAAGGTGGAAAATCCATTGTGATGCTAGGCTCCAGAGCATGGAACAAACTGCCTCCTGCGCTCCGGCAAATCTCATCAGAATCTCTTTTTAGAAAAGCTTTGAAGACCTGGGTCTTCACACTTACCGACGCTGCCTGTAGAGCTTTACTGTAAGGGTTTCTGTTCTTGGGAATTGCTCCAGCTAACCACCTTTCTCACTCTGGGTTGGTATCAAGCACCAAGATGCTCCTTGGAGTGATAGACTGCGCTATAGAAGAGCTATTTTACATTACATTACATTACAAATGAACAAACACTGGGGAAGGCATGATAGAGAGGAGTAATCCTTTGAACAATATTGGAAGGAAGGGTGAAAGGGAGGGTGCAACTGATCTAAATGCCATCGCCACACCGGCGACAGATAGTGTTGTGCAACCACCAGTCAGAGATAAATCAGGGGGCAAACTGAAGGCAGGGGAATGACTGACTGTGTTAGGTCACAGGGGGTGCCGGGAAAGGAGGAGACGGAAAGAAACAATGTAAAGAAAGTGTATCCGCATTTAGATCTACCCCCCGATTGTTCGCCTTATGTTGTTGTCCTGACGGGGGTCCCTGAACTAAAAGTAGAAGTAGAGGAATCGTATGATCAATTGAAAAATAAAACAATACATTGGTTAAACTATAATAGACCTTTGCCCCGAGATGCCCATTGTAAGATTCTCTTCGTTAGGAGAGTGAGTTGGGTAGGAAACAGGCAAAAAACGACACTATGGGATTGTATTGTTTTGGACTTCAAAGACCCAAAAGAAGCACAGCATGTCACTCACGGTCCCCAGATCCGCACACCATCAAATATACAGGCACAAGAATTAAGTCATATTTACAAGCCAGAATATATTGGGACCATTGGAGGGCACTGGGAAGATCATAGGCGATGGACGGTGCAATCAGACAGAGGGCGGGGAGGGCCCACAGAGAGAGGAGCGAGTTCCCGGAAAATGATGCTTAGGGAGCATATACACATGAGAGCCAGGCAGCCCAAATGAGGGAAGGGTATGTTCTCCTGTTGTTTAATAAATATGCGCCATTGGGCTGGGGTAGACACCTTAGTAAAGTACACTGACTACCTGAGGAAAAGATGGATAAAGAAAGGGAGTCACAGTTAAGAATACAAGTAGGGGAGCTTCTAAAAGGAGTACCTCTAAATGTGAGCCAATCGGCACCATGTAACTTACATCGAGTTAGACCTATAGACACCCAAACAAACATTGAGCCCATTATGACCACCTGTGCCCCCACCAATGGTCACTGGAGCACCCTTGAATTAGTTTCCTGGAACGTGGCGGGTCTATCTGCCAAATTCCAATATACTGAGTGGCTGGAATATATCAACAGATTTAATAAAATCTGTATCCAGTAAACCTGGGAAGTAGATCCTAATGAATTACATCTAGCTGGGTTTAAATCTTTTGGTGTCCCAGTGGGTAGGTCTACGGTATGCAGAGCAAGGGGTGGTCTCCTAATATGGGTTCACTTGAACCTAGAAGGGGTCTGGTGGGATCTAAACTGGAAATCCGATTGTATGATAGCGGTACAGTTAAAAAACAAGGACCTCAGCTTAACTCTGGTCAATTTCTACAATGCGGGAGGATGCAGAGTAGGAGTGCTGGAGAATAGACTGGGGTTACAGAGAGAGCAGGATCAGGGTGTAATGGTCCCATTTATTTTAATAGCAGGTGATTTTAAGTGTCATTTGTGTGAAAAATGAATACAGTTTACGGAAGACTGGACATCATGTAATCTAGAAGAGGGAGCCCACTTTGAGCATACGGTGGAAGGAAGGGAACGTAGTAGGGTGCTGAAAAGTTATAGAATGGAACATTCAATGGATGTATTACCCATTAAACATAATAAACAGGTTAATCCTACTTTTAAAGGAAGAGGATTCAGTTCATTTCTTGATTTTATACTTGTATCCCAGCTGTTAAAACTTCGAATTCTGGGTTTTTCCATTGGTTGTAGCAGTTTCAGCGACTATAAACCACTAACAGTGATGGTGGCAGTGTTGAATGTTAGTAAGGCTATAAGGAGTGGGGCAGAGGGTATTAGGGAGATGGTCACAGACCAAGGTCAGTGCCTAAAATGGTCCAGACTTAATGGAGATAGTTTCTATAAATCACTCTTGGAAGAGGGGAAACAGCACTTAGAGGTGGGTCTAGACCTAGCGGTGAATGGAACCCCACTTGTGGAGGCATTCGAAGTGATAGGGCGGCTAGTAGATGTGTGGTAAATAAATAATTAATTACCGGTACTATTTTTCTATGCATTAACTAAAACAGATAGCTCAATAAATAAGAGGCAGGATCCGTGATATCTGAGTCTGAATGGGCTTTAATCAGATGGCTCGAGCCTAAAGACCATGAAATGGCATGCAATGGAATGGAATGGCAGCTGCAACGTCTCATTAACATCACATAGTATATATAGTAAAACAGTATAATTGCATTGCATACAGTAGGCGTAACAAGTGACAAACGTAAGATAAGAACATATGGGCGTACAAGGAAGGCGTGCACAGGGCGTGCACGAAGACATGTGATGAAAACGTCACAGAAGTGTCATAAATGGGTGGATACATGGAGGGGGCTACCTGGGCAGCTGGAACCTTTAACCTACTGGTGCGCGCAAACGGGCCATGACGTGTAACTGGGGAGAGCTGGGGGCTCTGACTTCTGCACTAGAAGAGGAGACTAAAGTCTGGGATGTCAAGACGACATGTACCTAGAGCATATCTGATATCTCGTGTTTGGAGTATATGTTGATAGAATCTAAAAGTCATCAGGGTAAAGGCTGCTTGACACTAAGGCTGGTGCATGCATATATTCTACATGTATTGCGTGTGCTATGAATCTTTTATGGATATTAATTCAGTAATTCTCTTGCATGGAGACAGGAAGACTAGACTATAGCTGGAGATGTTTATGCGGTTCGTTAGCTTAGGAATGTGAAGCCGGGGAGCTGAACTGATAACTAGAGGCATAATATATTCTTGGCAGACAGGCAGGCAGGCCAGGCCGGGCACCGCGGTGCTTGGCAGAAAGTAAGTGAAGGGTCAGGGATGCGGGAGGGGCTGCATCGCTCCTCGGAGTGGTTCAGGAGACTGGAGCTTGAATCTGGTGTCCGGGCCCCATGAGGCCTAGAAACGGGGACAACTCGATGAATTTACGTGCACAATGTAAAACGTGGCAACATAGGCCTAATACTCGTTGCTTTCAAGAGGACTGGAAACTGGCATACTAACGTTGGACATAACTATAATTGCGTCTTTATTCGGTCAAGGGGGAACATATGCATATCGATCATGCACATATAACATATAATGGGGAACACGTAGGGACACATGACAAGGCAAAATTCAATTTTCCTCATTCCCTCCTTGTGCCCTACGTTTCCTTCAGGAAACATCAATATTCATGATACCATCTATCTGTTCATACAGCATCATTTGCTCGTCTCGAATCTTCTTGGAATGGGACTTAGGACTTGGAATACAAGAGGTAGCGCACAAGCCGCAAATCGCAGGGCCACATTGTAAACATAGACAACAACTGAATATGATCATTACTACTACTCCTAGGAATGACAATACTTTCCATCCCCAGGCAGATATTACATTCCAGAGCCAACCGGACCATGTCCAGGTGCCTGGATTCTGGTGTAACTGGTGGGCTATTTTGTGAAGTCTGGTTATAGCTGAATAAACAGACGGTGCGTTATTAGGAATGAAAATGCAGCAACTAGATCCGATGACTCTACAAGCTCTGCCCCTATCGGCCAGTATGATGTCAAGGACAAGATGATTTTGAAGGACAACAAATCTCATAGCAGATTGTTCTTCGGTTAAGTTACCTAGAGCGGAAGTAGTCTCATTCACTACTGCTTCAAGGGTTCTGGTTAGCCTACGTATTAGCTTACTATTCTGGACAGGACCTATGAAGAAAAAGAAACCTTTATTGAAGTCTGTATACTGTTCTAAGGCAGTTTCAGTTTGATCGACAATTGGGGACTCGGTCTCCCTTCTATGTCTGACGTGTACTAGATGTGTATTCCTGTGATAATCAGATGGGGCTAGAAAAACTAGTGGCAGAAGGAAGGCAATGTAACATGTTCCATCCCAATCTAGGGGCAGACGAACATATGCGGTCTGACCACATACAAAATACGAATGACGTGAGGCTTTGAAAGCAGATTTCCCACTGTCACTATACTCGACCACAGTAGTACAATCACTGTGTCCTAGATGTACTGAACCATTCTTTCTGACACATAATTCGCCTTTCAATGGTAGGACTGTAATAGCAGGCAAGTCTGGAGTAGTCTCAGACTGAACATTCAAAACCATGAAATTCGAGGAATAATTCCCTAATTCATATACTTCATTTTCTAGGTCTAACCCTGTTCTGTGGGAAAGACCTTCCTTGTCTGGGAAACATGTTCTATTCAAGAGGGAGTTATCGTCTGAGGATGATGTTAACGTAAACCATGCTCCACACGAACCATTGTGTGAAAACGGATAGGGAAAAAGTGGCAGAACTCCCTTCGGTGTCTGGAAAGGGGGGAGTCGACCACACACCCAACAATCAGTGGCATTGCTGGTCTGGTGTGAATAGTGTAGCATACGGATAAAAGTATTGTTGCGCATGGCAAGTCGGTAGGATAACTCGTGAGGAGGTAGTTCACTAAAAGTATGCTCTACTGTATCATTAGAGGAAAGATGTACATGTGAATCAATAGGAGGAAAATATACATGTAAAACATAACTTATGCATGTAACCGTAAGACTCAGAAATAATATAAACAATAAGGTAATCACACATCTGCTACGCAGATTCTTACAATAACGTAGTTTCTTGGAGTTTCGACTAACTCTCTCACTATGGGGGTCTATCTCATACATGTCAGGAACCTGTCTAACCGCTTCACCCGAGAGGGACTTAAACAATTAAACTGTCTGACTTGCTAGACCTTAGCTTAAGTTTATACTCCTGCTGCGGAGTTTTCTCTAACAGGGGGAGTTTAGAGTCAGTATCTGGGCAGTCCTTGAGAAAAGTCTTTGGACAAAGTCCATGAAAGCGTTTAACGTGACTGGAGTGGAGCCATCCTTTGCGGCCCTCCACTTTGACGGCGGTCCTTGTGGTCATCAGAACGAGCTTCGGCTCCTTCCAGCGGGTCTCCAGCGGGCTTGAACGATCAAAATTCCGGATCAACACCAGATCCCCTGGAACTACCTCGTGCGGTTTCACCTGGGTGTTGTCTGGAAAGGCAGCCGCGACCTGTGAACGACAAGAGAGTAGTGCAGACATCAAGGAAGCTAGGTAATCTGTCAGCATATTACTGTCAACATCAGTTATTTTACGTGGCATTGGTGTACCCCACATGTTCGGGGGACGACCGAAAACAACCTCGAAAGGGGACAGACCTGACCGGGAGTGAGCGACCATTCTCATGTAAAAAAGGGCGACTGGCAGTGCTACCATCCAATCTACGCCTTTTTCTGCGCAAACCTTTGCAATGCGGATTTTCAGAGTCTGATTGTGTCTCTCGACAAGGCCAGCTGCCTCGGGATGTCGTACGCAGTGGAACTTCCACTGGTACCCTAACAGAAGAGATACTTGTTTCATGAGTTCGGATGAGAATGGCTGGCCGTTGTCTGAATACACGACCCTAGGTAAACCATAGCGGGGAAAATACTCACGAACCAACTGCCTGGCAGTGGTCTCGGCAGTGTAATCTGGAACTGGATATGCGTCCGTCCATCTGGACAAAGCGCATACAACTACGAGGACATACTTGAAACCTCGGCATCGATCCATCTGAATATAATCCATCTGGAGGACTTCAAAAGGGTGGTCAGGAGGATGGAATCCACCTTGTTCCACCGGAATACCTTTTCCTGGATTGAACTGACAACATATCATGCAGGTACGTACTTTCTGTTTGGCTGCTGCTCGTAAATGCTTGTTAAACCAAATATTCTGGATGCTGTCTAACATGGCTTTCTCTCCCAAATGTGCTGGACTATGTGCGGTGTTAATAATGATTTGAACCATAGAGTCGGGGAGAAACCATGTGGCTTTTCCCTTCGTCAACCATCCCTGATCTGTCTGGACCCCTCCTTGTTCAGACCATTTCTTGATTTCGTCTGGGGTAGCATGTGTCTGTATGTCTATTACATCTCGTGTAGGGTCCTTAACTGTCATACAGGTAGTCTGATCTGGAATGTCTGTCTTTGTCGTGTTAACTGGAATGTCTGGAGTCTGAGCTGTAAGCTTGGCTGTTCGATCTGCTAGATCGTTACCTTGAGAAATGGTGTCAGTAGCTTTCGTATGTGCTTTGCACTTCATAATGGCAATGGCTTTCGGTAAATGTATTGCTTCTAACAGAGCTTGAATGAGGGGGCCATGCTGAATCTTGGCTCCATGAGAGGTCATGAAACCTCTTTCTTGCCAGAGTACTCCAAAGTCGTGAACGACTCCGAATGCATAACGTGAATCTGTGTATATGTTTACTTTCAGGTTCTTAGCTCGTATGCAGGCTTGGGTCAGAGCGATGAGCTCTGCTGCTTGAGCAGACAGGGTGTCAATACGATGTGTTTCTATAACTTCAGTTTCAGTAGTTACTGCATACGCGGCTACTAGTTCTCCAGTACTTGTTCTCATACATGAACCATCCACGTAAAGTGTCAGTTTGGGATCAGGTAATGCAATGTCTGTCAAGTCTTGTCTTGGCTTTGTCATGGTGTTAATAACTTCCACGCAGTCATGTGTGGCAGGATTTGGAACAGTCGAGGGTAACAGTGTAGCAGGATTTAAAATGTTGCAGCGTCTGATTTCTATGTGTGGCTGAAACAGTGTCAGTTCATATCCTGTTAAACGTGCAATTGTCAAGTGCTGAGTCTGTGTTCGGTTTAAAAGAACTTCCACGGAGTGTGGAACTTGTACTGTCAGGGAGTGTCCTAACACTATGGAATCACTTTGTCTGATAGCTAGAGCTGTGGCTGCAACTGACTTGAGGCACGCAGGCAGCGCCTGGGCTACTGGATCTAATGTGCTAGAAAAATAAGCACAAGGCTTGTGTTGTCCTGCTTGATCTTGCGTGAGAACAGACAATGCTGTACCATCGCGTTCAGTAACAAAAAGTGTAAAAGGCTTGCTGTAGTTCGGTGTCGCCAACACAGGTGCATCACACAAAGCTTTCTTTAACTCATTAAAAACAAGTGTATGTTCCTGGGTCCAAGGGAGGACAATCGATGTGGCTGCCTCCTGTGTCGTTAACTGTATCAGTGGTTTAGCTAGATATGCATACTGAGGGATCCATTGTCTACAGTAAGAAGTGAGGCCGATAAAAGCTCGTACCTCCTTCTGTGTCTTGGGCTGTGGAAGATGTGCTATTAACTGGATACGGTCAGGTGTCAACTGTCTACCCCTCTTGGACAGTAAGTGTCCAAGGTATACCACTTGCTGGACACAGAATTGCAGTTTCGAAGGGGACACCTTGTGTCCCATCTCGGCCAGAAAATACAGGACTGTAAGTGACGCACGTTCGCAGTCACGTTCTGTACGGGCTGTGATCAATAGATCATCGACATACTGGAGCAGGGCAGTGTCAGTTGGCATGTGAATACTGTCTAGTTGTCTCTTAAGTGCTTGACTGTAAATACTAGGACTTTCTGTGAAACCTTGAGGAGCTCGTGTGAATTTATAGCTTCTTCCATTTAAACAGAATCCGAAAAGGAACTGGCTGTCTGGATGAATGGGGACACTAAAGAATGCGTTCTTGAGATCAATAACAGTAAAGAACTCTGCTTCAGAATCAATGGCAGTCAATAGGGAAGAGATATCCGGGACCACTGGGTACTGGGGAATGATACATTTATTAAGTTCTCGAAGGTCAATCACTAATCGATAAACTGGAGGTGCATTTGGATCAGTACGTTTAAGAATCGGAATGATAGGAGAATTACATACATTGGAGTCAGTTTCTACAACCACTCCTTGAGCAATGAGTTCGTCAATAATTTTCGATAAGGCTGCTACAGCCTCGGGTGGCAATTTGTACTGTCTGATTCGTGGTAATACAACACCTTGTTTCAGAGTGACACGATAGGGTGTAATGTGCATACAACCCACATCAGTTGGACCTTCCGCCCATAAATGCTGTGGTACATTCAGTAATCTTGGATCAAAATCACGTAACACATAATGACCTTTAAAATCACGTAAAAACAATCTCACTCCTTCTGGGGAACAGCATATGACTGCTCCTAATTCTTTCAATGTTTTAATACCCAGTAAATTTTCAGGACATGATTTCGTAAGTAACAAGTCTGTAGTTCGGGACAATGGACCAACTTCTAGGGAAACTGGTTTCGATATTTCATTAACAATAGGCTTTCCTGAAAATCCCAGGGAAACGTTTCTTGAGCCTGAGAGTGGAGCCCCTGGAACCTCGTCATGACTGATGGTAGTCCTACTTGCCCCTGTATCAATCAGAAACTTTCTGTCTTTCCCTAATACTTGACTGTGTACATAGGGACCCTCTTGATCTACAGGAATCTCGATGAGAGGCAAGCCAACCTCCCTCTCTAGGCTGTTTCATGAATACTGCTGATATTCTGGATAATCTGACTGTGCGTACTGGTACATCTGTTGTGTAACGTGTTGTGTGGCAGCTATAGGCTGCGGTACTGTAACTGTCTGTTGTGCATTCTGCGGTGGCTGTGAGTTCTGCGGAACATGTTCTTGTCTAGGAGGCCGCGGTCTCTCTTTCGTCTTACCCGTAGCTATGTTGTGTTTCAGAACTGCACATTCATTTATATAATGACCTGGCTGTTTACAGTAATTGCATGTCCCTTTAACGGGAGCTGCAGAATGACTCGTTTGATTCGTACCCCTCTTCTGACTATCTTGTGGAACGGACTGTGCAACTAGTACTTTCATTTTCGTGTCCTACATACGTCTCCTTTCGTGTTCTTGCTCTTCCCTGATCCTATTCTGGTGATACTGTAGCATCTGGAGCATCTGTGACGGGGTATTAGCTTGCCATGTACTCTCGACTTTCAATACTCGATTTTTAACTTGTGGTAAAGAATTCTCAACTAGTTTGGTAACAAAAAGATGTGGATACGACTCACTACTTGTTTTCACACCGCTATTAATAATAAAACATTTCTCAAATCTGGAATAAAAGTCACTAGTGTCCTCGTCTTGTTTCTGTTTACAGGCTGAGATGGCATCCCAATCTTCCTTTTTCGTGGCTAGTAATCTTGGCAAGACTTGTATTAAGAGTTCGGGCAACTCTTTGGCTTTATCCCCAAGACCAGTACCTGGTACTCGTGCACTATCTTCGGTCTCTAACGCGGTCCAGTCTATCTTTTTCTCTCCCACCTCCCATTCTTTTTCTTTCAGCTTTTCATATATGCCCGCAGGCAACAGGACCTTTAACATTTTGATGATATCAGGATACGTGTATTCTCCCATACGGAGCATGTCCTTTAATTCTCGGTGGAACCCTGCTGGATCTTTATCGTGACAGGGTATTAACTTTTTCATTTCTAGTAGTTCTATTTTCGTGATAGGGGTGTAAACAAATACTCGTTCGAGATTACCCCCCGCTCCCTTAACTGGATGCACTTCTCGTAACGGATTCTGTCTGTCTATGTAGAACGGAGGTGAAACAGGGACAAAATGCGGAGTCAGGAACGTTCTGTATTTGTGGCGCTGTTCTAAAATGACGCTAATTAGATCGGTACCTAGACCCTTCCATCTGTTTAGGAGTAACTCGTTCAATACATTGTATAAGGGACCTGGATCAGAATGCTGACTCTCGTACAGTGTGATGAGGTGCTGGATCATGTACATACCCACCAGTCGCTGCTCGGCTGGGGGCAGTTTCAGAAACATTTGAGCCACTACTTCGTCTGGAAACGTGGCAGAATCACTAACCCATCGGACTGCTGATCGGGCTAGTTCTTGTTCATGCATGGTACTAAGTTCACTGTAACCTATTCGTAGTTTCAGAACTTTATCGGTAGCCTGGAATATTTGTTCAAGAGAACACTGTTCTGCTACAGGAGGAGAAAAAACTTTCTTGTAATCTAGGCGTGTGTGTCTATCGGAAAGTCTCGTTCTACCTACATACGCTATTCTAGTGGGAATCTCGCTGTCTACCTCTTCGTTTGAAGAGTCATTCTCTTTCTCGGCTGCTCTCTTTTCTTCCTCCTTTTGGTGTATACTTATAATTTCTTTACGGATCTTTCTGTACATAGTTTCTATACAATTTTGTGTCTTGTGTTTTCCATCTGCTATATTGTCACTCCATTTTGTCAAGACTTTCATCTCGTCTTTGTCTTTATCAGGATAATCTTGTTCTCTTATTAAACAATTTATCAGAAATTGCAATATCATGCCTTGAATCTCGACTTTCCTGTGTGCCATAGCTTCGTGAATACTTTCTGGTTTCTCCCCTGTTCGGATAAAATGATATATTCTGTCTAAATGTTCTTTCATATCTGGCATAGTAGTCAAAAAGTTTGCAACTCGTCGTAAACGTACGGAATATAATATCATGTGATCTTCGCCTGGCACTGGGTCATATCTGCAATCAGTAAGGAACTTTCTGAGGGCTTCGTACGTAGCCACTTTTGGCGTACGTTGTAACGCTGCATCTCTCAGCGTCAGTCGTTTTGTTTGAGGCGGGGTGGTAGGGGCACCTCCCCCTGCTCCTCCTGAACTAGAATCGTCGGTTAATACTGAATGTGCTGATGAAGTGACTGGTAAAGTAGGCATACATAATGTGGGTTGGTCCTGGGGTACTGGTATATTAACAGAATTCCCGGGACCAATGGCTGGAGGAAGAGTAATTACGTTATTAACAGGAGGTGGAAGTTGGACAGGCGGAGTAGGATTCGTATTTGCATATTCTGGGACAGTATCGTCTAAATAGGAAGAAAGAAAAATTTCGGCTGCAGTCGGTTTGTGACGTAGCTCGGTCGGGACCAATGGTGGCGGCAAATTACAGGGTGCTTCCGGGGCCGCCTTCGGCAGACCCTCGGCGAGAAGGGGATACATGCCTTTAATAAGGGCATTTCTCTGTCTGTCTGACTGTTCTGCTCTAACTCGTTCACCTTCTTCGAGTAATTCCCTTTCTTGGGCTTTTTCGGAGGATTCTCTACTTAATTCTGCTTTTCTGAATTCTTTCTCGGTTCTTTTATGGGATTCTTTACGCCATAACTCTATGGCATCTTTCTGGGACTGTCTGGCTTTCTTTTTCCATAATGCTTCTTCTACTCTCATGATGCACTCGGCATCCCATGTACCTGATACAGGCCATCTATATTTCTCTTCGAGATGTTTGGTGTAATCAACCCATAAATCTAGATACAGTATGGCATCTAAGCCATGTTTATGATACATGAAATGTCCAGGACTGTCCCTGGGAGGGACAGGAACTGATTCTTCGAGTAACCCTTTTCTGGTTTTTATCTGACGTAACTTCAAAAACAGAGGCATATTTAAACCGTACCTGAACTTGAACACAATACACAATGAACACAGTAGTAACTTAGCAAAAACAATCATTCATACCACGACATCAAGAACACATTAATAACAGTTCGAACAGAATACTACATGATACATGAAAACACAATACTTGAATTTCTCGAGAACGGACTTACTAGAATTACTAGATGCACTGCTAAAACAGTACAGAACATACCGGTCTCCTACAGAGACACGTCATACCGTATCCACCTAGGTGAACACGTCGGACCGGATCTGTGTACCCAAACCCGTCGGACCGGGCACAAATTAATGAACACCCGTCTAGATACCCCCCAGCAACGGTACTCACCGGGAAGCAAACTGAAGGCCTCGGACTGGACTGGACTGCTACGACGTCTGGTTACTGCTACGCACTACGCATGCGCTTCGGGCTTCGGGCTTCGGTTACAGGTGGGCCTCCGGATACCTCGGACCTTGCTCTCTCGGCTTGGGCTCTGGTCGGAACGACCCGCCTTCCTCACCGCCTCGTCTGGATGCCGGACCGCAGTCTCCGTCTCCTCCGTGGGCCTGAGGGAGACTTGAGCAGAAATATCTGCGGGTGCGCAGTAGAGGTCCGTCACGGCTGTAGAAGGGTCAGGGGGCCTGCGTTACATCGCCGGCGCGTGGGGAAGGGGCTCGTCCCTATTCGGGCGCCATTTTATGTGGTAAATAAATAATTAATTACCGGTACTATTTTTCTATGCATTAACTAAAACAGATAGCTCAATAAATAAGAGGCAGGATCCGTGATATCTGAGTCTGAATGGGCTTTACTCAGATGGCTCGAGCCTAAAGACCATGAAATGGCATGCAATGGAATGGAATGGCAGCTGCAACGTCCCATTAACATCACATAGTATATATAGTAAAACAGTATAATTGCATTGCATACAGTAGGCGTAACAAGTGACAAACGTAAGATAAGAACATATGGGCGTACAAGGAAGGCGTGCACAGGGCGTGCACGAAGACATGTGATGAAAACGTCACAGAAGTGTCATAAATGGGTGGATACATGGAGGGGGCTACCTGGGCAGCTGGAACCTTTAACCTACTGGTGCGCGCAAACGGGCCATGACGTGTAACTGGGGAGAGCTGGGGGATCTGACTTCTGCACTAGAAGAGGAGACTAAAGTCTGGGATGTCAAGACGACATGTACCTAGAGCATATCTGATATCTCGTGTTTGGAGTATATGTTGATAGAATCTAAAAGTCATCAGGGTAAAGGCTGGTTGACACTAAGGCTTGTGCATGCATATATTCTACATGTATTGCGTGTGCTATGAATCTTTTATGGATATTAATTCAGTAATTCTCTTGCATGGAGACAGGAAGACTAGACTATAGCTGGAGATGTTTATGCGGTTCGTTAGCTTAGGAATGTGAAGCCGGGGAGCTGAACTGATAACTAGAGGCATAATATATTCTTGGCAGACAGGCAGGCAGGCCAGGCCGGGCACCGCGCTGCTTGGCAGAAAGTAAGTGAAGGGTCAGGGATGCGGGAGGGGCTGCATCGCTCCTCGGAGTGGTTCAGGAGACTGGAGCTTGAATCTGGTGTCCGGGCCCCATGAGGCCTAGAAACGGGGACAACTCGATGAATTTACGTGCACAATGTAAAACGTGGCAACATAGGCCTAATACTCGTTGCTTTCACGAGGACTGGAAACTGGCATACTAACGTTGGACATAACTATAATTGCGTCTTTATTCGGTCAAGGGGGAACATATGCATATCGATCATGCACATATAACATATAATGGGGAACACGTAGGGACACATGACAAGGCAAAATTCAATTTTCCTCAGATGGCCTAATGCACAAGACGGGCAGGGCAAGAAAAAGACTGAGCACAAGTGGCTTGGCACAGGATGTTCGCTAGCCCAAAAGAATGTAAGAGCTGCTCTTAAACACAAGCCAAGAGATAACCAAAGGGTCATGCACTGCAGATTAACTTATAAGCAGACAGTAAGGCGACGGAAGAACGCGCTCCAAACCCAAACGTGGGAAGATCTGAGAGGAGCAGCTGAACAGAGAGACATTTCCAAATTTATGACGATAATTAATAGTCCTTGCTTTCAAGACGGAAACAGCCCACAGATAGCATCTAATGTGCTCCCTGAACAGTGGGTGGAGCCATTTAGAGGATTATATAACGGGGAAAACTGAATCCCAGGCGTACGATGTGAGTGGGGGGGTGGGATGGTGATGATAGAATTTACATTAGAGGAGATTGTGGGGGCATTAAGGCCCTGGGACCGGATGGAATCCCACCGGACCTCTTCTTAAGTAAAGTGGACCTGTGTGGCCCAGGTCTGACTAAGTTTTTGGCGAAATGCGCAAATTTTATTTGCGTGTTCGCGGGGCTTTTTGCATGTTCGCGGTCAAAGTTACCCATGCGGTCGTACATGGGCACGGCTATCTTTTCTGCATTCCCTATTTCTATTTGCAAGCTCGCATTGTGCACGGGGCACGATTACGTGTTTGCGTATGTTTTTGCGTGCTCGCAGGGGAAATATCCCGCAAACTTTCCCACTCGGTCCTCAATGGGCGAGGCCATCTTCTTTTTCATTCATTGCAATGGTTCTGGACATGCTTTTTCAATCCTCCCCCAATCTTTGCAATCCTTTGTTTCTTTGAACTTTTTCTTGATCTTTTTTACTCATTATCTATCCCTCTCTTTTTCTACATCTATATGTTGTGTTTTTTTCTACTTTTGGCTACTTTAAAGCTACTTTTTTAACTCTTTTCTTTTCTTTACTGTTTTCCTATTCTTTCCTATTTTTTTTCAGCTGTCCAGGACCATGGCAAAGTGAGCTGGGAAGAGCAAGGGGAAGGCTCCCGTACCCGACTCACATGCGGGCACTTAAGGGAGGAGGCAGTAATAGCCTGGGAGATTTTCAGCACGGTGGAGGGGGCCACACTGATTTTCTCCATTCAGCGCCACCGCCCCAAAACCTGGGGGAAGGTGTGCCGGGCCATGTATCTTGAGTCTGGGGTCCGGCGCACCTACAGCCAGGCGACGCACCGGTGGTCCGACGTCCTGGACTGTGAACACAACCTGCTCGTCCTGCTAGGCGTCGAGATCCCTGGGCTTGGTGAGTAGTAATATCTATTTAATCACTACTCTGTTTTCTCCAGCTCTATGTTATCATATTGCAAATGTTTGTTTTTTCCGCAGAGCAGGAAAGCTGCCGATTACATTGCAGGTAAATTATGTTTCTAAAGCTTTTGTGATTGCAGGTGCTGGCCTGCTCACTGGCGGTGCTACTATGCTTACTTGTTTTCCATTTTGTGTTCATTTGGCCTGGGTGATGATTATGTAATAGTGTACTTTACAGAACTGCGTAATGCCAGACATTAGAGACTCAAGTCCAGTCCTTCCTTTGTACTCCTGCCACTAAGAAGAGATAGTAGTGGTGATTATGACAGACTGTGTCTGTCACTTCGCGTGCTGCTGAGTGCTGCCTGCCAGTCCTAGTAGAAGCTTTTTGTAGTTGGTTTAGTGAGTAACATAACTTTCCAAGTAGACGGTCCGCAAATCCAGCAAGATCCTAGTAGACCACATCAGATAGGTCAATAAATTTAGTGCAATTGTTGTCTATTTCCCTGAAATATTTTGTTATTGTTTTTTTTAAATGTTTGATGTGGTTGACAACAATCATCCATGTTTGTGTCTTTCTTTCATGTTGTACATCAGCTTCCCCCAGGTTAAAGGGGACACAGGAGGAGGTAGCGGCGCTGGTGGAGCAGGGACAACAGCAGGAAGGGCTCCTCTGCTGTAAGTTTTCCTGTTAATATTAATAAATATACTTCCCTATCTTTTACAGCACCTGTATTTTTTCCAAACGTTCCTCATTCTATTTTTTCCTAAATCGTCTTTGATCTTCCTGTAGACTGTTTCTAAATTCTTATCCTGCCTCTAGTATGACTCCCTGTGGTACTACTAGATTATTATTAGTCTGTCTGTGTAGCTACCTAAGCTTGCACAGTTGGCAAAAGGTGTTAAACAAAACTCCTATTCTATTCAGCAATAGCTCTATGCACTGAGTGCAGTCCTCTGGGTTGTACTTAATGTCTATTGAAGTCTTCTAAATGTTTATGCTTTGACAATTCCCAACAATAAAATGTCAATGGCCACCAAGAATAAGATACTAGTTTACTTTTTGATTGCATAGGAGGACAATCCATACTACTACTGTTGCAGGGACTATTCTGCACAAACAGAACTATGGACAAGAAATAGGGCATTGGTTATAAATTATAATAGGTGCAGTTAGACTTTCCACATACCTCAGTCATAACAGAAGTTGAACCCCCAATCTCCTTACTAACTAGCTAGTGTGTCAGAGTCATTATTTAGCTCCCGAATGCAGCGATGATTGATCCGCAATGATTATACAACCCAGGACATAAGACTACGGAGTCAGAGTCCCAACCTCTCTGAGCCACGGACTCATGCTTGCAAATTGCAAATCCTGTCGCTCACTCACTCATGACCAAAAATCACAGAGTCTATGTAAGTTTTAAAGCTTTATTAAAAGTAAAACATTTATTAAAATCAACTTCATCATATAAGATAAACGGTGAAGGATTCAAAACTGAAAAGTGGCTGATTTCACACATTAATTGTGGGAGAGCCCTCACCTGATTGGAACTTCAAGTCTTCTTTGTGGGGATGAATCATTGCTGACTCCAAATTATGATGATCTGATCTTGCTCTTGTTCTTAGAAGGGAAGCTTCTGTCTGTTTTGAGAAAAATGGAGCGTATTAAAAAGCAAGCATTCATCAGTTGTGCCAAAAAGTGTAGCAAGACATGTTACGGCTAAGCATAAATAAATAAAAAACTTCCCTGAAGAAAGGGAAATTTGTAGTTTACTAGAGCGTCACAAAATATTACATTTGTTTATGTAGTATTAGTAATTTTTTTCATATCTAGACAAAATAGGGGGTGGTGTATTGTATTGTATATGGCATCTAAGAATATGAAATGTATTTTCTAGGCGAAACATCGGCACAGCCATCCACCATTGCCAGGGCCAGCGCGAAGGTGGCCACTCCTGGGGCGGAGGCGGTGGAACAGCCATCCGAAACTGCTGTGGGGGATGCCACGGTAGTGGTGGGCAGTGGTAAGCTATTATATTCCTTACTTATTGAGATTGCAGACTGCAGAGTGTGCTCTCTGCCTGGGTGTATATGCTGAACAGTACAAGTACACTTTACTGTTAAGAAGACTTACAAATTTAGAAGTACGTTTTTGTCAACCAGGTAAAAGACATTCACCCTTGACTTCGCATGAGCATTAGCATTAGCGGCGGGAGTTGATGAGTGGGGTCCTCTAAATTTGACTTCAACTCAGCTGTAAAAGTTTTATTGCAAAGCTAAGTCTGATCAAAGATTAACTTGATGGATGGGATGAACGAAAAGGGAAAGAATGGTGTAAGGAAGTACGAGCGAGTTAAAAGTAATGACTGGCAAAGAATGATACGTGTTTTTGAATGCTGCCCGAGGTGGCTGGGAATATGATGCATGGCCGGTTGAAGGTTGAAGCAATGATGGGTGGAAGTAGAAAGGGAAGAGGACTGCCTGGGTGGGTGAAAGAGAAACTGTATGTGTGCACAATATATCCTTTGGTTCAAATTCAAATGTAAGTCAAGCACGGATGCATGGCTGGGGGTTTCCAAAATAAAATAAAAAGGTTGTTTTTACTTAAGAAAAACTAAGGTTTGTCCAGTTGAGAAATTAAGAAGAATGATTGACATTTACTTTGAATGGATGGATGCCTGGATCATGGTACTATCTTACTCATAGATAGCATAGGTGTATGTACACAGAGTAGACGGTCACTGGATGAAGTAAGTGTTACTTTGAAGAGCATTTAAAACCGCACCCGCACGTCCGTTCCAGTGTAGCAAAGGCGAGGAAAAGAAGTTGAAAGTTTTCAGAATACTACCATGACTAGTAACAGTAGTTTGCAGGCACAGCATATATCTTGCCATTACGGGGGCAACTCACTACCTCTGTTAATAATTTTATTACAACTCTGTCATTCATGTGTGGCCTATCAGTGTTCACTCAATAAAAAACAAAATATCCCATATGTAAGCAAATATCCTGTGAAGGGATAGATAATCATTTTATTTATCTTCTTCATTTTCCTTTTCTAGTAGTCATTGGCACTGCAGGGTGAAAGTTAAATTAATTAAGCAGTAGCCCTTGTAACAGAGTATGGCCAGTGCCACCCGTAATAGAAAAGTAAGAGCCTCACCACCTGCAAGTACTAGAGTGGTACAGTAAGTCTGTGTCATCATGGCTTGCGTCTGTTTTTCTTAGGTGCAAGTTGACTGCGCTGGTAGTATGCCGGCTTCCAGAAGTTTACGTACCAATTTCGCTAAACAAGAGAGAATAAGAAGAAAAAGAAGACTGTTGTACTGTCTGAGTCTAATGTAGTGAGTCCATACAGTGCTAGTAGAATTGACTCCTGAAACTCCCACTAGTGTTAGAGCAGAGGCTGACGAAGTGGGAGGTTAGATAGATACAGGACTCAAATATTATGTACTGTGCTTGCAAGTTGCTAGTGATACTGTGACACAACTTTCTGCTGAATTATTTTGTGTAAATCTTAAAGAGCATTGCTTACAGTATGTTTTTCTTTCTTCATATACAACACAGAAGGAGCTGGCTAGACGGGCCCGGCAAAGGAAGCTGGAGGCGATTGTCGCCGAATATCGGCGGCTGGTGGCCCAGGAGGAGGAGGACATGCAGTCTCAGTCCACAACATCTACCACGACAGGCGCATCCTCCTCCGCGCACCCTGGGTCAGCCAGTCAGTGTAACCCTCCAGCGGTACGGAGCCGTGGTAGCGCAGGCACCCGCCATCGCCAAGCAGCCAAAAAATCAGCTGCCCCCCACAGCAGGTGCAAGGTACGCATCCACCGCCTAACCCTCAGGGTGTCCAAAGCTTGAGCAGGAGATGGAGAGAGTTAAAACCCTGCTCAAGAACCTCCGCAGGGAGCAATGGGACCACCTGGCCAAAAGACACCGCCGGCGGCAGTAGAGGAGGAGAGACTGTCCTTTACCACTTTTCTAAAGACTTTTGGGGGGGTGGGAATTGGGAGTTGGATTGTTTGGACTTTGGGGACTTTTGTATTTCACAAACATTCTTTGGGGTTGGAATCTTGCAGGATAGTTTATTTTTGTTAGGGATAAAAAGAATTATTTACTTTAAACTTAAACATAGCATACCCGTTTTTACTGTTTTGCAAGGGAGGCGGGGGGTTAACTGTACATTTGTTTTCCTGAAACTTAACTGGCTGCTTGATTCAAATTGTCTAAGTAATCGCCCAAAGTTTACAAAAGTAAGAGCCTCTCAGAGAGTTAGTGAATTCAATTGTCCTACTACTTTACCAGTACTAGCGTCAGTCTCTCCTCTCTCCTCCTACTCCATTATTCTTCCTCCCCCCCAAACGCTTATCTTACCTGTAGAAACCACCGCAATGGAGCGCACACCGCTAGCCCCTCCTCCGGATCGCCCCTCGGGATTCTGGTACTTGTAGTTCAATAGTGGATCACCCAGGTGGGTGCAAGTCGGTACTTGTTGGACTGATGAATCTCTAGACCCGATACATGTCCCGGGTTTTTGGGTATCGCCCGAGACATGGCTCGGGTTTCGGGATAACTTCCCTCATCAGTAGAGAAATGGTTAGGGGTGGAGGAGAAGGCCGCCAAACAACCGTCAATGGCCTCGATGCCCGAACCGGCACGCAGGGCAGCATCCAGGAGCCCGTCGGCTCAAAGCTCAAGGGAGCCAATTAGTAGAAACCACTGCAATGGAGCGCACACCGCTAGCCCCTCCTCCGGATCGCCCCTCGGGATTCTGGTACTTGTAGTTCAATAGTGGATCACCCAGGTGGGTGCAAGTCGGTACTTGTTGGACTGATAAATCTCTAGACCCGATACATGCCCGGGTTTTTGGGTATCGCCCGAGACATGGCTCGGGTTTCGGGATAACTTCCCTCATCAGTAGAGAAATGGTTAGGGGTGGAGGAGAAGGCCGCCAAACAACCGTCAATGGCCTCGATGCCCGAACCGGCACGCAGGGCAGCATCCAGGAGCCCGTCGGCTCAAAGCTCAAGGGAGCCAATTAGTAGAAACCACCGCAATGGAGCGCACACCGCTAGCCCCTCCTCCGGATTGCCCCTCGGGATTCTGGTACTTGTAGTTCAATAGTGGATCACCCAGGTGGGTGCAAGTCGGTACTTGTTGGACTGATAAATCTCTAGACCCGATACATGCCCGGGTTTTTGGGTATCGCCCGAGACATGGCTCGGGTTTCGGGATAACTTCCCTCATCAGTAGAGAAATGGTGGGTGATCCACTATTGAACTACAAGTACCAGAATCCCGAGGGGCGATCCGGAGGAGGGGCTAGCGGTGTGCGCTCCATTGCGGTGGTTTCTACTAATTGGCTCCCTTGAGCTTTGAGCCGACGGGCTCTTGGATGCTGCCCTGCGTGCCGGTTCGGGCATCAAGGCCATTGACGGTTGTTTGGCGGCCTTCTCCTCCACCCCTAACCATTTCTCTGCTGATGAGGGAAGTTATCCCGAAACCCGAGCCATGTCTCGGGCGATACCCAAAAACCCGGGACATGTATCGGGTCTAGAGATTCATCAGTTCAACAAGTACCGACTTGCACCCACCTGGGTGATCCACTATTGAACTACAAGTACCAGAATCCCGAGGGGCGATCCGGAGGAGGGGCTAGCGGTGTGCGCTCCATTGCGGTGGTTTCTGCTTATCTTACCTGTGATTAATGTTTGAGAATAGGGCTAGGCACAGAGCTGGCTGCATGGCAAATGGCGATTAAGGTTGGCCATCCTGGGCGGATGAAATGGCATCGTGGTGGTAGTAGTAGTGGTACCAAGTGGAAGTAGCAGCATATGAAAAAAAGAAAATGAAACCTTGAGTGGCCTGAGCGGAGCATTAGAACAGTGCGATAGATAGCACAGTACACAAGAACAGTGCAATAATTAAGCCTAACAAATGCTAAAGTATTCAAAGTATTAATAACAGATGATTGGAGTTTGCCTTTGGCTACTACAAGAAATAGTACTGAAGGTGAAGGACACAGCAGCGTAATCATGCACCACGTGTAGGAGGAGGATGCTCTTGATGATCAATCCAGTTAATGGCACCCATGAAAATCAGATGTGATTTGGAAATAGTCATGGGTCTGTGTCAAGCTGAGTAAGAATATATCCTTTGATTCCTTCACCAGCCTTGAAATCGATTTTCTGTTGTTTTGACCTTATCCTTCCCAGCAAGTGTGTGGAATTATTGTAGTCATTTAGTCACACCTGAATGAAAACCACGCAGCCCGTGGGAAGAGGGTTAGGGTTTGAAAATTGGATGGGAAAGGGGTTTTTTGCGAAGGTTTTGTGGAGAGAGGAAAAAAAAGACAGCAAGGACAAGCAACAAATTAAGATAAACAAATCTTTGGATACGAAGACATCCTTAATCTTTTAAGGGACATAAAGGAAGTGCATACACTACTGCATGCATGAAGTTGATTACTAAATGGATGGTTAGGTTACTTAAGCTAAGTAGTACTTTCTACAACTTACTAACTATGAAGAAACAATGTGACAGTACAGGGCTGCAGTAATTACGCAATTTCACTTGCCCATCTGCCCTCAGAGAGAATAAACAACACTTAGTACATACAATTATTTTTAAAAAGAGCAAACAAAAGTGTATACAATGGCTGGAGGTATACATTTGAAGCAGAGAGCAAACAAATGCACAGAGTCACACTCATAGAAGTTCCCAACAATAACATTATTTAAAAGATAAGGAGAAGTGAAGAGGATACTGTAACTGTATGTTGTAGTTGTCCCGTTGAATTTGGGAAATTGCGTGCATCCAGCCATTCATCTTATTCGCTGTACTCCTCCATTCCATCTTACGCTCCTTCGATCAATCTTGGTGACCAGACACACTGTCCACTGCCTGCCTGGCGGATGCGGAATTGCGGATCGCTAATGGTAAGCCTGAGTTAATAATTTTCCAATTGCACAGGGTAAAAGCCGGCCTGTAATTGTTGATGGAAAAACAGGAAGTGATATTAAAACACTACGGAGAAAAAAATATAAGGTACGCTGTGTAGTGCAAAAATAACACTTTCAGTTTCAGAGGCAACAGTATTACATACAAGCATCATTTCGAAAGTGCGTACCCTGAGTCTCCTTTTCAAGGATAGTAATTAGTAAGTATGGGGGAATTGTGCGGATCTGCGGTCCGCAAATTTGCGGGAAATCGCAAAAAAAAGCGAATTTGTGGATTTTCCCGCAAACTCGCAGATTTTTTTGCGATTTGCATAACTATTACTAGAGTGCTTTCTACTGGCTAATCCAGAAAGTGCTACCTCGTTGAGTTGAGTAAATGTATAGTGCTTTTCCTACACTACAGCTGTGTAAAGTGCCAAAAGAGTTGTCTCCAGTGACATCTGCAATAACGCATTACTGGCAATGTTAGCCTATGGGCCAAAATGCAGCTTACAAACAGGGCGAAATCACCTTTCCCCTCAACCTTCAACCAAACTGCTGTTTGGGCACAAAATCATACCTTCCCAGCAGTGCTCCCAGACCCCTAAACCCACTCCCAAAAATCGAGAACACCCCCAAATAGCCCCCCCAAAACATGCAATACTGCTACTCTAAAAATAGGCCCAAAACACCCCTTTTCCACCATGGATTTTCTTCAAACTACTTGTAATCAAAATTAGAACTTCCCAGCAGTACTCCCAGACCCCTCAACCCACTCCCTCTAATCTAGAACACCCACAAACAGCCCCCCAAAAACATGCAATACTACTATCCCCAAAGAGGCCTTAGTTAAAATCGTGCCAAAACACTCTTTGCAACTAGGCCCAAACCCCACTTTTCCACCATGTATTTTCTTCAAACCACTTGTAATCAAAATTAGACCTTCCCAGCAGTGCTCCCAGACCTCTCATCTCACTCCTAAAAATCGAGAACACCCCCAAACAGCCACCCAAAAACATGCAATACTGATAAAAAATACCCCTATTCCACCATAGATTTTCTTCAAACCACTTGCAATCAAAATTAGACCTTCCCAGCAGTGCTCCCAGACACCTCAACCCACTCCGAAAAATCAAGAACATGCCCAAACAGCCCCCCAAAAACATGCAAAACTGCTATCCCCAAAGAGGCCTAAGTTAAAAATCGTGCCAAAACGCACTCAGAAAGTAGCCCCAAAACACCCCTTTTCCACCATGGATTTTCTTCAAACCACTTGCAATCAAAATTAGACCTTCCCAGCAGTGCTCCCAGACCCCTAAACCCACCCCCACTAATCTAGAACACCCCCAAACAGCCCCCAAAAAACATGAAATACTGCTATCCCAAAGAGGCATAAGTTAAAATTGTGCCAAAACGCACTCTGAAAGAAGGCCCAAAACACCCCTTTTCCACCATGGATTTTCTTCAAACCACTTGCAATCAAAATTATACATTCCCAGCAGTGCTCCCAGACCCCTCAATCCACTCCCAAAAATCTAGAACACCCCCAAACAGCCCCCAAAACATGCAATACTGCTATACCCAAAGAGGCCTGAGTTAAAATCGTGCCAAAACGCACTCTGAAAGTAGGCCCAAAACACCCCTTTCCCACCATGGATTTTCTTCAAACCACTTGTAATCAAAATTAGACCTTCCCAGCAGTGCTCCCAGACCCCTCAACCCACTCCCAAAAATAGCGAACACCCCCAAACAGCCACCTAAAAACATGCAATACTGCTAAAAAACACCCCTTTTCCAACATGGATTTTCTTCAAATCACTTGCAATCAAAATTAGACCTTCCCAGCAGTGCTGCCAGACACTTCAACCCACTCCCAAAAATCTAGAACACCCCCAAACAGCTCCCAAAAACATGCAATACTGCTATTCCCAAAGAGGCCTAAGTTAAAATCGTGCCATAACGCTCTCTGCAACTAGGCCCAAACCCCTCTTTTCAACCATGGATTTTCTTCAAACCACTTGCAATCAAAATTGGACCTTCCCAGCAGTGCTTCCAGACCCCTCAACCCACCTCTAAAAATCTAGAACACCCCCAAACAGCCCCCCAAAAACATGAAATACTGCTATCCCCAAAGAGGCCTAAGTTAAAATCGTGCCGAAACGCACTCTGAAAGTAGGCCCAAAACACCCCTTTTCCACCATGGATTTTCTTCAAACCACTTGTAATCAAAATTAGACCTTCCCAGCAGTGCTCCCAGACCCCTCAACCCACTCCCAAAAATCGAGAACACCCCCAAACAGCCCCCCAAAAACATGCAATACTGCTAAAAAACACCCCTTTTCCAACATGGATTTTCTTCAAATCACTTGCAATCAAAATTAGACCTTCCCAGCAGTGCTGCCAGACCCTTCAACCCACTCCCAAAAATCTAGAACACCCCCAAACAGCCCCCCAAAAACATGAAATACTGCTATCCCCAAAGAGGCCTAAGTTAAAATTGTGCCAAATCACACTCTGAAAGTAGGCCCAAAACCCCTCTTTTCCACCATGTATTTTCTTCAAACCACTTGCAATCAAAACTAGACCTTCCCAGCAGTGCTCCCAGACCCCTCAACACACCCCCAAAAATCTAGAACACCCCCAAACAGACCCCCCAAAAACATGCAATACTGCTATCCCCAAAGATGCCTAAGTTAAAGTCGTGCCAAAACACTCTCTGCAACTGGGCCCAAACCCCCCTTTTCCACCACAGATTTTCTTCAAACCACTTGTAATCAAAATTAGACCTTCCCAGCAGTGCTCCTAGATCCCTCAACCCAACTCCCAAAAATTGAGAACACCCCCAAACAGCCTTCCAAAAACATGCAATACTGCTATCCCCAAAGAGGTCTAAGTTAAAATCGTACCAAAACGCTCTTTGCAACTAGGCCCAAACCTCTCTTTTCCACCATGGATTTTCATTAAACCACTTGCAATCAAAATTAGAACTTCCCTGCATTGCTCCCAGACCCCTCAACCCACCTCTACAAATCTAGAATACCCCTAAACAGCCCCCCAAAAACATGAAATACTGCTATCCCCAAAGAGGCATAAGTTAAGATCGTGCCAAAACGCTCTCTGCAACTAGGCCCAAACCTCTCTTTCCACCATGGATTTTCTTCAAACCACTTGCAATCAAAATTAGACCTTCCCAGCAGTGCTCCCAGACCCCTCAACCTACCCCCAAAAATCTAGAACACCCCCAAACAGCCCCCAAAAAACATGAAATACTGCTAACCCCAAAGAGGCCTAAGTTAAAATCGTGCCAAAACGTACTCTGAAAGCAGGCCCAAAACAACCCTTTTCCACCATGGATTTTTTTCAAACCACTTGCAATCAAAATTAGACCTTTCCAGCAGTGCTCCCAGACCCCTCAACCCACTCACAAAAATATATAACACTCCCAAACAGCCCCCCAAAGGCATGCAATACTGCTATCCCCAAAGAGGCCTACGTTAAAATCGTGCCAAAACGCTCTCTGCAACTAGGCCCAAACCCCTTTTTTCCACCATGGATTTTCTTCAAACCACTTGTACTCAAAATTAGACCTTCCCAGCAGTGCTCCCAGACCCCTCAACCCACTCCCAAAAATCGAGAACACCCCCAAACAGCCCCCCAAAAACATGAAATACTGCTATCCCCAAAGAGGCCTAAGTTAAAATCGTGCCAAATCACACTCTGAAAGTAGGCCCAAAACCCCGCTTTTCCACCATGTATTTTCTTCAAACCACTTGCAATCAAAATTAGACCTTCCCAGCAGTGCTCCCAGACCCCTCAACACATCCCCAAAAATCTAGAACACCCCCAAACAGACGCCCCAAAAACATGCAATACTGCTATCCCCAAAGATGCTTAAGTTAAAGTCGTGCCAAAACACTCTCTGCAACTGGGCCCAAACCCCCCTTTTCCACCACAGATTTTCTTCAAACCACTTGTAATCAAAATTAGACCTTCCCAGCAGTGCTCCCAGATCCCTCAACCCAACTCCCAAAAATTGAGAACACCCCCAAACAGCCTTCCAAAAACATGCAATACTGCTATCCCCAAAGAGGTCTAAGTTAAAATCGTACCAAAACGCTCTTTGCAACTAGGCCCAAACCTCTCTTTTCCACCATGGATTTTCTTTAAACCACTTGCAATCAAAATTAGAACTTCCCTGCATTGCTCCCAGACCCCTCAACCCACCTCTACAAATCTAGAATACCCCTAAACAGCCCCCCAAAAACATGAAATACTGCTATCCCCAAAGAGGCATAAGTTAAGATCGTGCCAAAACGCTCTCTGCAACTAGGCCCAAACCTCTCTTTTCCACCATGGATTTTCTTCAAACCACTTGCAATCAAAATTAGACCTTCCCAGCAGTGCTCCCAGACCCCTCAACCTACCCCCAAAAATCTAGAACACCCCCAAACAGCCCCCAAAAAACATGAAATACTGCTAACCCCAAAGAGGCCTAAGTTAAAATCGTGCCAAAACGCACTCTGAAAGCAGGCCCAAAACAACCCTTTTCCACCATGGATTTTTTTCAAACCACTTGCAATCAAAATTAGACCTTTCCAGCAGTGCTCCCAGACCCCTCAACCCACTCCCAAAAATATATAACACTCCCAAACAGCCCCCCAAAGGCATGCAATACTGCTATCCCCAAAGAGGCCTAAGTTAAAATCGTGCCAAAACGCTCTCTGCAACTAGGCCCAAACCCCTTTTTTCCACCATGGATTTTCTTCAAACCACTTGTACTCAAAATTAGACCTTCCCAGCAGTGCTCCCAGACCCCTCAACCCACTCTCAAAAATCAAGAACACCCCCAAACAGCCCCCCAAAAACATGAAATACTGGTACAAAACACCACTTTTCCACCATGGATTTTCTTCAAACCACTTGCAATCAAATTTAGACCTTCCCAGCAGTGTTCCCAGACCCCTCAACCCACCCCACAAATCTAGAACAAACCCAAACAGCCCCCCAAAAACATGAAATACTGCTATCCCCAAAAAGGCCTAAGTTAAAATTGTGCCAAAACGCACTCTGAAAGTAGGCCCAAAACACCCCTTTTCCACTATGGATTTTCTTCAAACCACTTGCAATCAAAAGTAGACCTTCCCAGTAGTGCTCCCAGACCCTTCAACCCACTCCCAAAAATCTAGAACACCCCCAAACAGCCCCCAAAAACATGCAATACTGCTATCCCCAAAGAGGCCTAAGTTAAAATCGTGCCAAAAAGCTCTTTGCAACTAGGCCCAAACCCCACTTTTCCACCATGGATTTTCTTCAAACCACTTAAATCAAAATTAGACCTTCCCAGCAGTGCTCCCAGACCCCTCAACCCACCCCTACTAATCTAGAACACCCCCAATCAGCCCCCCCAAAACATGAAACACTGCTATCCCCAAAGAGGGATAAGTTAAAACCATGCCAAAACGCTCTCTGCAACTAGGCCCAAAACCCCATTTTTCACCATGGATTTTCTTCAAGCCACTTGCAATCAAAATTAGACCTTCCCAGCAGTGCTCCCAGACCCCTCAACCCACCCCCAAAAATCTAGAACACCCCCAAACAGCCCCCAAAAAACATGAAATACTGCTAACCCCAAAGAGGCCTAAGTTAAAATCGTGCCAAAACGCACTCTGAAATCAGGCCCAAAACAACCCTTTTCCACCATGGATTTTTTTCAAACCACTTGCAATCAAAATTAGACCTTCCCAGCAGTGCTCCCAGACCCCTCAACCCACTCCCAAAAATATATAACACTCCCAAACAGCCCCCCAAAAGCATGCAATACTGCTATCCCCAAAGAGGCCTAATTTAAAATCGTGCCAAAACGCTCTCTTCAACTAGGCCCAAACCCCCCTTTTCCACCATGGATTTTCTCCAAACCACTTGTAATCAAAATTAGACCTTCTCAGCAGTGCTCCCAGACCCCTCAACCCACTCCCAAAAATCGAAAATACCCCCAAAAAGCCCCCCAAATACACGCAATACTGCTAAAAAATACCCCTTTTCCACCATGGATTTTCTTCAAACCACTTGCAATCAAATTTAGACCTTACCAGCAGTGCTCCCAGACCCCTCAACCCACCCCCACAAATCTAGAACACCCCCAAACAGCCCAGAAAATACATGAAATACTGCTATCCCCAAAAAGGCCTAAGTTAAAATTGTGCCAACACGCACTGTGAAAGTAGGCCCAAAACACCCCTTTTCCACTATGGATTTTCTTCAAACCACTTGCAATCAAAATTAGACCTTCCCAATAGTGCCAGACCCTTCAACCCACTACCAAAAATCTAGAACACCCCCAAACAGCCCCCAAAAACATGCAATACTGCTATCCCAAAAGACGACTAATTTAAAATTGTGCCAAAACGCTCTCTGGAAGTAGGCCCAAACCTCCCTGTTCCACCATGGATTTTCATCAAACCACTTGTAATCAAAATTAGACCTTCCCAGCAGTGCTCCCATACCCCTCAACTCACTCCCCAAAACCGAGAACACTCCCAAACAGCCCCCCAACTCATGCAATGCTGCTAAAAAAACGCCCCTTTTCCACCATGGATTTTCTTCAAACCACTTGCAATCAAATTAGAGCTTACCAGCAGTGCTCCCAGACCCCTCAACCCACCCCCAAAAATCTGGAACACCCCCAAACAGTCCCCCAACAACATGCAATACTGCTATCCCCAAAGAGGCCTAAGTTAAAATTGTGTCAAAATGCTCCCTGCAACTAGGCCCAAACCCCACTTTTCCACCATGTATTTTCTTCAAACCACTTGTAATCTAAATTAGACCTTCCCAGCAGTGCTCCCAGACCTCTCATCTCACTCCTAAAAATCGAGAACACCCCCAAACAGCCACCCAAAAACATGCAATACTGATAAAAAATACCCCTATTCCACCATGGATTTTCTTCAAACCACTTGCAATCAAAATTAGACCTTCCCAGCAGTGCTCCCAGACACCTCAACCCACTCCGAAAAATCTATAACATGCCCAAACAGCCCCCCAAAAACATGCAATACTGCTGTCCCCAAAGAGGCCTAAGTTAAAATCGTGCGAAAACGCACTCAGAAAGTAGGCCCAAAACACCCCTTTTCCACCATGGATTTTCTTCAAACCACTTGCAATCAAAATTAGACCTTCCCAGCAGTGCTCCCAGAACCCTCAACCCACTCTCAAAAATCAAATCTAGAACACCCACAAACAACCCCCTAAAAACATGTAATACTGCTATCCCTAAAGAGGCCTAAGTTAAAATCATGCCAAAACGCACTCTGCAACTAGGCCCAAAACACCTTTTCCACTATGGATTTTCTTCAAACCACTTGCATTCAAAACTAGACATTCCCAACTCTCACGATCCACTGGAAGGTGTATGTCTTTTCACCCAAACACACGCGCCCGCAAAACACCAAAAAAGGCCAAAAAAGGCCAATTCTGGACCAAAAAACGCCAAACCCTCTTAAAACCTTACCATCATTATGAACGAGCCTGCATCCGGCCCTGAGCCCTAGACTCCAGGAACCCTACCAAATTAAACCTAAAACCCTAGTAAACCGCACTGAACCCCCAAAACAACCCTAAACCCTAGATATGCTTTGTCTGTCTGTGTCAAAGAGCCTAGGTATGCTACATCAGGTTGCTTCACTCAGTGGTGCCTGCCTTGACCTTCTGCATGGCCCTACTGCAAGCACGGGCCAAAAGTCCGTTACGCTCAAGAATTTGCGGCGATTCGTCAATTTCACAAGATTCGCAGATGGCGAATTTGCCGCCGAAAATCTACAAATTTCGCAAGCGGAACAGATTTTTGGCCCATGCTTGCCGCAGGGCCATGTTAACCGTCATAGCAGGCCCCTCTGAGTGAAGCAACCTGATGTAGCATACCTAGGCTCTTAGTCACAGACAGACAAAACATATCTAATTGTATGCAGCAAGCCACATAGCCCCAATTTTACATGAACTGCTGTCTGGACTCTGCCTGGCATAACAACACTACACTGCCTCGACCACTCCATACCACGACTAGACAGACATGTAGTTCTGCTTTAGAAGTTGTTGTAGACTGGTTTACCTGTTTGCCCCTCACAAAATGCCCATAGTTCTTCCGTAAACCGACGCTGATGATCCATCCATCCCAGTGAGTGAATGTAAAGAAAAAAGATATATTATTTAATCAATCATCATGGTATGTTGGCAAACAGTAAGTCCAAGGACATTTTGCATATTGGAAAATGCAATGTAGTGGCCCCTGCAGTTGAAGTACAATTTGAATTAAACAAGGTAAAAAAACAGCTGAGTAGACTTGAGTTACATTTAGTGTGTAAAAGATTAAATAATAACAGAAGACATATGATTCATTTCATGCACAACAAACAAACAGCAATTGCTTTCATCGGAGCCAGTCAGCTATTGCTGTCCACTGCATGCCATCTTCTTCTCATTAGTCATTACCTGTTCCACTTTTTGTCCGCATCTTCTTCTGAAAGGGAGGGCCCACAGGGCAGCCTCTCCTGTCAATTTCAAAAGTAACTGTCAGCAATCAGAAAGCATGTAGTCAGTAATTCCAGTCCCACTTGAGGGGACTTGTCTATGAAGACAAAGTTTCTTTATTCTGCGTAATCCAGCCATCTGCCTTGAGGGAAATGGATAGGGGGAGTCTGGAAGAGGAGGATAGAAGAGCATAATTGAGTTGTGAACTTGTGAACCTCAGGAATGCAGACTGTGGCACCTTCAAACCAAAAAGGAAATAAGATGAAGACAGTGCTGCTGATGGACTTGTTGTGATTAGGTGATTAGAGTTTTGTTGTGGAAAAATTTGCAAAACAAAGAAAGACACACAGGAATATAAGTGAATAAGAATGAAAAAAAAGGAAGTCATTTTCAGGCCTCGGTGTCAGGGAAGTAGAGCTCATCCTCAAACTCTTTGAATTGATACGGGAGTAGGTCAGCTAACGGAGAAGAGCTTCCGTCACCTAAGTCGGTGTCCTCTTCTTCCTGCGTGCATTCACGTATTTTGTAATCTGGTGGTCTGAAGTGCGGGTCCTTTTTGAAGTTACAATGGCACCAGCAGCACTAAAATCACATTCAGAAGACACGCTTGCGAGTGGGAAAGACAAATAATTTAGAGCCAGGTTGGTGATCAGTCGCCATAGAGGCCTTTTCCCATACCAATACAGCAATGGGTTCTGATTAACAAAGACCTCTGTTGGGTCATCCAGATAGGCCTGCACCATCGACTCAAGGTTCTCCAGGGTTGCTCCACTTTGCGTACCATCTGTGGCCTTTGCATCAATGGAACAAGCAAACTCTTGATGAGTTAGCCAATCCGCTTCCGACAATATTATGGCTGGGCCTGCTGCAGGTGAGGATGATGATACGGTTGCTAGTGTCGTTAACGGCTGTGGGGGAAAGTGACTACCTTCGGCCACAGATTCAGAAGTGGAACTTGACGCCGGATGGCCTGCTAATTCAGTAGTACTTCTGCCGGCTCCTTCAATTTTCTGCCGCTCTTTATCAAACCGAGGGGCTGACAGAGCTAGCCAATGTTTGTACTTTGAAACATCTGCTTCATTAAACGGAATGAATGCTTTGCTGGCCACGGCTTTTTTGTACCGTGGATCCAGAATAGTGGCACAAATGTAATGTTGTTCTGTATGTATTTTTTTAAGCCTTTCATTGTCAACTAGGCGGCTTAATAACCTCTCCGCCAACTGATATATGTCTTGCATTTCAGCATCATCTCGGAACATTAAAGACACCTCCTTCAGTTGGTGCTCTAGCATGCGCAACAATGGGATAGCTTTGCCCAAAGAACAGTCCTCCCTGCTGACTTCACGCGTGAAGACCTCAAAAGCACAAAGCATGTCTGTTAGGTTGGCAACTAGCTACCATTCCTCCAACTCTAGCCTCATGTCTTTCATAGTAGAACCCAGTGCAAATACATACTCATTGATTACCCCCACTGCTCAGACAGATGCTCAAGAATGTAGAAGGTTGAGTTCCAACGTGTTGCCACCTCTTGGATGAGTTCTTTTACTGGCAGTCTACGTTCATGTTGCATGCTCCTCAGCTTCTTCCGGGCATTAAAAGAATGGCTGAAATGTGGGCAGATTCTTCGGCAGGTGGTCAATAACTTGCTGACTGTGATTTCTTTTTTCAAGAAATCTTGCACAACAATGTTAATACTGTGCGCCAAACACGGCACTCTGAAATAGCCACCTTGCTGCATGGCCTTAACTATATTACTCCCATTATCCATGAAAACATAACCAATCATGCGATTTCTTGGATGCAGCCATTCATAGACCTTCCTGTCAAACTCATCCAAAAGGTTAGGTGCAGAATGAGATTTCTCCATGGCAAACATGGCTACTGTTGCATGTTTCTGAGTCGCTTGAAAAACTGTCTGTGTCAACACCTGCTTTTAACTTGTCTTTAATCCCTGCAAAAGAGACCCAGTGTGCAGTGATGCACATGTAATCAAAGCTTGGCAACTGGTCCACTTGTCTGTTGTCAGATGGATAGTGTGAACAGCACTCTTCTGAATAGCTGCATCAATCACCTCCAGCACATCTTGATGAAGTGCTGGAACAGCAACTCTGGCAAAATAGGACCGGCTAGGAACCTTCCATTTAGGGCAGACTGTTGCCACAAATTCTAGAAAATCCACCCTTTCCATGAAAGAAAAAGGGAGAAGGTCCAGGGCTAGCATTTTAGCCAGCTTTGCATTATACAGACGTGCCTTTGGGTGGTTGCGTTCAAATGGCGCCTCCGACCAAAACATGCTTCTAATGGTGGTCAGGACCGTTTTAGGTGATGATGATGATGAAGACTTCTTCAAACCAGTTAGGCTCATTGATGTACTTTTTCACATTGGTGTCTCTCCCATACTCTTAGTGTGTCTCATAGATGTTGTTGGGGTAGAGGATGTGGATGCTACCACTGCAGTGCTGCTGCCAGGGGTACTGGGTGTACCAGAAAAAATATCTGTTGCTTCTTCACTTTCCCCCTGCACGATCAGCCTCTTGTCATCATCAGATGCAATATGAATGGATACATTTGGATTTGTTGTACGTGTTGTTTCCCGGATCTTCCTAATGTGCGCCCCCCAAATGTTAGTGTGGTGTTTATGGAGATGACCTCTCTGGCCTCCGGTACCATAGTTGGTACCAAGCTTACCGCGACTAACTACAGCTTTACAAATCGAACAAACGACCATGTTTTCCGCCTTTTTGCTTACACTAAAAAGGTCCCAAACTGGGGACTGGAGATGTCTGCTAGTGGTGGAGGTGCTACTTTCAATGACAGATGAAGTGGAGGATGGGCGTGGCTGAATTTGACTCTGTTGTGCACTTACAGCACCACAACTTAACGGAGGTCGAGCTGGATGGAGGTACCTGCCAGCCCTTCTGACGAGAAAATATGGAATCTGTAGGTCGTGTTGGTGTAGTAGTTAACTGCATTGGTGGTGGTACCAGTGCCACGCCGCCCACATCATGCTCAGCAGCAATTCGGGATAGGGTAAAAATGTCTGTCTGCTGCATGTCCGCTGGGCCTGGAAGGACGACTGTGATGACTGGGTCGTCGTCAGACTGTTCTTCAGCAGGAGAATACAACTCTTCTGGTTCGTCGTCATCACCCATAAGTGGAAGCTTTGTGGGAACCTTCCTTTTAGGCTTAGCTACAGAACTGGTGGGTTCCAATCAACATCAAGATCATCAGAAGGAAGGGGGTTGAAGAAGAATTTCTAGTAGCCCTCCTTGACCTTTTTCTTGCTGGGGATATGGAAGACAATGTATCACCATCAGGAGGAGTGGCTTCCTCAGATGATATCTCCCCTTCAATCTCGATTTCCTGATGTGCCCCTACTTCTGGAGGAACAAGCATTGTGGGCAGTTGTGCCACTCCATGCGCCTCGAGTTGTGCCTCTCCATGTGCCTCTCCATGCGCCTCTCCTTGCACCTCTACTTGCGCCTCTACTTGTGCCTCTACTTGCGCCTCTCCTTGCGCATGTACTTGCGCCTCTCCTTGCGCATGTACTTGCGCCTCTCCTTGCCCATGTACTTGCACTTGTACTAGTTGCACCTGTGGTTGTCGTTGCGGCTGTGGTTGTTGAACACTCGTCAGCTGAGTTACACCCAGCGTTGATTGGATGTGTCTTTCTTGCGATGAGCCAACATCACTGGTCGATGGTGATTGCACAATTAAAGTGTCTGCCTCTGCAACACTCATGGGCTTGGACCTAACTCGGTGTTGTGGCACTGAGCCCAATGAAGCTAAGGTGCTGCTCCCAGCTTGGTCCCCGGCGGACACCTCTGCTGCTGCAGGCGTAGTTTTTTTTTTCTCAAAAAAATGTGTCTGTGGGCACACCAGTCTCCTTGGTAGGAGGTGCCACTTGCTTCTTCTGCTCCTTCTTTTCGTAGAGGTGCTACGGCCACCTTTGTTTGGGCCCATCTTCTTCAGATGTCAGAACAGCAGGCCGCAGGTCCACGAGTTGCAGAGTTGTCTGTGGCCACACAAGACGTCACGTGACATTGTGCTGCACACACCGCTGCAGGACTTCTTCCTGGCACTGGTGGTTCTCTTGTGCACCTAAAAGCAAAGTAAGCCAGAGGAACATCAGTTAAACACACCAAAAAGTCGAAAAACACACAGAAATCACCACAATCCAATGCCATCCATGCCCTCAATGATGTTTAAATTCAAGACACCCCACAGAAAGACTTGGTCCTTGCACCATGCACTACCACTGGACATAATGGATAAAAGCATGGCAGACTGGGTGCAGGCCTATGGCACAAATCACACTTCCTGGCTTCAAAATGCCCCCTTGACCCCCACCACATGGCCAGGCCCTGCCTGGAGTAGGCCTCAAAATGGCCCCCACCCACATGGCCATGCCCCAACTGCACCCAAAAAGTCAAAAAACACACAAAAATTACCACAATTCAATGCCATCCATGCCCTCAATGATGTTTAAATTCAAGACACCCCTCAGAAAGACTTGGTACATGCACCACTCACTACCCCTCGGTATAACCGATGAAAGCAAGGCAAACTGGGTGCAGGCCTGAGCACACTGCCTGGCTTCAAAATGGCCCCTTGACCCCCACCACATGGCCAGTCCCTGCCTAGACCAGGCCTCAAAATGGTCCCCACCCACATGGCCAGGCCTCAACAACACCCCAAAAAGTCAAAAAACACAGAAAAATCACCACAATCCAATGCCATCAATGCCCTCAATGACGTTTAACCCCTTGGGCACGGCCGCAATTCTGCGCCTGTGTGGCACATTCCGATCGCGGGTGCGGTCATGACGGCCGGGAGCCCTCATCAGCACACGAGCACTGTGTGCCATGACTGCTCCCGGCCGTCATCAGCATGGAAGGGGTTAAATTCAAGACACCCCACAGAAAGACTTGGTCCATGCACCACTCACTACCCCTGGGCATAATGGATGAAAGCAGGGCAGACTTGGTGCAGGCCTATGGCACAAAGCAAACTGCCTGGCTTCAAAATGGCCCCTTGACCCCCACCACATGACCATGCCCTGCCTGGACAAGGCCTCAAAATGACCCCCACCTACATGGTCAGGCCCCAACAGCACTCACAAAGTCAAAAAACACACACAAATCACCACAATCCAATGCCATCCATGCCCTCAATGATGTTTAAATTCAGGACACCCCACAGAATGACGTGGTCCATGGACCACTTAGTACCCCTGGGCATAATGGATGAAAGGAAGGCAAACTGGGTGCATAATGGATGAAAGCAGGGCAGCCTGGGTGCAGGCCTATGGCTCAAAGCACACTGTCTGGCTTCAAAATGGCCCCTTGACCCCCACCACATGACCATGCCCTGCCTGGACCAGGCCTCAAAATGGCCCCCACCCAAATGGTCAGGCCCCAACAGCACCCACAAAGTCTAAAAACACACACAAATCACCACCATCCAATTCCATCCATGCCCTCAATGATGTTTAAATTCAGGACACCCCACAGAAAGATGTGGTCCATGGACCACTGAGTACCCATGGGCATAATGAATGAAAGCAAGGCAATCAGGGTGCAGGCCTGAGCACACTTCCTGGCTTCAAAATGGCCCCTTGACACCCACCCCATGGCCAGGCCCTACATGGACCAGGCCTCAAAATGGCCCCCACCCACATGGTCAGGCCCCAACAGCACCCACAAAGTCAAAAAACACACAAACATCACCACAATCCAATGCCATCCATGCTCTCAATGATGTTTAAATTCAGGGCACCCCATAGAAAGACTTGGTCCATGGACCACTGAGTACCCCTGGGCATAATGGATGAAAGCAAGGCAAACTGGGTGCAGGGCCGAGCACACTTCCTGGCTTCAAAATGGCCCCTTGACCCCCACCACAAGGCCAGGTCCTGCCTGGACCAGGCCTCAACATGACCCCACCCACATGGCCAGGCCCCAACAACACCCCAAATAGTCGAAAAACACACAAAAATCACCACAATGCAATGCTATCCATGCCCTCAGTGATGTTTAAATTCAAGACACCCCACAGAAAGACTTGGTCCATGCACCCCTCACTACCCCTGGGCCTACTGGCTAGTGAGGCTTTACAGGCACCCCAAAATAAATTTAAAAATCCACATATAAAAGTGAGCTAAAATTCCATGACATAAATGAGATTTAAGTTAAAAAATCTCACAGAAACAGTTGTATCATGCACCCATGACTAACAATGGGCATACTGGACACTGTGGTTACCCACAATATATATTTTTTTAAGTTGTGAAAAAGTTTTAAAATTGTAGTTGCAGCAACTGCATTGCCCCAAACAAACAACACCAACTTACTTGTAAAATCTCAAATCCAAAGGTGATCCAAACTCCCAAAAGTCCTCAAATACAAATATCCAGCAGCAGCCACAAAAAGTAATCCTTCCAGCTCCAGATCCAAATCAAAAGTGACCAGGACAGGGACCAAGCACTGAAGGTGTATACAGAAGGTGTATGCTGCCTGCGGTGGATTTCTTGTGCAGAATTGCAATTTTTGCAAGTTCGGGAAAGCGAGTTCAAATCTCCTGCCGGAATTCAGCTGCGCGCAGCATCTACATGTTCGCAATTGTTTACTCCCACAATGCCCTTATGATGTACTCGCGTTGTCAAACTCTCGCTGTGCTAGATGGCGGGGCGCGATGACGTAATCGCGGTCAAAAAACTCTTGCGCGATCACGCAGCAAGATCCAAAATGGCGCAGCACACGCAAACCGGTAGAAAAACAACTCGGCGAACACAGAATCGCGGTAAGTCAACGCAGCGCGCGCGATATTGTATTTTTTCAAGCGCGACCAAGCAAAAAAATCCACCAGCTTGCAAATTTGCAGATTTTTGGGCAAATTCGCGGGATTCGCGGACCGCAAAATTGCCAAAAATCCGCAAATTCCGTGAACCGAACGGATTTTGCACCCACGGTTAGTTCTGACAAGAGTGATAAATGCGGCCATAGTCTCTGGGTTACCCCGCTCATGGTCGACTGCCTCAATAGTGCCATTTTTAAAAAGGGGAGTAGGGATAGCCCCCACTGTTATCGCCCCATTTCCCTGATAGATGTAACAGCTAAAGTGCTGGGCAGAGTAGTCTTGAATCGCCTTATGAGCTGGGAAGAGGAGCATCATATCCTTACTGATGTCCAGTATTTATTTCGGGCAGGCAGATCACCGACCGACCAATGCTTAAACCTATATTTACTGGTGACAAAATACTCAGTTGTCAATAAGGAAAGGTTTATTTAGCATTCATGGATCTGGCAGCAGCCTTTGATTGTGTGAACAGGGAGAAGTTGTGGGCCATAATGTCCAATTTAGGGGTGGACACTGACCTTATTAAGATCTTGAGAGCCCAACACTGGAACACATCTGCAAAAGTGAGGTACAATTTGGAGGTAGGCAAATCCAAATCTTTTATTTGTACCAGTGGAGTCAGACAGGGGTGTATCCTGGCCCCGTTTTTGTTCTCTTTGTATATCAATGGCCTGGAACAATTCTTAACCAGTCTTAAAGTGGACTCACCCAGAGTAGGAGGCATAGTGAGCCCTGTCTTGCTCTATGCAGATGACGCAGTCTTGCTGGCACGTACCCCACTCGGACTGCAGCGTCTGATAGACGGGTTTGTGGATTTCATGAACTGCTTTGATTTATCTGCTAACCTGACTAAATCGTATGTTATGGAGGTGGGGCCCAAATGTCTGGGAAAAAACTTCAACTATAAAATAGGCACATCCAGCTTAGCAAAAGTACAATCCTTTTCATACCTGGGAATTTTATTTGAAAGGGGCTTACATTTTAAACCACTGATTGAGGAACGATGTAACAAGATAATATCAAGCTCAGGGTCAATAATGAATTTTGGTCACAGATTGGGGCGATGGTCCCCTGAGCAGATGATGATTTTATACAACTCTATCTGCTACTCAAAAGTGGTATATGGGGCAGAACTGTGGGGGATGGTAGACGTAGCTAAACTGCAGACAGAGGAGAACAAATATTTGAGAAGGCTCCTCAAAGTCCCCCAGTGTGTATCTTCCCATATTATACATGAAGAATTGGGCTGTCAGTTTTTAGAGGATAGGGCGGGGAGCAGGCTTCTGCTTGCATGGCTAAAGATTTGGGTCAACCCAGAACCCAGTCTGACAAAACAGATAATTTTGGACTGCCTAGGGAGGGAGAAGGGAATGATTATGCCATGGCTCAAGTACGTTAACGGTGGTTTGGAAAGCATCGGTTGTAAAGATATTTTTCTGACGCCATCCTGAGTAAAGGAGATGTTTCTCAAACACAAAGCCATAGCACGAGAAGTTAAGAAGAGAAAAAACTATCAGTTAGGGCATATGCTCTAGTGAGGTCCTATGGAGGATTGAAGCCTTACCTCGCCCTTATACACAATGCCCAGGACAGATTTGTATTAACACGTTTTAGGCTCAACTTTTTATATTACTTACTAGCCGAGCCGGCATGTTTTACAAATTTAGTTGAGTCAAAGGATCCCTGCGTCTCCGATCAACGATCTCCGCAGGATATCCTTCATTTTGTATTAATATGCCCATTTTATCTAATACCCAGGCGTCATTTTTAATAAGCCTGGTTAAGAGGGCCAATTTTAGACATGCAAAGGAAGCTCTCTTACACTTACAAATGGCCCGAGATCCCCTGACCTTGTTCTCTGTGATAAACTTTTTAAGATCAACAGTCAAATTGAGGGATACTAGAGGAATTTGTTAAGCAAATATTATGATAATTTTGATAAAAAGGTGGAGGGGGGATATTTGTCTCACATATGAACTGTGAAATTAATAGTATTGTATCTCTCCTGATGTTTTTCTTTTAAATTGTATATGTTCTTCTTTTTATATTGTACTTTTATGGTGTTAAACGAAAAATGCAGAATAAAGAACTTTGATGATGATGATGATGACTGCTTCAAACCCCTATAGACTATGCATGTACAGTTCTATGCACCGGCAAACTTGTGTGGTATACCTTTAATTCCCCTGTCTGTATCCTTACACTTCCATCAAACACTCTGTGATTACTGATTCAGTATTGTACTAAGCTATTCAGGAGAATGTCCTTATCTATACACTGTTCTAAAAGTGAAGCTGCTATACATTCAGCCAGACACTCTCTTTGCAGAATTGTAATCATTCAGCCAGTACCCAAGTACTCTTGTTACAAAGTGGGCCTTAGGGCATGGACTGCTTCAAACCCATATTGACTATGCACCGGCAAACTTGATTTTGATAGCTTTTATTTCCCAGTCTATATCCTTACACTTCCAGCAAGCTCTCTGTGATTGCTGATTCTTAGAGAGAGCTGCTCAGACACACACTAGGGTCTTGCTCTGGTGGTTCCTGCCCGGAGTATAGAGCGTTATATAATGAGTGGGAGGCATCCACAATTCAGTCATCCAAAGCCTGCTCCTCCCTTCTGTGATCACGAATGGACTGTATTAGTGATGTTTGTGTTATAGCTCTCAGTCTATGTGCCAGCATCCTACCGCATGTATTGCTTCTAAGGTAGAACTTGTGACAGAGTCAAAGAAGAGCATATTCTGCCCGATCCAGGTCTAAATGTTTGAGCATGCACCCGCTATTTTCCAGAGTCCTCCAAATCCTCGGTGCCCCAGTGCATTTGTGAATCGACTTAAGCTCCAGGACCTCTTTTTCCAATGCACCATGCTTCTTCTTATGAAGCTTATGATTAGCTTTGTGTGAAGCCGCCATCTTGATGCAATCAATACCGTCCCCCTGCACACATTCAGGGACCAGGCCGCATTGCGAGGGCACCGCAGGACGTGTCTTCAGGTCAAACGGATTGTGGGACAAGGTTCTAGAAGACAAGAGTCACCAAAAGGCTAAAAGTCCCGCCGGACCCCGGGAGCCGGCCGCCTATGTCGGGGGCGATCTCAGGCCACACCAGGGCAACAAGACTTGGAGAGGGCGCAGGAGCCAAGCGACCATTCTCAGTCCGCGCCACCACACCGCCCCTCGTGGGCCTCCGTCTAGCGGCTCATGGAGGCGCCGCAGGCAGCGGTTCTTCAGATCAGTGGCTCTCACCGGCAAGGCTCCCCTCCGTTAGCAGCGATCGTTGGCGCTGTGGTTGCGGCCGGAGGCCCCGCCTAGTCAACGCCCTGGCTTCTCCATGTCGTAGGTCGCAAGAGTGGGCGCAACTCTGCTGGCTGAGCGAGGAATACCGTCCCCCTACACACATTCAGGGGCCAGGCCACATTGCCAGGGCACCGCAGGACGTGTCTTCAGGTCAAACGGATTGTGGGACAAGGTGCAGAATAGAAGAGCCACCAAAAGGCAAAAAGTTCCGCCTGACCCCGGAAGTTACATTTATGAAGAATGTTGAAGAGTAGTATGTTGAAAATCTAAAGCCATCGTTCTATAAACTCTCAACCAGCCTTGGATGGAAAAATCCTGAAGAATGTACAAACTGAAAACCTGTTTTTGTCTGTATATCATCAGCAGCAACACTTGAGTCAGCTTTGTGTGAAGCCGCCATCTTGATCCAATCAATACCGTCCCCCTGCACACATTCAGGGACCAGGACGTGTCTTCAGGTCAAACGGATTGTGGGACAAGGTGCAGAATAGAAGAGCCACCAAAAGGCAAAAAGTTCCGCCGGACCCCGGGACCCAACATCCAGGACTTATGCCATTTGTGCAAGGCAGTGACATCGAAGCATCTCAGGGACCACGCAACATACCATATCCAGAGTCCTTCCTACAGCCTCTGTCTTCCTTCTTACCTAGTTATGGTTTTTTCACTCCCACTCCAGGCTTTTAGTCTGTGGATGGAAAACCATGAACCTACACTCACCTATGAAAATCTTACTATTGATGCTTGACTGAGGCCATGGAGATCAGAGTGCATGTCTGTGTAAGGTGATGTACCTCTGGGGAGATGATGTTACGTTTAAACGTAGCCCCTGAGTGCTTAGTTCGCTTCTGTTTTCTGTCACTGTTTTTGATTTTGAGCCACAAATACAAAGGCTCGTTGTTGCTTGTGAATCCCCAAGTGTATATTTGCTCATACTGATCCATAACGCCCCGGCTTCTCCATGTCGTAGGCCGCAAGAGTGGACGAAACTCAGCTGGCCGAGCGAGACTTGGGGAAGGCGCAGTAGCCAAGCGCCCCATCCCAGTCCGCGCTACCACACCCTCCCTCGGGAGCCTCGCAGAATAGAAGAGCCACCAAAAGGCAAAAAGTTCCGCCTGACCCCGGAAGTTACATTTATGAAGAATGTTGAAGAGTAGTATGTTGAAAATCTAAAGCCATCGTTCTATAAACTCTCAACCAGCCTTGGATGGAAAAATCCTGAAGAATGTACAAACTGAAAACCAGTTTTTGTCTGTATAGCATCAGCAGCAACACTTGAGTCAGCTTTGTGTGAAGCCGCTATCTTGATCCAATCAATACCGTCCCCCTGCACACATTCAGGGACCAGGACGTGTCTTCAGGTCAAACGGATTGTGGGACAAGGTGCAGAATAGAAGAGCCACCAAAAGGCAAAAAGTTCCGCCGGACCCCGGGACCCAACATCCAGGACTTATGCCATTTGTGCAAGGCAGTGACATCGAAGCATCTCAGGGACCAAGCAACATACCATATCCAGAGTCCTTCCTACAGCCTCTGTCTTCCTTATTACCTAGTTATGGTTTTTTCACTCCCACTCCAGGCTTTTAGTCTGTGGATGGAAAACCATGAACCTACACTCACCTATGAAAATCTTACTATTGATGCTTGACTGAGGCCAAGAAGATCAGAGTGCATGTCTGTGTAAGGTGATGTACCTCTGGGGAGATGATGTTACGTTTAAACGTAACCCTGAGTGCTTAGTTCGCTTCTGTTCTCTGTCACTGTTTTTGATTTTGAGCCACAAATACAAAGGCTTGTTGTTTCTTGTGAATCCCCAAGTGTATATTTGCTCATACTGATCCATAACGCCCCGGCCTCTCCATGTCGTAGGGTGCAAGAGTGGGCGAAACTCAGCTGGCCGAGCGAGACTTGGGGAGGGCGCAGGAGCCAAGCGCCCCATCCCAGTCCGCGCTACCACACCGTCCCTCGGGGGCCTCCGTTAAGCTGTTCAGGGAGGCACCGCAGGCAGAGGTTCTTCAGATCAGTGGCTCTCACCGGCAAGGCTCCCCTCCGTCAGCAGCGATCGTTGGCGCTGTGGTTGCGGCCGGAGGACCCGCCTAGTCAACGCCCCGGCCTCTCCATGTCGTAGGTCGCAAGAGTGGGCGAAACTCAGCTGGCCGAGCGAGACTTGGGGAGGGCGCAGGAGCCAAGCGACCCTTCTCAGTCCGCGCCACCACACCGCCCCTCGTGGGCCTCCGTCTAGCGGCTCATGCAGGCACCGCAGGCAGCGGTTCTTCAGATCAGTGGCTCTCACCGGCAAGGCTCCCCTCCGTCAGCAGCGATCGTTGGCGCTGTGGTTGCGGCCGGAGGTCCCGCCTAGTCAACGCCTCGGCCTCTCCATGTTGTAGGCCGCAAGAGTGGTCAGAACTCAGCTGGCCGAGCGAGACTTGGGGACGGGGCAGGAGCCAAACGCCCCCTCCCAGTCCGCGCTACCACACCGCCCCTCGGGGGCCTCCGTCAAGCGGTTCTGTGAGGCACCGCAGGCAGCGGTTCTTCAGATCACAACAGAGTCTCATGCTCGATCGATTGAGCTGGCCGAATCAGGCAACATGAAGGTGGGGGGGGGGGGCACCTCTTGCTCAACCACCACCTGAGGAGGTGTGGTTTAGTTCTAAACCAATGAAAAGTGTTACTTTTAGGTCACATGACCTAGCCTTACATCATTAGGAAACCAAAAGTGAAATGAACCAATGAAAAGTTTTATTAACAAGTCACATGACCTGTTATGCTTATGTTACGCGCTTCGCGCCGCGCCCCGGATCGCTTCCGGGAAGCTGCGCTTCGCACCTCGCTTCGGGCACCGGATGCGCTAACGCGGCGCGTCATATGACGCATTACGCGACAACGCGATACTACAGTGTTTCTGGATGTTTCAGACTGAAGCTGGCGTCAGCATGAGAGCACCCCGTGGCTACGTCGTGGCCATTCCACGAGCAATCATGGCAGTCGCTCCCCACCGGAAGTCTGCGGGAGACGGGGGCCCCGGTGACTCTTGTAGAATGTTCAAGGCTGAGGGGACGCTTTTGGGAATGGGGCACATGCCCTAGCAGGTCAGCGTCCGAGTTCCAGGGTTGCCCAGAGCCATCTTTGCAGGCCAGGCCCAAGTCTGTGGAGCCGACCGCCATTTCGTGAGCTCCGTGGCAGCCACCTGTCGCTGTACCGCAAGAGTGGGTGCAATTCAGCCGGATGGCGGGTGAGACGATGTAATAGCAAGAGGAGGCGCAAATCAGCTGGCCGAGTGAGGCACTGTGCCGCAAGAGCGGGCGCAATTCAGCTGGCCGAGTGAAATGCTGGGGTGCAGCTGAGAAACCTCCACCTGGGGAGGTGGGGGAGGCTCAATCGCGCCTCCTCTCCCTTCCAGTGCACCCCACGCCGTCTCCTGGCGCAGGTATATGTGATGGTCGGACCAGAGCACCGCAGGACGTATCTTCAGGTCAAACGGATTGTGGGACAAGGTCCAGAATGGAAGTGTCACCAAAAGGCTAAAAGTTCCGCCGGACCCCGGGAGCCGGCCGCCTATGTCGAGTGAAGCGCTGGGGTGCAGCTGAGAAACCTCCACCTGGGGAGGTGGGGGAGGCTCATTCGCGCCGTCTCTCCCTTCCAGTGCACCCCACGCCGTCTCCTGGCGCAGGTATATGTGATGGTCGGACCAGGGCACCGCAGGACGTGTCTTCAGGTCAAACGGATTGTGGGACAAGGTCCAGAATGGAAGAGTCACCAAAAGGCAAAAAGTTCCCCCTGACCCCGGGAGCCGGCCGCTTATGTCGGGGGCGATCTCAGGCCACACCAGGGCAACAAGACTTGGGGAGGAGGCAGGAGCCAAGCGTCCCCTCCGAGTCCGCGCCACCACACCGCCCCTCGGGGGCCTCCGTCAAGCGGCTCAGGGAGGCACCGCAGGCAGCGGTTCTTCAGATCATTGGTCTCACCGGCAAGGCTCCCCTCCGTCACCCGCGAACGTTGGCGCTGTGGTTGCGGCCGGAAAACCGCCTAGTCAACGCCCCGGCCTCTCCATCTCGTAGGCCGCAGAGTAGTTGGGGAGAAATACCGGGAGAGGCGGCATACATTTGGATCGATGTTGCAGCAGGCTGCCATGTAAATAGTTATTTAATAAAATGTTTTACCCTGTTACTTTGCTGGTGTGTTGTATATATGTATAATATTTGCATAGGGTTTGTCGTTATTTTGGGCGGGGTGGGCGGCGAAGCCGAGCTGTCTTGCAGCCATCATGGCGTCGAGCTCGGTTCCTCTCACTAGTTTCATATTTCTCATGAGGGGTTGTTCCTAATGTTTCTATTTTAGCGAGGTCAAAAAGAGATCCCATCAGTGGTCTACTGATTTTGCTTGATTCCTTTAGTTTTTTTCTAACGATTTTTCACTATCTGCAAAGACTAAAAAGAGTATTGCGACTCTGTGCTTGTTTATAAATAGAGAATGAACCAAAGAGAACCAGTTCCAAAACAGGAAATGCTTGGATAACAATCAATCAAATGGAGAGGGAAGCAGGCACGATGGATTACAACGGGGGCAAAGGCCTGCGTTACCTACCCTTCACTATCTGCAAAGAGAGAATACTCCTAAAAGAAAAGAGGGGGGGGCAGCGTTCAAAGCACATCAGCATGCATAAACACGAAAATGTTTTTACCTACCACGTACTTGACATTTTAAAGCTTTTGATATTTGCTAATTAAAAACCATCGAAATTCACTGAAAAACATAGGTTATAGACTATATATAGTTAGGAATTAGCATTTAAAAAACCTTATTTTACTCACACAAAACCATTGAAATTCCATATATAGTTAGTTGCACTAACTATATATTGCGCATCCGCAATCCACTGCTGATGATGTCACATATTACATCATTCATGACATGGTCAGTGACATCACTGATGACATCACTGATGACAACATCCAGTGACTGTATGTTTCTGTAAAGTTAAAATATGTTTTACATATTGAAGAATAAGTAGATGTATAAGTGTCTGAATGAAGGTTTTAGTAGGTGCGTGGTTGACTGTATGAGTGAGTGATTAAATGCGTCTTACTGAATGCATAGGTTAGTGACTAAACTGTGTGAAAGTTTGCATCAGTATGTCTGTTGTTGTGCAAGCTGCTGCATGTCAACCACGCACCTACTAAAACCTTCATTCAGACACTTATACATCTACTTATTCTTCAATATGTAAAACATATTTTAACTTTACAGAAACATACAGTCACTGGATGTTGTCATCAGTGATGTCATCAGTGATGTCACTGACCATGTCATGAATGATGTAATATGTGACATCATCAGCAGTGGATTGCGGATGCACGATATATAGTTAGTGCAACTAACTATATATGGAATTTCAATGGTTTTGTGTGAGTAAAATAAGGTTTTTTAAATGCTAATTCCTAACTATATATAGTCTATATCCTATGGTTTTTTCAGTGAATATATATATATATATATATATTCACTGAAAAAACCATAGGTTTCACACTCGTTATAGTTAGGTATTAGCATTTAAAAAACCTTTCAAATTCACTGAAAAAAACATAGGTTTCACACCAGTTATAGTTAGCTGAACATTTTACTCATACAAAACCATTGAAATTCCCACGTTATAGTTAGTTGGACTCACTATAAGTCGCGCGCCCGCAATCCACGGCTGATGATGTCACATATTACATCATTCATGACATGGTCAGTGACATCACTGATGACATCTCAAATGACATCACTGATGACATCACTGATGGCATCTCAAATTACATCACTGATGACATCACTGATGACATCATCCAGTAAATGTGTGTTCCTGAAAATTAAAAATTAAAAATGTGTTTAACATATTGTAGAATGAGTGTATGTATAAGTGTTTGGATAATGGATTTAGTAGGTGTATGACTGACTGTATGAGTGGGAGATTAAATGTGTCTTACTGAATGCATGGGTTAGTGACTAAACTGTCTGAATGTGTGCATCATTATGTCTGTTGTTGTGTAAGCTGCTGCATGTGTTGATCAGTAGCTATATGAGTGGCTATATGGGTTATTGATTGGTTGTCCAAGTATTTGTATGTGAGGGTGAGTGTGTGTGTGGGTGGTTGGGAGGTGTGCGACTCTGTGCATATATGTGTGAGCAGTTGATTCACTTTGTAAATGTGTTCAACAGTGCATGTGGAAAGAGCTGTATGGGTGGTTGACTGTCTGCATGGGTGTGTTGGTGAGTGAATAGCTATCTCAGTGCTCCATGTCCAAGTAAGTGCATATGTAAAACACAGTGCATGTGAGAGTTGGCATATATAAATGACTAAAAATGAGAGCCTGTGATTGCATAAGTGACTGTATGGATCAATGTGTACTTGCATCAGTGATTGTAAAAGAGAGTAAGTATGTGTTAGTATATGTTTGAATAAGTAAGGTTTGGTGTGTAAAACTGTGTAGTTGAGGAAATGGGAGTGTGATTGATTCTTTGCATAACTAACTAGGTGTTTGAGTAACTTTGTGGATGAGTGTCAGCATGTGATTGTCTGTATAGGTGTATGAGTGGATATGATAGTGTTCTATTGATGAGTGACTGTATGTATGAGTGATTGTATGGGTGAATGAGTGGATGTGTGTGTAGACCTAGGAATCAGTGAGTGCATATGTAGCTACGGGTATTGGTGTGTCAATAATTTCAGGAATAGTAGTTTGTATTTAACACTGGGTGTATCAAAGGTTAGATTAGAGTGTGAGGAGGTGCATCGTATTATCACATGGATGATGTCATCAGTGATGTCATCATTGATGTCATTTGAGATGTCATCAGTGATGTCATCAGTGATGTCACTGACCATGTCATGAATGATGTAATATGTGACATCATCAGCAGTGGATTGCGGGCCCGCGAGTTATAACTAACTATAACGTGGGAATTTCAATGGTTTTGTATGAGTAAAATATTCAGCTAACTATAACTGATGTGAAACCTATGGTTTTTTCAGTGAATTTGAAAGGTTTTTTAAATACTAATTACTAACTATAACGAGTGTGAAACCTATGGTTTTTTCAGTGAATTTCAAAGGTTTTTTAAATTCTAATTCCTAACTATAACGATTGTGAAACCTATGTTTTTTTAGTGAATTTCAAAGGTTTTTTAAACACTAATTCCTAACTATAACGTTTGTGAAACCTGTTTTTTTCAGTGAATTTCATAGTTTTTTTATAAGCTAATTCCTTTGTATATCGACTTTGTAACCTACGATTTTTTTTAGCTGTTTTTTACAACAATTAATTATATTTAAAAAAAAAAAATATTTGTTCAATGTATATATTTTTTTTTTACATTTTTCCCTGGTGCGCTCAGGGTGCACGCACCGCTAAGCTTACCGGTACCATTTTGTCTTGGAGCGCTCAGGGTGCACGCACCGGTAAGCTCTCCCGAGAGTGCACTGAGAGCGCTATTTCTGCGTTCGTAAAAATAAATGTATGAAAAGTAAATAATAATGCAAGACATTTAGTACCATACTTATAAAAGCAGTATTTTTGATTTACGAAATGAAAATGATTTTGCATTTCTGTAAAGCCGCGTAAGCGCCCCCGGAAGCGCCTACGTTCGCGCCGCGTAAGCGCCCCCGGAAGCACTCCGGTGCGCGCAGCGTAAGCGCGACAAGTCATGTGACCTTAAAATAACTCTTTTCATTGGTTGCTAACAGTTTTTTTTACAAAGAATGAAATCCCCACCCATTTCCTTCACTTCTTCTTTCACTTTTGTGACTGCAAGACCTGTCTTTTTGCTCTTGAATCTTTGTTGGATTATCATGGCCAGAGCATCCAGCAGCGGTGATGACACAGAGGGATCTATAGATGAAGAGGTTCCTCAGCCTAGAGTTAAGGAGCATTTTATCTGGAATTTTTTTGATGTTCCTGAGGGACGTAAGAAAGTAAATGCTCCAAAGGTGGAGTGTAAGATCTGCCATACTGTGCTTTCCAAAGGAGACCCCACAAGGAAGTACAGTTTTGGTAATTCTTCCATGATTCGCCACGTGCAGAAAAGGCATCCCCAGAACTATGCCCGGGAGAGTGTCAGGGCTCTGGCACGAGAGGCTCCCAGGGATGGTGCCTCTCCTTCAACCGGAGGACCAACTACATCGGTGAGGGGGTGACCAGAAGAACTGTTCCCAAATTTTCAGCCTGCTTTTAATGAAGCCGTAATTAAATGCAGACAATGTGATAAGCTACTTTGTTATGGGGAACAAAGTGTTATGCTCATGGTTCGAGCATTAGAGAACCACCGCTGCCGTCCCCAGTCCTAATTTTGATTATTTTTTTTTGCTCCTGTTGAGCAGTTTCCCATTCCCTGTTTTTGTTTTTGTTAAAAAAAAAGGAAAAAAGAAGACAAAAAAAGTTATTTTCAGAACTACCTCCAATTCTCATCAAAGAGCTGTATTCTTAAAAAAATGAAAAAGAGTAACTGAAGTGGAGTGCAGTGAGAGAGGAGAGGAAAATGAGTGAGAAAGCAAAGAAAGGGACGAGAGGGGAAGGAAAGGGAAGTAGGGGGACTGAAAGAAGGTGAGTGTGGGGAAGGAGAGTGAGGAGAAGAGTGAACATGGGGAATGTGGATAAGTGAAGAAAATGTAGTAAAAGAAGGGTGGTGTGGAAGGGTAAGAAAAGAGCAGTGATGTTTAGGAAAGAGTGGAGATACAGACTGGATAAAGACAATTGAGTGTGAGACAAGGTGAGTAAAGCAGTGAAGAAACAGAGAAAGTGAAAGAAAAAGTAAGAGTAGAAGACGGAAGGCCTCATTGATGAGGCCATGCGTCACTTTTACGCCGCCGGTGCGTCACTTTTTGTGACGCACCAGTGCTGTAAAAAATGAACCTTGTTGAGTCATATTTACAAAGTGACGCATCTAGGTAGATGCGTCACTTTTTAAACCCCTGCACCACATTATACCTGAGCCAGGTGTAATGTATGCAAAGGGGGCGTATTAACGCAAGAAAGGGTCGTAGAAGTGACGCAGTGAAATCTATGAAATTTCAATGCGTCACTTTTAAGACACCATTGCGTCAAAATCTTGCGCCTGCCTCACAGCAGGCGTAAGACTGACGCAGGCCCTTTCACATGGGACTGGCCACATGTGAATGAATGCATTGCTGGAGTTGCATCACTTTTGTGACACACTCCAGCAATACATCACTTTTGCGCTTACAGATACGTCAGAAATAATGACGTATCCATAACTCCTTGCGACATAATGCGTCATACATTAAATATGACGCATGAGTAGAAGACTAAAGGCCTCATTTATGAGGCCATGCATCACTTTTATTCCACCGGTGCGTCACTTTTTGTGACGCACCAGTGGTGTAAAAAATGCACCTTGTTGAGTCATATTTACAAAGTGACGCATCTAGGTAGATGCGTCACTTTGTAAACCCCTGTGCCACATTATACCTGCGCCAGGTGTAATGTATGCAAAGGGGGCGTATTGACGCAAGAAAGGGTCGTAGAAGTGACGCAGTGAAATCTATGAGATTTTACTGCGTCACTTTTAGGACACCGTTGCGTCAAAATCTTGCGCCTGCCTCACAGCAGGCGTACGACTGACGCAGGCCCTTTCACATGGGGCTTGCCCCATGTGAAAGGATGCATTGCTGGAGTTGCGTAATTTTTATGACACTCTCCAGCAATGCATCACTTTCCTCTAAACACTCTACTTTATGTTTTTACTCTATTTTTTTACACTGTTTTTCCTCCTGGTGCGCTCAGGGTGCGCGTCCCGAAGCGCGCACCTGGGAAGGCACCCAGCGCTTACCCCGCAAAAATAAAAAAAATAAAAACGTTTTTTTGCCCTTCAGGGTCCTTCTAGGCCCCCCTCAGAAAACCTAGGGGGTCAGGGGGTGTCTACTCTGCCCCCTTTTAAATATTTTCCCCTTTCTTTTTTACCTCTTGTGTCTCGATTCTACCGAAACACCCGACAGCCAATCAGCTTTCCGCTCGCGCACTCCCGTAGCGCGCAGGGTGCGCTCCCCGGTACGCGCACCTGTGAGCGCTCGGAGAGCGCCTATAGATATATATGTGTTTTTGAAGTTAATTTAAAAAGAAAACACTTGAGCAATTTTCAGCAAATATAGCAAAGGTTCATCTGCGTACCAGTCCCTACAATTTTGCCAAGTTTGGCGTAATTCCGTTCAGCGGCTCGGGCTGTAGACTTGTCAGACCGTCCTATGGAAATTAACATGGGGAAAACACGTTTTGGGACCTCCCTTTTTTCTCAGCCTCCTCTTCACGAATCCCCCCGAAACTTTCAGGGAAGGAGCGGAGCGGAGCTGGCCAAAATTGTGCATGGGTGTGTTGGTGAGTGAATGGATATCTCAGTGCTACATGTCCAAGTAAGTACATATGTAAAACACAGTCCATGTGAGAGTTGGCATATATAAATGACTATATATGATAGCCTGTGATTGCATAAGTGACTGTATCTATCAATGTGTACTTGTGTCAGTGATTGTAAAAGAGAGTAAGTATGTGTTAGTCTATGTTTAAATAAGTAAGGTTTTGTGTGTATAACTGTATAGATGAGGAAATGGGAGTGTGATTGATTCTTTACATGACGGACTAGGTGTGAGAGTAACTCCATGGATGAGTGGCAGTGTGTGAGTCTCTGTATAGGTGTATGAGTGCATATGATAGTTTTGTATTGATGAGTGACTGTATGTATAAGTGATTGTATGGGTGAATGAGTGGATGTGTGTGTAGACCTAGGAATCAGTGAGTGCTTATGTGGTAACTGGTATTGCTGTGTCAATGGTTTCAGGAATGGTAGTTTGTATTTAACACTGGGTGTATCACAGGTTAGATTAGAGTGTGAGGAGGTGTATTGTAATATCACATGGATGGTGTCATCAGTGATGTCATCAGTGATGTCATTTGAGATGTCAACAGTGATGTCATTTGGGAGGTCATCAGTGATGTCACTGACCATGTCATGAATGATGTAATATGTGACATCATCAGCAGTGGATTGCCGGTGCGCGAGTTATAGTGAGTCCAACTAACTATAACGTGGGAATTTCAATGGTTTTGTATGAGAAAAATGTTTAGCTAACTATAACTGGTGTGAAACCTATGTTTTTTTTGTGAATTTCAAAGGTTTTTTAAATGCTAATTCCTAACTATAACAAATGTGAAACCTATGGTTTTTTCAGTGAATTTCAAAGGTTTTTTAAATGCTAATCCCTAACTATAATGATTGTGAAACCTATTGTTTTCTCAGTGAATTTCAAAGGTTTTTAAAAGCTAATTCCTTTGTATATCGAGTTTGTAACCTACGATTTTTAAACAGATTTTTTTTTTATTAGCTGTTTTTTATAACTATTAATTATTAATCTTTTTTTTTCAAAAATTATTTTTCCAATGTATTTTTCATGTAGGTTTTTTTTTATCATTTTGTCTTGGAATGCTCAGTGTGCGCGCACCGGTAAGTTCACCCGAGAGGGCAGCGAGAGCGCTATTTCCGCATGCGGAAAAAAAAAGTACGTATTTAAACTAAATAATAATGCAAGACATACAGTAGCATACTTATAAAAGTAGTATTTTTGATTTTAAATAACCGTATTTTAACTTAAATGCATTTCCGAAAACCTAGCAAAACGTCATTTAGGCGTGCCGCGTAAGCGCCCACGGAAGCGCCTACGTTCGTGCTGCATAAGCGCCCCCGGAAGCGCCTACGTTCGTGCTGCGTATGCACCCCTGGAAGCGCTCCGGTGCGCGCAGCGTAAGCGCGTCAAGTCATGTGACCTTAAAATAACTCTTTTCATTGGTTGTTAACAGTTTTTTTACAAGTAATGAAAACCCCACCCATTTTCTTCACTTCTGCCTTCACGTTGGAGACGGCAAGACCTGTTCCTTTCTGTTCTTCCATTTAGTGAAAAGAATGGCTGCCAGACTACCCAGCAGCAGTGAGGAATCTGATGAGTTCATCCAGGAGGAGCCTCCTCAACCCAAGGTGAAGGAGCACTTTATATGGAAAAAAAAATCCATACCACCCGGATTGAAAAAGGTTAATGCTCCAAAGGTGGAGTGCAAAATTTGCAAAACTGTACTTTCATGGGGTGACCCTAGAAGAAAATATATTTTTGGCAACTCCACCACAATGATTCGCCATGTTCAACGAAGGCACCCCCAGAAATATGCCCGGGAGAGTGTTAGAGACCTGGCACGTAATCCCCCAAGGGATGGTGCCTCAACATCCACTGGAGGAGCAACAACATTGGGGAGAGGAAGAGCAGTGGAGCTGATCTCCAACATTCAGCCTGTTTTCAGTGACATCACTATCAAGTGTGTTGAACTGCTTTGCTACGGTGAGCAGAGTATCATGCTCATTGCACGCAAAAGGGAAGAACAGCGATGCTCTCCCCAGCCCTAATTTTTCACCTTTTTTTTGCTCCTGTTGAGCAGTTTGGCATTCCCTGTTTTTGTTTTTGTTCAGAAAAAAACCTAAAAAAGAAGAAAAAAAACTGTTATTTTTAGAACTACCTCCAATTCTCCAAAAAGAGCTGTATTCTTCACAAATTCAAAAGGAGTGAGTGAAGTGGAGTGCAGTGAGAGAAGAAAGGAAAATGAGTGAGGGAGCAAAGAATGGGACGAGAGGGGAAGAGAAGTGAAGTAGGGGGACTGAAAGAAGGTGAGTGTGGGAGGTGAGTGAGGAGAAGGGGAGTGAACAAGGGGAATGAGGATAAATGAAGAAAACAGAGTAAAGGAACGGGGGTGTGGAAGGGTAAGAGAAGAGCAGTGATGTGGAGGAAAGAGTGGTGATAGAGACTGGATAAAGGCAAGTGAGCATGAGACAAGGGGAGTAAGGGAGTGAGGAGACAGAGGAAGTGAAGGAAAAAGTGAGAGTAGAGGACTGATTGAGGGAGGAAAGAAAGATAAGTGAGGGAGTGTGGCTGAGTTATAGGGCAAAAGCGTAACAGAAGAGGAGTGAGAGACTAAGAGGACAGAGAGAATAGGGGTAACAGAGAGAGAGTGAGGGAAGGGTAGTGAGTAAGTTAGAGGACAGAAGGATTGAAATAAGCAGTTACTGAAGTGGAGTAAGGAGATTAAGGGAAGAAAAAAGAGTGAAGTAGCGAAGGATGGGAAGAGAGAGGAAGGAAAGTAAAGGAGAAGGACTGAAAGAAGGTGAGTGTGGGAGTATGGTTGAGTTATGGGGAGTGAGCATGAGAGAAGAGGAGTGACAGACTAAGGGGACAGAGAGAATGAGGCTAACAGAGAGAGAATGAGGGAAGGGGAGTGTAGAAGTAAGAGGACAGAGGGAGTAAGAGCAGGAGTTAGTGAAGTGGAGTAAGGAGAGTAAGGGAAGGGAAAAGAGTGAAGGAGCGAAAGAAGGGAAGAGACAGGAAGACAAGTAAAGGAGAAGGTTTGAAAGAAGGTGAGTGTGGGAGTATGGCTGAGTAATAGGGAGTGAGCGTGACAGAAGAGGAGTGACAGACTAGGGTGACGGAGAGAATGAGGCTAACAGAGAGAGAATGAGGGAAGGGAAGTATAGAAGTAAGAGGACAGAGGAAGTAAGAGACACACATACTGCTTGCAGAGACAGATATGGTTGATTACATGTAACATCCTGGTCATGTGCCTAAGATCACACTGGTCACATGTAATCTACCATGTCTTTAAAAAACATGTACTTCCATATTTTTAAAGACATCAACTAATCTCATTATTCACTCAGATCCATTTAAAATCAAGCTTGACTCACAGTGTAATCTTAGGCACATAATCAGGATGTTTTATGTAATCTACCATGTCTTTAAAAAACATGTACTTCCATATTTTTAAAGACATCAACTAAGCATATTATTCACCCACATCCATTTAAAATCAACCTTGACTCACAGTGTGATCTTAGGCACATGACCAGGATGTTACATATAATCTACCATGTCTGTCTCTGCAAGCAGTATGTGTGTCTCATATTATTTCACTGTCTCTACAGACAAAAAAAGGCCACCTATATTTAAGCAAGTCATAACATTCATTTCTCATTACATGGAACATCCTGGTCATGTGCCTAAGATAACACTGTGAGTGAAGCTTGATTCACCCATCAGTGTGATCATATGACCAGGATGTTACATGTAATCTACCATGTCTTTAAAAAACATGTACTTCCATATTTTTAAAGACATCAACTAAGCAGGTTATTCACCCAGATCCATTTAAAATCAAGCTTGACTCACAGAGTCATCTTAGGCACATAAGACACATGTCATGACACACACAAGGACAGAAATGACACACAGAAAAAGAGAGAATATGCATGTGCAAAGTGACATGAGACACAGTCACAGAGTACCTTTTAACCTAGGCGCAGGTGACATTATTGAAAAATGTGAACATGTAATTCCTTATTTCACACTGAAACTCAGTGTGATCTTTGACAAAAATTTAAAAGCATACCTTTTTAGCAGAAAACATTTTCTATATTACATTGTTTTTCACACAAAGCACAGCCCATTTCAATGACCACTACAAAGCAAAGCAGAAACCTAACTAATTTCCAAAATACATTTCCAATATGCACCATACAATTTTTAAACAGCATTACAAAAAAACCTAACACACAATGCATGAATAAATAAGCACAATATGCTTCTTAATCTTCCCTATACTGCATACAGCAGTGTATCTTCATTAAATGAATCATATATCAGATAACACACAGGCACAGAGTATAGTGAGACACAGGCAAAGAATACTGTTTAAGCTAATTGAGGCAAACCGTTACAAGGTACAGGTGACATTATTGAAAAATGTGAAAATGTTTTCCCTTATTTCAAACAGAAACTCAGTGTGATCCTTCACCAAAATTTAAAAAGCAGACTTTTTTTCCAGAAACCATTTTCCATAGTAAATCGTTTTTGCCACAAAGCACAGCTCATTTTAATGACCACTACAGAAACAAAGCAGAAACCTAACTCATTTTCAAAATACATTTCCAATATGCACCATTCTATTTTTAAACAACATTACAAAAAAAGACACAAAATGCAAGAATAAAGAAGCACAATATGCTTCTTAATCTTCCCCATAGTGCACACAACACTATTTAATAAAAGAATCATTACTCACCTTTAAAAATGATTTGAAAGATGTAGAACAGTGTCAGTCACACACAACAGATTTTCTTAAGCAGAATCTCTGAATAATGCTTCTTTCACTGGAGCCTCAGAATAATGGCACAGATTCATTCTCATTTCAGACCCATATTCTTGTACATAACCAATCAAAATTCTTCCCACACAAATTCAAAACCAAACTGCACATTTTAATTGGTTGTACATTTGAACACTTTGAAACTCACATAATATTCACCCATCCCCCCAGTGCTCATTCACCCTGTTACCATGGTAACTCCCTCCTAACCCAGCACAGAGTTGAGTTCATCATACTATGTTGCAAAAGAATCCAGCAAGGTTGTTTGACCTCTCAATGCACTAGCTAATCATGTGCAATGTTTCTTTAAATGACTTTTTCTCAACCATTGAAATTACTTCTTTAAAAAAAAAAGCATGCACCCTAATTTTCAGTGGTGAATTTTAAGAAAGCACCAATCATTTCTTGTTTTTCAAGTGCACTGAATCTCAACCACTTTTTTTTCATAATGACACTGCCATTTCATTTCCACAACTCATCTGAATACAAGCACATCTACCTTCAAATGCCAAAAGTCTGGTTTGTGGGTCATAGCTATATCTTCTGGAGTGAAAAATTTGCAAGCAACAGAGGTATTTACAACCTTGATTTACCAAATGTGAACATTGTGTGCATTGGACAGAGAGGATTAAGAAGTCACCAATTGATACCATTGATACAATCCTTCATGCATCTTCCACACCCTGACCTCATAATTGTGCACTGTGGTGGAAATGACCTAGGCACTTTGACTGGGGTAGGTCTGGAAATGCTTTTAAAGGAGATCTTTGGGCAATTGATGTAACTTTTTCCAAAAACTGCCTTGGTATTTTCTAATATATGCCAAAGGCAAAAATGGAACTGGTCCAACCAATTTTGTCCACAGATTGAGAAAGCAAGGAAACATGTAAATAAAACTGTTTCTGCTTTCCTTAGAGACTATGGTATGGGTTCCATTTACCACAACAACTTGCGTTACAACATGCAAGGCATCTATAGGAGAGATGGTGTACACTTGACAGATGAGGGGAATAGAGTCTTCCTCTTGGATTTGAGACTCTGCATTGGTACCTACTTGTAGGTACAAAAACACCCACATAACACAACAGCTCTTTTCAGAGCTACCCTACCTCTAAGCATTCTAAATAATTTTTTTACTCTATTTTTTTACACTGTTTTTCCCCGTGGTGCGCATACCGAGAGCGCACCTGGGAACGCACCCAGCGCTTACCCCGCGAAAATTAAAAAAAATAACTTGTTTTGCCCTTTAGAGTCCTTCTAGGCCCCCCTCAAAAAACCTAGTGGGTCAGGGGGTGTCTACCCTGCCCCCTTTTAATCATTTCCCCCTTTTTTTTCACCTGTTGTGTCTCGATTCTACCGAGACACAAGATGGCGGACTCTCCGGACTGTTTAGAATGTTGACAGACATCCGATAGCCAAACTGCTTTCCGCTCGCGCACTCCCGTAGCGCACCGGGTGCGCTCCCCGGTACGCGTACCGGTGAGTGCTCGGAGCGCGCCTATAGATATGTATGTGTTTTTGAAGTTAATTTAAAAAAAAACACTGGAGCAATTTTCACCAAATATAGCAAAGGCACATCTGTGTACCAGTCCCTACAATTTTGCAAAGTTTGGCGGAATTCCGTTCAGCGGTTCCGGCTGTAGTCGTGTCAGAACGTCCTATGGAAATTAACATGGGGAAAACACGTTTTGGGCCCCCCTTTTTTCTCAGCCCCCACTTCACGAATCCACCCAAAACTTTCAGGGAAGGAGCAGAGCGGAGCTGGCCAAAGTTTTGGAAAATTACACGCAAATTCCTCAACCGGCGCCAGAGTTATTCCCAATAGAATGTTGCGGATTTCCTATGGTAGCTGGGTCCTAACTATAACTACCTACTGGCGACCGCCAGTAGGTAATATATATATATATATATTCACTGAAAAAACCATAGGTTATAGACCATATATAGTTAGGAATTAGCATTTACAAAACCTTGAAAATTCACTGAAAAAAACATAGGTTATAGACCATATATAGTTAGGAATTAGCATTTAAAAAACCTTATTTTACTCACACAAAACCATTGAAATTCCATATATAGTTAGTTGTACTAACTATATATCGCGCACCCGCAATCCACTGCTGATGATGTCACATATTACATCATTCATGACATGGTCAGTGACATCACTGATGACATCACTGATGACATCTCAAATGACATCACTGATGACATCACTGATGACATATCATCATGTATAGCTTCGGTAACTATACAATGCATCGTCACATGAACAGGTGGCATCCATTGAACTACAGCCAGGCAGAGATACGTGACATGCAAGATAACCCAACAACAACTCCTGTGGCCAGGTCAACATCACTGATATCGTTCACAGGAGCAGAGGCACAGGAAACCGTGCCAAACATTCAGGAGAACTTTGCTCATATGAAATTTACCTGTATGTATTGCGGTGCATTGCTGTCATGCCTGTTTTTTGTTGTTTCCCCTCCATCAAAAACAAAAAAAAACATAAAACTGTTAAAAAAATACAAAAAAACAAAAAAAAATCAAAAAAAAAATATATATAAAACAACAAAAATATTTAAAAAAAAGTTCTTTTCAGAACTACCTCCCCTTTCAAAAAAAATTGCTAGAATGTTTAGCACTCTGGCAAGCTCTATTTCTTTTAGTTCGCTTCCCCGTTCGCTTCCCGGTTCGCGAACCGGGAGCGAACCAAACATTTTTAAAAAAAAGAAGAGTAAGTATAAGAGAAGTAAACAGAGAGTAATGTTAAAAGAAAGACAGCTATAGGGAGTAAACCAGAGATACTGTTTAATAGATCTATTTACCGAAGAAAAGATGGAAGAGGGTATAATTGTGAAAAACAAAATAGATAAGGAAGTGAAAGAAAAAAAAGAGAGTAGAACAATAACAAAGAAGAGTTTCTTGGAGAATGTGAGTGAATGTTTAAAATCAGATTAAAACATGTGGAATAACAGAGAGAAAAAACAGAAAACAGAAAAGAAAAAATAACAGAAAAAGATTAATTGAAACAGCAAAGAAATGTAAATAACATAGAGCCATATCATCAACATAGGCAATAAAAGTTTTGCAGCTTTTATCGGCAGAAATGTGTCGCTAAAGCCGCTTTTGCGGCGGAAAACTGCAGCTAAAACCACTTTTGCAACAGTTTTCTGCCAATAAAAACAGCAATAATGTTATTGGCTGTGTTCATAATATGCCCCTTAGTGTGCTTCAACTACACAGAAGAAGCATAATGAACAAGTAGTGAAAGAGTGATCAGTCAAAGACAGTAAGAGTAATAGAGACGGAGTGAGTGAACAAGAGTGAGGAACTATGAGAAGAGAGGGACTGAGAAAAGGAGTGGAAGGAGTAGAGTAAGTAGGTAATAGAGAAAGGAATGAGGGAAGTAGCAAAGGCAGGAAACTGAGGGTTAAAGAAATGAAGCTGTCGAACTACTAGTAGGTGAATGTGATAGAAATGTAACGAAAAGAGTACAAAACATTTACCTTATAATTGTCGTTAACTTACTCACTTTTTGTTTTTATACTTTCAATCTGTGAAAGAGAGAACAAACATTTGAAAAATATTAAAACATGTATTTAAAAATTAGAAAAGACAAGGGAAAAGATTGAAGGACAAACAGTTTTTCAACAACTTTGACACTTACAGAAGCTTCTGCTTCTCCAGGCCCCCTACACAGTCCTAAAGATATACATTTTAAACTAACAGTATCTTGATGCAGATGAAGTGAGGCCTATCTTAAAACATGGTGCATCTTTTGCACTGCTGTTGTCTCACAAAAGTGTCACAAGACACTAACATTTTAAATGATTGTTTCAGGATGCCAATAAGATGTGTCCTATCCAGAGGTTTGTTTGAGGTGAGGCCTACTCAGGGTTCCGAATGAAATTTCGAGTTGTTGAAGAGAACAGAGGACATATTACATGTGAAGGCCTACCAATGAAGTAAGTCATGTCCACTTCACTCTTGAACAAAGGCCAGACCTCTTCTGTGTCCGTGGACAGACCTAAACTTCATCTGCACAATGTCATTCGTAAACTTAGGAAACACAGGTGATGTAATTGAAAAATGTGGAGTTTCTTTTCCTCATTTCACAATCACATCACCTGTGTTGCCTTTGGTTAGGTATCTCATAGTGTAGATGGAGTCTAGCATATCAAAGAGTACATAGAAGTTGAGCAGTATATACAACAATTTTGACATTTACAGAAGACTTAGCTTCTTATCTTGTTGGAGATGAAGTCAGACCTGTCTTGCAACATGGTGCATCTTTTGCATCACTGCTGCATCGGTTTCATGTGGCACGGTTTTTTACAGCATGACACATCTGCCTAGATGCATCAATTTGTAATTTTGTCGCCTCATAGCAAATCTTTTGCACCGCCGCTGCATCACAAAAGTGACGCACAGTGGCGCAAAAGAGGCATACACCTATCATAAATCTGTCCCTAACATTTGAAATGATTGATTCAGGATGACGATAAGGTGTGGCCTCTCCAGAGGTTTGTTTAAGGTGAGGCCTACTCAGGATTGCATATATCATTTTTATGCTTGTTGAAGAATACAGAGGAGATAATACATGTGAAGGCCTACCAATGAAGTAAGTCATGTCCACTTCACTCTTGAACAAAGGCCAGACCTCTTCTGTGTCCGTGGACAGACCTAAACTTCATCTGCACAATGTCATTCGTAAACTTAGGACACACAGGTGATGTAATTGAAAAATGTGGAGTTTCTTTTCCTCATTTCACAAACACATCATCTGTGTTGCCTAGGCTTAGGTATCTCATAGTGCAGATGTAGTGCAGCATATTAAACAGTACCCAGAAGTGCAGCACTGCATGCAACAACTTTGACACTTACAAAAGCTTCAGCTTCTGCATGCCCCCTACACAGTGCTAATTATATACATTTTAAACTGATGGTATCTTGCTGGAGATGAACTGAAACCTATCTTGCAACATGGTGCATCTTTTACACAAAAGTGACCCACAATGGAGCAAAAGAGGCGCACGGCCACCATAAATCTGACCCTAACATTTTAAATGATTGTTTCAAGATGCCAATAAGGTGTAACCTATGCACAGATTTGTTTCAGGTAAGTCCTACTCAGGGTTGCAGATGGAATTTAGGTTTGTTGAAGAATACAGAGGAGATATTACATGTGGAGGCCTACCAACGAAGTGAGTCATGTCCACTGCACTCTTGAACAAATGTCAGACGTCCTCTGTCTCCAGGAACAGGCCTAAACCTCATCTACACAATGTGATGTGTAATGTTAGGAAACACAGGTAATATAATTGAAAAACGTGCAATTTTTTTTGCTCATTCCACAATCATCTCACCTGTGTTGCCTTTGCTTAGGTATCTCATTGTGGAAATGTAGTCTATCATATGAAAGACTACGTAGAATATGAGCACTGTATGCAACAACTTTGACACTTACAGAAGCCTCTCCTTCTCCATGCCTCCTACACAGTTCTAAATGTACATCATAAATGCAAACAGTACAGAATTAATTATACATGTTAAATGGTTTATTTTAGCTGTTCTCAGAATGTATCAAATTTCACTAAAAACAGTGACTTGAAGGTATTCATCATATAACAGCGGGGAAAAAAAAACACAATCAAAATGATTGTGTTTAAAAAACCCATACAACATAACAAATCAGAATTCAGAATTCCTTAAAGTTAACTTACTTTCCATGACGTCGAAGGATGTCCTATGAACAGCTTACACTCTGTTGTGCTGTTATTACTTTCAGACAGCCACTTTCTGAAAGAAAACCTCCATCGTTTTGAAAAACATGTTACATACAATAAATGACTTCTTGCTCTCTACCACACGTTTCCACAAGGCCAAATCATGTCAGAGCCATTTATAACTCTTAGAATTCTTGTAAGCCAATCCCGTCATGTTGTATTTCCGCAACTTTCACAATTAAAATGTTGAAGATCATTTTCACAATCCTGGACTAGTAATATCTTCCCCTTCTTGCTCAGTCATGTTCTACATTTCCTATGACACTGATACTGCTTACTATGAAGCAGACTTACACTATCTCTATGACTACTACAATTATTTAATTCTCTACATCACTTTTAATCACAAAGCAATATAAAACAGTAGACAGCATTGCAGACTTACATTCCCTCTACTCCATGTTTTGATTGGCTGCTTCAATTTGCTTATAAAAAGAAACAGTTTTTCTGCATTCATTCAAAGTGCAGATATTTCTCCATGACGTCCAGTGTTATGGTAAGAAGTTATGTCTCTGTACTACACTTATCCTCAAGGCCAAATCCTGTAGGAGCCATTAGAAGTTCTTGAAATTCCTCAGAGCACATCCCGAGATTCTTTCCCTAAAATGTTGGTTTTAAAAAACACCAGGTAAGAGTTTTTAAGGTCATACGGCAATTTTTTAAAAAAAATTAAAACAGAATCATTGCAGAATGACCAGCCATTTCTAGACTTTAAATAAACTGTGTAATGTCCTGATGTTATTGAAGGACCGTCATGATATATAATTGCTGCAGTTACAAAAGTTCTTCCTGATATTGACAACTGTGAAGCCACAAAATTTTTAATTAAAGTTGTCAATTTTGTTCCATCAGGCCTACATCATTGGAACATTAAAATAACATACTGGCCATATGTTCGTATAAATAATGTGGACATCATTTCAGATTTACATTGGCTACACTCCATGTTGTGATCAGCTGCTTTTACTAGTTTATTAAAAGAGACTGATTTACTGTCTGGCAAAGTTAAATATATAAATCTTTCTGAGTCTACACTAGTAGTACTTGATACCCTACAGTTCTCGCAGTCATGCTGCCATTGATAAGAAAGCCCAAACAGGTGATCTACATCTACACCTTCAGCATGCAATACATCAAGCATATACATTAAAAACTCCTGACAATCTTGTTGAATATTTTGAGAGAATTGTGTTTGGCCTGAACATCTGTCTAACAGATTTCGAATTGCAGACACACTTTCTATTTTTGTTCTATCAGTGCTTCATTTCTCTAACACAGAATTTAACAAACTGCAAAATCTTTGATCAGAATTGACCAAAATCTCTTCTTTTACATTTTCTAGAGAAAACAAAACATTAACCACTACATTAGCATAGCAGTTGACACCAGAACTGTTTTCAAATTGAAAGCCAACAACATCTTCAACAGAATCCTTTTTGTTTCTGCTTATAATTTCAGGTTCATCGACTTTTCGTCTTTTTGCTACAACCTCCCCAGTATTGGTCACATTTCTTCGTTTCCGGTCTACCACACGTTTCTCAAACAAAGGATATTGAGGCAAATGTGGCGCATACTCTCTTCTTAACCTATTGTATTCCTTAACACAATCTAGATCCGCACAAATGTTTGTGACATCACACTCAATCAAGTACAATCCCGATAAAGTTCTAACTCGTGACAATGCCACATATGCCATACCCTCCTTGAACACAGAACTGCCAATATTCACCAATGCACTGTCTATACTTAAACCTTGCGATTTATGGATTGTCACCGCATATGCCAATCAAACAGGAAACTGCTTACGGCGAACATATAAGTCTTTTACAAGCAAAAATCTAGCTGAACAACGACCAATTAGCTGTACTTCCTCAATGCCATCAAATTTAATTTTTTAAAATTCAATTCCATCTCTATTTCTGTATTTTACAAAATCAACAACATTACCCATTGATCCATTTACCAGACCTCTTTCAACATGTAAATTCCTTCTTAAAATTATACGGCAGTTCAAGCACACATTCAGAGTCTTTTCAAAACCTGCAGTTTTAGATATAGTCTTCTCTAATGAATCCAATTTTGTTTTCAAATTCTCAGACAAAATAATTGTTGATCCCATATGCTCTACTCTGTCAATAGCTTCCAGTTTCACAATCTCTTGCTTTTCTAAATGCAATATTTTGTTGTTGAATTTGGCACATTCTGCAAGAGTTGGCATCAAACATATTCCAGATTTCTTCTCAGTAATTTTCTGAAAAATATTCTCAGGCACAACATCTTGTTCTGGATATAAATTTGACAGTAATCGTGCATGTAAAGCTTCTTTCCCATGCTCGGTCACTTTTCCAATTCTAACATCTTGTAGAATAGTCTTGTAAACTTCATCCTTCGCCTAACGCATATTTTCATGCAGTTCAGCATAATTGAAGTTTTTTTTTTTTTTAAACTTTATTGTTAGGAAGGAATAGTGGTTAATCAGTTGCATACATCCATTCGGTAATCGTTACATTTCGCACAAGTTATCATTGCAGTAATTAACGAACTACAGTTTCGTAACTTAGGACAAAGTGGTCTGCTGCTTCACGGGTCTTGTATACGCATCAACTGTAGGATACTTTACGTAAAGTGCAGAACCTTGGTACCCCTTCCCTCCAACATCAGTGATGGCTACATCTCTTTTCATTTAGAACATTAGTAACAAACTTCCCAACTTACCCCCCAAACATGTGTCATCGTAACCCTTTTGTGTCTCCCACAGCTCGTAGTAGCCGGTGCCCCTATTCGTACTGCAGTATAAGGCCAGGTTATTGCCGCCTATGTAACATTGTCATGTACCCGAGGCCATCGCCCCGCAACCGTTCAGTTACTCTTCCTCCCCCTCTGAGTCTGATTCCTCCCCTTCTGGTAATGGCTCACAAATTTCCCCTCTGTACATGTTCCAAGCCGCCCAGACTTTGTTCCATTTCCGGGGTGCTGCTCGAAGCACGTAAACCGCTCTCTCTGTCACCATTAGGATGTCCATGTTTTTAGCCCATCTACTGGCGGTGGGTACTTCTGGCGCCCCCCATTTCTGTGCTATATCCCGCTTAGCCACTGTCATTGCCAGTGATGCCCAAATCAGCTCATACCTACCCAGATCGTTGGGGTCCCAGATGTTTAGAAGGCACTTACGTGGTTCAGGTAAAATGGAAAGTTTAAGGGCCTGGGAGATGGATCGGAGCACCTGTCTCCAGAATTCGCGTATTTGTGGGCATTCCCATAGTGTGTGGAACAGTGTCCCTTCCTCCCGGCAGCCTCGCAAACAGAAGGGGTGTATTGCTCTCTGTATTCTGTGCAGCAGTGTCCTGGTGTAATAGATGCGGTGTAGGATTTTAAGTTGGACCAATCTGAGCTTACTAGAGATTCCCACCTCCTACGGGGAGGCCAGGGCCTCATTCCATTCAAATTCGTCTGTCTCACCTAGGTCCTCTTCCCACTTTTCTTTAAGCTTTAGCGTCGGGTCTTTGAGATTGTTGATCAGCTTTTTGTATGTAAGGGAGGTGGCGCTTTGGAGCATGAAATCTGTTAGCAGTCTATCTTCCAAAGGGGAAGAGTCCGGTAGTGTGGTGCCGGTAGGGATAGTCTGCAGTAATGCATGCCTAATCTGGACATACCGAAACGTTTCTGTGGGTCCGAGGTTGTATTGCTGTTGCAGTTGTGGAAATGGTATTACTGAGTCAATGTCCCAGAGGTCTCCTACTGTAGAGATGCCTATTGAGTCCCACCGCTCAAACCCCTTACAGCCTCTCAGGTTCCCCAGTGCTTTCGTGTCCCACAAGGGCGTCATTTTAGTGAGTCGGCCTGCCCACCCCAGCCGGGCCTGTGCCACGTGCCACAGCGCCACCGTGTGTTTGGTCGGACCAATAAGGGCCTTCAGTTGTGATTTGTTGTAGAGCACGGACAGCATACAGTCCGTCCCCAGTTGTTCCCAATCCGCCCGATAGGCTGGGTCGTCTTTCGGGGCGTGGATCCAATAGTTTATAATCTTGAGTTGGGCCGCCCAGTAATATAGCTGAATGTTGGGGAGCGCTATGCCCCCCTCGTACCAGCTCTTTACCAGCTTGTCATACGCTATGCGCGCCGGGCCTGTGTTCCAAAGCAGGACCGTGACCAGCGCAACAATCTGTTGGAAGTAACGCTGAGGTACCAGGTGTGGAGTATTCTCCAGGACGTAGAGGAGTCTTGGGAGGGCCATCATCTTGTACAATGCCGCCCTGCCCAGCAGGGTCAGGGGGAGGGCCGCCCAGTGCTTAACATCTGCTCGCAGGCGATCTATGGGTGGTTTTAGGTTGTTCACAAAAAAGTCTGCTTCCCCGCTCGCGATGATAATACCTAAGTATTTGAAAGAGGCCGACGTCGTAAGCATAGGACAGTTCCCCTGCAGTCTCGGCGCCGGGCCTTTTAATGTGTATATGGTGGATTTCGACCAGTTGAGAGTGTAGCCCGATGTGCGCCCATGCGTGTCACATAGGTCTAGAAGGGCTGGGATGCCGGTCTCGGGTGCGGTCATGTAGATGAGCATATCGTCCGCGTATAGCGAGACTTTGTCCTCCCACCCCTCCTCCCATTTGATGCCGGCGAACAGGGGTGTCGATCTGATCTGGATGGCCAGGGGTTCAAGCACCAGCGCGAAGAGCAGGGGGGACAGGGGGCAGCCCTGTCTGGTCCCCCTGCCCAGTGGGAATCTCGGCGACGTGTGGCCATTGGCCACCACTTGTGCAACGGGTTTCGTATAAATCAGCCGTATCCATGATATGTATTTCGGCCCAAAACCCATGCGTTCCAGTACCACAAAGAGGTATTCCCACTCTACTAGGTCGAACGCCATTTTGGCGTCGAGAGAGAGGATCACCGCCTGTTCCGTGAGGAGGTGTGTGCGGGCCAACACTCCGTGAACTCTTCTGAGATTCATCGCAGTGCTCCGGTGGGGCATAAAGCCCGACTGATCAGGGTGGATTAGGGTATTGAGATGGGGCAGCAAGCGGGTAGCTAGAAGTTTAGCTAGTATTTTGGCCTCAATGTTCAACAACGATATCGGGCGGTATGAGGTGCACGCCGTCGGGGGTTTTCCCGGCTTGGGTATAGCTACAACCGTGGCCGTGCGTTGATCCAGCGGCAGCTCTAGTCTGTCCCTACTCTCTAAATACATGGCCAGTAATGGGGCACTGAGGTCTGCAGCCATGGTCTTGTACCATTCTACCGGTATCCCATTAGGGCCTAGTGCTTTACCTGACTGTAACGCCTGGATCGCCAGCTGGATTTCCTCCCCCGTCGGGTCTAGTTCTAGGGTGTCACTATCTTCTTGTGCAATGCTGGGGATGGTGATGTCCGCGAGTGTTGCCATCGCCATTTGTCGTGTGACCCTCCGTTCCGGTGTGTAGATTGCCTGATAGTGTCGTGCTAATTCGCCAACTATTTCTTCCGGGTGTACCAGTGTCCGCCCATCCTCTGTGATGAGCCTATGAATACCTCTCGCTCCCTTCCCTCTCTTATCTAGCCATGCTAGCATACGACCCGCTTTGTCGCCCACATCATAAATTCTATGTCTAGTGTTTGCGATGTACCCTTTCTCTGTCGTTCTGAGGTGGGCTAGGTATTGTTGCTGCCGGAGCATGAGGGTGTGTGTCGCGGACGGGGAGGGGTCTGACATATGGGCGTTATTGGCCGTGTCAAGTGCAAGTTCCAGGTCTGTGAGTTCCTTTCGTGAGTCCCGTTTGTGTCCCGTAATCGCTGCAATGGCCGCCCCCCTGAGGATAGTTTTGTACGCCTCCCATAAGGTGGAGGGCGACTCTACTGTGCCTGTGTTTTCAGCAAAATACAGTGACGTCGCCAGTTTGAGTTTCTTTCGAATCTTGGGGATTTTTAAGAAATTGGGGTAGATTGGGTAGAGTCGAGCATTCCGTTTCCCTCCGGTGGTCAGCGATAGGACAATCGGAGAGTGATCTGAGACCCCCCTGGGCAGTGTGTCCACCTTTTCTACCATATCTAGTCCCAACCCCAGTGTCATAAAGTAGTCTATGCGAGATAAGCTATTATGTACCGCCGAGTAGTAAGTGTAGTGGGTGGTCTCAGCGTGCAAGTGTCGTCCGAGGTCTACAAGGCCTAGGGCTTCCGCAAAGTCCGACAGTGGTGCAGTGCCTCGCGGTCGGGTTCTGGAGGGATAGGTGTCCCTAAGTGGATCCATGATTGCGTTGAAGTCCCCCCCAACAATCGTGTCGCCATCGGGGAGATCAAGAAGGAATTTGCCCAGTGCTGGTAGGGCCACCGAGTGTAGGGCTGGGGGAATATATACTGAAATCACGTTTAGGGTCCTGCCCTCCCACTGCCCATGGATCGCGGCAAAGCGACCCTGGTCATCCGCCACATGGCGGGATACCATAAAGGGGGAAGATCTTCTCACCAGTATGCCTGTTCCCCTGGAGCCAGTAGTGAAGTCAGCGTGGACCGCCATTGTGTATCCACGTCTGTCTAGGGCTTTGCAGGTGGATCCCGTGAGGTGGGTTTCCTGTAGGAGGACCACATCTGGGTTCTGTCGCTTTATGGCCTGGAGTACCAAGCCTCTCTTGATTTTGTCACCCAGGCCCCAGACATTCCATGTCAGTATGCGTAGTGGGGGAATCCTCCCGGCCACGGAGGAGCCCTCGGCGGGCGTGTGATTAAGTGGCCTGGCCATTAGGCTGATGAGGGAGTCTTGCACACAACGTGTGCTGTGGCTTAACCCATGCGTCGACTTGTGTCGTGCTGTGTAGGAGACATGCAGATGTCAGGGTGATAGTACAGTGTATGTGGTGAACGATGACTACAAACAAGATTAAGCATTCCAACATATAAACTTCAATCCCCTCCCCCCTCCCTGCTACCCTGCTCCACGGACAAACACCCGCCCGCATCCCCAACTGTGCAGAGTGCTTTAGCCCTCCCCTATTCATCTTACTTGCTTGTAGGGTTGGTGAGTCCCCTCTGGGCACCGCCTGCGCCCACCCTACTCAGCCACGTCCGAGCCACGGTCCCGCGGCCCACACAATCTCAAAAAACAATACAGTTAAGTGTTACACCGGAGCCAATTGTCCAGAGTCTAGCGGATCTGTCTCAAGGTCCGATTCTATTTCTTTCTCGCCTCCCTGGCGTGGTAGTTGGGAGGACTGACTGGGTGGTGTCCGTTCAGTACGGTGTCGCGGTCGGACTCGCTGTGAGCGGTGCCGCTGCCCTGCTGGTCTCCAGCCCTCCAGCCATTCTTGAGCCACCTCCGGCGTGTCAAAAAACCAGGTCTTCCCCTCGGCCACTACCCGCAGTTTAGCAGGGAACATCATGGAGTACGGCAGTTCTCTGTCGCGTAATGCTTTCTTAACCTCCGTGAAGGACTTGCGTCGCCTGGCCACTTCTGCCGTGTAGTCTGGGAAAAACGCTAAGGTTGCATTTTGAATCCGTACTGGTGGTGAATTCCTTGCCGCCTGTAAAATTGCATCCCTGTCTCTGAAGTTAAAGAGCCGGGCCAGCACCGGTCTCGGAGCCGCCCCCGTCTTGGGCGGGCCCCCCGGGACTCTGTGCGCTCTCTCCACCGAAAAGAAGTGAGATAGGCCTTTGGGCTGGAGTTTGTTCTTGATGAGGTCTTCTATATAGAGGTCCATGGCCCCCTTCCCCTCCGTCTCTGGAAGCCCAAGGATACGTACGTTGTTGCGGCGCGAACGCCCTTCCTGGTCGTCCAACTTGTCGTGCAGGAGCTTGGTGACTTTTTGCATCCTTTCCATGGCCAACTGGAGCTCCGAGGTGTCTTCCACGAGTGATTTTGTGACCACTTCCACCTGTGACACCCTCTCCGCCATTTTGTGAAAGTCCGCTCGCAGCAGGGATACTTCTGAGGAGATGGCGCCCACTGTAGTTTTCACTTCTGAGAGTGTTTTCATGATGTCTTCTAGCGTTATTTTCGTCGTCTTTTCTGCTTCCTGGGCATGTCCTGTGGAGGGTCGCCCCGTAGTTTGCTGATGTCCCTGGTGTCCATAGGCGAATTTATCCAGGTTGGCTTGCGTGGATCCGCTCCTGAGGCCTTTACCCGCCATGGTGTTTGGGTCTGTGAGGGCCAGAGATATGTCCCAGGCGATCGTGACCTGCGAGTCGACTGAAGTCTCTGGTAGTAGGTATCAGCCAGATAGTAGTAGGTCGGGGGGAGGTGGCCAGAGTGTCCCCCCGCTGTCCGTGTAGGTTTCACTGGTCGTTAGCGTGGGAGTCGATGAGCTGCCGGTGCTTTTCGTGCCGTTGCCCCCGGTATTCCCCCACAGCGATGGAGCGGTCTCTGTGATCCCCCCCTCGTTTGTCCGTACTGCTCCGTCTCTCTCTATCACAGCGGCCAGTATAGGTGTCGGGCCCGGGCTGCTGCCCCCTCTCGTGTACTGGACAGGCCGCCGCGTGTTGGGTCACTGCCGCTGTGTCTGCGCTGCTGGCGGCGTCCAGTAGGGTGCAGGCCTGGGGGGTTCCCGCGTTTACGTCCGGTAGGGCGTCGTCCCCCTGGGGCACTGACTTACTGGCTTTAGTTCCGATGTGGTATACGGGCCTGTTGCTCCCCCACTCTCGCGCGGTGTCTGATATTGCCCCACGCAGTGTTGTGCCGCAAGTTAAGCTCTCGTGGGGGGGGGGGTTGTAGGATGTTGTCCCCGTTCCGCGCGGCCCAGGCTGGGGTTACACTGACCTCTGCGCTGCTCAGGTCCCGCTTGGCGGTCGTAGCAGCCCGTTTGCCACCGGAGGACGCCGCCAGGAGTTTCAGGCTTGTTCGGAGTTTTCCGGCAGGTACCGGGGTGCGTTCACTTCCCTTGGCCGGCTCCGCTGCACTTCCGCCGGGGTCCGGACGGCACGCAAAGCCGGTGCCTCTTCACCGAGTGTAGGGCCCCAACTCGCCACACGATGTAACTCAGGCTCCGGTGCATCGATTTCTTTGAAAATTGGACCGGTGACACCGCTTGGGTCCCGGACTCGAACGCCGCCGCTTCAGGCGTGCTCGGTAGCGGATAAATGTGACGGATATGCTGGAAGGCTGCAGTGCCCTCGGGAGCTCTCACTCTATGCGGCCGCCATGTTTGGCTGCTAGCCACGCCCCCCCAGCATAATTGAAGTTTAACCATATATTGACGTTGCCAATGCTCCCTAGGCACTTCCTGGTATCTTCATGCGTGAGCATTTTGAACACAGGTTGCCCTTTCACTGGTGTCAGCTGCAGAAGATCTCCGAAAACAATGATGTGTTTGCCACCAAATAACACATCATACTCTGTTTTGAGAACTTCTTGCATTCTCAAACGCACAAAGGCAAGCATGACATTGGAAACCATGCTTACTTCGTCAATGATAAGAAGTTTCATTTTCCTCAAGATTCTTGAAACTTCACAACAAGCATCTCCAGATAGCTTGTGATATTGTAATTTGTTGTCATGCTCCACTGGCAGCATCAGTAAACGATGTAAAGTAATCCCTTTAATGTTATGTGCTGCCAGTCCAGTTGGAGCGGTGACAACACAAGACAGCGATGACTCTGTCCTTTCCTGCAAATAACATGAAATTGCTTTAATAAGGAAACTTTTTCCAGTTCCCGCTTCTCCACTCACGTACAGTCGGACAGGCTTCAACGACGTACATAAGCACTCTTTCTTGTCATGACTTAATCCATGATCAATTTGCATGGTAACTTCGTCATATATTTTCCTCTGCTCAACGTTGAGTTGTCTTTCCAACTCTTCTAAGTTAACCGCATCCTCCTGAGCATGTGCCATGGCTCTTTCCACTTCATTCATAGCAGTGGCAGCTTCATTTTCGATAACAGGTCCTCCTAGTGGATCCTGACTCAATGAAGCAGAACTCTGACTGTCCTGAGAACTGTCTCTGGCAATCTCGGCTGCAATCGTTGCTTCCTGCTCAATTTCCGCATTCAACATTTCTACATATTTGGGAAAAGCAGGACATTCTATGGTCTCATTGGCAGCAATGAAAGAGTCTTCGTAACAGAGGAAATCTCCAAGCAGTTCCTCTTCTGCACGCCAAGGCTTGAAAAGTTGCAAAAGTGCTAAATAGAAAAACTCCTTTTTTTCAGGAGATTCGCCACTCAATTTTCGATGGTTTACCAAGTGGCATTTTCTTTGCTTGACCAGACATCCCTCACTTCCTATTACAGCATACACTCCTTTCTCAGTATCTTCTTTGATGTTCCTCTTAAATATGTAATTTTGAAGAACCTCATACAGACAAACATTCTCGAGGTGACAGCTTCGATTTGGATAATATGTATCCAACATGTTGGTCTTCAAAATGTCGGTACTGTTTGGCTCCTTTTCTGCCAAATACTCAATTTCCCGCACAGGTTTCAGAACTCGATTACGCGTTAGAGCAAGACCAAGACTCGCCCAAACGATACTCCTGGACTTGGCATAGAGACTTGCTGAAGACAACCGGTCAGAACATTCGTAAGCTCCGATTTCTCGATGCGACAACATCTTCAGACTGAAACTGTACAACTTCTTACTGAGGCTCTTTTCATGGGAAATGTCCTCCCACATATCCTTCAATTCTGTCTTCTCTTTTTTGGTGATGTAAGGTGTCACATACCGAGCCACAGCCATACAGTTATCAGCCACAAACTGTATATCCATGTTAGCATTCCACATGGTCAAAATCACCGGGTTGTAGTCGTTGATGTACTTAGACTCTTCGTTCCTCTTCAAATTGTATGTGTTTTTAGGTGATTTCTTCATCACATTATGTCGCAGCGAAGACATCAAACTGTTTACTCTTCCTTTAGAAATCACCGGTCGTGGAAAGCCGAAACGACATTTGGTGTAGAACTTGTCCTTGTTTCGGAATTTACGACGACAGTACTTTCCACATCGATGGCTTTGGAAACGTAGAACTTTTTCTCTTAGGCTTTTCTTCTCCTTTGCGTTTGGAACAGCACACGTAGAATACTGTTGTATGAAACTCGCCACTGAGTCTTCTGGATCCGTTCCAAATTTAGGTGCATCCTTGATCCACAGCAGCATATGTATATGAGGAGCACCTCTTGCTTGGTACTCCTTTCTCCAGAAGAAATCCAACACCTCTCCAAGAGGTGGATTCTTCTTATTCATGATGAAAGACATCATAGCTTCAAATCTATGATTGAAGTACCTGCATACATTGACTGGATCCAAAGAGCACAGTTCTCCGGGTGTCTTGAATTCGATGTTTTCGATGTTTCCATTTGCCTCTCGTAGAAATTCAAGTAAGTCTTCCCAGCCATACTCGGCACAGCTCAGAGTGAGGAACCATGTGGGAGTTCCTAAGTTCCTCAGCATACATTTTAAATCACCATGACGACGGTACCAGTACTCATTAGTACCACGCTGACACGCCATGAGATTAATCAGGTGAGAATCCAAAATACTGTCTTGGACATTGACTTTATCCATAAAGTCACTTGCCGAGAAGTTTTGCATGTGTATACCACTTTTCAAGATGTGGTTCACTGCATATGACAGTCCAGACAGATCGCTTTCAAACAGGAGATGAAACAAATAGGGAATGCATTGTCGAAACCTAGCATCTCCTGCATACAATCGCAAAGTCCGGTATTCAGAAGCAGGAATTTGATGAGGTCGCTCATCATATCTTCCTCCCTGACCTGTTGGAAAAAGCTGTGGGAAACACCGAGCTTCCAAACTTTCCTCCCAAACACTAATGGGACTCCCTTTGGCTTGTTTCATTTGAAACAACTCAATAGCATTCCCCATGACTTCCTTGGAATGCAAAGGATGAACACTATAATGTTCATATATTTCTTCACTAGTACAGGGTTCTACTTTCTCAATTTGACCAGCACACAAATCGCTATCCTCTTCCTCACTTACTTCCTCTTCTGCAACATATACATTCTTATAGTATTTATTATTTTTTTTCAAATACAATGTTGCCTTTTTAACTTTCCTAACATCCACTAAATCTTGCCATATTTTCTTATTCTTTGTCGGAACCCCATTAACTAAGATAACCAGAGGTTCCTCTTCCACTTTTTCTACTCCAATTGTGTTAATGTTCTTCTTCAAATCTAGAGGCAAATAAACAACTCTTCCCTTTAATCCTCTCTGTAAATCTGATGGAGGCAATTTCCCTGTCTTTGGCTCCATTCTTACAATAGCCTGAAAGGGATGGATACTTTGAATCAAAATAGATTCATAAGTATTTAAATCCTTCAATTCAGAAGGAATCTCAACCAATTCCAGATTATTATGAACTGCTCTAGCAGGCATCTGGTTTTGATTTAATTTGTTACAACAATAAGTACACACACGTTGATCCAATCCCAAATCAAAACAATTTTCTACCATCAAGTATGTTGTGAAATCCTTCCATTCACTATTATTTTCCCTTTCACTTTTTGCATATAAATCCACTAACTTAGTCTGATTCTTATAATAAGTGTGTCGACAACACACACAAGTGAAATTTGGCCTCTCACTTGATTTCACCTCAAACGTCGCAATTTCCAACTGGAAATTATCTGTACTGGAAACCTGTACACTATCTTCCACATTACCCTCTTCTTCTTGGTCAATTTCAACATTCTCCTCTTTACTTCCAAAGTAACAAAACTCAATTTCTTCACATATATTCTTCACATCTATTTCAGAACCATGCAAAAGAGCAGCGTATAATTGTTTAAGCATAATTGCTGGACTCTTAGCATAATACAACATTCTAACTAATTTCCTCACTTTATTATGATGCACTGCTAGCATCCTGAAATGATGAAAAACACTCTGGCATACTCTCCTGGAAAGACAAGCCAGTGAATGACCATGCAAACCTGTCACTCTCTCACTCAACTTCATTTTCTGCTTCAAACTTTTCTTATTAAATGACCGTACAAAATCACAAAGCAAATTGATGGAATCCTGTCGCACACTGCAAATACTACTACACTTCCAGGTGTACACAGGACCCTTAGGACGTCTTCCTAAAACCTCATTACCTAACACCTCTTCTATCTCTGTTGTCACAAGTTTTTCTTTTTCAACTGGACAACCATCTTTCACTTCATAAGCTCGACCACTGGTGTCAACTGCATGCACCAAATCATTATCCTGGAAATAACTCTCCTCATTAAAAAATGCCTCACAGCTTGAACTATGCATCCATTCTCCAGAAAAAACTTCACAAAAATTACTACGATTAACTATTCTCTTCCATCTACTATTTCTTTTGAAATCATAAATTGCCTTGTTTAGCTTCCTAATTCTATTGATTATCAAAATAAATAACTTACGTTTAATTTCAAATGCCTGATCAATAACTTTCTCAACTATTTTTTTTCTCTTATAAAAAAACACTTTCTGTTGACCTTTCTTAATATTTTTTAACAAATTGCCAATTATCCTCTTGCGGAACATTCGTTTACGAATGTCCCTAAACTGTTGTTTCCTTCTACTATCATGCACAGAGTTATCTCTTGCTCTAGCAGTAACATTTTTCATTGGCCTTTCCTTTCCGTTTGAATTGCTTCTCTTTTTCTGGACTGAAACATTTTCTGTAGTAATATTTTTTTTACTACAGATATTTCTTATGAATGTTTTTGTACTCTTACCCGGTGCTTTCTTGGTGACTTGACAAATCTTTTTGTTAGAGGACTGCTGCTTTTTTTTTATTGACCTGCTGTCTTTGACGTTTTGCAGCCTTTCTCAGTCTTTCTTTGGTTGGCATGCTGAAATCTTGAAATGATCTTCAGTTGAATCTGTGGTAAAATATAATAAAAAATGTTATTAACCACTATTACCCAACAGTAAATCAATAACAGTCATCAAAAACTTAACACACTACTTGACATTTTTTAGTGCTTGGCAAATTTAGAATACAGAAATAGCAGAAAAGAAATGGAATTTATATTCATTTTACCTATGCTGTTTTATATGTGAATCTGATCTAATTTTATGAGCATATTTTAATATTTTATTGAAGACACTACACATAACCTGTTTTTGAAGGTGTCTTTATTTTTAAATTAAACGGTTTACATTTTTACTTTTTATTTATTATACATTTTTAAAATAAATGTTTATAGTTCCATAGGCTCAAGCACGTCAGCTTCCCATCCTATGTCATACAATTCTGACAAATCTGCATCCTCATCACGTTCTTCTTCATCCTCAGGATTTAAATCATCCAAGGGATCAACATCCACTGATGTTTCAATTACGAGTTCAATGATGAGGTCGAAATCAACTGATTGCTGATTGTCGCTCATGTTGATGTTGTCTTTATCTTTAAAGAAAGATAACAACAATGAGATGTTGCAGAGTAAGAGACAAATCTCAGAGATTATAATAGTAAAATTGTTTAACAAGAGTAACATTTTGCAGCTATTATTTAGCCATGTCCAGCGATGCTGAGGAGGTGAAGCCTATGTCCAATTTTTCAGTGAACAGGACTCATCTCTTCTTAACCTTGGATAAGCCTCACCGACTCTGTGTCCCCTGCACACACTTAAATGTAAAGGGGTAGATTTATGTTAACTGGCACATCCCCAGGGATGCACCAGTTAACGTGCACCGCTGCTCTGCCACCCATGGTGTGCCGCATTTACAATCAGATAGGACAAAGCTGCGTCAAAACCCTGCGCCTGCTTGAAGCAGGCATAGGTCTTGACGCAGCATTGTGGAGATGGGGCACCCCTGAGCCTTGCTGGAGCTGCATCGCACTTGCGATACAACTCCAGCAATGCGCCACCTTTACGGCACAGATGCGTCACGCATCTGTGCCGTTTTTGCCCCATGGTGCGCCGCATTGTAAATGCAGCACACCATGGGTGGCGGAACAGCGGCGCAGGATGACTGGCACATCCCTGGTGATGCGCCAATCATCATAAATCTATCCCTAAGCTTCTTATCTTGTTAGAGATGAACCGCCATATGTATCATCAAACTATTTTGCATTTCCTAAATAGCGAATTTTAAGGAATAAATAGCGATTCTTTACCATTCCTAATTTGCGATGAGCAAATTGCTAATTGCAAATTAGCCATTCATTTCCATGGGCCAGGAGGCCCATAGCAATGAAGGTGCAATTTGCGATTAGCAATTAGCTCATCGCAAATTAGGAATTTTTCCAAGGGTGCAGGGGCACCCTGCTGCACCCCTGAAAAAGAAATTTGGGGGCATATGGCGCACATACATGCCCTAAGGGCATGTATGGGCGTCATATGGCACCTTTTGTTTTTTGGAAAAAAAACTTTTTGAAAAGAATTTGCAAATTACCACCAACTAGAAGTTGGTGGTAATTTGCAAATCCTTAATGGCATTTTTTGCATATTTTTTGTTTGATACATTGCATTTAAGGAATTGCAAAATTTGCAAATCCTTAAGTGCAATCGCAAAATAAGGAATAGCAAATTTTGCTATTCCTTATTTTGCATCAAACTTGTTTGATACATTCCATTTGTCTAATTAGCATTCGCAAAGGCCGAAATTCCCAGAATTTCGGCCTTTGCGAATGCTAATTAGCTTGATACATATGGCCCCAAGTGAGGCCTGTCTTGCAACATGGTGCATCTTTTGCATCACTGCTGCATCAGTTTCATGTGGCACGTTTTTTTACCGCATGACACATATGCCTAAATGCATCAATTTGTAATTTTGTCGCCTCATAGCAAATCTTTTGCACCGCCGCTGCATCACAAAAGTGACGCACAGTGGCGCAAAAGAGTCATACACCTATCATAAATCTGTCCCTAGCATTTTAAATGATTAATTCAGGATGACGATAAGCTGTGGCCTATCCAGAGGTTTGTTTAAGGTGAGGCCTACTCAGGGTTGCAGATCAAAGTTACGCTTGTTGAAGAATACAGAGGAGATAATACATGTAAAGGCCTACCAATGAAGTAAGTGATGTCCACCTCATTGCGCCAGTCATCATAAATCTATCCCTAAGCTTCTTATCTTGTTAGAGATAAACCGCCATATGTATCATCAAACTATTTTGCATTTCCTAAATAGCGAATTTTAAGGAATAAATAGCGATTCTTTACCATTCCTAATTTGCGATGAGCAAATTGCTAATTGCAAATTACCCATTCATTTCCAAGGGCCAGGAGTCCCATAGGAATGAAGGTGCAATTTGCGATTAGCAATTAGCTCATCGCAAATTAGGAATTTTTCCAAGGGTGCAGGGGTGTCTCAAGAACACACTGCTGCACCCCTGAAAAAGAAATTTGGGGGCATATGGCGCACATACATTTTAAAAACATTCCTTTACCTCAAAAACGATTTTCAAGTCATAATTTGAAAACACTGCCCACGGGGAAATGACTTAAAATGTCCTTAAGACACATGAAAGTGTTTTTTTAAAGCCTTTGCAACTTTTTTGGGTCACTTTTAACATGGCTATGTAACTCAATCAATCAAAATCTAAATTTACCATGCACAGGTGGGAGCATATTTACAAGGAATTTGCTCCACGGGGAAAGGTCTTTTAATTTAATATGGGAAAAATAACATCAGAGACACTGAAATGCCTTATAAAGAAGCATACACCATTATGTCCTTGTCATAAATTTTAAAACCATTCCTTTTCCCCAAAAACGATTTTCAAGTCATAATTTGAAAACACTCCACATGGGGAAATGACTTAAAATGTCCTTAAGACACATGAAAGCGTTTTTTGATTGCCTTTGCAGCATGTTTGGGTCACTTTTAACATGGCTATGTAACGCAAATATTCAAAATCTAAAGTTGCCATGCACAGGTGGGAGCATATTTACAAGCAATTTGCTCCACAGGGAAAGGTCTTACATTAAAATGGTAAAAATAACATCAGAGACACTCAATTGCCTTATAAAGAAGCATACACCATTATGTCCTTGTCATAAATTTTAAAACCATTCCTTTTCCTCAAAAACGATTTTCAAGTCATAATTTGACAACACTCCACAGCTCCTATGCACAAAAACACCCTGTCAGTACTAATACTTCACATTTTCTCCAATTACAATTTCTCAAAGAAACAAAATCTATTTGTAAAACACTTGAGACAAAGCAACATTTGAAAAACACAACTTTCTTCATAATTTTCTCCTTAAAGCACACTATCCTCTATCTAAATTAAAGAAATCTTTTCTCACCTTAGCAAATACTTTATGAGTTTCAAAACAGTCTCAGAAACACACCAATTTGTCTTCAGCAGAGCAAAAGGTATGCACTCCAGAGTCTGCAGCTATCAAAAGCACAGAAATGCTGTAATTCTTCACACATATCTCTCATGTCACCCAATCAAAACTCTTCCCTCACTTTTTTCAAATCAAAACCCTTCCCCCCTCTGCCCTCTCTGCCTTTTTTGCATAGCAACCACCTCTTGGAAGACCTCTGGTGTTTGCAATTTCACACAACAATGTTTCAATTGAACTCTGAACTCTCAGTGCACCTGCATATCCAGTGCATTCTTTCATTTAATGATTTTTTCTTGACCACTCAAAATACATCTTTCAAAGAACTCATCCATGCACACTAAATTTCTGTTTTCAGCAATCAAAATCCACCAATCACTGTTACTGCTTCATTAACACAGAAACTCCACAGTTTTTTCATTTTAAACTCTTATTTTTTCAACTGCCATTTCATTACCACACTTCATCTGACTGCAGCAGCACTTTCTCTCACCATGTTTTCTGTCTGGATTGTTGGACATAGTTACATCTATTGGGCTCAGAGGTATGCTGAGAACAGAAATTTACCTAACCTAAATTTACAAGATGTGGAAATTAAGTGGTTTGGCCACAGAGGATTAAAATGTCACCAATTGATACCATTGGTGAAAACCTTTATGCATTTGCCAAAACCTGACCTGTTAATTGTGCACTGTGGAGGTAATGATGTGGGCACTTTGACTGGGGTAGGTCTGGAAATGCTTTTAAAGGACACCTTTGAGCAATTGATGGCACTTTTTCCTCAAACTGCCTTGGTATATTCAAATATATGCCAAAGACAGAAATGGAGGTGGTCAAACCAATTTTGTCCACAAATTGAGAAGTCGAGGAAGCATGTAAACAAATCTGTTTCAGCTTACATGAGAGACCATGGAATGGGCTCCATGTACAACAATAACTTGCGTTACTACATGCAAGATATCTACAGAGGAGATGGAGTTCACTTCTCAGATGAGGGCAACAGAATTTTCATTCTGAATTTAAGACAGTGCATTGGTACCTACTTATAAGTTCCTAAATGTACCATAAACCCAAAAGCTCTTCTCAGAGCTACCCTACATCTGATCACTCACAATTATAATTTTTCTCTAACTTTTTTCACTAATTTTCAACAAAGTACGCTCCCCGGGGCGCTACCCGGTACGCGAACCGGAAGCTAACCTCGCGAAATTTTTTTAAAAAATGTATTTTTTCGCACATATAAGCCTCCTCAGCCACCCTCAGAAAACCTAGGGGGTCAAGATAAGTCTACCGTGCCCCCTTCTACCCATTCTGAACATTATTTGCCCTCCATCTTGTATCTTAAGTCGACCGAAACACAAAATGGTGGACTCCCGTAACGCTTCAGGTTCGCGTACCGGGGCGCTCGCCAGTTCGCGTACCGGGTCGCTCCCTGGGAAGCGCACCATCAAAAAAGGTGGGAAAGTAATTTACAGAAAAACGACTGGAGACACTCTCACCAAATATAGATTAGCTCATACTACATACCAATCCCTATCATTTTCACAAATTTGATTGAAATTCCATTTAGCCATTTAGCCTGTAGACCTCTCTAAATACCGTGAGGTAAATTACTTCTTAAAACACATCTGAAGTGTTGGAATTGACAACCAATGAAAATGTTACTTTCATTTTCTACTTTTATTACCTGACATTTGATTGGTTATATACCTGAATATATATAAAGGAAGAGAAGGAAACACAGCCATTTTGACTACTACTACTTGTTGTACATTTCAATTGGATTTTCACTAATCACTTCAACTTCTTTGTAAAGGTAAATTGTTATTTTTAAAACTGAAGTATATTGTGCACTATAAGTTAATATGGTAAACTTTTTCTGATAGTTATATACTATCCCTCTGTAGTAGTTATAGATTTAGAAAGACTTCTCTGTTATAGTTATGGATGGAGTTAGGTTTCTCTTGTATAATTATGAAATTACTTACGTTAAATCAAATACACTTTTTTATATTCCTACTTCCACTCTGATACTATACACTGCCCAAAGATAAATTCACTGATAAAAACTGCCTATCTAAAATTAATCCCAACAGTGCCCTATCTCTACTAATATATATTTTTTTTATCCAAATTTCAGGCAAAATGGAAGGCGAACACAAAGTTTCATTTCAAATTGTCCTGCAAGAGAGCAGCCAAGAAATAATTGATCCAAATTATATAGAATTTATGGATGAAACTTGGGACCAAGAACTACTGCAATGTGTGCAAGCAGTAGATGACCTCCTTCAAAATGAGGACATTTTACACCCTCAGAGATTACAAACTATGTTCAATGAAAATAATGACATTTCAGACAGTGAAATGTTAGAAAGTTTATTAAATTTTGAAACACAATCACAATAATAAATAATAGCTTAAAAAATAAAGAAATTAAAAAATAATCAACAAAACCAACAATCAATTAACATACAGTATTTGAAAAGTCTATCATTCTTTTTTCCTTATAGTACGCTCCCCAGAACGCTTCCCGGTTCGCGAACCGGGCGCTCCCCACGCAAAAAAAAAAATATTTTTTTTTTTTGTGCCCTGCGGGGCCCTTTTAAAGCCTCCACATCAAACCTAGGGGGTCAGGGAGGATCTACTATGCCCCCTTATGGTCATTTCCCCCTTTGTTTTGGCCTCCTCTTGTCTCTCGATCCTACCGAGAGACAAGATGGCGGCCGCTCCGGACTGTTTAGAATGTTGACAGACACCGGAGAGCCAATCAGCTTCACTTCGCGAAGTTCCGTTACGCGTCAAGTACGCGAACCGGAGCGCTGCCCAGAGCGCGCTTACAGATATATATCTTTTTTTGAACGTTAATTTCTCAAAATCCACTGGAGCACATATATTGAGACCTAGCAAAGGCACATCGGGCTAACAGTCCCTACAATTTTGCCAACTTTCGTGCAAATCCATTCAGCCGTTCGGGCTAAAAGTGAGGCCAACCGCCCTATGGAAATTAACATTGGAAAACCACGTTTTGGGACCCCCCTTTTTTCTCGGCTCCCCCTTGACGAACCCCCCCCCCCACATTTTCCGGGGCTGCTCAGAAACAAAATGTTCCATTTTCCTGAAAATTTCAGCCAATTCCGTCCACAAACGCCAAAGTTATTAGACATAGAATGTTCAAAAATCCCATAGGGAAAAAACACTTTTCATTGGTTGAGAACTATTGTTTTTCCCAAATGATGAAAATCCCTCCTTCTTTCCTCACTCTGACTTTCATCATTGTGAGAGAAAGACCCTTTGCTACCAGTGAGCAATGGCTTCTTTAGTAGCTTCAGCTGGTGCTTCCCCACCAACTCCACCACATCCAAGGAAGAGTGGACCAACTGCTGAAGTTATAATTCTGCAAGAAGAGGAAGAAGAGGAACAGGACGACGAGCACGAAGAGAGGCACTTTTTGCCTGAGGAGCCCAGGACGTCTCACCGGAAAGAAAACTTCATTTGGCAATTTTTTAAAATTCACAAAGGTCAGAAAAAAGTAAATGCAAGATACGTAACTTGCCTTATATGTCAAGATAGACTGTCCAGAGGGACCGACAAAAAATACAGTTTCGGAAACTACACAATGCATCGCCATATGACTAGGTGGCATCCTAACAACTACAGTGCTGCACAGTTTCGTAACGACCTAGATAATCTCCCTATTATGGCCAGAAGATCTGTTGTACCGGAAGTAACGGGACCAGAGGGCAGGGAGATGGTGCCAAATATACAAATGAGATTTGGTGAAGTAAAACAAGTCTGCGTACATTGCAGTGGATTCATTTGCTACAGAGAAAGTAGCATCACTCTGATCAACAGAGCTATTGACTATCATATGCAAGTTTGTACGAAACGCCCCAAATAATAAATTCTTTTTTTTTGTTTTGTTGCTCCTGTTGAGCCCTTTACAATGAATCGTTTTCGTTGCCCCCTCCGAAAAAAAACAAAAAAAATATAAAACTGTTCAGAAAAATTCAAAAAAAGTAAAAAAAATTTCAGAAAAATAATAAAAAAAATATAAAACAACAAAAACAATAAAAAAAAAAGTTCTTTTCAGAACTACCTCCCCGTTATTAAAAAATTGGTACAATATTTGGAACTGTGCCAACCTCTGTTTCTCTTAGTTCGCTTCCCAGTTCGCTCCCCGGTACGCGAACCGGAAGCGAACCAAAATTTTTTTTTTTTAAAAAAGAACAGTAAGTATAAGGGAAGGAAACAGACAGTTATGTTAAAAGAAAGACAGCTATAGGGGAGTAAACTAGAGATACTATTACCCGTAATCCACTGCTGATGATGTCACATATTATATCATTCATGACATGCTCAGTGACATCATCAGCAGAGGATTGCGGGTAACAGTATCCCTAGTTTATTCCCTATAGCTGTGTTTCTTTTAACATAACTGTCTGTTTCCTTCCCTTATACTAACTGTTCTTTTTAAAAAAAATTTTTTAGATCAGTCAGAAACAGTGAAAGTAATGAAATATAAAAGACTACGTAGAATATGAGCACTGTATGCAACAACTTTGACACTTACAGAAGCCTCACCTTCTCCATGCCTCCTACACAGTTCTACATGTACATCATAAATGCAAACAGAACAGAATTAATTATACGTGTTAAATGGTTTATTTTTGCTGTTCTCAGAATGTATCAAATTTCACTAAAACAGTGACTTGAAGGTATTCATCATATAACAGCGGGGAAAAAAAAACACAATCAAAATGATTGTGTTTAAAAAACCCATACAACATAACAAATCAGAATTCAGAACTCCTTAAAGTTAACTTACTTTCCATGACGGCCAAGGATGTCCTATGAACAGCTTACACTCTGTTGTGCTGTTATTACTTTCAACCCGCCACTTTCTGAAAGAAAACCTCCATCGTTTTCAAAAACATGTTACATACAATAAATGACTTCTCGCTCTCTACCACACGTTTCCACAAGGCCAAATCGTGTCTGAGCCATTTATAACTCTTAGAATTCTTTTAAGCCAATCCCGTCATGTTGTATTTCCGCAACTTTCACAATTAAAATGTTGAAGATCATTTTCACAATCCTGGACTAGTAATATCTTCCCCTTCTTGCTCAATCATGTTCTACATTTCCTATGACACTGATACTGCTTACTATGAAGCAGACTTACACTATCTCTATGACTACTACAATTATTTAATTCTCTACATCACTTTTAATCACAAAGCAATGTAAAACAGTAGACAGCATTGCAGACTTACATTCCCTCTACTCCATGTTTTGATTTGCTGCTTCAATTAGCTTATAAAAAGAAACAGTTTTTCTAAACTCATTCAAAGTGCACGTATTTCTCCATGACGTCCAGTGTTATGGTAAGAAGTTATGTCTCTGTACTACACTTATCCTCAAGGCCAAATCGTGTAGGAGCCATTAGAACTTCTTGAAATTCCTCAGAGCACATCCCGAGATTCTTTCCCTAAAATTTTGGTTTTAAAAACACCAGGTAAGAGTTTTTAAGGTCATACGGCAATTTTTTTTTGAAAATTAAAACAGAATCATTGCAGAATGACCAGCCATTTCTACACTTTAAATAAGCTGTATAATGTCCTGATGTTATTGAAGGACCATCATGATATATAATTGCTACAGTTACAAAAGTCCTTCCTGATATTGACAACTGTGAAGCCACAACATTTTTAATTAAAGTTGTCAATTTTGTTCCATCAGGCCTACATCGTTGGAACATTAAAATGACATACTGGCCATATGTTCGTATAAATAATGTGGACATCATTTCAGATTTACATTGGCTACACTCCATGTTGTGATCAGCTGCTTTTACTAGCTTATTAAAAGAGACTGATTTACTGTCTGGCAAAGTTAAATATATAAATCTTTCTGAGTCTACACTAGTAGTACTTGATACCCTACAGTTCTCGCAGTCATGCTGCCATTGATAAGAAAGCCCAAACAGGTGATCTACATCTACACCTTAATCATGCAATACTTCAAGCATATACATTAAAAACTCCTGACAATCTTGCTGACTATTTTGAGAGAATTGTGTTTGGCCTGAACATCTGTCTAACAGATTTCGAATTTCAGACACACTTTCTATGTTTGTTCTATCAGTGCTACATTTCTCTAACACAGAATTTAACAAACTGCAAAATCTTTGATCAGAATTGACCACAATCTCTTCTTTTACATTTTCTAGAGAAAACAAAACATTAACCACTACATTAGCATAGCAGTTGACACCAGAACTGTTTTCAAATTGAAAACCAACAACATCTTCAACAGAATCCTTTTTGTTTCTGCTTATAATTTCAGGTTCATCAACTTTTCGTCTTTTTGCTACAACCTCCCCAGTATTGGTCACATTTCTTCGTTTCCGGCCTACCACACGTTTCTCAAACAAAGGATACTGAGGCAAATGTGGCGCATACTCTCTTCTTAACCTATTGTATTCCTTAACATAATCTAGAACCGCACAAATGTTTGTGACATCACACTCAATCAAGTACAATCCCGATAAAGTTCTAACTCGTGACAATGCCACATATGCCATACCCTCCTTGAACACGGAACTGCCAATATTCACCAATGCACAGTCTACACTTAAACCTTGCGATTTATGGATTGTCACCGCATATGCCAAACAAACAGGAAACTGCTTACGACGAACATATAAGTCTTTTACAAGCAAAAATCTAGCAGAACAACGAGCAATTAGCTGTACTTCCTCAATGCCATCAAATTTAATTTTTAAAAATTCAATTCCATCTCTATTTCTGTATTTCACAAAATCAACAACATTACCCATTGATCCATTTACCAGACCTCTTTCAACATGTAAATTCCTTCTTAAAATTATACGGCAGTTCAAGCACACATTCAGAGTCTTTTCAAAACCCGCAGTTTTAGATATACTCTTCTCTAATGAATCCAATTTTGTTTTCAGATTCTCAGACAAAATAATTGTTGATCCCATATGCTCTACTCTGTCAATAGCTTCCAGTTTCACAATCTCTTGCTTTTCTAAATGCAACATTTTGTTGTTGAATTTGGCACATTCTGCAAGAGTTGGCATCAAACATATTCCAGATTTTTTCTCAGTAACTTTCTGAAAAATATTCTCAGGCACAACATCTTCGTCTGGATATAAATTTGTCAGTAATCGTGCATGTAAAGCTTCTTTCCCATGCTCGGTCACTTTTCCAATTCTAACATCTTGTAGAATAGTCTTGTAAACTTCATCCTTTGCCTGACGCATATTTTCATGCAGTTCAGCATAATTGAAGTTTAACCATATATTGACGTTGCCAATGCTCCCTAAGCGCTTCCTGGTATCTTCATGCGTGAGCATTTTGAACACAGGTTGCCCTTTCACTGGTGTCAGCTGCAGAAGATCTCCGAAAACAATTATGTGTTTGCCACCAAATAACACATCATACTCTGTTTTGAGAACTTCTTGCATTCTCAAATGCACAAAGGCAAGCATGACATTGGAAACCATGCTTACTTTGTCAATGATAAGAAGTTTCATTTTCCTCAAGACTCTTGAAACTTCAAAACAAGCATCTCCAGATAGCTTGTGATATTCTAATTTGTTGTCATGCTCCACTGGCAGCATCAGTAAACGATGTAAAGTAATCCCTTTAATGTTATGTGCTGCCAGTCCAGTTGGAGCGGTGACAACACAACACAGCGATGACTCTGTCCTTTCCTGCAAATAACATGAAATTGCTTTAATAAGGAAACTTTTTCCAGTTCCCGCTTCTCCACTCACGTACAGTAGGACAGGCTTCAACGACGTACATGACCAGTCTTTCTTGTCATGACTTAATCCATGATCAATTTGCATGGTAAGTTCGTCATATATTTTCCTCTGCTCAACGTTGAGTTGTCTTTCCAACTCTTCTAAGTTAACCGCTTCCTCCTGAGCATGTGCCATGGCTCTTTCCACTTCATTCATAGCAGTGGCAGCTTCATTTTTGATAAGAGGTCCTCCTAGTGGATCCTGACTCAATGAAGCAGAACTCTGACTATCCTGAGAACTGTCTCTGGCAATCTCGGCTGCAATCGTTGCTTCCTGCTCAATTTCCACATTCAACATTTCTACATATTTGGGAAAAGCAGGACATTCTATGGTCTCCTTAGCAGCATTGAATGAGTCTTTGTAACAAAGGAAATCTCCAAGCAGTTCCTCTTCTGCACGCCAAGGCTTAAAAAGTTGCAAAAGTGCTAAATAGAAAAACTCCTTTTTTTCAGGAGATTCGCCACTCAATTTTCGATGGTTTATCAAGTGGCATTTTCTTTGCTTGACCAGACATCCCTCACTTCCTATTACAGCATACACTCCTTTCTCAGTATCTTCTTTGATGTTCCTCTTGAATATGTAATTTTGCAGAACCTCATACAGACAAACATTCTCGAGGTGACTGCTTCGATTTGGATAATATGTATCCAACATGTTGCTCTTCAAAATGTCGGTACTGTTTGGCTCCTTTTCCGCCAAATACTCAATTTCCCGCACAGGTTTCAGAACTCGATTACGCGTTGCAGCAAGACCAAGACTCGCCCAAACGATACTCCTGGACTTGGCATAGAGACTTGCTGAAGACAACCGGTCAGAACATTCGTAAGCTCCGATTTCTCGATGCGACAACATCTTCAGACTGAAACTGTACAACTTCTTGCTGAGGCTCTTTTCATGGGAAATGTCCTCCCACATATCCTTCAATTCTGTCTTCTCTTTTTTGGTGATGTAAGATGTCACATATACCGAGCCACAGCCATACAGTTATCAGCCACAAACTGTATATCCATGTTAGCATTCCACGTGGACAAAATCACCGGGTTGTAGTCGTTGATGTACTTAGACTCTTCGTTCCTCTTCAAATTGTATGTGTTTTTAGCTGATTTCTTCATCACATTATGTCGCAGCAAAGACATCAAACTGTTCACTCTTCCTTTAGAAATCACCGGTCGTGGAAAGCCGAAACGACATTTGGTGTAGAACTTGTCTTTGTTCCGGAATTTACGACGACAGTACTTTCCACATCGATGGCTTTGGAAACGTAGAACTTTTTCTCTTAGGCTTTTTTTCTCCTTTGCGTTTGGAACAGCACACGTAGAATACTGTTCTATGAAACTCATCACTGAGTCTTCTGCATCCGTTCCAAATTTAGGTGCATCCTTGATCCACAGCAACATATGTATATGAGGAGCACCTCTTGCTTGGTACTCCTTCCTCCAGAAGAAATCCAACACCTCTCCAAGAGGTGGATTCTTCTTATTCATGATGAAAGACATCATACCTTCAAATCTATGATTGAAGTACCTACATACATTGACTGGATCCAAAGAGCACAGTTCTCCGGGTGTCTTGAATTCGATGTTTTCTACGTTAGCATTTGCCTCTCGTAGAAATTCAAGTAAGTCTTCCCAGCCATACTCAGCACAGCTCAAAGTGAGAAACCATGTGGGAGTTCCTAAGTTCCTCAGCATACATTTTAAATCACCATGACGACGGTACCAGTACTCATTAGTACCACGCTGACACGCCATGAGATTAATCAGGTGAGAATCCAAAATACTGTCTTGGACATTGACTTTATCCATAAAGTCACTTGCCGAGATGTTTTGCATGTGTATACCACTTTTCAAGATGTGGTTCACTGCATATGACAGTCCAGACAGATCGCTTTCAAACAGGAGATGAAACAAATAAGGAATGCATTGTCGAAACCTAGGATCTCCTGCATACAATCGCAAAGTCCGGTATTCAGAAGCAGGAATTTGATGAGGTCGCTCATCATATCTTCCTCCCTGACCTGTTGGAAAAAGCTGTGGGAAACACCGAGCTTCCAAACTTTCCTCCCAAACACTAATGGGACTCCCTTTCGCTTGTTTCATTTGAAACAACTCAATAGCATTTCCCATGACTTCCTTGGAATGCAAAGGATGAACACTATAATGTTCATATATTTCTTCACTAGTACAGGGTTCTACTTTCTCAATTTGACCAGCACACAAATCGCTATCCTCTTCCTCACTTACTTCCTCTTCTGCAACATATCCATTTTTATAGTATTTATTATATTTTTTCAAATACAATGTTGCCCTTTTGACTTTCCTAACATCTACTAAATCTTGCCATATTTTCTTATTCTTTGTCAGAACCACATTAACTAAGATAACAAGAGGTTCCTCTTCCACTTTTTCTACTCCAATTGTGTTAATGTTTTTCTTCAAATCTAGAGGCAAATAAACAACTCTTCCCTTTAATCCTCTCTGTAAATCTGATGGAGGCAATTTCCCTGTCTTTGGCTCCATTCTTACAATAGCCTGAAAGGGATGGATACTTTAATTCAAAATAGATTCATAAGTATTTAAATCCTTCAATTCAGAAGGAATCTCAACCAATTCCAGATTATTATGAACTGCTCTAGCAGGCATCTGGTTTTGATTTAATTTGTTACAACAATAAGTACACACACGTTGATCCAATCCCAAATCAAAACAATTTTCTACCATCAAGTATGTTGTAAAATCCTTCCATTCACTATTATTTTCCCTTTCACTTTTTCCATATAAATCCACTAACTTAGTCTGATTCTTATAATAAGTGCGTCGACAACACACACAAGTGAAATTTGGCCTCTCACTTGATTTCACCTCAAACGTCGCAATTTCCCTCTGGAAATTATCTGTACTGGAAACCTGTACACTATCTTCCACATTACTCTCTTCTTCTTGGTCAATTTCAACATTCTCCTCTTTACTTCCAAAGTAACAAAACTCAATTTCTTCACATATATTCTTCACATCTATTTCAGAACCATGCAAAAGAGCAGCGCATAATTGTTTAAGCATAATTGCTGGACTCTTAGCATAATACAACATTCTAACTAATTTCCTCACTTTATTATGATGCACTGCTAGCATCCTGAAATGATGAAAAACACTCTGGCATACTCTCCTGGAAAGACAAGCCAGTGAATGACCATGCAAACCTATCACTTCTCTCACTCTGCAAGGATCTAATTATTGCAACAACTTCATTTTCTGCTTCAAACTTTTCTTATTAAATGACCGTATAAAATCACAAAGCAAATTGATGGAATCCTGTCGTACACTGCAAATACTACTACACTTCCAGGTGTACACTGGACCCTTAGGACGTCTCCCTAAACCCTCATTACCTAACACCTCTTCTATCTCTGTTGTCACAAGTTTTTCTTTTTCAACTGGACAACCATCTTTCACTTCATAAGCTCGACCACTGCATGCACCAAATCATTATCCTGGAAATAACTCTCCTCATTAAAAAATGCCTCAGAGCTTGAACTATGCATCCATTCTCCAGAAAAAACTTCACAAAAATTACTACGATTAACTATTCTCTTCCATCTACTATTTCTTTTGAAATCATAAATTGCCTTGTTTAGCTTCCTAATTCTATTGATTTTCAAAATAAATAACTTACGTTTAATTTCAAATGCCTGATCAATAACTTTCTCAACTATTTTTTTTCTCTTATAAAAACCCACTTTCTGTTGACCTTTCTTAATATTTTTTAACAAATTGCCAATTATCCTGTTGCGGAACATTCGTTTACGAATGTCCCTAAACTGTTGTTTCCTTCTACTTTCATGCATAGAGTTATCTCTTACTCTAGCAGTAACATTTCTCATTGGCCTTTCCTTACCGTTTGAATTGCTTCTCCTTTTCTGGACTGAAACATTTTCTGTAGTAATATTTTTTTTACTAGAGATATTTCTTATGAATGTTTTTGTACTCTTACCCGGTGCTTTCTTGGTGACTTGACAAATCTTTTTGTTAGAGGACTGCTGCTTTTTTTCATTCACCTGCTGTCTTTGACGTTTTGCAGCCTTTCTCACTCTTTCTTTGCTTGGCATCCTAAAATCTTGAAATAATCTGCAGTTGAATCTGTGGTAAAATATAATAAAAAATGTTGTTAACCACTATTACCCAACAGTAAATTAATAACAGTCATCAAAAACTTAACACACTACTTAACATTTTTACATAGAAGAATTTTTTGTACATGGCAAATTTAGAATACAGAAATAGCAGAAAAGAAATGGAATTTATATTAATTTTACCTGTGCTGTTTTATATATGAATCTGGTCTAATTTTATGACCATATTTTAATATTTTATTGAAGACACTACACATAACCTGTTTTTGAAGGTGTCTTTATTTTTAAATTAAACGGTTTACATATTTACTTTTTATTTATTATAAATTTATAAAATAAATGTTTATAATTCCATAGGCTCAAGCACGTCAGCTTTCCATCCTATGTCGTACAATTCTGACAAATCTGCATCCTCATCACGTTCTTCTTCATCCTCAGGATTGAAATCATCCAATGGATCAACATCCACTGATGTTTCAATTACGAGTTCAATGATGAGGTCGAAATCAACTGATTGCTGATTGTCGCTCATGTTGATGTTGTCTTTATCTTTAAAGAAAGATAACAACAATGAGATGTTGCACAGTAAGAGACAAATCTCAGAGATTATAATAGTAAAATTGTTTAACAAGAGTAACATTTTGCAGCTATTATTTAACCATGTCCAACGATGCTGAGGAGCAGAGGAGGTGAAGCCTATCTCCAATTTTTCACTGAACAGGACTCATCTCTTCTTAACCTTGGATAAACCTCACCGACTCTGTGTCCCCTGCACATAATTAAATGTAAAGGGGCAAATTTATATTAACTAGCACATCCCCAGGGATGCACCAGTTAACGTGCACCGCTGCTCTGCCACCCACGGTGTGCCGCATTTACAATCAGATAGGACAAAGCTGCATCAAAACCCTGCGCCTGCTTGAAGCAGGCATTGATCTTGACGCAGGTAGGCTGAAAGCTAAAGCAACAACTAAGTGTCGTGTGCAGAAGTTGCAAAAAAGGAAAAATGGCATTTAAACCAGTAATGAGCCCATGCTAACTTAACACAGTGTAAAGATATCCAGGATCTACATCAGTTTGGGGTTCACGAACCTGGCAGGTACAAGGCACTGAGGCTTTGCACCGTGCATGTCTCATCCCAAATCGTATGTTGTTTGTGAATGAAACAATTTCCCAGACCAAATGCTTTGGATTGGCTACTTCTAAAAAATTAAACACCCCTACTATCCCGGAGTTAGAGGAATATGATGGTTGGAGTCATTTTACTCGGTTGTCCATTAAAGATTTACAGGCCCTACTCCGTAATTCTTCCTTTAACATTTCCAGTATAAATCCAAAAGGTTGGCTGCTTTGGCAACGCTCCTTATCCACGGTTTAATAACGCTGCCTTTTGCTTTATATACGTTTTCAAATTGTATGAAATATATACCAATAGGTCGTTATGAACGTTTAGGTAGTGGTTTTCTTCATGAGGTCTGGTCGCTTCCATACACATACAGATTTTCAAAGATGATCAAGAAGTTTATCTGAATGGAGAGGAATGCACTGAGACGCCAGATCATTCACTAATGTGTAGGCACATACAGTTACACGGTTCATGCAACAAACACCGACCAAATATGGCTTGCGTGTTGCAAGGCACGCCAGTTCCTGCTATCATCCCCACGTTCAAGTTCTTGGAAAATGGTAGTTATTTGATGCTCAATAATGAAGATTGTTCTGAGTTAATTAAAAGTATTCCTTTTATCGTAACAGTAAGTGAACGGGTTATTTGCTGCAGAAATGTATTTCCTCCCACACATGAACATAGGGAGTTTTCAATCTGGCCACAAATACCAACCTTGGGAGCACATTTCAACGGCATGGCAAGAATAAGAGCTCTTTTGTCTCAGAGAGAGGTGGCCTTGAGTTCGGCCCGTGAAACTTTCGTGCTTCACATAGCGAACACCCGTACAGAGGTGCAGACCCTTTTAAATACTGATTCGCCTTTGCATTTCAGCGACATGGTTCGGACTATCTTTAACGCGTCCTCCACAAAGGGCCTGGCGCACTTTTTTAAAGTTGTTACCAGTTGTCTCGTGACTTCATTTGAGAAAATCTTTGGAGTCATCCCTGCTTTCTTTCATTCTATTTTTCCACTGTGCTTGGTGGATTCCCATTTTTACTTGCATTACCAACGGACGCTCTTGTGCTTTTTTACATTTTTAAATATGGATGTCCCTCCTGTGCAAGCTCCCGCCCTGCAGCTGCTGACGCTGTTCCGCAATCGCATGCTTGAATATTATTTGCACAATGCCGTTGGCGATATTAAGCACGGCATATGGATTATCTTTTCGATTCTCCTACTTCACCTGTGTCCAGCCTGTATTTCACTGCCTGACCTGTGATTTCGATTGGGCCATTGATTTGTGTCTCTGCGGACCGGTTTCTCCTGACGTAGACTTTAATCAGCTGATGACTCCTATCATTACTCACGAGTTGGTTTGTCCTGGCGAAAGGATTATGGCTGTGGCATTGATGCATGGACTAATTGGTCCCTGGAATTTACTGGCGGCAACACAGTCTTTCTTGGAACAGAGCTTTCTTGAAAACCCACCGAGCTGTCCTCTGATGGTGATAGAGGATCCGGTGCTGGGAGAGCACGTATGTTCTTTTCCGCTTTTAAAGTGGATGGCTGAACTCTTTTCGGATGAAGACGGTGACTTCCTATTAGAGGCTGTTGCAGCTTATTTTGCATACACAGTTATGTCATAGACCTTTTTCATGTTTGATATGCTGAGTACTAGAATTTCATTGACAATTCATTGACTTATTTGTCAAGTTTTTATTATTTAGCTTGCCTATTGGCTTAAGCCTCGATAAAGTAGTTGGCTGTTTTATTTTTCTTTAGCATTAAATTTTCCTAGTTTTTAATGTTTTACCTTGCGGACCGTCCACATATAAAGTTGCAATCTGCTCTCATGAGATGGCACTTCTATTATCTTATTCAGTTTGTTTCCGGATCATGGGTAGGTATCATCTAGATCCTGGATATCTTTACACCGTGTTAAGTTAGCATGGGCTCATTACCGGTTTAAACGCCATTTTTCCTTTTTTGCAACTTCTGCACACGACACTTAGTTGTTGCTTTAGCTTTCAACCTAATAGTTCATCGTGATTTACATGAGAATAATATGTTATTGCTCTACTATCTGCTTTACTTGTTAAACTATATCTGTACAGCGAGTGCTGAAGTTTCAAGAACAACACGATACAGAATTGTTATGAGGTCTGATCTCCAAGACTTCATACTCATAACATAAGTGCAGCTTCTGCCAATTCTGGGCATGAGGCGGGTTTTATATTGCTTTGCGGAACACACATACACAACACTTGATGCGGTTCACATGAACAGAGAGCTGGTGTATGCTGATGTGATTCCTTCAAATCTAAGACACTAAAGTATGGGCACGCCCTAAACCAACACAAAGAGACCTTCTTAGCAAATAATATAATTGCTCCACAGACAAACTTCTTACATTAAAATGGGAAAAATAACATCAGAGACTCTCAATTACCTTATAAAGAAGCAGACACCATTATGTCCTTGTCATCAATATTAAAACCATTGCTTTTTCTCAAAAACGATTTACAAGTCATAATTTGAAAACACTCCACAGCTCCTATGCACATAAACCCTAATTGACCATCGCAGAAAAATAAGTAGCTGTTGTGTGTGAAGTATTTCCGCACAGAGCGCTATCAAAATACCACTTTAGCGGTTCTGGGCATTGCCTGCTGACGCGGTCCCAGTGCCACCTTACAGGGCTCTCTCGTTATGTCACGCAGAACTGGCGCAAAAACAGAAAGTGAAACGTTCGCTGCTGCTCTCGCCACGGTCCTGGGCAAAGTTGTTCTCACACGGGACCCTGATCCAGCGGCCTGAGACGGTGGAATATATACGGAACAAGGAACTTCAGTCAGATTATCTGCTGGCAGCTGGCGTTATCGAGCTGTTAATGGGTGTTGTGGGGAGGACATAGCAGAACCAGATCAATTGCCCAGACAAATTGTGCGGCAGGAAAGATTTTTGCCCGACGTAGTGCACTGTTTCATTTGTGTGTATGCTGCTACTGCAGGCTGTTAAATAAACATGTGCGCACGCGCGCGCCTCGAGTGCAGCAGGTGGAGGGGGCCTGCCGATTCCCTTGGGGGGAGCAAGCAGCAATAAATAATTCCATATGGTGCTGCCGCTCGCAGCACCATATGGTACTAATTATCGCCATTCGTTCCTGCGAGGCAATCGCTCCTCGTGCATGCATTGCCATTGAAAGCAATGGAACGTGTGCACGAGTTTGCCTCTAAAAGGGAATCGACGGCTTTAGGATTCTTTCCTAAGCGGCGCATGCACGCTGCGTAGGTCGAGACCTAAAAAGGGATTCATGGGCTGAAACCAAAAATATGTTACTGCACACGAGTGGGCAGGGCTCCACTCATGGTGTAACACTGGGAGATGCAGTTTCACGGGTTACTGTGTATCGCGTCCTAACTTAACACAGTAGTCCTACTGATGCCATCAGCACGGTGAATATCTGACATTTTCTACTATCTCACTCTTTTTTCAGCTAGCTGTGCGCCTTATAAAAATAATTTTACATAACATAACATCTTCAAAAACGGACAGTAGAAATGCTAACCACAGGGATCGGCACACCACATCTTGCTAAGAAATTGCTTTCTTGTTGCCCACAAAACCTTTCTGCATCCAGCACAAAATGACAAGTATTAAGATTGGAATTCAAGGCAAGTAGGGATCCCCAAGTCCTCTCAGCCAGAGACAGAAGAGAAAAGGCAAGAAGAATGCTGGGTAAGCTGGCCGTCTATAGTGTCCAAGTTGTGGGAAGGGTCAGCTAGCAGAATGCTTTGAAGTTTCTTTTTTTCCCTTTCTTCCAGTTCAGAATATTTAATTAGTAATCATTGGGAAACATGATGGATGGATGAAGTAATAATTCTTCCTTAGTCTTGCGGTATGGTCCCTACCCCTGAAGGCGAGGCAGCCAGGATTTCTTCTGCTGGGCTTTGCCTTCCTCTATACAGATGAGGCAGAGCTCCAAGAGTAAATAAATAAATGAAGACCATATAAATCACAGGGATTTGCTCTTGTCTACTTCCAGGAAGAACAAACATAAACTTTGAATCTGATTGATCAATTTGATGATCACAAAGACACAGGGGCAACCATGAAACTCAATGAACATTTTCCTTTCAGTGCTCAACATCTCTATGGCAACCAGTTTTGGGAAAAGACGTTCTCCTGCTATTGCTTATGCCAACTCAGTTCTTTTCACAGCACACAGGATAGGGAGGTAAGGCAGGAAGCCGCTCTTCACTGCACGTGGTGTGTATGGTGTCCTTGCTTTTGGGTAACTTCTTTGGGCCGGTGTTACTCAAGACAGGTCACACAGTTGTCTGCTAGAGCTGGTCTGTCCTTCTCTTTCTTTCAAGGTAGTTATTGATGCCAGGCTGTGAAACTGGATTAGCAAATCATTCCATAGGGAGTTGAGAACTGACAGGAGCAGTTCAGGGGGAGCATGCGTGGAGTGGAGACACAGCACTCTCTCACTGCCAAATCTGGTATTCATGAAGCATGAACTACTCACTCCTAAGGGTCTCAAGATGCTGGGTGCCGTTGGGAAGATTAAGTGAGTTATTGCCCAGCATAATAGGGTGCTGAGCTGAGCTGCCGCTGGTGCCAGGGTTTGAACTGTGAGCCCTGTGCTCCGGAGTCAGCTGCCCTGGCCGCTGCACCATACCTTTCCCCTACCACTACCATATCCCTATGGAGCAACCTATAACCCTAGGGGTTCCCTATATAGAGAAAGTGACCCCAATGCACATCCCAACCATCACAGGTTTTCAAGCACTTTTATATATGCTATACATATTTGCTACACAGTTTACCAAGAGGGCCAGAAAGCTCAGGTAAAAAGGCCTGAACCATAGTATAATCAGTTCTCATCAGTCATTATTAGTGCCAAGGTCAGGTCATGGGACCCTAGTCACCCACTTTAAAAGGAGTGTCTCTTTGGATGGGCCCCAACTAACAACGTACCAGGGGGTACATTTGCAAAGTGGTGGAGAAAGGGGGCGTGGCCACCAGTGAGATGCCAGCTTTTATTTTTTTATAATTTTTTTACAAGGTGGGGGCTGCGTGGCCCCACTTTATTTTTTTATTTTTTTGGGGGCCCTGGGGATGCCATCCCCCAGGGCCTGACCCCCTTTTCTAAAAAAAAATCATGAGTGAAGGTTCTCGAGCCATATATTGAAAATTCAGACTGTGATTTGCTAAGAACATAAAACAGTATAACCTCTCCCAGCCACTCTATAAATGATACTTAGAATGAACTAAGCCAGAGGTGTAATCGCTCTTGCGAAAATAAAAGAGTGAGTGGACCCACCCATTTCAGACCAGTGGCCAAGCAGTAAAACACAGATACAAGCAGGAGTCCACTGAGTGATCCCACCGGGCTATAGAGAGCTTGTGCTGTGGTAGGGCCCAGGCCCATCAGTTACCTGTTACCTGCTGAGTTTCCATGAAATCTGCCCTGATGCTCTGCCTGATAGCCAGGCCAGGCCGGAAATGACCCAACCCGAGGAAAGGCCGTTTGACAGACAGGCCTTGGTGGGAATGGCCCCATCTGGTACCAGGCATTCTGCACTGCCTGATAAAGAGGGCACGGTGGACTACAGCCCCACCCAGACCCGGCCCCTCCTCCACTGCCTGGACATGTGCAACTGTTGCCATGGAGACACGGGCAACGTCTCTGCACTCAGTTGTGGCATCTGCCAGCTCTCGCCATCCTGCAAAGGTCATTTACTGAGAGATAGCGCAGGATGGGTGGGTCAAGCTCAGGGACAGCTTTGGGTGTGGAGAAAGAGTGATAGGATGGCAGGGGGAGGGTGTGGAAGGAAGGGGAGGTGATAGGAGGAACGGACGGAGGACTTGAGGAGACAAGAGGGAGTGGGTGGAAGAATCAAAGAGAAGAGGAATGAAGCCTGAATGGAACTGACAAGAAAGAAGGCTTTCAATAGAGAGAGGTCGACAGATTGAAGGGTGAGCGGAGGGATGGAGAAGAGAGAGATGTAGAGATGCGGAACAGAAGTGGCAATGACGGGGGATTTTTATAATAGGGGAGGGTTGACTTCAGGATTTGTGAGCTGCGAAATTAGACGAGAAGGAGCAAAGAAAATCAGAGAGGGTCTGGGAGAAGGGAAGAGCAGAAGTGGGAGGGGTGGAGAAAGATATAAAGGGTCACACAAGAAAAAGGAGGGAGGGATGGTAAAATGGGAGTGGAAGGCACCAACATGGAGAAAGACAGAGCAGGAAGTACAATAATGGCGGCAAATGTGAAGATAAACAAAAAGATAAGAACTTGTTAACAGAGAGAAAAAGCATAGAAGCAAGGGAGGAAGGGTGAATAACAAATGCATACTGATGTAATTTAGCAGTTTCAGATGCCATTACTGGTTTTATATGATATATACGAAGATTTTACGAAGTTCCTCCTCAGCGTGATACTTTCCGATATTAAGCAGCGACAGGCACATTATCCCGCTCTTGCATACAAATGGTGCAGATTAGCATGGCATTGCAGCAGTGGCCTGTGGCTCGGGCAGCATTTCTATCAAGCTGCCACAAGACGTCACTGTTGCTTGCCCTACCGTATTGCATTTTTGCAGTCATTACACGTTATTCCCTGGTCTCCTACCACAGTTGCAGGATCTGAGGTTCAAGAGTGCACGGGTAGGTGAACAAGAACAATATGCAAGCTCCGCCAGCCCTGTGCTCCCGACCTGGCAGAGCCACCGCCTGCCCCCGAGCACAAGCATGAAAGGCTCTGCAGCAGGCAAGCAAACAGTGAATGACACCTGAGCAGACTCGAAGACCCACTAGAACCCCTGGTACTGTGCAAGTATTTCTCAGAAACACGCCACTGGCAAACTGCTAAATCTGTCTATAGCCCAGAATTAAGAACAACAGACCTCTTTGACTGACTCCAGTCAATAATTATCGTAGATGCCAGAAGCGCTTATTGGAGTAGAAAGTGTACCTCGATTCACTTAAACAAATGCACTTAACACATTCTAGCGTGCAGCTGTTAAAATACCTCATGCAGTTAAAGGCCCCAGAAACACCATCAATCACGACATACAAGCTTAATGGCCTATTAATATTTGCTCAATGCCCCGGGACCTTGCCCACCCACGGACCTCATTTAAAGGAAACGCGGGAGTTCGCGCTTCATTTTCCCAAAAGATTTTGGTGGGATTTGCAACCTCAGCACGAATTCTGCCAAAATTATTGAAAACAACGTGCTTTTTTTGGCCCTGAGGATCCTTGTGGGACCCCCTGAGCAGGCCTAGGGGTTCATGGTGTTTCTACCCTGCCCTCTTTTCTTGTTTTTCATATTTATTTCACCTTTTTTCTTGAGACTCACTTACCAAGTCACAAGATGGCTGGCAACACTTCCTGGTTTGGAGTGTTGGCAGCCAATAACACTAAAGCTCGTGGTCGGGAGTGTTCGCGAACCCACTGGGCCCATAGATATCAAAACTTTTATTTTTTTAAATTTATCTGAAACTACTAAACGGATTTACACCATTTAAAAAAAAAGTTGCTTTCTGAACCAAATGCTACCTTTTTGCAAACTTTGATGTAATTTTGTTCAGCAGTTCAGGCTGTAGCCTTGGCTTAAGTTTTCTATGGAAATTAACACAGAAAAACACTTTTTTGACCCCCCTTTTTTCTCAGCCCCCGCTTGACAAATCACCCCCAAACTTGCAGGATAGAAGCTGATCTGGAGAGACCTTCTTGTTGGAGAATTTCCCAAAGATTAGTCAGATGATGCCAAAGTTATTAGCAAATCAAACAAGCATTTGCAGAGCCAATAGGTCTCGCTTTTGGGACTTTATAAGTATTTAGTTATGCAGCACAATATCCTTGGTGCAACAACATAATAGCTAAACACTTAAAAGGTCCCAAAGGCGGGACCTATTGGCTATGCCAATGCTTGTTTTAACATTGAAGTTTGGTAGGAGAAGGGTGAAAACAGAGAACGCTGGAAACTATGGCATTTTCATGGAGTGGTATACATAAAGAAAAAAGATATCCCAATAAGCAGACATTTGTAGAAGGATAACAGGAGGCAATAGGACAGATAGAAAACAGACTAAGCTCCATAGGAGAAACAAACAGGAGCTAGATATGCTAAAACAAATAAAACAATCAAAGAAAAAGCAAGAAAATAAAAGTGATAAAACAAACATCTTATGGAAATCAATGGGTGGAATGCTTTTCCAGGTCAGGTAGCAGCATGTCCCCAGTAAGTCTTTTGCAACCAGACAATTCTCTCTGGCAGTCGGACTTAAAAATAAAGGAGTACTTGGTCCATGCTCCAGGGACGTGTGAAGCACAGGAATAAAAAGTGCAGCTAGCACGCTCCAACTAAACAGGAGCCAGTACTTAAGACTGATAATGAGGCAAACCAATGATATGCAATGAGCAGGTTCCAAGATTCTTGTAAGAAAAGAAAATATCCTGCAAACAACAGCTCTTAAGCAGTCTTAGGCAAGATCTAAAAATAGGAGAGTCGACAATTAGAAGTATTAGGGAAAGGTGAATTTTTCATGCCAGATTTTAAGGACGTAGAAACAACATTATATGCATGCGAAGATGGTGCTATATACGGTAGTCTAATAAGCACTAGAATTAGGCCAACAGTCTGTCCCCTGCTAGGCCACTCCTAGACCACTCTAGCCAGGTCAGCTGATGAGCTTAAGAGTTGAAAGCAAAAGGTAATGGCTGGACACTTGTGTAGGTAAATTTGAGAGCTTTAGGCTATGCTCAAAGGAAGGAGTAACATTAAGGCAAAGTAAGAAAAATATATGGATAACGAATGCAAACATTGAAAATGCTGGAGCAGATGTCCCCTGATGTCCATTCAAAAGTTTGGCTCACAGTATTGTTTATAAATGCAAAGTGGGATACATTTCGATGTACCTAGTTTGGTAGAGTACAATATAGTGGGCTTGGACAGCTTCCCCAGATAGAGTTGTTTGGTATTTCTTTTCTTTTTTACACAACATTTGGGGTTTGGGGTCTTTTCTCAGCGTCAATAGAGAGTTTCAGTATTGTTACAATACGGTCTGTTTATAACAGTGAGAATCATGATGCTTTACACTTTCACTTTGAATGAGGAACAGAATTAAGGGCCTTGGCGCATTTCCAGGACTAGTGTGCGGGAATCCATGACCTAGCTCTATGACAGGACTGAGGTGGAGTAATAAAGTGTGACTGTGTGAAAGAAATAGAATCAGGGACTGCCAAGATTTCTATTATGTGGCGAAATCAGTGCATGTTCCTTTGTGATATTCAATAAAATGTGTAATAAACAGAGGGAGAGGGAGGGTATTAAACGTAGGGTAATCCTCCTTATCCCCTACAGCTATATTTTCAAAAACATAGAGAAGATTATCTCCAGGACACAGGATCCCAGTGATTACAAAGGCGGGAGAAAGGATGCAGATAAAGAAAGAAATATTTCTTAATAAAAAACCCTCACTCACCAACCTGGTTGGTGACATGCTTAATCATCGGGCTCCACCTTAGTGACCGAGTGTCACTCAGATGTGCTGCGATGCCTGCAACTGCAGTGGAGCTGGGTTTTTTGTGAAATGTGACAGGAGTGATTTTGTGATTTTTAAAAAGGTGTTCAACATGTACTGTTATTCAATTTATTCTAGAGTCATGTGACATAGTTAAAAGACACGAATGGGATACTTATGCTGGTGTAATGTGACCAGAAAGTCTCAGTGCTAAGTGAATTTGGTCAACATGACCTTTATTCAAATTAGTAGGTTTTCGTCAGGACCAGTGTGCTATGAGGCGAGAGGTATGCGCACGCCAAGGCGCACCCGTCCTAGACCCAGCTGGAAGCCAGACCGTGTACTTACGGTTTGGCAAGCTTACAGCATTCTATGTAAGAACAAATCTGAAAAAACTGGGTAAAAAGTTTATACCATATTGAAATAGTTGCTTAATTCAAACAATGTTGCATTCATTCTCCTCTGTGAATATTGTGTAATAGTGTTTTATTTTGGCAGCATTGTTCAGACGCACATACACTGACACAGCATGCAGTGGTACTTTACTATTCAATAGTGGTTCTTTTGTCTGAAAACTGTTAGCTATATTTTTTTGTCCATACCCACTTAATAATCATCACATTCAATAGTGGGTGTCTTGCGTTCCTTACCACTGGGTTAAATTATATGTGCCCAGGGATCTGGCACAATGTGGTATTTTCACGTGAACATTAGCAAACAAGGGTGAGAACTGTAAAGTCCATTGTTTACTTTTGTTTCTAAAACAGAATGGGCTTTTGATGTGGAGAAAAACGCACATACGTTGCACTCAGCAAAGGACTTACTCGTAACTATTTGTAGTTATGCCCCATGGATTCCGTGGGGGGCCTTCTACGAAAGCAATCTGTTGATGACATAAAAAGAGGGGAGGAGACAGTTTGTATCTTAAACATTACGAGAACAGTGGGAGCATTTGTGGGATTAATGTTAAATTCGTAAGTAATTGCCTGTGCTTTGAGAAAAACTGAGTTAACGGAGCCCACCCGTACAAATCTCATTTTGCGGGTTTTTTTGTATACAAAAAGCTCCGGTCGTGGGCGGTGACCTAGAAATGGAGAGACAGAGCCCACCCATTATTTTTCACTTACTTCTCTCGAAATAACGGCATGCCAGAAACCTAGCTGCCTTCCACACGGAGTCCTGAGGATACTGAGAGTAACTCCAGTGTGTAGATAAGGGCTGTGCTTCCTGATTGGTGGCAACCAATCGTAATGCTTCTGTCCAGGTCATGTGACTGTGACGTGAGGCGAAAAGCCTTGGCAGTCACGTTTGGGGGCTGAGTGAAATGTACAATACCTGATAATGTTTATGGATCATGTAACTAACTATGGTTCTGTCAAACTATAAAAACTTTATTGTGTGGTCTTTTGCTGACACGATATGACAATTGCAACAATGGCAAAAGGGTGCACACTACATTTATGTGTTTGTAATATCCTCAGAATGGATGATGACATTTAGAGGGATTTTTTTAAATAAAGAATGTGATTAAATATCATTTTGATAATCACAATTGTCCTTAATTCTCGAATGTTACATACACATATATGGTGGAACTTTGTTTATTTTTGTTATGTTTGGTTGAGTCCAGAAACATTCGTGGAAAGTCTATATATCCAACGTTGTTCTTTTTCAAAAAGCTGTTGTATTGTCTTATCTCCTGGTTTGATTGTTTCTATAACGGTCCAACGCATGTCATTGGTGGTGTGAATCATTGTGAGAAAATGTTTGTTACGTTTTTTTGTCGTTTTTTTGCACCTTATTGTGCTTCTATGCTCACAGATGCATTGTTTGACTTTTCTTCCAGGCCTGCCTAAGTATCGTAGACCAGATAGGCTTGTTATTAGATTTAGGACATTTTGGCTGTTACAGTTCGAGTGCGAGTGCTGTGTCCAGACTTTTCCTTGTTTTAGACTTAGGGTTTTTGTGGCTGTAGTCAAGTGACAAACGCTGCAATTCCCACATGGGTGGTGTCTGCTGATTTTTGGTAATCCCCATGTACTCAGCAATGTTGTGGGTTCCTCAGGCTCATTTTGATTTGGGCGTGTGTTAACCATTGTGTCCTTGATGCTTCTTGCTCTTTTGAACCAAAAAAATGTTTTTTTCCAGTGTAGATTTCCAGTGTTGAGGATACTCCAATGTTTATTTATGGATTTGGTCATTTGATTTGAAAGTGTGTTATATGTGGTTACACATGTTAGTGGGAGTTCAGTTTCCTCTTCTCTCACTCTATCTTCTAGTAGTACATCTCTCGGTTTTTTCCTGGCCCGTTTTTGGCATTTCTTCCTCACTCACAAACCCGGCCAGACACAAATCTACGAAATAAATCAAACTTCCTACCACCCCTACATATTACACCAGACGAGATAAAAACTTTCGAACAGGCAGTTTACAACGACAATGAAAAGATGGAGGAAAAACACCCTACTTTAACATGAGCAAGACAGAGACTAAGGCTTTAGAAGCGATTGTTATAAAACCAGCAGACAAGGATGGTAGGATAGTGATACTTGAAAAAACAGTGTACCACATGGAAATCCCATTCTGTTTTAGAAACAAAAGCACACAATGGACTTTACAGTTCTCACCCTTGTTTGTTAATGTTCCCGTGAAAATACCACGTTGTGCCAGATCCCTGGGCACATATAATGTAACCAAGCGTTAAGGAACGCAAGACACCCACTATTGAATGTGATGATTATTAAGTGGGTATGGACAAAAAATAACAGCTAACAGTTTTCAGACAAAAGAAACTTTATTGAATAGTAAAGTACCACTGCATGCTGTGTAAGTGTATGTACGTCTGAACAATGCTGCCAAAAAAAAATCACTATTACACAACATTCACAGAGGAGAATGAATGCGATCAATGTTTGAATTAAGCAAATATTTCAATATGGTATAAACTTTTTACCCAGTTTTTTCAGATTTGTTCTTACACAGAATGCTGTAAGCTCGCCAAACCATAAGTAGATAATCTGGCTTCCAGCTGAGTCTGGGACGGGTGCGCCTTAGCGTGCGCATACCTCTCGGCTCATCGCACACTGGTCCTGATGAAAAACTACTAATTTGACCAAAGGTTGAAACATGTTGACCAAACTCACTTAGCACTGATACTTTCTGGTCACATTACGCCAGCATAAGTATCCCATGCATATCTTTTAACCGTGTCACATGACTCTAGAATAAATTGAATAAGAGTACATGTTGAACACCTTTTTAAAAATCACTAAATCACTCCTGTCACATTTCACAAAGAAAAACAGCTCCGCTGCAGTTGCAGTCGTCGCAGCACACCTGAGTGACACTTGGACACTCAGGTGGACGCCGTTGATGAAGCATGTCACCAACCAGGTTGGTCAGTGAGGGGTTTTTATAAAGAAAGATTTCTGTCTTTATCTGCATCCTTTCTCCCGCCTTTGTAATCACTGGGACCCTGTGTCCTAGGGATACTCCTCTCTTTGTTTTTCAATATTCAATAAAATGCCATACATCTGTTTTCAGTACTAAATAAACTGTGCAGCATGTCACCATTTCTGGAGCAAAACGAGGGGTGCTTCTTTCTGAAATAAATCACTGTGCATTGTATTCTCTCGCTAGGTGAAACAGGGCCCACACAGAGCTTCTAAATGTTATGTGCCATATGTGTCTAGCTAATCCAGCCCAGGTCTGTCTTTTACAATCTGATACATGTAGTCATGAAGTAACAATTGAGAAACTGGAGTACAAATGACAGTGTAAAATAAAACTTGAGCTCGTTATCCAGATAATAAGAAAATAAAAGCTCTGCGCTCCTTCTGCATAAGGGGCTGAGCAATGAAGCCCAAGATGGCATTTACAGTTACAATCTTGACTTCACAAGCAAAACGCACTCCATTTGTAGAAAGGCCTTGGGGTTGGGTGAGTTAATCTTAAAAACAAATTCTAGCTACTTGTGATCTGTGTGCGCCAAACAAACCCACAGCAAGGTGCTGCTTCCAGGTAGTAGTGTAGCTTGTGTGGAAGCGTTCTGGAAGGTAAAGAGAAATGTCTGCAGCACTTCTAAAACCTAACTGATTTCCGCAGCACCGGGACGCAGCCCTGCTTTGAAACTAGCATGGGGATTGGGGGCTGAATGAGACAGCATGAAGACCCAATCGGTGCAACACATTTTTTTAGGGCTTCCATTTCACAAGTGCAGCGCTGAAATAATTACTGGGAAACAGTGTCACCTAAAACTATACAATAGCACAACAGATGTGTAGATTGCATATTTACCTTTGGGACATCTGTATACTGAATAACAGGCGTTAATCATTTCCCAATTCAATGAAACTCACTACACTCACTTTCGAAGGATGAACGGCTGGAAGAACCCGTCAGGATTTGTACGCGTGACCATGGGTTTTAACAAGGGTTTCTATAGTGGATGCATTAGTCCACTAAGCAACCCAACCTGGCATTCCATTATGAGAAGGCAACCAATGCTCATTCTCCTCTAAGCGGACACTCCCTTCCACCACTAAAAAAACCCGCACAGCGATTTCCAGGTCTGCTCGCTTCTCCTGGTGAAGTCCGATGTCACACAGCGCCAGGGGTGGTCCGCCGGAAATCCCAGCACTGAGTAAGTTTCCATGTTGTCTATGGAGACTGTAAGCAGATGACATAACCATTAAGCAGTATCAAAACCCCCCTAAAGATTGTAGGGTTTAGCAAGATTTTTTTTGGGAGGGGAGGCTTGATGTGTGCATAAGGGCCTCTCAGGCAATACTTAGCATGAGCCCCTTCCCCTCCAAGAACACACTCCCACACAGTTGTTTTTAAGTTTGCAGAGCAGCATTTCATGTCCAGATGAATACTGAGAATGATAATTTTTCATCACTGAATGGAACTGATGTATGTTTTGAAAATAACACACAGTTTAAACAAACTGGAGAGCTACTAATAAAATACATCTATATTATTTAAAATAACACCACTAATGTTTCATGGCGATAATGTCCGTAAATGGAAGGTCATTTGAGTTAAGGAATAAGCACCTAAAGAGTTTGCAATTGTTCCAAGACTATTTCTATACCATTACTGTGCAACATCTCTGTACACGGACATAACCGCTTTACCCGCCATTAGAAAGTGATACAGGATATAAGGCAATGAAATATCACGCAGGAGTACACTGAAAATGTACAAATATCATATATAGACCGAAAACATGGCAACTTTGGACAGTGCGGGGGTGGGGTGCCGTGCAGACGGAATACCTTGTATCAGTCAGATGCTTCAAGATTGACTCTTCGGCTGTGAGCATCAGTTTGCAAATCCCCGTCTCAATACCTCAAGTGATTGTAAAGTTTTGTGGACACGGAAAATCTCATGTAAACAAAAGTCCAGAGCCAAATTACTTAAACCACAATCTGTTGTAATTTTGACATTTTCTCTCCGATCGTAAAATATTTCATATCTATGACAAACATGTGCAACTGACAGAAGACATTACTGACAGTACCTCTACTGTTTTCAACTCTGAACTCATTAACAGATCATTGTTCTTCACTAGACTGGGATTACATGCAAACTCTGACATGTTCATGACACAATGAGCACCTCTCTGGTCCCTACCTTTAGTTACAGGAGCAATCCAGTCTGCAAACTCAGCAGAAACCTCTTTTGAATATTCCTTTATACCACAATCAGTAAACATAACGCCGATCCGGCAAGATGGCGATCTTTAAATTTGGAGCTAAAGCAGAGAAGCAAACTACACATCAGACCGCCCCTTAAAGCAGGAAAATAGACCACTTCCGGTAAAGCCAGCTCCAGCGCTACCATGTTCGGATAGCTGTCTTACACTAGACATAAAAGAAAGACTACATCAAAAAGGTTCACAGAATCTCTTCATTTATGTGTATTCAGCAAGTGGGGGGAATTATGAACTTGAATGCACGGTCCAGGGCAAGGTAACGAGCCTGTCCCTAATGCGGTTGTCGCTTCCTGTTTGTCCCAGGGAACGGATAACTTTCCGTTATTAGAGAGAATAGCACAGAAAATAAAATGCTCAAGCCATTTAGATAGACAATTGTGCATGCATCAAACTTGTTTTTTTCAGTCTTAAGATCACGTATTAAATATTATGCTGCCCCATGATGCTCACTAATGGAAGCTAACACGGATGTAGAAATGTTGTTGTATTGAGCAGGCCGTATATGCGACACCGTGGATGTTAAGGAAGTATTCCCTCTCAAAGATGGCCGCTCAACACACTTTTTGCAAGAAAGCTTGTCATCTTATATCGCCACGATTTCTACTAAAGTTCAACGGTCATGAACTTCCACCCTTGTCATGTGACTCATTCTGTTCGCTTGCTGCCGACTGAATTATTACCCAGGGCATCACATTCAATTGACCACTTATAACTTCTGGATTTGTGTTTGCATAAGCACTGTCATCAATATGTTATGCTCTCTATACACATCAGGGGTGACCATTGAATTTAAACAGTAAGGGTGCATTTCTGCGCGTGCATCCCTCGCTTGCTTAGCACGTCATTGCGATCGCAGTGAAAACTAAAGTGATCGCAATCTTGATGACGTGCTAAGCATGTGAGGGATGCGCGCGCATCAATGATTAGAGAGGCAAAGCGAGGCACGCGTGCTTGTGCAAGTAAGAGCAAGCTGGTGACCGGCGGGTAGTACTTTGAAAACCCCCTTACTAAAGCTGAGCAAGCAGCATATGCGCTGCTCTAGGCTCAACCTAAAAACACATTTCCTATGTAAACTAGGTTCTATCTACAATTACCTACTGGCGACTGCCAGTAGGTACTATATGTGCATATTATTCACTGAAAAAACACAGGTTTCTCGGACGTTATATTTAGTTGGACATTTCACTTGACAAAACCAGAGAAATTTGTCCGTTATACTTAGTTGAGCTAACTATAACTCGCACCTCTGCAATGCACTGCTGAGGACATCAAATATGGCATCCATCATGACATGGTCATTGACATCACTGACGACATCACTGATGACATTTCAAATGACATCATCCACATGATAATCTGATGCACCTCTTCATACCATAATATAACCTTTGGATCTGATGTACAAGAGTGCATCGGTAGGTGAACAAGATCAATGTGCGAGCTCCGCACGCCCCGCTCTCTCCCACCTGAGCCAGCTGGCACGGCCGCCGCCTGCCCCTGAGCACAAGTGAGATAGGCTCTGCAGCAGGCAAGAAAACAGTGAATGATACCTGAGCAAACTCGAGTACTCACCGGAATCCGTGTAACTGTGTATGTATTTCTAACAAAAACGCAGCTCGCAAACTGCTAAAGCTGTCTCTAGCCCAGAATTAAGAACAACAGACTTCTTTGACTGACTCCAGTTAATAAGAATTGTCGATACCAGAAGCGCTTCTGGGAGTAGAAAGGGTACATCGATCCACTTACACAAATGCACTTTACATATTATAACATGCTGCTGTGAAGATACCCCATACAAAGCCCCCAGAATCACCGTCAATCATGACACACAAGTAAGCATGAGCGCAAAATCCGCTACGCTCGCGGATTTTGCGAATTTTCGGTAAATCCGCGATCCGCGAACACTCGCGAATTTACCAAAAATTCGCAATCCGCGAGCGGCGGATTCCGAGGCCAAAAGTTCAAGCCTTCCTGGCCTGTTGTTGTAACTATTTTACAATGGCGCCGGCAAGCTGCCAGCGCCATCGTAAAATAGTTACTAAATTAGCTTCAACAGGAAGCACTAATAGATAAAATCAAGCAGGCGCTCGTGCATCTGCTTTATTTTATCTATTCAAGCTTCCGGTTGAAGCTAATTTAGTAACTATTTTAGGATGGCGCTGGCAGCTTGCCGGCGCCATCGTAAAATAGTTAACAGGCCAGGCAGCTGTGCCCTCTTCCCAAATATACCATCGAAAATCGGCTGTGATGCTGGACAGAGGCCTTTGCATCCTTGACTGTCACGAGCGCAATCCTCGTGCTGTTCCTGTGGACAGGAGCTTTTATAGCTCACTCAAGGGACCCCTGCGCCCTTCGGCGCTATTGCATAGTAACACACACCTGGTCGCTGTAGACAACTCTCTGGCACTTTAGGCAGCTGTAGTGTAGTGTAGTGAAAGCACTATACATTTAGCCAACGAGGTATGGCACAAAACGGTGGCGTCTTCTTGAATAAATATGAAGGGCAGGGTTCATTCTGGCACGATGGTCCTGGCACAAAAATTAAACCTCAACCGGAAGCACTTACAGATATCATTTAAGCATGTGCCCTAGTTGAAGCTTAAATTCAGTGACTCATTCATCGGCCCAAAAAACAATTGTGAGCGTTGTCAAGGCTGGGCAGCTGTGCCCTCTTCCCAAATATACCATCGAAAATCTGCTGTGATGCTGGACAGAGGCCTTTGCATCCTTGACTGTCACGAGCGCAATCCTCGTGCTGTTCCTGTGGACAGGAGCTTTTATAGCTCACTCAAGGGACCCCTGCGCCCTTCGGCGCTATTGCATAGTAACACACACCTGGTCGCTGTAGACAACTCTCTGGCACTTTAGGCAGCTGTAGTGTAGTGTAGTGAAAGCACTATACATTTAGCCAACGAGGTATGGCACAAAACGGTGGCGTCTTCTTGAATAAATATGAAGGGCAGGGTTCATTCTGGCACGATGGTCCTGGCACAAAAATTAAACCTCAACTGGAAGCACTTACAGATATCATTTAAGCATGTGCCCTAGTTGAAGCTTAAATTCAGTGACTCATTCATCGGCCCAAAAAACAATCATGAGCGTTGTCAAGGCTGGGCAGCTGTGCCCTCTCCCCAAATATACCATCGAAAATCGGCTGTGATGCTGGACAGAGGCCTTTGCATCCTTGACTGTCACGAGCGCAATCCTCGTGCTGTTCCTGTGGACAGGAGCTTTTATAGCTCACTCAAGGGACCCCTGCGCCCTTCGGCGCTATTGCACAGTAACACACACCTGGTCGCTGTAGACAACTCTCTGGCACTTTAGGCAGCTGAAGTGTAGTGTAGTGAAAGCACTATACATTTAGCCAACGAGGTATGGCACAAAACGGTGGCGTCTTCTTGAATAAATATGAAGGGCAGGGTTCATTCTGGCATGATGGTCCTGGCACAAAAATTAAACCTCAACCGGAAGCACTTACATATATCATTTAAGCATGTGCCCTAGTTGAAGCTTAAATTCAGTGACTCATTCATCGGCCCAAAAAACAATCGTGAGCGTTGTCAAGGCTGGGCAGCTGTGCCCTCTTCCCAAATATACCATCGAAAATCAGCTGTGATGCTGGACAGAGGCCTTTGCATCCTTGACTTTCACGAGCGCAATCCTCTTGCTGTTCCTGTGGCCAGGAGCTTCTGTATCTTCTTCATCCGCTGCTCTGATCGGTCTCTGACCTTTTATACACACAAGAGGCATGTGCACTCGCATGGAAGCCCCGCCCCAAATCCGCAAATCCGCTAATCCGCAAATACGCGGATTTTGCGGATCCACGATCCGTGAATACGCAAATCCGTGAATCGTGGATCCGCAAAATCCGCCCATGCTTACACACAAGCTTAATGGCCTATTATTATTTGCATCAGTGATGTCATCAGTGATGCCACTGACCATGTCATGAATGATTTAATGTGTGACATCATCAGCAGTGCATTGCGGGGCGCGAGTTAAAGTTAGTTCAACTACTTAAAACAGGCGAATTTCTCTGGTTTTGTATGAGTGAAATGTTCAACTAACTATAACGTCCCTGAAACATTTGTTTTTTTCAGTGAAGTTCCAAGGATTTTCAAGTGCAAATTTCTAACTATAATATCCCTGAAACCTATGTTTTTTTCAGTGAATTGCAACGTTTTTTTAAATGATAATTTCTAACTATACCGTCCCTGAAACCTATAGTTTTTTCAGTGAATTTCTAAGGTGTTTTAAATGATAATTTCTAACTAAGCCTACAGAGGTAGGACATGTAAAGAAAGAGGAAGAAAGGCACAGAAAAAGGCAATAGAAGTCCAGAAATATTCAGAAAACGAGTGATATGCAGAGAGAACCAACAGAGGTGCAGAAAAAGGACTAGTTGCAAACTCATCCTGTGCCCCAACTTTTAACTGACTGCTACTGGTGGTAACTGACTCTGACTAAGGAGGCCCAGAGCCAGTGCTATACTGAAATACCATTTGAATACGGTCAAAACACCTGCATACACTAGGGTACACTATGGGTTGGAGTACCCCTTGTGATTGGTGTGACCTTCCCTGTAAGACCCTAGTACATAATAGGGCAAGGGAATTATAACTATCTCTAACTTAGAGGTGCAGAAAGAGGCAAGAGAAGTGCATAAACAGGCAGGAAAGGTGCAGAAACAGGGAACAGGGGTGCAAAAAGAGGCAAGTGAGGTGCAGAAAGAAGTAAGAGCAGTGCAGAAAGAACCAGCAGAGGTGCAAAAAGAGACAAGAGGGGTGAAGGAAAAGGTAGGAGGGGTGCACAAAGAGGCAAGAGATGTACAGAAAGAAGCAGCTGGAGTGTAGAAAATGGAAGAGAAGTGCAGAAAGAGGCAAGAGAAATGCTGAAGGAAGCAACAGAGGTTTAAAAGGAAGCAAGATAAGTACAGAAATAGGCAAGTGAGGCGCAGAAAGAAGCAAGAGCTGTGCAGAAAGAACCAGCAGAGGTGCAAAAAGAGGCAAGAGGGGTAAAGAAAGAGGTAGGAGAGGTACACAAAGATTCAAGAGAGATACTGAAAGAGGTAGGAGGGGTGCAAAAAGAAGGAAGAGAACTGCAGAAAGAGGCAAGAAAATTCTTGAAAGAAGCAACAGATGTTTAGAAAGAAGAAAGAGAAGTGCAGAAAGAGGCAAGTGAGGTGCAGAAAGAAGCAAGATCAGCACAGAAAGAACCATCAGAGGTACTGCAAGAGGCAACAGAGGTGCAGAAGGAAGGAAGAGGAGTACAGAAAGAAGCAACAGAGGTGCTGAAAGACATACAAAGTGTGCATAAAGAGTTAAGAGAAGTGAAGAGGTACTAACAGAGGTACAAAAAGAGGCAAGAGTGGTGCAGTAAGACGGAAGAACAGTGAGGAAAGAGGCTTGAGTTGTACAAAGAGGCAAGAGGGATGCAGAAACAAGCAAGAGAAGTGCAGAAAGAGGCAAGAGAATTGCTGTAAGAAGCAACAGAGGTTTAGAAAGAAGCAAGAGCACGGCAGAAAGAACCAACAGAGGTACTGATAGAGGCAACAGAGATAGGTGCAGAATGAGTCATGAGGGGTGCAGAAAGAAGGAAGAGAAGTGCAGAAAGAAGCAGTAGAGTTTTTAAAAGAGGCCTGAAGTATGCAGAAAGAGGCAAGAGAAGTGCAGAAAGAAGCAACAGAGGTACAAAAAGACACAAGAATGGTGCAGAAAGAAGGAAGAGAGGTATAGAAAGAGGCTAGACAGTTGTACAAAAAGTAAAGATGTGTGCCGAAAGAGGCAAGAGGGGTGCAGAAACAGGTAAGAGAACTTCGGAAAGAGGAAAGAAAATTGCTGAAAGAAGCAACAGAGGTGTAGAAAGAAGCAAGAAACGTGCAGAAATAGGCAACTGAAATGTACAAACAGGCAAGAAAGGTACAGAAAGAGGGAAGATTAGTGCAGAAAGAGACAATAGGTTAGTAGAAAGAAGCAAGCCAGATACAGAAAGAAGCATGGAAAGTGCAGTATGAAGCAACAGGGGTGCAGAAAGAGGCAACAGAAGTGTAGACAGAAGCAAAAGAGGTGCAGAAGGAGGCAATAGAACTCCGGAAAGAAGCACGAGAGTTGTAGAAACAGGCAAAAGAGGTACAGAAAGAGCATAATAGGTGCATAAAGAAGCAAGAGCAGTTCAGAAAGACCTGACAGAGATGCAAAAAGAGGCAAGAGAGGAACAGAAATAATTAGATGAGGTGCACAAAGAGGCAAGAAAAGTACAGAAAGGGGCAGGAGGGGTACAGAAAGAAGATAGAGAAGTGCAGAAAGAAGCAACAGAGGTGCTGAAAGAGGTCTGAAGGGTGTCGAAAGGGCAGGAGAAGTACAGAAAGAAGCTACAGAGGCACAGAAAGAGGTGAGAAAGGTGCAGAAAAGGTAGGAACGGTGCTGAAAGGAACACAGGTGCAAAAAAGAGGCTAGTGAGATGCAGGAGTCGGCAAGAGAACTGTAGAAAGAGGTAAGAGAGTTGCAGACACAGGCAAAAGGGGTACAGAAAGGGGGAACAGGTGTGCAGCGAGGGACAAGAGAAGTACAGAAAGAAGGAAGAGAACTGCAGAAAGAGGCAAGAGAGTTGCAGAAACAGGCAAAAGGGGTATATAAAGAAGCAACAAAGGTACAAAAAGAAGCAAGGGGGTGCAGAAAGGGGCAATAGAAATGCAGAAAGAGGCAAGTGAAGTGCAGAAAGAAGATAGTGAGGTGCAGGATGCAGAAGAAAGTTACAGAAAGATGGAAGAGAAATGCAGAAAGAGGCAAGACAGGTACAGAAATAAGAGAGGTTTGTGCACTATTATTACCAATTTAACACCCATATTTAGCAATAAGTAACAAGTGTCAATTCCAGCTTTGCAATGGGCCTTTCACAATGCTGTAACACGTGAAGCTGCATTTTGGGAACATTAGAGCTGTTTGAGCTACAAACAAGGCTTTTTTTGTTCAAATGTGCAGATTATGCAGCAGATGATGGAATATTTGGCAAATGTGTTTAATTATGTGCAGCAGACAAAATGCCTAAATCAAGAATGCGTCCGTAGGTAGTAGAGTTGTAATGTTACGTAACAAATTAGTGTGCGAATAGAGCTGCATAGGCCAAAAAATAATGTATGGTGTCAAAATCCACTCTGGTGTTGAAGTAAAGAGATGAATGCAGGAGGGAAGGAGAAATAGAACTGATACGAGACGTCCGGTTGACAATAAAGCACTGTAAACAAGCAACAAGGTCCTTTCCGTGCCTGAGCAGCCTAAACCTGAAATACCATTAACAAAATGCATTGGAACAGTAACTATAGTTTGTGTATGCTTCAGAGCAAACTGACAAAAAGCAAGCATGGTCTCTCGGTACATGTGCATTTTATTTGTATTTCCCTTTGCAGCAATTGGATATTAGCATGACTAGGGTATGATACTATTATTTTGTAAAAGTAAAGAAAACTGACCCACACCCTCTGTCTTTGAAGCAAAACAACAACTATTTAGAAAGCAGTGAGCTTCTTACGCACCATACCTGCTGCAATATTTAAAGCTACCTACCTTTCTTCTTCCTCAGAATTTCCATACACGTTGTAATGAAATCAAATGTGATTTGACATTTGCTTAAAGTACTATATTTAAATAGAAATCTTAAAAAAAAATGCTAAAGCCAAGATTAAGGCAAAATGCAGGATTCCTAACTGTATGCTAAATGATATATATGATAATTTTTTTGTGTGTGGAATTCTCACCTGTGGGTTAGCTGTGACTTGGGCGGTGAGGCAGGAATGTTACAGCAAAGAACCCCTGCAGCAGGCAGGTTCCTCCTGGCTGCTCTGCTGTATAAGGAAGGGCTCAATAAAGAGAGAGCCGGTGCAGCTGGAGGTAAATCAAAACCGCTCATAGTGTTTGTTTGTGCGCGCGTGTGGGCTTCGGTGTTTGGGAAATAGTTTGTGTATTTGTGGGTTGTGCGTGCGCATTTGTGGGTGTATGTGAATGTGTGCTTAGGTGTATACAGAAAGGTTGTGTGCTTTTGGTTTGCTTAAATGTCCCTGTGGGGAGTCGTGTGTGTTTGGATGTGTATAGGGAGTTCGCATGTCTGTGTTTGAATGCGTGTGTGTAGATAGAGTGCTTATGTTTTTGTCTTTATATAGGGAGATTGTGTATGTGTGCCTGAGTTTGTATATAGCGAGGTAATGTGTGTAAGCGTGCTTGTATCTGTGGAAGCCTCTTTGCGTGCATATGTGTATGCACGTGGGTGAGGGTTGTGTGTACAGGTCATTTGTGTGAGAAGGGTTATATGTACGAGTTGGAGACAGTATGTCTGATCTTAAAATAGCACATTTCAGTGGGTTCTCAAGGGTTTTCTTTTTTCGCACCAACTAGTAATATAGTTACAGGCCTGAGCATGCTGCAAATGAACGAATACTGCAAACTAGCTAGGGGAGCATGGGCTCTTTTGCCCCTTTGGTGGGTAGTAAAGGAAAGTCACAATTGGGGTGCAAATAGCTGCTGACACCTCTGGGCTTCGGTGCTACTTCTCCTGCTGCACTGTTGAATGCTAAGCCTCTGAACTGATATCATCACATAAGTAAAAATTAAACCGAGTCGTACTCTAGTCTCGCTTTGTCCATTGAACACTATGTGCAAGTAGTGACCTCTCCCTAGTGAAAAGGTGAAATCAAACGAGCTGCCTAATCGAGAACAGACAACAATTACTTAAAACAAAATTACCAGGTCGTGTATTCGTAAAGCTTGTTGTTCTTTCACCTCAATAGAATGTGACGGTGATGAATGAGAATGTGTGTTACGTTGTCAATTTTGGCAATTTTATATAGTGTGAACTCGACCCGAAGGTATTGGAGCACTTTGATGAGCACCAGTTACTCCAATGACACATTAATTTTTTTGGTATGCACAGGGAGGGTAAATGATTTGCCCAGAATGACAGTTCATCTTCAGCAGGGCTGCTCAGCCCCCTCCCACTGCCCCAGCCCTGCCAGAAGAGATATATCAGCCTCCCAGGATGGCTTACATGTTGCAGTATAATTGCAGCAATCAGCTTGCTCGCAGGAGGGAGTGTACCAAGTAAACGTGTTACCTGGAAGCCTGTTTTGTTAAATGGATCAAAGTATCTCTTGTAAAGAACCTACTGAGAGCTTGAGAGAGGAGGGGCAGATGGAACCTCTGTATATTCAAAACTCCCCTGAACACAGTGTGATGTGCCCTGGCGTGTGATTTATAATAAGTCACAATGTCCATTTTAAAGCATGTTCTTGAGCATTCGCTCACACCTCCATTGGTTTCCAGAGCATATATATGCTTGTGAAAAGATTTGCAGTTACTAAAACATCTTTCAGACTGCTCCCAGGCAGCTTCAAGGGTCCCGAGCACAACTTCAATTGATTAATTGCATTTGAACCGCCGTGAAGAAAAATCTTCCTACCTCCTGCTTCTAACCTCTGAGCCCCCTCTGCCAAGCAGCCTCCGTTGTTGTTCCCAACATATTCAGCGAAAGTCGCCTCGGTGACACAAAGCTTCATGCCACCCCATTGAAGGAGAAGAGGCTGCCATGAACACCAGCTACAGAATGCAGGCCGTGAAGGGAAGAGAAAGACCGCCAGCAGGACCTTCATTTTCCTTGACGCGCCCGCTCAGGTACGCCGAAACTCGATTGCCGGATGTGGGGCAGAGTCACCCAGGGCCGGACTGGGAACTAAAAGCAGCCCTGGCAAATTTTGCAAGACCATCCCCAGCCCGCCGGCGCCCGGCATGTAGCGAGCTCGCGCAGCGAGCGAGCCCAACAGCTACTAGGGGGGTTTGGGGGGGTTCTCACCCCACAAAAATTTTGGCAAACAACAGACCAAAATGGTGAATTTTACAGCACATTTTTCATTACGTATTCCAATTGTATCACCTTTCAAAGCACAGTAAATAGTAGATGATGACCTTAAAGAACATCAGGTTACCCACCCAGTCATATGTACCCATAGACATTCTTTCAGAGAGCATCAAAAATAGACAAAAGTAGTGAATCAGAGAGAACAAAGTAAAAGTGAGACCAGCCCCCACATGGTGTGTAGCAAGCAAACGCAGTGAGCAACCACTACTAGGGGGAGTGACCAGTCCGGCACTGCCCACCACCACTACGCGAGGCGCGCGACATCCCCCCAGTGGCAAGTTACTGTGCCACCCACCACTGTACAGCCGAAGGAATGAGTCAATCTATATGCCTATAATAGAGGCAGAGACACATTGAAGATGTCTAGCTCTTTGAGATAATACTTGCAGGAATGTCATACTGTGGCAACCTGCCCCCCTCATGTGTGTGTGTGTGTGTGTGTGTGTGTGTGTGTATATATATATATATCTCGCTCCAAGTTACCCACAGGCAAGGATGCACTAAACAGCACGATCACGGGTAAGAGCGAACACCACAGTCCGATATGTTTCCAGCTCTCATGTCATAGATTTTAGCCTGACGCGTTTCTGAACTTCTTGTTCTCATCAGAGGCTCGACAAATGAATTCGTGCTGACACACCCACACTTAAATACCTTGTTTAGCGTCCTTTATGTGCGCAATGCTTTCTGGATTTTGTAGTGTGTGTCATCATTGATCCACAGTTGGAGGCACGTTAATTACCAAGCTGCCTTCATTCAAAGCCCTTGGATGGGCCTCAGACTGCGTGCCACTCATAAATCCCATATTGTCAGCTGTTTCACTCCTTGGGCTCGGCAGAATTTCCGGGCACCGTGACCCCCCAGTGATCACGGGGTCGTGCAACCTTCGCGTATGGGCTGCCGCGTTAACATCTCGCTCCAAGTTACCCACAGGCAAGGATGCACTAAACAGCAAGATCACGGGTAAGAGCGAACACCACAGTCCGATATGTTTCCAGCTCTCATGTCATAGATTTTAGCCTGACGCGTTTCTGAACTTCTTGTTCTCATCAGAGGCTCGACAAATGAGTTCGTGCTGACACACCCACACTTAAATACCTTGTTTAGCGTCCTTTATGTGCGCAATGCTTTCTGGATTTTGTAGTGTGTCATCATTGATCCACAGTTGGAGGCACGTTAATTACCAAGCTGCCTTCATTCAAAGCCCTTGGATGGGCCTCAGACTGCGTGCCACTCATAAATCCCATATTGTCAGCTGTTTCACTCCTTGGGCTCGGCAGAATTTCCGGGCACCGTGACCCCCCAGTGATCCCGGGGTCGTGCAACCTTCGCGGCTGGGCTGCCGTGTTAACATCTCGCTCCAAGTTACCCACAGGCAAGGATGCACTAAACATCAAGATCACGGGTAAGAGCAAACACCACAGTCCGATATGTTTCCAGCTCTCATGTCATAGATTTTAGCCTGACGCGTTTCTGAACTTCTTGTTCTCATCAGAGGCTCGACAAATGAGTTCGTGCTGACACACCCACACTTAAATACCTTGTTTAGCGTCCTTTATGTGCGCAATGCTTTCTGGATTTTGTAGTGTGTGTCATCATTGATCCACAGTTGGAGGCACGTTAATTACCAAGCTGCCTTCATTCAAAGCCCTTGGATGGGCCTCAGACTGCGTGCCACTCATAAATCCCATATTGTCAGCTGTTTCACTCCTTGGGCTCGGCAGAATTTCCGGGCACCGTGACCCCCCAGTGATCCCGGGGTCGTGCAACCTTCGCGGCTGGGCTGCCGCGTTAACATCTCGCTCCAAGTTACCCACAGGCAAGGATGCACTAAATAGCAAGATCACGGGTAAGAGCGAACACCACAGTCCGATATGTTTCCAGCTCTCATGTCATAGATTTTAGCATGACGCGTTTCTGAACTTCTTGTTCTCATCAGAGGCTCGACAAATGAGTTCGTGCTGACACACCCACACTTAAATACCTTGTTTAGCGTCCTTTATGTGCGCAATGCTTTCTGGATTTTGTAGTGTGTGTCATCATTGATCCACAGTTGGAGGCACGTTAATTACCAAGCTGCCTTCATTCAAAGCCCTTGGATGGGCCTCAGACTGCGTGCCACTCATAAATCCCATATTGTCAGCTGTTTCACTCCTTGGGCTTGGCAGAATTTCCGGGCACCGTGACCCCCCAGTGATCCCGGGGTCGTGCAACCTTCGCGGCTGGGCTGCCGCGTTAACATCTCGCTCCAAGTTACCCACAGGCAAGGATGCACTAAACAGCAAGATCACGGGTAAGAGCGAACACCACAGTCCGATATGTTTCCAGCTCTCATGTCATAGATTTTAGCCTGATGCGTTTCTGAACTTCTTGTTCTCATCAGAGGCTCGACAAATGAGTTCGTGCTGACACACCCACACTTAAATACCTTGTTTAGCGTCCTTTATGTGCGCAATGCTTTCTGGATTTTGTAGTGTGTGTCATCATTGATCCACAGTTGGAGGCACGTTAATTACCAAGCTGCCTTCATTCAAAGTCCTTGGATGGGCCTCAGACTGCGTGCCACTCATAAATCCCATATTGTCAGCTGTTTCACTCCTTGGGCTCGGCAGAATTTCCGGGCACCTAGGTTTGATGTGGAGGTTTTAAAAGGGCCCCGCGGGGCAAAAAAAAGAAAAATAATAATCGAACGGCTGAATGGATTTGCACGACACTTGGCAAAATTGTAGGTACTGGTAGCCCGATGTGCCTTTGCTATGTCTCAATATATGTGCTCCAGTGGATTTCGAGAAATTAACGTTCAAAAAAAGATATATATCTGTGACAGCGGACCGGGCAGCGCTCCGCTTCGCGTAACGGAGCTTTGTGAAGCGAAGCTGATTGGTTCTCCGGCGTCTGTAAACATTCCAAACAGTCCGTAGCGGCCGCCATCTTGTCTCTCGGTAGGATCGAGAGACAAGAGGAGGCCAAAGCGAAGGGGCAAATGACCATAAGGGGGCATAGTAGATCCTCCCTGACCCCCTAGGTTTGATGTACCATTTTGCCAAGTTTGGTGTAATTCCGTTCAGCCATTCAGGCTGTAGACGTATCTAAATGTCTTATGGAAAATTGCATGGGGAAAACACATTTGAAAGTGTTGAAATTTAGAACCAATTAAAATGTTACTTTGGTTTTGTATTTGTGTGTGATGAAAGTTAATTGGTTATGTATATATCTAAAATGAGAGGAAACCACAGCCATTTTGTGATACTACTGTCTGAGGTACATTTGTGAGGAATTTTTGGTGCTCAATTTCTGGTGTATGATTTACACAGTACTAACGCTTCTCCTACTTTCAAAAAGGTGAGTTGTTAATTTGTAAGGGGAACTATGTTGTACACTTTAAGATAATTTGAAAAAATGTTTCTGTTATTTATTTACAGTCCTTCTGTTATACTAAATACTTGATAAAGTTAGTTTTATATTATGTATTACTAAAAACGATAAATGAAAGTGATTATTTTTTTCTGCAATTTACAGCAAGAAATTTCAAAATAAAATGGATCACAATGAAGAGACCGTGGCAATTTCTTTTGAATTATCCACTACATTTATTGAAATTGACAGCACCAATAATGAAATATTCTCACAAGGAGGAGATGACTTGAATGATTTTTTTGATCAATCTCTTGACGGCGAATTTATCGAATGTTTGGAGACCATAGAGTTACAAGAATCATCATTGCAGACTTTTCATGAGGAGATTCCTGATGAGATGATTGAAGAGGAAATTCCTGATGAGGACATGTTACTAGTTCTTTCAAATTATGAAAATTCAGAAGAATACATTTATATTTAGAAATCAAAAATTGTTTGAGACATTATTCATTTTTATTTTTAATTTATGAGGTTGTAGCGAAGTGATTGTAGTATAAAATGAGACTTATAGTATAGAGTGCAAAAATTGGTTCTTTTTGGAGGGGCAAAAAAAAAATATATCGTTTTTTTGGTGGGGTGCGCCCGGTTAGCGTAACGGGAAGCGGACTGGGGAGCGTACTACAAGGAAAGAAGAATGATTGACTTTTAACTTATTGTATGTTTATAGACTTTTTTTTCTACTGAGTGACGTCTCGGCCTATCTCCACGGGATGCAGTCCCTACCATCTCGGCGTTTAAGCCCAGGGGGACCGGTAGTGTGGGAGAGATAACGGGGCATAGTATCAAGGGGGTTTATCTCCGCTTTTTTGGCTTTAAAAGCCAAGAAAGCGGAGATAAAATTATCTCCGTATTACCTAGCTGTCGCTAACACCAGTTAGCGACCGCTAGTAGGAGATAGCGACCATCTTGGGCCCCACTTTGCATGTCAGTGATATTTATCACTAATGACATGCAAAGTGGGCATGCCAAGATGTTAGCGACTGGAAACAGTCGCTAACATCGCTATCTCCTATTACCAACTTTTGGAGATATTCGCGCTAAGCGCGAATATCTCCAAAAAGTAACACCTGCCCTGAGCAGTTCTTAGCCATGTTCTCACAAGGAGGAGATGACTTGAATGATTTTTTTGATCAATCTCTTGACGGCGAATTTATCGAATGTTTGGAGACCATAGAGTTACAAGAATCATCATTGCAGACTTTTCATGAGGAGATTCCTGATGAGATGATTGAAGAGGAAATTCCTGATGAGGACATGTTACTAGTTCTTTCAAATTATGAAAATTCAGAAGAATAAATTTATATTTAGAAATCAAAAATTGTTTGAGACATTATTCATTTTTATTTTTAATTTATGAGGTTGTAGCAAAGTGATTGTAGTATAAAATGAGACTTATAGTATAGAGTGCAAAAATTGGTTCTTTTTGGAGGGGCAAAAAAAAAAAATATATCGTTTTTTTGGTGGGGTGCGCCCGGTTAGCGTAACGGGAAGCGGACTGGGGAGCGTACTACAAGGAAAGAAGAATGATTGACTTTTAACTTATTGTATGTTTATAGACTTTTTTTTTTCTGCTGAGTGACGTCTCGGCCTATCTCCACGGGATGCAGTCCCTACCATCTCGGCGTTTAAGCCCAGGGGGACCGGTAGTGTGGGAGAGATAACGAGGCATATTATCAAGGGGGTTTATCTCCGCTTTTTTGGCTTTAAAAGCCAAGAAAGCGGAGATAAAATTATCTCCGTATTACCTAGCTGTCGCTAACACCAGTTAGCGACCTCTAGTAGGAGATAGCGACCATCTTGGGCCCCACTTTGCATGTCAGTGATATTTATCACTAATGACATGCAAAGTGGGCATGCCAAGATGTTAGCGACTGGAAACAGTCGCTAACATCGCTATCTCCTATTACCAACTTTTGGAGATATTCGCGCTAAGCGCGAATATCTCCAAAAAGTAACACCTGCCCTGAGCAGTTCTTAGCCATGTTATCCAATGGGAGGTGGATAACATGGCTAAAAGCATTAGCTCGGTAATGCATGAATATCGCTGACTTTTCAGCGATATTAATGCATTGCGGCCGTTTTTTATCGCATTTGCGATAAACCTTGATAATAGCAAGGTTTATCTGCGATAATTTCTGACGATGCTTAGCGGTAAAAAATTTGTTGCTAAGCATCGTTAGGGATAAATATCGCTTAACTTTGGTAATATGCCCCAACGTCTGTTAACGTTCGATTCGAAGGAAATCAGGAAGTGTTGAAAAACATTGTCTGCGCCATCTTGCCTTTTTTCATGTGCCACACTTTTGTCGTGCACGGCAGCCATTTTAGATGCCTTGACCAGACCCACTCTCTGCACGCTGTCGATCCTTAGCATGGCTCCCCACCCTCGCAAGCATCTCCCCCAGGCACTGGTCACCCCCGCTCTCTGTCTTATGCATGGGCAATAAACCTCCCCCCATCTGCGCTGCTCTTCCCTGAGAATCACACCCTGTGCCCGTCCGACACCTCCCTTTCGCCCTATTCACTACCGCACCCTCTGACACTCCTCTTCCTCTGTGTCCGATTGTCCAGGCCGGTCCTAGGCTATCAGCTAGCCCTGCAGATGTAGTTTATGGCCCCAGCTGTAAAGAATCACCCCTCTTCAAAGGAGTTATAGTAGATCAAGGCCCACACCCGATGAGATCCGTCACACCACACGCGTTCCTACTACCTGAAAACCATCCTGTATTGTGATTGGGGAGGGGACCGAGCCTGAAGCGGAAGATTCCAGGGATGACTCTTTGTACATCAAAGTTTTTACAATTATGTGTCACATTAAAAATATATAGCACTCCAACAAAGTAGTAGGATTATAAAACTTTAATAACTTATAAATATATACAACAAAACAAAAACAGTAAAAACATTTAAACATTTTTAGGGAAAAAGAAGGAACAATGGTCAGTAGCGGTCGGTTGTGCGAATAGTCCCAAGGCAGCACAACGTCCAGATTTCTGGACGGCACCCAGGTGATGTTGCCTGGGTGCCGCACTGATTTGGGTATCCGGCGTGGGGCGTCCCGGGGGGTGGGTCGTCAGTAGCGGTCTGTTGTGCGAATAGTTCCAAGGCAGCAGAACGCGCTGAAATGTGGATGGCACCAAGGTGATGTCCAGTAAGTTGCCGCCCTCCGAATAACGGCGTGGGGCGCCCCGGGGGGGGGGAGGCGGCGTGAACGGGCCTCCCCAGGTGGAGTCTCGTCTGCTGTAGTGGGGCACCCCTTTACCGTTTCAGTTGCCATTCCGTCCGCTTTTGATCCACTGTGTCAAAATCCGCAATTCAGCTGAGTTGCGCCCACTCTTGCGGTGCAGCGATAGGCGGCTGTCACAGGACTCTCAAAATGGCGGCAGGCTCTTTCCTTTTTGGGCCTGGTCCACTGAAATGGCCCTGGGACACCTTGGAAATCGGACGCTTGTCTGCTAGGTCTTGGACCCCATTCTCGAAAGCGTCCCCTCCGCCTTGAGGATTCTACAAAAGTCTTGGGGGCCCCCGACTCCTGCAGGCTTCTGGTGGGGAGCGGCTGCCATGATTGCTCGCGGAATGACTACGACGGAGCCACGAGATGGTGGTGCTTTCATGCTGAAGCCAGCTTCAGTCTGAAACATCCAGAAACAAGGTGGGGCTTTCATCGTTTGGGAAAAAAAAAAGTTTTCATCCAATGAAAAGTGTTATTTTTAGGTCATATGATCAAGCCTTCCATCATTAGGAAACCAAAAGTAAAATGAACCAATGAAAAGTTTTATAAACAAGTCACATGACCTGTTATGCGGCATAGAGTATAAAATGCGTAGAAAATCCGTTGGCACGTGAGGCGGCGTCAGTAGCGGACCGATGTGCGAATAGGCCGAAGGCAGCACAATGCACCAAGATCCGGATGGCACCGAGGTGGTGTCCAGCAAGTTGCCGCACTGGTGTGGCCATCCTACAATGCTGAAAGTCGGCGTGGGGCGCCCCGTTGGCCTGTGAGATGGCGGCAGTAGCGGACCGATGTGCAAATGGGGCCAAAGGCAGCGCAACAATATTTTCTGAATAGAAGACACCACAAGGCGCTGAGATGCCAAGATCCGGATGGCACCGAGGTGGTGTCTAGCAAGTTGCTGCACTGGTGTGGCCATCCTACAATGGTGAAAGTCGGCGTGGGGCGCCCCGTTGGCCTGTGAGATGGCGGCAGTAGCGGACCGATGTGCGAATGGGGCCAAAGGCAGAGCAACAATATTTTCTGAATAGAAGACACCACAGGGCGCTGAGATGCCAAGATCCGGATGGCACCGAGGTGGTGTCTAGCAAGTTGCCGCACTGGTGTGGCCATCCTACAATGCTGAAAGTCGGCGTGGGGTGCCCCGTTGGCCTGTGAGATGGCGGCAGTAGCGGACCGATGTGCGAATGGGGCCAAAGGCAGCGCAACAATATTTTCTGAATAGAAGACACAACAAGGCGCTGAGATGCCAAGATCCGGATGGCACCGAGGTGGTGTCTAGCAAGTTGCCGCACTGGTGTGGCCATCCTACAATGCTGAAAGTCGGCGTGGGGCGCCCCGTTGGCCTGTGAGATGGCGGCAGTAGCGGACCGATGTGCGAATGGGGCCAAAGGCAGCGCAACAATATTTTCTGAATAGAAGACACCACAAGGTGCTGAGATGCCAAGATCCGGATGGCACCGAGGTGGTGTCTAGCAAGTTGCCGCACTGGTGTGGCCATCCTACAATGCTGAAAGTCGGCGTGGGGCGCCCCGTTGGCCTGTGAGATGGCGGCAGTAGCGGACCGATGTGCGAATGAGGCCAAAGGCAGCGCAACAATATTTTCTGAATAGAAGACACCACAAGGCGCTGAGATTCGGTTAGCACCGAGGTGGTGTCTAGCAAGTTGCCGCACTGGTGTGGCCATCCTACAATCCTGCTCCGAATAACGGCGTGGGGTGCCCGAAAGGGGGGGGGGAGGCAGCGTGAACGGGCCTTCCTAGGTGGAGGCTCGTCTGCTGTAGTGGGGCGCCCCTTTACCGTTTCAGTTGCCATTCAGCTGAGATTCGGCCGCTCTTGATGCTACAGCGACAGGCGGCTGCAACAGGACTCTCAAAATGGCGGCCTGTTCTTTGGATTTGGGCATGGTCCACTAAAATGGCCCTGGGACACCTTAGAACTCGGACGCTCGAATTTTTTTTTCCTTTCCTCTACATGCAAAAAAAGGTAAATGCCCGGTACGTTACACGCTTCATCTGCCACGATGTACTCTCCAGAGGAACCGAAAAAAAATATAGTTATGGTAACTATACCATGCATCGTCATATGGAGAGGTGGCACCGATTAATTATAGTGCTGCATAAAAGAGAGATTTGGAGGAGAACCCTCGACCTGCCAGTACATTCATCAAAGAAGTGGCACTGACAGCATCAGAGGCAAGGGAAACGGTCCCAAATATTTAGAAGAACTTTGGAAAGATTAAAATGACATGTTTAGATTGTGGCAAATTAATTTCATGTGGACAGATGAGTGTTACTCTAATAAATACAGCATATGAACATCATCATAGTCGATGGTTGTTAGAGACATTTTAACTATATCCTGGACCTGCCCGTCCTCGCCCAAAATGGCGCCGGAATAAATGGGACTCGTAACTCCTTGTTGTGTACTGGTTGCACAACCTTGATATCACGAGATACGTATGCAGTTTTGAAGCACATGGCGGGCGGGGACGAGAATAGATTGAATATTTCGACATCCCTATTGATATTAAGTTCTGATGTGTTATTGATTACTGTACTATTGAAAGTTCGAATTAACGTCACCCATGGTACTTGCCCGCAAATGTATATCTAGATAATTTTATTGTAACTGGCCCTGTCGTATTTTAATTATAAAATGTACGTCCACTGATTCCGCAACTGTTAGACACTTTAGTTCTTGCAACCTAATGGCCCGCCCGTTACGTTCCTCTACAGTGTACATGTCTACTCATCATATACGATTACAGTTTGCTCCGTGGCCGGCCCACGTGGTTATAGACCCGTATTTGTATAATGACATTTTCACAATAAAGGTTTTTAAAAGAAAACATGGTAGTAGTATATACATTGGTAACGTTTTTAATAATAGTCACTGTTTTAGAATCAGTAAAAGGCAAGTGAAATAAAGCAGACCAATTACATGAAGGGTAAAAGGTATAATACGCAGGAACGCAGTAAAGATAAATGGTCAAGGGCTGTTGTGTTTTCTACTCCTGCAACATAAAGTGATCGATAAGAATCTCATATTCAGGCGTATCGGCGACTAAGACAGCAGGCCGACCCTCTTTTGCTCAACGGCTCCGTCATGGGACGAAGAAACGCCCTTTTTCTCGAAAAAGGAATATATTTTACTTGCAGGACAGTTGTAAATTTTCCGGGAAAGTACATTAGCCTGGAACATTATAACATATATTTAAGAAAAAATAATGTTCGGAAGTAATAAAAAGCGTAATTTTTAGGTCATATGACCAAGCCTTTCATCATTAGAATAAGAAAAGTAAAATGAACCAATGAAAAGTTTTATTAACAAGTCACATGACCTGTTATGCTTACGTTACGCGCTGCGCGTCGCGCCCCGGATCACTTCCGGATGCGCTAACGCGGCGCGTCATATGACGCATTACGCGACAACGCAGGTCCAGAATATAGTCAAAATGTCTCTACCAACCAGCGGTCGGAACACAACCCCTTTCAGCAGGCTAAATAGTTCTGTTAAATGACAACAGAAGGGACAGGCAACAAGAACCATCAGTCAAAGAGGGGAGGGCTAGTTCTTCTCTACCGGGTCACATTGGGGCGCTACCGGAACTGATCGAATTGGTAGTCTACAGTGTTTCTGGATGTTTCAGACTGAAGCTGGCTTTAGCATGAGAGCACCACCATTTCGTAGCACCGTCGTGGCCATTCCACGAGCAATAATGCTAGCCGCTTCCCACCAGAAGCCTGCGGGAGTCGGGGGCCCCCAAGACTTTTGTAGAATCTTCAAGGCTGAGGGGACGCTTTCGAGAATGGAGCCCAATCTCTAGCAGACAAGCGTCCGAGTTCCAAGGTGTCGCAGGGCAATTTTAGTGGACCACGCCCAAATCTGAAGAGCCGGCCGCCATTTTGAGAGTCCTGTGGCAGCCGCCTATCGCTGCACCGCAAGAGTGGGAGTAACTGAACTACATGGTGAGCGAGACGCTGTAGTCGAAAGAGCGGGCGGTAAACAGCTGAATAGCGGAAGAGGCACAGTGTAGCAAAAGCGGGCGGAATGGCAACTGAAATGGTAAAGGGGCGCCCCACTACAGCGTGTCTTTAGGTGAAACGGATTGTGGGACAAGGTCAAGAATGGAAGAGTTACCAAAAGGCAAAAAGTTCCGCTTGATCCCGGGAGCCGGCCACCTATGTCGGGGGCGATCTCAGGCTACACCAGGAGAACACGACTTGGGGAGGGAGCCGGAGCCGGAGCCAAGCGCCCCCTCCGAGTCCGCGCCATCACACCGTCCCTCGGGGGCCTCCGTCAAGCGGTTCAGGGTGGCACCGCATCACATTGTTCACAAATGCAGTCACGTCCTCAAACAGCCCCCACTTTACTTTGAGAATAGTGAAGCTGAAGCAAGTGCAAATAGGCTTCAGACAGTGTTACAAGCACTCCTCAAAACTTTGAACCATCAGAGTGCATGAGTTTCATGCTCGATCGATTGAGCTAGCCGGATCGGGCAACAAAAAGTATAAAATAGTTATGTAAATAGTTGTTTAATAAAATGTTTTACCCTGTTACTTTGCTGGTGTGTTGTATATATTTGTAATATTTGCATAGAGTTTATCGTTATTTTGGGCGGGGTGGGTGGCGGAGCCGAGCTGTATTGCAGCCATCATGGTGTGGAGTTCAGTTCATCTCACTAGTTTCGTATTTGTCATGAGGGGTTGTTCCTAATGTTTCTATTTTAGCGAGGTCAAAAAGAGATCCCATTAGTGGCCTACTGATTTTGCTCGATTCCTTTTGTTTTTTTACACGATTTTTCGCTATCTGCAAAGACTAAACAGAGTATTGCGACTCTGTGCTTGTTTGTAAATAGAGAATGAACCAAAGAGAACCAATTCTAAAACAGTAAATGCTTGGATAACAATCAATCAAATGGAGAGAGAAGCAGGCACGACGGATTACAACGGGGGCAAAGGCCTGCGTTAACTACCTTTCACTATCTGCAAAGAGAGAGTACTCCTAATAGAAATGAGGGGGGGGCAGCATTCAAAGCAGATCAGTGTGCATAAACACGAAAAAAAAAATTCTTACCACGTACTTGACATTGGACAGCTTATGATATTTGCTATTAAAAAACCATTGAAATTCACTGAAAAAACCATAGGTTATAGACCATATATAGTTAGGAATTAGCATTTACAAAACCTTGAAAATTCACTGAAAAAACCATAGGTTATAGACCATATATAGTTAGGAATTAGCATTTAAAAAACCTTATTTTACTCACACAAAACCATTGAAATTCCATATATAGTTAGTTGTACTAACTATATATCGCGCACCCGCAATCCACTGCTGATCATGTCACATATTACATCATTCATGACATGGTCAGTGACATCACTGATGACATCACTGATGACATCTCAAATGACATCACTGATGACATCACTGATGACATCTCAAATGACATCACTGATGACATCACTGATGACATCTCAAATGACATTACTGAGCACATCACTGATGACATCATTCATGTGATAATACGATGAACCTCTTCAGACTCTAATATAACCTTAGATACACTCAGTGTAAACACAGACTCACAGATTGTCACTCATCCATGAAGTTACACACACACCTAGTCAGTCATGCAAACAATCAATCACACCTCCATTTCCTCAACTATACAGTTATACACACCTTACTTATTCAAACATATACTAACACATATTTACTCTCTTTTACAATCCCTAATACAAGTTCACAATCATCCATACAGCCACTCACACATTCACTGGCTCTTATGCACAGTTATTTATATATGCCAACTCTCACATGTACTATGTTTTACATATGTACTTACTTTGACATGTAGCACTGAGATATCCATTCACTCACCAATACACTCATGCACACAGTCAACCGCCCATACAGCTGTTTCCACATGCACTTTTGAACCCATACATCTAGTGAATCAACTGCTCACACATCTATGCACAGAGTCATACACCTCCCAGCCACCCACACACACACTCAGTCTCCCATACAAATACTTGGGCAACCAATCAAAAACCCATATAGTTACTCATATAGCTACTGAACAACACATGCAGCAGTTTTCAGAACAACAGACATAATGATGCACAAATTAAGACAGTTTAGTCACTAAACCATGCACTCAGTGAGACACATTTAATCACTCACTCATACAGTCAGTCATGCACCTACTAAATCCTTCATCCAGACACTTATACATCCACTCAAGACATATTTTAACTTTAAAGAAACATACAGTCACTGGATGTTGTCATCAGTGATGTCATCAGTGATGTCATTTGAGATGTCATCAGTGATGTCATCAGTGATGTCACTGACCATGTCATGAATGCTGTAATATGTGACATGATCAGCAGTGGATTGCGGGTGCGCGATATATAGTTAGTACAACTAACTATATATGGAATTTCAATGGTTTTGTGTGAGTAAAATGAGGTTTTTTAAATGCTAATTCCTAACTATATATGGTCTATAACCTATGGTTTTTTCAGTGAATTTTCAAGGTTTTGTAAATGCTAATTCCTAACTATATATGGTCTGTAACCTATGGTTTTTTCAGTGAATATATATATATATATATATATATATATATTACCTACTGGCGGTCGCCAGTAGGTATATATAGTTAGGATTTTTTCTCTATGGGTTTTTTGAAAATTCTATGTCTAATAACTTTGGCGTTTGTGGACGGAATCGGCTGAAATTTTCAGGAAAATGGCACATTTTGTTTCTGAGCAGCCCTTGAAAATTTGGGGGGGGTTCGTCCAGTGGGGGCCGAGAAAAAAGGGGGGTCCCAAAACGTGTTTTTAACATTGAGTTTTCCATAGGGCGGTTGGCCTCACTTTTAGCCCGAACGGCTGAATGGATTTGCACGAAACTTGGCAAAATTGTAGGGACTGGTAGCCCGATGTGCCTTTTGTAGGTCTCAATATATGTGCTCCAGTGGATTTTGAGAAATTAACGTTTAAAAAAAGATATATATCTGTAACAGCGGACCGGTTAGCGCTCTGGTTCGCGGACTTTTCGCGCAACGGAGCTTTGTGAAGCGAAGCTGATTGGTTCTCCGGCGTCTGTCAACATTCCAAACAGTCCGTAGCGGCCGCCATCTTGTCTCTCGGTAGGATCGAGAGACAAGAGGAGGTCAAAACAAAGGGGGAAATAACTATAAGGGGGCATAGTAGATCCTCGCTGACCCCCTAGGTTTGATGTGGAGGTTTTAAAAGGGCCCCGCGGGGCAAAAAAAAACCAAAATAATAATAATCGAACGGCTGAATGGATTTGCACGAAACTTGGCAAAATATTAGGGACTGGTAGCCCGATGTGCCTTTGCTAGGTCTCAATATATGTGCTCCAGTGGATTTTGAGAAATTAACGTTGAAAAAAAGATATATATCTGTAACAGCGCTCCGCTTCGCGTACTTTTCGCGTTACGGAGCTTTGCGAAGCTGATTGGTTCTCCGGCGTCTGTCAACATTCCAAACAGTCCGTAGCGGCCGCCATCTTGTCCCTCGGTAGGATTGAGAGACAAGAGGAGGCCAAAGCGAAGGGGGAAATGACCATAAGGGGGCATAGTAGATCCTTCCTGACCTCTTAGGTTTGATGTACCATTTTGCCAAGTTTGGTGTAATTCCGTTCAGCCATTCAGGCTGTAGACGTATGTAAATGTCCTATGGAAAATTGCATGGGGAAAACACATTTGAAAGTGTTGAAATTTAGAACCAATTAAAATGTTACTTTGGTTTTGTATTTGTGTGTGATGAAAGTTAATTGGTTATGTATATATGTCAAATGAGAGGAAACCACAGCCATTTTGTGATACTACTGTCTGAGGTACATTTGTGAGGAATTTTTGGTGGTGAATTTCTGGTGTTTGATTTACACAGTACTAACACTTCTGCTACTTTTAAAAAGGTGAGTTGTTAATTTGTAAGGGGAACTATGTTGTACACTTGAAGATAATTTGAAAAATGTTTTCTGTTATTTATTTGCTGTCCTTCTGTTATACTAAATACTTGATGAAGTTAGTTTTATATTATGTATTACTAAAAACGATAAATGAAAGTGATTATTTTTTTCTGCAATTTACAGCAAGCAATTTCAAAATAAAATGGCTCACAATGAAGAGACCGTGGCAATTTCTTTTGAATTGTCCACTACATTGATTGAAATTGAGAGCACCAATAATGAAATATTGTCACAAGGAGGACATGACTTGTATGATTCCATTAGATTGATTGAAATGGACAGCACCAAGAATGAAATATTGTCACAAGGAGATGACTTGAATGATTCCACTACATTGATTGAAATTGAGAGCACCAATAATGAAATATTGTCACAAGGAGGAGATGGCTTGTATGATTCCATTAGATTGATTGAAATGGACAGCACCAATAATGAAATATTGTCACAAGGAGGAGATGACTTGAATGATTCCACTACATTGATTGAAATTGAGAGCACCAATAATGAAATATTGTCACGAGGAGATGACTTGAATGATTCCACTACATTGATTGAAATTGACAGCACCAATAATGAAATATTGTCAGAAGGAGGAGATGACTTGAATGATTTTTTTGATCAATCTCTTGATGGCGAATTTATCGAGTGTTTGGAGACCATAGAGTTACAAGAATCATCATTGCAGACTTTTAATGAGGAGATTCCAGATGAGATGATTGAAGAGGAAATTACTGATGAGGACATGTTAGTAGTTGTTTCAAATTTAGAAAATTCTGAAGAATAAATTTATATTTAGAAATCAAAAATTGTTTGAGACATTATTTATTTTTATTTTTAATTTATGAGGTTGTAGCGAAGTGATTGTAGTATAAAATGAGACTTATAGTATAGAGTGCAACATTTTTATGTTACATGGTAAGTTTACTCATATTTACTTCCCTTCTGCCACTATATTATCTCCAATGTGTATTTGACATGTCTTCTTCATCTCCGGCCTCCTTTCTCTCACTGTGTGTCTCCGATGCATCTTATCGCTGGTATTTTGTGTAATTACAGAAGAGAGTAAAATAAAATAGTTCGGAACGTGAAAAGGGGGCAAAGTAGAGTACTCCTCACCCCCTAGGCCTTTTTAGGCGGTCCCAAAAGGATCAGTTTCTGCTTTCCTGAGAGATTATGGTATGAGTTCCATATACCACAATAACTTGCATTACAACATGCAAGATATCTATCTCCTATTACCAACTTTTGGAGATATTCGCGCTAAGCGCGAATATCTCCAAAAAGTAACACCTGCCCTGAGCAGTTCTTAGCCATGTTATCCAATGGGAGGTGGATAACATGGCTAAGAGTATTAGCTCGGTAATGCATGAATATCGCTGAGTTTTTAGCGATATTCATGCATTGCGGCCGTTTATTATCGCATTTGCGATAAACCTTGATAATAGTAAGGTTTATCTTCGATAATTTCTGACGATGCTTAGTGGTAAAAAATTGGTTGGTAAGCATCGTTAGCGATAAATATCGCTTAACTTTGGTAATATGCCCCAACGTCTGTTAACGTTCGATTCGAAGGAAATGAGGAAGTGTTGAAAAACATTGTCTGCGCCATCTTGCCTTTTTTGAAATGCCACACTTTTGTCGTGCACGGCAGCCATTTTAGATGTCTTGACCAGACCCACTCTCTGCACGCTGTCGATTCGTAGCATGGCTCCTCACCCTCGTAAGCATCTCCCCCAGGCACTGGTCACCACCGCTCTCTGTCTTATGCATGGGCAATAAACCTTCCCCCATCTGCGCTGCTCTTCCCTGAGAATCACACTCTGTGCCCGCCCGACACCTCCCTTTCGCCCTATTCACTACCGCACCCTCTGACACTCCTCTTCCTCTGTGTCCGAATGTCCAGGCCGGTCCTAGGCTATCAGCTAGCCCTGCAGATGTAGTTTATGGCCCCAGCTGTAAAGAATCACCCCTCTTCAAAGGAGTTATAGTAGATCAAGGCCCACACCCGATGTGATCCGTCACAGCACACGCGTTCCTACTATCTGAAAACCATCCTGAAGCGGAAGATTCCAGGAATGACTCTTTGTACATCAAAGTTTTTACAATTATGTGTCACATTAAAAATATATAGCACTCCAACAAAGTAGTAGGAATATAAAACTTTAATAACATATAAATATATACAACAAAACAAAAACAGTAAAAACATTTAAACAACGAAGAGACCGTGGCAATTTCTTTTTAATTATCCAATAGATTTATTGAAATTGACAGCACCAATAATGAAATATTCTTGTCAGTAGCGGTCTGTTGTGCGAATAGTTCCAAGGCAGCAGAACGCGCTGAAATCTAGATGGCACGAAAGTGATGTCTAGCAAGTTGCCGCCCAGCAAATAACGGCGTGGGGCGCCGCGGGGGTGAGTGAGTCCAGTAGGCACCACAGCTATTCTTACCGGCATTGCAGAATTACTGCTGGGGACAATGCCTGTGCTGTAGCAGGGTCACAGCAGAAACAAAAAGGATTCTGTTGAAGATGTTGTTGGTTTTCAATTTGAAAACAGTTCTGGTGTCAACTGCTATGCTAATGTAGTGGTTAATGTTTTGTTTTCTCTAGAAAATGTAAAAGAGGGGGAGGCAGTCCAAAGTTCCGTTAAAAGGGCAAAGGAAAGGATCGGTGGTTTGAACTATCAGTCAAAAAGGGGAGGGGGTGCAATAATTTTTCCTACCGGGTCACACTGTGCTTTCACCGGAAGTGAGGTCTGCAGGATTGTAGTAATTCAAAGTGAGGCTGGCGCCAGCATGGGAGCGCCGACGTCCCGCGGATACAGTTTCGTCACTCCACGGGCGATCATGGCAGTCATTCCCCATCGGGGGTCGGAGACTCCCGCGGCTCCTCTAGAATCTTCAAGGTCGTGGAGGACTACGGTGGTGGAGTCAACCAGTGACCGGGCCATTTCTTTATGTTGGGCCCGCTCTTGCCAGGTCGACCGCCATTTTGAGAGTTCGGCAGCTACCGGCGATCGCGGGGTCACATGAGCGGACGGGCTCCACCCTGCCGGGCGAGACGTTGCAGCATGGCCACAGTGGAAGAACCGTTATCTAGGTCGTTCCGAAACTGTGCAGCACTGGAGTTGTTAGGATGCCACCGCCTGGAGCGCTGAGGGTGCAGCTGGGAAGCCTCCACCTGGGGAGGCGGGAGAGGCCTGTTCGCACCGTCTCTCCCTCCCAGTGCACCCCACGGCGTCTCGCTTGAGATTTGTTATGGCCGGACCAGGCGATGAGGACGAGGGGGGGTCGGAGGCATGTGCAAGACATCCCCCTCCAGTGTTGTCGCAGCCATTATAAAAGAAAGAAGTGTCCCGTCCGTCTTCGGGCCGGGCTTCCGGTGGATGTCGGCCGGACGCCCCTGGCTCTGGCCCCATGAACGGGTTTCTTGGTTTATCGGCTGCAGCCGGATCCCGTCGGCCTCGGCCCCCTGACCGTTGGTGGCCGGACCGGAAGAGCATGTGGCGGGACTACCTGAAACTCTCAAGGGCCACCGCGGCCGGACTGGGAGAGAGAGGGGAGGGTCGAGGAGACATTCCCCCCCCCTGCAACTGTTCAGCGTTGTAAAGGCAATCCCCTGGCCGGGTCCCGCTGGTCTCGGCCTCTCCTCCGGCTACACCCTACGTTAGGATCTCCTGGCCGAGGCGTGGCAGCAGAACCTGCCTTATATGGGCTGCTCCCGGCTGGGCGTAGCCGGAACCCTGCCCCACCTTGGAAGTTTCCAGAGTGGGGGTGGATGTTCTACTGACTTGCATTTTCCCTAGTCTATCGATTTTTTTGGCGTGGCAGGCGGTGGGACAGCGAGGGGTGATTTGGTTTCTCTTACTGTTTTTCTGGTCTCTCACCACTGGCATATTTTAACGTTTTCTTGTTTCTAGGACATTAATAGGTTTTATCATTACGTTATGTTATCGTTTCTTTGTTCGTTGTTTAATAAAAGTTCATGTTCATCAGTGGCCTACTGATTTTCGTTTTCCTATTTTTTTCTTTCCAGGTTGTTTCATGGTAAAGTTTCTGTTAACAGGATACAGTGATCACTTCGTTATTATTGCATATGTCCTTTTCACTAGGGGTGCTCTCTGGTCGGGCCAGATGACGTATCTCTAGTAAATGGTCCGGGTGAAAAAGGTGCATCAATCAGTGGGGAGTAGATAGGCATGACAGATTACAACGGGGGAGAACGGTCCGCATTACGTACCCTTTCACTACTTGCAAAGATTTTCCTACGTTTATTTGCAAACAGGGAATACCTCCAAAAAGAACTAATTCCCAAACAGTCAATGTTCGGACAATCAATCAATCAATGAGGAATGAAATAGGTACGACGTGTTAAAGGCTTGCGTTACCTACCCTTCACTATCTGCAAAGGGAGATAGAATATTCCTATTCTTCCTCGTTTGCAGGTAGAGAAGATCGTTAAGAGAATTAACTTCGAACAATTCAATGCTCGATTGAAACAATCAACAAGGGGTACTGTGAACACAAATGAACGCCGCTTATATACATACGCATTGCTATTTTCAACAGGTTGTTCCTAATGTTTCTATTTTAGCGAGGTCAAAAGAGATCCCATTAGTGGCCTACTGATTTTGCTCGATTCCTTTTGTTTTTTTACACGATTTTTCGCTATCTGCAAAGACTAAACAGAGTATTGCGACTCTGTGCTTGTTTGTAAATAGAGAATGAACCAAAGAGAACAATCAATCAAATGGAGAGAGAAGCAGGCACGACGGATTACAAAGGGGGAAAGGGCTGCATTAACTACCCTTCACTATCTGCAAAGAGAGAGTACTCCTAATAGAAATGAGGGGTGGGGGGCAGCAATCAAAGCAGATCAGTGTGCATAAACACGAACAAAAAAATTCTTACCACGTACTTGACATTCGACAGCTTATGATATTTGCTATTAAAAAACCATTGAAATTCACTGAAAAAACCATAGGTTATAGACCATATATAGTTAGGAATTAGCATTTACAAAACCTTGAAAATTCACTGAAAAAACCATAGGTTATAGACCATATATAGTTAGGAATTAGCATTTAAAAAACCTTATTTTACTCACACAAAACCATTGAAATTCCATATATAGTTAGTTGCACTAACTATATATTGCGCACCCGCAATCCACTGCTGATGATGTCACATATTACATCATTCATGACATGGTCAGTGACATCACTGATGACATCACTGATGACATCTCAAATGACATCACTGATGACATCACTGATGACATCTCATTTGACATCAATGACCACATCACTGATGATATCATTCATGTGACAATACAATGCATCTCCTCACATTTTAATATAACCTCTGTTTCACCCAGTGTTAAAAACAGAGTATAATTTTTGAAACCATTGACACACCAATACTAGTTACTACATACGTACTCACTGATTCCTACGTCTACACACACATTCACTCATTCACCCATACAATCATTCATACATACAATCACTCATGTTTACAACACAATCATATGCACTCATACACCTATACAGACACTCACACTCTGCCACTCATCCATGGAGTTACTCACACACCTAGTCAGTCCTGTAAAGAATCAATCACACTTCCATTTTCTACTCTATACAGTTAAACATAGAGCACCTTACGTTTTCAACCATATACTAACACATACTTACTCTCTTATACAATCATTGATACAAGTACACATTGATCTGTACAGAGTCACACACCTCCCATCCAGCCACACACACACTCAGTCTCCCATGCAAATATTTGGGCAATCAATCAATAACCCATATAGTTACTCATATAGCTACTGATCAACACATGCAGCAGTTTACAGAACAACAGACATAATGATGCACAAATTAAGACAGTTTAGTCACTAACCCATGCACTCAGTGAGACACATTTAATCACTCACTCATACATTCAGTCATGCACCTACTAAATCCTTCGTCCAGACACTTATACATCCACTCATTCTTCAATATGTAAGACATATTTTAACTTTACAGAAACATAGTCACTGGATGTTGTCATCAGTGATGTCATCAGTGATGTCATTTGAGATGTCATCAGTGATGTCATCAGTGATGTCACTGACCATGTCATGAATGATGTAATATGTGACATCATCAGCAGTGGATTGCGGGTGCGCAATATATAGTTAGTGCAACTAACTATATATGGAATTTCAATGGTTTTGTGTGAGTAAAATAAGGTTTTTTAAATGCTAATTCCTAACTATATATGGTCTATAACCTATGGTTTTTTCAGTGAATATATATATATATATTACCTACTGGCGGTCGCCAGTAGGTATATATAGTTAGGATTTTTTCTCTATGGGTTTTTTGAAAATTCTATGTCTAATACCTTTGGCGTTTGTGGACGGAATCGGCTGAAATTTTCAGGAAAATGGCACATTTTGTTTCTGAGCAGCCCTTGAAAATTTGGGGGGGGTTCGTCCAGTGGGGGCCGAGAAAAAAGGGGGGTCCCAAAACGTGTTTTTAACATTGAGTTTTCCATAGGGCGGTTGGCCTCACTTTTAGCCCGAACGGCTGAATGGATTTGCACGAAACTTGGCAAAATTGTAGGGACTGGTAGCCCGATGTGCCTTTTGTAGGTCTCAATATATGTGCTCCAGTGGATTTTGAGAAATTAACGTTTAAAAAAAGATATATATCTGTAACAGCGGACCGGTTAGCGCTCTGGTTCGCGGACTTTTCGCGCAACGGAGCTTTGTGAAGCGAAGCTGATTGGTTCTCCGGCGTCTGTCAACATTCCAAACAGTCCGTAGCGGCCGCCATCTTGTCTCTCGGTAGGATCGAGAGACAAGAGGAGGTCAAAACAAAGGGGGAAATAACTATAAGGGGGCATAGTAGATCCTCGCTGACCCCCTAGGTTTGATGTGGAGGTTTTAAAAGGGCCCCGCGGGGCAAAAAAAAATAATAAAAATAATAATTGAACGGCTGAATGGATTTGCACGAAACTTGGCAAAATATTAGGGACTGGTAGCCCGATGTGCCTTTGCTAGGTCTCAATATATGTGCTCCAGTGGATTTTGAGAAATTAACGTTCAAAAAAAGATATATATCTGTAACAGCGCTCCGCTTCGCGTAACGGAGGTTTGCGAAGCTGATTGGTCATTCTGTCACTGGGCTATAGTTGGGCTACATCTGGCTGATATTTGGGCTACATTTGTTTTTTTGTGTGTCTGGCGGCCATCTTTGGGCTACATTGGGCTACATTGGGCTTCATTGGGCTACATTCGGCTAATTAGCAAATAGCTCATCGCAAACTAGGAATGGTAAAGAATCGCTATTTATTCCTTAAAGTTCGCTATTTAGGAAATGCAAATAACTTTTATGATACATATGGCGGTTCATCTCTAACAAGATAAGAAGCATAGGGATAGATTTATGATGACTGGCGCATCACCAGGGATGTGTTAGTCATTCTGTGCCGCTGTTCCGTCACCTATGGTGTGCTGCATTTACAATGCGGCGCATCATGGGGCAAAAACAGCACAGATGCGTGATGTATCTGTGCCGTAAAGGTGGCGCATTGCTGGAGTTGTATCGCAAATGTGATGAAGCTCCAGCAAGGGTCGGGGGTGCCCCTGTCGCAGGGTTTCTGTTCTCACACAGAACTGTGGACAGAGGATTGGAACCTCGGCGAATTAGGGTGTCCCAAAACTCACGTTAGTAATCAAAAACTATTTAGCAAGCTAGGTACAGTGTCACATTGGATATAACAAACTCTCAATGTTTAGACAATCCAGAATATGAACTTATAGTACCTCAGGATACGTGGAACTCATGAACAGTCGGTCGTTATATATTTCTTAGAAACCAGAACATGGAGTTAAGAAGAACACATGTGTATTTGAAATGTTTATTTACTAATGCCGTCTTCTCAGGCGTAGTACCTTAGATAATAAAAGTACACATATTATCAGTAGCAAAATTACCAGCATAGTTACTAGTACATAAAAAGTGAATGGTGATAGTATGTTAACATGCTGTAAATGAATAAGAGTTAGCAACACTTATAAGCAGCCGCGGGCCGTGGAGGGAGTTACGGTGAGGCAGGGAGGCGGGGAGGGGGAGAAGCAGGGTGGAGAATACAAGTACACATATTATCAGTAGCAAAATTACCAGCATAGTTACTAGTACATAAAAAGCGAATGGTGACAGTATGTTAACATGCTGTAAATGAATAAGAGTTAGCAACACTTATAAGCAGCCGCGGGCCGTGGAGGGAGTTACGGTGGGGCAGGGAGGCGGGGAGGGGGAGGGGCAAGGTAGAGAGGGCTCCACCCTGCTTCTCCCCCTCCCCGCCTCCCTGCCCCATCGTAACTCCCTCCACGGCCCGCGGCTGCTTATATCTCACCCTCCCTAATACACATATTATATTATTTGCTAAGAAGGTCTCTTTGTGTTGGTTTAGGGCGTGTCCATACTTTAGTGTCTTAGATTTGAAGGAATCACATCAGCATACACCAGCTCTCTCTTCATGTGAACCGCATCAACTGTTGTGTATGTGTGTTCGGCAAAGCAATATAAAACCCGCCTCATGCCCAGAATTGGCAGAAGTTGCACTTATGTTATGAGTATGAAGTCGTGGAGATCAGACCTCATAACAATTCTGTATCGTGTTGTTCTTGAAACTTTAGCACTCGCTGTACAGATATAGTTTAACAAGTAAAGCAGATAGTAGACCAATAACATATTATTCTCATGTAAACCACGATGAACTACTAGGTGGAAAGCTAAAGCAACAACTAAGTGTCGTGTGCAGAAGTTGCAAAAAAGGAAAAATGGCGTTTAAACCGGTAATGAGCCCATGCTAACTTAACACGGTGTAAAGATATCCAGGACCTAGATGACACCTCCTCATGATCCGGAAACGAACTGAATAAGATAATAGAAGTGCCATCTCATGAGAGCAGATTGCAAGTTTATATGTGGACGGTCCGCAAGGTAAAGCATTAAAAACTAGGAAAATTCAATGCTAAAGAAAAATAAAACAGCCAAGTACTTTATCGAGTCTTAAGCCAATAGGCAAGGTAAATAATAAAAACTTGACAAATAAGTCAATGAATTGTCAATGAAATGCTAGTACTCAGCATATCAAACATGAAAAAGGTCTATGACATAACTGTGTATGCAAAATAAGCTGCAACAGCCTCCAATAGGAAGTCACCGTCTTCATCCGAAAACAGTTCAGCCATCCAATTTAAAAGCGGAAAAGAACATACGTGCTCTCCCAGCACCGGATCCTCTATCACCATCAGAGGACAGCTTGGTGGGTTTTCAAGAAAGCTGTGTTCCAAGAAAGACTGTGCTGCCGCCAGTAAATTCCAGGGACCAAGTAGTCCATGCATCAATGCCACAGCCATAATCCTTTCGCCAGGACAAATCAACTCGTGAGTAATGATAGGAGTCATCAGCTGATTAAAGTCGACGTCAGGAGAAACCGGTCCGCAGAGACACAAATCAATGGCCCAATCGAAATCACAGGTCAGGCAGTGAAATACAGGCTGGACACAGGTGAAGTAGGAGAACCGAAAAGATAATCCATATGCCGTGCTTAATATCGCCAACGGCATTGTGCCATAATATTCTAGCATGCGATTGCGGAACAGTGTCAGCAGCTGCAGGGTCGGAGGTTGCATAGGAGGGACATCCATATTTAAAAATGTAAAAAAGCACAAGAGCGTCCGCTGGTAATGCAAGTAAAAATGCAATCCACGAACCAGAGTGGAGAAAATGGAATGAAAGGGAGCAGGGATGACTCCAAAGATTTTCTCAAATGAAGTCACGAGACCACTGGTAACAACTTTAAAAAAGTGTGCCAGGGATTTTGTGGAGGATGCGTTAAAGATAGTCGGAAACATGTTGCTGAAATTGAAAGGCAAACCTGTGTACGGGTGTTCGCTATGTGAAGTACGAAAGTTTCACGGGCCGAACTCAAGGCCACCTCTCTCTGAGACAAAAGAGCTCTTATTCTTGTCATGCCGTTGAAACGTGTCCCAAGGTTGGTATTTGTGGCCAGATTGAAAACTCCCTATGTTCATGTGTGGGAGGAAATAGAACATTTCTGCAGCAAATAACCCGTTCACTTACTGTTACGATAAAAGGAATACTTTTTAATTAACTCAGAACAATCTTCATTATTGAGCATCAAATAACTACCATTTTCCAACAACTTGAACGTGGGGATGATAGCAGGAACTGGCGTGCCTTGCAACACGCAAGCCATATTTGGTCGGTGTTTGTTGCATGAATCGTGTAACTGTATGTGCCTACACATTAGTGAATGATCTGGCGTCTCAGTGCATTCCTCTCCATTCAGATAAACTTCTTGATCATCTTTGAAACATCTGTATGTGTATGGAAGCGACCAGACCTCATGAACAAAAGCACTACCTAAAGGTTCATAAAGACCTATTGGTATATATTTCATACAATTTGAAAACTTATATAAAGCAAAAGGCAGCGTTATTAAACCGTGGATAAGGCATGTTGCCAAAAAACCCGCAATCCTCTGCTGATGATGTCACTGAGCATGTCATGAATGATGTAATATGTGACATCATCAGTAGTGGATTATGGGTAATAGTATCTCTAGTTTACTCCCCTATAGCTGTCTTTCTTTTAACATAAGTGTGTGTTTCCTTCCCTTATACTTACTGTTTTTGGTTCGCTTCCAGTTCGCGTACCAGCGAGCGAACTAGGAAGCGAACTAAGAGAAATAGAGGTTGGCACAGTTCCAAATATTGTACCAATTTTTTAATAACGGGGAGGTAGTTCTGAAAAGAACTTTTTTTTTTATTTTTCTGAACATTTTTTTACTGTTTTTGAATTTTTCGGAACAGTTTTATATTTTTTTGGGTTTTTCTTGGAGGGGGCAATGAAAACGATTCATTGTAAAGGGCTCAACAGGAGCAACAAAACAAAAAAAAGAAGTATTTATTATTTTGGGCGTTTCGGACAAACTTGCATATGATAGTCAATAGCTCTGTTGATCAGAGTGATGCTTCTTTCTCCGTAGGAAATGAATCCATCGCAAAATACGCAGGTGTGTTTTACTTCACCAAATCTCATTTGTATATTTGGCACCATCTCCCTGCCCTCTGGTCCCGTTAATTCCGGTACAACAGATCTTCTGGCCATAATAGGGAGATTATCTAGGTCGTTCCGAAACTGTGCAGCACTGTAGTTGTTAGGATGCCACCTAGTCATATGGCGATGCATTGTGTAGTTTCCGAAACTGTATTTTTTGTCGGTCCCTCTGGACAGTCTATCTTGACATATAAGGCAAGTTACGTATCTTGCATTTACTTTTTTCTGACCTTTGGGAATTTTAAAAAATTGCCAAATGAAGTTTTCTTTCCGGTGAGACGTCTTGGGCTGCTCAGGCAAAAACTGCCTCTCTTCGTGCTCGTCCTCCTGTTCCTCTTCTTCTTCTTCTTGTTGAATTACAACTTGAGCAGGTGGTCCACTCTTCCTTGGATGTGGTGGAGGTGGTGGGGAAGCACCAGCTGAAGCTACTAAAGAAGCCATTGCTCAGTGATCACAAAGGGTCTTTCTCTCACAATGATGAAAGTCAGAGTGAGGAAAGAAGGAGGGATTTTCATCATTTGGGAAAAACAAGAGTTCTCAACCAATCAAAAGTGTTCATTTTAGATTATATGACCTAGTCTTACATCATTAGGAAACCAAAAGTGAAATGAACCAATGAAAAGTGTTATTACCAAGTCACATGACTTGCTGTGTTTACGTTAAGCGCTTTGCAGGGCCTCCCGGTTTGCTTCCAGAAACCTGCGCTTTGGCACTCGCTTCGCGTACCAGTTTGCTAACGTAGCACGTCATATGACGTATCAAGCGACAACGTGGAACGTCATGCGGACGGGAGGCGTCACGATGTTGTTTTCTAACGCGGCACTTGCGGTAAAGAAACGTTTACCGGCTCGCGGTCTATTTCGCGGCATCAAGGTCAGCTAACGGGAAGCTTCCCGATTCGCAAAGCGGGAACGAAGAAAAAAAAATATTTTAAAAAAAAATTATTCATAAACATATAAAATATATTTTTGGATTTAAAGAAGAATACATTTTACAGCTACAGATATTAGCTGTTAAAAAATCAATGAAATTCACAGAAAAAACCATAGGTTATAGACCATATATAGTTAGGAATTAGCATTTACAAAACCTTGAAAATTCACTGAAAAAACCATAGGTTATAGACCATATATAGTTAGGAAATAGCATTTAGAAAACCTTATTTTACTCACACAAAACCATTGAAATTCCATATATAGTTAGTTGCACTAACTATATATCGCGCACCTGCAATCCACTGCTGATGATGTCACATATTACATCATTCATGACATGGTCAGTGACATCACTGATGACATCACTGATGACATCTCAAATGACATCACTGATGACATCACTGATGACAACATCCAGTGACTGTATGCTTCTGTAAAGTTAAAATATGTCTTACATATTGAAGAATGAGTGGATGTATAAGTGTCTGGATGAAGGATTTAGTAGGTGCATGACTGACTGTATAAGTGAGTGATTAAATGTGTCTCACTGAGTGCATGGGTTAGTGACTAAACTGTTTTAAATTGTGCATCATTGTGTCTGTTGTTTTGTAATCTGATGCATGTGTTGATCATTAGCTATATGACTAACTATATGGGTTATTGATTAGTTGCCCAAGTATTTGTATGGGAGACTGAGTGTGTGTGTGGGTGTCTGGGAGGTGTATGACTCTGTGCATAGATGTGTGAGCAGTTGATTCACTAGATGTATGGGTTCAAAAGTGCATGTGGAAACATCTGTATGGGCGGTTGACTGTGTGCATGAGTGTATTGGTGAGTGAATGGATATCTCAGTGCTACATGTCAAAGTAAGTACATATGTAAAACACAGTACATGTGATAGTTGACATATATAAATAACTGTGCATAAGAGCCAGTGAATGTGTGAGTGGCTGTATGGATTATTGTGAACTTGTATCAGGGATTGTATAACAGAGTAAATATGTGTTATTATATGTTCCAATAAGTAAGGTGTGTATAACTATATAGTTGAGGAAATCGAGGTGTGATTGATTCTTTGCAAGACTGACTAGGTGTGTGAGTAACTCCATGGATGAGTGACAGTCTGTGAGTGTCTGTTTACACTGAGTGTATCTAAGGTTATATTAGAGTCTGAAGAGGTTCATTGTATCATCACATGAATGATGTCATCAGTGATGTGATCAGTAATGTCAAATGAGATGTCATCAGTGATGTCATCAGTGATGTCATTTGAGATGTCATCAGTGATGTCATCAGTGATGTCACTGACCATGTCATGAATGATGTAATATGTGACATCATCAGCAGTGGATTGCAGGTGCGCGATATATAGTTAGTGCAACTAACTATATATGGAATTTCAATGGTTTTGTGTGAGTAAAATAAGGTTTTCTAAATGCTATTTCCTAACTATATATGGTCTATAACCTATGGTTTTTTCAGTGAATTTTCAAGGTTTTGTAAATGCTAATTCCTAACTATATATGGTCTATAACCTATGGTTTTTTCTGTGAATATATATATATATATATTACCTACTGGCGGTCGCCAGTAGGTATATATAGTTAGGATTTTTTCCCTATGGGATTTTTGAAAATTCTATGTCTAATAACTTTGGCGTTTGTGGACGGAATTGGCTGAAATTTTCTGGAAAATGGAACATTTTGTTTCTGAGCAGCCCCTGGAAATTTGGGGGGGGTTCGTCAAGGGGGGGCCGAGAAAAAAGGGGGGTCCCAAAACGTGTTTTTAACATTGAGTTTTCCATAGGGCGGTCTGTCGCACTTTTAGCCAGAACGGCTGAATGGATTTGCACGAAACTTGGCAAAATTGTAGAGACTGGTAGCCCGATGTGCCTTTTGTAGGTCTCAATATATGTGCTCCAGTGGATTTTGAGAAATTAACGTTTAAAAAAAGATATATATCTGTAAGCGCGCTCCAGGCAGCGCTCCGGTCCGCGGACCTTAAGCGTACCGGAACTTCGCGTAGCGAAGCTGATTGGTTATCCGGCGTCTGTAAACATTCCAAACAGTCCGGAGCGGCCGCCATCTTGTCTCTCGGTAGGATTGAGAGACAAAAGGAGGCCAAAACAAAGGTGGAAATAACCATAAGGGGGCATAGTAGATCCTCCCTGACCCCTTAGGTTTAATGTGGAGGCTTTAAAAGGGCCCCGCGGGGCAAAAAATAAAAACATTTTTTTTTTGTTTTTTTGCGTGGGTAGCGCCCGGTCCGCGAACCGGGAAGCGTTCTGGGCAGCGTACTGCAATGAAAAATGAATGATAGACTTTTCAAATGCTGTATGTTAATTGATTGTTGGTTTTGTTGATTATTTTTTTTATTTTTTTTATTTTTTAAGCATTTTTTATTGTGTTTCATAATTTATTAAACTTTCTAACATTTCATTGTCAGAAATTTCATAATTATCATGGAATATACATTGTAGTCTCTGAGGTTGTAAAATGTCCTCATTTGCAAGGAGGTTATATACTGCTTGTACACATTGCAGTAGTTCTTGGTCCCAAGTTTCATCCATAAATTCAATCTCATTTGGATCAATGATTTCTGTGTTGGACTCTGGAAGGACAATTTCAAATGAAATTTTTTGTTCGCTTTCCATTTTCCCTGAAATTTGCATAAAAAAAATATATATTAGTAGAGGTAGGGCACTGTTGGGATTAATTTTAGATAGGCAGTTTTTAACAGTGAATTTATCTTTGGGCAGTGTATAGTATCAGAGTGGAAGTAGGAATATAAAAAATTGTATCTAAATTTATAAGTACTACAGAGGGATAGTATATAACTAACAGAAAAAGTTTGCCATATTAACTTAAAGTGCACAATATACTTCAGTTTTAAAAATAACAACTTACCTTTAAAAAGAAGTTGAAGTTATTAATGAAAATCCTATTGAAATGTACACCATGAAGTAGCAGTCAAAATGGCTGTGTTTCCTTCTCTTCCTTTATATATATTCGGGTACATAACCAATCAAATGTCAGGTAAAAAAAGTAGAAAATGAAAGTAACATTTTAATTGGTTGTCAATTCCAACACTTCAGATGTGTTTTGTGAAGTAATTTACCTCACGGTATTTAGAGAGGTCTACAGGCTAAATGGCTAAATGGAATTCCAATCAAATTTGTGAAAATGGTAGGGATTGGTATGTAGTATGAGCTAATCTATATTTGGTGAAATTGTCTCAAGTGGCTTTTGTGTGAACTACTTTCCCACCTTTTTTGATGGTGCGCTTCCCAGGGAGCGACCCGGTACGCGAACCGTTGAGCGCCCCGGTTCGCGGACCTTAAGCGTTCCGGGAGTCCACCATTTTGTGTTTCGGTCGAATTAAGATACAAGATGGAGGGCAAATAATGTTCAGAATGGGTAGAAGGGGGCACGGTAGAGTTATCTTGACCCCCTAGGTTTTCTGAGGGTGGCTGAGGAGGCTTATATGTGCGAAAAAAAAACATTTTTAAAAAAAATTTCGCGAGGTTAGCTCCCGGTTCGCGTACCGGGTAGCGGCCCCGGTAGCGTATTTTGTTGAAAATTAGTGAAAAATGTTAGAGTTAAATAATAATTGTGAGTGATCAGATGTAGGGTAGCTCTGAGAAGAGCTTTTGGGTTTATGGTACATTTAGGTACTTATAAGTAGGTACCAATGCACATTCTTAAATTCAGAGTGAAAACTCTGTTGCCCTCATCTGAGAAGTGAACTCCATCTCCTCTGTAGATATCTTGCATGTAGTAACGCAAGTTATTGTTGTACAGGGAGCCCATTCCATGGTCTCTCATGTAAGCTGAAACAGATTTGTTTACATGCTTCCTCGACTTCTCAATTTGTGGACAAAATTGGTTTGACCACCTCCATTTCTGTCTTTGGCATATATTTGAATATACCAAGGCAGTCTGAGGAAAAAGTGCCATTAATTGCTCAAAGGTGTCCTTTAAAAGCATTTCCAGACCTACACCAGTCAAAGTGCCCAAGTCATTACCTCCACAGTGCACAATTAACAGGTCAGGTTTGGGCAAATGCATAAAGGTTTTCACCAATGGTATCAATTGGTGACATTTTAATCCTCTGTGGCCAAACCACTTAATTTCCACATCTTGTAAATTGAGGTTAGGTAAATTCCTGCTTTCAACGTACCTTTGAGCCCAGTGAATATAACTATGACCAACAATCCAGACAGAAAACATGGTGAGAGAAGGTTCTCCTGCAGTCAGATGAAGTGTGGCAATGAAATGGCAGTTGAAAAAATGAGAGTTTGAAATGAAAAAAACTGTGGAGTTTCTGTGTTCATGAAGCAGTAACAGTGATTGGTGGATTTTGATTGCTGAAAACAAAAAGTTAGGGTGCACGGATGTGTTCTTTGAAAGATGTATTTTGAGTGGTCAATAAAAAATCATTAAATGAAAGAATGCACTGGATATGCAGGTGCACTGAGAGTTCAGAGTTCAATTGCAACATTGTTGTGTGAACTTGCAAACAACAGAGTTCTTCCAGGAGGTGGTTGCCATGCAGATAAAGCAGAAAGGGCAGAGGGGGGATGGGTTTTCATTTGAAAAAAGTGAGGGAAGACTTTTGATTGGGTGACATGAGAGATATGTGTGAAGAATTACAGCATTTCTGTGCTTTTCATAGCTGCAGACTCTGGAGTGCATACCTTTTGCTCTGCTGCAGACAAATTGGTGTGTTTCTGAGACTGTTTTCAAACTCAAAGTATTTGCTAAGGTGAGAAAATATTTCTTTACTTTAGATAGAGAATAGTGTGCTTTAAGGAGAAAATTATGATTTATGTGGCGCAAATTGCTTGTAAATATGCTCTCACATGTGTATGGAAAATTTTGATTTTGAATGTTTGTGTTCCATGTTAAAAGTGACCCAACCATGCTGGAAAGGCAATCAAAAAATGCTTTCATGTGTTTTATTGACATTTTAAGTCATTTTCCCATGTGCAGTGTTTAGAAATTATGATTTGAAAATCGTTTTTGGGGAAAAGGAATTGTTTTTAAAATCATGACAAGGAGATAATGGTGTATACTTCTTTATAAGGCTATTGACTGTCCCTGATGTTATTTTTCTCATTTTAGTGTAAGACCTTTCTCTGTGGCGCAAATTGCTTGTAAATATGCTCCCACATGTGCATGGAAAATTTAGAGTTTGAATGTTTGTGTTACATAGCCATGTTAAAAGTGACCCTACCATGCAGGGAAGCCAATCAAAAAACGCATTTATGTGTCTTAAGGACATTTTAAGTCATTTTCCCATGTGCAGTTTTTAGAAATTATGATTTGAAAATCGTTTTTGGGGAAAAGGAATTGTTTTTAAAATCATGACAAGGACATAATGGTGTATGCTTCTTTATAAGGCAATTGACTGTCCCTGATGTTATTTTTCTCATTTTAGTGTAAGATCTTTCTCTGTGGCGCAAATTGCTTGTAAATATGCTTCCACGTGTGCATGGAAAATTTTGATTTTGAATGTTTGTGTTACATAGCCATGTTAAAAGTGACCCAACCATGCTCGAAAGGCAATCAAAAAACGCTTTCATGTGTTTTAATGACATTTTAAGTCATTTTCCCATGTGCAGTGTTTAGAAATTATGATTTGAAAATCGTTTTTGGGGAAAAGGAATTGTTTTTAAAATCATGACAAGGACATAATGGTGTATGCTTCTTTATAAGGCAATTGACTGTCCCTGATGTTATTTTTCTCATTTTAGTGTAAGACCTTTCTCTGTGGCGCAAATTGCTTGTAAATATGCTCCCACATGTGCATGGAAAATTTAGATTTTGAATGTTTGTGTTACATAGCCATGTTAAAAGTGACCCTACCATGCAGGAAAGCCAATCAAAAAACGCTTTTATGTGTCTTAAGGACAATTTAAGTAATTTTCCCATGTGTAGTGTTTTGAAGTTATGATTTGAAAATCGTTGTTGAGGTAAAGGAATGTTGTTAAAATTTATGTGCGCCATATGCCCCCAAATTTCTTTTTCAGGGGTGCAGCAGGGTGTTCTTGAGATACCCCTGCACGCTTGAAAAAAATCCTATTTTGTGATGAGCTAATTGCTAATCACAAATTGCAACCTTCATTCCTATGAGCCTCCTAGCCCATGGAAATGAATGGTTAATTTGCAATTAGCAATTTGCTCATTGCAAATTAGGAATAGTAAAGAATTGCTATTTATTCCTTAAAATTTGGTATTTAGGAAATGCAAAATAGTTTGATGGTACATATGGTGGTTCATCTGTAACAAGATAAGAAGCTTAGGGATACATTTATGATGACTAGCGCAATAAAGTGCACATTACTTACTTCATTGGTAGGCCTTTACATGTATTATCTCCTCTGTATTCTTCATCAAGCGTAACTTTAATCTGCAATCCTGAGTAGGCCTCACCTTAAACAAACCTCTGGATAGGACACACTTTATTGTCATCCTGGATTAATCATTTAAAATATAAGGGACAGATTTATGATAGGTGTATGCCTCTTTTGTGCCACTGTGCGTCACTTTTATGATGCAGCGGTGGTGCAAAAGATTTGCTATGAGGCGACAACATTACAAATTGATGCATTTAGGCAGATATGTCATGGTGTAAAAAAAACGTACCACATAAAACCCAAGCAGCAGTGATGCAAAAGATGCACCATGCCGCAAGACAGGCCTCACTTGGGGCCATATGTATGAAGGTAATTAGCATTTGCAAAGATCAAAATTCTACGAATTTCGGCCTTTGTGAATGTTAATTAGACAAATGGTATGTATCAAACAAGTTTGATGCAAAATAAGGAGTAGCAAAATTTGCTATTCCTTATTTTGCAATTGCACTGAAGGATTTGCAAATTTTGTGACTACGTGAATGCAATGTATCAAACAAAAACTATGTAAAAAATGACATTAAGGATTTGGAAACTATTGTGGTAAATTGGTGGTAATTTGTGAATTCTTTTCAAAAAGCTTTTTTTCAAAAAAACAAAAGGTGCCATATGACGCCAACACATGCCCTTAGGGCATGTATGTGTGCCATATGCCCCCAAATTTCTTTTTCAGGGGTGCAGCAGGGTGTTCTTGAGACACCCCTGCACCCTTGGAAAAATTCCTAATTTGTGATGAGCAAATTGGTAATCGCAAATTAAACCTTCATTCCTATGAGCCTCCTAGCCCATGGAAATGAATGGGTAACTTGCAATTAGCAATTTGCTCATCGCAAATTAGGAATGGTAAAGAATCGCTATTTATTCCTTAAAATTCGCTATTTAGGAAATGTAAAATATTTTGATGATACATATGGCAGTTCATCTCTAACAAGATAAGAAGCTTAGGGATACATTTATGATGACTGGCGCATCACCAGGGATGTGACAGTCATCCTGCGCCGCTGTTCCGCCACCCATGGTGTCCTGCATTTACAATGCGGCGCAGCATGGGGCAAAAATGGCACAGATGCGTGACGCATATGTGCCGTAAAGGTGGCGCATTGCTGGAGTTGTATTGCAAGTGCGATGCAGCTCCAGCAAGGCTCAGGGGTGCCGCATCTCCACAATGCTGCGTCAAGACCTATGCCAGCTTCAAGCAGGCGCAGGGTTTTGACGCAGCTTTCTCCTATCTGATTGTAAATGCGGCACACCATGGGTGGCAGAGCAGTGGTGCACGTTAACTGGTGCATGCCTGGGGATGTGCCATTTAATATAAATCTGCCCCTTTACATTTAAGTATGTGCAGGGGACACAGAGTCGGTGAGGCTTATCCAAGGTTAAGAAGAGATGAGTCCTGTTCAGTGAATAATTAGACATAGGCTTCACCTGCTCAGCATTGCTGGACATGGCTAAATAATAGCTGCTAAATGTTAATCTTGTTAAACAAATTTACTATTATAATCTCTGAGATTTGTCTCTTACTCTGCAACATCTCATTGTTGTTATCTTTCTTTAAAGATAAAGACAACCTCAACATGAGCGACAATCTGCAATCAGTTGATTTTGACCTCATCATTGAACTTGTAATTGAAACATCAGTGGATGTTGATCCTTTGGATGATTTAAATCCTGAGGATGAAGAAGAGCGTGATGAGGATGCAGATTTGTCCGAACTATATGATATAGGATGGGAAGCTGACCTGCTTGAGCCTTTGGAAATATAAACATTTATTTTTAAATTTTATAATTAATAAAAAGTAAAAAGGTAAACCGTTTAATTTAAAAATAAAGACACCTTCAAAAACAGGTTATGTGTAGTGTCTTCAATAAAATATTAAAATATGTTCATAAAATTAGATCAGATTCACCTATAAAATAGCATAGGTAACATAAATATAAATGTCATTTCTTTTCTGGTATTTTTGTATTGTAAGATTGCCAATGACTAAAAAATCTTCAAATTAAAATGTCAAGTAGTGTGTTAAGTTTTTGATCACTGTTACTGATTTACTGTTTGGTAATAATGTTTATTAACATTTTTTATTATATTTTTCCTCAGATTCAACTGCAGATCATTTCAAGATTTAACCATGCCTACAATACAAAGACAGATAAAGGCTGCAAAACGTCAAAGACAGCAGGTGAAAACAAAAACCCAGCAGTCCTCTAACAAAAAGATTTCTCAAGCCACGAAGAAAGCACCGGGTAAGAGCTCTAAATATTTCATAAGAAATATTTGTAATAAAAAAAATATTACTACAGAAAATGTTTCAGTCCATAACACGAGAAGGAAATCAAATGGAAAGAAAAGGACAATGAAAAATGTTACTGCTAGAGCAAGAGATAAATCTGTGCATGATAGTAGAAGGAAACAACAGTTTAGGGAGATTCGTAAACGAATGTTCCGCAACAGGATAATTGGCAATTTGTTAAAAAATATTAAGAAAGGTCAACAGAAACTAGTTTTTTATAAGAGAAAAAAAAAAGTTGAGAAAGTTATTGATCAGGCATTTGAAATTAAACGTAAGTTATTTATTTTGATAATCAATAGAATTAGGAAGCTAAACAAGGCAATTTTTGATTTCAAAAGAAATAGTAGATGGAAGAGAATAGTTAATCGTAGTAATTTTTGTGAAGTTTTTTCTGGAGAATGGATGCATAGTTCAAGCTGTGAGGCATTTTTTAATGAGGAGAGTTATTTCCAGGATAATGATTTGGTGCATGCAGTTGACACCAGTGGTCGTGCTTATGAAGTGAAAGATGGTTGTCCAGTTGAAAAAGAAAAACTTGTGACAAAAGAGGCAGAAGAGGTGTTAGGTAATGAGGTTTTAGGAAGACGTGCTAAGGGTCCTGTGTACACCTGGAAGTGTAGTAGTATTTGCTGTGTGCGACAGGATTCCATCAATTTGCTTTGTGATTTTGTACGGTCATTTAACAAAAAAAGTTTGAAGCAGAAAATGATGTTGTTGCAAGAATTAGATCCTTGCAGAGTAAGAGAAGTGACAGGTTTGCATGGTCATTCACTGGCTTGTCTTTCCAGGAGAGTATGCCAGAGTGTTTTTCATCATTTCAGGATGCTAGCAGTGCATCATAACAAAGTGAGGAAATTAGTTAGAATGTTGTATTATGCTAAGAGTCCAGCAATTATGCTGAAACAATTATGCGCTGCTCTTTTGCATGGTTCTGAAATAGATGTGAAGAATATGTGTGAAGAAATTGAGTTTTGTTACTTTGGAAGTAAAGAGGAGAATGTTGAAATTGAGCAAGAAGTAGAGGGTCATGTGGAAGATAGTGTACAGGTTTCCAGTACAGATAATTTCCAGAGGGAAATTGCGACGTTTGAGGTGAAATCAAGTGAGAGGCCTAATTTCACTTGTGTGTGTTGTCGACGCACTTATTATAAGAATCAGACTAAGTTAGTGGATTTATATGCAAAAAGTGAAAGGGAAAATAATAGTGAATGGAAGGATTTTGCAACATACTTGATGGTAGAAAATTGTTTTGATTTGGGATTGGATCAACGTGTGTGTACTTATTGTTGACCTTAAAAACTCTTAACTGGTGTTTTTAAAACCAAAATTTTAGGGAAATAATCTCGGGATGTGCTCTGTGGAATTTCAAGAAGTTCTAATGGCTCCTACACAATTTGGCCTTGAGGATAAGTGTAGTTCAGAGACATAACTTCTAATCATAGGACTGGACATCATGGAGATATATGTGCACTTTGAATGAGTTCAGAAAAACTGTTTCTTTTTATAAGCTAATTGAAGCAGCCAATCAAAACATGGAGTAGAGGGAATGTAAGTCTGCAATGCTGTCTACTGTTTTACATTGCTTTGTGATTAAAAGTGATGTAGAGAATTAAATAATTGTTGTAGTCATAGAGGTAGTGTAAGTCTGCTTCATATTAAGCAGTATCAGTGTCATAGGAAATGTAGAACATGACTGAGCAAGAAGGGGAAGATATTACTATTCCAGGATTGTGAAAATGATCTTCAACATTTTAATTCTGAAAGTTGCGGAAATGCCAAATGATGGGATTGGCTAACAAGAAATCCAAGAGTTATACATGGCTCTGACAAGATTTGGCCTTGTGGAATCTTGTGGTAGAGAGCAAGAAGTCATTTATTGTATGTAACATGTTTTTAAAAACGATGGAGATTTTCTTTCAGAAAGTGGCGGGCTGAAAGTAATAACAGCACAAAAGAGTGTAAGCTATTCATAGGACATCCTTGGACGTCATGGAAAGTAAGTTAACTTTAAGGAGTTCTGATTTTTGATTTCTGATGTTGTATGGGTTTTTTAAACACAATCATTTTGATTGTGTTTTTTTTTCTCCGCTGTTACATGATGAATACCTTCAAGTCACTGTTTTTAGTGAATTTTGATACATTCTGAGAACAGCAAAAATAAACCATTTAACATGTATAATTAATTCTGTACTGTTTGCATTTATGATGTATATGTAGAACTGTGTAGGAGGCATGGAGAAGGTGAGGCTTCTGTAAGTGTCAAAGTTGTTGCATGCAGTGCTGCACTTCTGCGTATTCTTTCATATGCTAGACTACATCTGCACAATGAGATACCTAAGCAAAGGAAACACAAGTGATGTGATTGTGAAATGAGCAAAATAAATTGCATGTATTTCAATTACATCACCTGTGTTTCCTATCATTACGAATCACATTGTGCAGATCAAGTTTAGGTCTGTCCAGGGAAACATAGGAGGTTTGGACTTTGTTGAAGATTGCAGTGGACATGACTCACTTCATTGGTAGACCTTCACATGTATTATGTCCTCTATTCTCTTCAACAACTCGAAATTTCATCTGCAACCCTGAGTAGGCCTCACCTGAAACAAAACTCTGGATAGTAGACATCTTATTGGCATCCTGAAGCAATTATTTTAAATTTTAGTGTCTTGCGACACTTTTCTGAGACAACAGCAATGCAAAAGATGCACCATGTTTTAAGATAGGCCTCACTTCATCTGCATCAAGATACTGTTAGTTTAAAATGCATATCTTTAGGACTGTGTAGCTTCTGTAAGTGTCAAAGTTATTGAAAAACTGTTTGTCCTTCAATCTTTGCCCTTGTCTTTTGTAATTTTTTAATACATGTTTTTATATTTTTTAAATGTTTGTTCTCTCTTTCACAGATTGAAAGTATAAAAATAAAAAATGAGGAATTTAACGACAATTATAAGGTAAGTATTTTGTACTCTTTTCGTTACATTTCTATCACATTGAACTACTATTAGTTCCACTGCTTCATTTCTTTAATCCTCAGTTTCCTGCCTTTGCTACTTCCCTCATTCCTTTCTCTATTACCTACTTACTCAACTCCTTCCACTCTTTTTCTCAGTCCCTCTCTTCTCATAGTTCCTCACTCTTGTTCACTCACTCCGTCTCTATTACTCTTAGTGTCTTTGACTGATCACTGTATCACTATTTGTTCATAATGCTTTCTCTGTGTAGTTGAAGCACACTAAAGGGCATATTATGAATGCAGCCAATAAAATTATTGCTCTTTTTATTGGCAGAAAACTGGTGCAAAAGCGGCTTTAGCGGCAGTTTTCTGCCGCAAAAGCAGCTTTAGCGACACATTTCTGCCGATAAAAGCTGCAAAACTTTTATTGCCTATGTTGATAATATGCCCCTATGTTATTTACATTAGGACTATATTGTCCAGTATAACAATCAAAATTGCTCTCCAAAGACACCAGGCAAAGCAGACGCTCCTTCAAACAGATCACCAAGCGCAATTTACCCTACTTACAATCTAGCCTGTTCTCTGTCGAGACTTTAGCAATCTTTAGAGCACAAGATAAGATCTTTTCACATGGAAGAGCCAGACGTATTGCAATTCTACTTAAGAAACAAGCATTGGCATAGACAATAGGTCTCGCCTTTGGGACCTTATACGTGTTTAGCCATGCAACAGTTGATGTTGCTGCACCAAGGATATTATGCTGCATAACTAAATACTTAGAAGGTCCCAAAGTCGATACCTATTGGCTATGCCAATGCTTGTGATGTCATCAGTGATGTCATCAGTGATGTCACTGACCATGTCATGAATGATGTAATATGTGACATCATCAGCAGTGGATTGCGGGTGCGCGATATATAGTTAGTACAACTAACTATATATGGAATTTCAATGATTTTGTGTGAGTAAAATAAGGTTTTTTAAATGCTAATTCCTAACTATATATGGTCTATAACCTATGGTTTTTTCAGTGAATTTTCAAGGTTTTGTAAATGCTAATTCCTAACTATATATGGTCTATAACCTATGGTTTTTTCAGTGAATATATATATATATATATGAATATATATTACCTACTGGCGGTCGCCAGTAGGTATATATAGTTAGGATTTTTTCTCTATGGGTTTTTTGAAAATTCTATGTCTAATAACTTTGGCGTTTGTGGACGGAATTGGCTGAAATTTTCAGGAAAATGGCACATTTTGTTTCTGAGCAGCCCCTGAAAATTGGGGGGGGGTTCGTCCAGGGGGGGTCGAGAAAAAAGGGGGGTCCCAAAACGTGTTTTTAACATTGAGTTTTCCATAGGGCGGTTGGCCTCACTTTTAGCCCGAACGGCTGAATGGATTTGCACGAAACTTGGCAAAATTGTAGGGACTGGTAGCCCGATGTGCCTTTTGTAGGTCTCAATATATGTGCTACAGTGGATTTTGAGAAATTAACATTTAAAAAAAGATATATATCTGTAACAGCGGACCGGGCAGCGCTCCAGGACGTGTACTTTTCGCGCAACGGAGCTTTGTGAAGCGAAGCTGATTGGTTCTCCGGCGTCTGTCAACATTCCAAACAGTCCGTAGCGGCCGCCATCTTGTCTCTCGGTAGGATCGAGAGACAAGAGGAGGCCAAAGCGAAGGGGCAAATGACCATAAGGGGGAATAGTAGATCCTCGCTGACCCCCTAGGTTTGATGTGGAGGTTTTAAAAGGGCCCCGCGGGGCAAAAAAAAAAAATTATAATAATAATCGAACGGCTGAATGGATTTGCACGAAACTTGGCAAAATTGTAGGGACTGGTAGCCCGATGTGCCTTTGCTAGGTCTCAATATATGTGCTTCAGTGGATTTTGAGAAATTAACGTTCAAAAAAAGATATATATCTGTAACAGCGCACCGCTTCGCGTACTTTTCGCGTTACGGAGCTTTGCGAAGCGAAGCTGATTGGCTCTCCGGTGTCTGTAAACATTCCAAACAGTACGTAGCGGCCGCCATCTTGTCTCTCGGTAGGATCGAGAGACAAGAGGAGGCCAAAGCGAAGGGGCAAATGACCATAAGGGGGCATAGTAGATCCTCGCTGACCCCCTAGGTTTGATGTGGAGGTTTTAAAAGGGCCCCGCGGGGCAAAAAAAAAAAATAATAATAATAATCGAACGGCTGAATGGATTTGCACGAAACTTGGTAAAATATTAGGGACTGGTAGCCCGATGTGCCTTTGCTAGGTCTCAATATATGTGCTTCAGTGCATTTTGAGAAATTAACGTTCAAAAACAAGATATATATCTGTAACAGCGCTCCGCTTCGCGGAGATAAAATTATATCTGTATTACCTAGCTGTTGCTAACACCAGTTAGCGACGGCTAGTAGGAGATAGCGACCATCTTGGGCCCCACTTTGCATGTGAGTGATATTTATCACTAATGACATGCAAAGTGGGCATGCCAAGATGTTAGCGACTGGAAACAGTCGCTAACATCGCTATCTCCTATTATCAACTTTTGGAAATATTCGCGATAAGCGCGAATATCTCCAAAAGCTAGCACCTGCCCTGAGCAGTTCTTATCCATGTTATCCAATGGGAGGTGGATAACATGGCTAAGAGCATTAGCTCGGTAATGCATGAATATCGCTGAGTTTTCAGCGATATTAATGCATTGCGGTCGTTTTTTATCGTATTTGCGATAAACCTTGATAATAGCAAGGTTTATCTGCGATAATTTCTGACGGTAAAAAAATCTTTGCAATGCATCGTTAGGGATAAATATCGCTTAACTTTGGTAATATGCCCCAACGTCTGTTAACGTTCGATTCGAAGGAAATCAGGAAGTGTTGAAAAACATTGTCTGCGCCATCTTGTCTTTTTTCAAATGCCACACTTTTGTCGTGCACGGCAGCCATTTTAGATGCCTTGACCAGACCCACTCTGTGCACGCTGTCGATCCTTAGCATGGCTCCCCACCCTCGCAAGCATCTCACCCAGGCAGTGGTCACCCCCGCTCTCTGTCTTATGCATGGGTAATAAACCTCCCCCCATCTGCGCTGCTCTTCCCTGAGAATCACACCCTGTGCCCGCCCGACACCTCCTTTCGCCCTATTCACTACCGCACCCTCTGACACTCCTTTTCCTCTGTGTCCGATTGTCCAGGCCGGTCCTAGGCTATCAGCTAGCCCTGCAGATGTAGTTTATGGCCACAGCTGTAAAGAATCACCCCTCTTCAAAGGAGTTATAGTAGATCAAGGCCCACACTCGATGAGATCCGTCACAGCAGAAGCGTTGCTATTATCTGAAAACCATCCTGTATTGTGATTGGGGAGGGGACCGAGCGTGAAGCGGAAGATTCCAGGGATGACTCTTTGTACATCAAAGTTTTTACAATTATGTGTCACATTAAAAATATATAGCACTCCGACAAAGCAGGAAAATGGCACATTTTGTTTCTGAGCAGCCCCTGAAAATTGGGGAGGGGTTCGTCCAGGGGGGGTCGAGAAAAAAGGCTGGTCCCAAAACGTGTTTTTAACATTGAGTTTTCCATAGGGCGGTTGGCCTCACTTTTAGCCCGAACGGCTGAATGGATTTGCACGAAACTTGGCAAAATTGTAGGGACTGGTAGCCCGATGTGCCTTTTGTAGGTCTCAATATATGTGCTACAGTGGATTTTGAGAAATTAACATTTAAAAAAAGATATATATCTGTAACAGCGGACCGGGCAGCGCTCCAGGACGCGTACTTTTCGCGCAACGGAGCTTTGTGAAGCGAAGCTGATTGGTTCTCCGGCGTCTGTCAACATTCCAAACAGTCCGTAGCGGCCGCCATCTTGTCTCTCGGTAGGATCGAGAGACAAGAGGAGGCCAAAGCGAAGGGGCAAATGACCATAAGGGGGAATAGTAGATCCTCGCTGACCCCCTAGGTTTGATGTGGAGGTTTTAAAAGGGCCCCGCGGGGCAAAAAAAATAAAAAATAATAATAATCGAACGGCTGAATGGATTTGCACGAAACTTGGCAAAATTGTAGGGACTGGTAGCCCGATGTGCCTTTGCTAGGTCTCAATATATGTGCTTCAGTGGATTTTGAGAAATTAACGTTCAAAAAAAGATATATATCTGTAACAGCGCACCGCTTCGCGTACTTTTCGCGTTACGGAGCTTTGCGAAGCGAAGCTGATTGGCTCTCCGGTGTCTGTAAACATTCCAAACAGTACGTAGCGGCCGCCATCTTGTCTCTCGGTAGGATCGAGAGACAAGAGGAGGCCAAAGCGAAGGGGCAAATGACCATAAGGGGGCATAGTAGATCCTCGCTGACCCCCTAGGTTTGATGTGGAGGTTTTAAAAGGGCCCCGCGGGGCAAAAAAAAAAAATAATAATAATAATCGAACGGCTGAATGGATTTGCACGAAACTTGGTAAAATATTAGGGACTGGTAGCCCGATGTGCCTTTGCTAGGTCTCAATATATGTGCTTCAGTGCATTTTGAGAAATTAACGTTCAAAAACAAGATATATATCTGTAACAGCGCTCCGCTTCGCGGAGATAAAATTATATCTGTATTACCTAGCTGTTGCTAACACCAGTTAGCGACGGCTAGTAGGAGATAGCGACCATCTTGGGCCCCACTTTGCATGTGAGTGATATTTATCACTAATGACATGCAAAGTGGGCATGCCAGGATGTTAGCGACTGGAAACAGTCGCTAACATCGCTATCTCCTATTATCAACTTTTGGAAATATTCGCGATAAGCGCGAATATCTCCAAAAGCTAGCACCTGCCCTGAGCAGTTCTTATCCATGTTATCCAATGGGAGGTGGATAACATGGCTAAGAGCATTAGCTCGGTAATGCATGAATATCGCTGAGTTTTCAGCGATATTAATGCATTGCGGTCGTTTTTTATCGTATTTGCGATAAACCTTGATAATAGCAAGGTTTATCTGCGATAATTTCTGACGGTAAAAAAATCTTTGCAATGCATCGTTAGGGATAAATATCGCTTAACTTTGGTAATATGCCCCAACGTCTGTTAACGTTCGATTCGAAGGAAATCAGGAAGTGTTGAAAAACATTGTCTGCGCCATCTTGTCTTTTTTCAAATGCCACACTTTTGTCGTGCACGGCAGCCATTTTAGATGCCTTGACCAGACCCACTCTGTGCATGCTGTCGATCCTTAGCATGGCTCCCCACCCTCGCAAGCATCTCACCCAGGCAGTGGTCACCCCCGCTCTCTGTCTTATGCATGGGTAATAAACCTCCCCCCATCTGCGCTGCTCTTCCCTGAGAATCACACCCTGTGCCCGCCCGACACCTCCCTTTCGCCCTATTCACTACCGCACCCTCTGACACTCCTTTTCCTCTGTGTCCGATTGTCCAGGCCGGTCCTAGGCTATCAGCTAGCCCTGCAGATGTAGTTTATGGCCACAGCTGTAAAGAATCACCCCTCTTCAAAGGAGTTATAGTAGATCAAGGCCCACACTCGATGAGATCCGTCACAGCAGAAGCGTTGCTATTATCTGAAAACCATCCTGTATTGTGATTGGGGAGGGGACCGAGCGTGAAGCGGAAGATTCCAGGGATGACTCTTTGTACATCAAAGTTTTTACAATTATGTGTCACATTAAAAATATATAGCACTCCGACAAAGTAGTAAGCTTATAAAACTTTAATAATTTATAAATATATACAAGAAAACAAAAATAGTAATAACATATAAACATTTTTAGGGAAAAACAACGAAGTAGCGGTCGGCTGTGCGAATAGTCCCAACGCAGCACAACGTCCAGATTTCCGGCGTGGGGCGTCGCGGGGGGTGGGTCATCAGTAGCAAACTGTTGTGCGAATAGTTCCAAGGCAGCAGAACGTGCCGAAATCTAGATGACACGAAAGTGATGTCTAGTAAGTTGCCACCCAGCAAATAACGGCGTGGGGCGTCGCGGGGGGTGGGTCATCAGTAGCAAACTGTTGTGCGAATAGTTCCAAGGCAGCAGAACGATGGCACCAAGGTGATGTCCAGTAAGTTGCCGCACTGGTTTTGGTATCCTACAATGCTGCTCCGAATAACGGCGTGGGGCGCCCCGGGGGAGGCGGCGTGAACGGGCCTCTCCAGGTGGAGTGTCATCTGTTGTAGTGGGGCGCCCCTTTACCGTTTCAGTTGCCATTCCGTCCGTTTTTGGTCCACTGTGTCAAAAGCCGCAATTCAGCTGAGTTGCGCCCACTCTTGCGGTGCAGCGATAGGCGGCTGTCACAGGACTCTCAAAATGGCGGCAGGCTCTTTCCTTTTTGGGCCTGGTCCACTGAAATGGCCCTGGGACACCTTGGAAATCGGACGCTTGTCTGCTAGGTCTTGGACCCCATTCTCGAAAGCGTCCCCTCCGCCTTGAGAATTCATCAAAAGTTTTGGGGGCCCCGACTCCTGCAGGCTTCTGGTGGGGAGCGGCTGCCATGATTGCTTGCGGAATGACCACGACGGAGCTACGAGATGGTGGTGCTCTCATGCTGACACCAGTTTAGTCTGAAACATCCAGAAACAAGGTGGGGCTTTCATCGTTTGGGAAAAAAAAAAAGTTTTCATCCAATGAAAAGTGTTGTTTTTAGGTCATATGATCAAGCCTTCCATCATTAGGAAACCAAAAGTAAAATGAACCAATGAAAAGTTTTATAAACAAGTCACATGACCTGTTATGCGGCATAGGGTATAAAATGCGGAGAAAATACGTTGGCACGTGAGGCGGCGTCAGTAGCGGACCGATGTGCCAATAGGCCGAAGGCAATACAACGCGCCAAGATCCGGATGGCACCGAGGTGGTGTCCAGCAAGTTGCAGCACTGGTGTGGCCATCCTACAATGCTGAAAGTCGGCGTGGGGTGCCCCGTTGGCCTGTGAGTTTGCGTCAGTAGCGGACCGATGTGCGAATAGGCCGAAGGCAGCACAACGCTCCAAGATCCGGATGGCACCGAGGTGGTGTCTAGTAAGTTGCCGCACTGGTGTGGCCATCCAACAATGCTGAAAGTCGGCGTGGGGCGCCCCGTTGGCCTGTGAGATGGCGTCAGTAGCGGACCGATGTGCGAATAGGCCGAAGGCAGCACAACGCGCCACGATCCGGATGGCACCGAGGTGGTGTCTAGTAAGTTGTCGCACTTCTGTGGCCATCCTACAATGTTGAAAGTCGGCGTGGGGCACCCCGTTGGCCTGTGAGATGGCGTCAGTAGCGGACAGATGTGCGAATGGGGCCAAAGGCAGAGCAACAATATTTTCTGACTGACACCACAAGGCGCTGAGATGCCAAGATCCGGATGGCACCGAGGTGATGTCTAAGTTGCGGACTGATGTGCGAATGGGGCCAAAGGCAGCGTAACAATATTTTTTGTATGGAAGATACCACTAGGCGTTGAGATGCCAAGATTTGGATGGCACCGAGGTGATGTCTAGCAAGTTGCTGTACTGGTGTGGTCATCCTACAATGCTGAAACTCGGCGTGGGTCGCCCCATTAGCCTGTGAGATGGCGTCAGTAGCGGACCGATGTGCGAATAGGCCGAAGGCAGCACAACGCGCCAAGATCCGGATGTCACCGTGGTGGTTTCATAGTTGAGAGGCACTTCATCTGCGGTGGGGCGCCGAGATCCGGATGGCACCGAGGTGATGTCTAGCAAGTTGCTGTACTGGTGTGGTCATTCTACAATGCTGAAAGTCGGCGTGGGGCGCCCCATTAGCCTGTGAGATGGCGTCAGTAGCAGACTGATGTGCGAATGGGGCCAAAGGCAGCGCAACAATATTTTCTGAAGAGAAGACACCAAAAGGTGCTGACATTCCAAGATCCGGATGGCACCGAGGTGGTGTCTAGCAAGCTATGCAGTTGAGTTGTGTGCGCACTTGCGGCGAATAGGTCGAAGGCAGCATAACAATGTTTTTTGAATAGAAGACACCACAAGGCGTTGAGATTCGGTTACCACCGAGGTGATGTCTAGCAAGTTGCCGCACTGGTGTGGCCATCCTACAATACTGCTCCGAATAACGGCGTGGGGTGCCCGAAGGGGGGGGGAGCCGGCGTGAATGGGCCTTCCTAGGTGGAGGCTCGTCTGCTGTAGTGGGGCGCCCCTTTACCGTTTCAGTTGCCATTCAGCTGAGTTTCGGCTGCTCTTGATGCTACAGCGACAGGCGGCTGCAAGAGGACTCTCAAAATGGCGGCCTGTTCTTTGGATTTGTTATGTTATGTTATGTTATGTTATTAAATCTTTTCTATAGCGCTCGGCTACTCAGAAAGAGTGTCCCGGCGCTTTATAGGAGAAAGAGAAGAAACTGCGACATACTAACATAACACCAGATAAAAGAGAAGAAGAATCAGCCAGAAAATTTACAAAAGACAGACTACTGAGTGAACAGCCACGTTTTAAGGCCCTTCCTAAAAGCCAGCAGGCTAGTGGCTCCCCGCAAAGCCAGCGGCAGAGAGTTCCACAGCTGTGGTGCCAGCAGTCCAAAAGAGCGGCCACCAAGGCGCGCTTTCTTAACCCGAGGGACAACAGCCAGGTACAGGGATTCCGACCTCAGAGACCTGGTCGGTTGATAAAAGACCAGTCTCTTATGGAGGTACTTAGCTCCTCCCTTGTGAAGAGCTTTGTAGGCCAGGGTCAATGCCTTAAAGGCGATCCGCTTGCGGATAGGAAGCCAGTGCAAAGTTGCCAACAGGCCCGAGGCACTGGAACGCCTATTAAGACCACAAATTGCCCTGGCAGCGGCGTTCTGCACTACTTGAAGCCGTTGTAGCAAGTACTCTGGAAGGCCCAGGTAAAGAATGTTGGAATAATCCAACCTGGACCCAATCAGAGCCTGGACTGTCAACGCCCTATGTTCCTCGGATAGCAGGGGAAGAAACCTCCGCAGCATCCTAAGGATGCCAAAGCAGGTGCCCGCCACCCCCAGGATCTGGGATTTCAAGGTTAGCCTGTTATCCGTCTTAACCCCCAGATTTTTTGCAACCTGAGAGGAACACGAAGGAGGGAACATATCCATTGGCCACCAGGTCTGCCAGTCTGGCTCTGTGTCACACCCGAAGAAAAGCACCTCGGACTTGTCGGAATTGCACTTGAGGCTGCTCAGATGGAACCAATGAAACACAGCCCCAAGGCAATCCCGAATACTCTCCCCATCAAAGTCACCTCCTCTTTTACAAGAAAAGAGGAGCTGGGTGTCATCCGCGTAGGATACGATCTGGGCGCCATGCGACTCCACCAGCGCCGCCAATGGGGTCATAATGATGTTGAAGAGGGTCGGGCTCAAGATAGAGCCCTGAGGGACCCCGACTCCCAGAGGCGGCATCGCGGCGGAATCAGGCGGAGCCCAGATCGTTTGCCGGCGGCCGGCTAGGAAGGAGGAAAACCAGTCCAACACCGTCCCCCGTAGACCTATCTCGAATTAGCATTTAAAAAAACTTATTTTACTCACACAAAACCATTGAAATTCCATATATAGTTAGTTGCACTAACTATATATCGCGCACCCGCAATCCACTGCTGATGATGTCACATATTACATCATTCATGACATGGTCATTGACATCACTGATGACATCACTGATGACAACATCCAGTGATTATGTGTTTCTGTAAAGTTTAAATATGTTTTACATATTGAAGAATTGTAGGATGACCACACCAGTACAGCAACTTGCTAGACATCACCTCGGTGCCATCCGGATCTCGGCGCCCCACTGCAGATGAAGTGCCTCTCAACTATGAAACCACCACGGTGACATCCGGATCTTGGCGCGTTGTGCTGCCTTCGGCCTATTCGCACATCGGTCCGCTACTGACGCCATCTCACAGGCTAATGGGGCGACCCACGCCGAGTTTCAGCATTGTAGGATGACCACACCAGTACAGCAACTTGCTGGACATCACCTCGGTGCCATCCGAATCTTGGCATCTCAACGCCTAGTGGTATCTTCCATACAGAAAATCTTGTTACGCTGCCTTTGGCCCCATTCGCACATCAGTCCGCAACTTAGACATCACCTCGGTGCCATCCGGATCTTGGCATCTCAGCGCCTTGTGGTGTCAGTCAGAAAATATTGTTGCGCTGCCTTTGGCCCCATTCGCACATCAGTCCGCTACTGACACCATCTCACAGGCCAACAGGGCGCCCCACGCCGACTTTTACCATTGTACGATGGCCACACCAGTGGCACAACTTGCTAGACATCACCTCGGTGCCATCCGAATCTTGGCATCTCAACGCCTAGTGGTATCTTCCATACAGAAAATATTGTTACGCTGCCTTTGGCCCCATTCGCACATCGGTCCGCAACTTAGACATCACCTCGGTGCCATCCGGATCTTGGCATCTCAGTGCCTTGTGGTGTATTCTCTTCAGAAAATATTGTTGCGCTGCCTTTGGCCCCATTCGCACATCGGTCCGCAACTTAGACATCACCTCGGTGCCATCCGGATCTTGGCATCTCAGCGCCTTGTGGTGTCTTCTACTCCGAAAATATTGTAGAAAATATTGTTGCGCTGCCTTTCGCCCCATCCGCACATCAGTCCGCTACTGACACCATCTCACAGGCCAACAGGGCGCCCCACGCCGACTTTTACCATTGTACGATGGCCACACCAGTGCCACAACTTGCTAGACACCACCTCGGTGCCATCCGGATCTTGGCATCTCAGCGCCTTGTGGTGTCTTCAAATCAGAAAATATTTTTGCGCTGCATTTGGCCCCATTCGCACATCGGTCCGCTACTGACGCCATCTCACAGGCCAACGGGGCGCCCCACGCCGACTTTCAACATTATAGGATGGCCACAGAAGTGCGACAACTTACTAGACACCACCTCGGTGCCATCCGGATCTTGGCGCGTTGTGCTGCCTTCGGCCTATTCGCACATCGGTCCGCTACTGACGCAAACTCACAGGCCAACGGGGCGCCCCACGCCGACTTTCAACATTGTAGGATGGCCACACCAGTGCGGCAACTTGCTACACACCACCTCGGTGCCATCCGGATCTTGACATCTCAGCGCCTAGTGGTGTCTTCTATTCCGAAAATATTGTTGCGCTGCCTTCGGCCCCATTCACACATCGGTTCGCTACTGACGCCATCTCACAGGCCAACGGGGCGCCCCACGACGACTTTCAGCATTGTAGGATGGCCACACCAGTGCCACAACTTGCTAGACACCACCTCGGTGCCATCTGGAACTTGGCATCTCAGCGCCTTGTGGTGTCTTCAATTCAGAATATATTGTTGCGCTGCCTTTGGCCCCATTCGCACATCGGTCCGCTACTGACGCCATCTCACAGGCCAACGGGGCGCCCCACGCCGACTATCAGCATTGTAGGATAGCCACACCAGTACAGCAACTTGCTAGACATCACCTCGGTGCCATCCGGATCTCGGCGCCCCACTGCAGATGAAGTGCCTCTCAACTATGAAACCACCACGGTGACATCCAGATCTTGGCGCGTTGTGCTGCCTTCGGCCTATTCGCACATCGGTCCGCTACTGACGCCATCTCACAGGCCAACGGGGCGCCCCACGCCGACTTTCAGCATTGTAGGATGGCCACACCAGTGCGGCAACTTACTAGACACCACCTCGGTGCCATCCGGATCTTGGCGCGTTGTGCTGCCTTCGGCCTATTCGCACATCGGTCCGCTACTGACGCAAACTCACAGGCCAACGGGGCGCCCCACGCCGACTTTCAGCATTGTAGGATGGCCACACCAGTGCTGCAACTTGCTGGACACCACCTCGGTGCCATCCGGATCTTGGTGCGTTGTGTTGCCTTCGGCCTATTCGCACATCGGTCCGCTACTGACGCCGCCTCACGTGCCAACGTATTTTCTCCGCATTTTATACCCTATGCCGCATAACAGGTCATGTGACTTGTTTATAAAACTTTTCATTGGTTCATTTTACTTTTGGTTTCCTAATGATGGAAGGCTTGATCATATGACCTAAAAACAACACTTTTCATTGGATGAAAACTTTTTTTTTTCCCAAACGATGAAAGCCCCACCTTGTTTCTGGATGTTTCAGACTGAAGCTGGCGTCAGCATGAGAGCACCACCATCTCGTAGCTCCGTCGTGGTCATTCCGCGAGCAATCATGGCAGCCGCTCCCCACCAGAAGCCTGCAGGAGTCGGGGCCCCCAAAACTTTTGATGAATTCTCAATGCGGAGGGGACGCTTTCGAGAATGGGGTCCAAGACCTAGCAGACAAGCGTCCGATTTCCAAGGTGTCCCAGGGCCATTTCAGTGGACCAGGCCCAAAAAGGAAAGAGCCTGCCGCCATTTTGAGAGTCCTGTGACAGCCGCCTATCGCTGCACCGCAAGAGTGGGCGCAACTCAGCTGAATTGCGGCTTTTGACACAGTGGACCAAAAACGGACGGAATGGCAACTGAAACGGTAAAGGGGCGCCCCACTACAACAGATGACACTCCACCTGGAGAGGCCCGTTCACACCGCCTCCCCCGGGGCGCCCCACGCCGTTATTCGGAGCAGCATTGTAGGATACCAAAACCAGTGCGGCAACTTACTGGACATCACCTTGGTGCCATCGTTCTGCTGCCTTGGAACTATTCGCACAACAGTTTGCTACTGATGACCCACCCCCCGCGACGCCCCAAGCCGTTATTTGCTGGGTGGCAACTTACTAGACATCACTTTCGTGTCATCTAGATTTCGGCGCGTTCTGCTGCCTTGGAACTATTCGCACAACAGTTTGCTACTGATGACCCACCCCCCGCGACGCCCCACGCCGGAAATCTGGACGTTGTGCTGCGTTGGGACTATTCGCACAGCCGACCGCTACTTCGTTGTTTTTCCCTAAAAATGTTTATATGTTATTACTATTTTTGTTTTCTTGTATATATTTATAAATTATTAAAGTTTTATAATCTTACTACTTTGTCGGAGTGCTATATATTTTTAATGTGACACATAATTGTAAAAACTTTGATGTACAAAGAGTCATCCCTGGAATCTACCGCTTCACGCTCGGTCCCCTCCCCAATCACAATACAGGATGGTTTTCAGATAATAGCAACGCTTCTGCTGTGACGGATCTCATCGAGTGTGGGCCTTGATCTACTATAACTCCTTTGAAGAGGGGTGATTCTTTACAGCTGTGGCCATAAACTACATCTGCAGGGCTAGCTGATAGCCTAGGACCGGCCTGGACAATCGGACACAGAGGAAAAGGAGTGTCAGAGGGTGCGGTAGTGAATAGGGCGAAAGGGAGGTGTCGGGCGGGCACAGGGTGTGATTCTCAGGGAAGAGCAGCGCAGATGGGGGGAGGTTTATTACCCATGCATAAGACAGAGAGCGGGGGTGACCACTGCCTGGGTGAGATGCTTGCGAGGGTGGGGAGCCATGCTAAGGATCGACAGCGTGCACGGAGTGGGTCTGGTCAAGGCATCTAAAATGGCTGCCGTGCACGACAAAAGTGTGGCATTTGAAAAAAGACAAGATGGCGCAGACAATGTTTTTCAACACTTCCTGATTTCCTTCGAATCGAACGTTAACAGACGTTGGGGCATATTACCAAAGTTAAGCGATATTTATCCCTAACGATGCATTGCAAAGATTTTTTTACCGTCAGAAATTATCGCACATAAACCCTGCTATTATCAAGGTTTATCGCAAATACGATAAAAAACGACCGCAATGCATTAATATCGCTGAAAACTCAGCGATATTCATGCATTACCGAGCTAATGCTCTTAGCCATGTTATCCACCTCCCATTGGATAACATGGCTAAGAACTGCTCAGGGCAGCTGTTACTTTTTGGAGATATTCGCGCTTATCTCCAGTCGCTAACATCTTGGCATGCCCACTTTGCATGTCATTAGTGATAAATATCACTCACATGCAAAGTGGGGCCCAAGATGGTCGCTATCTCCTACTAGCCGTCGCTAACATCTAGGTATTACAGATATAATTGTATCTCCGCAAGCGGAGCGCTGTTACAGATATATATCTCGTTTATTTCTCAAAATGCACTGAAGCACATATATTGAGACCTAGCAAAGGCACATGGGGCTACCAGTCCTCAATATTTTACCAAGTTTCGTGCAAATCCATTCAGCCGTTCGATTATTATTATTATTTTTTTTTTTTGCCCCGCGGGGCCCTTTTAAAACCTCCACATCAAACCTAGGGGGTCAGCGAGGATCTACTATGCCCCCTTATGGTCATTTGCCCCTTCGCTTTGGCCTCCTCTTGTCTCTCGATCCTACCGAGAGACAAGATGGCGGCCGCTACGTACTGTTTGGAATGTTGACAGACGCCGGAGAACCAATCAGCTTCGCGACCGCCAGTAGGTAATATATATTACCTACTGGCGGTCGCCAGTAGGTATATATAGTTAGGATTTTTTTTCTATGGGTTTTTTGAAAATTCTATGTCTAATAACTTTGGCGTTTGTGGACGGAAGTGGCTGAAATTTTCAGGAAAATGGCACATTTTGTTTCTGAGCAGCCTTTGAAAATTTGGGGGGGGTTCGTCAAGGGGGGGCCGAGAAAAAAGGGGGGTCCCAAAACGTGTTTTTAACATTGAGTTTTCCATAGGGCGGTTGGCCTCACTTTTAGCCCGAACGGCTGAATGGATTTGCACGAAACTTGGCAAAATTGTAGGGACTGGTAGCCCGATGTGCCTTTTGTAGGTCTCAATATATGTGCTCCAGTGGATTTTGAGAAATTAACGTTTAAAAAAAGATATATATCTGTAACAGCGGACCGGGCAGCGTCCCAGGACGCGTACTTTTCGCGCAACGGAGCTTTGTGAAGCGAAGCTGATTGGTTCTCCGGCGTCTGTCAACATTCCAAACAGTCCGTAGCGGCCGCCATCTTGTCTCTCGGTAGGATCGAGAGACAAGAGGAGGCGAAAGCGAAGGGGCAAATGACCATAAGGGGGAATAGTAGATCCTCGCTGACCCCCTAGGTTTGATGTGGAGGTTTTAAAAGGGCCCCGCGGGGCAAAAAAAAATAATAATAATAATAATCGAACGGCTGAATGGATTTGCACGAAACTTGGTAAAATATTAGGGACTGGTAGCCCGATGTGCCTTTGCTAGGTCTCAATATATGTGCTCCAGTGGATTTTGAGAAATTAACGTTCAAAAAAAGATATATATCTGTAACAGCGCTCCGCTTCGCGTACTTTTCGCGTTACGGAGCTTTGCGAAGCTGATTGGTTCTCCGGCGTCTGTCAACATTCCAAACAGTCCGTAGCGGCCGCCATCTTGTCTCTCGGTAGGATTGAGAGACAAGAGGAGGCCAAAGCGAAGGGGGAAATGACCATAAGGGGGCATAGTAGATCCTTCCTGACCTCTTAGGTTTGATGTACCATTTTGCCAAGTTTGGTGTAATTCCGTTCAGCCATTCAGGCTGTAGACGTATGTAAATGTCCTATGGAAAATTGCATGGGGAAAACACATTTGAAAGTGTTGAAATTTAGAACCAATTAAAATGTTACTTTGGTTTTGTATTTGTGTGTGATGAAAGTTAATTGGTTATGTATATATGTCAAATGAGAGGAAACCACAGCCATTTTGTGATACTACTGTCTGAGGTACATTTGTGAGGAATTTTTGGTGGTGAATTTCTGGTGTTTGATTTACACAGTACTAACACTTCTGCTACTTTTAAAAAGGTGAGTTGTTAATTTGTAAGGGGAACTATGTTGTACACTTGAAGATAATTTGAAAAATGTTTTCTGTTATTTATTTGCAGTCCTTCTGTTATACTAAATACTTGATGAAGTTAGTTTTATATTATGTATTACTAAAAACGATAAATGAAAGTGATTATTTTTTTCTGCAATTTACAGCAAGCAATTTCAAAATAAAATGGCTCACAATGAAGAGACCGTGGCAATTTCTTTTGAATTGTCCACTACATTGATTGAAATTGAGAGCACCAATAATGAAATATTGTCACAAGGAGGACATGACTTGTATGATTCCATTAGATTGATTGAAATGGACAGCACCAAGAATGAAATATTGTCACAAGGAGATGACTTGAATGATTCCACTACATTGATTGAAATTGAGAGCACCAATAATGAAATATTGTCACAAGGAGGAGATGGCTTGTATGATTCCATTAGATTGATTGAAATGGACAGCACCAATAATGAAATATTGTCACAAGGAGGAGATGACTTGAATGATTCCACTACATTGATTGAAATTGAGAGCACCAATAATGAAATATTGTCACGAGGAGATGACTTGAATGATTCCACTACATTGATTGAAATGGACAGCACCAATAATGAAATATTGTCAGAAGGAGGAGATGACTTGAATGATTTTTTTGATCAATCTCTTGATGGCGAATTTATCGAGTGTTTGGAGACCATAGAGTTACAAGAATCATCATTGCAGACTTTTAATGAGGAGATTCCAGATGAGATGATTGAAGAGGAAATTACTGATGAGGACATGTTACTAGTTGTTTCAAATTTAGAAAATTCTGAAGAATAAATTTATATTTAGAAATCAAAAATTGTTTGAGACATTATTTATTTTTATTTTTAATTTATGAGGTTGTAGCGAAGTGATTGTAGTATAAAATGAGACTTATAGTATAGAGTGCAACATTTTTATGTTACATGGTAAGTTTACTCATATTTACTTCCCTTCTGCCACTATATTATCTCCAATGTGTATTTGACATGTCTTCTTCATCTCCGGCCTCCTTTCTCTCACTGTGTGTCTCCGATGCATCTTATCGCTGGTATTTTGTGTAATTACAGAAGAGAGTAAAATAAAATAGTTCGGAACGTGAAAAGGGGGCAAAGTAGAGTACTCCTCACCCCCTAGGCCTTTTTAGGCGGTCCCAAAAGGATCAGTTTCTGCTTTCCTGAGAGATTATGGTATGAGTTCCATATACCACAATAACTTGCATTACAACATGCAAGATATCTATCTCCTATTACCAACTTTTGGAGATATTCGCGCTAAGCGCGAATATCTCCAAAAAGTAACACCTGCCCTGAGCAGTTCTTAGCCATGTTATCCAATGGGAGGTGGATAACATGGCTAAGAGTATTAGCTCGGTAATGCATGAATATCGCTGAGTTTTTAGCGATATTCATGCATTGCGGCCGTTTATTATCGCATTTGCGATAAACCTTGATAATAGTAAGGTTTATCTTCGATAATTTCTGACGATGCTTAGTGGTAAAAAATTGGTTGGTAAGCATCGTTAGCGATAAATATCGCTTAACTTTGGTAATATGCCCCAACGTCTGTTAACGTTCGATTCGAAGGAAATGAGGAAGTGTTGAAAAACATTGTCTGCGCCATCTTGCCTTTTTTGAAATGCCACACTTTTGTCGTGCACGGCAGCCATTTTAGATGTCTTGACCAGACCCACTCTCTGCACGCTGTCGATTCGTAGCATGGCTCCTCACCCTCGCAAGCATCTTCCCCAGGCACTGGTCACCCCCGCTCTCTGTCTTATGCATGGGCAATAAACCTCCCCCCATCTGCGCTGCTCTTCCCTGAGAATCACACTGTGCCCGCCCGACACCTCCCTTTCGCCCTATTCACTACCGCACCCTGTGACACTCCTCTTCCTCTGTGTCCGATTGTCCAGGCTATCAGCTAGCCCTGCAGATGTAGTTTATGGCCCCAGCTGTAAAGAATCACCCCTCTTCAAAGGAGTTATAGTAGATCAAGGCCCACACCCGATGAGATCCGTCACACCACACGTGTTCCTACTATCTGAAAACTATCCTGTATTGTGATTGGGGAGGGGACCGAGCCTGAAGCGGAAGATTCCAGGAATGACTCTTTGTACATCAAAGTTTTTACAATTATGTGTCACATAAAAAATATATAGCACTCCAACAAAGTAGTAGGAATATAAAACTTTAATAACATATAAATATATACAACAAAACAAAAACAGTAAAAACATTTAAACAACGAAGAGACCGTGGCAATTTCTTTTGAATTATCCAATAGATTTATTGAAATTGACAGCACCAATAATGAAATATTCTTGTCAGTAGCGGTCTGTTGTGCGAATAGTTCCAAGGCAGCAGAACGCGCTGAAATCTGGATGTCACGAAGGTGATGTCTAGCAAGTTGCCGCCCAGCAAATAACGGCGTGGGGCGCCGCGGGGGTGAGTGAGTCCAGTAGGCACCACAGCTATTCTTACCGGCATTGCAGAATTACTGCTGGGGACAATGCCTGTGCTGGAGCAGGGTCACAGCAGAAACAAAAAGGATTCTGTTGAAGATGTTGTTGGTTTTCAATTTGAAAACAGTTCTGGTGTCAACTGCTATGCTAATGTAGTGGTTAATGTTTTGTTTTCTCTAGAAAATGTAAAAGAGGGGGAGGCAGTCCAAAGTTCCGTTAAAAGGGCAAAGGAAAGGATCGGTGGTTTGAACTATCAGTCAAAAAGGGGAGGGGGTGCAACAATTTTTCCTACCGGGTCACACTGTGCTTTCACCGGAAGTGAGGTCTGCAGGATTCTAGTAATTCAAAGTGAGGCTGGCGCCGACGTCCCGCGGATACAGTTTCGTCACTCCACGGGTGATCATGGCAGTCATTCCCCATCGGGGGTCGGAGACTCCCGCGGCTCCTCTAGAATCTTCAAGGTCGTGGAGGACTACGGTGGTGGAGTCAACCAGTGACCGGGCCATTTCTTTATGCTGGGCCCGCTCTTGCCAGGTCGACCGCCATTTTGAGAGTTCGGTAGCTACTGGCGATCGCGGGGTAAAATGAGCGGACGGGCTCCACCCTGCCGGGCGAGACGTTGCAGCATGGCCACAGTGGAAGAACTCTTTTCCGGGCGCCTGGACCGCTGAGGGTGCAGCTGGGAAGCCTCCACTGGGGAGGCGGGAGAGGCCTGTTCGCACCGTCTCTCCCTCCCAGTGCACCCCACGGCGTCTCGCTTGAGATTTGTTATGGCCGGACCAGGCGATGAGGACGAGGGGGGGGGGTCGGAGGCATGTGCAAGACATCCCCCCCCAGGGTTGTTGCAGCAATTATACAAGAAAGAAGAAGTGTCCCGTCCGTCTTCGGGCCGGGCTTCCGGTAGATGTCGGCCGGACGCCCCTGGCTCTGGCCCCATGAACGGGTTTCTTGGTTTATCGGCTGCAGCCGGATTCCGTCGGCCTCGGCCCCCCGACCGTTGGTGGCCGGACCGGAAGAGCATGTGGCGGGACTACCTGCAACTCTCAAGGGCCACCGCGGCCGGACTGGGAGAGAGAGGGGAGGGTCGAGGAGACATTCCCCCCCCCTGCAACTGTTCAGCGTTGTAAAGGCAATCCCCTGGCCGGGTCCCGTTGGTCTCGGCCTCTCCTCCGGCTACACCCTACGTTAGGATCTCCTGGCCGAGGCGTGGCAGCAGGACCTGCCTTATATGGGCTGCTCCCGGCTGGGCGTAGCCGGAACCCTGCCCCACCTTGGAAGTTTCCAGAGTGGGGGCGGATGTTCTACTGACTTGCATTTTCCCTAGTCTATCGATTTTTTTGGCGTGGCAGGCGGTGGGACAGCGAGGGGTGATTTGGTTTCTCTTACTGTTTTTCTGGTCTCTCACCACTGGCATATTTTAACGTTTTCTTGTTTCTAGGACATTAATAGGTTTTATCATTACGTTATGTTATCGTTTCTTTGTTCGTTGTTTAATAAAAGTTCATGTTCATCAGTGGCCTACTGATTTTCGTTTTCCTATTCTTTTCTTTCCAGGTTGTTTCATGCTAAAGTTTCTGTTAACAGGATACAGTGATCACTTCGTTATTATTGCATATGTCCTTTTCACTAGGGGTGCTCTCTGGTCGGGCCAGATGACGTATGTCTAGTAAATGGTCCGGGTGAAACAGGTGCATCAATCAGTGGGGAGTAGATAGGCATGACAGATTACAACGGGGGAGAAAGGTCCGCATTACGTACCCTTTCACTACTTGCAAAGATTTTCCTACGTTTATTTGCAAACAGGGAATACCTCCAAAAAGAACTAATTCCCAAACAGTCAATGTTCGGACAATCAATCAATCAATGAGGAATGAAATAGGTACGACGTGTTAAAGGCTTGCGTTACCTACCCTTCACTATCTGCAAAGGGAGAGAGAATATTCCTATTCTTCCTCGTTTGCAGGTAGAGAAGATCCTTAAGAGAATTAACATCGAACAATTCAATGCTCGATTGAAACAATCAACAAGGGGTACTGTGAACACAAATGAACGCCGCTTATGTACATACGCATTGCTATTTTCAACAGGTTGTTCCTAATGTTTCTATTTTAGCGAGGTCAAAAAGAGATCCCATTAGTGGCCTACTGATTTTGCTCGATTCCTTTTGTTTTTTTACACGATTTTTCGCTATCTGCAAAGACTAAACAGAGTATTGCGACTCTGTGCTTGTTTGTAAATAGAGAATGAACCAAAGAGAACAATCAATCAAATGGAGAGAGAAGCAGGCACGACGGATTACAAAGGGGGCAAAGGGCTGCGTTAACTACCCTTCACTATCTGCAAAGAGAGAGTACTCCTAATAGAAATGAGGGGTGGGGGGCAGCATTCAAAGCAGATCAGTGTGCATAAACACGAAAATGTTTTTACTTACCACGTACTTGACATTCGACAGCTTATGATATTTGCTATTAAAAAACCATTGAAATTCACTGAAAAAACCATAGGTTATAGACCATATATAGTTAGGAATTAGCATTTACAAAACCTTGAAAATTCACTGAAAAAACCATAGGTTATAGACCATATATAGTTAGGAATTAGCATTTAAAAAACCTTATTTTACTCACACAAAACCATTGAAATTCCATATATAGTTAGTTGCACTAACTATATATTGCGCACCCGCAATCCACTGCTGATCATGTCACATATTACATCATTCATGACATGGTCAGTGACATCACTGATGACATCACTGATGACATCTCAAATGACATCACTGATGACATCACTGATGACATCTCATTTGACATCATTCTTGTGCTAATACGATAAACCTCTTCAGACTCTAATATAACCTTAGATACACTCAGTGTATACAGACACTCACACACTGCCACTCATCCATGGAGTTACTCACACACCCAGTCAGTCATGCAAAGAAACAATCTCACCTCCATTTCTTCAACTATACAGTTAAACACACCTTACTTATTGAAACATATACTAACACATATTTACTCTCTTATACAATCCCTGATACAAGTTCACAATGATCGATACAACCACTCACTCATTCAGTGGCTCTCATGCACAGTTATTTATATATGCCAACTCTCACATGTACTGTGTTTTACATATGTACTTACTATGACATGTAGCATTGAGATATCCATTCACTCATCAATACACTCATGCACACAGTCAACTGCCCATGTAGCTGTTTCCACATGCACTCTTGAACTCATACACCTAGTGAATAAACTGCTCACACATCTATGCATAGAGTCTCACACCTTCCAGCCACCCCCACACAAACTCAATCTCCCATAGAAATACTTGGGCAACCAATTAATAACACATATAGCCTCTCGTATAGCTAATGATCAACACATGCAGCAGTTTACAGAACAACAGACATAATGATGCACAAATTAAGACAGTTTAGTCACTAACCCATGCATTCAGTGAGACACATTTAATCACTCACTCATACAGTCAGTCATGCACCTACTAAATCCTTCATCCAGACACTTATACATCCACTCAAGACATATTTTAACTTTACAGAAAAATACAGTCACTGGATGTTGTCATCAGTGATGTCATCAGTGATGTCATTTGAGATGTCATCAGTGATGTCATCAGTGATGTCACTGACCATGTCATGAATGATGTAATATGTGACATGATCAGCAGTGGATTGCGGGTGCGCAATATATAGTTAGTGCAACTAACTATATATGGAATTTCAATGGTTTTGTGTGAGTAAAATAAGGTTTTTTAAATGCTAATTCCTAACTATATATGGTCTATAACCTATGGTTTTTTCAGTGAATTTTCAAGGTTTTGTAAATGCTAATTCCTAACTATATATGGTCTATAACCTATGGTTTTTTCAGTGAATATATATATATATATATATATTACCTACTGGCGGTCGCCAGTAGGTATATATAGTTAGGATTTTTTCCCTATGGGATTTTTGAAAATTCTATGTCTAATAACTTTGGCGTTTGTGGACGGAATTGGCTGAAATTTTCTGGAAAATGGAACATTTTGTTTCTGAGCAGCCCCTGAAAATTTGGGGGGGGTTCGTCCAGGGGGGGCCGAGAAAAAAGGGGGGTCCCAAAACGTGTTTTTAACATTGAGTTTTCCATAGGGCGGTTAGCCTCACTTTTAGCCCGAACGGCTGAATGGATTTGCACGAAACTTGGCTAAATTGTAGGGACTGGTAGCCCGATGTGCCTTTTGTAGGTCTCAATATATGTGCTGCAGTGGATTTTGAGAAATTAACGCTCAAAAAAAGATATATATCTGTAAGCGCGGACCGGGCAGCGCCCCGGTTCGCGGACCTTAGGCGTACCAAAACTTCGCGTAGCGAAGCTGATTGGCTCTCCGGTGTCTGTCAACATTCTAAACAGTCCGGAGCGGCCGCCATCTTGTCTCTCGGTAGGATCGAGAGACAAGAGGAGGCCAAAACAAAGGGGGAAATAACCATAAGGGGGCATAGTAGATCCTCGCTGACCCCCTAGGTTTAATGTGGAGGTTTTAAAAGGGCCCCGCGGGGCAAAAAAAAAAAAATTTTTTTTTTTGTTTTTTTGCGTGGGTAGCGCCCGGTACGCGAACCGGGAAGCGTTCTGGGGAGCGTACTACAATGAAAAATGAATGATAGACTTTTCAAATGCTGTATGTTAATTGATTTTTGGATTTGTTGATTATTTTTTATTTTCTTTATCTTCCCAGGGAGCGACCCGGTACGCGAACCGTTGAGCGCCTCGGTTCGCGGACCTTAAGCGTTCCGGGAGTCCACCATTTTGTGTTTCAGTCGAATTAAGATACAAGATGGAGGGCAAATAATGTTCAGAATGGGTAGAAGGGGGCACGGTAGAGTTATCTTGACCCCCTAGGTTTTCTGAGGGTGGCTGAGGAGGCTTATATGTGCGAAAAAAAACCATTTTTTTAAAAAAAATTCGCGAGGTTAGCTCCCGGTACGCGTACCGGGTAGCGCCCCAGGGAGCGTATTTTGTTGAAAATTTGTGAAAATGTTAGAGTTAAATAATAATTGTGAGTGATTAGATGTAGGGTAGCTCTGAGAAGAGCTTTTGGGTTTATGGTACATTTAGGTACTTATAAGTAGGTACCAATGCACATTCTTAAATTCAGAGTGAAAACTCTGTTGCCCTCATCTGAGAAGTGAACTCCATCTCCTCTGTAGATATCTTGCATGTAGTAACGCAAGTTATTGTTGTACAGGGAGCCCATTCCATGGTCTGTCATGTAAGCTGAAACAGATTTGTTTACATGCTTCCTCGACTTCTCAATTTGTGGACAAAATTGGTTTGACCACCTCCATTTCTGTCTTTGGCATATATTAGAATATACCAAGGCAGTCTGAGGAAAAAGTGCCATTAATTGCTCAAAGGTGTCCTTTAAAAGCATTTCCAGACCTACCCCAGTCAAAGTGCCCAAATCATTACCTCCACAGTGCACAATTAACAGGTCAGGTTTTGGCAAATGCATAAAGGTTTTCACCAATGGTATCAATTGGTGACATTTTAATCCTCTGTGGCCAAACCACTTAATTTCCACATCTTGTAAATTGAGGTTAGGTAAATTCCTGCTTTCAACGTACCTTTGAGCCCAGTGAATATAACTATGACCAACAATCCAGACAGAAAACATGGTGAGAGAAGGTTCTCCTGCAGTCAGATGAAGTGTGGCAATGAAATGGCAGTTGAAAAAATGAGAGTGTAAAATGAAAAAAAAAACTGTGGAGTTTCTGTGTTCATGAAGCAGTAACAGTGATTGGTGGATTTTGATTGATGAAAACAGAAAGTTAGGGTGCACAGATGTGTTCTTTGAAAGATGTATTTTGAGTGGTCAATAAAAAATCATTAAATGAAAGAATGCACTGGATATGCAGGTGCACTGAGAGTTCAGAGTTCAATTGCAACATTGTTGTGTGAACTTGCAAACACCAGAGGTATTCCAGGAGGTGGTTGCTATGGAAAATAGGCAGAAAGGGCAGAGGGGGAAGGGTTTTCATTTGAAAAAAAGTGAGGGAAGAGTTTTGATTGGGTGACATGAGAAATATGTGTGAAGAATTACAGCATTTCTGTGCTTTTGATAGCTGCAGACTCTGGAGTGCATACCTTTAGCTCTGCTGAAGACAAATTGGTGTGTTTCTGAGACTGTTTTCAAACTCAAATTATTTGCTAAGGTGAGAAAATATTTCTTTAATTTAGATAGAGAATAGTGTGCTTTAAGGAGAAAATTATGATTTATGTGGCGCAAATTGCTTGTAAATATGCTCTCACATGTGTATGGAAAATTTTGATTTTGAATGTTTGTGTTACATAGCCATGTTAAGAGTGACCCTACCATGCAGGAAAGCCAATCAAAAAACGCTTTCATGTGTTTTAATGACATTTTAAGTCATTTTCCCATGTGCAGTGTTTAGAAATTATGATTTGAAAATCGTTTTTGGGGAAAAGGAATTGTTTTTAAATTCATGACAAGGACATAATGGTGTATGCTTCTTTATAAGGCAATTGACTGTCCCTGATGTTATTTTTCTCATTTTAGTGTAAGACCTTTCTCTGTGGCGCAAATTGCTTGTAAATATGCTTCCACATGTGCATGGAAAATTTTGATTTTGAATGTTTGTGTTACATAGCCATGTTAAAAGTGACCCAACCATGCTCGAAAGGCAATCAAAAAACGCTTTCATGTGTTTTAATGACATTTTAAGTCATTTTCTCATGTGCAGTGTTTTGAAATTATGATTTGAAAATCGTTTTTGGGGAAAAGGAATTGTTTTTAAATTCATGACAAGGACATAATGGTGTACGGTTCTTTATAAGGCAATTGACTGTCCCTGATGTTATTTTTCTCATTTTAGTGTAAGACATTTCTCTGTGGCGCAAATTGCTTGTAAATATGCTCCCACATGTGCATGGAAAATTTAGATTTTGAATGTTTGTGTTACATAGCCATGTTAAGAGTGACCCTACCATGCAGGAAAGCCAATCAAAAAACGCTTTTATGTGTCTTAAGGACAATTTAAGTAATTTTCCCATGTGTAGTGTTTTGAAGTTATGATTTGAAAATCGTTGTTGAGGTAAAGGAATGTTGTTAAAATTTATGTGCGCCATATGCCCCCAAATTTCTTTTTAGGGGTGCAGCAGGGTGTTCTTGAGACACCCCTGCACCTTTGGAATAAATTCCTAATTTGTGATGAGCAAATTGTTAATCGCAAATTGCACCTTCATTTATATGAGCCTCCTAGCCCATGGAAATGAATGGGTAATTTGCAATTAGCAATTTTCTCATCGCAAATTTGGAATGGTAAAGAATCGCTATTTATTCCTTAAAATTCGCTTTTTTGGAAATGCAAAATAGTTATATGATACATATGGCGGTTGATGTCTAACAAGATAAGAAGCTTATGGATTCATTTATGGTGACTGGCGCAATGAAGTAGACATCACTTACTTCATTGGTAGAGCTTTACATGTATTATCTCCTCTGTATTCTTCATCAAGCGTAACTTTAATCTGCAATCCTGAGTAGGCCTCACCTTAAACAAACCTCTGGATAGGACACACTTTATTGTCATCCTGGATTAATCATTTAAAATGCTAGGGACAGATTTATGATAGGTGTATGCCTCTTTTGTGCCACTGTGCGTCACTTTTATGATGCAGCGGTGGTGCAAAAGATTTGCTATGAGGCGACAACATTACAAATTGATGCATTTAGGCAGATATGTCATGGTGTAAAAAAAACGTACCACATAAAACCCAAGCAGCAGTGATGCAAAAGATGCACCATGTCGCAAGACAGGCCTCACTTGGGGCCATTTGTATCAAGCTAATTAGCATTTGCAAAGATCAAAATTCTACGAATTTCGGCCTTTGCGAATGTTAATTAGACAAATGGTATGTATCAAACAAGTTTGATGCAAAATAAGGAGTAGCAAAATTTGCTATTCCTTATTTTGCAATTGCACTGAAGGATTTGCAAATTTTGTGACTACTTAAATGCAATGTATCAAACAAAAACTATGTAAAAAATGACATTAAGGATTTGGAAACTATTGTGGTAAATTGGTGGTAATTTGTGAATTCTTTTCAAAAAGCTTTCTTTCAAAAAAACAAAAGGTGCCATATGACGCCAACACATGCCCTTAGGGCATGTATGTGTGCCATATGCCCCCAAATTTGTTTTTCAGGGGTGCAGCAGGGTGTTCTTGAGACACCCCTGCACCCTTGGAAAAATTCCTAATTTGTGATGAGCAAATTGCTAATCGCAAATTAAACCTTTATTCCTATGAGCCTCCTAGCCCATGGAAATGAATGGGTAACTTGCAATTAGCAATTTGCTCATCGCAAACTAGGAATGGTAAAGAATCGCTATTTATTCCTTAAAATTCGCTATTTAGAAAATGTAAAATATTTTGATGATACATATGGCAGTTCATCTGTAACAAGATAAGAAGCTTAGGGATAGATTTATGATGACTGGCGCATCACCAGGGATGTGACAGTCATCCTGCGCCGCTGTTCCGCCACCCATGGTGTGCTGCATTTACAATGCGGCGCAGCATGGGGCAAAAACGGCACAGATGCGTGACGCATCTGTGCCGTAAAGGTGGCGCATTGCTGGAGTTGTATCGCAAGTGCGATGCAGCTCCAGCAAGGCTCAGGGGTGCCCCATCTCCACAATGCTGCGTCAAGACCTATGCCAGCTTCAAGCAGGCGCAGGGTTTTGACGCAGCTTTCTCCTATCTGATTGTAAATGCGGCACACCATGGGTGGCAGAGCAGTGGTGCACGTTAACTGGTGCATGCCTGGGGATGTGCCATTTAATATAAATCTGCCCTTTAACATTTAAGTATGTGCAGGGGACACAGAGTCGGTGAGGCTTATCCAAGGTTAAGAAGAGATGAGTCCTGTTCAGTGGAAAATTAGACATAGGCTTCACCTGCTCAGCATTGCTGGACATGGCTAAATAATAGCTGCAAAATGTTAATCTTGTTAAACAATTTTACTATTATAATCTGTGAGATTTGTCTCTTACTCTGCAACATCTCATTGTTGTTATCTTTCTTTAAAGATAAAGACAACCTCAACATGAGCGACAATCTGCAATCAGTTGATTTTGACCTCATCATTGAACTTGTAATTGAAACATCAGTGGATGTTGATCCTTTGGATGATTTAAATCCTGAGGATGAAGAAGAGCGTGATGAGGATGCAGATTTGTCCGAATTATATGATATAGGATGGGAAGCTGACCTGCTTGAGCCTTTGGAAATATAAACATTTATTTTTTAAATTTATAATCAATAAAAAGTAAAAAGGTAAACCGTTTAATTTAAAAATAAAGACACCTTCAAAAACAGGTTATGTGTAGTGTCTTCAATAAAATATTAAAATATGCTCATAAAATTAGATCAGATTCACATATAAAATAGCATAGGTAACATAAATATAAATGTCATTTCTTTTCTGGTATTTCTGTATTGTAAAATTGCCAATGACTAAAAAATCTTCAAATTAAAATGTCAAGTAGTGTGTTAAGTTTTTGATCACTGTTACTGATTTACTGTTTGGTAATAATGTTTAATAACATTTTTTATTATATTTTTCCACAGATTCAACTGCAGATCATTTCAAGATTTCACCATGCCTACAATACAAAGACAGATAAAGGCTGCAAAACGTCAAAGACAGCAGGTGAAAAAAAAAACGCAGCAGTCCTCTAACAAAAAGATTTCTCAAGCCACGAAGAAAGCACCGGGTAAGAGCTCTAAATATTTCATAAGAAATATTTGTATTAAAAAAAATATTACTACAGAAAATGTTTCAGTCCATAAAACGAGAAGGAAATCAAATGGAAAGAAAAGGACAATGAAAAATGTTACTGCTAGAGCAAGAGATAAATCTGTGCATGATAGTAGAAGGAAACAACAGTTTAGGGAGATTCGTAAACGAATGTTCCGCAACAGGATAATTGGCAATTTGTTAAAAAATATTAAGAAAGGTCAACAGAAACTAGTTTTTTATAAGAGAAAAAAAAAAGTTGAGAAAGTTATTGATCAGGCATTTGAAATTAAACGTAAGTTATTTATTTTGATAATCAATAGAATTAGGAAGCTAAACAAGGCAATTTTTGATTTCAAAAGAAATAGTAGATGGAAGAGAATAGTTAATCGTAGTAATTTTTGTGAAGTTTTTTCTGGAGAATGGATGCATAGTTCAAGCTGTGAGGCATTTTTTAATGAGGAGAGTTATTTCCAGGATAATGATTTGGTGCATGCAGTTGACACCAGTGGTCGTGCTTATGAAGTGAAAGATGGTTGTCCAGTTGAAAAAGAAAAACTTGTGACAACAGAGGCAGAAGAGGTGTTAGGTAATGAGGTTTTAGGAAGACGTGCTAAGGGTCCTGTGTACACCTGGAAGTGTAGTAGTATTTGCAGTGTGCGACAGGATTCCATCAATTTGCTTTGTGATTTTGTACGGTCATTTAACAAAAAAAGTTTGAAGCAGAAAATGATGTTGTTGCAAGAATTAGATCCTTGCAGAGTAAGAGAAGTGACAGGTTTGCATGGTCATTCACTGGCTTGTCTTTCCAGGAGAGTATGCCAGAGTGTTTTTCATCATTTCAGGATGCTAGCAGTGCATCATAACAAAGTGAGGAAATTAGTTAGAATGTTGTATTATGCTAAGAGTCCAGCAATTATGCTGAAACAATTATGCGCTGCTCTTTTGCATGGTTCTGAAATAGATGTGAAGAATATATGTGAAGAAATTGAGTTTTGTTACTTTGGAAGTAAAGAGGAGAATGTTGAAATTGAGCAAGAAGTAGAGGGTCATGTGGAAGATAGTGTACAGGTTTCCAGTACAGATAATTTCCAGAGGGAAATTGCGACGTTTGACGTGAAATCAAGTGAGAGGCCTAATTTCACTTGTGTGTGTTGTCGACGCACTTATTATAAGAATCAGACTAAGTTAGTGGATTTATATGCAAAAAGTGAAAGGGAAAATAATAGTGAATGGAAGGATTTTGCAACATACTTGATGGTAGAAAATTGTTTTGATTTGGGATTGGATCAACGTGTGTGTACTTATTGTTGTAACAAATTAAAACAAAACCAGATGCCTGCTAGAGCAGTTCATAATAATCTGGAATTGGTTGAGATTCCTTCTGAATTGAAGGACTTAAATACTTATGAATCTATTTTGATTCAAAGTATCCATCCCTTTCAGGCTATTGTAAGAATGGAGCCAAAGACAGGGAAATTGCCTCCATCAGATTTACAGAGAGGATTAAAGGGAAGAGTTGTTTATTTGCCTCTAGATTTCAAGAAAAAACATTAACACAATTGGAGTAGAAAAAGTGGAAGAGGAACCTCTGGTTATCTTAGTTAATGGGGTTCCGACAAAGAATAAGAAAATATGGCAAGATTTAGTAGATGTTAGGAAAGTTAAAAAGGCAACATTGTATTTGAAAAAAAATAATAAATACTATAAGAATGTATATGTTGCAGAAGAGGAAGTAAGTGAGGAAGAGGATAGCGATTTGTGTGCTGGTCAAATTGAGAAAGTATAACCCTCTACTAGTGAAGAAATATATGAACATTATAGTGTTCATCCTTTGCATTCCAAGGAAGTCATGGGGAATGCTATTGAGTTGTTTCAAATGAAACAAGCCAAAGGGAGTCCCATTAGTGTTTGGGAGGAAAGTTTGGAAGCTCGGTGTTTCCCACAGCTTTTTCCAACAGGTCAGGGAGGAAGATATGATGAGCGACCTCATCAAATTCCTGCTTCTGAATACCGGACTTTGCGATTGTATGCAGGAGATGCTAGGTTTCGACAATGCATTCCTTATTTGTTTCATCTCCTGTTTGAAAGCGATCTGTCTGGACTGTCATATGCAGTGAACCACATCTTGAAAAGTGGTATACACATGCAAAACATCTCGGCAAGTGATTTTATGGATAAAGTCAATGTCCAAGATAGTATTTTGGATTCTCACCTGATTAATCTCATGGCGTGTCAGCGAGGTACTAATGAGTACTGGTACCGTCGTCATGGTGATTTAAAATGTATGCTGAGGAACTTAGGTACTCCCACATGGTTCCTCACTCTGAGCTGTGCCGAGTATGGCTGGGAAGACTTACTTCAATTTCTACGAGAGGCAAATGCTAACGTAGATAACATCGAATTCAAGACACCCGGAGAACTGTGCTCTTTGGATCCAGTCAATGTATGTAGGTACTTCAATCATAGATTTGAAGCTATGATGTCTTTCATCATGAATAAGAAGAATCCACCTCTTGGAGAGGTGTTGGATTTCTTCTGGAGAAAGGAGTACCAAGCAAGAGGTGCTCCTCATATACATATGTTGCTGTGGATCAAGGATGCACCTAAATTTGGAACGGATCCAGAAGACTCAGTGATGAGTTTCATCCAACAGTATTCTACGTGTGCTGTTCCAAACGCAAAGGAGAAGAAAAGCCTAAGAGAAAAAGTTCTGCGTTTCCAAAGCCATCGATGTGGAAAGTACTGCCGTCGTAAATTCCGAAACAAAGACAAGTTCTACACTAAATGTTGTTTCGGCTTTCCACGACCGGTGATTTCTAAAGGAAGAGTAAACAGTTTGATGTCTTCGTTGCGACACAATGTCATGAAGAAATCACCTAAAAACACTTACAATTTGAAGAGGAACAAAGAGTCCAAGTACATCAAAGACTACAACCCGGTGATTTTGTCCATGTGGAATGCTAACATGGATATACAGTTTGTGGCTGATAACTGTATGGCTGTGGCTCGGTATGTGACGTCTTACATCACCAAAAAAGAGAAGACAGAATTGAAGGATATGTGGGAGGACATTTCCCATGAAAAGAGCCTCAGCAAGAAGTTGTACAGTTTCAGTCTGAAGATGTTGTCGCATCGAGAAATCGGAGCGTACGAATGTTCTGACCGGTTGTCTTCAGCAAGTCTCTATGCCAAGTCCAGGAGCATCGTTTGGGCGAGTCTTGGTCTTGCTGCAACGCGTAATCGAGTTCTCAAACCTGTGCGGGAAATTGAGTATTTGGCGGAAAAGGAGCCAAACAGTACCGACATTTTGAAGACAAACATGTTGGATACATATTATCCAAATCGAAGCAGTCACCTCGAGAATGTTTGTCTGTATGAGGTTCTGCAAAATTACATATTCAAGAGGAACATCAAAGAAGATACTGAGAAAGGAGTGTATGCTGTAATAGGAAGTGAGGGATGTCTGGTCAAGCAAAGAAAATGCCACTTGGTAAACCATCGAAAATTGAGTGGCGAATCTCCTGAAAAAAAGGAGTTTTTCTATTTAGCACTTTTGCAACTTTTCAAGCCTTGGCGTGCAGAAGAGGAACTGCTTGGAGATTTTCTCTGTTACGAAGACTCTTTCAATGCCGCCAAGGAGACCATAGAATGTCCTGCTTTTCCCAAATATGTAGAAATGTTGAATGCGGAAATTGAGCAGGAAGCAACGATTGCAGCCGAGATTGCCAGAGACAGTTCTCAGGACAGTCAGAGTTCTGCTTCATTGAGTCAGGATCCACTAGGAGGACCTGTTATCGAAAATGAAGCTGCCACTGCTATGAATGAAGTGGAAAGAGCCATGGCACATGCTCAAGAGGATGCGGTTAACTTAGAAGAGTTGGAAAGGCAACTCAACGTTGAGCAGAGGAAAATATATGACGAAGTTACCATGCAAATTGATCATGGATTAAGTCATGATAAGAAAGAGTGCTCATGTACGTCGTTGAAGCCTGTCCGACTGTACGTGAGTGGAGAAGCGGGAACTGGAAAAAGTTTCCTCATTAAAGCAATTTCATGCTATTTGCAGGAAAGGACAGAGTCATCGCTGTCTTGTGTTGTCACTGCTCCAACTGGACTGGCAGCACATAATATTAAAGGGATTACTTTACATCGTTTACTGATGCTGCCAGTGGAGCATGACAACAAATTAGAATATCACAAGCTATCTGGAGATGCTTGTTTTGAAGTTTCAAGAATCTTGAGGAAAATGAAACTTCTTATCATTGACGAAGTAAGCATGGTTTCCAATGTCATGCTTGCCTTTGTGCATTTGAGGATGCAAGAAGTTCTCAAAACAGAGTATGATGTGTTATTTGGTGGCAAACACATCATTGTTTTCGGAGATCTTCTGCAGCTGACACCAGTGAAAGGGCAACCTGTGTTCAAAATGCTCACGCATGAAGATACCAGGAAGTGCCTAGGCAGCATTGGCAACGTCAATATATGGTTAAACTTCAATTATGCTGAACTGCATGAAAATATGCGTCAGGCGAAGGATGAAGTTTACAAGACTATTCTACAAGATGTTAGAATTGGAAAAGTGACCGAGCATGGCAAAGAAGTTTTACATGCACGATTACTGTCAAATTTATATCCAGAACAAGATGTTGTGCCTGAGAATATTTTTCAGAAAATTACTGAAAAGAAATCTGGAATATGTTTGATGCCAACTCTTGCAGAATGTGCCAAATTTAACAACAAAATGTTGCATTTAGAAAAGCAAGAGATTGTGAAACTGGAAGCTATTGATAGAGTAGAGCATATGGGATCAACAATTATTTTGTCTGAGAATCTGAAAACAAAATTGGATTCATTAGAGAAGAGTATATCTAAAACTGCAGGTTTTGAAAAGACTCTGAATGTGTGCTTGAACTGCCGTATAATTTTAAGAAGGAATTTACATGTTGAAAGAGGTCTGGTAAATGGATCAATGGGTAATGTTGTTGATTTTGTGAAATACAGAAATAGAGATGGAATTGAATTTTTAAAAATTAAATTTGATGGCATTGAGGAAGTACAGCTAATTGCTCGTTGTTCTGCTAGATTTTTGCTTGTAAAAGACTTATATGTTCGCCGTAAGCAATTTCCTGTTTGCTTGGCATATGCGGTGACAATCCATAAATCGCAAGGTTTAAGTGTAGACAGTGCATTGGTGAATATTGGCAGTTCTGTGTTCAAGGAGGGTATGGCATATGTGGCATTGTCACGAGTTAGAACTTTATCGGGATTGTACTTGATTGAGTGGGATGTCACAAACATTTGTGCAGATCTAGATTGTGTTAAGGAATACAATAGGTTAAGAAGAGAGTATGCGCCACATTTGCCTCAGTTTCCTTTGTTTGAGAAACGTGTGGTAGGCCGGAAACGAAGAAATGAGAACAATACTGGGGAGGTTGTAGCAAAAAGACAAAAAGTCAATGAACCTAAAATTACAAGCAGAAACAAAAAGGATTCTGTTGAAGATGTTGTTGGTTTTCAGTTTGAAAACAGTTCTGGTGTCAACTGCTATGCTAATGTAGTAATTAATGTTTTGTTTTCTCTAAAAAATGTAAAAGAAGAGATTGTGGTCAATTCTGATCAAAGATTTTGCAGTTTGTTAAATTCTGTGTTAGAGAAATGTACCACTGATAGAAGAAACATAGAAAGTGTGTCTGAAATTCGAAATCTGTTAGACAGATGTTCAGGCCAAACACAATTCTCTCAAAATATTCAGCAAGATTGTCAGGAGTTTTTAATGTATATGCTTGATGTATTACATGCTGAAGGTGTAGATGTAGATCAGCTGTTTGGGCTTTCTTATCAATGGCAGCATGACTGCGAGAACTGTATGGTATCAAGTACTACTAGTGTAGACTCAGAAAGATTTATATATTTAACTTTGCCAGACAGTAAATCAGTCTCCTTTAATAAGCTAGTAAAAGCTGCTAATCACAACATGGAGTGTAGCCAATGTAAATCTGAAATGACGTCCACATTATTTATACGAACATATGGCCAGTACGTCATTTTAATGTTCCAACGGTGTAGGCCTGATGGAACAAAATTGACAACTTTAATAAAAAATTTTGTAGCTTCGCAGTTGTCAATATCAGGAAGGACTTTTGTAACTACAGCAATTATATATCATGACGGCCCTTCAATAACATCAGGACATTACACAGCTTATTTAAAGTCTAGAAATGGCTGGTCATTCTGCAATGATTCTGTTTTAATTTTCAAAAAAAAATTGCCGTATGACCTTAAAAACTCTTACCTGGTGTTTTTAAAACCAAAATTTTAGGGAGATAATTTCGGGATGTGTTCTGTGGAATTTCAAGAAGTTCTAATGGCTTCTACACTATTTGGCCTTGAGGATAAGTGTAGTTCAGAGACATAAATTCTAACCACAAGACTGGACATCATGGAGAAATAAGTGCACTTTGAATGAGTTCAGAAAAACTGTTTCTTTTTATAAGCTAATTGAAGCAGCCAATCAAAACATGGAGTAGAGGGAATGTAAGTCTGCAATGCTGTCTACTGTTTTACATTGCTTTGTGATTAGAAGTGATGTAGAGAATTAAATAATTGTAGTAGTCATAGAGGTAGTGTAAGTCTGCTTGTAGCAGTGTCATAGGAAAAGTAGAACATGACTGAGCAAGAAGGGGAAGATATTACTATTCCAGGATTGTGAAAATGATCTTTAACATTTTAATTCTGAAAGTTGCGGAAATGTGAAAAGACGGGATTGGCTAACAAGAAATCCAAGAGTTATACATGGCTCTGACAAGATTTGGCCTTGTGGAATCTTGTGGTAGAGAGCAAGAAGTCATTTATTGTATGTAACATGTTTTTAAAAACGATGGAGATTTTCTTTCAGAAAGTGGCGGGCTGAAAGTAATAACAGCACAAAAGAGTGTAAGCTGTTCATAGGACATCCTTGGACGTCATGGAAAGTAAGTTAACTTTAAGGAGTTCTGATTTTTGATTTCTGATGTTGTATGGGTTTTTTAAACACAATCATTTTGATTGTGTTTTTTTTTCCCCGCTGTTACATGATGAATACCTTCAAGTCACTGTTTTTAGTGAATTTTGATACATTCTGAGAACAGCAAAAATAAACCATTTAACATGTATAATTAATTCTGTACTGTTTGCATTTATGATGTATATGTAGAACTGTGTAGGAGGCATGGAGAAGGTGAGGCTTCTGTAAGTGTCAAAGTTGTTGCATGCAGTGCTGCACTTCTGCGTATTCTTTCATATGCTAGACTACATCTGCACAATGAGATACCTAAGCAAAGGAAACACAAGTGATGTGATTGTGAAATGAGCAAAATAAATTGCATGTATTTCAATTACATCACCTGTGTTTCCTATCATTACGAATCACATTGTGCAGATCAAGTTTAGGTCTGTCCAGGGAAACATAGGAGGTTTGGACTTTGTTGAAGATTGCAGTGGACATGACTCACTTCATTGGTAGACCTTCACATGTATTATGTCCTCTATTCTCTTCAACAACTCGAAATTTCATCTGCAACCCTGAGTAGGCCTCACCTGAAACAAAACTCTGGATAGTAGACATCTTATTGGCATCCTGAAGCAATTATTTAAAATTTTAGTGTCTTGCAACACTTTTCTGAAACAACAGCAATGCAAAATATGCACCATGTTTTAATATAGGCCTCACTTCATCTGCATCAAGATAGTGTTAGTTTAAAATGTATATCTTTAGGACTGTGTAGCTTCTGTAAGTGTCAAAGTTGTTGAAAAACTGTTTGTCCTTCAATCTTTGCCCTTGTCTTTTGTAATTTTTTAATACATGTTTTTATATTTTTCTAATGTTTGTTCTCTCTTTCACAGATTGAAAGTATAAAAACAAAAAGTGAGTAATTTAACGACAATTATAAGGTAAATATTTTGTACTCTTTTCGTTACATTTCTATCACATTGAACTACTATTAGTTCCACTGCTTCATTTCTTTAATCCTCAGTTTCCTGCCTTTGCTACTTCCCTCATTCCTTTCTCTATTACATACTTACTCAACTCCTTCCACTCTTTTTCTCAGTCCCTCTCTTCTCATAGTTCCTCACTCTTGTTCACTCACTCCATCTCTATTACTCTTAGTGTCTTTGACTGATCACTGTATCACTATTTGTTCATAATGCTTTCTCTGTGTAGTTGAAGCACACTAAGTGGCATATTATGAATACAGCCAATAAAATTATTGCTCTTTTTATTGGCAGAAAACTGGTGCAAAAGCGGCTTTAGCGGCAGTTTTCTGCCGCAAAAGCAGCTTTAGCGACACATTTCTGCCGATAAAAGCTGCAAAACTTTTATTGCCTATGTTGATAATATGCCCCTATGTTATTTACATTAGGGCTATATTGTCCAGTATAACAATCAAAATTGCTCTCCAAAGACACCAGGCAAAGCAGACGCTCCCTCAAACAGATCACCAAGCGCAATTTACCCTACTTACAGCCTAGCCTGTTCTCTGTCGAGACTTTAGCAATCTTTAGAGCACAAGATAAGATCTTTTCACATGGAAGAGTCAGACATATTGCAATTCTACTTAAGAAACAAGCATTGGCATAGACAATAGGTCTCGCTTTTGGGACCTTATACGTGTTTAGACATGCAACAGTTGATGTTGCTGCACCAAGGATATTATGCTGCATAACTAAATACTTAGAAGGTCCCAAAGGCGAGATCTATTGGCTATGCCAATGCTTGTTTTTCTTTCACTTCGTTATCTATTTTGTTTTTCACAATTATACCCTCTTCTGTCTTTTCTTCGGTAAATAGATCTATTAAACAGTATCTCTTCTTTACTCCCTATAGCTGTCTTTCTTTTAACATCACTCTCTGTTTACTTTCCTTATACTTACACTTTTTAAAAAAAAAAAAAAATGTTTTGGTTAGCTCCCGGTCCGCGTACCGGGAAGCTAACCCGGGAGCGAACCAAAAGAAATAGAGCTTGCCAGAGTGCTAAACATTGTAGCAATTTTTTTTGAAAGGGAAGGTAGTTCTGAAAAGAACTTTTTTTTTTATATTTTTGTTGTTTTATATTTTTTTTGTATTTTTTTTGTATTTTTTGTTTTTTTTGTATTTTTTGAACGATTTTATATTTTTTTTGTTTTTTTGGGGGGGGGGTAAACAACAAAAAACAGGCGTTGAAAAGGGCTCAACAGGAGCAAAAAAAAATTACTGGGGGCGGTTAGGGCAATCATGGTGTTCATATGCAAGGTTGAGTGCATTGATGCTCATGTTGCCACAAGCTAATAATGCACGACAGCGCATACATAAATGTATCATATTCCCAAAATTTGGTTGGATATTTGGCACAGTTTCCCGTGCCTCCTCTGGTGTTAAAGAAACCGATGTTGTTGATCTCGCCACAGGAGTTGCTCTAGGATTGTCCATCATATCCCTTAATTCCGCCCGGCTGTAATTTAGGGGATGTTTCCTCGTCATGTGCCTATGCATGGTGTGATTACCATAACTGTATTTTTTGTCCGTCCCTCTGGACAATTGTTCCTTGCATATGAGGCATGTTGCGTACCTGGCATTGACCTTTTTTTGGCCAGGAGGGATGGAAAAAAACTGCCAGATGAAACTGGCTTTCTTTCTTGAAACCCGGGGCAACTCTTCCAGGAATTGTGGTTGTTCTCCCTCCTCATCCATTTCTTCATCTTCCTCCTCAGTGTTGGTAACCACCTGGGGAGGTGGTCCTCTCTTCCCATGAGGAGGTGGAGGTGGTGGTGGGGGTGCACCAGCTGCAGCAATCAATGAAGCCATTTTCACACAACCAAAATAGGTCTTCCAAGAAGCAAAATAGGTCTTCCTCTCACAATAATGAAAGTCAGAGTGAGGAAAGAAGGAGGGGTTTTCATCATTTGGAAAAAACAATACTTCTCAACCAATGAAAAGTGTTATTTTTAGGTCACCTGACCTAGCCTTCCATAATTATGAAACTAAAAGTGAAATGAACCAATGAAAAGTTTTATTAACAAGTCACATGACCTCTAACGCTCATGTTACGCGCTGCAGAACGCTCCCCGGTTAGCTTCCGGTTCGCTGCGCTTCGCGCCTCGGTCCGCGCCCCGGGACACTTCCGGGTGCGCTAACGCGATACGTCACAAGACGCATTTCGCGGCAACGCGATACGTCGCGCTTTCGCGCCGCGGATCGCTTCCGGGGAGTTGCGTTTCGCGCCTCGGTCCGCGCCCCGGGGCACTTCCGGGTGCGCTAACGCAGTACGTCATAAGACGCATTACGCGGCAACGCGATACCGTCACTATGTTGATTTCTTACCGGTTCGCGGACCAGATCGCGGAATCAAATTGAGCTAACGGGAAGCTTCCCGGTTCGCGGACCGGGAGCGAAACAAAAAAAATATTTAAAAAAATTATTAATAAACATATAAAATATATTTTTGGATTTAAAGAAGAATAAATTTTACAGCTATAGATATTAGCTTTTAAAAAACCAATGAAATTCATTGAAAAAACCATAGGTTATAGACCATATATAGTTAAGAATTAGCATTTACAAAACCTTGAAAATTCACTGAAAAAACCATAGGTTATAGACCATATATAGTTAGGAATTAGCATTTAAAAAACCTTATTTTACTCACACAAAACCATTGAAATTCCATATATAGTTAGTTGCACTAACTATATATCGCGCACCCGCAATCCACTGCTGATCATGTCACATATTACATCATTCATGACATGGTCAGTGACATCACTGATGACATCACTGATGACATCTCAAATGACATCACTGATGACATCACTGATGACATCTCAAATGACATCACTGATGACATCACTGATGACATCTCAAATGACATCACTGATGACATCACTGATGACATCTCATTTGACATTACTGATCACATCACTGATGACATCATTCATGTGATAATACGATGAACCTCTTCAGACTCTAATATAACCTTAGATACACTCAGTGTAAACAGACACTCATAGACTGTCACTCATCCATGGAGTTACTCAGACACTTAGTCAGTCATGCAAAGAATCAATCACACCTCCATTTCCTCAACTATACAGTTATACACACCTTACTTATTCAAACATATACTAAAACATATTTACTCACTTATACAATCCTGGATACAAGTTCACAATGATCCATACAGCCACTCACACATTCACTGGCTCTTATGCACAGTTATTTATATATGTCAACTCTCACATGTACTGTGTTTTACATATGTACTTACTTTGACATGTAGCACTGAGATATCCATTCACTCACCAATACACTCATGCACACAGTCAACCGCCCATACAGCTGTTTCCACATGCACTTTTGAACCCATACATCTAGTCAATCAACTGCTCACACATCTATGCAGAGAGTCATACACCTCCCAGCCACCCACACACACACTCAGTCTCCCATACAAATGCTTGGGCAACCAATCAATAACCCATACAGTTAATCATATAGCTACTGATCAACACATGCAGCAGTTTACAGAACAACAGACATAATGATGCACAAATTAAGACAGTTTAGTCACTAACCCATGCACTCAGTGAGACACATTTAATCAGTCACTCATACAGTCAGCCATGCCCCTACTAAATCCTTCATCAAGACACTTATACATCCATCCATTCTTCAATATGTAAGACATATTTTAACTTTACAGAATTATACAGTCACTGGATGACGTCATCAGTGATGTCATCAGTGATGTCATTTGAGATGTCATCAGTGATGTCATCAGTGATGTCACTGACCATGTCATGAATGATGTAATATGTGACATCATCAGCAGTGGATTGCGGGTGCGCGATATATAGTTAGTGCAACTAACTATATATGGAATTTCAATGGTTTTGTGTGAGTAAAATAAGGTTTTTTAAATGCTAATTCCTAACTATATATGGTAATTTCAATGGTTTTGTGTGAGTAAAATAAGGTTTTTTAAATGCTAATTCCTAACTATATATGGTCTATAACCTATGGTTTTTTCAGTGAATATATATATTCACTGAAAAAACCATAGGTTATAGACCATATATAGTTAGGAATTAGCATTTAGAAAACCTTATTTTACTCACACAAAACCATTGAAATTCCATATATAGTTAGTTGCACTAACTATATATCGCGCACCTGCAATCCACTGCTGATGATGTCACATATTACATCATTCATGACATGGTCAGTGACATCACTGATGACATCACTGATGACATCTCAAATGACATCACTGATGACATCACTGATGACATCTCATTTGACATTACTGATCACATCACTGATGACATCATTCATGTGATGATACAATGAACCTCTTCAGACTCTAATATAACCTTAGATACACTCAGTGTAAACAGACACTCACAGACTGTCACTCATCCATGGAGTTACTCACACACCTAGTCAGTCTTGCAAAGAATCAATCACACCTCGATTTCTTCAACTATATAGTTATACACACCTTACTTATTGGAACATATAATAACACATATTTACTCTGTTATACAATCCCTGATACAAGTTCACAATAATCCATACAGCCACTCACACATTCACTGGCTCTTATGCACAGTTATTTATATATGTCAACTATCACATGTACTGTGTTTTACATATGTACTTACTTTGACATGTAGCACTGAGATATCCATTCACTCACCAATACACTCATGCACACAGTCAACCGCCCATACAGATGTTTCCACATGCACTTTTGAACCCATACATCTAGTGAATCAACTGCTCACACATCTATGCACAGAGTCATACACCTCCCAGACACCCACACACACACTCAGTCTCCCATACAAATACTTGGGCAACTAATCAATAACCCATATAGTTAGTCATATAGCTAATGATCAACACATGCATCAGATTACAAAACAACAGACACAATGATGCACAATTTAAAAGTTTAGTCACTAACCCATGCACTCAGTGAGACACATTTAATCACTCACTTATACAGTCAGTCATGCACCTACTAAATCCTTCATCCAGACACTTATACATCCACTCATTCTTCAATATGTAAGACATATTTTAACTTTACAGAAGCATACAGTCACTGGATGTTGTCATCAGTGATGTCATCAGTGATGTCATTTGAGATGTCATCAGTGATGTCATCAGTGATGTCACTGACCATGTCATGAATGATGTAATATGTGACATCATCAGCAGTGGATTGCAGGTGCGCGATATATAGTTAGTGCAACTAACTATATATGGAATTTCAATGGTTTTGTGTGAGTAAAATAAGGTTTTCTAAATGCTAATTCCTAACTATATATGGTCTATAACCTATGGTTTTTTCAGTGAATTTTCAAGGTTTTGTAAATGCTAATTCCTAACTATATATGGTCTATAACCTATGGTTTTTTCTGTGAATTTCATTGGTTTTTTAACAGCTAATATCTGTAGCTGTAAAATGTATTCTTCTTTAAATCCAAAAATATATTTTATATGTTTATGAATAATTTTTTTTTAAAATATTTTTTTTTCTTCGTTCCCGCTTCGCGAATCGGGAAGCTTCCCGTTAGCTGACCTTGATGCCGCGAAATAGACCGCGAGCCGGTAAACGTTTCTTTACCGCAAGTGCCGCGTTAGAAAACAACATCGTGACGCCTCCCGTTCGCATGACGTTCCACGTTGTCGCGTGATACGTCATATGACGTGCTACGTTAGCGAACTGGTACGCGAAGCGAGTGCCAAAGCGCAGGTTTCTGGAAGCAAACCGGGAGGCCCTGCAAAGCGCTTAACGTAAACACAGCAAGTCATGTGACTTGGTAATAACACTTTTCATTGGTTCATTTCACTTTTGGTTTCCTAATGATGTAAGACTAGGTCATATAATCTAAAATGAACACTTTTGATTGGTTGAGAACTCTTGTTTTTCCCAAATGATGAAAATCCCTCCTTCTTTCCTCACTCTGACTTTCATCATTGTGAGAGAAAGACCCTTTGTGATCACTGAGCAATGGCTTCTTTAGTAGCTTCAGCTGGTGCTTCCCCACCACCTCCACCACATCCAAGGAAGAGTGGACCACCTGCTCAAGTTGTAATTCAACAAGAAGAAGAAGAAGAGGAACAGGAGGACGAGCACGAAGAGAGGCAGTTTTTGCCTGAGCAGCCCAAGACGTCTCACCGGAAAGAAAACTTCATTTGGCAATTTTTTAAAATTCCCAAAGGTCAGAAAAAAGTAAATGCAAGATACGTAACTTGCCTTATATGTCAAGATAGACTGTCCAGAGGGACCGACAAAAAATACAGTTTCGGAAACTACACAATGCATCGCCATATGACTAGGTGGCATCCTAACAACTACAGTGCTGCACAGTTTCGGAACGACCTAGATAATCTCCCTATTATGGCCAGAAGATCTGTTGTACCGGAAGTAACGGGACCAGAGGGCAGGGAGATGGTGCCAAATATACAAATGAGATTTGGTGAAGTAAAACACACCTGCGTATTTTGCGATGGATTCATTTCCTACGGAGAAAGAAGCATCACTCTGATCAACAGAGCTATTGACTATCATATGCAAGTTTGTCCGAAACGCCCAAAATAATAAATACTTCTTTTTTTTGTTTTGTTGCTCCTGTTGAGCCCTTTACAATGAATCGTTTTCATTGCCCCCTCCAAGAAAAACCAAAAAAAATATAAAACTGTTCCGAAAAATTCAAAAACAGTAAAAAAATGTTCAGAAAAATAAAAAAAAAAGTTCTTTTCAGAACTACCTCCCCGTTATTAAAAAATTGGTACAATATTTGGAACTGTGCCAACCTCTATTTCTCTTAGTTCGCTTCCTAGTTCGCTCGCTGGTACGCGAACTGGAAGCGAACCAAAAACAGTAAGTATAAGGGAAGGAAACACACACTTATGTTAAAAGAAAGACAGCTATAGGGGAGTAAACTAGAGATACTATTACCCATAATCCACTACTGATGATGTCACATATTACATCATTCATGACATGCTCAGTGACATCATCAGCAGAGGATTGCGGGTTTTTTGGCAACATGCCTTATCCACGGTTTAATAACGCTGCCTTTTGCTTTATATAACTTTTCAAATTGTATGAAATATATACCAATAGGTCTTTATGAACCTTTAGGTAGTGCTTTTGTTCATGAGGTCTGGTCGCTTCCATACACATACAGATGTTTCAAAGATGATCAAGAAGTTTATCTGAATGGAGAGGAATGCACTGAGACGCCAGATCATTCACTAATGTGTAGGCACATACAGTTACACGATTCATGCAACAAACACCGACCAAATATGGCTTACGTGTTGCAAGGCACGCCAGTTCCTGCTATCATCCCCACGTTCAAGTTGTTGGAAAATGGTAGTTATTTGATGCTCAATAATGAAGATTGTTCTGAGTTAATTAAAAGTATTCCTTTTATCGTAACAGTAAGTGAACGGGTTATTTGCTGCAGAAATGTTCTATTTCCTCCCACACATGAACATAGGGAGTTTTCAATCTGGCCACAAATACCAACCTTGGGACACGTTTCAACGGCATGACAAGAATAAGAGCTCTTTTGTCTCAGAGAGAGGTGGCCTTGAGTTCGGCCCGTGAAACTTTCGTACTTCACATAGCGAACACCCGTACACAGGTTTGCCTTTCAATTTCAGCAACATGTTTCCGACTATCTTTAACGCATCCTCCACAAAATCCCTGGCACACTTTTTTAAAGTTGTTACCAGTGGTCTCGTGACTTCATTTGAGAAAATCTTTGGAGTCATCCCTGCTCCCTTTCATTCCATTTTCTCCACTCTGGTTCGTGGATTGCATTTTTACTTGCATTACCAGCGGACGCTCTTGTGCTTTTTTACATTTTTAAATATGGATGTCCCTCCTATGCAACCTCCGACCCTGCAGCTGCTGACACTGTTCCGCAATCGCATGCTAGAATATTATGGCACAATGCCGTTGGCGATATTAAGCACGGCATATGGATTATCTTTTCGGTTCTCCTACTTCACCTGTGTCCAGCCTGTATTTCACTGCCTGACCTGTGATTTCGATTGGGCCATTGATTTGTGTCTCTGCGGACCGGTTTCTCCTGACTTCGACTTTAATCAGCTGATGACTCCTATCATTACTCACGAGTTGATTTGTCCTGGCGAAAGGATTATGGCTGTGGCATTGATGCATGGACTACTTGGTCCCTGGAATTTACTGTCGGCAGCACAGTCTTTCTTGGAACACAGCTTTCTTGAAAACCCACCGAGCTGTCCTCTGATGGTGATAGAGGATCCGGTGCTGGGAGAGCACGTATGTTCTTTTCCGCTTTTAAATTGGATGGCTGAACTGTTTTCGGATGAAGACGGTGACTTCCTATTGGAGGCTGTTGCAGCTTATTTTGCATACACAGTTATGTCATAGACCTTTTTCATGTTTGATATGCTGAGTACTAGCATTTCATTGACAATTCATTGACTTATTTGTCAAGTTTTTATTATTTACCTTGCCTATTGGCTTAAGACTCGATAAAGTACTTGGCTGTTTTATTTTTCTTTAGCATTGAATTTTCCTAGTTTTTAATGCTTTACCTTGCGGACCGTCCACATATAAACTTGCAATCTGCTCTCATGAGATGGCACTTCTATTATCTTATTCAGTTCGTTTCCGGATCATGAGGAGGTGTCATCTAGGTCCTGGATATCTTTACACCGTGTTAAGTTAGCATGGGCTCATTACCGGTTTAAACGCCATTTTTCCTTTTTTGCAACTTCTGCACACGACACTTAGTTGTTGCCTTAGCTTTCCACCTAGTAGTTCATCGTGGTTTACATGAGAATATTATGTTATTGGTCTACTATCTGCTTTACTTGTTAAACTATATCTGTACAGCGAGTGCTAAAGTTTCAAGAACAACACGATACAGAATTGTTATGAGGTCTGATCTCCACGACTTCATACTCATAACATAAGTGCAACTTCTGCCAATTCTGGGCATGAGGCGGGTTTTATATTGCTTTGCCGAACACACATACACAACAGTTGATGCGGTTCACATGAAGAGAGAGCTGGTGTATGCTGATGTGATTCCTTCAAATCTAAGACACTAAAGTATGGACATGCCCTAAACCAACACAAAGAGACCTTCTTAGCAAATAATATAATATGTGTATTAGGGAGGGTGAGATATAAGCAGCCGCGGGCCGTGGAGGGAGTTACGATGGGGCAGGGAGGCGGGGAGGGGGAGAAGCAGGGTGGAGCCCTCTCTACCTTGCCCCTCCCCCTCCCCGCCTCCCTGCCCCACCGTAACTCCCTCCACGGCCCGCGGCTGCTTATAAGTGTTGCTAACTCTTATTCATTTACAGCATGTTAACATACTGTCACCATTCGCTTTTTATGTACTAGTAACTATGCTGGTAATTTTGCTACTGATAATATGTGTACTTTTATTATCTAAGGTACTACGCCTGAGAAGACGGCATTAGTAAATAAACATTTCAAATACACATGTGTTCTTCTTAACTCCATGTTCTGGTTTCTAAGAAATATATAACGACCGACTGTTCATGAGTTCCACGTATCCTGAGGTACTATAAGTTCATATTCTGGATTGTCTAAACATTGAGAGTTTGTTATATCCAATGTGACACTGTACCTAGCTTGCTAAATAGTTTTTGATTACTAACGTGAGTTTTGGGACACCCTAATTCGCCGAGGTTCCACTCCTCTGTCCACAGTTCTGTGTGAGAACAGAAACCCTGCGACAGGGGCACCCCCGACCCTTGCTGGAGCTTCATCACACTTGCGATACAACTCCAGCAATGCGCCACCTTTACGGCACAGATACATCACGCATCTGTGCTGTTTTTGCCCCATGATGCGCCGCATTGTAAATGCAGCACACCATAGGTGACGGAACAGCGGCACAGAATGACTAACACATCCCTGGTGATGCGCCAGTCATCATAAATCTATCCCTATGCTTCTTATCTTGTTAGAGATGAACCGCCATATGTATCATCAAAGTTATTTGCATTTCCTAAATAGCGAACTTTAAGGAATAAATAGCGATTCTTTACCATTCCTAGTTTGCGATGAGCTATTTGCTAATTAGCCGAATGTAGCCCAATGAAGCCCAATGTAGCCCAATGTAGCCCAAAGATGGCCGCCAGACACACAAAAAAACAAATGTAGCCCAAATATCAGCCAGATGTAGCCCAACTATAGCCCAGTGACAGAATGACCAATCAGCTTCGCAAACCTCCGTTACGCGAAGCGGAGCGCTGTTACAGATATATATCTTTTTTTGAACGTTAATTTCTCAAAATCCACTGGAGCACATATATTGAGACCTAGCAAAGGCACATCGGGCTACCAGTCCCTAATATTTTGCCAAGTTTCGTGCAAATCCATTCAGCCGTTCAATTATTATTTTTATTATTTTTTTTTGCCCCGCGGGGCCCTTTTAAAACCTCCACATCAAACCTAGGGGGTCAGCGAGGATCTACTATGCCCCCTTATAGTTATTTCCCCCTTTGTTTTGACCTCCTCTTGTCTCTCGATCCTACCGAGAGACAAGATGGCGGCCGCTACGGACTGTTTGGAATGTTGACAGACGCCGGAGAACCAATCAGCTTCGCTTCACAAAGCTCCGTTGCGCGAAAAGTCCGCGAACCAGAGCGCTAACCGGTCCGCTGTTACAGATATATATCTTTTTTTAAACGTTAATTTCTCAAAATCCACTGGAGCACATATATTGAGACCTACAAAAGGCACATCGGGCTACCAGTCCCTACAATTTTGCCAAGTTTCGTGCAAATCCATTCAGCCGTTCGGGCTAAAAGTGAGGCCAACCGCCCTATGGAAAACTCAATGTTAAAAACACGTTTTGGGACCCCCCTTTTTTCTCGGCCCCCACTGGACGAACCCCCCCCAAATTTTCAAGGGCTGCTCAGAAACAAAATGTGCCATTTTCCTGAAAATTTCAGCCAATTCCGTCCACAAACGCCAAAGTTATTAGACATAGAATTTTCAAAAAACCCATAGAGAAAAAATCCTAACTATATATACCTACTGGCGACCGCCAGTAGGTAATATATATATATATATATAAAAGCTCATTGTAACCTGGGGACTCTCCTCCACTGCAGACCTTAAAAGAACGCATCAAACTCAAGGTCTTTGAGGATTCTGAACTCTGACTAATCTGTATAGTGATTTAGTAACTCTTGCTATGAGAACAATACAGTGATTTAAATAGACTATATGACATGCACAAAATCAAAAAGGTGAATGTTGCCTCTTAAATTGGTAGGCACTAAGACAAAACGACAGAATGTGAGGGAAGACCATGCATAAAACACAGAGTAATGGTTTTTGAAGGCAGAGATGTTAATGCTTAGCAGTCTAGCAGATGCATTTTACAATGCATGTTTTGGAGAACTGCAATGTAGATACAGTACTGCCAGGCCCGGGCTCTGTAAGCTGCCGGAGCAATGAGCCAGCCATGATCTGATGGGGTGACTGAAGAAAGTCTAATTTAAACCCAGTGTGAAATTACAGTCACATAATTGGTATTCCCTGCTCCCGATTTGACTGTGGGGGTATTTATCTTTCCCTCTTCACTTCCATCATAGAACATAGGTAATTTTTTATAGCCTTGAAAACTTACAGATTGGGAAAACGCTTGAATTAGGTGTAAAATAAATGAATCCATCCAGTGTTCTGTTGCTCTGTCGTTATGCAATAAAGATAACACGGCAGCTCCACATAAAAAAAATACTATGCCAATGGTCTTACATATTTTACACTAAAATTATTCTAGCACCAGAGAGGCAATTCATAAATTTAAAATGCAACCCGAGATCTAACACTTTTAAAAACAATTCATAAATGTAAAAAGCAACCTGTGGAAGGGACACATTTAGAAAATAGATAGCTTTATTTCTTGTTTGTTTTGAGGGATTGTGGAGCCTTGGTGGCGGCATCAACCTTTCTGACTCCTGCTAATTTACAAGCACATTCATGTATTGCGTGTTGTCTCACTCCACTTGCGATGCTGCAGGCGGCCAGTCACGCGCACTTTTAATTGCGTAAGGCCCAATGCGCATGCGGCATGATGACATCAGCCGCACTTTAAGGCGCGCAGACGTGGCAGAGGAGACCGTGCATGATTCTGCGCGCTGCGCACATGCACCTCCTCCTCCTCCTGAAAATGGGGGTTAATAGGTACAAGGCTTTCTAGATGAATTGTCAGAGTCTTTCCTAATCCTTGCTGCTCCCTCCCCTAGTCTTGGTGTCATGTTACGTCACACATAATAGCAAGCAACGCATGAAATGGGATACAGAACTGCAGGTTAGTCCGGGTCCCACCCTGACCCAGTGTATCTGCATGCGCCTGAGAAGTATATGTACTGTACTCTCCCATTAAATGTATTTTCTTACACCCCTGCAGAGGAATGCCCTTGGTCTCACTTTAAATTAAAGTAGTGTGGGTACTAGCCCATTTAAAGCACAGCTTTCTTTAGACCTTCGGTTCATGTGCCTTCAGGCTGCTTCGGTTAGCTGGTCTAGGCCTCTAGGAGACTGACGCTGCCCCCGGCTCCAGGCCCGGGCAGTGCAGTGCTGTTGTAACCTTCTCACAATGAACCGAAGATCATTCAAATCAGCTCTCCTTGTGCCAACCACATTGAAAAGAAAAAGACACGAAGTAAGAACCACAAGGTGCCCTGGCCCAGACCTCTAGGATGGTCCTGACCTATTGATAGGCAATAAGGACACTGCTGTCTCTTCCGGAAAGATTGGAAATCCTTCTCCTCAAGAGATGCATTCGACCCACAGTCGTGTGGATAGAAAGTCTCAACCAAGTGCTCTGAAGTGGCTGCTGGCATACATGTTATCACTGTAGAAAACGGCTTCACTAAACAACTAAATAAACAACTATCAGAAACAACATGCACAAACAATAGATAGCAAGTAACAACCTAAAGCAAACTGGAGGGAAGAATTAAAGATTAAGATGTGATGTGAAACAGAGGCCCAGGCCAGATTAACAAAAAAAAGAAATCGGGCAGCGCTGCGCAGCATTGAATGCAGTTGTATCATGAAATGAAAAAAATTGTGAGGGCCCGCATGCTGAATATTTCATTGGCTTGATGCACTCCTGCTAAAAAATTATTTTTAGCACAGTAGTGCTGTGCCGACGGAATTTGCCAAATTTTACTTTTAATATTTTAATATAGAATATACCTCTGACGCAACCGTAAACTGCAAAAAAGGTTTTCACGACTAATCTGCCCATCATACAATTAACTGAAGCACTCGGAGAAGGGTTAAATGGAGAAATAATCAACAAAAGACATCCCAGATGTGGTGAAGGCAATGCTAAATGGGAAATCACGGGGGATTATGGAGTCAGAGCAATGCCTCTGTGAATCAGGCCTTATGATTCCAATTTTATTTTTTAATACCCACGAGTGTTATTTCACAAGTATGATATGGGTAAATCCTAAATATGGGAATAGATTAGCTTTTTTAGTATCGTTTGGAACTCCAGGGTTTCTCAAACTCTCCAAAAATCCCATCTCACCCTTGGGAATATTCATAAATTCACTCCTGTAAAGGGTGACGGTATGCCCAATTAAAGGGTGTGCCTGGGAAGGTTGTTGAGATTGTCAGAGAAGGGGTTTTGCCAAGAGAAATATATTTAAACTGTGGAATAAATAGGAATAGTGTAATATATGTAAAGTGATGTATGCGTAAATAATTTCGGATGCACCTGTATAGAAAGATAAAACCCCTTTCTAGGGATACTCCTGGAAAGCATGCTACTGTTACAGCTTTGCTGGGGTTCTCTTAGAAAAGTTTACCATTCCCTGAAGTTCCTAAATTTACCCATGCAAGATTTATTAACACGTTTATGAACTGGGCTCTCTGTTTTTCAGACCCTTGCTGTTACGGGAAGCTGAACTCGTTGTGTAAGATCTGTAAACATCTAACCCTTACACACAAACAGATTAGGACTGCTCCCGCATAGACATGCTGAGATTCCTTTTTATTTACACATCCTCAGAGAAAAATTACAAGTACACAGGATCATGCTGCAAACAAATAGCACTCACCTGCCCTCGGGTGGCAGACAGGCGAGATCAGGCTTGGGGGAGATTAAATTAGGGGGTGCGCAGGGGTGCCGATCTCTTTCTCTTTCCTGGCTGACCTGTCCTGCTCTGAAAGCTTGCCTCAGCTCAATCACACGCACTTCCCAATGCGCATGCCCACCCTAAAAAAAAACAGCGGCACCGCAGAGGCGGTGACATATGCTCGCTGAGCCTGCGCGTGTCTTCAACAACCACCAGGAACAAATCATCATCATGGTCAGGTGACCAGGAGGAGGTGAGGTCAGTGGTGACGTAGTGTTTTTGTAATATACATTAATGCCGGGCGGCGCGCGGCGGCCTGATCAAAATGAAATAATAATTTATTTGAAATCGGCGCGGCATGCGCAGATTTCAAATAAATTATTATTTCATTTTGATCAGGGCGTCGCAGCTCACACCAGGCCTCAGATCTGATTGTGCACTGCTGCCTGTAAGCAGTGTGTTCTGTTATTGGGGCCGATTTGGACCGACCGTGTTGGTCCAAATCGGCCCCAACAACAGATCCGACATCCCTGCCACGAAACCGGCCCCCACCCCATCTAGCCTACCAGGGGATTGCCCGGTGGCCGGAATGACCAGTCCGGCCCGGTCTAGCTTACTTCGAGGGTTGCTGGACCTAGGAAGCGATTGACTATTATGGCCTTCAGAGAGAAAAGTCCACCTACCCTGCAGCAGCTGCAATGTGGAGTTTCTTGATACATTTCTAAACACTCTGGGGCAGATTAACACGCCCCGTGTGCCACTTTTGCGTCACTTTTCCCATGTTAAAAGTGACACAAAAGTGGCGCAAGGGACTTGTAAATCTGCCCCTTTGATAGTTCAGATTTTCTTAACATTGTGCAAAGCAGTGTGAAAATGTGCAGTACTTGTTTCACGAATTGTAAACAATTTCACAGCCACATCTTTAAAAAGAGTCATGTACAGATTCTGTCATCAGCCACATTAAAATAGAGCTGTAAAGCAATGCTAAGTGTTGCTCTAGTACGCTACGAGGAGCAAGTAGGATCATGCATGAGGCTCTAGATACACTCTCCAGTACAGATTACAACACAAGGAAAAGTGTGAGGAAATGATCACAACACTCCGCTGGCTTTAAGTGTAAATGACCTCTTTATTTACAACTGGCAAGCTGAGTACCTAGCCCTCCTGCCAAGCCGCACAAGCTACCCTGTTGACTGGGCTAAAAAAAAGATTCAAAACCAACCACCTTCCCTAATAAACTTTAATCCTTACATCCCACCCCCCTAAACACAACTTTAGAAATACTATACTATGAATCCTTTTAGTCCTGGCACTGTAACCCACATTATCCATATTTTTTAACCTTCCCTCCCTTGGACCAGGCCCTCATCATTGCCCCAAATCTCGGCTCTTTGCGAATTCTTATACCTCACCTTATTTTTCCCCTAATCAGCTGAACAGCTTGACTTCCTCGTCTTGCACTTCAGTGACAATAATACACAACAGTAGCCTAACAACAAAGCACCCGCTCACAACCTCCAACAACATGTACCAGGGTAGGCGGTGAGCTTCTGCTTGGCAGCTGGCACAAAGGAAAGAACGCTCAAGTTGTATGTGCCAGCACCACGTGGCCAGCCGGACGGCCACTACGTCACAGTATCACTCCCTCTGCCCCACCCAACTGCAGTGACCGGCTTGTCACGTTCTAGTGTTTCCAAATTCTGTGCTTCCACCAGACACTCCTTGAGGGCTGGCTTCCACACACCTCACACCCATCCATCACAGGTGTCAATGGTCAGGTGACCCTTACAATAAAAGGGGCCAGGAGTACATGCTCTGAGCCCATTCCAGATAGTATAGCACTTCATCTGCGTGGTCATTTCTAGCTATGGGGGCCTTTGGCCCCGCCCTGACACCAACCTTCCAAGCACAGAATGTGCAGAGCTGCCCGCTCTAGCGGCCCTGACTATTCAGGGGTAAGCAGCAGGGTAAAATTAGTTATTTCCCAGAAATCACACGTTATGTATAGAAATCTCAAACTATAGTCCACTTGTCCCTGGTGTCATTTGGCATGCAGATTTCAGGCAGAGCCAGGTCAGTAAATGTGGTTTTGCGTTAACATTGAATGGTTGTGCTGTTCCTGCCCTGTTAATCCCCTTTGCTTGGCTAATAACGGGGCGGGGCTCTGTGGCATAAAGCAAATTTCCACGGTGCTAGTGTCAACTTTTGGCACAATACAGCTTTTGTATGTGAAATGTTTATTGCTGCTGCTTTGTGTGCTGCAAAGTACCACCCTTCATCACACCATTGCGTGTGCAAAGGTATTGGAATTTCAAGACTGGGTTGTTTTAATGTAGGGGGCGAAGGTCTCAAACAGCAATTTGTGTAATGACACAGGCTACATTGCTGTTGGAAATGCACAACCCCATTTTTGAACCTAGTAAATTCGTTTATCTCTTACACATATAAATTCTAGTACATTTTAACTCTCCTCAAAAATAATGACCTCGAATCCAACTATATTAATTACCCCTGGATGTACAGAAATTCTGCAATCATAAAACCTGAGGGAACACAGCCCGTATCTTTGCAAATCTCAGCCAGGAAATAAAAAAGCAAATTTTGATAGCATTTGCATTAGATAACTTACATGGCTGAAAGGTTCATTTAGCTATGGATGCTTGCAAAGGAACATTCATCACGTGGGAACGAGGCAAACATGTTGAGCAAGCATTTTTTAAACAGAAATTGTGCTTCATTAGTCTCAGCACCGTAAAAGCAGACTGACTCATTTCAGCGCTCCGCACATTAGATAAATACTAGACACTTCCTGTCCCACTGCGGTGGCCCCTCTGACCTCTGGTCTTCAGCTCTGCCCCTTGCACGGTTGCCCTACATGTACTAACTTCGGTACTACCTACCTGTTAACCCCGCGCTCCTACTCTGCTGTGCATTATCGGACTGAAATGCAATTTGGAAACATGCAAATAACACTCACCTGGCGGCGGGCGGCAGACAGGCCACTGCAGGAAGTTGGACACCTGGACAGGCAGGGCTAGGGCTATAAATAATTAAATTATGGGGTGGGAGAAGGCCTCTTGTTTCAGTCTCTGGGTTCTGGAATTCTGGTCACGCCGCGCGCACTTTTTATTGCGCATGTGCCACCGCCATCAGCCACGCCTGCCCCCCCTCCTGAGGTGATTTAACTGAACTGAAGACTAGGGGCAGCCCGGGCGCGCACGCGACCCATCCACCCCCTAAAATGGCACTGCTGCGCCTGCTCCAAATGTATTTATCCTGAACAGAACGCAGCTGCAGTCACAGGTGATAGCAATTCTATTGAGATTGTTTAAATTGTGTTTATTACCGCACGGAGGCTCCAGAGCGAGTGACACACACGCAGTGTTAAAAAAATCGGCACCAGCCCCACCCAGCAACAAAACCGGCACCGGGTCAAAAAACCGTCCCCCAACCCTGGCAGCCTACCGGGGGATTGCCCGGTGCCCGGCATTGCCAGTCCGGGCCTGGAGTCACCTGTGGCTACACGGAGGTGTGGTTCTCCGCAGCCATCCTGGAAAAGCTCCAACCTTCGGTTTTTAAATTACATTTTTTATTGTTTTATTATTTGGTTGTCAGTTAAATAAAATATTTCCTAATTTATGAATTAGCTTGTTTCTGTATATTTGTGTTTTGCAGTTCAAATCATTGAAATTGACTAGGCCAGGGTCTCTGGATTCGAATTCCAATAATCTCTCAGTAAGGGTCCCCAGATTAAAACAATTATTCAGTAGGGGTCCCCAGATTGCAGTAATGATTAAGTCAGTATCCAAAGAAGTTAAAAGCTTAAGAACCACTGCCTTAGATCACAACATAACATGTTTCAAAAATATCTCACACACATATTGTTTCTTACTGTGTACTTGTCCCACTTCAAGCTTTTTAAACTATTTACTAAATTGTAGAAGAGGCACTAGATGAGATGACAGTGGATGCAGGTTTCCAATATTTGAGTGTATGAACTAAAATAGGCACTACATGATATACAGGCCCATGAAACCAGATATAAACAGGAGACCATTTGACACTGGACCTTCTACCACAAACAAGCCAGAGCTTGAGACTGAGCCCTGCGCTCAGATACTCCTATTTCTGCAGGACGAAAAACCATACCCAAGTCTGTCCTAAAGATATTATCCTCAAAAGGTGTCAGTTGACATTTCAAACGATTGAGTAGTAGTGTTGTAAAGCCCCTAAGCTCTGATTCCATTTAATGTAGGCCTGACTCCATCATGGATAATGGAAGTTGCCAATGTCTCAATCTTGGACAATAGAAGTCCCCATCATTCCAGATTTATGCAGAATCATTGTCATGTCTCCCATTCAATGCAGATGTCCTTTGACCCTATCTTTCTTAGAACTGTGAAAATATAAAGCTGATTGATAACAGAGACAACTCTTGATGTAACATTTGTCTGGGACATATATCTACTTTCCACTCTGTCAAGGTTAAATAAGACCACAAAATATTGTAGTCTCAATTTACATAATTTTACCTTAAATGTTCATAAGGAAACGTTTGTGACTCATACCTTCATGCACATCATCTAAGATAGCGAGTAACTTACATAAGAAATGTCAATCTCTGATGAGATTTAATATATCAAAACTACCACTTGTCAGGAAAGGTTCTTCGCCTAGATTTTTGCCCAAGATTCTGCCAGAGAAGGTACTGCCAGCACACTTTGCAGATGCTAAATCTCACTTGAAGACAAACGCCGAACCCCGAAGGAAGACCGCAGCATTTGTTTGTACCTTCACAGGGAGCACTGGCTACACACCTTCACTGAAAAATATAACCTCTGCTGTCAACAAGGTGTGCAGTGCATCTCTTCTCCCTAAGGAGCTTTAGACTACAAGTAGCTCCGCCATACATGCTCTCTTAGTGTGGCACATAGAAGTAGGCATTACAGTGTTAGGCTTAAGACGACATTTTAAAACATGTTAGAAATGTTCATGTTCAGTCATGTGCGTTGTTGTCGAGGTGGTCTTTGAAGGAGGTCTTCTTGGCAGCCCAGATGAGGTGGTGGTGGTTGCGGACGGCGTCCGTGTGTGCTTCGTGGCTGGCCGGAGTTTTTTCACTGTGCCATTTCTTCTCTAGTTTCCGGCAGGCTTGCTTGGAATCTAGGAGTTCTGCGGTGAACCAGCTGGCCCTCTTGCAGGTGTCTTTGTGGGGGGGGGGGGTTTCTTTAGTGGGACGAGGGTGTTGGCGCAGTCCTTGATCCAGCGTCTGAGGTTGTGGGAAGCAACATCGGTATTGGAGGGTTCGGTAGGTGGGCTGAGAGCGAGGTTCGCATGTAGTTGGTCTTCGGTGATTTTGCTCCAGCGGTGGAAGGGGATCTGTTGGGTGCAGCCGTGTATGGTGGGTTTCACAGGGAGCACTGGCTATACACCTTCACTGATAAATATAGCCTTTGCTGTCAACAAGGTATGTAGTGCATCTCTTCTCCCTAAGGAGCTTTAGACTACCAGTAGCTGTGCCTTACGTGCTCTCTTAGTGTGGCGCATAGAAGTAGGCATTACAGTGTTAGGCTTAAGACAACATTTTAAAACATGTTAGAAATATTCATGTTCAGTCATGTGCATTGTTGTCGAGGTGGTCTTTAAAGGAGGTCTTCTTGGCAGCCCAGATGAGGTGGTGGTGGTTGCGGACGGCGTCCTTGTGTGCTTCGTGGCTGGCCAGAGTTTGTTTACTGTGCCATTTCTTCTCTAGTTTCCGGCAGGCTTGCTTGGAATCTAGGAGTTCTGAGGTGAACCACCTGGCCCTCTTGCAGGTGTCTCTGTGGGGGGGTTTCTTCAGCGGGACGAGGGTGTTGGCGCAGTCCTTGATCCAGCGTCTGAGGTTGTGGGCAGCGACGTCGGTATTGGAGGGTTCGATGGGTGGGCTGAGAGCGAGGTTTGCATGTAGTTGGTCTTCGGTGATTTTGCTCCAGCGGTGGCAGGGGATCTGTTGGGTGCAGTAGTGTGTGGTGGGTTTCTGGAACATGAAATGGATGCAGCGGTGGTCAGTCCAGAGGAGTTCGGTGGTGTGGCTGATGAAGATGTGCAGGCTTGAGGAGAAGACGGGGTCGAGCATGTGGCCCGTAGAGTGGGTGGGGGTTGTGACGTGTTGTCTAAGTCCGAGGTTGGTGAGTTTATCAGTCAGGTTTGTGGAGTTGTTGCCATTGATGTTCTCAAGGTGAAAGGTCAAGTCTCCGAGGAGGATGTAGTCCGTGGAGGTCAGGGCGTTCGTGCTGATAAAATCAGTGATGGAGTCGTTGAACTGGGGACGGGGTCTGGGGGGTCGCTAGACGAGGGTGCCTATGAGGGTGGAGTTTGGGGTCTGTGTGGATCTGGAAATGCATGTGTTCAGCGTTGCTGAGCGCGTCATCGGTGCTAGTCGAGACCCTGATGCTGTTCTTGTGGACAATGGCGATTCCTCCTCCAACTCCGTTGGTGCGGTCTCTGCGGGTGATCTTGTAGCCATCTGGGATGGCTATGGCGATGTTGGGTGCGGAGGAGTTATTCATCTTAGTACAGTGTGTGTGAGTGATACTGTGAATAACAAAAATAATGTGTGTTGCTGTTTTCACTGTGCCCCTGATCCCTTTATGGGATTGTTATTAATCCAAAAGCAATGCCTAATCTAAATTGCGCATTTAATAGTGTTTTGCAGGTCTACAATAATCTGTCTTTTACACTCACTACCGGTGCCTTCATCCAAGTTTACCAATGTCACTGTTGGGTGGGAAAGCACACGTTGTAGAGCAACGCCAAAGTCATAGCTTAGACAACAGTGGATAATTATGAGTCAAATTCTCCTGAAGAGTTTTAAGGCCTCCTATGGAAATATGAAGTAACCAGTTGTCCCACTGTGGAAAAATGCAGCATCCTTTGAGATGTAAAAGAACAACCACAGTGGCTATCCTCTTTAAAAAAAAATAAAGGTTAAAATCTCTCTTGATCTCTTTCCTGATGGAGAACGTGAGCATGACACAGGAATGTTTACATACATTTCCCCATAAAATAAAAGGACTCCCCAAAATAGAACAATCATTGGCCACAACCGTGCTCCGATATATACCCAGAAGAAAAAAGGAATTAATGAGCTGAAACTGGAAATATGTTACTGGCCATGAGTGGGCAAGGCTCCACTCATGGTGTATCACTGGGCGATGCAGTTTTATGGGTTACTGCATATTGCATCCTAACTTTTAACACAGTAGTCTTACTAATGGCAGCCAACAGGTCATGACGCCATCAGCATGGTCAATATCTGACATTTCTTACCATCTCCAAAAACGGACAATAGAAATGGCAACCACAGAGATCAGCACACCCCATCCTGCTAAGAAATTGCTTTCATGTTGCACACAAAGCCTCTCTGGGTCCAGCACAAAAAGACGAGTATTAAGATGGGAATTCAAGTCAAGGAGGGATCCCCAAGTCCTCTCAGCCAAAGTGAGAAGATAAAAAAGAAGGAAGAATGCTGGGTAAGGTGGCCATCTATGGTGTCCAAGTGGTGGGAAGGGTCAGTTAGCAGCATGCTTTGAAGTTCCTTTTTTCCTCTGTCTTCCAGTACAGAATATTTCATTAGTAATCATTGGGAAAAATGATGGATGGATGAAGGGATAATTCTTCATTAGTCTTGGGGTATGGTCCCTACCCCTGAAGGAGAGGCAGCCAGGAATTCTTCTGCTGCCCTTTGCCTTCCTCTACATGGGTAATCAGAGCTCCAAGAGTAAATAAACAAATGAACACCATATAATTTGCAGGAATTTGCTAGTGTCTACTTCTGAATCTGATTGATCAGTTTAATGACCACAATGACAGAGGGGCAACCAATACAATCAATGAACATTTTCCTTCCTGTGCTCAACATCTCTATGGCAACCGGTTCTGGGAGAATATGTTCTCCTGCTTTTGCATATGCCAACTCCAAAGTCAACTCAGTTCTTTTCAAAGCACACAGGAAAGGGAGCCGCTCTTCACTGCAAGTGCTGTGTATGGTGCCCTTGCATTTTGGTAATTTCTTTGGGCCGGTGTTATTCAAGACAGGTCAAACAGTTGTCAGAACTGGTCTGTCCTTCTCTTTCTTTGAAGCTAGTCATTGGTGCCAGGCTGTTAAACTAGATTAGCAAATTATAGGGAGGTGAGAACTGACAGAAGCAGTTCAGGGGGAGCATGCGTGGATTGGAGAGACAGCACTCTCTCACTGCCAAATCCGATATTTGTGAAGCACAAGCTACTCACCCCTAAGGGTCTCAAGGCACTGGGGGCTGTTGGGAAGTTTAAGTGAGTTATTGCCCAGAGTCACAGGCTGCTGCTGAGCTGAGCTGCCACCGGTGCCACGGTTTTAACTGTGAGCCCTGCCACACCTCTCCCTCTCCCTAGGGTTCCTTATAAAGAGAAAGTTACTGCAATGCACATCCCAATCATCACAGGTTTCAAGCACTTTTATACATGCTATACATATTTGCTACAAAGTTTACCAAAGAGGGCCAGAAAGCTCAGGTAAAAAGGCCTAAACCATCGTATAATCAGTTCTCATCAGTCATTATTAGTTCCAAGGTCAGGTCATGGAAACATAGTCACCCACTTTAAAAGTAGTTCTCTTTGGATGGGCCCCACTCAAGCAACATGGCATAAAGAGGGAGGGCACATACCAGGAGACTTGATATAGGGGCCTCCTGAGCGATGCAGAAATCTGGACTCCCAGAATATTGAAAAAAGCAGGTTGTTTTATGGACACTGAGCTAAGGAATTTCAACCCTGCTTTAGCAATGAAAAAACAGATTCGGCAGTCATATAAAGTTTGACTCCTTTCCAGTATAAAAGCCACACCAGGTCTGGATATCTCTGCTTGCAGCATCTCACCAGGCTGTAGCTCTTCAGAATCCAGCTCTCCATTCTACAGATCACCTGAGCCCAGCATTACACCTGCATTCCTGTAGTACTTCATGATCTTCAGTGTTGAGGTGCTAGGACCCATCAGCTCCAAAGCCTCAGGTATCATCTTAATCACCAAAACCTGGCTCAATCAAACTGAGGCACTTTCAAGACATCCCTAAACCAATACCAACCACTCCTGAAAAAAACAAAATAGAACGCCTTTGCCGACCACATTGAAGCCAGCTCCAAACACAGCAAAGAACTCTTCAACATCTCTAGAAATGTCTTTTTTAAACTTTATTTTGCATTTTGTTAGAGACAAAGCACTGCACTGAGTTGCGTGAAATCATTTTGCAAATACAAGAGCAAAGAAAATACAGTCTGTCGTAGGCTCAATCAGTGACGTAGTATGACATTATATGACATGAACAGGTTATTCCAACTCCCAGCAGTATCGCCGTAACAGAAGTTCATAACCCCCTTTACATAAACATTGCCCATCTCAATGACATGCATATAAACAGACTGAAATCATAACAAGGTGTAAGTCTCACGTCGTGTGGAACTAACACTTGACTTGCACATTGAAGCAGCCTAACCTACCCCGGATGGGACTATACCCTGCTCCTGTTTTGTGGTTGGTCTTGATGCTGCGCGTCCAGGAAGGATCTGAAAGGGCCCCATATCCTTGGGTCTTTAGGTAGCTGGGATTGTTGTTGCATATAGTTCATGAATGGAGATTTCTCTTTTAGCCAAAAACAAGCAAATGGCAACAAATCTGTGAACTTTTATTGGGGAACTGCACAACGTACCCTAGGAGGGCAATTTCGGGCAGGGGGATCATTGGTACATGACATGACATGGTTCTCTGGCTCTAGAGTAGCTCTGCTGACCTTTTTCTCTAGCTTTAAAGCAGCTCTGCTGACCTGGTTCTCTCCTTCTAAATCATCTCTGCTGAACTGTTCTCTGCCTCAAGAGCAGCTCTGCTGACCTGGTTCTATGGCTCTAAAGGAGCTCTGCTGACATGGGTCTCTGGAACTAAAGCGGCGTGCTGACCTGGTTCTCTCCCTCTAAAGCAGCTCTTTTGACCTGGTTTCTCTGATTCTAGAGCAGCTCTGCTGACCTTGTTCTCTGGATCTAAAGCAGCTCTGCTGACCTGGTTCTCTACTTTTAAATCAGCTCTGCTGAACTGTTCTCTGCCTCAAGAGAAGCTCTGCTGACCTGGTTCTAGGGCTCTAAAGCAGCTCTGCTGACATGGTTCTCTGGCACTAAAGCAGCGTGCCATCCTGGTTCTCTCCCTCTAAAGCAGCTCTACTGACCTGGTTTCTATGACTCTAGAACAGCTCTGCTGACCTGGTTCTTTGGCTCTAAATCAGCTCTGATGACCTGGTTCTCTCCCTCTAAAGCAGCTCTGCAGACCTTGTTCTCTGGCTCTAAATCAGATCTACTGACATGGTTTCACTGGAACTACAGCAGCTCTGCTGACCTGGTTCTCTGGCTCAAGAGCAGCTCTGCTGACCTTGTTCTTCGGCTCTAAATAAGCTCTGCTGACCTGGTTCTATAGTTTTAAAGTCACTCTGCTGACCTGGTTATCTCCTTCTAAATCAGCTCTGCTGACCTGTTCTCTGTCTCTAGAGCAGCTTTGCTGATCTGGTTCTATGGCTCTAAAGCAGCTCTGCTGACCTGGTTTCTCTGGTTCTAGAGCGGCTCTGCTGACCTGGTTCTCTGGCTCTGAAGCAGCTCTGCTGACCTGGTTCTCTGGCTCTAGACCAGCTCTGCTGACCTGGTTTCTCTGGTTCTAGAGCGGCTCTGCTGACCTGGTTCTCTGGCTCTGAAGCAGCTCTGCTGACCTTGCTCTATGGTTCTAAAGCAGATCTGCTGACTTGGTTCTCTCCCTCTAGAGCAGCTCTGCTGACCTGGTTCTCTGGCTCTAAAGCAGCTCTGCTGACCTGGGTCTATGGCTCCAAAGCAGCTCTGCTGGCCTGGCTCTCTGGCTTTAGAACAGTTCTGCTGACCTGGTTCACTTGCTCTAAAGCAGCTCTTCTGGCCTGGTTCTCGGGCTCTAAATCAGCTCTGTGGACCTGGTTCTCTGACTCTAGAGCAGCTCTGCTGACCTGGTTCTCTGGCTTTAAAGCAGCTATGCTAACCTGGTTCTCTCCTTCTAAAGCAGCTCTGCGGACCTGGTTCTCTGGCTCTAGAGCAGCTCCGCTGACCTGATTCTCTGGCTCTAAAGCAGCTCTGCTGACCTAGTTCTCTCCATCTAAAGCAGCTCTGCTGACCTAGTTCTCTCCCTCTAAAGCAGGTCTGGTGACCTGGTTTCTCTGGCTCTAGAGCAGTTCTGCTGACCTGCTTTCTGGCTCTAAAGCAGCCAAGCTGACCTGGTTCTCTCCCTCTAAAGTAGCTCTGCTGACCTGGTTCTATGGCACTAAATGAGCTCTGCTGACGTGGTTCTCTGGCTCTCAAGCAGCTCTGCTGACCTAGTTCTTAGGATCTAGAGCAGCTCTGCTGACCTGGTTCTCTGGCTCTGGAGCGGATCTGCTGACCTGGTTCTCTGGCTCTAAAGCAGCTCTGCTAACCTAATTCTCTCCCTCTAGAGCAGCTCTGCTGACCTGGTTCTCTGGCTCTAAAGTAGCTCTGCTGACCTGGTTGTCTCCCTTTAAAGCAGTTCTACTGACCTGGTTCTCTCCCTCTAAAGCAGCTCAGCTGACTTGGTTTCTCTGGCTCTACATCAGCTCTGTTGACCTGGTTCTCTGATTCTATAGCAGCTCTGCTGACCTAGTTCTTAGGCGCTAGAGCAGCTATGCTGACCTGGTTCTCTGGCTTTACAACAGCTCTGCTGACCTGGTTCTCTGGCTCTAAAGCAGCTTTACTGACCCAGTTCTGTGGCTCTAAACCAGTTCAGCAGACCTGGTTCTCTGACTCTAGAGCAGCTCTGCTGACCTGGTCCAATGGCTCTAAAGCAGCTCTGCTGACTTGGTTCTCTCCCTTTAAAGCAGCTTTGCTGACCTGGTTTCTCTGGCTCTTCAAAATCTCTGTTGAACTGGTTCTCTGGTTCTATAGCGGCTCTGCTGACCTGGTTCTCTGGCTCTAAAGCAGCTCTGCTGACCTTGTTCTATGGTTCTAAAGCAGCTCTGCGGGCTTGGTTCTCTTCCTCTAGAGCAGCTCTGCTGACCTGGTTCTCTGGCTCTAAAGCAGCTCTGCTAACCTAGTTCTCTCCCTCTAAAACAGCTCTGTTGACCTGGTTCTGTGGCTCTAAAGTAACTCTGCTGACCTGGTTGTCTACCTCTAAAGCAGCTCTATTGACCTGGTTCTCTCCCTCTAAAGCAGCTCTTCTGATTTGGTTTCTCTGGCTCTACTGTAGCTCTGCTGACCTGGTTCTCTGATTCGAGAGAAGCTCTGATGACCTAGTTCCTAGGCTCTAGAGGAGCTATGCTGACCTTGTTCTCTGGCTTTACAACAGCTCTGCTGACCTGGTTCTCTGACTTTAAATCAGCTTTATTGACCCGGTTCTATGGCTCTAAAGCAGTTCTGCTGACCTGGTTCTCCGACTCAAGAGCAGCTCTGCTGACCTGGTCCATTGGCTCTAAAGCAGCTCTACTGACTTGGTTCTCTCCCTCTAAAGCAGCTATGCTGACCTGGTTTATCTGGCTCTTCAGCAGCACTGCTGGACTGGTTCTCTGGTTCTAGAGCAGCTCTGCTGAAATTGTTCTATGGTTCTAAAGTAGCTCTGCTGACTTGGTTCTCTCCCTCTAGAGCAGCTCTGCTGACCTGGTTCTCTGGCTCTAATGCAGCTCTGCTGACCTGGGTCCATGGCTCCAAAGCAGTTCTGATGACCTGGTTCTCTGACTCTAGAGCAGCTCTGCTGACCTGGTCTATTGGCTCTAAACCAGCTCTACTGACTTGGTTCACTCCCTCTAAAGCAGTTCTGCTGACCTGGTTTCTCTGGCTCTTCAGCAGCTCTGCTGGACTGGTTCTCTGGTTCTAGAGCGGCTCTGGTGACCTGGTTCTCTGGCTCTAAAGCAGCTCTGCTGACCTTGTTATATGGTTCTAAAGCATCTCTGCTGACTTGGTTCTCTCCCTCTAGAGCAGCTCTGCTGACCTGGTTCTCTCGCTCTAAAGCAGCTCTGCTGACCTGGGTCTATGGCTCCAAAGCAGCTCTGCTGACCTGGTTCTCTGGCTTTAGAACAGCTCTGCTGACCTGGTTTACTTGCTCTAAAGCAGCTCTGCTGGCCTTGGTCTCTGGCTCTAAAGCAGCTCTGCTGACCTGGTTCTCTCCCTCTAAAGCAGCTCTGCTGACATGTTTTCTCTGGCCCTACAGCAGCTCTGCTGACCTGGTTCCCTGGCTCTAGAGCAGCTCTGCTGACCTAGTTCTTAGGCGCTAGAGCAGCTCTGCTGACCTGGTTCTCTGGATCTAAAACAGCTCTGCTGACCTGGTTCTCTGGCTCTAAAGCAGCTCTGCTGACCGTTTTCTATGGCTGTAAACCAGTTCTGCTGACTTGGATCTCTGGCTCTAGAGCAGCTCTTCTGACCTGGTTCTATGGCTCTACAACAGCTCTGCTGACCTGGTTCTCTCCCTCTAAAGCAGCTTTGCTGACCTGGTTCATTCCCTCTAAAGAGCTCTGCTGACCTGGTTCTCTGGTTCGAAAGCAGTTCTGCTTACCTGGTTCTCTGCCTCTAGAGCAGTTTTGCTGACCTGTTTCTATGGATCTAAAGCAGCCCTGCTGACCTGGTTCTCTGGCTGTAGAGCAGCTCTGCTGACCTGGTACTCTGGCTCTAAAGCACATATGCTGACCTGGTTCTCTCACTGTAAAGCACCTCTGCTGACCTGGTTTCTCTGGCTCTAGAGCAACTCTGCTGACCTGGTTCTCTCCCTCTAAAGCAGCTTTGCTGACCTGGTTCATTCCCTCTAAAGAGCTCTGCTGACCTGGTTCTCTGGTTCGAAAGCAGTTCTGCTTACCTGGTTCTCTGCCTCTAGAGCAGTTTTGCTGACCTGTTTCTATGGATCTAAAGCAGCCCTGCTGACCTGGTTCTCTGGCTGTAGAGCAGCTCTGCTGACCTGGTACTCTGGCTCTAAAGCACATCTGCTGACCTGGATCTATGACTCTAATGCAGCTATGCTGACCTGGTTCTCTGGCTCTAGAGCAGGTCTGCTGAGCTGGTTCGATGGCTTTAAAGCAGCTCTGCTGACCTGGTTATCTCCCTCTAAAGAGCTCTGCTGACCTGGTTCTCTGGCTCTAAAGCAGTTCTGCTGACCTGGTTCTCTGCCTCTAGAGCAGCTCTGCTGACCTGTATCTATGGATCTAAAGCAGCTCTCCTGACCTTGTTCTCTGGCTCTAGAGAAGCTCTGCTGACCTGGTTCTCTCCCTCTAAAGCAGCTTTGCTGACCTAGTTTCTCTGGCTCTACAGCAGCTCTGCTGACCTGGTTCTCTGGTTCTAAAGCAGCTCTGCTGACTTGCTTCTTAGGCTCTAGAGCAGCTGTGCTGACCTGGTTCTTTGGCTCTACGGCTCTGCTGACCTGTTTTCTCTAGCTCTACAGCAGCTCTGCTGACCTGGTTCAATCGCTCTTAAGCAGCTCTGCTGACCTGGTTGTCTCCTTTAAAGCAGCTCTACTGACCTGATTCTATCCCTCTAAAGCAGCTCTTCTTTCCTGGTTTCTCTGGCTCTACTGTAGCTCTGCTGACCTGGTTCTCTGATTCTAGAGCAGTTTTGTTGAAATAGTTCTTAGGCACTAGAGCAGCTACGCTGACCTGGTTCTCTGGCTTTACAACAGCTCTGCAGACCTGGTTCTCTGGCTCTAAAGCAGCTTTACTGACCCGGTTCTATGGCTTTAAAGCCGTTCTGCTGACCTGGTTCTCTGAATCTAGAGCAGCTCTGCTGAAATGGTCCATTGGCTCTAAAGCAGCTCTACTGACTTGGTTCTCTCCCTCTAAAGCAGCTCTGTTGACATGGTTTCTTTGGCTCTTCAGCAGCTCTGCTGAACTGGTCCTGTGGCTCTAAAGCAGCTCTACTGACTTGGTTCTCTCCCTCTAAAGCAGCTCTGCTGACCTGTTTCTCTCGCTCTGAAGCAGCTCTACTGACCTGGTTTCTCTGGTACTTCCACACCTCTGCTGACCTGGTTCTTAGGCACTAGAGCAGCTCTGCTAACCTGGTTCTCTGGCTCTAAAGCTGCTCTGCTGACCTGGTTCTATGGCTCTAAAGCAGCTCTGCTGGGCTGGTTCTCTGGCTCTAGAACACCTCTGCTGACCTGGTTCTCTGGCTCTAAAGCAGCTCTGCTGTCTTTGGTTCTCTGGCTCTAAAGTAGCTCTGCTGACATGGTTCTCTCCCTCTAAGGTAGCCGTGCTGATCTGGTTTCTCTGGCTCTACAGCAGCTCTGCTGATCTGGTTCTCTGGGTCTAGAGCACCTCTGCTGACCCAGTTCATGGCTCTAGAGAAGCTTTGCTGACATGGTTCTCTGGCTCTACAACAGCTCTGCTGACCTGGTTCTCTTGCTCTAAAGCAGCTCTGCTGACCTGGTTCTTAGGCTCTAAAGCAGCTCTGCTGACCTGGTTCTCTGGCACTAAAGCTGCTCTGCTGACCTTGTTCTATGGCTCCATAGCAGCTCTGCTGTCCTGGATTTCTTGCTCTAGAACAGCTCTGCTGCCCTGGTTCTCTGGCTCTAGATCAGCTCTGCTGACCTGGTTCTTGGCTCTAAAGCAGCTCTGCTGACCTGGTTCTATGGCTCTAAAGCAGATCTGCTGACTTGGTTCTCTGCCTATAGAGCAGCTCTGCTGACATGGTTCTTTGGCTCTAAAGCAGCTCTGCTGACCTGGTTCTATGGCTCCAAAGCAGCTGTGCTGGCCTGGTTCTCTGGCTCTAGAACAGCTCTGCTGAACTGGTTCTTTGGCTCTAAAGCAGCTATGCGGGCTTTGGTTTTCTGGCTCTAAAGCAGCTCTGCTGACCTGGTTTCTATGGCTCTACAGCAGCTCTGCTGAGCTGGTTCTCTGGCTCTAGAACAGCTCTTCTGACCTTGTTCTATGGATCAATAGCAGTTCTGATGGCCTGGTTTGCTTTCTCTAGAACAGCTCTGCTGACCTGGTTCTGTGGCACTGGAGCAGCTCTGCTGACCTGGTTCTTAGGCTCTAGAGCAGCTCTGCTGACCTGGTTTGCAGCTATAAAGCAGCTCCTCTGACCTGGTTCTATGGCTCTAAAGTAGCTCTGCTGACTTGGCTCTCTGCCTATAGAGCAGCTCCGCTGACCTGGTTCTCTGGCTCTAAAGCAGCTCTGCTGCCCTGGCTCTATGACGTCAAAGCAGCTCTGCTGACCTGGTTCTCTGGCTCTAATGCAGCTCTCCTGGCGTTGGTTCTCTGGGTCTAAAGCAGCTCTACAGACCGTGTTCTCTGCCTCTAAAGCAGCCCTGCTGACCTTGTTTCTATTTCTCTACAGCAGCTCTGCTGACCTGGTTCTCTGGCTCTAGATCAGCTCTGCTGACCTAGTTCTTATGCTCTAGAGCAGCTCTGCTGACCTGGTTCTCTGGCTCTACAACAGCTCTGCTGACCTGGTTATTTTGCTCTAAAGCAGATCTGCTGACCCGGTTCTCTGCCTATAGAGCAGCTCTGCTGACCTTGATCTCTGGCTCTAAAGCAGCTCTGCTGACCTGGTTCTATGGCTCCAAAGCAGCTCTGCTGGCCTGGTTCTCTGGCTCTAAAGCAACTCTGCTGACCTTGTTCTCCCCCTCTAAAGCATCTCTGCTGATTTGGTTGTTAGGCTCTAGAGCAGCTCTGCTGACCTGGTTCTCTAGCACTTTAGCAGCTCTGCTGACTGGTTTCCATGGCTCTAAAGCAGCTCTACTGACTTGGTTCTCTCCCTCTAAAGCAGCTCTGCTGACCTGTTTCTCTCGCTCTGAAGCAGCTCTACTGACCTGGTTTCTCTGGTACTTCCACACCTCTGCTGACCTGGTTCTCTTGCTCCAAAGCAGCTCTTCTGACCTGGTTCTTAGGCACTAGAGCAGCTCTGCTAACCTGGTTCTCTCTCTCTAAAGCTGCTCTGCTGACCTGGTTCTATGGCTCTAAAGCAGCTCTTCTGGGCTGGTTCTCTGGCTCTAGAACAGCTCTGCTGACCTGGTTCTCTGGCTCTAAAGAAGCTCTGCTGTCTTTGGTTCTCTGGCTCTAAAGCAGCTCTGCTGACATGGTTCTCTCCATCTAAGGTAGCAGTGCTGACCTGTTTTCTCTGGCTCTACAGCAGCTCTGCTGACCTGGTTCTCTTGCTCTAAAGCAGCTCTGCTGACCTGGTTCTTAGGCTCTAAAGCAGCTCTGCTGACCTGGTTCTCTGGCACTAAAGCTGCTCTGCTGACTGGTTCTATGGCTCTAAAGCAGATCTGCTGACTTTGTTCTCTGCCTATAGAGCAGCTCTGCTGACTTGGTTCTTTGGCTCTAAAGCAGCTCTGCTGACCTGGTTCTATGGCTACAAAGCAGCTGTGCTGGCCTGGTTCTCTGGCTCTAGAACAGCCCAGCTGAACTGGTTCTTTGGCTCTAAAGCAGCTCTGCGGGCTTTGGTTCTCTGGCTCTAAAGCAGCTCTGCTGACCTGGTTCTCTCCCTCTAAAGCAGCCCTGCTGACCTGGTTTCTCTGGCTCTACAGCAGCTCTGCCGAGCTGGTTCTCTGGCTCTAGAGCAGCTCTTCTGACCTTGTTCTATGGATCAATAGCAGCTCTGCTGGCCTGGTTTGCTTGCTCTAGAACAGCTCTGCTGACCTGGTTCTGTGGCTCTGGAGCAGCTCTGCTGACCTGGTTCTTAGGCTCTGGAGCAGCTCTGCTGACCTGGTTCTCGGCTCTAAAGCAGCTCTTCTGACCTGGTTCTATGGCTCTAAAGTAGCTCTGCTGACTTGGTTCTCTGCCTATAGAGCAGCTCCACTGACCTAGTTCTCTGGCTCTACAACAGCTCTGCTGACCTGGTTATTTTGCTCTAAAGCAGCTCTGCTGACCTGGTTCTCTGGATCTAAAACAGTTCTTCTAACCTGGTACTCTGGCTCTACAGCAGCTCTGCTGACCTGGGTCTCTGGCTCTGCAACAGCTCTGCTGACCTGGTTCTCTGGCTCTAAACCAGGTCTGCTGACCCGGTTCTATGGCTCTAAAGCTGTTCAGCTGACCTGGTTCTCTGGCTTTAGAGCACCTCTGCTGACCTGGTCCCTTGGCTCTATAGCACCTCTGCTGATTTGGTTCTTTCCCTCTAAAGCATCTCTACTGACATGGTTTCTCTGTCTCTACAGCAGCTCTGCTGACTTGGTACTCTAGCTCTAGAGCATCTTTGCTGACCTGGTTCTTAGGCTCTAGAGCAGCTCCGCTTATCTCGTTCTCTGGCTCTAAAGCAGATCTGCTGACCTGGTTGTATGGCTCTAAAGCAGCCCTCCTGACCTGGTTTCTCTGGCTCTAAAGCAGCTCTGCTGACCTGGTTATCTGGCTCTAGATCCGCTCTGCTGATCTAGTTCTTAGGCTCTTGAGCAGGTCTGCTGACCTGGTTCTCTGGTTCTATAGCAGCTCTGTTGCCTTGGTTCTCTGCCTATAGTGCAGCTCTGCTGACCTTGATCTCTGGCTCCAAAGCAGCTCTGCTGGCCTGGTTCTCTGGCTTTAAAGCAACTCCGCTGACCTTGTTCTCCTCCTCTAAAGCAGCTCTGCTGACCTGGTTCTAAGGCTCTAGAGCAGCTCTGCTGACCTGGTTCTCTAGCACTTTAGCGGCTCTGCTGACTGGTTCCATGGCTCTAAAGCAGCTCTGCTGACTTGGTTCTCTGCCTATAGAGCGGCTCTGCTGACCTGGTTCTCTGGCTCTAAAGCAGCTCTGTTGGCTTTGGCTCTCTGGCTTTCAAGCAGCTCTGCTGACCTGGTTCTCTCTCTCTAAAGCAACACCCTGCTGACCTGGTTTCTCTGGCTCTACAGCAGCTCTGCTGAGCTGGTTATCTGACACTAGAGCAGCTCTGCTGACCTTGTTCTATGGCTCCATAGCAGCTCTGCTGTCCTGGATTTCTTGCTCTAGAACAGCTCTGCTGCCCTGGTTCTCTGGCTCTAGATCAGCTCTGCTGACCTGGTTCTTGGCTCTAAAGCAGCTCTGCTGACCTGGTTCTATGGCTCTAAAGCAGCTCTGCTGACTTGGTTCTCTGCCTATAAAGCAGCTCAGCTGAACTGGTTCTCTGGCTCTAAAGCAGCTATGCTGACCTGGTTCGATGGCTCCAAAGCAGCTCTGCTGGCCTGGGTCTCTGGCTCTAATGCAGCTCTCCTGGCTTTGGTTTTCTGGATCTAAAGCAGCTCTGCAGACCTGGTTCTCTGCCTCTAAAGCAGCCCTGCTGACCTCGTTTCTCTTGCTCTACCTCTACAGCAGCACTGCTGACCTGGTTCTCTGTCTCTAGAGCACCTCTGCTGACCTAGTTCTTAGACTCTAGAGCAGCTCTGCTGGCCTGGTTCTCTGGCTCTAAAGCAACTCTGCTGACCTTGTTCTCCCCCTCTAAAGCAGCTCTGCTGACTTGGTTGTTAGGCTCTAGAGCAGCTCTGCTGACCTGGTTCTCTAGCACTTTAGCAGCTCTGCTGACTGGTTCCATGGCTCTAAAGCAGCTCTACTGACTTGGTTCTCTGGGTCTAGAGCACCTCTGCTGACCCAGTTCATGGCTCTAGAGAAGCTTTGCTGACATGGTTCTCTGGCTCTACAACAGCTCTGCTGACCTGGTTCTCTTGCTCTAAAGCAGCTCTGCTGACCTGGTTCTTAGGCTCTAAAGCAGCTCTGCTGACCTGGTTCTCTGGCACTAAAGCTACTCTGCTGACTGGTTCTATGGCTCTAAAGCAGATCTGCTGACTTTGTTCTCTGCCTATAGAGCAGCTCTGCTGACTTGGTTCTTTGGCTCTAAAGCAGCTCTGCTGACCTGGTTCTATGGCTACAAAGCAGCTGTGCTGGCCTGGTTCTCTGGCTCTAGAACAGCCCAGCTGAACTGGTTCTTTGGCTCTAAAGCAGCTCTGCGGGCTTTGGTTCTCTGGCTCTAAAGCAGCTCTGCTGACCTGGTTCTCTCCCTCTAAAGCAGCCCTGCTGACCTGGTTTCTCTGGCTCTACAGCAGCTCTGTCGAGCTGGTTCTCTGGCTCTAGAGCAGCTCTTCTGACCTTGTTCTATGGATCAATAGCAGCTCTGCTGGCCTGGTTTGCTTGCTCTAGAACAGCTCTGCTGACCTGGTTCTGTGGCTCTGGAGCAGCTCTGCTGACCTGGTTCTTAGGCTCTGGAGCAGCTCTGCTGACCTGGTTCTCGGCTCTAAAGCAGCTCTTCTGATCTGGTTCTATGGCTCTAAAGTAGCTCTGCTGACTTGGTTCTCTGCCTATAGAGCAGCTCCACTGACCTAGTTCTCTGGCTCTACAACAGCTCTGCTGACCTGGTTATTTTGCTCTAAAGTAGCTCTGCTGACCTGGTTCTCTGGATCTAAAACAGTTCTTCTAACCTGGTACTCTGGCTCTACAGCAGCTCTGCTGACCTGGGTCTCTGGCTCTGCAACAGCTCTGCTGACCTGGTTCTCTGGCTCTAAACCAGGTCTGCTGACCCGGTTCTATGGCTCTAAAGCTGTTCAGCTGACCTGGTTCTCTGGCTTTAGAGCACCTCTGCTGACCTGGTCCCTTGGCTCTATAGCACCTCTGCTGATTTGGTTCTTTCCCTCTAAAGCATCTCTACTGACATGGTTTCTCTGTCTCTACAGCAGCTCTGCTGACTTGGTACTCTAGCTCTAGAGCATCTTTGCTGACCTGGTTCTTAGGCTCTAGAGCAGCTCCGCTTATCTCGTTCTCTGGCTCTAAAGCAGATCTGCTGACCTGGTTGTATGGCTCTAAAGCAGCCCTCCTGACCTGGTTTCTCTGGCTCTAAAGCAGCTCTGCTGACCTGGTTATCTGGCTCTAGATCCGCTCTGCTGATCTAGTTCTTAGGCTCTTGAGCAGGTCTGCTGACCTGGTTCTCTGGTTCTATAGCAGCTCTGTTGCCTTGGTTCTCTGCCTATAGTGCAGCTCTGCTGACCTTGATCTCTGGCTCCAAAGCAGCTCTGCTGGCCTGGTTCTCTGGCTTTAAAGCAACTCCGCTGACCTTGTTCTCCACCTCTAAAGCAGCTCTGCTGACCTGGTTCTAAGGCTCTAGAGCAGCTCTGCTGACCTGGTTCTCTAGCACTTTAGCGGCTCTGCTGACTGGTTCCATGGCTCTAAAGCAGCTCTGCTGACTTGGTTCTCTGCCTATAGAGCGGCTCTGCTGACCTGGTTCTCTGGCTCTAAAGCAGCTCTGTTGGCTTTGGCTCTCTGGCTTTCAAGCAGCTCTGCTGACCTGGTTCTCTCTCTCTAAAGCAACACCCTGCTGACCTGGTTTCTCTGGCTCTACAGCAGCTCTGCTGAGCTGGTTATCTGACACTAGAGCAGCTCTGCTGACCTTGTTCTATGGCTCCATAGCAGCTCTGCTGTCCTGGATTTCTTGCTCTAGAACAGCTCTGCTGCCCTGGTTCTCTGGCTCTAGATCAGCTCTGCTGACCTGGTTCTTGGCTCTAAAGCAGCTCTGCTGACCTGGTTCTATGGCTCTAAAGCAGCTCTGCTGACTTGGTTCTCTGCCTATAAAGCAGCTCAGCTGAACTGGTTCTCTGGCTCTAAAGCAGCTATGCTGACCTGGTTCGATGGCTCCAAAGCAGCTCTGCTGGCCTGGGTCTCTGGCTCTAATGCAGCTCTCCTGGCTTTGGTTTTCTGGATCTAAAGCAGCTCTGCAGACCTGGTTCTCTGCCTCTAAAGCAGCCCTGCTGACCTCGTTTCTCTTGCTCTACCTCTACAGCAGCACTGCTGACCCGGTTCTCTGTCTCTAGAGCACCTCTGCTGACCTAGTTCTTAGACTCTAGAGCAGCTCTGCTGGCCTGGTTCTCTGGCTCTAAAGCAACTCTGCTGACCTTGTTCTCCCCCTCTAAAGCAGCTCTGCTGACTTGGTTGTTAGGCTCTAGAGCAGCTCTGCTGACCTGGTTCTCTAGCACTTTAGCAGCTCTGCTGACTGGTTCCATGGCTCTAAAGCAGCTCTACTGACTTGGTTCTCTCCCTCTCAAGCAGCTCTGCTGACCTGTTTCTCTCGCTATGAAGCAGCTCTACTGACCTGGTTTCTCTGGTACTTCCACACCTCTGCTGACCTGGTTCTCTTGCTCTAAAGCAGCTCTCCTGACCTGGTTCTTAGGCACTAGAGCAGCTCTGCTAACCTGGTTCTCTCTCTCTAAAACTGCTCTGCTGACCTGGTTCTAAGGCTCTAAAGCAGCTCTTCTGGGCTTGTTCTCTGGCTATAGAACAGCTCTGCTGACCTGGTTCTCTGGCTCTAAAGAAGCTCTGCTGTCTTTGGTTCTCTGGCTCTAAAGCAGCTCTGCTGACATGGTTCTCTCCCTCTAAGGTAGCAGTGCTGACCTGTTTCCTCTGGCTCTACAGCAGCTCTGCTGATCTGGTTCTCTGGGTCTAGAGCACCTCTGCTGACCCAGTTCATGGCTCTAGAGCAGCTCTGCTGACATGGTTCTCTGGCTCTACAACAGCTCTGCTGACCTGGTTCTCTTGCTCTAAAGCAGCTCTGCTGACCTGGTTCTTAGGCTCTAAAGCAGCTCTGCTGACCTGGTTCTCTGGCACTAAAGCTGCTCTGCTGACTGGTTCTATGGCTCTAAAGCAGCTCTGCTGACTTGGTTCTCTGCCTATAGAGCAGCTCTGCTGACCTGGTTCTCTGGCTCTAAAGCAGCTCTGTTGGCTTTGGCTCTCTGGCTTTCAAGCAGCTCTGCTGACCTGGTTCTCTCTCTCTAAAGCAACACCCTGCTGACCTAGTTTCTCTGGCTCTACAGCAGCTCTGCTGAGCTGGTTATCTGACACTAGAGCAGCTCTGCTGACCTTGTTCTATGGCTCCATAGCAGCTCTGCTGTCCTGGATTTCTTGCTCTAGAACAGCTCTGCTGCCCTGGTTCTCTGGCTCTAGATCAGCTCTGCTGACCTGGTTCTTGGCTCTAAAGCAGCTCTGCTGACCTGGTTCTATGGCTCTAAAGCAGCTCTGCTGACTTGGTTCTCTGCCTATAGAGCAGCTCAGCTGAACTGGTTCTCTGGCTCTAAAGCAGCTCTGCTGACCTGGTTCTATGGCTCTAAAGCAGCTCTGCTGGCCTGGTTCTCTCGTTCTAATGCAGCTCTGCTGAGCTGGTTCTCTGGCTCTAGAGCAGCTCTTCTGGTCTTGTTCTATGGATCAATAGCAGCTCTGCTGGCCTGGTTTGCTTGCTCTAGAACAGCTCTGCTGACCTGGTTCTGTGGCTCTGGAACAGCTCTGCTGACCTGGTTCTTAGGCTCTAGAGCAGCTCTGCTGACCTTGTTCTATGGCTCTAAAGTAGCTCTGCTGACTTGGTTCTCTGCCTATAGAGCAGCTCCGCTGACCTGGTTCTCTGGCTCTACAACAGCTCTGCTGACCTGGTTATTTTGCTCTAAAGCAGCTCTGCTGACCTGGTTCTCTGGATCTAAAACAGTTCTTCTAACCTGGTATTCTGGCTCTAGAGCAGCTCTGCTGACCTGGTCCCTTGATTCTAAAGCAGCTCTACTGACTTGGTTCTCTCCTTCTAAAGCAGCTCTGCTGACCTGGGTCTCTGGCTCTGCAACAGCTCTGCTGACCTGGTTCTCTGGCTCTAAACCAGGTCTGCTGACCCAGTTCTATGGCTCTAAATCTGTTCAGCTGACCTGGTTCTCTGGCTCTATAGCACCTCTGCTGATTCGGTTCTTTCCCTCTAAAGCAGCTCTGCTGACCTGATCATCTTGCTCTAAAGCATCTCTACTGACATGGTTTCTCTAGCTCTAGAGCATCTTTGTTGACCTGGTTCTTAGGCTCTAGAGCAGCTCCGCTTATCTCGTTCTCTGGCTCTAAAGCAGATCTGCTGACCTGGTTGTATGGCTCTAAAGCAGCCCTCCTGACCTGGTTTCTCTGGCTCTAAAGCAGCTCTGCTGACCTGGTTATCTGGCTCTAGATCCGCTCTGCTGATCTAGTTCTTAGGCTCTTGAGCAGGTCTGCTGACCTGGTTCTCTGGTTCTATAGCAGCTCTGTTGCCTTGGTTCTCTGCCTATAGTGCAGCTCTGCTGACCTTGATCTCTGGCTCCAAAGCAGCTCTGCTGGCCTGGTTCTCTGGCTTTAAAGCAACTCCGCTGACCTTGTTCTCCACCTCTAAAGCAGCACTGCTGACCTGGTTCTAAGGCTCTAGAGCAGCTCTGCTGACCTGGTTCTCTAGCACTTTAGCGGCTCTGCTGACTGGTTCCATGGCTCTAAAGCAGCTCTGCTGACTTGGTTCTCTGCCTATAGAGCGGCTCTGCTGACCTGGTTCTCTGGCTCTAAAGCAGCTCTGTTGGCTTTGGCTCTCTGGCTTTCAAGCAGCTCTGCTGACCTGGTTCTCTCTCTCTAAAGCAACACCCTGCTGACCTGGTTTCTCTGGCTCTACAGCAGCTCTGCTGAGCTGGTTATCTGACACTAGAGCAGCTCTGCTGACCTTGTTCTATGGCTCCATAGCAGCTCTGCTGTCCTGGATTTCTTGCTCTAGAACAGCTCTGCTGCCCTGGTTCTCTGGCTCTAGATCAGCTCTGCTGACCTGGTTCTTGGCTCTAAAGCAGCTCTGCTGACCTGGTTCAATGGCTCTAAAGCAGCTCTGCTGACTTGGTTCTCTGCCTATAAAGCAGCTCAGCTGAACTGGTTCTCTGGCTCTAAAGCAGCTATGCTGACCTGGTTCGATGGCTCCAAAGCAGCTCTGCTGGCCTGGGTCTCTGGCTCTAATGCAGCTCTCCTGGCTTTGGTTTTCTGGATCTAAAGCAGCTCTGCAGACCTGGTTCTCTGCCTCTAAAGCAGCCCTGCTGACCTCGTTTCTCTTGCTCTACCTCTACAGCAGCACTGCTGACCTGGTTCTCTGTCTCTAGAGCACCTCTGCTGACCTAGTTCTTAGACTCTAGAGCAGCTCTGCTGGCCTGGTTCTCTGGCTCTAAAGCAACTCTGCTGACCTTGTTCTCCCCCTCTAAAGCAGCTCTGCTGACTTGGTTGTTAGGCTCTAGAGCAGCTCTGCTGACCTGGTTCTCTAGCACTTTAGCAGCTCTGCTGACTGGTTCCATGGCTCTAAAGCAGCTCTACTGACTTGGTTCTCTCCCTCTCAAGCAGCTCTGCTGACCTGTTTCTCTCGCTCTGAAGCAGCTCTACTGACCTGGTTTCTCTGGTACTTCCACACCTCTGCTGACCTGGTTCTCTTGCTCCAAAGCAGCTCTCCTGACCTGGTTCTTAGGCACTAGAGCAGCTCTGCTAACCTGGTTCTCTCTCTCTAAAACTGCTCTGCTGACCTGGTTCTAAGGCTCTAAAGCAGCTCTTCTGGGCTTGTTCTCTGGCTATAGAACAGCTCTGCTGACCTGGTTCTCTGGCTCTAAAGAAGCTCTGCTGTCTTTGGTTCTCTGGCTCTAAAGCAGCTCTGCTGACATGGTTCTCTCCCTCTAAGGTAGCAGTGCTGACCTGTTTCCTCTGGCTCTACAGCAGCTCTGCTGATCTGGTTCTCTGGGTCTAGAGCACCTCTGCTGACCCAGTTCATGGCTCTAGAGCAGCTCTGCTGACATGGTTCTCTGGCTCTACAACAGCTCTGCTGACCTGGTTCTCTTGCTCTAAAGCAGCTCTGCTGACCTGGTTCTTAGGCTCTAAAGCAGCTCTGCTGACCTGGTTCTCTGGCACTAAAGCTGCTCTGCTGACTGGTTCTATGGCTCTAAAGCAGCTCTGCTGACTTGGTTCTCTGCCTATAGAGCAGCTCTGCTGACCTGGTTCTCTGGCTCTAAAGCAGCTCTGTTGGCTTTGGCTCTCTGGCTTTCAAGCAGCTCTGCTGACCTGGTTCTCTCTCTCTAAAGCAACACCCTGCTGACCTAGTTTCTCTGGCTCTACAGCAGCTCTGCTGAGCTGGTTATCTGACACTAGAGCAGCTCTGCTGACCTTGTTCTATGGCTCCATAGCAGCTCTGCTGTCCTGGATTTCTTGCTCTAGAACAGCTCTGCTGCCCTGGTTCTCTGGCTCTAGATCAGCTCTGCTGACCTGGTTCTTGGCTCTAAAGCAGCTCTGCTGACCTGGTTCTATGGCTCTAAAGCAGCTCTGCTGACTTGGTTCTCTGCCTATAGAGCAGCTCAGCTGAACTGGTTCTCTGGCTCTAAAGCAGCTCTGCTGACCTGGTTCTATGGCTCTAAAGCAGCTCTGCTGGCCTGGTTCTCTCGTTCTAATGCAGCTCTGCTGAGCTGGTTCTCTGGCTCTAGAGCAGCTCTTCTGGTCTTGTTCTATGGATCAATAGCAGCTCTGCTGGCCTGGTTTGCTTGCTCTAGAACAGCTCTGCTGACCTGGTTCTGTGGCTCTGGAACAGCTCTGCTGACCTGGTTCTTAGGCTCTAGAGCAGCTCTGCTGACCTTGTTCTATGGCTCTAAAGTAGCTCTGCTGACTTGGTTCTCTGCCTATAGAGCAGCTCCGCTGACCTGGTTCTCTGGCTCTACAACAGCTCTGCTGACCTGGTTATTTTGCTCTAAAGCAGCTCTGCTGACCTGGTTCTCTGGATCTAAAACAGTTCTTCTAACCTGGTATTCTGGCTCTAGAGCAGCTCTGCTGACCTGGTTCTCTCCTTCTAAAGCAGCTCTGCTGACCTGGGTCTCTGGCTCTGCAACAGCTCTGCTGACCTGGTTCTCTGGCTCTAAACCAGGTCTGCTGACCCAGTTCTATGGCTCTAAAGCTGTTCAGCTGACCTGGTTCTCTGGCTCTATAGCACCTCTGCTGATTCGGTTCTTTCCCTCTAAAGCAGCTCTGCTGACCTGATCATCTTGCTCTGAAGCATCTCTACTGACATGGTTTCTCTAGCTCTAGAGCATCTTTGTTGACCTGGTTCTTAGGCTCTAGAGCAGCTCCGCTTATCTCGTTCTCTGGCTCTAAAGCAGATCTGCTGACCTGGTTGTATGGCTCTAAAGCAGCCCTCCTGACCTGGTTTCTCTGGCTCTACCGCAGCTCTGCTGACCTGGTTATCTGGCTCTAGATCAGCTCTGCTGCCTTGGTTCTCTGCCTATAGTGCAGCTCTGCTGACCTTGATCTCTGGCTCTAAAGCAGCTCTGCTGACCTGGTTCTCTGGCTTTAAAGCAACTCCGCTGACCTTGTTCTCCACCTCTAAAGTAGCTCTGCTGACCTGGTTCTTAGGCTCTAGAGCAGCTCTGCTGACCTGGTTCTCTAGCACTTTAGTGGCTCTGCTGACTGGTTTCATGGCTCTAAAGCAGCTCTGCTGACTTGGTTCTCTGCCTATAGAGCAGCTCTGCTTCCCTGGTTCTCTGGCTCTAAAGCAGCTCTGTTGGCTTTGGCTCTCTGGCTTTCAAGCAGCTCTGCTGACCTGGTTCTCTCTCTCTAAAGCAACACCCTGCTGACCTGGTTTCTCTGGCTCTACAGCAGCTCTGCTGAGCTGGTTATCTGACACTAGAGCAGCTCTGCTGACCTTGTTCTATGGCTCCATAGCAGCTCTGCTGTCCTGGATTTCTTGCTCTAGAACAGCTCTGCTGCCCTGGTTCTCTGGCTCTAGATCAGCTCTGCTGACCTGGTTCTTGGCTCTAAAGCATCTCTGCTGACCTGGTTCTATGGCTCTAAAGCAGCTCTGCTGACTTGGTTCTCTGCCTATAGAGCAGCTCAGCTGAACTGGTTCTCTGGCTCTAAAGCAGCTCTGCTGTCCTGGTTCTATGGCTCTAAAGCAGCTCTGCTGGCCTGGTTCTCTCGCTCTAATAAAGCTCTGCTGAGCTGGTTATGTGGCTCTAGAGCAGCTCTTCTGACCTTGTTCTATGGATCAATAGCAGCTCTGCTGACCTGGTTCTGTGGCTCTGGAGCAGCTCTGCTGACCTGGTTCTTAGGCTCTAGAGCAGCTCTGCTGACCTGGTTCTCGGCTCTAAAGCAGCTCTTCTGACCTGGTTCTATGGCTCTAAAGTAGCTCTGCTGACTTGGTTCTCTGCCTATAGAGCAGCTCCGCTGACCTGGTTCTCTGGCTCTACAACAGCTCTGCTGACCTGGTTATTTTGCTCTAAAGCAGCTCTGCTGACCTGGTTCTCTGGATCTAAAACAGTTCTTCTAACCTGGTACTCTGGCTCTAGAGCAGCTCTGCTGACCTGGTCCCTTGATTCTAAAGCAGCTCTACTGACTTGGTTCTCTCCTTCTAAAGCAGCTCTGCTGACCTGGGTCTCTGGCTCTGCAACAGCTCTGCTGACCTGGTTCTCTGGCTTTAAACCAGGTCTGCTGACCCGGTTCTATGGCTCTAAAGCTGTTCAGCTGACCTGGTTCTCTGGCTTTAGACCACCTCTGCTGACCTGGTCCCTTGGCTCTATAGCACCTCTGCTGATTTGGTTCTTTCCCTCTAAAGCAGCTCTGCTGACCTGATTCTCTTGCTCTAAAGCATCTCTACTGACATGGTTTCTCTGTCTCTACAGCAGCTCTGCTGACTTGGTACTCTAGCTCTAGAGCATCTTTGCTGACCTGGTTCTTAGGCTCTAGAGCAGCTCCGCTTATCTCGTTCTCTGGCTCTAAAGCAGATCTGCTGACCTGGTTGTATGGATCTGAAGCAGCCCTCCTGACCTGGTTTCTCTGGCTCTACAGCAGCTCTGCTGATCTGGTTATCTGGCTCTAGATCAGCTCTGCTGACCTAGTTCTTAGGCTCTTGAGCAGGTCTGCTGACCTGGTTCTCTGGCTCTATAGCAGCTCTGCTGCCTTGGTTCTCTGCCTATAGTGCAGCTCTGCTGACCTCGTTCTCCACCTCTAAAGCAGCTCTGCTGACCTGGTTCTAAGGCTCTAGAGCAGCTCTGCTGACCTGGTTCTCTAGCACTTTAGCCGCTCTGCTGACTGGTTCCATGGCTCTAAAGCAGCTCTGCTGACTTGGTTCTCTGCCTATAGAGCAGCTCTGCTGACCTGGTTCTCTGGCTCTAAAGCAGCTCTGTTGGCTTTGGCTCTCTGGCTTTCAAGCAGGTCCGCTGACCTGGTTCTCTCTCTCTAAAGAAACACCCTGCTGACCTGGTTTCTCTGGCTCTACAGCAGCTCTGCTGAGATGGTTATCTGACACTAGAGCAGCTCTGCTGACCTTGTTCTATGGCTCCATAGCAGCTCTGCTGTCCTGGTTCTCTGGCTCTAGATCAGATCTGCTGACCTGGTTCTTGGCTCTAAAGCAGCTCAGCTGACTTGGTTCTCTGCCTATAGAGCAGCTCAGCTGAACTGGTTTTCTGGCTCTAAAGCAGCTCAGCTGGCCTGGTTCTCTGGCTCTAATGCAGCTCTCCTGGCTTTGGTTCTCTGGATCTAAAGCAGCTCCACAGACCTGGTTCTCTGCCTCTAAAGCAGCCCTGCTGACCTCGTTTCTCTTGCTCTACCTCTACAGCAGCTCTGCTGACCTGGTTCTCTGTCTCTAGAGCACCTCTGCTGACCTAGTTCTTAGACTCTAGAGCAGCTCTGCTGACCTGGTTCTCTGGCTCTACAACAGCTTTGCTGATCTGGTTCTCTTGCTCTAAAGCAGCTCTGCTGACCCGGTTCTTTGGATCTAAAACAGTTCTTCTTTCCTGCTACTCTGGCTTAAGAGCAGCTCTGCTGACCTGGTCCCTTTGCTCTAATGCAGCTCTACTGACCTGGTTCTCTCCTTCTAAAGCCGCTCTGCTGAACTGGGTCTCTGGCTCTACAACAGCTCTGCTGACCTGGTTCTCTGGCTCTAAAGCAGGTCTGCTGACTCGGTTCTATGGCTCTAAAGTGGTTCTGCTGACCTGGTTCTCTGGCTTTAGAGCACCCGACTTCTTGAAAATATATTTAAAAATAATATAGGTTCATTATAAGTACACATATATTATTTGTATGAATATCTTAGATAATCTCTTGCCCTAATATATCTGTTAAAGACACATAAATATCTTGTTGAAAAGTAAAAAAAAATTGCGGGAGTCGCACATCCAGCACGCCCCATCATGTATATGATGTCACGCAGGACATGACAACATCCGCAAATGCGTTGGTCTAGAGAAAATGTGTGACATAATTGAGACCAAAAAGTTGCACCAAACAGGAGCTAAAACCTAATGAAAAAAGTGTCATTCAGAGAAGAAGATTCCCATCAGTCAACTAGGTGATATTTCTCATCATGTGGGAAACTCTTCTGCACCTCCTTGTGGTTAAATAGGAGGAGCTCACAGAAATATGAAATAAATCTTTGAATAAAGCATGGTGTGATGCCGTGGCTGTGCAGTGCAGTGATAAGTGATTAAAATTGATTACCAAAAGGAAAAACATGATTATTATGTATCCTTTGGTGTCAAGAGATAAAACTGTGCATGGGCGCCCTCAATAGATGTATGGTCACACTAGTGATGCGGTCGACATGTTTCAGCCAATTGCAATAAGGCTTTCTTCAGGACCATTCTCAAACTACTGCACATAATAATGTGAAAAGTGAAATTGAAAATAACAGAAGTTGTATTAAAACGATACAGCCATATACCTGTACACAGCAGTGTTGTAGCAACAATGCATAGGTGTCGCACTCCTGTAAAAAATGTGAGGAAAGTTTAGAGGTGCACAAAGGACATACGTCTCATTAGTGAAAGTACATTCATGTTACATTTTAACAAATGTGTGCCCATTCAAAGCCGAACAAGGTGATAGACTTTATATAAAAAGACACCTTACGAGTTGCAAATTGGGAGGGTACTCACCGCTCCTGCCAACCGCTCAGGGCGTGAGGCAACGCTCTGTAGAAAAAAGAGGAATACATTAAAATCTCGTATTCATCATGGTAGGAAGCTCCATCATGAAATATCAGATAGAAATAAGAAGTTGAGGTTAAATACATATATTACATAAAAATAGATGCATAGCATGGCTAGAAAAGGATTTGGCAAAGTATTTGCTAATTAGAGGCTATCTTTGAGAATAGAGAATATCAGTTGGAACATCTAGATCACACTAGTGGCTCAAAAGAGATTGAGTGACGGAAGAAGACATGGATTAAGACAGGATACGAACAGAAAACACGGCAAAAGCTGCTTGCTGAGTGACTCAGTGGTGGATTTTGCTGACAAAGACAGTCCGTCTAAGACCGAGTACTTCAAATTACTGAAGAATTGAGGTAAAAGATGATTGCTCTCACCAACTTCGTCGCTACCCCGGACCGGAACCTGATAGTCACCGGCGGTGACATCCTGTCTGGGGTGGCGGTTTAAATATCCCCACACAGCTGACCAGATTGTATGCAGCTGTAGCGATGCAGTGTGGGAGGAACACGTGGGTTAGACTACCAATCAGACGGGCGATGCGAAGGACTAGAGATGTGCCTCGGGTTCATGGGAGTTGTAGTCTTTCGTCCATTACCGCACTGGCACTAACAGATTGCTGCCGGGGGAGAGAAATGTAGATTACAGATGTAAGCTCACGTTTAAGGCTATATTGGTGATTGCTAGCCTCTGTCTGGTAGATAAATTAAGCATAATAATTATCAACTTATTAACACAAAAAGGAAAGAAAGGAATGTTTCGCATTGGACTACAGATACGCCACAGATTCATGGGAGATGTAGTCTTTTGTAAATTATCGCTCTGGCTCTCACAGAAAACTGCTTCACATTAGGCACAGTGCATAGATAAGGACATACTGCTGAATGCCTCACTGCAATACTGAAACAGCAGTGTCAGTGTGTTTGCTGAAAGTGTAAGGATACAGACTGGGAAATTGAAGGTATAAAAGACAAGTTTGCAGGTGCATTGAAGGTTGCATGCATAGTCAATAGAGGTTTGAAGCAGTCCATCCCCTAAGGCCTACTTTGCTCCATGAGTACTTGGGTACTGAGTGGATGACTACAGTTCTGCAAGGAGAGTACCTGTCTGAATTAATAACAGCTTAAGTTTTAGCATATTGCATAGATAAGCATATACTAACGAATGGCTCACTACAATACTGAAACAGCAGTGTCAGAGTGTTTCGTGGAAGTGTAAGGATACAGACTGGAGAATTGAATGTATAAAACACAAGTTTGCACGTGCATAGAAGAGTGCATGCATAATGTATATGGGTTTGAAACAGACCATGCACTAAGGCCTACTTTGCTGCATGAGTACTTGGGTACTGACTGAATGATTGCAGTTCTGCAAGGAGAGTTCCTGGCTGAATTTATAACTGCTTCACTTTTAGCACATTGCATACATAAGCACCTACTGCTGAATGGCTCACTACAATACTGAAAGAGCAGTGGCAGAGTGCTTAGTGGAAGTGTAAGGATACAGATTAGGCAATTGAAGGTGTAATAGACAAGTTTGCAGGTTCATAGAAGAGTGCATGCTTAGTGTATAGGGGTTTGAAGCAGTCCATACCCTAAGGCCTACTTTTCTGCATGAGTACTTGGGTACTGACTGAATGATTACAGTTCTGCAAGGAGAGTGTCTGGCTCAATGTATAACTGCTTCACTTTTAGCACAGTGCATAGATACACACATACTGCTGAATGCCTCACTACAATACTGAAACAGCATTGACATAGTCTTTGCAGTAAGTGTAAGGATACAGACTGGGGAATTGAAGGTGTAAAAGACAACTTTGCATGTGCATAGAAGACTGCATGCAAAGTCTATGGGGTTTGAAGCAGTCCATGGCCTAAGGCCTACTTTTCTCCGTGAGTACTTGGGTACTGAGTGGATGATTACAGTTCTGCAAGGAGAGTGCCTGCCTGAATTTATATATAGCTTCAGTTTTAGCACAGTGCATAGATAAGCACATTGTGCTGAATGGTTCACTACAATACTGAAACATCAGTGTCAGAGTGTTTGGTGGAAGTGTAAGGATACATACTGGGCAATTGAAGGTTTAAAAGACAAGTTTGTAGGTGCATAGAAGAGTGCATGCATAGTGTAGAGGGGTTTGATGCATTTGATGCCCTAAGGCCTACTTTGCTGCATGACTACTTGGGTACTCACTGAATGATTACAGTTCTGCAAGGAGAGTGTCTAGCTGAATGTATAACTGCTTTACTTTTAGCACACTGCATAGATAAACACACACTGCTGAAAGGCTCACTACAATACGGAAACAGCAGTGGCAGAGTGTTTGGTGGAATTGTAAGGATACAGACTGGGAAATTGACGGTATAAAAGACAAATTTGCAGGTGCATAGAACACTGCATGCATAGTGTATAGGGGTTTGAAGCAGTCCATGCCCTAAGGCCTACTTTGCTGCATGACTTCTTGGGTATTGACCGAATGATTACAGTTCTGCAAGGAAAATGTCTAGCTGAATGTATGACTGCTTCACTTTTAGCACAGTACATAGATACACACATACTGCTGATGGCTCACTACAATACTGAAACAGCAGTGGCAGAGTGTTTGGAGGAATTGTAAGGATACCGACTGGGCAATTGAAGGTTTAAAAGACAAGTTGGTAGGTGCATAGAAGGTGCAAAGAAGAGTGAATGCATAGTGTATAGGGGTATAGAGTTTAATTACTCTTGAAGGGCTAATATGACAGCACAAATCCTAGAAATATAAATTCTGCATTTTAGTGTACAACCATGAGTCATTTTGCAAATACAAAGGCGATAACTAGTTTCAAATTCAATCAAAACTTGAAAAAATTATAGATTTGTAAGCACTTATGTGTCTGCAAACACAAAACATACGAAAATGCTTCACTAATAATTATTCATGAATATACACAGACGCACAGTGTGATTCTAGATAAAAAATATTAGACCTTGCGTTTTATCAAAACACATTTACTAGTCTAGAAACGGTAAAGTGACTAATGTGACTGCTGCATTTTACTATACAATCCAGATTCATTTAGCAAATAAATAAGCAATTTACTGCATTATTGGTGCCAAAATTACATAAAAAAATTGACACAATACAACCACAAAGAGGCAAAAGTGGGCTTGTAAATCTGCCCATAGTGTGTGCAGCAGTGTATATATGCTGACAGGTAAATTGTAGATTTCAAACACAAATCTGATTCTACACAAGCAACACTATTAATTACGCTTGAAGACCTAATATGACTGCACACACATTTAAGAAATATAAATACTGTATTTTACTGTACAACCATGATTCATTATGCAAATACAAAAAACAATATCTAGTTTCTAATTCTATCAAAACGTCAAATAAAAGATAGATAGTTAAGCACTTATGTGTCTAGAAACACAAAACATACAAAAATGCTTCACTCAGAATAATTCCTTAATACACACAGACGCACAGGGTGATTCAAGACAGAAAATATTTAACACATTTACTAATCTAGAAACAGTAAAGTGACTGCACACATTCCATATATATAACTACTACATTTCACTGCAAATCCCTCACTCATTTTGCACATACATAAGCAATTTGCTGCATTATTTGTGCCATCATTGCATCAAAAAAGTGACGCAATGGCAGCACAAAGATGTACAAAAGGCTTGTAAATCTGCCCCAGAGAGTTTCCAGTAGTGTATGTATACTGACTGGAAAATTATAGATTTGAAACACAAGCCTAATTCTAAACAAGCAACACTATTAACTACTCTAGAACTGAAAAAATGACTGAACACATTCTACAATTTTTAATACTGCACTTTACTGCACAAAGCTGACCCACCAAACACACTTACCAAATGCTTTTATCACAATGGTTATCCAAATGAAGACAAACTCAGAATGTGATTCTACACACTTTAGAAGGATAAACACATTACTCTTACTAAAAACAAAATGCACCACATACATTCTCTTTCAAGGTATCAACTCACCTTTCAAATTGATTTGTAAATTAAGAAGAATAGCAGTCACACAGCAGACATTCTTATACAGAATGTCTCTTCTTCAGTGTTTTTAGCAAAACCAGAAAATGGCACACTTTCCCTCTCAATTTACACATATATACATGTTAATAAGAAATCAAATTGCTTTGCACATTAATTCAAAACCAAGCGAACATTTCTATTGGCTGAACGCTTGAACCCTTTCCAACTGACATAACTTTGAACCATACCCCCAATTTGTTTTGTGCTGTTACCATACTAACAGATCATTTAAAACTCAACTGACCACAGTGGTCAAAAGTTCAGCACACTGTAAAACAGTCCTCCTCAACAAGTTTAGACTCTGCATAGGTATTTACTTATAAATACCAATAAAGAGAAAGGCTCTTGGTAGAACAAACCAATATCTAAACACATAAGCTTGATAGGTATCTGAAGAATTGTTTTTTTTTCTTTTTTTTTTCTTGCTAAGGTAGGCGTACGGGACAACTTAGACACCTCACAGCATATGTGGTACCGCCGCGCATGGTACGTGTACTCTAATTTTATCGTAAAAAAGAAAATAGCCCCTAACACAAATGTTTTTTATCCCCTGGGATCCCATCCCCCGGGGCTCATATAAAATGTTGGGGACCGTGGGGGGAGCCCCAATGCCCCCACGATCCCAGCCGGCTCCCCACGTCCTTCGGGAGCTTTTATGCATAGGGAGCAGCTAACATGCTGCTTCCCATGCAGAAATGCAATCGACTTTGGTTTTTGGAAGAGAGAGCAGGTTAACCTGCTTTCTCTTCTAAAAAACAAAGCAGTTTGCTATGGTAGGTTAGGAGCCGTCAGACTCCCGCCCTACCATACCAATCTACAGTGTCCCGGGGATAGGCACCCTGGGACACTGAAGGAGCTGGCCCAGAGGGGTGGTGGTCCCCAGGGCCACCACAAGGTTCCAGAGGAAGGCCGCGTGGCCCCCCACCTAACATTTAAAAGCCCCGGGGGTGGTGGTCCCTGGGGCAGGGGGGTCCGTAATGGACCCCCAATTTAAAAATGTAGTGCCCCGGGGAGGTGGCAGTCCCCGGGGCGTTTGGGAGGGCTTAATCCCCACCACATCTTTTTTATATGTTAAAAAAAAAGAAGCCCCAGGGGGTGGCAGTCCCCGGGGCTGGTCGGCCCCTCTAGGCCCTCATTCTTATTTTTAAAAAAGCCCCAGGGGGCGGCAGTCCCCGGGGCTGGGGGTCCCCTGTGGCCCTCCTACAATAAACACTCCCCCCGGGACTTGGCCCCAGGGGGCTAATTACCACAAAAATGACCTTCACGTTTTTTTTTCTTTTTCGCGGCATAGGCGTACCATATGCGTATCACACGATTTAAAAAAAATTATATTTTTTAGACCTTGAGGGTCCATGTCGGACACCCAGAGCAGGCCTAGGGGGTGAAGAAGTCCTATGGCAAATAACAAGGTTTTCCTCTCAATCTACACACTCAATTTATACACATATATGAACAAATAACAAATCACATTTATTCGCACATTAAATCAAGAGGAAACACACTTTTCTATTGCTTGACTTTTTAACCCTTTCCAACTGACAAAACTTTCAACCCTACCCCCATTCCGCATTCTGCCTGTTACCATAGAAACACTTCAGGGAACACTTAACTAGGCACACAGGTGAAAAGTTCATCAAACAATGTTGCAAATCAAAACAGCAAGTGTGCCTGACTTGTCAATATACGAGCTTATCTTAAGTAACGTTCTTTTCTATCACTTTTTGTTAACCAATAAATATCAGACTTTTAAAAAACAGAAAATTGCACCCTAGTTTTAGGAGTAAAATTTTATAAAACAACCAATAATTTCTTTGCTTTTTTCAAAACTGCATCTTATCCGCCATTTTAGAAAAATCTTACTTTTCAAACTGCCATTTCATTTACAGAGACAATCTGAGTGCATCCAGACCTCTCTTCAAGATGCTTGGAGCGTGGATTGTGGGACACAGCTATATTTTCGGGAGTCAAAGGTACACAGGACATAAAGGAATTCACAAAGACCTAGGTTTACCAAATGTAGACATTAAATGGATTGGACAGAGAGGGTTACAGTGGCACCAATTAATGCCATTGGTTAAATCCTTTTTACATCTCCAACACCCTGACCTCATAATTGTGCACTGTGGTGGCATTGACCTAGGCTCTTTGACTGGGGTAGGTCAGGAAATGTTTATAAAGGACACCTTTACAGAACTGATGTCACTTTTCCCCCAAACTGCCTTTGTGTATTCCAACATATACCAAAGACAGAAATGGAACTGGTCCAATCAATTTTGTCCACAGATTGAGAAATCTAGAAAACATGTTAATAAATCTGTTTCTGCTTTTCTCCGAGACAATAGAATGGGGTCCATTTACAACAACAATCTGCGTTTCAATATGCATAGCATCTATAGGAGAGATGGTGTACATTTTACAGATGAAAGGAACAGAGTCTTCCCCATGAACTTTAGACTCTGCATCGGTACTTACTTGTAGGTACTAAAATCTCCCAATAAACACAAGGGCTCTTTTTAGAGCAACCCAACCTCTCAACACATAAACTTGATAAATTTCTGAAAAATATTTTTCTTTTTCTTGCTTAGGTACGCGTACGGTACGTCCTACGAATCAGGCATCATACCTTGTAGGGTACACGTACCAAACGCGTAGACACCAGAAGATACACAAAATATAGGGAGGGGGCTGCGTGGCCCCCCTCATGTGGCTTCGTTTAGCCCCTGGGAACCCATCTTCCCGGGCCCGGCCAAATTTTTAAAACATTTTTTTGGGAGGAGGGGGGCTGCATAGCCCTCCTCCCGAGCCACTTCTGGCCCTGGGGACCCCATCTCCCGAGGCCAGCGAACCTACTTTTTTTTTATTTTTTATTTTTTGAGGAGGGGAGCCATGTGGCCCACCTCCATGGGCCACTTCCTACACTGGGGACCCCATCCCTCGGGGTTGACCCTCTTCATTGGGGACTGTGGGGGGTCCCCAATACCCCCACAGTCCCTGCCGGCTCCCCGTGTCCTTCGGGAGCCGGCATTGCTTTTCATCAGGGAGAGCAGCTAACATGGTGTTCTCCCTGATGAAAAGCAATCTGCTTTCCTATTTGAAAGAGAAAGCTCTTTCTTTCAAATAGCAAAGCAGTTTGCTATGGTAGGGCAAACTTTTTTTGGGGCCTTGGGGGTCCTTGTGGGACCCCCTAAGCAGGCCTGGGGGTCAGGGTATTGCAACGCTGCACCCTTTGCGTCTTTTGCACATTTCTTTTTCAGTATTCTTGTGCCTCGGTTCTACCAAGAGACAAGATGGTTGGCAACACTTCCTGGTTTGGAGTATTGACAGTCAGTTGTCTGCCAATTAGCATGCAGCTCGTGCTCGTAATGGTACACGTACTGTCCTCGGACGGTATGCATACGGTATTTCGTCTATAGATATATATATGATTTTACTTTTGATTTTCTTTGAAACTACTGACAGATTTACATCAACTCCACCGTTTTGCTAAATTTGGAGTCATTCCGTTCAGCAGTTCAGGCTGTAGCCTTCTCTGATGGTCCCTAAGGAAAATTGCATGGGGAAAACACGTTTTGGGACCCCCCTTTTTTCTCGTCCCCACTCCACGAATCACCCCCAAAACTTCAGGGAGGGAGCAGAGCGCCCCATCTTCTTTGAGAATTTCGCAAAGATTCGTCAACCGGCGCCAAAGTTATTCCAAATAGAATGTTGTGGATTTCCTATGAAAACTAGGTCCTAACTATAACTACCTACTGCTGACCGCCAGTAGGTAATACATATATATTACCTGTTTAAGTATAGGGAGGCAATATTTTTTGCATTCTATATTTTTTCATCAATATTTTTTACTTCTATATTTTTTACATCAATATTTTGTCAGTGAACCCTCTCTAACACCAGCTGTGGGTATGGGACCTGGAGGGTACCTCTTAGGGGCCACAACTCATTCCAGCAGAGGCCAGTTGCTGGGCCCAGGGCAGTTTTAGTTGTAACTGGTCAGCAGGAGAAGCAGAAAAGTTACAGAAGATTGCCTCTAAAAGATTGTTGTTTTCCTGTATTTTACACAGGAGTTCAGCCAACATACTCTTGGAGTTGCTTGTGAGTTCCTGCAGACAAGGCAAGCAGTGTGAGTCTTCCTTTAGAGTTCAGACACCTGGACTGTCCTTCTTCAGAGTCTACACTCCACTGTATGCCACACAACTCTATATTACTCCACTTCTAGGCAACTCCACTGTACAGGACTCCACTCTATGCTATTCCATCCTATGCCACTCCACTGCACGCCATTCTGAAATACAGTATTCCACTGTATGCCACTGTACTCTACGTCACTGCACCTAATGCCAAGCCACTCTACACCACTCTACTCTATGCCACTCAGGTCTATGCCACTGCACTCTATGCTAGTCCCACCTAAACTACTCAACTTGATGCTATTGCACTTTACGCACTTCACACTTTCCTCTACACTCTACGCTATTCCACTGTACACCACTCCACTCCAGTATGCCCCATTTCACCTATGCCACTACACTCTATGACACTCCACTGTAATACACTCCACTCTACGCTATTGTGCTGTGTGCCACTACAATGTATCACACTCCAATGTATACCACTTCATTCTGTGGCACTTCTCTCACTGTAGGGTATTACAGTCTGCACCACTCCACTCTTCGTCAGCTCCACTGCCCACAGTACTACTGTACGCTACTCCACTCTAAAACACTTCATTGTATTATAGTCTACTGTATGCCACTCCACTGTAACACATTCCACTCTATAACACTACACTCTATTAAAGAACACTTTTCAACACTCTCCTACACTCTAGTGTAGCACTGTACACTTAATGACACTCCACTCCAGGACAGTAAACTCTACGATTATTTTTTTAAATAAAAATAAAAAAAATAATGAAATTCAAATAAATAAAACAAAGGTTAAACCTTTTTTATTCTTTTGACCAAACTGAAAATACACAAACATCAGACATTCTTAAGTTATAGTTATACGTTAAATGTATAATTTATGAATCTCCTTCAAATGAATATAACTTTATTTATTCTTGAGCTACAAACAAAAGTTAAAGGACAGTAAAGTTTAATTACTGAAAGTATCCCTTTAAATAATAATGTATGCAACACCTTCAAATCATTATAACTCGCGCACCTCCATACACAGTATATTAAACTGAGTAGCCATATTACATTAACTCTAGCTCACCACCCTACCATGCACTGTGTTCTCATAAAAGATTTGATTTGCAATTTCATAACTGTTCTTGTAAATGCTATAATTTTCCTTGGTGTAAGTGAGATAATATAAAATTATATAAGCAGTGCATGGAAAAGGTGTGAGTTATAGTTACAGCAGAGGCTGTGTTGTGGAGTACTCTGCAGGTGTGTTTGAGAAGTTTGAAGTGTATGGGCTTGTGTATCAGGAGCAAGTTGTTGTGTAATGTTGGCTCAGCATGGGAGGTTGAGGTGTCAAGATTTAGTTAATCAGGAGCAGTACCCTTAAGATGCCCACCTTCGGGTGGCTTCAACTCTGGATTGAAAAGTGGCAGATGATCAAAGTTGTCAGATGAAGGGAAGGGAATTAGGAAGGGTACTGCGGGGAGGGAGACCTGGAAGTGAATGAAGCACGTAGTTAGAGAATGTCTGATCAGTGTCACCTCTGGTTATGCATATTACAGTTCACATCAATCGTATAAGGAGATATAGTCATTACCTGAAAAGAAATGAAGAATGTTCTTTGTGACCTTTACAATGAGGAAGAGTGATTAAGTACCTTATTCTCCAATATTAATGTCCAAGAAGTAGTCATTAAAGAAGAGTTATAAAATAACCGTATAGATTGTATGGATTAATCACCTTTTTCTGTACTGTTTATTCATGCAACTCTGGAAAATGTTTTCAGCTAATAAAAATACCAACTTGTTTATCTCCTTTGGAAATTGTCTCTGGTATTAAGCACTTAAACACAAACTGTATTGTTTGCCTTCTTGTCTACATATTGTAGGAATGCTCCATGTGTGTCTAGAGCGCATTCCCTTAGCAAAAGTATCACTACTCTCCTCTCGCGGCAACCAGAGTGAATGAAAGGAGAATCAATAAATGAACTGAGACAAGTTCTCAATAACGGCTCTCTCCTGCTAATAGCTTCGATGTGCAGCAGGGAACTTCAGCCTTCTGAACCATTTGATCTCTGAAACCAGACACACGAGGAACATCCAGAGAGCAACCGGTATCCTGTCACAGTTTAGGCAATAATCCACATTGAGCGGCGGACGTGACCGGTTTTATGGAGATGATCCGGGCACTTGTGGTGTCTCCTCTTTATGCAGGGCGATGCTCAAGGGTGCTAAAAACTAAAAAGGACATGGACAAATTTGCTTGTAAAATGACAAGCATCGATATTTGTCTGCCCATGGTGTGCAATGTAGAAACGTATGGAACCACTATGTTTCCTCACACAGTGTAGCATTCATAACAATTTTGTTCAGTTTTGCTTCCACCCTTCATTCAGTACATACAGCTTTCTGAAAGTTATAATTGCTTACTGTTTACTTGCACAGCATGATGAACCTATATTGTACCGCATGGTGAACCTGCACCTTTATACAGGCAAGTATATATATATATATACATCAGGCAAGATTAGTATTATGGGCAGAGGATTCCTGGCATGAGGACTAGTCTGTCTGCTATGTTTTGGATGGTCTGCAGCCTTCTTGTGACCTGGTTGGTTATCCATGCATACATGGAGTCCCCGTATCCAGTCTTCTAGTGATCAGGACTTGGCTTGACCATTTTCTTTGAAGTTTATCTACAGCAGTCTTATGGTGATGAAGCAGGACAAGACTGTTGCATTAACTTGGGAGCCATGGCCAATTTGTTGACTTTGATTATTCTGAGGTTTCTTACTTGTGAGCAAGGCTTGGGGCACCAGGTAGAGTCCCAAGGTGAGGCACCTTTCCCGAAGGTCACCACTTCGGTCTTTTCTGAGTTCAGTTTGAGGCACACTAATGGCACAGTCTTGATCCAAGACAATAACGACAACCTAGAAGCATTAGACTCCCTCTTCCCCATGCTCTGCGATGCCCCACCACATTCTCTCAGCACCAGTCTCGCATTCCCTGATAGCCCTCATCTCCCTGGGATTGCACAAGACACTCATAAGACACCTGCAATGCGAATCACCCTCCCCCCTCCAGAAACCAACCGACACCCCATCCACCCTTTCCTGATAGGTCTCAACTATCTCCCACCCTCCCTATTGAACCAGAGTTCAATCTCAGACGAGGTTCATACCGGACAACAACCTCCGCCCCCCCCCACATCCCTCCATACCCCCAACACCCCTGATACGCAAGTCAGCCTCTCCTCTCCAAACATCACCCTACACTCTGTCTACACTTCCCCAACAGTGCCAAAATATCTCCCACCCACCAAATCTATTCAGAACCCCGACACAGATGAGGCTCTCCAACCCCACGACAAATACTCTGCCCCGCCTTCTTCAATCCCCCAATCTCAACAGACAACCTGCAATCACATGGCCCCTCCCTCGATGCCTAGCTATCTCCCCCCACGGTCACACAAGAGTTGGCAGAGGGAACCACGCTGAGACCGCACACCCTCAGTATCGAGGACTCTCCATAGAGATAATTGGGGCAACTCCAACAACAATAAACAACACAGAGAGCCCAGTCCACATCCATACCTGACATCTTCATTTACTGACACCTCTCATGCTAACACGCCCAAGATCAAACAGCCTAGCTCTGCAACGTCCACTAACACGGCCCAGTCTCAGAGACCCAGATACAAAATTGCCACATCATCCTCCCGAGACTCCTCTTCCTTTCCCTACGTAAAGACGAAGCAGCGACTGGCCCTGCTCGAAAGCAAGCTAGAAACATTAATTCTTGGCCTTTCTGAAATATTACGTAACCTCATCACACTCAGAAACCCCCTCCACATTCACATCAGACACCCCCATACACCAAAGCTAACCACTCAAGGCGCGAGACCTAACAGCTCAGCTGGGACACAATCCTCCTCCCTACACAGGCTAAGAGACCCAAAAGAACAAAAGCCACCATGTCCACTAAGGAAGCAATGGATCTTGCCTCCATATTCATCACAACCACTAATGTCGTCCCTAGCTCCAGGATTCAGGTGATCACAGTTATGGGCAGGGACTGCCCCCCTCCAGACCTTTAGGGCCGCCAGCGCTACTCACCAATATCCCTAGGGCTCCTATAATGAAGTATCCTGTTAATGAGAGACCCAACACCAACATTAACTGCAGGTCGGCCCCCAAACATGCAACTGAATTGGCAAAGACCATCCTTACACACAACATTGACATCACAGTCATTACCGAAACTTGTCTAAATGAGTCCACGCCCCAGGCTTCACCATCATACACAAATACAGAAAAAAACAGAAGGGAGGCGGTTTAGCAATCATACATAGGAGCAGCGTAAAGGAAACTGACGCCCTCCAAAATAACTCTTTCAAATGTCTCTCTACAACCATTAAGATGACAACAAATCACTACTTTGTCATCTCCTCTACCACCCGCCGAGGATCACCGCCTCTTTCGGAGGACATCTCTCCTACCTATTAACTCACTCTTCACTTCAGGACTCTAACAACATAATTCTAGATGACCTCAACCTAAACTGGAAAGATGAAAACACTGTGCTAATCAAATCCCTAAATGATCTCCTAAGCAACCTCGATATTACACAACACTGCACAGAGAAAACCCACATCAAAGGATCCACCCTTGACGCCATTATCGCTCGTGCAGACACTGTTTCCATAGACCTCACTTGCCTATGGACTGGTCCGATCACCATATCATTCTGTTCCACCTAAACCAGAAATATCAAGACCAAACCTGCACTCGGGATCCTCCGCGCTTGGTGAGAAATCTAAGTCAAATTCCACTTGTAGACCTGGAGGAGAAGGTAAGCTCCCTCTTCCCCTCCCACGCGGGTGCTCTCTCAGTAACAGAACTCACCGCTCAGTTCAACAACACAATGACCTCGATTAAGGACCAAATAACCCCCCTGAAACTAAAAAGAACAAGAAACATTCCATCCAGATCATGGTTTAATACAGACTTAAACTCTGACAGAAGAAAACTAAGCGCGGCAGAAAGACTGCAGTAAGAGGGACATACAATAAGCACATAAAAAATGAAAAAACGTCCTTCTTTTGCAACACCCTTGACAAAGCAAAGAACAGACCTAAGAAGCGTTTCAGCCTCATCAGGCAACAAACCTCTAAACCCCCCATGACACAAATTATGGCCTCCAAAGACCTATGTGACAACTTTGCCAACTTCTTCATTGACAAAATTGCCAAGATTGAACTCTCCTTGGACATACAAAGCAGTCCTCAGTAAAGCGTTCACTGAGTTAGATGTTGTCACCCGCAAGCACCCTCCTTACTTATGGAAATCCTTCAACCCCATCTCTGAAACAGAGTTCATCAAGTTGATCTCCAACACCAAACCCTCAGCACATATTATGGATCCTTTACCAACCCAACTAGCAAAGAAACTTAAATATGCCTAACCCTGCTCTGGACTAAGATTGTAACCAGATCCTTGAGTACTGGAGTCATACCTGACTGTCTCAAAATCGGCCAAGTCACACCTCTACTGAAAAAACCTGGCTCGGACACAAACAATCTGTACAATTTCAGACCCATCTCCAATCTCCCTCTCCTGGCAAAAATTATGGAAAAATGTGTTCTCCTCCAACTCACTCAATACTTAGACAGCACCAACCTTCTCGATCCTCATCAATCAGGGTTCAGGAAAGGTTATAGCACAGAGTCAGCGATCCTAAATGTAATTGATGATATGCACAAATCTCTGGACAAAGGCCAGTGCTGCCTACTCTTACTCCTGGATCTATCGGTTGCATTCAACACAGTTGACCACAAACTATTCATGAAAGCACTTCAAGAAAGAGTAGGAGCAGACGAAGTGGTCTTACAGTGGTTCACCTCTTTCATACAGAACCGCACAAAGAGTATAAAAATCAATAACTTTTTGTCTGACCCACTCCCCATGGGTAGTGGTGTCCCCCAAGGATCAGTACTCTCCCCACAACTATTTAACAGCTATATGGAGCCTCTCACCTCCATACTGAAAAAACAACAACATTCCCTTCCACCTCTATGGTGACGATACACAAATCTATCTGGGAACCTCCTCCTACGAAGACATCAAAAGACTGAACAACACTCCACGAGAAGTCCAACACTGGCTTTCCCACAACCATTTAAAGCTAAATCAGGTCAAAACGGAGATCCTCCCCATCTCTAACAAAGAGGGAAACCCTCACATCACTGAATGGATAAAAGCCATTGAGGCTCTCAACCACAACCTCACCCTAGCTGAGTCTGCAAAATCGCTGGGAATTACTCAGGGCCCCAACCTAGATATAAACAAACACATCAAAAACTCTGCAAAGAGCAACTTCCTCAACCTTAAACTACTCAAAAAAATAAAACCATTAATCCCTACAAGTGACCTCAAACAAGCTACACAATCCCTGGTACTGTCCAGACTGGACTACGGAATTGCAACCCTCACAGGCGCAGCAAAATCTCATCTTGCTCCACTCACTTCAACTCAGCAGCTAGAATGGTCACCGGAGTAAAAAAATATGATCACTTCTCACCTGCACTAAGAGAGCTAAAATGGCTTCCTGTTGAAATGCGTGCCAATTTCAGAACCGCCTGCCTCACTCATTAAGTGCTACACACAGGTAAACCCGCCTGCCTAGCTGCTAAACTTCAGAAGGTTGGTCAGTCAAGAACACTAAGGAGCTCAAACACTCCTTATCCCAAAGAAACTTTGCAGACATAAAACCTCATCTCGATCCTTCGTGGGAAATGCGCCACAAATATGGAACTCCATTCCAGTCCGTATCAGGATTAACCGCTCCTACTTAAAATTCAAAAGGCATCTCAAGGACCTCCTCCTCACCCGATCTTGCCCAAATGGACAGCTATAAACCATGGAAGCACATGAACACTCATCAGCAATTGACTTCCTCCTCACCCCCCCCTCACCGGTGGATCCCTTCTAGGAGTCACTGGATACTCAACGACCACTGAAGCAAGGCATCATTTGTTCCCGGTACATACTACTGTGATAACTGTCATATGCTCCCTGTACATTATACTGAAATAACTTACTTTACATGTAACATTTTGCTATCCACATTGATATTATGTATGTAACAATTGGCCTAATGTATCCTACGAGTGATTCATGCTATAAAGTGCTCTGATATCTTCGGGTATGGCTAGCGCTATATAAAACTCATAAAATAAAATAAATTAATTACATTCATGCATGTAGTGAATTTGATGCTGGTACTGGGTGTATTGTCCAAGAGGGACAGAATCAGTAATGTGTGGTTTATTTATTTATTTAGGAGATTTATTGAGCGCACAAATACCCGTGAGTGTCTCGGCGATAGTTGGCATATATGAAGATGTTTATGTTGTGGGCCCTTATGATGTCGGCCAAAAGATTCATCTAGATGTTGAGGGGCTTTGGACTGAGTGAGGAGCACTGTGGGACTCCACAGATTTGTTTTCCTTCTTCAGAAGGTATGTTTGGGTTCTTCTGGTGAGAAAGGAGGAGACCCATTTAAGGAAGTGTCCCTAGATACCTACTTCTTGAAATTTTCAGATCAGAATGGAATGGTATGCTGAATGCTACTGATATGTTTAAAAGGGATGTATGACGTTACAACGCATGATTTTACCACGCATGCTGTTACAACGCAGTTTTTACAACGCATACCATTACAACGCATAGCGCTTTGGGGTGCTGGATAGTGAATAGTTTAATTTACTATTCCAACTCCAGTCCCCGTGGACACTAGGGAAGGTGTTGGCTAGTAAATTAAATCTATTCGCTAGCCTAGAGCGCCCCCCAGCGCAATGCGTTGTAATGGTTTTCGTTGTAAAACCTGCGTTATAATAGCACTGCGTGGTAAAGGTTGCGTTGTAAAGGATGTTTCCCATTTAAAAGAATAAGGGCTGAGGTTTCCGCCATCTCAAGGGTCATCCGGTTGTCTTCCATTGCTATTAAGAGGGCAGTTTCTGTGCTGTGGTTGGATGGGTCGGGAAGCAAATTTATCAGTTGGCAGTTGCTGAGTTTGGTCGGGTCGGCCAAGGGTTTATTTAGGAGGGTGTTGATGGCTGGGTCTTTCTATGGTTCCGGAAAGGTGACTATAGTAATGAAGGTGTTGAGGTTAGGGTTTATTTTTATTTTTATTTATTTTGAAAGTTTTATATAGCGCGAACAAGATCTTTGCAGATATCAGAGCGCTTTACAGAAGAAGGTTGTAGCATGTGAGTACATATCAATTGGGGTGGGGAAGGTACAAGTGGGAGCATAGTTGGACTCAACAGCATATTCAGGTCAGACAGATGCATTCAGATACAGATACATAATAATGATAAAGTTAGGAATATATACGTATAATAATACCACTGTAAGATGCAGACACCCTATCTTCGTCTGGCGTGTAAATATATGTGGTAGCAATCGGTGCATCCAGGTGAGGAAAAAGTGGAATGTGTAGGATACAATTAGGAATATATACCTATAATAGTATCACTGTAGAATGCCGACACCCTATCTTCGTCTGGAGTGTGAATATATGATGTAAATATATGAGGTAACATCGGTGCATTACAGGTAAGGAAGAGTGAAATGTGCAAGATCCAACTGGGAATATAATGCTCCTGTAAATAAAATACCCCAGTGAACATATAATATAATAGCATACGGTATAGCAACATATTATACCATTGTAGAACGGCAGACACTCAGTCCTGAGGAACGTTAAATTACAGAGAACAAGGTGTAAGTGTAGGTATAGTACTGATAGTATATAAGGGCAGGATACCAGTGCAGACAACAATTACATGAATCAAAAATCACAGATCAAAGTGACATTAATTAGCAACCAAGAAATATGAGGTAGCAAACTGTGCATTACCAATGTTCAAAATACAGGTAGTAGTGACACTAGAGAGCAATCAAAATATATGAGGTAGCAGACTGTGAATTACAAATGTTCAAAATACAGGTAGAGATGACCCTAGAGAGCAGCCAGACATATATGAGATAGCAGTCGGTGCAATACAGGAGAGAAGAGTGAGAATGTGTGCAGGTTGCAGAACTGTGTAGAATAGTGCAGAATACAAAAGAAGAATGCGATATATGGGAGAGCAATCGGTGCATAACAGGAGAGGAAAGCGGGGATGGGTGCAGGTTGCGGAAATGTGCAGAATAGTGCAGAATATAGGTTCAAGTATACTGCTGATCGAATATAAGAGCAGAGCACAGATGAAGCCAGTAGTGTACATGAATCAAAAATCAAGAATCGGAAATGACATTAGTTAGCCACCAAGGTATCTGAGGTAGTAGTCTGTGCATTACAGGTGTTAAAAATACGGGTAGTAGTATAATACTGCATTGATAGGTATAAGAGGTGCTTTGAACATTACAAATGTTCAAAATACAGGTAAAGTAAAGTCTGTGGTGGGTGGGATTGGTATAAAAAGGCCAGATCTTAGGTTATGATTAGATGGCCTCCCGAGTAACACATGCAGAAACCAGCGTCTTTTGTAGTAGTCCTTTGTCTGTTGTTGAAGTCCTTTAGAGAGTTAGGTTTCCCTTTCTACTCTAGGGCAGGTCTGGTTAGTCCATCATCTGTGTTAGTTGGTGGGGAGGAGAAGGTACAGCTCCAGTGTTGCAAGGAGGAGAGGAGCGCGTCTTATCTCTATTTTGGTGACCCCTGAGCTCATTGGTATGTAGCCTCATGGTCATCTGGTGGGCAGTGGAGGAGATTTATGGCTCTTCTTTATGGCCGCTGCCATTTTAGTTAGTGGAGAGTGCAGGGACCGCTTTGAACACAGCATTAATTTTGCATGCCAGTACCGCTGTGTTAGATCATTCAGAGCATTCATAGTAGTTATTTGCGTGTCTAATACTTCAGGAACCTCAAGAACACCGTGCTCACCATGCTGCAACAGTGTTAATCAGGACAAGCAGCTCCCCCACTCGCCTGTGCAGACACTGCATTTGGGAGCAGACTAACTTGTACTTGTGCGCCAATTATTGGGGGGGGGGCGGCGGAAGGGCATCTGACTGAGAGACACGATGGGAGCAATGATCCACGATCTCACCGAGAGTCTCACGGGGGTAGGGTTGTCCTCGCTCACCTGCACTCGTTCATACCGCTCCCCCCCCCCATCTGCAAGGTTACATCCCCGATCACAGCTCCAAAACATCTCAGGGAGTAGAGTGGGGGGGGCGCAGAGCACAGCTTGCAGAGTGGGGGGGACACAGAGCTCACCTTGGCAGCAGTGCGCTTGCTTTCTCTGGTGTCGCCGTGTTGTGTAGATTCCGACCCGGAGCCCTGGAGCCCCGGTGCAGCACTCAGGCAGGAGCTCAGCGAGCAGGACAGCCCGTGGGGCACCGGGGGTCTCGGCGTTGATTGCAGCTCACCTTGGCAGCAGGGCGCTTCTTCCAACGGTGTTGCCGCGTTGCGTAGAATCCGACCCGGAGCAGCAGTCAGGCAGGAGCTCGGCGAGCAGGACAGCACAGCTCCCGACAGAAGTCGCTCTGCCCAAAACACACAGACAGGGCAAAAACCGGGGCCGCTCCAGCTGCCCCATTAACCCGAGCTTGTTGATCCACTGGGAGGGGGGAGGGGGGGAAGCCTCCCGCCAGAGCGCTGCTGCAGACAGGGCACACCGGAGACGCTTAGATGCCCATTGCTCCCTTCTCGTTGCTCCACAGTCTCCCCAGCATCCCGCCGGAAAACGCTGCCCAACGCACACAAACAGGGGGCACAGCCGTTCTGGGTGCCGAATGCACCGATCTCTTTGATCCACTGGGAGGGGGGGGGAAGCCTCCCGCCGGCGCGTCCTCTATCACCCGCTCCGGATCTCTAAGTACCCACTCCCGTCCGCTTGTTTCCCGCCCCGGCGGCTTCAGTGACACTGATCACTTGCCGGCGGTGATTGCAGGCAAGCAGAGCACCTCCACACTCAAGGGGGCACTTGGATGCAGTCGTCTGCCCGGAGCCTCCTAGGCGTCCTCATCATCGTTCCGGTCTCAGTACCGGTGTAAGCGTGGTGATCTTCAGGCGGGTTGGGTACAGGCGATGGTGATATTCAGGCGGGTCGGGTACAAGCGGTGAACTTCAGGCGAGTCGGATTCTCAACTCGGCTCAATTCCAGCCGTCCTGGGTTTCGTCGAGGCTGCAGGGGTCCCAGTCGTCACTGCTGCAGGTCCGTGTTTTAGGGCGATATTCCAGTTACTCTTAATCCAGTTACTTTTGTTCAATCCAGTTACTTGTTACGGTCCGGTTGCTCATTTTTCTCGCCAACGGTGGTGCGTGCTATCAGGGATAATTCCAGGAAAGGGATCCCCAGCACTAGGAGCTCCGGACCGGAGCTCCTATCAGGCGGCCACCTTGGTCTTAGCCTTAGTTGAGGGCCACATTGATGGTGACCGCTTCTTTGTTGAAGGCGAGATTGGGCAGAGGTCTGCTGCGGCCCTATAGTATATGGTCCTCATAGTTGTTGTGGTTTCCGCTGTGTTAATGGTGTCCCACGGCTGTTTTGTTTTTGTTCGTCACTGGGAGACTTCTGGAGAAAGTCAGGGAGCAAGGTTGTGGGGCAAAGTGACTGTATATGGCTGTGATCTTGGGGAGCAGCCATCACAACGCGGGCATTACCACGCGCTGCCATTACGACGCTGCTTTTGCAACGCAAGAGGGCGCTTTTGGAAAAGGAATAGTTTAATTTTCTATTCCAACACCTTCCCTACTGTAAAGTGGGCTGGAGTTGGAATAGAAAATTAAACTATTTCACTATCCAGCGCTTACAGCACAAGTCGTTATAACGACTTGCGTTGTAAAAACAGCGTCGTAATGGCGCGCGGGGTAAAAGCCCGCGTTGTAATGTCATACAACCTGATCTTGCTACATAAGAAGTGTGATCAGTTGTTACACAGCTTGTGTGATGGGCTGAATTTGTCTGTGGTAGCAGTGGGTCTGGTGAAGTCATTGACAATTTCAGAGATTTCTTTGCCACTGTTGTAGCTGGCACTTATTCATTAGACTAGAGCCCTCTAATCATATCTCAGAATAGCGTTTTGTCTTCCACTTCCCTTCTACTGGTTCATCCTTTCAGTTCCAGATGGAGAGTCGCTTGAGGTTTTCAATGAACCAGCTGGCGTGTTTTCTAGTTTTTGCTGAGTGGCTTTGCTTCTTGGAGGCCAGAGTGTCAGTGCAGTTGGTGATCCACTTACTGAAGTTATAAATGTTCAAGAGGCCCATAGGTTCTGCTTTGTTCTCGTGAAGGTGGTCTCCCAATCCACCTCTGTTAATCGGTTTTAGTGTCAATGTGCTGGGCCAACTGTGGGAATTCTTCAGTGTAGATGGAGTTGATTTTGAAACTGTTTATGTTGTTTTCTGTCCAGGTGACCGGTCTTGGAATGTTGATTGTGAAGATGATGATGATGGATGTGAACAAAGGAGCTTGGATCAGTCCAGCGGTGTGGTGGGCTCAGTGACACATAGGATTAGTCCCAGATTTACAAGGCTTACAAGAAGGGCAGAAGAGTTGGTGTCAGTATGGTATTCTAGATGGGAATTTAGGTCCCCTAGGAAGATGAATGTACTTGAGTTAAGGACTAGTGTGCAATTAATTCTGCAATGTTGCTAACATAGTTGGCGTATGGACCCACGGGCAGATAGACTAGAGTTCCACTCTGGGTGAAGTTTGCTTTGATTTATAATTTTAAATTGAGGTGTTGTGTGCAGTATTTGCAGGCTTCAGAGAAGGGGGTTCAGTTGAAGATGTATTTGTAGATGATGGAGATTCCTCCTCCAGCCATGTTTAGGTGGTCTTGCCTAGTGATGTTGTATTCAGCAGGGTTGACAATTGCAACGTCCGAAGTTGAAGCTGTCGTCATTCATGTTTCCTTGGGAAAGAGGAGGTTTGGAGCATCACGTGGGATGCTTACTGACCATCCAGGTGTTAAGCAACATGAATGATATTGATGTGTGAGAGATGCAAGTATGTTTGCTGGTAGGTGTGAGTGTATGTGAAGGGTTGGGTGTGTGAGTATGTTCTTTGATGGAGTTACAAGAGCAGTGTGCAGTTGAAAGCTATTTCCGTATTGTGTGGTGTGGTGCACCAGCACAGGGTGATGTGATGTCTTGAGTTGATGGTGCAAAGCAGAGTGTTGTGTTAGAGGTGAGTCGGGGCGGGCCATGGTTTCTGATTATCGCCCAGTCCAGGAGCAGACCAGTGTAGATGGACTCAACTTTGGGGCACCACCGACATGCCAGCAGCATACACACTGTGTATCCATGCTACATCGGACATTACATATATGTCCTGTGAAGGTGTACAAGCGCAGGAAGTGATGGGTGGGGCTGAGGCGGAGCACTATGGTATGGAAGGCTAGAGGTTCAGGAAACAGATAGGGAGCAGGGGAGGAGAGATGGGTGCAGAGAGGGCAGAAAATGGGCCCATGAAGACTGGGCACAGAGAAGATGGTGAGACACGTCACAAAGGTCACAAAAGAGCAAGTGATCTAGAAAACATTGGAAAAAGAGCAAGAGAAATACCACAAACCACAAAAACAGGCAAAAAGAACAAGAAAAAAACATACAATAAATGAGAGAAAAGTTTCACAGAGTGAGAGATGTGGCACAAAGTCACAGTGAGAAAGAGAGGGAGAGAGAGCAAGAGAGAGTCAAGGCAGGTGCCTCAATCTGCTAGAGCCAGGTACACAGGGGTCATGTCCGGTCAGAGGACCGGTCGCAGCTAAGTCCAGGGGACTGTGCCTATGTGACCTAGTGCTTTCGGTTGTCTTAAATTACTTTGTGAATTAGGGCCCTATCTTTTAATAAATATCACGTTGATAATTACTATATTGCATGCCATATTTTAGCTACTCTTGCTTCACAGTTTATGCATGGATAGTGCTGTCGTGCTGCAATCCTAGGACCTCTCTCCCTCTGACTCCTTCTTTATATTTTGCCTTACCATTAAATTTCCTGTCTGCTATATTTCTTATGTGCCCACAGTAACAGACTGTTGGCTGGGAGTAACACTGTTTACGTATTTAATTCATAAGTGGCTGGCTGACAGGTTGTGAAAAACCATTTTATGTAACTGAGTGATGGTAAATTAAATTCCTCTAGTCAAGTTATTTTGAAATTAGGAATTTCTTCATGTTTTATTAGTATGAACTGGCAATACATGGTAAAATTCCCATGCAAATGTAGTATGGCTCTGTGTAGGACAACCAGGAGTATATAAATGCGTATGCTTCATGTGTTAAGGTTTAAGGAGAAATAGAAACTAAAGACTTCTGAGAAGATTCCTCTTCCCCATCAATACAGGCAATGACCCAATCTGCTTAACAGTTATTTTTAGTTTGGGTAGGATTAACAAATAATTAACATTTACATACCTTTATAAGTTATCCAACAAGCACCAGTACACGTGTGGGGCTTTATGAAGCAGAAATCTCTAACATAATTGCTGAATTGCTGTCACTTATGGAAAGAGAGTAACTCGAAGTGAGAAATGAAAATGTTTATTATTCAGAACCTAGTGCACAAGGAGCTAGAGAACTGATTTGATTTGGGTATTAAATATAGAGGTAGTGGGAGGTTTACATGTAGGGTTATAAAATAGCAAAATAGATCTGAGGTTGCATTATGGAAAATGCACCCTATCCATGTCTGGGCCAGAAGCACACACAATTTTCTACACCCACTGCAGACAGCAGCAGTGTACCAAACTACATTAAAATGTGCTGTCCCAGCTGCAGGTGCAAACTCGGCCTCTGTTGCATTAAGTGCAGCAGTCAAATGTGGGTCAGAGGTTTGAGACTGCTATTCTGTATTTTAATGCAGAGGGACTGGGAACACATTGAGGATGAGGAAGGGACCCTCTACAAGGCAGAGCAGTGCGTCACTGGACCCAGCGCAAGGGTGGCTGGGAATATCCCTGGGACCCCATGAGGTCCTGCTAAGGGGCATCCTCAATGGGATGCATTGACTGGGCACCAGTTTATTGGTGGCACAAAATTAATGAGCCACCAGATGGCTATTGCTCTTGTACCTGTATCTGTAATACCATCAAGGGCAAATATGTTGCCTCATTTGTAAGGGGCCATGCCCCCAGGCCAATACGGAGACAACTGCTTGGGATCCATAATACAGAAGGTAGTGTCTGTAGTCTACTTTCTGTAACATGACCACTGGATTTCTCAGTTCGCCACACGATTACCATCATACTTCTGCTGGGAGTAATGGAAAATGATGTCTTGCCTACAGACAGGACACCTTTCTGGTTTGTGACCGCACTTTGTAGGTGGAAGCCTTGCTTGGACTTTTTTGACTAATCTAGGGCTAGGTTTTTGCTCATCTGATTGGAGGAGAAGTGTATTTGTTATAACCTTGGTATCCCAGGGTCCTAGAGTCAAAGCATTGCACCTATAAACCAGGGCATAATCTAGATCCACTAGATACCCCTCAGAGCTCCCTCTGACTGTAGATTTCCAGAGGAATGTTTAGTCTTCAGCATTTGTTACTGCAGATTGGTTACAGTGTGAATAATCTACAGGAGGTAATATTGCAGAAATGTGCATGTGCATGGGTATGTATGTTTTGTTCACCACATGTAAAAACTATCCCCTACACCTCTGAAAATACAGCGCACACTTTAGGAGACTAAGTACACTGAAGACATATTTTTACTCTGTATACAGTTAGTTACTGAGAAGAATTAAAGAGCCATATCATAAACATGTTGAACAGGGCTCAAAACACAAAGCAACCGGGCATAGTGCAATGGACAAACATGCAACCAATATAATTCTGGGTTACATTTGATAGCATTCTCCCATTGTGTGATTACATTAAGGCTCTCGTTCTGAGACTCAAACAGAAAAATCAAAAACACTTCTCTCTTCTTACGAAGAGCAGTGTCATGGCTTCCTCTATATGGGACATTTTTTTTCAATTAACTTCCATCGGAAATCCTTCTCAGAGTGATTTATTTCTAACCAATGTTGAACAAGGGATGCAGAAACCCTGTGATTGTGGATATTAGATTTGTGTTCTCCTATTCTCATTCTGCACTCGTTCAGTTTCTCCAACGTATCCAAGTCCAAATGGGAATAGGATGAGATATACGATGTTTCAGGTCCTACAATTGGTTATGCCTCTCAGTCTAATAGTTTTTTCTCCAATGGTTACAATACTATAGCATTCTCACAGGCATGGCACGTGCCACATTTGTGATGTCCCTTGACTGGATGTGTCTCAGTAATCGACTTTTGGCAAAAGCGTTCTCTATCTCTCAATTCGGCATTCACCTAAAAGTTATGCAGGTTTTTATTTTTTGTTAATGCAAAAGTTGGTCAGGCAAGTTTGACATCATCATTGTTAATGTTCTAGAGGTGCCACTGAGAGTTAACTGCGTATCTGATCTTTTGATCAAGTTTGGAGTACCATGTGACACAGACTAACTTGTCTTCTATCTGTTCATTTTTGGTCTCAAACATGCTGTCTCTGTTGCAATATATAGCTCTTTTGAAAGAATCTGGAAAAATGTTTTTGGATACCCTCCATCTAAAAGTTTAGATTTAAAAACTTTGGGATCCCTCAAAAATTCCTCAATATTAGTGCAATTTCTCTGTGGAGGTAACACTTGACTAAAGGGAATTCACTGTTGTTGACAGCAAGGATGGAAGCTACTGAAGTGAAGGAGCATATTCCTAGCTGTAGGTTTAGTATATAAGGAAACTTGAAGTTTTTGACTACAATATTCTATCTATATGTCCAGAAATTCTACCTTCTCTGTGCTAGTTTTCACAGCAAATTTCAGATGGATATCACATAGGTTGGTCCATTGACAAAATTAGTTTAGATCATCCTCATGTCCGCACCACGTGAAAAAGATGTTATCAATGAAACTGGACCAGTGGGTATGATCTCATCAAATGGGGACATTTCCTTATAGATATACTTGGTCGCGTAGCTACCCATATAGAGATTTGCTATACTAGGGGCACATGCTGCTCCCAAATTCACTTCCTTGCTATGCTGGTAAGCCTATCCATCAAATTAAAAAACATTTTCATTAAGATCTATCTCCAAACATGGCTGGATGAAGACATGGTTAGAATTTTTGTTGTCCTTGTTCAAAAAACCTTAAGGGCCTGGGTTTGAGGCACGTTCGTGTATAGCGCCTCTATGTCCATATTTACCAGAAATTGTTTTGGGATATTAAAGGGCAAGCCTTGTATCTTAGAAATAAGATGACCAGTATATGTGACATAGGACAGAAGTTTATTTATCAAAGGTTTAGACAAGGGTTCATGGGGCTGGTCCTATGGTGGATACAAAGGGGTGCAAATGTGGGTTAATAGTGTCTTTATGTGTTTTAGGAATCCTACAGATGACTGGTATGGGAGTATTGGTTGGTGTAAGGAATGCTGCTTCCTTTTTACAAATAACACCTTCCAGCACTGCCATTTCCACAATGACATGTTTTTTTTTCTTTTAGCTTCATTTCAGGATCTCCTCTGATCTTTCTTTAGTGTTTTGGTATCCTAAACAGTTCTAAAATGTTGGTTTTATAATCCTCTGTGTAGAGAATAACTCCCTTGGTCACATGGTGTGACAATAATAGTACTGTTGTCCCTCAACAAATTAAGGGCTAGATATTCCTGATGTGACATATTGGGCGGGGGAGGTGGGAACAAATCTATGTACTTGCAACATTTTAGAAATAACTGTCTTTTCAAAGATTTCCACTTCCGGTTCTATCTGATCTAAACTTGGAATAAAGCTAGAAGGTGGTTTCAGACCAGACTGGTTCTCTTCGGTCATAGGTTCTTGGGTCATTTACTTTTTTTGTCTAATCTGTCAAATGAAGGCATACAAATCTTTTATCAATTAAAATCTATCAATGGATGTAGATTGGACTAGGCTAATCTCCTTTGTCAAAATATCCTCTGCCACATAATCAATATTTTCTACAGATAGATTGAAGACAGGTATGGTTTTCTGTTTCTCTAACATTGTTGGCTCCTGGTTTGTAGATATTCCTGAGGCAGAAAAAAACTGAATAAATGATGGACCCTGCCTAGAGTAAGCACCTGACTAACTTTCCCCCGTGAGGTATCTTAACCCTTAAGTTTAATCAAGGGGGTTGTGTGCACACTGAATGGCACCCATCATCACTGTGCCTATTCCCTAGGGAATTTTGATTCAGAACAAATTACAGCAAAGGTGCACCACAAAACACAAAACAGTAAGTGCAAACGATATCTGAGCAAAATAACGAGATATTCCTCAGAGATGTTGAAGTTCTTCTTTGAATCTTTATTTTCAAGAGGCAATAAAACACATACAGCCGACGCGTTTCGTCCCAAACTGGGACTTCTTCAGGGCTGTCGGTAAAGAAACATATATACATACAATTAATCTTTATGTACAAAACTCGACTTACAATTAAAAAACATTAGCAGGACCGAAACATATTAAAAGCATTGCTATCATAGACGTGGAGCATATGCATGCATTAAGTGTTGGGACTAACCCAACGTCAATTTTTTACAGGGAAGTGCAGGATGGCCTGAGAATATGTACAATGTTTACAATTCAAATTTACAAAGTTACAATACAAAAATTACATATTAGAAAATTCCACATACATCTTACGGTTTCCAAAAAAGGAAGCGGAAGTGTACACATGGTATAAGGCCCTTGTATCTGACCATGATACTAAGCGGGAGGTGAATTGGTGAAGGAGAACTAGTATGAATTTAGTATGACATTAAAGGAACAGCCCATTATGAAAATGATGTCAATACATGAAAGCAATATTGTGTTGTGGATTATGCTAGCACAAAAAGCGTCTTAAAGAAAAAGGGATCAAGTAAGGTATATAATCCTAATTTTACATTTGCCTGACAAGTCATACCAATGGTCCAATGCCCATTTACCTTTAGATCAGTTGGACGTCGCATATGTGGGCGAACAAATGAGGAAACGGGGTCCAGGGGTCACCTTCCCGGCTAATATAATCCTGTTCTATAGTTGTTCTATCGAAGGTTGATTAGCTTAACTGGGATATGAAAAGAAAAAGGGATATCTATTTCGCAATAACATACAATGTTATTATGTTTCTTAGACAACAGAATGGCACAGTTCAATAACCCTAATGTCGTCAGCCTGGAGGGGAAATTAAGCTCCCTATCACCAGTCCAGTTCAGTATGAGAAGCAACTACTTACTATAAGTTTATTAGTGGTTAACAGAGGAAGAAGTGTCAATGGAGTTCTTTTTCGAAGGTGTGGAGATTCATGTCACCTTGCTCACAATAAATGCTCAGTCCGTATGCTAGAAGATATAAAGACGCAAATAGCCAGCTTATAACATGTGCTGGGAATGGTAGCATAACTGTATACAGACAATATAGAGCCAGTGGTCAAGGGTCACGTGCAAAAAGAATAAATAACTGACATATAGTAGTTACCTGAGTCAAGGTTAGAACTGGTGTTGGACTGAAGGTCCTAATAGTCCAATGGAAGAGGGAGTGGGCACTGTGTCCCAGTAGGCCTGTTAATGAGAAGTAAGAGGAATTCTGTTTAAAAGAGGAGTCTAACTCCAAGCATATAAGAACACCGAGTTCTGAATTACTTTCTTTGAATGGGTATAACCAGTATAAGCATGGTCCCAAAACACATTGCCCCAGTGGGTGGAGTCTAGGTTACAAAAACCAAAGACTAAACCTTAAGTGCTTAGTAGGCTATTGATAGTCCACAGTGTCTTAAGTAAGATGATGTTCTGGCTAGTAACTGCCAATATCCAAAATACACAGTCATTCCAATAAGGCAGATATGCCCAACCCCTGACCTAATCTGTGGACCAATAGTGATTCTGGCATACCAGAAAGGATCCACTGGTTACTAGCAGGCAAAAGTACTCACCGTTCTTGATAAAACGGCCGGCACCCATCCACAGCCCTCGACCTGATGACACACCCGTAGCGACGTCGTGTTCAAGTATTGTGAGCCCTCGCTACCCATTTTATAGCTCAAGTTAATTGATTGAGGATCTGCACCTGTCAAGTTTCCCGCCGGCGCGAGTGAGCGCTGTGTAAAATGACAGGGGCAAAACGCGATACCGACTTGTGTAAAGCAGGCGGCCATCTTAGAATGTCTAAAGGGCGCACTGGGCTCTCTATTACTCCAAGTTCGCTGCCTGAAGCGTTTTTCTAATTTCATCCTCCATATCGTCCACTATGAATTTTTTAAGAGATCACAATATTAAAATATTTCTACGCTTAGTGACCGCATCAGTATACGAACTCAAAGGGCGAACGGAGTCTGGGATAATTGTTTGTATCCATCGTACGTGTAGTCCGATCCTTCGTAAGGTGCCGCCAAGGATAAAAAGCCGCTTTTTGGATAAGCAAAGGATATCGGCAAATGTGGCGACGGGGCTTCTACAAATGGTTCGCGGTCTATCTGTGCGCAATGATAGCAGCCATCTTAGAGTGTCCAAGGTGGTTGCCTTACTCATTGTCAGGTTCGAGCCATTATGCCCGATATGAAGTGGTTGTATGACATACCAACTGTCCCCAGTATCCAGCTGGAAAAACTGGATAGCCGTAATTAATGTTTACCTCAAAGTATAAATGAGAAAAAAGAAAAAAAAAATTATTTTTTTCTTCGAAGGGGGTAATGGAAAAGATTATCAAAAGACTGTTGTTTGTGTTACCAAATGCGTCCGGTGGTTTAAACCAGAGGAGAAAACACAAAAAAGCTACCAATAATCTCTACGGGACGCAAGGGCATGTTATTGGAAGATGTACCACAACACACGTGGTCCAATATATGGAGGAAGTATTGTAAAGGCGGCGGCCATCTTTGGCTGTGTCTCAGATTGAGTGATGGGAGCGGATGGTGAATTGGATTAATGCTTTGGGGCTGAATTGGAAAAGAAAGACCTTCTGATTTCTAACAGGAGAGCATTGTTCCAGAGAACAGGTGGGAGGTGTTGGGTAAAAAGGGACCCTGGTGTTCAATTCCTCATGGGCATCTGCAACTTTATGAAAACGTGTGATGCTAAGTCAGATTCTAGTGTTAGATTGTGCAAGAGAAGAAGTCAATGAGGTACCATAGTATTCAATACCCCATCCGCCTATGCAGCATGTGCATATGGGCTCCAGACAAAAATACAGTATTTTAAATAATTCCACATTTTCACAAACAATTACACAAGTAATTCAAGAAGAGACAGATATAGAAACAAATTCACAGTGTATACATATGTGAACCACTATTTTGTTGTCAAAAGCATGAAGATGAGTCATGCTAAACATGATTCTAAGTCTTAAGCATGTTTCTAATCTTAAGTGGTCTGTGTGGTGGAACCAGAACAGCACAGGGCATAGAGTGAACAAATACAGCGGGTTACTCCAAGAAATGATGTAACTCATCTTCGGTGTTGTGGCCGAGTTCTATACAGCGTAGTCTACATATCCAGCCCGCCTCCCGTTGCCTTAGCGCCAGTTCCCTATTGCCTCCCCTAGGGTGTGTAGGTTGGTGATCAATGCCCAAGAACCATAAGTTATCTGTATCTTTATGGTGTTCCTGCATATGGAAGGTCAAGGGATGTCTCATATCCCCATTCCGTCTTGCACGGACATGTTCTTGGATGCGGGTTTTTAGGGCTCTCTTGGTGCTTCCAACATATATCTTGTTACAATCGCAACCCAAAATATAAACCACATATTTTGTGTTGCAGTTGATCAAGTGATCAATTGTATAGGTTTTGTTGGTGTTGTAGCAGAATTCTTTGGTTCTATTTTTGCCCAGTGCGCACATGTTGCAATCGCTGCATGTAAAGAAACCTTTAATGGGAGTGGTTAGCCAATTGGTCCGCTTTTTGGACTCCACATAACTGGGGCAGAGGATGTTCCGAAGATTTCTTCCTCTCCTATAGCATACTTTAGGTGTCCTGGTAACTGAATCTTTAAGGCTCGGTATATCCGCAATCAGATGCCAATGCTTTCTTATGATGTTAAAAATTGTGCTGCTTTGGTCGGAATATTGTGTAGTAAATGATAGGGGTCTGCTAGTGTTTGAAGGCCTGCTTTTAGGGGTCAAGGTGCTTGTTCTAGACACATTTTGGACCTTTTTGTTGGCTTTCTCAAGGGTCTTCTTCGGATAGCCCCTTTCAAGGAAACTTTTTTCCGTTTCCTGTATACTGTGTTGAAAAGAGTCATCCGTGCTGCAATTCCGGCGCATCCGGATCATTTCCCCATATGGAATATTTTCGATGACGTGTCGGGGATGGGCGCTCTCATAATGTAGGATGCTGTTGCAGGCTGTCGCCTTGCGATGGGTGCAGCTCTGAATTTTGTTGTTTTCTACAAAGAGTTGTACATCCAGGAAGTCAATTGCTTTCTGGTTGTGTGTCATGGTGAAGCGAACATTAAACGGGTTGTCATTGAGGTAGCCAAAGTATTCAGAAAGGTCCAGGGTAGGTCCATCCCAGATCATGATCACATCATCGATGTACCTACCCCAAAAGATGATGTTATTCATCCAAGCAGCCGCGTGGCGACCCCATGCATGCTCCCGCTCAAACCAGCCCATGAAAAGGCCGGCGTAAGCGGGAGCAAATTTGGAGCCCATGGCCGTCCCCTGTATTTGGTGATACCATACAGAATCATGTAGGAAATAGTTTTTTGACAGTATAATTTCTGTCATCTCAAGGAGGACACCATTGTGTGACAAGTGGTCTGCTGTACGTTTGTCTAGAAAGGTTTCCAGGGCCCTTAGTCCAAATTCTTTTTTAATACAGGTGTAAAGCCCTACTACATCAAGGGTGACCAGGTGTAGGGTGTCTGTCCAGGAGAAGCCCTCCAATTTGCCCAATATATCCTTAGTATCTCTTAGGTAGGCAGGAAGGTTCTGCACCATAGGCTGGATGAAAGTATCCACGTACTCAGAGAGCCTTTCCGTAGGTGAGTTGACTCCTGAAATAATGGGGCGGCCAGGTGGGAAGGGGCCTCCCTTATGAATCTTGGGGAGTATGTATATGCAGGGATAGGAGGGGGTTGTTACTGTTAAATATTGGCACTCCTCGGCACTTAGTAAGCCTATCTCACGCCATTCTGTTAGCTTCATGTTTATATGGGATGTGAGAGTTTCGATGGGATTATGGCCAAGTCTGGTGTAGCAAGTTGAGTCAGCAAGCTGGCGGGAAATTTCATTCATGTAATCAACCTTATTCATAATAACTGCATTCCCCCCTTTATCCGCCTCTCGGATGACAATTTTATCATCTGACTGGAGTCTTCTCAGGGCTTCCGATTCTAACCGGGTGAGATTGTATTTGGGCGGGGGAGCACGCTTAGGATTATCAAGCATTTGGTGGAAAGAGAGGCTGACTTTTTCTCTGAAGATATCAATGTTTGGATGGGTGCCAGTGGGGGTGAATTTGGATCTTGGTTTCAAACCACTTTCGATATGTACATCCTCAACAACATTCAATTCATTCCTTATACTTTCAATGTCAACAGAAGTGTCAAGTTCGACAGAGATCATTGCTTGTAAGGTGTTTATTTCATTAACAGTATAGTCAATAACAGTGTTAACATTATTTTGATTAACATGATTAGTGGGGTTACGTGCAAAATGGTCTTTGAGTTTTACAAGTCGAACAAATTTCATCAAATCAACAAATAAATTGACATCTCCACCCATTTGGTTGGGGCAAAAACCTAAACCCTTATTAAGTACAGAGATTTCATCCTGATCCAAAACTCTCTCTGATAGGTTAATCACAATAGACTTCACTGTGTTGTCACTCTCAGAGCTAGCTATTGTGGCGGATTCCCCTTCTTTTTGGACCTCGTTACTCTCTCCACTGATTCTGGGTTTTGTTTTTTTGAGGTTCTTTTTGCGTTTCTGCCAGTTCCTCCCTCCCCGTCTTGTCTTAGAGGTTCTTTGTGAACCGGTCGTGCCCCTAACCTCCACCTCTCCATCTCCAATAAAAAATTATTATTGGGCCTTATGTCGGTTATATTGGAACTTATCGGTTCTGTCGTGGAGGCTGAGCTTGCCGCGGACGAGAGTGATGTGATACTACTTGCTGAACTTAGTTCGGGGGTCTCAGCTCTCTGCCTTTTGCCTTCCCCTGGGATTTTCACCTTATCATATTTTTTGGAAAAGGTATAAACCCTCCCATCACTGTAATCTTTGTCGTCCCTCTTGATTTTCCTCAATTTCTTGTCTCTAAGGTAGAGCTGATGTTTTTCTAGCACCCCGTCTAATATTGCGTAATTTTTCTTTATCACATCTTTTAGTTCGGATTGTGCTATCTCCTTTTCAAGTTCTTCTATCTCTTGCTGGGCCTTTGCTCCCTTTTTTTCAGCATTCTTTATCAGGATCCGCATCATTGTGAAAGATGCGTTCCGTAAGTTGTTTTCCCAATCTTCTAGTTGGTCAGTGTCTAGGTCTTCAAAAGTGGGGAAAATAAGTATTCTCAACCCACGTGGAATTTTTTCATTCTCTAAATATTTACCCAATGTGGTGCCATCCCACCAACGGGACATCTCATTCATTTTTAATTTTTCCAATTTTTTAAACTTCGCTTTTAGGCCATCTTCCTTGGGGATTGATGTACCTGTTGTTTTAGCCCCAGGTGTGAATAAATCCTGAGCAAGCTCCTGGCGTCTATCTTTGAAGCTAGTCATGTTTAAGAGAGTCTTTTTAAGGAGGTCTCACTGATGTAACGATATAAATATATGATCTAAATATGGGGTGTGTCAGTGCTAAAAGGGGTGAATCATAGAAAAAAACTGAATAAATGATGGACCCTGCCTAGAGTAAGCACCTGACTAACTTTCCCCCGTGAGGTATCTTAACCCTTAAGTTTAATCAAGGGGGTTGTGTGCACACTGAATGGCACCCATCATCACTGTGCCTATTCCCTAGGGAATTTTGATTCAGAACAAATTACAGCAAAGGTGCACCACAAAACACAAAACAGTAAGTGCAAACGATATCTGAGCAAAATAACGAGATATTCCTCAGAGATGTTGAAGTTCTTCTTTGAATCTTTATTTTCAAGAGGCAATAAAACACATACAGCCGACGCGTTTCGTCCCAAACTGGGACTTCTTCAGGGCTGTCGGTAAAGAAACATATATACATACAATTAATCTTTATGTACAAAACTCGACTTACAATTAAAAAACATTAGCAGGACCGAAACATATTAAAAGCATTGCTATCATAGACGTGGAGCATATGCATGCATTAAGTGTTGGGACTAACCCAACGTCAATTTTTTACAGGGAAGTGCAGGATGGCCTGAGAATATGTACAATGTTTACAATTCAAATTTACAAAGTTACAATACAAAAATTACATATTAGAAAATTCCACATACATCTTACGGTTTCCAAAAAAGGAAGCGGAAGTGTACACATGGTATAAGGCCCTTGTATCTGACCATGATACTAAGCGGGAGGTGAATTGGTGAAGGAGAACTAGTATGAATTTAGTATGACATTAAAGGAACAGCCCATTATGAAAATGATGTCAATACATGAAAGCAATATTGTGTTGTGGATTATGCTAGCACAAAAAGCGTCTTAAAGAAAAAGGGATCAAGTAAGGTATATAATCCTAATTTTACATTTGCCTGACAAGTCATACCAATGGTCCAATGCCCATTTACCTTTAGATCAGTTGGACGTCGCATATGTGGGCGAACAAATGAGGAAACGGGGTCCAGGGGTCACCTTCCCGGCTAATATAATCCTGTTCTATAGTTGTTCTATCGAAGGTTGATTAGCTTAACTGGGATATGAAAAGAAAAAGGGATATCTATTTCGCAATAACATACAATGTTATTATGTTTCTTAGACAACAGAATGGCACAGTTCAATAACCCTAATGTCGTCAGCCTGGAGGGGAAATTAAGCTCCCTATCACCAGTCCAGTTCAGTATGAGAAGCAACTACTTACTATAAGTTTATTAGTGGTTAACAGAGGAAGAAGTGTCAATGGAGTTCTTTTTCGAAGGTGTGGAGATTCATGTCACCTTGCTCACAATAAATGCTCAGTCCGTATGCTAGAAGATATAAAGACGCAAATAGCCAGCTTATAACATGTGCTGGGAATGGTAGCATAACTGTATACAGACAATATAGAGCCAGTGGTCAAGGGTCACGTGCAAAAAGAATAAATAACTGACATATAGTAGTTACCTGAGTCAAGGTTAGAACTGGTGTTGGACTGAAGGTCCTAATAGTCCAATGGAAGAGGGAGTGGGCACTGTGTCCCAGTAGGCCTGTTAATGAGAAGTAAGAGGAATTCTGTTTAAAAGAGGAGTCTAACTCCAAGCATATAAGAACACCGAGTTCTGAATTACTTTCTTTGAATGGGTATAACCAGTATAAGCATGGTCCCAAAACACATTGCCCCAGTGGGTGGAGTCTAGGTTACAAAAACCAAAGACTAAACCTTAAGTGCTTAGTAGGCTATTGATAGTCCACAGTGTCTTAAGTAAGATGATGTTCTGGCTAGTAACTGCCAATATCCAAAATACACAGTCATTCCAATAAGGCAGATATGCCCAACCCCTGACCTAATCTGTGGACCAATAGTGATTCTGGCATACCAGAAAGGATCCACTGGTTACTAGCAGGCAAAAGTACTCACCGTTCTTGATAAAACGGCCGGCACCCATCCACAGCCCTCGACCTGATGACACACCCGTAGCGACGTCGTGTTCAAGTATTGTGAGCCCTCGCTACCCATTTTATAGCTCAAGTTAATTGATTGAGGATCTGCACCTGTCAAGTTTCCCGCCGGCGCGAGTGAGCGCTGTGTAAAATGACAGGGGCAAAACGCGATACCGACTTGTGTAAAGCAGGCGGCCATCTTAGAATGTCTAAAGGGCGCACTGGGCTCTCTATTACTCCAAGTTCGCTGCCTGAAGCGTTTTTCTAATTTCATCCTCCATATCGTCCACTATGAATTTTTTAAGAGATCACAATATTAAAATATTTCTACGCTTAGTGACCGCATCAGTATACGAACTCAAAGGGCGAACAGAGTCTGGGATAATTGTTTGTATCCATCGTACGTGTAGTCCGATCCTTCGTAAGGTGCCGCCAAGGATAAAAAGCCGCTTTTTGGATAAGCAAAGGATATCGGCAAATGTGGCGACGGGGCTTCTACAAATGGTTCGCGGTCTATCTGTGCGCAATGATAGCAGCCATCTTAGAGTGTCCAAGGTGGTTGCCTTACTCATTGTCAGGTTCGAGCCATTATGCCCGATATGAAGTGGTTGTATGACATACCAACTGTCCCCAGTATCCAGCTGGAAAAACTGGATAGCCGTAATTAATGTTTACCTCAAAGTATAAATGAGAAAAAAGAAAAAAAAAATTATTTTTTTCTTCGAAGGGGGTAATGGAAAAGATTATCAAAAGACTGTCGTTTGTGTTACCAAACGCGTCCGGTGGTTTAAACCAGAGGAGAAAACACAAAAAAGCTACCAATAATCTCTACGGGACGCAAGGGCATGTTATTGGAAGATGTACCACAACACACGTGGTCCAATATATGGAGGAAGTATTGTAAAGGCGGCGGCCATCTTTGGCTGTGTCTCAGATTGAGTGATGGGAGCGGATGGTGAATTGGATTAATGCTTTGGGGCTGAATTGGAAAAGAAAGACCTTCTGATTTCTAACAGGAGAGCATTGTTCCAGAGAACAGGTGGGAGGTGTTGGGTAAAAAGGGACCCTGGTGTTCAATTCCTCATGGGCATCTGCAACTTTATGAAAACGTGTGATGCTAAGTCAGATTCTAGTGTTAGATTGTGCAAGAGAAGAAGTCAATGAGGTACCATAGTATTCAATACCCCATCCGCCTATGCAGCATGTGCATATGGGCTCCAGACAAAAATACAGTATTTTAAATAATTCCACATTTTCACAAACAATTACACAAGTAATTCAAGAAGAGACAGATATAGAAACAAATTCACAGTGTATACATATGTGAACCACTATTTTGTTGTCAAAAGCATGAAGATGAGTCATGCTAAACATGATTCTAAGTCTTAAGCATGTTTCTAATCTTAAGTGGTCTGTGTGGTGGAACCAGAACAGCACAGGGCATAGAGTGAACAAATACAGCGGGTTACTCCAAGAAATGATGTAACTCATCTTCGGTGTTGTGGCCGAGTTCTATACAGCGTAGTCTACATATCCAGCCCGCCTCCCGTTGCCTTAGCGCCAGTTCCCTATTGCCTCCCCTAGGGTGTGTAGGTTGGTGATCAATGCCCAAGAACCATAAGTTATCTGTATCTTTATGGTGTTCCTGCATATGGAAGGTCAAGGGATGTCTCATATCCCCATTCCGTCTTGCACGGACATGTTCTTGGATGCGGGTTTTTAGGGCTCTCTTGGTGCTTCCAACATATATCTTGTTACAATCGCAACCCAAAATATAAACCACATATTTTGTGTTGCAGTTGATCAAGTGATCAATTGTATAGGTTTTGTTGGTGTTGTAGCAGAATTCTTTGGTTCTATTTTTGCCCAGTGCGCACATGTTGCAATCGCTGCATGTAAAGAAACCTTTAATGGGAGTGGTTAGCCAATTGGTCCGCTTTTTGGACTCCACATAACTGGGGCAGAGGATGTTCCGAAGATTTCTTCCTCTCCTATAGCATACTTTAGGTGTCCTGGTAACTGAATCTTTAAGGCTCGGCATATCCGCAATCAGATGCCAATGCTTTCTTATGATGTTAAAAATTGTGCTGCTTTGGTCGGAATATTGTGTAGTAAATGATAGGGGTCTGCTAGTGTTTGAAGGCCTGCTTTTAGGGGTCAAGGTGCTTGTTCTAGACACATTTTGGACCTTTTTGTTGGCTTTCTCAAGAGTCTTCTTCGGATAGCCCCTTTCAAGGAAACGTTTTTCCGTTTCCTGTATACTGTGTTGAAAAGAGTCATCCGTGCTGCAATTCCGGCGCATCCGGATCATTTCCCCATATGGAATATTTTCGATGACGTGTCGGGGATGGGCGCTCTCATAATGTAGGATGCTGTTGCAGGCTGTCGCCTTGCGATGGGTGCAGCTCTGAATTTTGTTGTTTTCTACAAAGAGTTGTACATCCAGGAAGTCAATTGCTTTCTGGTTGTGTGTCATGGTGAAGCGAACATTAAACGGGTTGTCATTGAGGTAGCCAAAGTATTCAGAAAGGTCCAGGGTAGGTCCATCCCAGATCATGATCACATCATCGATGTACCTACCCCAAAAGATGATGTTATTCATCCAAGCAGCCGCGTGGCGACCCCATGCATGCTCCCGCTCAAACCAGCCCATGAAAAGGCCGGCGTAAGCGGGAGCAAATTTGGAGCCCATGGCCGTCCCCTGTATTTGGTGATACCATACAGAATCATGTAGGAAATAGTTTTTTGACAGTATAATTTCTGTCATCTCAAGGAGGACACCATTGTGTGACAAGTGGTCTGCTGTACGTTTGTCTAGAAAGGTTTCCAGGGCCCTTAGTCCAAATTCTTTTTTAATACAGGTGTAAAGCCCTACTACATCAAGGGTGACCAGGTGTAGGGTGTCTATCCAGGAGAAGCCCTCCAATTTGCCCAATATATCCTTAGTATCTCTTAGGTAGGCAGGAAGGTTCTGCACCATAGGCTGGATGAAAGTATCCACGTACTCAGAGAGCCTTTCCGTAGGTGAGTTGACTCCTGAAATAATGGGGCGGCCAGGTGGGAAGGGGCCTCCCTTATGAATCTTGGGGAGTATGTATATGCAGGGATAGGAGGGGGTTGTTACTGTTAAATATTGGCACTCCTCGGCACTTAGTAAGCCTATCTCACGCCATTCTGTTAGCTTCATGTTTATATGGGATATTCCTGAGGCAGGTCTGGATCCTGGAGGCCCCCCCTGGGTTGGTGCCGAAATCTGGTGCAATAGTTCCTCCTTCTGTTCCCTAAAACAAAGATTTTTAGGGTGGACCTATTTTACTGATTCCTTCTATTGCCATACAAATCAAACTGATTTGAGGAGCCTTTTCCCTCTGATTGAATAGGGCCTTTTCTGGGGACACACATAATGGAAAATGTATGTGTATATATACACATACATTTTTACAAAGTGACGCATTGACCTACCATTCCGTTGCACTGTACTTTGGAATGCCTTCACTCACACATGAGGAAACCAACAGCAGAAGTGGGCTCAACCACAGACACCTGCTGTGTTATATGGTGGGCAGAAGAAGCATATGATTGACTGTGCAACTTAACAGTGGATGAAAACGGTAGCCTGAAAATGTTCTTTACATAAGTATGTTAAGGTCTATATATTTTTATTAAAATTAAAAGTTCTTGGCTCACATCTGATCCAATTACTTGTTACCTTCAGGACGTATGCATACACTCTGTACCACACCTCATTTTAAACATAGACATGCATTAAAAATGCCTATGAGACTGGCATCTTTTTGGCTTTGTAAATCTTTTGTTATGTCATGGTTTTTGTACACAATTATTTTTGTGGGAAGCTGCTGGCCACTCACCACTTTTACACATTTTGGGATAAAAGTAAAAAAAATGTTTGGTCTCCAAAACTATACATTGTCATGGGAGTCCCTGGCACCGGAGGGAACTTCTTTGATGGAGGATGTGCTCCATGGTAAAGTGCAGAGTGGTTGGCCCCACACAATGACATTAGACAGTAGCTATCATTTCTGTAAAATCAAAAGGTCTTGGCTAGCTTCAGACCAATAAATAAAGGAGACCATGTCACCTTTGTTGTTTTATCTGTAAAATGGCTCCCTCTTGAAGCACACAGAATGTAAAATTGAATGAGTATTACTTAGAGAGACCTGAAGCTAAAACCTCACCTACTCAGACCAGAAATTGGTTATCATAGGGAGTCCTTGAATTGTGATAAGCCAGAAGTCTGTCTGATGGGAAGCGCATAACTGAAGATGAAGTGCACCCCGCGCAAGCCTTCTATGAACACCCTTGCCGGACTACTTGCTGACAAAACATTGAGAAACATAGTGAACATAGTGAACATACAAGCACCTTTAGTTTCTTTGCAAACATATGGGGGACTCCGACCCGTCCACCAATGGTGATTTACAGATGAAACTCTGCCACATCCTGTTTACATTAAATGTAAATTGTTTCTGTTTCTCATAGCTCTGTATTATATTAAGGGGGCGTGGCTAGCGGCCGACGGAGATGGTGGCAGCCTAACGAGGCTCCCGGACCCACCGCCCGTAATCCGCAAAATTATCCTGTCTCTAACTTGGGAACCCCGTGAAATTCTCGGGGGACCCCAGCGACATATTGCTGCCTGCTCCGGTGCCGTGATAGAGCCGTTTCCAGCACCAAGGGCGCTGTGCAAGTCCGAATCCATGCCGCGGACCTGAGGCGCAAGATGGCGGAGGCTTCCTGACCGCCGGGACGCCGAGACCAGAGGCACGAAACCTGCGGCCCAACTGAGAGGCGAGGAGTGTGACCCAAGAGTGCTAGGGGGCGCCCGCCCAATGACAAAATCCTGTGGCCCCCTGCGACCGAGGAGAACGCCTGGAGATCCGGACTCGGCGCCCCGCTGCCCTGGTGCGGCCCCTCCCTGCCCGGGAGGCTAAAATCGAGACCCCGGCGCCGGTGGGGCCTGCTGCCCCCCGGAGTGGCCGAGAGCACCCGACCGGCGCGGCGGACCGCTGCTGCTGATCCGGCACGGCCGGCGCCCATTGGATGGGTGTCTTTCCAACACCGGAGCCCCCGGAGCTGCGCAACCAGCACCTGTGTAGTGCCATCCTTGGGGCCGAACTGGAACGCCCTGCCCTCGCAGAGGGACGCTGTGGGTGCTTGCTGGCTGGGGGGACATCTGGGGGACGGGTCGGGCCCGGATATTGTGGAGTGGCGGGACTGGGGGGCCCCGACTCCGCTGCGGACTTCAGCGACGGTCTGAGTGGCGGGCTGACCCTGCCGCATCTTTGTTGGACTGGAGTACCGAGCTGGCCGAGGACGATCTTGAGGCCCCCCCCTCCCCGAAGGAGCACAGGCTGATCCAACTGGCCCTCGGACTGGCTGCGGAGTGCTCGGAGGATCGCAGCGCAAAATGGCGGCGAGGGACGACTGAGGACGGTGGACTACTGCCGGCTAGAGCCTGAGGCGCCTCGGCGCAGGACCCGGGGCCCGGCGGCTGTGAACTGCCTCGGAGAGACGCCTGACATCTGCGGCCCCCGGGGAGGCCGGTGCAGGGCCCGCGCGACAGTGCTGCCCCAACCCTGCGGACCCTGAAAATTTAGACCCCGGCTTGCGGGCCTACGATCCCTTGGAGCTGGCGCCCCGCCCCCAAAGTGAGCGGTGAGGAGTGAGAGCGGCGCCGCGGGTGAGCGCCGAGGGAACCGGTGGACCAGCGGTGACGGCGGAGCCTTGCTGCGGGGCGACTGTTGAGCGGGAACAGAGGCACTGGATGACACCTATGAGGCCAGAAGGTGAGAGAGCAGCGGGGGAAGACGCATAGAGCCAGCCTCTGAGGAGGCTGGTGGAGATCCCACGTATCTCCGGCGAAATGCTACCCAATCGGGCGTGGACCTTTGAGCCCTGTGATTGACCCTGACCGAGCCGGACTGCCCTGCGGGCGCGATTGTCCATCCCGCGCCGAGAGACTACTGGGGCGGAGCTTGCGGGCCCTGCATCGACCCTGGGGAGCGCTCTGCCCTGCGGTGGGCGGGAGGGGACAGCGCACCGGAGGTGAGGAGCGCTGACCCCCGGGACTACTGCACCCGGCAGCGGCCCGAGGCCTTCTGCAACGGAGGTGCGATGCCTGCCTGGCGCTCCAACGACGGACCTGAGAGGAGCCTTCGCGGCGAGCAACATCGGGGCACAGCGCATCTGGCTCTGGAGCGACTCGGCTCCCTGGCACCGATATCCTCTCCCGCTGAAGAGTGCGGGTAAGTGCTTGGAGACCCGGAGGGGCGCCCACAGCGATCTCGGAGAAGTGGAGGACTGGGCTGTTGCTTGGGGGAACCTGACCTAAGCGGGGACAGAGACCTGGCCGCAGCTGAGGACCGTCGCTGAGGAGGGCGACCACGTGTACCCCTGAAGGAGAGAGGCACGTCCACGGAGGCTGGGCCACTGGAGCCCCTGAGACTTGACGATCACTGCCAACGGAGAGATCCCAGACTGCGCTGACTGTCGGAGCGGACCACCTGCCCTGACTTGCCCGGACGGATCGACTGGTGCTTCGGAGGCGCGATGGGGAAGCCGCGGGGACCGAAAGGAGATGGGGGCCAGACCCCTGAGACTGTGGAGGACACACAGCAGCCACAGTCGGAATTACAACAGATGCAGGACAAAATCCTGGAAGCTATTGCAGCCACAAAGGACGCTCTACATCAGGACATTGCTCAGGTGGCGACGGGACTAGGACTCCTGAGAGCTGATCATGGGAAACTAGCCGATAGGGTCAAAGATGCGGATAATCTCCTAAAGGATCTTGGGCCGGAACACAAAGCGCTAGATGGAAGGCTCACGGATGCCCTAGACCGCATCCAAGCACTAGAGCGGAGGGCGGAAGACGCGGAAAACCGCAGCCGCCGGAACAATGTGCGCTTAGTGGGCCTTCCGGAGAAAAAGGAGGGGACAGACATGATGGGTTATTTGGACACCTGGCTGCGAACAGTGGTGGCCCCTGAGGGCCTCTCCCCCTTCTTCACGCTGGAAAGAGCGCACCGCGTCCCTGCCAGGCCCCCGAAACCGGGTCTGCCCCCCCGACCGGTGGTGATCAAACTGCTCCACTACAGAGACAGAGACTGGCTGTTGCAGCGGGCGAGAGAGACGGGGCCGTTCCAAGTTGATAACATTAAAGTTACTCTGTTCCCGGACTACACCTTTAAAACCCAAAAACTTAGAGCCTCGTTCCTGTCCATTAAAAAAGAACTGCGCACGGAGGGACTGCAGTACTCGCTTCTATTCCCAGCGCGGCTACGGGTCTCAGTAGATGGAAAAGCTTTGTTCTTCACTACTTCAGCGGAGGCTTGGTCCTGGTGGGACACTTACAAGGCTGGAACGGATGGGGCCCGCTACAGAGCTGAGGAGGAGCTCCGCCAGAGCTCGGTGCGGCGATCCAAGCGGCTTCGGAAACGAGGGCAACACCGGAAGAAGCCGACAGAATAGCAAACAGTGGAAGAACGGAGGGCGGCACTGCAAGCGGTGAAGGAGGTGTCAGGTGTGGTACCGACGCAGCTAGAGAATGTACTGATCTCAGAGGAAGCGGGAACGGGATCAGAGACCGAACTCTCTGAGGTGGACAGCACTAGGGGCCCGTCAGTCACGCCACAAACCGCGGAGGAAGTCTTTGGTAGCTGAAACGCAGACGTGGGGGAATGGCTGTGCTAATCTAGCTACTATGGCACGTGAGACCGTTTGAGCAGGCAGCCGTAAGACTGGACTAACGTGAGTCTGGAAGCAAATTGTGGGGCGGGGGAACAGGGAGACAATTGCAAGTAGCGAAAGCTAGTTCACGCACCCAGAGGCCCATAAGGCCGCCGCAGTACAGACTGCGGGGTAGGAAGTTTTGAGAGCACGTTGCTCATTTGTTTGGATGGGGGTAACTCTTTTGCAGTTAGGTCCTGTTCTAGGGGGGGGGGGCCTGAAGACGTTGGGGCAACTCAGGGCATGGGCTGGGGAGAGGGGGGGGAGACTGTGCTGGAGGCAATGGAGTGCGGGACGGGGTGGGTGTGCATTTGTTGGGGAAGGGAGGGAATGGTGTCACAACTGGCGTCTGGTTGCTGTTGGTAGTGGCCCTAGTTCGACCACACCAGGATAATGGATAATGTGGGGTCGTTAAAATGTGTGTCCTGGAATGTGCGGGGCAGAATTCAATGACAAAAAGACACAAAATACATTCCTACCTTGTCTGCAGAGGGGTTCACATTGCTATTCTGCAGGAGACTCACCTGACTAAGAAGGAAGGAGTCGCACTGCACAGACGATGGAGGGGTCAATTGTTTTACACCACGTATTCGGCATTTGCTAGGGGAGTACTAATTTGGATTCGGGCGGGGGTTCCCTTCCAAGTTACCAAGCATATAATAGACCCAAATGGGCGATTTGTAGCAATTGAAGGCCTGCTCAGAGGTCGCCAGATAGCACTCTGTGGCATTTATGCACCGAACACTGAGCAAGCATCGTATTTCACTACATTATCCAGACACCTAGCTACCTACCTCACTGGAGCTACGCTGATGGGGGGGGACTTCAACTCAATTGCGGACACCACTTTGGATAGGTCGCACCCACCACTACACGCTTCCCCGGTACACAGATTGGCAAAACACAGATCGAACTGGCAGGAGAAGTGGGACCTGTCGGATGTATGGCGGGTACAGCACCCAGCTGAGAGGGATTACTCCTTCTACTCCGGCATACACGACCTCCATGTCCGCATAGATGCTTTCCTGTGCTCACAGGCGGTACTGTCGATGGTTGCCCGGACTGAATATCTAGCATGCACGATATCAGATCATAACCCCTTGCTCCTCACATTGGACTGGATGACAGGGATCGCGCTGATCCCGACTTGGCGACTCCGGCCGGACACGTTGGATGACCCACCATTCAGTGCGGCCTTAGAAGATAGGATCTCCCGATACTTTGCAGAGAATGAGGAGACAGCCTCCTCCAGGGCCACGGAATGGGATGCACTCAAAGTAGTGGTGAGAGGTCATTGTATAGGGAAATTTGCGGGGGCGAGACGGACGCTAGTCGACGATCTAGACAAAGCTGAACGAACGCTGAGAGAAGCAGAGAAGTTGCGGCCGGGCCGCCCTGACCTACAGGAAGGGGTACGTGCAGCGCGGGAGGCAGTGGCGGTGGAGGTAGAGCGCCTGCGCAGCTTTGATTATAAAAATTATTTAACTAAGGCTCTCGCTGAGGGGGACAAGACTGGAGCACTCCTGGCCTGGCTGGCCAACCCCAGTAGGGGCAGCACCCCGATACTATCCTTGAAGGGCCCGAGCGGAGAGGTGTACAACACCCAACCGGATATATTGCAGTGCTTTAGAACATACTACAAAAAACTATACGTGAAGGGCTCGGGGACTCGAACTGAGGCGATAGAAGTCTTGCTAGACGAGATACAGTTGCCCCAGCTGGAAGAGGAACACGCTAAAGCCATCGGGGGTCCGATTGACCTCGCCGAAATAAGAGGGGCTGTAAAGAGAATGGCGCGTAACAAAACGCCAGGAATTGACGGGCTACCTGTTGAGTTCTATGGCAAATATATCGATTTACTGGCCCCACGGTTATGTATAATATATGCGGAGGCCAAGGAAAAAGGAGAGTTACCCCAATCAATGCGCGAGGCGATCATGATACCCCTGGTAAAAACGCGTAGAGACAGCTTGGATCCGACCTCGTATCGACCGTTATCGATGCTGACGACGGACTATAAAATACTTAGTACAATCCTAGCCAGTAGACTTGTGACCCATATGCAGGGTCTGATTCATAGCGACCAGTCGGGTTTTATCCCTACTAGGAACACGTCGCACAACATTCGTAGGCTGCTCCGGCTCATAGCAGATCCTCCACAGACCGCAAGGGCCCCTATGGTGCTGTCAGTTGACATAGAAAAGGCTTTTGATAGCCTAGACTGGGACTACCTGTATCGAGTGATGAAAGGTTTTGGTCTGGGCGAGGGTTACATACAGTGGACTAAGGTGCTCTATGCATCGGCAGGCGCTAGGGTGAGAGTGGGGGCGCTGATTTCGGACCGATATGAAGTGAACAGGGGATCCAGACAGGGATGCGCACTTTCCCCCTTGCTATTCGCTTTGGCGATGGAGCCACTGGCGACATTGGCTAGAAGAGGAGATTCATATTGTGGAATAGAAGTCGGAGGTACCCACCACCATATATCGCTGTACGCTGACGACCTTCTGTTATTCTTGGATAATGCCGAAGAGGCGGTGGCGGATGAGAATGGCCTACTGGGGAGATTCGGAGGGGTCTCAGGCTTAAATGTGAACTGGGCAAAGACTTGTATCTTCCCCCTCCGGAAGATGGAGGGGTGTCCATTGACCGGCCTAAATCTACGCTGGGAACCGTCCTGCTTGCACTATCTCGGGGTCTATATTTACCACGAGCCTGCGGACTTATTGGACGGTAATATTGGTCGTTGCATCCGAGCATTACAGGGCAACATGACCTTCTGGGCTACCCTTCCTTTATCCATGACGGGCCGAGTGTCCCTGCTCACAATGATCGCCCTACCGCGATTGTTGTACTTTTTTAGGACCCTTCCTATATGGATACCGGGCGTAGTCTTCAAACACCTTAAATCTCGAATGGTGTCCTTCCTCTGGGAAACGGGCAGGCGGAGGATAGCACTAACGACTCTGACTCGCCCGAAGACCGAAGGGGGATTAGCGGTCCCTGACTTCAAGCTCTATTATCTGGCAGCACAACTGCAGTTCTATACGCAAGAGGTGGCAAGGGTATATCGGGGTCCGGAACATGAGAGAGACATGGGCATCCCACGACATGTGCTAGCGTATATTGCTCTGCAGCAGAAACTAGTGCTCAGAGGATTGTCCCAAGAAGAACGGACGTTGAGGCTATGTTGGAATCGCATGCAGAAACGAGCTGGCCCGGGGCATCCATATGCGCCTGAAATCCCATTAGGAATGATAACGGCCCTGCCTCATGGAGGAGACTGGTCGAACCTCCAACTTTGGGAAGAAGCTGGTTTACAGATGGTGGGAGACCTTTATACTGATGGGGTGATGACACCGTACCAGACTCTGCAGGAACAATACGGTCTCCCGAGAGGGGACTATTTACTGCATGCGGCAGTAGTGCGGACTATACAGGCGCATTGGGGGGAGGGACTAATTGAACCCAAGACATCGTTAGCGTGCCAATACACAATGATGGCGGCAGGGACCTACAAGGCAGTTACGTGCCTATACTCCAGAATGCACACTGAGAATGTAACACCTCTAATGCGCCTCAAAACACAATGGGAGACAGATTTACAAAAAGACATCCCAGACACAATGTGGTCCCAGCTGGTTCAGAGAGCCAGGAAAAGCACCAGGAATGCCCGTTTCCAACTAATCCATCTCTACATACTTCATAGGGCCTACCTCACCCCGCATAAAATTATGCAATACTTTGGCGCTGAGGACGCAGCATGTCCCAGATGTGCACTGTTGGGGGCGGATTTATTACACATGCTACGAGGCTGTCCATGGTTGCAGGAATATTGGAGGAATGTGGGAGACATCCTGAACGAGGTGACAGATAGAGAACTGCAATACGACGGTGCGGTTACACTCTTACACTGGTTTCCACACACACGCAAAACCAAACTATCTAGTAAATTTATAGATATGGGCCTACTTATTGCAAAGAGGGAGCTCACCAGGGGATGGAAATGAAAAGTAGCGCCTTCGCATCGGAAATGGGTGCACGAATTTTTGAAATGGGCTGCAGCAGAGAGCACACTTAGGTACCAAATGGTTAGACGTAAGCCGGATGAGAAAGCCCAGGAGGCGGCGTTGGCATGGGAAACGATGGTCCAAGCTCTTAGAGACAGTGCAGTGAAGAGTGAAGGGGAGGAAGACCCTGCAGACCCAGGGGCTCCAGGGGAGGTGATTCTAGTCCCAGCACCGACACCAGCCCATCACACCCATTAATCGATACAGAACTACTGAGGCTACCTACAAGATAGAATGCGCAATCACCAGACGCGAGCATAGACACCAGGGGGGAGGGGGGGGAGAAAAGACTTTATAACCCAACTAGGGGAAGAGCCCCACACACATCTGCCGGATGGCGGAGAGGAGAAGGTTGAGGGGGAAAAGTTAAAAGCAGACAGCGGAGGACCGATAGCACAGTTTGCACCATTAGACTGGGAGTATGTTCTTCATACTAATTCGCCGCCCAGCCTCCGGGATGTGGGTTGTAAGGCTGTGTTTGCATAACTTGGAAAAAGGGAAGGAATTTCTGGTCCCGCGTAAATTATTTGCATAAGTGTTGTATACCTTGTATTGAACTCTGCAATAAAAACTGTTTAAAAAAAAAAAAAAAAACAACTCTGTATTATATTAAAACAAGTTGCTCCTCAAAGTCTGCAAATCCTGCTGACTTCCTTATCCTGTGACGTCAGTCGCCACCATCAGCCGAACCCCAAAGACGTTACTTTTATCAAACAACGTATATCGCTACGTACCTAACTAAACATTGAATTGAATTGAAATTGCACTTGTATAGCGCTATCTACCCGGAGGCCTCGTAGCGCTTATGACTAAAGCTAACTTAGCGCAGGCTCGGGCAGATTAGCGGGATTTGGCAAACAGATGAGTTTTAAGGGCTTTTCTGAAGGAAAGATGATCGGTGGTTCCTCGAAGGGATAGGGGGAGGGTGTTCCAGAACTTGGTTGCGGTGTATGAAAAGGAACGACCTCCCCATCGGGCTTTCCTCACTCTAATAGAGGAGGCCAGCTGGAGGGTACTGGAACGGAGGGAACGTGAGGGGACATAGGGGGTGATCAGGGGCTGCAGAATTGCAGGACCAAGGTGGTGGAAGGCTTTATGTAGAGTACACATAGCTTTAAATTGTACTCTGGCCGCTATGGGGAGCCAATGGAGTTCCCCAAGGGCGGTCCTTGCTGACTGCCAGTGAGGGAGATTGTAAAGCAAACGGGCCGCACTGTTTTGGGTGACTTGGAGTTTCTGAATAACATAGGAAGGGGCTCCCATATAGAGGACATTACCATAGTCCAGGCGAGATAGTATAAGGGCCTGGACTAGAATCCTCCTTGCCTGGAATGGAAGCAGAGGGAGCACCTTCCGTAGCATCCTCATCAAGCCAAAACAGGTGGCTGCGGTCTTTGTAGCTTGGGCTGAGAAGTTCAATGCGGTATCAAGCCAAACCCCCAAGCTTTTTATTTGAGGCTTGGGAGCAGGAGGCGGGCCCAAACATGGTGGCCAGATGGATGAAAAGACAGAGGGGGAGGGGTTACCCAATAAGATGACATCTGTCTTCTCCCCGTTGAGTTTTAAACGGGAATATTGCATCCATCTGGCAACAGCCTCTAGACAGGGACCTAGGGTGTTGGACGATACCTCTGAGTGGTCCAGAGAGACCACCAGTTGGGTATCGTCCGCGTAGGTGACAATACGCACACCGAAGGGCTGGACAATCCTGTCTAGAGGTTCCATGTAGGCATTGAACAGGGTGGGGCTCAGGGATGAGCCCTGAGGGACCCCACACCTAAGAGGATGTTTGGGTGACACTGCCTCGCCCTCAAAGACCTGAAAGAAGCGGTCAGCCAGGAAGGATGTCAACCAATCCAGCGCCGGGCCCGACACGCCCATGTCTGCCAGACGTTGTAATAGCGTGACATGGTTCACCGTGTCGAACGCGGCGCTGAGGTCTAACAAGATGATTGCGACTTTGCCACCCTGGTCTAACACTGCTCTGGCTTCCTCAGTTACCGCCAGGAGGGCTGTTTCGGTCCCATGTAGGGGCCGAAACCCGGTCTGAGAGGCACGTAAGAGACCATTTGACTCCAAAAAGTTCATCAAGATGTTATTCACGTGCCTCTCGAGTAGTTTACTCAGCCAGGGGAGCAAGGAAATAGGACGATAATTCGCCAGGTTGGATTGGTCAAGATTGGGCTTCTTCAACAGGGCCCTCACCATCGCGCACTTCCAAGAGGGAGGTACGGTTCTTTAGGAGATGGAAGTGTTGAGAACGTCCAATATGACCGGGCGAATTATGTCTATTGCCTTAACAAGGGTCTGAGGGGGAGCTGGGTCATTAGGGGAGCCTGTGGTGACTTTAGAGATGAGTCTGTCCAGTGCCAGAGTGTCTAATGGGGGGATTGCGTCAAGCATACATTGGACGGGGGCTTCAGAGGTGGTAGGGATAGGAAGGTCTAAGTCACTGTCACTAAGTCATATAATGATGACCAGACCTGTCACAGTCACTGTCACTAAGTCATATATTGATGACCAGACCCAGCGTGGCAACTAAAGAAATGGTGTTCATGTCACGTTTTCTTGCATAACGATTAAAGATCCACTCGCGCCAAATTTTAATAGAGATACCTATAAGGAGAAATCATTACGTCGTTTCGAGGCTTATACCCGTTACGGTAATCGCAGGGCATCCTTGGATTGATCCCCTTTTTTATGAAAACTTCTGATCCTCAGATTTACGTGTATTGATCACTATATCAATTAAAGTGTGATCTTTTAAAAAAAACACTGTAAGTCATCAGAATTAAGAAAATAAATGCCTTTAATTAAAAAGTTGGATTACAGACTCCACCTAAACAAGAGTTGTGTAGTAGTAATATCCTGAATAAGGCGTCTACTACGCCGAAACGCGCGTCGAATGATTACTACTTGATTAGTTCTTTGATTGGAAAAATTGTATTGTCTTTTAGATTGGAATAATATTGTCAGATTTAACAGTGAATGTATAATTTTGTTTTTTACTGACTGTATATATTTTTTAACTTGCATTTATAAATTAAGACACAATTAAAATGTATTATGATTATTGTTTTTAACAAGTGATGTATTAAAAATATGACACATATATTCTTGGACATTGGTATTTGTTACTGGTTTTTTTTGTGATACCCTCCGCCTATATATTTGTGTCAACCATGATTGCCTAGGAATTGTTATTTTCACACAATCCTGCTGACTCCGGCAGGGCCTAAAAGTTGAAAACAAATAAAGGGGAAAGCATGTTTCAGTTATCTGAGGTTGTCATGTTAAATGGTGGGATATTCAAATGAGTTTCTTGTCATCTGTCCTCGCCCAGTCCTCTGTTTCAGTAGGTCATGGTGGCCCTCTGCTTCCTCTCCAGTTTCAATGAAATCAAAATGGCTAAACATATCTTTTTCTATTTTCAGAATGAAAGCTCATCTGGCAACTATGTTTGTCTGCACACTTCTGCTTGGGGTGGATTTAGCAGTGGCAGGTAATACAAAAATCCATTATTAGACACTATTGAGTTTATTTGCTATGTACAAAGCTGCATTTTCACTGTTATCTTCATATTATGTTTCCCTTGTCCCAAGCCCATTGTCTAAGTCCTTGAGCAGTTGCATCTCTGTTGGACTTTCTCTTCACAGTGCTCCCTGGGAAGCACCTGGTTCCTCTCCTAGACACTTGAAGGCTAGATTTATTTAGCTCTTCTGAAAATAAGATTATTCAGCAGCATGTTCTGAAAGTATTGTCCTACAGAATATCGAGGCTATGAATATCAAGATACATTAATATCCTGTACAGAATATTGAGGGACAAAATAAGGTAAGTGGTTATGGAGGAGGTATAGATTAACTATTCCTAACTCTATATCTATAGACCATAAAGATATATATATATATATATTCACAGAAAAAACCATAGGTTATAGACCATATATAGTTAGGAATTAGCATTTACAAAACCTTGAAAATTCACTGAAAAAACCATAGGTTATAGACCATATATAGTTAGGAATTAGCATTTAAAAAACCTTATTTTACTCACACAAAACCATTGAAATTCCATATATAGTTAGTTGCACTAACTATATATCGCGCACCCGTAATCCACTGCTGATGATGTCACATATTACATCATTCATGACATGGTCAGTGACATCACTGATGACATCACTGATGACATCTCAAATGACATCACTGATGACAACATCCAGTGATTATGTGTTTCTGTAAAGTTTAAATATGTTTTACATATTGAAGAATGAGTGGATGTATAAGTGTCTGAATGAAGGTTTTAGTAGGTGCGTGATTGACTGTATGAGTGAGTGATTAAATGCGTCTTACTAAATGCACGGGTTAGTGACTAAACTGTCTGAAAGTGTGCATCAGCATGTCTGTTGTTGTGCAAGCTGCTGCATGTGTTGATCAGTAGCTATATAAGTAGCTATATGGGTTATTGATTGGTTGCACAAGTATTTGTATGGGAGACTGAGTGTGTGTATGACTGGCTGGGAGGTGTGTGACTCTGTGCAGATCAATGTGTACTTGTATCAGTGATTCTATAAGAGAGTAAGTATGTGTTAGTATATGTTTTAAAATGTAAGGTACTCTATGTTTAACTGTGTAGATTAGAAAATGGAACTGTGATTGATTCTTTACAGGACTGACTAGGTGTGTGAGTAACTCCATGGATGAGTGGCAGAGTGTGAGTGTCTGTATAGGTGTATGAGTGCATATGATAGTGTTGTAAAGATGAGTGATTGTATGTATGAATGATTGTATGGGTGAATGAGTGAATGTGTGTGTAGACGTAGGAATCAGTGAGTGGGTATGTAGTAACTAGTATTGGTGTGTCAATGGTTTCAAAAATTATACTCTGTATTTAACACTGGGTGTAACAGAGGTTATATTAAAGTGTGAGGAGATGCATTGTATTGTCACATTAATGATATCATCATTGATGTGACCATTGATGTCAAATGAGATATCATCAGTGATGTCATTTGAGATGTCATCAGTGATGTCATCAGTGATGTCACTGACCATGTCATGAATGATGTAATATGTGACATCATCAGCAGTGGATTACGGGTGCGCGATATATAGTTAGTGCAACTAACTATATATGGAATTTCAATGGTTTTGTGTGAGTAAAATAAGGTTTTTTAAATGCTAATTCCTAACTATATATGGTCTATAACCTATGGTTTTTTCAGTGAATTTTCAAGGTTTTGTAAATGCTAATTCCTAACTATATATGGTCTATAACCTATGGTTTTTTCTGTGAATTTCATTGGTTTTTTAACAGCTAATATCTGTAGCTGTAAAATGTATTCTTCTTTAAATCCAAAAATATATTTTATATGTTTATGAATAATTTTTTTTTTTAAATATTTTTTTTTCTTCGTTCCCGCTTCGCGAATCGGGAAGCTTCCCGTTAGCTGACCTTGATGCCGCGAAATAGACCGCGAGCCGGTAAACGTTTCTTTACCGCAACTGCCGCGTTAGAAAACAACATCGTGACGCCTCCCGTCCGCATGACGTTTCGCGTTGTCGCGTGATACGTCATATGACGTGCTACGTTAGCGAACTCGTACGCTTACCGAGTCGCAAAGCACAGGTTTCTGGAAGCAAACCGGGAGGCCCTGCAAAGCGCGTAACGTAAACACAGCAGGTCATGTGACTTGGTAATAACACTTTTCATTGGTTCATTTCACTTTCGGTTTCCTAATGATGTAAGACTAGGTCATATGATCTAAAATGAACACTTTTCATTGGTTGAGAACTATTTTTTTTCCCAAATGGTGAAAATCCCTCCTTCTTTCCTCACTCTGACTTTCATCATTGTGAGAGAAAGACCCTTTGTTACCAGTGAGCAATGGCTTCTTTACTAGCTTCAGCTGGTGCTTCCCCACCACCTCCACCACATCCAAGGAAGAGTGGACCACCTGCTAAAGTTATAATTCAGCAAGAAGAGGAAGAAGAGGAACAGGACGACCTAGATAATCTCCCTATTATGGCCAGAAGATCTGTTGTACCGGAAGTAACGGGACCAGAGGGCAGGGAGATGGTGCCAAATATACAAACGAGATTTCGTGAAGTAAAACAAGTCTGCGTACATTGCAGTGGAATCATTTGCTACGCAGAAAGTAGCATCACTCTGATCAACAGAGCTATTAACAATCATGCTCATGTTTGTCCGAAACTCCCCAAACAATAAATTCTTTTTTTTGTTTTCTTCCTCCTGTTGAGCCCTTTACAATGAATCGTTTTCGTTGCCCCCTCCGAAAAAAAAACAAAAAAAATATAAAACTGTTCAGAAAAATTCAAAAAAAGTAAAAAAATGTTCAGAAAAATAATAAAAAAAATATAAAACAACAAAAACAATTTAAAAAAAAGTTCTTTTCAGAACTACCTCCCCGTTATAAAAAAATTGGTACAATATTTGCAACTGTGCCAACCTCTATTTCTCTTAGTTCGCTTCCCAGTTCGCTCCCCGGTACGCGAACCGGAAGCGAACCCAAAAATTTTTTTTATAAAAAAGAACAGTAAGTATAAGGGAAGGAAACAGACAGTTATGTTAAAAGAAAGACAGCTATAGGGGAGTAAACTAGAGATACTATTACCCGTAATCCACTGCTGATGATGTCACATATTACATCATTCATGACATGCTCAGTGACATCATCAGCAGAGGATTGCGGGTAACAGTATCCCTAGTTTATTCCCTATAGCTGTGTTTCTTTTAACATAACTGTCTGTTTCCTTCCCTTATACTTACTGTTCTTTTAAAAAAAATTTTTTTAGATCTGTCAGAAACAGTGAAAGTAATGAAATATAAAAGACTACGTAGAATATGAGCACTGTATGCAACAACTTTGACACTGACAGAAGCCTCACCTTCTCCATGCCTCCTACACAGTTCTACATGTACATCATAAATGCAAACAGAACAGAATTAATTATACATGTTAAATGGTTTATTTTTGCTGTTCTCAGAATGTATCAAATTTCACTAAAACAGTGACTTGAAGGTATTCATCATATAACAGCGGGGAAAAAAAAACACAATCAAAATGATTGTGTTTAAAAAACCCATACATTACAAATCAGAATTCAGAACTCCTTAAAGTTAACTTACTTTCCATGACGGCCAAGGATGTCCTATGAACAGCTTACACTCTGTTGTGCTGTTATTACTTTCAACCCGCCACTTTCTGAAAGAAAACCTCCATCGTTTTCAAAAACATGTTACATACAATAAATGACTTCTCGCTCTCTACCACACGATTCCACAAGGCCAAATCGTGTCAGAGCCATGTATAACTCTTGGATTTCTTGTAAGCCAATCCCGTCTTTTCGCATTTCCGCAACTTTCAGAATTAAAATGTTGAAGATCATTTACACAATCCTGGACTAGTAATATCTTCCCCTTCTTGCTCAATCATGTTCTACATTTCCTATCACACTGATACTGCTTACTATGAAGCAGACTTACACTACCTTTATGACTAGTACAATTATTTAATTCTCTACATCACTTTTAATCACAAAGCAATGTAAAACAGTAGACAGCATTGCAGACTTACATTCCCTCTACTCCATGTTTTGATTCGCTGCTTCAATTAGCTTATAAAAAGAAATAGTTTTTCTGAACTCATTCAAAGTGCACGTATTTCTCAATAACGTCCAGTGTTATGGTAAAAAGTTATGTCTCTGTACTACACTTATCCTCAAGGCCAAATAGTGTAGGAGCCATGAGAACTTCTTGAAATTCCTCAGAGCACATCCCGAGATTCTTTCCCTAAAATTTTGGTTTTAAAAACACCAGGTAAGAGTTTTTAAGGTCATATGGCAATTTTTTTTTGAAAATTAAAACAGAATCATTGCAGAATGACCAGCCATTTCTACACTTTAAATAAGCTGTATAATGTCCTGATGTTATTGAAGGACCATCATGATATATAATTGCTACAGTTACAAAAGTCCTTCCTGATATTGACAACTGTGAAGCCACAAAATTTTTAATTAAAGTTGTCAATTTTGTTCCATCAGGCCTACATCGTTGGAACATTAAAATGACATACTGGCCATATGTTCGTATAAATAAAGTGGACATCATTTCAGATTTACATTGGCTACACTCCATGTTGTGATCAGCTGCTTTTACTAGCTTATTAAAAGAGACTGATTTACTGTCTGGCAAAGTTAAATATATAAATCTTTCTGAGTCTACACTAGTAGTAGCTGATACCCTACAGTTCTCGCAGTCATGCTGCCATTGATAAGAAAGCCCAAACAGGTGATCTACATCTACACCTTCATCATGCAATACATCAAGCATATACATTAAAAACTCCTGACAATCTTGCTGACTATTTTGAGAGAATTGTGTTTGGCCTGAACATCTGTCTAACAGATTTCGAATTTCAGACACACTTTCTATGTTTGTTCTATCAGTGCTACATTTCTCTAACACAGAATTTAACAAACTGCAAAATCTTTGATCCGAATTGACCACAATCTGTTCTTTTAAAGTTTCTAGAGAAAAGACAACATTAACCACTACATTAGCATAGCAGTTGACACCAGAACTGTTTTCAAATTGAAAACCAACAACATCTTCAACAGAATCCTTTTTGTTTCTGCTTATAATTTCTGGTTCATCAACTTTTCGTCTTTTTGCTACAACCTCCCCAGTATTGGTCACATTTCTTCGTTTCCGGCCTACCACACGTTTCTCAAACAAAGGATACTGAGGCAAATGTGGCGCATACTCTCTTCTCAACCTATTGTATTCCTTAACACAATCTAGATCCGCACAAATGTTTGTGACATCACACTCAATCAAGTACAATCCCGATAAAGTCCTAACTCGTGACAATGCCACATATGCCATACCCTCCTTGAACACAGAACTGCCAATATTCACCAATGCACAGTCTACACTTAAACCTTGCGATTTATGGATTGTCACCGCATATGCCAAGCAAACAGGAAACTGCTTACGACGAACATATAAGTCTTTTACAAGCAAAAATCTAGCAGAACAACGAGCAATTAGCTGTACTTCCTCAATGCCATCAAATTTAATTTTTAAAAATTCAATTCCATCTCTATTTCTGTATTTCACAAAATCAACAACATTACCCATTGATCCATTTACCAGACCTCTTTCAACATGTAAATTCCTTCTTAAAATTATACGGCAGTTCAAGCACACATTCAGAGTCTTTTCAAAACCCGCAGTTTTAGATATACTCTTCTCTAATGAATCCAATTTTGTTTTCAGATTCTCAGACAATATAATTGTTGATCCCATATGCTCTACTCTGTCAATAGCTTCCAATTTCACAATCTCTTGCTTTTCTAAATGCAACATTTTGTTGTTGAATTTGGCACATTCTGCAAGAGTTGGCATCAAACATATTCCAGATTTTTTCTCAGTAACTTTCTGAAAAATATTCTCAGGCACAACATCTTCGTCTGGATATAAATTTGTCAGTAATCGTGCATGTAAAGCTTCTTTCCCATGCTCGGTCACTTTTCCAATTCTAACATCTTGTAGAATAGTCTTGTAAACTTCATCCTTTGCCTGACGCATATTTTCATGCAGTTCAGCATAATTGAAGTTTAACCATATATTGACGTTGCCAATACTCCCTAAGCACTTCCTGGTATCTTCATGCGTGAGCATTTTGAACACAGTTTGCCCTTTCACTGGTGTCAGCTGCAGAAGATCTCCAAAAACAATGATGTGTTTGCCACCAAATAACACATCATACTCTGTTTTGAGAACTTCTTGCATTCTCAAATGCACAAAGGCAAGCATGACATTGGAAACCATGCTTACTTCGTCAATGATAAGAAGTTTCATTTTCCTCAAGACTCTTGAAACTTCAAAACAAGCATCTCCAGATAGCTTGTGATATTCTAATTTGTTGTCATGCTCCACTGGCAGCATCAGTAAACGATGTAAAGTAATCCCTTTAATGTTATGTGCTGCCAGTCCAGTTGGAGCGGTGACAACACAAGACAGCGATGACTCTGTCCTTTCCTGCAAATAACATGAAATTGCTTTAATAAGGAAACTTTTTCCAGTTCCCGCTTCTCCACTCACGTACAGTCGGACAGGCTTCAACGACGTACATGAGCACTCTTTCTTATCATGACTTAATCCATGATCAATTTGCATGGTAAGTTCGTCATATATTTTCCTCTGCTCAACGTTGAGTTGTCTTTCCAACTCTTCTAAGTTAACCGCATCCTCCTGAGCATGTGCCATGGCTCTTTCCACTTCATTCATAGCAGTGGCAGCTTCATTTTCGATAAGAGGTCCTCCTAGTGGATCCTGACTCAATGAAGCAGAACTCTGACTGTCCTGAGAACTGTCTCTGGCAATCTCGGCTGCAATCGTTGCTTCCTGCTCAATTTCCACATTCAACATTTCTACATATTTGGAAAAAGCAGGACATTCTATGGTCTCCTTGGCAGCATTGAAAGAGTCTTCGTAACAGAGGAAATCTCCAAGCAGTTCCTCTTCTGCACGCCAAGGCTTAAAAAGTTGCAAAAGTGCTAAATAGAAAAACTCCTTTTTTTCAGGAGATTCGCCAATTTTCGATGGTTTATCAAGTGGCATTTTCTTTGCTTGACCAGACATCCCTCACTTCCTATTACAGCATACACTCCTTTCTCAGTATCTTCTTTGATGTTCCTCTTGAATATGTAATTTTGCAGAACCTCATACAGACAAACATTCTCGAGGTGACTGCTTCGATTTGGATAATATGTATCCAACATGTTGCTCTTCAAAATGTCGGTACTGTTTGGCTCCTTTTCCGCCAAATACTCAATTTCCCGCACAGGTTTCAGAACTCGATTACGCGTTGCAGCAAGACCAACACTCGCCCAAACGATACTCCTGGACTTGGCATAGAGACTTGCTGAAGACAACCGGTCAGAACATTCGTAAGCTCCGATTTCTCGATGCGACAACATCTTCAGACTGAAACTGTACAACTTCTTGCTGAGGCTCTTTTCATGGGAAATGTCCTCCCACATATCCTTCAATTCTGTCTTCTCTTTTTTGGTGATGTAAGATGTCACATACCTAGCCACAGCCATACAGTTATCAGCCACAAACTGTATATCCATGTTAGCATTCCACATGGACAAAATCACCGGGTTGTAGTCGTTGATGTACTTAGACTCTACGTTCCTCTTCAAATTGTATGTGTTTTTAGGTGATTTCTTCATCACATTATGTCGCAGCGAAGAAATCAAACTGTTCACTCTTCCTTTAGAAATCACCGATCGTGGAAAGCCGAAACGACATTTGGTGTAGAACTTGTCTTTGTTCCGGAATTTACGACGACAGTACTTTCCACATCGATGGCTTTGGAAACGTAGAACTTTTTCTCTTAGGCTTTTTTTCTCCTTTGCGTTTGGAACAGCACACGTAGAATACTGTTCTATGAAACTCATCACTGAGTCGTCTGCATCCGTTCCAAATTTAGGTGCATCCTTGATCCACAGCAACATATGTATATGAGGAGCACCTCTTGCTTGGTACTCCTTCCTCCAGAAGAAATCCAACACCTCTCCAAGAGGTGGATTCTTCTTATTCATGATGAAAGACATCATACCTTCAAATCTATGATTGAAGTACCTACATACATTGACTGGATCCAAAGAGCACAGTTCTCCGGGTGTCTTGAATTCGATGTTTTCTACGTTAGCATTTGCCTCTCGTAGAAATTCAAGTAAGTCTTCCCAGCCATACTCAGCACAGCTCAAAGTGAGGAACCATGTGGGAGTTCCTAAGTTCCTCAGCATACATTTTAAATCACCATGACGACGGTACCAGTACTCATTAGTACCACGCTGACACGCCATGAGATTAATCAGGTGAGAATCCAAAATACTGTCTTGGACATTGACTTTATCCATAAAGTCACTTGCCGAGATGTTTTGCATGTGTATACCACTTTTCAAGATGTGGTTCACTGCATATGACAGTCCAGACAGATCGCATTCAAACAGGAGATGAAACAAATAAGGAATGCATTGTCAAAACCTAGGATCTCCTGCATACAATCGCAAAGTCCGGTATTCAGAAGCAGGAATTTGATGAGGTCGCTCATCATATCTTCCTCCCTGACCTGTTGGAAAAAGCTGTGGGAAACACCGAGCTTCCAAACTTTCCTCCCAAACACTAATGGGACTCCCTTTCGCTTGTTTCATTTGAAACAACTCAATAGCATTCCCCATGACTTCCTTGGAATGCAAAGGATGAACACTATAATGTTCATATATTTCTTCACTAGTACAGGGTTCTACTTTCTCAATTTGACCAGCACACAAATCGCTATCCTCTTCCTCACTTACTTCCTCTTCTGCAACATATACATTTTTATAGTATTTATTATATTTTTTCAAATACAATGTTGCCCTTTTGACTTTCCTAACATCTACTAAATCTTGCCATATTTTCTTATTCTTTGTCGGAACCCCATTAACTAAGATAACCAGAGGTTCCTCTTCCACTTTTTCTACTCCAATTGTGTTAATGTTTTTCTTCAAATCTAGAGGCAAATAAACAACTCTTCCCTTTAATCCTCTCTGTAAATCTGATGGAGGCAATTTCCCTGTCTTTGGCTCCATTCTTACAATAGCCTGAAAGGGATGGATACTTTGAATCAAAATAGATTCATAAGTATTTAAATCCTTCAATTCAGAAGGAATTTCAATCAATTCCAGATTATTATGAACTGCTCTAGCAGGCATCTGGTTTTGATTTAATTTGTTACAACAATAAGTACACACACGTTGATCCAATCCCAAATCAAAACAATTTTCTACCATCAAGTATGTTGTAAAATCCTTCCATTCACTATTATTTTCCCTTTCACTTTTTCCATATAAATCCACTAACTTAGTCTGATTCTTATAATAAGTGCGTCGACAACACACACAAGTGAAATTTGGCCTCTCACTTGATTTCACCTCAAACGTCGCAATTTCCCTCTGGAAATTATCTGTACTGGAAACCTGTACACTATCTTCCACATTACTCTCTTCTTCTTGGTCAATTTCAACATTCTCCTCTTTACTTCCAAAGTAACAAAACTCAATTTCTTCACATATATTCTTCACATCTATTTCAGAACCATGCAAAAGAGCAGCGCATAATTGTTTTAGCATAATTGCTGGACTCTTAGCATAATACAACATTCTAACTAATTTCCTCACTTTATTATGATGCACTGCTAGCATCCTGAAATGATGAAAAACACTCTGGCATACTCTCCTGGAAAGACAAGCCAGTGAATGACCATGCAAACCTATCACTTCTCTCACTCTGCAAGGATCTAATTCTTGCAACAACTTCATTTTCTGCTTCAAACTTTTCTTACGAAATGACCGTATAAAATCACAAAGCAAATTGATGGAATCCTGTCGTACACTGCAAATACTACTACACTTCCAGGTGTACACAGGACCCTTAGGACGTCTCCCTAAAACCTCATTACCTAACACCTCTTCTATCTCTGTTCTCACAAGTTTTTCTTTTTCAACTGGACAACCATCTTTCACTTCATAAGCTCGACCACTGGTGTCAACTGCATGCACCAAATCATTATCCTGGAAATAACTCTCCTCATTAAAAAATGCCTCAGAGCTTGAACTATGCATCCATTCTCCAGAAAAAACTTCACAAAAATTACTACGATTAACTATTCTCTTCCATCTACTATTTCTTTTGAAATCATAAATTACCTTGTTTAGCTTCCTAATTCTATTGATTGTCAAAATAAATAACTTACGTTTAATTTCAAATGCCTGATCAATAACTTTCTCAACTATTTTTTTTCTCTTATAAAAAACCACTTTCTGCTGACCTTTCTTAATATTTTTTAACAAATTCCCAATTATCCTGTTGCGGAACATTCGTTTACGAATATCCCTAAACTGTTGTTTCCTTCTACTTTCATGCATAGAGTTATCTCTTACTCTAGCAGTAACATTTCTCATTGGCCTTTCCTTACCATTTGAATTCATTCTCCTTTTCTGGAGTGAAACATTTTCTGTAGTAATATTTTTTTTACTACACATATTTCTTATGACTGTTTTTCGACTCTTACCCGGTGCTTTCTTGGTGACTTGACAAATCTTTTTGTTAGAGGACTGCTGCAATATTCCATGCTCCTGCTGTCTTTGACGTTTTCCAGCCTTTCTTACTCTTTCTTTGCTAGGCATCCTAAAATCTTGAAATAATCTGCAGTTGAATCTGTGGTAAAATATAATAAAAAATGTTATTAACCACTATTACCCAACAGTAAATTAATAACAGTCATCAAAAACTTAACACACTACTTAAGTATATAATATACTGAAGCCTATCTCCAATTTTTCACTGAACAGGACTCATCTCTTCTTAACCTTGGATAAACCTCACCTACTCTGTGTCCCCTGCACATAATTAAATGTAAAGGGGCAGATTTATATTAACTAGCACATCCCCAGGGATGCACCAGTTAACGTGCACCGCTGCTCTGCCACCCACGGTGTGCCGCATTTACAATCAGATAGGACAAAGCTACATCAAAACCCTGCGCCTGCTTGAAGCAGGCATAGATCTTGACGCAGGTAGGCTGAAAGCTAAAGCAACAACTAAGTGTCGTGTGCAGAAGTTACAAAAAAGGAAAAATGGCGTTTAAACCAGTAATGAGACCATGCTAACGTAATACAGAGTAAAAATATCCAGGATCTACATCAGTTTGGGGTTCACGAACCTGGCAGGTACAAGGCACTGAGGCTTTCCACCGTGCATGTCTCATCCCAAAACATATGTTGTTTGTGAATGAAACAATTTCCCAGACCAAATGCTTTGGATTGGCTACTTCTAAAAAATTAAACACCCCTACTATCCCGGAGTTAGAGGAATACGATGGTTGGAGTAATTTTACTCGTTGTCTATTAAAGATTTACAGGCCCTACTCCGTAATTCTTCCTTTAACATTTCCAGTATAAATCCAAAAGGTTGACTGCTTTGGCAACGTGCCTTATCCACGGTTTAATAACGCTGCCTTTTGCTTTATATAAGTTTTCAAATTGTATGAAATATATACCAATAGGTCGTTATTAACCTTTAGGTAGTGGTTTTCTTCATCAAGTCTGGTCGCTTCCATACACATACAGATTTTCAAAGATGATCAAGAACTTTATCTGAATGGAGAGGAATGCACTGAGACGCCAGATCATTCACTAATGTGTAGGCACAGACAGTTACACGGTTCATGCAACAAACACCGACCAAATATGGCTTGCGTGTTGCAAGGCACGCCAGTTCCTGCTATCATCCCCACGTTCAAGTTCTTGGAAAATGGTAGTTATTTGATGCTCAATAATGAAGATTGTTCTGGGTTAATTAAAAGTATTCATTTTATCGTAACAGTAAATGAACGGGTTATTTGCTGCAGAAATGTTCTATTTCCTCCCACACAGGAACATAGGGAGTTTTCAATCTGGCCACAAATACCAACCTTGGGAGCACATTTCAACAGCATGGCAAGAATAAGAGCTCTTTTGTCTCAGAGAGAGGTGGCCTTGAGTTCGGCCCGTGAAACTTTCGTGCTTCACATAGCGAACACCCGTACAGAGGTGCAGACCCTTTTAAATACAGATTCGACTTTGCATTTCAGCAAGATTACCCATTCATTTCCATGCAGCAGGAGGCCCATAGGAATGAAGGTGCAATTTGCGATTAGCAATTACCTCATCGCAAATTACGAATTTTTCCGACGGTGCAGGGGTATCTCAAGAACACCCTGCTGCACCCCTGAAAAAAAAATTTGGGGTCATATGGCGCACATAAATTTTGAAAACATTCCTTTACCTCAAAAACGATTTTCAACTCATAATTTGAAAACACTGCACATGGGGAAATGACTTAAAATGTCCTTAAGACACATAAAAGCATTTTTTGATTGCCTTTGCAGCATGTTTCAGTCACCTTTAACATGCCTATGTAACGGAAACATTCAAAATCTAAATTTGCCATGCACAGGTGGGAGCATATTTACAAGCAATTTGCTCCACAGACAAACTTCTTACATTGAAATGGGAAAAATAACATCAGAGACTCTCAATTACCTTATAAAGAAGCAGACACCATTATGTCCTTCTCATCAATATTAAAACCATTGCTTTTTCTCAAAAACGATTTACAAGTCATAATTTGAAAACACTCCACAGCTCCTATGCACATAAAAACCCTGTCAGTACTAATACTTCACATTTTCTCCAATTACAATTTCTCAAAGAAACAAAATCTATTTGTGAAACACTTGAGACAAAGCAACATTTGAAAAACACAACTTTCTTCATAATTTTCTCCTTAAAGCACACTATTTTCTATCTAAATTAAAGAAATTTTTTCTCACCTTAGCAAATACTTTGAGTTTCAAAACAGTCTCAGAAACACACCAATTTGTCTTCAGCAGAGCAAAAGGTATGCACTCCAGAGTCTGCAGCTATCAAAAGCACAGAAATGCTGTAATTCCTCACACAGATCTCTCATGTCACCCAATCAAAACTCTTCCCTCACTTTTTTTCAAAGCAAAACCCTTCCCCCCTCTGCCCCCTCTCTGCTTTTTCTGCATAGCAACCACCTCTTGCAAGACCTCTCACACAACAATGTTGCAATTGAACTCTGAACTCTCAGTGCACCTGCATATCCAAAGCATTCTTTCATTTAATGATTTTTTCTTCGCCACTCAAAATACATCTTTCAACGAACTCATCCATGCACACTAACTTTCTGTTTTCAGCAATCAAAATCCACCAATCACTCTTACTGCTTCATTAACACAGAAACTCCTCAGTTTTTTTCATTTTACACTCTCATTTTTTCAACTGCCATTTCATTGCCACACTTCATCTGACTGCAGGAGAACCTTCTCTCGCCATGTTTTCTGTCTGGATTGTTGGACATAGCTACATCTATTGGGCTCAAAGGTACGCTGAAAACAGGAATTTACCTAACCTCAATTTACAAGCTGTGGAAATTAAGTGGTTTGGCCACAGAGGATTAAAATGTCACCAATTGATACCATTGGTGAAAACCTTTATGCATTTGCCAAAACCTGACCTGTTAATTGTGCACTGTGGAGGTAATGATTTGGGCACTTTGACTGGGGTAGGTCTGGAAATGCTTTTAAAGGACACCTTTGAGCAATTGATGGCACTTTTTCCTCAGACTGCCTTGGTATATTCAAATATATGCCAAAGACAGAAATGGAGGTGGTCGAACCAATTTTGTCCACAAATTGAGAAATCGAGGAAGCATGTAAACAAATCTGTTTCAGCTTACATGAGAGACCATGGAATGGGCTCCCTGTACAACAATAACTTGCGTTACTACATGCAAGATATCTACAGAGGAGATGGAGTTCACTTCTCAGATGAGGGCAACAGAGTTTTCACTCTGAATTTAAGAATGTGCATTGGTACCTACTTATAAGTACCTAAATGTACCATAAACCCAAAAGCTCTTCTCAGAGCTACCCTACATCTGATCACTCACAATTATTATTGTACTCTAACTTTTTTCACTAATTTTCAAGAAAGTACGCTCCCCAGAACGCTTCCCGGTTCGCGAACCGAGCGCACTCCACGCAAAAAAACTAAAAAAACGGTATATATTTTTTTGCCCTGCGAGAACCTTTCAAAGCCTCCACATCAAACCTAGGGGGTCAGGGACGATCTACTATGCCCCCTTATGGTCATTTGCCCCTTCGCCTTGGCCTCCTCTTGTCTCTCGATCCTACCGAGAGACAAGATGGCGGCCGCTACGGACTGTTTGGAATGTTTACAGACGCCGAAAAACCAATCAGCTTCGCAAACCTCCGTAACGCGAAAAGTACGCGAAGCGGAGCGCTGTTACAGATATATATCTTTTTTTGAACGTTAATTTCTCAAAATCCACTGGAGCACATATATTGAGACCTAGCAAAGGCACATCGGGCTACCAGTCCCTACAATTTTGCCAAGTTTCGTGCAAATCCATTCAGCCGTTCGATTATTATTATTATTTTTTTTTTTGCCCCGCGGGGCCCTTTTAAAACCTCCACATCAAACCTAGGGGGTCAGCGAGGATCTACTATTCCCCCTTATGGTCATTTGCCCCTTCGCTTTCGCCTCCTCTTGTCTCTCGATCCTACCGAGAGACAAGATGGCGGCCGCTACGGACTGTTTGGAATGTTGACAGACGCCGGAGAACCAATCAGCTTCGCTTCACAAAGCTCCGTTGCGCGAAAAGTCCGCGAACCAGACCGCTGCCTGGTCCGCGCTTACAGATATATATCTTTTTTTAAACGTTAATTTCTCAAAATCCACTGGAGCACATATATTTAGACCTACAAAAGGCACATCGGGCTACCAGTCCCTACAATTTTGCCAAGTTTCGTGCAAATCCATTCAGCCGTTCGGGCTAAAAGTGAGGCCAACCGCCCTATGGAAATTAACATGGGAAAAACGTGTTTTGGGACCCCCCTTTTTTCTCGGCCCCCCCTTGACGAACCCCCCCCAAATTTTCAAAGGCTGCTCAGAAACAAAATGTGCCATTTTCCTGACAATTTCAGCCAATTCCGTCCACAAACGGCAAAGTTATTAGACATAGAATTTTCAAAAAACCCATAGAGAAAAAATCCTAACTATATATACCTACTGGCGACCGCCAGTAGGTAATATATATATATATTACCTACTGGCGGTCGCCAGTAGGTATATATAGTTAGGACCGCCAGTAGGTAATATATATATATATTACCTACTGGCGGTCGCCAGTAGGTATATATAGTTAGGATTTTTTCTCTATGGGTTTTTTGAAAATTCTATGTCTAATAACTTTGGCGTTTGTGGACGGAATTGGCTGAAATTTTCAGGAAAATGGCACATTTTATTTCTGAGCAGCCCCTGAAAATTTTGGGGGGGTTCGTCAAGGGGGGGCCGAGAAAAAAGGGGGGTCCCAAAACGCGTTTTTCCCATGTTAATTTCCATAGGGCGGTTGGCCTCACTTTTAGCCCGAACGGCTGAATGGATTTGCACGAAACTTGGCAAAATTGTAGGGACTGGTAGCCCGATGTGCCTTTTGTAGGTCTCAATATATGTGCTCCAGTGGATTTTGAGAAATTAACGTTTAAAAAAAGATATATATCTGTAACAGCGGACCGGGCAGCGCTCTGGTTCGCCGACTTTTCGCGCAACGGAGCTTTGTGAAGCGAAGCTGATTGGTTCTCCGGCGTCTGTCAACATTCCAAACAGTCCGTAGCGGCCGCCATCTTGTCTCTCGGTAGGATCGAGAGACAAGAGGAGGTCAAAACAAAGGGGGAAATAACTATAAGGGGGCATAGTAGATCCTCGCTGACCCCCTAGGTTTGATGTGGAGGTTTTAAAAGGGCCCCGCGGGGCGAAAAAAAATAATAATAATAATAATCGAACGGCTGAATGGATTTGCACGAAACTTGGCAAAATATTAGGGACTGGTAGCCCGATGTGCCTTTGCTAGGTCTCAATATATGTGCTCCAGTGGATTTTGAGAAATTAACGTTCCAAAAAAGATATATATCTGTAACAGCGCTCCGCTTCGCGTAACGGAGGTTTGCGAAGCTGATTGGTCATTCTGTCACTGGGCTATAGTTGGGCTACATCTGGCTGATATTTGGGCTACATTTGTTTTTTTGTGTGTCTGGCGGCCATCTTTGGGCTACATTGGGCTACATTGGGCTTCATTGGGCTACATTCGGCTAATTAGCAAATAGCTCATCGCAAACTAGGAATGGTAAAGAATCGCTATTTATTCCTTAAAGTTCGCTATTTAGGAAATGCAAAAAACTTTGATGATACATATGGCGGTTCATCTCTAACAAGATAAGAAGCATAGGGATACATTTATGATGACTGGCGCATCACCAGGGATGTGTTAGTCATTCTGTGCCGCTGTTCCGTCACCTATGGTGTGCTGCATTTACAATGCGGAGCATCATGGGGCAAAAACAGCACAGATGCGTGATGTATCTGTGCCGTAAAGGTGGCGCATTGCTGGAGTTGTATCGCAAGTGTGATGAAGCTCCAGCAAGGGTCGGGGGTGCCCCTGTCGCAGGGTTTCTGTTCTCACACAGAACTGTGGACAGAGGATTGGAACCTCGGCGAATTAGGGTGTCCCAAAACTCACGTTAGTAATCAAAAACTCCTTAGCAAGCTAGGTACAGTGTCACATTGGATATAACAAACTCTCAATGTTTAGACAATCCAGAATATGAACTTATAGTACCTCAGGATACGTGGAACTCATGAACAGTCGGTCGTTATAGATTTCTTAGAAACCAGAACATGGAGTTAAGAAGAACAGATGTGTATTTGAAATGTTTATTTACTAATGCCGTCTTCTCAGGCGTAGTACCTTAGATAATAAAAGTACACATATTATCAGTAGCAAAATTACCAGCATAGTTACTAGTACATAAAAAGTGAATGGTGATAGTATGTTAACATGCTGTAAATGAATAAGAGTTAGCAACACTTATAAGCAGCCGCGGGCCGTGGAGGGAGTTACGGTGAGGCAGGGAGGCGGGGAGGGGGAGAAGCAGGGTGGAGAATACAAGTACACATATTATCAGTAGCAAAATTACCAGCATAGTTACTAGTACATAAAAAGCGAATGGTGACAGTATGTTAACATGCTGTAAATGAATAAGAGTTAGCAACACTTATAAGCAGCCGCGGGCCGTGGAGGGAGTTACGGTGGGGCAGGGAGGCGGGGAGGGGGAGGGGCAAGGTAGAGAGGGCTCCACCCTGCTTCTCCCCCTCCCCGCCTCCCTGCCCCATCGTAACTCCCTCCACGGCCCGCGGCTGCTTATATCTCACCCTCCCTAATACACATATTATATTATTTGCTAAGAAGGTCTCTTTGTGTTGGTTTAGGGCGTGCCCATACTTTAGTGTCTTAGATTTGAAGGAATCACATCAGCATACACCAGCTCTCTCTTCATGTGAACCGCATCAACTGTTGTGTATGTGTGTTCGGCAAAGCAATATAAAACCCGCCTCATGCCCAGAATTGGCAGAAGTTGCACTTATGTTATGAGTATGAAGTCGTGGAGATCAGACCTCAGAACAATTCTGTATCGTGTTGTTCTTGAAACTTTAGCACTCGCTGTACAGATATAGTTTAACAAGTAAAGCAGATAGTAGACCAATAACATATTATTCTCATGTAAACCACGATGAACTACTAGGTGGAAAGCTAAAGCAACAACTAAGTGTCGTGTGCAGAAGTTGCAAAAAAGGAAAAATGGCGTTTAAACCGGTAATGAGCCCATGCTAACTTAACACGGTGTAAAGATATCCAGGACCTAGATGACACCTCCTCATGATCCGGAAACGAACTGAATAAGATAATAGAAGTGCCATCTCATGAGAGCAGATTGCAAGTTTATATGTGGACGGTCCGCAAGGTAAAGCATTAAAAACTAGGAAAATGTAATGCTAAAGAAAAATAAAACAGCCAAGTACTTTATCGAGCCTTAAGCCAATAGGCAAGGTAAATAATAAAAACTTGACAAATAAGTCAATGAATTGTCAATGAAATGCTAGTACTCAGCATATCAAACATGAAAAAGGTCTATGACATAACTGTGTATGCAAAATAAGCTGCAACAGCCTCCAATAGGAAGTCACCGTCTTCATCCGAAAACAGTTCAGCCATCCAATTTAAAAGCGGAAAAGAACATACGTGCTCTCCCAGCACCGGATCCTCTATCACCATCAGAGGACAGCTCGGTGGGTTTTCAAGAAAGCTCTGTTCCAAGAAAGACTGTGCTGCCGCCAGTAAATTCCAGGGACCAAGTAGTCCATGCATCAATGCCACAGCCATAATCCTTTCGCCAGGACAAACCAACTCGTGAGTAATGATAGGAGTCATCAGCTGATTAAAGTCGACGTCAGGAGAAACCGGTCCGCAGAGACACAAATCAATGGCCCAATCGAAATCACAGGTCAGGCAGTGAAATACAGGCTGGACACAGGTGAAGTAGGAGAATCGAAAAGATAATCCATATGCCGTGCTTAATATCGCCAACGGCATTGTGCCATAATATTCTAGCATGCGATTGCGGAACAGTGTCAGCAGCTGCAGGGTGGGAGGTTGCATAGGAGGGACATCCATATTTAAAAATGTAAAAAAGCACAAGAGCGTCCGCTGGTAATGCAAGTAAAAATGCCAATCCACGAACCAGAGTGCAGAAAATAGAATGAAAGGAAGCAGGGATGACTCCAAAGATTTTCTCAAATGAAGTCACGAGACCACTGGTAACAACTTTAAAAAAGTGCGCCAGGGACTTTGTGGAGGATGCGTTAAAGATAGTCGGAAACATGTTGCTGAAATTGAAAGGCAAATCTTAATTGAAAAGGGTGTGCACCTCTGTACGGGTGTTCGCTATGTGAAGTACGAAAGTTTCACGGGCCGAACTCAAGGCCACCTCTCTCTGAGACAAAAGAGCTCTTATTCTTGCCATGCCATTGAAACGTGTCCCAAGGTTGGTATTTGTGGCCAGATTGAAAACTCCCTATGTTCATGTGTGGGAGGAAATAGAACATTTCTGCAGCAAATAACCCGTTCACTTACTGTTACGATAAAAGGAATACTTTTAATTAACTCAGAACAATCTTCATTATTGAGCATCAAATAACTACCATTTTCCAACAACTTGAACGTGGGGATGATAGCAGGAACTGGCGTGCCTTGCAACACGCAAGCCATATTTGGTCGGTGTTTGTTGCATGAACCGTGTAACTGTATGTGCCTACACATTAGTGAATGATCTGGCGTCTCAGTGCATTCCTCTCCATTCAGATAAACTTCTTGATCATCTTTGAAACATCTGTATGTGTATGGAAGCGACCAGACCTCATGAAGAAAAGGACTACCTAAAGGTTCATAACGACCTATTGGTATATATTTCATACAATTTGAAAACTTATATAAAGCAAAAGGCAGCGTTATTAAACCGTGGATAAGGCATGTTGCCAAAAAACCCGCAATCCTCTGCTGATGATGTCACTGAGCATGTCATGAATGATGTAATATGTGACATCATCAGCAGTGGATTACGGGTAATGGTATCTCTAGTTTACTCCCTTATAGCTGTCTTTCTTTTAACATAAGTGTCTGTTTCCTTCCCTTATACTTACTGTTTTTGGTTCGCTTCCGGTTCGCGTACCGGCGAGCGAACTGGGAAGCGAACTAAGAGAAATAGAGGTTGGCACAGTTCCAAATATTGTACCAATTTTTTAATAACGGGGAGGTAGCTCTGAAAAGAACTTTTTTTTTTTTTTTTTTTTTTTTTACTGTTTTTGAATTTTTCGGAACAGTTTTATATTTTTTGGGGTTTTTCTTGGAGGGGGCAATGAAAACGATTCATTGTAAAGGGCTCAACAGGAGCAACAAAACAAAAAAAGAAGTATTTATTATTTTGGGCGTTTCGGACAAACTTGCATATGATAGTCAATAGCTCTGTTGATCAGAGTGATGCTTTTTTCTCCGTAGGAAATGAATCCATCGCAAAATGCGCAGATGTGTTTTACATCACCAAATCTCATTTGTATATTTGGCACCATCTCCCTGCCCTCTGGTCCCGTTACTTCCGGTACAACAGATCTTCTGGCCATAATAGGGAGATTATCTAGGTCGTTCCGAAACTGTGCAGCACTGTAGTTGTTAGGATGCCACCTAGTCATATGGCGATGCATTGTGTAGTTTCCGAAACTGTATTTTTTGTCGGTCCCTCTGGACAGTCTATCTTGACATATAAGGCAAGTTACGTATCTTGCATTTACTTTTTTCTGACCTTTGGGAATTTAAAAAAATTGCCAAATGAAGTTTTCTTTCCGGTGAGACGTCCTGGGCTGCTCAGGCAAAAACTGCCTCTCTTCGTGCTCGTCCTCCTGTTCCTCTTCTTCTTCTTCTTGTTGAATTATAACTTGAGCAGGTGGTCCACTCTTCCTTGGATGTGGTGGAGGTGGTGGGGAAGCACCAGCTGAAGCTACTAAAGAAGCCATTGCTCAGTGATCACAAAGGGTCTTTCTCTCACAATGATGAAAGTCAGAGTGAGGAAAGAAGGAGGGATTTTCATCATTTGGGAAAAACAAGAGTTCTCAACCAATCAAAAGTGTTCATTTTAGATTATATGACCTAGTCTTACATCATTAGGAAACCAAAAGTGAAATGAACCAATGAAAAGTGTTATTACCAAGTCACATGACTTGCTGTGTTTACGTTAAGCGCTTTGCAGGGCCTCCCGGTTTGCTTCCAGAAACCGGCGCTTTGCGACTCGCTTCGCGTACCAGCGCGCTAACGTAGTACGTCATATGACGTATCACGCGACAACGTGAAACGTCATGCGGACGGGAGGCTTCACGATGTTGTTTTGTAACGCGGCACTTGCGGTAAAGAAACGTTTACCGGCTCGCGGTCTATTTCGCGGCATCAAGGTCAGCTAACGGGAAGCTTCCCGATTTGCGAAGCGGGAACGAAGAAAAAAAAATATTTAAAAAAAAAATTATTCATAAACATATAAAATATATTTTTGGATTTAAAGAAGAATACATTTTACAGCTACAGATATTAGCTGTTAAAAAACCAATGAAATTCACAGAAAAAACCATAGGTTATGGACCATATATAGTTAGGAATTAGCATTTACAAAACCTTGAAAATTCACTGAAAAAAACATAGGTTATAGACCATATATAGTTAGGAATTAGCATTTACAAAACCTTGAAAATTCACTGAAAAAACCATAGGTTATAGACCATATATAGTTAGGAATTAGCATTTAAAAAACCTTATTTTACTCACACAAAACCATTGAAATTCCATATATAGTTAGTTGCACTAACTATATATCGCGCACCCGCAATCCACTGCTGATCATGTCACATATTACATCATTCATGACATGGTCAGTGACATCACTGATGACATCACTGATGACATCTCAAATGACATCACTGATGACATCACTGATGACAACATCCAGTGACTGTATGTTTCTGTAAAGTTAAAATATATCTTACATATTGAAGAATGAGTGGATGTATAAGTGTCTGGATGAAGGATTTAGTAGGTGCGTGACTGACTGTATGAGTGAGTGATTAAATGTGTCTCACTGAATGCATGGGTTAGTGACTAAACTGTCTTAATTTGTGCATCATTATGTCTGTTGTTCTGTAAACTACTGCATGTGTTGATCAGTAGCTATATGATTAACTATATGGGTTATTGATTGATTGTCCAAGTATTTGTATGGGAGACTGAGTGTGTGTGTGGCTGGCTGGGAGGTGTGTGACTCTGTGCAGATCAATGTGTACTTGTATCAATGATTGTATAAGAAAGTAAGTATGTGTTACTATATGTTTGAAAATGTAAGGTGCTCTATGTTTAACTGTATAGACAAGAAAATGGAAGTGTGATTGATTCTTTACAGGACTGACTAGGTGTGTGAGTAACTCCATGGATGAGTGGCAGAGTGTGAGTGTCTGTATAGGTGTATGAGTGCATATGATAGTGTTGTAAAGATGAGTGATTGTATGTATGAATGATTGTATGGGTGAATGAGTGAATGTGTGTGTAGACGTAGGAATCAGTGAGTACGTATGTAGTAACTAGTATTGGTGTGTCAATGGTTTCAAAAATTATACTCTGTATTTAACACTGGGTGAAACAGAGGTTATATTAAAATGTGAGGAGATGCATTGTATTGTCACATGAATGATATCATCAGTGATGTGGTCATTGATGTCAAATGAGATGTCATCAGTGATGTCATCAGTGATGTCATTTGAGATGTCATCAGTGATGTCATCAGTGATGTCACTGACCATGTCATGAATGATGTAATATGTGACATGATCAGCAGTGGATTGCGGGTGCGCGATATATAGTTAGTGCAACTAACTATATATGGAATTTCAATGGTTTTGTGTGAGTAAAATAAGGTTTTTTAAATGCTAATTCCTAACTATATATGGTCTATAACCTATGGTTTTTTCAGTGAATTTTCAAGGTTTTGTAAATGCTAATTCCTAACTATATATGGTCTATAACCTATGGTTTTTTCAGTGAATTTCAATGGTTTTTTAATAGCAAATATCATAAGCTGTCGAATGTCAAGTACGTGGTAAGTGAAAACATTTTCGTGTTTATGCACACTGATCTGCTTTGAATGGTGCCCCCCCCCTCATTTCTATTAGGAGTACTCTCTCTTTGCAGATAGTGAAAGGTAGTTAACGCAGGTCTTTGCCCCCATTGTAATCCGTCGTGCCTGCTTCTCTCTCCATTTGATTCATTGTTATCCAAGTATTTACTGTTTTAGAATTAGTTCTCTTTGGTTCATTCTCTATTTACAAACAAACACAGAGTCGCAATACTCTGTTTAGTCTTTGCAGATAACGAAAAATCGTGTAAAAAAAAAGAAAAGGAATCGAGCAAAATCAGTAGGCCACTAATGGGATCTCTTTTTGACCTCGCTAAAATAGAAACATTAGGAACAACCCCTCATGACAAATACAAAACTAGTGAGATGAACTGAACTCCACACAATGATGGCTGCAAAACAACTCGGCTCCGCCACCCACCCCGCCCAAAATAACGATAAAGAACGGCTGCCATGATTGGTTGCGGAATGACCACGACGGAGCTACGAAATGGTGCTGCTCTCATGCTAACCCCAGCTTTAGTCTGAAACATCCAGAAACACTGTAGACTACCAATTCGATCAGTTCCGGTAGCGCCCCAATGTAACCCGGTAGAGAAGAACTAGCTCTCCCCTCTTTGACTGATGGTTCTTGTTGCCTGTCCCTTCTGTTGTCATTTAACAGAACTATTTAGCCTGCTGAAAGGGGTTGTGTTCCGACCGCTGGTTGGTGGAGACATTTTGACTATACTCTGTACCTGCGTTGTCGCGTAATGCGTCATATGACGCGCCGCGTTAGCGCATCCGGAAGTCATCCGGGGCGCGCAGCGCGTAACGTAAGCATAACAAGTCATGTGACTTGTTAATAAAACTTTTCATTGGTTCATTTTACTTTTCTTATTGTAATGATGAAAGGCTTGGTCATATGACCTAAAAATTACGCTTTTCATTACTTCCGAACATTATTTTTTCTTAAATATATGTTATAATGTTCCAGGCTAATGTACTTTCCCGGAAATTTTACAACTGTCCTGCAAGTGAAATATATTCTTTTTTCGAGAAAAAGAGCGTTTCTTCGTCCCATGACGGAGCCGTTGAGCAAAAGAGGGTCGACCTGCTGTCTTAGTCGCCGATACGCCTGAATATGAGATTCTTATCGATCACTTTATGTTGCAGGAATAGAAAACACAACAGCCCTTGACCATTTATCTTTACTGCGTTCCTTCGTATTATACCTTTTACCCTTCATGTAATTGGTCTGCTTTATTTCACTTGCCTTTTAATGATTCTAAAACAGTCACTATTATTAAAAACTTTACCAATGTATATACTACTACCATGTTTTCTTTTAAAAACCTTTATTGAGAAAATTTCATTATACAAATACGAGCCTATAACCACGTGGGCCTGCCACAGAGCAAACTGTAATCGTATATGATGAATAGACATTTACACTGTAGAGGAACGTAACGGGCGGGCCATTAGGTTGCAAGAACTAAGGTGTCTAACAGTTACGGAATCGGTGGACGTACATTTTATAATTAAAATACGACAGGGCCAGTTACAATAAAATTATCTAGATATACATTTGTGGGCAAGTACCATGGGTGACGTTAATTCGAACTTTCAACAGTACAGTAATCAATAACACATCAGAACTTAATATCAATAGGGATGTCGAAATATTCAATCAATTCTCGTCCCCGCCCGCCATGTGCTTCAAAACTGCATACGTATCTCGTGATTTCAAGGTTCTGCAACCAGTACACAACAAGGAGTTACGAGTCCCATTTATTCTGGCGCCATTTTGGGCGAGGACGGGCAGGTCCAGGATATAGTCAAAATGTCTCTACCAACCATCGACTATGATGATCTTCATATGCTGTATTTATTAGAGTAACACTCATCTGTCCACATGAAATTAATTTGCCACAATCTAAACATGTCATTTTAATCTTTCCAAAGTTCTTCTAAATATTTGGGACCGTTTCCCTTGCCTCTGAAGCTCTCAGTGCCACTTCTTTGATGAATGTACTAGCAGGTCAGGGGTTCTCCTCCAAATCTCTCTTTTATGCAGCACTATAATTAATTGGTGCCACCTCTCCATATGACGATGCATGGTATAGTTACCACAACTATATTTTTTTTCGGTTCCTCTGGAGAGTTCATCGTGGCAGATGAAGCGTGTAACGTACCGGGCATTTACCTTTTTTTGCATGTACAGGAAAGGAAAAAAAAATCGAGCGTCCGAGTTCTAAGGTGTCCCAGGGCCATTTTGGTGGACCAGGCCCAAATCCAAAGAACAGCCATCTCACAGGCTAATGGGGCGACCCACGCCGAGTTTCAGCATTGTAGGATGACCACACAAGTACAGCAACTTGCTAGACATCACCTCGGTGCCATCCGGATCTCGGCGCCCCACTGCAGATGAAGTGCCTCTCAACTATGAAACCACCACGGTGACATCCGGATCTTGGCGCGTTGTGCTGCCTTCGGCCTATTCGCACATCGGTCCGCTACTGACGCCATCTCACAGGCTAATGGGGCGACCCACGCCGAGTTTCAGCATTGTAGGATGACCACACCAGTACAGCAACTTGCTAGACATCACCTCGGTGCCATCCGGATCTCGGCGCCCCACTGCAGATGAAGTGCCTCTCAACTATGAAACCACCACGGTGACATCCGGATCTTGGCGCGTTGTGCTGCCTTCGGCCTATTCGCACATCGGTCCGCTACTGACGCCATCTCACAGGCTAATGGGGCGACCCACGCCGAGTTTCAGCATTGTAGGATGACCACACCAGTACAGCAACTTGCTAGACATCACCTCAGTGCCATCCGAATCTTGGCATCTCAACGCCTAGTGGTATCTTCCATACAAAAAATATTGTTACGCTGCCTTTGGCCCCATTCGCACATCAGTCCGCAACTTAGACACCACCTCGGTGCCATCCGGATCTTGGAATGTCAGCACCTTTTGGTGTCTTCTCGTCAGAAAATATTGTTGCGCTGCCTTTGGCCCCATTCGCACATCAGTCCGCTACTGACGCCATCTCACAGGCTAATGGGGCGCCCCACGCCGACTTTCAGCATTGTAGAATAACCACACCAGTACAGCAACTTGCTAGACATCACCTCGGTGCCATCCGGATCTCGGCGCCCCACTGCAGATGAAGTGCCTCTCAACTATGAAACCACCACGGTGACATCCGGATCTTGGCGTGTTGTGCTGCCTTCGGCCTATTCGCACATCGGTCCGCTACTGACGCCATCTCACAGGCTAATGGGGCGACCCACGCCGAGTTTCAGCATTGTAGGATGACCACACCAACTTGCTAGACATCACCTCAGTGCCATCCGAATCTTGGCATCTCAACGCCTAGTGGTATCTTCCATACAAAAAATATTGTTACGCTGCCTTTGGCCCCATTCGCACATCAGTCCGCAACTTAGACATCACCTCGGTGCCATCCGGATCTTGGCATCTCAGCGCCTTGTGGTGTCAGTCAGAAAATATTGTTGTGCTGCCTTCGGCCTATTCGCACATCGGTCCGCTACTGACGCCATCTCACAGGCCAACGGGGCGCCCCACGCCGACTTTCAGCATTGTAGGATGGCCACACCAGTGCGGCAACTTGCTACACACCACCTCGGTGCCATCCGGATCTTGGCATCTCAGCGCCTTGTGGTGTCTTCTACTCCGGAAATATAGTAGAAAATATTGTTGCGCTGCCTTTGGCCCCATTCACACATCAGTCCGCTACTGACACCATCTCACAGGCCAACGGGGCGCCCCACGCCGACTTTCAACATTGTAGGATGGCCACAGAAGTGCGACAACTTACTAGACACCACCTCGGTGCCATCCGGATCTTGGCGCGTTGTGCTGCCTTCGGCCTATTCGCACATCGGTCCGCTACTGACGCAAACTCACAGGCCAACGGGGCGCCCCACGCCGACTTTCAGCATTGTAGGATGGCCACACCAGTGCGGCAACTTGCTACACACCACCTCGGTGCCATCCGGATCTTGGCGCTTAGTGAAGCTGCAGCAGCTGCAAATAAGCTTCAGACAGTGTTACAACCGCTGCTCAGAACTCTCAACTATGACACCACCTCGGTGCCATCCGGATCTTGGCGCGTTGTATTGCCTTCGGCCTATTCGCACATCGGTCCGCTACTGACGCCGCCTCACGTGCCAACGTATTTTCTCCGCATTTTATACCCTATGCCGCATAACAGGTCATGTGACTTGTTTATAAAACTTTTCATTGGTTCATTTTACTTTTGGTTTCCTAATGATGGAAGGCTTGATCATATGACCTAAAAACAACACTTTTCATTGGATGAAAACTTTTTTTTTCCCCCAAACGATGAAAGCCCCACCTTGTTTCTGGATGTTTCAGACTAAACTGGCGTCACCATGAGAGCACCACCATCTCGTAGCTCCGTCGTGGTCATTCCGCGAGCAATCATGGCAGCCGCTCCCCACCAGAAGCCTGCAGGAGTCGGGGCCCCCAAAACTTTTGATGAATTCTCAAGGCGGAGGGGACGCTTTCGAGAATGGGGTCCAAGACCTAGCAGACAAGCGTCCGATTTCCAAGGTGTCCCAGGGCCATTTCAGTGGACCACGCCCAAAAAGGAAAGAGCCTGCCGCCATTTTGAGAGTCCTGTGGCAGCCGCCTATCGCTGCACCGCAAGAGTGGGCGCAACTCAGCTGAATGGCGGATTTTGACACAGTGGACCAAAAGCGGACGGAATGGCAACTGAAACGGTAAAGGGGCGCCCCACTAAAACAGATGAGACTCCACCTGGAGAGGCCCGTTCACGCCGCCTCCCCCGGGGCGCTCCACGCCGTTATTCGGAGCAGCATTGTAGGATACCAAAACCAGTGCGGCAACTTACTGGACATCACCTTGGTGCCATCGTTCTGCTGCCTTGGAACTATTCGCACAACAGTTTGCTACTGATGACCCACCCCCCGCGACGCCCCACGCCGTTATTTGCTGGGTGGCAACTTACTAGACATCACTTTCGTGTCATCTAGATTTCGGCGCGTTCTGCTGCCTTGGAACTATTCGCACAACAGTTTGCTACTGATGACCCACCCCCCGCGACGCCCCACGCCGGAAATCTGGACGTTGTGCTGCGTTGGGACTATTCGCACAGCCGACCGCTACTTCGTTGTTTTTCTCTAAAAATGTTTATATGTTATTACTATTTTTGTTTTCTTGTATATATTTATAAATTATTAAAGTTTTATAATCTTACTACTTTGTCGGAGTGCTATATATTTTTAATGTGACACATAATTGTAAAAACTTTGATGTACAAAGAGTCATCCCTGGAATCTTCCGCTTCACGCTCGGTCCCCTCCCCAATCACAATACAGGATGGTTTTCAGATAATAGCAACGCTTCTGCTGTGACGGATCTCATCGAGTGTGGGCCTTGATCTACTATAACTCCTTTGAAGAGGGGTGATTCTTTACAGCTGTGGCCATAAACTACATCTGCAGGGCTAGCTGATAGCCTAGAACCGGCCTGGACAATCGGACACAGAGGAAAAGGAGTGTCAGAGGGTGCGGTAGTGAATAGGGCGAAAGGGAGGTGTCGGGCGGGCACAGGGTGTGATTCTCAGGGAAGAGCAGCGCAGATGGGGGGAGGTTTATTACCCATGCATAAGACAGAGAGCGGGGGTGACCACTGCCTGGGTGAGATGCTTGCGAGGGTGGGGAGCCATGCTAAGGATCGACAGCGTGCACAGAGTGGGTCTGGTCAAGGCATCTAAAATGGCTGCCGTGCACGACAAAAGTGTGGCATTTGAAAAAAGACAAGATGGCGCACACAATGTTTTTCAACAATTCCTGATTTCCTTCGAATCGAACGTTAACAGACGTTGGGGCATATTACCAAAGTTAAGCGATATTTATCCCTAACGATGCATTGCAAAGATTTTTTTACCGTCAGAAATTATCGCAGATAAACCTTGCTATTATCAAGGTTTATCGCAAATACGATAAAAAACGAGCACAATGCATTAATATCGCTGAAAACTCCGCGATATTCATGCATTACCGAGCTAATGCTCTTAGCCATGTTATCCACCTCCCATTGGATAACATGGCTAAGAACTGCTCAGGGCAGCTGTTACTTTTTGGAGATATTCGCGCTTATCTCGAATATTTCCAAAAGTTGATAATAGGAGATAGCGATGTTAGCGACTGTTTCCAGTCGCTAACATCTTGGCATGCCCACTTTGCATGTCATTAGTGATAAATATCACTCACATGCAAAGTGGGACCCAAGATGGTCGCTATCTCCTACTAGCCGTCGCTAACTGGTGTTAGCAACACCTAGGTAATACAGATATAATTTTATCTCCGCGAAGCGGAGCGCTGTTACAGATATATATCTTGTTTTTGAACGTTAATTTCTCAAAATGCACTGAAGCACATATATTGAGACATAGCAAAGGCACATCGGGCTACCAGTCCCTAATATTTTACCAAGTTTCGTGCAAATCCATTCAGCCGTTCGATTATTATTATTATTTTTTTTTTTTGCCCCGCGGGGCCCTTTTAAAACCTCCACATCAAACCTAGGGGGTCAGCGAGGATCTACTATGCCCCCTTATGGTCATTTGCCCCTTCGCTTTGGCCTCCTCTTGTCTCTCGATCCTACCGAGAGACAAGATGGCGGCCGCTACGTACTGTTTGGAATGTTTACAGACACCGGAGAGCCAATCAGCTTCGCTTCGCAAAGCTCCGTAACGCGAAAAGTACGCGAAGCGGTGCGCTGTTACAGATATATATCTTTTTTTGAACGTTAATTTCTCAAAATCCACTGAAGCACATATATTGAGACCTAGCAAAGGCACATCGGGCTACCAGTCCCTACAATTTTGCCAAGTTTTGTGCAAATCCATTCAGCCGTTCGATTATTATTATTATTTTTTTTTTTTGCCCCGCGGGGCCCTTTTAAAACCTCCACATCAAACCTAGGGGGTCAGCGAGGATCTACTATGCCCCCTTATAGTTATTTCCCCCTTTGTTTTGACCTCCTCTTGTCTCTCGATCCTACCGAGAGACAAGATGGCGGCCGCTACGGACTGTTTGGAATGTTTACAGACACCGGAGAGCCAATCAGCTTCGCTTCGCAAAGCTCCGTAACGCGAAAAGTACGCGAAGCGGTGCGCTGTTACAGATATATATCTTTTTTTGAACGTTAATTTCTCAAAATCCACTGAAGCACATATATTGAGACCTAGCAAAGGCACATCGGGCTACCAGTCCCTACAATTTTGCCAAGTTTCGTGCAAATCCATTCAGCCGTTCGATTATTATTATTATTTTTTTTTTTTGCCCCGCGGGGCCCTTTTAAAACCTCCACATCAAACCTAGGGGGTCAGCGAGGATCTACTATGCCCCCTTATGGTCATTTGCCCCTTCGCTTTGGCCTCTTTGCATGTCATTAGTGATAAATATCACTCACATGCAAAGTGGGACCCAAGATGGTCGCTATCTCCTACTAGCCGTCGCTAACTGGTGTTAGCAACACCTAGGTAATACAGATATAATTTTATCTCCGCGAAGCGGAGCGCTGTTACAGATATATATCTTGTTTTTGAACGTTAATTTCTCAAAATGCACTGAAGCACATATATTGAGACATAGCAAAGGCACATCGGGCTACCAGTCCCTAATATTTTACCAAGTTTCGTGCAAATCCATTCAGCCGTTCGATTATTATTATTATTTTTTTTTTTTTGCCCCGCGGGGCCCTTTTAAAACCTCCACATCAAACCTAGGGGGTCAGCGAGGATCTACTATGCCCCCTTATGGTCATTTGCCCCTTCGCTTTGGCCTCCTCTTGTCTCTCGATCCTACCGAGAGACAAGATGGCGGCCGCTACGTACTGTTTGGAATGTTTACAGACACCGGAGAGCCAATCAGCTTCGCTTCGCAAAGCTCCGTAACGCGAAAAGTACGCGAAGCGGTGCGCTGTTACAGATATATATCTTTTTTTGAACGTTAATTTCTCAAAATCCACTGAAGCACATATATTGAGACCTAGCAAAGGCACATCGGGCTACCAGTCCCTACAATTTTGCCAAGTTTCGTGCAAATCCATTCAGCCGTTCGATTATTATTATTATTTTTTTTTTTTGCCCCGCGGGGCCCTTTTAAAACCTCCACATCAAACCTAGGGGGTCAGCGAGAATCTACTATGCCCCCTTATGGTCATTTGCCCCTTCGCTTTGGCCTCCTCTTGTCTCTCGATCCTACCGAGAGACAAGATGGCGGCCGCTACGGACTGTTTGGAATGTTGACAGACGCCGGAGAACCAATCAGCTTCGCTTCACAAAGCTCCGTTGCGCGAAAAGTCCGCGAACCAGTGCGCTGCCTGGTCCGCGCTTACAGATATATATCTTTTTTTAAACGTTAATTTCTCAAAATCCACTGGAGCACATATATTGAGACCTACAAAAGGCACATCGGGCTACCAGTCCCTACAATTTTGCCAAGTTTCGTGCAAATCCATTCAGCCGTTCGGGCTAAAAGTGAGGCCAACCGCCCTATGGAAAACTCAATGTTAAAAACACGTTTTGGGACCCCCCTTTTTTCTCGGCCCCCACTGGACGAACCCCCCCCAAATTTTCAAGGGCTGCTCAGAAACAAAATGTGCCATTTTCCTGTAAATTTCAGCCAATTCCGTCCACAAACGCCAAAGTTATTAGACATAGAATTTTCAAAAAACCCATAGAGAAAAAATCCTAACTATATATACCTACTGGCGACCGCCAGTAGGTAATATATATATATATATATATATATATTCACTGAAAAAACCATAGGTTATAGTCCATATATAGTTAGGAATTAGCATTTAAAAAACCTTATTTTACTCACACAAAACCATTGAAATTCCATATATAGTTGGTTGTACTAACTATATATCGCGCACCCGCAATATATATATATATATATATATATATATTCACTGAAAAAACCATAGGTTATAGTCCATATATAGGTAGGAATTAGCATTTAAAAAACCTTATTTTACTCACACAAAACCATTGAAATTCCATATATAGTTGGTTGTACTAACTATATATCGCGCACCCGCAATCCACTGCTGATGATGTCACATATTACATCATTCATGACATGGTCAGTGACATCACTGATGACATCACTGATGACATCTCAAATGACATCACTGATGACATCACTGATGACATCTCAAATGACATCACTGATTGCGGATTGCGGGTGCGCGATATATAGTTAGTACAACTAACTATATATGGAATTTCAATGGTTTTGTGTGAGTGAAATAAGGTTTTTTAAATGCTAATACCTAACTATATATGGTCTATAACCTATGGTTTTTTCAGTGAATTTTCAAGGTTTTGTAAATGCTAATTCCTAACTATATATGGTCTATAACCTATGGTTTTTTTCAGTGAATTTCATTGTTTTTTTAAAAGCTAATATCTCTAGCTGTAAAATGTATTCTTCTTTAAATCCAAAAATATATTTTATATGTTTATTAATAATTTTTTTTTTATATATATTTTTTTCTTCGCTCCCGGTTCGCGAACCGGGAAGCTTCCCGTTAGCTCAATTTGATGCCGCGACCCGGTCCGCGAACCGGTAAACGTTCCGTTTGCGCAACTGCCGCGTTAGAAATCAACATCGTGACGCGTCGCGGAAGCGCGACGTATCACGTTGTCGCGTAATGCGTCTTATGACGCGATGCGTTAGCGCACCCGGAAGTGCTCCGGTACGCGAACTGAGACGCGAAGCGCAGCTCCCCGGAAGCGATCCGCGGCGCATCGCGAAAGCGCGACGTATCGCGTTGCCGCGTAATGCGTCTTATGACGCGCCGCGTTAGCGCACCCGGAAGTGCTCCGGAGCGCGAACCGAGGCGCGAAGCGCAGCTCCCCGGAAGCGATCCGTGGCGCGTCACGAAAGCGCGACGTATCGCGTTGCCGCGTAATGCGTCTTATGACGCGCCGCGTTAGCGCACCCGGAAGTGCTCCGGAGCGCGAACCAAGGCGCGAAGCGCAGCGACCCGGAAGCGATCCGGGGCGCGTTCCGCAGCGCGTAACTTAAGCGTAAGAGGTCATGTGACTTGTTAATAAAACTTTTCATTGGTTCAATCCCTTTTTGGTTTCATAATGATGTAAGGCTAGGTCAGGTGACCTAAAAATAACACTTTTGATTGGTTTAGAACTATTGTTTTTCCCAAATGATGAAAACCCCTCCTTCTTTCCTCACTCTGACTTTCATCTTTGTGAGAGGAAGACCATTTTTGATAGTTGAGCAATGGCTTCAGTAGTTGCTTCAGCTGGTGCACCCCCACCACCACCTCCACCTCCTCATGGGAAGAGAGGACCACCTCCCCAGTTTATCAGCCAGACAGAGGAGAAAGAGGATGAACTAGAGGAAGAGGAGACCGAAGGACCACAGTTCTTACAGGAGGTGCCCCGGGTTTCCCATCGGAAAGCCAGCTTTATTTGGCAGTTTTTTTCACTCCCTCGAGGGCAAAAAAAAGTAAATGCTAGGTATGTCACCTGCCTGATTTGTAAAGACCGGTTATCCAGAGGCACTGATAAAAAATATAGCTACGGAAACTATACAATGCATCGTCACATGAGCAGGTGGCATCCATTGAACTACAGCCGGGCGGAGATACGTGACATGCAAGATAACCCAACAACAACTCCTGTGGCCAGGTCAACATCACTAATATCGTTGACAGGAGCAGAGGCATGGGAAACCGTGCCAAACATCCAGGAGACGTTTGCGCATATCAAATTTACTTGTATGTACTGCGGTGAATTCTTATCATGTGGTAACATGAGCATTACGTTAATCAACGTAGCTTATGTAAATCACAATTGCCCTAACCGCCCCAGACAGTAATTTTTTTTTTGCTCCTGTTGAGCCCTTTTCAATGCCTGTTTTTTGTTGTTTCCCCTCCATCAAAAACAAAAACAAAACATAAAACTGTTCAAAAAATACAAAAAAAACAAAAAAAGTTCAAAAAAATATATATAAAACAACAAAAACATTTAAAAAAAAGTTCTTTTCAGAACTACCTCCCCTTTCAAAAAAAAATTGCTAGAATGTTTAGCACTCTGGCAAGCTCTATTTCTTTTAGTTCGCTTCCCAGTTCGCTTCCCGGTTCGCGAACCGGGAGCGAACCAAAAAAAAAAAAAAGAAGAGTAAGTATAAGGGAAGTAAACAGAGAGTAATGTTAAAAGAAAGACAGCTATAGGGAGTAAACCAGACATACTGTTTAATAGATCTATTTACCGAAGAAAAGATGGAAGAGGGTATAATTGTGAAAAACTAAATAGATAAGGAAGTGAAAGAAAAAAAAGAGAGTAGAACAATAACAAAGAAGAGTTTCTTGGAGAATGTGAGTGAATGTTCAAAATCAGAGTAAAACATGTGGAATAACAGAGAGAAAAAACAGAAAACAAAAAAGAAAAAATAACAGAAAAAGATTAATTGAAACAGCAAAGAAATGTAAATAACATAGAGCCATATCATCAACATAGGCAATAAAAGTTTTGCAGCTTTTATCCGCAGAAATGTGTCGCTAAAGCCGCTTTTGCGGCGGAAAACTGCCACTAAAACCACTTTTGCAACACTTTTCTGCCAATAAAAACAGCAATAATTTTATTGGCTGTGTTCATAATATGCCCCTTAGTGTGGTTCAACTACACAGAAGAAGTACAGTGAACAAGTAGTGAAAGAGTGATCAGTCAAAGACACTAAGAGTAATAGAGACGGAGTGAGTGAACAAGAGTGAGGAACTATGAGAAGAGAGGGACTGAGAAAAGGAGTGGAAAGAGTAGAGTAAGTAGGTAATAGAGAAAGGAATGAGGGAAGTAGCAAAGGCAGGAAACTGAGGGTTAAAGAAATGAAGCTGTCAAACTACTAGTAGGTGAATGTGATAGAAATGTAACGAAAAGAGTACAAAACATTTACCTTATAATTGTCATTAACTTACTCACTTTTTGTTTTTATACTTTCAATCTGTGAAAGAGAGAACAAACATTTGAAAAATATTAAAACATGTATTTAAAAATTAGAAAAGACAAGGGAAAAGATTGAAGGACAAACAGTTTTTCAACAACTTTGACACTTACAGAAGCTTCTGCTTCTCCAGGCCCCCTACACAGTCCTAAAGATATACATTTTAAACTAACAGTATCTTGATGCAGATGAAGTGAGGCCTATCTTAAAAAATGGTGCATCTTTTGCACTGCTGTTGTTTCACAAAAGTGTCGCAAGACACTAACATTTTAAATATTTGTTTCAGGATGCCAATAAGATGTGTCCTATCCAGAGGTTTGTTTGAGGTGAGGCCTACTCAGGGTTCCAAATGAAATTTCGAGTTGTTGAAGAGAACAGAGGACATAATACATGTTAAGGCCTACCAATGAAGTAAGTCATGTCCACTTCACTCTTGAACAAAGGCCAGACCTCTTCTGTGTCCGTGGACAGACCTAAACTTCATCTGCACAATGTCATTCGTAAACTTAGGAAACACAGGTGATGTAATTGAAAAATGTGGAGTTTCTTTTCCTCATTTCACAATCACATCACCTGTGTTGCCTAGGCTTAGGTATCTCATAGTGCAGATGTAGTGCAGCATATTAAACAGTACCCAGAAGTGCAGCACTGCATGCAACAACTTTGACACTTACAAAAGCTTCAGCTTCTGCATGCTCCCTACACAGTGCTAATTATATACATTTTAAACTGATGGTATCTTGCTGGAGATGAACTGAAACCTATCTTGCAACATGGTGCATCTTTTACACAAAAGTGACCCACAATGGAGCAAAAGAGGCGCACGGCCACCATAAATCTGACCCTAACATTTTAAATGATTGTTTGAAGATGCCAATACGGTGTAACCTATGCACAGATTTGTTTCAGGTAAGTCCTACTCAGGGTTGCCGATGGAATTTAGGTTTGTTGAAGAATACAGAGGAGATAATACATGTGGAGGCCTACCAACGAAGTGAGTCATGTCCACTGCACTCTTGAACAAATGTCAGACCTCCTCTGTCTCCAGGAACAGGCCTAAACCTCATCTACACAATGTGATGTGTGATGTTAGGAAACACAGGTAATATAATTGAAAAACGTGCAATTTATTTTGCTCATTCCACAATCATATCACCTGTGTTTCCTTTGCTTAGGTATCTCATTGTGGAAATGTAGTCTATCATATGAAAGACTACGTAGAATATGAGCACTGTATGCAACAACTTTGACACTTACAGAAGCCTCTCCTTCTCCATGCCTCCTACACAGTTCTAAATGTACATCATAAATGCAAACAGTACAGAATTAATTATACATGTTAAATGGTTTATTTTTGCTGTTCTCAGAATGTATCAAATTTCACTAAAAACAGTGACTTGAAGGTATTCATCATATAACAGCGGGGAAAAAAAACACAATCAAAATGATTGTGTTTAAAAAACCCATACAACATAACAAATCAGAATTCAGAACTCCTTAAAGTTAACTTACTTTCCATGACGTCGAAGGATGTCCTATGAACAGCTTACACTCTTTTGTGCTGTTATTACTTTCAGACCGCCACTTTCTGAAAGAAAATCTCCATCGTTTTGAAAAACATGTTACATACAATAAATGACTTCTTGCTCTCTACCACACGTTTCCACAAGGCCAAATCATGTCTGAGCCATTTATAACTCTTAGAATTCTTGTAAGCCAATCCCGTCATGTTGTATTTCCGCAACTTTCACAATTAAAATGTTGAAGATCATTATCACAATCCTGGACTAGTAATATCTTCCCCTTCTTGCTCAGTCATGTTCTACATTTCCTATGACACTGATACTGCTTACTATGAAGCAGACTTACACTACCTCTATGACTACTACAATTATTTAATTCTCTACATCACTTTTAATCACAAAGCAATGTAAAACAGTAGACAGCATTGCAGACTTACATTCCCTCTACTCCATGTTTTGATTGGCTGCTTCAATTAGCTTATAAAAAGAAACAGTTTTTCTGAACTCATTCAAAGTGCACTTATTTCTCCATGACGTCCAGTGTTATGGTAAGAAGTTATGTCTCTGTACTACACTTATCCTCAAGGCCAAATCGTGTAGGAGCCATTAGAACTTCTTGAAATTCCTCAGAGCGCATCCCGAGATTCTTTCCCTAAAATTTTGGTTTTAAAAACACCAGGTAAGAGTTTTTAAGGTCATACGGCAATTTTTTTTTGAAAATTAAAACAGAATCATTTCAGAATGACCAGCCATTTCTAGACTTTAAATAAGCTGTGTAATGTCCTGATGTTATTGAAGGACCGTCATAATATATAATTGCTGCAGTTACAAAAGTCCTTCCTGATATTGACAACTGTGAAGCCACAACATTTTTAATTAAAGTTGTCAATTTTGTTCCATCAGGCCTACATCGTTGGAACATTAAAATAACATACTGGCCATATGTTCGTATAAATAATGTGGACATCATTTCAGATTTACATTGGCTACACTCCATGTTGTGATCAGCTGCTTTTACTAGTTTATTAAAAGAGACTGATTTACTGTCTGGCAAAGTTAAATATATAAATCTTTCTGAGTCTACACTAGTAGTACTTGATACCCTACAGTTCTCGCAGTCATGCTGCCATTGATAAGAAAGCCCAAACAGGTGATCTACATCTACACCTTCACATGCAATACATCAAGCATGTACATTAAAAACTCCTGACAATCTTGCTAAATATTTTGAGAGAATTGTGTTTGGCCTGAACATCTGTCTAACAGATTTCGAATTTCAGACACACTTTCTATTTTTGTTCTATCAGTGCTACATTTCTCTAACACAGAATTTAACAAACTGCAAAATCTTTGATCAGAATTGACCACAATCTCTTCTTTTACATTTTCTAGAGAAAACAAAACATTAACCACTACATTAGCATAGCAGTTGACACCAGAACTGTTTTCAAATTGAAAACCAACAACATCTTCAACAGAATCCTTTTTCTTTCTGCTTATAATTTCAGGTTCATCGACTTTTCGTCTTTTTGCTACAACCTCCCCAGTATTGGTCACATTTCTTCGTTTCCGGCCTACCACACGTTTCTCAAACAAAGGATATTGAGGCAAATGTGGCGCATACTCTCTTCTTAACCTATTGTATTCCTTAACACAATCTAGATCCGCATAAATGTTTGTGACATCACACTCAATCAAGTACAATCCCGATAAAGTTCTAACTCGTGACAATGCCACATATGCCATACCCTCATTGAACACAGAACTGCCAATATTCACCAATGCACTGTCTACACTTAAACCTTGCGATTTATGGATTGTCACCGCATATGCCAAGCAGGAAACTGCTTACGGCGAACATATAAGTCTTTTACAAGCAAAAATCTAGCAGAACAACGACCAATTAGCTGTACTTCCTCAATGCCATCAAATTTAATTTTTAAAAATTCAATTCCATCTCTATTTCTGTATTTTACAAAATCAACAACATTACCCATTGATCCATTTACCAGACCTCTTTCAACATGTAAATTCCTTCTTAAAATTATACGGCAGTTCAAGCACACATTCAGAGTCTTTTCAAAACCTGCAGTTTTAGATATAGTCTTCTCTAATGAATCCAATTTTGTTTTCAAATTCCCAGACAAAATAATTGTTGATCCCATATGCTCTACTCTATCAGTAGCTTCCAGTTTCACAATCTCTTGCTTATCTAAATGCAACATTTTGTGGTTAAATTTGGCACATTCTGCAAGAGTTGGCATCAAACATATTCCAGATTTCTTCTCAGTAATTTTCTGAAAAATATTCTCAGGCACAACATCTTGTTCTGGATATAAATTTGTCAGTAATCGTGCATGTAAAGCTTCTTTCCCATGCTCGGTCACTTTTCCAATTCTAACATCTTGTAGAATAGTCTTGTAAACTTCATCCTTCGCCTGACTCATATTTTCATGCAGTTCAGCATAATTGAAGTTTAACCATATATTGACGTTGCCAATGCTCCCTAGGCACTTCCTGGTATCTTCATGCGTGAGCATTTTGAACACAGGTTGCCCTTTCACTGGTGTCAGCTGCAGAAGATCTCCGAAAACAATGATGTGTTTGCCACCAAATAACACATCATACTCTGTTTTGAGAACTTCTTGCATTCTCAAATGCACAAAGGCAAGCATGACATTGGAAACCATGCTTACTTCGTCAATGATAAGAAGTTTCATTTTCCTCAAGATTCTTGAAACTTCACAACAAGCATCTCCAGATAGCTTGTGATATTGTAATTTGTTGTCATGCTCCACTGGCAGCATCAGTAAACGATGTAAAGTAATCCCTTTAATGTTATGTGCTGCCAGTCCAGTTGGAGCGGTGACAACACAAGACAGCGATGACTCTGTCCTTTCCTGCAAATAACATGAAATTGCTTTAGTAAGGAAACTTTTTCCAGTTCCCGCTTCTCCACTCACGTACAGTCGGACAGGCTTCAACGACGTACATGAGCACTCTTTCTTGTCATGACTTAATCCATGATCAATTTGCATGGTAACTTCGTCATATATTTTCCTCTGCTCAACGTTGAGTTGTCTTTCCAACTCTTCTAAGTTAACCGCATCCTCCTGAGCATGTGCCATGGCTCTTTCCACTTCATTCATAGCAGTGGCAGCTTCATTTTCGATAACAGGTCCTCCTAGTGGATCCTGACTCAATGAAGCAGAACTCTGACTGTCCTGAGAACTGTCTCTGGCAATCTCGGCTGCAATCGTTGCTTCCTGCTCAATTTCCGCATTCAACATTTCTACATTTTTGGGAAAAGCAGGACATTCTATGGTCTCCTTGGCAGCATTGAAAGAGGCTTCGTAACAGAGGAAATCTCCAAGCAGTTCCTCTTCTGCACGCCAAGGCTTGAAAAGTTGCAAAAGTGCTAAATAGAAAAACTCCTTTTTTTTCAGGAGATTCGCCACTCAATTTTCGATGGTTTACCAAGTGGCATTTTCTTTGCTTGACCAGACATCCCTCACTTCCTATTACAGCATACACTCCTTTCTCAGTATCTTCTTTGATGTTCCTCTTGAATATGTAATTTTGAAGAACCTCATACAGACAAACATTCTCGAGGTGACTGCTTCGATTTGGATAATATGTATCCAACATGTTGGTCTTCAAAATGTCGGTACTATTTGGCGTCTTTTCCGCCAAATACTCAATTTCCCGCACAGGTTTGAGAACTCGATTACGCATTGCGGCAAGACCAAGACTCGCCCAAACGATACTCCTGGACTTGGCATAGAGACTTGCTGAAGACAACTGGTCAGAACATTCGTAAGCTCCGATTTCTCGATGCGACAACATCTTCAGACTGAAACTGTACAACTTCTTGCTGAGGCTCTTTTCATGGGAAATGTCCTCCCACATATCCTTCAATTCTGTCTTCTCTTTTTTGGTGATGTAAGATGTCACATACCGAGCCACAGCCATACAGTTATCAGCCACAAACTGTATATCCATGTTAGCATTCCACATGGACAAAATCACCGGGTTGTAGTCGTTGATGTACTTAGACTCTTCGTTCCTCTTCAAATTGTATGTGTTTTTAGGTGATTTCTTCATCACATTATGTCGCAGCGAAGACATCAAACTGTTTACTCTTCCTTTAGAAATCACCGGTCGTGGAAAGCCGAAACGACATTTGGTGTAGAACTTGTCCTTGTTTCGGAATTTACGACGACAGTACTTTCCACATCGATGACTTTGGAAACGTACAACTTTTTCTCTTAGGCTTTTCTTCTCCTTTGCGTTTGGAACAGCACACGTAGAATACTGTTGTATGAAACTCATCACTGAGTCTTCTGGATCCGTTCCAAATTTAGGTGCATCCTTGATCCACAGCAACATATGTGTATGAGGAGCACCTCTTGCTTGGTACTCCTTTCTCCAGAAGAAATCCAACACCTCTCCAAGAGGTGGATTCTTCTTATTCATGATGAAAGACATCATAGCTTCAAATCTATGATTGAAGTACCTACATACATTGACTGGATCCAAAGAGCACAGTTCTCTGGGTGTCTTGAATTCGATGTTTTCGATGTTTCCATTTGCCTCTCGTAGAAATTCAAGTAAGTCTTCCCAGCCATACTCGGCACAGCTCAGAGTGAGGAACCATGTGGGAGTTCCTAAGTTCCTCAGCATACATTTTAAATCACCATGACGACGGTACCAGTACTCATTAGTACCACGCTGACACGCCATGAGATTAATCAGGTGAGAATCCAAACTACTGTCTTGGACATTGACTTTATCCATAAAGTCACTTGCCGAGATGTTTTGCGTGTGTATACCACTTTTCAAGATGTGGTTCACTGCATATGACAGTCCAGACAGATCGCTTTCAAACAGGAGATGAAACAAATAGGGAATGCATTGTCGAAACCTAGCATCTCCTGCATACAATCGCAAAGTCCGGTATTCAGAAGCAGGAATTTGATGAGGTCGCTCATCATATATTCCTCCCTGACCTGTTGGAAAAAGCTGTGGGAAACACCGAGCTTCCAAACTTTCCTCCCAAACACTAATGGGACTCCCTTTAGCTTGTTTCATTTGAAACAACTCAATAGCATTCCCCTTGACTTCCTTGGAATGCAAAGGATGAACACTATAATGTTCATATATTTCTTCACTAGTAGAGGGTTCTACTTTCTCAATTTGACCAGCACACAAATCGCTATCCTCTTCCTCACTTACTTCCTCTTCTGCAACATATACATTCTTATAGTATTTATTATTTTTTTTCAAATACAATGTTGCCTTTTTAACTTTCCTAACATCCACTAAATCTTGCCATATTTTCTTACTCTTTGTCGGAACCCCATTAACTAAGATAACCAGAGGTTCCTCTTCCACTTTCTCTACTCCAATTGTGTTAATGTTTTTCTTCAAATCTAGAGGCAAATAAACAACTCTTCCCTTTAATCCTCTCTGTAAATCTGATGGAGGCAATTTCCCTGTCTTTGGCTCCATTCTTACAATAGCCTGAAAGGGATGGATACTTTGAATCAAAATGAATTCATAAGTATTTAAATCCTTCAATTCAGAAGGAATCTCAACCAATTCCAGATTATTATGAACTGCTCTAGCAGGCATCTGGTTTTGATATAATTTGTTACAACAATAAGTACACACACGTTGATCCAATCCCAAATCAAAACAATTTTCTACCATCAAGTATGTTGTGATATCCTTCCATTCACTATTATTTTCCCTTTCACTTTTTGCATATAAATCCACTAACTTAGTCTGATTCTTATAATAAGTGCGTCGACAACACACACAAGTGAAATTTGGCCTCTCACTTGATTTCACCTGAAACGTCGCAATTTCCCTCTGGAAATTATCTGTACTGGAAACCTGTACACTATCTTCCACATTACCCACTTCTTCTTGGTCAATTTCAACATTCTCCTCTTTACTTCCAAAGTAACAAAACTCAATTTCTTCACATATATTCTTCACATCTATTTCAGAACCATGCAAAAGAGCAGCGCATAATTGTTTAAGCATAATTGCTGGACTCTTAGCATAATACAACATTCTAACTAATTTCCTCACTTTATTATGATGCACTGCTAGCATTCTGAAATGATGAAAAACACTCTGGCATACTCTCCTGGAAAGACAAGCCAGTGAATGACCATGCAAACCTGTCACTTCTCTCACTCTGCAAGGATCTAATTCTTGCAACAACTTCATTTTCTGCTTCAAACTTTTCTTATTAAATGACCGTACAAAATCACAAAGCAAATTGATGGAATCCTGTCGCACACTGCAAATACTACTACACTTCCAGGTGTACACAGGACCCTTAGGACGTCTTCCTAAAACCTCATTACCTAACACCTCTTCTGCCTCTGTTGTCACAAGTTTTTCTTTTTCAACTGGACAACCATCTTTCACTTCATAAGCTCGACCACTGGTGTCAACTGCATGCACCAAATCATTATCCTGGAAATAACTCTCCTCATTAAAAAATGCCTCACAGCTTGAACTATGCATCCATTCTCCAGAAAAAACTTCACAAAAATTACTACGATTAACTATTCTCTTCCATCTACTATTTCTTTTGAAATCATAAATTGCCTTGTTTAGCTTCCTAATTCTATTGATTATCAAAATAAATAACTTACGTTTAATTTCAAATGCCTGATCAATAACTTTCTCAACTATTTTTTTTCTCTTATAAAAAACCACTTTCTGTTGACCTTTCTTAATATTTTTTAACAAATTTCCAATTATCCTGTTGCAGAACATTCGTTTACGAATGTCCATAAACTGTTGTTTCCTTCTACTATCATGCACAGAGTTATCTCTTGCTCTAGCAGTAACATTTTTCATTGGCCTTTCCTTTCCGTTTGAATTGCTTCTCTTTTTCTGGACTGAAACATTTTCTGTATTAATATTTTTTTTACTACAGATATTTCTTATGAATGTTTTTGTACTCTTACCCGGTGCTTTCTTGGTGACTTGACAAATCTTTTTGTTAGAGGACTGCTGCTTTTTTTCATTGACCTGCTGTCTTTGACATTTTGCAGCCTTTCTCAGTCTTTCTTTGGTTGGCATGGTGAAATCTTGAAATGATCTGCAGTTGAATCTGTGGTAAAATATATTAAAAAATGTTATTAACCACTATTACCCAACAGTAAATCAATAACAGTAATCAAAAACTTAAAACACTACTTGACATTTTTACATAGAAGATTTTTTAGTGCTTGGCAAATTTAGAATACAGAAATAGCAGAAAAGAAATGGAATTTATATTCATTTTACCTGTGCTATTTTATATGTGAATCTGATCTAATTTTATGAGCATATTTTTATATTTTATTGAAGACACTACACATAACCTGTTTTTGAAGGTGTCTTTATTTTTAAATTAAACGGTTTACATTTTTACTTTTTATTTATTATACATTTTTAAAATAAATGTTTATAGTTCCATAGGCTCAAGCACGTCAGCTTCCCATCCTATGTCATACAATTCTGACAAATCTGCATCCTCATCACGTTCTTCTTCATCCTCAGGATTTAAATCATCCAAGGGATCAACATCCACTGATGTTTCAATTACGAGTTCAATGATGAGGTCGAAATCAACTGATTGCTGATTGTCGCTCATGTTGATGTTGTCTTTATCTTAAAGAAAGATAACAACAATGAGATGTTGCAGAGTAAGAGACAAATCTCAGAGATTATAATAGTAAAATTGTTTAACAAGAGTAACATTTTGCAGCTATTATTTAGCCATGTCCAGCGATGCTGAGAAGGTGAAGCCTATGTCCAATTTTTCAGTGAACAGGACTCATCTCTTCTTAACCTTGGATAAGTCTCACCGACTCTGTGTCCCCTGCACATACTTAAATGTAAAGGGGCAGATTTATGTTAACTGGCACATCCCCAGGCATGCACCAGTTAACGTGCACCGCTGCTCTGCCACCCATGGTGTGCCGCATTTACAATCAGATAGGACAAAGCTGCGTCAAAACCCTGACCCTGCTTGAAGCAGGCATAGGTCTTGACGCAGCATTGTGGAGATGGGGCACCCCTGAGCCTTGCTGGAGCTGCATCGCACTTGCGATACAACTCCAGCAATGCGCCACCTTTACGGTACAGATGCGTCACGCATCTGTGCCATTTTTGCCCCATGCTGCGCCACATTGTAAATGCAGCACACCATGGGTGGCGGAACAGCGGCGCAGGATGACTGGCACATCCCTGGTGATGCACCAGTCATCATAAATGTATCCCTAAGCTTCTTATCTCGTTAGAGATGAACTGCCATATGTATCATCAAACTATTTTGCATTTCCTAAATAGCGAATTTTAAGGAATAAATAGCGATTCTTTACCATTCCTAATTTGCGATGAGCAAATTGCTAATTGCAAATTACCCATTCATTTCCATGGGCCAGGAGGCCCATAAGAATGAAGGTGCAATTTGCGATTAGCAATTAGCTCATCGCAAATTAGGAATTTTTCCAATGGTGCAGGGGTGTCTCAAGAACACCCTTCTGCACCCCTGAAAAAGAAATTTGGGGGCATATGGCGCACATACATGCCCTAAGGGCATGTATGGGCGTCATATGGCACCTTTTGTTTTTTGGAAAAAAAGCTTTTTGAAAAGAATTCGCAAATTACCATCAAGTAGAAGTTGGTGGTAATTTGCAAATCCTTAATGGCATTTTTTGCATATTTTTTGTTTGATACATTGCATTTAAAGAATCGCAAAATTTGCAAATCCTTAAGTGCAATCGCAAAATAAGGAATAGCAAATTTTGCTATTCCTTATTTTGCATCAAACTTGTTTGATACATACCATTTGTCTAATTAGCATTCGCAAAGGCCGAAATTCGCAGAATTTTGGCCTTTGCGAATGCTAATTAGCTTGATACATATGGCCCCAAGTGAGGCCTGTCTTGCAACATGGTGCATCTTTTGCATCACTGCTGCATCGGTTTCATGTGGCACGGTTTTTTTACACCATGACACATCTGCCTAAATGCATCAATTTGTAATTTTGTCGCCTCATAGCAAATCTTTTGCACCGCCGCTGCATCAGAAAAGTGACGCACAGTGGCGCAAAAGAGGCATACACCTATCATAAATCTGTCCCTAGCATTTTAAATGATTAATTCAGGATGACGATAAGGTGTGGCCTATCCAGAGGTTTGTTTAAGGTGAGACCTACTCAGGATTGCAGATTAAAGTTACGCTTGATGAAGAATACAGAGGAGATAATACATGTAAAGGCCTACCAATGAAGTAAGTGATGTCCACTTCATTGCGCCAGTCATCATAAATGTATCCCTAAGCTTCTTATCTTGTTAGAGATGAACCGCCATATGTATCATCAAACTATTTTGCATTTCCTAAATAGCGAATTTTAAGGAATAAATAGCGATTCTTTACCATTCCTAATTTGCGATGAGCAAATTGCTAATTGCAAATTACCCATTCATTTCCATGGGCCAGGAGGCCCATAGGAATGAAGGTGCAATTTGCGATTAGCAATTAGCTCATCGCAAATTAGGAATTTTTCCAAGGGTGCAGGGGTGTCTCAAGAACACCCAGCTGCACCCCTGAAAAAGAAATTTGGGGGCATATTGCGCACATACATGCCCTAAGGGCATGTATGGGCGTCATATGGCACCTTTTGTTTTTTGTAAAAAAAACTTTTTGAAAAGAATTCGCAAATTACCACCAACTAGAAGTTGGTGGTAATTTGCAAATCCTTAATGGCATTTTTTGCATATTTTTTGTTTGATACATTGCATTTAAGAAATCGCAAAATTTGCAAATCCTTCAGTGCAATCGCAAAATAAGGAATAGCAAATTTTGCTATTCCTTATTTTGCATCAAACTTGTTTGATACATACCATTTGTCTAATTAGCATTCGCAAAGGCCGAAATTCGCAGAATTTCGGCCTTTGCAAATGCTAATTAGCTTGATACATATGGCCCCAAGTGAGGCCTGTCTTGCAACATGGTGCATCTTTTGCATCACTGCTACATCGGTTTCATGTGGCACGGTGTTTTTTACACCATGACACATCTGCCTAAATGCATCAATTTGCAATTTTGTCGCCTCATAGCAAATCTTTTGCACCGCCGCTGCATCACAAAAGTGACGCACAGTGGCGCAAAAGAGGCATACACCTATCATAAATCTGTCCCTAGCATTTTAAATCGTTAATTCAGGATGACGGTAAGGTGTGGCCTATCCAGAGGTTTGTTTAAGGTGAGGCCTACTCAGGATTGCAGATGAAAGTTACGCTTGATGAAGAATACAGAGGAGATAATACATGTAAAGGTCTACCAATGAAGTAAGTGATGTCCACTTCATTGCGCCAGTCATCATAAATGTATCCCTAAGCTTCTTATCTTGTTAGAGATGAACCGCCGTATCATCAAACTATTTTGCATTTCCTAAATTGCGAATTTTAAGGAATAAATAACAATTCTTTACCATTCCTAATTTTCGATGAGCAAATTGCTAATTGCAAATTACCCATTCATTTCCATGGGCCAGGAGGCCCATAGGAATGAAGGTGCAATTTGCGATTAGCAATTAGCTCATCGCAAATTAGGAATTTTTCCAAAGGTGCAGGGGTGTCTCAAGAACACCCTGCTGCACCCCTGAAAAAGAAATTTGGGGGCATATGGCGTACATAAATTGTAACAACATTCCTTTACCTCAAAAACGATTTTCAAGTCATAATTTGAAAACACTGCCCACGGGGAAATCACTTAAAATGTCCTTAAGACACATGAAAGTGTTTTTTTAAAGGCTTTGCAACTTTTTTGGGTCACTTTTAACATGGCTATGTAACGCAAACATTCAAAATCTAAATTTGCCATGCACAGGTGGGAGCATATTTACAAGGAATTTGCTCCACAGGGAAAGGTCTTACATTAAAATGGGAAAAATAACATCAGAGACACTCAATTGCCTTATAAAGAAGCATACACCATTATGTCCTTGTCATAAATATTAAAACCATTCCTTTTCCCCAAAAACGATTTTCAAATCATAATTTGAAAACACTCCACATGGGAAAATGACTTAAAATGTCCTTAAGACACATGAAAGCGTTTTTTGATTGCCTTTGCAGCATGTTTGGGTCACTTTTAACATGGCTATGTAACGCAAACATTCAAAATCTAAATTTGCCATGCACAGGTGGGAACATATTTACAATCAATTTGCTCCACAGGGAAAGGTCTTACATTAAAATGGGAAAAATAACATCAGAGACACTCAATTGCCTTATAAAGAAGCATACACCATTATGTCCTTGTCATAAATATTAAAACCATTCCTTTTCCTCAAAAACGATTTTCAAGTCATAATTTGAAAACACTCCACAGCTCCTATGCACAAAAAAACCCTGTCAGTACTAATTCTTCACATTTTCTCCAATTACAATTTCTCAAAGAAACAAAATCTATTTGTAAAACACTTGAGACAAAGCAACATTTGAAAAACACAACTTTCTTCATAATTTTCTCCTTAAAGCACACTATTCTCTATCTAAATTAAAGAAATCTTTTCTCACCTTAGCAAATACTTTGAGTTTCAAAACAGTCTCAGAAACACACCAATTTGTCTTCAGCAGAGCAAAAGGTATGCACTCCAGAGTCTGCAGCTATCAAAAGCACAGAAATGCTGTAATTCTTCACACATATCTCTCATGTCACCCAATCAAAACTCTTCCCTCACTTTTTTTCAAATCAAAACCCTTCCCCCCTCTGCCCTCTCTGCCTTTTTTGCATAGCAACCACCTCTTGGAAGACCTCTGGTGTTTGCAAGTTCACACAACAATGTTGCAATTGAACTCTGAACTCTCAGTGCACCTCATATCCAGTGCATTCTTTCATTTAATGTTTTTTTCTTGACCACTCAAAATACATCTTTCAAAGAACTCATCCATGCACCCTAACTTTCTGCTTTCAGCAATCAAAAGCCACCAATCACTGTTACTGCTTCATTAACACAGAAACTCCACAGTTTGTTTCATTTTAAACTCTTATTTTTTCAACTGCCATTTCATTGCCACACTTCATCTGACTGCAGGAGAACCTTCTCTCACCATGTTTTCTGTCTGGATTGTTGGACATAGTTACATCTATTGGGCTCAGAGGTATGCTGAGAACAGAAATTTACCTAACCTCAATTTACAAGATATGGAAATTAAGTGGTTTGGCCACAGAGGATTAAAATGTCACCAATTGATACCATTGGTGAAAACCTTTATGCATTTGCCAAAACCTGACCTGTTAATTGTGCACTGTGGAGGTAATGATTTGGGCACTTTGACTGGGGTAGGTCTGGAAATGCTTTTAAAGGACACCTTTGAGCAATTAATGGCACTTTTTCCTCAGACTGCCTTGGTATATTCAAATATATGCCAAATACAGAAATGGAGGTGGTCAAACCAATTTTGTCCACAAATTGAGAAGTCGAGGAAGCATGTAAACAAATCTGTTTCAGCTTACATGAGAGACCATGGAATGGGCTCCGTGTACAACAATAACTTGCGTTACTACATGCAAGATATCTACAGAGGAGATGGAGTTCATTTCTCAGATGAGGGCAACAGAATTTTCATTCTGAATTTAAGACTGTGCATTGGTACCTACTTATAAGTACCTAAATGTACCATAAACCCAAAAGCTCTTCTCAGAGCTACCCTAATCTGATCACTCACAATTATTATTTTACTCTAACTTTTTTCACTAATTTTCAACAAAGTACGCTCCCCGGGGCGCTACCCGGTACGCGAACCGGAAGCTAACCTCGCGAAATTTTTAAAAAAAATGTTTTTTTTCGCACATATAAGCCTCCTCAGCCACCCTCAGAAAACATAGGGGGTCAAGATAAGTCTACCGTGCCCCCTTCTACCCATTCTGAACATTATTTGCCCTCCATCTTGTATCTTAAGTTGACCGAAACACAAAATGGTGGACTCCCGTAACGCTTAAGGTTCGCGTACCGGGGCGCTCGCCAGTTCGCGTACCGGGTCGCTCCCTGGGAAGCGCACCATCAAAAAAGGTGGGAAAGTAATTTACAGAAAAACGACTGGAGACACTCTCACCAAATATAGATTAGCTCATACTACATACCAATCCCCACCATTTTCACAAATTTGGTTGGAATTCCATTTAGCCATTTAGCCTGTAGACCTCTCTAAATACCCTGAGGTAAATTACTTCACAGAACACATCTGAAGTGTTGGAATTGACAACCAATGAAAATGTTACTTTCATTTTCTACTTTTTTTACCTGACATTTGATTGGTTATATACCTGAATATATATAAAGGAAGAGAATGAAACACAGCCATTTTGACTACTACTTCCTGGTGTACATTTCAATTGGATTTTCACTAATCACTTCAACTTCTTTCTAAAGGTAAGTTGTTATTTTAAAAACTGAACTATATTGTGCACTATCAGTTAATATGGTAAACTTTTTCTGATAGTTATATACTATCCCTCTGTAGTAGTTATAGATTTAGATAGACTTCTCTGTTATAGTTATGGATGGAGTTAGGCTTCTCTTGTATAATTATGAATTTACTTACGTTAAATCACATACACTTTTTTATATTCCTACTTCCACTCTGATACTATACACTGCCCAAAGATAAATTCACTGATAAAAACTGCCTATCTAAAATTAATCCCAACAGTGCCCTATCTCTACTAATATATATTTTTTTTATCCAAATTTCAGGCAACATGGAAGGCGAACAGAAAGTTTCATTTCAAATTGTCCTGCAAGAGAGCAGCCAAGAATTAATTGATCCAAAATATATAGAATTTATGGATGAAACTTGGGACCAAGAACTACTGCAATGTGTGCAAGCAGTGGATGACCTCCTTCAAAATGAGGACATTTTACACCCTCATAGATTACAAGCTATGTTCAATGAAAATGACGACATTTCAGACAGTGAAATGTTAGAAATGTTATTAAATTTTGAAACACAATCACAATAATAAATAATTGCTTAAAAAATAAAGAAATTAAAAAATAATCAACAAAACCAACAATCAATTAACATACAGTATTTGAAAAGTCTATCATGCTTTTTTCCTCATAGTACTCTCCCCAGAACGCTCCCGGTTCGCGAACCGGGCGCTCCCCACGCAAAAAAAAAATATATTATTTTTTTTTTGCCCTGCGGGGCCCTTTTAAATCCTCCACATCAAACCTAGGGGGTCAGGGAGGATCTACTATGCCCCCTTATGGTCATTTCCCCCTTTGTTTTGGCCTCCTCTTGTCTCTCGATCTTACCGAGAGACAAGATGGCGGCCGCTCTCGACTGTTTAGAATGTTGACAGACACCGGAGAGCCAATCAGCTTCGCTTCGCGAAGTTCCGTTACGCGTAAAGTACGCGAACCGGAGCGCTGCCCAGAGCGCGCTTACAGATATATATCTTTTTTTGAACGTTAATTTCTCAAAATCCACTGGAGCACATATATTGAGACCTAGCAAAGGCACATCGGGCTAACAGTCCCTACAATTTTGCCAAGTTTCGTGCAAATCCATTCAGCCGTTCGGGCTAAAAGTGAGGCCAACTGCCCTATGGAAATTAACATTGGAAAAACACGTTTTGGGACCCCCCTTTTTTCTCGGCCCCCCCTTGACGAACCCCCCCCAAATTTTCAGGGGCTGCTCAGAAACAAAATGTTCCATTTTCCTGAAACTTTCAGACAATTCCGTCCACAAACGCCAAAGTTATTAGACATAGAATTTTCAAAAATCCCATAGGGAAAAAATCCTAACTATATATACCTACTGGCGACCGCCAGTAGGTAATATATATATATATATATATATATTACCTACTGGCGGTCGCCAGTAGGTATATATAGTTAGGATTGTTTTCCATAGGGAAACCGCAACATTCTATTGGGAATAACTTTGGCGCCGGTTGAGGAATCTTCCTGAAATTTTCCTTAACTTTGCCTCGCGGCACTCCGCTCCTTCCCTGAAAGTTTGGGGGGGATTCGTCAAGCGGGGGCCGAGATAAAAGGGGGGTCCCAAAACGTGTTTTCCCCATGTTAATTTCCATAGGGCGGTTGGACTCACTTTTAGCCCGAACGGCTGAATGGTTTTCCACCAAACTTGGCAAAATTGTAGGGACTGGTAGCCCGATGTGCCTTTGCTATGTCTCAAGATATGTGCTCCAGTGGTTTTTACGAAAATTAACTTTGAAAAAATATATATTGGGCTACATTGGGCTATATATATGTTAGAGCCCAAATGTAGCCCAATGTAGCCCAATGTAGCCCAATGTAGCCCAAATATGGCCACCAGAGACAAAAAAAATATAAATGTAGCCCAAATATCAGCCAGATGTAGCCCAACTATAGCCCAATGACAGAATGTCCCAGAGTGTTCTAAAGAACAACTAGAGCGCTAACAGTCTTACTTATGACAAAAGTATGGCACACCTGAAGTCATCTTCATTGGAATAAAGTGTTAACACTTAAAACATTTAATTTGCAAAGGAACAGAATGAGGGGGTTCATTTTGCCATAGAACTTATGATTAGTGCTGAAGAAAGAAAAATTAGGGCACATTTTGAGTGACTTCTCAAATCCTCTTATATTTCATTAAAATAATTCTGATATGCAGTCTTCCAAGATGGCCACCAGAGACAAAAGAGCCCAAATGTAGCCCAAATATCAGCCAGAAGTAGCCCAACTATAGCCCAATGACAGAATGTCCCAGAGTGTTCTAAAGAACAACTAGAATGCTAACAGCCTTACTTATTACAAAAGTATGGCACACCTGAAGTCATCTTGATTGGAATAAAGTGGTAACACTTAATACATTTAATTTGAAAAGAAACAAAATGAGGGGTTTCATTTTGCCATAGACATTATATATATATATATATATATATATATATATATATTCACTGAAAAAACCATAGGTTATACACCATATATAGTTAGGAATTAGCATTTAAAAAACCTTATTTTACTCACACAAAACCATTGAAATTCCATATATAGTTAGTTGCACTAACTATATATCGCGCACCCGCAATCCACTGCTGATCATGTCACATATTACATCATTCATGACATGGTCAGTGACATCACTGATGACATCACTGATGACATCTCAAATGACATCACTGATGACATCTCAAATGACATCACTGATGACATCACTGATGACATCTCAAATGACATCCCTGATGAGATCACTGATGACATCATCCAGTGACTGTGTGTTTCTGTAAAGTTTAAATATGTTTTACATATTGAAGAATGAGTAGATGTATAAGTGTCTGGGCGAAGGATTTAGTAGGTGCATGACTGAATGTATGAGTGAGTGATTAAATGTGTCTCACTGAGTGCATGGGTTAGTGAGTAAACTGTCTTAATTTGTGCATCATTATGTCTGTTGTTCTGTAAACTGCTGCATGTGTTGATCAGTAGCTATATGATTAACTATATGGGTTATTGATTGATTGTCCAAGTATTTGTATAGGAGACTGAGTGTGTGTGTGGCTGGCTGGGAGGTGTGTGACTCTGTGCAGATCAATGTGTACTTGTATCAATGATTGTATAAGAAAGTAAGTATGTGTTAGTATATGTTTGAAAATGTAAGGTGCTCTATGTTTAACTGTATAGACAAGAAAATGGAAGTGTGATTGATTCTTTACAGGACTGACTAGGTGTGTGAGTAACTCCATGGATGAGTGGCAGAGTGTAAGTGTCTGTATAGGTGTATGAGTGCATATGATAGTGTTGTAAAGATGAGTGATTGTATGTATGAATGATTGTATGGGTGAATGAGTGAATGTGTGTGTAGACGTAGGAATCAGTGAGTACGTATGTAGTAACTAGTATTGGTGTGTCAATGGTTTCAAAAATTATACTCCGTATTTAACACTGGGTGAAACAGAGGTTATATTAAAACGTGAGGAGATGCATTGTATTGTCACATGAATGATATCATCAGTGATGTGGTCATTGATGTCAAATGAGATGTCATCAGTGATCTCATCAGTGATGTCATTTGAGATGTCATCAGTGATGTCATCAGTGATGTCACTGACCATGTCATGAATGATGTAATATGTGACATGATCAGCAGTGGATTGCGGGTGCGCGATATATAGTTAGTGCAACTAACTATATATGGAATTTCAATGGTTTTGTGTGAGTAAAATAAGGTTTTTTAAATGCTAATTCCTAACTATATATGGTGTATAACCTATGGTTTTTTCAGTGAATTTTCAAGGTTTTGTAAATGCTAATTCCTAACTATATATGGTCTATAACCTATGGTTTTTTCAGTGAATTTCAATGGTTTTTTAATAGCAAATATCATAAGCTGTCGAATGTCAAGTACGTGGTAAGTGAAAACATTTTCGTGTTTATGCACACTGATCTGCTTTGAATGGTGCCCCCCCCCCTCATTTCTATTAGGAGTACTCTCTCTTTGCAGATAGTGAAAGGTAGTTAACGCAGGCCTTTGCCCCCGTTGTAATGCGTCGTGCCTGCTTCTCTCTCCATTTGATTGATTGTTATCCAAGTATTTACTGTTTTAGAATTAGTTCTCTTTGGTTCATTCTCTATTTACAAACAAACACAGAGTCGCAATACTCTGTTTAGTCTTTGCAGATAACGAAAAATCGTGTAAAAAAAAAGAAAAGGAATCGAGCAAAATCAGTAGGCCACTAATGGGATCTCTTTTTGACCTCGCTAAAATAGAAACATTAGGAACAACCCCTCATGACAAATACAAAACTAGTGAGATGAACTGAACTCCACACAATGATGGCTGCAAAACAGCTCGGCTCCGCCACCCACCCCGCCCAAAATAACGATAAAGAGCGGCTGCCATGATTGGTTGCGGAATGGCCACAACGGAGCTACGAAATGGTGCTGCTCTCATGCTAACCCCAGCTTCGGTCTGAAACATCCAGAAACACTGTAGACTACCAATTCGATCAGTTCCGGTAGCGCCCCAATGTAACCCGGTAGAGAAGAACTAGCCCTCCCCTCTTTGACTGATGGTTCTTGTTGCCTGTCCTTTCTGTTGTCATTTAACAGAACTATTTAGCCTGCTGAAAGGGGTTGTGTTTCGACCGCTGGTTGGTGGAGACATTTTGACTATATTCTGGACCTGCGTTGTCGCGTAATGCGTCATATGACGCGCCGCGTTAGCGCATCCGGAAGTCATCCGGGGCGCGCAGCGCGTAACGTAAGCATAACAAGTCATGTGACTTGTTAATAAAACTTTTCATTGGTTCATTTTACTTTTCTTATTCTAATGATGAAAGCCTTGGTCATATCACCTAAAAATTACGCTTTTAATTACTTCCGAACTTTATTTTCTCTTAAATATATGTTATAATGTTCCAGGCTAATGTACTTTCCCGGAAATTTTACAACTGTCCTGCAAGTAAAATATATTCTTTTTTCGAGAAAAAGAGCGTTTCTTCGTCCCATGACGGAGCCGTTGAGCAAAAGAGGGTCGACCTGCTGTCTTAGTCGCCGATACGCCTGAATATGAGATTCTTATCGATCACTTTATGTTGCAGGAATAGAAAACACAACAGCCCTTGACCATTTATCTTTACTGCGTTCCTTCGTATTATACCTTTTACCCTTCATGTAATTGGTCTGCTTTATTTCACTTGCCTTTTAATGATTCTAAAACAGTGACTATTATTAAAAACTTTACCAATGTATACACTACTACCATGTTTTCTTTTAAAAACCTTTATTGTGAAAATTTCATTATACAAATACGAGCCTATAACCACGTGGGCCTGCCACGGAGCAAACTGTAATCGTATATGATGAATAGACATTTACACTGTAGAGGAACGTAACGGGCGGGCCATTAGGTTGCAAAAACTAAGGTGTCTAACAGTTACGGAATCGGTGGACGTACATTTTATAATTAAAATACGACAGGGCCAGTTACAATAAAATTATCTAGATATACATTTGCGGGCAAGTACCATGGGTGACGTTAATTCGAATTTTCAACAGTACAGTAATCAATAACACATCAGAACTTAATATCAATAGGGATGTCGAAATATTCAATCAATTCTCGGCCCCGCCCGCCATGTGCTTCAAAACTGCATACGTATCTCGTGATTTCAAGGTTCTGCAACCAGTACACAACAAGGAGTTACGAGTCCCATTTATTCCGGCGCCATTTTGGGCGAGGACGGGCAGGTCCAGGATATAGTCAAAATGTCTCTACCAACCATCGATTATGATGATGTTCATATGCTGTATTTATTAGAGTAACACTCATCTGCCCACATGAAATTAATTTACCACAATCTAAACATGTCATTTTAATCTTTCCAAAGTTCTTCTAAATATTTGGGACCGTTTCCCTTGCCTCTGAAGCTCTCAGTGCCACTTCTTTGATGAATGTACTAGCAGGTCAGGGGTTCTCCTCCAAATCTCTCTTTTATGCAGCACTATAATTAATTGGTGCCACCTCTCCATATGACGATGCATGGTATAGTTACCACAACTATATATTTTTTCGGTTCCTCTGGAGAGTTCATCGTGGCAGATGAAGCGTGTAACATACCGGGCATTTACCTTTTTTTGCATGTACAGGAAAGGAAAAAAAAATCGAGCGTTCGAGTTCTTAGGTGTCCCAGGGCCATTTTAGTGGACCAGGCCCAAATCCAAAGAACAGCTATCTCACAGGCTAATGGGGCGACCCACGCCGAGTTTCAGCATTGTAGGATGACCACACAAGTACAGCAACTTGCTAGACATCACCTCGGTGCCATCCGGATCTCGGCGCCCCACTGCAGATGAAGTGCCTCTCAACTATGAAACCACCACGGTGACATCCGGATCTTGGCGCGTTGTGCTGCCTTCGGCCTATTCGCACATCGGTCCGCTACTGACGCCATCTCACAGGCTAATGGGGTGACCCACGCCGAGTTTCAGCATTGTAGGATGACCACACCAACTTGCTAGACATCACCTCGGTGCCATCTGAATCTTGGCATCTCAACGCCTAGTGGTATCTTCCATACAGAAAATATTGTTACGCTGCCTTTGGCCCCATTCGCACATCAGTCCGCAACTTAGACATCACCTCGATGCCATCCGGATCTTGGCATCTCAGCGCCTTGTGGTGTCAGTCAGAAAATATTGTTGCGCTGCCTTTGGCCCCATTCGCACATCAGTCCGCTACTGACACCATCTCACAGGCCAATAGGGCGCCCCACGCCGACTTTTACCATTGTACGATGGCCACACCAGTGGCACAACTTCCTAGACATCACCTCGGTGCCATCCGAATCTTGGCATCTCAACGCCTAGTGGTATCTTCCATACAGAAAATCTTGTTACGCTACCTTTGGCCCCATTCGCACATCGGTCCGCAACTTAGACATCACCTCGGTGCCATCCGGATCTTGGCATCTCAGCGCCTTGTGGTGTATTCTCTTCAGAAAATATTGTTGAGCTGCCTTTGGCCCCATTCGCACATCCGTCCGCAACTTACACATCACCTCGGTGCCATCCGGATCTTGGCATCTCAGCGCCTTGTGGTGTCTTCTACTCCGAAAATATAGTAGAAAATATTGTTGCGCTGCCTTTGGCCCCATTCACACATCAGTCCGCTACTGACACCATCTCACAGGCCAACAGGGCGCCCCACGCCGACTTTTACCATTGTACGATGGCCACACCAGTGCCACAACTTGCTAGACACCACCTCGGTGCCATCCGGATCTTGGCATCTCAGCGCCTTGTGGTGTCTTCAAATCAGAAAATATTGTTGCGCTGCCTTTGGCCCCATTCGCACATCGGTCCGCTACTGACGCCATCTCACAGGCCAACGGGGCGCCCCACGCCGACTTTCAACATTGTAGGATGGCCACAGAAGTGCGACAACTTACTAGACACCACCTCGGTGCCATCCGGATCTTGGCGCGTTGTGCTGCCTTCGACCTATTCGCACATCGGTCCGCTACTGACACAAACTCACAGGCCAACGGGGCGCCCCACGCCGACTTTCAGCATTGTAGGATGGCCACACCAGTGCGGCAACTTACTAGACACCACCTCGGTGCCATCCGGATCTTGGCGCGTTGTGCTGCCTTCGGCCTATTCGCACATCGGTCCGCTACTGACGCAAACTCACAGGCCAACGGGGCGCCCCACGCCGACTTTCAGCATTGTTGGATGGCCACACCAGTGCGACAACTTACTAGACACCACCTCGGTGCCATCCGGATCTTGGCGCGTTGTGCTGCCTTCGGCCTATTCGCACATCGGTCCGCTACTGACGCAAACTCACAGGCCAACGGGGCGCCCCACGCCGACTTTCAGCATTGTAGGATGGCCACACCAGTGCTGCAACTTGCTGGACACCACCTCGGTGCCATCCAGATCTTGGCGCGTTGTGTTGCCTTCGGCCTATTCGCACATCGGTCCGCTACTGACGCCGCCTCACGTGCCAACGTATTTTCTCCTAATTTTACACCCTATGCCGCATAACAGGTCATGTGACTTGTTTATAAAACTTTTCATTGGTTCATTTTACTTTTGGTTTCCTAATGATGGAAGGCTTGATCATGTGACCTAAAAACAACACTTTTCATAGGATGAAAACTTTTTTTTTTCCCCAAACGATGAAAGCCCCACCTTGTTTCTGGATGTTTCAGACTGAAGCTGGTGTCAGCATGAAAGCACCACCATCTCGTAGCTCAGTCGTGGTCATTCCGCGAGCAATCATGGCAGCCGCTCCCCACCAGAAGCCTGCAGGAGTCGGAGCCCCCAAAACTTTTGATGAATTCTCAAGGCGGAGGGGACGCTTTCGAGAATGAGGTCCAAGACCTAGCAGACAAGCGTCCGATTTCCAAGGTGTCCCAGGGCCATTTCAGTGGACCAGGCCCAAAAAGGAAAGAGCCTGCCGCCATTTTGAGAGTCCTGTGACAGCCGCCTATCGCTGCACCGCAAGAGTGGGCGCAACTCAGCTGAATTGCGGCTTTTGACACAGTGGACCAAAAACGGACGGAATGGCAACTGAAACGGTAAAGGGGCGCCCCACTACAACAGATGACACTCCACCTGGAGAGGCCCGTTCACGCCGCCTCCCCCGGGGCGCTCCACGCCGTTATTCGGAGCAGCATTGTAGGATACCAAAACCAGTGCGGCAACTTACTGGACATCACCTTGGTGCCATCGTTCTGCTGCCTTGGAACTATTCGCGCAACAGTTTGCTACTGATGACCCACCCCCCGCGACGCCCCATGCCGTTATTTGCTGGGTGGCAACTTACTAGACATCACTTTCGTGTCATCTAGATTTCAACGCGTTCTGCTGCCTTGGAACTATTCGCACAACAGTTTGCTACTGATGACCCACCCCCCGCGACGCCCCACGCCGGAAATCTGGACGTTGTGCTGCGTTGGGACTATTCGCACAGCCGACCGCTACTTCGTTGTTTTTCCCTAAAAATGTTTATATGTTATTACTATTTTTGTTTTCTTGTATATATTTATAAATTATTAAAGTTTTATAATCTTACTACTTTGTCGGAGTGCTATATATTTTTAATGTGACACATAATTGTAAAAACTTTGATGTACAAACAGTCATCCCTGGAATCTTCCGCTTCAGGCTCGGTCCCCTCCCCAATCACAATACAGGATGGTTTTCAGATAATAGCAACGCTTCTGCTGTGACGAATCTCATCGAGTGTGGGCCTTGATCTACTATAACTCCTTTGAAGAGGGGTGATTCTTTACAGCTGTGGCCATAAACTACATCTGCAGGGCTAGCTGATACCCTAGGACCAGCCTGGACAATCGGACACAGAGGAAAAGGAGTGTCAGAGGGTGCGGTAGTGAATAGGGCGAAAGGGAGGTGTCGGGCGGGCACAGGGTGTGATTCTCAGGGAACAGCAGCGCAGATGGGGGAGGTTTATTACCCATGCATAAGACAGAGAGCGGGGGTGACCACTGCCTGGGGGAGATGTTTGCGAGGGTGGGGAGCCATGCTAAGGATCGACAGCGTGCACAGAGTGGGTCTGGTCAAGGCATCTAAAATGGCTGCCGTGCACGACAAAAGTGTGGCATTTGAAAAAAGACAAGATGGCGCAGACAATGTTTTTCAACACTTCCTGATTTCCTTCGAATCGAACGTTAACAGACGTTGGGGCATATTACCAAAGTTAAGCGATATTTATCCCTAACGATGCTTAGCAACGATTTTTTTACCGTCAGAAATTATCGCAGATAAACCTTGCTATTATCAGATTTATCGGAAATACGATAAAAAACGACCGCAATGCATTAATATCGCTGAAAACTCAGCGATATTCATGCATTACCGAGCTAATGCTCTTAGCCATGTTATCCACCTCCCATTGGATAACATGGCTAAGAACTGCTCAGGGCAGGTGGTAGCTTTTAGAGATATTCGCCCTTATCTCGAATATTTCCAAAAGTTGATAATAGGAGATAGCGATGTTAGCGACTGTTTCCAGTCGCTAACATCTTGGCATGCCCACTTTGCATGTCATTAGTGATAAATATCACTCACATGCAAAGTGGGGCCCAAGATGGTCGCTATCTTCTACTAGCCGTCGCTAACTGGTGTTAGCAACAGCTAGGTAATACACATATAATTTTATCTCCGCGAAGCGGAGCGCTGTTACAGATATATATCTTGTTTCTGAACGTTAATTTCTCAAAATGCACTGAAGCACATATATTGAGACCTAGCAAAGGCACATCGGGCTACCAGTCCCTACAATTTTGCCAAGTTTCGTGCAAATCCATTCAGCTGTTCGATCCTACCGAGAGACAAGATGGCGGCCGCTACGGACTGTTTGGAATGTTTACAGACACCGGAGAGCCAATCAGCTTCGCTTCGCAAAGCTCCGTAACGCGAAAAGTACGCGAAGCGGTGCGCTGTTACAGATATATACCTTTTTTTGAACGTTAATTTCTCAAAATCCACTGGAGCACATATATTGAGATCTAGCAAAGGCACATCGGGCTACCAGTCCCTACAATTTTGCCAAGTTTCGTGCAAATCCATTCAGCTGTTCGATTATTATTATTTTTATTTTTTTTTGCCCCGCGGTCCCTTTTAAAACCTCCACATCAAACCTAGGGGGTGAGCGACAATGTACTATGCCCCCTTATGGTCATTTGCCCCTTCGCTTCGGCCTCCTCTTGTCTCTCGATCCTACCGAGAGACAAGATGGCGGCCGCTACGGACTGTTTGGAATGTTGACAGACGCCGGAGAACCAATCAGCTTCGCTTCACAAAGCTCCGTTGCGCGAAAAGTCCGCGAACCAGAGCGCTGCCCGGTCCGCTGTTACAGATATATATCTTTTTTTAAACGTTAATTTCTCAAAATCCACTGGAGCACATATATTGAGACCTACAAAAGGCACATCGGGCTACCAGTCCCTACAATTTTGCCAAGTTTCGTGCAAATCCATTCAGCCGTTCGGGCTAAAAGTGAGGCCAACCGCCCTATGGAAAACTCAATGTTAAAAACACGTTTTGGGACCCCCCTTTTTTCTCAGCCCCCACTGGACGAACCCCCCCCAAATTTTCAAGGGCTGCTCAGAAACAAAATGTGCCATTTTCCTGAAAATTTCAGCCAATTCCGTCCACAAACGCCAAAGTTATTAGACATAGAATTTTCAAAAAACCCATAGAGAAAAAATCCTAACTATATATACCTACTGGCGACCGCCAGTAGGTAATATATATATTCACTGAAAAAACCATAGGTTATAGACCATATATAGTTAGGACTTAGCATTTACAAAACCTTATTTTACTCACACAAAACGATTGAAATTCCATATATAGTTAGTTGTACTAACTATATATCGCGCACCCGCAATCCACTGCTGATCATGTCACATATTACATCATTCATGACATGGTCAGTGACATCACTGATGACATCACTGATGACATCTCAAATGACATCACTGATGACATCACTGATGACATCTCAAATGACATCACTGATGACATCACTGATGACAACATCCAGTGACTGTATGTTTCTGTAAAGTTAAAATATGTCTTACATATTGAAGAATGAGTGGATGTATAAGTGTCTGGACGAAGGATTTAGTAGGTGCATGACTGACTGTATGAGTGAGTGATTAAATGTGTCTCACTGAGTGCATGGGTTAGTGACTAAACTGTCTTAATTTGTGCATCATTATGTCTGTTGTTCTGTAAACTGCTGCATGTGTTGATCAGTAGCTATATGATTAACTATATGGGTTATTGATTGGTTGCCCAAGTATTTGTATGGGAGACTGGGAGTGTGTATGGGTGGCTGGGAGGTGTATGACTCTCTGCATAGATGTGTGAGCAGTTGATTCACTAGGTGTATGGGTTCAAAAGTGCATGTGGAAACATCTGTATGGGCGGTTGACTGTGTGCATGAGTGCATTGGTGAGTGAATGGATATCTCAGTGCTACATGTCAAAGTAAGTACATATGTAAAACACAGTACATGTGAGAGTTGACATATATAAATAACTGTGCATAAGAGCCAGTGAATGTGTGAGTGGCTGTATGAATCATTGTGAACTTGTATCAGGGATTGTATAAGAGAGTAAATATGTGTTAGTATATGTTTGAATAAGTAAGGTGTGTATAACTGTATAGTTGAGGAAATGGAGGTGTGATTGATTCTTTGCATGACTGACTAGGTGTGTGAGTAACTCCATGGATGAGTGACAGTCTGTGAGTGTCTGTTTACACTGAGTGTATCTAAGGTTATATTAGAGTCTGAAGAGGTTCATCGTATTATCACATGAATGATGTCATCAGTGATGTGATCAGTAATGTCAAATGAGATGTCATCAGTGATGTCATTTGAGATGTCATCAGTGATGTCATTTGAGATGTCATCAGTGATGTCATCAGTGATGTCATTTGAGATGTCATCAGTGATGTCATCAGTGATGTCACTGACCATGTCATGAATGATGTAATATGTGACATGATCAGCAGTAGATTGAGGGTGCGCGATATATAGTTAGTACAACAAACTATATATGGAATTTCAATGGTTTTGTGTGAGTAAAATAAGGTTTTGTAAATGCTAATTCCTAACTATATATGGTCTATAACCTATGGTTTTTTCAGTGAATATATATATATATATATATATATATATATATATATATATATATATATATTCACTGAAAAAACCATAGGTTATAGACCATATATAGTTAGGAATTAGCATTTACAAAACCTTGAAAATTCACTGAAAAAACCATAGGTTATAGACCATATATAGTTAGGAATTAGCATTTAAAAAACCTTATTTTACTCACACAAAACCATTGAAATTCCATATATAGTTAGTTGCACTAACTATATATCGCGCACCTGCAATCCACTGCTGATGATGTCACATATTACATCATTCATGACATGGTCAGTGACATCACTGATGACATCACTGATGACATCTCAAATGACATCACTGATGACATCACTGATGACATCATCCATTGACTGTGTGTTTCTGTAAAGTTTAAATATGTTTTACATATTGAAGAATGAGTAGATGTATAAGTGTCTGGATGAAGGATTTAGTAGGTGCGTGACTGACTGTATGAGTGAGTGATTAAATGTGTCTCACTGAGTGCATGGGTTAGTGACTAAACTGTCTTAATTTGTGCATCATTACGTCTGTGGTTCTGTAAACTGCTGCATGTGTTGATCAGTAGCTATATGAGTAACTATATGGGTTATTGATTGATTGTCCAAGTATTTGTATGGGAGACTGAGTGTGTGTGTGGCTGGCTGGGAGATGTGTGACTCTGTGCAGATCAATGTGTACTTGTATCAATGATTGTATAAGAGAGTAAGTATGTGTTAGTATATGTTTGAAAATGTAAGGTACTCTATGTTTAACTGTATAGATTAGAAAATGGAAGTGTGATTGATTCTTTACAGGACTGACTAGGTGTGTGAGTAACTCCATGGATGAGTGGCAGAGTGTGAGTGTCTGTATAGGTGTATGAGTGCATATGATAGTGTTCTAATGATGAGTGATTGTATGTATAAATGATTGTATGGGTGAATGAGTGAATGTGTGTGTAGACATAGGAATCAGTGAGTGCGTATGTAGTAACTAGTATTGGTGTGTCAATGGTTTAAAAAATTATATTCTGTATTTAACACTGGGTGTAACAGAGGTTATATTAAAGTGTGAGGAGATGCATTGTATTGTCACATGAATGATATCATCAGTGATGTGACCATTGATGTCAAATGAGATGTCATCAGTGATGTCATTTGAGATGTCATCAGTGATGTCATCTGTGATGTCATTTGAGATGTTATCAGTGATGTCATTTGAGATGTCATCAGTGATGTCATCAGTGATGTCATTTGAGATGTCATCAGTGATGTCATCAGTGATGTCACTGACCATGTCATGAATGATGTAATATGTGACATCATCAGCAGTGGATTGCAGGTGCGCGATATATAGTTAGTGCAACTAACTATATATGGAATTTCAATGGTTTTGTGTGAGTAAAATAAGGTTTTTTAAATGCTAATTCCTAACTATATATGGTCTATAACCTATGGTTTTTTCAGTGAATTTTCAAGGTTTTGTAAATGCTAATTCCTAACTATATATGGTCTATAACCTATGGTTTTTTCAGTGAATTTCATTGGTTTTTTAAAAGCTAATATCTATAGCTGTAAAATGTATTCTTCTTTAAATCCAAAAATATATTTTATATGTTTATTAATAATTTTTTTTTAATATTTTTTTTGTTTCGCTCCCGGTCCGCGAACCGGGAAGCTTCCCGTTAGCTCAATTCGATTCCGCGATCCGGTCCGCGAACCGGTAACAAATCAACATAGTTACGGTATCGCGTTGCCGCGTAATGCGTCTTATGACGTACGGCGTTAGCGCACCCGGAAGTGCCCCGGGGCGCGGACCGAGGCGCGAAACGCAACTCCCCGGAAGCGATCCGCGGCGCGAAAGCGCGACGTATCGCGTTGCCGCGAAATGCGTCTTGTGACGTACTGCGTTAGCGCACCCGGAAGTGTCCCCGGGCGCGGACCGAGGCGCGAAGCGCAGCGAACCGGAAGCTAACCGGGGAGCGTTCCGCAGCGCGTAACATGAAAGTTAGAGTCATGTGACTTGTTAATAAAGCTTTTCATTGGTTCATTTCACTTTTAGTTTCATAATTATGGAAGGCTAGGTCAGGTGACCTAAAAATAACACTTTTCATTGGTTGAGAAGTATTGTTTTTTCCAAATGATGAAAACCCCTCCTTCTTTCCTCACTCTGACTTTCATCATTGTGAGAGGAAGACCTTTATTAATACTTGAGAAATGACTTCAGTACTTGCTTCAGCTGGTGCACCCCCACCACCACCTCCACCTCCTCATGGGAAGAGAGGACCACCTCCCCAGGTGATCACCAACACAGAGGAGGAAGAGGAAGACCTAGAGGAAGAGGAGAGAGAAGAACCACAGTTCTTGGAAGAGGTGCCCCGGGTTTCCCATAGGAAAGCCAGTTTCATCTGGCAGTTTTATTCAATCCCTCCAGGGCAAAAGAAAGTGAATGCGAGGTATGTGACCTGCCTCATCTGCAAAGAGAAATTATCAAGAGGGACTGATAAAAAGTATAGCTATGGGAACTATACCATGCATCGGCACATGACCAGGAAGCATCCACTTAATTACAGCCGGGCGGAAATACGGGATATGGAACAAAACCCAACAGCAACTCCTGTGGCCAGGTCAACATCGTCAATATCATTGACACCAGCAGAGGCACGGGAAACTGTGCCAAACATCCAAGAGAATTTTGGGCACATGAAACATACTTGTATGCACTGTGGTGCGTTGATATCATGTGGTAACATGAGTATTAATGCCATCAACCTGGCTTATGACAATCATAATTGCCCTAACCGCCCCCAGTAATTTTTTTTTGCTCCTGTTGAGCCCTTTTCAACGCCTGTTTTTTGTTGTTCCCCCCCCCCAAAAAAACCCAAAAAAAATATAAAATCGTTCAAAAAATACAAAAAAAAACAAAAAATGTTCAAAAAATACAAAAAAAATATAAAACAACAAAAATATAAAAAAAAAAGTTCTTTTCAGAACTACCTTCCCTTTCCAAAAAAATTGCTAGAATGTTTAGCACTCTGGCAAGCTCTATTTCTTTTGGTTCGCTTCCGGTTTAGCTTCCCGGTACGCGTACCGGGAGCTAACCAAAAAAAAAACTTTTTAAAAAAAAAGAGTAAGTATAAGGAAAGTAAACAGAGAGTGATGTTTCAAGAAAGACAGCTATAGGGAGTAAAGAAGAGATACTATTTAATAGATCTATTTACCAAAGAACAGACAGAAGATGGTATAATTGTGAAAAACAAAATAGATAACGAATTGAAAGAAAAACAAGCATTGGCATAGCCAATAGGTATCGACTTTTGGACCTTCTAAGTCTTTAGTTATGCAGCATAATATCCTTGGTGCAGCAACATCAACTGTTGCATGGCTAAACACGTATAAGGTCCCAAAGGCAAGACCTATTGTCTATGCCAATGCTTGTTTCTTAAGTAGAATTGCAATACGTATGGCTCTTCCATGTAAAAAAATCTTATCTTGTGCTCTAAAGATTGCTAAAGTCTCGACAGAGAACAGGCTAGATTGTAAGTAGGGTAAATTGCGCTTGGTGATCTGTTTGAGGGAGCGTCTGCTTTGCCTGGTGTCTTTGGAGAGCAATTTTGATTGTTATACTGGACAATATAGCCCTAATGTAAATAACATAGGGGCATATTATCAACATAGGCAATAAAAGTTTTGCAGCTTTTATAGGCAGAAATGTGTCGCTAAAGCTGCTTTTGCGGCAGAAAACTGCCGCTAAAGCCGCTTTTGCACCAGTTTTCTGCCAATAAAAAGAGCAATAATTTTATTGGCTGCATTCATAATATGACCCTTAGTGTGCTTCAACTACACAGAGAAAGCATTATGAACAAATAGTGATACAGTGATCAGTCTAAGACACTAAGAGTAATAGAGACGGAGTGAGTGAACAAGAGTGAGGAACTATGAGAAGAGAGGGACTGAGAAAAAAAGTGGAAGGAGTTGAGTAAGTAGGTAATAGAGAAAGGAATGAGGGAAGTAGCAAAGGCAGGAAACTGAGGATTAAAGAAATGAAGCAGTGGAACTAATAGTAGTTCAATGTGATAGAAATGTAACGAAAAGAGTACAAAATACTTACCTTATAATTGTCGTTAAATTCCTCACTTTTTATTTTTATACTTTCAATCTGTGAAAGAGAGAACAAACATTTGAAAAATATAAAAACATGTATTGAAAAATTACAAAAGACAAGGGCAAAGATTGAAGGACAAACAGTTTTTCAATAACTTTGACACTTACAGAAGCTACACAGTCCTAAAGATATACATTTTAAAGTAACACTATCTTGATGGAGATGAAGTGAGACCTATCTTAAAACATGGTGCATCTTTTGCATTGCTGTTGTCTCAGAAAAGTGTCGCAAGACACTAAAATTTAAAATAATTGCTTCAGGATGCCAATAAGATGTCTACTATCCAGAGTTTTGTTTCAGGTGAGGCCTACTCAGGGTTGCAGATGAAATTTCGAGTTGTTGAAGAGAATAGAAGACATAATACATGTGAAGGTCTACCAATGAAGTGAGTCATGTCCACTGCAATGTTCAACAAAGTCCAAACGTCCTATGTTTCCCTGGACAGACCTAAACTTGATCTGCACAATGTGATTCGTAATGATAGGAAACACAGGTGATGTAATTGAAATACATGCAATTTATTTTGCTCATTTCACAATCACATCACTTCTGTTTCCTTTGCTTAGGTATCTCATTGTGCAGATGTAGTCTAGCATATCAAAGAATACGCAGAAGTGCAGCACTGCATGCAACAACTTTGACACTTACAGAAGCCTCACCTTCTCCATGCCTTCTACACAGTTCTACATATACATCATAAATGGAAACATTACAGAATTAATTATACATGTTAAATGGTTTATTTTTGCTGTTCTCAGAATGTATCAAAATTCACTAAAAACAGTGACTTGAAGGTATTCATCATGTAACAGCGGGGAAAAAAAAACACAATCAAAATGATTGTGTTTAAAAAACCCATACAAGATCAGAAATCAAAAATCAGAACTCCTTAAAGTTAACTTACTTTCCATGACGTCCAAGGATGTCCTATGAATAGCTTATACTCTTTTGTGCTGTTATTACTTTCAGCCCACCAGTTTCTGAAAGAAAATCTCCATCGTTTTTAAAAACATGTTACATACAATAAATGACTTCTTGCTCTCTACCACAAGATTCCACAAGGCCAAATTTTGTCAGAGCCATGTATAACTCTTGGATTTCTTGTTAGCCAATCCCATCATTTGGTATTCCCGCAACTTTCAGAATTAAAATGTTGAAGATCATTTTCACAATCCTGGAATAGTAATATCTTCCCCTTCTTGCTCAGTCATGTTCTACATTTCGTATGACACTGATACTGCTTAATATGAAGCAGACTTACACTACCTCTATGAGTACTACAATTATTTAATTCTCTACATCACTTTTAATCACAAAGTAATGTAAAACAGTATACAGCATTGCAGACTTACATTCCCTCTACTCCATGTTTTGATTGGCTGCTTTAATTAGCTTATGAAAAGAAACAGTTTTTCTGAACTCATTTAAACTGCACATACATGTCCATGATGTCCAATCCTATGATTAGAAGTTATGTCTCTGAACTACACTTATCCTCAAGGCCAAATTGTGTAGGAGCCATTAGAACTTCTTGAAATTCCACAGATCATATCCCGAGAATATTTTCCTAAAATTTTGGTTTTAAAAACACCAGGTAAGAGTTTTTAAGGTCATACGGCAATTTTTTTTTGAAAATTACAACAGAATCATTACAGAATGACCAGCCATTTCTAGACTTTAAATAAGCTGTGTAATGTCCTGATGATATTGAAGGGCCGTCATGATATATAATTGCTGTAGTTACAAAAGTCCTTCCTGATATTGACAACTGCGAAGCTACAAAATTTTTTATTAAAGTTGTCAATTTTGTTCCATCAGGCCTACATCGTTGGAACATTAAAATGATGTACTGGCCATATGTTCGTATAAATAATGTGGACATCATTTCAGATTTACATTGGCTACACTCCATGTTGTGATTAGCTCCTTTTACTAGCTTATTAAAGGAGACTGATTTACTGTCTGGCAAAGTTAAATATACAAATCTTTCTGAGTCTACACTAGTAGTACTTGATACCATACAGTTCTCGCAGTCATGCTGCCATTGATAAGAAAGCCCAAACAGCTGATCTACATCTACACCTTCAGCATGTAATACATGAAGCATATACATTAAAAACTCCTGACAATCTTGCTGAATATTTTGAGAGAATTGTGTTTGGCCTGAACATCTATCTAACAGATTTCTAATTTCAGACACACTTTCTATGTTTCTTCTATCAGTGGTACATTTCTCTAACACAGAATTTAACAAACTGCAAAATCTTTGATCAGAATTGACCACAATCTCTTCTTTTACATTTTTTAGAGAAAACAAAACATTAATTACTACATTAGCATAGCAGTTGACACCAGAACTGTTTTCAAACTGAAAACCAACAACATCTTCAACAGAATCCTCTTTGTTTCTGCTTGTAATTTTAGGTTCATTCACTTTTTGTCTTTTTGCTACAACCTCTCCAGTATTGTTCTCATTTCTTCGTTTCCGGCCTACCAGACGTTTCTCAAACAAAGGAAACTGAGGCAAATGTGGCGCATACTCTCTTCTTAACCTATTGTATTCCTTAACACAATCTAGATCTGCACAAATGTTTCTGACATCACAGTCAATCAAGTACAATCCCGATAAAGTTCTAACTCGTGACAATGCCACATATGCCATACCCTCCTTGAACACAGAACTGCCAATATTCACCAATGCAGTGTCTACACTTAAACCTTGCGATTTATGAATTGTCACCGCATATGCCAAGCAAACAGGGAACTGCTTACGGCGAACATATAAGTCTTTTACAAGCAAAAATCTAGCAGAACAACGAGCAATTAGCTGTACTTCCTCAATGCCATCAAATTTAATTTTTAAAAATTCAATTCCATCTCTATTTCTGTATTTCACAAAATCAACAACATTACCCATTGATCCATTTACCAGACCTCTTTCAACATGTAAATTCCTTCTTAAAATTATACGGCAGTTCAAGCACACATTCAGAGTCTTTTCAAAACCTGCAGTTTTAGATATACTCTTCTCTAATGAATCCAATTTTGTTTTCAGATTCTCAGACAAAATAATTGTTGATCCCATATGCTCTACTCTATCAATAGCTTCCACTTTCACAATCTCTTGCTTTTCTAAATGCAACATTTTGTTGTTAAATTTTGCACATTCTGCAAGAGTTGGCATCAAACATATTCCAGATTTCTTATCAGTAATTTTCTGAAAAATATTCTCAGGCACAACATCTTGTTCTGGATATAAATTTGTCAGTAATCGTGCATGTAAAGCTTCTTTCCCATGCTCGGTCACTTTTCCAATTCTAACATCTTGTAGAATAGTCTTGTAAACTTCATCCTTTGCCTGACGCATATTTTCATGCAGTTCAGCATAATTGAAGTTTAACCATATATTGACGTTGCCAATGCTGCCTAGGCACTTCCTGGTATCTTCATGCGTGAGCATTTTGAACACAGGTTGCCCTTTCACTGGTGTCAGCTGCAGAAGATCTCCAAAAACAATGATGTGTTTGCCACCGAATAACACATCATACTCTGTTTTGAGAACTTCTTGCATCCTCAAATGCACAAAGGCAAGCATGACATTGGAAACCATGCTTACTTCGTCAATGATAAGAAGTTTCATTTTCCTCAAGATTCTTGAAACTTCAAAACAAGCATCTCCAGATAGCTTGTGATATTCTAATTTGTTGTCATGCTCCACTGGCAGCATCAGTAAACGATGTAAAGTAATCCCTTTAATATTATGTGCTGCCAGTCCAGTTGGAGCAGTGACAACACAAGACAGTGATGACTCTGTCCTTTCCTGCAAATAGCATGAAATTGCTTTAATGAGGAAACTTTTTCCAGTTCCCGCTTCTCCACTAACGTACAGTCGGACAGGCTTCAACGACGTACATGAGCACTCTTTCTTATCATGACTTAATCCATGATCAATTTGCATGGTAACTTCGTCATATATTTTCCTCTGCTCAACGTTGAGTTGCCTTTCCAACTCTTCTAAGTTAACCGCATCCTCTTGAGCATGTGCCATGGCTCTTTCCACCTCATTCATAGCAGTGGCAGCTTCATTTTCAATAAGAGGTCCTCCTAGTGGATCCTGACTCAATGAAGCAGAACTCTGACTGTCCTGAGAACTGTCTCTGGCAATCTCGGCTGCAATCGTTGCTTCCTGCTCAATTTCCGCATTCAACATTTCTACATATTTGGGAAAAGCAGGACATTCTATGGTCTCCTTGGCGGCATTGAAAGAGTCTTCGTAACAGAGGAAATCTCCAAGCAGTTCCTCTTCTGCACGCCAAGGCTTGAAAAGTTGCAAAAGTGCTAAATAGAAAAACTCCTTTTTTTCAGGAGATTCGCCACTCAATTTTCGATGGTTTATCAAGTGGCATTTTCTTTGCTTCACCAGACATCCCTCACTTCCTATTACAGCATACACTCCTTTCTCAGTATCTTCTTTGATGTTCCTCTTGAACATGTAATTTTGCAGAACCTCATACAGACAAACATTCTCTAGGTGACTGCTTCGATTTGGATAATATGTATCCAACATGTTTGTCTTCAAAATGTCGGTACTGTTTGGCTCCTTTTCCGCCAAATACTCAATTTCCCGCACAGGTTTGAGAACTCGATTACGCGTTGCAGCAAGACCAAGACTCGCCCAAACGATACTCCTGGACTTGGCATAGAGACTTGCTGAAGACAACCGGTCAGAACATTCGTACGCTCCGATTTCTCGATGCGACAACATCTTCAGACTGAAACTGTACAACTTCTTGCTGAGGCTCTTTTCATGGGAAATGTCCTCCCACATATCCTTCAATTCTGTCTTCTCTTTTTTGGTGATATACGACGTCACATACCGAGCCACAGCCATACAGTTATCAGCCACAAACTGTATATCCATGTTAGCATTCCACATGGACAAAATCACCGGGTTGTAGTCGTTGATATACTTGGACTCTTCGTTCCTCTTCAAATTGTAAGTGTTTTTAGGTGATTTCTTCATCACATTATGTCGCAGCGAAGACATCAAACTGTTTACTCTTCCTTTAGAAATCACCGGTCGTGGGAAGCCGAAACGACATTTGGTGTAGAACTTGTCTTTGTTTCGGAATTTACGACGGCAGTACTTTCCACATCGATGGCTTTGGAAACGCAGAACTTTTTCTCTTAGGCTTTTCTTCTCCTTTGCGTTTGGAACAGCACACGTAGAATACTGTTGGATGAAACTCATCACTGAGTCTTCTGGATCCGTTCCAAATTTAGGTGCATCCTTGATCCACAGCAACATATGTATATGAGGAGCTCCTCTTGCTTGGTACTCCTTTCTCCAGAAGAAATCCAACACCTCTCCAAGAGGTGGATTCTTCTTATTCATGATGAAAGACATCATAGCTTCAAATCTATGATTGAAGTACCTACATACATTGACTGGATCCAAAGAGCACAGTTCTCCGGGTGTCTTGAATTCGATGTTTTCTACGTTAGCATTTGCCTCTCGTAGAAATTGAAGTAAGTCTTCCCAGCCATACTCGGCACAACTCAGAGTGAGGAACCATGTGGGAGTACCTAAGTTCCTCAGCATACATTTTATATCACCATGACGACGGTACCAGTACTCATTAGTACCACGCTGACACGCCATGAGATTAATCAGGTGAGATTCCAAAATACTATCTTGGACATTCACTTTATCCATAAAATCACTTGCTGAGATGTTTTGCATGTGTATACCACTTTTCAAGATGTGGTTCACTGCATATGACAGTCCAGACAGATCACTTTCAAACAGGAGATGAAACAAATAAGGAATGCATTGTCGAAACCTAGCATCTCCTGCATACAATCGCAAAGTCCGGTATTCAGAAGCAGGAATTTGATGAGGTCGCTCATCATATCTTCCTCCCTGACCTGTTGGAAAAAGCTGTGGGAAACACCGAGCTTCCAAACTTTCCTCCCAAACACTAATGGGACTCCCTTTGGCTTGTTTCATTTGAAACAACTCAATAGCATTCCCCATGACTTCCTTTGAATGCAAAGGATGAACACTATAATGTTCATATATTTCCTCACTAGTAGAGGGTTCTACTTTCTCAATTTGACCAGCACACAAATCGCTATCCTCTTCCTCACTTACTTCCTCTTCTGCAACATATACATTCTTATAGTATTTATTATTTTTTTTCAAATACAATGTTGCCTTTTTAACTTTCCTAACATCTACTAAATCTTGCCATATTTTCTTATTCTTTGTCGGAACCCCATTAACTAAGATAACCAGAGGTTCCTCTTCCACTTTTTCTACTCCAATTGTGTTAATGTTTTTCTTCAAATCTAGAGGCAAATAAACAACTCTTCCCTTTAATCCTCTCTGTAAATCTGATGGAGGCAATTTCCCTGTCTTTGGCTCCATTCTTACAATAGCCTGAAAGGGATGGATACTTTGAATCAAAATAGATTCATAAGTATTTAAATCCTTCAATTCAGAAGGAATCTCAACCAATTCCAGATTATTATGAACTGCTCTAGCAGGCATCTGGTTTTGTTTTAATTTGTTACAACAATAAGTACACACACGTTGATCCAATCCCAAATCAAAACAATTTTCTACCATCAAGTATGTTGCAAAATCCTTCCATTCACTATTATTTTCCCTTTCACTTTTTGCATATAAATCCACTAACTTAGTCTGATTCTTATAATAAGTGCGTCTACAACACACACAAGTGAAATTAGGCCTCTCACTTGATTTCATGTCAAACGTCGCAATTTCCCTCTGGAAATTATCTGTACTGGAAACCTGTACACTATCTTCCAAATGACCCTCTACTTCTTGCTCAATTTCAACATTCTCCTCTTTACTTCCAAAGTAACAAAACTCAATTTCTTCACATATATTCTTCACATCTATTTCAGAACCATGCAAAAGAGCAGCGCATAATTGTTTCAGCATAATTGCTGGACTCTTAGCATAATACAACAGTCTAACTAACTTCCTCACTTTGTTATGATGCACTGCTAGCATCCTGAAATGATGAAAAACACTCTGGCATACTCTCCTGGAAAGACAAGCCAGTGAATGACCATGCAAACCTGTCACTTCTCTCACTCTGCAAGGATCTAATTCTTGCAACAACCTTATTTTCTGCTTCAAACTTTTCTTGTTAAATGTCCGTACAAAATCACAAAGCAAATTGATGGAATCCTGTCGCACACTGCAAATACTACTACACTTCCAGGTGTACACAGGACCCTTAGCACGTCTTCCTAAAACCTCATTACCTAACAACTCTTCTGCCTCTGTTGTCACAAGTTTTTCTTTTTCAACTGGACAACCATCTTTCACTTCATAAGCACGACCACTGATGTCAACTGCATGCACCAAATCATTATCCTGGAAATAACTCTCTTCATTAAAAAATGCCTCACAGCTTGAACTATGTATCCATTCTCCAGAAAAAACTTCACAAAAATTACTACGATTAACTATTCTCTTCCATCTACTATTTCTTTTGAAATCAAAAATTGCCTTGTTTAGCTTCCTAATTCTATTGATTATCAAAATAAATAACTTACGTTTAATTTCAAAAGCCTGATCAATAACTTTCTCAACTTTTTTTTTTCTCCTATAAAAAACTAATTTCTGTTGACCTTTCTTAATATTTTTTAACAAATTGCCAATTATCCTGTTACGGAACATTCGTTTACGAATCTCCGTAAACTGTTGTTTCCTTCTACTATCATGCACAGATTTATCTCTTGCTCTAGCAGTAACATTTTCATTTGTCCTTTTCTTTCCATTTGATTTACTTGTCATTTTATGGATTGAAACATTTTCTGTACTAATATTTTTTTTATTACAAATATTTCTTATGAAATATTTAGAGCTCTTACCCGGTGCTTTCTTCATGGCTTGAGAAATCTTTTTGTTAGAGGACTGCTGCATTTTTTTTTTCTCCTGCTGTCTTTGACGTTTTGCAGCCTTCATCTCTCTTATTTTTGTAGGCATCTTGAAATGATCTGCAGTTGAATCTGAGGAAAAAGATACTAAAAAATGTTATTAAACATTATTATCAAACAGTAAATCATTAATAGTGATCAAAAATATAACACACTACTTGACATTTTATTTTGAAGATTTTTTAGTCATTGCCATTTTTACAATACAGAAATACCAGAAAAGAAATGACATTTATATTTATGTTACCTATGCTATTTTATATGTGAATCTGATCTAATTTTATGAGCATATTTTAATATTTTATTGAAAACACTACACATAACCTGTTTTTGAAGGTGTTTTTATTTTTAAATTAAACGGTTTACCTTTTTACTTTTTATTGATTATAAATTTTAAAAATAAATGTTTATAATTCCAAAGGCTGAAGCAAGTCAGCTTCCCATCCGATATCATATAATTCAGACAAATCTGCATCCTCATCACGCTCTTCTTCATCCTCAGGATTTAAATCATCCAATGGATCAACATCCACTGATGTTTCAATTACAAGTTCAATGATGAGGTCAAAATCAACTGATTGCAGATTGTCGCTCATGTTGAGGTTGTCTTTATCTTTAAAGAAAGATAACAACAATGAGATGTTGCAGAGTAAGAGACAAATCTCACAGATTATAATAGTAAAATTATTTAACAAGAGTAACATTTTGCAGCTATTATTTAACCATGTCCAGCGATGCTGAGCAGGTGAAGCCTATGTCTAATTTTTCACTGAACAGGACTCATCTGTTCTTAACCTTGGATAAGCCTCAACGACTCTGTGTTCCCTGCACATACTCAAATGTTAAAGTGCAGATTTATATTAAATGGCAGATCCCCAGGCATGCACCAGTTAATGTGCACCACTGTTTTACCACCCATGGTGTGCCGCATTTACAATCAGATAGGAGAAAGCTGCTTCAAAACCCTGCGCCTGCTTGAAGCTTGCATAGGTCTTGACGCAGCATTGTATAGATGGGGCACCCCTGAGCCTTGCTGGAGCTGCATCGCACTTACGATACAACTCCAGCAATGCGCCACCTTTACAGCACAGATACGTCACGCATCTGTGCCATTTTTGCCCCATGCTGCGCCGCATTGTAAATACAGCACACCATGGGTGGCGGAACAGCGGCGCAAAATGACTGGCACATCCACTGCTGCATCGGTTTCATGTGGCACGTTTTTTTTACACCATGACACATCTGCCTAAATGCATCAATTTGTAATTTTCTCGCCTCATAGCAAATCTTTTGCACCGCCACTGCGTCACAAAAGTGACGCACAGTGGCGCAAAAGATGCATACACCTATCATAAATCTGTCCCTAGCATTTTAAATGATTAATTCAGGATGACGATAAGGTGTGGCCTATGCAGAGCTTTGTTTAAGGTGAGGCCTACTCAGGGTTGCAGATCAAAGTTACGCTTGATGAAGAATACAGAGGAGATAATACATGTAAAGGCCTACCAATGAAGTAAGTAATGTCCACTTTATTGCACCAGTCATCATAAATGTATCCCTAAGCTTCTTATCTTGTTACAGATGAACCACCATATGTACATGACATTTTAAGTAATTTCCACATGTGCAGTGTTTTCAAAATATAATTTGAAAATCGTTTTTGGGGAAAAGTAATGGTTTGCAAAATTATGACAATTACATAATGGTGTATGCTTCTCTATAAAGCATTTCAGTATCTCTAATGTCATTTTTCCCATATTACATTATAAGACCTTTCCCCATGAAGCACATTCCTTGTAAATATGCTCCCACCTGTGCATTGCAAATTTAGATTTTCACTGTTTCAGACACATAGCCATGTTGAAAGTGACCCAAAAAAATTGCAAACGTTTCCCCATGAAGCACATTCCTTGTAAATATGCTCCCACCTGTACATTGCAAATTTAGATTTTGACTGTTGCAGACACATAGCCATGTTGAAAGTGACCCAAAAAATTTGCAAACGTTTAAAAAAAAAAAACATTCATGTGTCTTAATGACATTTTAAGTCATTTCCCCATGGAGAATGTTTTCTAAGTGGCACAAAAGAGGTATACACCTATCATAAATCTATCCCTAGCATTATAAATGATTAAATCAGGATGACAATAATATGTGGCCTATCCAGAGGTTTGTTTAAGGTGAGGCCTACTCAGGATTGCAGATTAAAGTTACGCTTGATGAACAAAACAGAGGAGAACATTTTATTGTAAATGCCTACCAATGAAGTAAGTGATTTCTACTTCATTGCACCAGTCATCATAAATGTATCCATAACCTTACTTAAATTGTCCTTAAGACACATAAAAGCGTTTTTTGATTGGCTTTCCTGCATGGTAGGGTCACTTTTAACATGGCTATGTAACATAAACATTCAAAATCAAAATTTTCCATGTACAGGTGGGAGCATATTTACAAGCAATTTGCGCCACAAAGAAAGGTCTGACATTAAAATGGCAAAAATAACATCAGGGACAGTCAATTGCCTTATAAAAAACCATACACCATTATGTCCTTCTCATGCATTTAAAAACAATTCCTTTTTCCCAAAAACGATTTTCAAATCATAATTTCAAAAAACTGCACATGAGAAAATGACTTAAAATGTCATTGAAACACATTAAAGCATTTTTTGATTGGTTTTCCTGCATTGTTGATTCATTTTTATCATGGCTATGTAACACAAACATTGATAATTAAAATTTTCATGCACATGTAAGAGCATATTTACAAGCAATTTGCGCCACAGAGAAAGGTCTTACACTAAAATGAGAAAAATAACATCAGGAACAGTCAATTGCCTTATAAAGAACCATACACCATTATGTCCTTGTCATGATTTTATAAACAATTCCTTTTCCCCAAAAACGATTTTAAAATCATAATTTCTAAACACTGCACATCAGAAAATGACTTAAAATGTCATTAAAACACATGAAAGCGTTTTTTGATTGCCTTCCCAGCATGGTTTGGTCACTTTTAACATAGCTATTTAACACAAACATTCAAAATCTAAATTTTCCATGCACATGTGAGAGCATATTTACAAGCAATTTGCGCCACATAAATCATAATTTTCTCCTTAAAGCACACTATTCTCTATCTAAAGTAAAGAAATATTTTCTCACCTTAGCAAATACTTTGAGTTTGAAAACAGTCTCAGAAACACACCAATTTGTCTTCAGCAGAGCAAAAGGTATGCACTCCAGAGTCTGCAGCTATGAAAAGCACAGAAATGGTGTAATTCTTCACACATATTTCTCATGTCACCCAATCAAAACTCTTCCCTCACTTTTTTTCAAATGAAAACCCTTCCCCCTCTGCCCTTTCTGCCTATTTTCCATAGCAACCACCTCTTGGAGAAACTCTGGTGTTTGCAAATTCACACAACAATGTTGCAATTGAACTCTGAACTCTCAGTGCACCTGCATATCCAGTGCTTTCTTTCATTTAATGATTTTTTATTGACCACTCAAAATACATCTTTCAAAGAACACATCTCTACACCCTAACTTTCTGTTTTCATCAATCAAAATCCACCAATCACTGTTACTACTTCATGAACACAGAAACTCCACAGTTTTTTTCATTTCAAACTCACATTTTTTCAACTGCCATTTCATTGCCACACTTCATCTGACTGCAGGAGAACCTTCTCTCACCATGTTTTCTGTCTGGATTGTTGGTCATAGTTATATTCACTGGGCTCAAAGGTACGTTGAAAGCAGGAATTTACCTAACCTCAATTTACAAGATGTGGAAATTAAGTGGTTTGGCCACAGAGGATTAAAATGTCACCAATTGATACCATTGGTGAAAACCTTTATGCATTTGCCCAAACCTGACCTGTTAATTGTGCACTGTGGAGGTAATGACTTGGGCACTTTGACTGGTGTAGGTCTGGAAATGCTTTTAAAGGACACCTTTGAGCAATTAATGGCACTTTTTCCTCAGACTGCCTTGGTATATTCAAATATATGCCAAAGACAGAAATGGAGGTGGTCAAACCAATTTTGTCCACAAATTGAGAAGTCGAGGAAGCATGTAAACAAATCTGTTTCAGCTTACATGAGAGACCATGGAATGGGCTCCCTGTACAACAATAACTTGCGTTACTACATGCAAGATATCTACAGAGGAGATGGAGTTCACTTCTCAGATGAGGGCAACAGAGTTTTCACTCTGAATTTAAAAATGTGCATTGGTACCTACTTATAAGTACCAAAATGTACCATAAACCCAAAAGCTCTTCTCAGAGCTACCCTACATCTAATCACTCACAATTATTATTTTACTCTAACTTTTTTTACTAATTTTCAACAAAGTACGCTCCCTGGGGCGCTACCCGGTACGCGTACCGGGAGCTAACCTCGCGAAATTTAAAAAAAAAATGTTTTTTTTTCGCACATATGGGCCTCCTCAGCCACCCTCACAAAACCTAGGGGGTCAAGATAAGTCTACCATGCCCCCTTCTACCTATTCTGAACATTATTTGCCCTCCATCTTGTATCATAATTCGACCGAAACACAAAATGGTGGACTCCCGTTACGCTTAAGGTTCGCGTACCAGGGCGCTCACCGGTTCGCGTACCGGGTCGCTTCCTGGGAAGCGCACCATCAAAAAAGGTGGGAAAGTAGTTCACACAAAAGCCACTTGAGACAATTTCACCAAATATAGATTAGCTCATACTACATACCAATCCCTACCATTTTCACAAATTTGATTGGAATTCCATTTAGCCATTTAGCCTATAGAACTCACTAAATACCGTGAGGTAAATTACTTCACAAAACACATCTGAAGTGTTGGAATTGACAACCAATTAAAATGTTACTTTCATTTTCTACTTTTTTTACCTGACATTTAATTGGTTATGTACCCGAATATATATAAAGGAAGAGAAGGAAACACAGCCATTTTGACTACTACTTCCTGGTGTACATTTCTATTAGAATTTTCATTAATAACTTCAACTTCTTTTTAAAGGTAAGTTGTTATTTTTAAAACTGAAGTATATTGAGCACTTTAAGTTAATATGGCAAACTTTTTCTGTTAGTTATATACTATCCCTCTGTAGTACTTATAAATTTAGATACACTTTTTTATATTCCTACTTCCACTCTGATACTATACACTGCCCAAAGATAAATTCTCTGTTAAAAACTGCCTATCTAAAATTAATCCCAACTGTGCCCTACCTCTACTAATATATATTTTTTTATGCAAATTTCAGGAAAAATGGAAAGTGAACAAAACATTTCATTTGAAATTGTCCTTCCAGAGTCCAACACAGAAATCATTGATCCAAATGAGATTGAATTTATGGATGAATCTTGGGACCAAGAACTACTGCAATGTGTACAAGCAGTAGATAACCTCCTTGCAAATGAGGACATTTTACAACCTCAGAGACTACAATCTATATTCCATGATTATGAAATTTCTGACAATGAAATGTTAGAAAGTTTAATAAATTATGAAACACAATAAAAAAAACTTAAAAAAAAAAAAATAAATAATCAACAAAACCAACAATCAATTAACATACAGCATTTGAAAAGTCTATCATTCATTTTTCATTGTGATACGCTCCCCAGAACGCTTCCCGGTTCGCGTACCGGGCGCTAACCACGAAAAAAAATAAAAAAAAAATATTTTTTTTTTGCTTAGCGGGGCCCCTTTAAAGCCTCCACATCAAACCTAGGGGGTCAGGGAGGAGCTAGTATGCCCCCTTATGGTTATTTCCCCCTTTGTTTTGGCCTCCTCTTGTCTCTCAATCCTACCGAGAGACAAGATGGCGGCCGCTCCGGACTGTTTAGAATGTTGACAGACACCGGAGAGCCAATCAGCTTAGCTACGCGAAGTTCCGGTACGCTTAAGGTCCGCGGACCGGAGCGCTGCCCAGAGCGCGCTTACAGATATATATCTTTTTTTAAACGTTAATTTCTCAAAATCCACTGGAGCACATATATTGAGACCTACAAAAGGCACATCGGGCTACCAGTCCCTACAATTTTGCCAAGTTTCGTGCAAATCCATTCAGCCGTTCGGGCTAAAAGTGAGGCTAACCGCCCTATGGAAAACTCAATGTTAAAAACACGTTTTGGGACCCCCCTTTTTTCTCGGCCCCCCCTGGACGAACCCCCCCAAAATTTTCAGGGGCTGCTCAGAAACAAAATGTTCCATTTTCCTGAAAATTTCAGCCAATTCCGTCCACAAACGCCAAAGTTATTAGACATAGAATTTTCAAAAATCCCATAGGGAAAAAATCCTAACTATATATACCTACTGGCGACCGCCAGTAGGTAATACATGTTTTTGCAACAGTTCGCATTTTGACAATGACATCCCCTTGATTATTATACCAATTAGCCCATGCCTCATAACTATGCTGCTACAGTCGTATGTTTACATATTACGCTGATTTGCACTTTGTTGAATATAGATGCAACATTATACTGTTTACATTCAAGCGTATTTTGTACATAACCAACAATATTATTGCGTTTTTTTTTAATTGCATCTGTTATTAGAATAGCAATTATATTTTTTTAAATGATGCACTTTGCACTTTATTCTGCTATTTTGCACTATCAACTTTGAATGTTGGCGTGGGCTTTATGTGTGTATATATATTTGTTATATACAACCTTTTTGGTATTTGCATTTTAAGCTGTTAAAAAAGTTCTTTTTACATTTTTAATCATGGGTTTCTGTTTTTGTCAAATTTAAAATGTGGATTTAAACCAGTTAATGAATTTTTCGAACTGTTGCCATTTCGAATTGTTTGGAAAACAGACTAGGCTACTCATTACAAGTAGTTTGTCCTCGCTGTCTACTATCACGAGGTGTATGATGAAAAAAAGAGAGAAAAAAATGCACTTTTTTCACTGTTTAGCAGTTACTATTTAAAACGCAAGCATTTCCAACTCTGACTGTCTGTGAGCAAGGGCGGATGCCCGAAACGCGTCAGATTGCTTGGTTCAGCTTTTAAATAAAAAATCTGTGCTTTATAATTACTGGATCCGCGTAATTTACTGGGTCGCTGTGGTCGGAGCCTGGGAGATTGCACTTGTTTGATATATATATATATATATATATATTCACTGAAAAAACCATAGGTTATAGACCATATATATATATATATATATATATATATATATATATATATATATATATATATATATATATTCACTGAAAAAACCATAGGTTATAGACCATATATAGTTAGGAATTCACATTTACAAAACCTTATTTTCTCACACAAAACCATTGAAATTCCATATATAGTTAGTTGCACTAACTATATATCGCGCACCCGCAATCCACTGCTGATGATGTCACATATTACATCATTCATGACATGGTCAGTGACATCACTGATGACATCACTGATGACATCTCAAATGACATCACTGATGACATCACTGATGACATCACTGATGACATCTCATTTGACATTACTGATCACATCACTGATGATATCATTCATGTGATAATACGATGAACCTCTTCAGACTCTAATATAACCTTAGATACAATCAGTGTAAACAGACACTCACAGACTGTCACTCATCCATGGAGTTACTCACACACCTAGTCAGTCATGCAAAGAATCAATCACACCTCCATTTCCTCAACTATACAGTTATACAAACTTTACTTATTCAAACATATACTAACACATATTTACTCTCTTATACAATCCCTGATACAAGTTCACAATGATCCATACAGCCACTCACACATTCACTGGCTCTTATGCACAGTTATTTATATATGTCAACTCTCACATGCACTGTGTTTTACATATGTACTTACTTTGACATGTAGCACTGAGATATCCATTCACTCACCAATACACTCATGCACACAGTCAACCGCCCATACAGCTGTTTCCACATGCACTTTTGAAACCATACATCTAGTGAATCAACTGCTCACACATCTATGCACAGAGTCATACACCTCCCAGCCACCCACACACACACTCAGTCTCCCATACAAATACTTGGGCAACCAATCAATAACCCATATAGTTACTCATATAGCTAATTATCAACACATGCAACAGTTTACAGAACAACAGACATAATGATGCACAAATTAAGACAGTTTAGTCACTAACCCATGCACTCAGTGAGACACATTTAATCACTCACTCATACAGTCAGTCATGCACCTACTAAATCCTTCATCCAGACACTTATACATCCACTCATTCTTCAATATGTAAGACATATTTTAACTTTACAGAAACATACAGTCACTGGATGTTGTCATCAGTGATGTCATCAGTGATGTCATTTGAGATGTCATCAGTGATGTCATCAGTGATGTCACTGACCATGTCATGAATGATGTAATATGTGACATCATCAGCAGTGGATTGCGGGTGCGCGATATATAGTTAGTGCAACTAACTATATATGGAATTTCAATGGTTTTGTGTGAGAAAATAAGGTTTTGTAAATGCGAATTCCTAACTATATATGGTCTATAACCTATGGTTTTTTCAGTGAATTTTCAAGGTTTTGTAAATGCTAATTCCTAACTATATATGGTCTATAACCTATGGTTTTTTCAGTGAATTTTCAAGGTTTTGTAAATGCTAATTCCTAACTATATATGGTCTATAACCTATGGTTTTTTCAGTGAATATATATATATACATACATATATAAACATATATCATCTGTATATCTATATAAATACAAACATAAATGCATGCATACATATACTTATATGCATACAGATGCATGTTATTTACATGAAAGTTGAAAAAACACTAATAAAAGCAAAGCTAAAAGGCCACCTCATTACAAACAGAATGGCTTTAACTTAAACGAGGGCGAAATCTATTGCATTTTCAATGCTTGTTTACTTTGGTTCCATCAAGAAGGCATTCAGATGTGTCACACATTTGCCATAAATTCTGAATGTTAGCACTCTAGTTGCACATTAGATCACTGTAGTAAAGCTACTGCTCACCAGGGACGTCTGCTGCTGGTATTCAAAGTGCATGTTTCAGTCTGCATGTCAGAATTTTTTTAATGAAATAGAAGAGGATTTGAGAAGTCACTCAAAATGATCCCTAATTTTTCTTTCTGAAGCACTAATCATACTTTCTATGGCAAAATTAACCCCCTCATGTTGTTCCTTTTTAAATTGAGTGTTTTCAGACTTACCACTTCATTCCAATCAAGATGGCTTCTGGTGTGCCATACTTTTGTCATAAGTAAGACTGTTAGCGCTCTAGTTGTTCTTTAGAACACTCTGGGACATTCTGTCATTGGGCTATACTTGGGGTACATCTGGGTGATATTTGGGCTACATTTAGGCTCTTTTGTCTCTGGTGGCCATCTTGGGAGACTGTATGTCAGAATTTGTTAATGAAATGAAAAATTTCCTAGCTTACGTAACGGAAAGTTTCGATTCTATTAAGGACTAGGAGGCGAGGATTATGCAGTCCTTTCTTCTCTTTATTATAATAGCAGATTCAAAGAAAAAACATAAAACATTCTGGAACTACAACTCCCATGAGCACATGGGGCACAGTGTCCATAGTAACCGCCAGCCAATGGTGATGGAGTCCTTGGTATAACTGGCTGTGACGTCCCTTCCGCTTCCTCTTCTTCTCTGTGAGGAAAACTCCCGGGAACGTTCATCAATCCGACTGTTCTTGTCCTAAATCAACACAAGACAACCGTTATCCTGTTCTTCTTCCGTGGAAGAAAGCATATAAAGGCAGTCTACCGCACATCCAAGAATCCATCCTCCCCCATGGAAAACCAGGTCGGGGAGAACCCAATCCATTTGAACAAACAGTAACTGTATGCCAACGTAGCTCAGACAGCAGCACAACACATTAAAGTAACGTAGAGTTACTACTTTATAACACATTAAAGTAAACATTAAGGCACTACTTACATAGCATATCAAAGTAACGTTGAGTTACTACTTTATAATACATTAAAGTAAACATTAAGGCACTACTTACATAGCATATTAAAGTAACGTTGAGTTACTACTTTATAATACATTAAAGTAAACATTAAGGCACTACTTACCGAAATACGAGGATCACGGGTGGGTCGAGACCAGGAGTCTCGGGAGGGATAATACTCGCCTCCTAGTCCTTAATAGAATCGAAACTTTCCGTTACGTAAGCTAGGAAATTTTTCATTCTATGTCAGGACGGAGGCGAGGATTATGCAGGTTTAAAGCTTATCCACCACCAGTTCCGCCGCACCAGACGGGCTTAAGTAAAGTACTGGAGTGTGGACTCGGAGGACTAGTCCGCCATAGACATAATATCCTCCCAACGGCCGCCCACCTGCACGGTCATGGAGGCCTGCTCCAGTCACGGAGTGAACATCGAACCTGGTGACATCCGCCCCAGCCTCCGTCCTGGTCCAACAGACCCACCTGGCGATGGATGGAGCCGAGACGGCCCTAAAGGGTTCCGCAGAGCAATAAGGAGCTGACTCTCTCCCGGGGCGACATTCCGCCGTCATATCCACAGACGCCTGAGGCAACGCCCCACACACAGCCTGCGTCGTTGAATCCACCTAAGGTGAGAATACGTGCCATAGCAACCAGTGCCCTCACATCCGAGAAGCGTGCACACGAAGCCAGACACAGCAGGATCGCCGGTTAGATCGCCGGCTTCTTCCTGGTAAGGTCTTGATTATCCCGCCAGTAGCAAGGAACCGTAGTACGGAATTGACGCCCCAAAGGGACTCGTACCTGGGTCCGGGGCTTAGAGGGTCTGGACCCCACCTAAGTGTGCATACCCAAGGGTGCTCCCCACCGTGTTACCGTCGATGTGGGCATGTCCCACCACATGGCGGACCTGACCAACTTAGTAGTCCGGTAGGCTAGTCCAGAGAAGGCCCATACGGCCAGAAAACAGGAAGTGGCTAACGCCTGCCCCACAGGACCTGCGTGCCTACCCCGACCCCAATTACGCCACCGTTGCTAAGATTAGCGGCACCTCTTGACAGGGCCCGGAGCCCAGGCTCTATCGACGAGGTCCACAGTCTCCGTCGAAAGGCGTCCGCCTTCCGAACATCCCCCGAAAACCACCAAGTCAGGAGGTGCAAGAACATCGGAAGCACCCACGGGAGAGGCTCTTCCAGAAGAGCCCGGTAGCAATAGAGGGAACAGGGCAGCGGAATCGGGCAGACTCGCGACAGTTCCAAATAGAGGGAACCGGGCCAGGGCCCGCCAGAAAAAGGATCACTAGGATCCGGGACGCTTGTTGTCGGCGAACTGGAGCCGCCCCTCGAGAGACCATGAGAAAAGGGGGGACGCAGAAGTCCCGACTGGAGAACGGTCATGCAGAACGCATGAACTGCTGCTGCCTCCGGATCCGGCCTCCAATGCACAAGCCTCGGGAGCCGACGGTTGAGGCGGGACGTGAAAGTCCGCCGGGCACGGCGACCGCCAGTCCATCAAGGCCTGGAATACTGCCCGAGCAGTCGCCAGGTGTTGAAGTCGCGGAAGTTCTGGGAATGCCAATCCGCAATCGAATTCCGAGTGCCCGGAATATACTCCGCCGACCAAAATCCGCCTCTTCGAACAATAGTGTCCGAAGTCCTATGTCAGGTCCGCCAAGGCCCGAGGCCGAGGCTCGCCCTGGCGATGGATGTACAGTCCCTCTGACACCCAGTCTATGCGCGGCAAGAAGCAGCCCTATATCTGCTTCTGAGGCGGACGTCCTTGCGCGGAAACCCGGTAGGGATTCAAAGCGAGTGATGAGAAGCTGGAAACGTCCAGTAGTAGACGTGAAGCTGGAATTCCTCCTCCGACCAGCGGCCCCCATCGTTGTATCGCCACAGCGAAAGAGCACTCACAGTCCCCTGAACTGCCAGTGAGCCATCTATCTTGCTACTGAAAAGAGCCTGGAAGGAGGCTACTGAGTCTAGCTAGCCGTCGAAGGGAGGTTCCGTCTTCCCGAAGGACCTGGGAGGGCTCCCGCGAGACCGCGCCCCTATGAGGAGGGAGGCTGACCCCGATGCCATGTGGAACCCCAGAAAGAGAATTGTCTCATCGAAATTAGGACCGACTTCAGGGAAGTCACTCCCCACCCAGCTTCTGGGGCGAGAAATAGACAAGGTGCAGCGCAATCAGTTCCGCAAATGATCGAGAAGTAGTATATCGGTGAAATGTACAATCCATTGTACGCCCCACTCACGCAGTGTCCACACCACTGAACACAGGAGCTTGGTAAAGCACAAAGGGGCCGAGGGGAGGCCGAAGGGGTGCGAAAAACGCAGATGAGGCGGGAGGAAGAGGATTGAGCGGTAGGCGTCTGTCAGGTCCAGACGTATCCTCCACTCCCCCCTCCGAGGAAGGTACCGCTCGGGGAAATGAATCCCCTCCCTTGAAGTGGCGGTAGACCGGCCATTTGACGAAGTGCAGCAGGGTCAGAACCGGGCGAATTCCTTTGTCCTTCCGGACCAAAATGTAGTTTCGTTGTGGAGCAGAAACCCCGCCCTCGGAGGGAAACTAGAGGGCGAGGGATTGCACCCCGTCGGGCTGAACCGTAGAACTCTGTCCGGAAACCCGGGCTGCTTGGAGGCCTCCCCCCCCCCTCCCAGGGTGTCCGGAGGAAAAACAGGGGGGGGAACCTCCTGGTGCGTCGGCTCCGCCACGGAAGGCCCTACCTTGTACGACCCTGCTGGTACTGTTAGCATTAGGGCCTCTTACGGTCCCAGCAGAAACCCATCCGAGGATATCGTTGTAGCTGATGTCCGTGCTCTGGCCAGAGCGGAGAAAGTGAGGACGGGTTTGTCCAATTCCATTAAAAAGGTTCGCCAGACACCTTGCCTCCTGCAAAAGGCCCTACAGTTGAGTAGGCCCGGTCCCCAAGCCTAGAATCTATTGTAATGAGGAGAGACCTCCTCTGCGCCTCCGCCAATGCACAGTTCGCCGTACCCAAGAAGCACAGGGCTCGCGCTGCCCAGCCTGCCACGACCTCCGTGGACATCGACGTCCCCGGTTCCCTGGCCCCCACGGCCAACTGGATGATCTGAGTCCCGGGGCCCGCCGCGTCCCGGAGCTCATACTGACAGTCAAGCCAAAAGCGAACTATGCCCCTCTCAGGAGCCGCAAGGAACTCCGCAAGAATGCGCAGAACATTCCGCCTTGCTGGTCACATCCGGGGTGGCAGCCAATCTGTCCCCCATTTTGGGCGAGGGCATACGCCCCGCAGGCGTGTCTAAACCTCCCGGCCCAGAGGTTGGCGAACGTTACCCGCGACATACGTCGCCAGCTTAGGATCCAGGATCCATTCCTACACACGAGGGTGGTAAACTTATCCCCCTCTCTGGCCCCCAGAGGCCGTCGGAAAAAGCACCTCCACATTCTCCGGGGAGTCCTCCTCTATAACACCCTCTCCCTCCAAGGGGAAACCATCCTCATGGTCCGTTTCCGGGGCGACCTCGTCACCATCTTCTCCGGGGAGGAACCCCTCCCGGTAGGGTAAATGTGCTAGCGTCCGCGCACACTTACTGGAGGAGTCCCGCAAGCGGTCAACTCCCCCCCCAGGTGCCCCGCGTGACGTTTAGCAGACTCCTGCCCCCACCCTGCGCGCCTCTAGGTCCGCGAACGACATGCCCTGCGGTACCAGACACCCCGGGAAACAATGGTCAATAGTGTCCACTCCATCCCGCCAGGGCGTCAGCACCGTGACAGGGTCCGTGAAATTCGCGACCCACCGCCGGCGGCAAGGGTTGGAAGAAGCATACATTGTTTGTCTCCTGAACGGGGTTTAGCCTGCACTGATGCTGTAAATTGTGAGGGTGTGAGCACCAAACGCCCTTATCCTAAAATACACTAGGGCAGCCCCCTCGCCGATGCTCTTGCAGCCTATGTGCTCAAAATGCAGGTGCAGTACCTGCGTCCGCCACCAGATGGCGTCGCGCGCAACGCGCAGTCAAAGATCACCACAGAGGGTGTCAGGCGAGGGTTGGTGAGGCGAAAGGAAGACCGCCTCAGCACGCCGCAAGGATGGAAGAAGACCGCAAGCGCAGCTTCTCCGCACACTATGGCGCCCCACAGAGCCGGGGAAAGCGCGAGGGCGCGCCTCACACGGTCCGCGATGGAAGCGGCAGGAACGGCGCAAGCAGCGCCTGGCGCGCGTCACTCTGCCGGCTCGACAGCGCTAATAAGCGCACTTCAAACACAGTATAAAGCCTATGACGATCGCCTAACTAATCTCAACAATAGAACAAAGTAAAAAAGCCTAGGACAATCGCCTAGCTAAACTCATCAATAAAAAATACCACACAAGTCAGAACGATAGTGAAGCTCAACAGCGCTAGTAAGCACACATCAAGAAGCATAGCATAAAAGCTCAGGTCAGATCGCTTAAGAATCTCAAACAACAAAAAATACCACACAAGTCAGAAAGGTATGAAAGTGACTTATCTGACGAGCAGAGAAGAAAGAGGAAGCGGAAGGGACGTCACAGCCAGTTATACCAAGGACTCCATCACCATTGGCTGGCGGTTACTATGGACACTGTGCCCCATGTGCTCATGGGAGTTGTAGTTCCAGAATGTTTTATGTTTTTTCTTTGAATCTGCTATTATAATAAAGAGAAGAAAGGACTGCATAATCCTCGCCTCCGTCCTGACATAGAATTGAAGAGGGTTTGAGAAGTCACTCAAAATGTGCCCTAATTTTTCTTTCTGCAGCACTAATCATAATTCATATGGCAAAATATACCCCCTCATTTTGTTCCTTTTTAAATTAAATGTTTTAAGAGTTACCACTTTATTGCAATCAAGATGGCTTCAGGTGTGCCATACCTTTGTAATAAGTAGGACTGTTAGCGCTCTAGTTGTTCTTTAGAACACTCTGGGACATTCTGTCATTGGGTTATACTTGGGCTACATCTGGGTGATATTTGGGCTACATTTGGGCTCTTTTGTCTCTGGTGGCCATTTTGGGAGACTGCATGTCAGAATTTTTTAATGAAATAGAAGAGGATTTGAAAAGTCACTCAAAATGTGCCCTAATTTTTCATTCTGCAGCACTAATCATACTTTCTATGGCAAAATATACCCCCTCATGTTTCTTTTTAAATTAAATGTTTTAAGAGTTACCACTTTATTCCAATCAAGATGGCTTCAGGTATGCCATACCTTTGTAATAAGTAGGACTGTTAGCGCTCTAGTTGTTCTTTAGAACACTCTGGGACATTCTGTCAATGGGCTATACTTGGGCTACATCTGGGTGATATTTGGGCTACATTTGGGCTCTTTTGTCTCTGGTGGCCATTTTGGGAGACTGCATGTCAGAATGTTTTAATGAAATAGAAAAGGATTTGAGAAGTCACCCAAAATGTGCCCTAATTTTTCATTCTGCAGCACTAATCATACTTTCTATGGCAAAATATACCCCCTCATGTTGTTTCTTTTTAAATTAAATGTTTTAAGAGTTACCACTTTATTCCAATCAAGATGGCTTCAGGTGTGCCATACCTTTGTAATAAGTAGGACTGTTAGCGCTCTAGTTGTTCTTTAGAACACTCTGGGACATTCTGTCATTGGGCTACACTTGGGCTACATCTGGGTGATATTTGGGCTACATTTGGGCTATTTTGTCTCTGGTGGCCATTTTGGGAGACTGCATGTCAGAATTTTTTAATGAAATAGAAGAGGATTTGAAAAGTCACTCAAAATGTGCCCTAATTTTTCATTCTGCAGCACTAATCATACTTTCTATGGCAAAATGTACCCCCTCATGTTTTTTTTTAAATTAAATGTTTTAAGAGTTACCACTTTATTCCAATCAAGATGGCTTCAGGTGTGCCATACCTTTGTAATAAGTAGGACTGTTAGCGCTCTAGTTGTTCTTTAGAACACTCTGGGACATTCTGTCATTGGGCTATACTTGGGCTACATCTGGGTGATATTTGGGCTACATTTGGGCTCTTTTGTCTCTGGTGGCCATTTTGGGAGACTGCATGTCAGAATGTTTTAATGAAATAGAAAAGGATTTGAGAAGTCACTCAAAATGTGCCCTAATTTTTCATTCTGCAGCACTAATCATACTTTCTATGGCAAAATATACACCCTCATGTTGTTTCTTTTTAAATTAAATGTTTTAAGAGTTACCACTTTATTCCAATCAAGATGGCTTCAGGTGTGCCATACCTTTGTAATAAGTAGGACTGTTAGCGCTCTAGTTGTTCTTCAGAACACTCTAGGAGGCTGCAGTAGAACACAAAGGAATCAACTGACAGTCTCTGTCCTTGTTGGATGTACATGTTTTACTGAGAATGTCAGACTTCATTTTCACATGACTGAGAAAGATAATGTGAATTTACAGAAAATATGCTTTCAGTTTAGCTTATAGATCCCCTTCCAAACCACTGTGGGAAAATCATGAGATATTAGTTTTCTTTCAAACAATATTCATGATATCACAGCAGAAGGTTTTTTCACATGGTAAAATCACCTTAGAACCCACCACAATTCCTAAAACGAGTATGGTACCATCAACAAATGATTTATAATGTAACTAAAGTCCTAAAACCCTCTATTAACTACAATGCTTTTTAATGAGGTGCTATCATGTATATTGGTCCCAAGATGGCTGCCAACACTTCTTGGATGAAGTGCTGACAGCCAATCAGATCAGATGTGTGGTTAGGCTCCGCCCAGATATATATCTTTTTTTGAACCTAAATTACTCAAAATCCACTGGAGCACATATATTGAGACCTAGCAAAGGCACATCGGGCTAACAGTCCCTACAATTCTGCCAAGTTTCGTGCAAATCCATTCAGCCGTTCGAGCTAAAAGTGAGGCCAACCGCCCTATGGAAATTAACATGGGAAAAACGCGTTTTGGGACCCCCCTTTTTTCTCGGCCCCCCCTTGATGAAACTGTCAGGGGCTGCTCAGAAACAAAATGTTCCATTTTCCTGAAAATTTCAGCCAATTCCGTCCACAAACGCCAAAGTTATTAGACATAGAATTTTCAAAAATCCCATAGAGAAAAAATCCTAACTATATATACCTACTGGCGACCGCCAGTAGGTAATATATATATATATATATATATTCACTGAAAAAACCATAGGTTATAGACCATATATAGTTAGGAATTAGCATTTAAAAAACCTTATTTTACTCACACAAAACCATTGAAATTCCATATATAGTTAGTTGCACTAACTATATATCGCGCACCTGCAATCCACTGCTGATGATGTCACATATTACATCATTCATGACATGGTCAGTGACATCACTGATGACATCACTGATGACATCTCAAATGACATCACTGATGACATCTCACTTGACATCAATGATCACATCACTGATGATATCATTCATGTGACAATACAATGCATCTCCTCACATTTTAATATAACCTCTGTTTCACCCAGTGTTAAAAACAGAGTATAATTTTTGAAACCATTGACACACCAATACTAGTTACTACATACGTACTCACTGATTCCTACGTCTACACACACATTCACTCATTCACCCATACAATCATTCATACATACAATCACTCATGTTTACAACACAATCATATGCACTCATACACCTATACAGACACTCACACTCTGCCACTCATCCATGGAGTTACTCACACACCTAGTCAGTCCTGTAAAGAATCAATCACACTTCCATTTTCTACTCTATACAGTTAAACATAGAGCACCTTACGTTTTCAACCATATACTAACACATACTTACTCTCTTATACAATCATTGATACAAGTACACATTGATCTGTACAGAGTCACACACCTCCCATCCAGCCACACACACACTCAGTCTCCCATGCAAATACTTGGGCAATCAATCAATAACCCATATAGTTAATCATATAGCTACTGATCAAAACATGCAGCAGTTTACAGAACAACAGACATAATGATGCACAAATTAAGACACTTTAGTCACTAACCCATGCACTCAGTGAGACACATTTAATCACTCACTCATGCATTCAGTCATGCACCTACTAAATCCTTTGTCCAGACACTTATACTTCCACTCATTCTTCAATATGTAAGACACATTTTAACTTTACAGAAACATACAGTCACTGGATGTTGTCATCAGTGATGTCATCAGTGATGTCATTTGAGATGTCATCAGTGATGTCATCAGTGATGTCACTGACCATGTCATGAATGATGTAATATGTGACATCATCAGCAGTGGATTGCAGGTGCGCGATATATAGTTAGTGCAACTAACTATATATGGAATTTCAATGGTTTTGTGTGAGTAAAATAAGGTTTTTTAAATGCTAATTCCTAACTATATATGGTCTATAACCTATGGTTTTTTCAGTGAATTTTCAAGGTTTTGTAAATGCTAATTCCTAACTATATATGGTCTATAACCTATGGTTTTTTCAGTGAATTTCAATGGTTTTTTAATAGCAAATATCATAAGCTGTCGAATGTCAAGTACGTGGTAAGTGAAAACATTTTCGTGTTTATGCACACTGATCTGCTTTGAATGGTGCCCCCCCCCCTCATTTCTATTAGGAGTACTCTCTCTTTGCAGATAGTGAAAGGTAGTTAACGCAGGTCTTTGCCCCCATTGTAATCCGTCGTGCCTGCTTCTCTCTCCATTTGATTCATTGTTATCCAAGTATTTACTGTTTTAGAATTAGTTCTCTTTGGTTCATTCTCTATTTACAAACAAACACAGAGTCGCAATACTCTGTTTAGTCTTTGCAGATAACGAAAAATCGTGTAAAAAAAAAGAAAAGGAATCGAGCAAAATCAGTAGGCCACTAATGGGATCTCTTTTTGACCTCGCTAAAATAGAAACATTAGGAACAACCCCTCATGACAAATACAAAACTAGTGAGATGAACTGAACTCCACACAATGATGGCTGCAAAACAGCTCTGCTCCGCCACCCACCCCGCCCAAAATAACGATAAAGAACGGCTGCCATGATTGGTTGCGGAATGACCACGACGGAGCTACGAAATGGTGCTGCTCTCATGCTAACCCCAGCTTCAGTCTGAAACATCCAGAAACACTGTAGACTACCAATTCGATCAGTTCCGGTAGCGCCCCAATGTAACCCGGTAGAGAAGAACTAGCCCTCCCCTCTTTGACTGATGGTTCTTGTTGCCTGTCCCTTCTGTTGTCATTTAACAGAACTATTTAGCCTGCTGAAAGGGGTTGTGTTCCGACTGCTGGTTGGTGGAGACATTTTGACTATATTCTGTACCTGCGTTGTCGCGTAATGCGTCATATGACGCGCCGCGTTAGCGCATCCGGAAGTCATCCGGGGCGCGCAGCGCGTAACGTAAGCATAACAAGTCATGTGACTTGTTAATAAAACTTTTCATTGGTTCATTTTACTTTTCTTATTGTAATGATGAAAGGCTTGGTCATATGACCTAAAAATTACGCTTTTCATTACTTCCGAACATTATTTTTTCTTAAATATATGTTAGAATGTTCCAGGCTAATGTACTTTCCCGGAAATTTTACAACTGTCCTGCAAGTAAAATATATTCTTTTTTCGAGAAAAAGAGCGTTTCTTTGTCCCATGACGGAGCCGTTGAGCAAAAGAGGGTCGACCTGCTGTCTTAGTCGCCGATACGCCTGAATATGAGATTCTTATCGATCACTTTATGTTGCAGGAATAGAAAACACAACAGCCCTTGACCATTTATCTTTACTGCGTTCCTTCGTATTATACCTTTTACCCTTCATGTAATTGGTCTGCTTTATTTCACTTGCCTTTTAATGATTCTAAAAAAGTGACTATTATTAAAAACTTTACCAATGTATATACTACTACCATGTTTTCTTTTAAAAACCTTTATTGTGAAAATTTCATTATACAAATACGAGCCTATAACCACGTGGGCCGGCCACGGAGCAAACTGTAATCGTATATGATAAATAGACATTTACACTGTAGAGGAACGTAACGGGCGGGCCATTAGGTTGCAAGAACTAAGGTGTCTAACAGTTACGGAATCGGTGGACGTACATTTTATAATTAAAATACGACAGGGCCAGTTACAATAAAATTATCTAGATATACATTTGCGGGCAAGTACCATGGGTGACGTTAATTCGAACTTTCAACAGTACAGTAATCAATAACACATCAGAACTTAATATCAATAGGGATGTCGAAATATTCAATCAATTCTCGTCCCCGCCCGCCATGTGCTTCAAAACTGCATACGTATCTCGTGATTTCAAGGTTCTGCAACCAGTACACAACAAGGAGTTACGAGTCCCATTTATTCTGGCGCCATTTTGGGCGAGGACGGGCAGGTCCAGGATATAGTCAAAATGTCTCTACCAACCATCGACTATGATGATGTTCATATACTGTATTTATTAGAGTAACACTCAGATGTCCACATGAAATAAATTTGCCACAATCTAAACATGTCATTTTAATCTTTCCAAAGTTCTTCTAAATATTTGGGACCGTTTCCCTTGCCTCTGAAGCTCTCAGTGCCACTTCTTTGATGAATGTACTAGCAGGTCAGGGGTTCTCCTCCAAATCTCTTTTATGCAGCACTATAATTAATTGGTGCCACCTCTCCATATGACAATGCATGGTATAGTTACCACAACTATATTTTTTTTCGGTTCCTCTAGAGAGTTCATCGTGGCAGATGAAGCGTGTAACGTACCGGGCATTTACCTTTTTTTGCATGTACAGGAAAGGAAAAAAAAATCGAGCGTCCGAGTTCTAAGGTGTCCCAGGGCCATTTTAGTGGACCAGGCCCAAATCCAAAGAACAGGCCGCCATTTTGAGAGTCCTGTTGCAGCCGCCTGTCGCTGTAGCATCAAGAGCAGCCGAAACTCAGCTGAATGGCAACTGAAACGGTAAAGGGGCGCCCCACTACAGCAGACGAGCCAGGCCCAAATCCAAAGAACTGCTATCTCACAGGCTAATGGGGCGACCCACGCCGAGTTTCAGCATTGTAGGATGACCACACAAGTACAGCAACTTGCTAGACATCACCTCGGTGCCATCCGGATCTCGGCGCCCCACTGCAGATGAAGTGCCTCTCAACTATGAAACCACCACGGTGACATCCGGATCTTGGCGCGTTGTGCTGCCTTCGGCCTATTCGCACATCGGTCCGCTACTGACGCCATCTCACAGGCTAATGGGGCGACCCACGCCGAGTTTCAGCATTGTAGGATGACCACACCAGTACAGCAACTTGCTAGACATCACCTCGGTGCCATCCGGATCTCGGCGCCCCACTGCAGATGAAGTGCCTCTCAACTATGAAACCACCACGGTGACATCCGGATCTTGGCGCGTTGTGCTGCCTTCGGCCTATTCGCACATCGGTCCGCTACTGACGCCATCTCACAGGCTAATGGGGCGACCCACGCCGAGTTTCAGCATTGTAGGATGACCACACCAGTACAGCAACTTGCTAGACATCACCTCGGTGCCATCCGGATCTCGGCGCCCCACTGCAGATGAAGTGCCTCTCAACTATGAAACCACCACGGTGACATCCGGATCTTGGCGCGTTGTGCTGCCTTCGGCCTATTCGCACATCGGTCCGCTACTGACGCCATCTCACAGGCTAATGGGGCGACCCACGCCGAGTTTCAGCATTGTAGGATGACCACACCAGTACAGCAACTTGCTAGACATCACCTCGGTGCCATCCGGATCTCGGCGCCCCACTGCAGATGAAGTGCCTCTCAACTATGAAACCACCACGGTGACATCCGGATCTTGGCGCGTTGTGCTGCCTTCGGCCTATTCGCACATCGGTCCGCTACTGACGCCATCTCACAGGCTAATGGGGCGACCCACGCCGAGTTTCAGCATTGTAGGATGACCACACCAGTACAGCAACTTGCTAGACATCACCTCGGTGCCATCCGGATCTCGGCGCCCCACTGCAGATGAAGTGCCTCTCAACTATGAAACCACCACGGTGACATCCGGATCTTGGCGCGTTGTGCTGCCTTCGGCCTATTCGCACATCGGTCCGCTACTGACGCCATCTCACAGGCTAATGGGGTGACCCACGCCGAGTTTCAGCATTGTAGGATGACCACACCAACTTGCTAGACATCACCTCAGTGCCATCCGAATCTTGGCATCTCAACGCCTAGTGGTATCTTCCATACAAAAAATATTGTTACGCTGCCTTTGGCCCCATTCGCACATCAGTCCGCAACTTAGACATCACCTCGGTGCCATCCGGATCTTGGCATCTCAGCGCCTTGTGGTGTCAGTCAGAAAATATTGTTGTGCTGCCTTCGGCCTATTCGCACATCGGTCCGCTACTGACGCCATCTCACAGGCCAACGGGGCGCCCCACGCCGACTTTCAGCATTGTAGGATGGCCACACCAGTACCACAACTTGCAAGACACCACCTCGGTGCCATCCGGATCTTGGCATCTCAGCGCCTTGTGGTCTCTTCTACACCGGAAATATAGTAGAAAATATTGTTGCGCTGCCTTTGGCCCCATTCACACATCAGTCCGCTACTGACACCATCTCACAGGCCAACGGGGCGCCCCACGCCGACTTTCAACATTGTAGGATGGCCACAGAAGTGCGACAACTTACTAGACACCACCTCGGTGCCATCCGGATCTTGGCGCGTTGTGCTGCCTTCGGCCTATTCGCACATCGGTCCGCTACTGACGCAAACTCACAGGCCAACGGGGCGCCCCACGCCGACTTTCAGCATTGTAGGATGGCCACACCAGTGCGGCAACTTCCTACACACCACCTCGGTGCCATCCGGATCTTGGCGCGTAGTGAAGCTGCAGCAGCTGCAAATAAGCTTCAGACAGTGTTACAACCGCTGCTCAGAACTCTCAACTATGACACCACCTCGGTGCCATCCGGATCTTAGCGCGTTGTATTGCCTTCGGCCTATTCGCACATCGGTCCGCTACTGACGCCGCCTCACGTGCCAACGTATTTTCTCCGCATTTTATACCCTATGCCGCATAACAGGTCATGTGACTTGTTTATAAAACTTTTCATTGGTTCATTTTACTTTTGGTTTCCTAATGATGGAAGGCTTGATCATATGACCTAAAAACAACACTTTTCATTGGATGAAAACTTTTTTTTTCCCCCAAACGATGAAAGCCCCACCTTGTTTCTGGATGTTTCAGACTGAAGCTGGCGTCACCATGAGAGCACCACCATCTCGTAGCTCCGTCGTGGTCATTCCGCGAGCAATCATGGCAGCCGCTCCCCACCAGAAGCCTGCAGGAGTCGGGGCCCCCAAAACTTTTGATGAATTCTCAAGGCGGAGGGGACGCTTTCGAGAATGGGGTCCAAGACCTAGCAGACAACCGTCCGATTTCCAAGGTGTCCCAGGGCCATTTCAGTGGACCAGGCCCAAAAAGGAAACAGCCTGCCGCCATTTTGAGAGTCCTGTGACAGCCGCCTATCGCTGCACCGCAAGAGTGGGCGCAACTCAGCTGAATGGCGGATTTTGACACAGTGGACCAAAAGCGGACGGAATGGCAACTGAAACGGTAAAGGGGCGCCCCACTACAACAGACGAGACTCCACCTGGAGAGGCCCGTTCACGCCGCCTCCCCCGGGGCGCCCCACGCCGTTATTCGGAGCAGCATTGTAGGATACCAAAACCAGTGCGGCAACTTACTGGACATCACCTTGGTGCCATCGTTCTGCTGCCTTGGAACTATTCGCACAACAGTTTGCTACTGATGACCCACCCCCCGCGACGCCCCACGCCGTTATTTGCTGGGTGGCAACTTACTAGACATCACTTTTGTGTCATCTAGATTTCGGCGCGTTCTGCTGCCTTGGAACTATTCGCACAACAGTTTGCTACTGATCACCCACCCCCCGCGACGCCCCACGCCGGAAATCTGGACGTTGTGCTGCGTTGGGACTATTCGCACAGCCGACCGCTACTTCGTTGTTTTTCTCTAAAAATGTTTATATGTTATTACTATTTTTGTTTTCTTGTATATATTTATAAATTATTAAAGTTTTATAATCTTACTACTTTGTCGGAGTGCTATATATTTTTAATGTGACACATAATTGTAAAAACTTTGATGTACAAAGAGTCATCCCTGGAATCTTCCGCTTCACGCTCGGTCCCCTCCCCAATCACAATACAGAATGGTTTTCAGATAATAGCAACGCTTCTGCTGTGACGGATCTCATCGAGTGTGGGCCTTGATCTACTATAACTCCTTTGAAGACGGGTGATTCTTTACAGCTGTGGCCATAAACTACATCTGCAGGGCTAGCTGATAGCCTAGGACCGGCCTGGACAATCGGACACAGAGGAAAAGGAGTGTCAGAGGGTGCGGTAGTGAATAGGGCGAAAGGGAGGTGTCGGGCGGGCACAGGGTGTGATTCTCAGGGAAGAACAGCGCAGATGGGGGGAGGTTTATTACCCATGCATAAAACAGAGAGCGGGGGTGACCACTGCCTGGGGGAGATGCTTGCGAGGGTGGGGAGCCATGCTAAGGATCGACAGCGTTCACAGAGTGGATCTGGTCAAGGCATCTAAAATGGCTGCCGTGCACGACAAAAGTGTGGCATTTGAAAAAAGACAAGATGGCGCACACAATGTTTTTCAACAATTCCTGATTTCCTTCGAATCGAACGTTAACAGACGTTGGGGCATATTACCAAGGTTAAGCGATATTTATCCCTAACGATGCTTAGCAACGATTTTTTTACCGTCAGAAATTATCGCAGATAAACCTTGCTATTATCAAGGTTTATCGCAAATACGATAAAAAACGAGCGCAATGCATTAATGTCGCTGAAAACTCCGCGATATTCATGCATTACCGAGCTAATGCTCTTAGCCATGTTATCCACCTCCCATTGGATAACATGGCTAAGAACTGCTCAGGGCAGCTGTTACTTTTTGGAGATATTCGCGCTTATCTCGAATATTTCCAAAAGTTGATAATAGGAGATAGCGATGTTAGCGACTGTTTCCAGTCGCTAACATCTTGGCATGCCCACTTTGCATGTCATTAGTGATAAATATCACTCACATGCAAAGTGGGACCCAAGATGGTCGCTATCTCCTACTAGCCGTCGCTAACTGGTGTTAGCAACAGCTAGGTAATACACATATAATTTTATCTCCGCGAAGCGGAGCGCTGTTACAGATATATATCTTGTTTTTGAACGTTAATTTCTCAAAATGCACTGAAGCACATATATTGAGACATAGCAAAGGCACATCGGGCTACCAGTCCCTAATATTTTACCAAGTTTCGTGCAAATCCATTCAGCCGTTCGATTATTATTATTATTTTTTTTTTTTGCCCCGCGGGGCCCTTTTAAAACCTCCACATCAAACCTAGGGGGTCAGCGAGGATCTACTATGCCCCCTTATGGTCATCAGCCGTTCGATTATTATTATTATTTTTTTTTTTGCCCCGCGGGGCCCTTTTAAAACCTCCACATCAAACCTAGGGGGTCAGCGAGGATCTACTATGCCCCCTTATGGTCATTTGCCCCTTCGCTTTGGCCTCCTCTTGTCTCTCGATCCTACCGAGAGACAAGATGGCGGCCGCTACGTACTGTTTGGAATGTTTACAGACACCGGAGAGCCAATCAGCTTCGCTTCGCAAAGCTCCGTAACGCGAAAAGTACGCGAAGCGGTGCGCTGTTACAGATATATATCTTTTTTTGAACGTTAATTTCTCAAAATCCACTGAAGCACATATATTGAGACCTAGCAAAGGCACATCGGGCTACCAGTCCCTACAATTTTGCCAAGTTTCGTGCAAATCCATTCAGCCGTTCGATTATTATTATTATTATTTTTTTTTGCCCCGCGGGGCCCTTTTAAAACCTCCACATCAAACCTAGGGGGTCAGCGAGGATCTACTATGCCCCCTTATAGTTATTTCCCCCTTTGTTTTGACCTCCTCTTGTCTCTCGATCCTACCGAGAGACAAGATGGCGGCCGCTACGGACTGTTTGGAATGTTGACAGACGCCGGAGAACCAATCAGCTTCGCTTCACAAAGCTCCGTTGCGCGAAAAGTACGCGTCCTGGGACGCTGCCCGGTCCGCTGTTACAGATATATATCTTTTTTTAAACGTTAATTTCTCAAAATCCACTGGAGCACATATATTGAGACCTACAAAAGGCACATCGGGCTACCAGTCCCTACAATTTTGCCAAGTTTCGTGCAAATCCATTCAGCCGTTCGGGCTAAAAGTGAGGCCAACCGCCCTATGGAAAACTCAATGTTAAAAACACGTTTTGGGACCCCCCTTTTTTCTCGGCCCCCACTGGACGAACCCCCCCCAAATTTTCAAGGGCTGCTCAGAAACAAAATGTGCCATTTTCCTGAAAATTTCAGCCGATTCCGTCCACAAACGCCAAAGTTATTAGACATAGAATTTTCAAAAAACCCATAGAGAAAAAATCCTAACTATATATACCTACTGGCGACCGCCAGTAGGTAATATATTCACTGAAAAAACCATAGGTTACACACCAGTTATAGTTAGCAATTAGCATTTAAAAAACCTTTGAAATTCACTGAAAAAACCATAGGTTTCACACCAGTTATAGTTAGCTGGCAATTTTACTCGCATAAAAACATTGAAATTCCCACGTTATAGTTAGTTGGACTCACTATAACTTGCACATCTGCAATGCACTGCTGATGACGTCACATATTACATCACTCATGCATATATTTAAATATTTAAACATTACTCGCTAATATATGTATTCACTAAGATACACCTAGTAAGCCAGTTAACCAATCAACTTTAAAAAAAAAACACTGAAAAAAACCATAGGTTTCAGGCCTTATATAGTTAGGAATTAGCATTTAAAAAACCTTTGAAATTCACTGAAAAAACCATAGGTTTCAGGCCTTATATAGTTAGGAATTAGCATTTAAAAAACCTTTGAAATTCACTGAAAAAAACATAGGTTTCAGGCCTTATATAGCAAGGAATCGGCATTTAAAAAACCTTTGAAATTCACTGAAAAAACCATAGGTTTCAGGCCTTATATAGTTAGGAATTATCATTTAAAAAAACCTTTGAAATTCACTGAAAAAACCATAGGTTTCAGGAGTTATATAGTCAGGAATTAGTTTTTAAAAAGCCTTTGAAATTCACTCAAAAAACTATAAGTTTTAGTGGTGTTATAGTTAGCAGGACATTGACCATGTCATGAATGATCTAATATGTGACATCATCAGCAGTGGATTGCGGGTGCGCGAAATATAGTTAGTACAACTAACTATATAGGAGCAATTTCATTGGTTTTGTATGAGTAAAATGTCCAGCTAACTATAACACCACTAAAACTTATAGTTTTTTGAGTGAATTTCAAAGGTTTTTTAAAAACTAATTCCTAACTATATAACTCCTGAAACCTATGTTTTTTTCAGTGAATTTCAAATGTTTTTTTAAATGCTAATTCCTAACTATATAAGGCCTGAAACCTATGTTTTTTTCAGTGAATATATATATCATTAAGCTACATATATGTGGAGTTACCTATAGAAAATCTATACTTACTTACCTTTCAATATTTTGTCCTTCAGTATTGTGTGTGCAACACTCGGTGCCATCAAGATTCCTAAGTCGGTATTTTTGGGAAAACGTTTACATCACAGATTTTACTCCGCGATGCAAACACAACATGGTTTTTACAATGACCGAATTGTCACAACACACTGCCATTACAACGCAAATGCGCTGGATGGTGCTCTAGCGTAAGGAATAGTATGAATTACTATTTCAACACTTTCCCTAGAGCTGCACACACTGAAGTTGGAATAGTAAATCATACTATTTCTAAGTCCAGCGCGCCATCTAGCACAAGTCGTTGTAATAGTAGTGCGTTATGACAACACGGTCGTAGTAACAAATATGTTGTGTTTGTATCGCGGAGTAAAATGCGTAATGTAAAGAGACATATTCATATTTTGGGTGCCCGCCTTCTGAACGGCACTGTAAAAACACAGCCTCGCCACTATAAAAAATTATCAGATACAGAGATAGTAAACAAGACATGATTTGATGCAAGGACGCATGAGATGGATCTCAGAGAGTGAATTAAAAAAGATTAAGGGACTGATTTAGGGTTTAGCCGAGAGGGTACTCTGTCACTGCGGCAATGGAGTACCCTCTTCACTAAATTAAACTCATTTAGAGTCAGGCAGAACTTAAGAATCTTAGTAATTTGTTTTGAAAGTCTCATATAGAGCGAATGTGACCCAGGCAGGTATCAGAACCCTTTACAATCAGGATAGGTATTACATGAATACGCATAAAACAACAAGGGGACGCTTATTCACTAAAACAGACGTACCTGGCCAGATTCACGAGGCACAGCAGTGCATCAGACTTCCAGCTCTCTCCTCCAGCCCACTTCTCGCCGCACCCGCTTCGCGGGTGCCGCATCGTCAGCAGGTGCTGGACGCTACACCACCTGGGAGTACTAACATCGGACCAAGGCGGAAAGGCGGTGAGGGGCGTGAGGCACCAGCGGGGCTGCGAGCGTGCGGGGACTTCATTTCCCAGAAGTCCCTGCAAGACTGACGTATAGCTTCCGGTCCGCTCTCCCTGCTGGCCCGCCCCCTGCCCTTTACGCCCCCTACTTAACAACATCCTACTCCTGCAGCGCGGGACCTAGCCCGGGCGAAGACTGGGCAAAGACAGGGCCGTTTGAGGCCGTTCGAGGACGGCAGACGACGGCCTCGGCACAGAACCCTAGCATCCTTTTCCTCTCCATTACACGTAAGGTAGGCGGACCAGTGATTCTCATCTCACATTATAACATAGAGTGGCTACACACAGGAATTATTGCCTACCTCCTGTCAGGCCCACGTCGCAGCATTTTGCTTCCAATCGCAGATGTCCACCATGCGTACTAGAACTAGAAGCAATACTAAAAAAGCCACGTCCGTGGCACAAGTGACCGGTCCCATAGATCACTTCATCTCCCGGGTAAATGAAACCATTGACAAGAGCATTATTTTGTTGGAAAAAAGAGTCTCCCTGGATCTCATGAACGCTAAACGCTCATCTCTGGGCTCTATTGCAACTGCAAGCTCCCCCTCCCACCAGACCGCTAATAATTGTTCTCTACCCTTACCCTTAACGGCTGTCCCCACATTGACTGTCCCGAGCGCTGTTGACCTATCTGTGACTCATTCAGATTTCGATCTGTCATATGTTGACCTTGAGGCTACACCAGATTTAGAAGCATGCCAAGCACCTGATAAGTTAGAGCAGAGTGCACTTAGCTATCCCCATATACCTGATACAGGAATGATTCCAAAACTGATAGAATCAGGGAGAGGCACCACCACTTCCATCAAGGCTGTGCCCAAGACTAAGGAAAAACCTAAAGCAAAAGTAAAAAATCACAACTTGATCTCACCTATCCCCAACTCTGTGTCAGGCATACCTTGCTGGGTTGAAAACATGGTAATTGACCTTAAATCTGATCTCGAAGCCACTATAGCTGCACAAATCAAGCCTTTAATATCCAAGCTTGACAGACTTACGTCACTTATTAATCTGAAATGTGGTACCAAGTCAAGCGGGATTGGGCCTTCACAACTGCACGGGGCAAAAGAAGTACTTCCCAAAAACACACCCTGTACCAATCAGGTAACAGACACATTGATCAAGTCCAATATCTCAAGGTACCAGCTGTCCACCTTCAAACCCAAAAAGGGAATAATTTAGATCATTCCCCATCCACCCCCGTTCCCACAGGCTCAGCTCCAGCAACTCAAACAGCCCCGAAAACTTCTACAGGTCCAACCAAAACAGACAACCACCAAGTTAAGGGTATAAATGGTTACACCACCACTCCAGCAGCACTTTCCTCCTTAGATAATCCTCAAGAACTTAAGACAAAGCAGGTTCGCTCTAAAATAATCAACCTGCCGCCGGAAGCTTCCCCCTTCGTGGTCGTTTTAACGGCCGTACCTCCACTGAAGGAGGATGTCAGAGAAACTTTCGCAGAGCTAAGGAATAAATGTGCGCAGTGGCTTCAACTGCATAAACCCTTACCCACTCATATTAGTGGTCAGATCTTTTCTGTACGTAGAGGCGATTGGGTGGGCAGCAACACGAAGACCATAGCGGGTGATGTTATCACCATCAAATTTAGGGAGATAGGGGCAGCAAATTATATCTGCAACACACCCAGCAGTGGACCTGCCACCCAAATAAACCCACTTCCCTTGTGTTATTTTCTACCCACACCCCCAAGACAAAACTTTTCCAGTTCCATCTTCCCAGCAAATAGGGGGTTGTCACATCCCTCAGAATACACCATGTATCAGTGGCAGCAACCCCCACATACCTTACGATTACCACAAATACCACAACACACAACTTTCCAGTGGCAACAACCATCTCAACCTCTACAACCCTCCTATCCTTTTTCCCAACAGTGGCAGCACCCTCCTCAACCCACACATCATTCCACTCTCCAGTGGCAGCAACCGTGGCAAGGACGGCCCCCTCCTTTCAACCCACTAGGTCTTAATCATCAAGGCAGAGAAAGGGACGTATGGAGAGGACAAGAACAGTGGAGAAATCACAGCGACCCCCCACGTTGGGATGGTTGGAACGGCCTTCTCCTAACAAATAAGTATAGTGCTCTAGAGTGTGTCGATTGACCACCACAGCCAGAAGAACAGTCTTTAAATAGCACTGACCCAATCGTATCTTTGGACCCTTCTCTAACCCCTGTAGACCCAGAGATTTCTAAAGGACTTCAAAAAGTTAAAATCACTAAAAATAAACCAACAACTTTAAGCCTGATGTCCTGGAATGTCGCAGGGTTAAGGACAAAGGTGGAGGATGGGACAATCATGTACCATGCGCACAGACATCAAATAATCTGCCTACAGGAGACGTGGTCACAACTAGAACAGCATTTACAGGGGTATAAGACATACTTTTCCCCTGCGTCAGTTGGACAGAGGGGTAGACCAAAGGGTGGACTAATCATCTATGTAGCTAACACTATTCAAAACACCAAAATAAATATCATTGAACTGGGTTCTAACTTCCAGATCCTCGGTCTCTCCTCACTGAAAAAAGAGTTCGTAGTCATTATTAATTTTTATAATAACCTGGACGAACCAGACTTTCAGAGAATTCTGGTTCACCTCCACAAAAAACTAACTACCCTTAGACAGAAACAAGGAGCAAGAGGTGCGGTAGCTATAATATGGGTAGGCGATTTTAACCTACATGCATGCACCCAACCCAAGCAAAAATGTCCGGGTATGGTGACAGAGGAAGGTCTTTCCCTTATCCACTTCTCACATAACAACATGGGCAGAATAATGAATGATCTCCTATCAGACCTGGACCTCCAAGTAGCAAATACTTTGGATTATGGAACCAACTCACTAGCACCAACCTATATAGGAAGAGGTTTCAGCACTACGGTCGACTTCATAATAATATCAGCTACCCTACAATCCAGAGTAAAAAACTTTGAAGTAATACCGAACTCCCAAAGTGACCACGCCATATTAAAAATGGAAGTGATAATAAACCATCAACAGTCTCCTCCTATGATAATAGCTAGTGCTCTGATACAGGAAAATATAAGCATGGATAAACTAAACGGGTATTCAATAAAGTGGGGCAAGATAAATCCAGAGGAACTCACTAAAGATCTGATAGAGTCAGTGTATCCCCAAATTAAGAACTGCCTGGATATGTCGATAGAAGATGAGGAACTTCTAAACAACTTTGCTCAAATAATGGCCAAAATAAAGGTTCTACTCACCGCAAAACATAAAGCTGGACCACATTGATTAAAAGGTTGGTTTAACCAAGAGTGTACCAAGGCCCACACAAAACTTAAACTAGCCCTAAACAAAGACGAAAGAGACCCTCGTACTATATCTATCCTAAGAAGGGAATACCATAAAACCAGAAAAAAGAGAAAAGAGGAACTTAAGCAAACCCTTTGGAATGAACTCCATGTCAGTGCACAGGAGAAAAACACTCAAGCCTTCTGGAGAATACTAAGAACTCCCTTTCTGGCTGATGACACGCTCCCAAAAATTGAAGTTGCAATAGAGGCAGCAGAATGGGTAGCTCATTTTACTAAAATCTTTCAAAAATCATTCTCCGACGAAGAAACAGAAGAGGAAAAAGAAATACCTCCAATATACCCTATAGATTTAAACTTTGAAATTTCCGAGATCCTTCTGGCACTGAATTCAGCCAAAAATGGAAAAGCTCCAGGCCCAGATGGAGTCCCGGCTGACTTTTTTAAATACAAAATAGATCTTTGGGCCCCGATCATCACAAGGGTGTGCACTGCAACTGCAAAGAAAGGAATCCTGGACTCATGGACAACTTCCATTATGGTACCGATATTTAAGAAAGGTAACCGCCAGGATCCCGGTTGCTACCGCCCAATTTCTTTGCTGGACTCATTGGGGAAGATGGTAGGCAGAGTGATCCTGGAACGACTTCAGGATTGGGTGGAGGAGAGAAGTATATTATCTGACCTACAATTCGGTTTTAGAGAGGGACTAGGAACCGTGGAACAAGCCCTGAACCTCTCGGTTATTTTTGGAAAATATGTGCAAGCCAAAAAAGAAAAACTTTACATGATTTACGTGGACTTGTCCGCGACATTTGACTGTGTCTCTCATACTAAGCTATGGTCCCTTTTAGCCCAAATGGGGGTAGATCCCCCACTGTTGAATTTTTTAAGGGAACTGTATTCCAATCCTTCCGCAAGAATTCGATACGGCACAAAGGGAGAACTGACAGCGTCTTTCAGAGTGGAGCGTGGGGTCAGACAAGGATGCGTCCTGGCGCCCTTCCTTTTCTCCCTCTACACTAACAACCTGGAGGTAGAGCTTCTGAAGGGCGCCCGGGATCTCCCACAGGCCAAACATCGCCCGATCCCCGCTCTGCTCTACGCGGATGACGCTGTCCTTCTGGCACAAACTCCTTGCGAACTTCAAAAGTCCCTAAACAGATACTCCCAATTTATGAGAACCCTAGATCTTCACATAAATGTGAAAAAGACTTTCGTGATGTCAGCCGGGGTCGGGAGAAAACATCAGAAAACCATTATTTTAAACACCCAAAAAATAGACCCCACAACCGAATACTGCTACCAAGGAGTTACAATAGACAACAAACTCTCCTGGAAAAAGGCAGTGGAAGCCAGGAAACACTGCTTTAAAAGAGCATTAGCAGCATTGGTGACGTTTACACAAAAATTGGGAAAACGACCACCCATGGAACTGTTGACAATATACAAAGCTAAATGTCAATCAACAGCTCTATATGGAGCAGGCTTATGGGGTCACACGGACGTCACCTCCCTGCAAGTAGCAGAAAATAACTTTTTTAGATTTCTCCTGTCAGCCCCAAAGCGATCTTCGATCTATGCCTGCCATACAGAACTGGGCGTCCCACACATCGAAGATCTTGCAAAAATACAACCATTACTCCTATGGCGCCGCATTTGGGTTTCAGAAAAGAATGAACTCACCAACGCGATCCTGGCTGATGCAATGTCCTCGGACCATGCTTTAAAAATTAAATGGCTGGCCTACATAAGGAACTTCTTCACCGACCTCGGAGTAGAGCAATACTACCTAAATCCTGAAAAAATCGCAGAACTCACAAAGAATAACCTAAAAACATAAGCTCTGGGACACTTGGAAAATTTAAGATTACAATCTGAAGTAGGGAAACAGTCCGTTCAACACGCAATAACGGTTCAATCCACCATTTTAATTCAGCCCTACTTAACCCTCAACATTGGTACTTTTGATCGCTACCTTCTGATAAGATTCAGACTAAACATATTTCATAAGCTGGTAGCCTTTCCAACCCCAAACGTCTGGGATTCAAATCCATCTTTATGTCCATGTGACGAAAAATCATTACAAACCACCCTTCATACCGTCTTGTTCTGCAAATTTTATCAGGAATTCCGTAAAGTTTGGCTACTGACTCTCCTAAAATCTTGGGGTCTTAGACAATGTCGACCAGCCATGTTGAGCCTGCAGCTCTTGGACACTGAAGCCACCTGCTACCATGTTCTCAACTTCTTGAAGTGTATATACAGACACAGAAAAAATCTCTAAATTAACAGTATTGAACAAATTAATTGATTTTTTAAAAATTAGATATGTAATTTTTCATGTTATCTGTAATCTATTTTGCACTGCATATTTTATTATGTACCGCTTTTATGGATTTCCAAATAATCCGAATAAAGTTTATTATTATTATTATTATTATTATAAAACAACAAGATATGAGTGCGTCACAAATAAGGTAGGGTAGATATAGGCCATGGAGAGGAATATTCAATATTGTTCGATACATAAATAAGAAGGGCAGGTGAATGCTGGGATTCAAAGGTGTCCCACAATCTAGTGGTCAAACAGGGGGCATTCAATAAGCGGTGGGGTAGGGGGCGTGTTATGGTAAAAACTTGGACATTAAAAAAATGTTTACTTCCTTTTTGAAGGTAGCAGTGGAAGAAATTCATCAGAGTTATGGTGGAAGAGAGTTCCAAATCTTTGGGGCACCACCAGAGAAGGCTCTGTGACTCATTCTCCTTTTGTGAAAGATCTGTGGTTTTAGGAGCAATGAACGCGCACTTCTTGGCTGTCTGCAACCTCCAGATAGTTCTATGTTTTGAGTCAGATAAGTGGGAGTCTTGAGATGTAGGGCTTTGTGGGTCATGCAGGCTATCCTTAGCTGTATTTTAGATTCATATGGCAGCCAGTTTATGGATTTGAGGGCTGGGTAGATGTTCTTATTTCTTTGGTACCTGTAATCAGTCTAGATGTTGCATTAATACAGGCTCTTAGTGGGGCCAAAATATATTTGGGAAGTCCACAGAGTGTGGAGCTACCATAGTCTAGCCTAGGCAGTATCAGAGCTTGAACCGCCATCTTGAAGTCCTCCTGTAGAAGGAAGGGTTTTATGTTCCTTATTGTGTTCATCTGGCGTGTAGAACCCTTGCTTAAATTGCTACTGTGATTCTGCATGTTCAAGTAATTAGCAAGTTTGATTCCAGGGCAGTTTGCAGAATCCGTAAAGTGGGGAGTACAGTTGAAGGCTGAAAGACGTTTCAGCCAGTGGTCAATCTTAGGGGTGTTATTAGACGGAGTGATGACAAGGAATTCTGTTTTGAAGGTGTTGAGGTGGTTGTCAGTTAGCCAGTTTTGAGTATCCATAAGGGTAGAATTGAGTGAGATGAAGTCTTCAGGGGAGGTGATTTTCAGGTAAAGTTGAGTGTCATCTGCATACATATGGAAGAGAATGTTCGCGGAGTTCCGAGCGTTTGCCAAAGGTTCTAGGAATATATTTAAGAATGTCAGTGATAGTGAAAATGCCTGGGGAACACCAATAGAAACTGAGGAGGTCTGGAATCGGGATTGATTTACCTTTACTTTCTGTGATCCATTATGGAGGAAGGAAGTAAACCAAGGCAATACCTTGACCTAAATAGCCCATCTTGTTTTCAAGGCTAGAAAAGAGATTGTTAGGGTTAACAGTGTCAAAAGCTGAAGAAAGTTCAAGGAGAATCAGGGGGCATGCTTCATTTTGGTCTAGCATTTTTACGATGTCATCCATAATGTGAGTGAGAGCAGATTCCATGCAGTTGCTTCTTCAAAATCCGGACTGATGTTGGTCCAGAAGTTGAAAATACTCCAAGTGTGCACAAAGTTGCATCTGCATGCATTGTTCCAGCTGTTTAGCCAGCGTTTGGCTTGTGGTTATAGGCCGGAAATTATTGAGATCAGATCTTACTGCGTTCGTTTTTTTTAGAATGGGAGAGACCTACTCTACTTTTAGGCAGTCTGGGATGGTGCCTTTTGCCAGTGAGTTGTTGACAATCTTTGCCCATGGGGAGAATGGTATCCTAGATGTCTTTGAAGATGGGTGGTGGTAGTGGGTCAATGAAATGATTTGATGGGTTCAATTCAATTCAAAACCACTTTATTCGATTATTTAAAATCATAAAAGTATGCTATTCAATCACATATTAAAATCAAAATTACAAAACGAATGATATTTACATAATATACAATTCATATACACAACTCACAAAGTTAGTCAAGTCCATGGGTATACTAAATATCAAACAAAATATAAACTCTATCTACAAATCAACATTTTAGTGGTCAAGAGTTCAAAATCAATTATCTGTTCATATAAAACTATCTGAAATTTCTACAGTCATTGGGAATTACTTTTACTCACAGTTTATTTCCTCTAATTGTCTAGTTTTTTTATTACAGATAGATGTTACAATGAAATTTGCTACCCCAAACATAACAGCAGAGGATTCCATCATCTGTTAATATATTAAAGCAGGTTTTACTTGGATAAAACCCCTATTTATCAACAGTGGCTTAATAAACCTTTTCCTTCCCTCTGTATAAAAAGGACAGAAAAACACAAAATGCATCGTGTCCTGGTATGAATGATGGTCGCATTTAAAGGGGGCGGCTTCCTCTGGTTTACTCCACTCCCTGTAATTTCCCAGTAACACGTGCAATTGGTTAAAACGGAATTTGGTTAACAACCATCGATGGAAGGGTTTAGTAACTATTATAAGATAAGGCTGAATAGACATAGTCAATATCAATAAATAGTGAGCCCTCACTGTTGGTTTACAAAGTTCCTTGGCTTCACGGTCCAAATCTCTAGTTTTTATAAAGTTACCCATTTAATATCAGCTTTGACTAAACTTTCTGGGTTAGAGAAGATTTCTGGGCGCCCGAGATAGTTGGATATGGTTTTGATATAACCCAACCATTTTATTTCTGCCACTTTATCTAGAGCCATACAATCCTTGATAATCTTATGGTTCAGAGTCAGGGCGGGATTTATCCATGTTCTAATCCATTGCAGGATAGGTGCCATTTTCAGGTAGTCTGAGATATATCCCATCCCTAGCTCACGGTGTACAGCGAAACTGGGTTGATCACACACAGAGTGTTAAATATGTCTCTTTTGCTGAGGAGAGTAAAGGAGATCCAAGAGGCGTCATTCTTGGTGCAAATACTAGAGGGAATGGTCTGCTCATGGTGAGCTGTCGGAGCAGCCCTCCCGGATGTTGGTACAATAGCTCTCTTTGCTTCCAGGTCGATACAGATGCTTTTCGTTTTCTCTGTAAAGAAGGCTGCCATCTCGTCACATGATAGAAGGGTGTAGATCAAGAATATTGATGGGGAAATGTTGAGAAATAGAAATATTGAGGTAAGAATGGCGTCTTTGTTAAATATCGATGTTATAAATATCGATGTTGGAAATATCGATTTTTTTAGTTGTGCAGAAATATTGACATTGTGAAATATCGAAGTAATAAATATAGTTGAAATAAATATTGATGTAAATTTTATCGACATTATGTATATAAGTGAGTTTTTTTATTTGTTTAATAGTTATTTTATGTTATGTTGTTTACATTTCTAATGTTTTATTGGGAAGAATATATGTAATTTTCCAATTATTGTTTAATTTCAGATTCATTTTTAGGAGTGGGATGTTTATTTTATAGGGGATAAGGGTGGGTAGTAATTTAAAAATATTAATATGATTTTTATTTTAAATTTGAATATTAGCTAATATTTTAGGAGTGGGTTGTTGGGTTTATAGGGGATAAGAGTGGGTAGTAATGTAAAAATGTTCTTAAAAATTTAAGAAATTGTTAAAATTAGAAGTTAAAAAAATATTACATTTCAAAATGTAAAATTTCTAATTTCTAATTTCTAATTTTACAAATGTTTGTTATATATTGTTAAAATGTACATATTATTTAGGGGTTGGATGTTGTATTTATAGGGGATAAGGGTTGGTAGTTATTTAAAAATGTGGTGTGAAAAGTTTCTGAAATGTTTAAAATTAGAAGTTAAAAACAATTTAAATGTAGAAATTCGGAATTTAAAATTAAAAATTTTAAATTTGCTGAAAATATGTTTTTACATGTAAAATATATTTTGAAATGAAAAATGGTAACAACTGTGTAATAATTTAAAATGTATTTATTTTTTAGACTTTAAATGTAAATATTTAATATAAATCTTTAAATTAATTACTAAATGATTTGAATTGTACCAGTTTTGTTATGATATATATACAAATTAAATTGCATTAGTTATATTGGACTTGGAGTTAGAATAGTAATTTATTATGGTTTACTGTCCAGCATTTTCCCTGAGTTATATTGGACTTGGAGTTAGAACAATAAATTAATGTGGTTTACTCACCAGCACTTTCCCTGAGTTATATTAGATTTGGAGTTAGAATAGCATTTTATTATGGTTCACTGTCCAGCACGTTCCTTGAGTTATATTGGATTTGGAGTTAGAACAGTAAATTATTAGGGTTTACTGTCCAGCACTTTCCCTGAGTTATATTGGACTTGGAGTTAGAATAGTAATTTATTATGGTTTACTGTCCAGCATTTTTCCTGAATTATATTGGATTTGGAGTTAGAATAGTAATTTATTATGGTTTACTATGCAGTGTTTTCTTTCACTTTAATAGTGTATTTGGAGTTATAATAGTGAATTTGAATATTTGAATTAATTTTGGTTACTACAATATTGCAAATAAATACACCTTGGTATTGTTTTACACATTTTATTAAAATATTGTAAAATATATTTAGAAATGTTGAACACATTATATTTTATAACATTGATGTGCAAATGAATTTCACTTTTTTTTAACATTTTACTATTTATTTGTATTACATGTATCATTGTAAAATAATATAGTATAATTTTCTCATAAATATACAGTATTTATTGTGTTGTTTAATATTTATAAATGAAAATAGTTCTACATTTTTCATGACTTTTTTTTACATTTGTATTTACTGATATATAATTTTGCAGTAGTTGTAATATATATATATACATTTTACTTGATAAACATAATGTTTAATTAGATAGCATATTACATTTTATTTAATTTCATAGAAATTTATTATGTTAAATAATTTACAATTTTTTAATATTCGGAAAAGTACATATATACTTTTTAACATTTATATATTATTAGCAAATAAAGAGTTATTGTTATAAACATGTTTTTAGGATACATTATTTATTATATTATACATTTTTTTACATATCATAATTAATGTATATTTTACAATATTAATATGTTTATTTTAAACATTACAAAAAATAAAAAACATTTTTTAATACATTTTTAAGCTATTTTTTATTTGTTCCCATTCATTTCTATGGGGATTTAGTCCTATTTTTGTATTAATTTTGCCTCCATTTTGTTTTCCTTGGTTCACTTTTTAGACTATATACTTTGTTGTTTGGGTCATTTGTGAAGACGGAACCTTGCAGTTGGGAGCTGCTTTGTCTAAGTTACTGTAAGTATGATTTTAATTACTTTTAAGTTAGTTTTAAGGTAGTGTTTAGTTAGGGGTAGTGTTTATGCATTAGTAAGAGTGTTATTTAACTGTTTTTATGAAATGTCGTTATTTACGTAAGTTAGTGATTGCATCATTTCTTTACTCTCTAATGTTATTGTAATATAAATGTTTTTTATTTTACTATGTGTGTTTATAATTATTACATGTCGTTATTTCTATTTGTGGGTTTGTTATGGGTAGTTGGTGTTTGAATTTTATTTACAGGTGCCGGATTTGGGAATAGATTGAATTGTCCACGCGTTTTTTTTTTTTTTAAATAAAGGAAATTGTTGTTACTTGTTTTAAAACAAGTTGTTATACGTTTCCTTTTTTCGGTATTTTGGTGCGTTTTTTACAGGGAAATATTTTCAGGTTTTTATGGTTTTGTTATCGAAAGGATTGCAACGTTCTTTTTTTTATACAGTTGTATTTTTCCATTTTTGGGGGTTTGTCATTACTATATGGATTGCTTTTCCCTTGGATTTTTTTTTAAATCGTCTATTTCGAGGATATTCTTCCGCTACAAAACCGTAAGTTGTTTTTAATGTTTTCTTTGGGTGGGCAACGTTTATTTATGATTTTAAATTTTTTGTTAGTTATATTATGTCATATGATATATATTTATATTTGACATTTCATGACATAATATAACTAATATGAAAAATAAAATCATTGTCTTGTGTATTTTATATGTTTTTACTGTTTGCTATTTGTATTTAATTAAAGAATAGATTTTGCTATTTGGTCTATGTATTCTAGACCTTGGATACTTGGATACATTCTTGTTTTTTGTTGGAGGTATTCGTACATATTTATTGTTTGTTTACTCAGTTTGGGTCCTAATTTTGATAAAGATTGTTCAATTCTTAGTTCTTGGTACCTTTGTTCTTTTTTATTGATTGGATAAGTTTGTGTAGTGTAGGTTGTCCTCTCCCTATTGTGACCTGGAAGGCATTATGCCATCCTTCCACCGCGTTATTGGTTTTGGCTTTTTGTGCAATAGTGCTAGCGTAGACATTCCACAAAGGAATTTGGAATTTTGGTTGTCTACGGTGACCTGAACGGTGCAATCTTCCTACCCAGGTGTCCTCAAAATAATCTAACAAGGGAGTTAAGTTTTTTTCATTATTGCGGTAGAAAGGACTGTCAATTAATATATTATAGTAATTTGCCACTTCTGTTGTTGGTACGTATGCTAGTGCAATTAATTTTTTTATTTGGTATGCTAAGTTGCTGTTGGTAGAGTAGTCAATACTTAAGGTAGATTTTTGGAGGTGTCTCCACATACTTTGATTAAAGTGGTAGTAACACCCTTATATGGCTGTATGTGGGTATATTTTTAGAATAGCTTGTATCATAGCTATTTCAAAATCAATGATTATTCTTTGGGGATAGTATTTATCTGTTAAATCTTTTATTGTTGTTAATCTTTCTATGTAGGTGGGATTATTTTTATTTGGCAGCAGTGCATACATGAAGGGAATATTGGTTTCTTGATATTCACCATGAAAGGTGTAAAGCTGGTAAAATGGTTTTGGACACACTTTAATTGTTCCGTCCATCATCCATGTTTCACAATTTTTAGATTTTTGCAAGTTGTTATTAGTTGCAAAAATTTGAATTCTTTTGTCATTGCTTTGGTTGTCATACATCAAGAATGTGTCTTCTTTATGGGTAATAGTTTATTCTGGTAGTATTTTAATTTCTTGAAAGGTTTGAGGTGGGGTGGAGATGGAGATGGATCGGACGCTCTTTTAGTTTTAGCTATTAATTGTTTCAGGTTGGTGATGGAGGGCAATTGTCCTGTTACATGTTCAGGTACTTTAGTCAATACATTTTTCAAAATTGCAGTGCCTGTTTGTTGGGAGCCTGTGCTTGCTTCTTGAATTGTTTCTAAAGCTTTCCCTAACTTCTACTTCTATCACATTGGGTGGATGGCTCGCCCATAACATGAAGTTGAATAATATTTGCTACTTTTCCAATGTGTTTTGTTATCTTTTACTTTTTCCTGGGTATAGGTATAACTCATGTAGCTGAGCATTACTTTTCCTTTTTGTGATGTGATAAAAGTTGTTCCTTCAGCCATTTCTAGGGTATATCTGTGAAGACATATATATGTGTTTTTAGTACATATGCTATGGTTATATAATACTTTCTTTGCTTAATTAATGATTTTAAAAAAATACTTACAATATTGTTCTTTCTGTTTTGTTGTTGGCTTTATTTCTTTTTATTGAAGTTTCACTGTTGTAATTTCTGTAGATGGTGTAGAAAATAGTTTTTGTTAATAATTTTGTATAATATTTTTAACTTCTTTGTTTTTCTAATTTATTAAAAGTGAAAGTATGCTTACTTTTTCTAGTAGATGAATTTAATTTGGTGGATGTTCTTTGGTAGATGCAGTTTGTTGAAGATGACATGAAATATCTTCAGATTAGTTTATCTGTTATAATTTTATCTTAGTAAAAATATTAGACAATATTACTTTATATCTACACATAGGGGTCGATTAGGATTGCGGTGAATCCGCATACTGCGGCCCGGCGGAAGCCACCGCCAGCCCGGAGGATGCGGATTCACCGCTGCGGCACATGAAAAGACCCCCCACCACATTAGGATGGCTGGGGGGTCATCGGCGGATGGGACGACCGTCCGCCGCCTTTCCGCCGCGGTCGCCTTCCGACCGTGGCGGAAAAGCTCTAATATGGTGGCAGTGTCTATCAGACACGGCCAGCCATATTAGGATATGCGTCTGGACATGCCTTTGCCGTGGCGACAATGCCGCCACAGAAAGGCACACGGTCTTTTCTTTGGGGGCCTGTTGCGGGCCCCCAGGGTGAAGGGGAGGTGAGGGGTGCACATGGGGTACCAATGGTACTCCCCTGCATTTGCATGCACAAAGTGGCAGGCACTGCGCGGTGCCTGCCGCTTTGTGCATGTAAATGCAAAGCATGCATTTTTAACCTTGCGGCGGGTGCTGCTTTAAGCATCACCTGCCGCAAGGTTAAAGATACGGGATGTGACCGCCAGGGTAGCGGTCACATCCTAATTGCACTGGAGGCACTGCCGCTTCCCCTGCGGACGGTCCCTCCACCTCGGGGATGGCAGACGGACGCAGGTCAGGCCGCCATCATAATAGGCCTCCAAGTTTGCTATTTTATAAGTTCTTGTTTTTTTCAATGTAGGAATAGATAAGTTAGTAAATCATGTTTTTAATTCATACTCTTTGCAGTTGCTGCTTGGAAGTTTGTTTTAATTTAAAAAACAGAGAACACTTATATCATTTAAGAAGTTAAACTAAAGACGTTGAGGATTTTATATTCATTAAAAAAGCATTTTTCTTTCCTCTGAAATCTTTCATATCCAATTAACTGGTAAGTCAGTGGAAAGAATCGACTGGTTTTGGCCAACTGTGGACTTGTGAGCTTCACTAACATATCTTAACTCATACATGTGAAGCATGCGCTGTTTTTAAAAATCTTTTCTGGAAATACTATTCAGCTTTAACAGATTTCTGAAATACTCAGGCTGCCCCAAGTCCGTCATAAAATCTTTAATATATTTCAGCCATCTATTATCTAGGGCTTTCTCTAATTTAAGGGAATCGCTAAAAACGCTTTGATTAAAGGTTGTCTTTATTGACGTCCAAATTCGATGCCACAATAAGGGTGGCTGGACTCTTCAATTTAACCGTTATATACTGCAGTCCCAGCTCAGAGTGACAAACAAACGTTGAAGTAGAAGACGGGAGAGAGAGTACATAGCGGATGAAAGCGTTTTCTACTTTTTGTATTGCTGATACATTATAATATCCCCAAACCCCCGCCCCATATAAAACTGCGCTAACGCATTTGGTCTTGTATATCTTTATCAACTCCAAGGGTGGTCGTTTTCCTAGCTTCTGGGCAAAGTTTACAAGAGCAGTTATGGCTTTCATAAATAAAAGTGTATTTGCCCTTATGGCCTATGTTATGTTATGTTATGTTATGTTATGATATAGGTGTTTATATAGCGCACGGCTGCCCCAGCCAAGAGGCGTCCCGGCGCTAGCTGCCATTGTCCAAAGGAGACTGTTGAAGATGTAAACTGAAGTGAACACAACATAACTAACCGAAAAGGTGAGTTTTAATGGCTTTTCTGAAGGATAGAAGATCCTTCATCTCACGAATCTGAGCTGGGAGTCCATTCCAGAGCTTGGCAGCTAGATATCTAAATGAGCGACCGCCCATTCGGCTTAATTTAATGCGGGGGATAGTAGCCAGGTTCTGTCCCCCCGACCGTAGAGTGCGTCGAGGGGTGTAGGATGAGAGGAGTGGACATAGCATAGGGGGAGAAGCGAGTTTTAAAATTTTAAAAGCGAAGCATAAAGTTTTAAAATGGATTCTCTTTTCAACAGGGAGCCAATGTAGGCTCTTGAGAGTAGAGGAAACAGATTTGTGCCGGGGAAGACCCGTCAGAGCTCTAGCGGCAGCATTTTGAACTCGCTGTAGTCTCGTTTTCTCGGCCACGTTAGTTCCCAGCAGCAAGGAGCTAGCGTAGTCCAACCGCGAGAGAATTGCTGATTGTACCACCACTTGGCGGGTCTGATGGTCAAAATACTTTAAAATAGGCCGTAGGTTTCATAAGATTCCAAAACACGTGGCAGCCACTTTTTTTGTGTGGTGGGTAAAGTTCAAGGCAGAGTCCACCCATACTCCTAGGTTTTTTACCACATTTTTGGGTACAGGTGGTAGATCCATAGTTTCAGGCCACCAGTTATTTCCCCTGGCCGTTGTGTCTTTACCTAGCAGCAAGACCTCTGTCTTACCGGCATTAAGTTGGAGGTAGTTTGATGACATCCAGCTGGTGATATCTGCGAGGGTTTGTTTGAAATTCTGTGCACTCAGGCCGCTCTCGTCTTGTAATGCTACCACCAGCTGGGTATCATCGGCGTAGGACACCAGTGAAAGCCCGCGCTTCCTGGCTACCTCTGCCAACGGAAGGACATAAACATTGAACAGGGTGGGGCTGAGGGCAGACTCCTGGGGTACTCCCTGTTCAACGGGACATGCCTTGGAGAGGTACGGTGGAATAGAGACCCTAAAAGATCTGTCTGATAGGAAAGCCTTGAACCAGCTAAGAGCCTGGCCAAGGACCCCTACTTCCTCAAGTCTGGACAACAGCACCTTGTGGGAAACTGTATCAAAGGCAGTACTGAGGTCCAAAAGAATCAGTGCTGCCGTTCCTCCTGAGTCTAGTATAGTCCGAAGATGTTCAATGACACTCAGGAGGGCAGTTTCGGTCCTGTGCCCGGCCCGGAAGCCATGTTGAGACCTGTCTAGAATGCAGTTAGACACCAAAAAGTTGGTCAAGGTGGAATTCACATGAGCTTCCACCACTTTGGCTGGCCAAGGAAGCAGAGAAATTGGCCTGAAATTCTCAGGTAAGTTAGGGTCAAGTGAAGGTTTCTTTATGATAGGAGAGACCCATGCTTGCTTCCAGGTGGCGGGAATGTTGGCCGTGAGAAAAGAGGAATTAGTAATGTCTCTGAGTGGGCCCAGTATTGTTTCACCGGCTGCTCTAAAAAATTCAGGTTTCAGAGAATCTGCAGGGGAGCCAGATTTAATTTTGTCGCATAGAGTCAGATAATTTTCATGACTAATTGCCGGAATGATGGAAAGTTTGGGTCTGTTAGAGTCTGTTATGGAAGTGGGTTGGGACGTAGCCGGAAAGGAGTTGTAAATTTTCTTGATTTTATCCATGAAAAAGGTGGCCAAGTTATCACATAGAGCAGGAGAGATGTTAAGATTATTTACAGTTTTTTTTGCACTGAGCTCTTTCAGGATTCTAAAAATAGTTTTAGAAGCGTTCTGGCTGTTGTGGATTTCAGTGGCATAATATGCAGCTCTAATTCTACATATATTGCGGTGGTATCTTTTTTGTAGCTGGACATATAGGGTCTTGGATGTGGGATCATAGTCCCTTCTCCATCTACGTTCTGCTACTTTTAACTATTTTCTTAGTCGAGTAAGCTCGTTGTTAAACCAAGGGCAGGATTCATGGGATTGTGGCTTTGTCCATTTCGCTGGAATCAGCATATCTAAAGCTTTATTGATCCGGTCACAAAGACTGTCATACCCTAAGTTGGAATCTTAGCCTACTGCCAGGAACCCTTATTATCCACAAGAATACCCAGATATGGATATGATTTTGTGTATTCAAGTTTACCGCTATCGATAAAAATTGATTTCTCTTTCCTGGTAGCTTTCCCACAGGCCATTATATAAGTTTTTGTACAGTTATTTTTAGGTCAAGATTTCCATGTATTCATTATACTTCTGTAGAGCCCTCTGTAGTTCTATTGGTGTTCGGGCCATTATCACTGCGTCATCGGCATACAGTAGGGTTGGTATCAGTCTATTTTGTACCAGGGGCAGATCCTGACACCCCTCAAGCATCACCGGCTCTAAAACGTTTGTGTACAGGGTGAATAAGAAAGGTGCCAGGTCACAGGCCTGCCTGACCCCCCCTTTCTACTCCGAAAGAAGTGGTGTTTTCTCCGTTAGGCCCAAACCTTACCCTGGCTCTGGCATTCGAGTATAATACTCTTACCACTTGTAGTAGAGCTCCTTCGACTCCCGTCGCTTCTAGCATTCTCCACAGTTTCTCGTGGCATACACAGTCAAATGCTGTGGAGAGATCGACAAAGGCTAAGTACAGTCTCCCATTCTTTGCCCTCGTATATTTTTCTATCATAATAATTAAATTTAGGCCTTGTTCTATAGTTCCCAGGCCTTCCCTAAAGCCAAATTGGAGGTCGGTCAGTATTTTATTGTCCTCTGCCCATTTCTGTATGCGGTTTAAGATAATGCGTCCCAACACATTCCCCACCGAGCCAAGTAAAGAGATCGGTCGATAGCTTGTTGGGTATGATCTATCGCCTTTTTGAAAGATTGGACCATTATTTATTCTGACCATGAGCCAATTAAACTGACTTTGCATGCCGCTACCAGTTCCTGTTTTATAATGGGGCCCCCTAGCTCTAGATTATATTTAAATATATCTATGGGCGCCTCGCCTGGTCCCGGGGCTTTATTACTCTTCCTGGCTTTCAGGGCAAGTTGTACATCGTCCAGAGTAAAATAATATTAATCGGGAATGAGAAGTGATAAGGGACAATCATGTTGATGGTTGACTTCCTTCTTTTTTGCATACATTCTGGAAAAGTGCTCTACCCATTGATCCTCACTGATGGCAATTTCCAGTCTCGGGGTTGTCTCTGATCTCATAAAAGGAGAGTTGACCGCCCGCCAGAATGCAGTGCTATCTCTAACTAAGCTTGCCTTGTGTAGGTCAGCCCATGCAACCTTTTTTAGTTCCTTCTTTCTTACTTTAGGGCTTGATTGTAACTTTTCCTTGCTTGAATTATTTCAACTTTGTCCCGTTCCTTCTTGTGCAGTGCAATCTTTAAGTTATTATATGCCTTTGTACAATTCTGATCGAACCAACCCACTTTCTGTCTTTTCCCCCTTTTAGTTTCCTTTTTCAAAGAATCCCTAATGGAGTCTATAATACGTGTATACACCCCAGTATGTTTGTGTGGGATGCGTACTCATCTAGACATGTAAGAATATCATCCATGCTTTTTTCTACCACTATTTTAATTATTTCTGAAGGTTCTACCTGCTCCCATTTTAATGGATACCCATTTAATTTGTTTAATTAAAAATGCTCTAAATTTAGGGTTCTTTCTGGGCATACTTTTCGTACTTTTGTTTCGACGGATACCAACACACTTTGGGGGAAGTGGTCACTTAAAGCATTTTTGTGGGTTTTAAAGCTTTGTACCATCGCAGACATCCTGTTTAGGATTATTATCAAATCAATTATGGTATTTGTCCCTTTACCATGAAAATTCTGCGCAAACTGTGTAGGCAGAGAGGTCATAACATTTGCAAAACTCATATCTAAGAAAAATAATAATGCATTTAGGGCATCGCCCTGTGGGGTATGTACAAAGTGTACAAAGTGTGGAATACTACATTCTCTCACGTCCATTAGACCACACAACAATTCATCACTAAGTGGACACAAAGCTGTATTAAAATCACCCCCCCCAAACAAGTAATAGATCTCCCATATATTCATTCATATTTTTTAACATTACTTCACTAAGTTGTTTTAACATACCTATTACATCTTCCCTCTTTGCGTTGTTATAGAAATTTACCAAAATTATTGTTTCCCTCATGTCTGTTTTCATGGTCAAAACTTTATAGTTTGGATTCAAAATGTTAAATGACACTTTGTTCAACCTTAACAGATTTGACACGTAGATGCACAGACCTCGCTTGGATCTCCCGCTTTTTGACGGTGATGCTGGTGTATTGAAGGTCCTATAACCTTCCATTTGTAGTTCTTCTCGAGACCAAGTTTCCTGTAGACCCAGTATGTCAAATTGTTTTAGAAAAATGTATCCAGTCCTGGTTCAATAGTTTTGAGCGAAGCCCTGCCATGTTCCAGATGAGGACCGAGATACTGTGTCTGGGATCAGTGCCTGGTGAAAAATGTTCAGTTCTTGAGGGGATATGTGAAGATGTAAATGTTGGCCCAGTGTGTTAAGATTTGAAGGGGGGCTGCATCTGCTACAGTCTTCCTTAAGTTTATTTTGGGTGTACATCTAAGGCCCTGAGAGGTTACCCTTCGGAATGCCCCTGTACATGTCTCTATTCTTTCCCCCGGGAGGCCTGTTTGTTGCTGGCATGTTGTTATCTGGCCTAAGCTTGTCATCAAGGTTAATTATTAAAACAGTCTCTGAGGTAGATTGGCTATTATCCGAATCATTGGACCTATCAGATGCATTAGAGTTTTCAGCAAAGGGCATTGTTGTGTAATCTGTTATAGTAGTTATTGTAGATTTTCTTTCTCTCTCTCTCCACCAAAGTAACAGTCTTCCCCTGTGTTTGGCCGAAAAACTGTAATTTTAGTAAGTTAGGTAATTGTTTTTATGGTGATTAGATAATTAGTTCTATATTTTGATTGGTTTGTGGTTTTGTACTTTAAATGTATTGGTTGAGAAACTTATTTTGAATTTGGTAGCAGTTACTTTCTTAATTAGTTCATTCAATTTGTTGTTTGTTAGTGGTTTATAATTAATTTTGTGTTGTAATGTTTTAAAAATAAAGTGTATAATTTTAATTCATAATGGAAAAGATGTGTGCATATGAAATGTATATTAATACATATGTGTTAGTTTGTATATTTTAATTATTAAGTATGTTTATATTTATTTGCTTTTTATTAATTGATTTATATTTATTTTAAGTATATCCTATATTTATATTTGTTTGTATAATATTTTTTTATTTTTTAATACATTAAATTGTAAGATAGTTGCAAGGAGCGTTTATTTAATGTTGAATAGTATTGTCAATATTTTTGTATAAGTTATACGGCTATTTGTAAGTTGATAATAGTGTTATCGATATTTTTGCAATGTTTCATTTTAATTTAGGTTTTTCGATATTTTTGTGGTCGATATGTTTGTAGTTGATATCACTGTTAACGATATATATTAAGGCGATAATTACATATCGATATTTGTGTAACTTCTTGTTTATGTATAGGATGACGATATTTTTGTATACAATATTTTTGCGTCGATGTTTTTGTTGGTCGATATTTTAACAGGGATCCGATAGAAGGCTGTCACCAAGGTCAGAGCTGTTGGGTGTCTTGCATGATTGTTGTTTAATAATTTAAAACAGTTTCTTGGGGCAATTTTTTGGTTTGATTGAGTTGGTTTAAGTTGAATTGGACCTTTGCAGCTCTGATTGTTTTGTTATAAGTGTTCCTGACAGATCTAAGGTGAATTAGTGGTTCAGTGGAGGATTCTGATTCTTTCCGCTACCCATAGGTTACAGCATTTAGCATTTAGGTTGTCGTTGAACCAAGGTTTGTGGATCTTGAAGGATGCACTTTTTTGTTGTAGAGGGGTTACTTCGTCCAGGACACAATCTATGTTGGTATTAAAGGAATCCATGAGGACATGAACTTCAGACATGTTCGATTGAGGAGTCAATGCCTTTCTACTGTGTGTAAATCAATAGAATTTATATTCCTAATGTTCCTTTTCCACTGCTTCGTTTTCTTGGCTTGGACCCTCTTCAGGGACACCTCCTTATTAATTAGGAAGAAGATGCTGTAATGGTCAGACCAATCACAAGGGATAATGGCATCTATTGAGATGGTTTTTCCTTTGGAGATGAGGTGGTCCAGAGGTTCACCCTTGTTATGGGTCAGACTCTTGCAATATTGTGTCAGCTCGTGCTTCAATAAGAAGGATTTTGGGTTAGACCAGTGAAGATTGGATTCTTCCAGGAAGATTTGGGAAACTAGTATGTTATAATTGGAAGAGATGAAATTGTTCAATGAAGACAAGATTGTCTCCAGGGGGTGGTTGAATGTTTGTAATTTGCATACTGGGCGGTGATTGCTAGAGATGTTGATGCATAGGTACTCACTAGAGGTTAGAGTGGAGGAATCAGAATGTGAGATCAAGAGTGTATTTCAGTGTATTCAGGCTAATCCTCCACCCTGTTTTATAGATCTGTCCAATCAAATTATGTCATGGCTAGGTGGGACTAGAAGGTCAAGGATAGGGGAGCCATTTAGCTAGGTTTCTGTGAGGATGATGATATCCAGCTCATTGTTTTGAATGAGGTCAAAGATATTGGCTGTATGTTTACTCACTGATCTGCAGTTGAGTAGTACGCATTTCAATTGGAGAGGTGCATGGACGGTTGGAATCTGCATGATGTTCACTCGTTTGAGGTTGTCATTGTTATTAACTCTGAGGTTATGGGAGGGTTTCCTGTTCGGGTTGGCATGGATGGCTTAGATTAAGCCAAGAGGGGCCTTGCATGATGGCAGAGGGGATGTGTTGGTGTTTAATGGGAGGGCATAAGAGAGGAGAAGAACATCAATATCACTGTTCGATAGCTTGGTCTTCATTCTTCCTGGGTGGGAGGGGGCATTGGGGTGTGGTAAAGTTTTTGAGGTAAGGTGAGAGGGACTCATGACTAAGACTGGGGTTGTGCTCGTGAGGCTCAAGGGCAGGTTCCCTAGTGCGAATAGTATTCTGAGCAGGGGGAGATGATCGATAGAGAGGGATTTCTGTTCATGAGATTGATCCATGAGTAGGCGGAGGTTGAGAGAGATCTCTCCAAGGCGTGCAGTCAAGTCTGAGTGTTGGATGTAGGATAGTGGTTGGGTGGATAGTTCTTCCAGAGATGTGATGACTCGAGGGAGATCTGGTGAGGAAAAAGCAGCAATGGAGAGGTCAAGGCGAGCCAGTGATTCAATGATGTCTTGTGTAGTACCAGTTTGCATGGAAAGAGGATAGGGCAGTGGTGGGGTGAAGCTACATATAAAGGATAAGAGGTGGGTGAAGGGTGGTGGGATGGAATGGATTGCTTAAAAACCATGGAGGGCAAGTAGAGCCATTAGCTATCTCAGACTATGGTTGAGTGGAGCGTGAGGGGTCTGGCAAAACTAAATCAGGGGATTGAGAGGATCCGAAATCACATAGTTGATGAGGAGAGTTATGAGGGGTTGAGGACCTCCCCGTTGCAGGGGTGGGTTTGAGAGTGATATTGTGTGTTGTAGGATGTATTAAGCCGGAAAGATTAGACTAGGAGATCACTGCTTATTGAGAATAGGGAAAATATTATCCATCTTAGCTAAATTGTCATTGGATGCGTTAATTAGGATAATAACGTTGTTGTAGAGGGTGATGGTAGCATACGCATTGAAAAAGGGCAAGGGCGAGGCTGAAAGATTGAGGCCATGCAGGGTTTTCCTGGTACACAATATACAAAGCATGGAGTGGAAGACAGACCTCCAACGAGCTCATTTTCTAGAGTAGAAGATGAGGTCAGTAGAAAGTTTACCCTTGTTGACACAAAGGGTAATATCTGAGAGTAATGTTCCTGGACAGTTTTGGAGTAATTGGTGTTTGTGTCTTGTGGCCGCATTGTTGGAGAGGTTACATGGGTAAATAACAGTGAAGGAGTTGGGTCCTGTGGGGACAAGACTTATATCCATTATGTGAGAGGTCAACGTGAGACCCAGTGAGGGCGGTAGCAAAATTATGGGATCCTAGTGTTTTTTAGGGGGGTTTATAAAGAAAAGACCAACTGGTGATGGACCTAGATGCCAGACTAAACTGCTAGAGGTATGTAAGAGGTCAGAGAGAAACAATCAGGCTGAAAACAGAGGCCGAGCCCATTTTTTGTAAAGCAGATCACTAGGATGAACCAGATGACAGGACCTGCAAGTTTTCCTTTTAGATGTATTAGATGTTTTAGATTGCAAATATGATAGAGACAGAGCCTAGTATGGCTGATCCATGGGATGAGTCACATGATATAACCTACAGGTTTTTCTGAGAGTATTAGAATACACATAGAGTAATCCCACATTCCCCTTAATGCCAGTGAAAGATGAACCAGGTCCTCTTTTAATTTTCGATGACCACCTGTGCCTATCCTAATGAGACTGTTCACTATGGGCAGGTAATGGTGGCCATCTTGATGGGTTTTTCAAAGCAAATAGAAAGGAAAGAAGGTAAAATGGACTCCAGGAAAAGACTGATTTCCATCTGACATTATAAAGCTGACCGGAGCCAAGCCCTACCGCCATTGTCACTGAGTGCTGGTATTTAGTGTGCACAATGAATGATGAATGAACATAATATTTATAGAGCGCTAACTTAGCCCAAGGGCGTCAAGGCGCTAACAGCAGAGCAATATGCAGGTAGAAAAAGACACACACGGACAAACATCCAAGGGTGGGAATTCAGGTAAGATTCTTAAATCTTTGCTGGAACCGGCAAGAGGGAAATGGGACGATAATTTTTCAGTTCCATCGAGTTCAAAGAGGGCTTTTTTATAAGTGGTTACCTACTGCTGCCTTCCCGGCCAGGGGATATTGCCCCTCCGAGATGGCTAAATTTAGGACAGTGGTAAGATGTGGTAAAATAGCAACTTTGGCACTTTTTAGGACCTTCAAGGGACAGGGGTCTATAGGAGATCCAGACTTAATTTTAAGACTTTAAAAATTTAAACTTAAAGTTTAAGACTTCCAACTTGGCATATATTTTCTGAAATCTTAGTGCAAAAGAAAGCTGAGAGCCTATCGCAGAGATCCTGTGAAGACTCCACGGGGTCAATAACCAAAGAAGAGATAAGGGGATTAACAATGTTAAAGAGCTCTTTGGAGGATTTAATCGAATCTGAAGTTTTTACATAGAGCCTTCCCTTTTCCTCTAAGATAGCTGCTTTGTATACTTCCAAGCATTGTTTATGTAGTTCTCTAACTTAGGGTGCTAATTCAATGCGCCATAGTCTTTCCTGCCACTTATACTACTGTCTCAACTTACGCAGTCTGTCAGAGAACCTAGGTGTGGAAGGCCATTTCCTTGCTGAATAATGAAATTTTATGGGAGCTAAGGTGTCTATTGTAGGAAGGTGGATATCTGACTATATGGTTACTCCCACTTTTTGCCTGGTGTTTTGCTGGTTTTCAAATTAGTTGGCCTGGGACCATGTTATTCAGGGCCCCAGTCTATCTGCTTTCTCTATGAAATGGACTCCATGTACTTTAGGTACATACCAGATTGGTTACTGGGTCACACTTGTGAGCTCCTGTATAGTGTACCATATGTACCCAGGACATAGGTGCACCCTAGGCCTTCCAGGGGCTGCAGCATGTATTATGCCACCCCTGGTTTGCCTTCCAAACTGACACCACAGGTCTGTTCACCCAGATACTGGGCTTACTTAGATATAGCACACCTATGTCTATATATACATATAGAGACATATACACCTATAGGTCACTCCTATGGGGGGTAACCACCCCCTTCCCAGGTGCACCCATAGGAGGGCCCTTAAAAGTAGTCCAGCCCCTACATTTAGTATAAGTATAACCCAGTCCCTAGGACTTTAGATTACCTTGGACAAAACTTTGAAACATATATCCTGGACCTTCGACATTCCATTTCAACTGGAAGATATCTCACTTGTGGTCAAGGAGTGATCACCCTGTTCAAACAGGCACCAACAGCAACTTTACTGGTCTGCATTTTGGAGGCTCCTGCTGGATCCTGAAGAATCTGCAACACAGGACACAGACTTCCAGACATCTCTGAACCCGACCTTGGATCACAGCAAAGCTGAGACCTGTGGCGGACATGAGAGACGTGGGATCAGAACTCCTGGACATCCTGCATTTTGAAAGCTGCACCTACTTCACGAGAAATCTCAAAGTTGTGCATTGGGGTGTTGAAGCCCCAGACCCGAGCACCATTGGCTTTGAAGCTCAGAGGCCCCCACTCCATGAGTGTCCCGTGGGCCCCACTTTTGCATTACAGCTTGATGCGTATTCGCAGTTACTTGCCCATTGGCTAGTGAGACTCCCAAAAACTTTTCTTTGAATCTAACTTGCTTTCCTGGTTGCTCCAGGCTTTTTCCAGCTTCCTTGCTAAGGAGAAGTTCCTCAATCTTTGATGGTCTGCACCAAAGATAATCTTAACATCCTGTGTGGGTTGCGTTTACCAAGGCTTGTTGGATCCAGTCCCGATACCGATACTGCAGTCAACTGGATCCTTTGTGGGACAGTAAGAATCCAGCTCCTGGTTGTCAATGACACCTCCTGGTCCTTGTGGCTGAAGAGATAATATTCACCTCCTCACCTGAAATCAACCGACATCCTGTGGCATCTTCCTATCGCCTCCCTGGTCACTGGCAAGTGACCCAGACTCTGTCCATTCTGCTTTCAGGTTCTACAGATCTTCGATCCAGCCTAGGATCCACCCGGACACTTTTCCTCTGGTTGCCTGCAGCACTTCTTTGCAGATCTCCGTTGAAATCAATGATGAAGCCCGCCACCAAAAGAGACCTGTGCACCCGGCTTCCGTGGGTGAGGTAACATGAGTACTCTGGTAGTCTCGAGAGTATTGGCCCTCTTAGTGTCTAAGTCCAAAAGGGTTCCATCGTAGTTTATTTAGAAGTGTCCTTAAAATGTAAATTTGCAACTTGTTCGTTTCCCATAGAAAGTCAATGGTAACCCGTGGCTGTGTTTAGTCACTGCACGCAGCTCCCGTGGACCTCCTACTTCCTAACCTTTGGTTGTTTAGAGTAGCCCCAGCGATTCCACAGGCCCCATACCTGCTTTCTAATCACTGCTACCCCTAGGATAGCTTCTATAAGGTTGACTTTTCAACCACCATCCGTAAGGGTCAATTAGACTGGTGCAAGGTACCCACTAGAACTAGTGGACATCATTTAGATAGCTCATCTGCAGCTAAGTTAGTGCTTTAGTGACCTGGAAGCTGAAAATGTGTGAGAGCGTTAGTGACAGCCTCATTACTAATCAAATTAAGATTCTGTTTATCAGCCACTTTCCTATTTTCAGGTCGCATATTCCAAGATGCCAGGACCCTTAAACTAAAGGGAATGGTCAAGTAGTCTAACCAAACTAGAGGAAGGGGCTCACCAACCCTAATACGATGATTGTTAGTGAAAATCCCATCTAGGGTGTGGCCTGCCGCATGAGTGGTGGTTATGACCAGTTGTGAAAAGCCACAACAGTTCATACTTTCCAACAGAGTTTGTGTTTCGTGATTTGTTCTTTCTAGCGAGGGCTCCAGAAGATTACAAAAATCCTGACTAAAGGATGCCCTAGGGCCAGGTTGAGGATAACAGAGAACACCAGAAAAGCTTTCTGTAGGATGCTTTTTTATATAGAAATATAAAGCTTCGTACTGTTCGAGAGGTGAAATGAGGAGTTCACAGCAACAGGTAAAAATATACCTGAACAAAATACCCAGTCCCGCCCCCCTCATCGTCCTACTCTCTCCAATCTAGTAAGGCAGTATTACAAAGGGATAGCCTCTACAAGGTCGGGACCTGAGCAATCATTAGCCCACTTTTCAGTTACGAACACCCAGTTCGGTTTTCGTTCAATGACCAACCATATATAATATTCGCTCCGGTGAGCACTAGGGGGAGAGAGATATGGGAAGTCTGGATAGGACCCCAGCAGCTGGGCTAAGGAAAAGCCATGGACTATGCTGGCAGACCCAAACGGGGTCTGGTGTTGATAAGGCACCTTTTTCTGGTGTGAAGGCGGCAGGTTCTCAACACCCCAGGTCAGGTTGGGAGACCTGCTTGCTTAGATGTGCAAGGCGATGATCCCAGAACTAGTGCGGTGGTATCCAAGCAGCCCCTGCAAATGTGAACCTTTCAGCAGTCGCTTCCAAGAGGGATGGCACAAGCGCAACAAGCTCACCCTCCTCCCGGGTGTAACCGGTCCTGCTAGATCACTCCCAGGGGAGCAAGGGTTATGTCACTCACAGTGACCCTCATCTCACCTGAAACGAGCACGCCAACAAAACTGAGGTTCCAGTCATAGGGAGAGTCAGGCAGGATGCCAGAACTGCTGCTAAGCTTCATCCCAAAGGAGCTGGATCCCTCCAGGCAGGCTGGTGATGGCTCGACTGCAATGGAGACTACTCTGTCTGTGTGGCTGAAATACACCTCTGACGATCACTTGCATAAGGGCAATCGGATGATTTGGCCATTTGTCAGCCTGCTCTATTTACAGTAGGCAGACAAATGCCCAGTTTTTCCTTTCATACATCGCCATCCAAAACGTGGCAGTCAGTGAAAATAAAAACATTTTGTTGACCCCCACACCATGGGAAATGGGGCAGTTGCTGTTTTTTTTTAAATACAAAGTCACACTTTAATGGCAATGTCATATTTTCATTGACAGAAAATCACCTCTAAATTATTTATAAAAAATGGTGTGTGGCCTTAAGAAGAACATACGCCCCAGTGCATAAACCTTTGTCTCACTGTGGCCAAGACCAGAGTCCATTGAGTGGCTCAGATGAGGAAGTATATCAGTTTGAGTTCTTGTAACATTACAAAGAATGTGTGAATAACCAGCGTGACTCCGGTAGATGCAGCTGTAGTATCTGGATAATACAGTCAATGTATTAGCTATAGCTCAGCCAAATAAATGTAGAAATTACATGAGACACAAAACACATCTGTTCATAACGAACCCAGAGCAGAGATATTCCTTACACTACAGACAAAGCACCTATCCAAACAATTTCCAACATTTATATGCATCTTGAATCCACTGCAGGGTTGTATCATAAATGTAGCATGAAAGCCTTGGAGTAACCTGGTGATCCTTTGTGTAGGATTAGCTCATGGTCTCCACAACCTTTCCTTAGTCTGCCACAAATTGAAGTAATGACATCTCTCAAACTGGGGAAGTCTAAATATGAGAGGTAATACTTCTTGCCCATTGAAACTGTCAGACTGCAGGTGGTGCAGGTTGACCTACTTATTACAGCCCTGTGAAAACAGCAGGGAAGGGCATTACTGTGGGCTTCAAATTTATTTGAAATCTATTAGGAATCAATACTCAAAAATATCAAAGCAGACATACATCCCAAGACGAACACAACAGGCTAAACAACAATAACCGCAAAAAAAAGGCTCCTGAGAATTGGAAATTTGAATATAATAACCTAGCTATCCTAACAAACACAACAGGATTTACAACTCCCACGGACAAGAGGCCATTAAAGATAGTCATCTAAATATACCATCCTACATATACTAAACAAGCACAACAGGCTTTGCAACAACACACTGGCACTGGAGGCCACTCAGACTCAGCAATTTAACTAAAATTATCTGGAAATACTAGACAAACACAGCAGGGCTTTCAGCAACTCCTGTAGACCATAGATCAAAGCGTCACTAAGAATCAGAGATCAACTATAAGCACTTAGAAATTCCAACATCGACTCTTCAACTCCAGGCACACTACACAAGCATTCAATCACCAAGGGAACGAAGGTCACTCAGAATCAGCAATAAGCCTGTACTTGACATTGCACAACTGTATTTAATGCACTGTAAATTTAGGTAAAGAATCAAGCACACATAAATACAAATTTAAAGTGAATGCTAAAAGCTAAAATACATGTTTCTGAACCACTTCACTGTAGCAGTAGCTTAGAGCAACAATCACATAGTAAAATAAATTACAAAAACACAAAATTCACACTTAGGCGCATTTGCAGCCATATTGAAATGTTTTGTCTTTACGAGAAAAGATGGATCCTACTATGGCACAAAACGTGCTCACTCATTGGCAGTCATTTTGAAATGGATTTCAGAAAGAAAAATCATTCCAAACTGTGTGAATGTGTTGTGACTTCACAAGGTATGCATTCATGTTGTAATGCACCAGAAGACATTTTGACTGTTTTACTGAGTTTGATTTACTGTTCCAAGATGAGAGGTGGCCTGTGAATTAGATTAGAAAACAGTAAACACAGGAGTGGAAAAAGCAGTGTGTAATGAGTCACAATTTTCTGGTTAAATCAAATCTTCTTTATTTAGGTTCAAGGAGTAGACTCATCAGTGCTTCCATCCACACCGGCCAGCATCTCTCTAACTGTCAACCCTCGAAACCCCATAGCTAGAATCCAAGAGTCACGCTAAGAACCCTGGCATGCTCTATTCCACAAAGAAACATACCTTAATGTGAGGATACAACATCTTCTCCTTTATAAAAAAAGAAAACAAAAACATTGAACAAATAAAGAGAAAGAAAAAGAAAATAAAGAAAAAAAACAAAAACAACTTACATAATGATCATGATAACAAGTACATGAGATAGACTACCTAACATTCCATATATTATACATCATAATCAAGTAAATAACTTTGTTGCTTTGAAACACAACTATATCTGGTAGTAATAATCTCGGAACCTTTGTCTACAGCAACAACTTCATCAGAAGAAACCGTAGAAGAGCCTTCTAATAAAGGAGATGCTCCAAAATTATTTGCAGGACCACTAGAAGATTCTCTTTTCTCATGTCTTCATCTATAGAAAAATCACATTCTAGAAACATCTCTACAGGAAAAAATATTACTTTTAGGGACGTTTACCTCTTCATAAGAATGCTCTTTTGAAAATAGTTTGACCACCAGCGATTGTCTTCTAACAAAATAGCAGTACGAGCCACTTTAAACACCTTAAATGGTCCATTAAAATGAAAAGCCACCTTTCACCTTTTAGGCCTCATAATATGTAACATCACCCAATCACCTACATTCAGTTTGATATTATTCAAGCAATGTGTTTGATTGGGGCTTTTTTCATTCTGTTCTGTGAACTTTCTACTTTACATCTCAACTCTTCATCTATTCACCTTTCTTGCATCACTATTGAAGGTAATTTATCATCGTACCATGTGGGTAGTAAACCTGTAGGAGCCTCCCTACCTCTCAGCAATGAAAAAGGAGAATTTCCAGTGAAAGTGTGAGGTGTGTTGTGATAGGCACATATCGTATATCTTAAAAACTTCTTCACATCTACAGCACAAGTGATACTCATTTGAATCCCTTCTTTCAGTATTCTATTCATATCATTTCTTTGATGGTCTTACATATTTTGTGGATTATGCTGGGTTTCTTACTAAGATAATGACCTACACCAGGCAACCCTTTCAGTAGTGCCCAGTACCTCTTCAAATTTGTAAACACTTCATGATTCATACTGGAATTGGTGGAAATCAGTGACCAATGTTCTGTTATGTTCTTCTTAACTCTTAGAGTGTCGCTACGCTTGACTTTGCGTGCTCTAGCAACTACTAGTTTTAAATCTTCATAATAATACCCACTGTTCCCGAGTCTTATTATTGATCCAATGCCGGAAATTATGTGACTTCTCAGAGGGAAGTCCCCTTCTTTATGTGTCTTCAGTAGAAGATAAAGACTTGGGAAAGTTATATTCAACATCAGACAATAACTCCACTGCTTTTCAATGGGAGAATTTGTCATGTATTTGAAGTGTTGCTAGGGCAGAAGGGTTTTGGTCAAGTTTTAGGGGTTGATTATAATGTGATCGCATCGAATGTCGGTCTTTGCCTTTCTGACCACATCGTAAAATGCTGGTCGCATTCCTTTCTGAGCGCCTCATTACGATGGAGGTGGTAGGAAAGGAATCCGAATGGTCATTTTGACTGGCTTCCAATGGGCTCTGAGAACCCGCCCCCAGACGGAATGCGGCTAGTAATCCCAAGGGTGGCTCTTTCTGTCCTTGGGGTTACGATGTCGGGTTTGAGCAGCCTTACCGTGCTGGCCTTTATGACACAGAAAGGCTGTGGGAAAACAACTTTTTGGGGGCCCCAGCGGGGCCCCCTTGGGTCTTCTACTTCCGGTTGGAGGCCTAGGGGGCAGCTATGGTGCCCCGCTGTTGATCCCTGCACCCTTTGGTAGGCCCCACAAGGTGCCTGCCAAGGGATGCAGGGATGAACTGCACCTCCTATTTTACTATGGGAGCAAGTATTCTAGTTGAATAAATGCTCCCTTTGTAAATAATACGAATGCAACCGAACAGTACTCGGTATCAACCTAATTCGTTCATTAGGACCGCCGCACGGGTGCTTGTCGGTCCCACGACTGAGACGCTATCAAGCAGAGGAAACTCCGCCCGTCATCGTAATAGGCCCCAAAGGATCATTTAACTTTCTATATGCCTCCTTATTGTAATCACTTTTATTCACTAGAACAATACAGCCCCCCTTGTCTGCATCACGTATGATCAGTGAGCTTTTTTTTGCTATACTAGAGAGGGGAAGTCTTTATTTCTTGGATAAATTGCCTTACATAACATGTTAAGGGTTTTAAGAGCATTAGCTTCCAAGCAGTGCAGATCCTTAGTCATTTGTTGACGGAAAATATCAATACTTGTCAAATGCGCATGATGAGGATTACATTTATGGCGTACATGTAATCCACTATCAGAAGTGTAGTCTTGTTTAATGCAAACAATGGCGATTTGAAAGAAAACGTCAGACGCCAAAGCCATGAGGATATGGTTTCAAGGGCAAAACATGGGTAAGGTACTGATACATAATGTGCTTATTTTTGATTTGGTAAAGCGTAAGCTTGAAGAAGGCGTATGATCATGCATGTGTATATTGCTACAGAATGAAAACATATATGGGCTATTTGAAATTTCACGATCTTATGATCACGTGTGTGTATATACTGCTACAGAATGAACACATATATGGGAAATTTGAACTTTCCTAATCTTACGATCAGGCAAAATATATATATGGCATTTTGAGCCGTTGACAGAGTCAACAAACTCAGTGTAAATCGATTGTATTACTGTCCGCGTAATATGAGCTGCGGATGTAGAGAATTTATGCTGTTGTTGATGGACACCCCTCTTGTTTGATATATACAGATATATGGTAAAAGGAAACATGCCCGCATAAGAAGCACTATCAATGTGAATCCCAAATCACCGCTAGAAAAATAATGGGATAACAACTAATGCACCTATAGTTAGTATAAGCCAAAAAGGATTCAGGGAAAGAAATCTATAAATGATATGTTAAATGTGTGAATTCCTGTCAGAATGCACACCGTTTATTCCACATGTAGCTTAAGATAATTGGCCAAATCTAAAGAGAATGGGTGTGACAGCTCTGCATTTGAGGGCATTACTTTGTTGTCTTGCATGTAACATAGAGGTATGTGTACATACACTCATACGACTTCCCCACACCTTTTTAGTTTTTTTGTCTCCGATAAGACTGGTAGCAGACAGTGTGCTTCTTGGCAAATGGACAGTTAAATGGCTTTCTGCTGTCGAGACCAGAGAAAATCATGTGTCTGCTGTAGTAAGATCAATTACGGGTAGATGAGATTTTAGCTGTATGCCTTAATAGTGCATATCTGTTGACACTAGAGCAAATCTTGGGAGAGTTCCAATATGCTGAAAGTGCAGACGATTTTAGAATGACTGTTGAGTTATAGAAAGTGGGTGGAAAACTGAAGACAGCTCTTATCCTTAAGGTTCACAGGATGCATAGATGGAAATTGTGTCCATACAGGGGACAACTGATGGACATTTCTCTTTTCAAAATATAGAAGATTAATGCATTATTTCTTATAGGGTAAGTGAATGAGTGAGTGAGTGTTTTGTCAGATGATATGGAAACAATATGGTATATAGGTTTTAAGGTGTGGTGTTTTATGCACTTCGTCACTTTCTTTTCCTTTTTGGAATAATGTAACTGCCCCTTAATGTCCTATGCTTGCGTACCTACAGTTAAGATATAGGAACAACATTGAATCACACCAGAGGCAGAGCCCTGGTTAAGGTCACCGTAGCCATCAAGTGTGGTGCATTGGTAGGCAAGGTGGGCATGTAGATAACTGGAGCTTTTTTCTGACTATTTGTATAAATATAGTAATGATTTGAGAGAAATCATTACTTTAACTGTCTGTTGGTGATGGTGTCCGGAAAAAGAAGTATGTCACAATGTTTAACAAAGTGATCCTCTCTTTATTTCTCTTATCCTTTATTGAGAATAGTTGATAATGGTTTCATAGGAAATCTGACAAGAAAAAAGAGGATAATTATAAAAGAAATTAGGCAATTTGTAAATGAATTATAATGTGTACCACAATGTCAACAAACTGTCTCTGATGGTACAAATGTGTATATAGATGAAATGTAAAGTTGTAAGATATAATAAATAATGTAACTTATATGTGTAGCCCTGAAGAAGCCCATAACTAGGCAAAATGCGTTGGCTGAGAGGAAAATGTTTTTATTGACTTGAAGGTGCTTGAATATAGAATTGCAATATTCAAGGAAAGTACGTCTCCATTAATCTATTTGTGACAAAGCAATATTTGGTGTTTAATTTTTGCGTTAAAGTTTCCTCTCTGTTGTGTTTTTGAAAAAACTTGTATACTGTATTGTTTAGATTGGGGCAAACCATTTGAGGTGCGACAAATGGTCCCCTTAGCCGTCATTACATGTTCATCCTCTAAATCAACTTTGCATAATCATTAATAACAAAGTTTAATTATATTAAATGTCAGTTGAAAGCCAACTCATATTATTCATGTATGTTTCAAAGTCCTGAAGAAATAAAAAACCAGTGGTGCACTCCTTGATTTGCTGCAGTTTGACTGAACTGAACTATGTATTCAGTTTAGAGTGCTATCCTCCTATCATGCCTGCCGTGCAAATGTGAAGACAATGTACAGGTGGGGCCAAGTTATAATGATAACTTGGACTGGATAGTGCACTGCTGTCTGAGACTAGGCCTGGGCGGTGAACTCCGCTCTGCTCGCAGAGTTTGTGGAGTATTTCACACTCCATATTACACGGAGATCGCGGAGTTCCCAAAAACTCCACTTCGCGCAGCGGAGTAGAGTTTTTTCCTCGCTTACGTTAACCAATGCCAAGTTAGCGAGCGCAAGCAAGGAAATTAACTTCCCAGCAAGATTTTTCCTTGTTCACGATCGTCAACATCAAGTTGGCGAGCGGGAGCGTGGAAAATAAACCTCCCGGCGAGATTTCTCAATGCGGAGTAGTCAGGTTTTTCCTTGCAAGTAGTCATGTATGCTTGCGACCGCTCACATTTAGAAACTGCCTGTTCGTGTTGATAAAGCTGCCGCTCGAGTAAAATCTACTCGAGCGCCAGAAAAGGAAAGCCTGCGCTCTGCATGGTGCTGTTCACGATGATCGCACAGTGGGGACAAGCATCCAGCTCTGTGAAATCACCGGGAACATAATTTTTCTATAGAACTCTGTCGCTCGCGGAGATCCACGTAGTTCAGCAGAGTTTTTTTACCACTTCGCAGACTTTCGCTTAGTGCAACTATGCGAACTCAGTCAATGGTTATCTGAGACTGAATGTCTCAACTAGTGATCACAATTTTTGTCTGTGATTAATCAGATTCTTACATACATGTGTTTATTCCTCATTAGTTTATTTTACTTTTTTTGACTGCGTATAACATGTCAATTTTACATTGTTGATTTGAACATAAACATAAGGAATTTTTTTTTTTTAAACATAACAATATTACATCAACACAGTTAAAATGTAATCAAATTTATTTGAGCCCAATGCATTTCGGGATGGTGATCTCTTTGTCAGGGGCGAAACCTGTGAAGAAACAAATAATTGAGGATGGAAAGCGAATATGCTTAAAGTGGTTACTACGCAGCAAACAATTGAAGGTTTTTAACCCCTTCCATGCTCATGACAAGGTCAGCTCGTCATGAGGCACACTGGAGCTGTGCTAATGATGAGCTGACCTTGTCATGAACAATGGGAATTGTAAAATATCAGCACCCAGCGGGAATTGCCTTAGCACCAATGTGGTTAAAGTAAGTGATTGTGATATTGTTACAGCACAAAGAGTGGAGATCATGGACTGCTAAGCATCCTGTGCATGTTAAGTGCTCAAGTGACACTGGCTGTGTGATGTCATATCCAGGGAATATGTAAAGGCTGGTGGAAGGTGACAATAGTCCATGCTTCTTTGCACACTAATTCCGTCATGTATTCCTGCGGTATGAATATAAAGAGGGAGGAGCCCCGCCACTATGAGAGTGAGCTACTAGTTATGTTTGAATACCTTCATCTGTGCCAAACCAAACCGAGAATATAAAACTTCGATGACCATATGTCACACAGAACGTAAGGTCTGTGGACGAAAGAAGGACTTATGTTGATTGTTTAATAACCTACACACCATTAGAAACCCACGGTGACAACAAGATAATATACTTCTACAAATAAACAATACGGCACACTCTTGCTCGTCTGCTCTTGGATACTGACACCCCACATTCGTCTAAACTGTAGAGAAAGGCATTTCACTATGACGCGGTCAGTATTCTAATTGAAAAACTTTACAGGAATGGGAGTAGCACCAATTTAGACTCAGTCATCAGTCTCAACACTTTAATGAACACCAGACTCCCTGGCTGTGTCCTACCTGTTGTTACTTGACATGCAGCAGGACACTTCCTTCCCAAAAAACATCTTATCTCGAGAACATGCTTTACCGATAAACTTTGGGCCCCATCGTAGAGTAATTCCACTTTGGATCAGCGCTAGAAAACTCGCTGCTAAAAATGCATGAATCCAAATATACAATATATTTAAGGACATGGTCACACCCGTGAAAACATGTAGTATAACATTATCAGAGTAGCTAAAAAAAAAACAATCTGCTGGATGTGAAAATCTGCAATAATCACTGTAAGACATAACATGTATTTATTGTCCGTATAGTGAGATACCCATACTCAAATACCAGCCAACTTTATTTCTATGAGTGTAAAATGCTCCATGTTCAAGAATGTTGCAACTTGTGTCAAAATCCATTACTTAACCATAATATAAGGTCATGACTAGAGTAAAGGTATATGCCCATCGCAGTGTTATCTAGGGATGCAGAAAATGTTGGTTACGAGCATATCTACAATGTACACGATTTTGAAGTTTCACGTGTGTTAACAGCATATAACAGATCTAGATTTGAAACACAAAACCAACAAGTTTTTTAGAACACATTACAATTCTAACATAGCATCGGTATACTGTACATAGTCATGTGTGGCTCTCAAAAAAAATCAGTTGCCGTTAAGAAACGTAACTAAACGGTTTTTGTGCTTGTGTTCAAAGTATGTTTCTCAGTACTTAAAGCGTGTGTTAACATTGTTGGGTGTTAGACGCATATTTTACATCTAATTAAAGAAAACATCACATCTCAAATGTATCATTGAGCCTGTAGGGCATTAAGGAATTCAACCTTTTGATCCACACAGCTTCTCTTTGTAGATGTCTTTTTATCTTGTCTACACCACTTGTCATGGCTATTTTTTCAATGATTGGAACTTCAGTTGAGTGATCGTGTGCCGGCATTGCTGCTAATGCAAAGCTAGACTTGAGGTAGTAATTGTGTTCCTGATTTGCTCTTGTGCTCTTTCAGATGTATTTTAATTTTTCTTACGATCTTTCCAATGTAAATCAGACCGCAGGGACATTTAATGGGATAAACCATGTTAATGGAATTGCAGTCTGTAGTATCACGGAGTTTAATACGTTCACCTGTTCTGGGGTGTAAGAGGTTATAGCCCTCAATAACATTATTGCAATGAATGCAATTTAAACACTTTCACATGCCAGCAGTTTTTCCTGTGGTCTTCTTGGTTTTCACTGATGTTAATATTTCTTTAAAGTTGCATGATCTTGTGTGAGCGAGTAAAGGTTTGTCTTTAAAAAACCCATGAAAATCTGGTTCTTCTGTCAATACTTCCTATTGATTATAGATTATCTTCTCTATTTTGTAAGAAAGGGTGGAGTATCGAGATATAAAAATCATGTGATTGGTTGTGTTCCTGTTTTCTTTTTTGTAGTACTCTCTCTCTCTGCCATGGGACATGGCACTCTCTGCATGTTTGGTCAAATTGTTTATGGGGTAACCTCTTTCCGTGTATTGCTTTTTTTGTTCTTCATGAACGATGGAGGGTAAAAACTATCAAACATAGGTGCGTTATTGCGATCCGTGGATTTCTTGTAGATCTCTGTGGTGATGTTCTTTGAATCTATTTGCAGCCATACTTCTTAGAAAGCTATACCAGATTGGCTGATGTTGCATGTGAACTGTATTCTTTGATCTTTTTTGTTGAATATCCTGATGTTCTCTACTAGTGCTTCCTTGGTGTTGTTCCAAATAAGAAAAATGTTATCTATGTAATGACGAAAAAACACTAATCCAATCTGCCATGTGGTGTTAGTTAGAATGTGGTCTTCTTCGCCATGAAGGTATTAGCCTATTATAGTGCTCCGGGAAACACTATTGAGGTTCAGTTGGATTGTAGGTAGGAACGGTCATTCCATTCGAAATAGCTGTTTTGGAGGCAGAATTGCAAAAGTTCAATGACTAAAGCAATCTGGTTGCGATCTTGCCTGTCCTTTAATAGTGCCCATTCAACGGCTTCTAATCCACACAAGTGTTGTATCAAGGTGTACAGAGCCAGCACATTAATGATACAAAAATACAAATTCCCATTTTGCTTTTATGGTAATTGAGCGATGTTTTATATCACATCAGTGGAATAAGCAGTGTCTAACATGTGTAATTACGCTTTAACTTCAGTTTGGACGAATGTGGGGTGTCAGTATCCAAGAGCAGCTGAGCAAATTTTGCCGTATTGTAGAGATGCACAGGTATGATAACTTGTTGTCAACGCAGGTTTCTTATGTGGTGTTGGTTCTTAAAAATGCAACAAGGTCCTTTTTTCTTCTACCGATCATACTTTCTGTTTGACATATGGTCAGCATTGTTGTGTCTTCTCGGTTTGATTTGGCGCTGCTAAAGATATTCAAACATATTGAGTTGTGCAAGCTCATGGTGATAGGGCTCTTCCCTTCTTAAATTAACACTGCATTAATGCATGAGGAAGTTAAGGTGCATAGAGGCATGGACTATAGTCACCTTGTACCAGTCTGCAAATTCCCAAGATATGACATCACACAGTCAGTGTTACTTGAGTACTTAATATGCACAGGATGCCTAACAGTCCATGATTTCCACTCTCTGTGCTTTAACACTATCACAATCACATACTTTGAAACTCACCAATTGTGTACTGCCTAGTAACCGCTTCATGCATACTCACTTTCCATCCTCAATTATTTGTTTCTTCAGAGGTTTTGCCCCTGACGAAAGATTCACAATTCCAAAATGCATTGGACTGAAAGAAATTTCACGTTCATTTTATTGATTACATTGTAACTGTGATGATGTAATATTGTTATGTTTTAAAAACATCTTTCTTAATGTTTATGTTCAAATCAATTATGGAAAATTGGCATGTTATACACAGTAAAAAAACAGTAAAATGAACTAATGAGGAATAAACTCACATATGTAAGAATCTGTTTCTAAGTCTTTACATAATCTATCAATGTATAATTGCTTACAATATCTGTGCAATTATACCAACCATAAAAAATAATGCATGTAATTAATTGACATAAAAATAATGACTTAGTGAAAATTATCATAATTATTGCATTGTAAACTTTTCAAAATCATGTTTTAACAGGCCACTGCAATTTCTTATTTATCGATATAGCTTTGTCAATTTTTGCCCCGCCTTATCTAATTACCATGTTTAGCCCCAGTTGGCAATATAATCCATGATTTCTATTATGGATATCTGCAAAACAAATACAATTTGATCTTATGTTTGTAGTGAGTGACATCATATTTCAACCCTAATAATACATCTTTGATCTGCAAAGACATTCCCGCTAAAGGCATCTATTGTATAGCATATAAGCACACATCACACCCCACCTGAGAGACCTGCACTGGCTCCCCATCAACAAGAGGATAACCTTCAAGGTCCTCACCCACGCACACATAACACTGGACCAGAGTACCTTAACAGCCGTATCAGCCTCTACACCCCCAACCGCCAGCTTAGCTCCGCTGACAGCGCCTTCACCCCCCGCATCTGAAGAGTGACCGCTGGTGGCAGATAATTCTCAATATGGGGAGCATTTTCACCACTGGTCTAACTGACCTGTATGTTCAACCTTTTGAGCAACAGCACATACTGACAGCTGACAACCCTTTCCATGTACAGATTATTTTATGGAAACATTATATTGATATATTTGTTTTCTGTTAGGGTGATGCCAACACCATCAGTACTTTCCACACCTAGCTAAACACAAGAAATGAATTTCTTAACTTGACGGTGGAGGACAGTAAAGACAATTTGCCTTTCCTGGATTTGGGGATTTTTTCATTGTCTATTGGCTTAGGCAGTGAACTCTATACTAAACCCATGTAAAGAAATTCTCTACTGACTTTCAAAAGTTTTCACCCCAAGTCCCTACGCATAAACTTATCATTCGGTCATTTCCTTCGGATTCGTAGGAATTTCTCTTCAAAAGAAAGTTACGAACACCATGCCAGCATCCTGTCTCAAAAACTACAGGAGAGACAATATCCAAAAAGACTGACGCAGCAGTTTAAGAAATGGGCTGTATATAACAACCGTGAAGCACTGGTAGAGCTCCATTTAACAAAACCACCTATGACCAGATAAACCTGTGTGAACACCTACAGTACCCTATCAACGAGGATTCTGAAAAGCATTTACTAACAATGGCGCATTCTAAATATAGGAAAAGTGACGGTCCAGTTACCGTTGTTTTCTTTCAAAAGAAGTTCCAATTTACGTGACTGTCTAGTACACACTAGACCTAGAGTGGAAACTTCCAAGCGGCTTCAAACCCCATGGGATCTACCGCTTGTAGAAGGACACCATCCTTGTGGTACATGATCTGTATGTCCACAAACGAAACATACAACAGAAGTAGATATGAGTACTGAGAAACCTTGGTGGCAAATAAAATATACTAACTGCAACAGTGAAAAAGTATTTTACCTTATCAGTTGCCCATGCCAATTGAAATACTTAGGAATGATGCATCGTTGCAGAACAAGTTCTGGGGAGCTTATACAGGACTCGGGCAGCTGCGTCCTGGACACACAAAAGGCGTGTAACTTCCACCTTATTAGGGCCCAACATAAGTGAATTATCATAGTCTAGCCGAGACAAAATAGTCACCTGGAATATCAACTGGCGGGGTAAGTGGATCAAAGAAGCCCAACATGGGTCTCAAACCACAGAGGAGACCAAAGCAAGTGCCAGCAATCTTCTTGGTATGCTCCTGAAACCAAAGATTAGAGTTGAACCAGACCCCTAAATTTTTTACTACCGGCTTAGGGGTGGTGGCACTACCCAGAGAGCCGGCCACCAATGCTTGCTCCAGAGCCCCTTATCTCTCCTCACCTGCAGCACTTCTGACTTGTTGGCATTAAGTTGAAGGTTAGTTTGTTGTCATCCAGTGAGAGACCGCCGCTAAGCCGCCCCAAAAATGCACGGTGCCCCGAGTGTGGTCATCAGAGAGGGCCATCACCATCTAAGTATCATCGGCGTACGAGACCATTGTCAAGCCATAATCCCTTGCCCCCACCGCCAGGGGTTGAACATATAGATTAAACAGGACAGGGCTTAATGCCAAGCCCTGAGGAACCTGAGAATGTGAGAGGAATGGGGGGCAAAACCTGTAATGATCTATCAGATAGAAAAGAACAAAACCACTCCAGGGCTGGACCTACCACCCATGCCGCCTCTACATGGCGCAGGAGTGTTGAGTTGTAACGAAGGTCACTTCAGACGTTTCCTCTTGAAGACGCAAACTCCCGGCTCCCCCAAAGATCAACCAACACAATCAGGAAAGAAACTCTGACTATGTTAACTAGTCCCCAACGGAAAGGGCAAGTGGAGAGAGAAATTAACAACAAAACAATTTGCTTCCTGCCGTTGTCTCTCTTGAAGTGTTCCAGGCCGTTGGTTATTCTTGCGCAAACTGGACTCAAGTATTCCTGTTGTACAATAAATTAATTACCAATTCTATTTCTTTTAACAATCCTTTAACTAAATGTTCTTAGCACTTTAAAATACTGACCATTTGAATTAACGGCCTTTGTTCACACTTTTCTGGGTCTTGAGTCAAACGTAGCTGATTAACTTTACTGACTCCTTAAAATAAAGTTTAAATAATTCAATAGAACACTTAAATAACTTGAAAGTTAGTAGGTTAATCTGATTAGATTAATGCAACTCTTAACCCATGCATTTATTCATACCTGAAGGTCCCAGTCTTCATCTACTCAAATGGGGGTCTGTAATTTTAAAGAAAGCAGAAAGAAACAAACTGCAACCTACTCCTTAAATTACTTGCTCATTATTAGGTTTGATTTTAACACCTAGTTAACTCATCTTACATTTCAAACCTTAAAACATTTGAGTCATATATCTTCCTTAAGTATTTACTAAATAGCCAGGACAGAATAAACCTTTTGGTTTTACCATGTCTTGTTTGTTTTCAGTCAATAATCCTTTTCCAAGATTTAAATCTGTCTAGCAATTCAAATCAGTTCGATCGCTTAATAAACTCCTGCACAGTCTCAGAAAGATATTTACATTGGTTTAAATGCTCATCAATCTTATGGCCTTTTCACAAGATGAACTCGGGTCGAGTGTGAAGGGAAGTTCTGATCAAATGAAAAGTCGCGTAAGGAATGCAGCCTCTGTCGTCTGCGCGCATTTCACCTCATGAAGTCCTCAAGCACTTCTTCTTGTCAAATCAAAGATTATTTACGGGAATAGCATTTAAAACAGGGTGACAGGTTTTTCGATCGCGGACTGCTTAATAGTCTCGCTCGATTAAGAGAAGTGAAAGGGTTTACTCGGTTTCAAGATACCGGACGGCTCAGAAACTGAAGCGCTCCTCGTCACATCAACAACAGACGAAGCGCAGAGCCGTTAACAAGGATTCTTTTTATAGCCTTCATCCGCATGAAGCTGCGCGTGTCTCAATCTCTTCACCATCACACGCTGCAATACTGTCATCAAGTCACCAAGCAGCAAACAAACATGCATTGGCTGAGGCAAATCATCAATTACATTGCACAAAGAACAGAATTGGCTCTAGTTTCCAGTTAAGAACAAAGTACAGTGTTGTTTACATTTTAACAATCGTCAACTAGAAACTTAGCGAGCCAATGCACCTCAGGATTACGTGGGCAGACCAGTTGCGATGGGAACACCCCTAACAAGGAGGATCTGATGGGAGACGTGTCAAACTCGGCGCTGAGGTCGGCAGTATGAGAGCCACAGTTTGTACCTTATCCAGGATGAACCGTAGATGTTCACTCACTGCTATAAGTGTGGTCTCGGTAGTATGACCCGGGCGGACAACATTCTAGGAGCGGTCTAAGGCATCATTGTTGTTCAGATAGCCTGAGAGAATGTTTTTAGTATCGGCCTCAGAAATTATTGTGACCCAGGGCAGGAGAGATATGGGTCGAAAATGTTCCGGTTTGATTGGGTTCAGTGACGTTTTTTCAGCAAGGGAACCACCCTTGCCTGTTTTAATGACAGGGCCAACATCGCCGTGGTGAAGGAGGTATTTATGATCTGACGTAAAGGTGTCCTTAAAACAGGTAGCGCATCTCTGCATCGGGCAGGCGTCATAGGATCTATAGGGGAACCTGATTTGACCTTCTAACTCATAGTAAGAAATTTGTCATGTGAGTTAGGAGGGATGGCTGCCAGGGTAATGGTGGGCTGAGGATCTGATGTGACTGCAGGGTCCATAGAGCCGATAGCAAAGGATTTATAGATGGCTTCAACTTTCTGAAAAAAGAAGGTTTCTGGATCTTCACATTGCTATTCAGATGTGATTGACGGAGTGGAAGGATCTTTCCTGGTTTTGAATTCATTGAGTGTTTTAAAAATGCTTTACACAGTATTTTTGCTAGACATAATCTCTTTAGTGAGGTAGGCCATTCGCGCCTGATGTATGGCCTTATGGTACCATTTAATCGCATCCTGGTACATCGACACGACCTATCAAGGTAGTCCTGACATGGCTAGATGAAGCAGATTATCTGTCATGTGAGGCAGAACGGGTTACTGAAATCACCCCTTTGATCACGCTGAGGGGTGTCTCTTAGAATACACATATGCAAAAATGTTGCCTGTTAACAACAGCTTTTATACAAGAGGCCATGGTCTCATCCCCCATGTCTGGACTGTGAGGTATGCGGGATGCTGACCTTCTAAACACCCAGGATCTCTCCTTGCTCATCTATCTTGTTATGGCTATCGTGTTTTTGAAGTTGTACAATATTGTACCATGTACTCTTGTTGTGGTATACTTGACTCAGTGATGAATGTTTGTTATGCACAGCAGACAGGATCTGCATAGCCTGCTTAATGAAGGTGATTTACATCCATACCAATTTGTTACTAACACATGATCATGTGATGAAAGTAACTGATGTTGAATTGTCTTGTGACTCGTGTGTAGCTACATGCATTAACCCAAAATGCCACCAAATGCAATTCCCTGTCTCTTTCTTTTGTATGTGATACATTGTGTTAGTTTTTAGATGAGTGTATTCCTTTCCAAATGTTTTAGATCATGAACCATCCTTTATGTGCATGTAGAATTGAAGCATGCTCAGTGTGTTCTCTTATTACTCTAGACCTTTTTGACAACTGTAACTCCAAGTAGGACATTTCGAGACCATGTCCTGCCTGTACAGGTAGGGATCCTAATTCATGCCCTGCTGACTGGCCTCAGTAAACAGTGGTGGGGGAATGCCACAGGTCTAACTTGGACATGTAAACAGGTCCTAACAAAGCAAACGGGGTCCCAAGATAGTTGTGGCCCAATGCATTGAAGTAAAGTGTATGTTCAAGCGGACCTGACTGAATGATAGGGATAGTATGGAAGGAATTCATTTGTCTGTGTCCTGCTCTAGATAAATCTGGATCCTTCAAATTTTGGTATTACTGACGCGTAACACATCCCTTGCTGGTTGGGACTCCCTATAGTGACCTGGCTACATGCCCTGCGATTAATATGAGATCATGAATAGCAGAGTGTCAAAGCTGAGTACCTGAACCTTGCTCTCACAGGATCAGAAGAACTTTTCCCAACTCCCCAACTACATCGCAGCCGATGTAAATCAACTCGCAGTAAAGAGGGGGAAAGAGGAATAGGAGTAAAGTGAGACAGCCACTGCAGTGTCACTTCTAATGAAAAACCTGACTGGGGCTTCTACACATCTGTAAACACAAAGCACAGAATTACTACTTCTCACTGCCCCTTCCCAACCTACCCGTTCTCCTAAACTAATGTTCCCTCCCTCAGATCCTTTGTTTGATTCCTTACAGCTCTTTTGCCTGTAATAACAGTGGAATTTGCTTCTCTCATATTTGTCTTATTAATGTAATTTCTTTGCTTAAGAAGCAATGTTGATCTTGTCAGTATTAGTTCAGTCTTGTGTTTCCCTACTAGGTGCTGCCACAGCAAACTCGGGTGATCAGAGAGTTAATAAAGTTGGTAAGTATAAATATATATACTTATATCTACTAGTAACTTTCCTGTGCTGGCTTAACTGTTAGTAGTAGATTGAATTACTTGCGCTGCAAAAGATTGTCCAAAATGCATGCTGTATGCTCCCAAAGGATAGTCTCTATATAGGGTTCTTTATGCACTCCTGAATGACTCGTAATACTCATAATTCACAGCCTGAACACACGTTGAAGAAGAACTTTAAGAAAAGCTCACAAAATCACTTTGGCTCTGCTTACAATTGGCCGTTCACTGAATGCAACAACACACCAGGTAATAGAGGGTCTCAGGGATAAGTTTAAAGACCTGCGCGGACACAATCCCCACTTCAATACAATCATATACATGTGAAATCCGCAGGTCTGTAATACTCCTACAAGGATCCTTTTGAAAGCAAAAATTACACTGACATGAATATATTGTGCAAACATGGAATTAGTCCTATTTAAGAGGACAGAATCCCATCAACCATTGAGGTGTCATGTTTGATTATCTGCGATCTCCTCTTAGTTGCAATTCCGAGTGAAACCAAGGGCTGCGACCCCCTCACTATGATGGAGGAGCCCACGGATATTTTCAAGAAGAACAGTTAGTCTGATCTCCTAAGATCTCTGAAGCATGTAAAAAATGAATGTTGTCGGGTGAGGTGTTTGCAGTGCCAACAAAGGTATTAAAGTGCATTAAAATTGACTAGCAACTAAAAAAATATATTTAATAATTATTGCTTGGTGTCCTCCTGACAAAGATTTAGAAATTTATGAAATACATGGATCGTTTCACTTTTGAAAGGGTATATCCATACACAACTGAGAATTATGTGCCACAGGAATACAACAAAGAAGGTTAGACAATATTGCTCCAATTACTCCTCCTCTGGCTCAGATGCGATATGGCTCCAGTTACTCCTCCTCTGGCTCAGATGGCTGGCTTGTGACTCAAGGTCGTAGCAACAGATGACAATGGAGGAATACACCAAGAGGTCAACAACAGCCCCAGTGTTGGCCACCAGCCCCATGAAATTTTCAGAACATGCCATTCCATCCACAAATGTTACCGTACAACCTACAGCCTCAATTCAAGCCAAATCAGCCTTTTTTAGGCCACTGCCGAGGACGGTCTTGCGTATAGAGGAGAGGACAGCAGGTGTAGGTACATTGGAGTCCACCTCCATCCCCTCAGGGCATGCACAGTGCAAAGATAGGCCTACAACAACAACCAGGGACAAGCACAGAAAGGATAACCTAGTAGTCAATGTGAATGATCAGATATTGACTTGTGATGAACAAACGGTACTCAATTAAGGACTTGGATTTGTCCCTACTAATAATGGGGACCCATTCATCATTCAGTGTGAGCTGGCTAAATTCTTTAGAATGATTCACCTCCACTTCTTCTTTAAAGATAAAGATGGATACAGCACTTCCTATGACACTGAAGACACCAACAGTGGACTCAAATCTAGGTCTAGCTTTATGGCACCAACTCACTTGGTTCCAGGTCAAGTACTGACTTTCGAGAAAGCAGTTAAACATGAAATCTCAATGATTAATACAACATCAAATCGTCAATACCAGAACCTTCTACAGAAGGAGAAGAAAGCACTTGAGAAGCTCACAAAGAATGCATCAATAATGATCAAACCAGCTGACAAGGGCGGTGCGATAGGCATAATGAATAGAATTCAATTCAATTAGTATTTATTATGATTTAGAATTCAGAAGAATTCCACATAAAGTACATAAATAAAACATCATTCCTTACATACAGAAATGCGAAGTAAGAATACAAGTACAATTTTATACTAAAAAAACTACAAATAAAAAGAGGAAATTTTCCTACAGTAGATTAGACTATACAGTGGGCTATGTCATATCAATAAAAAATATCTTTTTTCAATTAAAACAAAATATGGACTGTCAGGAGAACCTATTTTAAAAAGAGTACACAGAAGAGTTAATTACCATCATAATTGGGTCTAAGGGAGAGGGAAAAGGAAAAAGTACTACCCCATCATACAAAGTGCAGGTGCTCTAGGCAATTTCCGAAGGGGTGCCTACCAAAATCTCCCCTACAAAAAGTGCAAGTGCATTGTGCAATCTTGTCGGGCAAATGCCTCCCTCCCTCCCCTAGCAACAGTATATTTGAATTAACATCGAGAAATTATTATTACTCGAGTCACTTAAATAAACAACTTTCCATTAAAACACACTATAGGCCGTCAAGAGTACCTGATTTTAAAAATGTACACAGAAGAAACAATGCCAGATATAATCCGAATTTAGGAAAAGGGGAAAAGCACTATATTGACATAGAAAAGTGCAAATGCTCTGTGCAAAATTTGGAGGAGTTATTACCAACTCTCCCCTAGCAGCTATACAAACATTTTAACCCCAGACTATTAAAAACAACTATTTACAAATCACACAAAAAGTGCAAGTGCTCAGTGCAATTTCAATTAACAGATATAGCAGTAATATAGATGAGTTACCATTTAACTATTTCAAACTTTCAACTCACTTAAAATATTTCAATCCTAATAAATATTTAAACATTCTTTAAAGAACCAAAAGATTTTAACACACATCAGTTCAGACGGAGGGGACAGAAGACAATTACGGGCCTGTTCGGCTGTTGAGATGTTATACTTTTAAAAGGCAATCCTTAAATATCTTCGTCGTATTGAGTGGAGTGCGGGACACACAATCAAAACATGATTCAGATCTTGTACTACGCAATTACACAAATGACAATATCTTTCATTTTTGGGAATACCCTCCCAGGCACCTGTTACAATTCTTAGGGGTAATAAATTCATTCTTAGCAGCAGAATAACCCTACGAACACCGTGTTCCAGGTTCCAGAGAACATATGGCTGGGGGTTTTTGACAATAGAGCTCCCTACAATGCAGTCCATCCTCCCATTCAATGAACATAGTATCAGATCTCTTTCACGAGAGACCACATAAATTGACTTCTTAATTATCTGCTTTAACAAGGTTTTACATAAAGCTGCTGCTCCTTCCTTATCTAGACCGAACATACTTAAAGCCTTTATATAATTTCTAAAAATAGTGCTTTTCCCCATCATATCTATAAATATTTCCCTGTGCCGTGCTGCCCTCAATAAGTTATCGGGCCATTAATCAAAGCATTGCACCATCTTAGAGAGGCAGCCATTGATAACACATATGTTGACAGAAGACCAAATATGAGCCTAAGTGCCGCAATTGGCGCAGCATAGTTCAAATTACATATTTGGCGCCAGATCTTTCCTTTCACTTTCTCCAATTTGGCCCATTCACACTCATCTACTGTTTCACTAGCATAATTCAACGTCGGCGGTATTTTTATTTTATACACCGAAATGATGTGGGAAAAATGTATTTTCCCACAATGCATATACAGGCGATTAATTGCAGACGCTTGTGAAGTTGCTTTCCCTTTACAATGGTCCATATGTCTGCCAGCAGAACACTTATTTGAGAAGATTTTTCCTAAATATGCATAACATTTCACAACTTCAAGTTTTTCCTTTTCCAAAAACCAACTCAAATTTTTTCTCACCTTACACCCTTGATAGCTAAAAATCATAACTTTACTCTTTAAAATGTTTATTTTAAAAAAATGCTCCTCTGTGTACTTAACTAGCTCTCTCAATCTTCCTTGCAGCCCAATTGGCGTTAAATCCATTATTATTGCATCATCTGCATACAACAAACAACTTAATTTAAGAGGACCTAATTGGGGAGGATCACCTTTACTCCGTCCCACACTACTCGGCAGATCATTGATATAAATAGAAAAGAGTAAAGGTGCCAAAAGGCACCCCTGCTATAGCCCATTGTAAGTACATATTTTTCTACATAGGCCTTGGGATCCCCCCAATAAAACTTGTGTCCACGTAGAGGAATGCAGTGCAATTATTAGTCTTAAAAGATTCCCTGGGATCCCCATTGTCACCAATTTCCTCCAGAGCGTCCCCCTATCGACCCTATCGAACGCTGTGGAGAAATCTATAAAGGCGGTGTACAACGGGATCCCTCTGCCCACCGGATATTTTTCAATTAAAGTTTGTAAAACAGAAATATTATCCAGAGTGCCACTATTCTTGCGGAATCCTGTTTGTTCCAGAGGTATATGATTATTTCCAAATGCCCACTCTTGCAAGTGGCCAAGAATACTCTTTGCAAACAGTTTCCCCGTTGCATCTAAAAGAGAAATTTGTCTGTAACTAGACGGGGAATTTCTTGGGCCCTTCTTATATAATGGAACCAAAATACTTCCCCTCCAGGAATACGGGATTTTACCAGTGTCATAACAATGAGCAAACAACGGGTATAAACATTTTGCCCAATCTTCACAGTCCTGTTTTATTATGGCTACTGGAAAATGATCTGGTCCCATTGCCCCAGAGTATCTTGACCCCTTAATATAATCTACAATTTCCAATTCTGTTGGTTCTCCTACGTCAACCCCCGATTCCGAGTTTGTAAGAGCCCCCTCAAACTGATCTGCTAATTGATTAGGAGCATACAGTTGGGAGATATAACTAGACCATTCAGATTCGGAAATTAAAATGGGTTGAGATTTTTCTCTACCATCACAAAACTTCGCTATCAATGCCCAGTACTTTCTGGTATCCCCAGATAATGACACTTCACGAAGGGTTACCCATTTTTCATCTTCAACTTTCCTCCGATCTGATACTTTCTTTCTGTTCCGTGCCTGTTTTAGTCTATGAATCTCTCTCTGATTATTTAAACTAGGGGCTTTAAATTGGAGTCTAATCAACTCGTTAATCTCCTTATTCAGTTTTTTAATTTCCCATGATATTAATACTATAGGGGAGGTTCTCGTATCTTTTTTATTTCTTCCCAAATTTCTAATTGCTGCCAAAACTCTCTCATACCTCACAATCGGAGTCTCCAGACTAGGCCTAAATGCGATATTCTTAAACACCCTCTGGAAGTTCGGAAGTGCCTTGTATGACCAGTAAGTTCGCCCATTGTTTCGGGAATAGGTGACATTTTCCTTCCTCTGATTTCAGAGTTCGGGCTTCTCGGTGTTAATAACCATCTGTACCACTAAGATATTATGGTCACTCATTGTAGAGGGGAGAACCTTAAACTGTGTACACACACTGAACAGTTGAATAGAAACTGCCATATAATCAATAAGGGTCTGACTGTAGGTTCCATTGAAGGTATAAGATGCAGGTGAATCCTCAGGAAATCTGCCATTTAAAAATATTAAATCAAGATTCCTAAGGTTTTGCAAGAGAGAAAGGCCTCGTTTATCAGATGTTAACTGGGCCGGAAATACAGGTTCAGAAATAGCCCACACCTCCTCCAAATCCGTATTAGCGTAGACCATAGCAGCACTATTATTTATTTTAGCGTTAAAATCCCCTACCATCAATATACATGCATTTTCTTCCGAGGTGCACAAACTTTGCGCAAAACTGCAGATGGAGTCAACCAAAGAATTAGATGCCCTCCCTGGGGGGATGTACACATTTACCAAAAAGAGAAACTTTACATGCCCTAAGTTATCATTTCCTAATTTCAGTTTTGCACAAATACAACAATTTGAGGGTTGTTTGTATATCACGGGGTCCCATGCTATATTGCAACTAAGTAAAATAGCCAAGCCACCACTTGCGTGCCCTTTTGTGGATTTTTTTGCTAAACTGCAAAACACATACAAATTCTTTAGCTGGAACTCTTCCGTAGACCATGTCTCTTGAAGACAGATGATCATGGGGTTTATATCAACCAATAATTTGAGCTTATGACAAGATTTTCCTAGCCCCGCCACGTTCCATGATATAATTTTCCCCACTTGGCTACCCCCATTCCACGGACTTTATACTTAATGTTTTTACCCCATTCAAGGTACCAGCAACCCAGCTCCATTTTGTCACCTCATCATCCCCATCAGCACTGGGTGCCTCCTGAACCTCGGGTGTTGGGAGCCTAATTTCTCTTACTCCTGTTTTACTTCCTACCATTATTTCAATGTCTTCAAACTTTACATGTGCATTTTCATCCATGTACGCAGTACACCTCCTCCCTTGCACCTGATAACGTGCTCCAGATTTTTTAATCAGAGTTTTATACGGGACAACACTTGGTAAGATGTCTATTCCTCTTTTCCTAAAACTATCAATATTTGCTAAAACAAGGGCTGACACGATACCTGAGGAAAAAGTGGCTATAGTACAAGGGGGGGAGCTCCTCCAATCTAAATACACCAATTCAATACCTTTAGTGGTGATTAACCCCAAATCCTCTATTTCAGAGATAAGTCTAAGGAGGGCACTTCTATTCAGTAACATTGGTTCAGCCTCGAAAAGAGAACTAAAAATTAAAACCTTGTTCGCTTGCCTGGCACCTATATCAGTGTTCCTAGTTATGTTCATGCCTAATTGATCCGTAGGTAAAATACATTTTGGCTTACCCCCACTATTGTTATCTACCGACTTTATTCTCGAACCCACACCCGTGTCCTGACCAGATACTACACTCGATGAGGGGAGAACAGGCCCACTGGGGTGTCGGAATACACCTCCTGAGGCACAACTAAGGTCTATTACGGGACTGTTTGATTTGACCAACTCTCTCCCTGGACCAAGGTCACTGCATAAGCCAATAATTTGATCACTAGCTTCCTTACCCTCTTGAGACAAAGGGGCATTCAGTTCCATAGTTGAACTATTATATTGAGGATCATTTTCCTGCCCATAACTTTGTCTCTCCTCCAATATGGGTTGCACCACGGACCTTGTATATTTTCCAATGGAGGGGGATGTGTAACTAGTTCCTATTTCATTTTCAGGATTGAACCGCAGTTTTTTCTGTTTATGTTTTGGTAACCGATGGTTCTTCATCTTCCTTTTCTTCCCCCTACGGCCACTTTTATTATTTTCTTTCCTCGCGGAAGAGGCCTCCCCCACAGGTAGACTAACTGAGGGATTGCATAAATCTTCATATGGATATGGACTTAGATCTTTTGAAGCGATTTTATTAAAAATTGGGAAAAGATGTACTGGTTTTAAAGCTGAGGAAATCTCTATCTTTAACTTTTCCCCAGAAGTAGGAACCTTGTCACATTCCTTAAGATTAGAATAAGGTAAATCCGAACTTAGCTTCCTTTCAGGGGAGCCTCTTTCGGAACTATCAATAGGCTCTTTTAGACCCCCCACCACTAAATTTATACCAATATTATGTACCCCAATATATACTTGATCAACTTGACTGGATACTGGAGGAGCCTTTTCGGGGATTAGTGGGGCTTGTTTACACTGTGTAAGATCTTGAACCCCTATCAGTATAGGTGAAAGGACTTCCAGTATATGATCAGAGTTTAAAGTACTTTTTCTCTAACAGAGACAGAATTGCGGACATGATTTTCTCTAATTTCAAAAAGAATTCTAAGAACCCCCCTGATCAAACATGTTCACTCATATTCAGAGAGTTCAAAGAGTTTACTGCACATTTGTCCTCCGCCGATGAAACTCCCAATATCTTTTCAACTGAAAGATCTAATAAATCACCAGCCAAAGATAGATTGGTAGGTGTACTACTGTACATGGCTGGCATATGTGTTTGAGCTCCTATTAAAGGCGGGAGCACATGAATATCCGGAGACAATACTAAATCCGTCTCCGGAATCCCCGTTTTTTTCAACTGCTTCATTCGTTCTGCGTTCTTTTCTATTTGAACAGCAATATCCGGTAATGTAAGATCCTCCGGTTTAGACTGCCCGGAGTTAAGGCTGGTTCCCAACCGCCAGTCCGTCCTAGGCAAAGGATCAGTTCCTGTTATGGGCAGACAGCTCAACGCCGATCTCTGAGTCATTTTTGTATTGTCCATAAGGGTTACCAAATCTGCTAGTGGGGATAATAAAATAACCTCCTTTTTTTCGGTGATCATCTCCCGGGGGTTACCATCTTCCTCCACCCACAACACAGCAGCTTCGGTTTCCATTTCCGTGGTATTACCCTCCCTTTCTGTTTGACATAAATCCACTTTCCTTGGGGAAAGTACCGCTCCAGAATCACCTCCATTGTTCTGACATATGATTATGGCAGGGTAAAGCACCTCTGATTGTATAGTTTTGCACTCAACTCTAATCCCGGATGCTACTTGCGTGTCCATTAGTTCTTCACCTGACCTCTCCACATTCTCCTCGTCTATTGAGCCTTTTCTGCGCTTCGAACTTCTTATCCCTTTTGAGAACATTGTCAGCACCGATGGATAGGACTTAATAAGTGCAAGATGCTCACCGTTTCTCCAACGGCGAATGGTTTTCTGTGGCTTCAAGGAGCTTTTATCTCTCAACTTACTACTTCCCTGGTTCACTGCTGGATTCCCTTTTGATTGTGAGCGTAAAACCCTATCTGGCATTACCATTGCATAAGAGATAGCTTGCTCTTAATGCTTTTAAGTCATTAAGGTCTGGGAAATGGAGGATAGGAGATAGGAGAATGGAGATATACAGACAGGCCTGGCACACCTAACCTTCAGCAACTCCTACTACCTTCAAAATCCAACCATTCCCACCGTGACTTTAATCTTTTGTTTTTGTTTGTTTTTGTTTATTCCTGCTGCGACTATATTTTTCAATAGGATTCACCTGTTCCTGTGCCTATGTGGTCAGTCACGCCGGTGTCTCAAGTAGCTCCACCAGCTCCAATAGTTCCACGTACTCCTCACACTCCTACCACAGTTGAGACACACTTAGAGCCTACAAAAGCCACTTTGTCTAAGCCACGACCGCCACATCAACTCCGGCAAGTCCTGCTGCACTCGGGGTTCGCTCGGGCATCACTTTGCTCCTCCAGCCTCACACCCTCCGCTCAGCTCCAGACGGCTTGCCCCTCTCTCATCGCAGCCGTGCTCACTCTTCCACACGTCCTCGAGGACCGAAAGTGAACTTTACTGGCGGCTTGTGACTTATAAGTCAGCTGTGCGCCCTTCGCCCCACTGCAAGTCACAAAATCCGCCCAACAATCCAGCGCAATCCACCACAGCCATGGAGGGGGAGCACTAGCGCTGTGCTTGCCAATTTTACCGGGCTTTTTAAGCCTTTACCTCAGAGTCTCCGGGCCGCCTCTGCCTTCTCCTTGGTGTAAAACTCTGTCAGCCTCCTTTAACCTTACACCTGCTCCAACTTGCACCAGCTCACAGCGCCCGATGCCTTCACTTTTCCCAGCATGGGGGGCTGCACAGGCACAGGCATAGGCTCCGGCTCGGCTCGGGTCCCGGCTCTGACTCCCCACCAGGTCCCGTCCAGTCCCGTCCGACCGCTGCCAGTCCAACTGCCTCAGCCTCAGCCTCGGCCTCTGCCTAATCGCCGCGCGCGCCTTAACCTCCGCGGGGGTGCCGTCAGTAATTCGAAAATTCAGCCGAAATTCAGCCGAAACCGCGGGCTTTCTTTTCTCAGACACCACAGCGGCTAGCGTCCGTTACTCTGCACCTCCGCTCCTCCGCTCCTCCTACCTCTGACTGTCGCACCGAGTTCCTTAGACGACTCACAGATATCCAGTTTTAGCAACAACTAGAAATTGGTCCAACAGACAGACAAAGCAGGGAAATTGGCATACTCATAGAAGAAGCCAAGATTGAAGGCTGGGTGACTGGACAAGAGGCTAGTTTACTCGTAACTCCACACCCGGTTATGCCCTATTTTTATGCTTTACCGAAGATCCATGAAGCACAATTGACGTCAAATTACTGTATACATGCATCCCCCAACATGAGACCTTGGATGCCATAAGATCACTACTGGACAACAGACAAATGGAGATTATTATTCCTGCCCACTTCATCATGGAGCGTGCCAGGCTAGCTATGACTGAAAATTTCTTCTAATTTGAAGAAAAAAAAAGTACCTACAAACATCGGGAACATCAATGGGGAGCATTTTCACCACTTGTCTAACTGACCTGTATGTTCAACCTTTTGAACAACAGCACATACTGACAACTGACAACCCTTTCCATGTACAGATTATTTTATGGAAACATTATATTGATAAATTTGTTTTCTGGTAGGGTGATGCAAACACCATCAGTACTTTTCACACCTGGCTAAACACAAGAAATGAATTTCTTAACTTGACCGTGGAGTACAGTAAAGACAATTTGCCTTTCCTGGATTTTGGGATTTTTTTGTTCTCTATGGGCTTAGGCAGTGAACTCTATATTAAACCCATGTAAAGAAATTCTCCACTGACTTTCAAAAGTTTTCTCCCCAAGTCCCTACGCATAAACTTACCATTCGGTCATTTCCTTCGGATTCGTAGGAATTGCTCTTCAAAGCACTGGTAGAGCTCCCTGTAACAAAACCACCTAAGACCAGATAAACATGTGTGAATACCTACAGTACCCCATGAACGAGGATTCTGAAAAGCATTTACTAACAATGACGCATTCTAAATATAGGAAAAGCGACGGTCCAGTTACCCTTGTTTTCTTTCAAAAGAAGTTCCAATTTACGTGACCGTCTTGTACACACTAGAACTGGAGTGGAAACTTCCAAGCAGCTTCAAACCCTATGGGATCTACCGCTTTTACAAGGACACCATCCTTGTGGTACATAATCTGTATGTCCACAAACGAAACACACAACAGAAGTAGATATAAGTACTGAGAAACCTTGGTGGCAAATAAAATATACTAACTACAACAGTGAAAAAGTAATTTACCCTATCAGTTGCCCATGCCAATTGAAATACTTGCATCGTTGCAGAACAAGTTCTGGGGAGCTTCTACAGGACTCGGGCAGACACATCCTGGACACACAAAAGGCATGTAACTTCCACCTTATTTGGGCCCAACATAAGTGAATTATCATAGTCTAGTCGGGACAAAATAGTCGCCTAGAATATCAACTGGCGGGTACGTGGATCAAAGAAGCCCAACATGGGATTCAAGCCACGGAGGAGACCAAAGCAAGTGCCAGCAATCTTCTTGGTATGCTCCTGAAACCAAAGATTAGAGTTGAACCAGACCCCTAAATTTTTTACTACCGGCTTAGGGGTGGTGGCACTACCCAGAGGGCCTGCCACCAATGCTTGCTCCAGAGCCCCTTCTTTCTCCTCACCTACAGCACTTCTGACTTCTTGGTATTAAGTTGAAGGTTAGTTTGTTGTCATCCAGTGAGAGACCGCCGCTAAGCCGCCCCAATAATGCATGGCACCCTGAGTGTGGTCATCAGAGAGGGCCACCACCATCTAAGTATTATTGGCGTATGAGACCATTGTCAGGCCATAATCCCTTGCCCCCACCGCCAGGGGTTGAACATCAAACACTCCTTGATTTGCTGCAGTTTGACTGAACTGAACTATGTATTCAGTTTAGAGTGCTATCCTCCTATCATGCCTGCCGTGCAAATGTGAAGACAATGTACAGGTGGGGCCAAGTTATAATGATAACTTGGACTGGATAGTGCACTGCTGTCTGAGACTAGGCCTGGGCGGTGAACTCCGCTCTGCTCGCAGAGTTTGTGGAGTATTTCACACTCCATATTACACGGAGATCGCGGAGTTCCCAAAAACTCCACTTCGCGCAGCGGAGTAGAGTTTTTTCCTCGCTTACGTTAACCAATGCCAAGTTAGCGAGCGCAAGCAAGGAAATTAACTTCCCAGCAAGATTTTTCCTTGTTCACGATCGTCAACATCAAGTTGGCGAGCGGGAGCGTGGAAAATAAACCTCCCGGCGAGATTTCTCAATGCGGAGTAGTCAGGTTTTTCCTTGCAAGTAGTCATGTATGCTTGCGACCGCTCACATTTAGAAACTGCCTGTTCGTGTTGATAAAGCTGCCGCTCGAGTAAAATCTACTCGAGCGCCAGAAAAGGAAAGCCTGCGCTCTGCATGGTGCTGTTCACGATGATCGCACAGTGGGGACAAGCATCCAGCTCTGTGAAATCACCGGGAACATAATTTTTCTATAGAACTCTGTCGCTCGCGGAGATCCACGTAGTTCAGCAGAGTTTTTTTACCACTTCGCAGACTTTCGCTTAGTGCAACTATGCGAACTCAGTCAATGGTTATCTGAGACTGAATGTCTCAACTAGTGATCACAATTTTTGTCTGTGATTAATCAGATTCTTACATACATGTGTTTATTCCTCATTAGTTTATTTTACTTTTTTTGACTGCGTATAACATGTCAATTTTACATTGTTGATTTGAACATAAACATAAGGAATTTTTTTTTTTTAAACATAACAATATTACATCAACACAGTTAAAATGTAATCAAATTTATTTGAGCCCAATGCATTTCGGGATGGTGATCTCTTTGTCAGGGGCGAAACCTGTGAAGAAACAAATATTTGAGGATGGAAAGCGAATATGCTTAAAGTGGTTACTACGCAGCAAACAATTGAAGGTTTTTAACCCCTTCCATGCTCATGACAAGGTCAGCTCGTCATGAGGCACACTGGAGCTGTGCTAATGATGAGCTGACCTTGTCATGAACAATGGGAATTGTAAAATATCAGCACCCAGCGGGAATTGCCTTAGCACCAATGTGGTTAAAGTAAGTGATTGTGATATTGTTACAGCACAAAGAGTGGAGATCATGGACTGCTAAGCATCCTGTGCATGTTAAGTGCTCAAGTGACACTGGCTGTGTGATGTCATATCCAGGGAATATGTAAAGGCTGGTGGAAGGTGACAATAGTCCATGCTTCTTTGCACACTAATTCCGTCATGTATTCCTGCGGTATGAATATAAAGAGGGAGGAGCCCCGCCACTATGAGAGTGAGCTACTAGTTATGTTTGAATACCTTCATCTGTGCCAAACCAAACCGAGAATATAAAACTTCGATGACCATATGTCACACAGAACGTAAGGTCTGTGGACGAAAGAAGGACTTATGTTGATTGTTTAATAACCTACACACCATTAGAAACCCACGGTGACAACAAGATAATATACTTCTACAAATAAACAATACGGCACACTCTTGCTCGTCTGCTCTTGGATACTGACACCCCACATTCGTCTAAACTGTAGAGAAAGGCATTTCACTATGACGCGGTCAGTATTCTAATTGAAAAACTTTACAGGAATGGGAGTAGCACCAATTTAGACTCAGTCATCAGTCTCAACACTTTAATGAACACCAGACTCCCTGGCTGTGTCCTACCTGTTGTTACTTGACATGCAGCAGGACACTTCCTTCCCAAAAAACATCTTATCTCGAGAACATGCTTTACCGATAAACTTTGGGCCCCATCGTAGAGTAATTCCACTTTGGATCAGCGCTAGAAAACTCGCTGCTAAAAATGCATGAATCCAAATATACAATATATTTAAGGACATGGTCACACCCGTGAAAACATGTAGTATAACATTATCAGAGTAGCTAAAAAAAAAACAATCTGCTGGATGTGAAAATCTGCAATAATCACTGTAAGACATAACATGTATTTATTGTCCGTATAGTGAGATACCCATACTCAAATACCAGCCAACTTTATTTCTATGAGTGTAAAATGCTCCATGTTCAAGAATGTTGCAACTTGTGTCAAAATCCATTACTTAACCATAATATAAGGTCATGACTAGAGTAAAGGTATATGCCCATCGCAGTGTTATCTAGGGATGCAGAAAATGTTGGTTACGAGCATATCTACAATGTACACGATTTTGAAGTTTCACGTGTGTTAACAGCATATAACAGATCTAGATTTGAAACACAAAACCAACAAGTTTTTTAGAACACATTACAATTCTAACATAGCATCGGTATACTGTACATAGTCATGTGTGGCTCTCAAAAAAAATCAGTTGCCGTTAAGAAACGTAACTAAACGGTTTTTGTGCTTGTGTTCAAAGTATGTTTCTCAGTACTTAAAGCGTGTGTTAACATTGTTGGGTGTTAGACGCATATTTTACATCTAATTAAAGAAAACATCACATCTCAAATGTATCATTGAGCCTGTAGGGCATTAAGGAATTCAACCTTTTGATCCACACAGCTTCTCTTTGTAGATGTCTTTTTATCTTGTCTACACCACTTGTCATGGCTATTTTTTCAATGATTGGAACTTCAGTTGAGTGATCGTGTGCCGGCATTGCTGCTAATGCAAAGCTAGACTTGAGGTAGTAATTGTGTTCCTGATTTGCTCTTGTGCTCTTTCAGATGTATTTTAATTTTTCTTACGATCTTTCCAATGTAAATCAGACCGCAGGGACATTTAATGGGATAAACCATGTTAATGGAATTGCAGTCTGTAGTATCACGGAGTTTAATACGTTCACCTGTTCTGGGGTGTAAGAGGTTATAGCCCTCAATAACATTATTGCAATGAATGCAATTTAAACACTTTCACATGCCAGCAGTTTTTCCTGTGGTCTTCTTGGTTTTCACTGATGTTAATATTTCTTTAAAGTTGCATGATCTTGTGTGAGCGAGTAAAGGTTTGTCTTTAAAAAACCCATGAAAATCTGGTTCTTCTGTCAATACTTCCTATTGATTATAGATTATCTTCTCTATTTTGTAAGAAAGGGTGGAGTATCGAGATATAAAAATCATGTGATTGGTTGTGTTCCTGTTTTCTTTTTTGTAGTACTCTCTCTCTCTGCCATGGGACATGGCACTCTCTGCATGTTTGGTCAAATTGTTTATGGGGTAACCTCTTTCCGTGTATTGCTTTTTTTGTTCTTCATGAACGATGGAGGGTAAAAACTATCAAACATAGGTGCGTTATTGCGATCCGTGGATTTCTTGTAGATCTCTGTGGTGATGTTCTTTGAATCTATTTGCAGCCATACTTCTTAGAAAGCTATACCAGATTGGCTGATGTTGCATGTGAACTGTATTCTTTGATCTTTTTTGTTGAATATCCTGATGTTCTCTACTAGTGCTTCCTTGGTGTTGTTCCAAATAAGAAAAATGTTATCTATGTAATGACGAAAAAACACTAATCCAATCTGCCATGTGGTGTTAGTTAGAATGTGGTCTTCTTCGCCATGAAGGTATTAGCCTATTATAGTGCTCCGGGAAACACTATTGAGGTTCAGTTGGATTGTAGGTAGGAACGGTCATTCCATTCGAAATAGCTGTTTTGGAGGCAGAATTGCAAAAGTTCAATGACTAAAGCAATCTGGTTGCGATCTTGCCTGTCCTTTAATAGTGCCCATTCAACGGCTTCTAATCCACACAAGTGTTGTATCAAGGTGTACAGAGCCAGCACATTAATGATACAAAAATACAAATTCCCATTTTGCTTTTATGGTAATTGAGCGATGTTTTATATCACATCAGTGGTATAAGCAGTGTCTAACATGTGTAATTACGCTTTAACTTCAGTTTGGACGAATGTGGGGTGTCAGTATCCAAGAGCAGCTGAGCAAATTTTGCCGTATTGTAGAGATGCACAGGTATGATAACTTGTTGTCAACGCAGGTTTCTTATGTGGTGTTGGTTCTTAAAAATGCAACAAGGTCCTTTTTTCTTCTACCGATCATACTTTCTGTTTGACATATGGTCAGCATTGTTGTGTCTTCTCGGTTTGATTTGGCGCTGCTAAAGATATTCAAACATATTGAGTTGTGCAAGCTCATGGTGATAGGGCTCTTCCCTTCTTAAATTAACACTGCATTAATGCATGAGGAAGTTAAGGTGCATAGAGGCATGGACTATAGTCACCTTGTACCAGTCTGCAAATTCCCAAGATATGACATCACACAGTCAGTGTTACTTGAGTACTTAATATGCACAGGATGCCTAACAGTCCATGATTTCCACTCTCTGTGCTTTAACACTATCACAATCACATACTTTGAAACTCACCAATTGTGTACTGCCTAGTAACCGCTTCATGCATACTCACTTTCCATCCTCAATTATTTGTTTCTTCACAGGTTTTGCCCCTGACGAAAGATTCACAATTCCAAAATGCATTGGACTGAAAGAAATTTCACGTTCATTTTATTGATTACATTGTAACTGTGATGATGTAATATTGTTATGTTTTAAAAACATCTTTCTTAATGTTTATGTTCAAATCAATTATGGAAAATTGGCATGTTATACACAGTAAAAAAACAGTAAAATGAACTAATGAGGAATAAACTCACATATGTAAGAATCTGTTTCTAAGTCTTTACATAATCTATCAATGTATAATTGCTTACAATATCTGTGCAATTATACCAACCATAAAAAATAATGCATGTAATTAATTGACATAAAAATAATGACTTAGTGAAAATTATCATAATTATTGCATTGTAAACTTTTCAAAATCATGTTTTAACAGGCCACTGCAATTTCTTATTTATCGATATAGCTTTGTCAATTTTTGCCCCGCCTTATCTAATTACCATGTTTAGCCCCAGTTGGCAATATAATCCATGATTTCTATTATGGATATCTGCAAAACAAATACAATTTGATCTTATGTTTGTAGTGAGTGACATCATATTTCAACCCTAATAATACATCTTTGATCTGCAAAGACATTCCCGCTAAAGGCATCTATTGTATAGCATATAAGCACACATCACACCCCACCTGAGAGACCTGCACTGGCTCCCCATCAACAAGAGGATAACCTTCAAGGTCCTCACCCACGCACACATAACACTGGACCAGAGTACCTTAACAGCCGTATCAGCCTCTACACCCCCAACCGCCAGCTTAGCTCCGCTGACAGCGCCTTCACCCCCCGCATCTGAAGAGTGACCGCTGGTTGCAGATAATTCTCAATATGGGGAGCATTTTCACCACTGGTCTAACTGACCTGTATGTTCAACCTTTTGAGCAACAGCACATACTGACAGCTGACAACCCTTTCCATGTACAGATTATTTTATGGAAACATTATATTGATATATTTGTTTTCTGTTAGGGTGATGCCAACACCATCAGTACTTTCCACACCTAGCTAAACACAAGAAATGAATTTCTTAACTTGACGGTGGAGGACAGTAAAGACAATTTGCCTTTCCTGGATTTGGGGATTTTTTCATTGTCTATTGGCTTAGGCAGTGAACTCTATACTAAACCCATGTAAAGAAATTCTCTACTGACTTTCAAAAGTTTTCACCCCAAGTCCCTACGCATAAACTTATCATTCGGTCATTTCCTTCGGATTCGTAGGAATTTCTCTTCAAAAGAAAGTTACGAACACCATGCCAGCATCCTGTCTCAAAAACTACAGGAGAGACAATATCCAAAAAGACTGACGCAGCAGTTTAAGAAATGGGCTGTATATAACAACCGTGAAGCACTGGTAGAGCTCCATTTAACAAAACCACCTATGACCAGATAAACCTGTGTGAACACCTACAGTACCCTATCAACGAGGATTCTGAAAAGCATTTACTAACAATGGCGCATTCTAAATATAGGAAAAGTGACGGTCCAGTTACCGTTGTTTTCTTTCAAAAGAAGTTCCAATTTACGTGACTGTCTAGTACACACTAGACCTAGAGTGGAAACTTCCAAGCGGCTTCAAACCCCATGGGATCTACCGCTTGTAGAAGGACACCATCCTTGTGGTACATGATCTGTATGTCCACAAACGAAACATACAACAGAAGTAGATATGAGTACTGAGAAACCTTGGTGGCAAATAAAATATACTAACTGCAACAGTGAAAAAGTATTTTACCTTATCAGTTGCCCATGCCAATTGAAATACTTAGGAATGATGCATCGTTGCAGAACAAGTTCTGGGGAGCTTATACAGGACTCGGGCAGCTGCGTCCTGGACACACAAAAGGCGTGTAACTTCCACCTTATTAGGGCCCAACATAAGTGAATTATCATAGTCTAGCCGAGACAAAATAGTCACCTGGAATATCAACTGGCGGGGTAAGTGGATCAAAGAAGCCCAACATGGGTCTCAAACCACAGAGGAGACCAAAGCAAGTGCCAGCAATCTTCTTGGTATGCTCCTGAAACCAAAGATTAGAGTTGAACCAGACCCCTAAATTTTTTACTACCGGCTTAGGGGTGGTGGCACTACCCAGAGAGCCGGCCACCAATGCTTGCTCCAGAGCCCCTTATCTCTCCTCACCTGCAGCACTTCTGACTTGTTGGCATTAAGTTGAAGGTTAGTTTGTTGTCATCCAGTGAGAGACCGCCGCTAAGCCGCCCCAAAAATGCACGGTGCCCCGAGTGTGGTCATCAGAGAGGGCCATCACCATCTAAGTATCATCGGCGTACGAGACCATTGTCAAGCCATAATCCCTTGCCCCCACCGCCAGGGGTTGAACATATAGATTAAACAGGACAGGGCTTAATGCCAAGCCCTGAGGAACCTGAGAATGTGAGAGGAATGGGGGGCAAAACCTGTAATGATCTATCAGATAGAAAAGAACAAAACCACTCCAGGGCTGGACCTACCACCCATGCCGCCTCTACATGGCGCAGGAGTGTTGAGTTGTAACGAAGGTCACTTCAGACGTTTCCTCTTGAAGACGCAAACTCCCGGCTCCCCCAAAGATCAACCAACACAATCAGGAAAGAAACTCTGACTATGTTAACTAGTCCCCAACGGAAAGGGCAAGTGGAGAGAGAAATTAACAACAAAACAATTTGCTTCCTGCCGTTGTCTCTCTTGAAGTGTTCCAGGCCGTTGGTTATTCTTGCGCAAACTGGACTCAAGTATTCCTGTTGTACAATAAATTAATTACCAATTCTATTTCTTTTAACAATCCTTTAACTAAATGTTCTTAGCACTTTAAAATACTGACCATTTGAATTAACGGCCTTTGTTCACACTTTTCTGGGTCTTGAGTCAAACGTAGCTGATTAACTTTACTGACTCCTTAAAATAAAGTTTAAATAATTCAATAGAACACTTAAATAACTTGAAAGTTAGTAGGTTAATCTGATTAGATTAATGCAACTCTTAACCCATGCATTTATTCATACCTGAAGGTCCCAGTCTTCATCTACTCAAATGGGGGTCTGTAATTTTAAAGAAAGCAGAAAGAAACAAACTGCAACCTACTCCTTAAATTACTTGCTCATTATTAGGTTTGATTTTAACACCTAGTTAACTCATCTTACATTTCAAACCTTAAAACATTTGAGTCATATATCTTCCTTAAGTATTTACTAAATAGCCAGGACAGAATAAACCTTTTGGTTTTACCATGTCTTGTTTGTTTTCAGTCAATAATCCTTTTCCAAGATTTAAATCTGTCTAGCAATTCAAATCAGTTCGATCGCTTAATAAACTCCTGCACAGTCTCAGAAAGATATTTACATTGGTTTAAATGCTCATCAATCTTATGGCCTTTTCACAAGATGAACTCGGGTCGAGTGTGAAGGGAAGTTCTGATCAAATGAAAAGTCGCGTAAGGAATGCAGCCTCTGTCGTCTGCGCGCATTTCACCTCATGAAGTCCTCAAGCACTTCTTCTTGTCAAATCAAAGATTATTTACGGGAATAGCATTTAAAACAGGGTGACAGGTTTTTCGATCGCGGACTGCTTAATAGTCTCGCTCGATTAAGAGAAGTGAAAGGGTTTACTCGGTTTCAAGATACCGGACGGCTCAGAAACTGAAGCGCTCCTCGTCACATCAACAACAGACGAAGCGCAGAGCCGTTAACAAGGATTCTTTTTATAGCCTTCATCCGCATGAAGCTGCGCGTGTCTCAATCTCTTCACCATCACACGCTGCAATACTGTCATCAAGTCACCAAGCAGCAAACAAACATGCATTGGCTGAGGCAAATCATCAATTACATTGCACAAAGAACAGAATTGGCTCTAGTTTCCAGTTAAGAACAAAGTACAGTGTTGTTTACATTTTAACAATCGTCAACTAGAAACTTAGCGAGCCAATGCACCTCAGGATTACGTGGGCAGACCAGTTGCGATGGGAACACCCCTAACAAGGAGGATCTGATGGGAGACGTGTCAAACTCGGCGCTGAGGTCGGCAGTATGAGAGCCACAGTTTGTACCTTATCCAGGATGAACCGTAGATGTTCACTCACTGCTATAAGTGTGGTCTCGGTAGTATGACCCGGGCGGACAACATTCTAGGAGCGGTCTAAGGCATCATTGTTGTTCAGATAGCCTGAGAGAATGTTTTTAGTATCGGCCTCAGAAATTATTGTGACCCAGGGCAGGAGAGATATGGGTCGAAAATGTTCCGGTTTGATTGGGTTCAGTGACGTTTTTTCAGCAAGGGAACCACCCTTGCCTGTTTTAATGACAGGGCCAACATCGCCGTGGTGAAGGAGGTATTTATGATCTGACGCAAAGGTGTCCTTAAAACAGGTAGCGCATCTCTGCATCGGGCAGGCGTCATAGGATCTATAGGGGAACCTGATTTGACCTTCTAACTCATAGTAAGAAATTTGTCATGTGAGTTAGGAGGGATGGCTGCCAGGGTAATGGTGGGCTGAGGCTCTGATGTGACTGCAGGGTCCATAGAGCCGATAGCAAAGGATTTATAGATGGCTTCAACTTTCTGAAAAAAGAAGGTTTCTGGATCTTCACATTGCTATTCAGATGTGATTGACGGAGTGGAAGGATCTTTCCTGGTTTTGAATTCATTGAGTGTTTTAAAAATGCTTTACACAGTATTTTTGCTAGACATAATCTCTTTAGTGAGGTAGGCCATTCGCGCCTGATGTATGGCCTTATGGTACCATTTAATCGCATCCTGGTACATCGACACGACCTATCAAGGTAGTCCTGACATGGCTAGATGAAGCAGATTATCTGTCATGTGAGGCAGAACGGGTTACTGAAATCACCCCTTTGATCACGCTGAGGGGTGTCTCTTAGAATACACATATGCAAAAATGTTGCCTGTTAACAACAGCTTTTATACAAGAGGCCATGGTCTCATCCCCCATGTCTGGACTGTGAGGTATGCGGGATGCTGACCTTCTAAACACCCAGGATCTCTCCTTGCTCATCTATCTTGTTATGGCTATCGTGTTTTTGAAGTTGTACAATATTGTACCATGTACTCTTGTTGTGGTATACTTGACTCAGTGATGAATGTTTGTTATGCACAGCAGACAGGATCTGCATAGCCTGCTTAATGAAGGTGATTTACATCCATACCAATTTGTTACTAACACATGATCATGTGATGAAAGTAACTGATGTTGAATTGTCTTGTGACTCGTGTGTAGCTACATGCATTAACCCAAAATGCCACCAAATGCAATTCCCTGTCTCTTTCTTTTGTATGTGATACATTGTGTTAGTTTTTAGATGAGTGTATTCCTTTCCAAATGTTTTAGATCATGAACCATCCTTTATGTGCATGTAGAATTGAAGCATGCTCAGTGTGTTCTCTTATTACTCTAGACCTTTTTGACAACTGTAACTCCAAGTAGGACATTTCGAGACCATGTCCTGCCTGTACAGGTAGGGATCCTAATTCATGCCCTGCTGACTGGCCTCAGTAAACAGTGGTGGGGGAATGCCACAGGTCTAACTTGGACATGTAAACAGGTCCTAACAAAGCAAACGGGGTCCCAAGATAGTTGTGGCCCAATGCATTGAAGTAAAGTGTATGTTCAAGCGGACCTGACTGAATGATAGGGATAGTATGGAAGGAATTCATTTGTCTGTGTCCTGCTCTAGATAAATCTGGATCCTTCAAATTTTGGTATTACTGACGCGTAACACATCCCTTGCTGGTTGGGACTCCCTATAGTGACCTGGCTACATGCCCTGCGATTAATATGAGATCATTAATAGCAGAGTGTCAAAGCTGAGTACCTGAACCTTGCTCTCACAGGATCAGAAGAACTTTTCCCAACTCCCCAACTACATCGCAGCCGATGTAAATCAACTCGCAGTAAAGAGGGGGAAAGAGGAATAGGAGTAAAGTGAGACAGCCACTGCAGTGTCACTTCTAATGAAAAACCTGACTGGGGCTTCTACACATCTGTAAACACAAAGCACAGAATTACTACTTCTCACTGCCCCTTCCCAACCTACCCGTTCTCCTAAACTAATGTTCCCTCCCTCAGATCCTTTGTTTGATTCCTTACAGCTCTTTTGCCTGTAATAACAGTGGAATTTGCTTCTCTCATATTTGTCTTATTAATGTAATTTCTTTGCTTAAGAAGCAATGTTGATCTTGTCAGTATTAGTTCAGTCTTGTGTTTCCCTACTAGGTGCTGCCACAGCAAACTCGGGTGATCAGAGAGTTAATAAAGTTGGTAAGTATAAATATATATACTTATATCTACTAGTAACTTTCCTGTGCTGGCTTAACTGTTAGTAGTAGATTGAATTACTTGCGCTGCAAAAGATTGTCCAAAATGCATGCTGTATGCTCCCAAAGGATAGTCTCTATATAGGGTTCTTTATGCACTCCTGAATGACTCGTAATACTCATAATTCACAGCCTGAACACACGTTGAAGAAGAACTTTAAGAAAAGCTCACAAAATCACTTTGGCTCTGCTTACAATTGGCCGTTCACTGAATGCAACAACACACCAGGTAATAGAGGGTCTCAGGGATAAGTTTAAAGACCTGCGCGGACACAATCCCCACTTCAATACAATCATATACATGTGAAATCCGCAGGTCTGTAATACTCCTACAAGGATCCTTTTGAAAGCAAAAATTACACTGACATGAATATATTGTGCAAACATGGAATTAGTCCTATTTAAGAGGACAGAATCCCATCAACCATTGAGGTGTCATGTTTGATTATCTGCGATCTCCTCTTAGTTGCAATTCCGAGTGAAACCAAGGGCTGCGACCCCCTCACTATGATGGAGGAGCCCACGGATATTTTCAAGAAGAACAGTTAGTCTGATCTCCTAAGATCTCTGAAGCATGTAAAAAATGAATGTTGTCGGGTGAGGTGTTTGCAGTGCCAACAAAGGTATTAAAGTGCATTAAAATTGACTAGCAACTAAAAAAATATATTTAATAATTATTGCTTGGTGTCCTCCTGACAAAGATTTAGAAATTTATGAAATACATGGATCGTTTCACTTTTGAAAGGGTATATCCATACACAACTGAGAATTATGTGCCACAGGAATACAACAAAGAAGGTTAGACAATATTGCTCCAATTACTCCTCCTCTGGCTCAGATGCGATATGGCTCCAGTTACTCCTCCTCTGGCTCAGATGGCTGGCTTGTGACTCAAGGTCGTAGCAACAGATGACAATGGAGGAATACACCAAGAGGTCAACAACAGCCCCAGTGTTGGCCACCAGCCCCATGAAATTTTCAGAACATGCCATTCCATCCACAAATGTTACCGTACAACCTACAGCCTCAATTCAAGCCAAATCAGCCTTTTTTAGGCCACTGCCGAGGACGGTCTTGCGTATAGAGGAGAGGACAGCAGGTGTAGGTACATTGGAGTCCACCTCCATCCCCTCAGGGCATGCACAGTGCAAAGATAGGCCTACAACAACAACCAGGGACAAGCACAGAAAGGATAACCTAGTAGTCAATGTGAATGATCAGATATTGACTTGTGATGAACAAACGGTACTCAATTAAGGACTTGGATTTGTCCCTACTAATAATGGGGACCCATTCATCATTCAGTGTGAGCTGGCTAAATTCTTTAGAATGATTCACCTCCACTTCTTCTTTAAAGATAAAGATGGATACAGCACTTCCTATGACACTGAAGACACCAACAGTGGACTCAAATCTAGGTCTAGCTTTATGGCACCAACTCACTTGGTTCCAGGTCAAGTACTGACTTTCGAGAAAGCAGTTAAACATGAAATCTCAATGATTAATACAACATCAAATCGTCAATACCAGAACCTTCTACAGAAGGAGAAGAAAGCACTTGAGAAGCTCACAAAGAATGCATCAATAATGATCAAACCAGCTGACAAGGGCGGTGCGATAGGCATAATGAATAGAATTCAATTCAATTAGTATTTATTATGATTTAGAATTCAGAAGAATTCCACATAAAGTACATAAATAAAACATCATTCCTTACATACAGAAATGCGAAGTAAGAATACAAGTACAATTTTATACTAAAAAAACTACAAATAAAAAGAGGAAATTTTCCTACAGTAGATTAGACTATACAGTGGGCTATGTCATATCAATAAAAAATATCTTTTTTCAATTAAAACAAAATATGGACTGTCAGGAGAACCTATTTTAAAAAGAGTACACAGAAGAGTTAATTACCATCATAATTGGGTCTAAGGGAGAGGGAAAAGGAAAAAGTACTACCCCATCATACAAAGTGCAGGTGCTCTAGGCAATTTCCGAAGGGGTGCCTACCAAAATCTCCCCTACAAAAAGTGCAAGTGCATTGTGCAATCTTGTCGGGCAAATGCCTCCCTCCCTCCCCTAGCAACAGTATATTTGAATTAACATCGAGAAATTATTATTACTCGAGTCACTTAAATAAACAACTTTCCATTAAAACACACTATAGGCCGTCAAGAGTACCTGATTTTAAAAATGTACACAGAAGAAACAATGCCAGATATAATCCGAATTTAGGAAAAGGGGAAAAGCACTATATTGACATAGAAAAGTGCAAATGCTCTGTGCAAAATTTGGAGGAGTTATTACCAACTCTCCCCTAGCAGCTATACAAACATTTTAACCCCAGACTATTAAAAACAACTATTTACAAATCACACAAAAAGTGCAAGTGCTCAGTGCAATTTCAATTAACAGATATAGCAGTAATATAGATGAGTTACCATTTAACTATTTCAAACTTTCAACTCACTTAAAATATTTCAATCCTAATAAATATTTAAACATTCTTTAAAGAACCAAAAGATTTTAACACACATCAGTTCAGACGGAGGGGACAGAAGACAATTACGGGCCTGTTCGGCTGTTGAGATGTTATACTTTTAAAAGGCAATCCTTAAATATCTTCGTCGTATTGAGTGGAGTGCGGGACACACAATCAAAACATGATTCAGATCTTGTACTACGCAATTACACAAATGACAATATCTTTCATTTTTGGGAATACCCTCCCAGGCACCTGTTACAATTCTTAGGGGTAATAAATTCATTCTTAGCAGCAGAATAACCCTACGAACACCGTGTTCCAGGTTCCAGAGAACATATGGCTGGGGGTTTTTGACAATAGAGCTCCCTACAATGCAGTCCATCCTCCCATTCAATGAACATAGTATCAGATCTCTTTCACGAGAGACCACATAAATTGACTTCTTAATTATCTGCTTTAACAAGGTTTTACATAAAGCTGCTGCTCCTTCCTTATCTAGACCGAACATACTTAAAGCCTTTATATAATTTCTAAAAATAGTGCTTTTCCCCATCATATCTATAAATATTTCCCTGTGCCGTGCTGCCCTCAATAAGTTATCGGGCCATTAATCAAAGCATTGCACCATCTTAGAGAGGCAGCCATTGATAACACATATGTTGACAGAAGACCAAATATGAGCCTAAGTGCCGCAATTGGCGCAGCATAGTTCAAATTACATATTTGGCGCCAGATCTTTCCTTTCACTTTCTCCAATTTGGCCCATTCACACTCATCTACTGTTTCACTAGCATAATTCAACGTCGGCGGTATTTTTATTTTATACACCGAAATGATGTGGGAAAAATGTATTTTCCCACAATGCATATACAGGCGATTAATTGCAGACGCTTGTGAAGTTGCTTTCCCTTTACAATGGTCCATATGTCTGCCAGCAGAACACTTATTTGAGAAGATTTTTCCTAAATATGCATAACATTTCACAACTTCAAGTTTTTCCTTTTCCAAAAACCAACTCAAATTTTTTCTCACCTTACACCCTTGATAGCTAAAAATCATAACTTTACTCTTTAAAATGTTTATTTTAAAAAAATGCTCCTCTGTGTACTTAACTAGCTCTCTCAATCTTCCTTGCAGCCCAATTGGCGTTAAATCCATTATTATTGCATCATCTGCATACAACAAACAACTTAATTTAAGAGGACCTAATTGGGGAGGATCACCTTTACTCCGTCCCACACTACTCGGCAGATCATTGATATAAATAGAAAAGAGTAAAGGTGCCAAAAGGCACCCCTGCTATAGCCCATTGTAAGTACATATTTTTCTACATAGGCCTTGGGATCCCCCCAATAAAACTTGTGTCCACGTAGAGGAATGCAGTGCAATTATTAGTCTTAAAAGATTCCCTGGGATCCCCATTGTCACCAATTTCCTCCAGAGCGTCCCCCTATCGACCCTATCGAACGCTGTGGAGAAATCTATAAAGGCGGTGTACAACGGGATCCCTCTGCCCACCGGATATTTTTCAATTAAAGTTTGTAAAACAGAAATATTATCCAGAGTGCCACTATTCTTGCGGAATCCTGTTTGTTCCAGAGGTATATGATTATTTCCAAATGCCCACTCTTGCAAGTGGCCAAGAATACTCTTTGCAAACAGTTTCCCCGTTGCATCTAAAAGAGAAATTTGTCTGTAACTAGACGGGGAATTTCTTGGGCCCTTCTTATATAATGGAACCAAAATACTTCCCCTCCAGGAATACGGGATTTTACCAGTGTCATAACAATGAGCAAACAACGGGTATAAACATTTTGCCCAATCTTCACAGTCCTGTTTTATTATGGCTACTGGAAAATGATCTGGTCCCATTGCCCCAGAGTATCTTGACCCCTTAATATAATCTACAATTTCCAATTCTGTTGGTTCTCCTACGTCAACCCCCGATTCCGAGTTTGTAAGAGCCCCCTCAAACTGATCTGCTAATTGATTAGGAGCATACAGTTGGGAGATATAACTAGACCATTCAGATTCGGAAATTAAAATGGGTTGAGATTTTTCTCTACCATCACAAAACTTCGCTATCAATGCCCAGTACTTTCTGGTATCCCCAGATAATGACACTTCACGAAGGGTTACCCATTTTTCATCTTCAACTTTCCTCCGATCTGATACTTTCTTTCTGTTCCGTGCCTGTTTTAGTCTATGAATCTCTCTCTGATTATTTAAACTAGGGGCTTTAAATTGGAGTCTAATCAACTCGTTAATCTCCTTATTCAGTTTTTTAATTTCCCATGATATTAATACTATAGGGGAGGTTCTCGTATCTTTTTTATTTCTTCCCAAATTTCTAATTGCTGCCAAAACTCTCTCATACCTCACAATCGGAGTCTCCAGACTAGGCCTAAATGCGATATTCTTAAACACCCTCTGGAAGTTCGGAAGTGCCTTGTATGACCAGTAAGTTCGCCCATTGTTTCGGGAATAGGTGACATTTTCCTTCCTCTGATTCCAGAGTTCGGGCTTCTCGGTGTTAATAACCATCTGTACCACTAAGATATTATGGTCACTCATTGTAGAGGGGAGAACCTTAAACTGTGTACACACACTGAACAGTTGAATAGAAACTGCCATATAATCAATAAGGGTCTGACTGTAGGTTCCATTGAAGGTATAAGATGCAGGTGAATCCTCAGGAAATCTGCCATTTAAAAATATTAAATCAAGATTCCTAAGGTTTTGCAAGAGAGAAAGGCCTCGTTTATCAGATGTTAACTGGGCCGGAAATACAGGTTCAGAAATAGCCCACACCTCCTCCAAATCCGTATTAGCGTAGACCATAGCAGCACTATTATTTATTTTAGCGTTAAAATCCCCTACCATCAATATACATGCATTTTCTTCCGAGGTGCACAAACTTTGCGCAAAACTGCAGATGGAGTCAACCAAAGAATTAGATGCCCTCCCTGGGGGGATGTACACATTTACCAAAAAGAGAAACTTTACATGCCCTAAGTTATCATTTCCTAATTTCAGTTTTGCACAAATACAACAATTTGAGGGTTGTTTGTATATCACGGGGTCCCATGCTATATTGCAACTAAGTAAAATAGCCAAGCCACCACTTGCGTGCCCTTTTGTGGATTTTTTTGCTAAACTGCAAAACACATACAAATTCTTTAGCTGGAACTCTTCCGTAGACCATGTCTCTTGAAGACAGATGATCATGGGGTTTATATCAACCAATAATTTGAGCTTATGACAAGATTTTCCTAGCCCCGCCACGTTCCATGATATAATTTTCCCCACTTGGCTACCCCCATTCCACGGACTTTATACTTAATGTTTTTACCCCATTCAAGGTACCAGCAACCCAGCTCCATTTTGTCACCTCATCATCCCCATCAGCACTGGGTGCCTCCTGAACCTCGGGTGTTGGGAGCCTAATTTCTCTTACTCCTGTTTTACTTCCTACCATTATTTCAATGTCTTCAAACTTTACATGTGCATTTTCATCCATGTACGCAGTACACCTCCTCCCTTGCACCTGATAACGTGCTCCAGATTTTTTAATCAGAGTTTTATACGGGACAACACTTGGTAAGATGTCTATTCCTCTTTTCCTAAAACTATCAATATTTGCTAAAACAAGGGCTGACACGATACCTGAGGAAAAAGTGGCTATAGTACAAGGGGGGGAGCTCCTCCAATCTAAATACACCAATTCAATACCTTTAGTGGTGATTAACCCCAAATCCTCTATTTCAGAGATAAGTCTAAGGAGGGCACTTCTATTCAGTAACATTGGTTCAGCCTCGAAAAGAGAACTAAAAATTAAAACCTTGTTCGCTTGCCTGGCACCTATATCAGTGTTCCTAGTTATGTTCATGCCTAATTGATCCGTAGGTAAAATACATTTTGGCTTACCCCCACTATTGTTATCTACCGACTTTATTCTCGAACCCACACCCGTGTCCTGACCAGATACTACACTCGATGAGGGGAGAACAGGCCCACTGGGGTGTCGGAATACACCTCCTGAGGCACAACTAAGGTCTATTACGGGACTGTTTGATTTGACCAACTCTCTCCCTGGACCAAGGTCACTGCATAAGCCAATAATTTGATCACTAGCTTCCTTACCCTCTTGAGACAAAGGGGCATTCAGTTCCATAGTTGAACTATTATATTGAGGATCATTTTCCTGCCCATAACTTTGTCTCTCCTCCAATATGGGTTGCACCACGGACCTTGTATATTTTCCAATGGAGGGGGATGTGTAACTAGTTCCTATTTCATTTTCAGGATTGAACCGCAGTTTTTTCTGTTTATGTTTTGGTAACCGATGGTTCTTCATCTTCCTTTTCTTCCCCCTACGGCCACTTTTATTATTTTCTTTCCTCGCGGAAGAGGCCTCCCCCACAGGTAGACTAACTGAGGGATTGCATAAATCTTCATATGGATATGGACTTAGATCTTTTGAAGCGATTTTATTAAAAATTGGGAAAAGATGTACTGGTTTTAAAGCTGAGGAAATCTCTATCTTTAACTTTTCCCCAGAAGTAGGAACCTTGTCACATTCCTTAAGATTAGAATAAGGTAAATCCGAACTTAGCTTCCTTTCAGGGGAGCCTCTTTCGGAACTATCAATAGGCTCTTTTAGACCCCCCACCACTAAATTTATACCAATATTATGTACCCCAATATATACTTGATCAACTTGACTGGATACTGGAGGAGCCTTTTCGGGGATTAGTGGGGCTTGTTTACACTGTGTAAGATCTTGAACCCCTATCAGTATAGGTGAAAGGACTTCCAGTATATGATCACAGTTTAAAGTACTTTTTCTCTAACAGAGACAGAATTGCGGACATGATTTTCTCTAATTTCAAAAAGAATTCTAAGAACCCCCCTGATCAAACATGTTCACTCATATTCAGAGAGTTCAAAGAGTTTACTGCACATTTGTCCTCCGCCGATGAAACTCCCAATATCTTTTCAACTGAAAGATCTAATAAATCACCAGCCAAAGATAGATTGGTAGGTGTACTACTGTACATGGCTGGCATATGTGTTTGAGCTCCTATTAAAGGCGGGAGCACATGAATATCCGGAGACAATACTAAATCCGTCTCCGGAATCCCCGTTTTTTTCAACTGCTTCATTCGTTCTGCGTTCTTTTCTATTTGAACAGCAATATCCGGTAATGTAAGATCCTCCGGTTTAGACTGCCCGGAGTTAAGGCTGGTTCCCAACCGCCAGTCCGTCCTAGGCAAAGGATCAGTTCCTGTTATGGGCAGACAGCTCAACGCCGATCTCTGAGTCATTTTTGTATTGTCCATAAGGGTTACCAAATCTGCTAGTGGGGATAATAAAATAACCTCCTTTTTTTCGGTGATCATCTCCCGGGGGTTACCATCTTCCTCCACCCACAACACAGCAGCTTCGGTTTCCATTTCCGTGGTATTACCCTCCCTTTCTGTTTGACATAAATCCACTTTCCTTGGGGAAAGTACCGCTCCAGAATCACCTCCATTGTTCTGACATATGATTATGGCAGGGTAAAGCACCTCTGATTGTATAGTTTTGCACTCAACTCTAATCCCGGATGCTACTTGCGTGTCCATTAGTTCTTCACCTGACCTCTCCACATTCTCCTCGTCTATTGAGCCTTTTCTGCGCTTCGAACTTCTTATCCCTTTTGAGAACATTGTCAGCACCGATGGATAGGACTTAATAAGTGCAAGATGCTCACCGTTTCTCCAACGGCGAATGGTTTTCTGTGGCTTCAAGGAGCTTTTATCTCTCAACTTACTACTTCCCTGGTTCACTGCTGGATTCCCTTTTGATTGTGAGCGTAAAACCCTATCTGGCATTACCATTGCATAAGAGATAGCTTGCTCTTAATGCTTTTAAGTCATTAAGGTCTGGGAAATGGAGGATAGGAGATAGGAGAATGGAGATATACAGACAGGCCTGGCACACCTAACCTTCAGCAACTCCTACTACCTTCAAAATCCAACCATTCCCACCGTGACTTTAATCTTTTGTTTTTGTTTGTTTTTGTTTATTCCTGCTGCGACTATATTTTTCAATAGGATTCACCTGTTCCTGTGCCTATGTGGTCAGTCACGCCGGTGTCTCAAGTAGCTCCACCAGCTCCAATAGTTCCACGTACTCCTCACACTCCTACCACAGTTGAGACACACTTAGAGCCTACAAAAGCCACTTTGTCTAAGCCACGACCGCCACATCAACTCCGGCAAGTCCTGCTGCACTCGGGGTTCGCTCGGGCATCACTTTGCTCCTCCAGCCTCACACCCTCCGCTCAGCTCCAGACGGCTTGCCCCTCTCTCATCGCAGCCGTGCTCACTCTTCCACACGTCCTCGAGGACCGAAAGTGAACTTTACTGGCGGCTTGTGACTTATAAGTCAGCTGTGCGCCCTTCGCCCCACTGCAAGTCACAAAATCCGCCCAACAATCCAGCGCAATCCACCACAGCCATGGAGGGGGAGCACTAGCGCTGTGCTTGCCAATTTTACCGGGCTTTTTAAGCCTTTACCTCAGAGTCTCCGGGCCGCCTCTGCCTTCTCCTTGGTGTAAAACTCTGTCAGCCTCCTTTAACCTTACACCTGCTCCAACTTGCACCAGCTCACAGCGCCCGATGCCTTCACTTTTCCCAGCATGGGGGGCTGCACAGGCACAGGCATAGGCTCCGGCTCGGCTCGGGTCCCGGCTCTGACTCCCCACCAGGTCCCGTCCAGTCCCGTCCGACCGCTGCCAGTCCAACTGCCTCAGCCTCAGCCTCGGCCTCTGCCTAATCGCCGCGCGCGCCTTAACCTCCGCGGGGGTGCCGTCAGTAATTCGAAAATTCAGCCGAAATTCAGCCGAAACCGCGGGCTTTCTTTTCTCAGACACCACAGCGGCTAGCGTCCGTTACTCTGCACCTCCGCTCCTCCGCTCCTCCTACCTCTGACTGTCGCACCGAGTTCCTTAGACGACTCACAGATATCCAGTTTTAGCAACAACTAGAAATTGGTCCAACAGACAGACAAAGCAGGGAAATTGGCATACTCATAGAAGAAGCCAAGATTGAAGGCTGGGTGACTGGACAAGAGGCTAGTTTACTCGTAACTCCACACCCGGTTATGCCCTATTTTTATGCTTTACCGAAGATCCATGAAGCACAATTGACGTCAAATTACTGTATACATGCATCCCCCAACATGAGACCTTGGATGCCATAAGATCACTACTGGACAACAGACAAATGGAGATTATTATTCCTGCCCACTTCATCATGGAGCGTGCCAGGCTAGCTATGACTGAAAATTTCTTCTAATTTGAAGAAAAAAAAAGTACCTACAAACATCGGGAACATCAATGGGGAGCATTTTCACCACTTGTCTAACTGACCTGTATGTTCAACCTTTTGAACAACAGCACATACTGACAACTGACAACCCTTTCCATGTACAGATTATTTTATGGAAACATTATATTGATAAATTTGTTTTCTGGTAGGGTGATGCAAACACCATCAGTACTTTTCACACCTGGCTAAACACAAGAAATGAATTTCTTAACTTGACCGTGGAGTACAGTAAAGACAATTTGCCTTTCCTGGATTTTGGGATTTTTTTGTTCTCTATGGGCTTAGGCAGTGAACTCTATATTAAACCCATGTAAAGAAATTCTCCACTGACTTTCAAAAGTTTTCTCCCCAAGTCCCTACGCATAAACTTACCATTCGGTCATTTCCTTCGGATTCGTAGGAATTGCTCTTCAAAGCACTGGTAGAGCTCCCTGTAACAAACCCACCTAAGACCAGATAAACATGTGTGAATACCTACAGTACCCCATGAACGAGGATTCTGAAAAGCATTTACTAACAATGACGCATTCTAAATATAGGAAAAGCGACGGTCCAGTTACCCTTGTTTTCTTTCAAAAGAAGTTCCAATTTACGTGACCGTCTTGTACACACTAGAACTGGAGTGGAAACTTCCAAGCAGCTTCAAACCCTATGGGATCTACCGCTTTTACAAGGACACCATCCTTGTGGTACATAATCTGTATGTCCACAAACGAAACACACAACAGAAGTAGATATAAGTACTGAGAAACCTTGGTGGCAAATAAAATATACTAACTACAACAGTGAAAAAGTAATTTACCCTATCAGTTGCCCATGCCAATTGAAATACTTGCATCGTTGCAGAACAAGTTCTGGGGAGCTTCTACAGGACTCGGGCAGACACATCCTGGACACACAAAAGGCATGTAACTTCCACCTTATTTGGGCCCAACATAAGTGAATTATCATAGTCTAGTCGGGACAAAATAGTCGCCTAGAATATCAACTGGCGGGTACGTGGATCAAAGAAGCCCAACATGGGATTCAAGCCACGGAGGAGACCAAAGCAAGTGCCAGCAATCTTCTTGGTATGCTCCTGAAACCAAAGATTAGAGTTGAACCAGACCCCTAAATTTTTTACTACCGGCTTAGGGGTGGTGGCACTACCCAGAGGGCCTGCCACCAATGCTTGCTCCAGAGCCCCTTCTTTCTCCTCACCTACAGCACTTCTGACTTCTTGGTATTAAGTTGAAGGTTAGTTTGTTGTCATCCAGTGAGAGACCGCCGCTAAGCCGCCCCAATAATGCATGGCACCCTGAGTGTGGTCATCAGAGAGGGCCACCACCATCTAAGTATTATTGGCGTATGAGACCATTGTCAGGCCATAATCCCTTGCCCCCACCGCCAGGGGTTGAACATATAGATTAAACAGGACAGGGCTTAATGCCAAGCCCTGAGGAACCCCCTGCTTGATGACATGAGAATGTGAGAGGAATGGGGGCGCGAGACCTGTAATGATCTGTCAGATAGAAAAGAACAAACGCACTCAAGGGCTGGACCTACCACCCATGCCTCCTCTACGCTGCGCAGGAGGATCTGATAGGAGACGTGTCAAACGTGGTGGTGAGGTCGAGCAGGATGAGAGCCGCAGTTTGTACCTTATCCAGGAGGAACCGTAGATGTTCACTCACAGCTATAAGCGTGGTCACGGTAGTATGGCCCGGGCGTACAAGATTCTGGGAGCGGTCTAAGGCATCATTGTCGTTCAGATAGCCTGAGACAATGTTTTTCGTATCGGCCTCAGAAATTATTGTGACCCAGGGCAGGAGAGATATGGGTCAAAAATTTTCCGGTTTGATTGGGTTCAGTGACGTTTTTTTAGCAAGGGAACCACCCTTGCCTGTTTCCATGACAGGGCCAACACCGCCGTTGTGAGGGAGGCATTTATGATCTGACGTAAAGGTGTCATTAAAACAGGTAGTGCATCTCTGCCTTGGGCAGGCCTCATATGATCTATAGTGGAACCTGATTTGACCTTCTAACTCATAGTAAGAAATTTGTCATGTGAGTTAGGAGGGATGGCTGCCAGGGTAATGGTTGGCTGAGGATCTGATGTGACTACAGGGTCCTTAGAGCCGATAACAAAGGATTTATAGATGGCTTCAACTTTCTGAAAAAAGAAGGTTTCCGGATCTTCACATTGCTATTCAGATGTGATTGACAGAGTGGAAGGATCTTTCCTGGTTTTGAATTCATTGAGTGTTTTAAAAATTCTTTACACAGGATTTTTGCTAGACTTAATCTCTTTAGTGAGGTAGGCAGTTCGCGCCTGATGTATGGCCTTGTGGTAGCATTTAATCGCATCCTGGTACAACAACACGACCTCTCAAGGTGGTCCTGACATGGCTAGATGAAACAGATGCTCTGTCATGTGAGGCAGAATGGGTAACTGAAATCTCCCCCTTTGATCACGTTGAGGGGTGTCTCTTAGAATACACATATGCAAAAATGTTGACTGTTAACAACAGCATTTGTACAAGAGGCCATGGTCTCATCCCCCATGTCTGGACTGTGAGGAATGTGGGATGCTGACCTTCTAAACACCCAGGATCTCTCTATGCTCATCTATCTTGTTATGGTTATCGTGTTTTTGAAGTTGTACAATATTGTAAAATATTCTTTTGTTGTGGTATACTTGACTCAGTGATGAATGTTTGTTATGCACAGCAGACGGGATCTGCATAGCCTGCTTAATGAAGGTGATTTACAGCCATACCAATTTGTTACTAAGACATGATCATGTGATGAAAGTAATTGACGTTGAAATGTCTTGTGACTCGTGTGTAGCTACATGCATTGACCCAAATGTCACCAAATGCAATTCCCTGTCTCTTTCTTTTGTATGTGACACATTGTCTTAGTTTTTAGATGTGTGTATTCCTTTCCCAAGGTTTTGTATCATGAACCATCCTTTATTTGCATGTAGAATTGAAGCATGCTCAGTGTGTACTCTTATTACTCTAGACCTTTTTGACAACTGTAACTCCAAGTAGGACATTTCGAGACCATGTCCTGCCTGTATAGGTAGGGATCCTAATTCATGGGCTGCTGACTGGCCTCAGTAAACAGTGGTGGGGGAATGCCACAGGTCTAACTGGGACATGTAAACTGGTCCTAACAAAGCATACAGGGTCCCAAGATAGTTGTGGCTCAATGTATTGAAGTAAGGTGAATGTGCAATCAGACCTGGGTGTATGATAGGGATAGTATGGAAGGAATTCATTTATGTGTGTCCTGCTCTAGATATGAGCTGGATCCTTCAAATTTTGTTATTACTGACACGTAAAACATCCCTTGCTGGATGGGACTCCCTATAGTGACCTGGCTACATGCCCTGCGATGAATATGAGATCATGAAGAGCAGAGTGTCAAAGCTGAGTACCTGAACCTTGCTCCCACAGGATCAGAAGAACTTATCCCAACTCCCCAACTACATCTTAGCCGATGTAAATCAACTCGCAGTAAAGAGGGGGAAAGGGGAATAAGAGTAAAGAGAGACAGCGACTGCAGTGTCACTTCTAATGAAAAACCGGATTGGGGCTTCTACACATCCGTAAACACAAAGCACAGAATTACTGCTTCTCACTGCCCCTTCCCAACCTACCCGTTCTCTTAAACTAATTTACCCTCCCTCAGATCCTTTCTTTGATTCCTTACAGCTCTTTTGCCTGTAATAACAGTGGAATTTGCTTCTCTCATATTTGTCTTAATATTGTAATTTCTTTGCTTAAGAAGCAATGTTGATCTTGTCAGTATTAGTTCAGTCTTGTGTTTCCCTACTAGGTGCTACCACAGCAAACTCGGGTGATCAGAGAGTTAATAAAGTTGGTGAGTATAAATATATATACTTATATCTACTAGTAACTTTTCTGTGCTGGCTTAACTGTTAGTAGTAGATTGAATTAGTTGCGCTGCAAAAGATTGTCCCAATTGCATGCTGTATGCTACCAAAAGATATATATATGGTTCTTTATGCACTCCTGAATGACTCGCAATACTCATAACTCACAGCCTGAACACACATTGAAGAAGAACTTTAAGAAAAGCTCACAAAATGACTTGGGCTCTGCTTACAATTGGCAGTTCACTGAATACAACAACACACCAGACCCAAGACCACCTCTCCTTCAGGAAGCAACTCAAGACCTGGCTGTTCGAGCAGTAGCAGACCCCCCCTCCCCCAAGCGCCTTGAGACCCTCCGGGTGAGTAGCGCGCTATATAAATTTTTTGATTGATTGATTGATTGATTAATAGAGGGTCTCAGGGAAAAGTTTAAAGACCTGCGCGGACACAATGCCCACTTCAATACAATCATATACATATAAAAACTGCGGGTCTGTAATACTACTACAAGGAGCCTTTTGAAAGTAAAAATTACACTGACATGAATATAGTGTTCAAACATGGAATTAGTCCTATTTAAGAGGACAGAATCCCATCAACCACTGAGGTGACATGCTTCGTTAGCTGCAATCTCTTCTTAGTTGCAATTCCAAGTGCAACCAAGGGATGCAACCCCCTCACTATGAGGGAGGAGCTCATGGATATTTTTAAGAGGAGCAGTTAGTCTGATCTCCTAAGATCTCTGAAGCATGTAAAAAATGATGTGGGGTGAGGTGTTTGCAGAGCCAACAAAGGTATTAAAGTGGCATTAAAATTGACTAGCAACTAAAAAAATATATTTAATAATTATTGCTTGGTGTCCTCCTGACAAAGATTTAGAAATTTATGAATGACATGGATCGTTTCACTTTTGAAAGGGTATATCCATACACAACTGAGAATTATGTGCCACAGGAATAGAACAAAGAAGGTAAGACGATATGGCTCCACTTACTCCTCCTCTGGCTCGGATGCGATATGGATCCAATTACTGCTCCTCTGGCTCAGATGGCGGGTCTTGTGACTCAGACTCAGCAAAGTGGACAACAAAGCAGGGGTCAAGGTCGTAGCAACAGACGACAATGGAGGAATACACCAAGAGGTCAACAACAGCCCCAGTGTTGGCCACCAGCCCCACGAAATTTTCAGAACATGCCATTCCATCCACAAATGTTACCGTACAACCCACAACCTCAATTCTACCCAAATCAGCCTTTTTTAGGCCAGTGCCGAGGACGATCCTGCGTACGGAGTAGAGGACAGTAGGCGCAGGTACATTGGAGTACACCTCCATCTCCTCAGGGCATGTGCAGTGCACAGATAGGCCTACAACAACAACCAGCGACCAGCACAGAAAGGATAACCTAGTGGTCAATGTGAATGATCATATATTGACTTGTGATGAACAAACTGTACTCAATAGAGGACTAGGATTCATCCCTACTAATAATGGGGATCCATTCCTCATTCAGTGTGAGCTGGCTCAATTCTTTAGAAATATTCTCCTCCACTTCTTCTTTAAAGATAAAGATGGAGACAGCACTTCCTATGAAACTGAAGACTCCAACAGTGGACTCAAATCTAGGTCTAGCTTTATCTCACCAAGTCACTTGGTTCCAGATCAAGTACTGACTTTCGAGAAAGCAGTTAAACATGAAATCTCAATGATTAATACAACATCAAATCGCCAATACCAGAACCTTCCACAGAAGGAGAAGAAAGCACTTGAGAAGCTCACAAAGAATGCATCAATAATGATCAAACCAGTTGACAAGGGCGGTGCGATAGGCATAATGAGTACCTCTGACTATCGCACCGAATGCCTTAGACAACTCACAGATATCCAGTTTTATCTAGAAATTGATCCAACGGACAGACAAAGCAGGGAAATTGGCAAACTCATAGAAGAAGCCAAGATTGAAGGCTGGGTGACTGCACAAGAGTCTAGTTTTCTCGTAACTCCACTCCCGGTGATGCCTTATTTTTATGCTTTACCGAAGATCCATAAAGCACAAATGCCATCACCAGGGAGGCCCAATATCTCGGGAATAAACTCTCTGTTGGAACCATTATCCATTTTTTGAGACCATTGGTTAAAGAAATGCCCACGTAGCTTCAGGTTGCAAAGGACATGCTAGGATTGCTTCCCAAGATAAAATTTGGTGTTTCAACTGATTTCCTTGCCTCTTTTGCCGTCGACTCATTGTACACATGCATCCCCCAACATGAGACCTTGGACTCCATAAGACCACTACTGGACAATATACAAATGGAGACTATAACACCTGTCCACTTCATCATGGAGTGTGCCAGGTTAGCTACGACTGAGAATTTCTTCAAATTTGAAGAAACAAAATGTACCAAAGAATGTCGGGAACATCAATGGGGAGCGTTTTCACCCCATGTCCAGCTAACCTGTAAGGTCACCTTTTTGAACAACAGCACATACTGACTGCTGATAACCCTTTCCATGCACAGATAACTTTATGGAAACAATATATTAATGCTATTTTTGTTGTCTTGTTGGGTGATGGCGACACATCAATACTTTCCACACCTGGTTAAACACAAGAAATGAATTTCTTAACTTCACGGTGGAGTACAGTAAGGACAACTTGCCCTTCCTGGATCTATGTGCTCAGGCAGTAAACTCTATACTAAACCCATGTCAAGAAATTCTCTTCTGACTTTCAAAAGTTTTCACTTTAAGTCCCTATGCATGAACTAACCATTCGGTCTTTTCCTTCGGATTCGTAGGAATTGCTCTTCGGAAGAAAGTTATGAACACCATGCCTTCATCCTGTCTCAAAATCTACAGGAGAGAAACTATCCAAAAAGACTGACTCAGCAGTTTAAGAAATGTGCTTCTTATAACAACCCTGAAGCACTGGTAGAGCTCCCTGTAACAATACCACCTATGACCAGACAAACCTGTGTGAACACCTACAGTACTCTATCAATGAGGATTCAGAAAAGCATATGCTAACAATGGCACATTCTAAATGTAGGAAAAGCAACGGTCCAGTTACCCTTGTTTTCTTTCAAAAGAAGTTCCAATTTACATGACTGTCTAGTTTACACTAGACCTAGAGTGTAAACTTTCAAGCGGCAAGAAACCCTATCGGATCTACCGCCTGTACAAGGATACCATCCTTGCAGGACATGCTCTGTATGTCCACACACGAAACACACAACAGAAGAAACTGTGAAACCTTGGCGGCAAATAAAACATACACACTGCAACTGTGAAAAAGTAATTTACTTTATCAGTTGCCCATGCCAACTGAAATAGTTAGGGATGACGCACCATTGCAAAACAAGTTCTGTGGAGCCTCAACAGGATTCGGGCAGCTGCAGCCTGGACACACAAAAGGCGAGTAACTTGTGCCTTATTGGAGCCCAACATAAGTGAATTAGCGTAGTTTACACAAGACAAAATAGACACCTGGAATATCAACTGGTGGGTAGGTGGATCAAAGAAGCCCAACATGGGCCTCAAGCCCCGGAGAACACCAAAGCAAGTGCCAGGGATCTTCTTGGTATGCTCCTGAAACACAAGAATAGAGTTGAACCAGAACCCTAGATTTTTTACTACCTGCTTAGGGGTGGTGGCACTAACCAGAGAGCCGGCCACCAATGCTTTCTCCACAGCCCCATATCTCCTCACCAGCAGCACTTCCACTTCTGACTTGTTGGCATTTAGTTAAAGGCAGTTGGTTGTCATCCAGTGAGCGACCACCACTAAGCCACCAGAAAAAGCACGGCACCCCGAGTATGGTCATCAGAGAGGGCCACCACCATCTAAGTATCATTGGCGTACAAGACCATGGTCAAGCCATAATCCCTTGCCCCTACCGGCAGGGGTTGAACATTGAGATGAAATAAGACAAGGCTTAATGCCGAGCCCTGAGGAGCCCCCTGCTTGATGACATGAGTGTGTGAGAGGAATGGGGCCAAGACCTAGAATGATCTGTCAGATAGAAAAGAACAAAACAACTACAGGGCTTGACCTACCACCCATTCCTCCTCTAGGCGACGCAGGAGGATCTGATAGGAGACTGTGTCGAACGCGGCACTGAGGTCGAGCAAAATGAGAGCGCAGTTTGTCCCTCATTCAGGATGGTCCGTAGATGTTCACTCACTGCTAAAAGCGCGGGCTCGGTACTATGACCCGGGCGGAAAACATTCTGGGAGCTGTCTAAGGCATCAATGTGGTTCAGATAGCTTTAGAGATGTTTTTAGTATGGGCCTCAGCAATTTTTGCGACCCAGGGCAGGATAGATATGGGTCAAAAAATTTCCAGTTGGATTGCGTTCAGTGACTTTTTTATCAGCAAGGGAACCACCATTGCCTGTTCACATGACAGAGGCACCACTGCCGTGGTGAAGGAGGCATTTATGATCTGACGTAAAGGTGTCATTAAAACAGGTAGCGCATCTCTATAGGGGAACCTGATTTGACCTTTTAACTTAGAGTAAGACATTTGTTCTGGGATATAGGAGGGATGGCTGCCAGGGTAATGGTGGGCCAAGGATCTGATGTGACTGCAGGGTCCATAGAGCCGATAGCAAAGGATTTATAGAGGGCCTCAACTTTCTGAACGAAGAAAGTGGCCGGATCATCACATTGCTATTCAGATGTGATCGACGGAGTGGAAGGATCTTTCCTGGTTTTGAATTCTTTGAGTGTTTTAAAAATGCTTTTATACAGGATTTTTGCTAGACTTAATCTCTTTAGTGAGGTAGGCAGTTCGCGCCTGATGTATTGCCTCGTGGTAGCATTTAATCGCATCCTGGTACAGCGACACAACCTATGAAGGTGGTCCTGACTAACCCTGGGCGAAGCACTACGCTACGCTCACGGAGTTTGCGAAGTTTTCGCAACTTCGCACTATGCGAGCTGCACGTAGCACAGTGCGAACATGCGTAGTGCAGCGTATCGTAGTGCAGCGGTCAATTTTTGCTTGTTCGCGGTCCTGAACGTCATGTTTGCAACCGCGAGCAAGCAAAATGACATCCCGGCGAGATTCTCAACGCGAGGAGGTCAGGTTTCTCATTGTGAGTGGTTGCGCATGCTCGCGACCGCTCTCAATGAGAAACTACCTGTTCGCGTTGAGAAAGCTGCCGCTCGAGTAATAATCTACTCGAGCAGCAGAAAACTACAGCTCGCACTGTGCAAGATGCCGTTTTCAATGCTTGCACAGTGCCGAATGCTTGTCCCCACTGTGCAATCATTGAAAACGTATCTTCCACAGTGCGAACATGCTACTACGCAGCTCGCGTAGTGCTACGTGAAGTTTGCGTAGTGCGAAGTGCACTTCGCCTAGCTTCGCGTAGCGCTACTTCGCGAACTACGCCCACCCTTAGTCCTGACATGGCTAAATGAACCAGATGCTCCATCATGTGAGGCACACTGGGTACCTGAAATCTCCCCCTTCAATCACGTGGAGGGGGGTCTCTTAGAATACACATATGCAAAAATGTTGACTGTTAACAATGGCTTTTGTAAACGAGGCCATGGTCTCACCCCCCATGTCTGGACTGTGAGGTGTTTGGGATGCTGACCTTCTAAACACCCAGGATCTCTCTGTGCTCATCTATCTTGTTATGGTTATCGTGTTTTTGAAGTTGTTCCATATTGTACCATATGCTCTTGTTGTGGTATACGTGACTCAGTGATGAATGTTTGTTGTGCACAGCATACGGGATCTGCACAGCCTGCTTAATGAAAGGTGATTTACATCCATACCAATTTGTTACTGAGACATGACCATGTGATGAAAGCAACTGACGTTGAAATGTCTTGTGACTTGTGTGTAGCTACATGCATTGACCCAAATGCCCCTCTATGGAGGTATCCTGGCCCCTATATTGGGATTCGTGGACCCCTTTTTAAGCCTTAGGTGAAGCACTGCAAGGCTCATTACACACAATGTTGAGTGAAGAGGCCAATCAGTAAGCAAGCTGCAGCTTTTGATGTCTTTTCAATTATCATCCCAACCGGACTATTCCACAAACACCTTGGACTTAGTCAGCTCCATTGGAACTGCATCACCTGCTAAACGTGCTAAGTGTGCAGCCATTGCTTACCTATTTTCATTTCAGACATACCAACGCGTTTGGGGCTAGATTTACTAAGCCTGTGCATTGCTTTTCTGCCACTCTAGGGCTTAAGTGAGATTTACTAAGCCGCAAAGATTCATCTTTTGTGACTGTGCCTGGTTTAGTAAATCAATAGTAGTGCATGGCAGCACAAATCACTGCCTGGCTTTACTCTGCTTTAAGGTATTCCATGGGTGGAGCATGGCCATTCCCATGCAGCCACCCATGGATTTTGACACAATCCAAGATTTATTTGCGTCAAAATGGTACACCTTCCCCAAAGAAGTGTAACAAGGAGAAATATCTTTATTTCTCCTTGTTAATTCCTCCTTGGATTGTTTTTGTGCAGGAAGGTGTTCTATTGTGCACAAAAACCAATCCTGCCTTTAATGCAGACGCCCTTGCACTTTGGCTCAAGGGTACATGTGTTGGTGCTTGACAGCACTCAATGTTTCGGTGCAGGGAGAGAGCAAGAGTGAATTTTCTTAGTAGATATGGTGCATTCCTGCTCTGTCTTGCAGTTCAGCAAGTTGTCATGTTACTCTGCTTGGTAATTTGATACATTTGGCCCTTGTTCTTTAAAGAACCTCATCAACTCCAGTCCAAATACACAATCTCTCTGGCAGCTGCAACTCACAACACCCTGGACATCAAACACACCTTCAAAAACCATAGGCAACATTATAAATAATAAAAGATGACCGCCGGGTGAGGGGCACCTCTCGGGAGCTCCCGGGTTTAGGAACTCCAAATTGGAAGATACCCCAATATTTACCCGAACATCCACCCCCAAACAAACTAACCTACATCTTTCACCACTTCAGTCCGGATGTACTATTTTCTTGTGACCTACCTGCTTGAACAAACTACTGTGTTCCGAGGACCCCTACCTCGACTGCCTCTCTGCTCTTCAGCAGTGCCGAGCCCTCTGACTCTGAATCCTCGCTCCTCAGCAACACCGAGCCCTCCGACTTGATGATCGGCGACTCCACCAACTCAAGGAGGAGTGAATCTACTGTCCTTGTGTGCGCTGCCCAGGCTCCCACCTCTGCAAGAAGACACCATCCGGTCCTGGAAGGGGTGACGCCCGGGTCTCCCCCCTGGTGAGGCCACTCGAGCTGCCGCAGGAGCTCTGGGGCCCCGATTCCTCAATAACTCCGATGTGTGGAGCACCACTGCAAAGGGATTATCATAGCATGATGAAGGGTGCTGATTCAAGCTAAATCCCTGCCACACTGCCACCGGACAAAGAAATGCGAAGCTTCAAAATGGCGAATGAAGAGAGACCTCAATTAACCCTGCTCTGAAGGTACCGAATAAACAACAGGATTGCACTCCTTGAGCTCCCGTTTTATACGTTTTCTACTGGCATTTTCTTTTGACAATGCAAGAAAATCTCTTCTTGACTTGATCAATGTTCTTAGCCTGCGACAAACGTTTACAAATAGTCGCCTGATCCTAAGATGGCAGCCAAAGTGAGTGGTAGGCATTCTTACACCAATTCAGCTGCAAATCATCTGCGATTACCTACTAGGATCTACAAGCAGGTACGGTCCCCCCGCTGTACGATTTCTTAAAATTAATCTAGATAAACACAGCAGTTTCCCCTCACTCAACCAGCAGCGCGTTACCTGACCCTAAGATGGCGGCTCTTCATCTAGCTTGTGTCTCAATAGTTCATTCCCCTCCTTCCGCCGTCCTAACATTCCTTTGTACAAGCGGCTCTCACTACTGCTTTACCGCCATCAAGGGAAACCCACACAATTCCACTATCCCTGAGTGGGCCAAACCTTTGCAATTGCCAGACAGCCTAATAGGAACTGCTTATCTGGTTACTGGAAGCATTACCACAAAGTGCACAACAACCCACAATCAAGGCTCCGCCTGCTTCCTTTTTTACCCAGGTCATAATGAAGGCTGCGCACTTAACAAGACAGATTCGTGCAGCAACCCTTATTACACCAAAAGGTATCCAACAAGGTCTCAAATTGACTTTGCGTCAGTCGAGTAGACCCAGCACACGACAAAGGAAAGCTATATATTCCAATGGCTCTTACCAGTGATGACCCAGGGCCAACGCTGCAAGACATTTAATGAACTGTGCTCGGAGACTGAGCGATATGGCCCCCATAACTATTCCCTTGTCTAAAGCACTCCTACTCCCCTTGTTGGGGATGGATCCAGCGTCTTTTCCCTGGAGTCTCAGGGACCCCTCTGAGAGAGTCCACAGTGACAAGGCTGTCACACATAGTGGAGGACTGGGACTGATCCCCCTTCCCACTGGGAGCTGTCGCCTACCCTGCAGGACGTTGGACACTGTATTCCTGCTGGATTACCTACCCCCTCCCCCACCTCTTCCCTCCTTCATTCCTAGAGTGTGCCTGTGTTCAAAGCACTCCTTTCCCCTTGTTGGGGAGGTATCCAGCATCTTATGCCCTGGAGTCTCAGCAACCCTGCTGAGAGTCCACAGTGAAAATCGGAATCACACAAAACGGAGGGCTGAGAATGATCCCGGTCGCACTCAGCCGGACGTCAGACACAGTTGCTTCCCCGTCTCCATGCTGTGCCCCCTACTCCCTCCACCTCCGCTTTCCTCCTTTATTCTTTGGCTACCTCCCCTTTTACCTTCCTCTCTCCCCTGAATTTCTTTCCACCTGCCTACTTTGTCTTTCCTCATGCCCATTCTCTGCCTCATTCTCTCTACCCTCCCCCTTTTACATTACCCCCTTACATGCTTAGGTTCATGGCATGTAGAGGGGTAACTTGCAACTGTTGTACCTTCTGTAACAATGTGTATTTTGTAACCTATGTAACTTTGCTCATGTAAAGCGCTCTGATACCTCCGGGTCTAGTCAGCGCTATATAAAACTCAAGTAAATAAATAAAAATAAAAAATGCCACCAAATGTAATTCCCTGTCTCTTTCTTTTGTATGTGAGACATTGTCTTAGTTTTTAGATGTCTGTCCTCCTTTCACAAGGTTTTGGATGATTAACCATCCTTCATGTGCATGTAGAATGGAAGTATGCTCTGTGTGTACTCCTATTACTCTAGACCTTTTTGACAACTGTAACTCCAAGCAGGACATTTTGAGACAATGTCCTGACTGTACAGGTAGGGATCCTACCTCATGCCCTGCTGACTGGCCTCAGTAAACAGTGGTGGGGGAATGCCACAGTTCCACCTGGGACATGTAAAAAGGCCCTAACAAAGCATACGGGGTCTCAAGACAGTCGTGGCCCAAAGTTTCAAAGTAAGGTGTATGTGCAAGCAGACATGGGAGCATGTTAGGGATAGCATGGAAGGAATTCATTTGTCTGTGTCCTGCTCTGGATATGAGCAGGATACTTTACATCTTCTTATTACTGACACGTAAAACATCCCTTGCTGGTTGTAACTCCCTATAGTGACGTGGCTACCAGCCCTGCGGTGAATATGGGATCACGAAGAGCAGAGTTTCAAAGCTAAGTATCTGAACCTTGCTCCCACAGGATCAGAAGAACTTTTTCCAACTCCCCAACTCCACTGCAGCCAATGTAAATCAACTCGCAGTAAAGAGGGGGAAAGGGGAATGGGAATAAAGAGAGACTGCCACTGCGGTGTCACTTCTACTGAAAAACATGACTGGGGCTTCCACACATCTGTAAACACAAAGCACAGAATTACTACATCTCACTGCCCCTTCCCAACCTACCCATTCTCTTAAACTAATGTTCCCTCCCTCTCATCTTATCTTTTATTTCTTTCAGCTCTTTTATCTGTAATAACAGTGGAATTTGATTCTCTCATATTTGTCATATTATTGTATTTTCGTTTCTTAAGATGCAATGTTGATCTTTTCAGTATTAGTTCAGTCTTGTCTTTCCATACAAGATGCTGCCACAGCAAACTCGGGTGATCAGAGAGCTAATAAAGTTGGTAAGTATAAATATATATATTTATATCTACTAGTAACTTTCCTGTGCTGGCTTTACTGTTAGTAGTAGATTGAATTAGGTGCGCTGCAAAAGATTGTCCCAACTGCGTGCTGTATGCCCCCAAGGATAGTCTCTATATTTGTTTCTTTCTGCACTACTGAATGACTCATAATACTCAAAACTCACAGTCTGAACACACATTGACGAAGAACTTTAACAAAAGCTCTCAAAATGTCTTTGTAGAACTGAATTGGGCTCTGCTTACAATGGGCAGTTCACTGAATAGAACAACACACCAGGTAATAGAGGGTCTCAGGGAAAGGTTTAACGACCTGCATGGACACAATCCCCACTTCAATAAAATTATAAACATATGACATCTGCGGGTCTTTAATACTCCTACAAGGAGCAATTTGAAAGCAAATATGATAATGACACGCATATAGTGTGAGAACATGGAAGGAGTCCTAGTCAAGAGGACGGATTCCCATCACCCACCGAGGTGGCATGCTTCTTCATCTGTGATCTTCTCTTAGTTGCAATTCCCAGTGAAACTAAGGGCTGCAGCCCCCTCACCATGAGGTAGGAGCTCACGGATATTTTCAAGAGGAACAGTTGGTCTGATCGACCTAAGATCTCTGAAGAATGTAAAAAATGATGTGGGGTGAAGTGCTTGCAGCGCCACCAAAGGTATTCAAGTGACATTAAAATTGACTCCCAACCAAAAAAGATATATTTAATAGTTGTCTTTTGGTGTCCTCCTGACAAAGATTGGGAAATTTAGGAAAGGCCTGGAATGTTTCTCTTTTGAAAGGGTATATCTATAAACAACTGAGAATTATTTGCCACCGGAATACAACAAAGATGGTTAGACGATATGGCTCCAATTACTCCTCCTCTGGCTCAGATGGCTGGTCTTGTGACTCAGACTCAGCAGACCAAAGTGGACAACAAAGTGGGGGTCAAATTCGTAGCAACAGACAACAATGGAGGAATACACCAAGAGGTCAACAACAGCCCCAGTGGTGGCCAGCTGCCCCATGGAATTTTCAGAACATCCCATTCCATCCACAAATGTTACCGTACAACCCACAGCCTCATTTCTACCCGAATCAGCCTTTTTCAGGCCAGGGCCGAGGACAGTTCCGCATACGCAGGAGAGAACAGCAAGCGCAGGTACATTGGAGTCCACCTCCATCACCTCAGAGCATGTGCAGTGCAAACAAAGGCCTACAACAACAACCAGGGACCAGCACAGAAAGGATAACCTAGTGGTCAATGTGAATGATCATATATTGAATTGTGATGAGCAAACAGTACTCAATAGAGGACTAGGATTCGTCCCTACTAATAATGGGGACCCATTCATCATTCAGTGTGAGCTGGCTCAATTCTTTAGAAAGATTCAACTCCACTTCTTCTTTACAGATAAAGATAGAGACAGCAACTCCTATGACACTGAAGACACCAACAGTGGCCTCAAATCTAGGTCTACCTTTATGCCACCAAGTCACTTGGTTCTAGATCAAGTACTGACTTTCGCTAAAAGCAGTTAAAAATGAGATCCCAATGATCAATACAACATCAAATCACCAATACCAGAACCACTTGACAAGCTCACAAAGAATGCATCAATAATGATCAAACCAGCTGACAAGGGCGGTGCTATAGTCATAATGAATACCTCTGACTATCGCACCAATTGACTTAGACAACTCCCAGATATCCAGTTTTATCGACAACTAACAATTGATCCAACGAGTAAGCAGGGAAATTGGCAAACTCATAGAAGAAGCCAAGATTGAAGGCTGGGTGACTACACAAGAGGCAATTTTTCTCGTACCTCCACACGCGGTGATGCTTTATTTTTATGCTTTACCAGAGATCCATGAAGCACAAATGCCACCACAGAGGAGGCCCATTATCTTGGGAATAAACTCTCTATTGGAACCATTATCCACCGTTGTAGATAATTTTTTGATTCCATTGGTTAAAGAAATGCCCACGTAGCTTCAGGACGCAAAGGACATCCTAGGCTTGCTTCCCGAAATAGAATTTGCTCATTCTCCCCTGAGGCGGAAGCCGGGGGCTCTCCAATCTATCCCTCCTGCTTTACTGTATATTTTGCTGGTAAGACGGTTTTAATAGCTGTAACTATTTTATTGGTTCGTTTTTACCTACCAAGCATTCCGGACCCTTGTGTGTGAGATTTGCGTCGCACCGAGGCTCCCTGCATCCGATCACATTACCGGCGCATCCGATTGAGGTGCTGACGCTGGGAATCAAAGGGGGTAGCCGCCATCTTAGTGGGAGGAAAGGGTAGCGGTCCAGCTGTAGGACGCCTCCCGCCCTCCCAGAATACTTAAGGGACATTCACTGTCAACTCTTAGACATTTGCTCATTCTCCCCTGAGGCAGAAGCCGGGGGCTCTCCAATCTATCCCTCCTGCTTTACTGTATATTTTGCTGGTAGGACCGTTTTAAAAGCTGTAAATATTTTATTGGTTTGTTTTTACCTACCAAGCATTCCGGACCCTTGTGTGTGAGATTTGCGTCACACCGAAGCTCCCTGCACCCGATCACATTACCGGCGCAGCTGATTGAGGCGCTGACGCCGGGAATCAAAGGGGGTAGCCGCCATCTTAGTTGGAGGAAAGGGTAGCGGTCCAGCTGTAGGACGCCTCCCGCCCTCCCAGAATATTTAAGGGACATTCACTGTCAACTCTTAGACATTTGCTCATTCTCCCCTGAGGCGGAAGCCGGGGGCTCTCCAATCTATCCCTCCTGCTTTACTGTATATTTTGCTGGTAAGACCGTTTTAAAAGCTGTAAATATGTTATTGGTTTGTTTTTACCTACCAAGCATTCCGGACCTTTGTGTGTGAGATTTGCGTCCAACCGAGGCTCCCTGCACCCGATCACATTACCGGCACAGCCGATTGAGGCGCTGACGCCGGGAATCAAAGGGGGTAGCCGCCATCTTAGTGGGAGGAAAGGGTAGCGGTCCAGCTGTAGGACTCCTCCCACCCTCCTCCACAACGTATAAAAAGACGATGACTTCCCGTCCGCGCAGTGGGCGCAGCTTGCGCGCCAAAGGCGCCCCAAAGGCAGCCCGTATGCATCCGTCCGCGCCTGGACCGGGCCCAGGGCCGTAACCCCTGGTCCAGAATGCACAGCGCATAGTAACCACTATTCGATCTCTATGCTGCATGACCTGCGCCCCCCCCATGTGAGTAACTGCACAAAGTACGACCCTGCACTTGCCCCAGGACTAACCACTCACATCTGTCCCCACTGTAAGGCTATCATTCCTTTGGTAAACAAAACAATCAATCCCAGTGACAAGAAAATCCCAAAGAGTACCTTCATAGCACTCGCTAATGTTCGTTCACTAGGAAAACATAGACAGGACATAGCGGACCTGGTTAGGGATAGGAATATAGACGTACTGTGCATGACGGAGACGTGGATGGACAGTACGTCCGACCCAGACTTAGTCATCGCGGTCTAAAGTGGCTTTAAGGTTTACAGACAGGACAGACAGGGCAAAAGAGGGGGTGGGCTAGCCATTGGCTCCCAATCCGAAGCCGGATCAAGTTCAAAATCCTGTGTATCGTATATAAGGCACTGCATAATCAGGAACCTCAGTTTCTTAAAGAACAGCTGATTCCCTACTGTCCCCCCAGAATACTGCGATCCACCACTTTTAACGACCTAGTGGTGCCTCGCACCAAGACCGTCTCTTGGGGAGATTGTCGGTTCTTGGTCACGGCTCCAAAATTGTTGAATACCTTACCTCAATCAAGTAGGACTAGTCACTCTCTCTGGTCATTTCGTAAACAGCTAAAAACTTGGCTGTTTAATCAGTAATACCTTAAAAATAAGAAAAGCAGTTGGAGAATTTTTTTTGCAGATGTCGCAGCGCCGAGACGCCCAAGGGCATTTGTTTGCGCTTAATCAAATGTCATAAATAAATAAATAAATAAATGTAACTGATTTTCTTGTCTCTTTTGACGTCGAATCATTGTATGCATGCATCTCCCAACCTGAGACCTTGGACGCCATAAGATCACTACTGGACAACAGACAAATGGAGACTATTACACCTGTCCACTGCATCATGGAGTGTGCCAGGTTAGCTATGACTGAGAATTTCTTCAAATTTGAAGAAAAACATGTACCTAAAAACGTATGGAACAACAATGGGGAGCGTTTTCAACCCTGGTCTAGCTAACCTGTATATTCACCTTTTTGAACAACAGCTGACAACCCTTTCCATGACCAGATTATTTTATGGAAACAATATATTTATGACATTCTGGAAGGGTGATGCCAACACCATCAATAATTTGCGCACCTGGCTAAACACAAGAATTTAATTTCTTAACTTTACGTTGGAGTACAGTAAGGACAACTTGCCCTTCCTGGATCTTTGGATTTTTTCGTTGTCTATGGGCATAGGCAGTAAACTCTATACTAAACCCATGTCAAGAAATTCTCTACTGACTTTCAAATGTTCTCACCCTAAGTCCCTTCGCTTGAACTTACCATTTGGTAATTTCCTTCGGATTTGTAGGAATTGCTCTTCAAAAGAAAGGTATGAACACCATTCCAGCATTCTGTCTCAAAAACTACAGGAGAGACACTATCCAAAAAGACTGACTCATCAGTTTAAGGAATGTGCCTCATATAACAACCGTGAAGCACTGGTTAGAGCACCCTGTAACAAAACTACCTATGACCAGATAAACCTGTGTGAACAGCTACAGTACTCTATCAACAAGGATTCAGGACAGCATATGCTAACAATGGCGCATTCTAAATGTAGGAAAAGCGACGGTCCAGTTACCCTTGTTTTCTTTCAAAAGAAGTTCCACTTTACGTCACAGTCTAGTACACACTAGACCTAGAGTGGAAACTTCCACGTGGAAAAAAACCCTATGGGATCTACCGCCTGTACAAGGACACCATCCTTGTGGTACATGCTCTGTATGTCAACAAATGAAACACACAACAGAAGTAGATATAAGTACTGTGATACCTTGGCGGCAAATAAAACATACTAACTGCAACAGTGAAAAAGTAATTTACCTAATCAGTTGCCCATGCCAATTGAAATATTTCGGGATGACGACCCGTCACAGAACAAGTTCTGGGTAGCCTCAACAGGACATGGGCAGCTGCGTTCTGTCTGGACACGCAGAGGGCAAAAGGCAAGTAACTTGAGCCTTATTGGGGCCCAACATAATGAATTAGCATAGTCTAGCTGAGAAAAAATAGTCACCTGGACTATCAACTGGCAGGTAGGTGGATCAAAGAAGCCTAACATGAGTCTCAAGCCTCGGAGGAGACCAAAGCAAGTGCTTGCTATCTTCTTGGTATGCTACTGAAACCCAAGATTAGAGTCGAACCAGACTCATAGATTGTTTACTACTGGCTTAGCGGTAGGGGCACCACCCAGAGAAGCTGGCCACAAATGTTTCCTCCAGAGCCCATTATCTCTCCCCACCAGCAGCACTTTGACTTGTTGTCATTATGTTGAAGGCATTTGGTGGTCATCCAGTGCACGACCGCTGCTAAGCTGTCCTGAAAATGTGCGGCGCCCCAAGTGCGGTCACCAGAGAGGGCCACCACCAGCTGCGTATCATCGTGTACGAGACCTTGGTCAAGCCATAATCCCTTGCCACAGCGGCCAGGGGTTTAACATAGAGATAAAACAGGACAAGGCTTAACGCCAAGCCCTGAGGAACCCCCTGCTTGATGACATGAGCATGTGAGAGGAGGGGGGGCAGAGACCTAAAATAATCTGTCAGAGAGAATAGAACAAAACCACTCCTGTACCCGCCCTAACACCCCCACCTCCTCCAGGTGGGCCGGAGGATCTGATGGGAAACCATGTTTAACGCGGCACTGAGGTCGAGCAGAATGGAAGGCGCAGTTTGTCCCTAAACCAAGATGGTCCATAGATGTTCACACACTGCTAAAAGCGCTGTCTCTGTACTATGACCCAGGCAGAAACAATTCTGGGAGTGGTCTAAGGCATCAATGTTGTTTAGATAGCCTAAGAGAATGTTATTAGTATGGGCCTCAGCACTTTTTGTGTCCCAGGGCAGGAGAAATACGTGTCAAAAATGTTCTGCTTTAGTTGCGTCCAGTGACGTTTTTTTCAGCAAGGGAACCACCCTTCCTTGTTTCTATGACACTGGCACCACCGCCGTGGTGCAGGAGACATTTATGATCTGACGTAAAGGTGTCATTTAAGCAGGTAGCGCATCTCTGAATTGGGCAGGCCTCATGAAAACTATAGGGGAATGTGATTTGACCTTCTTACTCAGCATAATAAATTTGTCCTGGGAGATAGGAGGGATGGCTGCTAGGGTAATGGTGGGCCAAGGATCTGATGTGACTGCAGGCTCAATAGAGCCGACAGCAAAGGATTTATTGATGGCTTCAATTTTTTGAACAAATAAAGTGGCCAGATCCTCACATTGCTGTTCAGATGTGTCCACGGAGTGGAAGGATCTTTCCTGGTTTTGAAATCATTGAGTATTTTCAAAATGCGTTTTACAGGATTTTTACCAGACTTAATATCTTTAGTGAGGAAGCGCCTGATGTATGCCCTTGTGATAGCGTTTAATCACATCCTGGTACAGCGACACAACCTATCAAGGTGGTCCTGACATGGCTCGATGAAGCAGCTGCTCCCTCATGTGAGGCAGACTTGGTGTCTGACATCTCCTCCTTCGATCACGTGGAGAGGGGGTCTCTTACAATCTACATATGCAAAAATATGGACTGTTAACAATGGCTTTTGTAGAAGAGGCCATGGTCTCACCCCCCATGTCTCGACTATGAGGTATGTGGGATGCTGACCTTCTAAATGCCCAGGATCCTCTGTGCTCATCTATCTTGTCATGGTTATCGTGTTTTTGAAGTTGTTCAATATTGTACCATATACTCTTGTTGTAGTATACTTGACTCAGTGATGAATGCTTATTATGCACAGCAGACGGGATCTGCATAGCCTGCTTAATGAAAGATGATTTGCATCCATACCAATTTGTTACTAAGACATGATCATGTGATGAAAGTAAGTGATGTTGAAATGTCTTGTGATTCGTGCGTAGCTACATGCATTGACCCATATGCCCCCAAATTCAATTGCCTGTCTCTCTCTTGTATGTGAGACATTGGCTGTGTTTTCGATGTGTGTCTTTCTTTCCCAAGGTTTTGGATCATGAACCATCCTTTATGTGCAGGTAGAATTGAAGCATGCTCAGTGTGTACTCCTATTACTTTAAAACCTTTTTGACAACTGTAACTCCAAGTAGACATTTTGAGACCAAATCCTGACTGTACAGGTAGGGATCCTACCTCATACGCTGCTGACTGGCCTCAGTAAACAGTGGTGGGGGAATGCCACAGGTCCACCTGGGACATGTAAACAGGTCCTAACAGAGCGCACAGGTTCCCAAGATAGTTGTGGCCCAATTTATTGAAGTAAGGTGTATGTGCAAGTAGACATGGGTGAATGATAGGGACAGTATGGAAGGAATTGATTTGTCTGTGTCCTGCTCTGGATATGAGCTGAATCCTACAAATGTTGTTATTACTGAGACCTAAACTATCCCTTGCTGGTTGTGACTCCCTATAGTGACCTGGCTATCTGCTCTGCGGCGAATACGGGATCATGAAGAGCAGCGTGTCAAAGCTGAATACCTGAACCTTGCTACCACAGTATCAGAAGAACTTTTCCCAACTCCTCAACTCCACTGCAGCCGCTGTAATCAACTTGCAGTAAATTGTAATTGTAATTTAGGTTTATAAAGCGCATTATCACCCAGAGGTCTCTAAGCGCAGTTTAGTGGGAGCACTTGAATCAGATGGAATGGACAGGTGACTGCTTAAATATTGCCCCAAGTCTCTAAGAAACACACTGTCTTCAGCTTCCTCCTAAAAGGAAGGAGGTTTGCTTCCTTATGAAGATTTGCCTGGGATGCTGTTCCACACCTGAGGTATTGATGTTGAGAAGGCTCTCCCGCCCCTTGAAGACAGGTTGAAACGAGGGCATACCAGTAGGCTGGCCTCTGCTGACCGAAGTGCCCTTCTAGGGATGTAGGTGGCTAAATGGTCCTTGACCATATATGGTTTCATGTGTGATGCAGAGACCTTTGAACTTATTTCTCTGCCTGACCGGGAGCCAATATAGGTCGTGTAGTAGAGGCGTGGCGTGTGCCCGTCTCGGCTTTTTAAAAATTAGTCTGGCTGTGTCATTCATAACAACCTGTAGTCGGGCCGACAGTTGTTGCAGGATGCCAGAGTACAAAGAGTTGCCATAGTCCAGACGCGACAGTATCATAGCTGTGACTGTCCATCTGAGTGTGGCAAAGGTGAGGAGTAGGGCCAGTTTTCACAGCTGTCTCAGCAGTCCAACGCAAGTTCGTACGACTGCCGACACCTGTTGTGTCATGAATAGCTTGGCATCAATTTTTATGCCAAGGCTTATCACAGCCACGGCAGGTCCTGGAAAAGGCCCAAGTTTCTTTGGCCAGAAGATGTCATTCCATGGGTTGGAAGCTGTGGTGACTGCCAGTACCTCTATTATATCTCGGTTTATCTTTAGAGAGTTTGCCGCCATCCAGTTGACAGTAAATTTTAGAATGTTTTGCATCCTTAGATGATCCAATGATGACCTGTCAATCTGTATAATGAATTTGGTGTCGTCGTTGTAGTTATAAATCCAACACTCCATCTGATTCAGTGCGGAGATCAGGGGCTGTAGATAAGCATTGAAAAGAAGGGGCGATAGTGCTGAGCCCTGGGGTACTCCGCATGAAAGGGTGGCTGGATCGGACACCAGATCAGCTTGCTGGATTCTCTGGGAATGGTCTTTGATGAAGGAGGTGAGCCAAGCAATGGCCATGCCTTGAATTCCCAGATCCGCAGTCCGTGACAGTAGTTGGTCATGATTGACCGTGTCAAATGCCGCAGATAGGTTCAACATCACCAGGGCACACAGCATTTTTTTATCGGCCCTGAGTCTCCGATCATCCAGCATGCAAATCTGCCCTGATTAGATTCTAAGAGGTAATTGTCTTCAAGATGGCGGGAGAGGGATTGTAGAACATGCTGTTCAAGTATTTTGGCCAGAAAAGGCAGCTGTGTGATTGGCCTAAAATATTTTAAATTCCTAGAGTCTGATCCCAGTTTTTTTAAAAGCTGGATAACACGGGCCTCCTTAATACTAGCAGGGACAAGCCCTGATTCCACGGACTGATTAAGGAGAGAGAGCAACTCATTATCAATTCCCCGAAAGGCCATTTTTAAAATCTTAGGTGGACAGGGGTCTGCTGAGAGCCTGACTTCACCCGTCCAGTAAGGATGGTCAGGGACTCCTTGGTGAGTAGTGGCAGGGTGGTTAGAGGATTAGTGAACGTAGGGGGTGAGATGGTAGGGCCTGTAAAACAGGGAAGCGTCGGACTGCGATGCATTTCCGTCAGAAGGTCTTTTGTGGTCCCGGACAAGCAGGACTGGAATTTATTACAGTCTTCCTGACTAATGGAGGGTTTTTGCCCCTTGTCCTTTCTTAATTCATTCAAGACCCTGAAGGTCTCTTTCTGGGGGTCGATCGCTGCAGCAATCTTAGTCTCGTCAAATTCAGCCTTCCGTAATATGATGGCCTATTTGTAGGAGGCGAACATTGATACAAAGGCTGCTTGGGCGCTGGGTTTGTATGCTTTACAAACCCAGAATCTTACCCTGCGGGCTGGTGCCACGACATCGGTGGCGTCCTTAAGCCTTAACAATAGGGTAGCAATATCAGCCTCTAAGTTTTCCTTTAATGTCAGTGATGGATCAGAGTGAAGCAGAGTGGTTACTAAGTCATCTGCATTAATCTTCTTCCAGCTCCTCAGTACTTTCCACTCCGACCGAGAGTTTGCAGTTCGCTTGGGAAGGGAGAGTCGGCCCTGGATTAGATGATGGTCCGACAGGGAGCAAGGGGAGATGACAATAGGGCTGGACAACAGGTGAGACGACCAAACCAGATCTGGTGTTTGGCCCTTCTCATGCAAAGACCCAACCACCATTTGGCAGAGTTCTAAAGAGGTCAGGACCTCTTCCAGCTGTTTTGCCTGGCTGTCTATCAGGGTATTTTCCCAGTGGAAATTAATATCCCCCTTCACCACCAGTCCTTGATAGCAATGAAGGAGATCGTGGACTAATTCTAGGAAGGGTTCCATGAACCCAGGTCGCGTACGCGGTAGACTATTGGTATTACAAAACAGTCCATTGGGGAACAAAACTTAACCGCCAGGACGTCAGCACCCTCTATAATTTCTGTGCAGAGAGTTTCTGTCTTAAGTGAGCGGTTGCAGAGGAAGGCAACTCCCCCCCTTTCATGATACTAGGTCTGTTGTGGTGGATAGCAGCGAAATTTGGTGAAAGCGAAGCATGGGATTGAGGACTCTTCCAGCCACGTTTTCGTGACACCTAGAATGTCCAGGTTGTTCTCTTGAAGGAGCGTAAAGACCTCGAGGCAGTGCTTCTGTAATCATCAGGTGTTGAGCATGGCAAAGCTACATCCTTGCGGGCTCACCGGCCTATGCCGGCCTTGGGGGAGGTGTGATGTAGTGTAAACTTGTTAAACTTACTTGTGACTTGAGCAGCCCTTCCCACCTGAGCTTAGCTGTTAGTGTGTTATGCAGCGGTGGCCCGCCTTGCTTTAAGGACAGGAGTTCCTGCATAGAATATATGCAGCGAGAACCAGGGGTCCTGTCCCCTGGACCCGGCCGGGCACGGACGGCGCAGACGGGCTAACCTTCGGCGTGCCCGCTGCACGCACATGCAGCGTGCTTGCTCCGGCATTGATTTTTAAAGCCTGGAAATACTCCCACAAATCACTCAGCCCTGCTGTGCAGCGGCTGCCTGTTCCGAGCACTAGACCATGACACTGACAGGAAGTGCAGAAAATGGAAGTGAGGGGGCGCTGGGAGCCAGACGGAGGGGATTTCAAGTGCAAAATACAACACAGATTTAGACAGGTAACAATTTTGAAAATGACTTTAAAATGACAGCGTTTAAAAAATTAGCAGCGTTTTCTTGATTCAAAGCTAAGCGACGTTTTCAAGCATCCCAACGTGAGTCTAGGTAAGGCCCTCTAATCAAGCGCGCTTGCTCTGGCATTGATTTTTAAAGCCTGTGACTCCTCCCATCCACCACTCAGCCCTGCTGTGCAGTGGCTGCCTGTTCCGAGCACTAGATTATGACACTGCAAGGATGTGCAGAAAGCGGAAGTGAGGGGTTGCTGGGAGCCAGATGCAGGGGATTTCAAGTGCAAAATACATTACAGATTTACACAGGTAACAATTTTAAAAATTACTTTACAATGACAGCGTTTCAAAAATTAGTAACGTTTTCTTTATTCAAAGCTAAGAGGCGTTTTCAAGCAGCCCACCGTGAGTCTAGGTAAGGAATGGGAGTAAAGAGAGACTGCCACTGCGGTGTAACTTCTACTGAAAAACCTGACTGGGGCTTCCACACATCTTTAAACACTAAGCACAGAATTACTATTTCTCACTGTCCCTTTCTAACCTACCTGTTCTCTTAAACTAATGTTCCCTCCCTGTCATCCTTTCTTTGATTCCTTACAGCTCTTTTACCTCCAATAATAATTTGTTTCTCTCATCTTTATTTTATTATTGTAATTTCTTTGCTTAAGATGCAATGTTGATATAGTCAGTATTAGTTCAGTCTTGTTGTTTCCCTACTAAATGTTGCCTCAGCAAACGTGGATGATCAGAGAGATAATAATATTGGTAAGTATAAATATATATATTTATATCTACTAGTAACTTTCCAGTGCTGGCTTAACTGTTAGTAGGAGATTGAATTAGTTGTGCTGCCAAAGATTGTCCCAACTGTGTGCTGTATGCTCCAAGAGGATAGCAGCTATATTTGGTTCCTTCTGCACTTCTGAATAACTCGTAATACTTAAAACTCACTGCCTGAACAAACGTTGAAGAATAACTTTAACAAAAGCTCATAAAATATTTTTGTAGAACTGAATTGGGCTCTGCTTATAATTGGCAGTTCACTGAATACAACAACACACCAGGTAAAAGAGGGTCCCAGGGAAAAGTTTAAAGACCTGCGCGGGCACAATCTCCACTTTAATACTATTATAAACATATGAAATCTGTGGGTCTATAATACTCCCACAAGGAGTAATTTGAAAGCAAAAATTATACGGACATGAATATAGTTTGAGAATATGGAAGGATTCCGATGTAAGAGGAAGGAATCCCATCACCCACCTAAATGTTATTACTTTATTTTGATTTTGTTTCAGACACACATTTTTGCAGTAGCATTATCATCTAGGTTTTGAGGAAGGCTATTATCGGATTACGATCCTCGTGGCTGAAACATGTAGACCCTCTTTCTAGACCAACACGTTTGCAAATTCATTCATATCACGTTTGCACTGTTTTTTATTGCTTGACACCAAGCTGTGACAAGCGGGACACAAAACCACAATGATTCGATGTTATGCTGAAAGGGTGTGTTGCTTATTTGACCCAGTAAATAAATGCAATAGGCTTCCTGCAAAATTCAGAGAAATGGAATGAAACAGAGAAGAAGCTCTCGGTAAGTTTCCTTTGGAACAGTCTCTGTTAATTTATTCACTAGGCTCTGGATTTGCCAATGGAACAAAAGTGTCCTTAGAAAGGCTTTAAGTCAACAGCTTGCTTCAGAGTTGTCTTCTCTTTGTTTGTATGTCTGTATTTATTGGATCCAAGAGTCCTTTGACTTATATTGTCCTTCCTTTTCTCGTTCCGGAAGAGAGTCCAGTGGGTGACTTCGCTATGCCCCTCGGAAGGAGAAAACAAAAGAAACCAGGTAAGGAACTTGGTTGTCCTTAATTGAACAATACACGGTGCACCCCAAATCACCTATGCTAGGAAGGGAAATCAAGGCTAGTGTGGAAGGGAGAAAGGGAGGTGTAGTTTATGGGCCTCTATCGGGTGTGAACATTAATGTTTTAACAGGGAGAGGTAGAAAGTGTGAGGCTGATTAAACCAAGCTTGTTAGGAAGACAGTTGAGCATCCGACAAAAAAAGTGCTGCCCGTTTATCCGGTGCGCCTACCTTCCCCATCTATTCTCACCCCATTTACCAAAAATACGTATCGTACGTGGCTCAGCTGTATTAGTTTCCGTGGTCATCCATGTATACTTGTCTACTGCATGCCGGTTAAATCCTCAGAGATGTTGGGCCCACCAGCTGCGACTGAGGAAGTACGTGGGTCATGGTTCTTTCTGGGGACTTCCCTGTGTCGCCTCCTGTACTGTCTCCGCGTTATCTCCCGGATTTTCCTGTATTTTCCTCTCTTCCGTCTTCCCTGGTTGAAAAAGCCATTCCTCGTCACTGATTGGACATAGCGATGACGTAGGAGGCATGTGAGCGCCAACCCTGCTCCCTTCCCCGGAATTAGATGTGCCTTGGTTTCCTGGTTGTGAGAGTAACTCTTCCATCTCAACATCGGTGCTCCGCTACGGAACGGAAGGAGACGGGGCAGGTAAGTGGAATATATGCCAGGGAACTGTTTGTCCATTGTCTAGGTCCTGTTCCCCTTCACACATGCCCGTCTCTCCTTCACACAAGCGATAACCATTAAATATATTTTTTCGGTTGGTAGTCAATATTAATGTCACTTTAATACCATTGTTGGCACTGCAAACAGTTTCCCCACATAATTTTTACATACTTCAGAGATCTTAGGAGATCAGACCAACAGTCACTCTTGAAAATATCCGTGAGCTCTTCAATCATAATTTCAACTAAGAGGAGATCTCAGATGATGAAGCATGCCACCTAAGTGGGTGATGGGATTCTGTCTTCTTAAATAGGACTCCCTCCATGTTCTCACACTATATTCGTGTCAGTTTCTTTTGTACTATCGAATTCCTCCTTGTAGGAGTGGTATAGACCAGCGAAATTCATACGGTTATAATAGTATTTAAGTGGGGAATGTGTCCGCGCAGGTCGTTAAACCTTTCCCTGAAATACTCTATTACCTAGTATTATCAACTCAGTACAAAATCCCATGATTAATAATAGTAATGATTGGTTCAAACTCTTGGTCTTAAAAAAAACACACAGATGTACCTGGATTCATGTATCTACCATGACCGAGTATCTTCATGGCAATTGTACTCCTACTGGGTTAATTGTCACAAAGTCTCTTTTTCAAGATAAAACATTTCTCAAAGATTGGTCAATAATAGCGTGGCGGTGTACGTGCGATTAGTTCATTTAAATTATAAGCACAGCCAAGCGCGTTGCCAACACCATTTTATTAGAAATACAGACACTAGAAGGACAGATTAAAACAACCTTGTCAACTAGTGTATATACGAAGAACCTAGAGGGAAACAATAAAACAAATAAGGAAAATAAGGATAGTATCCTACTTATAAAGATCGAGAAATGTAAGAACGATCTGGAACGTTTCTCTTTTGAAAGGGTATAGCCATACACAACTGAGAATTATGTGCCTCCGGAATACAACAAGAAGGGTAAACAATATCGCTCCAATTACTCCTCCTCTGGCTCAGATGGCTGGTCTAGTGACTCAGACTCAGCCGGCCAAAGTGGACAACAAAACAGGAGTCAAGGTCGTAGCAACAGACACGACAATGGAGGAGTACACGAAGAAGTCAACAACAGCCACTGAGGTGGCCAACAGCACCATGGAATTTTCAGAACATGTTTTCCATCCGCAAATGTTACAGTACAACCCACAGCCCCAATTCTACCAGAATCAGCATTTTTTAGGCCAGGGGCGACGACAGTCCCCCGGACGAAGGAGATGGCGGCAGGCGCAGGTACATTGGAGTCCACCTCCATTACCTTAGAGCATGCACAATGCAAAGAAAGGCTTCCAACAACAACGTGGGACCAGCACAGAAAGGATAACCTAGTGGTCAATTTGAGTGATCTACAACAGTACTCAATAGACAACTAGGATTCGTCCCTACTAATAATGGGGACCCATTCCTTATTCACCTTCACTTCTTCTTTAAAAATAAAGATAGAGACAGCACTTCCTATGACGCTGAAGACGCCAACAGTGGCCTCAAATCTAGATCTACCTTTAGGCCAACAAGTCACTGTGTTCCAGAACAAGTACTGACTTTCGAGAAAGCAGTTAAACATGAAATCTCAATGATCAATACAACATCAAATCGCCAATACCAGAACCTTCCACAGAAGGAGAAGAAAGCACTTGAGGCTCTCACAAAGAATGCATCAATAATGATCAAACCAGCTGCCAAGGGTGGTGCAATAGTCATAATGAATACCTCTGACTATCGCACCGAGTGCCTTAGACAACTCACAGATAGCCGGTTTTATCGACAACTAACAATTGATCCAACGGACATACTAAGCAGAGAAATTGGCGAACTCATAGAAGAAGCCAAGATTGAAGGCAGGGTGACTGCAAAAGAGGCTAGTTTTCTCGTAACTCCACACCCCGTGATGCCTTATTTTTATGCTTTACCGAAGATCCATAAAGCACAAATGCCACCAGCAGGGTGACCAATTATCTCGGGAATAAACTCTCTGCTGGAACCACGTTCCACACATGTGGATCATTTTTTGAGACCATTGGTTAAAGAAATGCCCACGTATCTTCAGGATAAAAAGGACATCCTAGGATTGCTTCCTGAGGGAAAATCTTCGTGTTTCAACTGATTTCCTTGTCTCTTTTGACTACAAATCATTGTACACATGCATCCCACAACATGAGACCTTGGACACCATAATATCACTACTGGACAACAGACAAATGGAGACTATTACACCTGTCTACTTCGTCATGGAGTGTGCTAGGTTGGCTATTACTGAGAATTTCTTCAAATTTGAAGAAAAAAATGAACCTACAAACGTCGGGTACATCAATGGGGAGCGGTTTCACCCCCAGTCTAGCTAACCTTTATGTTCACCTTTTTGAACAACAGCACAGAGAATTGAATTGCATGAAGATAACTATGCCCAAATATGATTTGGAAAGGATGGAAAACTCACAGCTCCAATTCTTGTTAAACGTGGTGTACGCCAGGGATGCGTCTTAGCACCAACGCTATTTAGTCTTTATAATAATGGGCTGATCGATGAACTGGCAACTGTAAAGGACATTGATGCCCCTAAGCTAGTGTCCCGCCAAATTTCAGCAATGATCTTTGCTGATGACACTCTTGGTCTCAAAATCACCCATGGGGATTCAGAGGGTCCTAGATAAATGTGAGCTGTTCTGTAAGGAAAGAGGTTTAGATATAAACCTACAGAAAACTAAATACATGGCGTTCAACAGCTCAAAAAGCTCTCGGCCTAACCCTCAATTAAATGGGAAACCCTTGGAAAGAGTTTCATCCTTCATTTATCTGGGTCTCACCATTACTGAAAATCTGGATTGGGGGGCTCACATCACTAAGAGTACACTAAAATTAGCTCAATTGACAGGTGGCATAATGAAGGTCATTAGTAGATCTAGTAAGAGAACAGTCAGCCCAGCTCTAGAAATCTATAAGGCCCAAGAGCGAGGGGGAGCATTATATGGTGCCGAGTTATGGGGTCATTCCAAACTAGATTCCCTTCTAAAAGTAGAAAATCAATTCCTTAGAAAGTTGTACAGATTACCAACGAGTACCCGCTTATTCCATTACGATTAGATTCAGGTTTGATGGCGATATCACAGACACTTCAGGCCCTTTTTGTATTGACGTCGCCTTTGGTCCACTCCTGAACTACTGACATACAGGGAGGAGTTATTGGAGGTTATGTCAGCCCGGGTGCAGTTACACTTCCTTGGTTTGCACACATAAAACCTCTATTGACCAATATGGGCCTGGGTGATTGTTGGACGGACCCAGATCGTGCCTGCCCCCAAACCACAAGGAAGCAAATTAAGGCCCAGCATGAAAAATATAGAAGGGCTCAACTACATTCTTGCCCCAAGACGGGTATACTATCCTTAGCCTTCTTGGAAGTTAAGGATGTTGCCTGCGTTGAGTCAATACTAGACCTGATTACACCGGTGGAGGCAAGAAAGCTTTTTCTACAATTTAGATTTGGGGTCCTCCCGCTCCGTTGTTACAGGGTAAAAAGGAGCAAGGCCCAAAAGGTAAAGTGCCCCGCCTGTGCTTTCACTGACAAATTAGTGCAGCATGTGTTATTTGGCTGCCCTGGCTATCACAAGGCTCGGAAACGCTGGTTGGTCCAGATCTGCAGAAACATTGGCAGCAGGCACTATCTGGAGGCATTTCGGATACTGAAATCTGATCTTAGCATCCCGATCGTGTTTTCAGTCTCCAAATTTTCTGTTTTCCATCTGGTGCACTAGAAGGGCTCCACTGAAATTATCTAATGAGGCCTGGGGCATGTGCAACGATTTTAATGTAATTCTTTTAATAATTGTATATTTTATAAACCACAATCAAGTTTTTATTGTGCTATGGTTCTAATTCCCCCTACAGATTACTCCGTTTTTTTAACTATTTATTTATTTATTGTATCATGCACTTCCCGGTATGTCATTTTATAGCTTGCCTGCTTGTAGTATCATGAAGATCAGAGTGTCAAAGCTGAGTACCTGAACCTTGCTCCCACAGGATCAGAATAACTTTTCCCAACTCCCCAACTCCACTGCAGCCGATGTAAATCAACTCGCAGTAAAGAGGGGTAAAGGGGAATGGGAGCAAAGAGAGACTCCCACTGTGGTGTCACTTCTTACTGAAAAACCTGACTGGGGCTTCCACACATCTGTAAAGACATAGCACATAATTACTACTTCTCACTGCCCCTCCCCAACCTAGCTATTCTCTTAAACTAATGTTTCTTCCCTCTCATCCTTTCTTTGATTCCTTGCAGCTCTTTTACCTATAATAACAGTAGAATTTACTTCTCTCATATTGCCTTATTATTTCTTAAGATGCAATGTTGATCTTGTCAGTATTAGTTCAGTCTTATTGTTTCCCTACTAGACACTGCCTCAGCATACTCAGGTGATCAGAGAGATAATAACATTATAAGTATAAATATATATTATTATATCTACTAATAACTTTCCAGTGCTGGCTAAACTGTTAGTAGTAGATTGAACTTGTTGCGCTGCAAAAGATTGGCCCAACTGCGTTCTGGACGCTCCAAAAGGATAGTCTCTATATTTGGTTCTTTCCGCACTCCTAAATGACTCGTAATACTCAAAAATCACTGCCTGAACAAACTTTGATGAAGAACTTTAACAAAAGCTCACAAAATGTCTTTGTATAACTGAATTGGGCTTTGCTTACAATTGGAAGTTCACTGAGTGCAACAACACACCAGGTAATAGAGAGTCTCGCGGACACAATCCCCACTTCAATGCTATTATAAACATATGAAATCCGCGGGTCTATAATACTCCTACAAGGAGCAATTTGAAAGCAAAAATGTTACTGACACTGACATAAAAAATGGTTATCGCTTGGTGTCAAGCAATGAAAAACATTGCAAACGCTATCTGAATGAATGTGTTAGTCGAAAGAGAGTCCACATGTTTCAGCCATGGCGATCGAACTATGATCTTGGCATTCCGCAGGACCTAGATGATAATGCTACTGCGAAAAAAGTGAGTGTGCAACAAAATAAAAATACATTAAGAACAGGTAGGTGGAAAGTTACAACCTACAATCACCTGTGGTCTTCATTGCAAAGAATCCACAGGATTTGTCTTATAACCTGGGAAAAAATAAACACAGTGACATTCTATTCAATGTTAATACCTCAATCATATAAGTATGTACTCAAATTAATGTTGTATCACTAAAGGAACTATTTCACCATATATGTTCCTATAATTTCTTAATCATTTGTGCATTCAAATTAATTTTAAAGATAATTTTCTAACCTGTTCGTATATGGGCAAAGTCCTCACCACTCCTGGCAGCAGCTCAGGGCGTGAGGCGCCGGTCTTTGGGGAGTAAAAAACCTGGATTCATGGAACTGTTTCAATATACCATCAATAAGTTTGCCCCCAATTAAAAATCAACTCACAAGAAGTCTAAATCTGACAGATAGATTAAGGGTGAAGATAGCACAGCTGCTACTATAGAACATGTCCAATTTGTTGTATTATGCCCTATTGACTGCCCTAGTTAATTTACATTTGCGGGGACCAAAGACCACTGTAGCAATCTAAGGCAAAAGAGCAGAAGAATAGTAATAATAATAATGTGCCTATCTTGCCTAGTCGATAGGGCATAATAGCTTAAAGATATGGCCATTTTCTATAGAATCAGAAGCGCTATCTTCACCCTTCATCTATCTGACAGATTCAGACTTCGTGTGAGTTGATTTTAAATGGGGGTAAACTGATTGATGGTATATTCAAACAGTTCCATGAATCCGGAGTTTTTACTACCCATAGAGCGGTGTCTCACGACATAGGTCCTGAGGAAGGCCAATATCGGATTACGATCGTCATGGCTGAAACATGTAGACCCTCTTTCTAGACCAACACGTTTGCAAATTCATTCATATCACGTTTGCACTGTTTTTTATTGCTTGTCACCAAGCTGTGACAAGCCGGTCACAAAACTACAATGACTTGATGTTAATCTGAAAGGGTGTGTTGTTTATTTGACCCAGTAAATAAATGAAATAAGCTTCCTGCAAACGTTAGAGTAATAGAATGGAACAATGAAGAAGCTCTCAGTAAGATTCCTTTGAAACAGTCTCTGTTAATTTCTTCACTATGCTCTGTATTGGCCAGTAGAACAAAAGTGTACCTAGAAAGGTTTTAAATCAACATCTTGCTACAGAGTTGTCTTCTATTTGTTTGTATGTCTGTATTTATTCATTCCAAGAGTCCTTTGACTTAAAATGTCCTTCCTTTTCTAGTTCCAGAAGAGAGTGCAGTGAGTGACTTTGCAATGCCCCTTCGAAGGAGGAAACAAAAGAAACCAGGTAAGGAACTTGCTTGTCCTTAATTGAACAATACACGGTGCACCCCAAATCAATTGTGCTGCGAAGGGTAATCGAGGCATGTGTGGAAGGGAAAAAGGGAGGTGAAAGTTATGCGCCTCTATCGGGCGTGAACATTAACATCTTAACAGGGGAGGAGAAAGTGTGAAGCTGATTATACCGAGCTTGTTTGGAAGAGAGGTGAGCATCCAACAAAACAAGTGCTGGCCACTTATCCGTTGCCCCTACCTTCCCCGTCTATTCCCACCCATTTACCAAAAACAAACCCCGTACCTGGCTCAGCCATGTTTCTCCTGAAACGTGGAAGGCGTTTAGCGGTTAAAGGGCTCCCTTCCACTGCTTTAGCCCTGGGGTGTCTCCGCAGGCTCCCTGTCAGCTGGGATCTCCAGCTGGATATGGTGTCGGCTGTATTCGTTCCCCTGGTCACCCAGGTATACTTGTCTCCTGGAGGCTGCTTAAATTCTCGAGGATGTTGGGCCCACCAGCTGCGACCAAGGAAGTACGTGGGTCTTGGTTCTTTCTGAGGACTTTCCTATGTCGACTCCTGTACTATGTCCACGTCTTCTACTGGATTTTCTTGTAATTTCCTCTCTTCCGTCTTCCCCGGTTGAAATACCTCTCTCTCATTGCTGATTGTATGTAGCTATGATGTAGGAGGCATGTTAGAGCCAACCCTGCTCCCTGGAACTAAATGTGCCTTGCTTTCCTGGTCGTGAGTTTAACTCTTCCATCTCAGCATTGGTGCTCGCTTACGGAAATGAAGGAGACGGGGCAGGGAAGTGGAATATATGCAAGGGAAATGTATGTCCATCGTCTAGGTCCTGTTCCCCTTCACACATGCCTGTCTCTCCTTCACAAAAGCGATAACCATTAAATATATTTTTTCGGTTGGTAGTCAATTTTAATGTCACTTTAATACCTTTGTTGGTATTGCAAAAACTTCACCCCACATATTTTTTTACATGCTTCAGAGATCTTAGGAGATCAGACCAACTAACCCTCTTGAAAACATCTGTAAGCTCTAAGCATGAGCGCTAAATCCGCTCCGCTCGCGGATTTTGCGAATTTTTGGTAAATTCGCGATCCGCGAACTCTCGCGAATTTACCGAAAATTCGCAATCCGCGAGCGGCGGATTCCTAGGTCAAAAGTTCAACCCTTGCTGGCCAGTTGTTGTAACTATTTTACGATGGCGCCGGCAAGCTGCCAGCGCCATCGTAAAATAGTTACTAAATTAGCTTCAACAGGAAGCACTAATAGATAAAATCAAGCAGGCGCTCGTGCATCTGCTTGATTTTATCTATTCGCGCTTCCTGTTGAAGCTAATGTAGCAACTATTTTAGGATGGCGCTGGCAGCTTGCGGGCGCCATCGTAAAATAGTTTACAGGCAAGGCAGCTGTGCCCTCTTCCCAAAACGGTGGCGTCTTGTTGAATAAATATGAAGGGCAGGGTTCATTCTGGCACGATGGTCCTGGCACAAAATCAAACCTCAACCGGAAGCTTACTTATGTAAGCATGAGCCCTAGTTGAAGCTTAAATTCAGTGACTCATTTATCGGCCCCAAAAACAATCGTGAGCGATGTCAAGGCTGGGCAGCTGTCTATGATCGGTATCTGACCTTTTATACACACAAGAGGCATGTGCACTCGCATGGAAGCCCCGCCCCAAATCCGCAATTACGAAAATCCGCTGGTACGCGGATTTTGTGGACCCACGATCCGTGAATGCGCAAATTCGTGAATCGTGGATCCACAAAATCCGCCCATGCTTAGTAAGCTCCTCCCTCATAGTGTGGGGGTTGCAGCCCTTGGTTGCACTAGGAATTGCAACTAAGATGAGATCCCAGATGATTAGGCATGCCACCTCGGTGGGTGATGAGATTCCGTCCTCCTAATTAGAACTTCTTCCATGTTCTCACACTATATTCGTGTCAGTATCATTTATACTTTCGAATTGCTCCTTGTAGGAGTATTATAGACCCACGAATCTCAAATGTTTATAATAGTATTTAAGTGGGGATTTTGTCTGCGCAGGTCTTTACACTTTTCCCTGAGACTCTCTATTACATGGTGTGTTGTTTTGATATGAGCAGCTACGGTTGTGGGTATTTTTATGACTGTCATGTTATCTATTGATTTGCTAATTAACAACAACACAACACACCAGGTAATAGAGGGTCTCAGAGAAAAGTTTAAAGACCTGTGCGGACACAATATCCACTTCAATGCTATTATAAACATTTGAAATCTCTGAATCTATAATACTCCTACAAGGAGCAATTTGAAAGCAAAAATGATACTGACACGAATATAGTTTGAGAAAATGGAAGGAGTCCTATTTAAGAGGACCGAGTCCCATCACCCACTGAGGTATATAATGATGTGGGGTGAAGTGTTTGCAGTGCCAACAAAGGTATTAAAGTGACATTGAAATTGACTACCAACCTAAGAGGAGATCCCAGATGATGAAGCATGCCACCTCGGTGGGTGATGGGATTCTGTCCTCATAAATAGGACTCCTTCCATGTTCTCACACTATATTTGTGTCATTATCATTTGTACTTTTGAATTGCTCCTTGTAGGAGTATTATAGACCCGTGAATTTCATATGTTTATAATAGTATTTAAGTGGGGATTGTGTCTGCGCAGGTCTTTAAAATTTTTCCTGAGACCCTCTATTATCTGGTGATTTGTTTTGATATGAGCAGCTAAGGCTGCGGGTATTTGTATGACTGTCACTTTATCAATTGACATGCTAATTGAGCTTTACCAACCCACAGTTCTCTAGAACCTGACAATGGCTGCCTTGACAGGCCTAGCATTTGATGACGTTGTAGCCCGCGCTATACTAACTAATACGCCTAGAATTATCGACTCAGAATAAAATTCCTTGATTAGTAATGGGGATGATTGGTCCAAACTATTGGTCTTAAAAAAATCACACACAGGTACCGCATTTCGAGTATCTTTGTGGCAATTGTACTCCTACTGGGTTATTTGTCACAAATGCTCCTAGACTCTTTTTGCAAGATAAAACATTTCTCACAGATTGGTCATTGATAGAGTGGCGATGTATGTGCGATTACCGACACCATTTTAATCAAAATACAGACACTAGAAGGACAGATTAAAACAACCTTGTCAACTAGTGTATATAGAAGAACCTAGAGGAAAACAACAAAACGAATAAGGAAAATAAGGATAGTATCCTCCTGACAAAGATAGAGAAATTTAAGAAACACCTGGAACATTTCTCTTTTGAAAGGGTATGTCCGTACACAACTGAGAATTATGTGCCACCGGAATACAACAAAAAGGGCAGACGATATGGCTCCAATTACTCCTCATCTGGCTCATATGGCTGGTCTAGTGACTCAGAATCAGCAGACCAAAGTGGACAACAAAGCAGGGGACAAGGTCGTAGCAACAGACAACAATAGAGGAATACACCAAGAGGTCAACAACAGCCCCCGTGGTGGCCATCGGCCCCATGGAATTTTCAGAACATTCCATTCCATCTCCAAATGTTACCGTACAACCCACAGCCTCAATTCTACCTGAATTAGCTTTTTATAGGGGCAGGGCCCAGGACGGTCCCGCAGACTGAGGAGAGTACAGCAGGTGTAGGTACATTGGAGTCCACCTCCATCAACTCAGAGCATGTGCAATGCAAAGAAAGGCCTTCAACAACAGCCAGGGACCTGCACAGAAAGGATAACATAGTGGTCAATTTGAGTGATCATATATTGACTTGTGATGAAAAAACGGTACTCAACAGAGGACTAGGATTCGTCCGTACTAATAATGGGGACCCATTCCTCATTCAGTGTGAGCTGGCTCAGTTCTTTAGAAAGATTCACTGCCACTTCTTCTTTAAAGATAAGGATAGAGACAGCACTTCTTATGACACTGAAGACACCAACAGTGGCCCAAATCTAGGTCAACCTTTAGTCCACCTAGTCACTTGGTTTCACATCAAGTTCTGACTTTCGAGAAAGCAGTTAAATATGAAATTTAAATGATCAATACAGCATCAAATCGCCAATACCAGAACCTTCCACAAAAGGAGAAGAAAGCACTTGAGACCCTCACAGAGAATGCATCAACAATGATTAAACCGGGTGACAAGGGTGGTGGTATACTCATAATGAATACCTCTGACTATCGCATCAAGTGCCTTAGACAACTCACATATATCCTGTTTTATCGACAACTAACAATGATCCATTGGACAGACTAAGCAGGGTAATTGGCAAACTCATAGGAGAAGCCAAGATTGAAGGCTGGGTAACTGAACAAGAGGCTAGTTTTCTAGTAACTCCACACCCGGTGCTGCCTTATTTTTTTGCTTTACCGAACATCCATAAAGTATAAATGCCACCACCAGGGAGGCCCATTATCTCGGGAATAAACTCTCTGTTGTAGCCAATATACACCTTTGTGGATCCTTTTTTGAGACCATTGGTTAAAGAATTGCCCACATAGCTTCAGGATACAAAGGACATCCTAGTATTGCTTCCTGAGATAGAATTTCAAGTTTCAACTGATTTTCTTGCCTCTTTTGATGTTAAATGATCGTACACATGCATCCCCCAACATGAGACCTTCGACGCCATAAGATCACTACTGGACAACAGATAAATGGAAACAATTACACCTGTCCACTTCACCATGGAGTGTGCCAGGTTAGCTATGACTGAGAATTTCTTCAATTTTGAAGAAAAGATGTACCTACAAACGTCGGGAACATCAATGGGGATTATTTTCACCCCAGTCTAGCTAACCTGTATGTTCACCTCTTTGAACACCTGCACATACTGACAGGGGACAACCCTTTCCATCCATGAACAGATTATTTCATGGAAATAGTATATTGATGATATTTTTGTTGTCTGGTAGGCTGATGCCAACACCATCAATACTGTCCACACCTGACTATACACAAGAAATACATTTCTTAACTTCACGGTGGAGTACAGTAAAGGTAACTTGCCCTTCCTGGATCTTTGGATTTTTTCGTCATCTATGAGCTTAGGCAGTGAACTCTTTACTAAACACATGTCAAGAAATTCTCTACTGACATTGGAAAGTTTTTACCCTAAGTCCCCACGCGTGAACTTACCATTCGGTCAATTCCTCTGGATTCGTAGGAATTGCTCTTTGAAAGAAAGTTATGAACACCATGCCAGCATCCTATCACAAAAACTACAGGAGAGACACTATACAAAAAGACTGACTCAGCAGTTTAAGAAAATTGCTTCAAAGAACAACTGTGAAGCACTGCTAGAGCTTCCTGTAACAAAACCACCTATGATCAGATAACCCTTTGTGAACACCTACAGTACTGTACCAACGAGGATTCAGAAAAGCATGTGCAAACAATAGCGCATTCTACTTGTGGGAAAAATGACGGTCCAGTTACCCTTGTTTTCTTTAAACAGAAGTTCCAATCTGCATGACTATCTAGTACACACTAGACCTAGAGTGGAAACTTCCAAACGGCAAGAAACCCTATGGAATCTACCGCCTGTACAAGGACACCATCCTTGTGGTACATGCTCTGTATGTCCAAAAATGAAACACACATCAGAAGTAGATATAGGTACTGCCAAACTTTGGCGGCAAATAAAACATTCTAACTGCAACATTGAAAAAGTAATTTACCTTATCAGTTGCCCATGCCAATTAAAAATTTTCAGCATGAGGACCAGTAAGGTTAAACAGTGTATTCTGGAGCATAAAAGCACGATTCGGCACAAGAAGTAATCCACCAGACTGACAAACTACTTTCTAGAAAAGCAACACAAAGCAGACAACTTAATCTGGACAGTTCTAGAACAACCAACCATTTGTTCCTCCTCACATTGCGGACATATCAACATTTCTATTTAAGAAGAAGCAACACTGGGTCTTCAAACTGCATAGTGATAATATGGGTGTGAACAATGACATTCCGTGGACACTGTTATAACAGATCATTGAATAAACATCTATATTATGAAAAGGTATTTGGTACACAGCAACCAAGATCTATTGCGAGTCAGATATGACAAAAAATATGGATCTAACAATCTAGCTCTTCATCTGATCTGATTCACGAATAAAGACACTTTGTCTGGATGCATACTGAAAAAACAAAAACATTTCTCAGAACGAAGGTGAAAAGTATTAAACCACATTATCCATGATCCTCCAGGTTAATTGTAGTTTTGCGAAGAGGTGTCGACAACGATTTGGGACACATAATTTTGCACTGCTGTTGTAGTTTTTAAGCTGGTAACTTCGCGAAGATACACCAATCGAGGCCACAAAATCTGCACAGTAACTGTTTTGCACTCTTTTGGAAAGGGAAAACTACATTTCCTATTAGTCTTCACTTAATTTTGTTCTATAATGCGGCATCTACACTGGTTCGGTGAGTTGTAGTTTTGCAATGAATGGTGTTGATAATGTATTAGGACACCACATTGTCGCACTGCTCTCTGCGCAATGACACGCTCAGAATGCCATGAGTTTAGTATAGTCAAAGTGGTACTTCACCAGACTTCACGCAGTTGATAGAGCGTGGGATCACCTGCTCAACATACTCACCTGGGCCCATATATCTATATATATATATTAAACAGGTAAACCTACACACTCCATTCAATTGGGCTTTTCTACCATTTAGATTGTATACCATTTATCTTACCAATCAAAGTCACCATTACCTATAGTCCTACAGGATCAAGGGATTTAGAAAGTTATAGATAGCAAATATAACATTTAGCATTTCATAAATAACCACAAACTCAGGAATGTTTTTAAATATTGATCTAAGTAAAATTTTGGTAAGCTTATAAACCATGAATATCAGATTAACTTCTTGTTCTTTAGAAAAAATGCAGAATTTTGGAAAATAAACAATTGCGAAATGCATTAGAGAAATAATATGTCATTATGTTTTAGACAGAGGGTGGGTAAGAGAAAAGGGAAAACAGTACACATGACAAATCCACACTTTACAGTTTCCTATTTCGGTGTGATGACCAATCCTGGTCACGGAGTAAGCCAAAGAATAAGAATCTCAAGAACAGATGCCCGCAGGTAAGAACAGGTGCAAGCCAAAAATCAGAACCAGGACAGGATACGGATTAAATTGGATCAGGACAGGACCACCACAGTCTAAGACTCCAACCAGAGTTAAAGTTCAGAACTGCAGCTAACAGTCGAATCCCCATTGGGTCATCGATCTCCTTCCCAATAACCCAGATTGGGTTATCGAATCTTCTGACAGAGTGCTCCGCCAGAAACTCTGCTCTTGATCACCTATTGAGTGCTTTGGGTCAGTTACAGGTCAGCTATTCGGACAAGTCGGACAATCTAACTAACTAAGCCTACCCAAGTTATACTATTTTTCAGGTTGGTGTACCACCCCCAAATGTTGCAAATGTGTGAATCCCACAATTTTATTGGACAAGAACGAGGAGTAGCCATCACATCACATTTTCGTACAGTCAACTTGTCAATCATGTATTCATGACATCCCCTACCATAACTTTATCAACCTGTGTTCTTTTTATTCCTCCCGGTAGTGAAAAGTATCAATGTTTTTATTTAAAAGACAATGCTATCAATTCAGATTCCTCTGTCAAGGCAAAGAGTTCATTCTTCTCCGTCTTCCTTGTCCGTCTTTGCCATGATTCAAGGCTACGGCTTCTGTAACTTCAGGACTTGCTGCGCAGTCGCAGTTTCTCCAAAGATGGAGTTCAGCAAAGCATTTAGGCCCATTTCGGTTTTACATGTAAAAATAGAAAAAAACGTTTTAGAGACACAGAATAAATGAATACACTGTATCCCACTTCTTTCTACTCTACTCCCATTATTTTATTTTATACTATTGCGTTAGGGATTATTGCAAAACAGACACCTTAGCAAAGCAGCGGTGCAAGTTTCTTGCATGTTGGGACACATAACTGCATTTTAGTTTTATTTCCCAGAAGCAAAGGTTTTTCCCTCCAAGCATATCACGTGGGCATGACAGACGCATGCGCAGTAGAAAATCCAGAGTAGCAGCAGCCATTTTAATGCAAGCGGATTATCATTAGTAAAAGCACATTGACAAGCTTCCCTTCTATACCTAATATGTTGTGAAATGCAATATTAATAAGACAAAAACATGTTAGTTAGTATATTAATGTTATTACAAGAGGGTTGAGTACAAACAAGTCACTTTACGTGTAAAACCTTGCTCCATCTATAATGTGGCATCTACACTGGTTCGGTGAGTTGTAGTTTTGCAATGAATGGTGTCGATAATGTATTAGGACACCACATTGTCGCACTGCTCTCTGCGCAATGACATGCTCAGAATGCAACGAGTTTAGTACAGTCAAAGTGGTACTTCACCAGACTTTACTCAGTGAACACTACATTTCCCATGAGCCTTCATGATATTGTAGTCTACTGATGCGGTGTCTACGGAGCTAATTGAGACTACGTTTTCCAACATTCCCACTGCGTGGTGACACGCTCAAGACGCAAAAAAAATTAGTGAAGCCAGTTGCATCCACTTCTATAGTTAGGCCCGTAGTTAAGAACAAGGACTGTTTTCCTGGGCTTGCCCCGTCCTAGACCAACACATTGTATCCAGTGCGATAGATGGGTGGGAAGATACCAGTATCTCATTAAATTGCTTGGAACATGTTTGGTGCAAGATGGGCACATTACTAGTATTACTATTCTTGTGCTCTTTTGCCTGAGATTGCTACAGCGTTCATTAGACCCCGCAATATGTAAATTAACTAGGGCATAATACCCTAAAAAAGGGCAATTTCTATAAAATCACATGCGCTATCTTCACCTTTCATCTATCTGTCAGATTCAGACTTATTGTGAGTTGATTTTAAGCAGGTGTTAAATTGATTGAGGGTTTATTGAAACAGTTCCATGAATCCAGATTTTTTCCTCCCCACAGAGCGGTGCCTCACGCTCTGAGCTGCTGCCAGGAGTGGTGAGGACTTTGCCCGTATATGAACGGGTAAGAAAATTAACTTTAAAAATATCTTGACTGCACAAATATTTAAGAAATCATAGGAACATATATGGTGAAATAATTCCTTTAGTGATACAACATTTTTTATGGGTACATACTTACATGATTGAGGTATTAACGTGAAATAGAATGTCACTGTGTTTATTTTTTCTCCGGTGACAAGATGAATCCTGTAGATTCTTCACAATGAAGACCACTATATTCGTGTCAGTATCATTTTTGCTTTCAAATTGATCCTTGTATAAGTATTATACACCTGCGGATTTCATATGTTTATGAAAGTTCACTGAATTTGGCAGAGAAAATGAGCAACAGAATTTTCCTGCCGAAATACCTGAACTCTCCAGCGAGGGGTCTCGGGGGAAAAACTACCTGACTGCCGACCTCTCGTAATGATAGTAAGTCAGTCTGGGAACATGTGGAACAAGCGCTGCTCCATGCTGGAACTCCTGACAGAAAAAAGTAATGCGCAGATTCCAAATACTGTTTACTCATCCAGATAGACGGTTGAAGAGCGCAGGGCGCTGGTAGCAGGAGCGTGATAACCGTAATGCTTCTCTTCAACAAAACCAACCAGAATGCTAACGTGTAACTCAATAGGCGTCCACGATATTGGATTTCCGCTGAGAGAGGCTGCAGTAAAATTACCTAATTAATTCTGAAACCTCTTGGCTGTGAGTTGACTCCATGTAATCAGCGATTTCTTCTGCAAAGTATATTGCCCAGACCTGAGACTGGGATGAATAGGGCTACATTTAAGGCAACATTGCCCAGTCCTGACACAGAGGCTCTGGTTGATGCCTGTTCCGACACTGCTGTACTCAACAGGACACATGATGTGGGACTGCGTGATTAGGCTGATGGGGGAGTGACTGACCAGGTTGTACTACATTAGTAAGTTTAGTGTTTAGAATCATGTTAGATCTGCCAACAATAAGTGCAATAGGTTTAGAAAGATGTAAGATTGGAAACAAGCTCGGCCTACCTTTCCATCCAATTGGGTGTATGTACTGTATTGACACTTGACAGATCAGCCATATGTTTTGACATCATTTTAATGTGGTGTTCATACATATTGTTGGACAATTTCCAGATATCCACACTAGATAAAGTGATTTGCCATGCTAAATATGATACGGCACACTTTAAACTCTATTCACTTTTGCTTAGTAGATATCAATGTGTAGGGGAATGTGTCTTTCTTACCAACAGCAATGTCTGCGTCAGTTCAGATGCTCATAATGACCGATGATGTATAGTAGAGGGATGACATGCGTGATGAGCTCCATAGCTGCACACCAGAGGCCATAGGAAGTGTGTTGTGCCAATTTTTGGACTTGAAATATTCCCCTTCCACCTGCTCTGATGAGTTGGTTGGACCAAAAGAGAAGGCATTTCAGAAATACTCATTGTAATAGGGCTAATAGGGTTGAAGGGTCGAAACTGGCTCCGATCGGCTCCATAAAGCCTATCCGAGAGCTTTGTGGTCAGAATTTCCAGTCGGAGTTGGAGGAACTGCATTGGTCGGTAAGCAATGGGAATTTGGGCATCATAATACTGTGGTCAGAGCAACCGCATGCGAAGCGACTTCTGTCGATCTGACAACCCCGACTGGGCCTCGGAGGCACTTCAACCCGACATCTTAATCAGCCCCATAGTGTAAAAGTGGTGGAATATGGATGCTGCCGTAGGCGTTCCACAGCAACACCCATGATTTTGACATTGACCATATTAACAAGGGTGGCGTAAATATGGCACAGTGCCAAAATTGAGACCAGAATAAACCTGGTCTTAACAGGCGCCATGAGGAGAAATGCATTATTTCTCATCATTTTTGCTGTTTGCATGTGTGCTGCATTGTGCAGCACACAGAAACAGCAAAGCACCATGCATGAGTGTTTATGTGCAGGAAGGTGTCCCTTCCTGCACTTAAACAATCATTTTAAAAATAATGAGTTGCAACTTCCTTGTGTGCTGCACAAAGCAGCATACATAGAAGTTACAAATCACCATTAAGATTGTTTATGTGCAGGAAGGGAGACCTTCCTGCGCATACACAATTATTCCCCACAACGCAGGCACCCTTGCACTATGGTGCAAAGGTGCCTGTTTTGGTGCTAGGCAGCTAAATTTAGCGCCAACGCAGTGGGAAATGAAGGACTGCACCGTATTGTTGTAAATACGGTGCAGCCCTGCATTTCAGAAGTAGCATAGTGCAGAGTTAGGCCAAGAAGGCTAATGCCACGCTCCCTCATTTTCTCGTAAATATGCCCTTATATTCCTTTGTAACATGGGCTGAACACTCAATGGACTTACATAAGCACTGCCTCCCAAAAGCATTGTGCTATTCTGCACAAACAAGCCATATGAATACAATCACCATCCTCTGTTTCACATTGAGACAGGGATTCAGTCTGTCCAGGTTAATTTTGTGTAGTATTTTAGGAGTTAAATAAATCCAAAATAGGTATTCAAATTGGATCATTTTAAAGATAGTGTTACACGAAACCATCCTGATTTGACTGCAAACATGTTCCTACTCCAGATCCGATACCAATATCTTCTTTCCTCTTCCCATTTCTGTTTCACAGGGATCGGGGTACGCATGCAGTCTGCAACCTGCACCATATATAAGGCAGAGATTGCATGTTTGCCGCCAGTCAAATGCAGAAATGTTCCCTGAATTTTTAGGTTCAACACCACCATGATGAACAGTAGTTAATTCAACTTTTGTGGAGACATCCAACTCTATGTCTCCACAGCACTTGCTATATGACAATTTCTATCAAGATCAAAAAGAAAATGAAACTCCAAAAATCAACAAACATTTTATGCAAAAAAATAATAAAACTATTGTTTGTTTCTTCTTGTTTTCCCTGTAATGATTACAATTAAGAAATCCCCCAAAAATAAAATAATTTTAAGCAGCTCTCTTGGTCACTTTAAAAAGTTTATAACCTAAAACTAATTTCTTTAGCTGGGTTCTTTTGCAAAGTACGGTTTAATGTCACCACTGTCAAACGGTTTCAAAAGTTCTAGGTGGTTCTTCTTATTTTAGCTCAATTTCAAAAATGAATTGGCAACAGTGTATTGGACTTCAATGCTCCGTATCTGTCTCTTCTTCATACACAGATGCTAAGTATACCCATACTCTCTGAAATTCTTTCTCACTGGTCTTTTCTCAGCTGGAGACTCACTTTCATTGCTCTGAATCCGTTTTAATCACTTCAAAATCTTCTTTAATTGACTTTAGACTTTCATTCAGTCAATGGTTTCCTTTGCAGGTTTTTCTTTAATGCTGCAGTGCCTCAACTGCTGTACCTTTACTTGTGACCACTGCTGAATCTTCTCCACTCACTGATGGACTTTTGATTTGATCTCAAGACTCAAAGTTTCAAAAGGACCATTCACTGATCAGATCAGAGACAATTTCTTCTGTCTGATACTTGTGACTTTGCAACAAGCTGTTTATTCTGACTTTCCATTTGAAACTGGCCTCCACTATTGGTACCTTCACCAGGATCCTGACTTTCATCAGCAACAACATTTTCTTCACACCCCTCTAGATCCTCACTGTGAACGTGAGCTTGACTCTGTGAATCAGTGGTTGTTGTTTCCACTGTTTGTGTGTGTGGCGTGCATCTATTGGGGGACTCCAGCATACTTCACAGCAATGTTAATCACAAGTATGACTTGGAATGGGCCACAGATTTCATCATATCTTCAAAACCTTTGCAGTAACTAGAGCAATGTCATCAGCCATTGAAACAAGTGTAGCTGTAGGAGTATAGGCCAGTCTCATTGCACGCAAATTTACACTTCATGGGGCGAGAGGGATCGCATCTGGCCTTTTCAAACTAGTAGATGCTTACACTTTGGACAGCCTGTTTTTGTTGGTCCCATTGATCCGCTTCACAATACCAGATGATTGATGATGATAACTACAATGGAACCATTTATCAATCTGGGGACCTATACAAATCAATTTGAAAGTTTCATTTTTTAAATGGGAGCCACGATTTGTCTCCATTGAAGTCGGAAGGCCAAAATTAAATCCCTCAACAAAATCTTGGTAAACATAACAAGATGATGGATAGAGAGCTGATACTTTTCAAACACTCATTCTCAGTCAAGAAATCTGGGCTAAACACATTGTTCAGCATTCTGTCCATCATTTGCTTGCACAGCATTTCTCACCCTGGGGGATGGGTATGCCCTGGCGTGGGTCCTGTCACTGTTATGCCACTGGATTCAAGCTAGTCTAGCTGATGAGGGGTGATACTGGTCCCAGGAACCTTGTTTCTGCTTAAGGGAGTACCTGGCTTTGCAGTTTGGATTAAACCATGGGGAGCAGGACCAAGACTGAGTTGCATAAGGCTGGGTCAAAACTGGGGTGGCATGGTGAGCAATAGAATGATGGAGTTAACCCAGAGCTCTTTAATGGTGGTGAATGCTTAATTTGTTCAGCATTCCATCTCTCAATCGTTTGCACATCACTCAAGAAAAGCTTTGCAACTGTCATGCTATCTGATCTTTGGCTGAGTTAGGCCTCAACTCATTTAGAGAATAGGCAGCTACATCTTCTGCAATACTTATGAATTTTAAATGTGATCAATACTTATTGAAAGTTTTACAGTCCTGGTGTTTCTCCCTGGATGTGAAGGATTGCATAAATACCTAGCTATGCATTTTAACATTGAATCGGGTAAAATATATTTATACTCAAGTGTAATTCAAACATCTTGATAATTCTTTTTGTAATCTTATTCTCTGGGACTTCCTCTTGGAGGGCCCTCAATTCACCCAAGAAAGTCTGTGTTGGATTTCAACAAGAAACTATGATCTTTCAGCCCCCTGACCATCCGCCCACCATCCTATTGTGGCAGGCAGATGATCGGGGGCTGAAAGACAATCCAACACTAATCCGACGGGCTCAATGAGCCCTACTGATTGTGGGAAGGTCTGTAATGCCTACAATGGTGGTAGTGCCACCGTAGGCATTTGAATGCCAGTTTCCGCTGACCCTTTCAAGGTGGTGAATCGCCATGAAAAGGCTGGTGTAAAGGGAAATTGGGGGCCTCAAGTGGGTCCCCTTATCCCCTGGTCTCCAGCCATTGGAGGTACCTATGTTGCCCCCTACATATCCCTTCACCATGTGGGAGGGAAAGCATGGTGCGTACCAAATAGTTCCAGGTATATGCAGACTGTGTGGTTTTTGGACTGCAGCATTTGCTGCAGCATGCAGCACACACCGCTACACAAAAAGTACACTTTTCAACCACCTTGAAGGCTGTGGCAACGTAATACAGGGTGGGGGACCGCCAACAGCTTGTCTGACGGTGCCATACCTGATAGAATTGCGGTCGGACATGAGTCAGGCCGCCATCATGATCAGCTCCTAAGCCAAAGATAATAAGTAATTACATACCCATCTCTTTATTACATGCGGTTAGCAACATTTTTGGATAAATAATCTATACAAATATTACATATTATTTGGAAATTAATAACATTCTTCATCCTACCCAGACAGGTTTTTGTGCTGGGTATACTACTGAAACAGCTCATTTGAGGGCCACAGAATTCTAAAAAATGAACATGGATCATGGTGTATCAGCAGCACTGATCCTTCTGGATTTGAGTGCTGCTTTTGATACGGTCTCCTACCCTATTCTCTCCTTCGACTCGAAGAAGCTGGTATCACAGGAACAGCCCTTAGGTGCTTGCCTCATTCTTGGACAAGTGCAATTTTCAGGTAAATGAGGGCCCATTTATGTCATCTAGCCATCAGTTGCTTTGTAGAGTTCTGCAGGGCTCAACGCTTTTTAACATTTATAACTGCCCATTGGTAGACATCATTTGTTCCTACAGCCTGAAGATGGTATCCTATGCAGACTATACCCAGTCAATTGTCACATTAGCACCAGACATGGACACCATTGCCACTGGGCATAATAGATGTCTGGAAAAGGTATATAAATGGATGGCAGCCAGTTGCCTAAAGATGAATAAGTTATTGATACTAGGGAACAAACCAACGCTGTGGGATCATATTATTTGGTCATCTTCCCTAGGTGAACGCCCAGTCCCCAAGTCAGAAGTAAAAAGTCTACGGATGAGTCTTGACAATCAGCGAACCATGGCCTCCCAAGCAAAAAAAGGTGGCTGGGAGCTGTTTATGGCCTTTTAAAAGCCCTGAGAACGATGCTGAAATGGCTCCAAATAAAGACGCACAGAACTGTGATTCAAGGTTGCGCCATGATTGAGGCAATTTGCTTTTTTAGGTAGTATAAATCAGTGATTAAAAACGTCATATGATTCAGAACGCAGCTATTCCGAAAATACGTTCAGCAGATGCTGCGTCAAGACTTTTCACTGGGTGCCTCTAAGCTGCAGGGTACGATTTAAGGCTTTATGCATTATTTATTTTGCAAAGCATAATACAAGACCTCAGGTTCTTTGGTAATTGGCCACAATTTATCAGGCTAAAAAGGACTTAATGGCACATAATCTTGAGTTGTTCCTTGTCCCAGGAATCAAGAGAGCCAGGAGTGGGGGTCGGTCTTTAACCTACCTTGCACCCAAGCTTTGGAATGCTCTGCCACTAACCTCTCATGACAGTAAAATAAAAGAAAATCCGTATTGTAGTCAGGCATTCCAAGGGTGTGTGCATTGTGCAATTTTCCCCTCAAAACTTGGTTGATATATAGGCAATCACGATTAAATGGTACCAGGTCCCTGACATCAATGTGGGTTAGCCTTACTAAAGGCTCTGCAATCAAGTAAAAGTTTGGAATCCATTGATGGCAGAAGACAACAATTCCCAAGAGCCTCCTCACCACCGTCTAGGTGATAGGAGGATTCATCTTTAGAATTCAAAAGCACATTCCTTTGAGACTGTTCTTGCCTCTTTCTCATTGAGATGACTAATATAACTCACTTCATTATTACAGTGCTGCATCTTTGTGGAGAAAACCCTGTGACCGTTGTCAGCTAGATGATTCACTAGTACAATCGTATAACGTTTACAGTGTTCTTTTTGCTTATGTGCCACCAATAGGTCTTCTAAATATTGAACCCGGACTAAGTTATAGGGAAACTGCAAATAGTTAAAATCTTTTTTAAGGATCTGATTAAAAATTAAAGGACTGTCAGCATGCCCCTGCGGGTTTCAACACCAAACAAACTTTATTTTGGAACTGGAACGCAAAAAGATATTGACATTCCTCAGGCAGACAAATGGAGAAGAAAGCTTGGCATAAGTTAGGCTTCAGTTCTACCGGCCAACATACAATCGCTATTTCATTTATTTTTCAAAGGTTGTGAACAATTATCCATTAACCATTCATTTATTTATTGGCCATCATAGGAGCAGCAACAGCTGTGACAGCTCTCCTTGTAACACAGGACGTGCATCCATTTTAAATAAACAAAACAGCAGCAAAACGCCTGCCACTAGAGCCAGCATTAAAGGAAATCCACCAAAAGGGATGGAAAAGATAGAATGAAAAAAGTCCGGAAAGACGCCAAAAATAGCTTGAAAAGAAGTTACAAGGCCACCGCTTACAACTTAAAAAAAAGTGTGCCAGCCCCGTGGTGGAGGATGCGTTAAAGATTGTGTGAATTAATTCATTGAAATGCAAGGGCAAATCAGAATTTAATAAAGCATGCACCTCTGTGCAGGTGTTTGCCACGTGACGGACGAATGTGAGAGCAGATGTGAGAGCAACTTCTTTCTGGGACAATAGACCTCTTATGCGACTCATCTTATTGAATGCTGCTTTCAAGGTCGGAATCGTGGGCCAGATAGAAACATCAAGTTTCCCATGCAGGGGTGGATACATTACGTTTTTACAGCAAACCACACGCTCACTGACGGTAACAGCATAACCAATTCCTGCTCCTAACCCACAACAATCTTCATTATTTAAAAGTAAATAACTCCCGTATGCCAGTAATGAGAATGTGGGCACGATAGCAGGCACAGGTGTACCTTTCAAAACACATGCTAAATTCGTCTTGTTCTGGTTACAAGAGCTATGCAACTGGATTTGTCTGCACATTAATGAATGATCTGGTGCCTCGGTGCATTCTTCACCATTTAAATAAACTTCTTTACCCTCCCTAAGGCACCTATAGGTAAACGGAAGCGACCAAGCTAAATGGAGATAAGCAGTGCCTAGAGGCTCATATCGACCAATGGCATAGTACTTCATACAGCCTTCGAACTTGAACAGTGAGAATGGGAGAGATATCAACCAGTGGATAAGCCACATTGCTGAATTGGCTTCAGCCACTGAAAACGGTAAAGGTTCTAACTTTTCAATGTGTAACATGGAAAAAGTGGCATCTTTCATTAACATTAAACGCTGCTTGTCAGTCAAATTAAATAGTGCAAACAAAGACGAGGTATTCATATAATGCCATGTCACCTTGCCAGCCTTCAGGGTCTGCAATGTCCAAGCAAACTGCATAATAGAACACAATTGATTCTGACCATGATACAAAACAGACATTTCATCCTGTACAATATCAACAACAGATTAAACAATATTATCTAAGGTGTAAATGCGGGAAGAGAGTGTGTTATTGCTGTTATCCAGAACTGCTAGGACTTTCTCTAAATTAGCCTGATCTATAGCTCTAATGCAGATAGCCGCCTCAATCTGGGACATTTTCCAGACCTCTTTGTAAATAGCATATATCCATCTTTTAGATCTGCCGGTAGCCGGGCCTTACATAAAATCATTCAGATCAAAATCATCAGTCAGTTTAGATAAATGCAGCTTAACTGATGGCAACTTGGAATGTTTGAGCCAATTCTGACATAATTTGCCTACAGAATAGGTAGTTGCAGAATGGCCACTCTCAAAACGGGGATCCACCCTGACCTGTGTATAGCCAGGAGCCAAACCCAGAAAACGATGCTGGCATGAATCAGCACTTCTGTGCCAGAGCAACCAACCCTTGGGATCCAAACTGGATATGTTAAAGGAAGAATTTAGCAACAGAGTTTGAAAATCTCTGATCGAAAACTTAGTGGCATTATCCCAACCGGAGAATTCTTCCATTTCAGGGAAAGAAGGAGCATTTCATTTTTTAATAGTAGCCAAGCCAAAGCAAGTTGTCTGTGAAATAGTCGAATTCAAAAACAACATGTGGTTCGGGATGAGACATGCACGGTGCAAAGCCTCGGTGCCTTTTACTTTCCAACTCTTAGAACTCCAAACACATTTAAGATCAATGGTATCCTTCCACAACTCATAGCCCCAACAGCCAATTGGTCTAGAAAGGACTTCGAATACAATAATTTTGTGACGATAAGTCTAACCTTGGATGCAGACTTTTCTGTCATTTTAAAATAAAATGCATTGGGATTTGACTGATTACAATCAGTAAAATAAGTGAACCTTTTCAAAAGGGAAGCAGAACTGCCTTGCACAGGAGCCAGACAATGTTCCCATTGTGTATAATTAACAGTATTCCTCCTGGTATTAGCTTTATGCAGGTAGTGATTGCCAAAATGTTGGAAACAATACAAATCACCATAATTAGCAGATTCTAAATAAAAATCTTCACCATCAAAGGCAGCATAATACTTCAAATCAGAAAACAATGCTTCTACGGCCTGAACATGCCAATCATCAGAACGTATATTCTGTTTAATCACATCCCCCATATAAAGTCTAAGCACATTAGGGACATTTATAACGTCAGTGGGGCCATGGATTTGAAATTTAAAAGCATCCCACACAATCCCATCTAAGATGGGCCAAGCAGTTATATTAACATAAGCCAGGTCACTCTTCAATCTGTTTGATGAGGAATGGGGAGCCAATGTTCCATCAAAAAGTCTAATACCAGTTCTCTCCTCGACATAGTGTCCGTTGACAAGGTGAAAAAAATACACCACAAAGCCAATTGACATGAACAGGTAAATCGAAAAAAGCCCCAAACAAATGTAGGTCCAAGGTGGAATCAAATTTTTTTTTTTTTAAAGTGTTGCCAAAACAGAAAATTTTGAAGGGGTCTTCGATGTGTGAGAGTCAGTGTCAAATGAAAATCTGGATTATGTAGCTAAATGAGTTTTCAAATTAGGCATCGATAAGTCGGTGGGGTAAGTATAGTCAGTGTCATTATGGTTAGCACCAGGCAGTGAACTCAATAAAGGACTTGAAACTGCAGGCATCTCAAGGGCAACATCAGGCCTGGGATCAGAAGCCGGGGCCAAAACAGAATTTCTCAAACTCCCTGGACATGAGACCGCCGAGGTCATACTAAGAAGAATCGGACACTCTGTGTATTTTGACATTGTCAATGGAGATATACCTCTTTTCTTAACGACCTGGAAGTGGTGGTAAAATGAATGTTATTGTGGCCTTCACTCCAAGCACAGGAACCGGAGCTCGATACGAGGGACCAAACTCCTTCTTGTTGTCGATCTTCTCTCAAACCAGTCCTCCAACTTGGGGTAGCCAGCCAACACCCGAAATCTGCAATGCAGCTTCTGATGTGCAGGGCCAATGTTACTTTGAAAGATTGTCTCTTGTCTTTTTTAGATCCTGTAAAACATTGCAATGTTCATCTACGTCAAAGGAGGCAGCAACAGCCGCCAAGTCTAGACCGTCAAGGTCCGGGGCAAATATCTTGATACCAAAGAGCATTTCGTATGGGGTCCGCCCACCCAGAGACCTTCTAGGGAGATTATTAAGGGCACGCTACATGCTATTGAGGTGGGCTAGCCAATTCCTGCCAGTGCCTATAACCCTAGGTGTCAAAGACTGCTGTAAGTCTCCGTTCATTAGTTCCACAACACTATTACCCTCAGGCCTGTATGGAGATGAAAACTTGACTTGGACCCCCAACGAAGCCATGGCATCCTTATACGCCTTGGAGGCTAAAGCAGGACCCTGGTCTGAATGGAAGGTGCCACAGGCAAAAATCCCTACAAAGACACGCAAGTCTCTTATGACAGTTGGCGGTGAGGCCATACCCACACAAAGAGTGTGCATGAATCAACTGCTACTAAGATGTACTTATACGCAGTATCAGAAGAAAAGGGACTGCAGTGATCTAAATAAACACAACCAAGTGGTTAATTAGAAATGTACAACTGTGTCTGGGTGGGATGCGCAGCAGTTGAAGGTTTAATCTGCTGGCAAATGTCACAATGAAGGACATAATCACGCGTCTGTGTGTACAGTCCCCGCCACCAGAAACGTCATTGCAACTGAGAAACAGTAGCCGAAACGCCCGCATGCGCAGACGCAACACCTTCATTAGCAGGTGTAATCAGTGTGGGCCTGCGGTCCGTGTTGGGAATAAACCGTTCACCAAAGTCAGGTATACTTCGAAGGGAACCCCTCAGGATATTTCCTTCCCTTCTCAGTGGCAGCAACAGCTGCTAAGATGTCATCATCAATCTTACTTTTGGAACGTGTAACTGCTGCAACCAAACATGTCGATACTGCTGTTTTTGTGGCTTCATCAGCCAAAGAATGCCCGACAGCATGTACTCCAAAGCGCTGATGACGAGAGTGTGAATTACATACATGAGAGGCAACGGCTCTTTAAGCTCAGCCACTCGAACCCAGATTTATGTTTTATTGTGCTACCCTTGGAATCACGAAAAATATTCTAAATTAAAAAATGCAGATTCTCTTCGTAAGACTGGACACAGTAGTAAGAATCACTCACAATACGAGTCGTCACACTAGGATCAGCGTACTCCAATGCAAGCATCAGAGCACGGAGCTCTGCCAATTGTGCGGTACAGTCCCCTAAAGTCTGCGTGTGCACGACTTTGGACTTGAATTCATCATTCACTATGGTACCTACCACAATAGCGCAAGCGGAAACGTATGCATGCTTAGACCAATGCGCATCTTGTGCCAAACCATCAGTGTAAATGATACAATGGAAATTCTTCCAAGGACGCATAGTCAATGGCGCAGGATGAACAAATTCATACTGCAAAAACTCCTGTGACTGTAAGAAGGCATCAAAAATAAACGTGACATCGGGGCACGTCAAAGATGCTGCCAATTGTATCCACCGAGGGTGCAAAGATTTAGAATTTGGTACACTGGCTTTTGTCACTGCCTCCAGAGCAGGATACGGGGTAACAACCAACATGCGTTTTCCATGCGACAGTGCACGTTCTTTGAGAATTGCCATCTGCACTGCTGTCAAAACTTTTTCCACAGTGGAAAACCGTATTTCAGCCGAAGTGTACAAGTGTGACTTGTAAGCAATAGGTACTGTGTCTCCCTCATTAAAAGTAAGGTATGTGAAACCCACCACCCCAGGGATGATTCTTATCACCAGGTTGGTGCGGTTATCACGAGTCAGTAAGAATTTAGATTCTAAAATATCAGCCTGCAAAGATTGCAAAATAGCTGAATGTTCTGGCAGCCCGCAAAATTTGGTAAAATTTGGTTGTATCAAAGAATACAAAGGTTTGATACGCTGGGCATATTCGGGAATGTAAGTACGCCCGATGGTTGATGGAATGTTGGGCCGGATGCTGGTGAGGCTGCAGTTCCAGCAGGAGAAGGGCCCTTGGGTGCGCTTCGGGGCGGCCATGTAGCAGGTGCGTGCTTGTCAGGTGTTGAGTGCGTGGAGGGTGCTGGAGTTGTATCAGAGACGGGCACAGTGTCAGTCACGGGGGCCAGAGGTTCTGGCGCTCGGGGCAGTCCAGGTGCCGACGGGTGCAGACGGGCTTGCCTTAGGCACAGCGGTTGCCATTTGAAGGGGAGACGGAGAGACAATGAGCTGGGAGGCAGGAGCAGGAGGGGAGGGGTCAGGGATAGCGGTGACACCGGCAGGAAGCAGAATGGAAACACAAAAAGAAGAAAATTATAGCAGCAGTCAGTGAGAATAGATTAAGAATAAATTAAACCAGAACCAGAACAGAGGCAAAATAGCAGGAACCCTGTACAGGAGGTCTGTCTGGGTGCGAGGTGGCACAGAGCCCTGTTGAGTTGCTGGGGAGCTGGAGGGAGGAGTGAGATTCTTCGACCAAGGTCTGAGGACTCACCTCAGAAAACAATTGCACAGGCCATGTCAATGAACACAAATAAAGGAAGTAAAAATGTAAATAAGAAAAAATCAGTAAGTTAAAAGAAAACAAATATTGCAAACAATAAAAATAAGACCAGTATCTCTGTTTCACTTGTCACATTCAATTCACACTAAAGCAGACTCCTGTCCAGAGGCAATCTACTTTTGGCTAGTGTATTTACTCTTGTGCACCAAAGGGCAAATGTCCCCAACCTAAATTAGGCACACAAACCCCTGAAAAGGAAAACGTGTTAATGCAGAAAAAGTCCCTGTGTCGTGTCTTGAAAGTCACTGTGTCTTTTTGTTGATAAGTTCAACAATAGTATTGTGAGATTTTGGATTTCTGCCACTTCGATAATCAAACCAACACATAATTAATCAAAACTTCTCTAACCCAAATCACAAATAAGAATAGTACATCAAAATCACAGTAATCAAACCTCCAATTCAACCCAGAATCAACATTGCATAATCAAATACCTCACTCACAGCATAACAATCATCACTCAGCAAGGACCTCAATATTCAGTACCACACAGGAAAACTCTCATTCACCAAAATGCCACCATACTCATCTGACTCTATAAATACTTATAATCCGACTTGTTCAGGAGCAGCAACACGAACCAAGAACACAGCAAAATCCACTAGGATCAGCTGACTAGTTGAAATGATTTATTACAAAAGTTCTAAAATGCAGAACAGAATAATCGCCATGAAGGTTCTCAGAAAATATGGCATTACAGAGAAGTGTGCAATCAAAAGTATTCTAAGTTCTAAGTGGGCAGCAACACCAAGACAGAAACAGACAGCATCCCTTGTAGCATTAGGGAAAGCTCTCTCCGCCCCCCAAAACCGAGTTTTTTTTTATATTATCTTCAAATTGGAAATTACTAAAACTGGTGAATCATCATGGTATAATAAAATGTGTTGCTTTCTCTGCAAATCACAGCAGAACTTTAATAAGTGTCATATTGTCATAGAACCTAAGAACTATCCTTCTACATGAATATTTATTTTGAAAACTCTATACTAATGCCATCCGGAGATGGAGGGACAAACTAGATCCGTGAACAGCAGGTTATTATGAATGAATAGTATACAGTGAGCTAATGGAACACATTTGAATTAAAGTTACAGCTTGGAGACAAGGCTTGGGAGTGTTCATTGAGGTCAGGAAGAAATATACCCATGGAACTAAACAAACAAACATGATTCTGCTTGACTGCAGAAATAACAGATATTGAAATGTACAGGGAAAAGGCATCCATTTTGAACAGTATGACCGCTAGGCCCAAATCGAGGCCTATTTAACAAAGGACTGGAAAACAGTCTTCTATATGTCATGGGAAATTAGTTTTAAAGACAATAGTACAATATTTGCGTGTACATAAGTCATTGAGTGTAAAATCACATTCTGTATTATGTTCATGCTGCACAAAAATATGAATGCATAATATTTCTAACAACAGGTAGGAGATAATTACTAATGGACTAAAAGATGTATACTTGAATCCATTGTATAGAGGCTGTGGGAAATGTATCACCAGTTCAGGATCATTTTGATTATCCTGGGATTTAGAATGTGCCGGCAAAATTAAACAGTCCCACATCATTGCCAGTTTGGATGGAGTTCAATGCACTGCTACTTGAGACCACTAGAGTTGGTGCAAGTATCTGTGGCAAGTGTTGTGTGCAAAGTCTTTAAAGTCTTTCAAGTCTTTCAAGTAAATATTTCCTTGTGAATGGTCACGTTGGTCAATTATGCATGTCTTGCATGCCTTTAATTGTTTGCAGTATTTATGATGTAAAAACCACTAGCATTGGGGCACTGATTTCTAAACACCCTTGTGTACCTGGTAAATGTATTAATGAATAACTATGCTATTAGATAAACATGTTTTAGCCTGGGTATTATACTAGTGACGTAACCCGTACATACCTCTTCTAAATAAAGGAGCTTGTCTACTTTCAGGTGAGAATGTGGCCCTGGGTGGTCGAGCCACCCAATCAAGTACTCTTTCTGGAAATTGGAATCTCCTAGGTTATCTGGGGCTTGCATACAACGCAATAGATGGAAATCAGGATGCCGATTATTTGCATGGATCCTGCTCCCGTACAAATGATGAGCTTAGTCCCTGGTGGAGGGTGGATTTATTGAGAAAATATAAAGTGGAATCCATTTCTATCACCTCCAGAAAGGAGGCATCGGAAAGTCTGAATGGAGCAGAAATTCTCATTGGGAATTCATTGAGGAACCATGGAAATATCAACGAAAGGTAGAGTTAAAAGTTTGTTCACTTTTAGTTGCCATTTACACATAACAGATGCGTGGTAGTTAGATCTGTGTCATGATATCTGAATTCCAATGTTTGCAGCTTCAAACCTACTTTCAAAGAGAGTAATTCATACAGTCTCTAACTTGAAATTAAGTATTTCCTGTCCCACATACACAATTTAAATGAATAGTTTGTGAAAAAAGCAGATCTCATATACTAGACACACTTCAGGCCATCAGTACTGGTTTAGGAGCTGTACCCTAATTTTCAAGAGTTCAACTCATTATTTCCTTTATTACAATAATTTTGTTCCATTGTGATCTAGGCTTTCTCATTAGATATGAAGTGGCCTGCTTTATGCCGCTCCACTCACAGGGTATACATTTGGATGCAATTCTCGGAACTGGGCCATATTTTGACAGTTCTATTTCTGTCTAAAGATACTTATAAGAACTAGGCACTTACAAAGTGATTCTGTGGCACGTTTACTTGTTCTAAGAGTAAACCTGACTGAATCTGGCCCCGTTTAAACCTATTGATCAGATCAGATCATATTTTATTGTTTCAGATACTTAAAACCATTTACAATATAACACATTTATAAAAAAGAAAAACAAACAATTGAATACGGACAATCCGCCCAAATTAAAATATAAATACAAAAAAGCATAAAAATGAATTCCTTTTGTTTTAATTGTACTCATATTTGTCATCAAAGATTTACAATCCCACCACCTAATTGCTAAAGTTACAAAATGCCCCTGCTTGTCCCACTTGTTTTGGTGAAGTGCCCCTAAAACAGAATACATTGACTCAAATAGTTTTCTTATCCCTTTCATATTAAAAGTCCGTGTCAGTAGGTTGTTGGATGTAACCACGCATACTATTTCCATGCGCGCCTTTACATTGCTGCCCGTACAGCATGTGCGTCATTACCATGCTTGCATTTTGCACAATAATTTTTACAACGTACATGCCTTCCCCAAACATGCCATGAATGATGTAATATGTGACATCATCAGCAGTGGATTGCGGGTGCGCAAGTTATAGTGAGTACAACTAACTATAATGGGGGGATTTCAATGGTTTTGTATGAGTAAAATGACCAGCTAACTATAACTGGTGTAAGACCTATGTTTTTTTCAGTGAATGTGCAAGGTATTTTAAATGCTAATTCCTAACTTTAACATGTGTCCAACCTATGTTTTTTTCAGTGAATTTGCAACGTTTTTTAAATGCTAATTTGTAACTATAACGTATGTTAAACCTATGTTTTTTTCAGTGAATTTGCAAGGTTTTTTAAATACTATTTTCTAACTATATCAGGTCTGAAACATACGTTTTTTTCAGTGAATTTCCAAAGTTTTTAACATACTAATTTCTGTATCAATTTTTATATTTTTTATATATTTATTTTTCACAAACTGCCTTTGTATATTATAATAGATTGACTGTATCCAGTAATTTGCAATGGCACAGCTAATTTTTATGATTTGGTTAAAGTTGAACAGTATAGTCTACATCTTTAATCAACAATAAACCCTCAAATTTGTTATTTTCCTTTTTTTGTGTGATTTTTTTCAACGTGCGAGCACCGTTTAAATGTTTTTTGGGGCCTTTGGGGTCCTTCTGGGACCCAATGAGAAGGCCTATGGGGTCAGTGAGTCTCTACCCTGCCTCCTTTTCACGTTCTCCACTATTGATTTTAAGTGACTTCTGCCTCGAGGGTGCGCGCAACGTGCTCGCACCTCGCAATTTATTTTTTTTATGTGTTTTTTTGCCCCTCAGGGTCCTTCAAGGACTCCCTGAGAAGGCCTAGGGAGTTAGGGAGTCTCTGCCCTGCCTCCTTTTCACGTTTTTAAAAGCATTTCTGTAAATCGGGTAAAATGTCATATTTGCGCCAGTTGCGCAACATGCGCGCATGCGTGCACGCATGTTGTGCGCACGTAGAGTCATGTGACATCAAAACAAAACTATTGATTGGTTTATAGTAGTTTCTGTTCCAGAACCTTCAAAAACTCCATCCACTTCCCTCACTATCTCTTTTGGTTTCCAGAGAGAGGGATCTCTGCTTTGCTGCACCTATTTGAAAATGGCAGCACAGCACCCTCAGAGCTCATTTGACTCAGACACTGTCATGGTGGAAGATGAGCCACGTTCCAGGAAGCAGAAGGACTCCTTCATTTGGCAGTTTTTCCTTTTCTGGAGGGTGAAAAGAAAGTAAATGCTCCAAAGGTAAAGTTACCATCTGTGGGAGTGTATTGTCAAGAGGAGACCCCAACAAGAAGCACTCCTTCAGTAATTACACAATGATACGGAAAGTGAAGAACGTGCATCCACATAATTATGCACGTGCGAGCAGTAGAGCCCTGGCCAGGGATCTTACAGCTGCTGTGCCCTCCACCTCTTCGGCAGCACAATCTCCCACTTCAAGAGTGCTGGACATCCGTCCAAATTTTTCTAAAGGTCACATTTCTTGCAATGTTTGCAAAGAAATTTTATGTTACGGTGAGAGAGTGTGGACTTGATTGATATTAGGATCTCACAGCACGTATGCCGCCGCAGTTCATTTTTTGTATTTATTATTTTTGTTCCAGTTGAACAATTTTTTGTTACCTGTTTACTTTTTTTTTTAAAAACAACAAAAAAATATAAAATTGTTTAAAAACTAAAAAAAATACAAAACAAAAAAGAAAAAAAAGTTATTTTCAGAACTAACCTCACTTCTCAAAGAAGAGCTATACCTTTTATATACCGTGTCATACTTTTTTTGAATGAATGTGTAGTGTATAAATGAATGACTGAAATGACTGAGTGAAAAAGAGGAAAGGATTGATGGAATGAGTGAGGAAAGGGTAGTATGGTGAGTGAGGAAAGGTGAGTTAAAGAGTGACTGAAACAAGGGGACTAAGGTTAGGGGAGTGAGGTAAGTGGAGAGAAAGAGTAAGAGAAGGGCAGTAAAAAAAGAAAAGTGAGAGAGAAGGAGTGAGAAAAGGGGAGCATGGAACAGAGAGAGAGAAGGGGAGTAAGACATGAAAAGGGAGAAGTAGAGCAGAGTGAAAGGAGTGAAGGTAAGAGACGTGGACTGACGGTGAGGGAAGGGGGGTAATGGAAAGTGAGAGATGGGAAGTGAGGGAGAGAGAAGTGGAGTGAGAGGATGGAGGAACTTAGAAAAGGGGAGTAAGAGAAGGGGAGTAAAGAATGGAGTGAGAGAAGGAGAGCGAGGGGGAGTGAGGAAAAGGGAACTGGAAAGTGAAAGGGTAAAAAATACAGACAGGAGAAAGTGGAGTGGGGAAGGGTAGTGACGGTGAGTGAAGTGCAGTGACACTTAGTAAAAGTGTATGAGGGTGAGGGAAGGGAATGAGAGAGAAGGAAGGAGATTAAGAGAGAGGAAAGGGGACTGAGGGATAAAGTAGGAGTGAAGGAAACAGAAAGAGAAAGACAGGAAAGGTGAGGGAGAGAAAGAGAGTGAGAGAGAAAGAGAGGGAGAGCAAGTGACTGAGAGGGAGTAAGGCGGTTAGACTGAGATAGAGGGAGAGAGGGAGAGAGTACTGAAAGTGAGAGAAGGAGTGTAAAGGTGAATGAAGAGGAGTAAGGATAATGAGGAAAGATGAAGAAAAGGACGGTGAGTAAAAGAGAGAGTGAAGAAAGAGAATGAGAGATAGAGAAATAATAGAGTGATGAAAAGGTATTTTTTGTTTGTCATACTTACCTTATAAATAATGACAAGTTATTTGTACTTTTTATTATAAATATAGTATCTGTGGAGGACCAGAAAACATTGAGTTATAATATATAATTCACAATATAAAAGAAAATAGAAGTGAAAGAAAGAGAAAGGGAAAGAAAGGAAGAGTGAGGGAGAGAGAGAGAGAGAGGGAAAGACTGAGACAGAAAGAGTGGGAGAACAAGTGAGTGACAGAGAGTGAAGTGGTTAGACTGAGTGAGACAGAGGGAGATAGAAAAGGAGTGCAGGGGAGGGAAAGACTAAATGAATGAGAGTTAGCAAAAGGGAATGAGGAAAGGGGAATAAGGGAAGGGTATTGTCGAATGGAGTAAGTGAAAGAGAGTTAGAGTGAGTGACGGAATACAAGCAAGAGAAAGGGAATAGGACTGATGCACAGTGAGGAGAACATGAAGTGGGGGAAGAGGACTCAGATTGAATGAAGGGCAGTGACAGTGAGTGGAGGGATATACGATTGAGGGAAAGGGAGTGATTGAAAAAGAAGCATCTTTATAGAAAGAGAGAGAAAATAAAAGGAAGAGTAGTGAAGAGAGAGGGAGACGATGAAAGAGACAAACAGAAGGATAGTGAGGGAGTGTAAAGGAATAAATCAGTTATTGTGACTGAGACAGAGGAAGATATTTAGAGACAGATGGAGGAAAGGAGAGTGAGGGAGGGAAGAAAGGAAGGGAACTGAGCAAAAGAGAGTGAGGGAGTGAGAGAAGTGGAGTGAGTGAAGGTGAATGAGAGATGAAGTTATCAAAAGAGAGTAAGGGGGAGTGAGAAGAGACTAAGCAAAACAGCAACACAAGGGTAGTGATGGAGGAAGATAGGAAAAAGAAGTGAGAGACAGACAGGGGAAAGAGGGAGTTGGACAAGATGAGTTAGTGTGAAGGAAGAGTACTGATGGAGAGAGAAGGAGTGTAAAGGTGAATGACGGGGAGTAAGTAGAATGAGGGAAGAGGAGTAAGATGAGGAAAGGTAAAGGAGTAAGAGAGAGATTAAAGAATAGGAATGAGAAAAAGAGAAGTAAGAGAGTGAAGTAAAAGTATTTTCTGTTTGTCATACTTACCTTATAAATAATGACAACTTAATAGAATATTTTTTATATAAATATAGTATCTGTGGAAGACAAGAAAAAATTGAGTTATAATATATATTTCATAATAAAAAAGAAAGTAGAATTGAAAAAAAACAGAAAGGGAAAGAAAGAAAGGGTGAGGGAGAAACACAGAGGGAGAGAGTGAGAGAGAAAGAGAGAGAGAGGAAGTGACTGACAGGAAATGAAGTGGTTATACTGAGTGAGACAGAGGGAGAGAGGGAGAGAGAAATGAAGTGAAAGGAGTGAGAGACCAAAGGAATGAGTGTTACCAAAAGGGATTGAGGTACGGGGAATAAGGGAAGGAGATTGAAGGATGGAGTGAGCGAAAGAGTATGAGGGAGAGTGACGGAATGGGTGCAGGAGAAATAGAATGAGAGTGATGCAGAGAGAAGAGACCATGAAGTGGAGGGAGAGGACTCAGATTGAATGAAGGGCAGTGACAGTGAGGGAAGGGATATAAAGGTGAGGGAAGGGGAGTGATGGAAAAAGAAGCATATTAAGAGAAAGGAAAAAGAAGTAAGTGAGAGAGAAGGATTTATGGAAAGAGAGAGAAAAGATAAGGACGACTGGTGGAGAGAGAGGGAGACAGTAAAAGAGAGAAACAGAGGGAGAGTGATGGACTGTGAGGGAGTAAATCAGTTATCGTGACTCACATAGAGGAACAGACTCAGAGACAGATGGAGGAAAGGGTAGTGAGCAAAAGGGTGTGAGGAAGGGAAAGAAGTGAAGTGAGTGAAGGTCACTGAGGGATGATGTGAAGGAAAGAGAGTAAGGGGGCAGTGAGAAGAGACTGAGTAAACTTATGTACAAACATATATTAACAACATTTACCCGAAATACTCATTTTTGATTGATATACTTTTCTACATGGCCAAATATTACATGGAAAGTCCTTTGTTTGGAAGTCATGTGGTATGCTGGTGACACTCTGCTCATCATTTATCTTAGCAAGGAGCTGTATACCATTAAAAGAAACTTCTTTAAAAGAATCAAAAATGTCAACAACATCTACAACAACTATAACTAGTCAAAAACACCTCTTCCTCACTCATGATTAACATTTCCTATAATACTCATATCACTCACTATGTGATACACTTACACTACCTCTTTGACAAGTATATGTTTTTTTATCTTGATCACCCTCACTCACAAAGTAGTTCTCAACAGCAGACTAACTTTTTTGACAGCACTAATCTTCCTAGGCCAATTATTTTCCCTAAAATTTGGGTTGTAAAAACACTAGGTAAGAATTTGGTAAGTCAAAAGGCAAATGGTGTTTAAAAGTCAATTGAGTATCATTACAATGAGTCCAGCCTTTTGGACATTTTAAATAAGCCGTGTAATGTCCTGATGTTGTAGAAAGACCATCATGGAAAATAATTGCTACAGTTACAAAAGTTCTTCCTGAATTTGATAATTGAGAAGCCAAAATTCTTTTAATTAAAGTTGGCAATTTTGTTCCATCAGGTCTACATAGTTGGAGCATTAAAATTACATACTGTCCATTTCTTTGTATAAATAATATTGATAACATTTGAGAGTTACATTGGGTACAGACCATGTTTTGATTTGCTTCTCTGACTAGATTATTAAAAGACACTGATTTGCAGTCTGGTTACGTCAAATATATAAATCTTTCAGTGTCTATTTCAGTACTACTTGAAAACGAACAATTGTCACCGTCATGTTGCCATTTATAAAAAAGGCCAAAAAGATTTTCAATATCTATACCTTCATCTTGCAATACAACAAGCATATATATTAGAAATTACTGACAATCTTGCTGAATATTCTGTGAAAATTGATTTAGACCAGAACATATGTCTAAAACAATTTGAATATCAGAAACACTTTCTATTTTTGTGTTATCACTGCTACATTTCTCAAAGACAGAATTCAACAAACAACAAAATCTTTGATCCAGATTTTCAACAATCTGTTGATGTCAAGTTTGAAGAAAAAAACAACATTAACCACTACATTAGCATAGCAGTTGACACCAGAACTGTTTTCAAAATCCAACAATCTCTTCAATACTATCCTTTTTCTTTTTGCTTACAATTACTGGTTCATCTAGTTTTTTTCATTTCTCTACAACCTCGCTACAATTGTTCTTATATCTTCTTTTTTGACCTACCACAAGCTTTTCAAATAAAGGATATTGAGGTAAATTTGGAGCATATTCTCTTCTTAACCTATTGTACTCTTCCACACAATTTAGATCTGCACTAATCTTTGTCTCATCAAAATCAATCAAGTATAATCCAGATAAAGTTCTGACTCGAGAAAAATCAACATATGCCATAACCTCCTTGAACACAGTACTTCCAATATTCACCAAAGCACTATCTACACTAAACCTTGAGATTTATGAATAGTCACCGCATATGCCAAACAAACAGGAAACTGTTTTCGGCGGACATATGAATCTTTTACAAGCAAAAATCGAGTCGAACAACGACTCAATTTTTGTACTTCTTCAATTTCACCAAATGCGATTTTTAAAAATTTACTGTCATTTCTATTTGGGTAATTCACAAAATCAACAACATGACCCATTGCTCCATTTACTAAACCTCTTTCCACATGTAAATTACGTCGTAAAATTATCCGACAATTTAAACCTGCATATAAATTCTTTTCTAAACCAGCCGTTTTAGATATTGATTTGTCTAAAGAATCCAATTTTGACTATAACTTTTCTGACAAAATAATAGTAGCTCCTTCATGCTCTATTCTATCAATAGCTTCCAGTTTTATAATTACTTGATTTTCTAACTTTAACATTTTTTCATTAAAGATTAAACATTCTTGCAGAGTTGGCATCAAGCATATTACTGATTTATTTTCTGCAATTTTTCTATATATATTCTCTGCACCAACAATTTCCTTTGGAAACAAATTTGAAAGTAATCGTGCCTGTAAAGCTTCTTAACAACGTGAAAATGGGCCGTGTCTCTGACCCAAACCAAATGCACTGCGACATGTGCCACCTTCGGCGCTGCTTTCTTGCTTTTTTTTAATCCATTTTAACTTTTTCTTTATCCTTGTTCTCTTCTGTTTATTGCAATATTTTATTTTCATCCCCTTAAGACTTCATATGCTTTTTTCCAAGTTTCTGATGTTCTGCCTGTGCCACTCCGGGCCTCTTGTAAGAACATGACTAGTGCAGGGTTTCGTAAAAAGCAGTGTTTAATTAATACCCAATGCATTTCGGGCTAAAGCTTCTTTGCCATGTTCACTTATTTTACAATTCCTATATCTTGAAGAATACTTTTATAATCAGCATCCTTTGCTTGTCGTATAATTTGAATGAGTTCTGAATATTCGAAATATGACCAAATATTAACATTTAGAATGCTTCCCAGGCACTTTCTGGTATCTTCATGTGTAAGGGTTTTAAACACTAGTTGTCCTTTCACAGGAGTTAGCTGTAGTATATCTCCAAAAACGATGACGTGTTTGCCTCCAAATAACACATCATACTCGATGTAAAGTAATTCCTTTAGTGTAATGTGCTGCCAACCCAGTTGGAGCTGTAACAACACAAGAGAGTGACAACTCAGTTATTTTCTGCAGATAAGTTGCAATTGCTTTAATTAGAAAACTTTTTCCAGTTCCTGCTTCTCCACTCACGTACAGTCGGACAGGTTTAAATGATGTACATGAGCACTCTTTTTTCTCATGACGTAAACCATGCTCAATCCGCTCTGTCACTTCATCGTATATTTGTTTTAGCTCAACATTTAGTTGTTTTTCCAATTCTTGAAAGTTGATTACATCCTCCTGAGCTTGTTCCACTGCTCTTTCCACCTCATCCATGGCAGTGGCTGCTTCATTTTGGATAATTGGTCCTCCTAGTGGATCCTGACTCAACGAAGCAGAACTTTGACTGTCTTAAGAACTGTCTCTAGCAATCTCTGCTGCAATTGTATCTTCTTGCTGTATTTCCTCGTTCAACATTTGTAGATAATTCGTAAAAACAGGACATTCTATAGTATTTTTGGTTGCGTTGAATGAATCTTCATAACTGATAAAATCTCCAAGTGGTTCCTCTTCTGTACGCCATGGCTTAATGAGTTGCAAAAGAGCTAAATAGTAAAATTCCCTTTTTTCAGGAGTTTCGCAACTCAGTTTTCGATGATTAATCAAATGTCCTTTCACAGCATATACACCTTTATTGATATCTTCTGTAATATTCCTTTTAAAAGTATAGCTTTGCAGTACTTCACAGAGACAAACATTCTCAAGATGATTACTTCTATTTGGATAGTATTTATCCAACATATTTGTCTTCAAAATATCTGTACTATGTGGTTCTTTCTCTGCTAAATAGTCAATTTATAGTACAGATTTCAAAACTTGGTTTCGTGTTCTTGCAAGACCTAAGCCCACCCAAATGATTGTTCTAGATTTGGCATATAGACTTGCAGATGATAAGCGATCTGAACATTCATATGCTCCAATTTCTTGATGAGACAACATCTTCAAACTGTAGCTGTACAATTTCTTACTTAGGCTCTTTTCATGAGAAATTTCCTCCCACATTTCCTTTAGTTCTGTCTTTTCAGATTTCGTATTGTAAGATGTTACATATCGAGCCACAGCAATGGAGATGTCTGCAACATATTGAATATCCATGTTTGCATGCCACATGGACAACATGACTGGCTTATAGTCATGTGTGTATTTTGACTCTTCATTTTTTCTTAAGTTGTAGGTATTTTTCGGTGATTTTCTTGTGACGGTATGTCGCAAAGATGACATAAAATTGTTCACTCTTCCTTTTACTGGTCGTGGAAATCCAAAATGACATTTTGTGTAGAACTTGCTCTTTGATTTGTATTTTCGACGACAGTATTTTCCACAACTATGGGTTTGAAACCGTAAGACTTGATGTCTTAAAATCTTTTGTTCTTTACTTTTAGGAACAGCACATGTAGAATACAGTTCACTAAAACTCATCACTGTGTCATCCGAATCTGTTCCAAATTTGGGGGCATCTTTGATCCATAGCAGCATATGTATGTGAGGAGCACCTCTTGCTTGATACTCCTTTCTCCAAAAGAAATCCAGAACCACTCCAAGAGGAGGATTTCTTTTGTTTGTGATAAAAGACATCATAGCTTCAAATCTATTATTGAATACCTGCATACATTAACTGGATCCAAAGAACACAGTTCTCCAGGTGTCTTGTATTCTATATTTTCTATGTTTGCATCTGCCTCTCGAAGAAATTGAAGTAAGTCTTCCCAAGCATACTCAGCACAGCTAAGAGTAAGGAAACATGTAGGAGTTCCTAAGTTTCTTAGCATACATTTCAATTCCCCATGACGATGGTACCAATACTCGTTAGTACCACGCTGACATGCCATGAGATTAATTAGCTGAGATTCCAAAACAGTGTCTTTCTGTTGGACTTTATCCATAAAGTCCTTTGCTGAAACATTTTGCAGATGTACTCCACTTTTTAGTATATGGTTCACTGCATGAGAAAGTCCAGACAAATCACTCTCAAACAGAAGATGAAACAAGCATGGAATACATTGGCGAAACCTTGGATCTTCTGCATATAATCTTGATGTCCGGTATTGAGATGCGGATATCTGCACAGGTCGGCCATCATATCGTCCATCTTGACCTGTTGGAAATAACTGAGGAAAACAACGAGCTTCCAAGCTTTCTTCCCATACACTAATGGGACTTCCTTTTGCTTCTTTCATTTGGAATAACTCGATAGCATTCCCCATTACTTCTTTGGAATGCAGAGGATGAACACTATAATGTTCACATTTGTTCACTTCTGGACACATCCACTTTTTCAGTTTTCCCAGCTGACAACTCACTATCCTCTTCTACAGTTGTTTCCTCTTCTCCTACATATACATTTTTGTAGTATTGATTGTTTTTTACCCAATACAACGTTGCCTTTTTGACCCTCCAAACATCCGCTAATTCTTGCCAGATGTTCTTACTCTTTGCAGGAACGCCATTAACTAGAATAACTAGAGGTTCCTCTTCCACTTTTTCTACACCAATAGTTTCAACATTTTTCTTTAAATCTAGAGGCAAATAGACAACTCTTCCCTTTAATCCTCTTTGTAAATCTGAAGGAGGCAATTTCCCTGTCTTAGGCTCCATGCGAACAATAGCCTGAAATGGATGCACACATTGAATCAGAATAGACTCATAGGTATTTAAATCCATCAGTTTAGAAGGAATATTTACCAACTCAAGATTATTATGTACAGCTCTAGCAGGCATTTTGTTATCATTTAATTTATTATAACAATATTTACAAATACGTTGATCAGAACCCAAAAAAAAACATTTCTCTACCAACAAATATGTTGCAAAATCCTTCCACTCATTATTATTTTCCTTTTCACTTTTTACATATAAATCAACTAACCTAGTCTGATTCTTATAATGAGTTTGTCGACAACACACACGAGAAAAGTTTGGCCTTTCACCTGAAATGACCTTAAACCTTGTAACTTCTTGGTCAAAATTTTCTGCACTAAAATTCTCTGCATTTTCACCCACTGTTACTGTATCAGTTTCTGCACTGTCCCCTTTTTCACCAAAGTAACTAACCTCAATTTCTTCACGAATGTTCTTTACATCTAATACAGATCCATGGAAAAGAGCACTGTTTAACTGTTTTAGCTTAAGTGCTGGACTTTTTGCATTATACAACCTTCTCACTAATTTCCTCACTTCAGTATGATGCACTGCTAACATCCTAAAATGGTGAAAAACACTCTGGCATACTTTCCTAGAAAGACAAGCCAGTGAATGCCCTTGCAAACCTGTTTTTTCTCTCAGTCTGGAAGGATCTAATTCTTGAAACATCTTAATCTTTTCTTTAATACTTTTCTTAGTATACTTACGTAAGAAATTGTGAAACAAATCAATTGAATCCTGTCGTACACTACAAATACTACTACAATTCCAAGTGTACACTGGAGCCTTAAGATGTCTCCCTAAAACTTCATCAGCTAACACCTCTTCTGCATTTCTAGGCACAATTTTCTCTTTTTCAATCGGACAACCGTCCTTCACCTCATATGCTCGACCACTGGTGTCAACTGCATGCAACAAATCATTAGTCTGAAAGTCTCTTCTTTAAAAAATGGCTCACAACTTGAACTATGCTTCCATTCTCCAGAAAAAACATTACAAAAATGTGTTCTATTAATTAGTCTTTTCCACTTACTTTTCGCTTTCAAAACATTGATTGCTCGCGCACTAGAGCTTGCACAAACATGGCTAATGTCAATAAAATTGCAAGCACAATTTTACAAAACATTTTTTTCCCTTTACTACACACCGTATAAAATGGCCAAATGAACCAGCGGGCTGGGAACTGCCTGCCCACGTTGTTCATTGGCTGCAGCCAACGATAATCAGATGTTCGCCACGTGTTCAGCACTTACCAATCTTAGGACAGAACTATCCAACTTCATATCGGATATATTTCAGGTATAAATTATTATTTCCACTGAAGAAATAATCCTAGGAGTGGCTGTAACTGAGCGGCCAACAAATTATCAGGGGCTGATCTTTGTAGCCATGGCGGCTCTTAGACTGTGTATAGCCTCCGCATGGCTCGACTCTCATCCGCCGTCCTTCACACAATGGAGGGCTAGATTACTTGCAATATGTAGTGTGGAGGTGGCCATATATAAAAATAAGGGCATAAAAAAGGAACAAAAAGGGATGGTTATCTGGGAACCACTGATACTTTGGATACAAGCTCATACTTAAAGGAAATATAACAAAGAGGGTATCCCGTAGGAGAAAGATGAAAGATGTAAGATGGATTTTGAATCTCTCTCTTCTTCTTCTTTTTTTTCTATCTCTTCTTTTTTGGCTGCCAAATCTTGTTAGTTTATGTATGACCTAATTTGCTCTGGAAACTTGTCTCTTGTATTTATATATTTCAGGTGGTTTAACCAAATTTGTTTCCTGACCTTGGTCTTCAAGTGGGGGGAGGAGGGGAAGGTACTGTATTGAATGTCAAAATATCAATAAAATTGTCCAAAAAAAAAATAAAAAATAAAAACATTGATTGCCTTGTCTAGTGTACGAATTTTTTTGATTACTAAAATGTACAACTTCTTTTTCATTTCAAAAGCCTGATCAACTATACTCTCAATATTTTTCTTTTTCTTATAAAAAGCTGTTTTCCTGACCCACTCTGTCAGTGAAACTGCTTCTAACTTCAGGGCCTGCATGCAACTTGTTGCAGAGTGGATGGTCTCCAACTCCCTGAAGTTGAACGGGGACAAGACAGAGGTCCTGGTCTTTGGCAAGGACCAGGACATATGGTCAGATGACTGGTGGCCTCCTTCTCTAGGTAGCTGCCCTATACCTACCAAATCTGCTAGAAACCTAGGGGTCATCTTTGACACCCAGCTCTCCATGGAGCTACAGGTGAATAGAACGGTGGCGACCTGTTGGGGTGTTATCAAGACCCTGAAAAGGATTGTACACTATCTGTCCCCACAGGCGCGGAAACAGGTGGTGATTGCCCTTGTTGGCTCAAGGCTCGACTACTGTAACGCAGTGTACGCCGGGGCCAACAAGGGCTTGCTCCAGCGTCTACAGGTCATACAGAACGCGGCAGCGCGGTTTGCTCTCGCTTTGCCCTGGTTATCTTCTATGACCCTAGCGAGGAAGAACCTCCACTGGCTCCCCATCCCGTCAAGGATCATTTTCAAACTCCTTTGCCTTACCTATAAGGCTCTAACTGCAGGCTCGGCTGATGCCCTTGGTTCATTACTTATTAGATATGTTCCGAGTAGATGTTTACGTTCCAGCGAGCAACACCAACTGGTAATCCCCAGAGCCAAGAAGGCCAGATGGGGGTCCAAAGCTTTTTCCATATTGGCACCTCTCACCTGGAACTCACTCCCCCTCGAAATCAAACGACTTCCTTCCCTTGACCTCTTTAGGAAGTCATTGAAAACCTGGCTCTTTATTGAGGCATACCAGTAGGTTCTGTTTCTGTCTGCTATCAGCTTTATATTTTTTTTTGGTTTAGGCGCCTTGACGCCCACTGGGCATAGCTGCGCGTTACAAATAATATTTCATTCATTCATTCATTCCTTTTACAATTCTTTAAATTTTTTTATAAATGTAAAACTACTCTGTTATAAAACATTCTCTTGCGAATTTGAACAAACTGTTTTTTTCATCTATTACTATAGACAATATGATCGCCACATACTTTTCCAACATTTTTGGGGGGGTCCGCTTTTTCTTTGTAGTTACAGATAAAAAAAAAATCTTTTGCACATTATCCACACTTTTTTTACATTGTGTTAATTTCCTTATACAATCCTTTGTTGTCTTACCAGGAGCATTCTTCTTTTTCCCTGTACATTGTTGTTTAGATAAATCTTGTAATTGAGTTTTCTTGGAAAAGTAAGCCGGTTTATATGTTTTTCTTTTTGCATTCTTAGTAGGCATGTTGGTTTTTCTTTCTGTAGATAATTACAATCTGTTGTGAAGAAAAAATAACATGTTATAGACCACTACTAATATACTACATAGCAATTAGAACCACTAAATGATATAAACACTGGTTTACTTCATAAGTAAGTTTAAGGCACAGGAAATCATACAGTGAGTGCTGTTTCTGAGATTATGGCAGTGCAGTGGTGTTACAACATTATAGGGTAATTTGCTGAGAATGGTGTTTTAGGTTTCAGAACAATGCAGTGCTGTTCAGACAGTGTAAGGGGTCGTGATGAGATTGATATTTCTGAGTTTAGAGCAATACAGTTGTGTGTAGGCAGTGTATGGTATCATGCAAGGTCTACGAGTAAAAAGCACTGGATGTCATAAAGTCTAACTCACTCCATGAGTACATGTATTCCCATGTCTTAAAACAGCTACACCGAGCAAGTGATTCTGTCACAATATTTAAAAAAAGACAGTTACTCACATTGTGAATGAAAACAGATAGAAATATTCATTGCAATTCACTGAAATGATTACTACATGTTACAGAGAGAGATAGTATGGCATGTCTACAGCACAGCCAGGGTCTTCAGTACACAGCATGGAGACTATTTGCGAATTAAGAAGCCTGACAGATGTACTGCATAGCAGTTTCTAGGACTACATATCCTAAAGCCTGACTCACTTCATCAGCATATGTATTCCCATATTTTTAAACACATCAACTAAGCAAATTATTACAATTGTACAAAAAGACTCTCTTGAATAATTTTTAATTCACAATCATAAATGTATTCTTCAAACATTTCATACTGTAACTTGAAACTCAATCTCTTCTACTGCTTCCATCAAGTCAATGTCCAAACTTTGATAAAAAAAATCACTTCTTAAATCTCCTTCTCCATTATCTTGATTATCAATGTTATCATCAAAAGGTACATTTAAGTCTTCTATGAGATCGATGGAAATTTCAAAATTGACTTGAATGTTGTCCTGATTTAAATCCATTATATATGTTACAATGTTGCTGGACCTTGCAAAAAAATATAAACACTAAATTATATCATTTTCACTAATAGATAATACAAAACTAGCTTTATCAACTTCATAAGTACATGTATTCCCATATTTTTAAACACATCAACGAAGCAAATTATTCTGCCACATTCTTCTGAAATGAAAACTCACTCACACTCTGATCTTAGACACATAAAACTATCCCTTTAAATTCAGTAAAATGATTACTACAGTAAAAGGGGGTCTTGCTGGGAGTATTCTTTCAGAGTTTACAGCACTGCAGTAGTGTTGAAAGAGTTTAGAATACGTTTCTAGGGATGGAGTTTCAGGGTTTAGGACAAGGAAGTGGTGTTAAAGCAGTGTAGAGAGTCAAGGTGGGACTGGGAATGTACTAATGAAAATTCACTGAAATGATTACTACATGCTATAGAGACAGTTGTTTTTGCATTTCAACAGCACACCCATTATCTAAATTGCACGTCTCCTAATTCATGACTCACTTCATGATTTAGGTGATTTAGAACACAGAGGGAGAGAAAGTACAAACCGAGACAAACTGATACAGGCAAAGGGTGCAAAACCACAGGCAGAGAGAGGAAAGATTTAACATGATAGTGCCGTCTAATACACACCAGCAGCCATATCACAATAGGCCTCTGCAGATGTACATGAGGGGGTGCAGGCAAAGGGTGCAGACAGAGGGAGAGGGTTGGTGCAGACAGAAAATTAGATAATGCAGGCAGAGACTAAACTGGTACATGCAGAAGATAGATGGTGCAGGGGGCTGCAGGCAGAGGGACAGATAGTGCAGTCAGAAAACAGATGGTGCAGAGAGAGGGTGAGATGTTTCAAGCAGAGACATCGATAGTGCAAGCAGACACAGACATGGTACACTCAGAGGATAAAATGGTACAACACAGAATAAATGCTGGAAATAGTGAGACTACAGGCAGAGAAGGAAAATATTTAACATAGTACTGCTGTGTAATACACACCAGCAGCCATATCATCATAGGCCTCTGCAGATGCACATGAGAGAGTGCAGGCAGAGGGTATAGGCAGAGGGAGAGGGTTGGTGCAGACACAAAATGAGATAATGCAGGCAGAGACTAAACTGGTACAGGCAGATGATAGATGGTGCAGTCAGAAAAAAAGATGGTGCAGAGAGAGGGTGAGATGTTTCAAGCAGAGACACAGATAGTGAGACAAATGATACATGCAGAGGAAAATTGGAGCACGCAGAGGGTGCGAGACTACAGGCAGAGAAGGAAAAGATTTAACATGGTACTGCTGTGTAATACACACCAGCAGCCATATCATAATAGGCCTTTGCAGAAGCACATGAGAGAGTGCAGGCAGAGGGTGCAGGCAGAGGGAGAGGGTTGGTGCAGATAGAAAATGAGATAATGCAGGCAGAGACTAACCTGGTACAGGCAGAGGATAGATGGTGCAGGGCTGCAGGCAGAGGGACAGATGGTGCAGTCAGAGAAAAGATTGTACATACAGAGAGTGAGATGGTTCAAGCAGAGACACAGATAGTGCAACAGAAAATACATTTCTAAATTACAGCACTATCTCTATACCTGCATTTAATCAAAACATGAGACACAATATCAAAATAAACAGTACCCTATAAGTAGAGAGATGCGAACTGTGATGAGACACAGGTGACATTATAGACAAGGTGCAAATATAATTCTTTAATTTACACAGACACCTAGTGTGATCCTAGTCAAAAATGTTAAAACCATACATTTTACCAAAACACATATACCACAGTAAATCGTTTATGAGACAGAACACAGCCCATGTAAATGAGCACTACATTACAGTGCAGAAACCTGACTCATTTCCAAAATACATTTCCAATATGCACCATTAGTTTTCTGCCAGCATTACATCCAAACATGAGACACAATGCAAGAAGAAAGAGGCCCAATATGCTTGTTAATCTGCCCAAGAGTGTATACAGCACTCTATCTATATTTAGTGGATCATTGCTAAGAGGAGGTCTAATAAAACAGAGAGTATTATGAAGAAAGCAGAGGAGGGAGTACACAAAGAAACGGAAACATTAGGGGACAGTAAAGACAACCACAACAGAGAGAACACAAGAAAAAGTTAAAAAAAATAGCACTCTCAAGAAAGGCAAGAAAAAATAAGGAAAGAGTGGAAATTTCAGAAAACAAAGGACAGTATAAGCAGAGAGAAGTAGACTGTGAGGACAGACAGGGGAACTTGTAGAAAAAGATCAACATGTAATTCTTTCATGTAGACAGACATTCAGTGTGATCCTGGACCAAAAATATAAAACCATACATTACAACCAAAAACAATACATGTTGCAGGGCTGCAAGCAGAGGAGAGTTGCTGCAGACAGATAAAACAGAGACAGGGTAAAATGGTTTACACAGAGAGACAAATGGTGCACACAGAGATAAGGCACACAAAGGGATAACATGGTACAGCAAGAAAGAAATGTTGCAAACAGAGAATGAAATGTTACATGCAGAGGGGAGATGAAACACACAGAGAGGGAGATAATACATATAGAGAGAAAATGTTACAGAAAGAGGGTGAAAAGACACAGGCAAAAATAAAAAAGTAAATTATTATGCCAGAATCTTCTAAAATGAATACTGACTCACACTGTGATCTTAGACACAGAACAGCAATCCTTGCAATTCAGTCAAATGATTACTACAGTGAAAGGGGGGGTCTTGCTAGTAGTGCTGTATAAAGAGAGCAAGAGAGAGGGAGGGAGAAAGAGGGAGTAAATCAGATGGAGAGAGGGAGTTAGAAAAGAGGAGTAAAGGAAAGTGATAATGACAGTGAGGAAAGAGATATGAGGGTAAGGAAAGGAGAGTGAGGAAAAAAAAACATATTAAGATAAAGGATAAAGGAGTAAGTGAAACAGAAGGATTTATAGAAAAAAAAGAGGAAGAAAAAAGAACAGTAGTGGAGAGAAAGGAAGACATTGAGAGAGAGTGAAAGAGAGGGAAAGTGAGTAACTTCCACATTAGAACACATTTTTATTATTAACTTACAGTGCACAACATATATCCCCTTACAAATTAATACCTCACCTTTAAAAATGCTTTTGAAAATTTAGAACAGTGTCAATCACACACCAGATTTTCTTAAGCAGAATCTCTGAAATGTACCTCAGGCACTGCAACCACAAAATGGCCCTGATTCCCTCTCATTTTTCACACATATCCCTGCACATAACCGATAAAATTTATTCCCACACAAATTTAAAACCAAACTAACATTTTAATTGGTTGTACATTTCAACACTTTCAACCTTCCCCCACTGTTCGCTCTGCCTGTTACCATGGTAACTCTCCATAGAACAACTAACTGAACACAAAAGGTGAAAAGTCACTCAATGTTGCAAACCAAAGTAGCAAGTGTGTTTGACTTCTCAATATTCCAGCTCATCCTTTGCAATGTTCTTTTCAATGACTTTTTCTAAACCAATAGTATTATTCCTTTTAAAAACCAGTAGTATTCACCCTAGTTTTCAATGTTAAATTATCAGAAACCACCAATCATTTCTCTGTTTTTCAAGTGCACTGAATCACATCCACATTTTTTTGTAAACTCCAAGTTTTCAAACTGCCATTTCATTTCCAGAGCCCATCTGAGTACAACCAGATCTGCCTTCAAGATGCTTAGAGTGTGGATTGTAGTACACAGTTTTATATTCTGGAGTGAAAGGTATGCAGCAAATAGATGCTTTCTCAACCTTGATTTACCAAATGTGGATATTATGTGGATTGGCCAGAGAGGATTGAGATGTCACTAATTGATTCCATTGGTAAAATCCTTTTTGCATCTCCACACCCTGACCTCATAATTGTGCACTGTGGTGGAAATGACCTGTGCACTTTGACTGGGGAAGGTCTGGAAATTCTTTTAAAGGACACCTTTGGGCAATTGATGTCACTTTTTCCACAAACTGCCTTTGTATATTCTAATATATGCCAAAGGCAAAAATGGAACTTGTCCAACCAATATTGTTCGCAGATTGAGAAAGCAAGGAAACATGTGAATAAGTCTGTTTCTGCTCTCCTCAGAGACTATGGTATGGGTTCTATATACCACAACAACTTGCGTTACAAGATGCAAGGTATCTATCGGAGAGATGGTGTACATTTCACAGATGAGGGGAACAGAGTCTTCCTTTTAAACTTTAGACTCTGCATCGGTAATTACTTGTAGGTACAAAAAACACTCAATGAACACAACAGCTCTTTTTAGAGCCAACCAACATCTAAACAATCAAACTTATTATTTAACTGTCTTTTTTTAATTGTTTTTTTCCACCGTGCGCGCACCTCGTGATTTTTCCCCCCCCCAAAAAATTTTATTTGCCCTTTGGGGTCATTCAGGGTCCCCCTGAGAAGGCCTAGGGGGTCAGCGAGACTCTACCCCGCCCCCTTTTCACGTTTTCCACTTTCGTTTTTCACTCTCTTCTGAAACTACACAAAATGGCGGCTGAAGGCCTAGGGGGCAGAGAGTCTCTACCGTAACCCCTTTTCACGTACTCCATTTTTGTTTTTCACTCTCTTGAGCCTCGAGGGTGCGTGCACCGGGCACGCACCGCGCGATAAAAAATAAAAATATGTATATATATATTTTGGCCTTTGGGGTCCTTCAGGGACCCTCTGAGAAATCCTAGGGGATCAGGGACTCTCTACCCTGCCCCCTTTTCATTTTCTTCACTTTTATTTTGCCCTGTTTTCAGCCACACACTGACAAAATGGCAGCCATCACTTACTGGTTACCACCGAATCGAATGTTCACAGATGTCTAACAGCAAATCAGAATTCCGCTCGCGCACACCTGGTGGCGCGCTTATAGATGTATAATTTTTTTCAAATCGATTTTCTCAACAACTACTGGAGGGATTTACACCATTTAAGCAAAAGCGTGATCTGCAAATCAGACTCTACCATTTTGCCAAATTTCTTGTAATTGCGTTCAGCCGTTCGGGCTGTAGCCGCGTCTAATCGTCCTATGGACAATAACATGGGAAAAACACGTTTTGGGACCCCCTTTTTTCTCAGCCCCCACTTGACAAATCCCCCCAAAACTTTCAAGAAAGGAGCAGAGCGGAGCGGACCATCTTTTTGAGAAATTCAAGAAGATTCATCAATCGGAGCCAAAGTTATTCTCTATAGAATGTTGCGGATTTCCTATGGAAACTAGCTCCTAACTATAACTACCTACTGGCGACCGCCAGTAGGTAATATATATATATATATATTCACTGAAAAAACCATAGGTTATAGACCATATATAGTTAGGAATTAGCATTTACAAAACCTTGAAAATTCACTGAAAAAACCATAGGTTATAGACCATATATAGTTAGGAATTAGCATTTAAAAAACCTTATTTTACTCACACAAAACCATTGAAATTCCATATATAGTTAGTTGCACTAACTATATATTGCGCACCCGCAATCCACTGCTGATGATGTCACATATTACATCATTCATGACATGGTCAGTGACATCACTGATGACAACATCCAGTGACTATGTTTCTGTAAAGTTAAAATATGTCTTACATATTGAAGAATGAGTGGATGTATAAGTGTCTGGACGAAGGATTTAGTAGGTGCATGACTGAATGTATGAGTGAGTGATTAAATGTGTCTCACTGAGTGCATGGGTTAGTGACTAAACTGTCTTAATTTGTGCATCATTATGTCTGTTGTTCTGTAAACTGCTGCATGTGTTGATCAGTAGCTATATGAGTAACTATATGGGTTATTGATTGATTGCCCAAGTATTTGCATGGGAGACTGAGTGTGTGTGTGGCTGGATGGGAGGTGTGTGACTCTGTACAGATCAATGTGTACTTGTATCAATGATTGTATAAGAGAGTAAGTATGTGTTAGTATATGGTTGAAAACGTAAGGTGCTCTATGTTTAACTGTATAGAGTAGAAAATGGAAGTGTGATTGATTCTTTACAGGACTGACTAGGTGTGTGAGTAACTCCATGGATGAGTGGCAGAGTGTGAGTGTCTGTATAGGTGTATGAGTGCATATGATTGTGTTGTAAACATGAGTGATTGTATGTATGAATGATTGTATGGGTGAATGAGTGAATGTGTGTGTAGACGTAGGAATCAGTGAGTACGTATGTAGTAACTAGTATTGGTGTGTCAATGGTTTCAAAAATTATACTCTGTTTTTAACACTGGGTGAAACAGAGGTTATATTAAAATGTGAGGAGATGCATTGTATTGTCACATGAATGATATCATCAGTGATGTGGTCATTGATGTCAAATGAGATGTCATCAGTGATGTCATTTGAGATGTCATCAGTGATGTCATCAGTGATGTCACTGACCATGTCATGAATGATGTAATATGTGACATCATCAGCAGTGGATTGCGGGTGCGCAATATATAGTTAGTGCAACTAACTATATATGGAATTTCAATGGTTTTGTGTGAGTAAAATAAGGTTTTTTAAATGCTAATTCCTAACTATATATGGTCTATAACCTATGGTTTTTTCAGTGAATTTTCAAGGTTTTGTAAATGCTAATTCCTAACTATATATGGTCTATAACCTATGGTTTTTTCAGTGAATTTCAATGGTTTTTTAATAGCAAATATCATAAGCTGTCGAATGTCAAGTACGTGGTAAGAATTTTTTTTTTCGTGTTTATGCACACTGATCTGCTTTGATTGCTGCCCCCCACCCCTCATTTCTATTAGGAGTACTCTCTCTTTGCAGATAGTGAAGGGTAGTTAACGCAGCCCTTTCCCCCTTTGTAATCCGTCGTGCCTGCTTCTCTCTCCATTTGATTGATTGTTCTCTTTGGTTCATTCTCTATTTACAAACAAGCACAGAGTCGCAATACTCTGTTTAGTCTTTGCAGATAGCGAAAAATCGTGTAAAAAAACAAAAGGAATCGAGCAAAATCAGTAGGCCACTAATGGGATCTCTTTTTGACCTCGCTAAAATAGAAACATTAGGAACAACCTGTTGAAAATAGCAATGCGTATGTACATAAGCGGCGTTCATTTGTGTTCACAGTACCCCTTGTTGATTGTTTCAATCGAGCATTGAATTGTTCGATGTTAATTCTCTTAAGGATCTTCTCTACCTGCAAACGAGGAAGAATAGGAATATTCTCTCTCCCTTTGCAGATAGTGAAGGGTAGGTAACGCAAGCCTTTAACACGTCGTACCTATTTCATTCCTCATTGATTGATTGATTGTCCGAACATTGACTGTTTGGGAATTAGTTCTTTTTGGAGGTATTCCCTGTTTGCAAATAAACGTAGGAAAATCTTTGCAAGTAGTGAAAGGGTACGTAATGCGGACCTTTCTCCCCCGTTGTAATCTATCATGCCTATCCCCACTGATTGATGCACCTGTTTCACCCGGACCATTTACTAGACATACGTCATCTGGCCCGACCAGAGAGCACCCCTAGTGAAAAGGACATATGCAATAATAACGAAGTGATCACTGTATCCTGTTAACAGAAACTTTAGCATGAAACAACCTGGAAAGAAAAGAATAGGAAAACGAAAATCAGTAGGCCACTGATGAACATGAACTTTTATTAAACAACGAACAAAGAAACGATAACATAACGTAATGATAAAACCTATTAATGTCCTAGAAACAAGAAAACGTTAAAATATGCCAGTGGTGAGAGACCAGAAAAACAGTAAGAGAAACCAAATCACCCCTCGCTGTCCCACCGCCTGCCACGCCAAAAAAATCGATAGACTAGGGAAAATGCAAGTCAGTAGAACATCCGCCCCCACTCTGGAAACTTCCAAGGTGGGGCAGGGTTCCGGCTACGCCCAGCCGGGAGCAGCCCATATAAGGCAGGTCCTGCTGCCACGCCTCGGCCAGGAGATCCTAACGTAGGGTGTAGCCGGAGGAGAGGCCGAGACCAACGGGACCCGGCCAGGGGATTGCCTTTACAACGCTGAACAGTTGCAGGGGGGGGGGAATGTCTCCTCGACCCTCCCCTCTCTCTCCCAGTCCGGCCGCGGTGGCCCTTGAGAGTTGCAGGTAGTCCCGCCACATGCTCTTCCGGTCCGGCCACCAACGGTCGGGGGGCCGAGGCCGACGGAATCCGGCTGCAGCCGATAAACCAAGAAACCCGTTCATGGGGCCAGAGCCAGGGGCGTCCGGCCGACATCCACCGGAAGCCCGGCCCGAAGACGGACGGGACACTTCTTTCTTTTATAATGGCTGCGACAACACTGGGGGGGGATGTCTTGCACATGCCTCCGACCCCCCCCTCGTCCTCATCGCCTGGTCCGGCCATAACAAATCTCAAGCGAGACGCCGTGGGGTGCACTGGGAGGGAGAGACGGTGCGAACAGGCCTCTCCCGCCTCCCCAGTGTAGGCTTCCCAGCTGCACCCTCAGCGGTCCAGGCGCCCGGAAAAGAGTTCTTCCACTGTGGCCATGCTGCAACGTCTCGCCCGGCAGGGTGGAGCCCGTCCGTTCATTTGACCCCGCGATCGCCAGTAGCTACCGAACTCTCAAAATGGCGGTCGACCTGGCAAGAGCGGGCCCAGCATAAAGAAATGGCCCGGTCACTGGTTGACTCCACCACCGTAGTCCTCCACGACCTTGAAGATTCTAGAGGAGCCGCGGGAGTCTCCCACCCCCGATGGGGAATGACTGCCATGATCACCCGTGGAGTGACGAAACTGTATCCGCGGGACGTCGGCGCCAGCCTCACTTTGAATTACTAGAATCCTGCAGACCTCACTTCCGGTGAAAGCACAGTGTGACCCGGTAGGAAAAATTGTTGCACCCCCTCCCCTTTTTGACTGATAGTTCAAACCACCGATCCTTTCCTTTGCCCTTTTAACGGAACTTTGGACTGCCTCCCCCTCTTTTACATTTTCTAGAGAAAACAAAACATTAACCACTACATTAGCATAGCAGTTGACACCAGAACTGTTTTCAAATTGAAAACCAACAACATCTTCAACAGAATCCTTTTTGTTTCTGCTGTGACCCTGCTCCAGCACAGGCATTGTCCCCAGCAGTAATTCTGCAATGCCGGTAAGAATAGCTGTGGTGCCTACTGGACTCACTCACCCCCGCGGCGCCCCACGCCGTTATTTGCTGGGCGGCAACTTGCTAGACATCACCTTCGTGACATCCAGATTTCAGCGCGTTCTGCTGCCTTGGAACTATTCGCACAACAGACCGCTACTGACAAGAATATTTCATTATTGGTGCTGTCAATTTCAATAAATCTATTACTGTTTTTGTTTTGTTGTATATATTTATATGTTATTAAAGTTTTATATTCCTACTACTTTGTTGGAGTGCTATATATTTTTTATGTGACACATAATTGTAAAAACTTTGATGTACAAAGAGTCATTCCTGGAATCTTCCGCTTCAGGCTCGGTCCCCTCCCCAATCACAATACAGGATAGTTTTCAGATAGTAGGAACACGTGTGGTGTGACGGATCTCATCGGGTGTGGGCCTTGATCTACTATAACTCCTTTGAAGAGGGGTGATTCTTTACAGCTGGGGCCATAAACTACATCTGCAGGGCTAGCTGATAGCCTGGACAATCGGACACAGAGGAAGAGGAGTGTCACAGGGTGCGGTAGTGAATAGGGCGAAAGGGAGGTGTCGGGCGGGCACAGTGTGATTCTCAGGGAAGAGCAGCGCAGATGGGGGGAGGTTTATTGCCCATGCATAAGACAGAGAGCGGGGGTGACCAGTGCCTGGGGAAGATGCTTGCGAGGGTGAGGAGCCATGCTACGAATCGACAGCGTGCAGAGAGTGGGTCTGGTCAAGACATCTAAAATGGCTGCCGTGCACGACAAAAGTGTGGCATTTCAAAAAAGGCAAGATGGCGCAGACAATGTTTTTCAACACTTCCTCATTTCCTTCGAATCGAACGTTAACAGACGTTGGGGCATATTACCAAAGTTAAGCGATATTTATCGCTAACGATGCTTACCAACCAATTTTTTACCACTAAGCATCGTCAGAAATTATCGAAGATAAACCTTACTATTATCAAGGTTTATCGCAAATGCGATAATAAACGGCCGCAATGCATGAATATCGCTAAAAACTCAGCGATATTCATGCATTACCGAGCTAATACTCTTAGCCATGTTATCCACCTCCCATTGGATAACATGGCTAAGAACTGCTCAGGGCAGGTGTTACTTTTTGGAGATATTCGCGCTTAGCGCGAATATCTCCAAAAGTTGGTAATAGGAGATAGATATCTTGCATGTTGTAATGCAAGTTATTGTGGTATATGGAACTCATACCATAATCTCTCAGGAAAGCAGAAACTGATCCTTTTGGGACCGCCTAAAAAGGCCTAGGGGGTGAGGAGTACTCTACTTTGCCCCCTTTTCACGTTCCGAACTATTTTATTTTACTCTCTTCTGTAATTACACAAAATACCAGCGATAAGATGCATCGGAGACACACAGTGAGAGAAAGGAGGCCGGAGATGAAGAAGACATGTCAAATACACATTGGAGATAATATAGTGGCAGAAGGGAAGTAAATATGAGTAAACTTACCATGTAACATAAAAATGTTGCACTCTATACTATAAGTCTCATTTTATACTACAATCACTTCGCTACAACCTCATAAATTAAAAATAAAAATAAATAATGTCTCAAACAATTTTTGATTTCTAAATATAAATTTATTCTTCAAAATTTTCTAAATTTGAAACAACTAGTAACATGTCCTCATCAGTAATTTCCTCTTCAATCATCTCATCTGGAATCTCCTCATTAAAAGTCTGCAATGATGATTCTTGTAACTCTATGGTCTCCAAACACTCGATAAATTCGCCATCAAGAGATTGATCAAAAAAATCATTCAAGTCATCTCCTCCTTCTGACAATATTTCATTATTGGTGCTGTCCATTTCAATCAATGTAGTGGAATCATTCAAGTCATCTCCTCGTGACAATATTTCATTATTGGTGCTCTCAATTTCAATCAATGTAGTGGAATCATTCAAGTCATCTCCTCCTTGTGACAATATTTCATTATTGGTCCTGTCCATTTCAATCAATCTAATGGAATCATACAAGCCATCTCCTCCTTGTGACAATATTTCATTATTGGTGCTCTCAATTTCAATCAATGTAGTGGAATCATTCAAGTCATCTCCTTGTGACAATATTTCATTCTTGGTGCTGTCCATTTCAATCAATCTAATGGAATCATACAAGTCATGTCCTCCTTGTGACAATATTTCATTATTGGTGCTCTCAATTTCAATCAATGTAGTGGACAATTCAAAAGAAATTGCCACGGTCTCTTCATTGTGAGCCATTTTATTTTGAAATTGCTTGCTGTAAATTGCAGAAAAAAATAATCACTTTCATTTATCGTTTTTAGTAATACATAATATAAAACTAACTTCATCAACTATTTAGTATAACAGAAGGACTGCAAATAAATAACAGAAAACATTTTTCAAATTATCTTCAAGTGTACAACATAGTTCCCCTTACAAATTAACAACTCACCTTTTTAAAAGTAGCAGAAGTGTTAGTACTGTGTAAATCAAACACCAGAAATTCACCACCAAAAATTCCTCACAAATGTACCTCAGACAGTAGTATCACAAAATGGCTGTGGTTTCCTCTCATTTGACATATATACATAACCAATTAACTTTCATCACACACAAATACAAAACCAAAGTAACATTTTAATTGGTTCTAAATTTCAACACTTTCAAATGTGTTTTCCCCATGCAATTTTCCATAGGACATTTACATACGTCTACAGCCTGAATGGCTGAACGGAATTACACCAAACTTGGCAAAATGGTACATCAAACCTAAGAGGTCAGGAAGGATCTACTATGACCCCTTATGGTCATTTCCCCCTTCGCTTTGGCCTCCTCTTGTCTCTCAATCCTACCGAGAGACAAGATGGCGGCCGCTACGGACTGTTTGGAATGTTGACAGACGCCGGAGAACCAATCAGCTTCGCAAAGCTCCGTAACGCGAAAAGTACGCGAAGCGGAGCGCTGTTACAGATATATATCTTTTTTTGAACGTTAATTTCTCAAAATCCACTGGAGCACATATATTGAGACCTAGCAAAGGCACATCGGGCTACCAGTCCCTAATATTTTGCCAAGTTTCGTGCAAATCCATTCAGGTGTTCGATTATTATTATTATTATTTTTTTTTGCCCCGCGGGGCCCTTTTAAAACCTCCACATCAAACCTAGGGGGTCAGCGAGGATCTACTATTCCCCCTTATGGTCATTTGCCCCTTCGCTTTGGCCTCCTCTTGTCTCTCGATCCTACCGAGAGACAAGATGGCGGCCGCTACGGACTGTTTGGAATGTTGACAGACGCCGGAGAACCAATCAGCTTCGCTTCACAAAGCTCCGTTGCGCGAAAAGTACGCGTCCTAGGACGCTGCCCGGTCCGCTGTTACAGATATATATCTTTTTTTAAACGTTAATTTCTCAAAATCCACTGGAGCACATATATTGAGACCTACAAAAGGCACATCGGGCTACCAGTCCCTACAATTTTGCCAAGTTTCGTGCAAATCCATTCAGCCGTTCGGGCTAAAAGTGAGGCCAACCGCCCTATGGAAAACTCAATGTTAAAAACACGTTTTGGGACCCCCCTTTTTTCTCGGCCCCCCCTTGACGAACCCCCCCCAAATTTTCAAGGGCTGCTCAGAAACAAAATGTGCCATTTTCCTGAAAATTTCAGCCAATTCCGTCCACAAACGCCAAAGTTATTAGACATAGAATTTTCAAAAAACCCATAGAGAAAAAATCCTAACTATATATACCTACTGGCGACCGCCAGTAGGTAATATATAAACATATATATATATATATATATATATATATTACCTACTGGCGGTCGCCAGTAGGTATATATAGTTAGGATTTTTTCCCTATGGGTTTTTTGAAAATTCTATGTCTAATAACTTTGGCGTTTGTGGACGGAATTGGCTGAAATTTTCAGGAAAATGGAACATTTTGTTTCTGAGCAGCCCCTGAAAATTTTGGGGGGGTTCGTCCAGGGGGGGCCGAGAAAAAAGGGGGGTCCCAAAACGTGTTTTTAACATTGATTTTTCCATAGGGCGGTTAGCCTCACTTTTAGCCCGAACGGCTGAATGGATTTGCACGAAACTTGGCAAAATTGTAGGGACTGGTAGCCCGATGTGCCTTTTGTAGGTCTCAATATATGTGCTCCAGTGGATTTTGAGAAATTAACGTTTAAAAAAAGATATATATCTGTAAGCGCGCTCTGGGCAGCGCTCCGGTCCGCGGACCTTAAGCGTACCGGAACTTCGCGTAGCTAAGCTGATTGGCTCTCCGGTGTCTGTCAACATTCTAAACAGTCCGGAGCGGCCGCCATCTTGTCTCTCGGTAGGATTGAGAGACAAGAGGAGGCCAAAACAAAGGGGGAAATAACCATAAGGGGGCATACTAGCTCCTCCCTGACCCCCTAGGTTTGATGTGGAGGCTTTAAAGGGGCCCCGCTAAGCAAAAAAAAAAAAAAATTTTTTATTTTTTTTCGTGGTTAGCGCCCGGTACGCGAACCGGGAAGCGTTCTGGGGAGCGTATCACAATGAAAAATGAATGATAGACTTTTCAAATGCTGTATGTTAATTGATTGTTGGTTTTGTTGATTATTATTTTTTTTTTTTTTTTAAGCTTTTTTTATTGTGTTTCATAATTTATTAAACTTTCTAACATTTCATTGTCAGAAATTTCATAATAATCATGGAATATAGATTGTAGTCTCTGAGGTTGTAAAATGTCCTCATTTGCAAGGAGGTTATCTACTGCTTGTACACATTGCAGTAGTTCTTGGTCCCAAGATTCATCCATAAATTCAATCTCATTTGGATCAATGATTTCTGTGTTGGACTCTGGAAGGACAATTTCAAATGAAATGTTTTGTTCACTTTCCATTTTTCCTGAAATTTGCATAAAAAAATATATATTAGTAGAGGTAGGGCACTGTTGGGATTAATTTTAGATAGGCAGTTTTTAACAGAGAATTTATCTTTGGGCAGTGTATAGTATCAGAGTGGAAGTAGGAATATAAAAAAGTGTATCTAAATTTATAAGTACTACAGAGGGATAGTATATAACTAACAGAAAAAGTTTGCCATATTAACTTAAAGTGCTCAATATACTTCAGTTTTAAAAATAACAACTTACCTTTAAAAAGAAGTTGAAGTTATTAATGAAAATCCTATTAAAATGTACACCAAGAAGTAGTAGTCAAAATGGCTGTGCTTCCTTCTCTTCCTTTATATATATTCGGGTACATAACCAATCAAATGTGAGGTAAAAAAAGTAGAAAATGAAAGTAACATTTTAATTGGTTGTCAATTCCAACATTTCAGATGTGTTTTGTGAAGTAATTTACCTCAGGGTATTTAGAGAGGTCTACAGGCTAAATGGCTAAATGGAATTCCAATCAATTTTGTGAAAATGGTAGGGATTGGTATGTAGTATGAGCTAATCTATATTTGGTGAAATTGTCTCCAGTGGCTTTTCTGTGAACTACTTTCCCACCTTTTTTGATGGTGCGCTTCCCAGGGAGCGACCCGGTACGCGAACCGTTGAGCGCCCCGGTTCGCGTACCTTAAGCGTTCCGGGAGTCCACCATTTTGTGTTTCGGTCGAATTAAGATACAAGATGGAGGGCAAATAATGTTCAGAATGGGTAGAAGGGGGCACGGTAGAGTTATCTTGACCCCCTAGGTTTTCTGAGGGTGGCTGAGGAGGCTTATATGTGCGAAAAAAAACCATTTTTTTAAAAAAAATTCGGGAGCTTAGCTCCCGGTACGCGTACCGGGTAGCGCACCAGGGAGCGTATTTTGTTGAAAATTAGTGAAAATAGTTAGAGTAAAATAATAATTGTGAGTGATTAGATGTAGGGTAGCTCTGAGAAGAGCTTTTGGGTTTATGGTACATTTAGGTACTTATAAGTAGGTACCAATGCACATTTTTAAATTCAGAGTGAAAACTCTGTTGCCCTCATCTGAGAAGTGAACTCCATCTCCTCTGTAGATATCTTGCATGTAGTAACGCAAGTTATTGTTGTACAGGGAGCCCATTCCATGGTCTCTCATGTAAGCTGAAACAGATTTGTTTACATGCTTCCTCGACTTCTCAATTTGTGGACAAAATTGGTTTGACCACCTCCATTTCTGTCTTTGGCATATATTTGAATATACCAAGGCAGTCTGAGGAAAAAGTGCCATTAATTGCTCAAAGGTGTCCTTTAAAAGCATTTCCAGACCTACACCAGTCAAAGTGCCCAAGTCATTACCTCCACAGTGCACAATTAACAGGTCAGGTTTTGGCAAATGCATAAAGGTTTTCACCAATGGTATCAATTGGTGACATTTTAATCCTCTCTGGCCAAACCACTTAATTTCCACATCTTGTAAATTGAGGTTAGGTAAATTCCTGCTTTCAACGTACCTTTGAGCCCAGTGAATATAACTATGACCAACAATCCAGACAGAAAACATGGTGAGAGAAGGTTCTCCTGCAGTCAGATGAAGTGTGGCAATGAAATGGCAGTTGAAAAAATGTGAGTTTGAAATGAAAAAAACTGTGGAGTTTCTGTGTTCATGAAGTAGTAACAGTGATTGGTGGATTTTGATTGATGAAAACAGAAAGTTAGGGTGTAGAGATGTGTTCTTTGAAAGATGTATTTTGAGTGGTCAATAAAAAATCATTAAATGAAAGAAAGCACTGGATATGCAGGTGCACTGAGAGTTCAGAGTTCAATTGCAACATTGTTGTGTGAATTTGCAAACACCAGAGTTTCTCCAAGAGGTGGTTGCTATGGAAAATAGGCAGAAAGGGCAGAGGGGGAAGGGTTTTCATTTGAAAAAAAGTGAGGGAAGAGTTTTGATTGGGTGACATGAGAAATATGTGTGAAGAATTACACCATTTCTGTGCTTTTGACAGCTGCAGACTCTGGAGTGCATACCTTTTGCTCTGCTGAAGACAAATTGGTGTGTTTCTGAGACTGTTTTCAAACTCAAAGTATTTGCTAAGGTGAGAAAATATTTCTTTACTTTAGATAGAGAATAGTGTGCTTTAAGGAGAAAATTATGATTTATGTGGCGCAAATTGCTTGTAAATATGCTCTCACATGTGCATGGAAAATTTAGATTTTGAATGTTTGTGTTAAATAGCTATGTTAAAAGTGACCAAACCATGCTGGGAAGGCAATCAAAAAACGCTTTCATGTGTTTTAATGACATTTTAAGTCATTTTCTGATGTGCAGTGTTTAGAAATTATGATTTTAAAATCGTTTTTGGGGAAAAGGAATTGTTTATAAAATCATGACAAGGACATAATGGTGTATGGTTCTTTATAAGGCAATTGACTGTTCCTGATGTTATTTTTCTCATTTTAGTGTAAGACCTTTCTCTGTGGCGCAAATTGCTTGTAAATATGCTCTTACATGTGCATGAAAATTTTAATTATCAATGTTTGTGTTACATAGCCATGATAAAAATGAATCAACCATGCAGGAAAACCAATCAAAAAACGCTTTAATGTGTTTCAATGACATTTTAAGTCATTTTCTCATGTGCAGTTTTTTGAAATTATGATTTGAAAATCGTTTTTGGGAAAAAGGAATTGTTTTTAAATGCATGAGAAGGACATAATGGTGTATGGTTTTTTATAAGGCAATTGACTGTCCCTGATGTTATTTTTGCCATTTTAATGTCAGACCTTTCTTTGTGGCGCAAATTGCTTGTAAATATGCTCCCACCTGTACATGGAAAATTTTGATTTTGAATGTTTATGTTACATAGCCATGTTAAAAGTGACCCTACCATGCAGGAAAGCCAATCAAAAAACGCTTTTATGTGTCTTAAGGACAATTTAAGTAAGGTTATGGATACATTTATGATGACTGGTGCAATGAAGTAGAAATCACTTACTTCATTGGTAGGCATTTACAATAAAATTTTCTCCTCTGTTTTGTTCATCAAGCGTAACTTTAATCTGCAATCCTGAGTAGGCCTCACCTTAAACAAACCTCTGGATAGGCCACATATTATTGTCATCCTGATTTAATCATTTATAATGCTAGGGATAGATTTATGATAGGTGTATACCTCTTTTGTGCCACTTAGAAAACATTCTCCATGGGGAAATGACTTAAAATGTCATTAAGACACATGAATGTTTTTTTTTTTTTAAACGTTTGCAAATTTTTTGGGTCACTTTCAACATGGCTATGTGTCTGAAACAGTCAAAATCTAAATTTGCAATGTACAGGTGGGAGCATATTTACAAGGAATGTGCTTCATGGGGAAACGTTTGCAATTTTTTTGGGTCACTTTCAACATGGCTATGTGTCTGAAACAGTGAAAATATAAATTTGCAATGCACAGGTGGGAGCATATTTACAAGGAATGTGCTTCATGGGGAAAGGTCTTATAATGTAATATGGGAAAAATGACATTAGAGATACTGAAATGCTTTATAGAGAAGCATACACCATTATGTCCTTGTCATAATTTTGCAAACCATTACTTTTCCCCAAAAACGATTTTCAAATTATATTTTGAAAACACTGCACATGTGGAAATTACTTAAAATGTCATGTACATATGGTGGTTCATCTGTAACAAGATAAGAAGCTTAGGGATACATTTATGATGACTGGTGCAATAAAGTGGACATTACTTACTTCATTGGTAGGCCTTTACATGTATTATCTCCTCTGTATTCTTCATCAAGCGTAACTTTGATCTGCAACCCTGAGTAGGCCTCACCTTAAACAAACCTCTGCATAGGCCACACCTTATCGTCATCCTGAATTAATCATTTAAAATGCTAGGGACAGATTTATGATAGGTGTATGCATCTTTTGCGCCACTGTGCGTCACTTTTGTGATGCAGTGGCGGTGCAAAAGATTTGCTATGAGGCGAGAAAATTACAAATTGATGCATTTAGGCAGATGTGTCATGGTGTAAAAAAAACGTGCCACATGAAACTGATGCAGCAGTGGATGTGCCAGTCATTTTGCGCCGCTGTTCCGCCACCCATGGTGTGCTGCATTTACAATGCGGCGCAGCATGGGGCAAAAATGGCACAGATGCGTGACGTATCTGTGCTGTAAAGGTGGCGCATTGCTGGAGTTGTATCGTAAGTGCGATGCAGCTCCAGCAAGGCTCAGGGGTGCCCCATCTATACAATGCTGCGTCAAGACCTATGCCAGCTTCAAGCAGGCGCAGGGTTTTGAAGCAGCTTTCTCCTATCTGATTGTAAATGCGGCACACCATGGGTGGTAAAGCAGTGGTGCACATTAACTGGTGCATGCCTGGGGATGTGCCATTTAATATAAATCTGCACTTTAACATTTGAGTATGTGCAGGGGACACAGAGTCGTTGAGGCTTATCCAAGGTTAAGAACAGATGAGTCCTGTTCAGTGAAAAATTAGACATAGGCTTCACCTGCTCAGCATCGCTGGACATGGTTAAATAATAGCTGCAAAATGTTACTCTTGTTAAATAATTTTACTATTATAATCTGTGAGATTTGTCTCTTACTCTGCAACATCTCATTGTTGTTATCTTTCTTTAAAGATAAAGACAACCTCAACATGAGCGACAATCTGCAATCAGTTGATTTTGACCTCATCATTGAACTTGTAATTGAAACATCAGTGGATGTTGATCCATTGGATGATTTAAATCCTGAGGATGAAGAAGAGCGTGATGAGGATGCAGATTTGTCTGAATTATATGATATTGGATGGGAAGCTGACTTGCTTCAGCCTTTGGAAATATAAACATTTATTTTTAAAATTTATAATCAATAAAAAGTAAAAAGGTAAACCGTTTAATTTAAAAATAAAAACACCTTCAAAAACAGGTTATGTGTAGTGTTTTCAATAAAATATTAAAATATGCTCATAAAATTAGATCAGATTCACATATAAAATAGCATAGGTAACATAAATATAAATGTCATTTCTTTTCTGGTATTTCTGTATTGTAAAAATGGCAATGACTAAAAAATCTTCAAAATAAAATGTCAAGTAGTGTGTTATGTTTTTGATCACTATTACTGATTTACTGTTTGATAATAATGTTTAATAACATTTTTTATTATATTTTTCCTCAGATTCAACTGCAGATCATTTCAAGATGCCTACAAAAATAAGAGAGATAAAGGCTGCAAAACGTCAAAGACAGCAGGAGAAAAAAAAAACGCAGCAGTCCTCTAACAAAAAGATTTCTCAAGCCATGAAGAAAGCACCGGGTAAGAGCTCTAAATATTTCATAAGAAATATTTCTAATAAAAAAAATATTAGTACAGAAAATGTTTCAATCCATAATATGACAAGTAAATCAAATGGAAAGAAAAGGACAAATGAAAATGTTACTGCTAGAGCAAGAGATAAATCTGTGCATGATAGTAGAAGGAAACAACAGTTTTGGGAGATTCGTAAACGAATGTTCCGCAACAGGATAATTGGCAATTTGTTAAAAAATATTAAGAAAGGTCAACAGAAATTAGTTTTTTATAGGAGAAAAAAAAAAGTTGAGAAAGTTATTGATCAGGCTTTTGAAATTAAACGTAAGTTATTTATTTTGATAATCAATAGAATTAGGAAGCTAAACAAGGAAATTTTTGATTTCAAAAGAAATAGTAGATGGAAGAGAATAGTTAATCGTAGTAATTTTTGTGAAGTTTTTTCTGGAGAATGGATACATAGTTCAAGCTGTGAGGCATTTTTTAATGAAGAGAGTTATTTCCAGGATAATGATTTGGTGCATGCAGTTGACATCAGTGGTCGTGCTTATGAAGTGAAAGATGGTTGTCCAGTTGAAAAAGAAAAACTTGTGACAACAGAGGCAGAAGAGTTGTTAGGTAATGAGGTTTTAGGAAGACGTGCTAAGGGTCCTGTGTACACCTGGAAGTGTAGTAGTATTTGCAGTGTGCGACAGGATTCCATCAATTTGCTTTGTGATTTTGTACGGACATTTAACAAGAAAAGTTTAAAGCAGAAAATAAGGTTGTTGCAAGAATTAGATCCTTGCAGAGTGAGAGAAGTGACAGGTTTGCATGGTCATTCACTGGCTTGTCTTTCCAGGAGAGTATGCCAGAGTGTTTTTCATCATTTCAGGATGCTAGCAGTGCATCATAACAAAGTGAGGAAGTTAGTTAGAATGTTGTATTATGCTAAGAGTCCAGCAATTATGCTGAAACAATTATGCGCTGCTCTTTTGCATGGTTCTGAAATAGATGTGAGGAATATATGTGAAGAAATTGAGTTTTGTTACTTTGGAAGTAAAGAGGAGAATGTTGAAATTGAGCAAGAAATAGAGGGTCATTTGGAAGATACTGTACATGTTTCCAGTACAGATAATTTCCAGAGGGAAATTGCGACGTTTGACATGAAATCAAGTGAGAGGCCAAATTTCACTTGTGTGTGTTGTCGACGCACTTATTATAAGAATCAGACTAAGTTAGTGGATTTATATGCAAAAAGTGAAAGGGAAAATAATAGTGAATGGAAGGATTTTGCAACATACTTGATGGTAGAAAATTGTTTTGATTTGGGATTGGATCAACGTGTGTGTACTTATTGTTGTAACAAATTAAAACAAAACCAGATGCCTGCTAGAGCAGTTCATAATAATCTGGAATTGGTTGAGATTCCTTCTGAATTGAAGGATTTAAATACTTATGAATCTATTTTGATTCAAAGTATCCATCCCTTTCAGGCTATTGTAAGAATGGAGCCAAAGACAGGGAAATTGCCTCCATCAGATTTACAGAGAGGATTAAAGGGAAGAGTTGTTTATTTGCCTCTAGATTTGAAGAAAAACATTAACACAATTGGAGTAGAAAAAGTGGAAGAGGAACCTCTGGTTATCTTAGTTAATGGGGTTCCGACAAAGAATAAGAAAATATGGCAAGATTTAGTAGATGTTAGGAAAGTTAAAAAGGCAACATTGTATTTGAAAAAAAATAATAAATACTATAAGAATGTATATGTTGCAGAAGAGGAAGTAAGTGAGGAAGAGGATAGCGATTTGTGTGCTGGTCAAATTGAGAAAGTAGAACCCTCTACTAGTGAGGAAATATATGAACATTATAGTGTTCATCCTTTGCATTCAAAGGAAGTCATGGGGAATGCTATTGAGTTGTTTCAAATGAAACAAGCCAAAGGGAGTCCCATTAGTGTTTGGGAGGAAAGTTTGGAAGCTCGGTGTTTCCCACAGCTTTTTCCAACAGGTCAGGGAGGAAGATATGATGAGCGACCTCATCAAATTCCTGCTTCTGAATACCGGACTTTGCGATTGTATGCAGGAGATGCTAGGTTTCGACAATGCATTCCTTATTTGTTTCATCTCCTGTTTGAAAGCGATCTGTCTGGACTGTCATATGCAGTGAACCACATCTTGAAAAGTGGTATACACATGCAAAACATCTCGGCAAGTGATTTTATGGATAAAGTGAATGTCCAAGATAGTATTTTGGAATCTCACCTGATTAATCTCATGGCGTGTCAGCGTGGTACTAATGAGTACTGGTACCGTCGTCATGGTGATTTAAAATGTATGCTGAGGAACTTAGGTACTCCCACATGGTTCCTCACTCTGAGTTGTGCCGAGTATGGCTGGGAAGACTTACTTCAATTTCTACGAGAGGCAAATGCTAACGTAGAAAACATCGAATTCAAGACACCCGGAGAACTGTGCTCTTTGGATCCAGTCAATGTATGTAGGTACTTCAATCATAGATTTGAAGCTATGATGTCTTTCATCATGAATAAGAAGAATCCACCTCTTGGAGAGGTGTTGGATTTCTTCTGGAGAAAGGAGTACCAAGCAAGAGGTGCTCCTCATATACATATGTTGCTGTGGATCAAGGATGCACCTAAATTTGGAACGGATCCAGAAGACTCAGTGATGAGTTTCATCCAACAGTATTCTACGTGTGCTGTTCCAAACGCAAAGGAGAAGAAAAGCCTAAGAGAAAAAGTTCTGCGTTTCCAAAGCCATCGATGTGGAAAGTACTGCCGTCGTAAATTCCGAAACAAAGACAAGTTCTACACCAAATGTCGTTTCGGCTTCCCACGACCGGTGATTTCTAAAGGAAGAGTAAACAGTTTGATGTCTTCGCTGCGACATAATGTGATGAAGAAATCACCTAAAAACACTTACAATTTGAAGAGGAACGAAGAGTCCAAGTATATCAACGACTACAACCCGGTGATTTTGTCCATGTGGAATGCTAACATGGATATACAGTTTGTGGCTGATAACTGTATGGCTGTGGCTCGGTATGTGACGTCGTACATCACCAAAAAAGAGAAGACAGAATTGAAGGATATGTGGGAGGACATTTCCCATGAAAAGAGCCTCAGCAAGAAGTTGTACAGTTTCAGTCTGAAGATGTTGTCGCATCGAGAAATCGGAGCGTACGAATGTTCTGACCGGTTGTCTTCAGCAAGTCTCTATGCCAAGTCCAGGAGTATCGTTTGGGCGAGTCTTGGTCTTGCTGCAACGCGTAATCGAGTTCTCAAACCTGTGCGGGAAATTGAGTATTTGGCGGAAAAGGAGCCAAACAGTACCGACATTTTGAAGACAAACATGTTGGATACATATTATCCAAATCGAAGCAGTCACCTAGAGAATGTTTGTCTGTATGAGGTTCTGCAAAATTACATGTTCAAGAGGAACATCAAAGAAGATACTGAGAAAGGAGTGTATGCTGTAATAGGAAGTGAGGGATGTCTGGTCAAGCAAAGAAAATGCCACTTGATAAACCATCGAAAATTGAGTGGCGAATCTCCTGAAAAAAAGGAGTTTTTCTATTTAGCACTTTTGCAACTTTTCAAGCCTTGGCGTGCAGAAGAGGAACTGCTTGGAGATTTCCTCTGTTACGAAGACTCTTTCAATGCCGCCAAGGAGACCATAGAATGTCCTGCTTTTCCCAAATATGTAGAAATGTTGAATGCGGAAATTGAGCAGGAAGCAACGATTGCAGCCGAGATTGCCAGAGACAGTTCTCAGGACAGTCAGAGTTCTGCTTCATTGAGTCAGGATCCACTAGGAGGACCTCTTATTGAAAATGAAGCTGCCACTGCTATGAATGAGGTGGAAAGAGCCATGGCACATGCTCAAGAGGATGCGGTTAACTTAGAAGAGTTGGAAAGGCAACTCAACGTTGAGCAGAGGAAAATATATGACGAAGTTACCATGCAAATTGATCATGGATTAAGTCATGATAAGAAAGAGTGCTCATGTACGTCGTTGAAGCCTGTCCGACTGTACGTGAGTGGAGAAGCGGGAACTGGAAAAAGTTTCCTCATTAAAGCAATTTCATGCTATTTGCAGGAAAGGACAGAGTCATCACTGTCTTGTGTTGTCACTGCTCCAACTGGACTGGCAGCACATAATATTAAAGGGATTACTTTACATCGTTTACTGATGCTGCCAGTGGAGCATGACAACAAATTAGAATATCACAAGCTATCTGGAGATGCTTGTTTTGAAGTTTCAAGAATCTTGAGGAAAATGAAACTTCTTATCATTGACGAAGTAAGCATGGTTTCCAATGTCATGCTTGCCTTTGTGCATTTGAGGATGCAAGAAGTTCTCAAAACAGAGTATGATGTGTTATTTGGTGGCAAACACATCATTGTTTTTGGAGATCTTCTGCAGCTGACACCAGTGAAAGGGCAACCTGTGTTCAAAATGCTCACGCATGAAGATACCAGGAAGTGCCTAGGCAGCATTGGCAACGTCAATATATGGTTAAACTTCAATTATGCTGAACTGCATGAAAATATGCGTCAGGCAAAGGATGAAGTTTACAAGACTATTCTACAAGATGTTAGAATTGGAAAAGTGACCGAGCATGGGAAAGAAGCTTTACATGCACGATTACTGTCAAATTTATATCCAGAACAAGATGTTGTGCCTGAGAATATTTTTCAGAAAATTACTGATAAGAAATCTGGAATATGTTTGATGCCAACTCTTGCAGAATGTGCCAAATTTAACAACAAAATGTTGCATTTAGAAAAGCAAGAGATTGTGAAAGTGGAAGCTATTGATAGAGTAGAGCATATGGGATCAACAATTATTTTGTCTGAGAATCTGAAAACAAAATTGGATTCATTAGAGAAGAGTATATCTAAAACTGCAGGTTTTGAAAAGACTCTGAATGTGTGCTTGAACTGCCGTATAATTTTAAGAAGGAATTTACATGTTGAAAGAGGTCTGGTAAATGGATCAATGGGTAATGTTGTTGATTTTGTGAAATACAGAAATAGAGATGGAATTGAATTTTTAAAAATTAAATTTGATGGCATTGAGGAAGTACAGCTAATTGCTCGTTGTTCTGCTAGATTTTTGCTTGTAAAAGACTTATATGTTCGCCGTAAGCAGTTCCCTGTTTGCTTGGCATATGCGGTGACAATTCATAAATCGCAAGGTTTAAGTGTAGACACTGCATTGGTGAATATTGGCAGTTCTGTGTTCAAGGAGGGTATGGCATATGTGGCATTGTCACGAGTTAGAACTTTATCGGGATTGTACTTGATTGACTGTGATGTCAGAAACATTTGTGCAGATCTAGATTGTGTTAAGGAATACAATAGGTTAAGAAGAGAGTATGTGCCACATTTGCCTCAGTTTCCTTTGTTTGAGAAACGTCTGGTAGGCCGGAAACGAAGAAATGAGAACAATACTGGGCAGGTTGTAGCAAAAAGACAAAAAGTGAATGAACCTAAAATTACAAGCAGAAACAAAGAGGATTCTGTTGAAGATGTTGTTGGTTTTCAGTTTGAAAACAGTTCTGGTGTCAACTGCTATGCTAATGTAGTAATTAATGTTTTGTTTTCTCTAAAAAATGTAAAAGAAGAGATTGTGGTCAATTCTGATCAAAGATTTTGCAGTTTGTTAAATTCTGTGTTAGAGAAATGTACCACTGATAGAAGAAACATAGAAAGTGTGTCTGAAATTAGAAATCTGTTAGATAGATGTTCAGGCCAAACACAATTCTCTCAAAATATTCAGCAAGATTGTCAGGAGTTTTTAATGTATATGCTTCAGGTATTACATGCTGAAGGTGTAGATGTAGATCAGCTGTTTGGGCTTTCTTATCAATGGCAGCATGACTGCGAGAACTGTATGGTATCAAGTACTACTAGTGTAGACTCAGAAAGATTTGTATATTTAACTTTGCCAGACAGTAAATCAGTGTCCTTTAATAAGCTAGTAAAAGCTGCTAATCACAACATGGAGTGTAGCCAATGTAAATCTGAAATGATGTCCACATTATTTATACGAACATATGGCCAGTACATCATTTTAATGTTCCAACGATGTAGGCCTGATGGAACAAAATTGACAACTTTAATAAAAAAATTTGTAGCTTCGCAGTTGTCAATATCAGGAAGGACTTTTGTAACTACAGCAATTGTATATCATGACGGCCCTTCAATATCATCAGGACATTACACAGCTTATTTAAAGTCTAGAAATGGCTGGTCATTCTGTAATGATTCTGTTGTAATTTAAAAAAAAAAATTGCCGTATGACCTTAAAAACTCTTACCTGGTGTTTTTAAAACCAAAATTTTAGGAAAATAATCTCGGGATATGATCTGTGGAATTTCAAGAAGTTCTAATGGCTCCTACACAATTTGGCCTTGAGGATAAGTGTAGTTCAGAGACATAACTTCTAATCATAGGATTGGACATCATGGACATGTATGTGCAGTTTAAATGAGTTCAGAAAAACTGTTTCTTTTCATAAGCTAATTAAAGCAGTCTATCAAAACATGGAGTAGAGGGAATGTAAGTCTGCAATGCTGTCTACTGTTTTACATTACTTTGTGATTAAAAGTGATGTAGAGAATTAAATACATCAGTAGTGTAAGTAAGTAGTGTAAGTCTGCTTCATATTAAGCAGTATCAGTGTCATACGAAATGTAGAACATGACTGAGCAAGAAGGGGAAGATATTACTATTCCAGGATTGTGAAAATGATCTTCAACATTTTAATTCTGAAAGTTGCGGGAATGCCAAATGATGGGATTGGCTAACAAGAAATCCAAGAGTTATACATGGCTCTGACAAAATTTGGCCTTGTGGAATCTTGTGGTAGAGAGCAAGAAGTCATTTATTGTATGTAACATGTTTTTAAAAACGATGGAGATTTTCTTTCAGAAACTGGTGGGCTGAAAGTAATAACAGCACAAAAGAGTATAAGCTATTCATAGGACATCCTTGGACGTCATGGAAAGTAAGTTAACTTTAAGGAGTTCTGATTTTTGATTTCTGATCTTGTATGGGTTTTTTAAACACAATCATTTTGATTGTGTTTTTTTTTCCCCGCTGTTACATGATGAATACCTTCAAGTCACTGTTTTTAGTGAATTTTGATACATTCTGAGAACAGCAAAAATAAACCATTTAACATGTATAATTAATTCTGTAATGTTTCCATTTATGATGTATATGTAGAACTGTGTAGAAGGCATGGAGAAGGTGAGGCTTCTGTAAGTGTCAAAGTTGTTGCATGCAGTGCTGCACTTCTGCGTATTCTTTGATATGCTAGACTACATCTGCACAATGAGATACCTAAGCAAAGGAAACAGAAGTGATGTGATTGTGAAATGAGCAAAATAAATTGCATGTATTTCAATTACATCACCTGTGTTTCCTATCATTACGAATCACATTGTGCAGATCAAGTTTAGGTCTGTCCAGGGAAACATAGGAGGTTTGGACTTTGTTGAAGATTGCAGTGGACATGACTCACTTCATTGGTAGACCTTCACATGTATTATGTCTTCTATTCTCTTCAACAACTCGAAATTTCATCTGCAACCCTGAGTAGGCCTCACCTGAAACAAAACTCTGGATAGTAGACATCTTATTGGCATCCTGAAGCAATTATTTTAAATTTTAGTGTCTTGCGACACTTTTCTGAGACAACAGCAATGCAAAAGATGCACCATGTTTTAAGATAGGCCTCACTTCATCTGCATCAAGATAGTGTTAGTTTAAAATGTATATCTTTAGGACTGTGTAGCTTCTGTAAGTGTCAAAGTTATTGAAAAACTGTTTGTCCTTCAATCTTTGCCCTTGTCTTTTGTAATTTTTCTATACATGTTTTTATATTTTTCAAATGTTTGTTCTCTCTTTCATAGATTGAAAGTATAAAAATAAAAAGTGAGGAATTTAACGACAATTATAAGGTAAGTATTTTGTACTCTTTTCGTTACATTTCTATCACATTGAACTACTATTACTTCCACTGCTTCATTTCTTTAATCCTCAGTTTCCTGCCTTTGCTACTTCCCTCATTCCTTTCTCTATTACCTACTTACTCAACTCCTTCCACTTTTTTTCTCAGTCCCTCTCTTCTCATAGTTCCTCACTCTTGTTCACTCACTCCGTCTCTATTACTCTTAGTGTCTTTGACTGATCACTGTATCACTATTTGTTCATAATGCTTTCTCTGTGTAGTTGAAGCACACTAAGGGGCATATTATGAATGCAGCCAATAAAATTATTGCTCTTTTTATTGGCAGAAAACTGGTGCAAAAGCGGCTTTAGCGGCAGTTTTCTGCCGCAAAAGCAGCTTTAGCGACACATTTCTGCCTATAAAAGCTGCAAAACTTTTATTGCCTATGTTGATAATATGCCCCTATGTTATTTACATTAGGGCTATATTGTCCAGTATAACAATCAAAATTGCTCTCCAAAGACACCAGGCAAAGCAGACGCTCCCTCAAACAGATCACCAAGCGCAATGTACCCTACTTACAATCTAGCCTGTTCTCTGTCGAGACTTTAGCAATCTTTAGAGCACAAGATAAGATTTTTTTACATGGAAGAGCCATACGTATTGCAATTCTACTTAAGAAACAAGCATTGGCATAGTCAATAGGTCTCGCCTTTGGGACCTTATACGTGTTTAGCCATGCAACAGTTGATGTTGCTGCACCAAGGATATTATGCTGCATAACTAAAGACTTAGAAGGTCCAAAAGTCGATACCTATTGGCTATGCCAATGCTTGTTTTTCTTTCACTTCGTTATCTATTTTGTTTTTCACAATTATACCATCTTCTGTCTGTTCTTTGGTAAATAGATCTATTAAATAGTATCTCTTCTTTACTCCCTATAGCTGTCTTTCTTGAAACATCACTCTCTGTTTACTTTCCTTATACTTACTCTTTTTTTTTAAAAAGTTTTTTTTTTGGTTAGCTCCCGGTACGCGTACCGGGAAGCTAAACCGGAAGCGAACCAAAAGAAATAGAGCTTGCCAGAGTGCTAAACATTCTAGCAATTTTTTTGGAAAGGGAAGGTAGTTCTGAAAAGAACTTTTTTTTTAATATTTTTGTTGTTTTATATTTTTTTTGTATTTTTTGAACATTTTTAGTTTTTTTTGTATTTTTTGAACGATTTTATATTTTTTTTGGTTTTTTTGGGGGGGGGAACAACAAAAAACAGGCGTTGAAAAGGGCTCAACAGGAGCAAAAAAAAATTACTGGGGGCGGTTAGGGCAATTATGATTGTCATAAGCCAGGTTGATGGCATTAATACTCATGTTACCACATGATATCAACGCACCACAGTGCATACAAGTATGTTTCATGTGCCCAAAATTCTCTTGGATGTTTGGCACAGTTTCCCGTGCCTCTGCTGGTGTCAATGATATTGACGATGTTGACCTGGCCACAGGAGTTGCTGTTGGGTTTTGTTCCATATCCCGTATTTCCGCCCGGCTGTAATTAAGTGGATGCTTCCTGGTCATGTGCCGATGCATGGTATAGTTCCCATAGCTATACTTTTTATCAGTCCCTCTTGATAATTTCTCTTTGCAGATGAGGCAGGTGACATACCTCGCATTCACTTTCTTTTGCCCTGGAGGGATTGAATAAAACTGCCAGATGAAACTGGCTTTCCTATGGGAAACCCGGGGCACCTCTTCCAAGAACTGTGGTTCTTCTCTCTCCTCTTCCTCTAGTTCTTCCTCTTCCTCCTCTGTGTTGGTGATCACCTGGGGAGGTGGTCCTCTCTTCCCATGAGGAGGTGGAGGTGGTGGTGGGGGTGCACCAGCTGAAGCAAGTACTGAAGTCATTTCTCAAGTATTAATAAAGGTCTTCCTCTCACAATGATGAAAGTCAGAGTGAGGAAAGAAGGAGGGGTTTTCATCATTTGGAAAAAACAATACTTCTCAACCAATGAAAAGTGTTATTTTTAGGTCACCTGACCTAGCCTTCCATAATTATGAAACTAAAAGTGAAATGAACCAATGAAAAGCTTTATTAACAAGTCACATGACTCTAACTTTCATGTTATGCGCTGCGGAACGCTCCCCGGTTAGCTTCCGGTTCGCTGCGCTTCGCGCCTCGGTCCGCGCCCGGGGACACTTCCGGGTGCGCTAACGCAGTACGTCACAAGACGCATTTCGCGGCAACGCGATACGTCGCGCTTTCGCGCCGCGGATCGCTTCCGGGGAGTTGCGTTTCGCGCCTCGGTCCGCGCCCCGGGGCACTTCCGGGTGCGCTAACGCAGTACGTCATAAGACGCATTACGCGGCAACGCGATACCGTCACTATGTTGATTTGTTACCGGTTCGCGGACCGGATCGCGGAATCGAATTGAGCTAACGGGAAGCTTCCCGGTTCGCGGACCGGGAGCGAAACAAAAAAAATATTAAAAAAAAATTATTAAGAAACATATAAAATATATTTTTGGATTTAAAGAAGAATACATTTTACTTCTGTAGATATTAGCTTTTAAAAAACCAATGAAATTCACTGAAAAAACCATAGGTTATAGACCATATATAGTTAGGAATTAGCATTTACAAAACCTTGAAAATTCCCTGAAAAAACCATAGGTTATAGACCATATATAGTTAGGAATTAGCATTTAAAAAACCTTATTTTACTCACACAAAACCATTGAAATTCCATATATAGTTAGTTGCACTAACTATATATCGCGCACCCGCAATCCACTGCTGATCATGTCACATATTACATCATTCATGACATGGTCAGTGACATCACTGATGACATCACTGATGACATCTCAAATGACATCACTGATGACATCACTGATGACATCTCAAATGACATCACTGATGACATCTCAAATGACATCACTGATGACATCACTGATGACATCTCATTTGACATTACTGATCACATCACTGATGACATCATTCATGTGATAATACGATGAACCTCTTCAGACTCTAATATAACCTTAGATACACTCAGTGTAAACAGACACTCATAGACTGTCACTCATCCATGGAGTTACTCAGACACTTAGTCAGTCATGCAAAGAATCAATCACACCTCCATTTCCTCAACTATACAGTTATACACACCTTACTTATTCAAACATATACTAAAACATATTTACTCACTTATACAATCCTGTATACAAGTTCACAATGATCCATACAGCCACTCACACATTCACTGGCTCTTATGCACAGTTATTTATATATGTCAACTTTCACATGTACTGTGTTTTACATATGTACTTACTTTGACATGTAGCACTGAGATATCCATTCACTCACCAATACACTCATGCACACAGTCAACTGCCCATACAGCTGTTTCCACATGCACTTTTGAACCCATACATCTAGTCAATCAACTGCTCACACATCTATGCAGAGAGTCATACACCTCCCAGCCACCCACACACACACTCAGTCTCCCATACAAATGCTTTGGCAACCAATCAATAACCCATACAGTTAATCATATAGCTAATGATCAACACATGCAGCAGCTTACACACCAACAGACATAATGATGCACAAATTAAGACAGTTTAGTCACTAACCCATGCACTCAGTGAGACACATTTAATCAGTCACTCATACAGTCAGCCATGCCCCTACTAAATCCTTCATCAAGACACTTATACATCCACTCATTCTTCAATATGTAAGACATATTTTAACTTTACAGAATTATACAGTCACTGGATGTAGTCATCAGTGATGTCATTTGAGATGTCATCAGTGATGTCATCAGTGATGTCATTTGAGATGTCATCAGTGATGTCATCAGTGATGTCACTGACCATGTCATGAATGATGTAATATGTGACATGATCAGCAGTGGATTGCGGGTGCGCGATATATAGTTAGTGCAACTAACTATATATGGAATTTCAATGGTTTTGTGTGAGTAAAATAAGGTTTTTTAAATGCTAATTCCTAACTATATATGGTCTATAACCTATGGTTTTTTCAGTGAATTTTCAAGGTTTTGTAAATGCTAATTCCTAACTATATATGGTCTATAACCTATGGTTTTTTCAGTGAATATATATATATATATATATATATATATATATTCTCTGAAAAAACCCTAAGTTTCACACACGTTATAGTTAGGTATTAGCATTTAAAAAACCTTAGAAATTCACTGAAAAAACCATAGATTTCACACATGTTATAGTTAGCTGAACATTTCACTCATACAAAACCTTTGAAATTCCCCCGTTATAGTTAGTTCAGCTAACTATAAGTCGCGCGCCTGCAATGCACTGCTGATGACGTCACATATTACATCACTCATGACATGGTCAGTGACATCAATCATGACATCACTGATGACATCTCAAATGATATCACTGATGTTTTGTATGAGTGAAATTTCCAGCTAACTATAACATGTTTGAAACCTATGTTTTTTTTCAGTGAATTTATAAGGATTTTTAAATGCTAATTCCTAACTATAACGTGTGTGAAACCTATGGATTTTTCAGCTAATTTGCAAGATTTTTAAATGCTAATTCCTAACTATAACGTGTGTGAAGCCTGTGGTTTTTTCAGTGAATTTCAAAGGTTTTGTAAATGATAATTCTTAAATGCATTAATTATTATATCTCTTTCTTTTTATACTAATTTCCTACATTTTTTATATAAATATTGATACTTATTTTATTTTGTAACTTATATTTCGTATTCTTAATGTAAAATAATAAGAAACATATGTTTTTTATTAATTACATTTTGTTTTCAATATATTAAAATTCAATTCTATATAATTCCTTTTTCATACTTTTTTTGTCAGTATTTGTACTGTACACGTACAGTGATCGCACCATCCATTGTACAATAAATCGTCCTCTGCACGTACGCGCGCACACATTACAGATATGCTTTGACGTTATACTCTCCTTGCAGAATTGTAATCATTCAGCCAACACCCAAGTACTCATGGTGAAAGTGTGCCTTAGGGCATGAACTGCTTCAAACACCTATAGACTATGCACCGACAAAATTGTCTTTTATACCTTCAATTACACAATCTGTATTCTTATACCTCAAGTAAACACTATCATACTTCTGTTTCAGTATTGTAGTGACCATACAGCACTATGTGTTTATCTATACACTGTTCTAAAAGAATCCATTTACTACAATAAAACACTAATCAGCAGATGTACAATATGTGCTACATCCCCAGAGATATGCCAGTTATTGTATACTGTGACATCACATCCTTGTAGCGCAGGGCTTTAGAATGTGATGCACCTTCCAGATGCGTGACATTGTAAATACCACATATCATGGCACATCTTTTACACCACTAGTGCGTCACGAAGGTGATGCAACAGCTGAGTAAAAGAGACACAAGGGGGTTGTAAATCCACCCCTAACACATACAAATTCATCCAGGCAGTTTCACCAGCAGTGCAAATTGAAGCATAGACTTGTACATGGGGGAAAGTTCCAGCGCAGGAACACCTCCTAAAAGTGGCTGAGTGAAATCTACAAGATTTCACTTTGTTACTTTTGGGCTCATGCTGTGTCAAAACCCTGCACTACCTTGAAGCAGCTGTAAGGATTTACACAGCAGTCTGAGCATAAGGCCCCCAGAGCATTGCTGGAGATGTGTTGCACTTGCAACATAACTCAAACAATGCACCACCTTTACAGCACAGATACATCACATATATGTGCCATTTTGTCCCATGGTACACCGCATTGTAAAAATGGCGCATCCATGGTGGTGGTGTCACGGAGCACAATAACTGACATTCCTGGGGATATGCCAGTTATTGTATATGTGTCCATTAGTGTTTAACTGTAGTGAATGGATTACTATATACCGATGAATGAGTCACTACAAAAGTAAAACAACAGTGACAGAGTGTTTGGTGGAAGTGTAAGGATACAAACTGGTAAATTGAACGTATAAAAAACAAATTTGCAAGTACATAGAGACTGGATACATCGTCTATAAGGGCTTGAAGCATTCTATGCCCTAAGGCCTATTTTAATACATGAGTAGTTAGGTAGTGAGTGGATGATTACAGTTCAGCAAGGAAAGAGCCTGATTGAATTTAAAACAGCCTCAGTTTTACCACAGTATACAGATAAACACATACTGCTGAAATGCTCACTACAATATTGAAACAGTAGTGTGAGAATGTTTGCTGGAAGTGTAAGGATACACATTGAGGAATTGAACGTATAAAACATAAGTTTGCTGGTGCATAGTACAGTGCATGCACAGTCTATAGGGGTTTGAAACAGTCTATGGACTAAGGCCTGTTTTAATCCATTAGTATCTAGATAGTGACTGGATCATTACAGTTCTGCAAAGAAAGTTCCTCACTAAATGTATTCCAGCTTCAGTTTCACCACGGTACAATGGAAAAGAACATACTTTCGACTGGCACACTACAATACTAAAACAGCAGTGTCAGAGTGTTTGGAGGAAGTCTAAGGATACAGACTGGGGAATGGAAGGCATAAAACACAAGTTTGCAAATGCATACAAGACTGCATGTATACTACATACGGATTTTAAGCAATCCATACCCTCAAACCCACTTTGCATATTTTAAATCAATACAACCATTTAAAGAATATATAACTGAATCTATAAGTGCTTCACTTTTAGTACAATAAATACATTAGTAGATAGTGCTCAAACCTTTAGTATTTTTAAACAATACATTTATTCTTGTAAAATCTCATAATTTAACAGACATTCCAATACAAGTTCATCAAATATGTCATTCAGATCAATTCTCTCGTTAGCAGTTTCTGAATTAATTTGTTCTAAAATTTCAACATAATTTAATGCTTCCAGAAAATCTCCATCAAAGCTTTCGTCTTTGAAATCACACCTCATGTCTGCAGCACTAATTTCTCCTTCTTCACTCTCATTGACTGTGACAGATACAATTAGTTCTTCAATTATACTCAAGGTAATATCCAAAATCTCCTCAGTATGAGGCTGTTCTCTTTCCATAATTTGTCCTTTATGTTCTTGCTCTTTGTATAACCATATAAACAGTTAATTTTATCAATTTTCGTAATATATAATACAAAACTACAATTTTCACCTATTTTGGCCTACAGAAAATACTATATAAATACTATTATCTAATAAAATTCCATTAGTAGAGTCTTAGTCCTTTGCAAAGTTATATAAATATAATTACTTATAAGGATATCCTGTTCTTAGCCTTTCTTAAATTTAAAACCAGTCACTCCTTATGACTATAGGAAAAGATTCAGGATGTTATAGTAAAATGCACAACTAAAAATGATATAATATGTCGATTCACCTTACCCATTCCAAAATAGTAAATGTGTTGCAGTAAAATGCAAAAGATACTATTCATTGTCCATAATAACACTATATATTAGTGTATATTTAGACATCATTATCACATTACTTTTTTAATACTTCATGTGTTTACTCTATCTCTATTCCTCATCTATAACTTAGTCTAACCCTACTTATTACCTACCCCTTCGACTTTCGAACTAGCCTCTCCTCTAGTATTTATCTGCAACATTGTAGCTTCCGGTTCTTTATTTTTCTCACTGCTTATAACCTATAATTACGTAACATTCATTAACCTAGGCCTCTCAGTTTATTGTCTAACTTTTATATTATTAATTTCCTTATGTTCTTCTACTAACCTTTCTTTATGCAGTTGCTTGTTATCTATTCTGTCAATCCTTGAAAATCTTGTGTTTTTCACTAATGTTCCTTCTTAATTCAACAGTATTTCTGGTATTCCTCACTCAATGTGTTCTTTTCCCTTAAGACCTTGCTTATCACACATGTTATCCTTTCTTGTTTTAGGTTAGAGAAAATACATCGAGTGAATATATTCAATATTCTCTATAATGTCAGGTAAGTTTAGTCACTCAGTAAATTGTCATACGATTATTTTCCAAGAATATACCTTTGCCAACTATAAGGTATGACTTAGGTTTCTTGTATAGTTTCTTGTGCTCTCTGCTCTTCAGGTGCTGAACATGACTGACTCCGTCTGCCCTGAAGGAGCTGCGACGGGAAGATCAACCGCTGTGCAATGTGCGGGCTTCTTCCAACTCGAAGCTACATTCTAGTTGCGGGCACGATAACTAAGATAAGTTTAACCGGGAACCTTCTTTAACTCTCTCACAAATATTTGTGCCTTCTCTTCAGGAATATCTATGGAGCAATTGAAAACGGGTCTGAGCTCAGGAATGACTTAGGGGAAGTGTGCACTCGTTAGGGAGCGTGCGCCTCACCAAGGATTCCCCACATGTGTGTGGTAAATGACTAGACCACCACCGTATCTTTCCTCAAGGAGGCCATATTAGAATTCCTCTGTTGCACTAAAGCACTCCAAGTATGTTTCCTTGCGGATTCTTCATCTCTCCTGCTGCAGCTAGGGTTTAGATAAGCCATTATCGTATCCACTGATTGATGAGGGGTTCTGACTGGTACACTCAGTATATAATTTTTTAAAATATCTTTAAAAGATGCAAACCATCTTTACACACTTATCTTCTCTGTCCATGTTTTGTTACTTCAGCTCGGTTGAAGCACATTCCATCGACCATTTCTAACAGTTACTTGTACTTACCTTAACCATATTAAATAATAAAAAAATTATATATTATAAAATTACCATCTGTGGAAGACACAAAAAATACAATTACAATATATCTTTTACAACACAAAATTATTTGTAAACTATTACATTTGCCTTTTTTGCTGTTCTCAGAATATATTGAATTTCACTAGAAAAAGTGAGTTCAATAGTACTCATCACATAACAGTGGGCAAAAAAAAGACAATCAATAAGATTATCTTAAAAAAAACATTCAACATTCTCAAAAATAATCTAAAAAATAGACATAAAACAAATCTTAAATGTTTTTTAAGAGCAATTTCTCATGTAAATATGACATCTCAAACAATCATAACATAACAAAACATTATGAATAATTTTCATGCACTGTAAATAAAATCACTTAAACATATATGCTGACAAAATATATAACAACAAGTCCTTTATGCTTTCATTAACTTTTCCACACGGCCAAATAGTATGCATCAAATTCTTAGTTTGGTTATTGTTCAATAGTAATCCTGAGCGTCTGCCTCCCAGCCTTCTGATCCAAAACCACCGACACCATTTGCTCCGTCTCCCAGTGCTCATCCCTCAGCCTGATGCTATTCAACATCTACATGGCCACCCTCACACAAGTAGCGTACCATCACAACCTCAACATCATCTCCTATATCAAAGACACCGAGCTCATCCTCTTCCTTACCAAGAATCGACATACCACCAAAAGCAACCTCCACGACACAATGTAGGACATCACCAACTACATAAAGAGCACCTCTCTAAACATTAAGTCGCACAAAATGAAAGTACTCATCCACAGACCCACCCCCTCAGCCTCGGAAGACTCCTGCTAGCTCACTACACTGTGGACAGTACCAACACCTACCAACAATGTCCGCAATCTAGGATTCATCCTAAACTCCTCCCTCTCCATATGTAAGCAAGTCGACACCATCTCCTCATACTGCCATAACACCCTACACATGCTCCACAACATTTACAAGTGGACCCTTACCAAAAGAAGAAGAACAGTGACACAGTCCCTCATCAGCAGCAGACTACACTGTGGCAAAACACTCTACACATGAATTCCAGCCAAACACCTACAACAACTACAACAAATCCAAAAGACCACCGCCTGACTGATTATGAATGTTCCATGCTACAGCCACATCACTCACCACCTTATACACCTACTCTGCCTCAATATCAACAAGAGGATCAGCTTCAACCTCTTCACCCTCACTTACAAAATACTCTACAACACCAGACTAATGTACCTTAACAGCAGTAATCCTAAAAGGCCACATTTTGAACTTAAAACTTTGGCTTTAAAAATATTAGGTAAGAATTTGGTAACTCTTTAGGCAAACGTTGCTTTGAAACGGATCACTGAAATAATATCGAGGGACAGAATATCGACCATCAAAAATATCGTTGACAAAATATCGAGAGACAAAATATCGAGTTTCTATCTACAAACAGGTAAGTACAAAAATATCGAGTTAAAAATATCGTTTACAAAAATATAGTTGTAAAAAATATCGTATTTACTAAAAACAGTGTTAAATTAAATTAATACTAATAATTAATTACTAAAATATACTTAAAATTACTTAAATTAACTTATAATAATTAAATAATTAATGAAAGTTAAATAAATATGTTTTTATTTCATATTTATTAAAACATATATATATAGTAACAAAATATAATAAAATAATACCCAAAAACTGAAAACTGACCCTGAACACTAAAAATACCCCTTTACCCAAAAACCCAAAACTGACCCTGAACCCTAAAAATACCCCTTTACCCAAAAACTGAAAACTGACCCTGAACCCTAAAAATACCCCTTTACCCAAAAACTGAAAACTGACCCTGGACCCTAAAAATACCCCTTTTACCCAAAAACTGAAAACTGACCCTGAACTCTAAAAATACCCCTTTACCCAAAAACTGAAAACTGACCCTGAACCCTAAAAATACCCCTTTACCCAAAAACCCCAAACTGACCCTGAACCCTAAAAATAAAAACACATTTTTTTACTATCTATATTATATATTTACATATTTTCACTTTCTATATTATTTACAGTCGATATTACTTCACTTACCTTAAAAACGATATTTTGGCTGTCTATATTCTGTCCTGTCGATATTTTGTCCAAACGATATTTTAAACTCGATATTCTGTCCAAACGATATTTTGCAGTCGATATTATGTCTGTGCACCCTTTGAAACGAATTGACTATCATTACAATGTATCCAACCTTTCAGACATTTTAAATAAACAGTGTAATGTCCAGATGTTGTAGAAGGTCCATCATGAAAAATAATTGCAAAAGCTACACAATTTCTTCCTGATATTGAAACTTGACCAGCTGCAAAAATTTTAATTAAAGTTTCCAATTTTCTTCCATCAGCTCTAAAACGTTGCAGCATTAAAATTACATACTGTCCATATCTTTGTATAAACAATGTTGATGACATTTCTGATTTACATTGGCTACACTCCATGTTTTGAGTTGCTCCTCAAATTAGTTAAAAGATACTGATGTGGTTCACAGTCATGTAAAGTCAAATATATGAATCTTTCAGTGTCTATGTTAGTTGTCTATGTAAACAAACAATTTTGACAGTCATGTTGCCATTTATAAGCCCTGATCTTTGGACTGGGTAAGAGTGGTCTGCTTAATTCAGACACTCTGTTCATCACCTCCCCCTTTTCTGAATCGTTTTTGGCCACTATAGGTGTGGCAGGGTATACTCAGACATGAGTCCCTTTCTCACTGCTACATCAGGATTCAAGCAAGCCGGGCCGAAGAGGCTGAAATGCCAGAAACCGGTCCCCGGTAGCTTGTCTCCTTTCTGGTGAAGAATTGGCTTGGTAGTTTGGTCTGCCCTGTTCCCATGATGCACTGGGCCAGGGACAGACTAATTTGCATATAGCCAGGTTCTGAGCTGGGATGGGGCAGTGAGATAAATAACGGTGATGGATCAAGCCCTGATCTTTGGACTGGGTAAGAGTGGTCTGCTTAATTCAGACACTCTGTTCATCACCACCCCCTTTTCTGAATCGTTTTTGGCCACTATAGGTGTGGCAGGGTATACTCAGACATGAGTCCCTTGCTCACTGCTCCATCAGGATTCAAGCAAGCCGGGCCGAAGACGCCTGAAATGGCAGAAACCGGTCCCCGGAAGCTTGTCTCCTTTCTGGTGAAGAATTGGCTTGGTAGTTTGGTCTGCCCTGTTCCCATGATGCACTGGGCCAGGGACAGACTAATTTGCATATAGCCAGGTTCTGAGCTGGGATGGGGAAGTGAGATAAATAACGGTGATGGATCAAGCCCTGATCTTTGGACTGGGTAAGAGTGGTCTGCTTAATTCAGACACTCTGTTCATCACCACCCCCTTTTCTGAATCGTTTTTGGCCACTATAGGTGTGGCAGGGTATACTCAGACATGAGTCCCTTTCTCACTGCTCCATCAGGATTCAAGCAAGCCGGGCCGAAGAGGCTGAAATGCCAGAAACCGGTCCCCGGTAGCTTGTCTCCTTTCTGGTGAAGAATTGGCTTGGTAGTTTGGTCTGCCCTGTTCCCATGATGCACTGGGCCAGGGACAGACTAATTTGCATATAGCCAGGTTCTGAGCTGGGATGGGGCAGTGAGATAAATAACGGTGATGGATCAAGCCCTGATCTTTGGACTGGGTAAGAGTGGTCTGCTTAATTCAGACACTCTGTTCATCACCACCCCCTTTTCTGAATCGTTTTTGGCCACTATAGGTGTGGCAGGGTATACTCAGACATGAGTCCCTTTCTCACTGCTCCATCAGGATTCAAGCAAGCCGGGCCGAAGAGGCTGAAATGCCAGAAACCGGTCCCCGGTAGCTTGTCTCCTTTCTGGTGAAGAATTGGCTTGGTAGTTTGGTCTGCCCTGTTCCCATGATGCACTGGGCCAGGGACAGACTAATTTGCATATAGCCAGGTTCTGAGCTGGGATGGGGCAGTGAGATAAATAACGGTGATGGATCAAGCCCTGATCTTTGGACTGGGTAAGAGTGGTCTGCTTAATTCAGACACTCTGTTCATCACCACCCCCTTTTCTGAATCGTTTTTGGCCACTATAGGTGTGGCAGGGTATACTCAGACATGAGTCCCTTTCTCACTGCTCCATCAGGATTCAAGCAAGCCGGGCCGAAGAGGCTGAAATGCCAGAAACCGGTCCACGGTAGCTTGTCTCCTTTCTGGTGAAGAATTGGCTTGGTAGTTTGGTCTGCCCTGTTCCCATGATGCACTGGGCCAGGGACAGACTAATTTGCATATAGCCAGGTTCTGAGCTGGGATGGGGCAGTGAGATAAATAACGGTGATGGATCACGCCCTGATCTTTGGACTGGGTAAGAGTGGTCTGCTTAATTCAGACACTCTGTTCATCACCACCCCCTTTTCTGAATCGTTTTTGGCCACTATAGGTGTGGCAGGATATACTCAGACATGAGTCCCTTTCTCACTGCTCCATCAGGATTCAAGCAAGCCGGGCCGAAGAGGCTGAAATGCCAGAAACCGGTCCCCGGTAGCTTGTCTCCTTTCTGGTGAAGAATTGGCTTGGTAGTTTGGTCTGCCCTGTTCCCATGATGCACTGGGCCAGGGACAGACTAATTTGCATATAGCCAGGTTCTGAGCTGGGATGGGGCAGTGAGATAAATAACGGTGATGGATCAAGCCCTGATCTTTGGACTGGGTAAGAGTGGTCTGCTTAATTCAGACACTCTGTTCATCACCACCCCCTTTTCTGAATCATTTATAAGGAAGGGCAAAAATGTTTTCAATATCTATACCTTTATCTTCCAGTACACCAAGCATAAACATTAAAAATTCCTGACAATCTTTCTGAATATTCTGCGTAAATTGATTGTAACCAGAACATGTGTCCAAAAAAATTCGAATATCAGAAACACTTTGTATTTTACTTTTATCACTACCACATTTCTCATAAACAGAATACAACAATGAACAGAATCTTTCGTCCCAATTTTCAACAATTTGCTGTTGCAAACTTTCAAGAACAAAAACAACATTAACAACTACATTTGCATAGCAGTTGACACCACAACTATTTTCAAACCGATAACCAACATTCTCTTCAACACTGTCCTTTTTCTTTTTGCTTACAGGCGCAACTTCATCTTATTTTTTTTCTTTCTCTACAGTTTCACTACAGATATTCCCAAATCTTCTTTTTCTACCTACCACACGCTTTTCAAATACTGGATATTGACCTAAATTGGGTCATTTTCTCTTCTTAACCTATTATACTCTTTCACACAATTTGCATCTGCACTAACATTTGTCTCATCATAATCAATGAAGTACAATCCAGATAAAGTTCTGACTCGAGACAAAGCAACATATGCCTTACCCTCTTAAACACTGTACTTCCAATATTCACTAAAGCACTATCTACACTTAAACTTTGAGATTTATTAATGGTCACCGCATATGCCAAACAAACAGGAAACTGTTTTCTGCGTACATACAAATCTTTTACAAGCATAAACCCAGATGAACAACGACTAAATTGTGGTACTTCAGCAATTTCATCAAATTGATTTTCAAAAATTCAATCCATCTCTATTTACATAATTAACAAAATCAACAATTTTACCAATTGCTCCATTTACTAAACCTTTTTCCACATTCAAATTACATCGTAAAATTGCCCTACAGTTTACACATGCATACAAATTCTTTTCAAAACCAGCAGTTTTACTTATCGATTTCTCGAAAGAATCCAATTTCCTCTTTTTAATAGTGATTCCTTCATGTTCTATTTTATCAATCGCTTCCAATTTTATAATTTCTTCATTTTCCAACTTTAACATTTAATAAAGAACATTCACGTATAATTGGCATTAAGCAGATTACAGATTTGTTTTCTGCAATTCTCTTGTATATTTTCTCTCTGACAATATTTTCATTTGGAAACAAATTGGAAAGTAATCGTCTCTGTAAAGCGTGTTAGCCATGTTCAGTAATTTTTCCAATTCTTATATCTTGAAGAATAGTTCCATAATCAGCATCATTTGCCTGTTGCATATTTGTAATAAGTTCCTTATACTCAAAATATGACCAAATGTTTATATTTCCAATGCTCCCCAAAGACTTTCTGATATCTTCATGTGACAGTGTTTTAAACACTGGCAGTCCTTCTACAGTGTAAGTTGAAGAAGATCTCCAAAAACTATGACGTTTTTTCCTCCGAATAATGTCATACTCTGTTTTAAGAATTTGCTGCATTCTTAAATGCACAAAGGCAAGCATTACGTTTGACACCATGCTTACCTCATCAATAATGAGAAGTTTATTTTCCTCAAGACTCTTGAAACTTCATAAAAAACTTCTCCAGATCGCTTGTGGTATTCTAATTTATTTTCATGCTCTACAGGTAGCATTAATAAACAATGTAAATTAATTCCTTTAATATTGTGGGCTGCAAATCAAGTTGGAGCAGTGACAACACAAGACAAATGTGACTCAGTTGTTTTCTGTAGAAACGTTGTGATTACTTTAATTAAAAAAACTTTTGCCTGTTCCAGCTTGTCCACTCACGTACATTCGGAAAGGTTCAAATGATGAGCAAGAGCACTCTTTCTTCTCATGAAGTAATCCATGGTCAATCTGTTCTCTCACTTGCTCCTATATTTCTTTCTGCTCAAGATTTAGTTGTTCTTCCAAGTTTCCTAAGTTAGTTACATCTTCTTGACCTTGATACATTGCTGTTTCCACATCTTCCATAGCAGTTGCTGCTTCATTTTGAACAATTGGTTCTCCTAGTGGGTCCTGACTCAATGGAGTAGAAGATTGACTGTCTTGAGAACTGTCTCTATCAATCTCAGCTGCAATTCTAGCTTCTTGCTCAATTTCGTCATTCAACACTTTCACATATTTAACAAAAACAGGACATTCTATAGTATCTTTGGTTGCATTGAAGGAATCTTCATAGCTCTCGAAATATCCAAGTAATTTCAATTCTGAACAACATGGCTTGAAAAGTTGCAAAAGAGCTTATTAGTAAAATTCCCTTTTGTCAGGTGTTTCGCAACTCAGTTTACGGTGATTAATCAAATGTCCTTTTCTTTGTTTCACCAGACATCCTTCAGAACCAATAACAGCATACATACCATTATTAAAGTTTTCGGTAATATTCCGTTTAAAAATAGTTTTGCAGCACTTCATAGAGACAAATGTTCTCAAGATAATGCCTTCTATTTGGATAACATTTCACAATATCTGTAGGTTCTGGCTCTTTTTCAGTTAAATATTCAATTTCTTGTACAGATTTAAGAACTCGGTTTCGTGTTGCAGCAAGACCTAGACTCACCCAAATGATTCTTCTAGATATGGAGTATAGACCAGCAGATGCTAAGCGATCTGAACATTCATACTCTCCAACTTCTCGATGAGATAACATCTTCAAACTGTAACTATATAATTTCTTACTTAGACACTTCTCGTGGGAAATCTCTTCCAAATTTTCTTCAATTCTGTCTTTTCTGATTTGGTTATGTAGGATGTTACATATCGAGCAACAGCAATGGAATTGTCTGCAACATATTGAATATCCATGTTAGCATTCCACATGAACAAAATGACTGGGTTGTAGTCATTTATATATTTTGACTCTGCATTTCTTCTTAAGTTGTAGGTATTTTTCTTGTGATAGTATGTCGCAAAGATGATATAAAACTGTTCACTCTCACTTTTGATATTACAGGTCGTGGAAATGCAAAACGGCATTTGGTGTAGAATTTGTCCTTAGATTTGTACTTTCGGCAACTGTATTTCCCACAACAATGGCTTTGGAATTGTAAGACTTGTTGTCTTAAGTCCTTATTTTGTGTACTTGTGGGTATATCACATGTAGCATATTCTTCAATAAAAGACAACACATTATCATCTGAGTCTGTTCCAAATTTGGGAGCATCTTTGATCCATGTTAGCATGTGTATGTGAGAAGCACCTCTTGCCTGACACTCCTTTCGCCAAAAGAAGTCCAGACCCTCTCCAAGAGGAGTTTTTTTATTGGTGATAAAAGACATCATGGCTTCAAATCAATGATTGAAATACCTGCATATATTAACTTGATCCACACAATTCTCCAGGTGTCTTGTATTCAATATTTAGTATATTTTGATATGCCTCTCGAAGAAAGTAAATCATCTCAAACATATTCAGCACAGCTTAGAGTAAGGAAACATGTAGGAGTTCCTAGCATACATTTCAGTTCTCCATGGCGACGGTACCAGTACTCAGTAGTACTACGCTGACACGCCATGATATAAATTAGCTGAGATTCCAAAACATTATCTTTCTGCAGTATTGTATCCATAAATTCCTTTGCCGAAACATTTTGCATATGTACACCTGTTTTCTATATATGGTTTACTGCATACGAAAGTCCAGACAAATCACTCTCAAACAAAAGATGAAACAAATACGGAATACATTGTCGAAATCTGGGATCTTCTGCATATTAGATGCAGGAATCTGCACAGGTCGGTCATCATATTGTCCTGCTTTTCCTGTGTGAAACAATTGAGAGAAACAACGAGCTTTCAAGCTTTTTTCCGTTACACTAATGGGACTTCCTTTTGCTTCTTTCATTTGGAATAACTCTATAGTATTCCCCATCACTTCTTTAGAATGCAGTGGATGAACACTGTAATGTTCGTACATTTCTTCAGTTCACTTTTTCAATTTGTCCAGACGGCAAGTCACTATCTTCTTCTACAGTTATTTCTTCTTCTCTCACATACACATTTCTGTAATATTAATTATTTTTTACCAGATACAATGTTGCCTTTTTCACTAATTCTTGCCAGATTTTCTTACTCTTAGTAGGAAAGCCATTGACAAGAATAACTAAAGGTTCATCCTCTATATTTTCTACACCAATTGTTTCATTAGTTTTCTTTAAATCTAGAGGCAAATATACAACTCTTCCCTTTAATCCTCTCTGTAAATGAGAAGGAGGCAATTTTCCTGTCTTAGGCTCCATACGAACAATAGCCTGAAATGCATGCACACATTGAATAAGAATAGACTCATAGGTATTTAAATCCATCAGTTCAGAAGGAATATTTACCAACTCAAGATTATTATGCACAGCTCTAGCAGGCATTTTGTTCTTGTCTAATTTGTTATAACAATATTTACAAATACGCTGATCAGAACCCAAATTCAAACAATTCTCTACCAATAAATATGTTGCAAAATCCTTCCACTCATTATTTTTTTCCTTTTCACTTTTTAAATACAGATCAACAGTCCTGGTATGATTTTTATAATGAGTTCGTCGACAACACACACAACAATGATTTGGGCTTTCATCTGAAATCACCTTAAACTTTGTAATTTCTTGCTCACAATTTTCTGTACTACAATGTTGTACATTCTCTTCTACATTTCCTTCTATTAATATCTCAATTTCTGCACTGTCTTCCTCAGGACCAAAATAAATAACCTCAATTTCATCACAAACGTTCTTTACACAGATCCATGCAAAAGAGCACTGTTCAACTTTTTTAACATTAGAGGTGGACTTTTTGCATAATACAATCTTCTGACTAATTTCCTCATTTCAGAATGAAGTACTGCTAACAACCTGAAATGGTGAAAAACACTTCAACATACTTTTTAAGAAAGACAAGCCAGAGAATGACCTTGCAAACCTGTATTTTCTCCCACTCTGCAAGTGCCTAGTGCTTGCAACATCTTAATCTTTTGTTTAACACTTTTCTTAGTATAGTTACATAAGAAATTGCGTAAAAAATCTATAGATTCTTGCCGTACACTGCAAATACTACTAAAATTCCAAGTGTGCACTGAAGCTGTAGGTCGTCTCACTAAAACTTCATCAGCTAACACTTTCTGCATTTCTAGGAACAATTTTCTCGTTCTCAATAGGACAACTATGTCTAACCTCATAGGCATGACCATTAGTGTCAACTGCATGCAACAAATCATTTCTCTGAAAATAACTTTCTTCATTAAAAAAAGGCTCAGAACTTGAACTATCTTTCCATTCACCCAAAAAAAACTCACAAAAATTACTTCTGTTAATTACTCTTCTCCACTTATTTTTGGCCTTCATTAAATGGATTGGCTTATCTAGTGATCGAATCCTATTGATTACTATAATGAACAATTTTGTTTCAATTACAAAGCTTTCTCTACTACATTTTCGATACCTTTCTTCTTCTTATAAAATGCTGTTTTTTTACATCCCTTATTTTCTTTAATTACATTTGAAACAACTCTATTATAAAACATTTTTTTCCTAATTTCCATAAATTGATTTTTCCTCCTTTTACTATACACTATTTTTTCTGCAGTTGACTTTCCATGATTGTTCTCTTTATTATTCTTTTTCTTTCTCGTGGCAGACACAGAAATACTATTTTCCCCTTTGTCCACACTACTCTTATTCTTTAATATTTTCCTCATAAAAGTGTTCCTTCTCTTACCAGAATGTCCCTCACATCTAACATAGGTTTCGATTGTAATTGCATACAGCCTATTATCAAGTCCATTAGCGCTGCTTTATCAGCAGTTTTCTGCCGAAAAAGTGGCAATAATTTTATTGCCTGTCTTGATAATATGCCCCATAATTCCTTAATGTACAAACATGCACCACATACATTCCCATACAATTTATCAACTCACCTTTCAAATTGATTTATAGATTAAGAAGACTGCCACTCACACAGTAGATATTCATATACAGAATCTCTCTAGTGTTTGCACCAGATCCACAAAATGGAACATTTCCCTCTCATTTTACACATACATACATATAAATAACCAATTAAAATCCTTCACACATTAATTCGAAACAAAACACACATTTCCATTGCTTTAACTTTCCACCCTACCCTCAACCGATCATGCAAAAGTCAACAGAGGTCAAAAGTTTAGCACTCTAAAAAAACACTGCTCCTCAACAATTTTAGACTATGTATAACAACTTACTTAGAAGTACCAATCAAAAGAAAAGGTCTCATTATAAAGAACCAACATATAATCACATAAACTTGATACATATCTGTAAAATATATATATATTTGTATTGATTTTTTCTTGCTTACGTACGCTTATGAAACGACTTTCAGAATTCGCACAGTACGCGTACACTAGAAATACCGTAAAAAAAAAATGCATCTTTCACTAATTTTTTTCAATCCCCGGGGACCCCATCACACGGGTCTCAAATATAATGTTCAGCACCGTGGGGGAAGCCCCAAAACCCCCATGGTCCTAGCCGGCTCCCTACATCCTTCAGGAGCCGGCATTGCTTTTCGTAAGAGAGAACAGCTTACATGCTGCTCTCTCAGACGGAAAGCAATCTGCCTTCCTACTTGAAAGAGCACTCTCGCCCTACCATAGCAAACAGCAGTGTCCCAGGGATAGGCACCGCGCAACACTACAGGAGCCGCCCTGGAAGGTGGTGATCCCCAGGGCCATCAAAGACTCAACAAAGGCCATCAAACATTTTGACCTTCGGATCATTGTAAACCCCCCTAAGCAGTCCCAGGGAGACAGGAAGTACAATAGCAAATAGCAAACTTTTCCTGTCAATCTACACACAGTAGTTCTGGAAATGCTTATGAGGATCATCTTTGCACAATTGATGACACTGTTCCCCAAAACTGCCTTTGCATATTCTAATAAATGCCAAAGACACAAATTGAAGCAGTCCAACCACCATTGTCCACAGATTGAAAAAGCTAGGAAACATGTGAATAAACCTGTTTCTGCCTTTCTCCGAGACTATAGAATGGGGTCCATCTACCACAACAATCTACGTTTCAATATCCATGACATCTATAGGAGAGACGGTGTACATTTTACAGATGAGGGAAACAGAGTCTTCCTCTTGAACTTTATACTCTGCATTGGTACTTACTTGTAGGTACTAAACTCTACCTATAAACACAAGGGCTCTTTTTAGAGCCATCCAACATCTAAACACATACACTTCATAAATATCTAAAAAATATTCTTCTTTTTCTTCCTTCAGTACTCTTACCGGACGACTTCCAATCTTCACACCTTACGTCGTCCATAATTGCTTGGTACGCGTACGATATATCTAACACAAAAAAAATAGCCTTTATCACAAATTTTTCATAATCCCCGAAGAACCCCATCCCCCGGGTCTTAAATGTAATGTTGTGGACCGTGGGAAGAGCCCCGAGGCCTCCACGGTCCCACCCGGCTCGCCACTTCCTGTAGGAGCCGGCAATGCTGTTCATCACAGACAGCAGCTTGCATGCTTACATTATACTTTCAAAGATGAGTTCAACAGTTATACATTTCATAAAATGATATAGTACTGCGCTGTAAAGGAGAAAAGTCAGCACAATTATAATAGAATAGAAAATAGAAGAAAAAAATCACGTCTACACTCAACAAACTCGGAAGCACACTTCACAGTTTAATTTAAAAGCACACTACCACAACTAGTTTTTGAAACGCATTATACAATAAAATGCATCACAAAAGAGGCTACATACATAGTGACTGTATCGTAACATCACATAGAAAAAAGAAAGCCACTCTTACGCTATCAGTAAAACACAATAACAGTACAAGGCCCACATTTCCATTGGAGTGATTTCTTAGTTGTAGGTCTAGTTGTCACATCGACACACACACTCCCTCATGGCTGGTATACACCCACACCACACTCATTCAGCGCATCCTGCAGTGTCCCGGGGTGTTTCTACCTCTCTTCAGAATGAGTTCCCCATCGTAGCGTCTGTGGCTGTGGTATTTTTTGTTTGCCTCCCTCCACCCTAATTGACAACGTAATGGGGGCACTGCTGTCATCTCTGTTTTACGTTTGCAACACAGTAGGTAGGATAAATAGAGCACTTGACACAATGTGGAGTAACACTATTTATTGTATTTAATTTGGCCATGGTTTTAAAATAGAATACACTCATGTACAAAATATTGTTTTATTTAAAAAATACATATTTAATATAATTTTTTTGAATCACCACATGAGCTGATATTATAGTAAAGATAAAAAGAAGTGTTTATGTACAAGGAGCTACAACAGTATGGAAAATCAACAGAATTTGAAGACATTTTCTAAACTAGTCACAGTGTCACAGAAGAGCTGAACATACTTTTTACAAGTAGTGAGAATAAAGAGGAAGATATAAATGCTGCAGATATTAGCTGTAATTTCCTAGATTAAAGTTTGGATGTTGATTGTCTGGAAGTATTAGATGACATTGAGTATGATCATATGAGTTTTGAAATTGATAATGAGGTATAAGAAATACATGATGACATTATTTTAGAAGGTCTATTAAGTTATGATATGTTATAAGAATACATTTATTAAAATGGTTTGAGATATTCTTGTTTCACAATTGTAATCATTCAGGTGGTACAGAAGTAGTCATGTTACAAAGTGGGACTTAGGGCATGGATTGCTTCAAACCCCTATAGACTACACCGGCAAATTTGTCTTTTATACCTTTAATTGCCCAGTCTGTATACTTAAAGTTCCAGGAAACACTAACACACTTTTAGAAAGGCAGCAATTGTGCAAATCTTATTGCCTTCGGCTGGGGTAGTTGTTACTACAAAAAGGCTCGATAAAGGGCCTGCACTTTGAATATGATTATGATATAGAATATTTGATAACTATAGCCATGAAAGGCAGCAAGTAGGTGTATGTACGTGTAGATGGTGTGTTGATTGAGTGGAAGATAATTAATGTAAAAAATAAGAAAGGCTATAAGTGTGTAAATTACCCAGTGCTTATAGCTGGGGAAGTAGTTATAACAAAAATGCTCGATGAAGGGCCTTGACGTTCAATCAGAATGTGAAATTGATAATACCAGTAAAGAAAGGCAGAAAGTGTGCAATTTAAGCACTACTTTCGGCTGAGGAAGTTGATACTAATTAGAAGATAATGTCAAAAAAGGTAATGTTGAGCATGGTGATGCTCCTGATCCGTGCATTTTAATACGTCGATAGACTGCTCCTCGTAAGACAAAACTTCATCACAATAAATGCATAGAATGTTATTCGGTAGTATTTTACCGAAATGAGGATTAATTTGTGGGTGTGGATTGCTTGCTGAATATGCTGGTGCAGCAGTCGAAGTGCTTGGTGCAGCAGTAGGTGGGTTCTCTTTGTAAATTAAAAGGAGGACATTTTTCTGTCTTAGGCTCTATACGAATAATAGCCTGAAATGGATGCACACATTTAATTAGAATTGACTCATAGGTATTGAGATCCATCAGATCAGAAGGAATTATTATGAAGTCTACATTATTATGCACAGCACTAGCAGGCGTTTTGTTCTTATCTAATTTGTTATAAAACTATTTAGAAATATGGTGATTAGAATCCAATTCAAAACAATTCTCTGACAAATAAGTTGCAAAATGGTTCATCATTATTATTTTCCTTTTTAAATATAGATGAACAGTCCTGGCTTGATTTTTTTAACGAGTTCGTTGAAAACAAATGGAAGAATAATTTTGTGTTTTGTGTTTTGGTGTTAGTGAAATCACCTAAAAGTTTGTAATATGTTGCTCACAATTATCTACAGTACAACATTGTACATTCTGTTCCATATTTTCTTCTATTAATATCTCAGTTTCTGCACTGTTTTTCCTGAGGACCAAAGTAACTAAGCTGAATTTCTTCAGAGACATTTGTTTCATCTGATACAGATGCACGGAAAAGAGTACTGTTCAATTTTTTTTAACTTTAGTGCTGGAGTTCTTTCGTAATACAATGTTCTGATTAATTTTCTGATTTGAGTATGATGAACTGGTAACATTCTGAATTGGTAAAAAACACTTTGGCATACTTTTTAGAAAGACAAGCCAGAGAATGACTTTGTAAACCATTATTTACTCTCACTCTGCAAGAGCCTAGTACTTGCCACATCTTAATCTTTTTTTAACACTTTTGTTATTATTGTTAGGTAAGAAGTTGCATAAAAAAATTAATAGATTCTTAACTTACAGTATAAATACTACTACAATTGGAAGTGTTCACTGGAGTTTTAGGACGTGTCCCTAAAAGTTCCTCAGGTAACACTTCTTTAGCATTTCTAGGAACAATTTTGTCTTTCACAATAGCACAACCATTTCTAACCTCATAGGTACGAATACTAGTGTCATCTGCATGCAAATCATTACTCTGAAGATAACTTGTCATTAAAAAAAGGCTTAGAACTTGATCTATCGTTCCAATCTCCCAAGATAAATCTCTGAAAAATTACTTGTTAGTTTCTCTTTTAAATTTACTTTCGGCCTTCAATTAAGAGATCGATGAATGAAAGTTTGTCACAGTTAAAAGAATGAATGAATGAATACTCATTTCTATAGCGCATGGCTACCCTGAGGCATCCCAGCGCTGTTAGACCAAAAAGCTCGGAGAGACATTCACTGAAACAGATGTGTCTTTAATCGCTTCCTGAAGGCGAGATGGTTACTTTCAAGCCTGATGTTATCCGGGAGGTTGTTCCAGCATTTGGCTGCCAGGAAAGAGAGTTGGCGTCCACCCATTCGTGCTCGCTTCACCTTAGGTACCACCAGCAGGTTACGCTGATTGGACCTAAGGGATCTGAGAGATTGGTGTAAGCGGAACAGGGGGAGAAGAATCTTAGGGCCATCGTATTAAACAACCAACACATAGGGCCGGGCGTACCCTAGATTTGATGTTCTCCAATATAAACCCCATCTCCATTAAAGGGATAAAACCATTACTGTGGACAGACCACGCTATGGTCGAGTTCAATATTCACCTACCTGTTAAAAACTCCAGGCCCTCCTATCAAGCAGCAACCCATAAGAGAAGTTATACTAACTTTAATGTTGAAACTTTTCAGCAACATTTTGTCCATTCCTTTGCAGAAAAAACAAGTATTAACGAAGCAACAGACAGGCTTCAGAACCATATCATGATGGCACTTGAGTATTGCTCACAGCGTCGCCACGATGCCAAACCCAGGCGTACCATGTCAGAAAATTGGTACGGGCAAGAACTAAAGACGTTAAAAAGGAAATTCACAATGCTCGAACACAAATGGAGGTTAACAAGAACTCAAGAGACTAGAATGGCATATAAGAAAGAACTTTTACAATACACCAAAGCCATCAGGAAGGCAAAAAAGGACTATTTTTCTCGTAGAATTACAGAAAATAAAGACTCTTCAAAGAGCTTTTTAAAATAGTAAAAGAGCTATGCAGTCCTACCAGTCTCTCATCTAATTTGACTCCCTCACAAGTAGGCTGCGACAAAATGAATAACTTTTTTTGTGAAAAAATAGACAAGATCTACTCATCATTTTCCAACCCCAAATCGGGCGTCTCGGTAGACCACGAACCATCCACCTCCCAAGCTTTTTGTTCTAGCTTTGGCCCATTCTCTGAAGAGGAAGTGGGCAAAGCTATGCTAGAAATCAATCTGGCTCCCCTTTGGACCCTTGCCCCTACCATATTTTTCGGCAACTCATCCCATTAATCTGCCCAGCAGTGACTCAAGTGCTGAATCATTCGCTAGAAGCTGCCGAATTCCCAACCAGCTGGAAGAACGCCACAGTAACCCCCTTTTAAAAAAAGCAGGTCTTGATGTCAACAACCCGACCAACTACAGACCCATATCTCAACATCCCTATTTATCGAAAGTACTAGAAAAACTGGTCAACAGGCAACTGGCCAGTTTTCTTGAAACAAACAACCTGCTTGATATCTCACAAACGGGTTTTGGGGCCAACAACAGCACGGAAACAACACTCCTGGCTGTGCTGGATAACATCAGAATGCATGTAGATCAGGGGAAAACAGTTTCCCTAATATTATTGGATCTCTCGGCGGCATTCGAAACTGTCCCACACAATCTGCTCCTAGAAACTTTAGCATCTAAGGGCATTAGTGACAGAGCACTGGGATGGCTGCGGTCCTTCCTATCGAAAAGAACGCAATCAGTGCACATGGGAAATTTCTCATCTCCACGCCGGAACATCAAATACGGGGTCACACAGGGGGCCTCACTAAGTCCAACATCGTTCAACGTATTTGTGTCTTCCCTGGCGGTAATAGGCAGAAAGTGGGGTTTCAAAATCTGTTCTTATGCAGACGACACTCAACTAACTGTAATCTTGGACGAGAGGAACGACCCCAAAGATAGGCTACTAAACTGCCTCTCTGAATTGGCTGACTGGATGCACAATCACTGCCTTAAATTAAACGCTGACAAATCAGAGACACTGCTGTTCGGAGGTCACACTCAATTGTGGAACAACAGCTGGTGGCCAGAAGCCCTGGGTTCTCCACCAGCTCTGACACCAACAGCAAGAAATCTTGGAATAACAATTGACACCTCTCTATCCATGAAAGCCCACGTAGCTACCATATGCGGCAAAGGCTTTGCAATATTAAAAATGCTTAGAAGAGTCTTTCCCTGGATTCCCATAGAGTGCAGAAAGATCCTGGTCCAGTCTCTACTGATGAGTAGGCTGGACTACGGAAACTCCCTGTTCGTAGGCATGGCAGATTATCTCTTCACCAAGCTTCAAATGGTGCAGAACGCAGCGGCCAAGGCCATTTGCATGAAAAGAAAGTTTGACTCAGCCAAGAGCTGTCTACGTGATCTCCATTGGTTGCCAATGAAGCAAAGAGCAACTTTTAAAATGATGTGTATAACACACAGAGCGCTGCACAATACAGGCCCACTTATTCTTAGAAACAGGATTCAGTTCTATGCTCCAACCAGGAACCTCCGCTCTCAATTCTTGGCACGTGCCAGAACCCTTTGGGTAAAGAGAGCCAGGATGGGTGAGCGAGCCTTCTCCCACATTGCTGCATCCAAGTGGAATGAACTGCCTGTGGCCCTCCGACTCACAGAATGCCACTTGGAATTTAGGAAACATCTGAAAACCTTCCTCTTCCCTTATCCAGACTAATCTAACTCGACCCATGCCAACTGTCCACGCACTTTAGCAATTACAGCTCCGTGATATCCTACTTGGATGATTGTGAGCGCTTTATAAGAAAAATAAATAAATAAATAAATACAATTGTTCCAGATAGACTTGTGTGCCATACACAAGATTTTAAACGTGATTCTCTCATGAATCGGTAGCCAATGCAATTGTCGTAATGCAGCCCTCGCCGAACTGCGCTTGGGAACATTAATAAGCAGCCGAGCTGCAGAGTTCTGCACCGCTTGCAGTATATGAATGGATCCTACTGGGGCCCCGAAGTAAACAGCATTTGCATAGTCCAGCCGCGAGAGAATCAGTGACTGGACTAGCATGCGTCTGGCATCAGGCGGAAGAAGAATGAGGTGAGAAAAAATGAGAGAAGACCCCACAGATTCCAGGGAACAGGGTACTAGTATCACTGTAAGTCAAAAAGAGGCAATCCCTGGACACTATTATTCAAAAGGCGAACTGTTGCCACCAATACCTTATCATTCACTCATACCACACAAACAGAAGTGTCAGCTAAATCACTGGTCACAAACTAAATCACAATGTTTACAATCTATTTTATTAAAAAAGGAGAATTGTTTCAGTTAAAAATTCAGTAAAGATTGACTGAATACATCAATTTAAGCACATCTGATGAAGACATTATTAAAAACAGACCTATTAATTAAAAATAAGAGAAACATTTTCATACAGAGTAAAATAAGAAAACAATATATATCTATAGAAGAATGAGGACCTTTCTAAGGACCCTAATCAGTCCGTAGCAGGTTGCCACCACCTTCTTTGCTTGTACCTGGAATCCCAAGGAGGAGTCAAGGCAAACCCCCAGACTCTTTATCTGATTCTTGGGGGGGGGGATGGAGGACCCAGACAGTTCGGCCACCAGGGGTCCAGGTTAATGGGAGCTTTATAACCCAGAAGCATGATGTCTGTTTTGGACCCATTTAGTTTCAAGAAGGAGGCAGTCATCCACTCCAGCACTTTAGTGAGGCAGGGGGTCAGATAGTTGATCCCCCGGCCTATGGCGTCATCCCTTGCTAGGGACACGACCAACTGAGTATCATCAGCATAGGTGACAAGCTGAATTCCCCAGGGAAGTACCACCTCAGCCAATGGTCTCATTTAGATGTTAAACATGGTCGGGCTGAGTGAGGATCCCTGGGGAACGCCGTCATACAGTTGGAGCTGGCTTGATGAAGCCTCCTCCTCAAAAACAGAGAAATCTCTCAGACAAGAAAGACTGGAGCCATTCAAGGGCTCTTCCGGCAACTCCGGCAAGGCGGATACGATGAAGCAGAAGGGGATGGTTAACCGTGTTGAAGGCTGCGCTGAGGTCCAAACGGACCACCGCCGCGCAGCCTCTGGCATCCACAATGCTCCTAGTCGCTTCCACCACTGCCACCAAAAGAATGTGTGGACACAGTACAATTGTCTGTCTTAAATAAAGCAATTCAATGTTGTCCCTAGTATAGATGGAAAGGTAAATTGAAGTTGTTAATCCTCTTGTCCGTAGTGTAGGTCGAAGGCAGTAGTTGACACAGAAATGGAGGAAAGCTTTTTGTCTCTTTTTTAATACAAAATCTGAAGACATACAGTAGAAACATCTATCATTTTAAGAAATGAAGGCTGTATTTCCTGATATACAAACTGTAAGAACATGTGATGACATTGTGAAATTGTCTGTTTTAAATAGATCAAGATAGTATTGAATGTTTTCTGTACTACTGGCGGTATTGGTATCAAGTTGTGAACTCTAGTGAGCGCAGAATTTATTGAAGGCTCCTCTTTGTAGACATAAGGGAAATTTACATGCAAAAGTGAATTGAAGTTGTGAACCCTGCTGTCCGTAATGTACATTGAAGGTCCTAATCGATACAAATATTGATGAATTGTATTTTGTACAGTTAACAGAATGTGAGGACATAGTATAATTGTCTGTGCCTTAAGGAAAGCAAGGCTGAATACAATGCTGTCCTTAATCTAGAAGGAAATCTGAATGCAAGTTGTGAACCCTGCTGTCTGCAGTGTAGATTGAAGGCAGTTGTTGACACAAATATTGAAGAATGCTCTTTAGTTGTAGATACCAGAATTTGAGGTCACAGTAGAATTGTCTCTGGCTCAAGGAAAGCAAGGCTGAATACAATGATGTCCTTAATGTAGAAGGGAAGCTCAATTGAACTTGTGAACTGAGCTGTCCGTAGAGTAGATTGAAGGCAGTTGTTGATACAAAGGTCGTTGAATGCCATTTAGTCAGAGAATAGAATCTCAGGAAGGCAGTGGTTGACTCAAAGATTGAAGAATGCTATTTAGTCACAGATAACAGAACCTGGGAACACAGTATAATTGTCTCTGCCTTAAGGAAAGAAAGGCTGAATACAATGTTGTCCTTAATGTAGAAGGAAACCTGAATTCAAATAGTGAACCCAGCTGTCTGCAGTGTAGATTGAAGGCAGTTGTTGAAACAAACATCAATGAAAGCTATTTAGTCACTGTTTGCATTACCTGAGGACACAGTATAATTTGATAACCATAGACCATACTGGCTCTTTTTTAATATTGGTAGACTTTTGTTAAGCTTTTTATTTAACATGAACGGCAGGAAGTGCGCCAATTACCCACTGCCATTGATGAGTAATAGTTACGAAGAAGGCTCAATAAAGGCCCTGCACTTTGAATTTCAAGAAAAATAATTGATAAGGCCAGCTAAGAAAGGTAGCAAGTGCGCAAATTTCCACTGCCTTCTGGCAGTGCAGTATCTACATGAAAAAGGCTTGATAAAGGGACTTGAGTTTGAATCAGAATATGAAATTCAAGAGTATTTGATAATCCCAGCCAAGAAAGGCAGCAAGTGTGCAAATTTCGCACTGGCATCGGCTGGGTTAGAAGCTACAACAAAAAAGTTTGATAAAAGGCCTGTTCTTTGAATACGGATATGAAATAGAAGAATAGTTGATAACCATAGCCAAGAGAGGCTGCAAGTAGGTGTGTGTATGTGTAGATGATGTGTTGATTGAGTGGAAGATGAATAATGTGAAAAAATAAGAAAGGATGAAAGTGTGGAAATTATCCACTGCCATTCACGAGTAGTAGTTACCAAGAAGGCTCAATAAAGGGTCTGTAATTTGAATTAGGATAAGAAACAGTAGATTTGATAAACATAGACCATAGTGGCTGTTTTTTAATATTGGTAGACTTTTGTTAAGCTTTTTATTGTACATGAATGCTAGGAAGTACGCAAATTACCTACTCATTGACGAGTAACAGTTACCAAAAAGGCTCAATAAAGGGCCTGCACTTTCAATTTGAATTTTAAGAGGAATAATTGATAAGCCCACTTAAGAAAGGTAGCAAGTGCGCAAATTTCCCGCTGCCTTCTGGCCGTGTAATATCTACATGAAAAAGGCTTGATATAGGGATATGAGTTTGGATTATAATATGAAATTCAAGAGAATTTGTTAACCCTAGGAAAGAAAGGCAGCAAGTGTGCAAATTTCCCACTCCTTTCGGCTGGGGTAGTAGCTACAACAAAAAGACTCGAAAAAGGACTTTGAATCTGAATATGAAATTGAAGAATAATTGATGATCCCAGGCAAGAAAGGCAGTAAGTTTGCAATCTTCTCACTGTTTTTGGCCGGGGTAGTAGCTACAATAAAACGGTTTGATAAACGGCCTGCATTTTGAATATGGATATGAAATAGAAGATTAGTTGTTAACCATAGCAAAGATAGGTCGAACGTAGGTGTGTGTGTGCACATGATGTGTTGATTAAGTGGAAGATAAAAAAAGTGAAAAATAAGAAAGACAGTAGACGCACAAACTACCCACTGCTTTGTAAAGAAAGTGGGTGTTTGGTTTTCCAGTCCATTATACAGACTGTGCGTCGGATTGTGCAGTGGGAGCCTGAGAATGGGGTATCTCATCTAAGGAGTTTAGCGAGTGCACAAAGTACACACACTGTGCGTTAGAAAGGACTCAAAAAAGGTAGCAAGCGTACAAATTACCCACTGCCATTTATGGGTAGTAGTTACGAAGAAGGTTCAATAAAGGCCTGAACTTTGAATTACTTCAAGAATAATTGATAACCCCGGCCACTGCTTTCGGCCACGGTATTAGCTAGAACAGAAAGGCTCAATAAAGGGCCTTGACTTTGAATCAGTTCATCAGGTATTTCATACACATCAATTTCCTTGTTAGCAGTATCGAAATTCATTCGTTCTAAAGTGTCAAGATAATTTAATGCTTCTAGAAAGTGTGTATTAAAGATTTCGTCTTTGTAATCATAGCTCATGTCTGGAGCACTAAATTCCCCTCTTCACTCTCATTGCCTGTGATAGATACTATTAGTTCTTGAATTACACTCAAGGTAATGTCAAAAATCTCCTCAGTATGAGGCTGTTCTCTTTCCATAATTTTTTCTTTATGTTGTTGCTCCTTCTATAAAAATATAAACAGTTAATTTTATCAGTTTTCATAATATATAAATACAAAACTAACGTTTTCACCTATTTTGGCTTACAAAACATATTATATATAATGACCATTATCTAATAACATTTAATTAGTAGAGTTATACTCATTTACAAAGTTATATAAATATAATTACTTATAAGGATATTCTGTTCTTATGTTTTCTTAAATTTTGAAATCAGTCATTCCTTATGACTTTAGGAAAAGGCTCAGGCTGTTATAGTAAAATACAGTACTAAAAAATATAGAATATGTCTATTCACCTTACCCATTCCAAAATAGTATTGTTTCCACTTTGGTTAGAACAAAAAGGCTCGATAAAGGACATGAGTTTGAATCAGAATATAAAATTCAAGGATGATTGATAAGCCTAGCCAAAAAAATGCAGCAAGTTGGTGTGTGTTATGTGTAGATGATGTGTTGATTGAGAAGATAAAAAAGGTGAAAAATTAGAAAGGTTGCAGAGGTGCAAAGTACCCACTGCCTTGTCAGGGAAGTGGATGTTTGGTTTCCCACCTCATTATACAGATAGATTGTCAAATTTTGTAGTGGAGTCTGAGAAATGACTACCACATGAAATGAAGGAATGTAAGTGTACTAAGTTACCACTGTGTCGGTAGGGCTGAAAAATTACAACACCGGGCCAATTTCAGGGACTCCATTTACAATTAGAATTATACTTGACAAAGGGAGCAAGAAATGTAGTAGGTAGGTGTATTTGAAGTAGTGGATGTAGGATAATGTGAAAGGGAAGAAAGGTAGCAGAAGCAGAAAGAACCTACTGTCTTGTTAAGGAAATGGGTGTTTTGTTTCCCAGTACATTACAGAGTGTTAGTCGGATTCTGCAGTGGGAGTGTAAGAAACGATTGTTAACCATAGGCAAGAAAGGTAGAAAGTAGGTGTGTGTGTGTGTACGTGTAGATAATGTATGGATTCAGTGGAAGATGAATAATGTAAAAAATAAGAAAGGCTGCAACGTCACCAAGTACATAAAGAGCAGCTCTCTAAACATGAACTCGCATAAAATGAAAGTACTCATCCTCAGACCCACCCTCTCAGCCTCGGATGACTTATGCTAGCTGAGTACATTGTGGACAGTACCAACACCTATCAAGCATGTGCACAACCTAGGATTCATCCTCAACTCCTCCCTTTGTATGTGTAAGCAAGTCTACACCGTCTCCTTGTACTGCTATACCACTTTCTCTGCAACATTTATAATTGGATCGTCAACAAAAGAAAAATAGTGACACAGTCCTTTATAAGCAGCAGACTACACAGTGGCTAAACACTGTATATAGGAATTCCAGTCAAACATGTACAAAAGTTACAACAAGTGCATAAGACCTCCACCTGAGTGATTATCAATGTCCTCTGCTGCATCCACATCATTCACCACCTGATAAACCTACACTGCCTTAATACTAAGAATAGGATCGCCTTCAAGCGACTCACCCTCACTTATAAAATACTCTACAACACCAGGGTAATCTACTTTGTCAGTAGTAATCCTGAAAGACCAAATTTTGATCTTAAAATTTTGACTTTAAAAATATTAGGTAAGATTTTGGTAACTCTTTAGGCAAACGTTGCTTATAAACTAATTGACTCCCATTACAATGTATCCAAGCTTTCAGTGATTTTAAATAAACAGTGTAATGTCCAGAAGTTGTAGAAGGTCCATTCCGAAAAATTATTGCAACAGCTACAAAAGATCTTCCTGATATTGAAACTTGACCAGCTACAACATTTTTAATTAAAATTTCCAATATTGTTATTGGCTGCAAAAGTGCAAATTACCTAGCGTGTTTAGTTGAAGAAGTAGTTACAACAAAAAGGCTTGATAAAGGGCCTTGTCTTTGAATTAGAATATGAAATTGAAGAATAATTGATATCCCCAGCAAAAAAAAGGCAGCAAGTAAGTGTGTGTAAGTGTGGATGGTGTCTAGATCAAGTAGAAGATGAATTAGGTGAAAAATAAGAAAGGCTGCGGATATGCAAACTACTCTCTGCCTTGTCAGGGAAGTGGATCTTTCAATATCCTTTTTATTATACAGAGAGGGTGTCAAATTCCGCAGTGGGAGGCTGAGAAATGACTACCACATCTAAGGAAGCAAAGCAAGTGTACTAAGTGCCCACTGTGGGCAATAGAGTTGAAAAATAACAACACCCGACACTTTTCAGGGTCTCTACTTTGAATTAGAATAATAGTTGGCAAAGACAGCCAAGAAAGGCAGCAGGTAGGTGTGTTTGTGCTAGTGGATGTAGAATAAGGTGAAAATTAAGAAAGACAGGAGATGTGGAAACTACCGATGGCTTTGTAAAGGAAGTGGGTGTTTGGTTTTCTAGTCCATTACACAGACTGTGCGTCAGATTCTGTAGTGGGAGCCTGAGAAATGGGTATAACATCTAAGCAAATAGTGCAAGTGCAGAAACTACAGTCACTGTGCGGTAGAAAGGATGGAAGAAAGGACACAAGTGTGCAAATTACTCACTGGCATTCACGGTTTGTAGTTAGCATGAAGACTGAGTACTGGGTCTGCATTTTGAATTTGAATTAATTTTTGAGAAATTCATTGCTCCAGCCAAGAAAGGCAGCAAGTGTGCACATTTTCCACTGCCTTTGGACAGGGTAGTTTTTACAACAAAAAAGTTTGATAAATGTCTAATAACTAATGTTGAGGACAGTAACGCTTCTGTTTGTTGTTTTTGATGAGGTTAATAGACTGTTTCGCGTAACACAAAAGTTATTCGCAATAAATGCATTGAAATTTAAGTTTAGCAAATTGAAGATCAATATGTGAGTATGGAATGTTTGCTGAAGATGCTGTTGCAGTAGTTGATGTGCTTGAAGCAGCAGGAAGTGGGTTGTTCTGCAATCTCTGTGTTGCACTATATTTGCTGTGCCCAAGGAGGATTTTTTGGATTGATCACGCCTTGAAAGAGTTGTTTGGTAAATTTAACAGGTTACTAATGGTTGGTGTGTTTCAGTCAGTATGTGTGAGGACTTTGCTGGAATCTTTAAGGGACACATTAGAGCTTTCATAATACAGAAACACTTTGTACTTAGTGACGTCCAATTCTATTTTGTGAAGAACTGTTGAATTCTACATCCGCCTTTATAACTAGTGGGAGGGTAGCATTTTAAAGTGTTTTGATAGGTTACACTACATGTGTGCATGGAGCTAAAGAAAACTTAGCATGGTTATGCATGGGCATCGTCTCACAGAAAACGTAGCATTCAGGATTGTAAAAGCTTGACATAGTAATCTTTTTAGAGTTGGAGTTCCTGTAACATTTATACTTAAATTTCAGCAATTATTTTGTTAACTGTTGAAATATACATTTAAATGTTCCTCTTTGAAGGTCAATAAGCAACACCGCTCCTCTACACAATATTGTTCAATGGTAGTCTAAAAAGTAGTGGTAATTCCACTGTCACCAAGGTAGATATCTGACAATCAAATGAGTCAATTATTTTTTTACACAACTTTTTTATAAACTTTTTTATAGTCCTAATGGAAAAGGTGTTTAGACTCAACAAAATGTTTTTTTGTTTTACATATATAGGCAGTACCAGGTAAGTATGATTTACATTTCCTTTTATGGATTGAAGGTGCTCCTCTGCTGCATTCCAAACATTGGGCCTGTTGAAAAGAAAGTTAAAAGTAAGTTGTAATTAGTATTGCATGGTTTACAGGTGAATAGGTTTTTGAAATAAAATGTTATAAGTATTTATATGGTAACCATAGTTCCAGGGTCAGAATATGCAGTTTCATAACCTGGATATTGGCACACAAAGTAGTTTTGTTCAGTGCCAGTAACAACTGTGAAATTTTGCGCTTTTTAAAACCAAAAATGTTGGGTTTTGCCAAAGTTTGTTATAATGGTGAGGGCACAGCAGCTTCTACTGCAGTAAGGTTTTAGAAACACGATGCCAAAAGAAGTCACGCAATGACAAAACTAAAAAGCTGACCATCAATTTTAGACTTACTGCCTTTGCTAATGTTTGTTTAATTTTGGTTTCCATACTCTTTTTGAAACTAGTTACAGAGATTTTCCATAATGACATTTTTGAGAAATAGTATGGATCAACACGTTACTAAAAGATTCTGCAAAAAAATGGTAAGTAAAGTTTTATAGTAGTTTTTTCTGCTTTCTCTTTTTTATGAACATTTTAGTTTGAAAGTAAAGAATCATCAATCTTGCTTTTAAGCTTCTGCCATTATTTGCATCAAATCGCAGAGCATTCTGGGAGTAGGAAACATAGCCTCATAGTAGTAAACTTTGCAAATGTGTGTACAATGTTTTTTACTAGAAAAGCTGTCAGTAGTGTAGTCTCAGCTTAAAACATTTATTTTGAACACTCACTCTTATAATAATGACTTTGGATCAATGTTGTGGAAGGTGGAAGGTCATTAACATATGGACGCAAATATTACCTCGGTAGGAGACAGTTCCCATTCCTGCTCCAGTACATTTTATTGAAAATTGGCAGCTGAAGGATTTGTGCTGCAGGGGATGGGACTACTTGTTCCAAGGACAAAGTAAATGTGATTTTTTTTATAGCCCTGGCCCCAATAAATATATCATGGCCATCATTGAGAGGTGCAAGAGTTCCTGATAAGTATACGTGGGTCAGACGTGTTTCAGAGATGTATGCTTTTGTATACTGCAGGCACTGACAGTAGTGCAGTGAGAGCTTACAACATTTACTTAGAGCATCCAGCTGAATAATAAAGGCATTCAATTAATGAAGCATATATACAGGTTTGAAAAGCATTGTGGGAAGATCATAGCGTATTTGCCATGTGATATATGTATTATAGGCTAACATGGCAAAAGATAACTTCCGACCTGAAAATGGCTATCCTTTTACAGCAGTCGCTCAATAAAATGTACATTAAGTATGGGCGAAATTTGCGCATTCGCGGTGCGCAAAGTCGTGTGAAATGGCAAAAAAATCCAAGAGTTCGTAAATTTTCACACGAACTGGCGGATTTTTGTGCCATTTGAACAAATATGTGATCACGTGTGCCTGTAACTTTGCCAGCACGCCAAAAGGCGCCTAGATCAGTTAAGTGAGCTGGCCATTATAGTGGGGACTGGCGGGAAGACGTTTCATACCGCTAGTGTGTCTTAAATGCACAAAGGCAAGCATTAAGTTTGATACCATGCTTAGGTCATCAATAATGAGAAGTTTCATTTTCGTCAAGAATCTTGAAACTTCACAACAAGCTTCTTCAGATAGCTTGTGGTATTCATATTTGTTGTCATGCTCCACAGGTAGTATAAGTAAACAATATAATGTAGGATTGGATATGTTAACATTTGGTCATATTTTGAATATAAGGAACTTATTACAAATATGCAGTAAGCAAATGATGCTGATTATGGAACTATTCCACAAGATATAAGAATTGGAGAAATTACTGAACATGGCAAAGAGGTTTTACAGAGACGATTACTTTGAAATTTGTTTCTAAATGAAAATATTGTTTCTAAGGTTGTAGGTAAATAAAAAAAAAATTGACAACCCCAGTGAAGAAAAGCAGCGAGTGTGAAATATCCTACTGCCTTCGGCCGGTGTATTAGCTACAACAAATAAGCTTGATAAAGGGCCTTGACTTTGAATCAGAAAATGAAATTGAACAATAACTGATAACCCCAGCCAAGAAAGGCAGCAAGTGAGCAACTTTTCCACTGCCTTCGGCCAGGTTAGTAGGTGCAACAAAAAGGCTCAATAAAGGGCCAAGAGTTTGAAACAGAATATGAAATTCATGAATAATTGATAACCCCAGCCAAGAAAGGCCAAATATCCCACTGTCTTCGGCCGGGCTAGTAGCTACAACAAAAAAATAAAGGGCCATAAGTTTGAATCAGAAAATTTGAAATTCAAGGATAATTGATAACTCCAGCCAAAAAAAGGCAGAATGTTGGTGTGTTTTATGTGAAGATGATGTGTTGATTGAGAAGAAGGTAAAAAAAGGTGAAACACTAGAACAGCTCAAAGTATCCACTACCTTGTCAGGAAAGTGGATCTTTGGATTTCCACCTCATTATACAGATAGGGTGTCGAATTTCTTAGTGGGAGCCTGAGAAATGGCTACAACATCAAATGAAGCAATGTAAGTGCACTAAGTTACCACAGTGGGCAGTAGGGCTAACAAATTACAACACCGGGCCCATTTCAGGGACTCTACTTTGAATTAGTATAATACTTGGCAAAAGCAGCTAGAAAGGTAGGAGGTAGGTGTGTTTGAGGTAGTGGATGTAGAATAAGGTGAAAAGGAAGAAAGGTAGCACATGCGGAAACAACCCACTGCCTTGGAAAGGAAATGGGTGTTTGGTTTTCCAGTCCATTACAGACTGTTAGTCGGATTCCGCAGCGGGAGCCTGAGAAATGGGTATCTCATCTAAGGAGTTAAGCAAGTGCACGCAAGAAAGGACGCAAGTGAGCAAATTACCCACTGCCATTCATGGGTAGTAGTTACCAAGAAGGTTCAATAAAGGGCCTGAACTTTGAATTACTTGAAGAATAATTGATAACCGCAGCCAAAAACGGCTGCAAGTGTGCAAATTTCCCACTGCCTTCGGCCAAGGTAGTAGCTAGAACAAAAAGGCTCCATAAAGGGACTTGACTTTGAATCACAATATGAAATTCTAGAATAATTGATAACTCCAGCCAAAAAAGGCAGCAAGTAGGCAAATTTCCCACTGCCTTCAGCCAGGGTTGTAGCTACAACAATAGGCTCTATAAAGGGCCTGAACTTTGAATACAAAATAGACGAATAGTTGATAACAATAGCCAAGAAAGGCAGTGGTGTGTGTATGTGTAGATGAATGTGTTGATTGAGTGGAAGATGAATAATGTAAAAAATAAGTAAGGCTACAAGTGAGCAAATTAAACTCTGCCTTTAGCGGGGAAGTAGTTACAAGAAAAAGGGCCGATAGAGGGCCATAGGTGTGTATATGTAGATGATGTGTTGATTGAGTGGAAGATAAAGAAGGTGAAAAATAACAAAGACTACAGATGCGCAAAGTATCCACTGCCTTGGGAGGGAAGTGGATGTTTGGATTTCCAGTCCATTACACAGACTGTGCGTTGGATTCCGCAGTGGGAACCTGAGAAATGGGTAGCACATCTAAGCAACCAATGCAAGTGGACACACTGTGTGATGCAAAGGACACAAGAAAGGTAGCAAGTGTGCAAATTTCTTACTGCCTTCGGCCGGGGTAGTTGTTACATCAAAAAAGCTTGATAAATGTCTAATGAATAATGTTCAGGACAGCAATGCTCCTGTTTCTTGTTTTTGATGAGGTTGATAAACTGTTTCACGTAACACAAAAGTTAATCGCAATAACTGCATAGAAATTTAAGTTAACCAAATTCGAGATGAATATGTGAGTATGGACTGTTTGCTGAAGATGCTGTTGCAGCAGTTGATATGCTTGGTGCAGCAGCAAGTGTGTTGTCGTGCAATCTCTGTGTTGCAGCTCAAGTAAAGTTGTTGGGGTGCAAGTTGTTTATGTGTTGCACTATATTTGCTGTGCCAAAGGAGTATTTTTTGGATTGATCACACCTTGAAATAGTTGTTTGGCAAATTTTACAGGTTACTATTGTTTGTTGTGTTTCAGTTAGTATGTGTCTGGACTTCACTGTAATCTTTAAGGGGCACATTAGGGCTTACATAATACAGAAATACATTGTACTTAGTGACATCCAATTCTATTTTATGAAGAACGGTTGAATTCTACATCCGCCTTTAGGACTAGTGGGAGGGTAGCATTTTAAAGTGTTTGACAGGTTACACTACATACGTCCATGCAGCTAAAGAAAACTTAGCATGGTTATGCATGGACACCCTCTCACACAAAATGTTTCACTCAGTATTCAGGATTGCAAAAGCTTGCCATAGGAGTGACTGATGAGTTTATATATGTCAGTGAGAAAAGAAAAGAAAAACAAGTAGGTTTGTTTTACATTAGAGATATACAGACCTGAAAGAATATGCATGTAATTCCATTAAATCTTTTTTGAAGGTATGGAAAAAAGCAGTGAAAGAGTGTTTAGAAGCAATACTGTCCAGCATAAAAAGTGCACGATTGTTCTTTTTCTTGAGTGTAAACACGCCTTTTTGATTATGACCATGGAATAGTGGTGTAACTGTATCATAGATTCTATTGTCAGACATCTACCATAGTGATAGTGGAATTACCACTACTTTTTGGAGTACCATTGAACATTTATGTGTAGAGGAGCGGTATTGCTTCTTCACCTTCAAAGAGGAGGAAGATTTAAATTTATATTTGAACACCTAAACAAAATAATTGCTGAATTTCAAAAAGAAAATTAAGTAGGAATGTTAGAGCAATGCTAACAATTGAAAACTTAGTTTGCAATATATTATGCATGAGTCTAGCTGTTTTTAGATCCAGGATTAGAGATAGTTACAACTGTTTCAAACATATTCAAATGGCTTTACTACAAACAATATTGAAAATTCACAACTATAAAGGCACTATCTTACTATACTTGGTTAAAAAGTAATGATACGTCTTCATCTATGAAAGATCTTGTAAGAAAAATCAAAATGAACAAGAATCCAATGTTCAGGACAACACTAGAGTGTGAGACCTTATTTATCATTGAAATGTTAAAGTCAAACGTATTTATTACAGCTACACCAGAGGATATTATCATTATATCTGTAATCCTAAACATAAACCAGGTCAGTCCAAAGAACAGAGATCACTGTGGGGCAGTCTCCCACCAGTATCCTTCTAGTGGGAGAATGCCCCACAGTGATGTCTGTTCTCTGGACTGACCTGGGTTGTGTCTAGGATTACAAATATAATGATAGAGTGTGCTCTGGTGTATCTGTAATCATTTTGCGTTCTGGGCCTTCTTTGGTCTTGAATATTATCATTACCCTGGTGGGTGGGTATGTAAACACCATCTTTGGAACACCTCTAACCAATAGGTTTATACACTGGATATATAGACTTAGAATGTTCCCAGATGTGGAGACCATACAGCAAACCTACAACTTTTGTCATATTATTGTTTAAAGTCAAACATGATGACTCCATTAGGTTCATTGCAATTCTATAGAAATATGACATTAGTAAAAATCGGAGCAACTGGCTGCTGAGTTAAGTAGCATTCTGCAAACTGAAAATATAATGGTGGAGTAGAGAATTTTAGTACATACATTTATGGGAAATGTATTACTTAAAGATAAGTAACTGTAATAGGAATTAATATGTACATATATTTGGTGTTAAGAGACATATGGTTGAGAAGAAGGCATCGTTTACTTGTAAAAATATATGAAAGCACACGAGCCTCTAAAGAGGAACCAATATGTACATCATATGCTATTAGGTATAGTATACACAATTTACAAGTAGCAGAACGTGGTGCACCTGGTATATGTTGTGAAGATTGATCACGTTGTGAAGATGGATCACGTTGTGAAGATTGATCAGTTGAATGAATGAAAATATTTGTAAAGCGCGCGATGGCCAAAACGGCTTCCTGGCTCTGGGAGCTCTAAAGAACCGGACAGACAGGGCCAAGAGGATTAGCGGGGGTAGGCCAGGGCAAACAGAAAAGTTTTTAGCGCTTTACGGAAGTGTGAAAAGATAGGGATCGAGCGCATAGAAAGAGGAAGAGAGTTCCAGAACCGGGGGGCAAGAACAGAGAAACGGGTTCCACCAGTGCGAGATTTGTGAAAACGGGGAACAGTGAGGAGGGCAGAAGATGATGAACGGAGAGTGCGGGCAGGGGTGTGAAGGGAAATCAGAGAATTGATGAAAGCCGGTGCAGAGTGATCAAGGGCCCGATAAACAAGGCACCCCAATTTGAACAAAGATCTCTGAAAAATGGGCAACCAATGAAGGGATTTGAGGACGGGAGTGATGTGATGGGTTTTGGGCAAGTGAAAGATGAGACGGGCAGCCTGATTTTGGATAGCTTGTAAGCGGCGGGATTCATAGGCAGGAATGCCAGCGAGCAAGCTATTGCCATAATCAAGGCGGGAGGTAATAAGGGCAGAAATAATGATTTTAAGGGAATCAAAAGAAAAGAAACGAGAGATTTTCCGGATCATCCGGAGGGAGAGAAAACAGGAGGACACCACGGCACTGACCTGGCCATGCATGGACAGGTCCTGTCTGACCTTGATGCCCAGAGTTTTAACGGAGGGGACGGGGGTGGGAGGAGGGCCAAGAATGGAATAATCACTGGTTATGCTTCCTCCAAATTAATTTTGAAAAGTAAAGTTTGTTAAAGAAGAAATTAGTTTAACAACTTAACACAAATGTTTCTTAAACACAAAAAGTTAATGTAAAATAACTTTCTGATACGAATGTAGTTTTAAAAATATGTCGTGTGCAGAAAGTTTAAGCGAGGGATGTAGAGTACAGTCTACACAAATACAGAGGTAAGGCCTGTCAAATGGATGCAGTTTCAAAACATAACAGTTTAACAATGGACGCTCATGCCGTGCAGTGCCGGGGTGGTTTTTATATTTAGAGTTTCTTGTGTGGGTGGCACAATTACTGCTGTAGGCCCAGTAGTAGCATTTACATGAACAGCCTTGGTATACGTAACTATCAAGAGTAACATTTTAATCATAGAGAAACAATTATCATTACAGTTTCAAAAAAGGGAGCAATTGCACTTAAAGACTGATCATGAAGTGGTGAAGTGTCGAAAACATGTATTTTGGTGAAAGCATGTCATAAAAAAATGTACGATAGAGGGAAAAATGGTTAGGTAACTTAAGCCAAATAAAGGGTTAGTACAACACCGTAGTGTCAAAGTTATAAATCCAACAAGTATTATGTATTAAATGTATGCCAGTCTGAGGAGGCAAAACTTTCGTAGGCCAACTAGAGCACAGAAAAAAACAACTATAGGTCACGAGAGGAAGCAAGAAATTTTAAGTCTGGGGAGGATTAAAAGGAAACAAATGATTCACAGAGAGTATGTTGAAACAGAAAGCCCGTGGCATAGCACAAAAATGCAACATACATATTTATGAAAGTACAATATGTAAGAAAACAGGTATGGGAAGGCCATGTGAGACTATAATAAATATTAAAATTCATGGGAGAGAAAAGAAATTAGAGCTGGGAGGGCCACGTGACGCAGTAAAAAACATAATGCTAATATGAATGCACAAATTGTAACAATACAGGCTAAAGCACGGGGCACAGTTCAAAAATACAACTCAGAAATGCATGCATGCACAATTTATTTAACAATTGAGGCTGCCATCGGCCGTTCGGAGCACTACCTGGCTGGTGCTGCAAACGTTCAACGTGCGACGCAGCCCCGTCCACTCTTCAGAACGCCGGCACTGCGCCGAAATAATGGTCGCACTAAACGGTTTCTGATAAACGATATATGATCAATAAGAATAGAGGCCTGGGAAGGCCACGTGAGGTGGCAATAAACATTAAAAGTACAGTAACGAGTAGGAGAGAGCATATACGATGAAGCACAGAGCACATGACACAGTAAAAAAATAATACTAATATGAATGTACAAATTGGAACAATACAGGCTATAGCACGGGGCACAATTAAAAAATACGACACAGAAATTCATGCATGCACAATTTATGAAGAAAAGGCCGAGGACGCCTTCATGATGCAGAAGGAAAGATTATGATCAATCATATATGATGAATAATGATAGAGGCCTGGGAAGGTGGTGCAGAATGCTGCAGCAAAACTTGTATGCAACAAAGGTAAATACAGCTCTACAAAGGAATGCCTAAAAAACCTTCACTGGCTACCCATGCGTCACAGAGCCTGCTTCAAGCTCCTTGGTCATGCCCACAGGACTCTTCACAACACAGGCCCCATGATCCTCAAAAACAAAATACACTTTTATTCCCTGCCAGACCACTAAGGTCACAACATCTTGCTCTTGCTGAGACAAAAATATAAACAAATCTAGAACAGGTGGCCATTCTTTCTCCTACCTGGTGACACAGTACTGGAACGAGCTTCCAGTCAAACTTAGGCTGACCAAAGACTACAACACCTTTAGGAAAAAACTTAAAACACATTTATTCCCACAATTATGATTTGGCCCCTCAAATTGCACCCGTCTACCTGTTACCGTAATCTTTAGCGCCGTGACATCCTCCAGGATAAATGTAGCGCTCTATGAATAAATAAATAAATAAATAAGGCCACGTGAGGCAGTAATAAATTTTAAAAGTGACGGGAGGATTAGGAGGGACCAAACACAATGAAGTACAAAGTATGTGTCGCACAAAAATGAAGCAAAACAGAGCTTGGAGGGCCACGTGACAGTAAAAAAAAAATACTATTATGCAGGTACAATTTACAGTCTGATGTTATGATGGCTTCTACTACCTTTGCTTCTATTCTCTCTAGTGTTGTCTTCAAAGGCTGGGGCTTTGGCTTTGGCTGGGCCTGGGAGGGTGGGCGCGGTCGACGCTGCCACTGTGGCTATGGTGGCCTGGCTGGACGGCAGCAGCAATGACACCACGTCGAGTGTCATGAGTCCTTCTGCTCTCGAACAAACAGTTCGTACTACAATCGATGACGATAAGAGTCAGTGCAGGCAAAAGAGAGCGTGCGTACGTAAGTATCTGGTAAATATAAGAACCGCGGGGGCTGACCAAACTAAGTCCAGGGCCGTCATTGGTGGCGTTTTCGCGGTCTAGACGAATGACGTATTGTATTGGTTTCTAGGCTTAGTAATAGCAAGAAAGCTACATGGTGATAACTGGGAAAGTGTGGACAGGCGTGCACAACGCATGTGTAAGTGTGAGTTTGTGCACCAATATTTAACAACAGAGAGAGACATGGGCGGGGTTTTCATGAGCGCAGAGGCAGGGCCAGTATCGGATCTCCAATGAGTGACCAGTTGTAACCATTCTCGTAGCACGCCCTGTGCTCTGATTTGACTGTGAGAGAGTGATCACACCATAGTTTGTACTGGTAATCATTCTCAGCACGTACGCATGCATACGCTATGAATACGCTTGGACGTTATGCATCGCATCAAAGTATCTGTGTGATGTCATGTGCGGCACCCCGTACGCGGAAGGCGCGAATATTTTTAATTGTGTAAAAAGATATATTTATGTATTTAATGAACATACTAATAGAATACATTATCTAGAGTAGTTATGAAAATTATTTTTTTAAACTTTGAACAATCATATATTAGTTTTACAATCCGTTATACAAATCGCGGTGGAACGTTATGCGTACTCGCTTCTTTAAAGCACATTAAGCTCAGCGTAAGCGTACGGAAAGCCATGTGACTTTAAAAGAACAGATTTGATTGGTTCATCATAGTTCCTTTTGCAAATGTTGAAAGTTCCGTCCCATTTTAATCATTTTACTTTGGCTTTCTAAGAAGAAGCATTTCTTCTGAGAATCCTGTAAAATAGAAGGAAGACCAACATAATATCAGCAATGGACTCATATTTCAGCCATTCTTCAGATGGAGATTTCATTCCTGAAGAACCTCCAAAGAAGAGGAAAGAAGCTGTAATTTGGAAGTTTTTTACTTTTCCAGAAGGGGAAAAAAAGGTTAATGCTCCAAAAGTAACTTGTAAAATTTGCCAAACAACTGTTTCAAGGGGTGATCCATATAACAATTACTCCTTTGGCACAGCACATATGGTGTGACATGTGAAGAACTTGCATCCAAACAACTTTGCTCGACCTGTAAGTCGGACCTTGCAGGACAACCCACGTGCTACTGCAGCATGAACATCAACTGCTGCAGCAGCATTTCCAGCAAGCAGTCCACACCCACAAATTGATCCTGATTTTGCTAATGTTAAAATTTAATGCATTTATTGCGATAAACTTTTGTGTTATGGGAAACAATCTATTGACCTGATGAAATGCAGGATGCAGGAGCATCGCTGTCCTCAACATTAGTTTTTTTTTCTTTTTAATTATTTTGTTCGTCTTGGATACTTTTTGAATTACAGTTCCATTTTCTTGGTGTAAAAAAAAAAACTTGTTGAAAAAAACCCCAAAAAATTGAAAACTAAAAACTGATCAAAGAAAGAACTAGTGTATAAAAGTTTCTCAGAATGAATGTGAAGTTTATAAATTTATGAATGAATACATTACTAGTGTATGGTGAATGTGGAAGTACAGAACTATAAGGAAGTGCTACAGCATACATCTATAAGCTGTTTACCTATAGTATACTGTATTACTTCCGAAACACATGAATGTAGCATATGCACATAAATATGTTACAAGTCTATGCTTCAATTTGCACTGCTAGTGAAACTGCCTGGGTGAATTTGTATGTGTTAGGGGTGGATTTACAACGCCCTTGTGTCTCTCTTACACAGCTGTTGCGTCACTTTTGTGATGCACTGGTGGGGTAAAAGATGTGCCATTATATGTGGTATTTACAATGTGACGCATCTGGAAGGTGTATCACATTATAAAGCCCTGCGCTACAAGGAGATTATGTCACAGTATACAATAACTGGCATATCTTTGGGGATGTAGCACTTATTGTACATCTGCTGATTAGTGTTTTAATGTAGTAAATGGATTCTTTCAGAACAGTGTATAGATAAACACATAGTGCTGTATGGTCACTACAATACTGAAACAGAAGTATGATAGTGTTTACTTGAAGTGTAAGAATACAGATTGGGGAATTGAAGGTATAATAGACAAGTTTGTCGGTGCATAGAACACTGGATGCATAGTCTATAGGTGTTTGAAGCAGTTCATGCCCTAAGACACACTTTCACTATGAGTACTTGGGTAGTAGCTGAATGATTAAAATTCAGCAAGGAGAGTGTAACGTCAAAGCGTATCTGTAACGTGTGTGCGCGTACGCCCAGAGGACGATGTACTGTACATTGGACGGTGCGATCACTGTACGGTACAAATACTGAAAAAAAAACAATGAAAAAGGAATTATATAGAATGTAATTTTAATATATTGAAAAAATATTTTTGAACTTAGTTTTTATTATTTTACATTAAGAATATGAACTTTAATTTAAATAATAAAATAAGTATCAATATTTTAAATAAAAATGTAGGAAATTACTATAAAAAGAAAGAAATATAATAAATAATGCATTTAGGAATTATCATTTACAAAGCCTTTGAAATTCACTGAAAAAACACAGGTTTCACAAACGTTATAGATTGGGAATTAGCATCTAAAAAAACCTTGCAAATTCACTGAAAAACCATAGTTTTCACGCGCGTTATAATTAGGAATTAGCATTTAAAAAACCTTAGAAATTCACTGAAAAAAACATAGGTTTCACACATGTTATAGTTAGCTGGGCATTTCACTCATACAAAACCTTTGAACTTCCCCTGTTATAGTTAGTTCAGCTAACTATAACTCGCGCGCCTGCAATGCACTGCTGATGACGTCACATATTACATCACTCATGACAAGGTCAGTGACATCACTCATGACATCACTGATGACATCTCAAATACAGAAACATACACATACTTACTCTCTTAAATAATCACTTATAGAAACACATACTTATTTATACAGGAACTCTTCCAATCTCTCACTCTCACATATACTCACTTACATACATCAATACTCACATATACTGGTTTAAAGCCTATGTTCTTACTCAGCCGGGAGGTTGTGTTATTAATAACCTTAGGAAAAGTAGTACTTGTTTGTGTTCCTCTTCTAAAACCCCAAGCATTATTTTGCACAGTTGCTAATTTGCACAGTTACTTTTAACTCACCTAAATCTGTCAACTAGGAACAGATCAGGGACGCTTGGCAACACCGGGGACTGCCGCCGAAAACTGCTGCCATCTTAGAGGTATTCGGAGCGGGCAGCGGGCTTGTTGCTGTGTGCAGTCAGGATAAAAGATGCCTAATTCCATTGCCCTGCCTAATTGTCATTAGTCAGTAACTCCTGAGGCGGAAGCCGGGAGGTTGTATTTTTAATAACCTTACGAAAAGTAGTATTTGTTTGTGTTCCTCTGCTAAAACCCCACGCATTATTTTGCACAGTTACTTTTAACTCACCTGAATCTGTCGACTAGGAACAGATCAGGGACGCTTGGCAACACAGGGGACTGTTGCCGAATACCGCCACCAACTTAGAGGTATTCAGGGCGCGCAGCGGGCTAGTTGCTGGGCGCAGTCAGGATAAAAGACGGCTAATTCCATCGCCCTGCCTAATTGTCATTAGTCAGTAACTCCTGAGGCGGAAGCCGGGAGGTTGTGTTTTTAATAACCTTACGAAAAGTAGTATTTGTTTGTGTTCCTCTGCTAAAACCCCACGCATTATTTTGCACAGTTGCTAATTTGCACAGTTACTTTTAACTCACCTGAATCTGTCGAGTAGGAACAGATCAGGGACGCTTGGCAACACCGGGGACTGCCGCCGAAAACCGCCGCCATCTTATGGGTATTCGGAGCGGGCAGCCGGCTAGTTGCTGGGCGCAGTCAGGATAAAAGACGCCTAATTCCATTGCCCTGCCTAATTGTCATTAGTCAGTAACTCCTATGGCGGAAGCCGGGAGGTTGTGTTTTTAAGAACCTTACGAAAAGTAGTATTTGTTTGTGTTCCTCTGCTAAAACCCCACGCATTATTTTGCACAGTTGCTAATTTGCACAGTTACTTTTAACTCACCTGAATCTGTCGACTAGGAACAGGGAAGCTTGGCAACACCGGGGACTGCCGCCAAAAACCACCGCCATTTTAGAGTTATTCGGAGCGGGCAGCGGGCTAGTTGCTGGGCGCAGTCAGGATAAATGGATCCCATTGAGCGTCCACGCAGCGGACGAGCGGAGCAAGCCCGTCTGCGCCCGTCCGCGCCTGGACCGGGCCCAGGGCCAGTAACCTTGGTCCTACTCCTTCAAATGCTAACTTCGCAATTAACCAAGCAGATGGAGAGACCCAGGCCACGCACATCCACAACAGCAATCAGCCATCACTCAGGTACAACCTTGAGCAGCTCTGGGCTCTAAAAATCCCACAATTACAGCAATGGTGTAAACTACATTTGGAGGGCGCAATTGCACGTTGCCCTAACTGTAGCTTCACAGTTTCTCCAGAGCGCAAGCTAACCGGGAATAGGGATAGCGACAAGAGCGATCAAAGCCAATCCCAATTCAAAGATCTTTACCTAAACATAAATTTAAGATCTTTAACCTACTAATGGATGATTAACCCGAAGCCCCTTTTTCTTACAGAAACCTGGCTCCAAGAGAGCTCAGGCCCGGAATTGCGGTGGCGGTACCCGATCATTATGCTATAGAAAGAATTGACCTCACTAATAAAACAGAAGGCGGTATTGCTATCCTCTTTAAAAAATAGTACAATTGTGATCTCACTCACCTGCCTAGCCCAAATTGTGAAGCAGCTATATTTAAGCTTGCCCTCACCCCCAACTTTACGTTTTCTGGCATACTTGTCTATCATCCACCTGGCCCTGCCACAGCATGGGCAACGGCCCTCCCAGAAATCATAAGTCCCCTAGCCATGAAGGCTGCCAATTTCTCCCTCATCGGGGATATTAACTTACATTTAGAAAATACAACCAGCTCATCAACCTCTGAGCTCATCTCCGATCTAGCTTCTCTTAACTTAAACCTGCAAAACTCTGGACCCACACATACAGCAGGTCACCTACTTGACCCCATTTTTACTAATCTCAAGGATATTAATGTTCCTCCCGCACTACTGATTTGCTGGTCAGATCATTATTTGATTAGGTTCTCACTTCAAGTAGCCATATATAAGTCTAGGGTCCTCCCTGATCAACCCAAGCTAATTAGGAATTAGAAAAAGTTAGATATTGAAAGATTGAACACCTTCCTAAACTTGCACCTTCCTTGTTCGAAGCAATCTGTACATTTTCTATCTACAGCAGTACAGAATTGGCTCAGGACGGCAATTAACACTTGCCTACCTCTGACCAAATTAAAACGCAAAGGCTAGCGACCCCCCGCCCCTTGGTTCATGGAACTACTGAAACAAGAAAAATCTGAATGCAAAACTTTTGAACGGAAATGGAGAAAAAATTACTCACCAGAAGCAAAAAAAATGTACAAAAGTAAACTAACTAAATATCACACACTCTGTAATAAGGCACAAGCCGACCATGTAAGCTCCACCATCCCGGAGGGTCTAAACCGCTTCAAAACATTATTCAAGATGGTGAAAGAACTTGCGGGTTCTAAAACATTAGCCAGTCCACCGGACTTAAACAAACAGCAATGTGACACATTGGCCACCTATTTTTATACATAAAGTGGACAAAATTTACCAAGGAATTGCAGTTGCACAGAACAGTTGCCTCCCATCAGCAACAATTTCACTGGACTCCTCCACTCACAACTATATTTGCAATTCCGACATACATGCCCTTCAGAACCCTAGAAGTACCTTGGATAGCTGGCCCTGACTTAATACCATGATTCTAACCAAACTAACACCATTCAATCTGGATCTCCTAAAGACCCCCTACCCTGCTCCATACTCAAAATGCTTGACACTCTATCACTGGACATTATTACGGATCTTCTTAACACCTCCCTACAGGAAGAGACTGTACCAGCTGACTGGAAGCATGCTATGATTCACCCCCTGCTAAAGAAAGCTGGAACCGACCCAAATCAACCCTTCAACTTTCGGCCAATTTCCCTGTTACCTGTGTTTTCCAAGATTTTGGAAAAGCATGTTCATCATACTCTAACCGAATTTGCCACTGCCCAAGACTTGCTGCCCCCTTGTCAATCAGGCGTTAGAGCTGCATTCTCTACAGAAACCACCTTATTAGGAGTTATAGAGCTGGATAAGGGAGAAACTGTGGCCCTTATACTTCTAGACTTAAGTGCCGCATTCGATACGGTATCACACACTGTATTAATCAACATACTTCAGTCCCTAGGTATCCGCGATTCTGCACTTAACTGGGTTATCTCCTTTCTGAATGAACGCACTTTTCAAGTTTTCTCTCAATTCGCCTGCTCGGACACAAATGTCTTTGAACATGGTGTGAAACAGGGCTCCACACTCAGTCCTTTATTGTTCAATTTGTATATGAGCCTCTTAGCTAAGGTGGTGGAAGATTCAGGCCTATCGATGTATTCATATGCAGACGATTCCCAGCTGATCTTTTCCCTCTCTTTTGAGAATACTGATACTTCCTCCACACTCAAAAAAGGTCTTATTACAATTGCAGGCTGGATGCAGGACAATTTTCTCAAACTAAACGGGGAGAAAAGTGAAGTCATCATTCTCGGCAAAAATAAAAACTTGTGGGGCCCGCATCATTGGCCCCAGGAAATGTGCACTCTCCCCGTCCCAGTCTCACAGGCACTCAACCTAGGCATTATCATTGATGACTCCCTCAATATGCACCAGCAAGTTGTAAAAACATCCGCCACGTGCTTTTCCATCCTAAAGTGGCTTAATAAGATCTGCTGGATGCTGCCTGAATCAGCAAAGAAAACGGTAGTCAATGCCTTGATTCCTTCTAAGATTGACTATGGCAACGTGCTTTATCTGGGTTCAAAGAAAGCTACCGTTCGCAGACTGCAGACGGTCCAAAATTCAGCAGCCAGACTGCTATGTAAAATCCAAAATACCACTTCCACTACCCGATACATTCGTGACCTTCCTTGGCTTAAGGTCGAAAACCGAATTAAGTTTAAAGCACTCTGTTTCAAGCACAAAATCAATGCTGGCATGGCCCCAAAATATCTTCACTCGCTTGTTCACCCATATTGCCCATCCCGCTCTCTTCATTCCTCTACATCAAAAAGGTTTGTCATCCCCAAAATCAAACTATCTTGTAAGGGCGGCAAATCTTTTTCGTATCTATGGCCTGTGCAATGGAATTCCCTGCCTTTCTTAGCACGCAATGAGATTAACTACATGAGCTTTCGTAAGGCATTAAAAACTTTGCTATTTAACATCTAGACACTCCTCCTGACCTTAGCCCTACTTCAACATCTTCACTAATTTGCGCTGGGAAACCCTTTGTGGGTAGCTGCTGCGCACTAAAAATGCAATAATAATAATAATATTAATAATAATAATAATAATAATACTGATATTGAGACAGACATTCACTCACTAACACACACATACACAGACTCATCCACCTATACAGTCCTGTACACATGCTGTCTTCAAAACACATACAAACAGTAAGTCACTCATTCATGCATCTAGGCGCTAAGTAATATCACCCACCGAACCATACAGACACCCAGACACTCATACTGATACTAAAAAAACAACTAATAACCTATATAGACTTTCATGAAGGTAGTCACCAACCCGTGCAGCCACTTATGCACAAAGTGAGACACTGATACAGATATTTAAATATTAAAACATTACTCAATAATACATGTATTCACTAAGATACACTTAATAGGTCAGTCATACAATCAATTTTACACAAAAAATCATCTGTTTAGACACTTATATACCCATGTATTCTTCCATCGACCTTGAGATATAGATATAAAACATATTTAATTATCATAAAAACACACATTCAATGGATGTTGTCATCAGTGATATTATTTGAGATGTCATCAGTGATGTCATGAGTGATGTCACCGACCATGTCATGAGTGATGTAATATGTGACATCATCAGCAGTGCATTGCTGGCGCGCGAGTTATAGTTAGTTGAACTAACTATAACAGGGGAATTTCAAAGATTTTGTATGAGTGAAATGTCCAGCTAACTATAACATGCGTGAAACCTATGGTTGTTTCAGTGAATTTCTAAGGTTTTCGAAATGCTAATTCCTAACTATAACATGTGTGAAACCTATGTTTTTTTCAGTGAATTTATTTATTTATATATATATATATATATATATATATATTACCTACTGGCGGTCGCCAGTAGGTATATATAGTTAGGATTTTTTCTCTATGGGTTTTTTGAAAATTCTATGTCTAATAACTTTGGCGTTTGTGGACGGAATTGGCTGAAATTTTCAGGAAAATGGCACATTTTGTTTCTGAGCAGCCCCTGAAAATTTTGGGGGGGTTCGTCAAGGGGGGGCCGAGAAAAAAGGGGGGTCCCAAAACGCGTTTTTCCCATGTTAATTTCCATAGGGCGGTTGGCCTCACTTTTAGCCCGAACGGCTGAATGGATTTGCACGAAACTTGGCAAAATTGTAGGGACTGGTAGCCCGATGTGCCTTTTGTAGGTCTCAATATATGTGCTTCAGTGGATTTTGAGAAATTAATGTTCAAAAAAAGATATATATCTGTAGCAGCGGACTGGGCAGCGCTCCGCTACGCGTACTTTTCGCGCAACGGAGCTTTGTGAAGCGAAGCTGATTGGTTCTCCGGCGTCTGTCAACATTCCAAACAGTCCGTAGCGGCCGCCATCTTGTCTCTCGGTAGGATCGAGAGACAAGAGGAGGCCAAAGCGAAGGGGCAAATGACCATAAGGGGGCATAGTACATTGTCGCTCACCCCCTAGGTTTGATGTGGAGGTTTTAAAAGGGCCCCGCGGGGCAAAAAAAAATAAACATAATAATAATCGAACAGCTGAATGGATTTGCACGAAACTTGGCAAAATTGTAGGGACTGGTAGCCCGATGTGCCTTTGCTAGATCTCAATATATGTGCTTCAGTGGATTTTGAGAAATGAATGTTCAAAAAAAGGTATATATCTGTAACAGCGGACTGGGCAGCGCTCCGCTACGCGTACTTTTCGCGCAACGGAGCTTTGTGAAGCGAAGCTGATTGGTTCTCCGGCGTCTGTCAACATTCCAAACAGTCCGTAGCGGCCGCCATCTTGTCTCTCGGTAGGATCGAGAGACAAGAGGAGGCCAAAGCGAAGGGGCAAATTACCATAAGGGGGCATAGTACATTGTCGCTCACCCCCTAGGTTTGATGTGGAGGTTTTAAAAGGGCCCCGCGGGGCAAAAAAATAAATAAATAATAATAATCGAACAGCTGAATGGATTTGCACGAAACTTGGCAAAATTGTAGGGACTGGTAGCCCGATGTGCCTTTGCTAGATCTCAATATATGTGCTCCAGTGGATTTTGAGAAATTAACGTTCAAAAAAAGGTATATATCTGTAACAGCGCACCGCTTCGCGTACTTTTCGCGTTACGGAGCTTTGCGAAGCGAAGCTGATTGGCTCTCCGGTGTCTGTAAACATTCCAAACAGTCCGTAGCGGCCGCCATCTTGTCTCTCGGTAGGATCGAACAGCTGAATGGATTTGCACGAAACTTGGCAAAATTGTAGGGACTGGTAGCCCGATGTGCCTTTGCTAGGTCTCAATATATGTGCTTCAGTGCATTTTGAGAAATTAACGTTCAGAAACAAGATATATATCTGTAACAGCGCTCCGCTTCGCGGAGATAAAATTATATGTGTATTACCTAGCTGTTGCTAACACCAGTTAGCGACGGCTAGTAGAAGATAGCGACCATCTTGGGCCCCACTTTGCATGTGAGTGATATTTATCACTAATGACATGCAAAGTGGGCATGCCAAGATGTTAGCGACTGGAAACAGTCGCTAACATCGCTATCTCCTATTATCAACTTTTGGAAATATTCGAGATAAGGGCGAATATCTCCAAAAGCTACCACCTGCCCTGAGCAGTTCTTAGCCATGTTATCCAATGGGAGGTGGATAACATGGCTAAGAGCATTAGCTCGGTAATGCATGAATATCGCTGAGTTTTCAGCGATATTAATGCATTGCGGTCGTTTTTTATCGTATTTCCGATAAACCTTGATAATAGCAAGGTTTATCTGCGATAATTTCTGACGGTAACAAAATCGTTGCTAAGCATCGTTAGGGATAAATATCGCTTAACTTTGGTAATATGCCCCAACGTCTGTTAACGTTCGATTCGAAGGAAATCAGGAAGTGTTGAAAAACATTGTCTGCGCCATCTTGTCTTTTTTCAAATGCCACACTTTTGTCGTGCACGGCAGCCATTTTAGATGCCTTGACCAGACCCACTCTGTGCACGCTGTCGATCCTTAGCATGGCTCCCCACCCTCGCAAGCATCTCCCCCAGGCAGTGGTCACCCCCGCTCTCTGTCTTATGCATGGGTAATAAACCTCCCCCATCTGCGCTGCTGTTCCCTGAGAATCACACCCTGTGCCCGCCCGACACCTCCCTTTCGCCCTATTCACTACCGCACCCTCTGACACTCCTTTTCCTCTGTGTCCGATTGTCCAGGCTGGTCCTAGGGTATCAGCTAGCCCTGCAGATGTAGTTTATGGCCACAGCTGTAAAGAATCACCCCTCTTCAAAGGAGTTATAGTAGATCAAGGCCCACACTCGATGAGATCCGTCACAGCAGAAGCGTTGCTATTATCTGAAAACCATCCTGTATTGTGATTGGGGAGGGGACCGAGCCTGAAGCGGAAGATTCCAGGGATGACTGTTTGTACATCAAAGTTTTTACAATTATGTGTCACATTAAAAATATATAGCACTCCGACAAAGTAGTAAGATTATAAAACTTTAATAATTTATAAATATATACAAGAAAACAAAAATAGTAATAACATATAAACATTTTTAGGGAAAAACAACGAAGTAGCGGTCGGCTGTGCGAATAGTCCCAACGCAGCACAACGTCCAGATTTCCGGCGTGGGGCGTCGCGGGGGGTGGGTCATCAGTAGCAAACTGTTGTGCGAATAGTTCCAAGGCAGCAGAACGCGCCGAAATCTAGATGACATGAAAGTGATGTCTAGTAAGTTGCCACCCAGCAAATAACGGCATGGGGCGTCGCGGGGGGTGGGTCATCAGTAGCAAACTGTTGCGCGAATAGTTCCAAGGCAGCAGAACGATGGCACCAAGGTGATGTCCAGTAAGTTGCCGCACTGGTTTTGGTATCCTACAATGCTGCTCCGAATAACGGCGTGGAGCGCCCCGGGGGAGGCGGCGTGAACGGGCCTCTCCAGGTGGAGTGTCATCTGTTGTAGTGGGGCGCCCCTTTACCGTTTCAGTTGCCATTCCGTCCGTTTTTGGTCCACTGTGTCAAAAGCCGCAATTCAGCTGAGTTGCGCCCACTCTTGCGGTGCAGCGATAGGCGGCTGTCACAGGACTCTCAAAATGGCGGCAGGCTGTTTCCTTTTTGGGCCTGGTCCACTGAAATGGCCCTGGGACACCTTGGAAATCGGACGCTTGTCTGCTAGGTCTTGGACCCCATTCTCGAAAGCGTCCCCTCCGCCTTGAGAATTCATCAAAAGTTTTGGGGGCTCCGACTCCTGCAGGCTTCTGGTGGGGAGCGGCTGCCATGATTGCTCGCGGAATTACCACGACGGAGCCACGAGATGGTGGTGCTTTCATGCTGACGCCAGCTTCAGTCTGAAACATCCAGAAACAAGGTGGGGCTTTCATTGTTTGGGAAAAAAAAAAGTTTTCATCCTATGAAAAGTGTTGTTTTTAGGTCACATGATCATGCCTTCCATCATTAGGAAACCAAAAGTAAAATGAACCAATGAAAAGTTTTATAAACAAGTCACATGACCTGTTATGCGGCATAGGGTATAAAATGCGGAGAAAATACGTTGGCACGTGAGGCGGCGTCAGTAGCGGACCGATGTGCGAATAGGCCGAAGGCAACACAACGCGCCAAGATCCGGATGGCACCGAGGTGGTGTCCAGCAAGTTGCAGCACTGGTGTGGCCATCCTACAATGCTGAAAGTCGGCGTGGGGTGCCCCGTTGGCCTGTGAGTTTGCGTCAGTAGCGGACCGATGTGCGAATAGGCCGAAGGCAGCACAACGCGCCAAGATCCGGATGGCACCGAGGTGGTGTCTAGTAAGTTGCCGCACTGGTGTGGCCATCCAACAATGCTGAAAGTCGGCGTGGGGCACCCCGTTGGCCTGTGAGTTTGCGTCAGTAGCGGACCGATGTGCGAATAGGCCGAAGGCAGCACAACGCGCCAAGATCCGGATGGCACCGAGGTGGTGTCTAGTAAGTTGCCGCACTGGTGTGGCCATCCTACAATGCTGAAAGTCGGCGTGGGGCGCCCCGTTGGCCTGTGAGTTTGCGTCAGTAGCGGACCGATGTGCGAATAGGCCGAAGGCAGCACAACGCGCCAAGATCCGGATGGCACCGAGGTGGTGTCTAGTAAGTTGCCGCACTGGTGTGGCCATCCTACAATGCTGAAAGTCGGCGTGGGGCGCCCCGTTGGCCTGTGAGATGGCGTCAGTAGCGGACCGATGTGCGAATGGGGCCAAAGGCAGCGCAGCAATATTTTCTGATTTGAAGACACCACAAGGCGCTGAGATGCCAAGATCCGGATGGCACCGAGGTGGTGTCTAGCAAGTTGTGGCACTGGTGTGGCCATCGTACAATGGTAAAAGTCGGCGTGGGGCGCCCTGTTGGCCTGTGAGATGGTGTCAGTAGCGGACTGATGTGTGAATGGGGCCAAAGGCAGCGCAACAATATTTTCTACTATATTTTCGGAGTAGAAGACACCACAAGGCGCTGAGATGCCAAGATCCGGATGGCACCGAGGTGATGTGTAAGTTGCGGACCGATGTGCGAATGGGGCCAAAGGCAGCTCAACAATATTTTCTGAAGAGAATACACCACAAGGCGCTGAGATGCCAAGATCCGGATGGCACCGAGGTGATGTCTAAGTTGCGGACCGATGTGCGAATGGGGCCAAAGGTAGCGTAACAAGATTTTCTGTATGGAAGATACCACTAGGCGTTGAGATGCCAAGATTCGGATGGCACCGAGGTGATGTCTAGCAAGTTGTGCCACTGGTGTGGCCATCGTACAATGGTAAAAGTCGGCGTGGGGCGCCCTATTGGCCTGTGAGATGGTGTCAGTAGCGGACTGATGTGCGAATGGGGCCAAAGGCAGCGCAACAATATTTTCTGACTGACACCACAAGGCGCTGAGATGCCAAGATCCGGATGGCATCGAGGTGATGTCTAAGTTGCTGACTGATGTGCGAATGGGGCCAAAGGCAGCGTAACAATATTTTCTGTATGGAAGATACCACTAGGCGTTGAGATGCCAAGATTCGGATGGCACCGAGGTGATGTCTAGCAAGTTGGTGTGGTCATCCCACAATGCTGAAACTCGGCGTGGGTCGCCCCATTAGCCTGTGAGATAGCTGTTCTTTGGATTTGGGCCTGGTCCACTAAAATGGCCCTGGGACACCTTAGAACTCGGACGCTCGATTTTTTTTTCCTTTCCTGTACATGCAAAAAAAGGTAAATGCCCGGTATGTTACACGCTTCATCTGCCACGATGAACTCTCCAGAGGAACCGAAAAAAAATATAGTTGTGGTAACTATACCATGCATCGTCATATGGAGAGGTGGCACCAATTAATTATAGTGCTGCATAAAAGAGAGATTTGGAGGAGAACCCCTGACCTGCTAGTACATTCATTAAAGAAGTGGCACTGAGAGCTTCAGAGGCAAGGGAAATGGTCCCAAATATTTAGAAGAACTTTGGAAAGATTAAAATGACATGTTTAGATTGTGGTAAATTAATTTCATGTGGGCAGATGAGTGTTACTCTAATAAATACAGCATATGAACATCATCATAGTCGATGGTTGGTAGAGACATTTTGACTATATCCTGGACCTGCCCGTCCTCGCCCAAAATGGCGCCGGAATAAATGGGACTCGTAACTCCTTGTTGTGTACTGGTTGCACAACCTTGATATCACGAGATACGTATGCAGTTTTGAAGCACATGGCGGGCGGGGACGAGAATTGATTGAATATTTCGACATCCCTATTGATATTAAGTTCTGATGTGTTATTGATTACTGTACTGTTGAAAATTCGAATTAACGTCACCCATGGTACTTGCCCGCAAATGTATATCTAGATAATTTTATTGTAACTGGCCCTGTCGTATTTTAATTATAAAATGTACGTCCACCGATTCCGTAGCTGTTAGACACCTTAGTTTTTGCAACCTAATGGCCCGCCCGTTACGTTCCTCTACAGTGTAAATGTCTATTCATCATATACGATTACAGTTTGCTCCGTGGCAGGCCCACGTGGTTATAGGCTCGTATTTGTATAATGAAATTTTCACAATAAAGGTTTTTAAAAGAAAACATGGTAGTAGTGTATACATTGGTAAAGTTTTTAATAATAGTCACTGTTTTAGAATCATTAAAAGGCAAGTGAAATAAAGCAGACCAATTACATGAAGGGTAAAAGGTATAATACGAAGGAACGCAGTAAAGATAAATGGTCAAGGGCTGTTGTGTTTTCTATTCCTGCAACATAAAGTGATCGATAAGAATCTCATATTCAGGCGTATCGGCGACTAAGACAGCAGGTCGACCCTCTTTTGCTCAACGGCTCCGTCATGGGACGAAGAAACACTCTTTTTCTCGAAAAAAGAATATATTTTACTTGCAGGACAGTTGTAAAATTTCCGGGAAAGTACATTAGCCTGGAACATTATAACATATATTTAAGAGAAAATAATGTTCGGAAGTAATTAAAAGCGTAATTTTTAGGTGATATGACCAAGGCTTTCATCATTAGAATAAGAAAAGTAAAATGAACCAATGAAAAGTTTTATTAACAAGTCACATGACTTGTTATGCTTACGTTACGCGCTGCGCGCCCCGGATGACTTCCGGATGCGCTAACGCGGCGCGTCATATGACGCATTACGCGACAACGCAGGTCCAGAATATAGTCAAAATGTCTCCACCAACCAGCGGTCGAAACACAACCCCTTTCAGCAGGCTAAATAGTTCTGTTAAATGACAACAGAAGGGACAGGCAACAAGAACCATCAGTCAAAGAGGGGAGGGCTAGTTCTTCTCTACCGGGTTACATTGGGGCGCTACCGGAACTGATCGAATTGGTAGTCTACAGTGTTTCTGGATGTTTCAGACCGAAGCTGGGGTTAGCATGAGAGCAGCACCATTTCGTAGCTCCGTTGTGGCCATTCCGCAACCAATCATGGCAGCCGCTCTTTATCGTTATTTTGGGCGGGGTGGGTGGCGGAGCCGAGCTGTTTTGCAGCCATCATTGTGTGGAGTTCAGTTCATCTCACTAGTTTTGTATTTGTCATGAGGGGTTGTTCCTAATGTTTCTATTTTAGTGAGGTCAAAAAGAGATCCCATTAGTGGCCTACTGATTTTGCTCGATTCCTTTTCTTTTTTTTTTACACGATTTTTCGTTATCTGCAAAGACTAAACAGAGTATTGCGACTCTGTGTTTGTTTGTAAATAGAGAATGAACCAAAGAGAACTAATTCTAAAACAGTAAATACTTGGATAACAATCAATCAAATGGAGAGAGAAGCAGGCACGACGGATTACAACGGGGGCAAAGGCCTGCGTTAACTACCTTTCACTATCTGCAAAGAGAGAGTACTCCTAATAGAAATGAGGGGGGGGGCACCATTCAAAGCAGATCAGTGTGCATAAACACGAAAATGTTTTCACTTACCACGTACTTGACATTCGACAGCTTATGATATTTGCTATTAAAAAACCATTGAAATTCACTGAAAAAACCATAGGTTATAGACCATATATAGTTAGGAATTAGCATTTACAAAACCTTGAAAATTCACTGAAAAAACCATAGGTTATAGACCATATATAGTTAGGAATTAGCATTTAAAAAACCTTATTTTACTCACACAAAACCATTGAAATTCCATATATAGTTAGTTGCACTAACTATATATTGCGCACCCGCAATCCACTGCTGATCATGTCACATATTACATCATTCATGACATGGTCAGTGACATCACTGATGACATCACTGATGACATCTCAAATGACATCACTGATGACATCACTGATGACATCTCATTTGACATCAATGACCACATCACTGATGATATCATTCATGTGACAATACAATGCATCTCCTCACATTTTAATATAACCTCTGTTTCACCCAGTGTTAAATACAGAGTATAATTTTTGAAACCATTGACACACCAATACTAGTTACTACATACGTACTCACTGATTCCTACGTCTACACACACATTCACTCATTCACCCATACAATCATTCATACATACAATCACTCATCTTTACAACACTATCATATGCACTCATACACCTATACAGACACTCACACTCTGCCACTCATCCATGGAGTTACTCACACACCTAGTCAGTCCTGTAAAGAATCAATCACACTTCCATTTTCTTGTCTATACAGTTAAACATAGAGCACCTTACATTTTCAAACATATAGTAACACATACTTACTTTCTTATACAATCATTGATACAAGTACACATTGATCTGCACAGAGTCACACACCTCCCAGCCAGCCACACACACACTCAGTCTCCCATACAAATACTTGGACAATCAATCAATAACCCATATAGTTAATCATATAGCTACTGATCAACACATGCAGTAGTTTACAGAACAACAGACATAATGATGCACAAATTAAGACAGTTTAGTCACTAACCCATGCACTCAGTGAGACACATTTAATCACTCACTCATACATTCAGTCATGCACCTACTAAATCCTTCGTCCAGACAGTTATACATCTACTCATTCTTCAATATCTAAAACATATTTAAACTTTACAGAAACACACAGTCACTGGATGATGTCATCAGTGATGTCATCAGTGATGTCATTTGAGATGTCATCAGTGATGTCATCAGTGATGTCACTGACCATGTCATGAATGATGTAATATGTGACATGATCAGCAGTGGATTGCGGGTGCGCAATATATAGTTAGTGCAACTAACTATATATGGAATTTCAATGGTTTTGTGTGAGTAAAATAAGGTTTTTTAAATGCTAATTCCTAACTATATATGGTCTATAACCTATGGTTTTTTCAGTGAATATATATATATATATATATATTCACTGAAAAAACCATAGGTTATAGACCATATATAGTTAGGAATTAGCATTTACAAAACCTTGAAAATTCACTGAAAAAACCATAGGTTATAGACCATATATCGTTAGGAATTAGCATTTACAAAACCTTATTTTACTCACACAAAACCATTGAAATTCCATATATAGTTAGTTGCACTAACTATATATCGTGCACCCGCAATCCACTGCTGATGATGTCACATATTACATCATTCATGACATGGTCAGTGACATCACTGATGACATCTCAAATGACATCACTGATGACATCACTGATGACATCATCCAGTGACTGTGTGTTTCTGTAAAGTTTAAATATGTTTTACATATTGAAGAATGAGTAGATGTATAAGTGTCTGGATGAAGCATTTAGTAGGTGGGTGACTGACTGTATGAGTGAGTGATTAAATGTGTCTCACTGAGTGCATGGGTTAGTGACTAAACTGTCTTAATTTGTGCATTATTATGTCTGTTGTTCTGTAAACTGCTGCATGTGTTGATCAGTAGCTATATGAGAAACTATATGGGTTATTAATTGATTGTCCAAGTATTTGTATGGGAGACTGAGTGTATGTGTGGCTGGCTGGGAGATGTGTGACACTGTGCAGATCAATGTGTACTTGTATCAATGATTGTATAAGAGAGTAAGTATGTGTTAGTATATGTTTGAAAATGTAAGGTACTCTATGTATAACTGTATAGATTAGAAAATGGAAGTGTGATTGATTCTTTACAGGACTGACTAGGTGTGTGAGTAACTCCATGGATGAGTGGCAGAGTGTGAGTGTCTGTATAGGTGTATGAGTGCATATGATAGTGTTGTAAAGATGAGTGATTGTATGTATGAATGATTGTATGGGTGAATGAGTGAATGTGTGTGTAGACGTAGGAATCAGTGAGTTCGTATGTAGTAACTAGTATTGGTGTGTCAATGGTTTCAAAAATTATACTCTGTATTTAACACTGGGTGTAACAGAGGTTATATTAAAGTGTGAGGAGATGCATTGTATTGTCACATTAATGATATCATCATTGATGTGACCATTGATGTCAAATGAGATATCATCAGTGATGTCATCAGTGATGTCATTTGAGATGTCATCAGTGATGTCATCAGTAATGTCACTGACCATGTCATGAATGATGTAATATGTGACATCATCAGCAGTGGATTGCGGGTGCGCGATATATAGTTAGTGCAACTAACTATATATGGAATTTCAATGGTTTTGTGTGAGTAAAATAAGGTTTTGTAAATGCTAATTCCTAACGATATATGGTCTATAACCTATGGTTTTTTCAGTGAATTTTCAAGGTTTTGTAAATGCTAATTCCTAACTATATATGGTCTATAACCTATGGTTTTTTCAGTGAATTTCAATGGTTTTTTAATAGCAAATATCATAAGCTGTCGAATGTCAAGTACGTGGTAAGTAAAAACATTTTCGTGTTTATGCACACTGATCTGCTTTGAATGCTGCCCCCCACCCCTCATTTCTATTAGGAGTACTCTCTCTTTGCAGATAGTGAAGGGTAGTTAACGCAGGCCTTTGCCCCCGTTGTAATCCGTCGTGCCTGCTTCTCTCTCCATTTGATTGATTGTTCTCTTTGGTTCATTCTCTATTTACAAACAAGCACATAGTCGCAATACTCTGTTTAGTCTTTGCAGATAGCGAAAAATCGTGTAAAAAAACAAAAGGAATCGAGCAAAATCAGTAGGCCACTAATGGGATCTCTTTTTGACCTCGCTAAAATAGAAACATTAAGAACAACCTGTTGAAAATAGCAATGTGTATGTACATAAGCGGCGTCCATTTGTGTTCACAGTACCCCTTGTTGATTGTTTGAATCGAGCATTGAATTGTTCGAAGTTGCTTCTCTTAAGGATCTTCTCTGCCTGCAAACGAGGAAGAATAGGAATATTCTCTCTCCCTTTGCAGATAGTGAAGGGTAGGTAACGCAAACCTTTAACACGTCGTGCCTATTTCGTTCCTCATTGATTGATTGTTTGCCCAAACATTGACTGTTTGGGAATTGGTTCTTTTTGGAGGTATTCCCTGTTTGCAAATATACGTAGGAAAATCTTTGCAAGTAGTGAAAGGGTAGGTAATGCGGACCTTTCTCCCCCGTTGTAATCTGTCATGCCTATCTACTCCCCACTAATTGATGCACCTGTTTCACCCGGACCATTTACTAGAGATACGTCATCTGGCCCGACCAGAGAGCACCCCTAGTGAAAAGGACATATGCAATAATAACGAAGTGATCACTGTATCCTGTTAACAGAAACTTTAGCATGAAACAACCTGGAAAGAAAAGAATAGGAAAACGAAAATCAGTAGGCCACTGATGAACTTTTTATTAAATAACAAACAAAGAAACGATAACAATACGTATTGATAAAACCTATTATTGTCCTAGAAACAAGAAACGTTAGAAGTAAGCCTGTAATAAGAAACCTGAAAACATCGCCCCTCACTGCCCCAAAACCTGTCTGTCCCACCGCCTGCCACGGCCAAATAACGGCAAACTGGGAAAGATAGAAGTCAGCAGACATCCGCCCCATTCTAGAAACTTCCAAAGGGCAACAGGTTTTCGGCTACGCCCAGCCGGAAGCAACACATATAGGACGGGTCCTGCTGCCACGCCTCGGCCAGGAGATCATCACGTAGGGTGTAGCCGGAGGAGAGGCCGAGGCCAGCGGGACCCGGCCAGGGGGATTGACAACGCTGGAGAGTTGCAGGGGGAGGAATGTCCATGTCCTCGACCCTCCCCTCTCTCTCCCAGTCCGGCCGCGGTGGCCCTTGACAGTTGCAGGTAGTCCCGCCACATTCTCTACCGGTCCGGCCACCAACGGCCGGGGCCGATGGGATCCGGCTGCAGCCGATAAACCAAGGAACCCGTTCATGGGGCCAGAGCAAGGGACGTCCGGCTGACATCCACCGGAAGCCCGGCCCGAAGACGGACGGGACATTTCTTCTTTCTTCAATAATGGCTTTGACAACACTGGGGGGGATGTCTTGCACATGCCTCCGACCCCCCCCTCGTCCTCATCGTCTGGTCCGGCCATAACAAATCTCAAGCGAGACGCCGTGGGGTGCACTGGGAGGGAGAGACGGTGCGAACAGGCCTCTCCCGCCTCCCCAGTGGAGGCTTCCCACCTGCACCCTCAGCGCTCCAGGCGCCCGGAAAAGGGTTCTTCCACTGTGGCGATGCTGCAACGTCTCGCCCGGCAGGGTGGAGCCCGTCCGCTCATTTGACCCCGCGATCGCCAGTAGCTACCGAACTCTCAAAATGGCGGTCGACCTGGCAAGAGCGGGCCCAGCATAAAGAAATGGCCCGGTCACTGGTTGACTCCACCACCGTAGTCCTCCACGACCTTGAAGATTCTAGAGGAGCCGCGGGAGTCTCCGACCCCCGCAGACACCCCCGATGGGGAATGACTGCCATGATCGCCCGTGGAGTGACGAAACTGTATCCGCGGGACGTCGGCGCTCCCATGCTGGCGCCAGCCTCACTTTGAATGACTAGAATCCTGCAGACCTCAGTTCCGGTGAAAGCACACTGTGACCCGGTAGGAAAAATTGTTGCACCCCCTCCCCTTTTTGACTGATAGTTCAAACCACCGATCCTTTCCTTTGCCCTTTTACCAGAACTTTGGACTGCCTCCCCCTCTTTTACATTTTCTAGAGAAAACAAAACATTAACCACTACATTAGCATAGCAGTTGACACCAGAACTGTTTTCAAATTGAAAACCAACAACATCTTCAACAGAATCCTTTTTGTTTCTGCTGTGACCCTGCTACAGCACAGGCATTGTCCTCAGCAGTAATTCTGCAATGCCGGTAAGTATAGCTGTGGTGCCTACTGGACTCACTCACCCCCGCGGCGCCCCACGCCGTTATTTGCTGGGCGGCAACTTACTAGACATATCCTTCGTGACATCCAGATTTCAGCGCTTTCTGCTGCCTTGGAACTATTCGCACAACAGACCGCTACTGACAATCCACCCCCCGGGACGCCCCACGCCGGATACCCAAATCAGTGCGGCACCCAGGCAACATCTTCTGAATTTTCATAATTTGAAAGAACTAGTAACATGTCCTCATCAGGAATTTCCTCATGAAAAGTCTGCAATGATGATTCTTGTAACTCTATGGTCTCCAAACATTCGATAAATTCGCCATCAAGAGATTGATCAAAAAAATCATTCAAGTCATCTCCTCCTTGTGAGAATATTTCATTATTGGTGCTGTCAATTTCAATAAATGTATTGGATAATTCAAAAGAAATTGCCACGGTCTCTTCGTTGTTTAAATGTTTTTACTGTTTTTGTTTTGTTGTATATATTTATAAGTTATTAAAGTTTTATAATCCTACTACTTTGTTGGAGTGCTATATATTTTTAATGTGACACATAAATGTAAAAACTTTGATGTACAAAGAGTCATCCCTGGAATCTTCCGCTTCAGGCTCGGTCCCCTCCCCAATCACAATACAGGATGGTTTTCAGATAGTAGGAACACGTGTGGTGTGACGGATCTCATCGGGTGTGGGCCTTGATCTACTATAACTCTTTTGAAGAGGGGTGATTCTTTACAGCTGGGGCCATAAACTACATCTGCAGGGCTAGCTGATAGCCTGGACAATCGGACACAGAGGAAGAGGAGTGTCAGAGGGTGCGGTAGTGAATAGGGCGAAAGGGAGGTGTCGGGCGGGCACAGAGTGTGATTCTCAGGGAAGAGCAGCGCAGATGGGGGGAGGTTTATTGCCTATGCATAAGACAGAGAGCGGGGGTAACCAGTGCCTGGGGAAGATGCTTGCGAGGGTGGGGAGCCATGCTACGAATCGACAGCGTGCAGAGAGTGGGTCTGGTCAAGGCATCTAAAATGGCTGCCGTGCACGACAAAAGTATGGCATTTCAAAAAAGGCAAGATGGCGCAAACAATGTTTTTCAACACTTCCTCATTTCCTTCGAATCGAACGTTAACAGACGTTGGTGCATATTACCAAAGTTAAGCGATATTTATCGCTAACGATGCTTACCAACGAATTTTTTACCGCTAAGCATCGTCAGAAATTATCGAAGATAAACCTTGCTATTATCAAGGTTTATTGCAAATGCGATAAAAAACGGCCGCAATGCATGAATATCGCTAAAAAGTCAGCGATATTCATGCATTACCGAGCTAATGCTCTTAGCCATGTTATCCACCTCCCATTGGATAACATGGCTAAGAACTGCTCAGGGCAGGTGTTAGTGTTTGGAGATATTCGCGCTTAGCGCGAATATCTCCAAAAGTTGGTAATAGGAGATAGATATCTTGCATGTTGTAATGCAAGTTATTGTGGTATATGGAACTCATACCATAATCTCTCAGGAAAGCAGAAACTGATCCTTTTGGGACCGCCTGAGAAGGCCTAGGGGGTGAGGGGTACTCTACTTTGCCCCCTTTTCACGTTCCGAACTATTTTATTTTACTCTCTTCTGTAATTACACAAAATAGCAGCGATAAGATGCATCAGAGACACACAGTGAGAGAAAGGAGGCCCGAGATGAAGAAGAGATGTCAAATACACATTGGAGATAATATAGTGGGAGAAGGGAAGTAGATATGAGTAAACTTACCATGTAACATAAAAATGTTGCACTCTATACTATAAGTCTCATTTTATACTACAATCACTTCGCTACAACCTCATAAATTAAAAATAAAAATGAATAATGTCTCAAACAATTTTTGATTTCTAAATATAAATTTATTCTTCTGAATTTTCTAAATTTGAAAGAACTAGTAACATGTCCTCATCAGGAATTTCCTCTTCAATCATCTCATCTGGAATCTCCTCATTAAAAGTCTGCAATGATGATTCTTGTAACTCTATGGTCTCCAAACATTCGATAAATTCGCCATCAACAGATTGATCAAAAAAATCATTCAAGTCATCTCCTCCTTGTGACAATATTTCATTATTGGTGCTGTCAATTTCAATCAATGTAGTGGATAATTCAAAAGAAATTGCCACGGTCTCTTCATTGTGAGCCATTTTATTTTGAAATTGCTTGCTGTAAATTGCAGAAAAAAATAATCACTTTCATTTATCGTTTTTAGTAATCCATAATATAAAACTAACTTTATCAAGTATTTAGTATAACAGAAGGACTGCAAATAAATAACAGAAAACATTTTTCAAATTATCTTCAAGTGTACAACATAGTTCCCCTTACAAATTAACAACTCACCTTTTTAAAAGTAGGAGAAGTGTTAGTACTGTGTAAATCAAACACCAGAAATTGACCACCAAAAATTCCTCACAAATGTACCTCAGACAGTAGTATCACAAAATGGCTGTGGTTTCCTCTCATTTGAGATATATACATAACCAATTAACTTTCATCACACACAAATACAAAACCAAAGTAACATTTTAATTGGTTCTAAATTTCAACACTTTCAAATGTGTTTTCCCCATGCAATTTTCCATAGGACATTTACATACGTCTACAGCCTGAATGGCTGAACGGAATTACACCAAACTTGGCAAAATGGTACATCAAACCTAAGAGGTCAGGGAGGATCTACTATGCCCCCTTATGGTCATTTGCCCCTTCGCTTTGGCCTCCTCTTGTCTCTCGATCCTACCGAGAGACAAGATGGCGGCCGCTACGGACTGTTTGGAATGTTTACAGACGCCGGAGAACCAATCAGCTTCGCAAAGCTCCGTAACGCGAAAAGTACGCGAAGCGGAGCGCTGTTACAGATATATATCTTTTTTTGAACGTTAATTTCTCAAAATCCACTGGAGCACATATATTGAGACCTAGCAAAGGCTCATCGGGCTACCAGTCCCTAATATTTTGCCAAGTTTCGTGCAAATCCATTCAGCCGTCCGATTATTATTATTATTATTTTTTTTTGCCCCGCGGGGCCCTTTTAAAACCTCCACATCAAACCTAGGGGGTCAGCGAGGATCTACTATGCCCCCTTATGGTCATTTGCCCCTTCGCTTTGGCCTCCTCTTGTCTCTCGATCCTACCGAGAGACAAGATGGCGGCCGCTACGGACTGTTTGGAATGTTCACAGACACCGGAGAACCAATCAGCTTCGCTTCACAAAGCTCCGTACCGCGAAAAGTCCGCGAACCGGAGCGCTGCCCGGTCCGCTGTTACAGATATATATCTTTTTTTGAACGTTAATTTCTCAAAATCCACTGAAGCACATATATTGAGACCTAGCAAAGGCACATCGGGCTACCAGTCCCTACAATTTTGCCAAGTTTTGTGGAAATCCATTCAGCCGTTCGGGCTAAAAGTGAGGCCAACCTCCCTATGGAAAACTCAATGTTAAAAACACGTTTTGGGACCCCCATTTTTTCTCGGCGCCCCCTTGACGAACCCCCCCCAAATTTCCAGGGGCTGCTCAAAAACAAAATGTTCCATTTTCCAGACAATTTCAGCCAATTCCGTCCACAAACGCCAAAGTTATTAGACATAGAATTTTCAAAAATCCCATAGAGAAAAAATCCTAACTATATATACCTACTGGCGACCGCCAGTAGGTAATATATATATATATTCACTGAAAAAACCATAGGTTATAGACCATATATAGTTAGGAATTAGCATTTAAAAAACCTTTTTTTACTCACACAAAACCATTGAAATTCCATATATAGTTAGTTGTACTAACTATATATCGTGCACCCGCAATCCACTTCTGATCATGTCACATATTACATTATTATTATTATTATTATTTATTAAATTTATATTGCGCTCAGCTACCCGTAATGGGTTTCCCGGCGCCAGGGACAGACTAAAGAAGAGAAACAGGCAATTGCTGAGAAGGAAAAGAACAAAAAGCAGTGACCGGGCTAAAACAGAAAAGTTTTCAATTTCTTGCGAAAAGCAAAAAGGTTGGTCTCTGTTTTTAGCGCCAACGGAAGAGCATTCCACATCTTCGGCCCAAGATGAGCGACTGAACGACCTCCCATTTTTGCCAATCGGATTCTTGGAATTACAAAATTGGCTTTATTTGATGACCTGAGAGGACGACTGGGCTGATATGGCTGAACGAGATTGTGCAGGTAAGTGGGGGCAGAACCCTGACGAATCTTAAACAGGAGACACAAGGTTTTAAAAGCCACACGATCAGGGATTTTTAACCAGTGAAGGTCACACAGGGCTTGCGTTGCAGACATTCTCCGTGGAATGTTGCACAAAAGGCGGGTAGCCGAGTTCTGTACAACCTGGAGTGTATTCATTGTGGCTTTATCGACTCCTAGATAAAGCACGTTGCCGTAGTCGATACGGGACATTACAAGGGCCTGAACAACAGTTCTTCGAGTGGACTCAGGCAACATCCATAGGATCTTCTGCAACCAGCGTAAGGTATTAAAGCAGATTGCAGCAACCTTGGTTGCCTGTTGTCGCATCGAGAGTTTCTCGTCGATTAGAAAACCGAGGTTACGAACAACTGGCACGGGGGTAGTCAGTGGACCCATATCACTGGGCCAGTGTCTAGGGCCCCACAGACCTTTATGTTTGCCTAGTATAATAACCTCAGTCTTATCTCCGTTGAGCTTTAGCAGGTTGACTTGCATCCAAGCCGCAACACGAGAAAGGCCGATTTTTAGGGCAGAGGTGTCCTGAACCCTGCTGCCTGACAAGGAAAACACAATCTGCGTGTCGTCTGCATATGTGTATATGGACAGACCAGCGTCCTTTACGATGGTAGCGAGGGGTCTGATGTAAATATTGAACAGCAGAGGGCTCAATATAGACCCCTGAGGGACGCCGTAAGCAGATGAACAAATCGCCGATTCAGCTTTGTTTGAAAATACCTGAAATGTGCGCTCATTAAGAAATGAGGCCACCCAGGCAAGCGCAGATCCAGCAACACCAAGGGAGTGAAGGGACTCCAATAGAATGGAATGCGACACGGTATCAAAAGCCACGCTTAAATCCAAAAGGATAAGCGCAAAGGTCTCACCACTATCAATACCGTGTCGGAGTCGCTCAGTCACCCCTAGGAGTGCGGATTCGGTGGAATAATTGGCGCGAAAGCCTGATTGGGATGGATGAAGATATCCCGTATTTTCAACAAACTCATTTAGCTGGATGTTGACATGGCGTTCCAGTATTTTGGAGCAAGCTGGCAGCAGGGATATAGGCCTAAAGTTGGCCAGGTTAGTAATGTCCGCACCGGATTTTTTTAGTAAGGGAACGACCATGGCATGTTTCCAATCCTGTTCAACCCGGGATTCACTGAGGGAGATGTTAAGTAACCTCATTAGGAATCTTCGTGGTTCAAGGTCAAGTTGTTTCAGTATCTTCATGGGGACAGGGTCCCGAGGAGAGCCTGACCTAATGCTTTTTAAGCACGACAGGAAGGACACATCATCAAATAATTTCCAGTTGTACAGAACCTCAGTAGGAGGGACAGAAACATTACAACAAAGACCAGGTAAGGAAGGGTCAGTAGAAGACGGAAGGGAGGCTAGGGATTGATGGATGCCCTGAACCTTCGATATAAAAAAGTACGCAATAGCATTGCAATGTATACCGTCTAAAGCCGGCAATGCGGGGACAGTGTCAGCACCTGTGAGTTTCTTGACAGTGGCAAAAAGAGTCCGAGGGCAGTTCTGCACTGAAGTGATTGTAGAGGTGATGTAAAGAGCTTTGGCACGTTTACAGTTAGCGTGATAAGCTTTTAGCTCATCTTTGTAAATGACTTTAGAGGAAATGGAATAGGACCTTCTCCACTTCCTCTCCAAGGCTTTACATTTAGCACGTTGGATTTTTAACTCATCCGAGTACCAAGGTGCTGGGGGACGCAAGGATCGAAATTTACTGCCAGAACGAGGGGCGTGAACGGATACTGCATCTGTTAGCCACCTAGAAATGGGGGCATTCAAATTTTGCTCAGTGTTAATGAGAGATGGAATTGTCTCAGTCAGATGCAGATTGAAAGCAGCTATATCAATCCTGTCCCAGCGATAGGTTGGTTTAGTTTCCTCTACATAATCACTAGCTATATAGAGACCGGATGGTAGCACAAAGTGTACAGCATAGTGATCAGACCAAACAAGCGGGCGTGCCAAATGAGTGCTGTCAAATGAAATAGTGGAAATAACTGGGTCCAAATGATGGCCGGCAAGATGAGTAGCTCCAGTATTGCAAAGTTTGAGGTTGAAAACCTCAAGATCGAGAAGAAAAGATTTAGTAAGGGGATTGTTGACATCATCTAGATGAATATTTAAATCACCAAGAATGGTGAAATTCTTTGATTTCAAAAGTATTGCTGATAGGCAATCAACGAGTAAGGGGATCCAAGAAGCAGCATTCCCCGGTGGCCGATAAATTAACAGGCCGGAAAGTGTCAGTCGGGGATTGATCATAAGTTTAAACAATGCAGCTTCACTACCTGGAAGATGTAATGCTTCCCTGAGGGTCTATCCTGATGTAGCATAACATAATTGGGGGGAATAGCTGCGGCAATGTCCGGACCCGAACTGGCATGTATCCAGGTCTCGGTCAAGAACAAGGCATCAGGGGATTCCTCGGTTATGAAATCGTAGATGTCTAATTTATTCTTGGGGAGCGATCTACAATTTAAGCTCCAAAAATGGAGCGGAGAGGGAGGAGAAATACCACCCTTAGTAGGCTCCCTTTTCCCCCTATAATGCTTAATATACTGTTGGGTTTTAGAGAGCTGCATTTTGCCAATAGAAAAGCCGCAGCCGGGACATGAAAAGTAATGACACGGCAGAATACATGAGGCACAGAATGTGGGGGCAGAGGGTCGCAGTGAATGAAGTATCGCGGATGAATAACATACGCGACCGTCCCGAGTTAACATACCTGAAGTCACGTTAGCAGAGGGCAGCCCGTCCTGCAGCCCGTCCTCAGCGCGGACGGGCGCAGACGGGCAGGACTCAGGCACGACTCCGGCTAAGCGAGGGTGACCCACCTGCGCGTCCCGTTGCACGGTAGAGGAGAGCATTAAATAGGCACTCCAGGCCCAGCGCGATCGCGAGGGCGTTCCAAAATGGCGCCCGTCGATGTGGTGAGGAGCCCAAACCAAGATGGCTCCTAGGCAGGGCAACCCCCGGGACCCGGACTCGCCAAAACGGCGATGTGAATTCCTTTACATGCGGTAAGAGGGAGGGAGAGATGTAAGACCAGCCTAATCCCGCTTAAAAGCAGGGGAAAACGAAAATAAAATGAACAAAGCAAATATCAAACATGGCGAGTTAAAATGCAAATAGCGCTAGCAGCAGCGCATGCGCAGTAGCAGCAGTACCTGACATCATTCATGACATGGTCAGTGACATCACTGATGACATCACTGATGACATCTCAAATGACATCACTGATGACATCACTGATGACATCTCAAATGACATCACTGATGACTACATCCAGTGACTTTATGTTTCTCTAAAGTTAAAATATGTCTTACATATTGAAGAATGAGTGGATTTATAAGTGTCTGGATGAAGGATTTAGTAGGTGCATGACTGACTGTATGAGTGAGGGATTAAATGTGTCTCACAGAGTGCATGGGTTAGTGACTAAACTGTCATAATTTGTGCATCATTATGTCTGTTGTTCTGTAAACTGCTGCATGTGTTGATCAGTAGCTATATGAGTAACTATATGGGTTATTGATTGGTTGCCCAAGTATTTGTATGGGAGACTGAGTGTGTGTGTGGGTGGCTGGGGGGTGTATGACTCTGTGTAAAGATGTGTGAGCAGTTGATTCACTAGATATATGGGTTCAAAAGTGCATGTGGAAACAGCTGTATGGGCGGTTGACTGTGTGCATGAGTGTATTGGTGAGTGAATGGATATCTCAGTGCTACATGTGAAAGTAAGTACATATGTAAAACACAGTACATGTGAGAGTTGACATATATAAATAACTGTGCATAAGAGCCAGTGAATGTGTGAGTGGTTGTATGGATGATTGTGAACTTGTATCAGGGATTGTATAAGAGAGTAGATATGTGTTAGTATATGTTTGAATAAGTAAGGTGTGTATAACTGTATATTTGAGAAAATGGAGGTCTGATTGATTCTTTGCATGACTGACTAGGTGTGTGAGTAACTCCATGGATGAGTGACAGTCTGTGAGTGTCTGTTTACACTGAGTGTATCTTAGGTTATATTAGAGTCTGAAGAGGTTCATCGTATTATCACATGAGTGATGTCATCAGTGATGTGATCAGTAATGTCAAATGAGATGTCATCAGTGATGTCATTTGAGATGTCATCAGTGATGTCATCAGTGATGTCATCAGTGATGTCATTTGAGATGTCATCAGTGATGTCATCAGTGATGTCATTTGAGATGTCATCAGTGATGTCATCAGTGATGTCATTTGAGATGTCATCAGTGATGTCATCAGTGATGTCACTGACCATGTCATGAATGATGTAATATGTGACATGATCAGCAGTGGATTGCGGGTGCGCGATATATAGTTAGTACAACTAACTATATATGGAATTTCAATGGTTTTGTGTGAGTAAAAAAAGGTTTTTTAAATGCTAATTCCTAACTATATATGGTCTATAACCTATGGTTTTTTCAGTGAATTTCATTGGTTTTTTAAAAGCTAATATCTATAGCTGTAAAATGTATTTTTCTTTAAATCAAAAAATGTATTTTATATGTTTATTAATATTTTTTTTATTATTATGCTTTGGTTCGCTCCCGGTTCGCGAACCGGGAAGCTTCCCGTTAGCTTAATTTGGTGCCGCGACCCGGTCCGCGAACCAGTAAACGTTCCGTTCGCGCAACTGCCGCGTTAGAAATCAACATTGTGACGCGTCGCGTCAAATTGATCCAAATGAGATTGAATTTATGGATGAAACTTGGGACCAAGAACTACTGCAATGTGTGGAATCAGTAGATGCCCTCCTTGAAAATGAGGACATTTTACACACTCAAACATTACAAGCTATGTTCAATGAAAATAACGACATTTCAGACTGTGAAATGTTAGACATTTTATTAAATTTTGAAACACAATCACAATAATAAATAATTGCTTAAAAAATAAAGAAATAAAAAAAAAATCAACAAAACAAACAATCAATTAACATACAATATTTGAAAAGTCTATCATTCTTTTTTCCTTATAGTACGCTCCCCAGACCGCTTCCCGGTTCGCGAACCGGGCGCTACCCACCCAAAAAAAAAAACATTTTTATTTTTTATTTTTTGCCCCGTGGGGCCCTTTTAAAGCCTCCACATCAAACCTAGGGGGTCAGGGAGGATCTACTATGCCCCCTTATGGTCATTTCCCCCTTTGTTTTGGCCTCCTCTTGTCTCTCGATCCTACCGAGAGACAAGATGGCGGCCGCTCCGGACTGTTTAGAATGTTGACAGACACCGGAGAGCCAATCAGCTTCGCTTCGCGAAGTTCCGTTACGCGTCAAGTACGCGAACCAGAGCGCTACCCAGGACGCTGTCACAGATATATATCTTTTTTTGAACGTTAATTTCTCAAAATCCACTGGAGCACATATATTGAGACCTAGCAAAGGCACATCGGGCTAACAGTACCTACAATTTTGCCAAGTTTCGTGCAAATCCATTCAGCCGTTCGGGCTAAAAGTGAGGCCAACCGCCCTATGGAAATTAACATCGGAAAAACGCGTTTTGGGACCCCCCTTTTTTCTCGGCCCCCCCTTGACGAACCCCACCCAAATTTTCAGGGGCTGCTCAGAAACAAAATGTTCCATTTTCCTGAACATTTCAGCCAATTCCGTCCACAAACGCCAAAGTTATTAGACATAAAATTTTCAAAAATCCCATAGAGAAAAAATCCTAACTATATATACCTACTGGCGACCGCCAGTAGGTAATATATATATATACACCCTACTGGCGGGCGCCAGTAGGTAGACATTGATAGGACCTATTTTCCATAGGAAATCCACAGCATTCTATTTGGAATAACTTTAGCGCCGGTTGACGAACCTTCACGAAATTTTCAAAACTAATGGTCAGGTACGCTCCGCTCTTAGCCTGAAAGTCTTGGGGTGATCGTAAAGCTGGGGCAGAGAAAAAAGGCGGGTCCCTAAACGTGTTTTCCCAATGCAATTTTCAACAGGGACCTTTAGCCGCAGCTACACTCCGAACTGCTGAACGGAATTACACAAAATTTGGCAAAGAGGTATTTCTCAGTTCATACTTGTACCTTTTGCATAAATGGTGTCAATCTGTTAAGTAGATTTTTAGATATTAACCCCTTCAGTGCTGCGCGAATTTCGCTGCAGTGCTGAAGGGTCATAAATCACATTGACTCATGACGGAAATGTTCCGTCATCAGCACCGGGGCACCGACGCTGATGACGGAACCGTTCCGTCATGAGCATGGAAGGGGTTAAAGGAAAAAAGTACATATATATCTGGGCAGAGAGTAAGAACACATTTCATTGTGAGATCTGATTGGCTGTCAGCACTTCATCCAAGAAGTGTTGGCAGCCATCTTGGAAACAATATACATGATAGCACCTTATTAAAAAGCATTGCAGTTAATAGAAGGTTTTCAGACTTTAGCTAGATTATAAATCATTTGTTGATGGTACCATTCTCATTTTACGAATTGTGGTGTGTTCTAAGGTAATTTTTCCATGTGCAAAAGCATCCTACTGGGATATTATGAATCATGTTTGAGAGGGGGGGCGCTAAAGGGCGCACTGCGGGATGTCTGATTTGTAAAGCAGCTCCGCCTGACGGACTGAATAACGTACGAGAAAAGCGGTAAACTAATGGTGCTGAAAAAGCTGTGAACACGGACTGCTGTGGGACTGTTCCGTGCATCTGTGGATGCGAACAAGATGTAATAACACAGGCGTGAAAGACCGAAAATACTGGTGAGAACTGCCGACTGGACTGCACTGCCCGGCTCTGACTCGAAGCTAATATTTGCGCTGTGAAAATCCTCCCAGATAACCTGTATGCGAAAGGACTATGGCGGAAAATATCTGACTCCATATACGCACTATCGAGAATAACATTGTAAACGGAGCAACTATGCTCGCTGTAGCTAATTAAGTGTGAGGCGGCGAACGACTATACCAAGATGACGGCTTGCAAAAACATACTACTACGGTCATAAACATTATAAGCGTTGGTGCCCAAAACTATCATAAACTGCACGCGGTGCTGGACTCTGTATCTTTGAGCTGCTGTGGGGGCAAGCTGCATTCTAAAGTCACACGTCCCAGAGAATCCCAGACCTGTAACACTGCACTAAGATGGCGGCGCTAGCAGATTTGAAGACATCGGCAAATTGGCACGAATGCACACCGTAACTGATACCACGCACAAGCCTAAGCGGGAAGGTATGCTGGAGGGTATGACTATCCTAAACAATACTGTAAATGGTCAACCAAGAAGAAGACGGTGTACAACAGACATACCAGCCACACCACACTAAGATGACCTCTCCAGCCAAATACGCAGTGTGATAACGATGCCAATGCAGATAGCAAGTTCGGTGGATGGTGTACACGTGGCTCCTCCCTGCCGGAAGCAGATATAACTAACGCTTTAACATAGCAAAAACGCACCCACAGGTGCAGATTTGCCGCCACACGCAGCTGAAGCACAATATTGTGTATGTTGGAGAGCACCCATTTCACACGACCTGTCAGATAGCGTGAGGTGGGTAGATATACTGACGCCATATCGGAAGTGAATCGTTCCACCCCTCCACTGTAAAGACATGAGGCTGTACTGGTGACTACTTGATTGTGTACCGGGGTGATATAGCACGCGAAAACTACTAAATACACTGTGCGGCACATCGGGCAGACAGCACTGCTTGGCAGGATTGAGAACGGCGATCTATGGTTGCCTAGGGCTGAAAAGGAAGCGCACGAAGATCTACATTACCGCGCAGTACTTCACGGCAAAGGATAATGGGGAAGCCAGAAAAACAACAACCAAAACTCACGTTTGAACCACGACGATCGGTGAAAGGACCGGCCACCCGTACAGACGGTGACACTGGTGCGGGAAGCAGTGCCGAACATAACATGGAAGCCATTTTGACCGCAATTCAAACTAGCCTCCAAGACATTAACAGCAAACTGGATCATCTCACTTGCCGAGTGGACACAATGGCGATAAAATTGAACAAGCAAGGCGAAAGACTGGATGAAGCTGAGAAACGGCTATCGACAGTGGAAGATGAAAAGAGAGCAAACACCGCAAAAAATGGTGAAAAAGAAAAATTGCTGGAAGTACTCAGAAATAAGACTGAAGATTTGGAAGCGTGTTCATGACGTAACAACGTCCGCATAGCGGGAATACCAGAGACTACCAACACTGGGAAGATGGAAAAATATATAGAAGATATGTGTAAGTAAATATTTGGGATGGAGCACCTATCAACCATATTTATAGTGGAACGTGCCCACCGATCCCTGGCGCCTAAGCCCCCAACTGGTGCTGCTCCTCGTCCTGTGATAGCCAGAATACTGAATTATCGGGATCGGGATGACATACTACGGATGGCACGGGAAAAGAGAGACATAGAATATCAAGGCAACCGCCTGGAATTTTACCCGGACCACACATATGCGGTTCAGCAAGAGAGGAAGGAATTTAATACGGCAAAATCAAAATTGCGCTCGTTACAAGTGGAATATGCGATGCTATATCCAGCACGTCTCAAAATTAACTGGAGAGGGAGAACAACAATACTTCACACGCCGAAAGCTGCCCATGATTTCATTAAGAAAATTCATGAGCAGAGAAAACAACAACACCGAGCAGAACAAGAGCAACACTCTGAATAAAGGCAGGTTCATGTACTTATATGCCAGGTGAGAAGTCGTGAGTAAATATGATGCATTGAGAAGTGTCAATAAAAGGTAGGATGGGTAAAGATGCAGAGAGCGGACCAAATATAATAGCACAAAATGGTATGATGCTCGATCCACCACAACGCGGTGACACAACTATGAGGCACAAAGGGCGGCTATATAAATTGGCAGGATGAAGTATCCATTTAATGTGCAGAACTAAGTAGGGCGTAAAGAGATGTTTGTGGCTGGGTACACCAGCAGAAACATAAATGGGATGTCACAAATACGTTCACAGACTATGCTGTCTCACCTGTACATACGTATTGCTTGGCATCACCGGCAAACATATAGCAAGATAGCGGATGGACAGATGCACCACAATCTTACTAAATATCCAGGCTTGAGATGCCTTGAAGTGGAGGACAAGAAAGTAACCCTCCCAGATGATTGACTATATTTACTTGTGGTGTGAGAAATGAGGCGAGTAGTTGTCCGCCCATATGACATTGATCAGAACACACGCTGCGATCTAGATAGGGAGGTGCGTTACAGACACGTTGGCAATGGCACCAGAGGGGCGGGGCAGTGCATGTTGTAAGGCAGACAGGACTGCATCCATGTGAGACAGGGTGAATGCAATGTTCAAGCCGCTAATGCATAACTAAGACTGTGATATTTCTGATTATTCAGGAGGATGTGTTGCTAATGTATCAATGTGCCCATCTATACCTATGCGGTCTCCTAATTTTCAACTTCTAAGACATGACCGGTATACACTATCTATTAATGGGAAATAGTCCGTCCACATCCATTAATTTGGATGGAGATGTGTGTTCTCGGCGAGCCTCCACATGGGAGCTCACTGACCTGAATTCTAGTTATGTAATGGTTTATGTTTGGGGATGGCTGCGGCAGGATTGGGCTGCTGTTGTGGGAGGGGGGATGTAAGTTTAAGGTACAGAAGAAAGCGACAGAGGGTAATGCAGAGGAATGATGTTCTTACATTGCAGAACACACAATTGGGTCATCAGACTGGAGTTAACACACAACCTGTCAGATAACACAAAGTTAAACATAATAACATGGAACATACGGGGCTTCACAAACCCTAAAAAAATAAGGCAGATTTTTGCTAGCATTGATAGATGGCATGGAGATACCATTATGTTGCAAGAGACCCACATGTCCCCATATGCCTCCAAAGCTGTAGGTGCGCAATGGGCTGAAAATGTGTGCCGTGCTGCATACTCTTCCTACTCCAGAGGAGTGTCCATCATGATTAAAAAGGGGACAGGTTTTCGAGTAGAAAGCGAGATTATCAACAGTGAAGGCCGATACATTTTATTAAAGGGCATACTGCGTGGACAGAGAGTAACACTACTAAACACATATGGACCTAACACTGATGATCCAGACTTCTTCCACGCATTATGGAGACATTTACAGGAAGACCTACTCGGGACTTTAGTTTGGGTAGGGGACTTTAATTTGGCGCTAAATGACCGACTGGACATATCTGGTTCAACCACAGAGCAACATACTAGAGCACGAGCCAAACTGCTTGATATCATGGCTAACAAACAACTGTATGATATCTGGAGAGTGAACACCCAGCAGCACAAATATCTACACACATGTCTGCAGCCAATAGCAGCTGGTCAAGAATAGACTACTGGCTACGGTCTGAGAATACACTGTTATGGACCACAGCGGTACGACACCTCGCGAAGACACTATCGGATAATAACCCAGTGGTATTAACATTACAGGTACTGCATTACACGCCACCTCCATATAGTTGGAGATTCAATGCGAAGGCACTCATAGACACGGCTTACGCAGATACACTTACCCGGGTGATCACAGACTACTTCATAAATAACGAAAAATCGACGGAAGACCCATGTCTATTGTGGGAAGCATTTAAAGCGACCATACGAGGTGTTTGTATCAGCACGACAACTGGCATACTGCGTGACATAAGGGCACAATTGACGCGCTGCGAAAAAAACCTAAGTGAACTAGAAACTACATACAACAGTACTCAGAACACGACTATAATGTGCAACATCAGACAAACACTCACAGAATACCAAACCTTTGCACAAGACGAGATCAATTATATACATAAGCGCCCCTTGGCTAGAAGGTTTGGCGAAGGTGGAAGGACGGGTAGGGTGCTAGCGGCAAAAATACATGAAAATAAGGGCCCACAAATGGTAATACAGATTACAAATCTAAATGGCGACAAATGCACGGACACTCAATCAATCTTGACTAGTTGTGTACACTCTTACAAGGCACTGTACACAGCTCAGCCCACCAAATCTACAACTGAGATACTCACATATTTGGCAGATGTGGCCTTCGCGTGGCTATCAGATTCACAAAGGCAGTATTTATCTCAACCAGTAACTGTAGAAGAAGTGACAGACACGATTAAAACTTTGCCAAACGGTAAAGCACCGGGGCCGGACGGCTTCACCGGAGAGTTCTACAGAGCATACGCAGATATATTAGCCCCACACCTGGTGAGGATGTATGGAATGGCTTTTGAGACTGCCATTTTGCCCCCGAGTCTACGCGAAGCAGTGATAATAGCGTTACTAAAGCCCACTAAGAATCCAGAAAATTGCGACTCATATAGACCATTGTCACTCATTAACGTAGACTCCAACATTTTGGCGAAACTATTGGCTAATAGGCTACAGCCCCTCATGACCAACCTAGTACTGCCTGACCAAGCAGGTTTCATTCCATCTCGTTCCACCTCACACAACACAAAGACGTTATTTGCTATGTCGCATTACCTGACCCCCAATACTAAAGCAGTGGCGGTTATGTTGGATGCTGCAAAAGCCTTCAACTGCATCGAATGGTCCTATCTAATTGGAGTATTACAGAGGATGGGATTCCCGCCAATCTATACCAATGGATAAAACTCTTATATACAAAACCGGTCGCCAGAGTGCGAATGAATGGCTATCTATCAGAGGCATTTGAGATAGAGCTTGGTACAAGACAAGGCTGCCCCCTCTCCCCTTTGTTATTTGCCCTAGCTTCGAAACCGCTTGCTTGTAAGATTAGACAATTACACCATCACTCTGCTCTGCAGTTTCCGAGCCACCCACTGCACATCTCGTTGTACGCGGACGACATGGTGCTATATGTCAGAGACCCAGAGCAAAATTTAGCGTCCTTAATACGTGAATATATTAAATTTGGCGGAAATTCGGGCTTACAAATGAATTGGGACAAATCCTCTATTGTACCTCTCACTGATACTACTACTCAGCATGAAATAGAGTTCCCACTGGAATGGCAGACGAACCCTCTCAAGTACTTGGGCGTGTGGTATCATAGCGACCCAGAACACGTCATACGCACTAACTATGGCAGAGTTATATCCGACATAGAAGAAAAAGTGGGCAGATGGATACAACTCCCATTCTCGCTAGCCGATCGCATAGCATTAGTCAAGATGGTGATATTACCTAAACTACTCTACTTGTTCAACAACATACCTATCCGACCACCAATGGTAGTCTTCAAAAGAATTACCTCAATGGTATTGAAGTTAATCTGGGCGGGGAAACAGGCGAGAATTGAATTACGTACACTTACTCTGCCATATGCTAAAGACGGCCTAATCGTACCAGATTTTTACCTGTATTACTTGTGTGCACAAGCACAATACGCCACCTACTGGTATCATGCAGTCCCCTACATGACTCACACAGCGGTGGAAGAGGGAGATGCATCACCGATCCCACTAGACGCGAACATACTAGAGCACGAGCCAAACTGCTTGATATCATGGCTAACAAACAACTGTATGATATCTGGAGAGTGAACACCCAGCAGCACAAATATCTACACACATGTCTGCAGCCAATAGCAGCTGGTCAAGAATAGACTACTGGCTACGGTCTGAGAATACACTGTTATGGACCACAGCGGTACGACACCTCGCGAAGACACTATCGGATAATAACCCAGTGGTATTAACATTACAGGTACTGCATTACACGCCACCTCCATATAGTTGGAGATTCAATGCGAAGGCACTCATAGACACGGCTTACGCAGATACACTTACCCGGGTGATCACAGACTACTTCATAAATAACGAAAAATCGACGGAAGACCCATGTCTATTGTGGGAAGCATTTAAAGCGACCATACGAGGTGTTTGTATCAGCACGACAACTGGCATACTGCGTGACATAAGGGCACAATTGACGCGCTGCGAAAAAAACCTAAGTGAACTAGAAACTACATACAACAGTACTCAGAACACGACTATAATGTGCAACATCAGACAAACACTCACAGAATACCAAACCTTTGCACAAGACGAGATCAATTATATACATAAGCGCCCCTTGGCTAGAAGGTTTGGCGAAGGTGGAAGGACGGGTAGGGTGCTAGCGGCAAAAATACATGAAAATAAGGGCCCACAAATGGTAATACAGATTACAAATCTAAATGGCGACAAATGCACGGACACTCAATCAATCTTGACTAGTTGTGTACACTCTTACAAGGCACTGTACACAGCTCAGCCCACCAAATCTACAACTGAGATACTCACATATTTGGCAGATGTGGCCTTCGCGTGGCTATCAGATTCACAAAGGCAGTATTTATCTCAACCAGTAACTGTAGAAGAAGTGACAGACACGATTAAAACTTTGCCAAACGGTAAAGCACCGGGGCCGGACGGCTTCACCGGAGAGTTCTACAGAGCATACGCAGATATATTAGCCCCACACCTGGTGAGGATGTATGGAATGGCTTTTGAGACTGCCATTTTGCCCCCGAGTCTACGCGAAGCAGTGATAATAGCGTTACTAAAGCCCACTAAGAATCCAGAAAATTGCGACTCATATAGACCATTGTCACTCATTAACGTAGACTCCAACATTTTGGCGAAACTATTGGCTAATAGGCTACAGCCCCTCATGACCAACCTAGTACTGCCTGACCAAGCAGGTTTCATTCCATCTCGTTCCACCTCACACAACACAAAGACGTTATTTGCTATGTCGCATTACCTGACCCCCAATACTAAAGCAGTGGCGGTTATGTTGGATGCTGCAAAAGCCTTCAACTGCATCGAATGGTCCTATCTAATTGGAGTATTACAGAGGATGGGATTCCCGCCAATCTATACCAATGGATAAAACTCTTATATACAAAACCGGTCGCCAGAGTGCGAATGAATGGCTATCTATCAGAGGCATTTGAGATAGAGCTTGGTACAAGACAAGGCTGCCCCCTCTCCCCTTTGTTATTTGCCCTAGCTTCGAAACCGCTTGCTTGTAAGATTAGACAATTACACCATCACTCTGCTCTGCAGTTTCCGAGCCACCCACTGCACATCTCGTTGTACGCGGACGACATGGTGCTATATGTCAGAGACCCAGAGCAAAATTTAGCGTCCTTAATACGTGAATATATTAAATTTGGCGGAAATTCGGGCTTACAAATGAATTGGGACAAATCCTCTATTGTACCTCTCACTGATACTACTACTCAGCATGAAATAGAGTTCCCACTGGAATGGCAGACGAACCCTCTCAAGTACTTGGGCGTGTGGTATCATAGCGACCCAGAACACGTCATACGCACTAACTATGGCAGAGTTATATCCGACATAGAAGAAAAAGTGGGCAGATGGATACAACTCCCATTCTCGCTAGCCGATCGCATAGCATTAGTCAAGATGGTGATATTACCTAAACTACTCTACTTGTTCAACAACATACCTATCCGACCACCAATGGTAGTCTTCAAAAGAATTACCTCAATGGTATTGAAGTTAATCTGGGCGGGGAAACAGGCGAGAATTGAATTACGTACACTTACTCTGCCATATGCTAAAGACGGCCTAATCGTACCAGATTTTTACCTGTATTACTTGTGTGCACAAGCACAATACGCCACCTACTGGTATCATGCAGTCCCCTACATGACTCACACAGCGGTGGAAGAGGGAGATGCATCACCGATCCCACTAGACGCGATTGTGACATATAAGGGGGCACCATTACATGAACGTGACATAAACACAATTGATACAACTGCTAAAGCGTGGCAAACATTAGGAAAACTAGCGAACAAACTACCTCTATATGCCCCAGCTATACCGATGCATAACCACCCTGAAATATCGGTAACGAATGTAAAGATAGGTATGGGCTTGCTACAACAAGTGGGAATAGTCACTAAGGGCGATCTATACACCGATGGTGTCTTTAACACTGACCAAGATCTGTCCTATATTCATAACCAGACACCGCTGTTTCAATTCAACTACCACAGATTAAAGAGGGCCGTTAAGGACCTATACCCAGAATTTCCAAAGAACCTGCACAACTGCATTCAATACAACATATCATCACATCACCTAATACCACACATTTGGTATCCCGGCTCTATAAGTTAACACAAGATGAAATAGGCTATACATCACGAAAAGCTATGGAAAGATGGAATGTGTCCCTGGCAGACCCATTAACGGAGAATGACTGGCTAACGACCTGCACACTAACACAACTATTGACCCCTAATGGGAACCTTAGACTGCTACATGTTAAGTACATACACCAAACATACCACACACCTGCCAAGCTTTATAAATGTGGTATACGGCCGGAAGCAAAATGTACTAGATGTGGCTGTGAACAAGCTGATTTTTTACATTTGGCGTGGGAATGTGTAAAAATTAACGACTATTGGAAACAGGTAACTGGGAAGCTGACTAACATGCTTGGGATTCAGGTGGCATGTACTGTAAAGAGTGGTTTGCTGGGATTGGTACCAAATGTGAAGGCTTTGAAACGGAAATTCAGCATGATAGCATTATTGCTCGCAAAACGTAGAATATCTTTATGCTAGGACAGTAAACAGACACCATCTATTAAAAAGTGGATTGCTGACATGGCATATTGTCAAACCACATTGCATACGTATGAGGAGGAACTACCTGCTCGATCAAGACCTCGCGACTATTGGGTATACCTCACAGACTACTTAAGAACCCAGGTGACGAACGATATTGATGACTAGGTTTCTGCAGTGAGATGTATAAATGCACACATTCCTAAAGTTGCTCTCCTGTTGAATATGTACATTGTATAACAAGGTATCCGAAGAAGAATGCTGTAGTGCAATGTTTGTAACTTACACAGTTTTGTGTTGATAATAAACAAATTATTTAAAAAATGAATCATGTTTGAGAGAAAACTATTTTCTTATGCTTGTCCCATAGAAGTTTGGAAGGTGCTCTAGAAGCTAAAATGAGAGCATATTTTCTGTAAATTCGCATTATCTTTCTCAGTCATGTGATAATGAAGTCTGACATTCTCAGTAAAAAGTATACATCTAACAAGGGCAGAGACTGTCAGTTGATTCTTTTGTGTTCTACTGCAGCTTCCCAGAGTGTTCTAGAGAATAATTAGAGCGCTAACAGCCTTACGAATGACAAAAGTATATCACACCTGAAGCCATCTTGATTGGAATAAACCGGTAACCCTTAAAACATTTAATTTTAAAATGAACAAAATGAGGGGGTTCATTTTGTCATAGAAATTATGTTTAGTGTTGTAGAACGAAACATTAAGGCATGTTTTAAGAGCAATCTCAAATCCACTTCTATTTAATTTGACAATACTGACATGCAGACTGAACAATCACGTTCAATACAAGCAGTAGACTTCCAGTAAACTCCCTGGTGAGCACTACCCCCTACACTACTCAAATACCACTGCACTACCCTACCCTACAACACTACCCCAGCACCAGACGCTACAGTACACAAACACCACTGCACTACCCTAAACCCTAAAACACTACCCCCTACATTAGACAAACACCACTGTGCTTCCCTGAATTCTAGAACACTACCCCCTGCATGACCCCCTATACTACCTAAACACCACTGCAGTACCCTAAACCCTAAATCTACCCCCAGCATGAACCCCTACATTACCCAAACACCTCTACACTACACTAAACCCTAAAACACTACCCCCTTCATTACAGAAACACCACTGCACTACCCTTAACCCTAAAATACTACCCCCAGCATGACCCACTACACTACACAAACACCACTGCACTACCCTAAACCCTAAAACACTACCCCTACACTACACAATTACCACTTCACTACCCTAAAAAAACACCCACAAACACTACACAAACAACGTTCCACTACCCTAAACCCTAAATCTACCCTCCGCACGATCCCTATATTACCAAAACACCACTGCGCTACCATAAACCCTAAAACACTACCCCAGCATGATGTCCTACATAACACAAACACCACTGCACCACCATAAACTCTAAATCTAGCCCCACCCTGACCCCCTACACTACAGACACACTACTGCACTACCCTAAATACTTAAATCTACCACCCAGTATGACCCCCAACACTACCCAAACACCACTGCGCTACCCTAAACCCTAAATCTATACCCAGCACGAACTCCTACACTACCCAAAAACCCCTGCACTACCATAAACCCTAAAACACTACCCCATTCACTACAGAAACACCACTGCACTACCCTAAACCCTAAAACACTACCCCCAGAAGGACCCCTACACTACTCAAACACCATTGCAGTACCCTAAACCTTAAATCTACCCCAGCACAACCACCTACACTGCCCAAACACCACTGCACTACCCTAGAAAATGACCCCTGCACTACCCCAAACTCTAAGTCTACCCCAGGACAAACCCCCTGCTCTACATAAACACCTCAGCACTACCCTAAACACTAAATATACCCCCAGCACGACCCCCTGCATTACACACACACACACCATTGCACTACATTAAACCCTAAAACACAACCCCCAGCATGATCAATACATTAAACAAACACCACTCCACTTCCTTAAAACCTAAAACACCACTGCCTGCACGACCTTCTAGACTACAAAAACACCAATGCACTACCCTAAACCCTAAAACACTACCCCAGCATGACCCTCTACACTACACAAACAACACTGTACTACCCTAAACCCTGAAACACAACTCCTAGCACAAACCAGCAAACACTACTCAAATACCACTGTACTACCCTAAACCCTAAAAACACTACCCCCTGCCCTATCCCCTATACTACCTACACACTACTGCGCTACCCCTAACCCTAAAGCACTACCCCATTCATTACCCCGTACACTACCCAAAAACCACTGCGCTAACCTAAACACTAAAACACAATACCAGCACAAACCCACAAACACTACACAAACAATGCTTGCTCTACCCTAATCCCTAAATCCACCCCCAGCACAACCCCTACATTACACACACACACCATTGCACTACATTAAACCCTAAAACACAACCCCCAGCATGATCAATACATTAAACAAACACCACTCCACTTCCCTAAAACCTAAAACACCACTACCTGCACGACCTCCTAGACTACAAAAACACCAATGCACTACCCTAAACCCTAAAACACTACCCCAGCATGACCCTCTACACTACACAAACAACACTGTACTACCCTAAACCCTAAAACACTACTCCTAGCACAAACCAGCAAACACTACTCAAATACCACTGTACTACCCTAAACCCTAAAAACACTACCCCCAGCCCTATCCCCTATACTACCTACACACTACTGCGCTACCCCTAACCCTAAAACACTACCCCATTCATTACCCCCTACACTACCCAAAAACCACTGTGCTAACCTAAACACTAAAACACAATCCCCAGCACAAACCCACAAACACTACACAAACAATGCTTGCTCTACCCTAATCCCTAAATCCACCCCCAGCACAACCCCTTACCTTACCCAAACACCACTGCACTACCCTAAACCATAAATCAATGCCCAGAATGAACCCCTATACTACCAAAACACCACAACACTACCCTAAACCCTAAGACACTACCCCAAGCATAACCCCCTACACAAACAACAAATGCACTACCCTAAACCATAAATCTACCCTAGCACGACCCCCTAACTTACCCAAACACCACTGAACTACCTTGAACCTTAAATCAACTCCTAGCAAATCCCTACACTACCCCAATACCTCTGCCCTACTATAAACCCTAAAACACTACCGCAACCACTATCCATTCACGACTGCACTATCCTAAACCCTAAATCACTACCCCAGCACGACCCCCTACACTACCCAAACACCATTGCACTACCCTAAAACTTAAATCTACCCCAGCACAACCCTTTACACTATCCAAACACCACTGTACTACCCTAAAAGACTACCTCAGCATGACCCCCTACCCTACACAAATACCACTGCACTACCCTAAACTCTAAATCTACCTCCAGCATTACCCCCTACACTACATAATAAACATTGCACTCTCCTAAATGCTAAATCGTCACCCAGCACAACCCCTTAAATTACAAAAACATCATTGCACTACCCTAAACCCTAAAACACAACCCCCAGCATGACCCCTACATTACACAAACACCACTGCACTTCCCAAAACCCTAAAACACTACCCCAGCACGACCCCCTACACTACACAAACACCACAGCATTACACTGAACCCTAAAACACTACCCCCGGCACGACCCCCTACACTACACAAACACCACAGCACTACACTGAACCCTAAAACACTACCCCCGGCATGACCCCCTACACTACCCAAAAACACTTCGCTAACCAAAACCCTAAATCACAACCCCGCACAAAACCGCAAATACTACACAAACAGCACTGCACTACCCTGAACCGTAAATCTACCCGCAGCATGACCCCCTACCTTACCCAAACACAACTGCAGTACCCTAAACCTTAAATCAACCCGCATCATGAACCCTACACTACCAAAACACCATTGCACTACCCTAAATCCTTAAACACTACCCCCAGCATGACCCCAACACAAACAATACTGTACTACCTTAAACCCTAAAACACTACTCCTAACACGAACCCCCAAACACTACACAAATACCACTGCACTACCCTAAACCCTAAATATACCCCCAGCATGACCCACTACACTACACAAACACCATTGCTGTACCTTAACTCTAAAACACAACCCCAGTGCAACCACTCCATTACACAAACACCACTGCACTTCCCTAAACCCTAAAACACTACCCCCTGCATGATCCCCTATACTACCAAAACACCACTGCACTACCTTAAACCGTAAAACACTACCCCCAGCATGACCCCCTACACTACACAAACAACACTATACTCTGAGGTTCCGTAAAAATTAATACGATGTTCTGGGCATTACCAAATATAGACGAGTTTGGTATCTACGAACCGCAAAAGACGAGTTCGGCAAGTGTGCGAATTTTCGCTACACTACCTGCCAGGGTTCGTCTAATATTACGTGTTCTTCATCTGAACCCTCGGGTTCCATTTTAGATACGGCATCCATTTTGTTTCTTGCCCTCACGTAGTCAGCGAGCAGGTAACTGTTCGCCCCTTGACCCTCTAGTTCCCAAGCCTTGCGGAAGACGCATATTCCTTTCATGCGTCTTTATGGCCGGAGGAATGACACAGCAAAGGCAGATGGCACAGCTTGAGGGTAATCTGATTGTACCGGTCTATTGTGACAGCCTTACAGGCAATGGATCCAACTCTTTTGATCTCGCGATCATGCTTCCGATATTACCCCCACACTCTTTTCTCTACACGTGTCTGACTTCCTTGCAGCTGCTCTTGCCTCTCCTTCTTGGTCATTTACAACACTAATGGGTGTGCCTAATGGTGGGAAGATGTACTTTTACAATTGGGAACGGGCATGGCTATTTATAAAGATGTTCCGGGATTCTGAACACATGAAAGCGACCCTTTTGAAGTCTACTGTGGGAACCGGATTGTAATCTTTTGTCCACATGTTATGCAATGGCAACATTCTGTATAAAAGAGAGCGACCTACATAAGGAATTTGAAGCAGACTCTCAGAACCTACACACTGTTGTACTTCTTGTGACTTTTGCCTCCCTGCAGTAATAAACGCTGATCTTTGACGCCGAAGGAAGTATCCCGTGTCTCTGTAATTTGTGCGCCGAAACAGGTATCCCATGAAGGTTATAGGTGTTGTTCCCTGGCACCGCTGGTACTGTTAAAAGTCCAGTCCTTCAGTTGGCGCCCAACGTGGGGCGACTTCAGCGGTACCGGTCCAAAGCCTGATGATCGTGAGGAACTTCGTGTGAAATCTCCAAGGGAAGGTGCACCCCGCTTCATCGATCCTGTTGTCGAAATAAGTGGCCCGAAGTTTTTCCCTGCGAAGATTCCCGCCTCCTGACGGCTGCGGCGACGGACCGATGCCCTGACTGTCGACCTGTCTTCGACGCCCGGTGCAGACCTTATGTACAAGCGAGACGATAGACGGGCCTTCCTGGTGACGCCATTGAAGTTCTGAGTTAAGTATTTGTGGGTCGCTCCCAGTCCTTAGTGGTTGTTCTAGCTTCTTGAAAGCTTTGTTGTTAGCCTTTAAGGCTTTGTTGTAATAGCTCACCGAGCTTTGTAATAGCCTCCTCAGGCTTTGTGGTTAGCTCTCCGAGCTTTGAGATAGCCTTAAGGCTTTGTTGTATTGCATGGTTTCATTGCATTTGTGGTTCTTAGTATTGGTTCTTAGTATTATTTGACAGTTGCAATTGCCAAAAACCGAGGGTTTTGACTTACACGAGGTTTAATTACTTCGGTAATCCTTGAAGTTTGATACTAGGTTAGTGTGCACGATGCCTAGCCATAGTGGTTTGTTTCATATTTTCCAATGTTGCGCAATGGATTCCCGGTTGGAGGATTCGTGTCCGATACCTCCAATTGGAACTCCGATACATGATCTTTATAGTCGACATGGGGTGGGTCCTATAATATATAATGATTACTGGGTCCGCTATACAAAGAAAGACGGTGACCTTAGATGGCCACCACATGGAACTTTTGAACTTTCGATTTTAGACAATCTTGAGGCTAAATTATTTTTAACACCTTAGGAGCTTGTAAATAAACCTCCCCAGTGCTGCGCTGTCCATTATCCAGTGCTGAACTGGACGTCCAGCGGTCGCACGCAGCACTGGGGAGGTAGTGCCCGTGACGACCGTTGGCCGACGGCAGCACTTAAAGGGTTAAAGAAAGCTAGGCCAGCTATGTTTGATTCCTTTCGGATATGGCGTAAAGAGGCCAAGCAGAAAGAAATCAAACAACTTAAAAAGGATCAAAAGCAAGGGTTCGTTCCGATAATGCAAACTATACGAGAATGTAAACAGGACAAAGAAGAAAAGGAAATGGAAATCTCTACTAGATTGCATCATATGAAAATAGATAAATGTTACCCGATTTAACCGAATAATCTAGAAAAGAAAGAAGAAGATTTAAAGGAGGATTCCTTGTTATCATATTTGATGAAATCACCACCTCCTTATGTACAGGGTGCTACTGCTCCTGTAGCTGCTCCTGTTATTCCTCCTGTAGTTCCCCTTGTTGCTCCAGCGGCTGCGGGTCAGCCCGTTGTTAACACTACGTTTGTTCCACCTCCTGTCCTTGTTCCTACTGCTCCTGTACCTGTACCTCCGCAGACTGTTGTTTCTGCTACTCCGACTATCTTGTCAGTTCCTACTATGCCTTCCTTCACCTCCAGTGTTGTTGCCCCTGTTTTTCTTTCCCCTTCTGTTCGTAAGCGTGTTCCTAACTCTGTTGCTACCCTTTATTCACCTCTTTCTGGTCCGTTATTTTCATCTGATTCATCTGAAACTCCTCAGAGACGGAGTCAGATCCCTAGTGGTAGGGAGAAAGAGACATTAATAACCATGGCACATAGGTGGATAAGACATCCTGCTAATTACACTCCTCGTGTGGTCTTTGATACATTTTCTCAGTTTAATGAGCCTACGCAGAGATTCGTGTTTGAGGAGATGTGTAACTTTTTGAGGGAAGAATGGTATAATGATGATGTAGATAATGTACCATCCGACATAATTGAACTTCAGAGTCACTTTTCGAACGGTATGATTATAGGAGACGATGTACGACGTGCCGTGGAACGCTTATTAGCGTTTAGATCCACAGCACATTCTCGGGTGTCCTCAGATGATACCACCGAGAATTGGAAAGCGGTTCCTGCTCAATATCCCATGAGAGAGGTTCCGCCACTGTGGGTGCCTGGTGATCCTAATGCAAACCCTGTGGTTCTACCGCATTTTCGAAGGGTATGGATACATCTTCCATGGAAACGATCGGAAGTTTTGCAAGTGAAGCAATCCTTGCCCGATCCGCGTAAAAATCCGGCTGGTTATTATAAGGAGTTATCACAACTGGTGGAAGCTTCTATTATGAACCTTGCCGACATCGACATGTTGTTTGGCAATGTTGTACCGCAACCAGTTTGGGCCAAAATTCGTCAAGCCAACCACGCAGTTGAATTAGGGGGTGATTGGGCTGCACTGCTAGCGGCTGATGCATTACAAGTTGGTGGGGCTAAGCCCGACCAGCTAATCTTAGACTTACCGCAGAAAATCATTACGCTCATGAAAACTATCATGCCAGCGATGAAGGTGAACTGGGATAAGTTATCAGCTTGTAAGCAAAAGAAAGACGAGAGTGTCTCGGATTTCTTTACAAGGTTTGAGGAAGCGTTTGTCGACCACAGCGGCCAGGACATGGGCGCTGAGGGAGGCCAGCGGGTATTTGTTGACAAATTTGTGTCGAATTTGTTGCCTGAATTAAGCAACAAACTGAAAAATTCAGAGAGTGCGTGGGCAGTTTCAACCCCTGCACAAATACTAGCAACAGCCCAGTATTATGAGAATAGGGAAAAGGAAGAAAGTGATCGTGTAGAGAAGAAAACGAAGGAGCTAAAAACGAAGGTTTTGTTACAGCAAGCATACCCTCCACGATCAAACCAAACTGATTCACAACAGCAGTATCGACCACGAGCACAGCCCGATAGGACACAGCCGCGTTCTGACAACTTTGATTATAGATCTTCCCTTGGGTATAATCAGTGCGCATATTGTAAGAAAGAGGGACACCTAAAATATGATTGTCTTGCCTTACGGGACCGCCTAAATGGTGTGTCAGCACGAGGAAATCGTGGTAGTGGTCCCCAACAGGCATCACGAGGTAGAGGTCGTGGTTCATCCCACAATCAGAGTGATCGTTATCAAAATCAATCAGATGCAAATAATTGTTTTGACCAGCGAAATGCAGGGTCAGTCCGATCTGCACAGTATAATGTGGACGATTATTACGTAGAGCATGAGACTGTTGTAAATGACCATTACTAGGACAGCCAACGACAAAGAGAGGGAGTAGTGTCAGTTCCGGTCGATCAGAGTGGGCCTTACGTTGCAGTGGCTACATTGGATGTAGTTGAGCCTTTTCTGTTAGACACTGGTGCGACGAAAAGTTCCATCATGCATTCGAAACTCCCTGGCGCACCTTTGTCTGGCTTAACGAACGTTTCCGTTGGATTCTCTGGCGCCCCTGTTAGCAACCCAGTCTCTAGTCCTTTGCCTCTTATAATTGGTCCTCGTGAGCTAACGGCTCCACTGATTCTATCTACAGGTTGTGGTGAAAATCTTTTGGGCCTGGATTTGTTGAAACGATTATATGCAACATTGTATTGTTCCCCCGAAGGAGTGGAGCTTACATTGGGACAGAGAGTGATCTCTCCAATGTATTTATCGGTCGATAAATTCCCACCGGAATTGAGTTCTCTCCCTGCGTCCTTATGGGCCACAGGTCCCAATGATGTGGGCCTGTTAGACATTCCACCCTATGTGATTCAATTGAAACCAAATGCGCGATTACCGCGTTTACCTCAATATCGTATTTCTCTTGAGGGCGAACGAGCGCTGTTAGCAATCGTTCATGATCTCATTGGAAAAGGTGTTGTTGAAGAAACTCGTGGAAATGTGTGTAATAGCCCTGTATTGCCAATTCTAAAACGAACTGACCCAACTAAACCTCCTGTGTATCGTTTTGTAATAGACTTAAGAGAGGTGAACAAAATAGTGGTTCCACAATTTCCTGTAGTTCCCGACATTACGGCTTTACTAACAATAATTCCGGCATCTGCCTCCTGGTTCACAGTGATCGATCTAAAGAATGCTTTCTTTAGCATCCCAATTGCAGAGGAAAGCAGAGACCTATTCGGATTCTCATTAGGTGGTCGCAGTTTTAGGTTAAAACGCGCTCCACAGGGCTACTGTGAGAGTCCGTCAATCTACAGCCAAGCACTTAAAGGTCAACTTGATGCCTTTGTATTACCTAAAGGTGCAGCTTTGATTCAATACGTTGATGATCTTTTAGTGGCAGCTGATACAGAAGCTATTTGCAAAACGGCTACAATATCATTGTTACATTTTCTACATAACTTACACCACAAGGTATCGCCTTCAAAGCTACAGTATTGTTGTCAAGAAGTTACCTATCTAGGTCACTTATTGTCAAGAGAAGGGAGAAGGTTGACCCCAGAGAGAATTGCAGCGATTACCCGAATGACTGTGCCAAAAACCCAGAGAGATGTTCGTGCCTTTTTAGGTATTACGTCCTATTGCAGACAATGGATTCCAAATTTTTCACTGTTGGCGAAACCATTGATAGCCCTTACGTGCAAGGATGTTTCATCCCCATTGCCTTGGACTGAAGAGTGTCAGAAAAGTTTTTCTGAATTACGTGATGCGTTGTGTTCGGCTCCTGTGTTGGGCACTCCTGACTACAGTAAGCCATTTACACTATACGTTCACGAGAGGGATGGTTGTGCGTTGAGTGTCCTGACACAACCTTTTGGTGGTAAGCAACGCCCATGTGCCTATTTTTCTTCGACTTTAGACCCAGTAGCAAGAGCCTTGCCAAGTTGTTTAAGAGCAACAGCGGCAGCTGCTGCGTCCATTCGACAGTCCGCAGGTTTAGTCATGAATAATATGCTCACGGTAATGGTTCCGCATGCAGTTGACACTCTATTGAATCAAACGAAAACTCAACATCTGACGAGCGCAAGATTGTCTGGATATGAGTTGACGTTGCTGGCCAGTCACATATGGATAAAACGATGTAATGTGTTGAATCCAGCAACATTGCTGCCGATTGACACAGAATCAAATGGTGAAGCAGTACATGACTGCTATCTCAGAACTGAGGAGGAAACTAAGGGTCGTATTGACCTAAAAGATACTCCATTGACAGATCCCGATGGTACTTTGTATGTGGATGGTTCTTGTTTCAAGTTGCCGAACGGTGATGTGACGACTGCGTATGCTGTAGTTACATTGAGAACGATTGTGGAAAGCGAAAGACTAAGTCAGAATTCGGCTCAGGCTGCCGAACTAATCGCTTTGACGAGAGCGTGTGTGTTGTCTAAAGATAAGCGGGTGAATGTGTTTACAGATAGCCAGTACGCGTTTGGTGTGGCACATAGTTTTGGACGACTATGGAGAGAGAGAGGATTCCTTACGTCGCATGGCACGAAGATTCAACATGGTCAGCTTGTAAATGATCTTTTAGATGCACTCACATTGCCTAAACAAGTGGCCATAGTCAAATGTAGCGCACATCAGAAAGTAACGGACGATGTGGGTCGTGGTAATGCGTTTGCGGATGAAACGGCTAAAGAGACGGCTAAAGATTTGACAAACAGAATGTATGTTACGAGCTCAGTGAGATGGCCAACAGAGACTGGTATGTGTAAAGACACATTTGAAAGCGTGAAAGGAATACAGAATGAAGCCACTGAGACGGAAAGGACTAAATGGAGAGAGAGCACGGGAAGATTAGATGAGAATGGATGTTGGGTTGATCTATCAGAGAAACAGAGATGGATGTTACCGGATGCGTATGTGCTCGCTGTTGTTACAATGGCTCATGGTATGGCGCACATCAACACGAAAGGTATATGCAAGTTGTTGTCTCATGTATGGAAGAATGATGGGATTACTAAGTGTGCTGAGAGAGTGGTTAAAAATTGTATGGTGTGTTTGATGCACAATCCTGGTAAGGGCACCCCCACTCCACCTGGCCATTTTGCCCCTCCTACGTACCCTTTTGAAGTTATCCAGTTGGACTTTATCCACATGGACCGATGTAATAACTTGAAGTATGTGTTGGTTGTGGTGTGTGCATTCTCTAGGTGGATTGAGGCCTACCCCCTTAAGGATAATACGGCTTTATCCACGGCAAAAATTTTGCTCAAAGAGTATTTTCCCCGCTACGGAATGCCTCGGGTCGTATGGTCGGACAACGGAAGTGAGTTTGTTGGGAGTGTGATGAAGAGTGTGTGTCGCGGTTTAGGGATAGTACAAAAATTCCATAGTGCAAACCATCCACAATCAGCAGGACTGGTGGAAAGATATAATGGCACTCTAAAACTGAAATTGGCTAAAATTCAGGCAACAACTGGTTTATCTTGGCCCGACGCTTTGCCTCTAGCTCTCCTGTCGACCAGGGCAACTGTACACTCTCGAGTAGGGCTCAGCCCATATGAGATTGTGTTCGGCCGTCCTGCTAATGTATGGGGAGTCCCAAGACCTAAGGAGTTTGATAGAATTGAATACCCTATGTTGATCGATTATCTCTATGATCTGACTGCTAAATTGAGTTTGATTCACCAACAGGTCTTTGAGGCTCTGCCATCACAAACAGAGGGTCCTGGTCATCGGCTCCAACCAGGAGACTGGATCCTCGTCAGAAAGCACGGACGAAAACGAAACCTTGAACCAAGATTTGTGGGCCCGTTTCAGGTACAGCTGGCTACGAGGACGGCGGTTCGACTACACGGACGCCGGAACTGGGTACACGCTACCCACACCAAAAGAGTCCCGCTTCCTCTGCCGTCGGACACCTGGATGAGAAGAGGTCTTTCTTCATCTGAGACTGACACTCCACCACGTTTCGTTCCATTCAGCGAAGCTCGGCTTGTATCTGACACCGTTGCTGACTCCTCTCAAACAATTTCCTCCACGTCAACCTTGGAAAATTTGACTGTCGAACAATTGCCTGAACAATTGAACACTCCTTTGCCGTCCAATCCATTGTTTGAAGATCAGACTCACCCTGGAAGTAGCCGATATTTTCTTCGTCCACGAACAAGCCATAAATAAAAAGATTTTTTTGTTTATAGGTTCTACGTTACTCTGAAAACAGTGGACATTATATATATTGTGTATCTTTTTCTTTTTCGTACAGCCAAGAACATTATCTAGCTAGAACCTACCATCCAGGTTGACCGTAAGGCCGTGCGGGTACTTCCTTCTGTTTAGCAGCTATCGACACAAGGTTGGTTTCTATTATCAATTTCTGGGAACTCCTGGGAATTGATAACCGCTACTCAGAACTAAGTGCGTCAAGAACGTCGCGGACGGTCGTTAGGGGATGGAATCATCATTGTCTGAGCTGTCGAAAAGAGAAGAAATGTTGGCGCAAAGATCTACATTGCAGAAAATATGTCATACAAAATGGTTTTTCTCACAAGTAATCATACTGTTTCTCACCATATCTATGCTATTGGTAGGAGGAATATATTATGGGTCTCAGTTCTTATTGTCTTCTGCTACACCTACTCTTCCATCTCATGATCAATATGTCGTTTCTACTGTTTCTCCACATTCCTTTTATCCTCTGCCTCAACACGAACAAATCAGACGTGCGGAATTCAGAAACAACTCTTTTATTCAACTCCTGCATCAGCATCAGTTAGTGGTAAACACTACCAACTGTTGGGTGTGTGGATTAATGCCACATACCATGGATAAGGGTATTCCGTACTTAGTTCTGCCTTATAGTGCACAAGGGTCAGCTCGAGCATTACAAACCATGTTCCGTAGCGCACTAGATTCCTACCCCCATCGAGAACCACGCTCAGCAAACTCTGGTCCTGGCCCGTACCACAAGACTCTGGCGAGAGCTATTGCAGACTTAGATAGAGATATTTTTGACGCATCGCTCATCCCAGAGGAAGAGGTGCGAGCATATAAGGAACTAAGTGAAGCTGAGTACAGCTTATCAGTAGGTGAGAGGCAGCTTAAAAGCTCGCCACCGATATGGATTGTACCTCACCTTGGTAATTTCTGCTTGAAAGGTCTTGGTCGAAATCCGAGAGCTCAGTTTGGGGAGAGTGCTTGTACCGAGACGTATGTCTTACCGACGCTCTCTTCCCCTGTTTTCCTGCCTGCCAAGGGTACCTACTTTGTATGTTATGATCGAGCCTATACGTGGTTACCTCATGACTTTTCGGGTACCTGCTATATTACGAATCTATTGCCTCCCACTTTCACTGTGGCCTCTGATTATCACAGAAATAGAATTGTAAGAGGTGTGATTAGCAAAGAAGATACTTCCGGACAAGAGGCGGGAGACTTCTTTAAGGGTTTCCTACCGTTCTGGGGACCGATGGTTAATGGCAGGAACCTGAGACAGTTAACTCGTGTAGTAGAATCAACTGCCAACATAACTGCAAATGCCCTTGGTAATTTGACAGCCGAGCTCCAAGCGGATAGACTGATGACGTTGCAGAACCGTATGGTTCTAGATATCGTTCTAGCAGATAGAGGTGGGGTTTGTAAAGTCATCCATTCGAGCTGCTGCATATTCATACCTGATAACGCTCCAACGGTTTATCAAGCCATCTCTAAGTTGCACAAAATTTCGGAGTCCATACACGTGGACGAAGGAAATTGGACGCTACTGGGATGGTTTTGGGGTCTGATATCGACTTGGGGTTGGAAGATTCTGATGATCATAGGGATTGTTGTGACATTTATGTTCTCATGTTGTCTTTGTGTGCAATGTGGTCCTGCCTTATGTGGCCTTTGCGCTACGACGTGTATAAGACAGCCCGTTGCCACCAAGGAGGCATTGAAGGATAGAATAATGTATCAACAACATCTGGATGATCTGATGAGTATCGAAATCGATTATGATTCCGACTAGTGCTTGCCTACATGAGGGCAAAAGGACCGTCTGAGGTTCCGTAAAAATTAATACGATGTTCTGGGCATTACCGAATATAGACGAGTTTGGTATCTACGAACCGCAAAAGACGAGTTCGGCAAGTGTGCGAATTTTCGCTACACTACCTGCCAGGGTTCGTCTAATATTATGTGTTCTTCATCTGAACCCTCGGGTTCCATTTTAGATACGGCATCCATTTTGTTTCTTGCCCTCACGTAGTCAGCGAGCAGGTAACTGTTCGCCCCTTGACCCTCTAGTTCCCAAGCCTTGCGGAAGACGCATATTCCTTTCATGCGTCTTTATGGCCGGAGGAATGACACAGCAAAGGCAGATGGCACAGCTTGAGGGTAATCTGATTGTACCGGTCTATTGTGACAGCCTTACAGGCAATGGATCCAACTCTTTTGATCTCGCGATCATGCTTCCGATATTACCCCCACACTCTTTTCTCTACACGTGTCTGACTTCCTTGCAGCTGCTCTTGCCTCTCCTTCTTGGTCATTTACAACACTAATGGGTGTGCCTAATGGTGGGAAGATGTACTTTTACAGTTGGGAGCGGGCATGGCTATTTATAAAGATGTTCCGGGATTCTGAACACATGAAAGCGACCCTTTTGAAGTCTACTGTGGGAACCGGATTGTAATCTTTTGTCCACATGTTATGCAATGGCAACATTCTGTATAAAAGAGAGCGACCTACATAAGGAATTTGAAGCAGACTCTCAGAACCTACACACTGTTGTACTTCTTGTGACTTTTGCCTCCCTGCAGTAATAAACGCTGATCTTTGACGCCGAAGGAAGTATCCCGTGTCTCTGTAATTTGTGCGCCAAAACAGGTATCCCATGAAGGTTATAGGTGTTGTTCCCTGGCACCGCTGGTACTGTTAAAAGTCCAGTCCTTCAACTACCCTAAACCCTAAAACACTACTCCCAGCACAAAGCTGCAAACACTACTCAAATACCACTCTACTACGCTAAACCCTAAAAACACTACCCCCGGCCCTATCCCCTACACTATCTATACACTACTGTGCTACCCTAAACCCTAAAACACTACCCCATTCATGACCCCCTACAATACCCAAACACCACTGCGCTAACCTAAACCCTAAAACACAATCCCCAGCACAAACACTACACAAACATGACTGCACTACCCTAATCCCTAAATTTACCCCCAGCACAACCCCATACCTTACCCAAACACCACTGCACTACCCTAAACTATAAATCAACCCCCAGAATGAACCCCTACACTACTAAAACACCACTATACTACCCTAAACCTTAAAACACTACCCCAAGCGTAACCCCCTACACAAACAATAAATGCACTACCCTAAACCCTAAATCTACCCCAGCACAACCCCTTACCTTACCCAAACACCACTGAACTACCTTAAACCTTAAATCAACTCCTAGCATGAACCCCTACACTACCCAAATACCTCTGCACTACTATAAACCCTAAAACACTACCCCATACACTACACAAACACCACTGCACTTCCCAAAACCCTAAAACACTACCCCAGCACGACCCCCTACACTACACAAACACCACAGCACTACACTGAACCCTAAAACACTACCCCCGGCACGACCCCCTACACTACACAAACACCACAGCACTACACTGAACCCTAAAACACTACCCCCGGCATGACCCCCTACACTACCCAAAAACACTTCGCTAACCAAAACCCTGAATCACAACCCCGCACAAAACCTCAAATACTACACAAACAGCACTGCACTACCCTGAACCGTAAATCTACCCGCAGCATGACCCCCTACCTTACCCAAACACCACTGCACTACCCTAAACTATAAATCAACCCCCAGAATGAACCCCTATACTACTAAAACACCACTATACTACCCTAAACCTTAAAACACTACCCCAAGCGTAAGCCCCTACACAAACAATAAATGCACTACCCTAAACCCTAAATCTACCCCAGCACAACCCCTTACCTTACCCAAACACCACTGAACTACCTTAAACCTTAAATCAACTCCTAGCATGAACCCCTACACTACCCAAATACCTCTGCACTACTATAAACCCTAAAACACTACCCCATACACTACACAGACACCACTGTACTACCCCAGCACGACCCCCTACACTTCACAAACACCAATGTCCTTCCCTAAACCCAAAATCTACCCCCAGCATGACCACCTACACTACCCTAAAACACTACCCCCAGCACGATCCCCTACACTACCCAAACACTACTGCGCTACACTATACCCTAACACACTACCCCCGGCATGACCCCCTACACTACCAAAACACCACTGCGCTAACCTAAACCCTAAAACACAACCCCCTGCACGAACCTGCATATACTACACAAACACCACTGCACTGCCCTAAACCCCTTTATCTATCCTCAGCACGACCCTCTACCCTACACAAACATCATTGCAATACCTTAAACCCTAAAACACAACCCCTGGCATGACCACAAGACTACCCCCGGCATGACCCCCTACACTACCCAAACACCACTGCTCTAACCTAAACCCTAAAACACAACCCCAGCATGACCACAACATTACACAAACACCACTGCACTAGCCTAAACTCTAAAACACTACCCCCTGCACGACCTCCTTCACTACCAAAACACTACTGCACTACCCTAAACCCCTAACCCCAGCACGACCCCCTACACAAACAACACTGTACTACCCTAAACCCTAAAACACTACCCCCAGCACAAACCGGCAAACACTACACAAACACTACTAAACTACATTAAACCCTAAAACACTACCCCTAGCACGATCCTTTACACTACCCAAATACCACTGCACTAACCTACCCCCTAAAACACAACCCCCAGCACAAACCCGCAAAAACTAACAAACACCACTGCACTACCCTAAATCCTAAATCTACCCCCAGCACGACCCCCTACACTACCCAAACTCCACTGCGCTACCCTAAACTCTAAAACACTACCCCGGCACGATCCCCTACACTACCCAAACATTATTGTGCTACCCTAAACCCTAAAACAGTACCCCCGGCATGACCCCCTACACTACCCAAACACCACTGCGCTAACCTAAACCCTAAAACACTACCCCCAGCACAAACCCGCAAACTCTACGCAAACACCACTGCACTACCCTAAACCCTAAATCTACACCCAGCATGACCCCCTACCTTACCCAAACACCACTGCACTACCCTAAACCTTAAACTAACCCCCAGCACAAACCCCTACTTTACACAAACACTACTGCACTATAATAAACCCTAAATCTACCCCCAGCATAACCCCCCTACACTACCAATTCACCACTGCACTACCCTAAACACTAAAACACTGCCTCAGCACGATCCCTTACACTACCCAAACCCCATTGTACTACCCGATACCTTAATCTACCCCACCACGACCCCTTACTCTACCCAAACACCACTGTAATACCCTAAAAGACTACCTCAGCACAACCCCCTACACTACACAGATACCATTGCACTACCATAAACCTTAAATGTACCCCAGCATGACCCATTACACTGCCCAAACACTACTGTACTACCATAAAAGACTACCTCAGCATGAAACCCTACACTACACAAACACCACTGTAATATCCTAAACTTTAAATCTACCACCAGCACGACCCCCTACACTATATAAAAACCCCTGCACTTCCCAAAACCCTAAAACACTACCCCCAGCATGACCCCCTATACTAAAAAAACACCACTGCACTACCCTAAACCCTAAAACACTACCCCTGCATGACCCCATACACTACACAAACACCACTGCACTACATTAAACCCTAAATTTAACCCCAGGACGACCACCTACACTACCCATTCACCACTGCGCTACCCTAAACCCAAAAACACTACCTCCGGCACAACCTCCTACACTACCCAAACACCACTCTGCTACCCTAGACCCTAAAACACTACCCCCGGCACGACCTCCTACACTACCCAAACACCACTGTGCTACCCTAAGCTCTGAAACACTACCTCAGCATGATCCCCTACACTACCCAAACACTACTGCGCTACACTAAACCCTAAAACACTACCCCTGGCATGACCCCCTACACTACCCAAACACCACTGCACTAACTTAAACCCTAAAACACAACCCCCAGCATGAATCCACAAACTCTACACAAAGACCACAGCACTTCCCTAAACCCTAAATCTACCCCAGCACGACCCCCTACCTTACACAAACACCACTGCACTACCCTAAACCTTAAATCAACCCCCAGCACGAACCCCTACACTACTCACACTCCTCTGTACTACCATACACCCTAAAACACTATACCATACACTGCACAAACACCACTGCACTACCCTAAACACTAAAACACTAACCCAGCATGACCCCCTACTCTACACAATCACCACTGCACTACCCTAACCCCTAAATCTACCCCCAGCATGACCCCCTAGACTACCCATTTACAACTGCACTACCCTAAACCCTAAAACTTTACTTCAGCACAACACCCTACACTACCCAAACCCCATTGCACTACTTTAAACTTTAAATCTACCCCACCACGACCCCTTACACTACCCAAACACCACTGTACCACCGTAAAAGACTACCTCAGCACGACCCCCTACACTACACAAACACCACTGCACTACCCTAAACTCTAAATCTACCCCCAGAACGACCCCCTATACTACATAAAAACACTGCACTACCCTAAACACTAAATCTACCCCAGCACGACCCCCTATACTACACAAACACCATTGCCCTATCCTAAACTCTAAAACAGAACCCCAGCATGAACCCTACATTACACACACACCACTGCACTTCCTAGAACCCTAAAATACTACCCCCAGCACAACCCCCTACACTAGTTCAAGTTCAAGCTCAAGTTTGTGTATTTATATAGCGCACTGCTCACCCAGAGGGTCTCAAGGCGCTTGGGGAGGGGTTCATTATTTGTCGAATATCCAGGTTTTAAGATCTTTTCTGAAGGAGATGTGGTTTTGAATAAGGCGGAGGTGAGTGGAGAGTGAGTTCCAGGTCTTGGCGGCAAGGAAGGAGAAGGATCTGCCACCCATGGTGGATTTTTGGATGCGCGGGACCGCGGCGAGGGCTTGATTGGACGATCTTAGTTGGCGGGTGGGTTTATAGAAGGATAGGCGATTGTTGAGGCATTCGGGTCCTAGATTGTAGAGGGCCTTGTGTGCGTGGGTGAGGAGGCGGAACGTAATTCTTTTGTTAACGGGAAGCCAGTGTAGGTCTTTTAGGTGTCCAGTGATGTGATCTTGGCGAGGGATGTCTAGTATGAGTCTTGCTGATGCATTTGGATGCGTTGGAGTTTTTTCTGTAATTTTGCTGTGATTCCGGCATATAGTGTGTTGCCGTAGTCCAGTCGACTCGTGACCAGTGCGTGGGTGACGGTCTTTCTTGTCTCTAGGGGGATCCAACGGAAGATCTTTTTGAGAGTACGAAGTACGTTGAAGCATGAGGATGAGACTGCGTTTACTTGCCTGGACATCGAGAGAGAAGAGTCCAGGATGAAGCCAAGATTGCGTGCGTGGTCCGTGGGTGTGGGTGCTGTGCCCAGAGCGGAAGGCCACCAAGAGTCGTCCCAAGCAGAGGGGGAGGATCCTAGGATGAGCACCTCAGTTTTGTCTGAGTTGAGTTTGAGGCGGCTATGTTTCATCCATTCGGCTACTTCTTTCATGCCTTCGTGAAGATTGGTTTTGGCGGTGTTAGGGTCTTTGGTGAGGGAAAGGATTAACTGGGTGTCGTCGGCGTAAGAGATGATGTTAAGGTTGTGTTGATACGCGATGGAGGCAAGTGGACTCATGTAAACGTTGAAGAGGGTGGGACTGAGTGAAGATCCTTGTGGTACTCCACAGATGACTTCAGTGGCTTCAGAGTTGAACGGGGGGAGACAGACTCTTTGAGTTCTCCCAGCGAGGAATGAGGTGATCCAGTCCAAGGCTTTTCCTTGTATTCCGATGTTGCTGAGGCATTGTATAAGGGTGCTGTGGCAGACTGTGTCGAAGGCGGCGGAGAGGTCGAGTAGAATGAGGGCCACTGTTTCACCGTTGTCCAGTAGTGTTCGGATGTCGTCAGTAGCTGCAATGAGGGCGGTTTCGGTGCTGTGCTTGGTCCGAAATCCGGATTGAGATGGATCAAGGGAGTTGTTGGATTCAAGGAAGGCGGCGAGCTGGTTGTTGACGACTTTCTCAATGACTTTGGCCGGGAATGGGAGGAGGGATATGGGCCGGTAGTTTTTGAGTTCGGAGGGGTCTGCTGTGGGTTTCTTCAGGAGGGCGCTGAGTTTGGCGTGTTTCCAGCATTCTGGAAAGGTGGCAGACCTGAACGAGCAGTTGATGACATCACGGAGATGGGGTGCGATGATGGAGTCTGCTTTGCTGAAGATGTGGTGGGCGCAGGGGTCGGTTGGCGAGCCAGAGTGGATTGAGTTCATTAGGCGGATGGTGTCTTCAGTGGTAATTGGGTTCCAGGTGGTAAGGTTGTTGGTTGGCGGAGTAGGATCTGAGGGGGTTGGGGAGGGTTGAGCGCTGGGAATGTTCTTGAAGCTGTTGTGGATGTCTGCAATTTTGTTGTAGAAGAAGGAGGATAACGCATCGCAGAGGTCTTGGGATGGAGTGATGTCATTGGATGCTGCGGTACTACCCATACTCCACGGCACTACCCTAAACCCTAAAACACTACCCCCAGCACAACCCCATACACTACGCAAACACCACTGCACTACCCTAATCCCTAAATCTATCCCCAACACGACCACCTACATTACTCATTCACCACTTGTGGAAGAGGTGTGGCGCCGCGGCCAGGGCAACTGACTCCGAAAGCTGGGGATCACGGTTCGATCCCCGGCTCCGGCGGCAGATTAGTCCAGCACCGTGTGACTCTGGGCAATAGCTTGCTTAATCTTCCCGACGGCCCCCAGCGCCTAGAGACCCTAACGGGTGATTGTGCGCTTTACAAATGTGGATTATTATTATTATTATCTGTGCTACCCTAAACCTAAAAACACTACCCACGGCACGACCCCCTACACTACCAAAACACTACTGTGCTACCCTAAAATACTACCCCCAGCACAACCCCCTACACTACCCAAACACCACTGCGCTACTCTAAAACACTACCCCCGGAACGATCCCCTACAGAACCCAAACACAACTGCGCTACCCTAAACCCTAAAATACTACCCCTGGCACGACCCCCCTACACTACCCAAACACTACCGCTCTGTGGTGCGTTTTAAGTTGAGGAATTCATTCTTCTTCAATCTTGAGGGTCCCTGGGGGCCAACTAACCCACCAGGTACCTCGAGTATGTGCATAGGAGCTGTGTTGTAGAGAGGTGTTCTGAGGCCACGCCCCTGTTTACACCTCTCTGCAACGCAGCTTTGTGGCGCTTACTCGAGGTAGCTGGTGGGCTAGTTGCACCGCAGGGACCCTCAGTATTCAAGGGGATTTAATCCCCAACTGAAAACGCGCCATGCAGCACGTTTGCTCAGTGGTGAAGGGAAGGGGCGGGGTATGAGTTCACATGTGTGTAAACACACCCTGTGGCGCAATGTGAGTTGGGGAATTCATTCCTTGTCAATCCTGAGGGCCCCTGGGGGCCAACTAGCCCACCAGGTACCTCCAGTAAGTGCCACCGAGCAGCATTGCAGAGTGTTGTAAAAAGGGGCGTGGCCTCTGAACACTTCTCGGCAACGCAGGCTCCTGGGACATCCTTAGGTAGCTGGTGGGAATTAATTTTCGAACTTAAAAGGCACCACAGGGCACAAGATCACAGCCGACCAGCTCACGACTTCCCTGAGCATGAACCCTCCCACCAGCGCAACGAACCCAAGCCAGGCCGCCATCAACCTCGCAAAGTGGATCAGCAACTGCGCAGATGACCTTGCCCCTCTGAAGAACCCGCCTAGCAGACCCGGCAGCAAGAAGGCCCCATGGTTCACCGACGAACTCAAGAGTTCCAAGAAGAACTGCCGAGCCCTCGAAAGAACCTGGTGCAGAGACCCAACACCGAACAACACGACTGCCCTCAAGCTCGCCACCCGAAAATACCACCAACTGATCCACGCCACCAAGAAAACTGCATTCAAGGAACGACTCGACAGCAACGCACACAACAGCAAGGAACTCTTCAACATCGTTAAAGAGCTCTCCAACCCCAGCGCCGGAATAAACAACATCACCCCTTCGCAAGACCTCTGCAACTCCCTTGCCTCCTACTTCCACAACAAGATCGCGGACATACACAACAGCTTCAACACTCAACCAACGCACGCCACGACTGAACCACCGCCCCCCACCACCACCCTCAGCGCCTGGACCCCGATCAGCACCGAAGACACCATCCGCACGATGAACTCCATCCACTCCGGATCTCCGACGACCCCTGCCCTCACCACGTCTTCAACAAGGCCGACGCTGTCATCGCACCCCACCTGCGGGACATCATCAACACCTCCTTCGACAACGCTACCTTCCCGGAGAGCTGGAAGCACGCCGAACTCAGCGCTCTACTCAAGAAGCCATCAGCCGACCCCACCGACCTCAAGAACTACCGCCCCATCTCGCTGCTCCCGTTTCCTGCAAAAGTCATCGAGAAGACCGTCAACAAGCAGCTGGCCGCCTTCCACGAGACGAACGGTTCCCTCGACCTCTCGCAGTCTGGCTTCCGGGCCAACCACAGCACCGAGACCGCCCTAATCACAGCCACCGATGACATCCGAGCCCTGCTCGACAACGGAGAAACAGCGGCCCTCATCCTCCTAGATCTCTCCGCGGCCTTCGACACTGTCTGCCACCGCACCCTAGTGCAGCGCCTCAGAAGCATCGGACTCCAGGAGAAGGCACTGGAATGGATCACCTCGTACCTCGCTGGAAGGACACAGAGAGTCCGCCTCCCCCCGTTCAGATCAGAAGCCACCGAAGTCATCTGCGGCGTCCCTCAAGGCTCCTCGCTCAGCCCAACCCTCTTCAACGTCTACATGAGCCCCCTCGCAGCCATCGCACGCCAACTCAACCACAGCATCATCTCCTACGCCGACGACACCCAGCTAATCCTCTCCCTCACCAACGACCCCGCCACCGCCAGAACCAACCTACACGAAGGGATGACAGACAAAGCCAAGTGGATGATGAACAGCCGCCTGAAACTGAACTCAGACAAGACGGAAGTCCTCATCCTGGGTTCCTCACCCTCCGCCTGGGACGACTCCTGGTGGCCCACCGCCCTGGGCAGCGCACCCAAACCAACTGACCATGCACGCAACCTGGGCTTCATCCTGGACTCCTCCCTCTCCATGACCAGACAAGTCAACGCCGTCTCCTCGTCGTGCTTCAACATCCTGCGCATGCTACGTAAGATCTTCCGGTGGATCCCCACCGAGACCAGGAAGACAGTCACCCAGGCCCTCGTCACCAGCCGTCTGGACTACGGCAACCCCCTCTACGCCGGAACCACCGCCAAACTCCAGAAGAGACTCCAGCGGATTCAGAACACCTCAGCACGACTCATCTTGGACATCCCCTGCCGCAGCCACATCGCCGGACACCTGAGGGATCTGCACTGGCTCCCGGTCAACAAGAGAATCACCTTCCGCCTCCGCACCCACGCACACAAAGCCCTACACAACCAAGGCCCAGGATACCTCAACAGCAGCCTCAACTTCTACGCTCCCACACGCCAGCTCCGATCAACCGGACACGCCATCGCCCCCATCCCCCGCATCCGAAGAGCCACAACAGGAGGAAGGTCCTTCTTCTACCTGGCCGCCAAGACTTGGAACTCCCTCCCGACCCACCTCCGCCTGATCCAGGACCACCTTGCCTTCAGGAAGCAGCTCAAGACCTGGCTGTTCGAGCAGTAGCGGACCCCCCTCTCCCCTAGCGCCTTGAGACCCCCCGGGTGAGTAGTGCGCTATATAAATGCTTTGATTGATTGATTGATTGGTTTGCAGACATATCACCTCAGGCTACGCCCCCTTCCTTCACCACTGTGCAAACGCGCCCTGTGGCGCTTTTTAAGTTGGGGAATTAATTCTCTTTCAATACTGATGGTCCCTGAGGGCCAAATAGCCCAACAGGTATCTCCAGTATGCGCCAGTGAGCTGTGTTGCAGACAGGTGTTCAGAGGCGATGCCCCTTTTTACACCTCTCTGCAAAGCAGCTCTGTGGCTCTTACTGCAGGTACCTAGTGGGCTAGTTTCTCCCTAGGGACCCTTAGTATTGAAGGGGATTTAATCTCAACTTATAACGGTGACAGGGTGTGTTTGCACAATGGAGAAGGGAGGTGAGGGGCCTGACATGACGGGTGCAAAAACGTCCTGGGGCGCATTTTAAGTTAGGGAAAAAATTCCACTTCAAACCTGAGGGACCGTGAGGGCCAAGTAGCCAACCATGTGCTTCCAGGAAGTACCACCGCACTGCGTTGCACCGAGGTGGTGTAGGCCATGCCCCTTTTTACATCTCTCTGCTATACAGCTCTGCGGGGCTTACTGGATCTACTACGAATTCCGATTTCCTCACCTGTTATCAGGAGTGACCTCAGTGCTGCCTCTTTGAGCCCAGTACTGATCCTGAAAAGTAATTCTAACCATACTTACCAGTAACTTAAATTTCCTTTCATAGGCTAAAATTGACTACTTTCACTTGGAAATTCTTCTAAGTGTGGAGTTTTTGAACTTTAAAATATTCACCTAAAATCATCAGAACAACACATTCCAATTTACTCAGCTGTTATCAGGAAAGAACACAGTGCTGCATCTTTTAGCCCAGCACTGAACCTGAAAAGTAATTCTAACCGTACTTACCAGTAACTTTTATTTCCTTCTATAGCATTCCATTGTCGGGTTTTCACCAGAAAGGTTTCTTAGTGTTGATTTTCACATATTACATATATTCCTTAAAAATCGCCTGTATGACTTAAATGCATTATTTCAACTGTTTACTGGAGATGAGTCAGTGCTAAATCCAGGATCCGCCACTGAGTAAGAAAAAGTAACGATAACACTACTTACCTGCTAAGTGAATTTCCTCCCATAGGATAACATTGGTAATTCTATGTAAAAAGTGTCAACTTTTAAAATACCATAATATTCCTTAAAAATCAATACTGTAACCAAAATGTTTTTACTCAACTGTTTACAGAAGATGTCCAAGGTCTGAATCTAGGAGCAAGTCCTGTGGTTAGTAAAGTAACGAATTGCATTTAACTAGAAATTCACATTGAGCTCAATGATGCATTGTATTTGAAATTGTGTTGCCCATTGCAACATCTGTAAGTACTGTACTTAAAAGTCTATTGCCTATTTCTAAAGTATTTAAAGTACAGTAATTTATTCTGAGAAGGTATTATTTGTAATGTAATGTATAATATAATTACAATGTAATTAAGAAAATAAAACATCTAAAAATGAATAGTGTAACAAATGTAGGAAATCAGTATAAATAAATAAATATAACAATTAATACATTTGAAATTAGTCATTTACCAAAATGACAGGTTTGGGGCCTGATATAGTTAAGAATTAGCATTTAAAAAACCATTGAAATTCACTGAAAAAACATAGGTTTTTAGGGGTGTTATAGTCAGGAATTAGCATTTAAAAAACCTTTGAAATTCACTGAAAAAAACCATAGGTTTCAGAGGTGTAACAGTTAGCTGGATATTTCACTCGTACAAAACCATTGAAATTACTCCGATATAGTTATTTGTACTAACTATAACTCGCATGCCCGCAATCCACTGCTGATGATGTCACATATTACATCATTCATGACATGGTTAGTAACATCACTGATGACATTTCAAATGCCATCACTAATGACATCACTGATGACATCATTCACATGACAATCTGATACATCTCATCATACACTAGTATAACCTTTCAACACTCATTATAAAATATTGAGTACCATATTTGAAACCATTGTCACACCAATACAAGTTTCTAAAAACCCACTCAGTTATTACTATATCTACACACACATCTAAACACGTACCTATAGATTCACTCATACATGCTAACAAAGATCAATAGAACACTATTAAATATACTTACACACCTACATCGACATTAAACACCAGCACACATCATATTGGCTTATGCAATCATCCTACTCACTTATGCAAATAATTCCTCATACTTACATTTACTCAGCTACACACTTATACAAACACCACTTTAATTATTCATATAGTAACTCAGATAGTAACTCATACACAGTGTATTGTAAAATAACTATGCATGTATAGAGTTTTCGATACAGTCACTCATACAATCACTGAGTCTTATGTATACTTCTTTATATACAACTGTCACATACACTGCCTTTTATATTTCTAGTTTGTTGGACATGTATCATTGAGAAATATATTTACTCATCACCACACCCATAAAGACATTCACTCATCCAAATAACTGTTTCCACATACAGTCTTAACCTCATATGCCTACTAAATCAACTAATTACACATCTTTGGACAGTCACACACCTCCCACCGAACTACATACACATTCACTATCACATACAAATACTTACTTAACGAATTATTAAGTAATATAAACTTTCAAATAGCTGGTAACCAACTTATGTATTGTGTAGGCAACAAGAGATCGAGTGAAATAAATATTCACACTGTTTAAACACTATCCCATATAGTTAGAGAAACTATTTAAATTAGTCACTTAGACAGTCAATCACAGTGCTAGTAAATCCTCCATCCAGACACTTATAAATCCACTCAGTCTTCAATGCACAATCCTATATATATATACCACATATTTAAATATCAACCTAAACCACATTCACTGGATGATGTCATCAGTGATGTAATCAGTGATGTCTTTTGAGATGTCATCAGCGATGTCATCAGTGATGTCACTGATTATGTCATGAATGATATAATATGTGACATCATCAGCAGTGGATTGCGGGCGCGCGAATTATAGTTAGTACAACTAACTATATCGGAGGTATTGCAATGGTTTTGTACGAGTGAAATTTCCAGCTAACTAAAACCTATATTTTTCTCAGTGAATTGTATATATATAAAACCCTTAGAAATTCACTGAAAAAACCATAGGCTTCACACATGTTATAGTTAGCTGGAGATTTCACTCATACAAAACCATTGAAATTCCCCCGTTATAGTTAGTTTAGCTAACTATAACTTGCGCGCCCGCAATGCACTGCTGGTGACGTCACACATTATATCACTCATGACATGGTCAGTGACATCACTCATGAGATCACTGATTGACATCTCAAATGATATCTCATAACGTGTCCTGTGCTCTGATTTGACAGTGAGAGAGTGATCGCACCATAGTTTGTACTGCTAATCATTCTCAGCATACGCTACGAATACGCTTTCACTTTACGAGTCGCATCAAAGCTTCCGTGTGACGTCATGTACGGCGCCCCATAATCAAAAGACGCAAATCTTTTTATTTGTTTAAAAACATATATTCATGTATTTAATGAACATACTAACAAAAGACATTATATAGGATAATAATGAAATATTTTTTTTTTAAATTTCAATATTCCTATATTACTCCTATATTGTATGAGAGGAGCTGCGTGGCCCTCCGTCTGGTGCCCTGGAGTCCACTATGCCCAGGCCCGGTTCATAAGCACGCGTGATCGTCACCACGAAACCATTAGCACGCATATCGCTTTACCACACATGCTTTTACAACTAGTATGCATTTACCACGCATGATAAATGCATAATCCTAATATTGTCTTTGTGTTGACGAACACAGGTTGTAATGGCTGTGGCCCCCACTTGATGAATCACCCCCAAACTTTCAGGAAAGGAGCCGAACCAAGCAGGCCATTTTCTTGGAGAAATTTGCGAAGATTCGTCCACCGGTGCTAAAGTTATTCCAAATAAATTTTGTGGATTTCCTATGGAAACTAGGTCCTAACTATAACTACCTACTGGCGACCGCCAGCAGGTAAAATATATATATGTATATATAATATATATATATTACCTACTGGCGGGGGGGCGTATGTGCCCCGGGGTCCGCCACCTTCCTGGGGCAGTAATATTTAAAATGACCTCCTGGCTCCGGGGGTTTCCACTTTTTGGGGCTTTTTAATGTTGGGAGGGGGTCACGCTGCCTCTGTCCTGGAACTCTTGATTGTTCTGGAGAACACCATATCTCAGGGCCGACTCCTGCAGTGTCCCGCGGTGTCAACCCCCGGGACACTACTGTTTGGTATGGTAGGGCGGGAGCGTCACGGCTCCCACTTTAGCACAGCAAACCGGTTTCCTATTTGAAACAGAGAGCAAGTTAAGCTGCTGTGTCTTTCAAGTAGGAATAAGATTGCTTTTCCTTAAAGAGCAGCATATAAACTGCTCTCTCTGACAAAGCAATGCCGGCTCTCGAAGGATGCGGGGAGCTGGCTGGGACAATGGGGGCTTGGTGTTCCCCATACGATTCCTAATGATATTGTTTGAATCCCGGGGAATGGGTTCCTTTGCAGCTCCTTAAACATTTGTAGATATATATTTTGCAAAATTCTTTTTTGTGTAATACTCCAGTGACTTTGTCATGCATGTATGTTTTTTTCTTTTTCTTTACTTGTATTCCGTTTTATTTGCAGTATGTTTCTACCTCTCTTCAGAATGAGTTCCACAGCGTAGCGTCTGTGGCAGTGTTGTTTTCTTTGCTTCCCTCCACCCTAATTGATGACGTAATGGGGGCACTGCTGTCGTCTCTGTTTTAAGTTTGCAACACAGTAAGTAGGATAAATAAAGCACGTGACACAATGTAGAGTGATACAATTTATTGTATTTAATGTTCCAATGTTTTTAAAATAGAATACACTCATGTACAAAATATTGTTTTATTTGAAAAATAAATATTTATTATAATTTTTTTGAATCACCACATGAGCTGATTATATAGTAAAGATAAAAAGAAGTGTTTATGTACAAGGAGCTACAACAGAAGAAATTCAGTATGGAAAATCAACAACAGTGTCATAGAAGAGCTGAACATACTTTTTACAAGTAGCGAGAATGAAGAGGAAGATATAAAAGCTGCAGATATTACCTGTGATTTCCTAGATTAAAGGTTAGATGTTGATTTTCTGGAAGCATTAGATGACATCGAGTATGATCATATCAGTTTTGAAATTGATAATGAGGTATATAAAAATACATGATGAAATTATTTTAGAATGTCTATTAAGTTATGAGATGTTATAAGAATACATTTATTAAAATGGGTTGAGACATTCTTGGTTCAGAATTGTAATCATTCAGGTAGTACAGAAGTAGTCATGTTGCAAAGTGGGACTTAGGGCATGGATTGCTTCAAACCCCTATTGACTACGTATGCACTCTTCGATGCACCAGCAAATGTGTCTTTTATACCTTTAATTGCCCAGTCTGTATCCTTAAAGTTCCAGGAAACACTAACACACTTGTAGAAAGGCAGCAATTGTGCACATTTCTTATTGCCTTCGGCTGGGGTACTTGTTTCAACAAAAAGGCTCGATAAAGGGTCTGCACTTTGAATACGATTATGAAATAGAATAGTTGATAACCATAACCAAGAAAGGCAGCCAGTAGGTGTGTGTACGTGTAGATGGTGTGTTGATTGAGTGAAAGATGAATAATGTAAAAAATAAGAAAGGCTGCAAGTATGCAAATTACCCAGTGCCTTTAGCCGGGGAAGTAGTTACAACAAAAAGGCTCGATGAAGGGCCTTGATGTTTAATCAGAATGTGAAATTGAAAAATAACTGATAATACCAGTCAAGAAAGGCAGAAAGTGTGCAAATTAGGCACTTCTTTCAGCTGAGGTAGTTGATACTAATTAGAAGATAATGTCAAAAAAGTAATGTTGAGCATAGTGATGCTCCTGATCCATGCATTTTATTAGGTCGATAGACTGTTCCTCGTAAGACAAAACTTAATCACAATAAATGCATAGAATGTTAATTTTACCGAAATGAGGATTAATTTGTGGGTGTGGATTGCTTGCTGAATATGCTGGTGCAGCAGTTGATGTGCTTGGTGGAGCAGTAGGTGGGTTCTCTCTGTAAATCAAAAGTAGGACATTTTTCTGTCTTAGGCTCTATACGAATAATAGCCTGAAATGGATGCACACATTTAATAAGAATAGACTCATAGGTATTTACATCCATCAGTTCAGAAGGAATTATTATGAACTCTACATTATTATGCACAGCACTAGCAGGCATTTTGTTCTTATCTATCTTGTTATAAAACTATTTAGAAATATGGTCATTAGAATCCAATTCAAAACAATTCTCTGACAAATAAGTTGCGAAATGCTTCATCATTATTATTTTCCTTTTTAAATACAGATGAACAGTCTTGGTTTGATTTTTATAACGTGTTTGTTGAAAACAAATGGAAGAATAATTTGGTGTTTTGTTTTTTGGTGTTAGTGAAATCACCTAAAACCTTGTAATATGTTGCTCACAATTATCTACAGTGCAACATTGTACATTCTGTTCCACATTTTCTTCTATTAATATCTCAGTTTCTGCACGGTTTTCCTGAGGACCAAAGTAACTAAGCTGAATTTCTTCATAGACATTTGTTACATCTGATACAGATGCATGGAAAAGAGTACTGTTCAATGTTCTTTTAACATTAGTGCTGGAATTTTTGCACATTACAATGTTCTGATTAATTTTCTGATTTGAGTATGATGAACTGGTAACATTCTGAATTGGTGAAAAACACTGTGGCATACTTTTTTAGAAAGACAAGCCAGAGAATGACTTTGCAAACCAGTATTTTCTCTCACTCTGCAAGAGTCTAGTGCTTGCCACATCTTTATCTTTTGTTTAACACTTTTGTTATTATTGTTAGGTAAGAAGTTGCATAAAATTTTTTATAGATTCTTAAATTACAGTATAAATACTACTACAATTAGAAGTGTTCACTGGAGTTTTAGGACGTGTCCCTAAAAGTTCCTCAGATAACACTTCTTTAGCATTTCTAGGAACAATTTTGTCTTTCACAATAGCACAACCATTTCTAACCTCATAGGTACGAATACTAGTGTCATATGCATGCAAATCATTACTCTGAAGATAACTTGTCATTAAAAAAAGGCTTAGAACTTGATCTATCGTTCCATTCTCCCAAGAAAAATCTCTGAAAAATTACTTGTTAGTTTCTATTTTCAATTTACTTTTGGCCTTCATTAAAGGGATACATGAATGCAATTTTATCACAGTTAACAGAATGTGTGGACACAGTACACTTGTCTGTCTTAAATAAAGCAAAGCTACATTCAATGTTGTCCTTAGTGTAGATGGAAAGGTGAATTGAAGTTGTTAATCCTCTTGTCCGTAGCGTAGGTCGAAGGCAGTAGTTGACACAGAAATGGAGAAATGCTTTTTGTCTCATTTTTAATACAAAATCTGAAGACATACAGTAGAAATATCTATAATTTTAAGAAATGAAGGCTGTATTTCCTAATGTACAAACTGTAAGAAAATGTGATGACATTGTGAAATTGTCTGTTTTAAATAAATCAAGATTGTATTGAATGTTTTCTGTACTACTGGCTTTATTGGTATCTAGTTGTGAACTCTGGTGAGCGCAGAATTTATTGAATGCTCTTCTTTGTAGACATAAGAGAAATTTACATGCAAAAGTGAATTGAAGTTGTGAACCCTGCTGTCCGTAATGTCCATCGAAGGTACTAATCAATTCAAATAATGATGAATGCTATTTTGTACAGTTAACAGAATGTGAGGACATAGTATAATTGTCTGTTCCTTAAGGAAAGCAAGGCTGAATACAATGCTGTCCTTAATGTAGAAGGAACGGTGAATGCAAGTTGTGAACCTTGCTGTCTGCAGTGTAGATCGAAGGCAGTTGTTGACACAAAGATTGAAGAATGCTATTTAGTTGCAGATAACAGAATTTGAGGTCACAGTAGAATTGTCTCCGGCTTAAGGAAAGCAAGGCTGAATACAATTCTGTCCTTAATGTAGAAGGAAAGCTCAATTGAAGTTGTGAACTGAGCTGTCCGTAGTGTAGATTGAAGGTAGTTGTTCACACAAAGGTCGATGAATGCCATTTAATCACAGATAATCAGAATCTCAGGATACAGTGGAGAAGTGTGGCTCACTGGTTAGAGGAGGCAGACCTGGGAGCAGAGGTCAGCCCGGGACCAGGGTTCAATTCCCGGCTCGGCGGGGTCTTGAGTCCTAAAATGTCCATGGACTCGACAATTCTCGCTCCGGTGCCTACTCAATTCACGGGCTCACACTCTGCGACTCTGGGCAATAGCTTGCTTAATCTCCACAACGGCCCCTCGCGGCGGGATGCCTGGCTTTCACCTTGCGGATACCCTGCCGGGGTTATCTCACAGGGGAATACCAGGACGGGTTCCCTAAGCAAGCGCTTAGAAACCGCTTGGTGATTTGCGCTATATAAATTCCTGTACATTTACATTTACAGTATAATTGTGCGTGCCTTAAGGAAAGCACGGCTAAATGCAATGCTGTCCTTAATGTAGAAGGAAAGTTGAATTCCAGTTGTGAACTCGGCTGTCCACAGTGTAGATCGAAGGTAGTTGTTCACAGAAAGATCGGTCAATGCAAGTTGTGAACCCAGTAGTCCGCTGTGTAGATTGAAGGTAGTTGTTGACAGAAAGATTGAAGAATGCTATTTAGTTACAGATAACAAAATCTGAGGACTGAGTACAATTGAATCTGTGATAAGGAAAACAGTGTTGAATGTAATTCTGTCCTTAATGTAGAAGGAAAGCTGAATTGAAGTTGTGAACATTGCTGTCTGCAGTGTAGATTGAAGGCAGTTGTTGAGACAAAGATTGAAGAATGCTATTTAGTTACAGATAACAGAATCTGTGGACAGAGTAGAATTGTATCTGTGATAAGGAAAACAGTGTTGAATGTATTGTGGTCCTTAATGTAGAAGGAAAGCTGAATTGAAGTTGTGAACCCTGCTGTCTGCAGTGTAGATCGAAGGTAGTTGTTGACAGAAAGATCGGTCAATGCAAGTTGTGAACCTAGTTGTCCGCAGTGTAGATTGAAGGAAGTTGTTGACAGAAAGATTGAAGAATGCTATTTAGTTACAGATAACAGAATCTGAGGACTGAGTAGAATTGCATCTGTGATAAGGAAAACAATGTTAAATGTCATGCGGTCCTTAATGTAGTAGGAAAGCTGAATTGAAGTTGTGAACCCTGCTGTCTGCAGTGTAGATTAAAGGCAGTTGTTGACACAAAGATTGAAGAATGCTATTTAGTTACAGATAAAAGAATTTGAGGTCACAGTAGAATTGTCTCTGCCTTAAGGAAAACAAGGACGAATACAATGCTGTCCTTAATGTAGAAGGAACGCTGAATTCAAGTTTTTAGCAAAAAATATTTTTTCCTGCTTTCTCTTTTTTATGAACATTTTAGTTTGAAAGGAAAGAATCATCAATCTTGCTTTTAAGCTTCTGCAATTATTTCCATCAAATTGCAGAGCATTCTGGGAGCAGGAAACAGCCTCATAGTAGTAAACTTTGCAAATGTGTGTACACTTTTTTTAACTATAAAAGCTGTCAGTAGTGTAGTCTCAGCTTACAACATTTGTTTTGAACACTCACTCTAATAATATTGACTTTGCATCAAAGTTGTTGAAGGTGGAAGGTCATTAACATATGGACACAAATATTACCTCGGCAGCAGACAGTTCCCATTCCTGCTCCTGAACGTTTTATTGAAAATTGGCAGCTGAAGGATTTGTGCTGCAGGGGATGGGACTACTTGTTCAAAAGACAAAGTAAATGTGAATTTTTGATAGCCCTGGCCCCAATAGATATATAATGGTGATCATTGAGAGGTGGAAGAGTTCCTGACAAGTATAAGTGGGTCAGACGTGTTTCAGAGCAGTATATTTTTGTATACTACAGGCACTGATAGTAGTGCAGTGAGAGCTTACCACATTTACTTAGAGTGTCCAGTAAGTATGGGTGAAATGCGCAAATTCGCGATCCGCATAATCTGCGAATTCGTGCTAATTTGGGGGTTGTTTTTATTTTGCATGTTTGCAGGGTTTTTTGCGTATTCGCGGACTGCTTGCAGCGCACCGACCGTGAAGTTGCCCATGTGGTCGTACATGGGTGCAGCCATCTTGTGCGTGCTGCGTATTTCCGTTTCTGGGCACTATTGGCAATCTCGCGTTGTGTGCGGCGCGCTATTACGAGTTTGCGCGTGTTTTTGCCTGCTCACGGGGGAAATATTGCTCAAACTTACCCACGCGGTCTTCAATGGGCGCGGCCATCTTGTTTTTCATTCATTGCTATGGTTCTGGGCCTGGCTTTTCTATCCTATTTGAATCTTTGTAATCCTTTGTTTCTTTTAATTTTTTTTTGCTCTTTTTTTCTCATTATCTATCTGTCTATTTGTCTAGATCTATATTTTGTGTTTTTTTCAACTTTTTGTTACTTTAATAACTACTTTTTTTGTTTAGCTCTCACTTTTATTTTCTTTATGTTTTTCCCCCTATTCTTTTCTTCTTTCGGACGGGACCATGGCAAAGGGAGCCGGCAAGTCAAAGGGGAAGGGTCCCGCACCCCGTAGCCGGCTCCCTTGCGGGCGATTGAGGAGAGTGGATGTAGTGGTCAGGGAGGTTTTTACCGCGGTGGAGGTGGCCACCCTGATATTTTTTGTTCAGCGCCACCTCCCTAAGACTGTGGCAGCAGGGGGCAGGCCCGTTCAAGGGTATGGCCTCCGGGAGCATCAGCAGCAGTGGGATAATGTGTGCCGGGCCATGCGGAGGGAGTCGGGGGACCGGCGCACCTACGACCAAGCAACGTACAGGTGGGCCGAATCCCTGGCCTTGGTGAGTAGCTATTTAATAACTACTTTGTATTCTTCTGCTCTGTGTTATATTGCTAATATATGTTTTTCCAGAAGAGCAAGAATGCTGCCTATTCAATTACATTGCAGGTAAAATAGTGTTTAAATAGCTTCTGTGATTGCAGGTGCTCACCTCCTCAGTGGCGTTGCTACTATGCTTACTTGTTTGCAACTTTGTGCTCATTTGGCCTGAGAATATGTATGAGTGCAGTACATTACAGAACTGCGTAATGCTAGAGAGACTAGAGACTCAAGTCTAGTCCTCCCTTTGTACTCCTGCTGCCACTAAGAAGAAGAGATAGTGATATAATGATAGGTTGAGTATATTATGACTTGTTATTAGTAGTAGTAGGACATTTTTTAGTGCTCTGCAATCATGATGACGGATTGTGTCTGTCACGTCACATTCTGCTGAGTGCTGGCAGTCGTAGTAGAACCTTTTTGTTGTTGGTTTAGTTAGTGATTTACATAACTTTCCAAGTAGACGGTCTGCGAATCCAGCAATACTGTACTAGTAGTATCCTTCTAGTTAACCAGATCAGATTAGTCAATACATGTAGTGCAATTGTTGCTAATTTGTTTCCCCGAGATAATTTTAGATTGTGGTCAATGAAATCAAATATTTCAAAGAAACAATCATCCATGTCGTGTTTCTTTATTTTATGATCATCAGCACCTCCCAGGGGCAAGGCGACTAGCACCATTGAGACTCCGGTGGAAGAAGGTGGACAGTCACAGGCTCGGTCCCTTGCAGGCTCTTCTGCTGGCCCCAGTAAGTTGTTCTATTGTTATATTAATACTTAACCTTCCCTAACTTTTACAGCTCCTATTCATTACAAACTGTTTCCTAATTCTATTTTTTACAAAATAGTCTTTAATCTTCTTCTAATCTAGACTACTTTCTACATTCTTATCCTGCCTCTACCATCACTCTCTGTGCTACTACTATTTACGACTATGAGTCGGTCTGTGTAGGTAGCTAAGCTTGCCCAGTCGGCAAACGGTGTTAAACAAAACTCTGATCCAGCAATAGCTCTAGGCACTGAGTGCAGTTATCTGGGTTGCCCTTGCTGTCTATTCCAGTCTTCTTAATATAAGTGCTTTGACAATTTACCACAACAAAATGTAAATGTTTACACCAACAAAAAGGTAGCAGTTGCCTTTTTGATTTGCTAGGAGCTCATACTATACCGCTAGTGTTTCAGGGACTATTCTGCACATAAAGAAGTATGGACAAGAGAAATAGGACAGTATTGATGAAAGGTGCAGTTCGACTTTCCACATACCTCAGTCCGAACAGAAGTTGAACCCCCAATCCCCTGATCGACTATCCAGTGTTTTACGACCCAGAAGAACAGAAGAATACTACCGCCGAGTCCTGGCCTATCTGAGTCACTGAAACATGACTGCCAAGTGCAGTAGTTCAAACCCTTCTGCTCACTCACTTGTGAACAAAAACCAAACAGTGTGTGTTAGTTTTAAAGTTTTATTTTCAATTAGGAAATGAAAAAATTATTTCTTTATTTTTAATAGCGTAGTATTCGGAATGAGCACTGCTGATAGATGACGTTAAAGTGTAAACAACATTCCCATGAATCAAATTACCTTAACGTAATAGTTAACAGACACGTGCAATTATTAGAATAACTGTGTGGGAGCCCCCACCTTCTTTAAAGTACTTAAAGTACTGCTGGTGATGACTTACTAGTAGTTGGTGAATCGTCCTGTTGGCGGAAGGGCAAAGTAATCTTCTTTCTGTAATTAGAAAAATGGTGCACGTTAAGCAAGCATTCATCAGTTTTCCTAAGACGTGTAGCATTTAATGGAATAAGCATATAAAAAGTTAACACCCTCCCCAAAACCGTTACTTTTTTCAATCCCAGTAATAAAAAATGTGTTATGTAACATTTTCTTCCATTACGAGACGAAATGGGGGTTGTGTACGGCATCTGAAAATATGACATGTTTTTTCCAGACGTCACAACATCTGATGCAGCACAGATGACCACCAGTGCCGGGGCCAGCTGTGCGGAGGGCTCCACTCAAGGGGGGGATGCGGCGGCACCACCAGGAGGAGCTGGGGGGAAGGCTCAGCAGCGGCGGACGGTGGTAAGTTATTATACTCCTTACTTATTGAGATTTTTGAGTAGGCTTGCAAAGGAGTGTATGATGTACTGTACAGTACACAGTACACTAGTACAAGTACACTATACTGTTAAGAACAGTTACTAATTTAGAACTACTTTTTTGGCTATCACAGAGAAGACAGTCAACCTTGACTTGTATTAGTATAGCGGCGGTACTTCTCGGGTAAGCAATGGCCCCCTCTATTTGACTTCAACTCAGCTGGCAAACTTTTATCGTGAAGCCAAGTCATATCAGATGTACTTTAGGGATGTGAAAAACGAAAAGTGAAAGAAGGGTGAAATGAAGGAAACAGCATGTCTTAACATTTATGACTGTAAAAAGTTGTGTTTTTGAATGAATGAAGTCAAGAGAAGAAGACGGTGGTTTCCAAAATATAATGCAAAGGGTGTTGGTTGTTGAGAAAAGGAAAACCTGGTACATTTGAGACATTAAGAAGAATGATAGACGTACTTTAGAAGCCTGGATGTTATCTTCTTTTTCCTCATCGATACCAGAGGTGTATGATGTAGTAGAGCAGACGCTGAGTGGATGAAGATTGTTACTTTGAACAACATGTCTGTGCCAGAGTAGCAAAGCTGAGGAAATCCAAATACTTGAATTTGTGATTGTTCACAAATACTCCCTGCCTTGACTAACAGTACAGTACTTTACTTTGCAAGCACAGCATCTATTGTGTATGGATTGTATAGTTGACAACATTATGTCAAGTCAAACCCCTTCCTCGTCCAATTATGGGTACCACACTCACTCCCTATGTTAATAATTTTATTTCAGCTGTGTCATGGGTGGACTATCGCTGTAGTTCACTCAATCTATCAAAACAAAGCACCTAAAGTCATCCATCATATAACCAAAGATCATGTGATCGGCAGGATAATGATATATGATCAGAATTGAATAATCTTCATTCTTCTTTTGTAGTAGTCAAGGCCCGGGGGGGCAGTGCGAAAGATATCATTACATTGAGCAGTAGCCCTTGATGTAACCGAGTATGGCCAGTGGCAGTGCCACCCCTATAGAAAAGTAAGAGCTTCCTATCCCCTCCTGCATGTACTGCTTAAAGTACTGCGAGTCTGCGTCATCATGGCTTGTGTCTGTTTTTCTTGGGTGCTAGCTGAGTGAGCTGCCATGCCGGCTACCACAAGTTCACGTACCAGTAATTTCTTTTGCAAAACAAGAGAAAAAAACAGAATACTAGTATTAGTGAGTCCATCCATAGTCCTGCTAGTGGAATTCCTGAAACTCCCTGTAATGTCACAGGCCTACAAAGACGTCGGAAAGATACATGCGGAGGAGGAGACAGCAACCACAAGCATCCTCCTCCAGTGCCCCCGTGTCCACCAGCCAGAAGCCTCCAGCCAAATGGAGCCGTGGCCCGACAGCCTCCTGCAGCTGCCGCACAGCAGCAACACAATCAGCTGCGCCCCCCAGAGCCTGGATGGGACGTCAGCGCCGCCTCCGTAAAAGAGTGGCGTACCTGGAGCGGTTGGCCAAAAAACATCAGCGCCAGCTCCGGGACCTCCGCAAAGAGCTGCGGGATGTGCAGCAACAGCTGGCCACACTACGCCACCGGAGGAAGTAACTGTCCCTTGCCCCTTTTTTAAAGACTGTTGGGGGGTGGGAATTGGGTGTTTGGGAAAGGGGACTTTTGGACTTTTGGACATTGGTTGGGGTTAGGCAGGGGGGTGAGTTTTGTTAATTTATTTTATTTTTTGACTACATCAATATATTTCTTAATAATTATTTTTCATACCAAAACAGAGTATACGCGTTCATATTATTTTATGTGAGGGTGGGCGGTGGTTACTGGACATTTGGTTTCTTCCAACTTACCTGCATGAATGAAACATCTAGTCCTGAAATGTACCAAAGTGCCAGTAACCGAGTTAGTGAATTCAGTAGCCCTACTAGTACTTTACTAGTAGTACTGGTCTCTGCTCTCCTCCCAGTCCTAGCTCATTATTCTCCCTCTCCAAAATGCTTATCTTACCTGTGATTTGTGTTTGAGAATAGGGGTAGCCCCAGGGCTGCCTGCATGGCAAATGGTGATTAAGGTTGGTTGTTGGCTTGAATCCTCGACGGATGAAATATCATTGTTGTGCTGGTAGTAGTAGTGGTACACATTGGCAGTAGCAGCATATACAAAAAGGGAATGAAACATTGAGTGGCCTGAGCGTAGCATTTCAAACAGTACGATAGATAGTACGCTACAGAACAGTGCCATAAATTGTAGCCTAAGCAGTGCCAAAGTATTCTAAATATAAGTACTAGTTTCCTGGACTATGGCCACTATAAGAAATATTATGAAGGCAAAGGATACTTAAACATAAGAATTAACCATTTGATTCGTCATGTGTACGAGCATGATGTTTGATGCTCAATCCACGATGTCGCACATGAAATTCCATTTTCCAACATTTTCTGGTGCTTAGACCTTATCCTCCCCTACAAGTGTGTGGAATTTCTTGTTGTCATTTAGTCATACCTCAATGAATAACCACACAGCCTGGGGGAAGAGGGTTATGGTTTTTGAAGATTGGATGGGAATGGGTTTTTTTGGGAAAAGTTTTTGGAGAGAAGAAAAAAAACACTGCATGGACAAACAACAAATGAAGAGAAACAAATGTTTGGATTCAAAGATATCCATAAATCTTTTAAAGGACATAAAGGTAGTGCACTACTGCATGCATGAAGTTTGCTAAACGGATGGTTAGGTTACTGAAAAGTTGTACTTACTACATCTTATTAGTAAGTATGAGGAAACAATTTGACATTGACACTAGTACAGCGCTGCATAAATTACGCAATTTCACTTGCCTATCTGCCCTCATAGAGAATAAACAGTTATTATTAGTACATTAATTTAGTTATAAAAATAGCAAAGAAACGTAAGAAATAGCTGGAGAGATGACTTTGAAGCAGAGAAGAAAGAAACGCACCTAGTCACATTCGTAGAGGTTTAAGTTTACAACAATAACATTTAAAAGATAAGGAGAAGTTAAGAGAGAATACTGTAACTTTATGTTGTAGTTGTCCTGTTGAATTGGTGAAGTTGCATGCATCCAGCAATTCCTCTTATTCGCAAAATACTTCTCCATTCCATCTTACACTCCGTCGATCAATATTGGTGACCAGACACACTGTCTACTGGCTGCCTGATGAGTAATTGCGGATTGCGTCTGAGTTCAGCGTTTGTTCCATGGACATGGTAAAAGCCGTCCTGTAATTTTTGATGGAAAAAAACAGGAAGAGAACCAGTTAAAAAAATCTAAGGTACGCTGTGTAGTGCAAAAATAACACTTTCAGTTTTCAGAGCTGACATTATTATTATATACAATCATCACTTCAAAAGTGCGTAACCTGGTTCTCCTTTACAAGGATAGTAATAGTAACTATGGTGGAATTCTGCGGATCCATCATGGATTTACTTAAAAAAAATTGCAAACAAAATTAGACATCCCCAGGAGTGCTCCCAGACCCCTGAACCCAGTCGACAAAATGTAGAACACCCCCAAGTAGACCCCCAAAAACATGCAATACTGCTACCAGGTAGAACCCTAACTTCAAATCGTGCCAAAAAGCACTCTGCAACTAGGCCCAAACCCCCCTGTTCCATCATGGATTTTCTTCAAAACACTTACATTAAACATTAGATATTCCCAGGAGTGCTCCCAGACCCCTGAACCCAGTTGCAAACATGTAGAACCCCCCCAATTAGCCCCCTAAAATCATGCGATAGTGCTACAGGCCTGAGTTCAAAACGTGCCAAAACACACTCTGCAAGTAGGCCCAACCCCCCCTTTTCCACTGTGGATTTTCTTCAAAACCATTGCAATCAAAATTAGACATTCCCAGGAGTGTCCCTAGACCCCATAACCCAGGTGCAAAACTGTAGAACCCCCCCCAAGTAGCCCCCCAAAAACATGCAATACTGCGACGGGGATGAGGCCTAGTTGAAAATCAAGCAGAAAGCTCACTTTGAAATTAGGCCCAAAAGACCCCTTTTCCACCATGGATTTTCTTCACACACTTGCAATGATGATTAGACATTCCCAGGAGTGCTCCCAGACCCCTAAACCCAGTCGCAAAAATCTAGAACGCCCCAAGTCGCCCTCCGCAGAAAAGTAAAATTTGGAAAAAAAAAATTTCCCCTCAGATTTTCTTTAAACCACTTGCAATCACAATTAACATTCCCAGGAGTGCTCCCAGACCACTGAACCCAGTCACAAAAATGTAGAACACCCCCAAGTAGCCCCCAGAAAAAATGCAAAAGTGCTAACCCTAACTCCAAATCGTGCCAAAACGTACTCTGCAACTAGGCCCAAACCCCCTTTTCTACCATGAATTTTCTTCAAACACTTGCATTCAAAATTAGACAATACTAGTAGTGATCCCAGACCCCTGAACCCATTCGCAGAAATCTAGAACACCCCCAAGTAGCCCCCTAAAAAAATGCGATACTGCTACCAGGTTGAACCCTAACTCCAATTTGTGCCAAAACTCACTCTACAGCTAGACCCTAACTCCCCTTCCCCACCATGGATTTTCTTCAAACCACTTGCAATCAAAATTAGACTATCCCAGCAGTGCTCCCGGACCCCCAGGCCCCCTCCCCCAAAACCTAGAACCCACCCAAACAGCCCTCCACATACAAGCAAGTGAGCAAAAACTGAAAAACTTTTTCACCATGGATTTTATCCAAAACACTTGCATCTGAAATTAGACCTTCCCAGCAATGCCCCCAGATCCCTCAACCCACCTGCAAAAAGTAGAACACCCCCAAACAGTCCAAAAGCAAAAATGGAAAATGTGACACTTAGAAAATATTCGGCCTACCAGTCAAAATCACTCCAAACGCACCCTGCAGCTAGGCCCTAACTCCCCTTTCCCACCATGGATTTTCTTCAAACCACTTGCAATCATAATTAGACTATCCCAGCAGTGCTCCCTGACCCCCAGACCCCCCAAAAACATAGAACCCACCCAAACAGCCCCCCAAAACAAGCAAGTGAGCAAAAACTGAAAAACTTTTTCACCATGGATTTTATCCAAAACACTTGCATCCAATATTAAACCTACCCAGCAATTCCCCCAGACCCCTCAACTCACCCACAAAAAAGTAGAACACCTCCAAACAGGCCAAAAGCAAAAATGGAAAATGTGACACAGAAAAGTTTCGGTCTACCAGTCAAAATCACTCCAAACGCACTCTGCCACTAGGCCCTAACTCTCCTTTCACACCATGGATTTTCTTCAAACCACTTGCAATCAAAATTAGACCATCCCAGCAGTGCTCCCAGACCCCCAGACCCCCCCAAAAACATATAACCCACCCAAACAGCCCCCCAAAAACAAGCAAGTGAGCAAAAACGGAAAGACTTTTTCACAATGGATTTTATCCAAAACACTTGCATCCCATAATAGACCTTCCCAGCAATGCCCCCAGACCCCTCAACCCACCCGCAAAAAAGTAGAACACACCCAAACAGGCCAAATGCAAAAATGGAAAACGTGACTCTTAGAACATTTTCGGCCTACCAGTCAAAATCACTCCAAACGCTCTCTGCGGCTAACTTTAGTTTCCCACCATGGATTTTCTTCAAACCACTTGCAATCAAATGTATACTATCCCAGCAGTGCTCCCAGACTCCCGACCCACCCCCACAAATCTAGAACACCCCCAAACAGCCCCCCAAAAGCACGCAATACTGCAAGGCCTCAGTTTAAATTGTGCCAAAACGCTGTCTGCAACTAGGCCCAAACCCCCCTTTTCCACCATGGATTTTCTTCAAACTACTTGCAATCAAAATTAGACTTTCCCAGCAGTGCTCCAAGACCCTCCGACTAACCCCCACAAATCTAGAACACCCCCAAACAGCCCCCCAAAAACATGCAATACTGGTATATTCAAAACATGGCAAATTGCGCTGTTCACAAAAAATTGCTGTTTTCAGCACTTCCACTACTTCGATCCTCTTGAAACTTACCTGGAAACTTGTTCCAGCGATTCCCAAGAATCTCAGCAAGGCAAAACAAAATCGAACCACTACGCTCTTTGAAGTAACTTGGTAACATTACCGGGATTACCGTGATTAAGAATGAATCAGAGTATGGGGATATAACACAATCCTCACCTCCACAGTTGATAAGTATTGATCAATAATGTTAACGAGTTACTTCTAAATGTTACCTCCGCCTTAGCAAAACATGACGGTCTTCATATGGACTGTTCTCATGAATCCTTATTTTATGCAATAATTATGCATTTTTATCTTTGTATACCTCAAATAGAGAGTTATTGATGAGTGCTAAATGTGTACCCCCATGCTTTTTGTGTTTCTTTTCATTACAGGTAAATCATACCTACTTAGAAACAAAGTGGTAACAAAAAAACACAATATACCTCACAAATTGTTTGAAATATTTTTAATTCCGTTGTGTTTGTCCTGACGAATGCCCCTTAGAGATGGGGCAGAAACATGTTGACCTTTTCTAAAGTGATATAAAAAGATCCAGTAACACGATCTGTAATTATACCCTTTGTTTTTAACTACAAAATTTCATCCTTTGCAATTAAAGTTTAAACCAGGTAAAAGTTTGTTTTATGTGAATATAACCTTCTCCTCTCGGGGGTACATACATATCTCTGGACACTACTACGCTACACCAGAGATTGCCTCAGGCTTGAGGCTGGCATACAGCAAGAATTTGGTACACCCAATGAGAATGCCATAACGCATATGTGGGGCGGAAAAACTATATAAACCGCAAAGTATAGATAGCGTTTATGAGGGTGATCCAATTAATCTACTGTAACGTAGTTACAAGTGTCCATTCTCTTTTTGATTATGTGGAATACTGAACTGGGGAACTGAATGGACAAAAAATTCCTCCTCCCTATTTTGATCAATATTGAACCCAGTTTATAGACATAATCATGTATTACCCCACTGCTCAGACAGACGCTCAAGCATGTAAAAGGTTGAGTTCCAACGTGTTGCCACCTCCTGGATGAGTCCTTTGACTGGCAGTCTACGTTCATGTTGAATGCTCCCCAGCTCCTTCCGGGCCTTAAAAGAATGGCTGAAATGTGTGCAGATTCTTCTGCAGGTGGTCAGTAACTTGACGACTGTGCTTTCTTTTTTCGAGAAATCTTGCACAATGATGTTAATACTGGGCGCCAAACACGGCACTCTGAAATAGCCACCTTGCTGCATGGCCTTAACTATATTACTGCCATTATCTGTGGAAACATAACCAACTGTGCGATTTCTTGGATGCAGCCATTCTGAGACCTTCCTATCAAACTCATCCAAAAAGTTAGGTGCAGTATGAGTTTTCTCCATGGCTAATGGTGGCATGTTTCAGAGTAGCTTGAAAAACTGTGTCAGGGTCAACACCTGGATTTGTCTTGTCTCTAACCCCTGCAAAAGAGACCAAGTGTGCAGTGATGCACATGTAAGAAAGGGCTTGGCAACTGGTCCACATGTCTGTTGTCAAGTGGATAGTGTGAACAGCACTCTTCTGCAAAGCTGCCCCAATCACCTCCAGCACATCTTGATGTAGTGCTGGAACCACAACTCTTGCAAAATAGGACCGGCTAGGAACCTTCCATTTAGGGCAGACTGTTGCCACAAATTCTAGAAAACCCACCCCTGTCACGAAAGAAAAAGGGAGAAGGTCCAGCGCTAGCATTTTAGCCAGCTTTGCGTTATACAGACGTACCTTTGGGTGGTTCCGTTCAAATGGCGCATCCGACCAAAACATGCTTCTAATGGTGGGCTGGACCGTTTCACGTGATGATGATGATGCAGACTTCTTCAAACCAGTTAGGCTCATTGATGTAGTTTTTCACATTGGTGTCTCTTCCACTGCAGTGCTGCTGCCAGGGGTACTGGGTGTACTAGAAAAAATGTCGGTCGGTTCTTGACTTCCCCCCTGCACATGAATCAGCCCCTCATCAGCATCAGATGCAATGTGAATGGATACATTCGGATCAGTTCTACTTTGGGCTTCCCGGATTTTCCTTAGGTGCGCATCCCACTGGATAGTGTGGTGTTTTTTTAGATGACCTCTCTGGCCTCCGGTACCATAGTTAGTACCAAGCTTACCCCGACTAACTTTACTTTACAAATCGAACAAACGACCATGTTTTCTGCCTTTTCGCTAACAGTAAAGAAGTCCCAAACTGGGGACTGTAAATGTAAATGTAAATGTATTGCAACTTATATAGCACACGTATCACCCGAAGGCATGAAGGCGCTTGCTTTGAGAACCCGTCCTGGCTTTTCCCTGTGAGATAACCCCTACTGGGGCTTTTCCCTGTGAGATAACCCCAGGGTGAATGCTAGGCATCCCGCAGCGGGTGGGCCGCCGTAGTGGAGATTAAGCAACTATTGCCCAGAGTTGCAGCGTGGGACCCCATGATTAGAATAGGCACCGAGGCGAGAATTATCGAGTCCGTGGACATTTTTGGGCTCAGGACCCTGCGGCGTCGGGAATTGAACCCTGGTCCCGGGCCAGACCTCTGCATCAGGGTCTGCCGCTCTAATCAGTGATTTTGTATATGCAACAATGGTCCCATGCATTCAAGAAATATGAACAGAAAATGAATATAGACAGAGTCAATCTATATTATGAGCGACATGTCCAGCCAGACAGCGGTCTTCCAAGTTTACTCAATAAACACGTAGTTAAAACACAAGGAATACCTTCCACAATTCAACCAGTGTGGTACACAAGCCTGTGCCCAGCACTAACAGATCGGGTACAAAAGGTAGATATAGAAAGCGAAGAAGGGCTTTTTAAGGCAAAAGACGTTTTTCTGTTTTCAATTCAGTGGTACAGAATTTGTAAAAGAAGTACCATTACATTACATAGTAATCACGTTTTGTATTAGGTGCTAAATGGGTCGACGGCGTTTCGGACCCCCTAGTAAATCACGGGGACCATCATCAGGACATTTCAATGAAAGCCTTAACAATAATTAGCCTCTAGTTGCCTAGAAAAGGAAGAAGGAAATATACACATTTAGGCACATAAACTACAAAAATATATATACAAGTGACTTGTAGTGGCAAGTGAAGCACTCATCTCCAAGGCGGGTGGAATTCATAACAAGTGCATTTACGTGGTGGCACGAACGGTCATGCTGAAGTATACTGCCCGTGTTAAAATTGCATGCACATTCGGTCATCTATGTAGATATCCGATAGACGTGATCAGATATTGCCGGCACGGTGTGTTTGAAATAAACAGGTGTTGGCCGTGACGCATGCACGATTGTTGGCTGTGGAATTGCCGGTGGTTCGCGGTAGAGGCGACTAATTGGGTATGCAATTAACGTGACTCTGAAGGCGTGAGCAATTGGGCAAGTAAGGTAATCGAGTGATTATCAAGTGAGGAGCCTCCGAACTACTAAGAGCATAGCTGGTGGCGCTAGCGGGAGTTAACCAGGCTTACCAGTAATGCCCAATCGGGAATGGCCGATGGAAGGTTAAATTGTGAACGCTCTAAAAGAGGAGGAAAGCGTAATTAGGGCGTGCATGCGAGGGATGTAAACAGAATTATGGAGCAAAAGAGCTCCTGTTCTCACCAGAGTCAAGCGCACAAGTCCGCGGTACGAGGTAGTATCCGTCGGAGCCAAGGGAAACCTGTAAGGAAGCCCGAGGCGTTAGGGTAATGCAGAAGTAAATCGGTTAGGGGGCCAAGAGATGAAGCGTTAACAAGGTTTTTTTTTCTTACCGGGTAAGTCGGCGTGAGGGTGTGCTCCCTGGCGTGCTCGTGGAGGAGAGTGAAGACTGAATATAATGAAGTGGGGGCTGATTGGGCGAAGAACATGTAATGTGCATAGGCATAAAAATAGAAGATGGACAACGGCTCGGCGACCATCTTGGGAGAGTGAGTTGAGCCAGACACCCGGGGAGAGTGTTGAAGTGAAGTGCATGTGACAGTAATAGTGAATCACATAAATTACTTTAAATAAAACAAGGGATTACAGTGAACAACAAGGCTGACTCGGGGCCAAAACTAGATTAAAGCAGTCCATTCCTCCTCCAGGTTCAGTCCTGAGTTCAGACTGTCGGTCTTCAAGATCCATTTGAGCTCTTCTCTGTTCAATAAGCGAGTTAGATCACCACCCCTGGGTGGAATGATGACCTGAGTGATCACAGTCCAGCCAAGGTCATTTTCCGTATGACCCTTGATTTTTTGCTTCGTTTGGCCAACATATATCAGGTTGCATGGGCAAAAAATGGCATGGATGATGTTGCAATACATTTTTCACATCTTTGTATATAACCTCCTTACCATCTAGTGAATAATCGCATACAACACAGGTACCACATTTGGAATGGCCCCGGAGGGGTGGTAGTTGCCAATGATCATGGAGTGTGGTATTTCTTGCTGATGGCAGTGCAGCCCTTACTAGCTGATCTTTAAGATTTTCATTTTTCTTAAATGCAAAGAGTGGAGTATCCCAATTTAGTGGGCCTGAATTCAGTATGTGCCAGTTCTTTTTTATGCTCTGCTTGACACGGTTTGAAATGGGTGAGAAGGTGGTCACACACACCAGTTTGTCAGAGGGTTGTATTGGTTTTGGCTCGAGGAGTGTTTCACGTGGACAGTACCAGGCTATTTTCATGGAGTTTTTGATTAGACGCCTGGGATAGCCTCTCGATCTCAGTTTCTCAAGAAGAGTGTTAGCCTCACAGAAGTAGTCCTCCTTTTTGAAACAGTTTCTCCTGAGTCTGAGGAATTGTGAATATGGCAGGCTGTCCCTCAGGGCCCTGGGGTCTAATCAGTGAGCCACACTCCTCCAGTGAGCCACACTCTTCCACTGGAGATGTATGCTGGTGGTGGAGGTGCTACTTTGACTTTCAATGCCAGATGAAGTGGAGGATGGGTGTGGCTGAATTTGTTTCTGTTGTTCAGTTACACCACCACTACTTGAGGTAATGGAGGTGGAGCTGGATGGAGGTCCCTGCCGGGCCTTCTGACTAAAAAATATGGAAGCTGTAGGTCATGTTGGTGTTGTAGTTACCTGCGTTGGTGGTGGTACCAGTGCCACGCTGCCCACATCCCGCTCAGCAGCCATTCGGGATAGGGTGAAAATGTCTGTCTGCTGCATGCCCGCTGGGGCTGGAGTGGCAACTGTGATGACTGGGTCATCGTCAGACTGTTCATCAGCAGCAGGAGACACCACTTCTTGTTCGTCGTCATCACCCATAAGTCGAAGCTTTGCGGGAAACTTCCTTTTAGGCTTATCTACCTTTGTCGGCTCATGGCGTGCCTCACTCTCAGACTGCATTTGTGGTTTCCAATCAGGATCAAGGTCATCAGAATGAAGAGGGCTGGAAGAAGAACTTGTAGTAGTAGCCCTCCTTGACCTTTTTTTGCTGAGAATCTGGAAGACAATGGATCATCACCAGGAGGAGTGGCTTCCTCGGATGATACCTCCGCTTGAATATCAATTTCCTGATATGCCCCTACTTCTGGAGGAACAAGCGTTGTAGGCAGTTGTGCTGCTCCATGAACCTCTAGTTGCGCCTCTCCATGCACCTCTCCTTGCGCCTCTCCTTGCGCCTCTCCTTGCGCCTCTCCTTGCCCATGTTCTTGCCCTTGAACTAGTTGCACCTGTGGTTGTTGTTGCGTCTGTGGTTGTTGAACACTCGTCAGCTGAGTTACACCTGGCGTTGATTGGATGGTACTTTCTTGTGATGAGCTAACATCACTGGTCGATGGGGATTGAGAAAGTAAAGTGTCTGCCTCAGCATCACTCATGGTCTTGGACCTAACTTGGCGTGGTGGCACTGAGCCCAATGAATCGGAGGTGCTGCTTCCAGCTTGGTCCCTGGAGGACACCGCTGCTGCTGCAGGCGTAGGTTTTTTTTCCCCAAAAAAGGTGTCAGTGGGCACACCAGTCTCCTTGGTAGGTGATGCCACTTTCTTCTTCTGCTCCTTCTTACTGGCAGTGGCACTGGCAACTTGTTTCGCTAAGGCGCTACGGCCACCTTTCTTTGGGCCTATCTTCTTCAGATTTCAGAACAGCAGGCCGCAGTTGCACGAGTTGCAGAGTTGTCTTGTCTGTGACGTCACACGTGACGTTGTGCTGCACACACTGATGCAGGACTTCTTCCTGGCACTGGTGGTTCTCTTGTGCACCTAAAAGCAATGGAAGTGAGAGGAACAGCAGTTAAACACCCCAAAAAGTAAAAAAACAAACAAAAATCACCACAATCCCATGCCATCCATGCCCTCAATGATGTTTAAATTCAAGACTCCCCACCGAAAGACTTGGTCCATGCACCACTCACTACCCCTGGGCCTAATGGAAGAAAGCAAGGCAAACTGGGTGCAGGGCTGAGCACATTGCCTGGCTTCAAAACGGGCCCTTGACCCCAGCCACATTGCCAGGCCCTGCCTGGACCAGGCCTCAAAATGGCCCCCACCCACATGGCCAGGCCCCAACAACACCCCAAAAAGTCGAAAAAAACCACAAAAATCAACACAATCCAATGCCATCCATGCCCTGAATGATGTTTAAATTCAAGAGGCCCAACACAAAGCATTGGTCCATGCACCACTCATTACCCCTGGGCATAATGGGTGAAAGCAGGGCAGGCTGAGTGCAGGCCTATTGCTCAAAGCACACTGCCTGGCTTTAAAATGGCCCCTTGTCCCCCAGCCACATGGCCAGGCCCTGCCTCGACCAGGCCTCAAAATGGCCCCTACCCACATGGCCAGGCCCCAACAACACCCCAAAAAGTAAAAAAACACACACAAATCAACACAATCCAATGCCATCCATGCTCTCAAAGATGTTTAAATTCAAGAGGCCCCACAAAAAGCATTGGTCCATGCACCAATCACTACCCCTGGGCATAATGGGTGAAAGCAGGGCAGGCTGGGTGCAGGCCTATGGCTCAAAGCACACTGCCTGGCTTCAAAATGGCCCCTTTTCCCCCAGCCACATGGCCATTCGCTGCCTGGACCAGGCCTCAAATTGGCCCCCACCCACATGGCCAGGCCCCAACAACACCCCAAAAAGTAAAAAAACAGACAAAAATAAACACAATCCAATGCCATCCATGCCCTCAATGATGTTTAAAGCATAATGGGTGAAAGCAGGACAGGCTGGGTGCAGGCCTATGGCTCAAAGCACACTGCCTGGCTTCAAAATGGCCCCTTGTCCCGAAGCCACATGGCCAGGCCCTGCCTGGACCAGGCCTCGAATTGGCCCCCACCCATATGGCCAAGCCCCAACAACACCCCAAAAAGTTGAAAAACACACATAAATCAACACAATCCAATGCCATCCATGCCTTCAATGATGTTTAAATTCAAGAGGCCCCACACAAAGCATTGGTCCATGCACCACTCACTACCCCTGGGCCTAATGGAAGAAAGCAAGGCAAACTGGGTGCAGGCCTGAGCACATTGCTTGGCTTCAAAATGGGCCCTTGACCCACAGCCACATGGCCAGGCACTGCCTGGACCAGGCCTCAAAATGGCCTCCACCTGCATGGCCAGGTCCTAAAAACACCCCAAAAAGTCGAAAAACACACAAAGATCACCACAATCCAATGCCATCCATGCCCTCAATGATGTTTAAATTCAAGACACCCCACAGAAAGACTTGGCCATGCGCCACTCACTACCCCTGGGCCTACTGGCCAGTGAGGCTTTACAGGCACCCCAAAATTTAAAAAAAAACAACATATAACAGTAAGCTAAAATTCCATGACATAAATGAGAATTAAGTTAAAAAAAAATCACAGAAACAGTTGTATCATGCACCCATGTCTAACCCTGGTAATACTGGATACTATGGCTAACCACAATATATATTTTTTTTAAGTTGTGAAAAAAGTTTTAAAACTGTAGTTGCAGAAACTGCAATGCCCCAAACAAACAACACCAACTTACTTGTAACATCTCAAGTCCAAAAGTGATCAAAACTCCAAAGTCCAAAAAGTCCTCAAATACAAATATCCAGCAGCAGCCACAAAAAGTGATCCTTCCAGCTCCAGATCCAAATCAAAAGTGACCAGGACATGGACAAAGCACTAAGAGGAGGCTGCTGGACAGGAACAGGAAGTTGGAAACTCTGGGGCACTTTCTTCCTCCCAACCCCCCCAAAAATGGACTCCTTGCACCAAAAAGTGCAGCCAAATGTCAATATGAGGAGTTATTCTGATCAAAATCATCATTTTCAGAAGGTTTATGCTGCCTGCGGTGGATTTCTTGTGCAAAATAGCAATGTTTGCAATTTCAGGAAAGTGAGCTGTTCAAATCTCCCACTGGAAGTCAACTGCGCGCCGCATCGACGTGTTCGGCATTGTTTACTCCCGCACTGCGTAATCGAGGCCCTTATGACGTACTCGCGTTTTCAAACTCTCGCTGTGCAAGATGGCGAGCTGCGATGACGTAATTGCATTCGAAAAACTCTCGCGCGATCACGCAGCAAGTTCCAAAATGGCGCAGCACACGCAAATCGGGAAAAAAACAACTCGGCGGACTCAGAATCACGGTAAGTCAACGCGCGCGATATTTTATTTTTCAAGCGCCACCAAGCAAAAAAATCGGCAGCTTGCGAATTTGCGGATTTTGGGGCAAATTCACGCGATTCGCGGACCAAGAATTTGCCAAAAATCAGCAAATTCCGCGAACAAAACGGATTTTACGCCCACGCTTAGTGTCCGGCTGAATAATAAAGGCATTGAATTATTGAAGCATAAATACAGGTTTGAAAAGTATTAACATGGGCAAACATATTACCTTAACTGCAGACAGTGCCCTTCCCTGACCTATTATGTGGTACTGCTAAGTGGTAGGGAAAGGGTTTGTGCTGCTGGGAGTTGGGCCTACTTGTTCCAAGGATATAATAAATATGGAAAGTTGTTGTCCTTGATCCCAACCAATATGTGCTGTGCGTCGGGCTATAGGAATTCCACATCGCTGACGGTGCATAGGCAGCTTTCGAACATAGTGGAGGCAACTCAGAAAAGATTCTAACCATAAATTTGTCTGTAGAAATTGCTGAAACTTTTTGGTTGTAGACAGCACAAGACTTTTCAACAGACTGTAAATGTAAAAAAGATGTATATAAGTGCATTATAATAGCAATGCTAACTATTGGAGAGTTAATTTAAAAATTATTGTACATGTTGCAAGTGTTTTCAAATCAACGCAATGGGACTGTGGCAACTATTCAAAAGAACAATAATTATTCGTATTGGGGTTGAAAACCAATCGTAGGTTTGATAGCAACTGTGTTAGGACCATTATAGTGGTGAGACAAAATGATGTGCAAATAGCAATATGGTTCTGACGCACTATAGATTTGTTTGGTATACGTTCATCAATGTTATCCTTGAAAACCCTCTTTTCTATTTACGAGTATTTTAAAGAAGTAAACTATTAAGATGAGTTACTGCCATTGGTTATAGTCGTGACGATTCAATTGTTGTAGGGTAAGCCTTTAGAGAAATACGAATGGTTATGTTTAATAGTTTGCTTTTTTTAATTTCATAAAGAGAAATTATATTGGCAATTTTATATTGTGCAATATAACCAATAATAAAGAGATAAGGAACATTTTTTTGTAGGGAAAAGTTACCTAAAATTTAATGAAAACTATTGATAGGTCTGAATTTTGTTACGCCGTGAATGATGACCCATTGTCTTTGTTAAAGGTTTAGAAGTGTATAGAAAATATTGTAGGAGTACTCACACACTTGATGGTGCTTCGCATGCAGAGAGCTGGTGGAAGATGATGTGATCCTTTACCACTAGGATCTGAGGTATGGGCTCGCCCTGCTAAAACTATAATATACCAGCTAGGGAGGGTGAGAATTAGGTGTTGTTTAACCCTATTCATTTTAGCATTATAGCATGCTGTCACCTTTTGTATTCTATGGACTAGTAACAATGCTGATTACTTTGATTCTTATAATATGTTTGCGTGTATTAGCTAAGAGACTGCGTTTGAGAACACTGCATTAGTAAATAAACATTTCAAATGGGCACGCGTCCTCATTTACTCCTAGTTCTGGATTGAAATGATTGTATAACGAAAGAGTGTTCATGTGTTCCACGTTACCTGAGGTATTCTAAGTCCATATTCTGGTTTGTCTAAGCATTGGGAGTTTGTAATGACCAATGAGACACTGTAGCTAGTCTGTTGGTAGGGGATTTTGGGTACTTAGGTGAGTTTTGGCACACCCTAATTCACTGAGGTTCCAAATCTCTATGCACAGTTCTGTAGGAGAACGGAATCCCTGTGACAGTAGTAAAGTTGATGACGACAGTCTGTTTGTCATCGAAGCACAGGCAGGCAAAAGAGAGCGTGCTCGTGTCAGTACCCGCATTATATGGGAACCGCGGGGGCTGATCAAATCAAGCCGAGGGCCGTGATTGGTAGCGTTTTCGCTGTCTGCAAGAATGACGGTCCTGGGTGACCTCCCATTGGCTAATGTATTAGTTTCCAGGGTTAGTAATAGGAAGCATGCTAGGTGGTGGCATGTGGGTAGTGTGGGCGGGCGTGCAACCCGCATGTGCAAGTATGAGTGTGTGCACTAACAATTAACTACAGAGAGAGATGGGGCGGTGTTATAATGTACGCAAAAGCAGGCCCAGAATCGGATCTGCAATGAATCAGCACTTCTAATCATTCTCCTTAGCGCGCCCTGAGCGCTGATTTGTCACTGAGAGGGTGATCACACCATAGTTTGTACTGCTTATCATACTCATCGTGTACCCGCGCATACGGTATGAATATGCTTTGATGTTACGCGTCGCATTAAAGCTTCGGTGTGACGTCATGTACGGAGTTCTGTACGCGAAAGGCGGCAATGTTTTTACTTGCTTTAAAACATGTATTTATGTATTTAATGTACATACTAAGGGCAGATATTTGGGATAACTATGAATTTTTTTAATACTTGTTACAATCATATATCAATTTTAAAAACAATTACACAAATTGCGGTAGTACATGATGCATACTTGTATTGAAAGAGCTGCACAAGCGCATCATAAGCAAACACAAAGCCATGTGACTTTAAAAGTAGAGATTTGATTGGTTAGTAACTTTTCCTATTGCGACTGTTGAAAGTTCCATGCCATTATAATTATTCTACTTTGAGTTTCTAAGTAGAAGCATTTGTTCTGATTATCTTCTCAAATAGAAGGAAGATCACAATAATAAGAGCAATGGACTCATGTTCCAGTAGTTCTTCAGAGGGAGATTTCATTCCTGAAGATCCTCCAAAGAAGATGAAAGAAGCTCTAATTTGGAAGTTTTTTACTTTTCCAGAAGGACAAAAAAAGGGTAATGCTCCAAAAGTAATCTGTAAAATTTGCGAAACAACTCTTCCAAGTGGTGATCCATGTAAAAAATACTCCTTTGGGACATCAAATATGGTGCGACACGTGAAGAACTTGCACCCCAACATCTTTGCTCCAGCTGTAAGGCGCACGTTGCACGAGAACCCACCTGCTGCTACACCAAGCACATCAACTGCTGCAGCAGCATTTTCAGCAAGCAGTCCACACCCACAAATTGATTCTGACTTTGCTAAAGTTAAAATGCTATGCATTTATTGTGATAAACTTTTGTGTTATGGGGAACAGTCTATGGACCTGATGAAATGCAGGATGCAGGAGCATCGCTGTTCTCGACATTATTATTATTATTTTTTATTCTTTTGTTCCACTTGGAATTTGTTCAGAAAACGCAAAAAAATTACGCAACTAAAAAAATAATAAAAAACTTTTCTTTTTAGAACTACCTTTAATGGTCAAAGAAAGAACTATATTTCTATGTTAGTGTGTAAAAGTTTGTCAGAATGAATGTGTAGTTGATAAATAAATGAATGAATATATTACTAGTTTATGGAGAATATGAAAGTGCTGAAGTGTAAGGAAAGGATACAGCATAAATCTATAAGGTGTTTATCTATAGTATACTGTAGTATGTCCGAAGCACTTGAATGTAACATATGTACATAAATATGTTAGAGGTCTATGCTTTAATTTGCGCTGCTGGCGAAACTGCCTTGGTGAATTTGTATGTGTTAGGGGCAGATTTACAATCCCCTTGTGCCTCTTTTACACAGCCGTTGCGTCACTTTTGTGAGACAGCGGTGGTGCAAAAGATGTGCCATGGTGTGTACTTTTAACAATGTGATGCATCTGGAGGGTGTATTACAGTGTAAAGAGCTGCACCAGAAGAGGCTTTCTTGTGCAGGAGGGGGTGCAGCAAGGCCTCCTAAAAGTGACTGAGTGAAATGTCTAACATTTTATTCAGTGACTTTTGACCTTATGCTGCGTCAAAACCTTGCGCATGCTTGAAGTCGGTGTAAGGATTGATACAGCTTTGTGAGCATAGGGCCCCAGAGCATTGCTGGAGCTGTGTTATACTTGCAACCGAAGTCAAGCAATAATTAATCCAAAAATTACATTGCAATTTAGTTTTTGTTATAAAGTAAACCAGACAGGTATCTGATTGAAGTTCTTCTTTAATCACAGCCTCCACAGCGCCACCAGAATAACAGGACACTTCAGTTCATTCTCTCCTCAAGATCAGTCTCATCACTGTCAACATTCTACAGTAGCCTCCAGGGGTTAGGGACGTTCCAAGGGGTAGGAAAGGGAGGGGTGGAGGAAGATACCAAGTACTATATAACCTTCAGGTATAAAGCACATACCTTAACCTGTATAGAGCTAGCTCATAGCCCAATCTTAATAATATGATTTTAGCCATCCATAATAAGCATCTAAATACATTGTGGATATAACATATGTAGCAACCTGTAACATGTATAAATAAATGCTATGGATTATGACACATCTTCCCTCCTAACAAAAATGCAAAGAGGTATAATCGTCTGCAACCAACATTAATACATAGTATAGTACTTGTGCCAATTAGGAGCCTTGGTAACTCTCTTTGTGTGTACCTTTTGGTCTGTGGTTTTCCTAAAGCTCCCCTGTGCAGGGGTTCCTGGTTCATGATACTTGCCAATCGGTCCATGCTCCAGTTCTGTCCATTCTCCAATGTTACTGTGTTGTTTTTAACTTCTACAATCTTTTTGGGCTTTAAATATTTGGATTCAAAATTTCCAGTAATGTTCGGTCTCTTTACCATTACCAACTCTCCAAACGCCCAATGTTGTGCTTTGCATCCATGTCTTGTATCGTACTGTTCTTTATATTTGGCTGGATGAGATTCTATTTTTCCTCTTGCCTCTTCAACCAAATGGGAAGAAGATTCTCCACCTCCTATCCATGAAGGGAAGAATTTGGTACTCGGCTTCCTTCTTCTGAGGGAACAGAAAGGAGATATTCCAGTGACTGTGTTTGGAGTTGTGTGAAATGCCCATAATAGCTGGATGTTCCCTTTAATCATTCTATTCACTCTCTCGATCATGCCATTTGCCCGCGGGCAGTACAGTGCTGTTTTGAGATGTGCAATCTTGAGCTTCTCCAAGAATTCTGACATTGCTGATGACGTGAGCTGCACTCCATTATCAGTGACCAATTTGGAGGGAATACCTTCATTGGAGAACGTTTCGCTCAAGAACTCTATTAAGGATTCAGTGGTGATATCATTAATCATTTTAGTCACCACCCAGTGTGAATGGAAGTCAGTCAAAGTGAAAATAAATCGTTTATTCATTCCTAATCTGTTGATCGGGCCTATGCTATCTAGCGCCAGTTTGTCCCATGGTTTATTCGGGATAGACACCAGTGATAATGGGCCCTTCTGAATATGTTTTGACTTGTCACTGTTTGCGCAGGCGCATCAGTTCTTCACCTTGCTCTCCACCCCATGAATCCATGCCAGGAAACCAGTAATGCTCCCTGAGTCTGTTCTTTGTAAGGCTTCTCCCTAGATGTCCTTCGTGGACTAGGTCGATGAGTTTGTCTATTAAGATCTTTGGGGGTATTATTTTGTCCTTTCTCCAGAGCAATTCTTCATTGAGACTAATTTCATGTTTCACCTCCCAGAATTTGACAATTCATCATCGACTTCTTTTCGACTTTCAGGCCACCCATTTACCGTCAGATCCTTCAATTTGCATATAGTTGGGTCCTTGTTCATAGTTTCCGCCCACTCCTCCTTGCTTATGGTACTTTAATGTACTTGTAAAATGGGAAATTCATGAACCTCGAACTGTTCCACTTTATCCAAAGGTGCTCTTGATAGGAAGTCTGCTGCTTTGTTATGGTCTCCGGCAACAAACTCCACTTTGAAGATGAAACTTTCTAATCCTAACACCCATTTGGCAATCCTGGGTGTGCAGCTGGTGGCCCCATTAGAATTAAAGATGTACATCAAGGGTTTATGATCCTTTCGGATGGTGAATTTAATGCCCCATAGGTAAAACTTAAAGTGTCTCATGGCCCAGAAACAGGCTAGTGCCTCCTTTTCTATGATTGAATAGTTTTTTTCTGCACTGCTCAGAGTGCGAGAGGCGAAAGCCACTATTCTTTCTCTGCCCGCGATGGCTTGAGACAGGGTAGTACCTAACCCTTTGTTACTGGCGTCCGTGGTAAGTATAGTTTTCCTTGAGGGGTCAAAGTTGCACACATACGAGGCATTTAGAATAGCTGACTGGATGGCCTCGAATGCATCCTGGTGTACTTTTATCCATTTGAATTGGGCATGGCTCTTTGTGAGATCTCTGAGATCTCCAGCAATGTCTGCAAAATCTTTGGCATACTTTGCCATATATTCCGCTAGTCCAAATAAAGACACTAACTCTTGGTTGTTTTGTGGGGGCTTGGGCTTTTTCTATGGCCTCCAGAAGGCTGAGCTTAGGACGGAAACCTTCTTTGGATATTGTGTGCCCCAAGTAATCTACAGATCCTACTCCGATCCTGCACTACTTTTCATTGAGGGTGAGACCTGCATCTTTGAATTTCCTAAGAACTGACCTGAGATACGTATCATGCTCCTCATTACTGGCATCATATATTAAAACATCGTCTTGGAAGCATATAGTATGAGGGATTCCTTCCAAGATGTGCTTCATGATCTTTTGAAATACCACAGCCGCGGAAGCCAACCCGAATGGCCTGCGGAGGAACATGAAGGAACCTAAAGGAGTGGTGAAAGTAGTAAGATCTCTTGACTCAGGGTGAAGCTCCACCTGTTGGCAAAGGCTTGATAAGTCTAGAACACAAAAACAACTCGTCTTCCCCATGGTGCTCAATGCTTCGTGAAGGCGTGGAAGTGGGAATCTTTCCACTATAATGCTGTCATTGAGGTCTCTGAGGTCTATGCATAACCTTATTCCATTATTATAGGCCTTCTTAGCAATAACTACTGGAGAAACCCATGCACTGCGATCTATTGGCCTGATAACTCCCAGTTTTTGCAGTCTGTCTAGCTCCTCCCTTAAAGGTTCACCCATTAAGTGTGGTATGGGCCTAGTTTTATAGGTGATGGGTTTAGCGTTGCGCTTTAGTTTAATCTTGTGTTGGAAGTTTTTAAGGAGCCCCAATTCTGATGAAAATACCTCCGGGAAATCCTTAACCCACTTATCACTGGAACTAGGCGAGTCCATGGAAACAACCTGCTCATGACAGTTGGGATTAAGTATTATGCCCAGCTCTTTTTGGTGTTTCCACCCCAGTAGGTTGGAACCTTCCTCTACAATGTAAACCCTCCCTAGGATGGAACGGTCTTTAAAGGTGATGTGGGAGTTCAACATACCTTTAACAGGAATAAGTCCTTTAGTGTAGCTACGTGGCTTGATATCCGCTCCCAACAAATCCTTTTCATCACATATGTTAATGTTTGTAAAGTCAGATAAATTCATCAATGTGAAAGGGGAACAAGAATCTTTTTTTTTATTTTTTTTATTGAAAGTTCATGACAATATAATATTTCTATACATAACAAAAAAACATATTGGCATAGAAATATAAATAAATATGCATACAGAATGATAAATACGCATAATAGGATATCAACTTGTAAAAAAGATGTTAAAACAAGTTAAAACAGAAAGTGTGGGCTTAAATACAGTGAATATGTTAAGAATATCAAGGAGTATCTACATGGGTGTTAGAAACTATTGACCCCCAGTTTTTGACCGCCTCCATGATACCACGGGCGACCAAATCCTTAGTCCCATATCCCTGGATTTCACTCCCTTCAGTGCATACAGCTCCGACTCGATGTTATGAATCCCGAGCAACCTACAGATCCACATTTGAAAGGTTGGAGCCCCAATGTCCTTCCATGCAGCAGCAATTAATATTCTAAAAACAGCTGTTGCTATAAAAACAAGTGCCTCAGACTCTACACTTAAACCTAATTTGGCGTCACACCCAATTATTAAAAGTGTAGGGGATAGGTCTATCCTGACAGCTAGCAGCCCCTCTAAAAACTTTTCAATTTCATTTTTAATTGGCCCTCGTTTCTCACAGCTACAAAACATATGAAGTAGATCAGCAGGACCATTACCACATCTAGGGCAGTTATTATCCGCTCTCTTTCCCCATTCAAACAATTTTGCCGGTGTATAATATAAGTTGAATAGGCTTTTAAAGTGCTGTGCTCTTAAGTTTGAGGATCGTAGGAACCTTTTATCCATAAGAATGGCTCTGTCTAAATCGATATCGGGATCTCTCAATTTTCCAACCCAGGTAGCCTCTGTCTTAAGCATATCATCTGGTAGCGTTCCCAAGAATAATCCATATATTTTCCTTATACGACGACCACCTCCCTTCATGTAATCTAATAGTGTACAATCTTTTGATATGTTTATGGTGGGTCTTTTTGATTTAATTGTGTTAGTCAATTGTATGTATTTAAACTCTTGGGAGCCTTGAAGTGAATATCGTGACTTCAGAAGATCAAGGGGCCTCAGAACATCCTTTATCATCACTTGACCTAATGTGGTGATTCCCTGTCTTTCCCAGTGTCTCCAGGAGCCATCTCTACTTAAGTGCGGGAATAGCCCTGATTTCCAGAGTGGAGTGTGTTTGTTAAACTTCGGGATGCTCTGATTCTTCAGTATGGCCAACCATACCACCCGAATATCTTCCAGTATTTTATAGCCTGAGGCCTTGAAAAAACGTTTATCATAATTCCTTAGCAATGCCCCATATGCTTCGTTCCCTAGTGCCAGCTGGTATATAGATGGAATACCACGCTGGCAGTGTATCGTGTCAACAGGAAAAAGGAGTATAGCCATATCTGTGAGGAGACAAGACCAGTTATATAATTTTAGATTAGGTATACCTAATCCACCCTGTCCCTGGGGTAGAGACATACATTTAATTGATCTCCTCACCTTACCATATTGCCAGACGAAGTTCATAAAAATTGCCTCCATTTCCCTGATCAATATGTCATCTATTTTAAAGGGGATGGACCTAAATTTATATAAGATCTTCTGGAACATTGTCATTTTAATGACATTGACCCTGCCTATAATTGATAGATGGAGGGTATCGATTCTTTTTAAGTCCTGTTTCATTTTCCCCAGTAGTGGTGAAAAATTATCTTTAATGATGTCCTTTGTCTGGGCATTGATTGTAATTCCTAGATAGACTACTGAATCCACATATCTATCATCCAGTTTGACTGTATTTCTTGAACATAATACCTGTGTTTTTGCCACGTTAAGTCGATATCCAGATGCCCTCCCAAAATCCGAAGTAATACTAATTATTTCCCTCATGGCACTAGCAGGATCAATAGTGGTGATAGCTATGTCGTCCGCGTATGCGAGGATTTTAGTTTCAAATCCATTGGTAACAGTTGGCTTTATGTTGATATTGCTCTTAATATGACAAATCAGGGGATCTATATACAGTGCAAATAGGATGGGTGAGCACGGGCACCCTTGTCTCGTCCCTCTTGAAATATGGATCTGGTTGGAGCCTTCGCCCATTAGCTGCATACTAGCGGTTGGATTGTAGTACATGGCCTTGATTGCCTGCAGGAATCTAGGGCCAAATCCTTTACCAGCCATCACTTTCCAGAGAAAGCTCCACCTGACCCGATCGAACGCCTTCTCTGCGTCAAGGAGGATCATCGCAATCCCCCCTCCCCCGCAGCATGCATGTCGAACAGAGTTATAGCTCTTTTAATATGGTCAGTGGTACCCCTATCAGGGATAAAGCCATGCTGCCAGGGGGAGACGTGGCCCGCGATAATCCTCCCCAACCGTGTGGCCAGTATTTTAGCATATAGTTTATTGTCGCTGTTTATTAGCGATATGGGCCGATAAGAGCCGGGACTTTCCTTCGATTTGCCTTTTTTGTGAAAAACCACTATGTTGGTTTTAGTCCAGGATTCTGGTATGGTACTTGTATTAATAACCCCGTTGAATAGGTCTAACAGAAGAGGTGCAGTTTCTTCCCTCAGGTACTTATAGACTTCCAGAGGTATGGCATCGGGCCCTGCTGCCTTACCTGCAGATAAATCTTTTAGTGCCTGAAGAAGCTCATCCAAAGTAATATTCTGCTCTAAGGATTCCCTCTCGTTAGACATCAGATTGATACCTGTATCCTGCCAATTTGTGCCCGGATAGACTATATCCGTATCCTCCTTATAAAGATCCTGATAAAACCTCCTGAAAACTTCCAGAATTTCAGTTGGCTTTTTATAGGTCTGCTCACCTTCTTTAATTTCAGTAATAATGTTTTTTGATGTGGCTTGTCTTATCCGTAGCGCTAGAGCCCTACCTGCATTCTCGCCTGTCTCATACATACCAACTCTACGGGTCTGATACTCTGCTGCAGCTTTCTTTGCCAATTGCCGTTGGATATCTGCCTTTATGCTGTTTAATCTTTCTAGGCTCTGAGTTCCCTGGATCCCGTGGCATACGTCTCTACTATGTTGTTCCTCTGCCTCCGCCAATTTAGCCAAAAGACGCTCTCTATCTTCCTTAACTTTTTCCACAGCCGCGCAGAGAAGCTGATTGTCTCACCTCTCAAACCAGCCTTAAAACTATCCCAAACCATGCCCCGGGATGCACTATATCTATTTGCATCGAAGAAAGACTGGGACCAGCCCTTTATATGTGCTATATAATTGCTATCCGCTAAAAGTTTTCTATCAAAGGTCCAGGGTCTGGTTTTTTCCCTTGGTTTATTAACAGACATATTCAAGACAAGGGGATTATGATCCGATATTAACATAGGGAGCATTGAAATTTCGACATTACTAAGATGTGTAGCTGATATTAAAAAATAATCCAGTTTTGTATGTTTATTAAATGGGTGTGAGAAGTATGTAAACCCGGGTTCATCTTTCTTTTGGTTGCCCCAGACATCCTTCAACCCATAAGAATGAATTATGGAGGATACCGCCCTAAATACCCGGGGCTTGCGGCCACTATATGGGGTGTTGCCTGTAAAATCGGCTGAGATGTTAAGATCACCACACATTACTATAGGTGATGGCCAGTTAGTAAGTTCCCTCTCGATGTGATCCATCACCCCCGGGTCATCCAGATTAGATCCGTACACTGAGCATAGAGTAATGCCTAATTTCAATTCACATATTGCCCATCTGCCCAATGGATCAGCTTTTGATTTTTTAACTCCTCCCAGACCTACCCGGCCTATAATAGCTACCCCCTTTACAGTTGAAGTCTGTGAGGAACAAGATCAAATGTCATACCCCCTTATATTCAACCAATGTTTCTTTTTCCAGGGTAGGTGAGTCTCTTGTAAACACACGATATCGGCCCTGATTAGTTTAACATACTCCTCAAACCTTTCCCTCTTTTTCCAATCATTCAGCCCTCCTATGTTGAGGCTAATTAGCTTAATCCTTGACATACCCCTGGAGAGAAAAAAGCCAACATACTAACCAATCACATTTTATCCTAAATCTAGCATCGATATGCATAACCACTTTGAGCATCTCAGTTATATTAGTAAACATATTTATTGCATGAACTTTCTTTTTACTTCTTTTTCCCCCTTTCCCCCACTCCCTCAAGACTTCCCCCCCTCCCAACCCCCCTGACTCCAACCCACTCCCAGGTGAGGCGCGCAGACTAGGTCTGTGCGTGTGATGGGTGCAGCCCAGCAGCGGACACGGTGCAATCTATTTGTCAGACCTCAGCCTCGACCTTGTGTGTAACCGTAAACCTCCATATCGTGACGCCCTTACCTCTGTGGAATTCAAACTTAAACTAAACTTAGACTAAGACTTCAGTCAATGTCAAAAATTAAGGCCTTAGCCCTTGTTGGCTTATATAGGTCATGTAACATGCTATAATGAGTCTAGAAACTCCTGAGCCTTGATTTCCGAGGAGAAATACATGGTGTTAGACCTGGCACCTTGGCGTGAGTTTCCCTTCCACTTTTTGCTGTTGTGCCTCAGATGTTTTTGCTGGTGTCCGCTACTCAGGGCACTGCGCCACGGCCAACCCGTGCCGCAGTGCAAGTGCTCCCTACTGTAAAGTGTACATGTGATTGATGTCCATGATTGGTTCATTGGATTTACTGTTAGTCCCTAGTAAAGTGCACTAGGAGTGCCAGGGCTTGTGAATGCCAATACTGCTAGTGGGCCTGCAGCGCTGGTTGCGCCACCCACAGAAGCAGCCTTAAAATGTGTCTAGGGTCTGCCATTGCAGAACCTGCGTGCAGTCTGGTACTGTCATGCTGGCTGGGCAAGTGCACACACTTGCCAGCCCCTAAACCTTCCCTTAAACTTCATATTAGTCACCCCTATGGTAGGCCTGAGGGCAGGGTGCATTGTAAGTGTAAGGTAGAACATGCCCTGATGTGTGTGGCATGTTCTAATAGTGAATTACTGCCAAATTCGTTTTTCACTATTGTAAGGCTACCAGTTCCCTTCTAGGCCAGATGGGCTGCTGGAATTATTACACTCTATAATCCCAGCAGGCTCAGGGAACATGGTAGAAATTAATGTTTAGTATGCCTGAACTCAGAATAATAAAATACTTCTTTTAGTAAAGTTTATTTTAATATCCTGTGTTTGCAAATGCTACTTTTAGAAAGTTAGCATTTGCTTGCCTAACCATTTCAGCCCGCCTCTGCTTGGATGTGGATCTGACTGTCTGGTGTGTGTGAGTGACAGGGCTGGGAGTTGACAGGTAGTGAATAGCCAGATGACACCTTAGTGGGTGGTGGGAGTTTCCCCTGAATGATGCATCAGGCTGTGCTCTGCCACCACAATGCTGGCTCCGCCCTCCTGGGGAGCGACTGATGACTCAGCCTACACCTGGCCCAGGAAAGACCGAAGTTTGTCAACAGAGTGCTCAGGCTGCCCCTGTCTTCACAATGCCGGCTCCGCCCCCCTGGGGAGCGGCTGATGTGCCTGCCCTCACACTGAATGCAGAAGCAGAAGTACCCACCACAAGTGCTCAGGAGCTGAGAGCAGTTATGCAGAGGCCCCCCTGGCCAGTGAGAACAAAAGAAACTGTGTATAAAAGTAGGAGCCCTGCTCCTTGTAAATTAGAATCCTGTTTCACCACGAAGGGCCTCTGCCCGACTAGAAGGAGAAGAGACGCTGGGAGAACTGGCCTGCTGCTTGCCTTGCTGAGAAAGGAGAGGAAAAGACTTGATAAGAAAAGACTTTGCTGCTTTGTGCTTAAACATTCTCCAAGGGCTTGACTGAGCTTGCCCCCTGACCTGAGCCACAGGACCATCTGGCTCAACCTGCCTCTGCTCGTCTGCCGGTAATTAACCGGGATATCTACTACTGCCGGAGCTGTGACCTTGGTGCCCCCAGCCCCTCCCTGAGGCCGTGACCGACTGTGTCTCCTCGTCCCCGCCGAGGAAGAGCTCCGCTCCGTTGAGCTGCTCTCCCCCCGCTGAGGAGATCGCTGTGTTGACCGCCTGGAAGGCTCGCTGCTGTGGTGCCCCCCAGCCCCTCCCTGAGGCCGTGACCGACTGTGTCTCCTCGTCCCCGCCGAGGAAGAGCTCCGCTCCGTTGAGCCGCTCTTCCCCCGCTGAGGGGATCGCTGTGTCGACCGCCTAAGAGGGCCCGCTGCTGTGCCTCACCCTCCCGCTAGAAATCCCCACCGGACGCAAACAGACCCAGGGGACAGACCTCCGAACTGGACGGACGCCTCGGGTGCCAGCCTCGCTCTGCCTGAGCCGCTGGGCACCTCGCCTTTGTCCCCGGAGGAAAGCCGCCACCGAGACCGTCAACGGGCTCGGGGCCCGCAACGTTTGTTTCTACCCTTGATTTTGGGGTTGCCAGCCTGCCTGCAAGGGCCAAGGAATTGTGAATATCACCCGCGGTGCGAGCCGCCCCTGTTCCGCTGACTCGCACCGCTCTGTGTGCCTGCCTGCAGCTCCGCGCTGAGAAGAGCGCTCCAGCCCCTCCCGCTGGAATCCTTTAGCTGTCGGGGAGACGAGGCTGCAATCAGAGCCCCTGCCCGAGTGACTGGGGCTGCGCTGGGTCCGTGGGCCTCCCCTCCACCTGGACAGCTCTGAGGTCGGTGTTTCCCCCCCGAGGGGGTCCCGCAGACCAGGGGGGCCATCAGCTGTCAGAGACCCGGCCGGGCCGATCGCGTCTCACGCGGGAAGCGTGAGACTTGGCAGGGCGTCGGGATTTCACCCGTCTAAAGCGCAACCGAGTGCAGAAACGAACAAAGAATCAAGAGAACACTGTGGAATACAACTTAAGAGAAGAACAGTGCATTTTTGAACTACAACTAAAAGAGAGCTTGCCTATTTACAACCTGTGGGCATACAGAACCGTTATTTGATCTTGTGATAAGTCTGACCTAAGAGATATATATATTTTACATAAAGAAGCGTATTTTTATATACTCACAGCCTGGTGTCCATTTGTGGGGGGATTGGTATATTTTACTGTGTGTGTGTCTACAAATGCTTAACTGACTAACGCCTGGAGAATCGCCTTGGCTGCTCACGCCACGCACCTAGAGGGTGAGCAAGGGTAATTCTGAAGGGTCATCCTTTGCCCTGACTTAGAGGAGAGGGTCCCTGCTTGTCACAAGTACTTACTTGCGCCAACCAGAGACCCCCAATTCTAACATTGGACGCAGCGGTGAGGATTTGCGAATTTGCATTTGTAGTTTACATACAGTGAATTACTGATCACCACATAGGGAGAGCAGATCTATAACGCAGCCACAGGTTTCCAGTTCCTTTTTGCTAATTTTGTTGAGACATCTGCCATTACTGAAGCCATGCCTGGCTCACTTCCTGCCGGAAGAGCGCTCTCTACCTTCTCTGGAGCAGATGACATAGATTGGAGAGAGGGAGCCTTGAGGAGCTTAACCAATGACCAGCTGAAAGATCTCTGCACAAAATGCAGAATTGCCAAAGGTGGATTGAGCAACAAGACCCAACTCGTGACGGCGCTGAGAGCCTGGAGGGAGTCAAGAGATCCACAGACCCCGGTGGATATCATTCCACCAGATGGCGCTGTAGAGCCCCCCAGAGGCCTGTCACCCGAGGAGCTGGCAGACAGAGCCGCAGACAGGGCACATGCAATGGAGATGGCAAGATTAGCTGGGCAAATGGAAATGGAAAAACAAAAACTGGAAATGGACAAGCAAAGATTGGCCATGGAGGCACAGCAACGCCAGCTGGACCATGACCTGAGAATGAAGGAGTTGGATCAAAGAGGTTTGGGAACAGCTCCTTCTGGTGGCAGCACAACGCCGGTGCAGGTAGAGTCCAAGGTGTACATCCCCAAAGATATAGTTAAAGAATTCTTTAGGGGGGATGACATAGGACAGTGGTTTAGGGCATATGAGGTAGCCATGTCCTCCCACCGGGTCCCTGAGAAAGATTGGGGAGCGGGGTTGTGGGGAAGGTTCCTTAGCGAAGGGCGGGACACCCTGCTAGATTTGCCCACTGCAGAACAGATTTCCTATCCCCACATGAAAGAGGCCTTAATGACCAGGTATGGGCTTACCCCTGAATTATATAGACAGAGGTTCAGGGGGTGTGCAAAGCGTCCTGGGACTACGTATGTGGAGTATGTGAATTTTTTTTGCAGAGCCCTGGATGGTTGGGTGAAGGGTAACAAGGTGAATGATTTTCAAAGTCTCTTTGATTTAATTGCATGGGAGCACTTGTCTGATAACTGTTTTCCTGAGTTACGCCAGCACCTGATTGATAGCAAGCTGTCCAACCCGAGGAAGCTTGCTGAGGAGGCGGACCGCTGGCTCAGCACCAGGGTCCACAAGGGTCCAGTGGGAGACTCCGCCAAGGGTGGGCAGGGTCCCCAGCAGAAGAGTGGGGGGGACAGGGGTAAACAGAAAGGGTTCCCTAAAGGCCCCCAAAGTAATCCCCAAGGGAACCAGCAGAAGGGTTCTCAGCCTCCCCCACCCCCAAAGCAGAATGGGGCCCCGACAGGTAGACCTGTCCCAAAGGGGCCCTTCAATTGTTACAAATGTGGTGACCCGGGGCACATAGCCAGTGACCCCAAGTGTCGCCTGTTTGGAAAACCAGCACCCACTGGTGCTCCGCCCCGACAAGTGACCAGTGTTCACTTAGGAGAAGAAGTGATGGTCCCGGGGGGTGGAGATCCTGTTCAGATGACCCTAGTCTCACTAGGAGACAGTGAGATGGTCCCTACAAACTACCTGCCCTCTAACACTAAAAAATATGGGCAGGTGGTTACCATCAATGGTAAGAAAGCTGAGGCTCTTAGAGATACAGGAGCCAGTGTGACTGCAGTGAGGCAGCACCTGGTGTCTCAAGAGCAGGTTGTACCCCATGCCTACTGTAGGGTTGTCAACGCTGACAATTCAGAGAGTCAGTGTCCGGTGGCTCAAGTTCCCTTCGAGTGGGGGGGGGGTCTCTGGTACTCTGCAGGTCTGTGTGAGGAAAACCATGCCTGTTGACTGTTTGCTAGGGAATGACTTGGAGGACTCCCCTTGGGAAAAGGTGGAGAAAACGACTCACCTGAAGATGGTGGGTCTACCTGACTGGGCGTGCGTGACCACCCGGTCAATGGCAGCCAGTAGGGGTGATCAAGAAGTCCTGGGACCTGAAGGAGAGGCCCAGGAACCGGCCTTAGAGAGAAGGCGCAGGGGGCGCGGGAAACCGGCCCCTGCTGTTCCCACGGTCCAGGAGGAAGCAGACCTTGAGGGGGATGCCCTGGAGCCTACAGGGGAACAGATTGCTGAACTGGGGGACCTGCCTGAGCTGACCCATTGGCAGCAAGAAGGAGGCCCCTCCAGGGAGGAATTCTGCAGGGAGCAGAAAGAATGCCCTTCTCTCGTGGGTATGCGGCAGCAGGCTGCAGACCAGGCCAATGGTGTTCAGGCCAAAACACATTATGTGTACTGGGAGAATGACCTCCTGTATTCAGAGCCTAAGACTGCTGAACCTGGGTCAGCCCGTGTGCTGGTGGTACCCCAGAAGTTCAGAGCCTTCCTACTGGGACTGGCTCATGATGTGCCGTTAGCAGGACATTTGGGGATGGACAAGACCTATGACAGGCTTGTCACCCACTTTTACTGGCCCCAAATGCACAAGAGCTCAGATGCTCATTGTAGGACCTGTCCAACTTGCCAGGCAAGTGGGAAGAGTGGAGGGAAGAACAAGGCTCCACTCCAACCATTCCCTGTGGTCAGTACTCCATTCCAACGAGTGGGTATTGACATTGTTGGGCCTCTGGACCCCAAGACAGCCATGGGCAACAGGTTCATCCTGGTCTTGGTGGATCATGCCACCCGGTACCCTGAAGCCATCCCTCTGAGGACAGTGACGGCCCCCGTGGTGGGGCGTGCACTAATGGGAATTTTCTCCAGAGTGGGGTTCCCTCTAGAGGTGGTGAGCGACAGAGGGACCAACTTCATATCCAAGTATATGAAGTCCCTTTGGCAAGAGTGTGGTGTGACCTACAAGTTCACCACACCTTACCATCCCCAAGGAAATGGGTTGGTTGAAAGATTCAACCGAACCCTAAAGGGCATGATCATGGGCCTGGAAGGTCCAATGAGGCGTAAGTGGGACGTCCTCTTACCATGCCTGCTCTTTGCATACCGCGAGGTGCCACAGAAGTCTCTAGGGTTCAGCCCCTTTGAGCTGCTGTATGGTCACGCCGTGAGAGGACCACTGAGTTTGGTAAAGGAAGGCTGGGAGCAATCTCCCAGGAAACCTCCCCAGAATGTATATAGCTACATGCTGGCCTTCAGAAACCAAACCAGGCGCTTCAGACAACTTGCTGAGGCAAATCTGGAAGCTAGCCAGGAGGAGATGAAGCGGTGGTACGACCAGAATGCCACTCTGGTAGAGCTTCAGCCTGGACAAGAGGTGTATGTCTTGGCCCCAGTGGAACCCTGTGCACTTCAGGATAAGTGGACAGGCCCATTTGAGGTTGTGGAGCGCAAGAGCTCAGTGACATACTTGGTGGACATGAAGACGCCCAGGAATCCTTTAAGGGTCTTACATGTCAACCGCCTCAAGCCCCACTTGAAAAGGTCCGAAGTGGGCATGCTGTTGGCCACTGATGATGGAATGGAAGAGGAGTCTGAGCCTCTTCCTGACCTCTTAGTGGCCTGTGAGAAAGATGGGTCAGTGGATGGAGTTAACCTCTCACCCACCCTGACCCCTGAGCAACAGGAAGACTGCCGCCAGTTGCTGGGGCAGTTTCCAGACCTGTTCTCCCTGGTTCCTAGTGTCACAGATTGGTGCGTCCATGATGTGGACACAGGAGACAGCTTACCTGTGAAGCATAAGGCTTACAGGGTAACTGACAGGGTCCGGGCCTGCATCAAGGAGGAGGTCTCCAAGATGCTTGCTCTTAGGGTGGTTGAGTCTTCCAGCAGTCCTTGGTCCAGCCCCGTGGTCTTGGTCCCAAAGGCTGCTGCGCCGGGAGCCACACCTGAACTCCGGTTCTGTGTGGACTACAGAGGACTCAATTCAGTCACCAAGACTGACGCGCACCCTATCCCCAGAGCTGATGAGCTCATTGATCGGCTAGGGGCTGCCCGGTTCCTCAGCACGTTTGATTTAACGTCTGGGTACTGGCAGATCGCCTTGACCGATGGGGCAAAGGAGAGGTCCGCATTCTCCACACCAGATGGGCATTTCCAGTTCCGGGTTATGCCATTTGGGATGAAGAATGCCCCTGCCACCTTTCAGAGGTTGGTCAACCAGGTGTTGGTTGGGCTGGATGAGTTCAGTGCCGCCTACCTGGATGACATCGCAGTGTTCAGTGGCACCTGGCCAGAACACCTGCGGCACCTCTGGGAAGTGTTGATGGCGCTGCGCAAGGCAGGCCTCACAATCAAGGCGAGCAAGTGCCAGATTGGGCAGGGTTCCGTGGTGTACTTGGGACACCAAGTGGGGAGTGGCAAGGTGGCACCCTTGCAACCCAAAATTGAGACCATCCTGGCTTGGGAACCCCCCAAGACCCAGACTGCAGTGAGAGCCTTCCTGGGGCTCACTGGGTATTACAGGAGGTTTGTCAAGGGCTATGGCACTATTGTGACCCCCTTGACAGAGCTGACTTCTAAGAAGCAGCCCAGGAATGTGATTTGGACTGACACCTGTCAGAAGGCTTTTGACACCCTGAAGACTGCCATGTGCATGGCGCCCGTGCTCCTGGCTCCTGATTTCTCCAAGGAATTCATAGTGCAAACAGACGCTTCAGAGCATGGTGTAGGGGCTGTTCTCTCACAGATGACTGAGGAGGGCTGGGACCACCCTGTAGCCTTCATCAGTAGGAGGTTACTGCCACGGGAAAGTAGGTGGAGTGCAATAGAGCGTGAAGCATTTGCTGTGGTCTGGGCACTGAAGAAGCTAAGACCCTACTTGTTTGGGTCTCACTTCCGGGTTCAGACAGACCACAGGCCCCTCAGATGGTTGATGCAAATGAGGGGTGAGAACCCAAAACTGTTGAGGTGGTCCATCTCCCTACAGGGTATGGACTTTACGGTGGAACACCGCCCTGGCACAGATCACGCCAACGCTGACGGTCTGTCCAGGTTTTTCCGCCTTAGTGATGTGGAACTCCCTGGGGAAGGGTAGTTCCCCCCACATTTCAGCTGGAGGGGACACGTGTTAGACCTGGCACCTTGGCGTGAGTTTCCCTTCCACTTTTTGCTGTTGTGCCTCAGATGTTTTTGCTGGTGTCCGCTACTCAGGGCACTGCGCCACGGCCAACCCGTGCCGCAGTGCAAGTGCTCCCTACTGTAAAGTGTACATGTGATTGATGTCCATGATTGGTTCATTGGATTTACTGTTAGTCCCTAGTAAAGTGCACTAGGAGTGCCAGGGCTTGTGAATGCCAATACTGCTAGTGGGCCTGCAGCGCTGGTTGCGCCACCCACAGAAGCAGCCTTAAAATGTGTCTAGGGTCTGCCATTGCAGAACCTGCGTGCAGTCTGGTACTGTCATGCTGGCTGGGCAAGTGCACACACTTGCCAGCCCCTAAACCTTCCCTTAAACTTCATATTAGTCACCCCTATGGTAGGCCTGAGGGCAGGGTGCATTGTAAGTGTAAGGTAGAACATGCCCTGATGTGTGTGGCATGTTCTAATAGTGAATTACTGCCAAATTCGTTTTTCACTATTGTAAGGCTACCAGTTCCCTTCTAGGCCAGATGGGCTGCTGGAATTATTACACTCTATAATCCCAGCAGGCTCAGGGAACATGGTAGAAATTAATGTTTAGTATGCCTGAACTCAGAATAATAAAATACTTCTTTTAGTAAAGTTTATTTTAATATCCTGTGTTTGCAAATGCTACTTTTAGAAAGTTAGCATTTGCTTGCCTAACCATTTCAGCCCGCCTCTGCTTGGATGTGGATCTGACTGTCTGGTGTGTGTGAGTGACAGGGCTGGGAGTTGACAGGTAGTGAATAGCCAGATGACACCTTAGTGGGTGGTGGGAGTTTCCCCTGAATGATGCATCAGGCTGTGCTCTGCCACCACAATGCTGGCTCCGCCCTCCTGGGGAGCGACTGATGACTCAGCCTACACCTGGCCCAGGAAAGACCGAAGTTTGTCAACAGAGTGCTCAGGCTGCCCCTGTCTTCACAATGCCGGCTCCGCCCCCCTGGGGAGCGGCTGATGTGCCTGCCCTCACACTGAATGCAGAAGCAGAAGTACCCACCACAAGTGCTCAGGAGCTGAGAGCAGTTATGCAGAGGCCCCCCTGGCCAGTGAGAACAAAAGAAACTGTGTATAAAAGTAGGAGCCCTGCTCCTTGTAAATTAGAATCCTGTTTCACCACGAAGGGCCTCTGCCCGACTAGAAGGAGAAGAGACGCTGGGAGAACTGGCCTGCTGCTTGCCTTGCTGAGAAAGGAGAGGAAAAGACTTGATAAGAAAAGACTTTGCTGCTTTGTGCTTAAACATTCTCCAAGGGCTTGACTGAGCTTGCCCCCTGACCTGAGCCACAGGACCATCTGGCTCAACCTGCCTCTGCTCGTCTGCCGGTAATTAACCGGGATATCTACTACTGCCGGAGCTGTGACCTTGGTGCCCCCAGCCCCTCCCTGAGGCCGTGACCGACTGTGTCTCCTCGTCCCCGCCGAGGAAGAGCTCCGCTCCGTTGAGCTGCTCTCCCCCCGCTGAGGAGATCGCTGTGTTGACCGCCTGGAAGGCTCGCTGCTGTGGTGCCCCCCAGCCCCTCCCTGAGGCCGTGACCGACTGTGTCTCCTCGTCCCCGCCGAGGAAGAGCTCCGCTCCGTTGAGCCGCTCTTCCCCCGCTGAGCGGATCGCTGTGTCGACCGCCTAAGAGGGCCCGCTGCTGTGCCTCACCCTCCCGCCAGAAATCCCCACCGGACGCAAACAGACCCAGGGGAAAGACCTCCGAACTGGACGGACGCCTCGGGTGCCAGCCTCGCTCTGCCTGAGCCGCTGGGCACCTCGCCTTTGTCCCCGGAGGAAAGCCGCCACCGAGACCGTCAACGGGCTCGGGGCCCGCAACGTTTGTTTCTACCCTTGATTTTGGGGTTGCCAGCCTGCCTGCAAGGGCCAAGGAATTGTGAATATCACCCGCGGTGCGAGCCGCCCCTGTTCCGCTGACTCGCACCGCTCTGTGTGCCTGCCTGCAGCTCCGCGCTGAGAAGAGCGCTCCAGCCCCTCCCGCTGGAATCCTTTAGCTGTCGGGGAGACGAGGCTGCAATCAGAGCCCCTGCCCGAGTGACTGGGGCTGCGCTGGGTCCGTGGGCCTCCCCTCCACCTGGACAGCTCTGAGGTCGGTGTTTCCCCCCCGAGGGGGTCCCGCAGACCAGGGGGGCCATCAGCTGTCAGAGACCCGGCCGGGCCGATCGCGTCTCACGCGGGAAGCGTGAGACTTGGCAGGGCGTCGGGATTTCACCCGTCTAAAGCGCAACCGAGTGCAGAAACGAACAAAGAATCAAGAGAACACTGTGGAATACAACTTAAGAGAAGAACAGTGCATTTTTGAACTACAACTAAAAGAGAGCTTGCCTATTTACAACCTGTGGGCATACAGAACCGTTATTTGATCTTGTGATAAGTCTGACCTAAGAGATATATATATTTTACATAAAGAAGCGTATTTTTATATACTCACAGCCTGGTGTCCATTTGTGGGGGGATTGGTATATTTTACTGTGTGTGTGTCTACAAATGCTTAACTGACTAACGCCTGGAGAATCGCCTTGGCTGCTCACGCCACGCACCTAGAGGGTGAGCAAGGGTAATTCTGAAGGGTCATCCTTTGCCCTGACTTAGAGGAGAGGGTCCCTGCTTGTCACAAGTACTTACTTGCGCCAACCAGAGACCCCCAATTCTAACACATGGTCTTGCCTAGATGAATTACTTTTAACTGAGCCGGATTGATGAGATAAACCTGCACTCTTTTGTCCTGGAAAGGCTTGATTAATTGTCTTAATCTCCAGCGCCGTTCCACGGTGGAGTGGCAGAAATCCGGCCTTACGAAGAAGGACCCTCCTTCAAAGGTTCTTTTGGCGTCTGGCCGCGCTTTCTCTGATATTGACTGAAGGAGAAGAAAGTTACCTATATAGATTAGGATCGCTCTAGGCTTATCACCCTCTCTGGCATTTTGTCTCAGTTTGAAGGGTGTCCTATGTGCTCTCTGAATTTCAGTGGACCAGTTCCAACCGGCGATGTCTGGGAAGGCTTTCTCGAAGGTTCTGACAATAAACATTTTGACATCCTGACCCTCAATCCCTTCCGGGATACCAAGGACCCTAAGGTTGTTCCTTCTTTGCCTGTTTTCTAAGTCCTCCAGCTTCCACTGGACATCAATTGCTTGGGCTCCCAGCGTTTCCACTTTATTTGTGGCTGCAGCAGCCTCTGCTTCAGTGGCAACTACCCTCTCCTCTAGGTTTGAGACCCTATCTCCAACACTTACCCAGGCTTTCGAAAGCTTTCTAACCACTGCTTTCATCTTTCTCATCACAGCTTGGGATTTAAGGCTGTCTGAACGGGTCTCTTCTCTGTGTGCAGTTATTCCTTGGTGAATTGATTCCATCATTGCCATCATTGACAGCTGCTTAGTCTCGTGATGCCGTGCATTACCCATGTCCAAATTAGAGTTCCCTTGTAGAGATGTTGTAGGAGAGTGATCCCAGGTTAATGCTGTTTGGTCCCTTTGAGGGGGCACATTTTTGATAGTAGTTGATGGTAAACCTGTCTCACTATCACTCTCTGTTTCCGGGTTACTGCCATCGATATCTGAGCTATGGGGCTCGTCATCCTCCGACCAGTTGGCCTCCTCTGTGACTGAAAAGAAGCATTCACTGGGGGTCTTCTCCTTTTCCCTTTCGCCGTGAATGACCCCGGAATAGGTTGCATTTGCTTTTGTATTGACGATTAGACCCCCAGGTTCCTCCAGGACCGTGATAGACTTGGCACTCTCTTTAAATATTTCGACTGTTGTTGAACCCCCTTGAACGTCCCCACTGTTAGTTGATGGGAGTATGGGATTAAGTTCTACTATCACTTTCGTTGAAGGGTTTATCGCATCTTTTGAGAGTATAGGGGTTATGATCTCACTATCGTCGACACCACCGGTCTCGTCAGCCCCCAGAGATACAGCAGCTAGAAATTCCGGTTGCGTCATCAGAATCTTGTCCCCGCCTGAAACATCACCCATGACTCCGACCTCCTGACATGACTGAAACAACTGTGTTTGAGGATGAGACTGTTGTTGAGGGTATGGGATTGATTGTGCTGCTGGTTGTGGTGCAGGGTCTATGTCAGGATCGGTTGCAGATTCTTCAACTGCAGTAGTAGCCGGTAGTGGCGCAGCGAGTATCTCAGGTAACACAGGTAACACAGGTAGCACAGGTGACCCAGGTAACACAGAGGCCGCCGCTGAGGCCGGTTCCAATTCCTTCAGTTTTTTTTTCTTTTCATTGCGATTCAGCAGCTCTACCACACTAACAGTCGCGGTGGCTGTAGCTTGTCGGGTTCTAGCTGAAGGAGGACGCATCTCTTTAGGGGTATTCTGCCCTGTGGGTGGTTGCAGCTTAGCCCGCCCAGATTCCGCTTCTGATACTGCTCCCTCCATCCCGGTGTTCACCGCAGACACCGTGCTTATGGAGCTGTCTGCATTGCCTGTCACAGAGACACCGTCAGCCATAACTTTCTTTTTTGAGGGCGGCTTACCCCCAGTGTTAGTTTTAGGAGCCAATGGTAGGGCAAGCACTATATGCAGAGAGATCCTCTGCCTCACCTTGACTGGTCCCCCGCAGCTCCGAGCCTCCCAGCCTCCTGGCACCGGCCTGTCGGGTCTGTCGGGTCTGTCGGGTCTGCAGCTGCCGCCTCCGCTCCGCTCACCAGGTCTCGCCGGCCTTGTGTGGCTCCGCCTCCAGACTCCGCGAACTCCACGAGCTCTGCTGGGGCTGTGAGCCAGCCCGACTCTTAGCAAGACTGAAGCCAAGAGCCTCTGCCGACCCGTGGGGAACAGCCCGCTATGAGGACCGCTCAGAAAAAGCATCAGATTTGCATCGAGTTACAGCAGGGTAAACATCCAGGTAGTCTGGCCGCCGTTACACTGCTTTACTGCCTCGCTGCTTGTGGCTGCTTGTGGCTGGGCGTCTGTCTCCGTGCGGTGGCTGTATGTCTCCCCCTCGCTCTGCTCACTTAGTGCACCGTGTTACCTGGCAGACCATGTAGCTTCATAGCGCTACTTTCCTTTTGGTATACAGGAGATAGTGGAATGAAAAAAGAGCCTGGGTGTCGAGGTTACATCAGGTTACATCAGACTGTATCCGCGCTGTGTCCAATGCTGCCGCTCAGCCGCTTCTCACGGCCGCCATCTTGCAAAAACAAGAATCTGCGTACATTTTAATACATTTTTCTTCCATAGTGACCTCACGTTGGGGATACTCTACGTGATTGACCTCTTCCGACTCTTTTATTTGGAATACAATCTTGTTAATGAACTGTACTTTTTTCTCTTGAGGACCTGAAGGGGAAAAATACTTCGGACTAGGACTATGGCAAAGCCTAGAAAAATGGCCTATATTTTTACATTTCTTGCACATAGCTGAAATGGCCGGACATGTAGGGTTATTGGCCAGATGGTTATTGCTGCCACACCAGAAGCACTTTAGTTTGTTAGTGGCAGCGGTTTTGGATTTCTCAGCTTGAGAGTGTTTTACCCCTTTTTTTTTTTTTTACTTTTATTTTGCATTTGCACTTTAGAATTATACATTTGTTTGCATGAATCATGTCATCAACCCATAACAGTTCTCTCCATTGACAGTTAGGGAATATACCAGCAAGTTCTCCATTGTACGAGTGAGGCAGTGTCAACTACAGTCCATTGTATAAATAACAATCACTTTCCCGGCTCCCCCCAACACATCCTCCCACTGCAGTAAAATTATGCCAGTCGGATTCCAGGCCAAAACATTTTAACATCTTATACAATGCTAAATACGGAAAGCAGCTAGTATAGCTTGTTCTGGCGGTGTACATGGAGTAATGTCGATACCTCATTCCTTCCCCTAGCATCCCTGCACGAACCATTCTAGGTACGCTGTACCAGTATATATTATTCTCATGGACTATGCTCGTTGACCATTGACAGCTGCGGCGGGTCGCAAATGTGTCCCCGGTATTCATTCAATTTCTCCCAAACTTTAGACCACTTCTTGGGACATCCCCTGTGTGTATAGACCGCCCTTTCCGCCACCATCGCCACGTCCATGTCGTTTTCCCACTGTGTCTGTGTGGGCACTGTTCCGGAACCCCAATTTTTCACAATGTTCCTCTTTGCGATGGCTAATCCGAGCGTAGCCCAGGTGTGGAGTCCCAGGCTAAGGTCTGTGGGGGGCCAATATTTAAGAGACACCATCCGGGGTCTAGTTGGACATCTGCCTCACCCACCAGTGCTATTTCCGCCAGTATGTGTTCCCAGTATGTTTGTATTCTAGGGCATTCCCATATGGTGTGAAAGAATGTTCCCGCCATGCCACAGCCTCTTAGACAAAGCGGGTCCGGTGCCTGTCCCAACTTGTGGAGTAGGTTGCGTGAGTAGTATACTCGATGTAGCACTTTAAGTTGTATTAATGTCAGCCTTGATGGGATAGCCGCCTCTCTAGCCGATCCGACGCCAGTGCATCCATCCACCCTGTGTTGTCTATGTCCCCCAGCTCCACCTCCCACTCACTGCGTAAGATAACCATAGGGTCTGGGAGATTGTTGACAAGTTTACGATATGTTTGTGAGATAGGTTTTTTTGTCCTTATGGTCAGTAAGTAGTCTGTCTTCAAGGTGGATGAGTCAGCTAGCTTAGTGCCTGTTGGGATTGCACTCTGGAGCGCGTGTCAGACTTGAATGTATTTATATAGTTCGGTGTCTACCATCCCATATTTCTCTTGCAGGGCAGCAAATGATATGACCTCCTCCTTAATCCACAGGTCTCCTATTTTCATTATACCGATGAGGTCCCATTGCCTGAAGCCCTTGGTGTTAGCCAGAGTACCTAGGCGCCTTGTTTCCCAAAGGGAAGTAGCCAACGTGAGCACTCCTTCCCAGCCCAGAACCCTCTGTGCCATATGCCAAATTTTGAGCGTGTGTTCTGTTGGGCCTGTAAGTGTATGTTGTTTTTTGTTCGTATAAAGGTCCTTCATCAAGTGTTCCACGGGAAGTGTCCTTCTATCCAGTCTATATGCAGGGTCGTGTTGTGGAGCGTGCAACCATTGATTAACCACCGTCAGTTGTGCCGCCCAGTAATAAAGTTTAACATTCGGTAAGGCTATGCCTCCGTCCTACCAGCTGCGCACCAGTTCGGCCAATGTATGAGATCTGATTTGAGTCTCTGGAGGGGTTTTCCTCTATGAATAGGGAGTGTTCCGGGGTGACATAGATGCCCAAGTATTTGAACCCTCTAGTCACTGTTTGTAATGTGCTGTTGAGGGGGTAGTGTCGGTAGTTGGCCTCGTAATACATACGGTAGTGATTTTGCCCCGTTAATGGTGTACCCCGAGACCTCCCCATATGCCGCGAGTACGTCCATTAGTGCCTGTAAGGACTCAAACGTCATCAGCATACAGTGATATGTGGTCTTCCCATCCCTGCTCCCATGTAATTCCGCGGATGAGTGGTTCGTTCCGAATTTTGTCGACTATGGTTCTAGTATGAGTGCGAAAAGGAGCGGGGACAACGGGCACCCTTGTCGCGTACCGCGTCCCAGTGTGAACTCCCTTGAAATATGCCCATTAGCCACAACTTGGGCCTGATGTGCCATGTACAATAACTTGATCCAGCTGTAGAATTTGGGGCCAAACCCTATCTTTTGAAGCACTGCGTATAGGAAAGGCCATTCAACCAGGTCAAACGCCATTGTGGCATCTAAGGAAAGAATGGCCGCATCATCCCGCAGCTGTGGAATGCGGTGTCGCACCCTATTAAGGCACCTTAAATTGAGAGAGGTATTGCGCCCAGGCATAAAGCCTGACTGATCCGGGTAGACTAGGGTTGTGAGGTGCGGTTGTAGCCAGAGTGCTAGTAATTTTGCTAAAAATTTTGGCCTCTGCATTTATTAACGATACCGGACGGTAGGAGGATGTCTGTTCTGGAGGTTTTCCAGGTTTGTTGATGGCCACAATAGTCGCCAATCTCTGATCTCTAGGGAGTGTACCATGTGACAGGCACTCACTGTACATGGAAAGGAGATGAGGGGTAACTCTTTGCGAGAGTTTTTTATAGAGTTCTATCGGGAGTCCATTTGGCCCCAATGCCTTGCCAGTGTGGAGGGCCGCCAGCGCCTTCCCCACCTCTTCCAGTACTAAATCTTCTTCTAGTGCTTGCGTATCTTCTGGTGAGAGAGTGGTCAGTGGTATGTTATCTAAAAATCCCCTGCAATCCTCGTCGGTCATCGTGCCCTGTGGGGTATATATATTTTCATGGTGGGTGGCCAGTTCTTCTACTATGAGCCGGGGGTCAGTGGTTGTTGAGCCGTCTGCTAGAGTGAGTTGGGCTATCCATCTGTCTGCTTTTTCCCTCCGTTCTAACCACGCGAGCATTCTTCCAGTTTTATCTCCTAATTCGTATACTCCGTGTGCAGTGTCAGTATATCTAGTTTTTGCCATGTCCTCCGCATATGCTTTGTATTCTTGGGACGCCATTGCTAGGGTGTGGGTGGTTACCGCGGTCGGGTCCAATGCATGTGCCGTTTCGACTCTCTGCACCGCTACCTCCAATAAATCAAGGTTTTCTCTTTGCTCCCTTTTATGCCTAGTGATCGTGGATACAGCCTGCCCTCTAATGATTGCTTTGTACGCCTCCCAGAGGATGGAGGGTGAACTAACTGATGTCAGGTTCTCCGCAAAATAGTGGTCGGTGGCGGTTGCTATTGCTTTCGCTATTTTGTGATTTTTAAAATAACCTGGATAAATAGGGTAGAGTCTCTGTCTTCTGGGGAGGTGGGTCGTGTAAGTGAGTTGAACCGGGGAGTGATCCGAGATCCCTCTCGGTAGGTGTTAGATCGATGTCACTTTTTCGGGGGGGGACCGCCAATGTTAGCATGTAGTCTATGCGGGAAAGACTGTTGTGTGCACCGGAGCAGAACCTGTATTGGAGTTCTGTGGGGTGCTTAAGGCTCCATATGTCCGTTAGTCCCATCGCATCTAGAAAGTCTTTAAAGGCCTGATTAGGTCTAGTAGGGTCTCGGGGAGGATTGCGATCGACGGAGGCGTCTATTACCGTGTTAAAATCCCCTCCTATAATGAGTTCACCCTCTGGGAGACCGAGCAGGAATTTACCGAGGTCTCTGAATGCATTATGGTACAATGCCAGGGAAATGTAAACCAACAGTATGTTATAATTGAGTCCCTCCCATTGACAGGCTTGGGCCGCGAAGCGTCCCTGGTCATCCGTCCAAGAGTATTTTATTATCAGTGGGTAGCTTTTGTGTATTAGTATACCAACCCCGCGTGACCCCGAGGAGAACTCTGCATGCACGACCATTTTAAAGCCCCAACAATTCAGCGCTTTGCAGGCTGATCCCATCAAGAGCATCTCCTGGAGTATAGCTACAGCCGGGCCCTCCGTTTTAGGTACTGCAGGACCAGTCCTCTATATATTTTGTGCCCTAGTCCATTTACGTACCAAGAGATGATTTGCAGGGGGGGGAGACTCTATTGTGACCGGTTGGGAACCATGTTCCGTCACTCCGTTATTCGCCATAGAGTATGAATGTACGTGTGAACATTTAATGTTGTACCTGTACTGAGGTGATGCCAAATGGAGGGCAGCCCCCGCTAGACTCGCCCGTGTGGGTGGTGCCAGAATTGCTGCCGTAACTAACAGCAGTACAGGAAAGAAGAAGTGCACGGGTAGCAAACTTAGTGGTAGACCTAGATTGTGTGTTTGCTTGAGTGAATCCCATAGTGACATTGCTATGCATTCATGGAGAGATTGAAGAGCAATCAACTGGTTACATAACCAACAAGGACTTTCAAAGTCTAAACCTCCTCCCCACCCGATGCAAAACTGAAATACCCCCCAAACCCCTCCCTGCCTCCCTGCCCGGTGGATCCAAACCTGACCACCTCCCCAACTGAGCAGAGTGCTTACATCCCCCTGTAACTTGCATGAATCGGGAGGATGAGACCTCCCAGACCCTCCACAGTCCCCCAGTCGGAGTCAGTCCCATAAGTGCATATTAGGTTCGACAGCTCCTACCTCTCGCCGTCTTCTCATTGTATTCAGTTTTGGCCGTTCAAATTCTCGGCCCATATCAATGACAATGATATCAATTATCTCCCCACCCCCCATTAAAGTTAGTCCATCCTGCGCGGACTGCAATGATTGACTCCAGTGAGGAATAGATCAGTCCCTTGGTGTCCTCATGGGCTAGGTAGAGTCCTTCAGGTCAGTTTCTGTCAGTGGTCCTCTGGTGATCGTTGGGTGCCTTCATCTGGTGCCCCTCGGGGCGCTCCTCTGTTTCTCGGACCTCTTGTCGGTCGCCAGCCCTCCAGCCATTCCCTCGCCTATTCTGGGGCTTCAGCTGGCTTTGTATGAGGTATTCTGCAAAGAGGTCGAGGGCCGGGCCCCCTGCCGTCTCTGGTACACCAACCAAGCGTACATTGTTGCGTCTGGATCTGCCTTCCTGGTCGTCCAGCTTTGCTTTAAGCATTGTGTTGTCTTGTTCCAATTTGTGCAGTCTGTTCTAGAGATCCGCTGTACCCGCCGAGAGCTCCGCTGACGTTTTCCCCACTTCCCCCAGGCGGTCTGTCACCTTAGCGAGATCTGCACGCATGAAGTAGATATTCTTGCATATTGCATATTACTTGCAGCGTCGCCATGACATCTTTCAAAGTGATTTCCACAGGGTCTCTCCGGGGGGGGGGATGACTGTGTGGATGATTGCGATGTCGCCCCTTTCGTCGCGTCGCCTCCCTCTTTAAGATAGGCATATTTGTCCAATCTTGGGACCTGTGAGTGACCCTTCACTCCTCTACCACTCATGATGGTCCTTTCGCGGAGCCAAAGCCTGGTGTCAACTCGTGTCTTCTCTGGGCGCTCCCCGCTGGGCACTACTACTTGCTTATGGTTGTCCCTCGTCCCCGCTGGGCCGGGTGGTTGTGCCGTGGGGAGGTTGTAGGTGCGCGCCCCTTGGGTCCCGTATTCACTGTTCGCGCCACCAGTATGGCACTGAGCCCCTATGCCAGCACTCACTTTTTGCCCTTCTGTAGGGGGGGCCCGTTGAGTGTTTGGTTGAATCCGATATCCAGAAGACCGGTCACAGTCCACTGCCCTCCGCCCACGTTATATTAGGGGTTACCTTCAGCCCCCTGATGCTGCAGTTAATGCCCCAGAGATATTGGCCCCAGTGACAGGATGCTCCGTCGTGCCGCTACCAGTAGTCGTTTCACCGTGGGTCTCGCTGTAGGCCGCGTCTTGATCCGGGCCCAGTGGGCGGTTGAGTGGCGGGTCCCAGTTGGCCCCCGAATCGGCCGCAGATCACTTCTTGCTGCCTACTTTGTTAATGGGGGACCAACCAGTGCAGATGATCCGTGGGCAATGTCCCGACAATGAGTGCCCCCGTGGCAAGACGTCCATGCGCGGCGCCTCCGGTTCTCATGCTGCCATGGGTCCCGCTGTGTGCCTTGTCTTAATGCGGGCAGGGAGGGCGAGCCTATCAACAGTGGTGTCGGCTCCCGGGTCCCGGAGCTACTCGAGTCCCCGGCTTCGGCGGGACGAGTAGGCCGCAGAACTCTTCACAGCATATCTCTCGCTGAGGTGGGTCATGGAGAACGCCGATCGGTGCAGCTTGGTCCGGACGTTTTCCGGTAAGAGAATATGCGCAGGAAGCTCTTATAATGGGCAGGATCATCGGGATGCGGTCAGGGAGGGCGAGCCCAACAACAGTGGTGCCAGCTTCCGGGTCCCGGAGCTACTCAAGTCCCCGGCTTCGGCTGGACGAGTAGGCCGGAGAATTCTTCACGGCGTATCTCCACCTGAGGTGGGTCACGGAGAACGCCGGTCAGTGCCGCTTGGTCCGGACGTATTCCGGTAAGAGAATATGCGCAGTAAGCGCTTAAAATGGGCAGGATAACTGGTCGGATTTTGGCGGAGGATCTCGAGGGCCTCGGAGCTCACCTAAGCTGCGGCCATCTTGCCCAGTCGCAAGCCACACCCCCGTGTTTTTCCCCTTTGATCTTTAATACTTCTCCCTCTTTTGAGACTTCCTCTATTTCCGATACTAAATTGCCTTCAGCATTGGTGCGTTCCCCATGATTGGACTTAGGTCTTATTTCTTTTATTGCAATTTCAATAGCTTCGTCGAGATCAGGTTGTTTTTGGAGTAATTTCTCTTGAATTCTGCTATTGCTAGTGCATCTCAGTATGTGGTCTCTTATGAGGGAATCATTAAGATCCCCAAATTGGCAATGAGTACTTAGACCCCTCAACACTGCCACATAGCTAGTAATGCTCTCCTCTTTTCCCTGGTTTCTACAAAACAATTTGTGGCGTTCAAATACAATGTTTATCTTGTCCCCAAAGTGGATACCTAATTTAATTAACGATACTTCATAAACATTAGATGCCTCCTCCAATTCTGGTTCAGGTAAAGTGTTGAATATCTTCCTGCCCCTGTTGCCTAGATTGTAGAGGAGGACATGTAGCCTTCTAAAGGCACTACATTTCTCCCCCCTACAGCAATTAGATATGACTCAAAAACTCTCACCCATTCTTTCCAATTCATGTTGGGTTCCCCACACTCATTTAAAAAGGGAGTGAGTTGTGACATATTAGATGCAGCCATAATGGTGATAATAAATGTTGCACAATAACACTTGCAGGTATAAACTACTAGTACTGTAGCAATACACTTTAAAGGAAGCAAAATTGCACCCACTGTCAAAGAGAAGGATAACAAGGAGAAAATTCTCCGTGTAGGAAAGCTAAACGCTAAAGAATGGCTTTACAATATCATTACATGCCAGCTAACGTAATATAATCAGTTTTAAAAAATTCAGAAAGTGTTAAGTCACAGTAGTAACACTCTTATCAAATTCCTGCATGAGCTGGTATCCCTATAACAGTGCAAAGGTGTGCCTGGCAGCATAAAAAACTAAAATAGCCCACATTAATTTACTCAGACAGGCTTAATTACGAATAAACAGCAGTGCCTGTCAGCGTGATGGCGTTGAGCATCCCCAAACTATGTAACAAGGCAGGCTTATTAAAATGAACAGCTGTGCCTGTCAGCGTGTATGGTGTAGACAGCAGACAGGCTTATTTTTAATAAAAGGCTGAGCCTGTCAGCGGTAGGGCATAGACAGCAGTACCCTTGAAAATCCCCTGGCAGACAATGGTTAATAGATGACACACGATGCACAGGAGCAGTTAATATTTAGAGCGCGGACTGCCTGATGCTGGAACAGGTGAAAGTTAGAGCGCTGAGAGCTGGATAACCAAGACACACTGCCCTCTAGTGCCAGGGACGCGCTATCGCGCACGCTTCAGCTGAAGGTTGAGCAGCTGACAGGTACGGAAAGCTCGATTCTGGCAGAGCGTAGGAATTCCTCACACCTTCAGCTGTCTACCCGTCGTTATAAATTGCCCCCAGCAGGCGCTCTCAGACGAGCCTCCCTTCACGCTCAGCTTCCTCACATCAAAATGTTTAGGCAATGTTTACTCTGATGACGTTCACACAGATTTGAGTCGCTCTTGACAGGACGCTAAATGATACAAATGACAGGCGAGCCTCTCTTCACACTGTTGATTAACGCGAAGATAATAGCCATTCCAGCAAAGAGCTTCACATCATATTATGAGGAAAAAGTCATCTAAACGTGATGAATAGAATCCTTCGACACACAGCAGGCACTCACAGCCCGCGCTTCCCTTCATGATTGGCACACTGCACTGGTGATTTATTACTTCACACTCAGCGGCGCTCACAGCACGAACCTCCCTTCCCGCTCGGCTAAACGCGAAGATTGTTTAAATTCCATAGCTTAGCCTGCGATACCAGCACAAGTCTCCCTTAACGCTCGGCTTCACATGGAGGAATATTCCATAAATATTCAGTCTTCGCTCACACTGCTTAACCAAGACTGGACTTATTAAAGTTAATTGCCAGAAGCAACAAGCTTTTAACTCACTAGTGCCTTAACTTTCAGGGAAATGTCAATATCTCCATTAACCAATGATAGTTTTTTCCAAAGGCAGCTTTACTTCAGGAAAAGATAAATGATAGCGTTGATACTGCTGAAGTCGCTTTTATCTTGAAAAAGGAGAAGAAATGTCCGATGGCTTTTAATTATGAAAGTACCTTAACCTTGCGGGCCACAATGATTAACTGGTGTATTACACAAGAGGGAAGGATGGCTGCTCTGCTCCCTCATGCAGACCATGCGTCGCCAGTGTTATAAAGTAAACCAGACAGGTATCTGATTGAAGTTCTTCTTTAATCACAGCCTCCACAACGCCCCCAGAATAACAGGACACTTCAGTTCATTCTCTCCTCAAGATCAGTCTCATCACTGTCAACATTCTACAGTAGCCTCCAGGGGTTAGGGACGTTCCAAGGGGTAGGAAAGGGAGGGTTGGTGGAAGATACCAAGTACTATATAACCTTCAGGTATAAACCACATACCTTAACTTGTATAGAGCTAGCTCATAGCCCAATCTTAGTAATATTATTTTAGCCATCCATAATAAGCATCTAAATACATTGTTGATATAACATATGTAGCAACCTGTAACATGTATGAATAAATGTTTATGGATTATAACAGTTGTGTTATTATTTTATAATAAGAATATGAAATATAATCTCGAAAATTAAGTACAACTATAAATATTTATATTAAAAATATAAGAGATTAGTATAAAAAGAAAGACATAATTATTAATACATTTAGAAATTATGATTTACAAAACCTTTGAAATTCACAAAAAAAAACATAGGTTTCACACACGTTATAGTTAGGAATTAGCATTTAAAAAAACTTGCAAATTCTTTGAAAAAACCATAGGTTTCACACACGTTATAGTTAGGAATTAGCATTTAAAAAACCTTAGAAATTCACTGTTATAGTTAGCTGGACATTTCTCTCATACAAATCCATTGAAATTCCACCGTTATAGTTAGTTCAGCTAACTATAACTCGTGTTCCCGCAATGCACTGCTGAAGACGTCACATATTACATCACTCATCACATGGTCAGTGACATCATCACTGATGACATCACTGATGACATCACTGATGACATCTCAAATGACATCACTGATGACATCACTGTTGACATCTCAAATGTCAACACTGATGACATCACGGATGACATCATCCTTGTGAAAGAGTGGCAGACCTCTCACCCTAATATAACCTTTGATACAGACATTCAAAAATAGGAACTAACATTTACTAAAAAATGGAGATACCAATACCAGTTACAACAACCTATTTAGTAATTCCAACATCTACATACATATCCACTCATCCACCAACAGTTCTATATAGTGACTTAAACATGTACTCACTCATCATATGTACTCATACACCTATACATCCTGTTACACATACCGGTACTCATCTATACAGTTACTCACAGACATACTCACACATGCAAATAAACTATCAAATATCCATTTGTTTGCATATATAGCTATACACACACCAATACACTTACTTTTACAGAAACGTACACATACTTACTCTCTTAAACAATCAGTTATAGAAACACATACTTATTTATACAAGAACGTTTTCAATCTGTCACTGTCATATATCCTTACTTATATACATCAGTACTCACATATACTAGTTTAAAACATATGTACCTACTCATAAAGACACTATTGAGGCAGTCATTCAGTTACTAACACACCCATACACACATTCATCCACCCGTACAGTCCTGGACACATGCTGTCTTAAAAACACATGCAAAAAGTGAGTCAGTGATTCATGCAGCTGTGCCCTAAGTAATACCCGGCACCAAATCATACAGACACTCATTCTGATACTCATAAAACCAACTAATAACCCATATAGACACTCATGTAGCTACTCAGCAACCCATGCAGCCACTTATACACAAAGTGAGACACTGATACAGATATTTACATATTTAAACATTACTCGCTAATACATGTATTCACTAAGATACACTTAATAAGTCAGTTATACAATAAAATTTACAAAAAAAACATCCATTTAGACACTTATTTACCCATTTATTCTTCCATCGATCTTTAGATATACATATATAAAAATTTGTATTTTTCAGAAAGACACACATTCAGTGGATGATGTCATTAGTCTTTGCCCTTCGAGGTCCTGATTAGGCCTAGGGGGTCAGGGAGTCTCTACCCTGCCCTCTTTTCACGTTCTCCACTTTGGTTTTTGAGTCACTTCTGCTTCGAGGGTGTGTGCAACGTGCGCGCACCTCGCGATTTTTTTTTTTAAATGGGGGTTTTGCCCTTTGGGGTCCTTCAGGGACCCGCTGAGAAGGCCTAGGGGGTCAGGGAGTCTCTACCCTGCCCCCTTTTCACGTTCTCCACTTTTGTTTTTGAGTCACTTCTGCCTCGAGGGTGCGTGCAACAAGCGAGTAGCTCGCAATTTTAAATAAAAAAAAATGTTTTGCCCTTCAGGGTCCTTCAGGGGCCTAGGGGGCGTAGGGGGTCAGGGAGTCTCTTCCCTGCCTCCTTTTCACATTTTTAACAGTATTTCAGGTAAAACGTCATTCATATGTGACTGCCGCGCAATGTGCGCGCACCCGTGCGTGCATGTATAGTCACGTGACTTGAAAACAACACTTTTGATTGGTTCATAGTAGTTTCTTTTCCAGGATCTTTAAACACCCCACCCACTTCCCTCACTATCTCTTTCACTTTGCTGGTAGAAACATCTGAAAACCATTTTTACAATGGCAGAACAGCAATAACACCAGTCTTATTCAGATAGTGATGTGGAGCAGTAACTTCCTGAAGAAACTAAAAAGAAAAAGACCAAAGACTCTTTCATTTGGAATTTTTTTTCATTTCCAGAAGGGCAAAAAAAAGTAAATGCCCCAAAGGTGACGTCCAACATTTGTGGGTCCGTTCTGTCCAGAGGTGATCCCACCAAGCACTACTCATTCAGCATCCATACAATGATGCAGCATGTAAAGAACGTTCATCCGAAAAATTATGCTCGGACTTCAACCCAGCATTTGAGGGACAATCCTGCAACTGCTGTCCCCAGTACGTCTACATCGGCAGCATCTCCAACAACAACTCTTGACATCCGTCCGGATTTTGCAAACGTCCACATAAGATGCAACTTCTGTCTTGCGATCTTGTGCTATGGAGAGCAGAGTGTAGATTTGATTAAGGCAAAGATTAGGCAGCACACATGCCGGTGCACTTAATTTTTTTCTTTTATTATTTTTGTTCCTGTGAGCAGTTTTTGGTTACTTGTTTTTTATTTTTCTTCTGAAAATTCCCCAAAAAATATAAAATTGTTCAAAAACCCCCAATTTTTTTTTTTTTAAAGTTCTTGTTAGAACTAACTTCACTTCTCAAAGAAGAGCTATATCTCTTATATACTGTCATACTTTTTTTGAATGAATGTGTATACATGAATGACTGAAATGGCTGAGTGAAGGGGAGGAAGGGATTGATGGAATGAGTGGGGAAAGGGTAGTATGATGAGTGAGAAATGGGGAGTGAAAGAGTAAGGGAAATGCAGTAAAGAAAGGAAAGTGAGTGAGGAGGAGTGAGAAAAGGGGAGAAGGGGATGGAGACAGGGAAGGGGAGTAAGAGACGGAGAGGGAGAAGTAGAGCAGGGTAAAGGTAGGGAAAGTAAGAGAAGTGGAGTGACGGTGAGGGAAGGGGTATGAGGATGAGAATAGGGGGTAAGGGAAAGTGAGAGAATGGGAGTGAGGGAGAGAGAAGTGGAGTGAGGGGATGAGGGAGTTAGAAAAGGGGAGTGAGACAAGGGGAGTAAGGAATGGAGTGAGAGAAGGAGAGCGAGGGGGAGCGAGGAAAAGGGAACGGGAAAGTGAAGGGGTGAGAAATACAGACAGGAGGAAGTGGAGTGGGGGAAGGGAAGTGACGGTAAGTGAAGGGCAGTGACAGTTAGGAAAGGGGTATGAGGGAGAAGGAAGAAAATTAAGAGAGAGGGAAGTGGGTGAGGGAGAGAGGAGGAGTGATAGAAAGATAGAGGAAAGAAGATTAAGGGTAAAGGGAAGGGAGAGAGGGAGAGCAAGGAACAGAGAAGGAGTGAAGCAGTTTGAGTGAGTGAGACAGAGGGAGACAGGGAGAGAAACATGGATGAAAAAAAGTGAGGGAAGGAATAAACAAACGGGAGTAAGTGAGATGGAGTGAGGGAGTGAAGAAAGAGGAGTGAAGGAAGGTGAGTGAAGGAAAAGTACTGAGGGTGATTGAAAGGCAGTAACAGTGAGAGAAGGAGTATGAGGGTGACGAAAGGGGAATGAGAGAGAAGGAAGGAGATTAAGAGAGAGGAAAGGGGACTGAGGGAAGTAGGAGTGAAGAAAACAGAAAGAGAAAGACAGTAAGCGTGAGGTAGATAGAGAGTGAGAGAGAAAGAGAGGGAGAGCGAGTGACTGAGAGGGAGTGAGGCAGTTAGACTGAGTGAGACAGAGGAAGAGAGGCAGAGAGAAATGGAGTGAAGGGGAGTGGGGGACTAAACGAATGGGATTTAGCAAAAGTGAATGAGGAAAGGGAAGTAAGGGAAGAGGACTGACGGATGGAGTGAGGGAAAAAGAGTGTGGGGAGTGAGGGAATGGGAGCAGGTGAAAGGGAATGGGAGTGATGCACAGAGAGAAGAATATGAAAAGAGGGAGCAGGAGAAGGTAAGTGAGGATAAGGGAAGGGTACTAATGGTGAGAGAAGGTGTGTAAAGGTACATTAAGGGTAGTAAAGAGAGTGAGGGAAGGAGAGTAAGATGAGCAAAGGAAGTGGAGTAAGACACAAAGTGAAGAAAGGGAAAAAGGGAAAGAGAAGTAATAGAGTGATGAGAAAATATTTTTTGTTTGTTATACTCACCTTATGAGTAATGAAAAGTTAATAATATATTTTTAATAAATATAATATCTGTGGAAGAGAAGAAAAAATGTAGTTATAATATATATTTCACAATACAAAATAATGTGTACAATATGTTATGTATTTTATTTTGCTGTTCTCAGAATAAATTGAATTTCACTGAAAACAGTGAGTTCAATAGTACTCATCATATAACAGCGGGCAAAAAAAGACAATCAATAAGATTGTCTTTAAAAACCCCATTCAACATTTTCATTAAGAATGTAACAATTAGAAAAAAACATATCTTAAATGTCTTTTTCGAACAGCATTTTTTTAAGCAAGTAAGGGATATTTCCATCAATCACAAAGTAACAAAACATTATTACTTCTTTTTTATACACTCTAAATAAAGTAATGTACAAACATATGCTAACAAAATGTACCCGAAATAGTAATTTTTTGTTTCAAATACCATTCCTTATGGCCAAATAGTATGTGTGAAATCCTTAGTTTGGAAGATACTTAATAGTACTCTTAAGCTTCCGTTTCCCAACCTTCTGAATTAAAAGCACCAACATCTTTTGTACCATCTAACAATGGTTATACCTCCACCCGATGCTATTTATCATGTACATAGAACCTTAAACAACTAGCTTGATATCAGTATCTCAACATCATCTGGTATGCCGATCACACTCTGCTCATCCTTTATCTTACCAAGGAGCTGTATACCATTAAAAGAAACCTCAACAAGGAATAAAAAATGTCACCAACATCTCCAACATCTACAACAAACCTAAAACACCTCTGCCTCACTGATGATCAACATCTCCTGTGATAGCCACATCACCCACTATCTGATACACTTACACTACCTCTACGTCAACTACAAGACTTTTTTTAACCTCATCACCCTCATTCACAAAGCACTTTTCAACACCTGACTACCCTTTCTTAACAGCAGTAATTCTCCCAGGCCAATTACTTTCCCTAAAATTTGGGTTGTAAAAACACTAGGTATGAATTTGCTAAGTCATAAGGCAAACGTTGTTTCAAATCAATTGAGTATCATTACAATGAGTCCAGCCTTTTGTACATTTTAAAGAAAGAGGAGCGAGTGACAGGGAAACGGGAGTGAGTGAGGGTGGATTCATGACAATGAGGGATGGAAGGTGAGTGATGGTGAATGTAGGGACGTAAGACAGTGAAGGGAAAATGGGAGTGAGGGTGACAGAGAGGGAGTGAGAATATGAGAGAACAGAAGGAGTGAGAGAAAGAATGAGTAAAGGGGAGTAACTTGAGTGAGGGAAGGGGAACGACTGACAGAGCAAAGGAAGGAAAGAAGGGGAAGAGGAGTGAAGCAAAGGGACTGGGAAAAGGTGAGTGCGTGAGGACAGAAAGAGGAAGGGCAGTTAAGGATGATGAATGAGGATAACTGAGGGAACCGGAGTGAGGGAACACGGGTGAGGGAGGGTGAGTGAAGGTCAGTGAGGTCGAGGAAAGAGGGAGGATAAAGGCAAATGAGCATGAGACATGGGGACTGAGGGAGTGAGGACATAGAGGTAGTGAAGGTAAGAGTGACAGAAAGGGACTGAGTGAGAGAGCAAAGAAAGGTAAGTGAGGGAGTGTGGGTGAGTTATAGGGAGTGAGTGAGACAGAAGAGGAGTGAGAGACTGAAGGGACGGAAAAAGTAAGACTAAGAGAGAGGGACTGAGGGAAGGGGAGTGAGGAAGTGAGGAAGTGAGAGGACAGAGGGAGTGTCATGAGGAGTGAGAGAATTTGAGTAAGGTGAGTAAAGAAAGAAGAATGAGTGAGGGAGCGAAGGAAGGAAAGAGAGGGGAAGGGAAATGAAGATGGGAGACTGAAAGAAGTTGAGTGTGGGAGGGGAGTTAGGGAAAGGGCAGTAAACATGGAAAATGAAAATAACTGAGGGAAGTGGAGTAATGGCAGATTGTGGAATGGGGTAAAGGTTGAAAGTTTTGTCAGTTGGAAAGGGTGCAAAAGTTCAAGCAATATAAAAGTGTGTTTTGTTTTGATTTAATGTGGGAATAAATGTGATCTTTTATTTGTTTGTATATGTGTGTAAATTTAGTGTGTAGATTGACAGGAAAAGTTTGCTATTTGCTATAGGACTTCCAGTCCCCCTAGGACTGCTTAGGGGGTTTACAATGATCCCCAAGTTCAAAATCTTTGATGGCCTTTGTTGAGCCTTTGATGGCCCTGGGGACCACCACCTCCCAGGGCCGGCTCCTGTATTGTTACAGGGTGCTTATCCTTGGGACATTGCTGTTTGCTATGGTAGGGCGAGAGTTATCTTTGAAGTAGGAAAACAGGCTTTTTGTCTGAGAGAGCATAATGTAAGCTGGTCTTTCTGACAAAAAGCAATGCTGGCTTCTGAAGGACGCAGGGAGCCGGCTGGGAACGTGGGAGTTTTGGGGCTTCCCCCACGGTCCTGAAAGATATATTTGAGCTCCGGGGGATGGGGTCCCTGGGGATTGTAAAAAATTTGTGATGCCACTTTTTTTTTTACGCTGTATTTAGTGTACGCGTACCGTGCAAATTCTGAAAGTCATTTCATAAACGTACATAAGCAAGAAAAAATCAATTAGAAATATTTATTTTACAGATTTCTATCAAGTTTATGTGTTTATATGTTGGTTCCTGGCAATGAGACCTTGTCTTTTTATTTGTACTTATAAGTAAGTGCTTATGCATGGTCTAAATTTGTTGAGGAGTAGTGTTTTATACAGTGCTGAACTTTGACCTGTGTTGACAGTTGACTTTTGCATGATCTGTTGGGGGTAGGGTGGATAGTTATGTCAGTTGGAAAGGTTTGAAATGTTAAAGCAATAGAAATGTGTGTTTCGTTTACAATTAATGTGTGAAGGATTTTAATTGGTTGTTTATATGTATGGACGTACGTAAGCAGGAAAAAATATATTAGAAATATTTATTTTACAGATTTCTATCAAGTTTATGTGTTTATATGTTGTTTGCTTGTAATGAGACCTTTTTTTATTGGTACTTATAAGTAAGTGCTTATGCATAGTCTACATTTTTTGAGGAGCTGTGTTTTATACAGTGCTGAACTTTTGACCAGTGTTGACCGTTGACTTTTGCATGATCTGTTGGGGGTAGGGTGGAAAGTTAGGTCAGTTGTTAAGGTTTGACATTTTAAATCAATAGAAATGTGTGTTTCGTTTTCAATTAATGTGTGAAGGATTTTAATGTGTTGTTTATATGTATGTATGTGTAAAAAGAGAGGGAAAATGTTCAATTTCGTGGTTCTGCTGGAAATACTGAGATTCTGTAAAAGAATATCTACTGTGTGTGTGCCATTCTTCTTAATCTACAAATCAATTGGAAAGGTGAGTTGATAAGTTGTATGGGAATGTATGTGGTGCATCTTTGTACATTAAGGAATTATGGGCTTTCCTGCCAATAAAACGGCTAGAATTTTAACACCGATCCTTGATAATATGCCCCATTGTCCTTTGCTAGTATTCCTTTTTTGTTCTTATAGTTGTGCGTCTTTTCACATATTCCTTCTTTTTTCTTTAGAGTATTTCTCTCTATTCTCTGTCCTCTTACACTCTTTTTTTCTTCATATACTCTTCTCTCCTCATATTTCCATTTTTCTGTTCATACTCTCCCTTACCTATTCATACTTTCCACTTTATTCATAGTTCCTTTATGTCGTTGCATTGCAGTTTCTGTTTATACTCCCCTTTTTAGTTATATTTTTCCTTGTTTCATACTCCTTCCTTTCTTGTTGTAAGTACTTTTATTTTCATAGTCCCACATTTGTCCTCATAATCCTCCCTCTGTTCTTATGAGTAATATTATAGAATATATCATATATTTATTTTTGTAATGTTATATCTTTTTTTATAATAGATTCTGTTTATCGATACTGAAAAAACTGTGTCATGCCTACGAAATGTCAAAAGAGGAAACAACGATAGAAAGGTGTTTATTTGAAGAGAAGTCATCCACAAGATTTACATGAAGAACCATGTGTTAACAAAAAAAAAAAAGTGCTGGTAAGAGAAGGAACATTTTTCTGAGGAAAATATTAAAGACTAAGAGTAGTGTGCACAAAGTGAAAAATAGTTTTAGTTTGTCTGCAACGAAAAAGAAAAAGAAGAATAAAGAGAACAATCATGCAAAGTCAAGTGCATAAAAATATTTAGTCATCAATGGAGCGCACACCGCTGCATAAAAATAGTTTATAGTAAATGGAGGAAAAACCAATTTATGGAAATTAGGAAAAAAATGTTTTATAATAGAGTTGTGTTAAATTTAATTAAAGAAATTAAAGGATATAAAAAAATAGCAGCATTTTATAAGAAGAAGAGAGGTATAGAAAATGTAGTTGAGAAAGCGTTCTAATTGAAAACAAAATCGTTTATTTTAATAATCAATAGAATTCGATCACTAGATAAGCCAATCCATTTAATGAAGACCAAAAGTAAGTGTAGAAGAGTAATTAACAGGAGTCATTTTTGTGATTATTTTTTGGGTGAATGGAAACATAGTTCAAGTTCTGAGCCTTTTTTTAATGAAGAAAGTTATCTTCAGAGTAATGATTTGTTGCATGCAGTTGACACTAGTGGTCGTGCTTATGAGGTTAGAAATGGTTGTCCTATTGAGAAAGAGAAAATTGTTCTTAGAAATGCAGAAGAGCTGTTAGCGGATGACATTGTAGGGAGAGGTCCTAAAGCTCCAGTGTACACTTGGAATTGTAGTAGTATTTGTAGTTTACGACAAGAATCTATTGATTTTTGTATGCAATTTCTTACGTAACTATAATAAGAAAAGTGTTAAACAAAAGATTAAGATGTTGCAAGGACTAGACCCTTGCAGAGTGAGAGAAAATACTGGTTTGCCAGGTCATTCTCTGGCTTGTCTTTCTAAAAAATGATGTCAAAATGTTTTCCACCATTTTCGGATGTTAGTAGTACATCATTCTGAAATGAGGAAATTAGTCAGAAGATTGTATTATGCAAAGAGTACAGCTCTACTGTTAAGAAAGTTGAACAGTGCTCTTTTACGTGGGTCAGTATGAGATGTAAAGAACGTTTATGGTTACATTGAGGTTAGGTATTTTGGTTCTGAGGAAGACAGTGCAGAAATTGAGATATTAATAGAAGGAATTGTAGAAGAGAATGTATAACATTGTAGTACAGATAATTTTGAGCAAGAAATTACAAAGTTTAAGGTGATTTTGGGTGAAGGCCAAATTATTGTTGTGTCTGTTGTCGACGAACTCATTATAAAAATCAGACCAGGACTGTTGATTTGTATTTAAAAAGTGAAAAGGAAAATAATAATGAGTGGAAGGATTTTGCAACTTATTTGTTGGTAGAGAATTGTTTTAATTTGGGTTCTGATCTGCGTATTTGTAGGTTTTGTGATACCAAATTGGACAAGAACAAAATGCCTGCTAGAGCTGTGCATAATACACTTGAATTGGTAAATATTCCTTCTGAACTGATGGATTTAAATATGTATGAGTCTATTCTTATTCAATGTGTGCATCCAATTCAGGCTATTATTCGTATGGAACCGAGGCAGGAAAATTGTCTCCTTTTGATTTACAGAGAGGACTAAAGGGAAGAGTTGTATATTTGCCTCTAGATTTAAAGAAAAATATTGAAACAATTGGTGTAGAAAATGGTGAGTATGAACCTTTAGTAATTCTTGTTAATGGCGTTCCTACTAAGAGTAAGAAATTCTGGCAAGAATTATTGGATGTTAGGAAAGTGAAAAAGGCAACGTTGTATCTGGTAAAAAATAATCAATATTACAGAAATGTGCATGTGAGAGAAGAAGAAATAACTGTAGAAGAAGATAGTGATTTGCCATCTGGACAAATTGAAAAAGTGGATGTGTCAAGAACTGAAGAAATCTACGAACACTACCGTGTTCATCCACTGCATTCTGAAGAAGTGATAGGGAATACTATAGAGTTATTGCAAATAAAAAAAAAGCAAAAGCAAGTCCCATTAGTGTATCGGAAAAAAGCTTGGAAGGTCGTTGTTTCCCTCAGTTGTTTCCCACACGAAAAGGTGGACGATATGATGACCGACCTGTGCAGATTCCTGCATCTGAATACCAGACATCAAGATTATATGCAGAAGATCTAAGATTTCGACAATGTATTCCGTATTTGTTTCATCTTTTGTTTGAAAGTGATTTGTCTGGACTTTCTTATGCAGTAAACCTTACATTGAAAACACGTGTACATCTGCAAAATGTTTTGGCAAAGGAATTGATGGATAAAGTTCTGCAGTAAGATAATGTTTTGGAATCTCAGCTGATTAATCTCATGGCATGTCAGCGTGGTATTAATGAGTACTGGTACCGTCATTATGTAGAACTGAAATGTATGCTAAGGAACTTCTACATGCTTCCTTACTCTAAGCTGTGGTGAATATGCTTGGGATGATTTACTTCAATTTCTTCGAGAGGCAATTCCAAATATACTAAATATTGAATACAAGACACCTGGAGAATTGTGCTCTTTGGATCTAGTTAAAGTATGCAGATATTTCAATCATAGATTTGAAGCTATGATGTCTTTTGTCACCAATAAAAAAATCTTCCTCTTGGAGAGGGTCTGGACTTCTTTTGGAGAAAGGAGTATCAAGCAAGAGGTTCTCCTCACATACACATGCTAATATGGATCAAAGATGCTACTAAATTTGGAACAGATACAGATGATACTGTGTTGGCTTGTATTAAAGAATATGCTACATGTGATATACACAAGATAAGGACTTAAGACAACAAGTCTTACGATTCCAAAGCCATCGTTGTGGGAAATACTGTTGTCGAAAGTACAAATCTAAGGACAAATTTCTACACCAAATGCCGTTTTGGATTTCCACGTCCAGTAATATCAAAAGGAAGAGTGAACAGGTTTATGTCATCTTTGCTACATACTATCACAAGAAAGTCTCCAGAAAATACCTACAACTTAAGAAGAAATGAAGAGTCAAAATATATAAATGACTATAACCCAGTCATTTTGTCCATGTGGAATGCTGATATGGATTTTCAATATTTTGCGGACAATTCCATTTCCCTTGATCGATATGTAACATCCTACATAAAAAAAATCAGAAAAGATGGAATTGAAGGAAATGTGGGAATAGATTTTCCATGAGAAGATTCTAAGTAAGAAGTTATATACTTACAGATTGAAGATGTTATCTCATCGAGAAATTGGAGCGTATGAATGCTCGGATCGGTTATCATCTGCAAGTCTATACTACAAATCTAGAAGAATCATTTGGGTGAGTCTAAGCCTTGCTGCAACACATAACCGAGTTCTTAAATGTGTACAAGAAATTGAATATTTAGCTAAAAAAGAGCCAGAAAGTACAGATATTGTGAAAACAAACATGCTGGATACATATTATCCAAATAGAAGTCATCATCTTGAGAACATTTGTCTCTATGAAGTGCTGCAAAACTATATTTTTAAACGGAATATTACAGAAAACTTCAATAATGGTATGTATGCCGTTATTGGTTCGGAAGGATGTCTGGTGAAACAAAGAAAAGGACATTTGATTAATCACCGTAAACTAAGTTGCGAAACACCTGACAAAAGGGAATTTGACTATTTAGCTCTTTTGCAACTTTTCAAGCCATGACGTTTAGAATTGGAATTACTTGGAGATTTCGAGAGCTATGAAGATTCCTTCAATGCAAATAAAGATACTATAGAATGTCCTGTTTTTAGTAATTATGTGAAAATGTTGAATGACGAAATTGAACAAGAAACTAGAATTGCAGCTGAGATTGCTAGAGACAGTTCTCAAGAGAGTCAAACTTCTGCTTCGTTGAGTCAGGACCCACTAGGAGAACCAATTGTTCAAAATGAAGCAGCAACTGCTATGGAAGAGTTGGAAACAGCAATGTATCAAGGTCAAGAAGATGTAACAAACTTAGGAAACTTGGAAGAACAACTAAACCTTGAGCAGAAAGAAATATATTAGCAAGTGAGAGAACAGATAGACCATGGATTAATTCATGAGAAGAAAGAGTACTCTTGCTCAACATTTGATTCTATCCAAATGTATTTGAGTGGACAAGCTGTAACAGAAAAAAGTTTTTTAATTAAAGTAATCACAACTTTTCTACAGAAAACAACTGAGTCACATTTGTCTTGTGTTGTCACTACTCCAACTGGATTAGAAGCCCACAATATTAAAGGAATGACTTTACATTGTTTATTAATGCTGCCAGTAGAGCATGAAAACAAATTAGAATACAACACGCTATCTGGAGAAGCTTCTTGCGAAGTTTCAAGAGTCTTGAGGAAAAAGAAACTTCTCATTATTGATGAGGTGAGCATGGTATCAAATGTAATGCTTGCTTTTGTTCATTTAAGAATGCAGCAAATTCAGAGTATGACGTATTAGTCAGAGGAAAACACGTCATAGTTTTTGGAGATCTTCTACAACTTACTCCTGTAAAAGGACAACAAGTGTTTAAAACACTGTCGCATGAAGATACCAGAAAGTCTTTGGGGAGCATTGGAAATGTAAACATTTGGTCATATTTTGAGTATAAGGAACCTATTAAAAAAATGGGACAGGCAAATGATGCTGATTATGGAACTATTCTTCAAGATATAAGATTTGGAAAAGTGACTGAACATGGCAAAAAAGTTTTACAGTGACGATTACTTTTCAATTTGTTTTCAAATGAAAATATTGTCCCAGAGAAAATATACATGAGAATTGCAGAAAACAAATCTGTAATCTGCTTAATGCCAACACTACGTGAATGTTCTATATTCAATGAAGAAATGTTAAAGTTGGAAAATGAAGAAATTATAAAATTGGAAGCTACTGATAAAATAGAACATGAAGAATCACAATGATTTTGACTGAAAAGTTGCAGAGGAAATTGGATTCTTTAGAGAAATCGATAAGTAAAGTCAAAAGTTTTTATTTGTTTTGGTACTCAACTGAGGACCACAAATGTTATATAAAACAATTTACAAGGAGAAAATGCATTACAAATTAATACAGTGTTAAAAAGGATTTTAAAAATGTATAGAAGTTATAACATACAAATTCATTTGGTGGGTGTTTACATACCAATAATAGTTCCTTTACTGTTGAAATTCTACATTTGCAGTATATGGGCTCTAGATATCTTGACCGTGCTGTTACTACATTAGGGCTAGGGCATGCAAATAGGAGGTGCTCAATGTTCTGGTCACCCCCTTGACAAAGAGTACATAATGGGGATCCACCAGGTGACCATCTTGATGTAAAGGTTAACACTGGTAGGATACCTAATCGCAACATTGTAATTGCCCTCCTTGCACCATGTGTAAGGGAAAACCCTATGTATGGCTGTCCCTGCTTGTACTCCAATGATTCAACGAAGAGTTTATAAGTAGATAATTTGTTACAGTGTGCGAAGTCAAGTTCAAAACTCAGTTTAGGGGTAAAACATTTTAAAAAATGTTTCAATTGCAAGGTTGACCAGGTGAGCAAAATATCCGTACTGATTTTGGCAATTTGGAATACCACAGTCATATTCCTAAAGAATGTTTGCTTTGAAGCATCTAGTTCAAAAGTCTCGATTTTAAGCAGGGAACGTAGTGTTTCTTCTTTTGCGTGAAGGAGATTATAGGCCCACCTGATAACATTAGCAACAGCTATAGCATAGGAACTTGTAAGTGAGAATTCTAGTCTTAGAGCTTGGACCGGTGTGGATTCTGAGACCTTCAAGATTTTTTTCAGGATTTTCCCATCTTTTAGGTCCATATAAGCCCACTGTTTTATAGGGATGTGCTCCATAGCGTAAGATAAAACAGGGGGGATTTTTACTCTGTATATTTTTAGCAGTGAAGAGAAATGCCTGTTCCCTGTAGCAGAGTAGAGTCTGGAGAGGGCTCCGGCATGTAGTTCTGATTTCCTTTTTAAATTACTTATCTGCTTTTTATTTTTTAGATTCTTTGAGAAGATCCTACCGAGATAGGTGTATTCATCAACTTCTTCTACTTTTTCTCCGCCGAGCCTCCAACAATACTTAGCACTTTGTTTCCTGCCAGAGAAGGAAACAACTTTTGTTTTCGTTAAATTGGGAATTAGGAAATTGTCCTTTGAATATGTATGTAAAATATCTAGGAGCTTTTGTAAACCAAAGGGCGTAAGGTCCAACATCACAATGTCGTCAGCGTAAAGCAGGGCGTGTATACTTTGTGCAGCGATCTTTGGAGGCAGACTTGAACCTTGTTGTAGTTGATATGGCAGGTCACTGAGATATAATGAGAATAGTATCGGAGCTAGGAGGCACCCTTGTTTGAGTCCATTAGCCGTTTTAATAATTTTAGTCAATCCTTTTTCACACCCCATTTGAACTTTACACCATGTATTGGTATGGAGATTAATTATGATCTGCCGCAGTTGTTCCGGTATTCCTAGTCTCCTTAGTTTGTTCCATAAAGTTGGTCTGACGACACGATCGAAAGCGGTAGAGTATTATATTTGTCAAAGATGGTCTGGAGAATTGAAATATCGTCAATGACAGAATGATTAGGTCTAAAACCTGCTTGAAACTTGGGTATTAAACCCAGCGAAAAAGCCCAGTCTTTTAGTCGATCCAGTACCTCTGCAGCAAAGATTTTCCCTGTAGCATCCATCAGTGCTATTTGGTGATAGCTGCCGGCTATATTTTTGTTCCCCTTTTTATAAATAGGGATAATGATGCTCCCTTGCCATGACTTTGGTATTTTCCTAGTTTTAAAGATGTAATTAAAGAGGGGTGATAGCATCTGACTCCACTCCTTGGGGTCTGCTTGCAGGACCTTGATGGGTATTTGGTCAGGGCCTGAGGCACCAGTGCTTTTTGCTTTTCGAATATGCATTGCTATAGAGAATGCTGAGGTGTTTATAATCGGGGAATTATTCTTTTCCATGGTGTTATCAGCGTCCTTTTCATCAGGGTTGGTTGGATTTGCCTTATATAGTTCACTCAAGTAAATTTCCCAGTCATAAGGTGCGACCGGAATAGCTTGAAGTTTCTTTTTTGTTCCAGTTATTTTAGCAATTAGGGACCAATATTCTCTCTGATTATATTTTTTTGCGGCTAGTTGGATATCAACCCAATTACGGTCTTGCAACGTTCTTTAGTGGCTGTGCTTCTCTCTTCTTAATTGATTTTTTAACTTATTAATTTCTGCCTGAGTTGATGGAGAATAATTCAAGTATTGAGCTCGTGTGAGTTTATTGAGTATTTTTGCAGTAGGTGTATTCCAGTTTTCATTTTTGTTGTTCTTCTTATTATTCACTGATGAAACCTGTTGTAACTTATCTAGAAGAGCACATTTAAGTTTGTTAACTATGTATTCAAAATTTGTTATTGGATCATCTGAATATGTTTTTGTTAGAAGTTGAGTATGTGTAATCAGAGCGGTTATATTGTCCAAGGTTGATGAATTCCAAAAAATCCGCTTATGATCAGCTTTTACCAGGATAGTGCTATTATAGAATATAATCTGGCTTGTAGAGGAATGGTTGGCCATCCAATGAGTGGGTAGATGTAATAGTGCGTGATCACTCTCATCGATAAAGTTGGAATGCAAATACGTAACTGTCTCCAATAATTCCATGCCACAGATGATGTAGTCGATAATTGAGAAGGTTCCATTTCCTCGTCTAGTATACGATGCCGGTATATCTCCTTCTACATTGCCATTCAAGATTGTCCCATTTAGATTTGGAAGTAATGATAATAGCAATTTACCTCTTTTATCTGAGTTTATTCCTTTGGGAAATTTTGGAATGGATATTTCCAGTGATTCTTCTTTATATAGGTTTACCCACTTTCTAATTTCACAGTTAGAGATTTTTCCATTAAGATCGCCAATGATTATATATGACAGATATAATCGATCTTCTATTATCTGAGAGATTGTTTCCATAATATCCGCAAATAGGGCGTCTTGGTTAGTGCCAGGTGGGGCATATACATTAAAGAGCAGGATTTCCTTTGGTGGGGCTGTAATGTGTGTTTTTAATGATACCTTAATGCATTGAAGATTATCGGAATTGGTCTCGACGATATTTTGAGCCCATAAATATTCCTCCCTGAGTAGGATTGCCAGTCCACCCTGTGCATGGCCCCGATTAGTTGCTTTTGCAGGAATATCATAAACATAGTAGCCTTTATGGAAGAAAGATTTTGTTGCCCAGGTTTCCTGTAGAATCAGGATGTCAAGTTGATTTATGGTAGCTTCAATCATTTTATTCTTAGTTTTTCCAGCCATATTCCACGAGGTAATCTTCAAGCCTTTGTTAAACAGTAAGTTGTTGGCAGTTATTGATTTTGTTACTGTTTAGTATCTCCGAAACCCAAGCCCAAGACTTTATAGTTTTTTTGACCTCCTTTACTTCTAAGTCTTTGCACCAGACTACCCTTTCACCATTGTTCACATGGATTTTCAGGGTATCCTTCCCTGAATGAATCGATCTTGAATCTTCTGATACAAGAGTATTTTTGTAATGATTTTTGGATTGCATGCTCAAATTTGGCCCAAAAGGACCATTGGACCTTTTATTAGATTTATTTTCCTCTGGTTCAGATATTTCAATTACGTCATAGCCGCATTTATGAAGTATCTCCTTTTCACTAGGAATAATCCCAGGGAGAACTGATGACCAAAAGGATACCATCGCTATTTTATTATTTTCTTTTAGGGAAGATCACCAGGTCTATTTCTTTGCTGGTCAAAGATTGTAGAGGCAGTATTTGTTGGAGAATATTGATTATCCTTCCTCGATTGAGTGGCACGTTATCGATTGGAAAAAGTTCTTCAAATTGTAAAATTTTGGATGGTTTTGCTTCCCCACGTAAGGATTTCTTATCATCATCTTCTCCTATTCCTTTATTTCTATGCCCTATTTCTGAAAATGATATGGGCGGAAGGTATTCGTCAGCTCTTGGATTCAATGATTGTACTTTCTGTATGATTTTTCTGTCACTGGTTGCCTCTTTTTTGATGATATTAAGGTTTGGAATTTCCTCTTGTCTCTCACAAATGTTTCGAGGTGTGATAGGTTTTTGAAATTTGAGCTTACGGGTTTTCTTTTTATTAATTCTTCTTATCGGTTTTCTTTTCCTTTTTTTCCTTCCTTCTTCCTGGATTTCTGTTATTTTAGAGGTTATTTCTCCTTGATCAACATCAGGTATGTGTTTAGTGCTGTTTTCCTGGTCACCCTTGTCACAAACAGTTTTATACGAATCCGTTTTTTTGGTAGGGTTTGAAAAAATAGAGTACTGTTTAACAACTGTTGGGGGTTCTTCTCTGAAGAGTTTCTTTAGGGAGTATATGGTGGAATCCTTATGGATTTCCAGATTTTCCTTTATTTGTTTTCCTATTTTTTCTATTTTTGATGTTTGAGTACTAGAGTCACGTTTTGTTTGTATCTGTATACTTTTTTTTATTTTAATTGGGTTATTCTTTTGCAATTGCATCATATCAGATGTTTGTTGTTTTTTCATTGCTTCGGCGGATTCTTTTTTCTTTTTCTCCTCTACTAAAAACGTTAGTATACCAATTTGTACGTCTAAAGTTTGATCCGAATTTTCCAGAATATGTCCTAGAAAAGAAAGGACCGATTCCAAGATTTCCTGTAGAGAAAAAAGAGCCTTTGACATTGGGTTTACGGAGTTAGTGTTATTAATATTTTTAGGAAAGAAAGGGTCCAGAGAGGAATCAAGTACGAGATCTTGTTCTAATGTTTTTTTCGAAGAACTGTTGGATAATTTGTCTAGGTTTAACTGTGCTTCTGAATTATTGTCCACTAACTTCAAGTTGATTCCATGAGGATCATCGATACGATCTAGGCTCCCTGACCGTTTTATTGGAGTTGAGGATGTTAAATGAATCGCATCATGGTCCAGGGATTGTAATTCCTGTGATGAGCAGATTGTCTTTTGATAAAGTTCAAGATCAAGCTCACTTACATTATGGGTAGGTTGTTGGTTCAAAGAATAAGGCATTTTTTCCTCCATATTTTCAAAAGGATCCAGATTGTTTTCTATTTCCGGAATATGGGTAGATAATTCCCTTTTTGATGATAAGGCAGAAAAGTAATTACTAATTGCCGGGGTCCTAGTTATCCGGCCATGTTTTACTGCTTTGTCAGAGGATTTCCTGACTGCTTCCTCAGTGCCCATTCGCTTCATAAATATTGTACGAGATCTTAATTTTTTGAATCCCATTAGACTTTCCTGGAATAGGCCTGATAGTTGTAAATAATAGTGCTTTCTCCAGTGAATTATATGTGATTGTTATTGGGACTTCAGCACAAATCACCGTGTCCCTTTGCGTCAGTCTCAGTATCTTTGTTGTTACACCTACCACACTGGCAATCGGATATATTACTTATCACAAAGTTGCCCAGTACATGAAAAGTGTGGATATGGATGTTAATAGGGTGGCCCGTCCCGTCCTTGTACGTCCCCGGATGGCCACAGACGGCCCGCCCTTTGCCCGGGCTTCTCCCGGTCGCTCCCGCGCAGCGGGGCAAGTGCAATATATTTATAGAGATTAGGAAAGGGGGAGGAGCCTGTAGGGAGAGCTGCCCAGGTGTGTACGATCAGGGCGGGCGGGAGCTCCTGGGACTGGTAGTCCTGCGCCTCCGCTCGCTCACTCGCAGCCCTGCAGGTTCAGTTGGCAAGTATCCCCTTTAGTGGCAAATGGTTGTAGGAACTGCCCAGACGATGCGGGACCCGCGAGGCGGGTACCGCAAGTTGCTAAATGAAGGCGGGTGGAAGAAAGAAACAAATTCAGCTGCTGCTGCGAGGCTCCTGCCCGAGATTCAAGCACAAGGTTTCCACAAAAAGTGTTCCAGCGTAGCTCCGACTGAGCTGCCTTTTCAGTGATCCAAGGGGGAGGAGCCTGCAGGGAGAGCTGCCCAGGTGTGTACGATCAGGGCGGGCGGGCGCTCCTGGGACTGGTAGTCCTGCGCCTCCGCTCGCTCGCTCGCAGCCCTGCAGGTTCAGTTGGCAAGTATCCCCTTTAGTGGCAAATGGTTGTAGGAACTGCCCAGACGACGCGGGACCCGCGAGGCGGGTACCGCGAGTTGCTAAATGAAGGCGGGTGGAAGAAAGAAACAAATTCAGCTGCTGCTGCGAGGCTCCTGCCCGAGATTCAAGCACAAGGTTTCCACAAAAAGTTTCCCCACTCGATAAGTAAAACTGCTGGTTTATAAAAGAATTTGTATGCATGTGTATATTGTAGGTTAATTTTACAACGTAATTTGAATGTGGAAAACGGTTTAGTAAATGGAGCAATGGGTAAAATTGTTGATTTTGTTCATCTCGGTTTTTGCTTGTAAAAGATTTGTATGTACGCAGAAAACATTTTCCTGTTTGTTTGGCATATGCAGTGACCATTCATAAATCTCAAGGTTTAAGTGTAGATAGTGCTTTAGTGAATATTGGAAGTACTGTGTTTAAATAGGGTATGGCATATGTTGCTTTGTCTCGAGTCAGAACTTTATCTGGATTGCACTTTTGTGACTATATCGAACATGACCGTAGCTAGAAATTGTCTTGCTGCTCTGCGCGTTGCACTTTATTTATTGCTCATTTGCACAGTGAAACCTAATGTGAATTTATTTGCACTATGTACTAATTGAGGTTTCTTTTGTTGAATATGGTTCCCCTCATTACAAACTTTTGTATGTTATTGCAAATGCCATTTGTCTGTCCACTATGCTTTTTTATACAAGGAAAACACTGTGCCTTGTTTCTAAGGTCAGTGGTGCACTGTATTCACTGCTTACACTTTAAAAAACATCAGAATTAAGGGACGCATCATGTGACCAAGCTCCCTAAAGGAGTGTCAAGGAGGGCACTTGCCTGTGACATTTATGCTGAATAAAATGTCTTTGCTGCTTTGAACCATCTTATCGTGTGGAGGTTGTAATTATTCTTCAGGAAGCAAGAGGTCCGTGCCTGCGAGTTGCTGTTCCCTGACGGGGACGTGCAGGAACTGTTTCGATATATATTGGCGTTTGTGGACGGAATTGGCTGAAATTTTCAGGAAAATGGCACATTTTGTTTCTGAGCAGCCCCTGAAAATTGGGGGGGGGTTCGTCCAGGGGGGGTCGAGAAAAAAGGGGGGTCCCAAAACGTGTTTTTAACATTGAGTTTTCCATAGGGCGGTTGGCCTCACTTTTAGCCCGATGATTTTGATGATGCAAATTGTGTGAAAGAGTATAATATGTTAAGAAGAGAATATGCACCCAATTTAGGTCAATATCCAGTATTTGAAAAGCGTGTGGTAGGTAGAAAAAGAAGATTTGAGAATATCTGTAGTGAAACTGTAGAGGAAAAAAAAAACAAGATGAAGTTGCACCTGCAAGCAAAAAGAAAAAGGACAGTTTTAAAGAGAATGTTGGTTATCGTTTTGAAAATAGTTGTGGTGTCAACTGCTATGCTAATGTAGTTGCTAATGTTTTTGTTCTTGAACGTTTGCAACTGCAAATTGTTGAAAATCGGGACAAAATATTCTGTTCCTTGTTGTATTCTGTTTATGAGAAATGTAGTAGTGATAAAAGTAAAATTCAAAGTGTTCCTGATATTCGAAATGTTTTGGACATATGTTCTGGTTCTAGTCAATTTACGCAGAATATTCAGCAAGATTGTCAGGAATTTTTTATGTTTATGCTTTGTGTACTGGAAGATGAAGGTTTAGATATTGAAAACCTGTTTGGCCTTTCTTTTAAATGGCATCATGACTGTCCAAATTGCTTGTTGACATGTAGCACTGACATAGACACTGGGAGTTACATATATTTGACTTTACCTGACTGTGAATCAGTGTCTTTTAACAATCTAACTAGAGGAGCATGCCAACACATGGAGTGTAGCCAATGTAAATCAGAAATGTCATCAACATTATTTTTACAAAGATATGGACAGTATGTAATTTTAATGCTGCAACGTTGTAGAGCTGATGGAAGAAAATTGGAAACATTAATTAAAAATGTTGTAGCAGGTCAAGTTTCAATATCAGGAAGAACTTTTGTAGCCGTTGCAATTATTTTTCATGATGGACTTTCTACAACATCTGGACATTACACTGTTTATTTACAATGTCTGAAAGGTTGGATACCTTGTAATGATAGTCAATTTGTTTTTAAGCAACGTTTGCTTAAAGAGTTACCAAATTCTTACCTACTATTTTTAAAGCAAACATTTTAAGATAAAAATTTGGCCTTTCAGGATTACTGCTGTTAAGGTAGATTAGTCTGGTGTTGTAGAGTATTTTGTAAGTGAGGGTGAGGAGCTTGAAGGTGATCCTCTTGTTGCTATTGAGGCAGTGTAGGTTTATCAGGTGGTGGGTGATGTGGCTGCTGCAGGGGACATTGATAATCACTCAGGTGGAGGTCTTTTGGATTTGTTCTAGTTGTTGGAGGTTTTTGGCTGGAATTCCTGTGTAGAGTGTTTTGCCACAGTGTAGTCTGCGCCTGATGAGGGACAGTGTCACTGTTCTTCTTTTGGTTAGGATCCACTTGTAATTGTTGCGGAGCATGTAAAGGGTGTTATAGTAGTACGAGGAGACAGTGTAGACTTGCTTACACATGGAGAGGGAGGAGTTGAGGATGAATCCTAGGTTGTGGACATGTTTGGTAGGTGTTGGTACTGTCCACAGTGTAGTCAGCTAGCAGGAGTCGCCTGAGGCTGAGGGGGCGGCTCTTAGGATGAGTACTTTCTTTTTGTGCATGTTCATGTTTAGGTAGCTGCTCTTTATGTAGTTGGTGAAGTTCTTCATTGTGTCGTGGAGGTTGCTTTTGGTGGTATGTGGATTCTTGGTGAGGAAGAGGACGAGCTGGGTGTTGTTGGCATAGGAGATGTTGTTGAGGTTGTGATGGTTGGCTACTTGTGTGAGGGTGGCCATGTTGATATTGAATAGCGTCGGGTTGAGGTATGAGCACTGGGGGATGGATCAAATTATGTCGGTGGTTTTGGATCAGAAGGCTGGGAGGCAGACGCTCAGGATTACTATTGAACAACTTTCAAACTAAGAATTTGACGCATAATATTTGGCCATGTGGAAGAGTACGTGAAACCCTAAAGGACTTGTTGTATATTTTGTCAGCATATATTTGTAAGTAACATTATTTACAGTGTATGAAAATTAAGCATAATGTTTTGTTATGTTATGATTGTTTGAGATGTGTCATATTTACGTAAGAAATTGTTCTTAGAAAAAAACATTTAAGATATATTTTATTTCTATTTTTTAAATTGTTATTGAAAATGTTGATTGCGTGATGAGTACTATTGAACTCACTGTTTCTAGTGAAATTCAATATATTCTGAGAACAGCAAAAAAGGAAAATGTAATACTTTAAAAATTATTTTGTGTTGTAAAAGATATAATGTAACTGTATTTTTTTATCTTCAACTGATGGTAATTTTATAATACATACTTTTTTTATTATTTATTATGGTTAAGGTTAGTGCAAGTAACTGTTAAAAATGGTCGATGGAATGTGCTTCAACCGAGCTGAAGTAACAAAATATGGATGGAGAAGTGTGTAAAGATGGTTTGTATCTTTCAAAGATATTTCAAAGAATTATATACTGAGTGTACCTGTCAGAACCCCTAAGTAATCATTGAATATGATAATGACTTATCTAAACCCTAGCTGGCGCAGGAGAGATGCAGAATCAGCAAAGAAACATACTTGGACTGCTTTAGTGTAACAGAGGAATTCTAGGATGGCCGCCTGAGGAAAGATGCGGTGGCTGTCTAGTTGTTTACTATACACCTGTGGGGAATCCTTGGTGAGGCGCGCGCTCCCTAACAAGTGCGCACATCCCCTAAGACGTTCCCGAGTTCAGACCCATTTTCAATTGCTCCATTGATATTCCAGAAGAGAAAGCACAAATATTTCTTAGAGAGTTAAAGAAGGTTACCGGTTAAACTTACCTTAGTTATAGTGCCCGCAACTAGACTTCAGCTTCCGAGTTGGAAGAAGCCCGCAAATTGCATAGCGGTTGATTTTTCCGTTGCGGCTCCTTCAGGGCAGACGAACTCAGAAGTGTCCAGCACCTGAAGAGCAGAGAGAACAAGAATCCTAAGTGAAACCTCATAGTTGACAAAGGTATATTCTTGGAAAATAATCGTATGACAAGTTACTGTGTGACTAAACTTACCTGACATTATAGACAATATTGAATGTACTCAGTCAATGTATTTTCACTAACCTAAAACAAGAAACGATAACATTCGTGATAAGCAAGGTCTTAATGGAAAAGAACACATTGAGTAAGGAATACCAGAAAGACTGGTCAATTAAGAAGGAGCATTAGTGAAAAACACAAGCTATTCAAGGATTGACAGAATAGATGGCAAGCAACTGCATAAAGAAAGGTTGGTAGAAGAATACAAGTAAATTAATAATATAAAAATTAGACAATAAACTGAGAGGCCTAGGTTAATGAATGTTATGTAATTATAGGTTATCAGCAGTGAGAAAATAAAGGACCACAAGCTAGGTTGCAGAAAAATACTAGAGGAGAGGCTAGTTCGAAAGACCAAGGAGTAGGTAATTACTAGTGTTTTTCTAAGTTATAGATAAGGAATAGAGATAGAGTAGGGTAGGTTATTAAATAATTCTTCTTTGTTAGTTTCCGTTATGTATCCATGTGAAGGGATTGTCTGTGAATAAAACAAGACAGCCAGAGAAAAGGTGCCAAGGAGGAAATGCATAGGCCGCGAGCTAGTCTCTTCTTCTTTATTATTTTTTCCCATGTCCCTTCTCCCATGTTTTTTTTTTAGAGATTAGATTAAAAAGTTTGGTATCTGGAGGATCCTGGAGGGGGTGTTGGGAAATAGCGTCATCTGTTCCTGTGCAAGTATTCGGTAAACGTTTCTGGGCTTACTGTTCCTGACAGTACCAGTGTTCTATACCTGTTGTTGTGAGTATTTTCGGCTTATATAAGGAATTACTGCTTCCTAATTATGTTAAAAGGTAAGTACTGGATAGGTTTTTAAGGGTTTATGTGTGTGAAAACACAAGAAGTATTCAAAAAGTAGTGTGATAATGATATCTAAATTAACACAGATACACAATGTTATTCTGGACAATCAATAGTATCTCTTGTATTTTACCAAAACACATTTACTATTTTGGAATGGGTAAGGTGAATAGACATATTCTACATGTTTTAGTACTGTATTTTACTATAACAGCCTGGGTCTTTTCCTATAGTCGTAAGGAGTGACTGGTTTCAAAATTTAAGAAAAGGTAAGAACAGGATATCCTTATAAGTAAATATATTTATATAACTTTGTAAAGTAGTAAAACTCCACTAAAGGAATGTTATTAGATAATGGTATTTATATAATATTTGTTGTAGGCAAAAATAGGTGAAAACGCTAGTTTTGTATTATATATTACGAAAAGTGATGAAATTAACTGTTTATATTTTTATACAAGGAGAAAGAACATAAAGGAAAAATTATGGAAAGAGAACAGCCTCATACTGAGGAGATTTTGGATATTACCATGAGTGTAATTGAAGAACTAATCGTATCAGTCACAGGCAATGAGAGTCAAGAAGGGGAAATTAGTGCTGCAGACATGAGCTATGATTTCGAAGATGAATGAATCAATCAATCAATCATGACGTTTGTATAGCGCACTACTCACCCGGAAGGGTTTCAAGGCGCTTGGGGGGAAGGGTCAGCTACTGCTCGAACAACCAGGTCTTGAGTTGTCTCCTGAAGGCGAGATGGTCCTGGGTCAGCCGAAGGTAAATGGGGAGGGAGTTCCATGTCTTGGCCGCCAGGTAGGAGAAGGATCTGCCTCCGGCGGTGACTCTTCGGATGCGTGTTACGGCAGTGAGGGCGAGGCTAGTAGAGCGTAGCTGGCGGGTGGGCGTGTAGAAGGTCAGATGGTCGTTGATGTACTTGGGGCCCAGGTCGTGGAGAGACTTGTGTGCGTGGGTGAGGAGCCGGAACGTGATCCTCTTGTTGACGGGGAGCCAGTGCATGTCCCCTAGGTGGCCGGAGATGTGGCTGCGTCGCGGGATGTCCAGGATGAGTCAGGCGGAGGCGTTCTGGATGCGTTGGAGTCTTTTCTGTAGCTTGGCTGTGGTTCCGGCGTAGAGGGTGTTTCCGTAGTCTAGTCGGCTGGTGACGAGTGCCTGGGTGACCGTCTTCCTGGTTTCGGTCGGGATCCATCGGAAGATCTTGCGAAGCATGCGTAGGGTGTGAAAGCATGATGAGGAGACGGCGTGACTTGTCTGGTCATCGAGAGTGAGGAGTCCAGGATGAAGCCCAGGTTGCGTGCATGGTCTGTCGGCTTGGGAGTGGTGCCCAGGGTGGGGGGCCACCAGGAATCGTCCCAGGCGGAGGGCGATGGTCCCAGGATGAGGACTTCCTTCTTGTCTGAGTACAGTTTCAGGCGGCTGTTCTTCATCCACTCGGCGACGTCTTTCATCCCTTCGTGTAGGCTGGTTCTGGCGGTGTCTGGGTCTCTGGTGAGGGAGAGTATCAGCTGGGTGTCATCGGCGTAGGAGATGATGTTGAGGTTGTGTTGGCGTGCGATGGCTGCAAGAGGTCTCATGTAGACGTTGAAGAGGGTGGGGCTGAGTGATGATCCTTGCGGAACGCCGCAGATGATTTTGGTGGCCTCGGATCGGAACGGTGGGATGCGGACTCTCTGTGTTCTTCTGGCGGGAAACGAGATGATCCACTCCAGTGCCTTCTCTTGGATGCCGATGTTGCTGAGGCGTTGAACTAGGGTGCGGTGGCAGACAGTGTCGAACGCTGCAGAGAGGTCCAGGAGGATGAGTGCCGCTGTTTCCCCGTTGGCGAGCAGGGCTCGGATGTCGTCGGTGGCTGCGATGAGGGCGGTCTCGGTGCTGTGGTTGGCTCTGAAACCGGACTGCGAGGGGTCGAGGGATCCGTTCGTCTCGAGAAAGGCGGCAAGCTGTCTGTTGACGATCTTCTCGATGACTTTAGCAGGAAAAGGGAGGAGCAAGATGGGGCGGAAGTTTATGAGGTCGGTGGGGTCCGCTGTTGGTTTCTTCAGTAGGGCGCTGAGCTCGGCATGCTTCCAGCTCTCCGGGAAGGTGGCGGTGTTGAAGGAGGTGTTGATGATGTTCCGGAGTTGGGGTGCGATGGTGGAGTCAGCCTTGTTGAAGACGTGGTGGGGGCAGGGGTCGGTTGGAGATCCGGAGTGGATGGTGTTCATCGTGCGGGTTGTGTCATCGGTGGTCACCGTGGTCCAGGTGCGGAGGGTGGTGGTGGGGGGCGTTGGTTCGACGGTTGGGTGCGTGGATGGTGCGCCGAAGCTGTTGTGGATGTCGGCGATCTTGCGGTGGAAGAACGAGGCGAGGGAGTCGCAGAGATCTTGTGACAGAGTGATGTCGTTATTGCCGGTGCTTGGGTTGGAGAACTCCTTGATGATGCTGAAGAGTTCCTTACTGTCGTGGGTGTTGTTGTTCAGTCGTTCCTTCAGTGATTTCTTCTTGGTGGTGCGGATAAGCTGGTGGTGCTTGCGGGTGGCGTGCTTGAGGGCGGTCATGTTGTCAGTGGTCCGGTCGAGGAGCCAGGTTTTCTCGAGGGTGCGGCACGTCTTCTTGGAGTCCTTGAGTTCGTCGGTGAACCAGGATGCCTTCTGCCTTCTTGCTTCTGGGTCTGCTGGGAGGGTTCTTCAGTGGTGCGAGGTCGTCGGCGCAGGTGGTCAGCCACTGCGTGAAGTTGCGGGCTGCTTCGTTGGGGTCCGTTGTGCAGGCGGGTGGGCTCTGGCTGAGGGAGGTGGTGAGCTGGTCGGCGGTGATCTTGCTCTAGCTTCTGTGGGGAACATGTTGCGGGTCGTGGTGGGTCGTGGTTCTTCTGAAGCTGAAGTGGACGCAGCTGTGGTCGGTCCAGTGGAGTCCAGTGGAGTGGCTGAAGGTGATGTGCCTGCTGGATGAGAAGACGGGATCAAGCGGGTGGCCGGCATAGTGGGTGGGGCTGTTGACCAGTTGCTTGAGTCCGAAAGCTTTGATGTAGATTTTCTTGAAGCATTAAATTATGTTGAAATTTTAGAACTAATTAATTCCAAAACTGGTAACGAGGGAAGTGAGCTGTATGAAATACCTTATGAACTTGTTTTGGAGGTCTGTTAAATTATGAGATGTTACAAGAATACATTTATTGTTTAAAAATAATAAAGATTTAAGCACTATCTACTAATATATTAATTGTACTAAAAGTGAAGCACTTATAGATTCAGTTATACATTCTTTAAATGTTTGTATTTATTTAAAATATGCAAAGTGGGTCTTAGGGTATGCATTGCTTAAAATCCCTATGGAGTATACATGCAGTCTTGTAGGCACCTGCAAACTTGTGTTTTATACCTTCAATTCCCCAGTCTGTATCCTTAGGCTTCCACCAAACACTCTGGCTCTGCCGTTTTAGTATTGTAGTGAGCCAGTCAGCAGTATGTTCTTTTCCATTGTACCTTGTTAAAACTGAAGCTGTAATAAATTTAGTGAGGAACTTTCTTTGCTGAACTGTAATGATCCACTCGCTATCTAGATATTCTTGGATTAAAACAGGCCTTAGCTCATAGACTGTTTCAAACCCCTATAGACTGTGCATGCACTGTTCTACACACCAGCAAACTTATGTTTTATACCTTCAATTCCTCAATGTGTATCCTTACACTTCCAGCAAACACTATCATACTACTGTTTCAGTATTGTAGTGAACCATATAGTAGAATGTGTTTATCTATACATTGTTGTAAAAGTAAAGCTGCTATGCATTCAGCCACAGACTCTGCTTGCAGAATTGTAATAATTCAGTAGGTACGTAAGTACTCTTGGTGCAAAGTGGGCCTTAGTGCATGGACTGCTTGAATCTTCTATAGACTATGCATGCATTGTTCTATGCATGTGCAAATTTACATTTTATATGTTCATTTCCCCAGTTTTTATCCTTAAACTTGCACGAAATACTCTGTCATTCCTGTTATAGTTTTGTAGTGAGTCAATAATCAGTGTGTAGTAATCCATTCACTACATTCAAACAGTATTCAGCAGATGTACAATAAATGGTACATCCCCAGAGATATGCCAGTTATTGTGCACTGTGACATCAACACCATGGATGCGCTGTATTTACAATGTGGTGTATTATGAGGCAAAAACGGTACAGATATGTGATGTATTTGTGTTGTGAAGGTGGCACATTGCTTGACTTGCGTTGGAAACATAATGAACCTCCAGCAATGTTCTTGGGGCCATATGCCTACAATGCTGTGTCAATCCTTACACCTGTTTCAAGCAGATGCAGGGTTCTGATGCAGCATAAGCATAAAAGTGACTGAATGAAATCTTATAGATTTCACTTAGTCACTTTTAGGAGGCGTTCCTGCACCAGAAGACCTCCACACACCCCCCCCCCCTGTGCAGGAAAGCATCCTTCTGGCGCAGGGCTTTACAATGTGATGCAACTTCCACATGCATGTCATTGTGAATACCACACACTATGGCACATCTTTAGCACGACTGCTGCATCACAAAAGTGATGCAACAGATGTGTAAAAGAGGCACAAGGGCGTTGTAAATCCGTTCCTAACATACAAATTCACCCAGGTAGTTTGTCTAGTAGTGCAAATTGAAGCATAGACTTGTAACATATTTATATGGATATGTTACATTCAAGTGCTTCGGAAGTACTACACTATACTATAAATACCTTATAGATTTATGCTGTAGCACTTCCTTATAGTTCTGCAGTTTCACATTCACCATACAGTAGTAATGTATTCATTCATTCATTTATAACCTACACATTCATTCTGACAAACTTTTACAGACTTACATTGAAATATAGTTCTTTCTTTGAGCAGTGTAGGTAGTTTTAAAAAGAAGTGTTTTTTTGTGTTTTTAGTTTTCTATTTTTTTTATTTTTTGAACAAATTTTTTTGGGGGAAAACTAAAAAAATAGAACAGGAACTCAAAAAGTGTCCAACAGGAACAAAATGGAATGTGAAAAAAAGTAATGCCGATGACAGCGATGCTCACGCTTCCTGCATTTTATGAGGTCGATGGACTGTTCCCCGTAACATAAAAGTTTGTCACAATAAATGGAGAGGATTTTAACTTCACTAAAATAATGATCGATCTGTGGTTGTGGACTGCTTTCCACAGGTGGTGCAGTTGATGTACTTGCTACACTAGCAGGTGTATCCCATTGCGACCTCTGTGTTGCAACTCTTGCAAAATTGTTGGGGTGCAAGGTCTTCACATGCTGCACCATAGTTGCAGTTCCAATTGAATATTTTTTTGCAGGATTGACCCTGGAAAGTGTAGTTTAGCAAATTTTACAGGTCACAAGAGGTGCATTCACGCTTTTTTCCCCTTCAGTAAATTGTCCATCAGAGGAGTAGCTGAAAGATGAGTCCATAGGTGTTGTCATCGTTCTAATTTGACAGGCTTCAGAGAAGAGATACTTCTTCTTAGAAAATCAAAGTAGAATGATTTAAACAGGAGAGATCTTTCTAGAGTTGGAATAGGAAGTGTTATGAAGAAATCCAATGGCTTTGCATAATTGTTATTAAAAGTAATATATGATCATTTTAAGTAATAAAAAACTAGTTTCATGATTATCCCAGATAATGTCTTCCCTTAATATGTAAATTAAATACATAAATATATGTTTTTGAACAATTAGAAACGTTCGCGCCGTACGCGTACGCGACACCGTACATGACATCACAAGGAAGTGTAGATGCGAAGCCTAAAGTCAAAGTGCATTTGTGACGTGTATGCGCAGAGTATAAATTACTGTACAAAGTATAGTGCAATCACCGTACGCGTATGGTAAGATTACCCCCCCCCCCAAAAAGGAGTTATATAGAATTTATTTTTAATATTTTGAAAGAAAAATGTAATTAATAAACGAATCATTTTTGAATTTTATTAATTTACATTAAGAATATGAAATATAACTTTAAAAAAAACATAAATGTTTACACTAAAAATGTAGGAAATTAGTATAAAAAGAAACATATATAATAATTAATACATTTAAAAATGATCATTTACAAAACCTTATAAATTCACTGAGAAAACAGAGGTTTCACACATGTTATAGTTAGGAATTAGCGTTTAAAAAACCTTAAAAATTCACGCGAGTTATAGTGATCTCAACTAACTATAACGGGGAAATTTCAATGGTTTTGAATGAGTGAAATGTCTAGCTCACTATAACCTGTGTGAAACCTATGGGTTTTTTACTGAATTTCTAAGGTTTTTAACGTGACTGAAACCAATGTTTTTTTCAGTGAATTTCAACGGTTTTGTAAATGATAATTTTTAAATGTATTAATTGTTATATTTTTTATATGGATTTACTACATTAGTTTAAATTATTTATTTTTATATATTTCATTTTTTAAATTACATTGCATATTTTTTATATAATTTGAAAAAAATATATATTTTTAAATATTTAAATTGTATATTTTCTTTTTTTTAATGTATATATATTTTATATATCAGGCAACAATTTCCTATGGAAGGAAATTCAAGTTACTGGTAAGTACAGTTAAATTTACTTTTCAGGAATAGTAGTGAGCTGAAAGATGCAGCACTCAGGTCACTCCTGATAACAGGTGAGTAAATCGGAATTGGCAGTTCGGCTGATTTTAAAGGAATTTTTTTTAAGTTCCAAAATTCGACACTTAAAAATATTTCCAAGTGAAACCAGTCAATGTTAGCCTATGGAAGGAAGTTCAAGTTACTGTAAGTATGGTTAGAATTACTTTTCAGGATCAGTAGTGCCCTCAAAGATGCAGCACTGATGTTTCTTGTGATAACAGGTGAGTACATCGGAATTCATAGTTCGGCAGAATTTACAGGAATATTTTGCTCAATAGTGAAGGAAGGGGGCAGGGACTGAGATAACATGTGTGCAAATACGCCCTGTGGCGTGTTTTAGATTGAGTAATTAATTCCTCTTCAATCCTGAGGTCCCCTGTGAGCCAACAAGCCCACTAGGTACCTTCAGCATGCGCCAGGCAGCTGTGTTGCAGAGAGGTATTCAAAGGGAACGCTTCTTTTTACAACACTCTGCAACACAGCTCTGTGGCGCTTACTGGAGAAACCTGTTGGACTAGTTACCCCCTAGAGGACCTCTGGATTGAACAGGAATTAATTCCCCAACTTAAAACACGCCTCAGGGCATGTTTGCACTCACATCACCTCAAGCCCCTCCCCCTACCTTCACCACTGTGCAAACACACCCTGTAGAGTGTTCTAAGTTGGGGGATTAAGTCCCCTTGCATACTGGGGTCCCTAGGGGCCAACTAGCCCACCAGGAACCTCCAGTATGCACCAGGAGACTACGTTGCAGAGAGGTGTAATGAGGCCATGCTCCTTTTTACACCTCTCTGCAACGCAGCCCCCGGGAACGTTTGCAGAGGGGGACGAATTTACCTTGTATACTGGGGGTCCCTGAGGGTCCAACTAGCCCACCAGGAATCTCCAGTATGCACCAGGGGGCTGCATTGCAGAGAGTGTAATGAGGCCACGCCCCTTTTTACACCTCTCTGCAATGTAGCCCGCTGGTGCTTTTTTAGAGGGGTTACTAATTCCCCTTGCATACAGGGGGTCCCTGGGGGCCAACTAGCCCACCAAGAGCCTCCAGTATGCGCCCGGGGGCTGCATTGCAGAGAGGTGTAAAATAATTACTTTGCCCCAGGGGTGGCAGTCCCCAGGACAGTGTGGGGGGGATTGGGGCCCCCCACACTTCATTTTCACTATGCCCCCCGGATTCGGTCCCCACCGGGGGGTGATTTGAAAAAAAGGAGACTGTTTTTTTTGCGGGGTACGCGTAAGTACGCATACGTACGCGTACCCCATGATTTTTAAAAAAAATGTTTTAAAAAAATGTTGTCCTTGGGGGTACTTGTGGGACCTCCTGAGCAGGCCTAGGGGGTCAGGGTGTTTCTACGCTGCCCCCTTTTCTTTGTTTTCACCATTGTTTCCCCGTTTTCTTGTGCCTCAGTCTACCGAGGTACAAGATGGCTGCCAACACTTCCTGGTTGAGTGTTGACAGACAGTTGACAGCCAACTGCATGGGGAAAACATGTTTTGGAACCCCCCTTTTTTCTCAGCTCCCGCTTTACAAATCATCCCCAAACGTTCAGGGAAGGAGCGGAGCAGAGCAGGCCATTTTATCTAGAGAAATTTGCAAAGATTCATCCAGCGGCGCCAAAGTTATTCCAAATAGAATGTTGCGGATTTCCTATGGAAACTAGGTCCTAATATATATATATATATATTACCTACTGGCGGTCGCCAGTAGGTACATATAGTTAGGATTTTTTCTCTATGGGATTTTTGAAAATTCTATGTCTAATAACTTTGGCGTTTGTGGACGGAATTGGCTGAAATTTTCAGGAAAATGGATCATTTTGTTTCTGAGCAGCCCCTGAAAATTTGGGGGGGGTTCGTCAAGGGGGGGCCGATAAAAAAGGGGGGTCCCAAAACGTGTTTTTAACATTGAGTTTTCCATAGGGCGGTTGGCCTCACTTTTAGCCCGAACGGCTGAATGGATTTACACGAAACTTGGCAAAATTGTAGGGACTGGTAGCCCGATGTGCCTTTGCTAGGTCTCAATATATGTGCTCCAGTGGATTTTGAGAAATTAACGTTCAAAAAAAGATATATATCTGTAACAGCGGACCGGGCAGCGCTCCAGTTCGCGTACTTTTCGCGTTACGGAGCTTTGTGAAGCGAAGCTGATTGGTTCTCCGGCGTCTGTAAACATTCCAAACAGTCCGTAGCGGCCGCCATCTTGTCTCTCGGTAGGATCGAGAGACAAGAGGAGGCCAAAGCGAAGGGGCAAATGACCATAAGGGGGCATAGTAGATCCTCCCTGACCCCCTAGGTTTGATGTGGAGGTTTTAAAAGGGCCCCGCGGGCCAAAAAAAAATAAAAATAATAATAATCGAACGGCTGAATGGATTTGCACGAAACTTGGCAAAATATTAGGGACTGGTAGCCCGATGTGCCTTTGCTAGGTCTCAATATATGTGCTCCAGTGGATTTTGAGAAATTAACGTTCAAAAAAAGATATATATCTGTAACAGCGCTCCGCTTCGCGTACTTTTCGCGTAACGGAGCTTTGCGAAGCTGATTGGTTCTCCGGCGTCTGTAAACATTGCAAACAGTCCGTAGCGGCCTCCATCTTGTCTCTCGGTAGGATCGAGAGACAAGAGGAGGCCAAAGCGAAGGGGCAAATGACCATAAGGGGGCATAGTAGATCCTCCTTGACCTCTTAGGTTTGATGTGGAGGTTTTAAAAGGGCCCCGCGGGGAAAAAAAAATAAAAAATAATAATAATCGAACGGCTGAATGGATTTGCACGAAACTTGGCAAAATTGTAGGGACTGGTAGCCCGATGTGCCTTTGCTAGGTCTCAATATATGTGCTTCAGTGGATTTTGAGAAATTAACGTTCAAAAAAAGATATATATCTGTAACAGCGCTCCGCTTCGCGGAGATAAAATTATCTCTGTATTACCTAGCTGTTGCTAACACCAGTTAGCGACCACTAGTAGGAGATAGCGACCATCTTGGGCCCCACTTTGCATGTCAGTGATATTTATCACTAATGACATGCAAAGTGGGCATGCCAAGATGTTAGCGACTGGAAACAGTCGCTAACATCGCTATCTCCTATTACCAACTTTTGGAGATATTCGCGCTAAGCGCGAATATCTCCAAAAGCTACCACCTGCCCTGAGCAGTTCTTAGCCATGTTATCCAATGGGAGGTGGATAACATGGCTAAGAGCATTAGCTCGGTAATGCATGAATATCGCTGACTTTTCAGCGATATTAATGCATTGCGGTCGTTTTTTATCGCATTTGCGATAAACCTTGATAATAGCAAGGTTTATCTGCGATAATTTCTGACGATGCTTAGCGGTACAAAATTTGTTGCTAAGCATCGTTAGGGATAAATATCGCTTAACTTTGGTAATATGCCCCAACGTCTGTTAACGTTCGATTCGAAGGAAATCAGGAAGTGTTGAAAAACATTGTCTGCGCCATCTTGCCTTTTTTCAAATGCCACACTTTTGTCGTGCACGGCAGTCATTTTAGATGCCTTGACCAGACCCACTCTCTGCACGCTGTCGATCCTTAGCATGGCTCCCCACCCTCGCAAGCATCTCCCCCAGGCACTGGTCACCCCCGCTCTCTGTCTTATGCATGGGTAATAAACCTCCCCCCATCTGCGCTGCTCTTCCCTGAGAATCACACCCTGTGCCCGCCCGACACCTCCCTTTCGCCCTATTCACTACCGCACCCTCTGACACTCCTTTTCCTCTGTGTCCGATTGTCCAGGCCGGTCCTAGGCTATCAGCTAGCCCTGCAGATGTAGTTTATGGCCCCAGCTGTAAAGAATCACCCCTCTTCAAAGGAGTTATAGTAGATCAAGGCCCACACTCGATGAGATCCGTCACAGCACACGCGTTCCTACTATCTGAAAACCATCCTGTATTGTGATTGGGGAGGGGACCGAGCCTGAAGCGGAAGATTCCAGGGATGACTCTTTGTACATCAAAGTTTTTACAATTATGTGTCACATTAAAAATATATAGCACTCCAACAAAGTAGTAGGATTAAAAAACTTTAATAACTTATAAATATATACAACAAAACAAAAACAGTAAAAACATTTAAACATTTTTAGGGAAAAAGAAGGAAGTAGCGGTCGGTTGTGCGAATAGTCCCAACGCAGCACAACGTCCAGATTTCTGGACGGCACCCAGGTGATGTTGCCTGGGTGCCGCACTGATTTCGGTATCCGGCGTGGGGCGTCGCGGGGGGTGGGTCATCAGTAGTGGTCTGTTGTGTGAATAGTTCCAAGGCAGCAGAACGATGGCACCAAGGTGATGTCCAGTAAGTTGCCGCCCTCTGAATAACGGCGTGGGGCGCCCCGGGGGGGGGGGGAGGCGGCGTGAACGGGCCTCTCCAGGTAGAGTCTCGTCTGTTGTAGTGGGGCGCCCCTTTACCGTTTCAGTTGCCATTCCGTCCGCTTTTGGTCCACTGTGTCAAAAGCCGCAATTCAGCTGAGTTGTGCCCACTCTTGCGGTGCAGCGATAGGCGGCTGTCACAGGACTCTCAAAATGGCGGCAGGCTCTTTCCTTTTTGGGCGTGGTCCACTGAAATGGCCCTGGGACACCTTGGAAATCAGACGCTTGTCTGCTAGGTCTTGAACCCCATTCTCGAACGCGTCCCCTCCGCCTTGAGGATTCAACAAAAGTTTTGGGGGCCCCCGACTCCTGCAGGCTTCTGGTGGGGAGCGGCTGCCATGATTGCTCGCGGAATGACCACGACGGAGCCACGAGATGGTGGTGCTTTCATGCTGACGCCAGCTTCAGTCTGAAACATCCAGAAACAAGGTGGGGCTTTCATCGTTTGGGAAAAAAAAAAGTTTTCATCCAATGAAAAGTGTTATTTTTAGGTCATATGATCAAGCCTTCCATCATTAGGAAACCAAAAGTAAAATGAACCAATGAAAAGTTTTATAAACAAGTCACATGACCTGTTATGCGGCATAGGGTATAAAATGCGGAGAAAATACGTTGGCACGTGAGGCGGCGTCAGTAGCGGACCGATGAGCGAATAGGCCGAGGCAACACAACGCGCCAAGATCCGGATGGCACCGAGGTGGTGTCCAGCAAGTTGCAGCACTGGTGTGGCCATCCTACAATGCTGAAAGTCGGCGTGGGGCGCCCCGTTGGTCTGTGAGTTCGCGTCAGTAGCGGACCGATGTGCGAATAGGCCGAAGGCAGCACAACGCGCCAAGATCCGGATGGCACCGAGGTGGTGTCTAGTAAGTTGCCGCACTGGTGTGGCCATCCTACAATGTTGAAAGTCGGCGTGGGGCGCACCGTTGGCCTGTGAGATGGCGTCAGTAGCGGACCGATGTGCGAATGGGGCCAAAGGCAGCGCAACAATATTTTCCGAATAGAAGACACCACTGGCCGCTGAGATGCCAAGATCCGGATGGCACCGAGGTGGTGTCTAGCAAGTTGTCGCACTGGTGTGGCCATCCTACAATGTTGAAAGTCGGCGTGGGGCGCCCCGTTGGCCTGTGAGATGGCGTCAGTAGCGGACCGATGTGCAAATGGGGCCAAAGGCAGCGCAACAATATTTTCTGAATAGAAGACACCACAAGGCGCTGAGATGCCAAGATCCGGATGGCACCGAGGTGGTGTCCAGCAAGTTGCAGCACTGGTGTGGCCATCCTACAATGCTGAAAGTCGGCGTGGGGCGCCCCGTTGGCCTGTGAGTTCGCGTCAGTAGCGGACCGATGTGCGAATAGGCCGAAGGCAGCACAACGCGCCAAGATCCGGATGGCACCGAGGTGGTGTCTAGTAAGTTGCCGCACTGGTGTGGCCATCCTACAATGTTGAAAGTCGGCGTGGGGCGCCCCGTTGGCCTGTGAGATGGCGTCAGTAGCGGACCGATGTGCGAATGGGGCCAAAGGCAGCGCAACAATATTTTCTGAATAGAAGACACCACTGGGCGCTGAGATGCCAAGATCCGGATGGCACCGAGGTGGTGTCTAGCAAGTTGTCGCACTGGTGTGGCCATCCTACAATGTTGAAAGTCGGCGTGGGGCGCCCTGTTGACCTGTGAGATGGCGTCAGTAGCGGACCGATGTGCGAATGGGGCCAAAGGCAGCGCAACAATATTTTCTGAATAGAAGACACCACAAGGCGCTGAGATGCCAAGATCCGGATGGCACCGAGGTGGTGTCTAGCAAGTTGCCGCACTGGTGTGGCCATCCTACAATGGTAAAAGTCGGCGTGGGGCGCCCTGTTGGCCTGTGAGATGGTGTCAGTAGCGGACCGATGTGCGAATGGGGCCAAAGGCAGCGCAACAATATTTTCTGAATAGAAGACACCACTAGGCGCTGAGATGCCAAGATCCGGATGGCACCGAGGTGGTGTCTAGCAAGTTGCTGTACTGGTGTGGCCATCCTACAATGCTGAAAGTCGGCGTGGGGCGCCCCATTAGCCTGTGAGATGGCGTCAGTAGCGGACCGATGTGCGAATGGAGCCAAAGGCAGCGCAACAATATTTTCGGAATAGAAGACACCACAAGGCGCTGAGATTCGGTTACCACCGAGGTGATGTCTAGCAAGTTGCCGCACTGGTGTGGCCATCCTACAATACTGCTCCGAATAACGGCGTGGGGTGCCCGAAGGGGGGGGGGTAGGCGGCGTGAACGGGCCTTCCTAGGTGGAGGCTCGTCTGCTGTAGTGGGGCGCCCCTTTACCGTTTCAGTTGCCATTTAGCTGAGTTTCGGCCGCTCTTGATGCTACAGCGACAGGCGGCTGCAACAGGACTCTCAAAATGGCGGCCTGTTCTTTGGATTTGGGCCTGGTCCACTAAAATGGCCCTGGGACACCTTAGAACTCGGACGCTCGAATTTTTTTTCCTTTCCTCTACATGCAAAAAAAGGTAAATGCCCGGTACGTTACACGCTTCATCTGCCACGATGTACTCTCCAGAGGAACCGAAAAAATATATAGTTATGGTAACTATACCATGCATCGTCATATGGAGAGGTGGCACCAATTAATTATAGTGCTGCATAAAAGAGAGATTTGGAGGAGAACCCCCGACCTGCCAGTACATTCATCAAAGAAGTGGCACTGACAGCATCAGAGGCAAAGAAACGGTCCCAAATATTTAGAAGAACTTTGGAAAGATTAAAATGACATGTTTAGATTGTGGCAAATTAATTTCATGTGGACAGATGAGTGTTACTCTAATAAATACAGCATATGAACATCATCATAGTCGATGGTTGGTAGAGACATTTTGACTATATCCTGGACCTGCCCGTCCTCGCCCAAAATGGCGCCGGAATAAATGGTACTCGTAACTCCTTGTTGTGTACTGGTTGCACAACCTTGATATCACGAGATACGTATGCAGTTTTGAAGCACATGGCGGGCGGGGACGAGAATAGATTGAATATTTCGACATCTCTATTGATATTAAGTTCTGATGTGTTATTGATTACTGTACTATTGAAAGTTCGAATTAACGTCACCCATGGTACTTGCCCGCAAATGTATATCTAGATAATTTTATTGTAACTGGCCCTGTCGTATTTTAATTATAAAATGTACGTCCACCGATTCCGCAACTGTTAGACACCTTAGTTCTTGCAACCTAATGGCCCGCCCGTTACGTTCCTCTACAGTGTAAATGTCTACTCATCATATACGATTACAGTTTGCTCCGTGGCCGGCCCACGTGGTTATAGGCTCGTATTTGTATAATGAAATTTTCACAATAAAGGTTTTTAAAAGAAAACATGGTAGTAGTATATACATTGGTAAAGTTTTTAATAATAGTCACTGTTTTAGAATCAGTAAAAGGCAAGTGAAATAAAGCAGACCAATTACATGAAGGGTAAAAGGTATAATACGCAGGAACGCAGTAAAGATAAATGGTCAAGGGCTGTTGTGTTTTCTACTCCTGCAACATAAAGTGATCGATAAGAATCTCATATTCAGATGTATCGGCGACTAAGACAGCAGGTCGACCCTCTTTTGCACAACGGCTCCGTCATGGGACGAAGAAACGCCCTTTTTCTCGAAAAAAGAATATATTTTACTTGCAGGACAGTTGTAAATTTTCCGGGAAAGTACATTAGCCTGGAACATTATAACATATATTTAAGAAAAAATAATGTTCGGAAGTAATAAAAAGCGTAATTTTTAGGTCATATGACCAAGCCTTTCATCATTAGAATAAGAAAAGTAAAATGAACCAATGAAAAGTTTTATTAACAAGTCACATGACCTGTTATGCTTACGTTACGCGCTGCGCGTCGCGCCCCGGATGACTTCCGGAAGCGCTAACGCGGCATGTCATATGACGCATTACGCGACAACGCAGGTCCAGAATATAGTCAAAATGTCTCCACCAACCAGCGGTCGGAACACAACCCCTTTCAGCAGGCTAAATAGTTCTGTTAAATGACAACAGAAGGGACAGGCAACAAGAACCATCAGTCAAAGAGGGGAGGGCTAGTTCTTCTCTACCGGGTTACGTTGGGGCGCTACCGGAACTGATCGAATTGGTAGTCTACAGTGTTTCTGGATGTTTCAGACTGAAGCTGGGGTTAGCATGAGAGCACCACCATTTCGTAGCTCCGTCGTGGCCATTCCGCAACCAATCATGGCAGCCGCTCATTATCGTTATTTTGGGCGGGTGGGTGGCGGAGCCGAGCTGTATTGCAGCCATCATGGTGTGGAGTTCAGTTCATCTCACTAGTTTCGTATTTGTCATGAGGGGTTGTTCCTAATGTTTCTATTTTAGCGAGGTCAAAAAGAGATCCCATTAGTGGCCTACTGATTTTGCTCGATTCCTTTTGTTTTTTTACACGATTTTTCGTTATCTGCAAAGACTAAACAGAGTATTGCGACTCTGTGTTTGTTTGTAAATAGAGAATGAACCAAAGAGAACCAATTCTAAAACAGTAAATGCTTGGATAACAATCAATCAAATGGAGAGAGAATCAGGCACGACGTATTACAACGGGGGCAAAGGCCTGCGTTAACTACCTTTCACTATCTGCAAAGAGAGAGTACTCCTAATAGAAATGAGGGGGGGGCAGCATTCAAAGCAGATCAGTGTGCATAAACACGAAAATGTTTTCACTTACCACGTACTTGACATTCGACAGCTTATGATATTTGCTATTAAAAAAACATTGAAATTCACTGAAAAAACCATAGGTTATAGACCATATATAGTTAGGAATTAGCATTTACAAAACCTTGAAAATTCACTGAAAAAACCATAGGTTATAGACCATATATAGTTAGGAATTAGCATTTACAAAACCTTGAAAATTCACTGAAAAAACCATAGGTTATAGACCATATATCGTTAGGAATTAGCATTTAAAAAACCTTATTTTACTCACACAAAACCATTGAAATTCCATATATAGTTAGTTGCACTAACTATATATCGCGCACCCGCAATCCACTGCTGATGATGTCACATATTACATCATTCATGACATGGTCAGTGACATCACTGATGACATCACTGATGACATCTCAAATGACATCACTGATGACATCACTGATGACATCTCATTTGACATCAATGACCACATCACTGATGATATCATTCATGTGACAATACAATGCATCTCCTCACATTTTAATATAACCTCTGTTTCACCCAGTGTTAAATACAGAGTATAATTTTTGAAACCATTGACACACCAATACTAGTTACTACATACGCACTCACTGATTCCTACGTCTACACACACCTTCACTCATTCACCCATACAATCATTCATACATACAATCACTCATCTTTACAACACTATCATATGCACTCATACACCTATACAGACACTCACAGTCTGCCACTCATCCATGGAGTTACTCACACACCTAGTCAGTCCTGTAAAGAATCAATGACACTTCCATTTTCTTGTCTATACAGTTAAACATAGAGCACCTTACATTTTCAAACATATACTAACACATACTTACCTTCTTATACAATCATTGATACAAGTACACATTGATCTGCACAGAGTCACACACCTCCCAGCCAGCCACACACACACTCAGTCTCCCATACAAATACTTGGGCAATCAATCAATAACCCATATAGTTACTCATATAGCTACTGATCAACACATGCAGCAGTTTACAGAACAACAGACATAATGATGCACAAATTAAGACAGTTTAGTCACTAACCCATGCACTCAGTGAGACACATTTAATCACTCACTCATACAGTCAGTCATGCACCTACTAAATCCTTCGTCCAGACACTTATACATCCACTCATTCTTCAATATGTAAGACATATTTAAACTTTACAGAAACAAAAAATCACTGGATGTTGTTATCAGTGATGTCATCAGTGATGTCATTTGAGATGTCATCAGTGATGTCATCAGTGATGTCACTGACCATGTCATGAATGATGTAATATGTGACATCATCAGCAGTGGATTGCGGGTGCGCGATATATAGTTAGTGCAACTAACTATATATGGAATTTCAATGGTTTTGTGTGAGTAAAATAAGGTTTTTTAAATGCTAATTCCTAACGATATATGGTCTATAACCTATGGTTTTTTCTGTGAATTTTCAAGGTTTTGTAAATGCTAATTCCTAACTATATATGGTCTATAACCTATGGTTTTTTCAGTGAATATATATATATATAAATGCAAAAACAGTCCTCCTCCGACAGAGTAGACAAGGGGGCACAACGGGGTAAAAACTTCGGGGCAGATTTATGAGGCCCTTGCGCCGCAATTGCATCACTTTATTTGACGCAACGGTGGCGCAAACAATGCGCCCTATTTACAACGTGACGCATCTAGGAGATGCGTCATGTTGTAAAGCCCTGCGCCATTAGGAGGCGTTCCTGCGCAGGGGGGGGCGTTCCTGCGCAGGAACGCCTCCTAAAAGTGGCTGATGTGAAATCTATAAGATTTCACTCAGTCACTTTCAGGACAATGCTGCGTCAAAACCCTGCGCCTGCTTGAAGCAGGCGTAGGTCTTGACGCAGCATTGTGAAGATGGGGCACCCCCGAGCCTTGCTGGATCTGCGTCGCGCTTGCGTCGCAACTCCAGCAATGCGCCACCTTTACGGCACAGATGCGTCACGCATCTGTGCCATTTTTGCCGGCGGCGCACCATGGGTGGCCGTGCAGCGGCGCAAGATAACTGGCGCATCCCCAGGGATGCGCCAGTCATCATAAATCTGCCCCTTCATTTATTAAAAGGATGGCATAACGCGTTTCAGCTTTCGCCTTCGTCAGATGCTATTTCCTTTCAAGCTGACGCTGGAATCCTGGGTGTGTTTATATGCATGCTCATCTAAAGTAGAAAGTTGCACACCTGTGCTGCGTTCAACAGGAATCACTTTGGTAGTTCGGTGTAATTAGACTGCAACTCCCAGTGTGCAGTTTTTTCATGTTGCAGTGTCGCGGTAATCCTGTTGGCCAGATTCTTGCAGTGCATCTAGTTGAAGGCTGGCTGTGAACGTAGTCAGGTAAGGATTGCAGCATGTTGTACTGGGCCAATTTGCATCTTTATACCCGCACTTTCACCCTCACGATCCCTTTGGTGCAGGTCCGGGACATCATTGAAGTAGCAATGTCTCTCCACGAGTTCATGGACTATCGCTGATAGCAGAGTCTCTGTTCCAAGGGGTGTGAGGTGGTCTGGGTAATTGTCATGAACCCTAGACACTTGAGGAAGGGCCGCCCCTGCGCCTCACGGCAAGGCGCTAAAATGCACAAACAGTCCTCCTCCAACAGAGTAGACAAGGGGGCACAACGGGGTAAAAACTTCATTTATTAAGAGGATGGCATAACGCATTTCAGCTTTCGCCTTCGTCAGATGCTATTTCCTTTCAAAGCGCCGCTGACGCTGAAATCCTGGGTGTGTTTATATGTGTGCTCATCTAAAGTAGAAAGTTGCACACCACCTGTGCTGCGTTCAACAGGAATCACTTTGGTAGTTCGGTGTAATTAGACTGCAACTCCCAGTATGCAGTTTGTTCATGTTGTGGTGTCGCGGTAAGTAATCCCGTTGGCCAGATTCTTGCAGTGCATCTAGTTGAAGGCTGGCTGTGAACGTATTCAGGTAAGGATTGCAGCGTGTTGTACTGGGCCGATTTGCTTCTTTATACCCGCACTTCCAACCTCACGATCCCTTTGGTGCAGGTCCGGGACATCATTGAAGTATATATATATATATATATTCACTGAAAAAACCATAGGTTATAGACCATATATAGTTAGGAATTAGCATTTAAAAAACCTTATTTTACTCACACAAAACCATTGAAATTCCATATATAGTTAGTTGCACTAACTATATATCGCGCACCTGCAATCCACTGCTGATGATGTCACATATTACATCATTCATGACATGGTCAGTGACATCACTGATGACATCACTGATGACATCTCAAATGACATCACTGATGACATCACTGATGACATCATCCATTGACTGTGTGTTTCTGTAAAGTTTAAATATGTTTTACATATTGAAGAATGAGTAGATGTATAAGTGTCTGGATGAAGGATTTAGTAGGTGCGTGACTGACTGTATGAGTGAGTGATTAAATGTGTCTCACTGAGTGCATGGGTTAGTGACTAAACTGTCTTAATTTGTGCATCATTACGTCTGTGGTTCTGTAAACTGCTGCATGTGTTGATCAGTAGCTATATGAGTAACTATATGGGTTATTGATTGATTGTCCAAGTATATGTATGGGAGACTGAGTGTGTGTGTGGCTGGCTGGGAGATGTGTGACTCTGTGCAGATCAATGTGTACTTGTATCAATGATTGTATAAGAGAGTAAGTATGTGTTAGTATATGTTTGAAAATGTAAGGTACTCTATGTTTAACTGTATAGATTAGAAAATGGAAGTGTGATTGATTCTTTACAGGACTGACTAGGTGTGTGAGTAACTCCATGGATGAGTGGCAGAGTGTGAGTGTCTGTATAGGTGTATGAGTGCATATGATAGTGTTCTAATGATGAGTGATTGTATGTATAAATGATTGTATGGGTGAATGAGTGAATGTGTGTGTAGACATAGGAATCAGTGAGTGCGTATGTAGTAACTAGTATTGGTGTGTCAATGGTTTAAAAAATTATATTCTGTATTTAACACTGGGTGTAACAGAGGTTATATTAAAGTGTGAGGAGATGCATTGTATTGTCACATGAATGATATCATCAGTGATGTGACCATTGATGTCAAATGAGATGTCATCAGTGATGTCATTTGAGATGTCATCAGTGATGTCATCTGTGATGTCATTTGAGATGTTATCAGTGATGTCATTTGAGATGTCATCAGTGATGTCATCAGTGATGTCATTTGAGATGTCATCAGTGATGTCATCAGTGATGTCACTGACCATGTCATGAATGATGTAATATGTGACATCATCAGCAGTGGATTGCAGGTGCGCGATATATAGTTAGTGCAACTAACTATATATGGAATTTCAATGGTTTTGTGTGAGTAAAATAAGGTTTTTTAAATGCTAATTCCTAACTATATATGGTCTATAACCTATGGTTTTTTCAGTGAATTTTCAAGGTTTTGTAAATGCTAATTCCTAACTATATATGGTCTATAACCTATGGTTTTTTCAGTGAATTTCATTGGTTTTTTAAAAGCTAATATCTATAGCTGTAAAATGTATTCTTCTTTAAATCCAAAAATATATTTTATATGTTTATTAATAATTTTTTTTAAATATTTTTTTTGTTTCGCTCCCGGTCCGCGAACCGGGAAGCTTCCCGTTAGCTCAATTCGATTCCGCGATCCGGTCCGCGAACCGGTAACAAATCAACATAGTTACGGTATCGCGTTGCCGCGTAATGCGTCTTATGACGTACGGCGTTAGCGCACCCGGAAGTGCCCCGGGGCGCGGACCGAGGCGCGAAACGCAACTCCCCGGAAGCGATCCGCGGCGCGAAAGCGCGACGTATCGCGTTGCCGCGAAATGCGTCTTGTGACGTACTGCGTTAGCGCACCCGGAAGTGTCCCCGGGCGCGGACCGAGGCGCGAAGCGCAGCGAACCGGAAGCTAACCGGGGAGCGTTCCGCAGCGCGTAACATGAAAGTTAGAGTCATGTGACTTGTTAATAAAGCTTTTCATTGGTTCATTTCACTTTTAGTTTCATAATTATGGAAGGCTAGGTCAGGTGACCTAAAAATAACACTTTTCATTGGTTGAGAAGTATTGTTTTTTCCAAATGATGAAAACCCCTCCTTCTTTCCTCACTCTGACTTTCATCATTGTGAGAGGAAGACCTTTATTAATACTTGAGAAATGACTTCAGTACTTGCTTCAGCTGGTGCACCCCCACCACCACCTCCACCTCCTCATGGGAAGAGAGGACCACCTCCCCAGGTGATCACCAACACAGAGGAGGAAGAGGAAGACCTAGAGGAAGAGGAGAGAGAAGAACCACAGTTCTTGGAAGAGGTGCCCCGGGTTTCCCATAGGAAAGCCAGTTTCATCTGGCAGTTTTATTCAATCCCTCCAGGGCAAAAGAAAGTGAATGCGAGGTATGTGACCTGCCTCATCTGCAAAGAGAAATTATCAAGAGGGACTGATAAAAAGTATAGCTATGGGAACTATACCATGCATCGGCACATGACCAGGAAGCATCCACTTAATTACAGCCGGGCGGAAATACGGGATATGGAACAAAACCCAACAGCAACTCCTGTGGCCAGGTCAACATCGTCAATATCATTGACACCAGCAGAGGCACGGGAAACTGTGCCAAACATCCAAGAGAATTTTGGGCACATGAAACATACTTGTATGCACTGTGGTGCGTTGATATCATGTGGTAACATGAGTATTAATGCCATCAACCTGGCTTATGACAATCATAATTGCCCTAACCGCCCCCAGTAATTTTTTTTTGCTCCTGTTGAGCCCTTTTCAACGCCTGTTTTTTGTTGTTCCCCCCCCCAAAAAAACCCAAAAAAAATATAAAATCGTTCAAAAAATACAAAAAAAAACAAAAAATGTTCAAAAAATACAAAAAAAATATAAAACAACAAAAATATAAAAAAAAAAGTTCTTTTCAGAACTACCTTCCCTTTCCAAAAAAATTGCTAGAATGTTTAGCACTCTGGCAAGCTCTATTTCTTTTGGTTCGCTTCCGGTTTAGCTTCCCGGTACGCGTACCGGGAGCTAACCAAAAAAAAAACTTTTTAAAAAAAAAGAGTAAGTATAAGGAAAGTAAACAGAGAGTGATGTTTCAAGAAAGACAGCTATAGGGAGTAAAGAAGAGATACTATTTAATAGATCTATTTACCAAAGAACAGACAGAAGATGGTATAATTGTGAAAAACAAAATAGATAACGAATTGAAAGAAAAACAAGCATTGGCATAGCCAATAGGTATCGACTTTTGGACCTTCTAAGTCTTTAGTTATGCAGCATAATATCCTTGGTGCAGCAACATCAACTGTTGCATGGCTAAACACGTATAAGGTCCCAAAGGCAAGACCTATTGTCTATGCCAATGCTTGTTTCTTAAGTAGAATTGCAATACGTATGGCTCTTCCATGTAAAAAAATCTTATCTTGTGCTCTAAAGATTGCTAAAGTCTCGACAGAGAACAGGCTAGATTGTAAGTAGGGTAAATTGCGCTTGGTGATCTGTTTGAGGGAGCGTCTGCTTTGCCTGGTGTCTTTGGAGAGCAATTTTGATTGTTATACTGGACAATATAGCCCTAATGTAAATAACATAGGGGCATATTATCAACATAGGCAATAAAAGTTTTGCAGCTTTTATAGGCAGAAATGTGTCGCTAAAGCTGCTTTTGCGGCAGAAAACTGCCGCTAAAGCCGCTTTTGCACCAGTTTTCTGCCAATAAAAAGAGCAATAATTTTATTGGCTGCATTCATAATATGACCCTTAGTGTGCTTCAACTACACAGAGAAAGCATTATGAACAAATAGTGATACAGTGATCAGTCTAAGACACTAAGAGTAATAGAGACGGAGTGAGTGAACAAGAGTGAGGAACTATGAGAAGAGAGGGACTGAGAAAAAAAGTGGAAGGAGTTGAGTAAGTAGGTAATAGAGAAAGGAATGAGGGAAGTAGCAAAGGCAGGAAACTGAGGATTAAAGAAATGAAGCAGTGGAACTAATAGTAGTTCAATGTGATAGAAATGTAACGAAAAGAGTACAAAATACTTACCTTATAATTGTCGTTAAATTCCTCACTTTTTATTTTTATACTTTCAATCTGTGAAAGAGAGAACAAACATTTGAAAAATATAAAAACATGTATTGAAAAATTACAAAAGACAAGGGCAAAGATTGAAGGACAAACAGTTTTTCAATAACTTTGACACTTACAGAAGCTACACTGTCCTAAAGATATACATTTTAAAGTAACACTATCTTGATGGAGATGAAGTGAGACCTATCTTAAAACATGGTGCATCTTTTGCATTGCTGTTGTCTCAGAAAAGTGTCGCAAGACACTAAAATTTAAAATAATTGCTTCAGGATGCCAATAAGATGTCTACTATCCAGAGTTTTGTTTCAGGTGAGGCCTACTCAGGGTTGCAGATGAAATTTCGAGTTGTTGAAGAGAATAGAAGACATAATACATGTGAAGGTCTACCAATGAAGTGAGTCATGTCCACTGCAATGTTCAACAAAGTCCAAACCTCCTATGTTTCCCTGGACAGACCTAAACTTGATCTGCACAATGTGATTCGTAATGATAGGAAACACAGGTGATGTAATTGAAATACATGCAATTTATTTTGCTCATTTCACAATCACATCACTTCTGTTTCCTTTGCTTAGGTATCTCATTGTGCAGATGTAGTCTAGCATATCAAAGAATACGCAGAAGTGCAGCACTGCATGCAACAACTTTGACACTTACAGAAGCCTCACCTTCTCCATGCCTTCTACACAGTTCTACATATACATCATAAATGGAAACATTACAGAATTAATTATACATGTTAAATGGTTTATTTTTGCTGTTCTCAGAATGTATCAAAATTCACTAAAAACAGTGACTTGAAGGTATTCATCATGTAACAGCGGGGAAAAAAAAACACAATCAAAATGATTGTGTTTAAAAAACCCATACAAGATCAGAAATCAAAAATCAGAACTCCTTAAAGTTAACTTACTTTCCATGACGTCCAAGGATGTCCTATGAATAGCTTATACTCTTTTGTGCTGTTATTACTTTCAGCCCACCAGTTTCTGAAAGAAAATCTCCATCGTTTTTAAAAACATGTTACATACAATAAATGACTTCTTGCTCTCTACCACAAGATTCCACAAGGCCAAATTTTGTCAGAGCCATGTATAACTCTTGGATTTCTTGTTAGCCAATCCCATCATTTGGTATTCCCGCAACTTTCAGAATTAAAATGTTGAAGATCATTTTCACAATCCTGGAATAGTAATATCTTCCCCTTCTTGCTCAGTCATGTTCTACATTTCGTATGACACTGATACTGCTTAATATGAAGCAGACTTACACTACCTCTATGAGTACTACAATTATTTAATTCTCTACATCACTTTTAATCACAAAGTAATGTAAAACAGTATACAGCATTGCAGACTTACATTCCCTCTACTCCATGTTTTGATTGGCTGCTTTAATTAGCTTATGAAAAGAAACAGTTTTTCTGAACTCATTTAAACTGCACATACATGTCCATGATGTCCAATCCTATGATTAGAAGTTATGTCTCTGAACTACACTTATCCTCAAGGCCAAATTGTGTAGGAGCCATTAGAACTTCTTGAAATTCCACAGATCATATCCCGAGAATATTTTCCTAAAATTTTGGTTTTAAAAACACCAGGTAAGAGTTTTTAAGGTCATACGGCAATTTTTTTTTGAAAATTACAACAGAATCATTACAGAATGACCAGCCATTTCTAGACTTTAAATAAGCTGTGTAATGTCCTGATGATATTGAAGGGCCGTCATGATATATAATTGCTGTAGTTACAAAAGTCCTTCCTGATATTGACAACTGCGAAGCTACAAAATTTTTTATTAAAGTTGTCAATTTTGTTCCATCAGGCCTACATCGTTGGAACATTAAAATGATGTACTGGCCATATGTTCGTATAAATAATGTGGACATCATTTCAGATTTACATTGGCTACACTCCATGTTGTGATTAGCTCCTTTTACTAGCTTATTAAAGGAGACTGATTTACTGTCTGGCAAAGTTAAATATACAAATCTTTCTGAGTCTACACTAGTAGTACTTGATACCATACAGTTCTCGCAGTCATGCTGCCATTGATAAGAAAGCCCAAACAGCTGATCTACATCTACACCTTCAGCATGTAATACATGAAGCATATACATTAAAAACTCCTGACAATCTTGCTGAATATTTTGAGAGAATTGTGTTTGGCCTGAACATCTATCTAACAGATTTCTAATTTCAGACACACTTTCTATGTTTCTTCTATCAGTGGTACATTTCTCTAACACAGAATTTAACAAACTGCAAAATCTTTGATCAGAATTGACCACAATCTCTTCTTTTACATTTTTTAGAGAAAACAAAACATTAATTACTACATTAGCATAGCAGTTGACACCAGAACTGTTTTCAAACTGAAAACCAACAACATCTTCAACAGAATCCTCTTTGTTTCTGCTTGTAATTTTAGGTTCATTCACTTTTTGTCTTTTTGCTACAACCTCTCCAGTATTGTTCTCATTTCTTCGTTTCCGGCCTACCAGACGTTTCTCAAACAAAGGAAACTGAGGCAAATGTGGCGCATACTCTCTTCTTAACCTATTGTATTCCTTAACACAATCTAGATCTGCACAAATGTTTCTGACATCACAGTCAATCAAGTACAATCCCGATAAAGTTCTAACTCGTGACAATGCCACATATGCCATACCCTCCTTGAACACAGAACTGCCAATATTCACCAATGCAGTGTCTACACTTAAACCTTGCGATTTATGAATTGTCACCGCATATGCCAAGCAAACAGGGAACTGCTTACGGCGAACATATAAGTCTTTTACAAGCAAAAATCTAGCAGAACAACGAGCAATTAGCTGTACTTCCTCAATGCCATCAAATTTAATTTTTAAAAATTCAATTCCATCTCTATTTCTGTATTTCACAAAATCAACAACATTACCCATTGATCCATTTACCAGACCTCTTTCAACATGTAAATTCCTTCTTAAAATTATACGGCAGTTCAAGCACACATTCAGAGTCTTTTCAAAACCTGCAGTTTTAGATATACTCTTCTCTAATGAATCCAATTTTGTTTTCAGATTCTCAGACAAAATAATTGTTGATCCCATATGCTCTACTCTATCAATAGCTTCCACTTTCACAATCTCTTGCTTTTCTAAATGCAACATTTTGTTGTTAAATTTTGCACATTCTGCAAGAGTTGGCATCAAACATATTCCAGATTTCTTATCAGTAATTTTCTGAAAAATATTCTCAGGCACAACATCTTGTTCTGGATATAAATTTGTCAGTAATCGTGCATGTAAAGCTTCTTTCCCATGCTCGGTCACTTTTCCAATTCTAACATCTTGTAGAATAGTCTTGTAAACTTCATCCTTTGCCTGACGCATATTTTCATGCAGTTCAGCATAATTGAAGTTTAACCATATATTGACGTTGCCAATGCTGCCTAGGCACTTCCTGGTATCTTCATGCGTGAGCATTTTGAACACAGGTTGCCCTTTCACTGGTGTCAGCTGCAGAAGATCTCCAAAAACAATGATGTGTTTGCCACCGAATAACACATCATACTCTGTTTTGAGAACTTCTTGCATCCTCAAATGCACAAAGGCAAGCATGACATTGGAAACCATGCTTACTTCGTCAATGATAAGAAGTTTCATTTTCCTCAAGATTCTTGAAACTTCAAAACAAGCATCTCCAGATAGCTTGTGATATTCTAATTTGTTGTCATGCTCCACTGGCAGCATCAGTAAACGATGTAAAGTAATCCCTTTAATATTATGTGCTGCCAGTCCAGTTGGAGCAGTGACAACACAAGACAGTGATGACTCTGTCCTTTCCTGCAAATAGCATGAAATTGCTTTAATGAGGAAACTTTTTCCAGTTCCCGCTTCTCCACTAACGTACAGTCGGACAGGCTTCAACGACGTACATGAGCACTCTTTCTTATCATGACTTAATCCATGATCAATTTGCATGGTAACTTCGTCATATATTTTCCTCTGCTCAACGTTGAGTTGCCTTTCCAACTCTTCTAAGTTAACCGCATCCTCTTGAGCATGTGCCATGGCTCTTTCCACCTCATTCATAGCAGTGGCAGCTTCATTTTCAATAAGAGGTCCTCCTAGTGGATCCTGACTCAATGAAGCAGAACTCTGACTGTCCTGAGAACTGTCTCTGGCAATCTCGGCTGCAATCGTTGCTTCCTGCTCAATTTCCGCATTCAACATTTCTACATATTTGGGAAAAGCAGGACATTCTATGGTCTCCTTGGCGGCATTGAAAGAGTCTTCGTAACAGAGGAAATCTCCAAGCAGTTCCTCTTCTGCACGCCAAGGCTTGAAAAGTTGCAAAAGTGCTAAATAGAAAAACTCCTTTTTTTCAGGAGATTCGCCACTCAATTTTCGATGGTTTATCAAGTGGCATTTTCTTTGCTTCACCAGACATCCCTCACTTCCTATTACAGCATACACTCCTTTCTCAGTATCTTCTTTGATGTTCCTCTTGAACATGTAATTTTGCAGAACCTCATACAGACAAACATTCTCTAGGTGACTGCTTCGATTTGGATAATATGTATCCAACATGTTTGTCTTCAAAATGTCGGTACTGTTTGGCTCCTTTTCCGCCAAATACTCAATTTCCCGCACAGGTTTGAGAACTCGATTACGCGTTGCAGCAAGACCAAGACTCGCCCAAACGATACTCCTGGACTTGGCATAGAGACTTGCTGAAGACAACCGGTCAGAACATTCGTACGCTCCGATTTCTCGATGCGACAACATCTTCAGACTGAAACTGTACAACTTCTTGCTGAGGCTCTTTTCATGGGAAATGTCCTCCCACATATCCTTCAATTCTGTCTTCTCTTTTTTGGTGATATACGACGTCACATACCGAGCCACAGCCATACAGTTATCAGCCACAAACTGTATATCCATGTTAGCATTCCACATGGACAAAATCACCGGGTTGTAGTCGTTGATATACTTGGACTCTTCGTTCCTCTTCAAATTGTAAGTGTTTTTAGGTGATTTCTTCATCACATTATGTCGCAGCGAAGACATCAAACTGTTTACTCTTCCTTTAGAAATCACCGGTCGTGGGAAGCCGAAACGACATTTGGTGTAGAACTTGTCTTTGTTTCGGAATTTACGACGGCAGTACTTTCCACATCGATGGCTTTGGAAACGCAGAACTTTTTCTCTTAGGCTTTTCTTCTCCTTTGCGTTTGGAACAGCACACGTAGAATACTGTTGGATGAAACTCATCACTGAGTCTTCTGGATCCGTTCCAAATTTAGGTGCATCCTTGATCCACAGCAACATATGTATATGAGGAGCTCCTCTTGCTTGGTACTCCTTTCTCCAGAAGAAATCCAACACCTCTCCAAGAGGTGGATTCTTCTTATTCATGATGAAAGACATCATAGCTTCAAATCTATGATTGAAGTACCTACATACATTGACTGGATCCAAAGAGCACAGTTCTCCGGGTGTCTTGAATTCGATGTTTTCTACGTTAGCATTTGCCTCTCGTAGAAATTGAAGTAAGTCTTCCCAGCCATACTCGGCACAACTCAGAGTGAGGAACCATGTGGGAGTACCTAAGTTCCTCAGCATACATTTTAAATCACCATGACGACGGTACCAGTACTCATTAGTACCACGCTGACACGCCATGAGATTAATCAGGTGAGAATCCAAAATACTATCTTGGACATTCACTTTATCCATAAAATCACTTGCCGAGATGTTTTGCATGTGTATACCACTTTTCAAGATGTGGTTCACTGCATATGACAGTCCAGACAGATCACTTTCAAACAGGAGATGAAACAAATAAGGAATGCATTGTCGAAACCTAGCATCTCCTGCATACAATCGCAAAGTCCGGTATTCAGAAGCAGGAATTTGATGAGGTCGCTCATCATAT